>NC_092716.1:81586105-84004583 GCF_047496885.1 Scyliorhinus torazame | reverse complement strand
CAAAAGACAAGCTGCCAGAACATGTCTGGACCTGCCCCGTAAATCACCCATCAGGAGATCATTGCACCCTATTGATATGCACAGGCCTATTGTCAGTAACCTAGATCGAGCCAGACTGTTTGTCATCGATACTTTCAGCTGTTACCATTATATGGGAACAGCCCACAGCACCAGAGATAGGACATCTGAGGCGGGCTCAGGTGTCCTGTCAAATGGTCATCACCCAGACCATTGGGTGCTGAGAGCCCCTCCCGAGGCATTATTGGCAGAAAGCCAAAGGAAATGGTAAAAGGGCGTGGAAGGAGGGGGGCATAAAAACAGGCACACAAGGCACATCAGGAGCGGAGACTTCATGCAGAGGCAATCAAGACGACTGACCAGAGAAAGAAGGAAGAAACAGCGTGCGAGACTCAACTATATGATGCCGGACCAGAGACTCCAGAATCAGACCCAAAGTTCAATCAAGCCATCTTTGCGGGTGGTATATCCGAACCATGGGTGTTTCTAGTATTATATATTTTGGGTTAATTTACAGGTTAATTGTGTGTTTAATAATTTTAATAAGGAATTTGCGACGGACCTGGCACCACACCGTTGGGGGCGTTTAATGAAGCACTGGAGAAGGGGGAGTTGCTGGAGACAACGACGCAGGCAGTAATCACAATAATCCCGAAAAAGGGGAAGGACCCGGTGGAATGTGGTCAGATAGGCCCATATCGCTATTGAACACGGATGTGAAAGTATTGGCTAAGTTGTTGGCAGGGAGGATGGAGGATTGTGCCCCCGGGCTGGTTGCAGAAGATCAAACAGGCTTCGTGAAGGGCAGGCAGCTCGCGAGTAATATAAGATGGCTGTTGAATGTGGTGATTAATCCGCCAGGGGCTCTGGTACCGGAGGTGGTGATGTCCATGGATGCGGAGAAGGCATTTGATCGGGTGGAGTGGCGGTACTTGTTCGAGGTTGAGATTTGTGGCATGTGTGCGGTTGCTGTATGTGGCACCAAGGGCGAGGGTGAGGACGAATGATATGAGCTCACAAAGCTTCGATTTACACATAAGGCAGGGGTGCCCGCTGTCGCCGTTGCTGTTTGCGCTGGCCATAGAGCCATTGGTGATGGCTCTTAGGGGATCGGCAGAGTGGCGGGAGATTATGAGGGGTCAGAGGGAGCAATGGGTGTTGCTCTACTCCGATGACCTCTTGCTGTATGTTTGGGATCCATTGGAGAGCATGGGAAGGATTATGGACCTGCTGGGGTGGTTTGGAGGGTTCTCGGGGTACAAACTGAATGTAGGGAAAAGAGAGGTTTTCCCGGTGAATGAGCTAGGACAGTGGGCTAATTTAGGGGGGGATGCCAATTACAGTAGCGAGGGATAGGTTTAGGTATGTGGGGACTCGGGTAGCGAGGGAATGGAGGGGCTCTATAACTGGAACTTAACAAAGCTGGTGGAGGAGTCCACGGTGTTAAAGAATGGGTTAACAAACATTCCAATTAGATGTCTCATTGATATGGGCAGCACGTTAGCATTGTGAATAGCGCAATTGCTTCACAGCTCCAGGGTCCCAGGTTCGATTCCGGCTTGGGTCACTGTCTGTGCGGAGTCTGCACATCCTCCCTGTGTGTGCGTGGGTTTCCTCCGGGTGCTCCGGTTTCCTCCCACAGTCCAAAGATGTGCAGGTTAGGTGGATTGGCCATGATAAATTGCCTTTAGTGTCCAAAATTGCCCTTAGTGTTGGGTGAGGTTACTGGGTTATGGGGATAGGGTGGAGGTGTTCACCTTGGGTAGAGTGCTCTTTCCAAGAGCCGGTGCAGACTCAATGGGCCGAATGGCCTCCTTCTGCACTGTTTAAAAAAATAATAAAAAAATTCTATGAGACGATTCCTAGACCAACTGACGTTCCCGAGGGTGGAGGAGCAAGAGGTGGCTGGTTTGGGGGCACCAATCGGGTTGGAGGAGCTGAGCAAGGGTTTGGGGAGTATGCAGGCGGGGAAGGCCCCGGTGCCGGACGGGGTCCCGGTGGAGTTCTACAGAAAGTACGCAGACCTGTTGGCCCCGCTACTAGTGAGGACCTTTAACGAGGCAAGAGAGGAGGGGACCCTGCCCCCGACAAGGCCGGAAGCGACAATTTCTTTGATCATAAAGCGGGACAAGGACCCACTGCAATGTGGATCGTACAGGCCGATCTCGCTCCTCAATGTGGATGCTAAGTTGTTGCCAAAAGTGCTGGCCACGAGGATTGAGGACTGTGTCCCGGGGGTGATCCATGAGGACCAGACGGGATTCGTAAAGGGCAGGCAATTAAACACTAATGTGCGGCAGCTCTTAAACGTGATAATGATGCCATCGGAGGAGGGAGAGGCGGAGATAGTGGCAGCTATGGACGCGGAAAAGGCCTTTGACCGAGTAGAGTGGGAATACCTCTGGGAGGTGCTGCGTAGGTTTGGGTTCGGGGGAGGGTTTATCAGCTGGGTTAAACTCCTTTACAGAGCCCCGGTGGCGAGTGCAGTGACGAACCGGCGGAGGTTGGAGTACTTTCAGCTGTACCGTGGAACGAGGCAGGGGTGCCCCCTGTCCCCCCTGTTGTTTGCATTGGCGATCGAACCCTTGGCCATGCCACTGAGGGAGTCTAATAAATGGAGGGGGGTGGTCCGAGGGGGAGAAGAGCATCGGGTGTCGCTAGACGCGGATGACCTGTTGCTGTACGTGGCGGACCCAATGGAGGGGATGGTGGAGGTCATGCAGACTCTAAGGGAGTTTGGAGAGTTTTCGGGCTATAAGCTCAATGTAGGGAAGAGTGAGCTCTTTGTATTACAGGCAGGGGACCAAGAAAGAGGGATAGGAGACCTACCGCTGAGGAGGGCGGCGGGGAGTTTTTGGTATATGGGGATCCAGATAGCCAGGAGTTGAGGGGCCCTACATAAACTGAATCTGACGAGGTTGGTGGACCAAATGGAGGAGGACTTCAAAAGATGGGACATGTTACCGCTCTCGCTGGGGGGTAGAGTGCAGTCGGTCAAAATGGTGGTCCTTCCGAGGTTTCTGTTTGTGTTTCAGTGCCTTCCCATCGTGATCACCAAGGGCTTTTTTAAGAGAGTAGGTAGGAGTATTATGGGGTTTGTGTGGGCGAATAAGACCCCGAGGGTAAGGAGAGGGTTCCTGGAACGCAGTAGGGACCGAGGAGGGTTGGCGCTGCCAAACCTAGGGAGCTACTACTAGGCAGCAAATGTGGCGATGATCCGCAAGTGGGTCATGGAGGGAGAGGGGGCAGCATGGAAGAGGATGGAGATGGCGTCCTGTAAAGGAACGAGCTTGGGGGCGTTGGTGACGGCACCGCTGCCGGTCTCGCTGTCAAAGTATACCACGAGCCCGGGGGTGACGGCAACGTTAAGGATCTGGGGCCAGTGGAGACGGCGCAGGGGTGCAGTGGGAGCCTCGGTGTGGTCCCCGATCAGGGGTAACCACCGGTTTGTCCCTGGGAAGATGGATGGGGGGTTCCAGGGCTGGCATCGGGCGGGGATTAGAAGAATGGGGGACCTGTTCATTGACGGGACATTTGCGAGCCTAGGGGCACTGGAGGAGAGAAGTTTGAGTTACCCCCGGGAAATGCTTTTAGATATATGCAGGTGAGGGCTTTTGTGAGGCGACAGGTCAGAGAATTCCCGTTGCTCCCGGCACAAGAAATTCAAGACAGGGTGATCTCGGGTGTATGGGTCGGGGAGGGCAAGGTGTCGGCAATACACCAAGAGATGAAAGAATAGGGGGAAGCGCTAGTAGAAGAGTTGAAGGGTAAATGGGAGGAGGAGTTGGGGGAGGAGATCGAGGAAGGTCTGTGGGCTGATGCCCTGGGTAGGGTTAATTTCTCCTCCTCGTGTGCCAGGCTCAGCCTGATACAATTTAAGGTGGTTCACAGAGCGCACTTGACGGGGGCGAGGCTGAGTAGGTTCTTTGGGGTAGAGGACAGATCTGGAAGGTGCTCAGGGAGCCCGGCGAACCATGTCCATATGTTTTGGTCATGCCCGGCACTGGAGGGGTTCTGGAGAGGAGTGGCGGGAGCAATATCTCAGGTGGTGAAAGTCCGGGTCAAGCCAAGCTGGGGGCTAGCAATATTTGGAGTAGTGGACGAGCCGGGAGTGCAGGAGGCGAAAGAGGCCGGCATTCTGGCCTTTGTGTCCCTAGTAGCCCGGCGAAGGATCTTGCTAATGTGGAAGGAGGCGAAGCCCCCTAGCGTGGAGGCCTGGATAAACGACATGGCTGGGTTCATAAAGCTGGAGAGGATTAAGTTTGCCTTGAGAGGGTCTGCGCAGGGGTTCTACAGGCGGTGGCACCCGTTCCTAGACTATCTCGCGGAGCGTTAAAGGAAGATCGGTCAGCAGCAGCAGCAGCAACCCTGCGGGGGGGGGGGGGGGGGGGGGGGGATGGGGGGGGGGGGGATGGGGGATTCCTTGGGGGGATGGATGAGCAGGAGATAACATGAACGGCGGGGAAACTGGGACGTGCGGGAGAGAGCCAGTGTATAAAGCTATGTAAATATGCCATTTTGCCATGTATATATCTTGCTCAGTGCGATTTTGTGTTATTTTGTTACGGGCGGGGGGGGTTATTGTTTGTAAGGGAGAAAAAATTGTGTTGTTGAAAAGCTTTAATAAATATATATTTTTAAAAAAAGATTGATCCAATAATTGGCACTGATATGTAAAGAGGCTACAGGTGGCCTTGGGGGCATGTGATGTGAAGATAGAGTTTGGTGCTGAGTGTGTTCAAAGAGAAATAAAGGTGTTTGGGAAAAGGAGCAGAACTCTTGACTCTTTACTCAACAGCAGCCTGAGGCTAACATTGGTAGCAGAGGATGGTTGCGGTATGAATGTAAAGATACTTTTCCAGGAAAAATTTTTTTTTTTTCAACCAAGGAGTGAGTGAGAAGGAAAAAAGAAAATATGGCTGAACCTAGGATAAAGATGGCCGGATATGACTATCCACCATTATTTTCTGAAACGGGATCGTACGACCAATAGAGAAGTGCAGTTGTTATGTGGACTAAGGTAACTGCTTTGGGAAAGAGGAAACAAGGTACGGCATTGGCTCTTTCTCTACCTTATGAGAGTAAAATCCGAAGCAAAGTATTTTCTGAACAGGAATTGGCAGAGTTAGACTCAGAAGAAGGTCTGGAGACTCTATTGCGTTTTATGGATACGATTTATCAAAAGGATGACTTGTTAAGTGAGTAGCCTGGTCAGAATTCGATAGATTCCAGAAAACAGAGGGTATCTCTATTGAGGACTATATAATGGAATTCAGCAGACTATACAAAAGGCTGTACAAACAACGCCTGGAATTTCCACAATCTATGTTGGCATTTAAGTTACTAGACTGTGCTAGAGTGTCCAATATGGATAGGCTCCTGGTTTTGACAAGAGTTAAGTTTGCAGATAATGATACCTTATTCGATCAGATGATAGAGGCCTTAAAGAAGTTCCTGAGGAAACATTCAATTCCTATGGCTCTCATGTCACAAATGGGTCAGTCAGCAATAAAGCAGACTATGGAAGATACACTACTGACAGGATGGCGAGATTGTATGGCTACGAACAGGTTACGAGAATATGGAAGGAGATCGGGACCCGTAAATTATGAGGACAGAAACTCATTTAAAACTTATACTTGATGGAGGGACATGGAGAATGGAAATAGGAAAATGAACCCCAGAAATGCCCGGGGTACGATAAATTGATGTTTTCGGTGTGACTCTCGATACCATTATGCTTTCAACTGTCCAACATGTTATAATAGAGTGTTTGAAGCTACACATGACATGGAAGAGTCGGAAGAGGAAAAAGATGGTGACCAGAAAGAAGGCATTGTCCTCTTAACAAGCAGTTTTACTCCGGTAATGAGGGTGTTGGTTGCAGATTCCTTCAATTGTGCTGTATTGGACAATGGCTGCACATCTACTGTGTGTGGAACTGACTGGTTAAAATGTTACCTGGACTCTTTGAATGCTGAAAATCGTAACAAGGTTAAGGAATTTGAAAGTTCCACAAGTTTCAGGTTTGGGGATGATAATACACTGAAGTCGCTGAAAAGAGTGGTGATCCGTTGCAATATTGCTGGAGTGAATCAATTCATTAGCACGGATGTTGCATAAAGTGAGATACCTTTGCATCTGAGCAGTTGATGAAGAAAACGCACATGAAACTGGATATGGAACAGGATAAGGCAACAGTTTTTGGAAAGACGGTGGACTTACAATTTACACAGTCGGGACACTATTGTATTCCATTACTGACAAATAATATTTCAGGTGCAGTTGTTAAGGATGTGTTATTGACAGCTGAAAATGGAACTTTAGCTGATAAAAAGCATGTTGTATTAAAACTGCACAGGCAATTTGTGCATCCGTCTCCTCGGAGGCTGAAACATTTATTGAGGGATGCAGGGGTAAGGGATGGAGACTATACAAAGCTGATAGAACAGGTTAGTGATCGCTGTGAGGTTTGTAGGAAGTACAGAAGGACACCATCATGACCGATAGTAACCCTACCTTTGGCCAGGGATTTTAACAACATTGTGGCCATGGAGCTTAAGATCTGGGATAAAGCTAACAATATATTTATTTTGCATTTTGTAGATTTAGCAACCAGATTAAGTCAATCAACCATTGTATGAAGTAAAGAAAAGAGAGTAATCCTGGATCAGATCATGGAAAAATGGATAGGGCAGGACTGGGCCCACCGGCAAAATTCCTTCCAGACAATGGGGGAGAATTTGCTCATGATGAGTTTAGGGATATGTGTGAAAACGTAAATATTACAGTTATGAATATGGCTGCGGAAAGCCCACTTAGTAATGGTGTGTGAGAAAGAAACCATGCTGTAATAGATGACATGCTCCGGAAAATTTTGGCAGATAGACCAAATTGCAAGTTAAATGCAGCCTTAGCGTGGGCGGTACATGTGAAGAATTTGTTGTAAATGGTTCAATTAGTGTCAATTAGTGTTTGGTAGAAATCCTAAAATTCCATCCATTTTGGATGACCAGGCTCCAGCTTGCGAAGGGACTACAATTAGCTCTGCCTTTGCTGAGCATTTAAATGCATTACACAGCAGTAGAAAAACTTTTTTGGAGGCAGAAATCTCTGAAAGAATTCGCAGAACTTTAAGGCATAATGTCCGGCCATCAAATACCGTTTTTCAGCAAGGAGACATAGTATACTATAAGAGAGACAATTTTAATGAATGGAAAGGCCCAGGGAAGATCATAGGCATAGATGGCAAAACAATTATTTTGCAACATGGCAATCTGACTGTTAGGGTACATTCATCAAGGATAATGGGTGCAGATGACAGATTTTCAAGTTTCGACAGTGCAGACAGACATGATGAGGAACCAGGGTCATCTGGTACGCATGTGTTACAGAACCATGAGGACCAGTTAACTGATATAGACAGGGTTTCTGTAGAGGAACACAATTCTTCTGATGAATTTGAACAGGCCATTTTTCCGAAAGGACAACTGCCAAAAGTTGGTATGAAAGTGACATACTTGACTGAAGGGTCTAGTCAATGGAAGGATGCAACTGTTGTTAGTAGAGCAGGGAAGGCCACTCAAAAGGATAAACACTGGTTGAATGTACAGCATTCAGGGGAGGATGTAAAGACAATGGGAACACAAAGTTCAAAAATGGAGGACACAGAAACGTAGTGCCAGTCGGGGACAAAGAGCTCTATCCCACAGATGGATTTGCATGGAAATGGTTCTTCCAGATAGAACTTATAAGGCAAAGGCCAGGCTTGTGGCAAGGGAATTTGAAGAAAACTTAGAAGATCAGAATTTAAGGATAGATTCACCTACGTCAGGAAAGGTTATTTTAGATATCTTCTTGGCTCTATTAGCCACAAAGGCATGGGAATGCAAATCTATCGATATAAAAGCTGCCTTTTTGCAGGGGCAACAGCTTCAGAGAGACATTTTTCTCTGTCCTCCTAAAGAGGCAGCTAACACAGAAGGGGTACTCTGGAAGTTGAACAAATGTGTATATGGATTAAATGATGCGTCCAGGGTCTGGTATTTTTCAGTACGGTCAGTTTTGTTAAAGTTAGGCTGTTGCCAGTTGAAAGCGGATCTGGCAATGTTTTACTGGTACCATAAGGGAAATCTTTCTGGCATCTTTATGATGCATGTAGATGCTTTTTTGTGGGGTGGGACTAGTGATTTTGAAGCTATTGTAATCTCTGGTTTGAGGAAAGAATTCAGAGTTGGAAGTCAAGCTTCCGGTGCATTTAAATATATTGGACTGGAAATCGGGCAGACTAAGTTAGGGGCAACTTTACATCAACAATCTTATTTGAAGAGCATCAGCCCAAGTCGTAGTCGGCTTTCACAAAAAGACGCAGTGGTTTCAAAGATGGAAAAAGAGCGACTGCGAAGTTTAATTGGGCAACTGAATTGGTTAGGTAGACAGACTAGACCGGACGTTAGTTTTGATGTCTTAGAGTTGAGTACAAAAATGAATGATAAAGCGTGGTCAAACTAAAAATGCAGGAGTGTCTTTTGAGGTTCCCGGTTTTAGGTGATCTTAGGCACTTGAAACTCATAGTTTATAGTGATGCGTCCAATGCAGATTTATGTGATGGGGTTTCAAGTGCAGGAGGTTTTATAATTTTCCTTATGGGGAACAGTGGTAAATGTTGCCATTTTGTGTGGGAAACAAAGAAAATAAGGAGAGCGGGCAAAAGCACTTTGGCTGCTGAGACTTTAAGCCTTGTAGAGGCGGTGAATATGGCCGTTTATATATCTCAGATATTGACAGACATTTTGGGATTAGGGGATTTGTGTAACATACCCATAAAGTGTCACATCGACAATCACTCCCTGTGGGAAAATGTGCACTCTACAAAAAGTGTCAATGAGAAAAGGCTAAGGATAGACATCACAAGTTTGAAGCAGATGTTGGACAGAGGGGAGATAGCAAAAATTAAATGGGTCGACAGTAGCTATCAATTATCTGACTGTTGAACAAAAAGAGGGGCTGGTTCACAGAAACGTTTGGATATTGTTATTGAAGGGCGCCTGTTTCTGTGACTGTTCTGATTTTTTTCCTTCCAAAGAAAAATGAAGAAAAAAAGAGGGGAAATTGTGTGTGTTTTTGAGTTTCTTGTAATTTTGTTTTCACCTAATTATTTTTTTTCTCCAAGGAAGGGGAGACTGTTAAGGAATGGGTTAAGAAACATTCCAATTACATGTCTCATTGATCCAGTAATTGGCACTGATAAGTAAAGAGGCGACAGGTGGCCTTGGGGGCAAGTGATGTGATGATAGAGTTTGGTGCTGAGTGTGTTCAAAGAGAAATAAAGGTGTTTGGGAAAAGGAGCAGAACTCTTGACTCTTTACTCAACAGCAGCCTGAGGCTAACACAGGGAGGATCCTAAGAGGTGGGATACACTGCTCTTAACGTTGGTGGGGAAGGTCCCAAGTGGTGAAAATGAATATTCTGCTGAGGTTCTTGTTTATTTTTCCGGCTCTCACGATCTTTATCGGAAAGTGGACACAATCATTTCGGACTTGTTATGGGCGGGGAAGGTGCCGAGGGTGGGGAGCACCCTGCTACAGATGCAGAGGCAGCAGGGGGGATGGCGTTGGCAAACTTGTTGATTATTATTGGATGGCGAATGTGGACAAGGTGCGGCAGCGGTGGGAAGGAGAACGGGTAGAGTGGGTTAGGATGGTGGAGGAATTTTGTAAGGGGTCTAGTTTGAGGGCTATGGTGACGGCAGCATTGCCAATGGCTCCGAGTAGGTATTCAGGGAGGCCGGTGGTATAATCCACGGTGAAGATATGGAATCAGTTGAGGAGGCATTTTAGGGCGGAAGGGATGTCAATGTGTAGCCATCTGGGATGGCCACTTACAACTAGGTACAGAGAAACTCGCAAAGCCTAGCGGGTAAAATTTACAAGCCAAGACTCAGGCAGGCTCAGAGCCTGAAATGCATATTTGCAAGCAAGAAGTCCACACGGTATCGAAACTCCAATTAGCATTTTAATGGGGCCAATTAGATGGCCCATCTTCACCAACAAAGGACTGGTACTCGAGCGACCGGTACAGTCCCAGACATTTCGGCGCCACTCCCTGTTCAAGGGTAAACAACGGGGTCAGTGACCGCTTGGGACACGCCCAGCCATCCAGATCTTTTCAGATCCCCGCCCACTTATTGGTTAGGAATCGAACAGAGTGATCAGTGATCACCCAATTAGTGGGGCCCAAACTGGAGGACCGCCCAAAAGAGCGCGAAAACCCCCAAGTATAAGAAGAAGAGTTCGCCACATCTTCGTCCTCTCTTGGACCTGGTAGCCATCTCCAATTGCAGCAACACCAGAAGCAATTCCAAGTTCAACGCTCACTACCAGACGGACGAGCCTAGCTGAGCAGCAGTTACTCCTTCGAACCCGATAGATCCAGAATCGAACAGCGGCCACTGTTTCTCTGACCTAAGCCAGGTGCCCGAAGTTAAGTACAGGTCTTATCCGATAGGTGTAGTTCACTAGTAGTGTTTATGTTGCATGACTAATTGTGTGTAAATAAAGTACCCTTGACCTTGAACTAACTAACTGATGTTTGGCTCTTTGATCGATAGCTGGTTGAACCTTGTGGTGGTATCATTTGATATCTGGCGACTCTAAGCATCAGAATATAGATAACATAGAAAGAAGGGCAAACTCACTGATTGCCATAATTGTAACAGAGCCACAGAAAGGACAGAGTACAAGAGTAAAAGAAGAAAATGCAACAAATGTTAATGTCATAGTGCGAGAATCATGGGTTTGAGCCGGGGGGGATGGATTGTGTATCTTGGAGTTGGAAGGAAGTGGGGCTGGTCAAGGTGAGGGATCTGTATTTGGAGAAAGGGTTCGCCAGTCTGAAGGAGCAAAGGGAGAGGGTAGAGCTGCCGAGGGGGAGTGTGTTCAGGTATCTGCAGGTTAGGGACTTTGTGTGAAAGGCCTGGAGGGGGTTCCCTTGGTTGCCGGGATACACCCTGCTGGAGCAACTGCTGCTTCTTAATGTGGAAGGGGAAGGAAGAATTGGGGATATATACAAGTGACTGGGGGAGCAGGGAGGTGAGCGGATGGTGAAGATCAAGGAGAAATGGGAAGCGGAGGTGGGAGGGGAAATCAATTGGAGAGTATATAGTGAGGCACTGCGAAGGGTAAACGGGACGTCCAGCTGTGCAAGGATGAGCCTGATACAGTTTTCTCTTGCTACCCGCTTGCTCCTAATGTATGCATAAAAAGCCTTGGGATTCTCCTTGACCATGTTTGGTAAAGACATTTCGTGGACCCTTTTAGCCCTCCTAATTCCATGTTTAAGTTCCTTCCTACTTTCACTGTACTCAAGGGCTTTGTCAGTTTTTAGATACCTAAACCTATCATAAACTTCCTTTTTCCTTTTAACTGAGCTTCCAATTTCCCTTGTCATCCATGCTTCGTGAATCCTGCCATATCAGTCCTTCATTTTTGTGGGCACATGTCATCCTGCACTTCAGTCAATTGGCCTTTAAAAGCCTCCCACATGTAAGATGTTGGTTTGCCCTCAAATAGCAGCTCCCAATCCACATTCCCCAGTTCCTGTCTCATTTGGATGTAATTATCCCTCGCTCAATTAAGCACCCTGACCCGTGGGCCACTCTTGTCCTTATCCATGACAAAATCTTATGGAATTATGGTCGCTAAGCCCAAAATGCTCCCCATCGAAACATCAATCACCTGGCCTGGCTCATTCCCCAATACCAAGTCTGGGATGGCCCCCTCCCTGGTTGGATTATCAATATGCTGTATCAAAAAGCCTTCCTAGACACATCTAACAAATTGCTCTCCATCCGAGCACCTGGCTGTAAGGGATTCCCAGTCAAGATGGGTGAAGTTAAAATCACCCATCACAACTACCCTGCTTTTTTCACATCATTTTAGTATCTATCTACACAACTGCTCCTCTGTTGGGAGGTCCATAGTATACTCCCAACATTGTGATTTCACCCTTCTTATTTCTGAGCTCCAGCCATAATGCCTGACTACAAGATCTCTCCAATGTGTCCTCCCTCAACTCAGCTGTGACCTGTTCCCTAATCAGCAATGCAACTCCCCCACCTCTTGTTTCCCATTCTGTCCCATCTAAAACAACGATATCCCGGAATGTTAAGCTGCCAGCCCTTTAACCATGTCTCTGTAATTGCAATTACATCATAGTTCCATGCAGTAATCCAAGCTCTCAGTTCACCTGTCTTACCTGTTATACTTCTTGCATTGAAGCATACGCACTACAGACCTACACTCCTGCTGAGCTTTGCGGCTTCCCTCTACCTGCGCTTACTCTGCGCTATGTTTATCTCAGTCTCACTTTTTTCCCCAGTCTCTACACTTACTGGCCTGCTGCTCTGGTTCCCACCCTCCTACTACACTAGTTTAAACCCTCCCGAACAGCACTAACAAACCTCCCGACGAGGATATTGGTGACCCTCCAGTTCAGGTGCAACCCGTGCCTTCCCCAGAAGACACCCAGTGATCCATATATTCCCCGGAGCTAATGGCTGCAAAACCATCACCATGGCCCTCAGAGACTGGATTGCCTGCAGCACTCCTCTTCCATCCATCTCCTCCCCCCCCCCCCCCCTCCCTTCTCCCACCACCACCATCATTGTGTCAACTTCTCCACATTCGCCACCCAATAGTAGTGCAACAGGTTAGGGAGCACCTACCCTCGTTTCTGTCTCAGCCTCTGCAACAGAGCCCTCTTTACCTGTGGCACCTTCCCTGCCCATATGAACTCCGAGATCACTGTCTCCCGCCTCTGGAAGAAGGCCTTGGGGATTGGGAGGGTCTGGAAAACAAACAGGAACCTTGGCAGCACAGTCATCTTCACCACTTGTACCCTCCCTGCTAATGTCAGGTGCTACGCATCTCACCTCTTAAAATCCCCCTTAACTGGGCAGCATGGTGGCACCATGGTTAGCACTATTGCCTCATGGCGCTGAGGTCCCAAGTTCGATCCCGGTTCTGGGTCACTGTCCGTGTGGAGTTTGCACATTCTCCCCGTGTTTGCATGGGTTTCGCCCCCACAACCCAAAGATGTGCAGGGTAGGTAATTTGGCCACGCCAAATTGCCCCTTAATTGGAAAAAATTAATTGGGTACTCTAAATTTAAAGAAGATCCTCCTTAACCGCCTCCATTAACATTGTCAAATTCCACCTGCGCATCGTGGCCTATTCGTGAGTGACCTGAATCTCCAAATATCGAAAACTTTCTCTGGCTGCCTTAATCAGTAACGCCCCCAAATTGACCTCCCTGCCCGCCGCATTCACCGGAAACACCTCGCTCTTCCCAACATTTAGCTTATACCCGGAGAAGGCCCAAACCTCTCCAATAGTCCCATGATCCTGCCCATACTCCCCAGCGGGTCCAACATAACAACAGATCATCTGCGTATAATGATACCAGGTGCTCCCAGCTCCCCTGCACAATACTCTGACACCCTGCAGAACCCCGAAGGGCCATTGCCAAGATTTCGCAAATCCCCTTCTCTGCCAAGAGACCTGAATCTAGCTTCCATCCTGGCCTCTGCACCTGCCCCGAGCTAAGCCTCTCCTCCAGCCAATGTGGCGTTTGATCCAAAATCATAATTCCCACATACTCGGCCCCCACTACCCCCATCAGCACCGCCCGACTCACCATAAAGAAATCAGTTCTAGAGTACACCTTGTCCATGTGCGAGAAGGAGTATTCCCAGACCCCCCTCCCGGGTTCCTGAACCTCCATGGATCAACCATTCTCATACGTTCCAGAAATCCTCCCAACTCCTTCGCCATTCTCAACCTTCCCATTGACTTGGGGCTCGACCTGTCGACCTTCGGCTCCATCACACAATAGAAATCTCCACCCATAATCGGTGCGTATCAAAGTTCAGGATCGCTCCCACCAACTGCTTTATGAACCCTGCATTGTCCCAATTAGGCGCATATACATTGACTAGCACCACCAGCATCCCCTCCAGAACCCCACTCAGCCTTACCACAAATCTTCCCCCTCCGGGTCCCGCACTTCCCTCACCCCACAAATCCCGTCCTTTTGTTCAACAAGATGGCCACTCCCCGCGATTTTGAATCAAACTCCAAGTGAAATACCTGCCCCACTCATCCCTTCCTCAACCTAACCTGATCCGTCTCTGCTTACCCTGTAGACAAAAGGTGAAACTGTGTCTGCAGTTGTTTTCTACTGGCCAAAGGTTCCAGTCTGCATACTCCCCATCTACTTGCAAAATTTTGTCTACCAACCGCTGCCGCTCCTCTCTTGCCTCCCATCCACCTGTGCCTTAATCAAAATGATCTCGCTCCTTACCACCGCCTCCCATACCTCCGATGACGAGACCTGCCCATTATTATTGAATTCCACATAATCATCAATCACGGACATCCGGTGGTGGCCATGGTGTGAATGGTCACACACAGGGCAGCTCCCCCCAAGGAGTGGTATGTCTGCTGGTTACCAAACCCGGGAGAAGTAGTTGAAAGACCTGGCCAAGGAGTTGGAAGAGACCTGTGGCGCAGCAGTCAGTGGAAGGATGGCAGAGGGGAAGGGCTGGTGCGAGCTGGAAAGCCCCAGATGGAACAGTCGATGGCCTTCATTTGGATTTTGTTTATTTTGTTTGTGTACCAAGATACAGTGAAAAGTATTTTTCTGCGAGCAGCTCAACAGATCATTAAGTACATGAAAAGAAAAGGAAATAAAAGAAAATACATAATAGGACAACACAAGGTACACAATGTACACACAAGGAAATAAAAGAAAATACATAATAAGGCAACACAAGGTACACAATGTAACTAGATAACACAGGCAACAGGTGAAGCATACAGAGGTGTAGTGTTAATCAGGTCAGTCCATAGGTCGTTTAGGAGTCTGGTAACAGTGGGGAAGAAGCTGTTTTTGAGTCTGTTCGTGTGTGTTCTCAGACTTTTGTATCTCCTGCCCGACGGGAGAAGTTTGAAGAGTGAGTAGGCCAGGTGGGAGGGGTCTTTGATTATGCTGCCCGCTTTCCCCAGGCAGCGGGAGGTGTAGATGGAGTCAATGGATGGGAGGCAGGTTCATGTGGAAGGGTTCCGCCAGCAGAGAAAGGAGATGCAGAAGGATCGCTCGAAGGCCATCAAAGGGGCTGTGGCACCCCTGAAGGGCTCGATGGAGAGGGTGGAGAAATGTTTGGAGGCATACGAGTCGCAGATCCGAGAGATTGAGAGGGTGATGTCAGACCACAGCGATCGGGTGGTGGCATTGGAGGCTGAGGTGGGGTTCTTAGGGGACCTTTACAAGACATTGAGAGCAAAGCTGGAGGAGCAGGAAAATAGATCGAGAAGACAAAATCTACGTATAGTCGGCTGGCCTGAAGGAGTGGAAGGTGCGAGCGCCATGAGGTATGTTTCGAGGAAGCTAGCGGGGCTTGTGACGGAGTGGGTGTTGGATAAAGCCCCTGAAGTGGACAGACGCCTACAGCAGGGGAGCCATCCTGGGCGGTGATCATGAGGCTCCATAAGTTCGTGGAGAAAGAGAAGATTCAGCAGTGGGCCAGGGAGAAGCGCAACTGTGAATGGGAGGGGAGCAAGGTCTGAATATACCAGGAAATTGGAGCTGAGTTGACAAAATGGCGGCGGGGTTCAACAAAGCCAAGGCGGTGCTATATCAATGGTAGATCAGGTTTGGGGTGTTCTACCCGGCGTAACTTTGGGTGACGTTTGAAGGCCGCAAATACTATCTTGAGACCCCAGAAGAAGGGATGTGGGGAGGGGGGGAGGCGTGATAAGGCGAGGCTGGAGAAGAAACATGGTCAGGGATGGTGAAAGGGGCCATTTTGGATGGGCCAGGTATAGGATGAAGTTAATGGGGGTAGAGCCAAAAGGGGAGGATGGCGGACGGTAAAGGGGAATGGCGGTGTAGACCCCCGGTATGGCTGATAACGTGGAATATGCAAGGGCTCAATGGACCGGTCAAAAGATCTCGGGTCTTTGCTCACCTTAGGAACTTGAAAGCGGAGGTGGTCTTTCTGCAGGGGATGCATCTCCATGTGAAGAACCAGGTTAGGCTAAGGAAGGGGTTGGTGGGTCAGGTTTTCCACTCAGGGTTTGATTCAAAGTCGGGGGAGTGGCAATTGTGATAAGATAATGGAGTTTGTGAGCGCACAGGAAGTGAGGGACCCAGGTGGGAGCTATATGATTGTGAGCGGGGTATTAAAAGGGTCTCCGGTGGTGTTGATGAATGTAGGGTTTGGATGATGTAGGTTTTATGATGGCAGCAATCCTGGACTTGGCCACGCACCAGTTGATTATGGGAGGAGATTTTAATTATGGCCTAGAGTCGTGGGTAGATAGATCGAGCCCCAGGTCAATGGGTAAGGTAAGAATGGCAAAGAAGCTGGGTTGGTTCATGGAAAAGATGGGTATGGTGGACCCTTGGTGCTTCAAGAACCCAGGGGAAAGAGAGTATTCGGTTTTTTTTTCATGTGTACAGGGTATATTCCAGAATTGATTTTTTTGAAATTAGGAATGCCATATCTATGCTGCGAAAATTCTCCATGTGCACAAATGGAAAAAAAATTCTCAGTGCTCTCACAGTCCCACAGAATCCAGTTCAAGGCTGTTATAAAAAAATCACTTATAAAGTCACAAGTCATTGGAGAAATCATGAGTCAGGATTTCAGATTAGAATACGTAACACTTCTGTGTAACTCAGCTGATGCTGGCAACAGCTCTGTTTTATGTTTCTTGCTCTAACTTACTATTACAGAGTGTGATTTTGAGTACAGAGTGTTCTTATAAGCTTTTCTCCTATGCAATTGTTTGACTCGTGTCTGTTGAGGGTTCTGAGCATGTGTGGATTTTTGTGCTTTTTCATCTGCAAGAGGGTGATTTGTCAGTGGGACCTGATTTACTAGTGTTCCTGTTTTCATAGCTATTACTGTTACTACTGTTCTGCTGAGTTGGTGTCAAACATTTTTATTTATTTATATAAAGAAGTTCCTTCTTTTAAACAACACATTTAACTACCTCCTTTGTGGTCTCAAGTTACCGCACCTTTTAAAAACTAAATTTCGAGCACCCAATTCATTTTTTCCAATTAAGGGGCAATTTACTGTAGCCAACAGTATCTCTGGCAGGAGCGCACCCCTCCCCGATGAACTCAATGCATTCTATGCTCGGTTCGAGCAGGTAACCAACAATCCGCTGTCGAGAGCCCCAGCAGCCCATAATTCACCCATACCCACCATCACAGCTTCCGAAGTCAGATTGGCCTTCCTGAAAGTGAACCCCCGGAAGGCGACGGGCCCGGATGGGATCCCTGGTCGTGCACTCAGAGCCTGCGCGGACCAGCTGGCAGAGGTATTCGCGGACATCTTTAACCTGTCCCTACTCCACTCCGAGGTCCCCACCTGCTTTAAGAAAACCACCATCATACTGGTACCAAAGAAGAACCAGGCAACGTGCCTCAATGACTACCGTCCAGTGGCCCTGACTTCAGTCGCAATGAAGTGCTGCGAGAGATTGATCATGAAGCGCATCACATCCATACTCCCACAACGCCTTGATCCACTGCAATTCGCATACTGCTGCAACCAGTCCACATCAGACGCCATTTCCCTGGCCCTACACTCATCCCTAGACCATCTCGAAACTCCTACATCAGACTCCTATTTATTGACTACAGCTCTGCCTTCAACACCATAATCCCAGCCAAGCTCATATCAAAGCTCCAAAATCTAGGACTTGGCTCCCCACTCTGCAACTGGATCCTCGATTTTCTGACCAACAGACCACAATCCGCAAGAATGAACAACACCTCCTCCATAATAGTCCTCAACACCGGGGCCCCGCAAGGCTTGCGTACTTAGCCCCCTACTCTACTCCCTGTACACACACGGCTGCGTGGCAAAACTTGGTTCCAACTCCATCTACAAGTTTGCTGATGATACGACCATAGTGGGCCGGATCTCAAATAACGACGAGTCCGAATACAGGCGGGAGATAGAGAACCTAGTGGAGTGGTGTAGCGACAACAAACTCTCCCTCAATGCCAGCAAAACTAAAGAGCTGGTTATTGACTTCAGGAAGCAAAGTACTATACACACCCCTGTCTGCATCAACGGGGCCGAGGTGGAGATGGTTAGCAGTTTCAAATTCCTACGGATGCACATCTCCAAAAATCTGTCCTGGTCCACCCACGTCGACGCTACCACCAAGAAAGCACAGCAGCGCCTATACTTCCTCAGGAAACTAAGGAAATTGGCAGGTCCACATTAACCCTGACCAACTTTTACAGATGCACCATAGAAAGCATCCTATCGGGCTGCATCACAGCCTGGTATGGCAACTGCTCGGCCCAGGACGGCAAGAAACTTCAGAGAGTCGTGAACACCGCCCAGTCCATTACACAAACCTGCCTCCCATCCATTGACTTCATCTACACCTCCCGCTGCCTGGGAAAGAGGGCAGCATAATCAAAGATCCCTCTCACCCGGCTTACTTACTCTTCCAACTTCTTCCATCGGGCAGGAGATACAGAAGTCTGAGTACACGCACGAACAGACTCAAAATCAGCTTCTTCCCCACAGTCACCAAACTCCTAAATGACCCTCTTATGGACTGACCTCATTAACACTACACCCTGTATGCTTCATCCGATGCCAGTGCTTATGTAGTTACATTGTATATGTTGTGTTGCCCTATTATGTATTTTCTTTTCTTCCCTTTTCTTCCCATGTACTTAATGATCTGTTGAGCTGCTCGCAGAAAAATACTTTTCACTGTACCTCGGTACACGTGACAATAAACACATCCAATCCACCTAGCCTGCACATCTTTAGGTTGTGGGGGCGAAACCCACGCAAACATGAGGAGAATGTGCAAACGTCACATGGACAATGACCCAGAGCCGGGATCGAACCTGGCACCTCAGCGCCGTGAGGCAGCAGGGCTAGCCCACTGCGCCACCGTGCTACCCTTTACCGCATCTTTTTGGCAATAAGGAGAAAACAGCAAGAAAAAAAAGTTTTTCCATGTTCAGCATGGCAACATGAGGTTGCATTCAGTGAGTAGCAAGTTTTCCTCATCCGTTTATTCAATGTAATTTCAGGTTAGCAGCACCACAGCTATGTTCTGGGCTGTCGTGAGTTTTGTAAGGATCCTCCTGTTTAAACCTGGTTTTCCCTGTGTATTCCCTTAATTCTCTGTTATTCTGGCTTTTATAATTTTTGTACCCAGACAAAATAATTACCTATGCCTTTAAGATGGACTTGTCCTTTAAAAAAAAAAAGGAATCCAGCTGGATATGTTGACATCGGTGATGACTCATCTGGATGGACTTAGCTGGCAGCCAATAAGCTGTTTTAAATTCCCTGGTCTTAACTAACATTTGATGCTGATTGGTGCTGGCCACTCCAGAATGTTCTGCAAAGGCAGTCTTGTTCTCAGTACTTTAGGTTTCATTTTGATCATGAAGCTAGAAGGCCATAGCCCTGATCTCTCTCTCTTACCTGATGGCCTCTGACTAAAGACCTTGCTCTCTGCACGGCCTGTGAGAATGTTTCTAAGTGTTAGTTTTGGTTTGAACTCAGAGCTGAAGGAAGCTCTTTTGAATGTCTCCCACGAAAGGTGGAACTCTCTCGAAACACCTCGGCTGGGGCTTACGCCAGGTAAACGGATCAGCCAGCTTTCCTCTCTACCCAGCTTGTGAGTGTTTAATGCCTGAAGACCGAGCTGGAGGGAACTTTGTGGGTTTCTCTCCCTGTAAGGTTACCAGACCTCTCTAAGATGTTGTGGAAGCGGCTTCTCTGATACTCCATTTATTTCAGACAAGCTGTGGGTCATTCTGGTGGAGTTGGAAACAAACACAACTTTTTTTTTGAATAATATTTTTATTCAGATTTTCAAATTTTAACAATTGAACATAAAGGGCAGCACGGTTGCACAGTGGTTAGCACTGTGGCTTCACAGCGGCACGGTCTCGGGTTCGATTCCCGACTGGATCACTGTCTGTGCGGAGTCTGCACATTTTCCACGTGTCTGCGAGTGAGGCACCCCTCACTCGCAGCGCCCCAGCCCCCTTAGAGCAAATTGCACCTTTTTCCAATACAATAATTCAATTAGATCCCCCAGCCATACCAGGGCACAGGTCAGCAAAAGCTGACCTCCACCCCAACAGGACTCACCTGTGAGCAATCAACAAGGCAAAGGCTAAAACATCTGCCCCCGCTCCCATCTGCAACTCCAGCAAGTGCAACACCCTGAGTACGGCCCCCAGGGGACTAGGCCTAAGTCCACATGTAGAATTGTCAACATGGTGCTGAAGAATGATCCCCAAAACTTCTCCAACTTCGGGCAGCACCAGAACATGTGTACTTGATTGGCTGGGCCCTCAAACAACCGGCTGATCCTCAACTTTGTCAGGTGCTCTCTGTGCTCTACCTTCAGCTGTGTCAACGCAGCCTCGCACATGAGGTTGAGGCATTCACTCTCTGCAGCACCTCACACCTGTCCGTCCGGTTAGAAAATTGGGGTTCAGGACGACAATTAAAGCTTTATCCCCTTTCCCCAAACTCTGAAATGATTCAAAGTGATAACCCTTATTGATGAAAGTGGTTATATTTTATTCAGTACAAGTAAACCTGATAATATTCTGATGACTGGACAGAAATATTATAGTACAGCAGCCTTACCATTACATTCTGGGTAGGATCCTGATTGCCATATAATCACTCTGGTCGCACCAGTCAGTTCTGCACATTCACATGTGAGTCCTCTGATAGCCCTCCATCTGCTCAAAGGTTCAAAGCATCCTTTTCCAAAACATTTTTTGAATATACATTCTTTCATCTGCTTGGAAACATTTTGATGCAAGAGCTGGCATCTCCACTTCTGGGAGGATCTTTTTAGTTCCACACTGTCTTTTCACACAATTTACTGATTTCTGCTGAAGATTTTATTCAGTGAAGGTCCAAACGACAATTCCTCCCCAAGTCAACTCTCAACTGCTTTTACCTAGGGCGCATTAAATAACAGCATTAAAAATATAATTCCGTATGCCAATGAAATTAAAGAAGTATACAGTCAGTTATGATATTTCAATTATTTTTCATTAATTGGCAAGAAACTTGAAGTAGAGATTTTCCAGGATTCTTACAATTTGTACTGGGACAAGAATGGCACAATAGGGCAGATAACATATTCCAAGGTTCTCTCATGTAATGCCGGAGGCCTTGGTGCAAGAGATGGGTAAGAGGAGACAAGTCCTATATTCACAGTTGCAGCAGCTAACAGGTGGGGGACAGGCACAGTTGTGTGTACTCACCCCAGGGAAGAGATGGTGCTCGCCACCATTAGAGCAACCATGAGTACGGCTGTGGTCAGTGGTGGGGCTAAAGCATGGAAGGAGATAGTATGGTCTGATCTAATCCTCCTTTTCAAATGTCATTTTCCCCATATCCAGCAATCTTTTCCGCCTATACAGGTTGCAGATAATTTGAGCATATACCTCCTGCCTCTCCCGATGCCCTCTCATCACCACAATCCTACCTTCTCCCGCGGATGGAAATGGCTGGCACGAGGGGACATAGCTTTAAACTGAGGGGTAATAGATACAGGACAGAGGTCAGAGGTAGGTTCTTTACGCAAAGAGTAGTGAGGCCGTGGAATGCCCTACCTGCTACAGTAGTGAACTCGCCAACATTGAGGGCATTTAAAAGTTTATTGGATAAACATATGGATGATAATGGCATAGTGTAGGTTAGATGGCTTTTGTTTCGGTGCAACATCGTGGGCCGAAGGGCCTGTACTGCGCTGTATTGTTCTATGTTCTATGTTGTGCATTTCTCCTTTCAAATACACAACAACTGCAATCTTTCCAGGCAGATGGGGAGGAGCAAGGTGTGGAAAAGGAAGAAGACTGATGATGAAGAAACTGTCACTTGTTGTCACACTCACGCCACTAGCTCAGATACTGACACTGCATATACCTTACAGGCTTGCTCAGAATCTGCTAGGACGGCACGGTGGTGCAGTGGTTAGCACTGCTGCCTATGGCGCTGAGGACCTAGGTTTGATCCCGACCCCGGGTCACTGTCTATGTGGAGTTTGCACATTCTCCCTGTGTCTGCTTGGGTTTCAGCACCACAACGCAAAGATGTGCAGGGTTAGGTGGATTGGCCATGCTAAATTGCCGCTTAATTGGAAAAAAATAATTGGGTACTCTAAAATTTAAAAAAAAGATAGGAGTGGAGGTTATTGATGAAGACTTCAAACCAGTTAAGGGGGGTGGTTGGTCAACACAGCACCCAGGGTGTTGTACCTAAATGCGAGCAGTGTACGAAACAAGATAAATGAGCTTGTAGCGCACATTGAAATAGGCGGATACGATATTGTGGGTATCACAGAGACATGGCTGCAAGGGGATCAATCCTGGGATCTAAATATCCAAGGAAATGTGTCCAATCAAAGGCAGATGGGCAGAGAGGGTGGGGTTGCCTTGTTAGTAAGAAATTAAATTAATTCAATAGCAAGAAGCAATATTGGGTCGGAACGTGTAGAATCTGTGGGGTAGAGTTGAAGAATCGCAAAGGAAAAAAGACCTTGATGGGAGTTATGTACATCCCCCCCCTGGCAGTAGTCAGCAAGTGGGGCAGAAAATAAATCAGAAGATGAAAAAGGCATATAAGAAGGACAATATTACAATTATCATAGGGGACTTCAATATGCAGGTGGACTGGGATAATCAGATTTCTCGTGGATCCCAAGAAAAGGAATTTGTGGAATGTTGACGAGATGTTTTTTTTGAGCAGCTTATGGTAGAGCCCACCAAGGAACATGCAACTCTGGATTGGTGATGTGTAATGAGGCAGACTTGATTAAGAAACTGAAGGTGAAGGAACCCTTAGGGGCAGTGACCACAATATGATAGAATTCACCCTGCAGTTTGAGAGGGAGAGGCTGGAATCAGATATAACGGTCTTACAATTGAGTAAAGGGAACTACAAAGACAGGAGGGAGGATCTGGCCAGAATTAATTGGGAGGGGAGCCTATCAGGGAAGATGGTGAAATAGAAATGGAATCCTTCCCACCTCAATAATTAGTTAAAAAAAATATTTTTACTAAAGATTTTCCATTTACAATAAATTATATAACCAATCCACATCATCCACCGCAGATGTTACACAAAACAAACAGAACAAACATCCAACCAACTGTACACACCTCATCCACAAAGAGAAGAAAAAAGCAGGACAAATCCAACCCGGCCAATTACTGCCCTATCAGTCTACTCTCAATCATCAGTAAAGTGATTGAAGGGATCATCAACAGTGCTATCAAGCAGCACTTACCGATCAATAACCAGCTCACAGATGCTCAGTTTGGGTTCCGCCGGGGTCACTCAGCTCCTGACGTCATTACAACCTAGGTTCAAACATGGACAAAAGAGCTGAACTCCAGAGGTGAGGTTAGAGTTACTGCCCTTGACATCAAGGCAGCATTTGATCGAGTAACAGCATCAAGGAGTCCCTGCAAAACTGAAGTCAATGGGAATTAAGGGGAAAACTCTTGACTGGTTGGAGTCATACTGTAGCCACGTAAAATGGCTGATTCCCGATTAGAATGGTCAAACCCCGATTTAAAATGGCGAACGAAAGAGGCTGATTGGAAAATCAGCCAACAGGACTCAAACGGACAGCTGCAGGTAAAACAGTGTATTCGTCTCTGGGGAAGTCAGCCCAGACCGATACCTGCAGCCATCAACATCACAACAACCCAGCCATCTGCAGAGTAAGCAGCCATCCCCGGGAACAATTGCTACAAATTAGCAATTGAAAGCCGACCCAAACCTTTCGGCGCCAGTAGGGGCTGACACAAAGGAAGGTAAACGACCACCCCCCGATCAAGGAATCGCCTCATTATTGGAGCATATCGAACCAAGTGATTGGGACCAAGTCCAATCACTTGGAACCAGGTACAAGGTCTGCCCCGAGAGGCGGGAAGCCCCTGGGGACTATAAGAATAGGGGCCAAGTTCAACTCGACCCTTCTCTTCCTGCTCGCAACCTTGGAGACCCTTCGACAAGAAAACTGTAAGTGTTACTCCAGCGATCGCTACCAGATAGGCGCTCCTGACTATCGACTTGTACCAGTTTTTGAATCCCGCAGGCTCAGAACCAATTCGAAAGACCATTCGTTTCCCTGACCTGGTGGGCCATTTCCAAAGTTAAGTATTGGCCTTTAGTGGTAGGTAGTAGTCTAGAAGTAGGATTATTGTATACGTATTAATTGCTGTATATAATAAATGAGCGTTGATTTAACTCTTACTAAGCGGTGTGTTGCATTATTAATCATTACTTGGACTTGAACCACGTGGCGGTATCAGAAAGATACCTGGCGACTCATGAGCAAAGGTGGCAGAATAAGAATAAAGTAAACTAAGGCTAAACGAGCAACAATACCTAGCACAAATAAAGATGGTTGTGGTTGTTGGGGGTCGGTCATCTCAGTTCCAGGACTGCTAGAGTTCCTCAGGTTAGTGTCCTAGGTCCAACCATTTTCAGCTGCTTCATCAATGACCTTCCTTCCAACATAAGATGAAATGTGGGGATGTTCACTGATGATTATACAATGTTCAGCACCATTCACGACTCCTCAGACACTGAAGCAGTCCACGTGCAAATGCAGCAAGACCTGGACAATATCCAGGCTTGGATTGACAAGTGGCAAGTAACATTCGCGCCACACGTGCCAGGCAATGACCATCTCCAATAAGAGAGAATCAAACCATTGCCCATTGACATTCAGTGGCATTACTATCACTGAATACCCCACTATCAACATCCTGGGGGTTACTATTGACCAGAACTGGCCATACAAATACTGTGACTATAAGTGCAGGTCAGACGCTAGGAATCCTGCAGTGAGTAACTCGCCTCATGACTCCTCAAAGCCTATCCACCACTTACAAGGCACAAGTCAGGAGTGTGAAGGAATATTCCCCACTTGCCTGGATAAGTGCAGCTCCAACAACACTCAAGAAGCTTGACACCATCCAGGACAAATCCAGGACTCTTGGCTGACACCTGTTCCACAAACATTCACTCCCTCCACCACCACCGATGCACGGTAGCAGTAATGTGTACCATCTACAAGATGCACCAAGGCTCCTTAGGCAACACCTTACTAACCCATGATCACTACCATCTAGGCTATACTTCTATTTATGCTAATAATAAATATCACATTGTGATTCTACTTTAAATTAGTATGAAGGCGTAGTAGTAAAATCTGCTGTTTCCAGAGGATTAAACAAGACTCTTCTGGAGACCAAGTGGTGCATGAAATTAATCGCAGATCCTGCAGCTGAATAAATGAGACAAGAGGGATATATTTGAATAACAAACCAAAAAACAGTGGTCTGAACTATTGTACAAGGTGCAGAAATCAAGTTATCTCATGTGTTTTCAAAGATGCAGAAGACTACACGTAGCTTAAATTAAGCTATTTAATCCAGTGCTCTCCAAACTATTTTCCAATATGACCCCACATTAACACTTGAAAAGTAACATGACCCCAGATGCCAGAAACAAAACAGCAATAAAGCAGCACAGTGATATTTAGTGTAGATACTAATTAAAAGATCACACATTATAGATCAACATATTATACATTATATATGAAAATATAAATATGAAAATCATAGTGCCACAACGGTGAAATTTGGCCACAAGTTTTGTGTGGTCGAATTTGATATCTTAGATCAGGAAGTGGGTAGTGGGGGAGGGGTCAGTGTGGGAGCGGGTGGAGGCGGCGGCTTGTAAGGGCACAAGTTTAGGAGCACTGGTAATGGCACCTCTGCCGTTCTCGCTGGCTCGGTACTCCACAAGTCTGGTGGGGGTGGCAGCTCTGAGAGTTTGGGGGCAGTGGCGGAAGCATATGGGAGATGATCGAGCGTCGATGTGGGCTCCAATTTGTGGCAATCACCGGTTTGTGCCGGGGAGGTTGGATGGGGGGTTTAGGAGGTGGCAAAGAGCAGGGATTAAGAGGCTGGGGGATTTGTTTATCGATGGGAGCTTTCCTTGTTTGGAGGATTTGTCGGAGGAGTTTGAATTGCTGGGTGGGAATGGGTTTTGCTATCTGTAGGGGAGAGACTTTGTACAAAGGCAGGTTTCGACCTTTCTGTTTCTACCGCCCCAGGGGATACAGGACAAGGTAGTTTCAAAAACGGGAGTAGGGGAAGGGAAGGTCTCGGTAATTTATAAAGAGCTCATGAGTGGGAGGGAACCCAGATAGCGGAGGTAAAGCGCAAGTTGGTAGATGAGCTGGGTAAGGAGCTAGAGGCAGGTCTGTGGGAGGATGCTCTGAGTAGAGTCAACACGTCATCATGTGCAAGACTCAGCCTGATACAATTTATGCTGGTTCACCGGGCACACATGGTGGCCCGGATGAGCCGTTTTTTTGGGGTAGAGGACAGGTGTATGAGGTGTGCGGGAGGACCTGCAAACCATGTCCACATGTTTTGGGCATGTCCGAAGCTCAGGGGATTCTGGCAGGGATTCGCTGATGTCATGTCCACGGTGCTAAAAACGAGGGTGGCCCCGAGTCCAGAGGTGGCGGAAGATCCGGGAAGTCCAGGGGGCGAGAGAGGCTGATGTTTTGGCCTTTGCCTCCTTTGTAGCCCGGAGATGGATCCTATTCTGGAGTAATTCGGAGTCCCTGAAATTGGGGTTATGGGTTAGCGACATGGCTAGGTTTCTCAGGCTTGAGAAAATTAAGTTCGCCCTGGGAGGATCAATGTTAGGATTCGTTCGGAGGTGGCAGCCGTTTATCAATTTCTTTGGGGAAAACTAAACTGTTAGCAGATACGGTAGGGGTGGGGGTTAGGGAATGGTGGAGTAGGGGAGTTAGTTTTGTTTAGTTCAGGCGGGATCAGCGAGAGATGATGGAGGGACTGGGGAATTGTGTGTTTAAGCCATGTTGGCTGGGTATGGTTGTTGGCTTGGGGGGCTGTTATAACCTGCCTACTTACCATTGGCTGGGGACTAATGACTATCCCACAATCTTGTGGGAGTATGAGCTTCCCCAATGAGGGGGGCGGAGAAACCACTAGTAAACTCCCAGTATAAATAAGCTGGCCAGTTCAGGAACCAGGAGGAAGGAGTATGTAGCAAGGGAAGTTGCTGCTACTGTTATGTATATATGTTATAGTAAATAAATGTTATTACTTTGTATCCTTAAAACTCGTGCTGGATTCTTCGTGGCCCTTACAAAACTGGCGACGAAGGTAAAAGTGAATAGCTGTCTACACTGCTGAAGCCACCTCCCTGGATTTTTGTTGGATACAGATTGGAAGTTGTTTTCTATTATACCTTGCCTCTGTACGGACGTTTGGATGTTTTTGATGCTGCGCTGGAAAGCTGGAACCAGTACACACAACGGATGCGTTACTATTTCCGGGCAAACAATATCACCGAAAACGAGCGCCAGGTGGTCATATTGCTCACCGCCTGCGGCCCGCATACGTTTGGGGTGATTAGGAGCCTTATATACCCAGCTGCGCCGGACGGCAAAACGTTTGATGAACTTGTGAATATAGGGGGGCAACACTTTAACCCAACCCCGTCCACGATAGTCCAGCGTTACCGGTTTAATACCGCTGAGAGGACCCCTGGAGAATCCCTTGCTGATTTTCTATCCAGCCTACGCAGGATTGCGGAGTACTGTGACTATGGTGAGACCTTGTCAGAAATGTTACGCGACCGTTTGGTTTGCGGTATTAACAATGCAGCCATCCAGAGAAAGTTGTTAGTGGATCCAACATTGACTTTTCAACAGGCCATTCAAATAGTCTTGTCCCGAGAGAGCGCAGAGCGAGGAGTACAGGAGCTACAGGGAATGGAAGTGCATGCCTTGGGGTGCAACCCTTTCCGTCCAAAAACGTCCCCCCGCACTCCTGCGGTACCTTAGGCGAGGCAACGTCTGGACCGACGCCAGTGGCCATCGGACATTCCTCCCCGAAGGGAGCCTTCTCCAGAGCCAATGGATGAGGAGCCGTGTCCGTGTCAGACTTGTAGGCGCCGACCCCGTCGCGGACGGCGGTCCTGGGGACGCCAGAGGTGCCGTCGTTCCAACCGAAACTGGGACCAGCCCAGGGGCTGTAACTGGGACCAGCCCAGAGGCCGTACCTTCCATGTGGATGAACCTGC
The DNA here is from genome assembly GCF_047496885.1 of Scyliorhinus torazame. NCBI lineage: Eukaryota > Metazoa > Chordata > Chondrichthyes > Carcharhiniformes > Scyliorhinidae > Scyliorhinus > Scyliorhinus torazame. Next base: position 83,976,328 of record NC_092716.1, on the reverse strand, counting down.
GGCGACTACTCCTGAGGACGTGGAGACGGAGGACGACTGCCTGCAGCTGCATTGTATGGCAGCTCCCCGTGTGGCCCCCATTAAGGTGACAGTACGGGTCAATGGCCACCCGCTTGAGATGGAGTTGGATACTGGCGCAGCGGTCTCCGTGATCGCCCAGAGGACATTCGACCGCATCAAGCAGGGTATACAGACCCTTACATTAACCGACTCACAGGCCAGGTTGGCCACCTACACGGGGGAACCACTGGACATTGCAGGAACTACAATGACCCCTGTTGTCTATGGACGCCAGGAGGGGCGTTTCCCACTTATCGTGGTGCGCGGCCATGGGCCCAGCCTGTTGGGTCGGGACTGGTTGCGCCATTTGCAGTTGCAATGGCAGCACATCCTCCAAACAGTTTCTGAAGGGTTGACTGAGGTGCTAGGACGATACCCAGATGTATTCCAGCCTGGTTTGGGGAAAATAAAAGGGGCCGTAGCCCGTATCCAAGTTGAACCAGGAGCCACGCCGCGCTATTTCCGGGCACGCCCGGTGCCTTACGCCTTGCTCGAGAAGGTAGAAGGGGAGCTCACTCGTTTGGAGAGTTTGGGTATTATCAGGCCCGTCCGTTTTGCTGACTGGGCAGCACCAATCGTACCTGTAATGAAGCCAGATGCCACAGTTCGCTTGTGTGGCGACTATAAACTTACAGTGAATATAGTTTCCCGACTCGACCGATATCCAATGCCTCGCATAGAGGATCTCTACGCGAAACTTGCAGGTGGACTCTCGTTCACAAAATTAGATATGAGTCACGCCTACCTGCAGTTGGAGCTGGACCCTGCCTCCCGACCATATGTAACGATTAATACACACCGGGGCCTGTATGAATACACACGGTTGCCCTTTGGAGTATCCTCTGCCTGTGCAATTTTTCAACGTGTTATGGAGGGCATTTTGAGAGGTTTACCACGTGTGGCTGTCTACCTAGATGATGTTTTGATTACAGGGACGTCGGAGCAAGAACATTTGGAAAATCTGGAGGCTGTCCTTAGACGCCTTTCGGAGGCTGGAGTCCGTTTACGTCGTACAAAGTGCATATTTCAGGCAAAGGAAGTAGTCTACCTAGGTTATCGGGTGGACCGCGAAGGTTTGCACCCCGTCGCAGAGAAGGTGCGTGCAATTCAACATGCCCCCGCCCCGACTGACACTTCGCATCTTCGTTCTTTTCTCGGACTCGTAAACTATTATGGGAAGTTCCTACCCAATCTGGCAACTACGCTGGCCCCTTTGTACCTTTTGCTAAAGAAAAATCACACCTGGGTTTGGGGTCAGCCGCAAGAAACCGCTTTCCGGCGGGTAAAGCAACAATTGTCGTCGTCTGGGTTACTAACCCACTTTGATCCTGGAAAGCCTTTGCTCGTCACATGTGATGCATCCCCGTATGGTATTGGGGCCGTCCTGTCCCACAAGATGGAGAACGGGGCCGAGCGACCAATAGCTTTCGCCTCCCGCACATTGACTGCAGCGGAGAAAAAGTACGCGCAGATCGAGAAGGAGGGCCTGGCAGTGGTTTTTGCGGTGAAACGCTTCCACCAGTACGTGTACGGCCGCCATTTCACTATCGTGACTGATCATAAGCCCCTGCTGGGACTTTTCAGAGAGGATAAGCCAATACCGCCCATTGCTTCTGCACGGATCCAGCGCTGGGCTTTGTTGCTTGCTGCATACGAGTATTCTCTGGAGCACAAACCAGGTACGCAGATAGCAAATGCCGACGCACTGAGCCGATTGCCTTTAACGGCCGGCCCCATGTCGACCCCCACGACCGGTGAGGTGGTTGCAACCCTAAATTTTATGGACACCTTGCCTGTCACGGCATCACAGATCCGTGAGTGGACCCAGACGGAGCAAGTCCTGTCAAAGGTTCGGCACATAGTCCTGTATGGTGGGCAGCATAGACAGCTCCCAGGCGAGTTGCGGGCATTTTCCTCCAAGCTGTCAGAATTCAGCGTGGAAGACGGCATCCTTGTGGGGGACGCGTGTGATTGTCCCGGAAAAAGGCCAGGAGCTGATACTATCAGACTTGCACAATGGGCATCCAGGCGTGACCAAGATGAAAATGTTGGCCCGGAGTTATGTCTGGTGGCCAGGCCTTGACACCGACATTGAGAAGGTGGCCCAAAACTGCTCCATTTGCCAGGAGCATCAGAAGCTTCCGCCGGCCGCGCCCCTACATCACTGGGATGGCCAGGGCGGCCTTGGGCACGCTTGCATGCAGATTTCGCAGGCCCTTTTCAAGGATCCATGTTCCTTCTACTAATTGACGCCCAGTCCAAATGGCTAGAGGTGCATAAGATGCAGGGGACACCGTCCTGCGCAACAATTGAAAAGATGCGTTTATCGTTTAGTACGCATGGCCTCCCCGAGGTGCTGGTCACGGATAATGGCACTCCATTCACGAGTGAGGAGTTTGCTAGGTTCACAAAGATGAACGGCATCCGCCATATCCGCACTGCCCCTTACCACTTGGCTTCAAATGGGTTGGCAGAGCGCGCAGTGCAGACATTCAAAAGAGGCCTAAAGAAGCAGTCTTCCGGATCAATGGACACGAGACTGGCTCGCTTTTTGTTTACGTACAGGACCACCCCCCATGCAGTGACTGGGGTAGCTCCCGCAGAACTCCTAATGGGCCGGAGACTTCGCACCCGCCTTAGTATGGTTTTCCCGGACATTGGCGCAAAAGTACGCCCCACACAAGAACGGCAGGGACAGGGATTTTCTCGGCATCGTCCGATTCGGCAGTTTGCGCCCGGTGACCCAGTATTCGTTCGGAATTTTGTTGGTGGTGCCCAATGGGTTCCTGGTGTAATCTTTTGCCAAACGGGCCCTATATCTTACCAAGTGCAAGCCCAGGGTCGTCTCCAGCGAAAACATGTAGACCACGTTCGGTCCAGAAGATCATCCCCTCAAAAGATTCCCCGCCCCCGGAGCTCATTTCAATAGCCGCAGAGACCAGAGACAAGGGAAGGTAGTCCTCACAATCTTCCACTGGTGCCTCACTCGAAGCCTGCGCAGGTCGTTACGGGACCGAATGGAGATAGAGACGCTGACATGACGGAGGCAGCAGACTCTGACTCCGAGATGGAGACACAGGATGCATCAGAGGGGGAATCCTCGGGTCCACGGGCCGTGGATGTATAACCGCGCCGTTCATCACGGAAGCGCCGGTCTCCGTCTCGTTATACGCCGCCTGATCCAGCGCCGCGTGCAAATGGCGTCCGGCCTGCGGCCAAACGAGTCCGACGCCCTCCTTCGCCAGGGTCTTCGGTGGATTCCTTGGACTTTGGGGGGGAGGGATGTTATAACCTTCCTACTTACCATTGGCTGGGGACTAATGACTATCCCACAATCCTGTGGGAGTATGAGCTTCCCCAATGAGGGGGGCGGAGAAACCGCTAGTAAACTCCTAGTATAAATAAGCTGGCCAGTTCAGGAACCAGGAGGAAGGAGTATGTAGCAAGGGAAGTTACTGCTACTGTTATGTATATATGTTATAGTAAATAAATGTTATTACTTTGTATCCTTAAAACTCGTGCTGGATTCTTCGTGGCCCTTACAAAAGGGGGGGGGGGTATTATGCATTGAATTATGTTTACATTTGTTTTTGTACTTTCTGTTATTTTAAAATCATAAATGCCTTTATAAAATGTTTTTTTTAAATTTGATATCTTAGAAACAGTGGATCCCGTAGTGAGAAAGGAAACCTTAAGAGGGCAGCATACGTTTATTCAAGCTGCATAATGTTCTTTTGTTGAAAATGTAATTCATATAGGTTCACTTTTATGTAGCCTCCTCCGCTATTATGTGAATTTATTTTCGGGGCATTTTGGTACATTGTTTTGAAAAAGCAGGTAATTATCAGTTAAGTGCAGTTCAATGACTCTATGAAGTCAAGTACCGGGCCAAAATTTGACTTCTCATACAACTTACTAACAAAATCAACTTGCATTTATATAACACATTTAATCTTCTCTCGCTGATCCCACCTGAACTAAACAAAACTAACTCCCATATCCACCCCCCATTCCCTAACTCCCTCCCTCCTACCGTATCTGCTAACAGTTTAGTTTTCCCCAAAGAAGTCGATAAACGGCTGCCACCTCCGAACGTACCCGAACATTGACGAAGGCACTTCACAGTCACATAAAGACATATTAGAACAAGTTTGGTCAAAGAAGTAGGTATTAAGGATCATCCTAAAGGATTAGAGGTGCTGAAATGTGTATGCGAGAATTCCAAAATTAGCAGCCTAGCCAGGGGAAGCAACCCCTCAATGTCTACCCTTTTATGCTCTTCAAAACCTTGTATATTTTAACGTGTTCACCTCATTTTTTAAACTCCAGAGAGTATAAACTCAATTTACTCACTCTCTGTGGTGATCCACTGTGTTAGGAGATGTAAGGTAGGACCTGCACTACAGGTTCGCCAGTAGCTCCTGCCGGCTGGCTCCGCCCAGGGAGAACTGTATAAATATGCATGACCTCCAGTGCCCTGCCATTTCGCCAGCTGCAGCAGGAGGCCTCGCATCTGACTGTAATAAAGCCACAGTTGAACCCAACTTTAGTCTTTGTGCAATTGATGGTGCATCAATTTATTACAGTCAGATTTTCCACAGAATGGATATCCGAATTAAGCCCGATCGCCTGCAGCTGGATCCTCACTCGCCCGACGCCAGGAAAGACTTTACTCACTGGCTAGCATGTTTCGAGGCTTACATCAACGCGGCGGACCCCGCGCCAACGGAGGCTCAGAAGATAAACGTCCTGTACTCCAGACTGAGCTCCAGCGTGTTCCCGTTGATCCAAGCCTCCGGATCCCACTCCCTCCCGATCCGAGGCTTTTGTACAGTCACCCTCACGGTCCAGGGCGTCGAATTTAGTAACTTCCGCCTCTGTGTCCTTACACAAAAGCGATGGAAATCCTCAAAGAACACTACACACACAAGGCGAACACGCTCTTCGCCAGGCATGTACTTGCCACCCGCTTGCAACTATCTGGTGAGTCCATCAAAGACTTCTGGCGGGCCCTAATTCCACTCGTCCGGTACTGTGACTGTCAGGCCGTCACAGCCGCCGAACACGAGAATCTCCTCATGCCTTTGTGACGGGGATTGCGTCGGACCGCATCCGAGAACGATTGCTGGAAGGGGCCACGCTCGAACTGGGGGAGACGAAAACCTTGGCGCTCTCCATGACGGTCGCATCCCGTAACGTACAATCGTACCTCTCCCGCCGCGCTGCCCACCCTTCTACCCCTTCCTACCCCTCCTGGACCCCGCCAACGACCTCCTCAGCCGGGGCCCTGCCTTCGCAATACGCCTGCGCTGTACGCCGATCCGCGCACCCCGGGGGTCCCCGCTGCTACTTCTGCGGTCAGCAGAAGCACCCCCGCCAACACTGCCCGGCCCACACTGCAGTCTGTAAAGCCTGCAGTAAAAAGGGCCACTTCACGGCTATGTGCGAGGCCCGCACAGTCGCTGCGATCGCGCCTGCTATCGCCCCCTCCCCCACGCCAGACGCACGATGGGACCCGCCATCTTCTCCTCCCGAGTCCAAGTGCAACCAATGGGCGACGCCATTTTGTCCCGACCCCACAATGTGCACACCATGGGCGCCGCCATCTTGTCCCGACCCCGCAATGTGCGCACCATGGGCTTGTTCCCCACAGGGTCCCCGGACATCCCGACATGGGAACCGCACCTGCTCGCCACCCGAAGCATCCGATGGCTACCAGCAGCTCGCTTCGATGAAGCTGGACCAATCTCGCCCGCACAACCTGGCCACCGCATCGACGACGGTTAAAATCAATGGCCACGCAACCTCGTGCCTGCTGGACTCCGGGAGCACCGCAAGCTTTGTTCATCCAGATACGGTAAGGCGCTGCTCCCTCGCGGTCCACCCTGCCAATCAAAGGATCTCCCTAGCCTCCGGATCCCACTCCCTCCCGATCCGAGGCTTTTGTACAGTCACCCTCACGGTCCAGGGTGTCGAATTTAGTAACTTCCGCCTCTATGTCCTTCCTAATCTTTGCGCTGCATTCCTGTTGGGCCTGGACTTCCAGTGCAACCTCCAGAGCCTCACCCTCCAATTCGGCGGGCCCTTACCCCCCCCTTACCGTTTGCGGTGTCGCGACCCTCAAGGTCGATGCCCCCTCCCTTTTTGCCAATCTAACTGCAGATTGCAAGCCCGATGCCACTAGGAGCAGACGGTACAGCACCCAGGACAAGACCTTCATCAGGTCCGAAGTCCAGCGGCTGCTTAAGGAGGGTATTATCGAGGCCAGCAACAGCCCCTGGAGAGCCCCAAGTGGTAGTGGTTAAAACTGGAGAGAAACACAGGATGGTAGTGGACTACAGCCAAACTATCAATCGGTACACGCAGCTTGACGCCTACCCCCTCCCACGCATATCTGATATGGTCAATCAGATTGCGCAGTACCGGGTCTTCTCAACAATTGATCTGAAATCCGCCTACCGCCAGCTCCCCATCCAGAAGTTGGTCCGGCCATACACTGCCTTCGAGGCGGACGGTCGCCTCTACCACTTTCTTAGGGTCCCTTTCGGTGTCACAAATGGGGTCTCGGTCTTCCAAAGAGAGATGGACCGAATGGTCGACCAGTACAGTTTGCAGGCCACTTTTCAGTACTTAGATAATGTCACCATCTGCGGCCATGACCAGCAGGACCACGATGCCAACCTCGGAAAATTCCTCCGCACTGCCACTCTTCTCAACCTGACCTACAACAAAGAGAAGTGTGTTTTCAGCACGACCCGGTTAGCCATTCTTGGCTATGTAGTCCAAAACGGACTTCTGGGGCCCGACCCCGACCGCATGCGCTCCCTCATGGAACCTCCCCTCCCCCACTGCCCCAAGGCCCTCAAACGCTGCCTGGGGTTCTTTTCCTACTACGCTCAGTGGGTCCTAAACTATGCGGACAAGGCCCGCCCACTCATTCAGTCCACACAATTCCCCCTTGCGGCCGAGGCACAACATGCTTTCGCCCGCATCAGAGCAGACATCGGCAAGGCCGGGATGCGTGCAGTGGACGAGTCACTGCCTTTCCAAGTAGAAAGCGACGCTTCAGACGTCGCCCTTGCCGCCACTCTAAACCAGGCAGGCAGACCCGTGGCATTCTTTTCCCGCACCCTTCATGCCTCTGAAATTCGACACTCATCCGTCGAGAAGGAGGCCAAAGCTATCGTTGAAGCGGCAGTGGAGGCATTACCTGGCCGGTAAGAGATTCACTCTCCTTACGGACCAACGGTCGGTAGCCTTCATGTTTAATAACACACAGCGGTGCAAAATCAAAAATGATAAAATCTTGCGGTGGAGAATCAAGCTCTCCACCTATAATTACGAGATCTTGTATCGCCCCGGTAAACTCAACGAGCCCCCAGACGCCCTCTCCCGAGGTACATGTGCCAGCGCACAAGTGGACCAACTCCGGGCCCTACATGACATCCTTTGTCACCCAGGGGTCACTCGATTGTACCATCTGGTCAAAGCTCGCAATCTGCCCTACTCCGTCGAGGAAGTAAGGACAGTCACCAGAGACTGCCAGGTCTGTGCAGAGTGCAAGCCGCACTTCTACCGGCCGGACCGTGCACGCCTCGTGAAGGCTTCCCACCCCTTTGAATGCCTCAGCGTGGATTTCAAAGGGCCCCTCCCCTCCACCGACCATAACACATATATTCTCAGTGTGGTCGATGAGTACTCCAGATTCCCCTTCGCCATCCCATGCCCCGATATGACGTCTGCCACCGTCATCAAGGCCCTCAGCACCATCTTCGCTCTGTTCGGTTTCCCCGCCTACATCCACAGTGAAAGGGGATCCTCATTCATGAGCGATGAGCTGCGTCAGTTCCTGCTCAGCAGGGGTATAGCCTCCAGCAGGACGACCAGCTACAACCCCCGGGGAAACGGGCAAGTAGAATGGGAGAATGGGATGGTTTGGAGGGTCGTACAGCTGGCCCTATGGTCCAGGAACCTCCCAGCCTCTCCCTGACGCTCTGCACTCCATCCGGTCACTATTGTGCACCGCCACTAATACCACACCCCATGAACGTGTTTTTACCTTCCCCAGGAAGTCCACATCCGGTGTGTCGCTCCCGATTTGGCTCGCTGCTCCAGGACCGGTCCTTCACCGTAGGCACGTCCGACTCCACAAGGCGGACCCCTTGGTGGACAGGGTTCACCTGCTCCATGCCAACCCTCAATATGCCTACATTGAGTTCCCCGACGGCCGCCAAGATACTGTCTCAGTCAGGGACCTGGCACCGTCAGGTTCCACCCCAACACACACCCCCATCAATGCGCTCCCCCCCCCCCCCCCCACCTCCCACCGCGCCGCCAATATTGACCCCACCAGACCACTCCCTCCCCTTTTTCGCACAAGAGGACGAAGAGGACTTCTGCACGCTCCCGGAGTTCCCCAATGACTGGCCAGCATCAGCACCGCCATCGGTACCACCTCCACCACCGCCAGCACCGACTTCGCCGCCACCGTTACGGCGATCCCAACAAAGCACCAAAGCACCAGACCGGCTGAACCTTTGACGGACTCCGGACCGTCAACATGGACTTTTCTTTCCCTACCACTGTACATAATTCCACTAATTGTATATAGTTTCATGTCACCCCCGCCGGACTCATTTTTAACAGGGGGTGAATGTGGTGATCCACTGTAATAGGAGATTGAAGGTAGGACCTGCACTACAGGTTCGCTGGTAGCTCCTGCTGGCTGGTTCCGCCCCGGGAGAACTGTATAAATATGCATGACCTCCAGTGCCCTGCCATTTCGCCAGCTGCAGCAGGAGGCCTCGCATCTGACTGTAATAAAGCCACAGTTGTACCCAACTTTAGTCTTTGTGCAATTGATCGTGCATCAGTCTCACCATAGGAAAACCTTCTCATCCCACGATCCAATTCAGTGAACCTTCACTGTATTGCCTCCAATGCAAGTATATCTTTCCTTAAATATACTGCGCATAGTATGAAAGGTATGCTCTCATCAAAATTGTACAATTGTAGCAAGACTTCCTTATTTTTATACTCCAATCCCCTTCCAATAAAGGCCTTCCTAATTGCTTGCTGTACCTGTGTGCTTATTTTGTGTTCCTTGTATGTATACATGCTAGTGTCTCTGAACATTAACATATACAAGTTTCACACCTTTTAAAAAATATTCTGCTTTTCTATTCTTGCTACAAAAGTGAATAACCTCACACCTTTCCACTCTTCATCTGCCACCTTGTCGCCCACTCACCTAACCTGTCTCTTTGAAGTTTCTTTGTGTCCTCCTGGACCTTACAATCGCCCCTAGCTTTGTATCATCAAACTTAAATACATTACTTGATCTCAACATCTAAGTCATGAGTATAATTTATAAATAGCAATGGTTCTGGTACTGATCCTTGCGGCACTTGTTTGTTTGTGCCTCCGTGGTCTGTAAGCCTATCCTTTAAAAATACCACAAAGAAAACTAGTGGCTGATCCACACTGCAAATACTTGAAAAAGAACTGAAGAAATCCAGTGGAGGAAGAAAAATTGTTGATCTACACTGCAGCCATCCAAAAAGGATTAAGAAGATAAAAACATTGCTACATCAAAGCTGGAAATGGAGGGGTGCCAAATAATAGTAGTAACCTCCAAAGGAACCAAAGTTTAAACAAAGGTTTTGGTGAAAGCAGCATCAAAAGAAGCTTGCCACATGCTCTGCCGAAAAGTTCTAGAATAGTACTCCCTCTACTGAGTAGCAGTAAAGTAACAAATACCCTACTATAATTAATTGAGAGCTAGGCGGGTTTTACAACATGCCTTACAAAGCTCAGAAAGGAACAGGCTGAGCTCAGGGTTACCATGTTTGAAAGAGAAAAAAAACGCATTCCTTCCCAGAGTAAAAAAGTAGGGACTTTTGGCATCACGGGCCTGCATGATGCGAACACGGAGTGATGGAGCTCATACGCTGAAAGATTCAAATATTTTGTCCAGACTGTCATAGGAGTGTCCCTTTAAGAAAGGTTTTTGTCTTATCACATGGCTTCAGTGATGTCCCCACTGTTTTGTTCTCTCTCTTTCTTCGGGCCTAATTTTGGGAGCCGTTCGGAGGAGGAGGAGCAGTCTCTGTGAGTATAAAAACCTAACGGTAACTTCCTGTTTTCCAGTTTTTCCCCCCAAAAGTGACGTCAGAGGGAAGCTGTGATCTGATTGGTTGATAGCAAATCTGCCCCAAATTTAAAAAAAAACACAGCTAAACTCGTAAACTTAAATTACTCTAATTAATTAATTAGGGATGGCTGGTCAGGTGATGTGCTTGAGCTGCTTGATGTGGGAGCTGGCAGATCCCATTGCGAGCTGCAGCGACCACATCTGCAGCAAGTGTTGGCTGCTCGAAGACCTCCGGCTCAGAGTTGATGAGCTGGAGTCTGAGCTTCAAACACTGAGGCACATCCAGGAGGGGGAGACTTACCTGGACACTGTGTTTCAGGAGGCAGTCACACCTGTCAGAGTAAGTAGTTTAAATCCTGCCAGTGGCCAGGAACAGCAGGGTGTGACTGCAAGTCAGGCAGGTAAAGGGAACTAGCAGTCAGGAACTCAGGAGCCTCAGCCCTTGACCCTGTCCAACAGGTATGAGGCACTTACTCCCTGTGTGGATGGCGAACAGGGCTGCAGGAAGGATGAGTCAGCTGATCAAGGCACCATGGTTCAGCAGGCCATTCAAGGGGAGGGAGTAAATAGGCAAGTTGTAGTTGTAGGGGACTCTATTATCAGGGGGATAGATAGTATCCTTTGTGAGCAGGATAAAGAGTCCCGCATGGTATGTTGTTTGCCCGGTGCTAGGGTGCGGGACATCTCTGACCGGCTTGAAAGGATACTGGAGAGGGAGGGGGAGGATCCAGTTGTTGTGGTCCATGTCGGTACCAACAACATAGGCAAGTCTAGAAAAGAGGACCTGTTTAGAGATTATAAAGAGCTAGGATTCAAATTAAGAAACAGGTCCTCAAGGGTCATACTCTCCGGATTACTGCCCGAGCCACGTGCAAATTGGCATTGGGAGGCAAGAATATGGGAAGTTAACACGTGGCTGAAAGAGTGGTGTGGGAAAGAGGGGTTCCTTTTCATGGGACACTGGCATCAGTTTTGGGACAGGGGGGACCTATACCGTTGGGATGGTCTCCACCTTAACCGAGCTGGGACCAGTGTTCTGGCGAAAAGAGTAAATAGGGTGGTCAATAGGACTTTAAACTAGAGATTGGGGGGGGAAGGGAAAGTCAGGTAACCAAGAGGTGAAGTAATCAGTGGGAAGCGTAGCTGCTTAGGAATACAAAAAAGCACGAAAAGACAGAACTCAGGAGGGGTTACGATTGTCCCCATCCCACAAAATATGACACAGTGTATGGAAAGGCTCAGTAAACCAAGGTCCACCACACTAAGAAAACAAAAAGGGACGGTCAATAGAGAATTAAAGGTGCTATATTTAAATGCGCGCAGTGTACGGAACAAGGTAGATGAGCTTGTGGCCCAGATTGTGACTGGCAGGTATGATGTGGTAGGCATCACAGAGACGTGGTTGCAGGGGGTACAGGACTGGCATTTAAACATCCAGGGATTCACAACCTATCGAAATGACAGAGAGGTGGGCAGAGGAGGTGGGGGCGGGGTTGCCTTGTTAATTAGGAATGAAATTAAATCAATAGCACTAAACGACATAGGGTCAGATGATGTGGAGTCTGTGTGGGTAGAGTTGAGGAACCACAAAGGCAAAAAAAAACATAATGGGAGTTATGTACAGGCCTCCGAACAGTGGTCAGGACCAGGGGCACAAAATGCACCACGAAATAGAAAGTGCATGTCAGACAGGCAAGGTCATAGTGATCATGGGGGACTTCAATATGCAGGTGGACTGGGTAAATAATGCTGCCAGTGGACCCAAGGAAAGGGAATTCATTGAATGTTTACAGGAGGGCTTTTTGGAACAGCTTGTGATGGAGCCCATGAGGGGACTGGCCATTCTGGACTTCGTGTTATGTAATGAGCCAGACTTGATTCAAGATCTTAAAGTAAGGGAACACTTAGGAGGCAGTGATCATAATATGGTAGAATTCAATCTCCAATTTGAAAGAAAGAAGGTAGAATCAGATGTAAAGGTGTGACAGTTAAATAAAGGTAACTACAGGGGCATGAGGGAGGAACTGACGAAAATCGACTGGGAGCAGAGCCTAGTGGGAAAGACAGTAGAACACCAATGGCAGGAGTTTCTGGGAGTAATTGAGGACACAATACAGAGGATCATCCTAAGGAAAAGAAAGGTTATCAGAGGGGGGGATTAGGCAGCCATGGCTGACAAAGGAAGGTAGGGAATGCATCAAAGCAAAAGAGAAAGCCTATAATGTGGCAAAGAGTAGTGGGAAGTCAGAAGATTGGGAAGGCTACAAAAACAAACAGAGGATAACAAAGAGAGAAATAAGGAAAGAGAAGATCAATTATGAAGGTAGGCTAGCCAGTAACATTAGGAATGATAGTAAAAGTTTCTTTAAATACATTAAAAACAAACGGGAGGCAAAAGTAGGGCCGCTCCAAAATGACGCTGGTTATCTAGTGATGGGAGACAAGGAAATAGCTGAGGAACTAAATAAGTACTTTGTGTCAGTCTTCACGGTAGAAGACATGAGTAATATCCCAACAATTCCGGAGAGTCGGGGGCAGAGTTGAATATGGTAGCCATCACAAAGGAGAAAGTGCTAGAGAAACTAAGAGGTCTAAAAATTGATAAATATCTGGGCCCAGGTGGGCTACATCCTAGAGTTCTAAAGGAGATAGCTGAAGAAATAGTGGAGGCGTTAGTTATGATCTTTCAAAATTCACTGGAGTCGGGGAAAGTCCCAGAGGATTGGAAAATCGCTGTTGTAACCCCCCTGTTCAAGAAGGGAACAAGGAAAAAGATGGAAAATTATAGGCCAATTAGCCTAACCTCGGTTGTTGGCAAGATTCTGGAATCCATTGTTAAGGATGAGATTTCTAAATTCTTGGAAGTGCAGGGTCGGATTAGGACAAGTCAGCATGGATTTAGAAAGGGGAGGTCGTGCCTGACAAACCTGTTAGAGTTCTTTGAAGAGATAACAAATAGGTTAGACCAAGGAGAGCCAATGGATGTTATCTATCTTGACTTCCAAAAGGCCTTTGATAAGGTGCCTCACGGGAGACTGCTGAGTAAAATAAGGGCCCATGGTATTTGAGGCAAGGTACTAACATGGATTGACGATTGGCTGTCAGGCAGAAGGCAGAGAGTTGGGATAAAAGGTTCTTTTTCGGAATGGCAACCGGTGACGAGTGGTGTCCCGCAGGGTTCAGTGTTGGGGCCACAGCTGTTCTCTTTATATATTAACGATCTAGATGACGGGACTGGGGGCATTCTGACTAAGTTTGCCGATGATACAAAGATAGGTGGAGGAGCAGGTAGTATGGAGGAGGTGGGGAGGCTGCAGAAAGATTTAGACAGTTTAGGAGAGTGGTCCAAGAAATGGCTGATGAAATTCAACGTGGGCAAGTGCGAGGTCTTGCACTTTGGAAAAAAGAATAGAGGCATGGGCTATTTTCTAAACGGTGACAATATTCATAATGCTGAAGTGCAAAGGGTCTTGGGAGTCCTAGTCCAGGAATCCCTAAAGGTAAACTTGCAGGTTGAGTCCGTAATTAAGAAAGCAAATGCAATGTTGTCATTTATCTCAAGAGGCTTGGAATATAAAAGCAGGGATGTACTTCTGAAGCTTTATAAAGCATTAGTTAGGCCCCATTTAGAATACTGTGAGCAATTTTGGGCCCACACCTCAGGAAGGACATACTGGCACTGGAGCGGGTCCAGCGGAGATTCACACAGATGATCCCAGGAATGGTAGGCCTAACATGCGATGAACGTCTGAGGATCCTGGGATTATATTCATTGGAGTTTAGGAGGTTGAGGGGAGATCTAATAGAAACTTACAAGATAATGAATGGCTTAGATAGGGTGGACGTAGGGAAGTTGTTTCCATTAGCAGGGGAGACTAGGACCCGGGGGCACAGCCTTAGAATAAAAGGGAGTCACTTTAGAACAGAGATGAGGAGAAATTTCTTCAGCCAGAGAGTGGTGGGTCTGTGGAGTTCATTGCCACAGAGGGCGGTGGAGGCCGGGACGTTGAGTGTCTTTAAGACAGAAATTGATAAATTCTTGATTTCTCGAGGAATTTAGGGCTATGGAGAGAGAGCGGGTAAATGGAGTTGAAATCAGCCATGATTGAATGGTGGAATGGACTCGATGGGCCGAATGGCCTTACTTCCGCTCCTATGTCTTATGGTCTTATGTCATTTTGTGGGTGGAGCTGAGCTGTGGTTGTGAGTTTTTCTCAGCAGATTTGACTGCTGTCGACTCTGCGAGAAAGAATTATTTTGTTCCTGTCTTTCTATTTTCATTTTAAAGAGTTGGTCCAGGAACAAAATGATTGATTATAGCTACATGCTTTAGTAACTTAAAATATATAGTTTGCTTTCCAGAAGGGCTTAAACCTGCTGGTGAGACAGGGTCAGAATCTTAGGGAAAGCCAGTCTTATTCAAGTGAGAATGCAGAGTGCTGGGCCACACCCTTGAAAAGGGGTTAATGGTTTATTGGATTTTGTTTTTGAATTGGAACTGTTAAGGGGGAATTCATTAAGTGTTATACATAGATTACTGTAGCTGTGTGTTGTCTTTATGTTTGTAATTGATAAAAAGTCTTGCTGTTTGTTTACATATATAGTTAACTAAGTTCTTAGAATAAAGCTTGTTTTGATTAAAGTGTCTAGAAAGACTGATGAATCACACCTGAAGGGAAAGATCATGGGCGAGATTATCCGACCCCACACCGGGTCGGAGAATCGCCGGGGGCTGGCGTGAATCCCGCCCCCGCCGGTTGCCGAATTCTCCGGCACCGGAAATTCGGCGGGGGCGGGAATCCCGCCGCGCCGGTTGGTGGGCCCCCCCCCGCGATTCTCCGGCCCGGATGGGCCGAAGTCCCACTGCTAGAATGCCTGTTCCGCCGGCGTGGATTAAATCACCTACCTTACCGGTGGGACAAGTCGGCGCGGGCGGGCTCCGGGGTCCTGGGGGGGGCGCGGGGCGATCAGGCCCTGGGGGGGTGCCCCCACGGTGGCCTGGCCCGCGATCGGGGCCCACCGATCTGCGGGCGGGCTTGTGCCGTGGGGGAACTCTTTTCCTTCCGCCTTCGGCGGAAGAGACTCCCTCCACTGCACATGCGCGGGGATGCCGTGAGCGGCCGCTAACGCTCCCACGCATGCGCTGCCCGGCAGTGTCATTTCCGCTCCAGCTGGTGGGGCACTTCCGCCAGCTGGCGAGGCGGAAATCAGTCCGGCGCGGGCCTAGCCCCTCAAGTTTAGGGCTGGGCCCCCCAAGATGCGGAGGATTCCGCACCTTTGGGGCGGCACAATGCCCGACTGATTTGCGCCGTTTTTGGCGCCGGTCGGCGGACATCGCACCGATACCGGAGAATTTCGCCCCTTGTACTCATCCTAGCCAAATTCAACATAAAGGTTGTAGGTCAGGTGGAATTCATTATATGCTTTTTGTTTCTAAACCCTGGCCCATAACAGTTTGTCCCTAGTTGGAACAAGGTCACTTTAAGAATTCCATCACTTGACGTAATGATTATGTCACTGGCAGTTTGGAGGGGCCAACAGTCAGACTATCTTTACAGCCTGTTGAGTAAGCACCTTTCCAATAAAGCTCCTGTTTGTTTGTACGTTCATGGTCTGCAAGCCCATCTCTTAAAAATACCACCAATACCTTTTGGAAATCCAAGTACAGTAAATCCACTAATTCTGTTATCTGCCCTACTAGTTACAACCTCAAAGAACTCGAGCAGATTTGTCAAAACACAATTTCCCTTGTGTAAAACCATACTGAATTTGTCTGCTTCAACTGGGCCAGAATTTTACATTGCTCATGCTGGCAGACGTTGCACCCGTAAATATGTGAAATCATGCGAGCTGTTGGACACGCGTCCCAACATCATCGTGCACGTGAGCAATATTTCAGTGGGTGGGCGCTCATGAGTTGGAAATGTGCCCACCGACAATCAAGCAGGCAATTTATTCCATTAAGAAGCCAATGGAATGTGATTTTAAGTGACCTGTCTGCTTTTACGATTGGTGCGTGGGTCAATTGGCCAAACAGCCTTTACCTTTTAGCTTCAACCGCGATCCAGGGCAGTTTGTATGTCAGGGCTGAAATTAATTTTTTTAAATTATCTGGAGACGGAGGTGTGTTGAATGTGCTGCCTAGAGATTCTTTGCATAGTTTTTCTGTTGCTATTTGTTTTTTTACAGGTGTGCAGCTCCCTGAGGCAGCTCCACAACAGCTGTCCCTCTGAGGGAGTACCATTGAACCGCCAGCCATAATGATCCTTTTTCTCAGCAACCGCCCTCTTCTCAATCTCCCCGGCAGTGCTCAGCCTTTCACAGAGTACGTTTAATGCTGCACGGCCATTAATTGGCCAGTCGGCATGAAATTATGCTCAGGGACTGCTGCCGGCTGGATCATGTTTCGCACTTGCTTCCGGACCTGCCAAGTGCGCATTCCTGACCGTGGAAATTTCAGGCCAATGATTTTCTAAGTGCCTTGTTAAGACACCTACCCCGCGCCCCTCCCATTGGTTTCAGCACCCTTCCTCTTCTCTTGTGGTTTCCCCACTCCCCCCCCCCCCCCCCCCCCCCCCCCCCCCCCACCCCTCCGGGGTTGCGCAGTCCTCTTTTTATTTCCCCCCTGGCTTACTTCTCATTGCTGGCCTCGTACAGGTTTTGGAACAGGCTGACAAAATGCCCCCAAGTATCCAAGAAGCCTTCCTCTGACCCTCAGATCACGTACTTAATCTTCTCCAGGTGGAAAAATTCAGAGGTCAGCGAACCAGTCTGCAGCTTTGGGTGGTGCTGCCGATCGCCAGCCAAGCAGGATTCTCCAGAGTGCGATTAGGGAAGCGAAAGCAAGGGCGTTAGCCCCATTTCCCATGTGTAGCTCAGGCTGCTCCGATACCCCGAAGATTGCCACTATTGGGCATGGCTTCACCCTCACCCCCACAACCTTGGACATTGCCTCAGAGAAGGCTGCCCAGAACCCAGCAAGCTTGGGGCAAGCCCAAAACATTTGGGTGTGGTTGGAAGGGCCCCTCTGGCACCGCTCATATTTGTCCTCCACCTCCGGGAAGTACTTGCTCATTCGGGTTCTGGTCAGGTGCGCTCTGTGCACCACTTTGAGCTGCAGTAGGATTAGCCTTGTGCAGGAGGAGGTGGAGCTTACCCTGCTGAGTGCTTCGCTCCACAGTTCCCATCCTACCTCTGTCCCCAGTTCGTCCTCCCACTTTTGTCTGGTCCCGTCCAGTGGTGTTCGTGCCCTGTCCAGTAGCTGTCCGTATATTTTCCCACATAGCCCCCCCATTCTCGCTGCTTGTGCATATGAGGTCCTTTAGTAGTGTGCTTTCTGGGACCCCCGGGGTACCCTACTGTCTCTTTGTGGAGGAAGTGCTTTATTTGGAGATGTCTCAATTCCTGTCCTTTTGCTAGTTTCCACTTCCTCGTCGGTTCGTCCAGTGTCGCCAGTCTGCGCCCTATGTAGAAGTCCCTGACCATCAGTGTGCCCCTGTCCCGCCTCCATCTTTTGAAGATGCTATCTAGCATGGCTGGGGGAATCTGTGATTGCCGCAGATGGGGGCCATTGGGGACATTTTGGTTATCCCGAAGTGCTGTCTCAACTGGGTCCACGTTCTCAGCGGGATCGCTACCACTGGGCTCGTTGTGTACTTTGTTGAGGAGGATGGGAGTGCTGCTGTGGCCAGGGCCCGGAGGGTTGTTCCTTTACAGGATGCCTCCTCCATTTGTACCCAATCTGTGTCGGGTTCTTATACCCATCCCCTCACTTTTTCTGCCGTTGCTGCCCAGTGGTAGTATTGTAGGTTCGGTAGAGCCAGGCCCCCTCTGACTTTCCTTCTTTGCAGTGTCGGTTCGGGAATTCTCGGGTTCTTACCCCTCCACACAAATGCCATGATTAGACTGTCTACGTTTTGTAAAAAGGCCTTGGGGATGAAGATCGGGATGGATCTAAACAGGAAGAGGAACCTTGGCAGTACGTTCATCTTGATCGTCTGCACTCTTCCCGCCAGGGAGGGTGGGAGTGAGCCCCACTGTTGAAGGTCTTTTCTTACTTTCTCCACCAGGCTGGACAGGTTCCACTTTTGGATCTGTGTCCAGTCTCTGGCTATTTGGATCCCCAGGTAACGGAATCTGTTCTGGGCCGTTTTGAACGGGAGCCCCTTCAGCTCTGTCCCTCCCCCTTTTGGGTTCACTGGGAATGTCTCGCTTTTGACCAGGTTAAATTTGTAGCCCGAGAAGGTTCCAAACTCTTTCAGTATTGAATTCCAGAGTTAATTGCTTTCTATTAAATTGTTTTAAATGTTAGTGCTATCCATTGTGATCCTTATGCAAAATCTCTACACATCTGCCAAACTTTCTATATTGTTCTTGCCAAAGCAATCCAATTTTTGTGCGAAACTTGCTCTTTAAGGACAATAGTAGTCAACTTCTACACAAACTTGAATTCTTAACTACTAAAAAAGAAACCTAATTTTTTCCCCATTAGCTTTTGATTAGAAAATGGAACGGTTGGGATAACTTTTGGTGGAGACAAGTCAAATGTTAAAGTGTAGCTTTGTTTTTAGCTAAGATGCAAAGCATAACAATATAAATGTATTGTACTGTAAATATCTTGCAACAAGGCTATAAATACCA
This sequence comes from Scyliorhinus torazame, assembly GCF_047496885.1. Classification (NCBI taxonomy): domain Eukaryota; kingdom Metazoa; phylum Chordata; class Chondrichthyes; order Carcharhiniformes; family Scyliorhinidae; genus Scyliorhinus; species Scyliorhinus torazame. The sequence continues at coordinate 83,957,475 of NC_092716.1, read as the reverse complement.
ATCCTGAAACGATCACACCTACCATATCAATGGTACTGGGTGGAGTGACTCATTCGCTGTCTAATGACGTTGCTGCATTGGCAGAACAATGTACCATTTGTCACAAATCGCTCTGCACATTGTTAACAAAGGTGTGTGGAGTTACATATAGGATTATAGATAGGTGGGAATTAGTTGGAAAGCCTTAATTAATTTGAGCACTTATAACATCATCATAAGCTACCAACTTTTAAATCTTTAACAATTTGTTATTCTCCATTCATTTTTTAAAAAAAAATTTAAAATATATTTTATTAAAGGTTTTCGATCAACCAAGAATTTTTCCATTTTTACAACTTTGTAACAATATATACATTGATCGTTTTTAAAATAATATATTAACTAACGGCAAGTGCCAACACAAATAAAAGAAAAACGAAAAGAAATAGTAACATTGAGAAGATAACTATGAACAACAAATATGTAACAACACACAAAAAAACCCAAAGACCCGAATGCACCCCCCCCCTCCCCCCTGGGTTGCTGCTGTTGTCTTTCCTATTTTCCCTTATCGCTCTGCGAGATAGTCGAGGAACGGTTGCCACCGCCTGGTGAACCCCTGAGCCGAACCTCTTAGTGCGTACTTTATCCGCTCCAATTTTATAAACCCTGCCATATCGTTTATCCAGGCCTCTAAGCCCGGGGGTTTAGCTTCTTTCCACATAAGTAGAATCCTTCGCCGAGCTACTAGGGACGCAAAGGCCAGAACATCGGCCTCTCTCGCCTCCTGCACTCCCGGCTCATCTGCAACCCCGAATATAGCCAACCCCCAGTTTGGTTCGACCCGGACCCCCACCATCTTTAAAATCACTTTTGCCACACCCACCCAGAACCCGTGCAATACTGGGCATGACCAGAATATGTGGGTGTGGTTCGCAGGGCTTCCCGCGCACCTCCCGCACCTATCCTCCGCCCCAAAAAACCTGCTCAATCTTGCTCCCGTCTTATGCGCCCTGTGTAGTACCTTGAATTGGATCAGGCTGAGCCTGGCACACAAGGACGAGGAATTTACCCTACTTAGGGCATCTGCCCACAGCCCTTCCTCAATCTCTTCCCCCAGCTCCTCCTCCCATTTTCCTTTCAGTTCGTCTATCATCGTCTCCCCCTCGTCTCTCATTTCCCTGTATATATCGGACACCTTACCAATACCCACCCATGCCCCCAAAATCACTCTGTCCTGGATCCCTTGCGCCGGGAGCTGCGGAAATTCCCTCATCTGTTGCCTCACAAATGCCCTCACTTGCATATAACGAAATGCATTCCCAGGTGGCAACCCGTATTTTCCTGCCAGTGCTCCCAGACTCGCGAACGTCCCGTCCAAGAACAAGTCCTTCAGTTGCTCAATTCCTGCTCGCTGCCAAGATTGAAATCCCCCGTCTATCCTTCCCGGGACGACCCTATGGTTGTTCTTTATCGGGGACCACACTGAGGCCCCCGTCGCTCCTCTATGTCGTCTCCACTGCCCCCAAATCTTCAGAGTCGCCACCACCACTGGGTTTGTGGTGTACCTTTTCAGGGAGAACGGCAGCAGCGCCGTTGCCAGTACTTTTAAGCTAGTTTCCCTACAGGACGCCATCTCCAGCCTTTTCCACGACGCTCCTTCGTCCCTCATCCACTTACATATCATAGACACGTTAGCGGCCCAATAATAATCACTCAGACTCGGCAGTGCCAATCCCCCTCTATCTCTACTGCGCTGCAGGAACCCCCTCTTTACCCTTGGGGTATTTCCGGCCCACACAAAGCTCATGATGCTCCTGTCCACCTTCTTAAAAAAGGTCTTTGTAATCAGTATGGGGAGGCACTGAAACACAAAAAGAAACCTCGGGAGGACCACCATTTTAACCGCCTGCACCCTGCCCGCCAATGACAGGGGCACCATATCCCACCTCTTAAAGTCCTCCTCCATCTGCACTACCAGTCGTGTCAAGTTAAGCTTATGCAAGGTTCCCCAGTCCCTGGCCACCTGGATCCCTAAATACCGGAAATCTCTTGTTACCCTCCTCAGCGGCAGCTCGTCTATTCCCCTGCCCTGTTCCCCGGGGTGCATCACAAACAGTTCACTCTTCCCCATATTCAGTTTGTATCCCGAAAACTCTCCAAACTCCTTGAGTGCCTGCATTATCTCAGGCATCCCTTCCACTGGGTCAGCGACATATAACAGCAGATCATCCGCGTATAATGACACCCGATGTTCTTCTCCTCCTCTAAGTACCCCTCTCCACTTTCTAGAGCCCCTCAGCGCTACGGCCAATGGCTCAATTGCCAACGCAAACAGTAACGGGGACAGGGGGCACCCCTGTCTTGTGCCCCTATATAGTCGGATGTAGTCGGATCGTTGCCTGTTCGTAATCACACTTGCCACCGGGGCCCCGTATCGGAGCCAAACCCATCTAATGAACCCCTCTCCAAATCCAAATCTCTTCAGTACCTCCCACAAATAGTCCCACTCCACTCTATCAAATGCCTTCTCTGCATCCATAGCCACCACTACCTCCGCCTCCCCCTCCGGTGGGGGCATCATCATCACCCCCAACAACCTCCGTATATTGGTATTCAATTGCCTCCCTTTAACAAATCCTGTTTGGTCACCATGCACCACCCCAGGGACACAGTCCTCTATCCTTGTCGCCATCACTTTGGCCAATAACTTGGCATCTACGTTCAGGAGGGAGATGGGCCTGTATGACCTGCGCACTGCAGCGGGTCTTTGTCTCTTTTCAGGATCAGCGATATCGTCGCCTCCGACATCGTCGGGGCTAGTGACCCCCTTTCCTTAGCCTCATTGAAGGTTCTCATCAAGAGTGGGGCCAGCAGGTCCACATATTTCCTATAGAATTCCACCGGGAACCCATCTGGTCCCGGGGCCTTCCCTGCCTGCATGTTCACGATTCCTTTTACCACCTCCTCTACCTCAATCTGCGCTCCCAGTCCTGTCCTCTCCTGCTCCTCAACCTTCGGGAACTCCAACTGGTCTAGGAAATGCATCATTCCCTCTTTCCCTTCCGGGGGTTGGGCCTTATACAACCTCTCGTAGAATACCTTAAATACCCCGTTCACCCTCTCCGCTCTCTGTTCCATCCTTCCCTCCTCGTCTCTAACTCCTCCGATCTCTCTCGCCGCCCCCCTCTTCCTAAGTTGTTGGGCCAGCAGTCGGCTCGCCTTCTCTCCGTATTCATACTGTACTCCCTGTGCCTTCCTCCACTGCGTCTCCGCCTTACCCGTGGTCAACAAGTCAAAGTCCGTGTGTAGTCTCCGTCTTTCCCTGTGTAGCCCTTCGTCCGGAGCCTCCGCTTATTGCCTATCCACCCTCAGAATCTCCCCAATCAGTCTCTCCCTTTCTTTACCCTCTTGTTTCCCCTTATGGAAATCAGCTCCCCTCTCACCACCGCCTTCAGCGCCTCCCAGACTACTCCCACCTGGACCTCTCCATCATCATTGACCTCTAGGTATCTTTCGATACATCCCCTCACCCTTCCACATACCCCCTCGTCCGCCAACAGTCCCATGTCCAATCTCCAAAGTGGGCGTTGCTCCTTTTCCTCCCCTAGTTCCAGATCTACCCAATGTGGGGCATGATCTGAAATGGCTATAGCCGAGTACTCCGCTCCTGCCACCTTCGGGATCAGCGCCCTTCCCAGGACAAAGAAATCTATCCGGGAGTACACTCTATGAACGTGGGAGAGGAAGGAAAACTCTTTACTCCTCGGTCTAGTAAATCTCCAGGGATCCACTCCTCCCATCTGCTCCATAAAGCCCTTAAGCACCTTGGCCGCTGCCGGCCTCCTCCCGGTCCTAGATCTGGACCGGTCCAGCCTTGGGTCCAGCACCGTGTTGAAGTCCCCCCCCATTACCAACTTTCCCATCTCCAGGTCCGGGATGCGCCCCAACATACGCTTCATAAAGTTTGCATCATCCCAGTTCGGGGCATATACGTTCACCAGCACCACCGCTTCACCTTGCAATCTGCCACTCACCATCACGTACCTACCCCCACTGTCCGCCACTATGGTCTTCGCCTCAAACGATACCCGTTTCCCCACCAATATTGCCACCCCTCTATTTTTCGCATCCAAGCCCGAGTGGAATACCTGTCCCACCCATCCTTTTCTTAATCTGACCTGATCCGCCAGTTTCAGGTGCGTCTCCTGAAGCATAACCACGTCTGCCTTTAGCTTCTTTAGGTGCGCAAATACCCTTGCCCTCTTAATCGGCCCATTCAACCCTCTCACGTTCCATGTGATCAACCGGGTTGGGGGGCTCTTTACCCCCCCCCCCTCTCGTCGACTAGCCATCCCCTTTTTTAAACCAGCTCCTCACCCGGTTCCCACGCAACCGCTTGTCCCCCAGACAGCACCCTCCCGTCCCGACCATCCCATCCCGTAACAGCTCCCCATTTCCCTTATCAGCAGCAACCCAGTTAATCCCCCCCCCACCAGATCCCGCTCTAGCTTGATTGCACCCCCCATATTGCTTCCCGGAGTCAGCAAACTCTGGCTGACCTCGGCTTCCCCCGTTTATCCTTAGCCTCCCTGCATGTGAGGCCCCCTCGTTCCCACGCCCCCTTTTCCCGCCACACTTTCCATATCGCGGGAACAGATCCTGCGCTTCCCTCTCGGCCCCGCCCCTAATGGCGCAGCTCCCTCTCTCCTTCCCCATCCCCTTCCCCACCGGCATCCACATTTCTTCGTGTGCCCCCCCTTCAAGGGGAAAAAATTCCCCCATCTGATTTACAATTTCTTGCCACCACCTCACTACTTCATTCCGAACATCCTTTCCCAAATCTAGTCCAACTTCTCCTCTTGAATGAATGTCCGCGCCTCCTCTGCCGTCTCGAAGTAGTGGTGTTTGCCCTGGTGTGTAACCTACAGTCTTGCCGGCTGCAACATTCCGAATTTCACTTTCTTCCTGTGGAGCACCGCCTTGGCCTGATTGAAGCTCGCCCTCCTTCTTGCCACCTCCGCACTCCAATCTTGGTAGACGCGGATCACCGCGTTCTCCCATCTGCTGCTCCATGTCGTCTTAGCCCATCTCAGGACCATCTCCCTGTCCTTGTAGAGGTGGAATCTCACCACTATTGCTCGCGGTGTTTCCCCTGCCTTTGGTCTTCTCACGAGGACCCGGTACGCTCCCTCCACTTCCAGGGGGCCCTTCGGGGCCTCAGCTCCCATTAAGGTATGAAGCATCACGCTCACGTACGCCCCAACGTCCGCTCCCTCTGCCCCTTCGGGAAGACCCAAAATCCTTAAGTTCTTCCTCCTCGAGCTATTTTCCAGGGCTTCCAATCTCTCCATACACCTCTTGTGTAGCGCCTCGTGCGTCTCCGTCTTCACCACCAAGCCCTGTATCTCGTCCTCATTTTCGGCAGCTTTTGCCTTCACTCCACGGAGCTCCATCTCTTGGGTCTTTTGCGTCTCCTTCAGCCCCTCAATCGCCTGCAGCATCGGCGCCAGCACCTCCTTCTTGAGCTCCTCCACACATCGCCGGAGGAACTCCTGCTGTTCCAGGCCCCATACCAACTGGGCTCCCTCAGCCGCCATCTTGCTTCTCCCTTCCCTTCTCTGCCACTGTTCCAGAGGATCCTCCACAATCTGGCCACTGCTATCACTTCTTTTCATCCACACCCGGGGGGACTCCTTCCTATGTCGCCTCACAATGGGCTTAGCCTTTGAAAATTTCCGTTGGGGCTCCCGATAAGAGCCCAAAAATCCGTTGAAACGGGAGGTGCCGAAACGTGCGACTTAGCTAGTCATCACCGCACCCGGAAGTCCTTATTCTCCATTCATAGTTGTCTGATCTTGCCAAAACTGGAATTCCATATTTCCTCATTTGGTCTACCCAAGGTTCGATACCTTAGTTTAATAATAATCATAATCTTTATTAGCGTCACAAGTAGGCTTACATTGCAATGAAGCCTACTGCAATGAAGTACTGTGCTAAGCCCCTAATTGCCACATTTGTGCACCTGTTCGGGTACACCTAGGAAGAATTCAGAATGTCCAATTCACCTAACAAGCACGTCTTTCGGGACTTATGGGAGGAAATTGGAGCACCCGGAGGAATCCCACGCAGACACGGGGAGAACGTGCCGACTCCACACAGACAGTGATCGAACCTGGGACTCTGTCACTGTGAAGCAACAGTTCTAACCACTGTGCTACCGTGCAGCAAAATCTCCCTACTTTTTAATTCTATAAGTTAGTAAATAACTTTAATGTACAGCATCACATGAATGGTGTTAAGTGTCCCCTTTGGCAGTAAATAAACTGTTCAGATTATCGTACTATATATACTTATTCTATCGGTGTTACAGGGTAAAGGTGAAGGAGTGTAACTAGCTGAATTACTAACGCAGAGAGCCAGCACAAACTCTATAGTCTGAATAGTCTTCTTCTGTGTTGTAACTATTCTATGATTTTATTCTACCTTGAGATTGGGGTGATACCTAAGCTTTTGTTGATTCAACTATATGTATGCAAATTGTTAGGTGTCATACATTCCTGTGTCTGATGTACATCAAAAAACATTTGGAACATACCAATCAAGGAGCTGCATAACTTTACCCAGTGAGGCTATTAAATTAATTTGTTGTATGGCAACATTTGTTGTCCGCTAGTGTTATGAACACAGCAGGTGCTAATTGCTGAGCAAACTAAATCCCAGAGGGAAATGTGGCTTATGGGCCATTCCTTTTTTTGTATTTTGAAAATGAGAAGTACAAATCTCAGCAGTAGGAAGTCCAGTAATACTTTTGGGATTTTAAAAAGTTAAAAGTAAAAGGTATATCAACAAGAAGAAAAGAAAACTTAAGCACACAGGATTACACTTACACAGTTAAAATCAGTGTTACAAACATTCCCCCAAAAGACTCCCTACTTGGTCAGACTCGCACGTAAACAACTTCCAGGCAACACTCCCTTATAAATGTTTAAATATAAAAATCCAGTAATAATACCGAAGACAAACTGCTGTTGCTTTCAGAAAGGCATATCACATAACCTCTCAAACTCGCTTCCACTCTGCTGTGGAATACCAAGACTTCAGAACAAGACTGCTCTTTCCAGCCCAATACTTTTGTGGTTTGACTTAATGGGTAATTCAAATTGCACCTTCTCCCAGCCCAGAGCTGTTCCAATGAGATCTCCATCATGTAGCCAGCACCTAAGATCTCCACAGTAACTCTAAAATACGTTTTTCCTCTTTTATCTCAGGTTCCATGTTCTCAGCACTTCTTTGAACTTAACTTTCCAAATATTAAATCTTTCATGTTTCTATTATGTCTCTGCTTCCAGATCAATAAAAATGTTGAAACCCTCTTCTGTTTACCCATGGAACTCTTGTAAGATGCAGAATGTTTCTTGTCATCTCTGACTTCCCTTTGATTTTCAAACAAATTGTCAACTTTTCTAAAAATGCAACGTTTAGATCCAACCTATTTACCTTTACCTCAAACCCACCATAATATCTCATTACAAATGCACAAACCGAACACCTCTATCTTAACATGTATTAAACCTCCCAGTCAACCTGTCTCTAGTACACATGCACACACAGCCTTCTTCACAGAATAATACAATATTCCTCAAAAATACTTTAAAAATAACATCCGTTCTCAAACTAGTTATTGTGATTTATCTCATTTTTAGGGTTACTCCATGCAGTAGGTTGTTTAATCCCTAGTTGATCGCTTATTCCTGACATGGTTGATAAAACTAGACTTTGAAATAGCATTGGTGAATAATACCTGACTTTTGTCATCTACTGCCAACTAATCATTGAAACTGGCTGGTAAATAAATTGACGACTACTGTTTGTGGCTAAGATCAAGTATATAAACTTTCTAGTTGAGTACAGACAACAGGAAACTGGAAATTTGTCAACATCACAATACTTGTGGACAAAACGTCAACAGATATTTTAATTGGAGAAACTAGTCAACTAAACTCCATCCAAATAGACTACAGTTTGTTTTTGTGTTTTTTAATATAAGAAATACCTTTTATTCAATCAAGAAATCATTATTATAAGTCTATTTGCATCTTTGTTCTGTGATTTCACCTCACTTTCTTAAACATGTATATTGATTGTAAGGACCCATTCTCCTGTTCTTCAGGCTCAGACATCAAAAAGCAGAAACATAATCACTCCGTTCAGTTTCAGTAAGCATTTATTATCAGTACTATTATGTGACTGGGCTTTTATGCACGCTGCACTAAATCCACACGATAAAAATATTTGTATCAGCCATTCTCTTGACATCACCTGTGCTGAGATTTCCTTGTCCTACTGTTGTCATTCTTCAATAATGTTAAAGGGTCAAACACCAGGCAAGGTTCATCATGTATTTAATTTAAATAAACCTCATCATATTCTTTATTTTAACATGGAATATGTATTAGTAATTGTAGAAAATGTAGCAAGATAAGATTACTGACACTTAAAAAATTTAAAAAAAAAAAAATTTAGAGTACCCAATTGTTATTTTTTTCAAATTAAGGGGAAATTTACTGTGGCCAATCATCCTACCCTGCATATCTTTGGGTTATGGGGGTGAGACCCAAGCAGACATGGGGAGAATGTGCAAAATCCACATGGACAGTGACCCAGGGCCGGGATTGAACCCAGATCCCCAGCGCTATGAGGCAGCAGTGCTAACCACTGCGCCACCATGCCGCGTTGAGTTAAGTGAACACTGAACGGGAATCGGCCATTTTCCGGCCGTTTTTGGCGCAGGGGCCAGGAGTTTCACCCCATGCCGCTGCTAGCCCCTCACCGGTCCCGGAATTGGTGAGGGGTCAGCACCGATTCTTTTCATCGCAAACCTCCATGAATTCTCAGTTCGAGCCGGCACTTAGCAGCTGAAACTGAAAATTCAGCCCGTGGTCTTTTGTTAGGAAACCATTTTTTTAAGGAGCAGTGTGTAGCATTGGGTTAGGTATTGTCCTTTCACTTTTGGGATCTGGGTTCAAATCCAGTCCAGAGTGATCAGGTGACATTCTTTTGCGTCAGTTGGCTGTGATTGTCTGGTGGTGAGAATCCAGTTCATGCGTCCTCCCTCCAAATTGGTGCCTCCAACCCCTGAACCCTCACTGCTTTCTGGATCCCTTAATCAGTCTGACTTTCTTTTATCCATCCTGGCTTCTTTCTGTTTTACTGCTCTTTCTATTGATTGTGTTGTTACTGTACATCACTCGTTGATTCCTCCTGTTTGATTTGGCTGAGGTGCTGCTGTTGGTGTCTCCAGCTGGATTTGTGCTACTTCTCTCTGCTATCACACAAAGATTCTTTTTTGAACACAGTTGGTTGTCTCTGAAAGCAACTTACAGTCACCAGGAAAAGAAGCTCGGTAATTTTCAACTTTGCACTGTGGCACATTATGGGTATATCCTAGCAGGGCAAAATCAGGCATGACGGAAGAATGGGGGACAGCTGCATATCCATGGACCTTCTGTATGGTGAAGTAGCTGGAGCCAGACAACTAGGGGATGGGGGGGGGGGGGGGGGAGGAGGAGCTCAAGTCTCCACTTCAAGGATGCTTGCAAGTATGACATGAAGGCCCAAAATATCAACTATCTCAGCTGAGTCACTAGCATCCTACATTTCGGCAGATTCGTGAGTCCGATTTTTTAAAAAAGCCTGCCAGAAAACCAAAACTGCCTGAAGGTCAACAGTGGCGTAGCAATTGCCAGGAGAATGTTCTTGCTTGAAAAATGCTAAGTGAAAACCCTGCAATTTTAGAATCAATTGGATGTTTTGTGTGTGGGAGGGGCAAGGGTTGGAGGGGGTTTGGAAGTTTGTTGGGGGTGGGGTGGGGGAGAGGTTGGAGGAGATGTTAAAGGGAAGGTTGGGGGGGAGCAGGCTACATCCACCTCTGATGTGCACCCTCCTGGAGACACACCTAGAGGTAGCACTAGATGGCAGTAAACCTGGCACCCCCTCTGGCACCCTGGCAGTGCCAGATTTAAGGGTGCCAGGTTGGCAGTGCTAGGATGCCATGTCCCTGACCACCCAGGGGCTCCAATAAAATTCAGTCTAAGTATGAATTCAGTAATTATACCTGGAATGGCAATTGGCTCAATGCTGCGATAGAATAGAAGAATTTGGGTAGATATATTCATGGGACATTAAAACCTGCACCTCAAGTTGATACAGTTGTTAAAGAAACTAGAAAGTTGCAAAGGGTAGATAGAAATATCCTGGCCGCGAGGTTTGCTAGTGTCACACGGGAGGGTTTAAACTAGTATGGCAGGGGGGTGGGCACGGGAGCAATAGGTCAGAAGGTGAGAGCATTGAGGGAGAACTAGGGAATAGGGACAGTGTGGCTCTGAGGCAGAGCAGACGGGAGAAGTTGCTGAACACAGCGGGTCTGGTGGCCTGAAGTGCATATGTTTTAATGCAAGGAGCATTACGGGTAAGGCAGATGAACTTAGAGCTTGGATTACTACTTGGAACTATGATGTTGTTGCCATTACAGAGACCTGGTTGAGGGAAGGGCAGGATTGGCAGCTAAACGTTCCAGGATTTAGATGTTTCAGGCGGGATAGAGGGGGATGTAAAAGGGGAGGCGGAGTTGCGCTACTTGTTCGGGAGAATATCACAGCTATACTGCGAGAGGACACCTCAGAGGGCAGTGAGGCTATATGGGTAGAGATCAGGAATAAGAAGGGTGCAGTCACAATGTTGGGGGTATACTACAGGCCTCCCAACAGCCAGCGGGAGATAGAGGAGCAGATAGGTAGACAGATTTTGGAAAAGAGTAAAAACAACAGGGTTGTGGTGATGGGAGACTTCAACTTCCCCAATATTGACTGGGACTCACTTAGTGCCAGGGGCTTAGACGGGGCGGAGTTTGTAAGGAGCATCCAGGAGGGCTTCTTAAAACAATATGTAAACAGTCCAACTAGGGAAGGGGCGGTACTGGACCTGGTATTGGGGAATGAGCCCGGCCAGGTGGTAGATGTTTCAGTAGGGGAGCATTTTGGTAACAGTGACCACAATTCAGTAAGTTTTAAAGTACTGGTGGACAAGGATAAGAGTGGTCCGAGGATGAATGTGCTAAATTGGGGGAAGGCTAATTATAACAATATTAGGCGGGAACTGAAGAACATAGATTGGGGGCGGATGTTTGAGGGCAAATCAACATCTGACATGTGGGAGGCTTTCAAGTGTCAGTTGAAAGGAATACAGGACAGGCATGTTCCTGTGAGGAAGAAAGATAAATACGGCAATTTTCGGGAACCTTGGATGACGAGTGATATTGTAGGCCTCGTCAAAAAGAAAAAGGAGGCATTTGTCAGGGCTAAAAGGCTGGGAACAGACGAAGCCTGTGTGGCATATAAGGAAAGTAGGAAGGAACTTAATCAAGGAGTCAGGAGGGCTAGAAGGGGTCATGAAAAGTCATTGGCAAATAGGGTTAAGGAAAATCCCAAGGCTTTTTACACGTTCATAAAAAGCAAGAGGGTAGCCAGGGAAAGGGTTGGCCCACTGAAGGATAGGCAAGGGAATCTATGTGCGGAGCCAGAGGAAATGGGCGAGGTACTAAATGAATACTTTGCATCAGTATTCACCAAAGAGAAGGAATTGGTAGATGTTGAGTCTGGAGAAGGGGGTGTAGATAGCCTGGGTCACATTGTGATCCAAAAAGACGAGGTGTTGGGTGTCTTAAAAAATATTAAGGTAGATAAGTCCCCAGGGCCTGATGGGATCTACCCCAGAATACTGAAGGAGGCTGGAGAGGAAATTGCTGAGGCCTTGACAGAAATCTTTGGATCCTCGCTGTCTTCAGGGGATGTCCCGGAGGACTGGAGAATAGCCAATGTTGTTCCTCTGTTTAAGAAGGGTAGCAAGGATAATCCCGGGAACTACAGGCCGGTGAGCCTTACTTCAGTGGTAGGGAAATTGCTGGAGAGAATTCTTCGAGACAGGATCTACTCCCATTTGGAAGCAAATGGACGTATTAGTGAGAGGCAGCACGGTTTTGTGAAGGGGAGATCGTGTCTCACTAACTTGATAGAGTTTTTCGAGGAGGTCACTAAGATGATTGATGCAGGTAGGGCAGTAGATGTTGTCTATATGGACTTCAGTAAGGCCTTTGACAAGGTCCCTCATGGTAGACTAGTACAAAAGGTGAAGTCACACGGGATCAGGGGTGAACTGGCAAGGTGGATACAGAACTGGCTCGGCCATAGAAGGCAGAGGGTAGCAATGGAGGGATGCTTTTCTAATTGGAGGGCTGTGACCAGTGGTGTTCCACAGGGATCAGTGTTGGGACCTTTGCTGTTTGTAGTATATATAAATGATTTGGAGGAAAATGTAACTGGTCTGATTAGTAAGTTTGCAGACGACACAAAGGTTGGTGGAATTGCGGATAGCGATGAGGACTGTCTGAGGATACAGCAGGATTTAGATTGTCTGGAGACTTGGGCGGAGAGATGGCAGATGGAGTTTAATCCGGACAAATGTGAGGTAATGCATTTTGGAAGGGCTAATGCAGGTAGGGAATATACAGTGAATGGTAGAACCCTCAAGAGTATTGAAAGTCAAAGAGATCTAGGAGTACAGGTCCACAGGTCATTGAAAGGGGCAACACAGGTGGAGAAGGTAGTCAAGAAGGCATACGGCATGCTTGCCTTCATTGGCCGGGGCATTGAGTATAAGAATTGGCAAGTCATGTTGCAGCTGTATAGAACCTTAGTTAGGCCACACTTGGAGTATAGTGTTCAATTCTGGTCGCCACACTACCAGAAGGATGTGGAGGCTTTAGAGAGGGTGCAGAAGAGATTTACCAGAATGTTGCCTGGTATGGAGGGCATAAGCTATGAGGAGCGATTGAATAAACTCGGTATGTTCATACTGTAACGAAGGAGGTTGAGGGGCGACCTGATAGAGGTATACAAAATTATGAGGGGCATAGACAGAGTGGATAGTCAGAGGCTTTTCCCCAGGGTAGAGGGGTCAATTACTAGGGGGCATAGGTTTAAGGTGAGAGGGGCAAGGTTTAGAGTAGATGTACGAGGCAAGTTTTTTACGCAGAGGGTAGTGGGTGCCTGGAACTCGCTACCGGAGGAGGTAGTGGAAGCAGGGACGATAGGGACATTTAAGGGGCATCTTGACAAATATATGAATAGGATGGGAATAGAAGGATACGGACCCAGGAAGTGTAGAAGATTGTAGTTTAGTCGGGCAGTATGGTCGGTACGGGCTTGGAGGGCCGAAGGGCCTGTTCCTGTGCTGTACATTTCTTTGTTCTTTGTTCTTTGTAGTGGAATTCTACATTTTATCTCAAGAGGCATAGAGTATAAAAGTCAAGAGACAATGATGAGACTATATAAAATCTTCATCAGACCTCAGTTAAAATACTGTGTGTAGCATTGGGATTTACACAATAGGAAAGATCTTCAAGTTTTAGTGAGGGTATAACACAGATTTACCAGAAATTATGAAAGTTGCAAAGGGTAGATAGAAAAAGATTGAGGAGCCCAGAATGTGGGCCCATGGATGGAAGATAATATATAAGAAATTTAGAACAGAGAGAAAAGAAACTTCACACACAGTAATGGAGGTTGTGGTACTTGCTTATAGGGTCACTGGTGAGGTAGATACAATAGCATTCAAAATTATATTGATAGCTGGATGAAGGAAAAGGAGTTGAAGTGGACTTTCCCAAAGAATGATCCCATGAAAATAATAAGTAAATCAAAAGGCACACTGAATGTTTGTTATAGCGATTGATTTGTGCAAGACCATGTTTGATCATTAAAACTAAATAATTTCTTTCAGTAATAATTGCTAAAGCCAAAATCCATTGTAGCCTGAATTGTGCTCAGGCAGACCCTAATTTTATTAATGCCGAAGTTTTTAAAAAATGACAGCATTCCACCTCATCATAGGCTGTTCGGGTAGCACAATCTTTGAAATTTTGGCCAAGTCCAATGTAAATTGTTGTGAGAGTTTTTCTTGCTGACTTATTAACAATGTTTGATGGTGTGAAACATTTGAAAGTTCAAAACAAATAAAAATTTGAAATTAGTTCTTGACTTTTATTTGTAATCTTTTCACTGAAATTAAAAAGGTAATAGTTTTAAATTATTGTATAAAGAGGATTGCTCTTTATTGAGTTTTGGTAAACAGCAATTAAATATCATCTAAACACTTTAGATATTTGGAATTTTATAATAAATAGCAAGTGCATTTCTTCCTGACTTGTCAACAGTCAATGAGTTTAATTAAATGTTCCTGGTTTTTGCTTCTCAATACAATATTTAAAATGTTTTAATGGAAGTGTTTCTACGTGCACCAAAATTAATTGTCCCCTGATAAACCAACTTGTGAGATGATAGGTGCTGGTCCTGAAGAAGGCTACTGTTTAATTATCAAGCATCTGCGTCTCATTTTTATTCTGTTGCTGTAACTAGCTGTAGGTGGTGACTCTTACCACTGCTTCCCAAAATGAGGTTGTTGTAGCCATGTCTGATTCCACATGTGATTGATGTCAATTTGAGAGGATTACATTTGTCTTTGTATAGAATCATAGAATCATAGAATCATAGAAGTTTACAGCATGGAAACAGGCCCTTCGGCCCAACCAGTCCATGCCGCCCAGTTTTTTACCATTAAGCTAGTCCCAGTTGCCCGCACTTGGCCCATAACCCTCTATACCCATCTTACCCATGTAACCATCTAAATGCTTTTTGAAAGACACAATTGTACCCGCTTCTACTACTACCTCTGGCAGCCCATTCCAGACACTCACTACCCTCTGAGTGAAGAAATTGCCCCTCTGGGCCCTTCTGAATCTCTCCCCTCTCACCTTAAACCTATGCCCTCTAGTTTTAGACTCCCCTACCTTTGGGAAAAGATGTTGACTATCTACCTTATCTATGCCCCTCATTATTTTATAGACCTCTATAAGATCACCCCTAAGCCTCCTACGCTCCAGGGAAAAAAGTCCCAGTCTATCCAGCCTCTCCTTATAACTCAAACCATCAAGTCCCGGCAACATCCTAGTAAATCTTTTCTGCACTCTTTCTAGTTTAATAATATCCTTTCTATAATAGGGTGACCAGAACTGCACACAGTATTCCAAGTGTGGCCGTACCAATGTCTTGTACAACTTCAACAAGACGTCCCAACTCCTATATTCAATGTTCTGACCAATGAAACCAAGCATGCCGAATGCCTTCTTCACCACCCTGTCCACCTGCGACTCCACCTTCAAGGAGCTATGAACCTGTACTCCTAGATCTCTTTGTTCTATAACTCTCCCCAACGCCATACCATTAACTGAGTAGGTCCTGGCCTGATTCGATCTGCCAAAATGCATCACCTCACATTTATCTAAATTAAACTCCATCTGCCATTCGTCGGCCCACTGGCCTAATTGATCAAGATCCCGTTGCAATCCTAGATAACCTTCTTCACTATCCACTATGCCACCAATCTTGGTGTCATCTGCAAACTTACTAACCATGCCTCCTAAATTCTCATCCAAATCATTAATATAAATCACAAATAACAGTGGACCCAGCACCGATCCCTGAGGCACACCACTGGTCACAGGCCTCCAGTTTGAAAAACAACCCTCTACAACCACCCTCTGCCTTCTGTCGTCCAGCCAATTTTGAATCCAATTGGCAACCTCACCCTGGATCCCGTGAGCTTTAACCTTCTGCAACAACCTACCATGCGGTACCTTGTCAAAGGCTTTGCTAAAATCCATGTAGACAACGTCTACTGCACTACCCTCATCTACCTTCTTGGTCACTCCCTCAAAAAACTCAATCAAATTTGTGAGACATGATTTTCCACGCACAAAGCCATGCTGACTGCCCCGAATCAGTCCTTGCCTCTCTAAATGCTTGTAGATCCTGTCTCTCAGAATACCTTCTAGCAACTTACCTACTACAGACGTTAGGCTCACCGGTCTGTAGTTCCCAGGCTTTTCCCTGCTGCCCTTCTTAAACAAGGGCACAACATTCGCCACTCTCCAATCTTCAGGCACCTCACCTGTGGCTGCCGATGATTCAAATATCTCGGTTAGGGGACCCGCAATTTCCTCCCTAGCCTCCCACAACATCCTGGGATACATTTCATCAGGTCCCGGGGATTTATCTACCTTGATGCGCTTTAAGACTTCCAGCACCTCCTCCTCTGTAATATGCACACTTCTCAAGACATCACTATTTATTTCCCTTAGTTTCCTAACATCCATGCCTTCCTCCACCGTGAATACCGATGATAAATATTCATTCAGGATCTCACCCAACTCTTGTGGCTCTGCACATAAATGCCCTTGTTGATCCTTAAGAGGCCCTACTCTGTCCCTAGTTACTCTTTTCCCCTTTATGTATCTGTAGAATCTCTTTGGATTCTCCCTTGCATTATTTGCCAAAGCAATTTCATGTCCCCTTTTTGCCCTCCTGATTTCCCTCTTAACTCTATTTCGACAATCTCTATACTCTTCAAGGGATCTACTTGATCCCAGTTGCTTATGTACGTCATATGCCTCCTTCTTCTTTTTGACCAGAGTCTCAATATCTCGAGTCATCCAGGGTTCCCTACTTCTACCAGCCTTGCCCTTCACTCTAAAGGGAATGTGCTTACCCTGCACCCTGGTTAACACATTTTTAAAAGCCTCCCATTTACCAGCCGTCCCTTTGTCTGCCAATAGTCTCCCCCAATCTACCTCTGCAAGTTCCTGTCTGATACCATCAAAATTGGCCTTGCCCCAATTAAGAATTTTAACTCTTGGGCCAGACCTATCATTCTCCATAGCTATCTTAAAACTAATGGAATTATGGTCACTTGTCCCAAAGTGATCCCTCACTAGCACTTCTATCACTTGCCCTTCCTTATTTCCCAAGACGAGGTCAAGTTTTGCCCCCTCTCTAGTCGGTCCATCCACATACTGAATGAGAAATTCCTCCTGAATACACTCAACAAATTTCCCTCCATCCAAGCCCCTAATGCTATGACTGTCCCAGTCAATGTTGGGAAAGTTAAAGTCCCCTACTACTACCACCCTATTATTCTTGCAGCTATCTGTAATCTCCTTACATATTTGCTCCTCAATTTCCCGCTGACTATTTGGGGGCCTGTAGTACAGTCCTACCAAGGTGATCTCTCCCTTCTTATTTTTCAGTTCCACCCATATAGACTCAGTGGGCGAACCCTCGGATATATCCCCTCTAAGTACTGCCGTGATGTTCTCCCTAATCAAAAACGCCACTCCCCCTCCTCTCTTACCTCCTGTTCTATCCTTTCTATAGCATCTGTAGCCCGGAACATTGAGCTGCCAGTCCTGCCCCTCCCTTAGCCATGTTTCAGTCATAGCTATAATATCCCAGTCCCATGTGCCCGTCCATGCCCTGAGTTCATCCGCTTTGCCCGTCAGGCCCCTTGCATTGAAATAAATGCAGTTTAATGTAGACCTTCCTTGCTCTCTGCCCTGCTTTCTCTGGTCATGCTTTACACACTCTCCCTTCCTGCCTTTTGTTTCTGTCCCCACTGACTTCCTACATCGGTTCCCATCCCCCTGGCACATTAGTTTAAACCCTCCCCAACTGCACTAGCAAACACCCCCCCGAGAACATTGGTTCCGGTCCCACCCAGATGCAGACCGTCCGATTTGTACAGGTCCCACCTCCCCCAGA
This sequence comes from Scyliorhinus torazame, assembly GCF_047496885.1. NCBI lineage: Eukaryota > Metazoa > Chordata > Chondrichthyes > Carcharhiniformes > Scyliorhinidae > Scyliorhinus > Scyliorhinus torazame. Next base: position 83,939,785 of record NC_092716.1, on the reverse strand, counting down.
ATCGGTCCCAATGTCCCAGGAATTTGAAACCCTCCCTCTTGCACCATCTCTCAAGCCACGTATTCATCCTAGCTATCCTGTCATTCCTACTCTGACTATCACGTGGCACTGGTAGCAATCCTGAGATTACTACCTTTGAGGTCCTACTTTTTAGTTTAACTCCTAACTCCCTAAATTCAGCTTGTAGGACCTCATCCCGTTTTTTACCTATATCGTTGGTGCCTATATGCACCACGACAGCTGGCTGTTCACCCTCCCCCTCCAGAATGCCCTGCAGCCGCTCCGAGACATCCTTGACCCTTGCACCAGGGAGGCAACATACCAACCTGGATTCTCGTTTGCGTCCGCAGAAACGCCTGTCTATTCCCCTTACGATTGAATCCCCTATCACTATAGCTCTGCCACTCTTTTTCCTGCCCTTCTGTGCAGCAGAGCCAGCCACGGTGCCATGAACCTGGCTGCTGCCACCTTCCCCTGGTGAGCCATCTCCCCCAACAGTTTCCAAAACGGTAAATCTGTTTTGGAGGGAGATGACCGCAGGGGATCCCTGCACTGCCTTCCTACTCTTCCTCTGTCTGTTGGTCACCCTTTCCCTATCTGCCTCATCTCATCTCATCTATGTCATCTCAAAATGAATTTTGACACTATCCTAGAATATCTTTGGCATCAACACGTTTGGGCATACACTGCCTTTTGGAGATTGGTTTTGTTTAAAATTTTCATCATAAAAACTAGTGTGTAAATGCACAAACTAGGGCAGCACGGTGGCACAGTGGTTAGCACTGCTGCCTCACGCGCTGAGAACCCGGGTTCAATTCCAGCCCCGGGTCACTGCTCGTGTGGAATTTGCACATTCTCCCCATATCTGTGTGAGTCGCACCCCCACAACACAAAAAGATGTGCAGGATAGGTGAATTGGCCACGCTAAATCGTCCCTCAATTGGACAAAAAGAATTGGGTACTATAAATTTATTTTAAAAAGTAAACGTACAAACTATAAACTAAATAATAATGTAAGCCAAATAATAATGATAGAGTAAGAAAATCAATACCCACAAAAAGTGACTATCTGTAACAGCTTTTCATATTAAATATGCATCCCTACAAATGGTCCTGAGCAAAGCCTCGAGTAAGTTGAGAGAAATGATTTGACTTTTATTTCAAATTTTTATTCACAACTGTTATGTGAACCTAGAAAGTTATTAATTTAGCAGTTACATTTGTGCAAAAGTTCCTTTTGTTAATGTAGTGTAAGGTGTTACTAGAATGGTAATGATAATGGTGGATGTAGGCTGTGATGTAACAGTGACATCAGCAGTCTTTTGCTAGAGACTCTACAGCAGGTTGAGCAGGCAGCACTCAGGAGAGATGTGCCTCCTAAGTAGCGTACATAGTGTAAATAAACCAGTTTGAAGTAATAACCCGAGTCAGGTTTCTGTTTATTTTAATCATTTATGGGATGTGGGCGTCGCTGATCAGACCAGCATTTATTCCCCATCCCTGGTTGCCCTTCAAAAGGTAACGTGGTGGTGAGCTGCCTCTTGAACCGTCCCTGAGGAGTAGGTACACCCACAGTGCTGTTCGGGAGGGAGTTCCAGGATTTGGCCCCAGCGACACTGAAGGATTGGCGATATATTTCCAAGTCAGGGTGGTGAGTGACTTGGAGGGAACCTCCAGGTGGTGGTGTTCCCAGGTATCTGCTGCTCTTGTCCTTCTAGATGGCAGCAGTCGTGGGTTTGGAAGGTGCTATCTAAGGAACCTTGGTGAGTTATTGCAGCGCATCTTGTTGGTGGCAAACACGGCTGCCGCTGTTCGTCAGTGGTGGAGGGTTTGAATGTGTGTGGAAGGGCGAGCAATCAAGAGGGCTGTTTTATCCTGAATGGTGTCAAGCTTCTCGAGTGTTGTTGGAGCTGCATGCATCTAGGCAAGTGGAGAGTATTCCATTACACTCCTGACTTCTAGATGGTGGACAGGCTTTGGAGGGTGAGTTACTCATCGTAGGATTCCTAGCCTTTGACCTGTCCTGGTAGCCACTGTATTGATGTGTCCCACCTCTGCAGGTCCTTTTTAACTTCCTGTGCCAGACTGGTCAGGTTCCATTTGTGAATCCATGTCCTATTGTGGGCAATTTGGATCCCCAGGTAGTGGAATTTAATTTGTGCTTGCTTGAACAGCAGTCCCTCCAGCCCCTCTCCCTTTTGGTTCACCAGGAAGATTTCACTCTTGCTTAGGATGGGTTTGTAGCCTGAGAAAGCCCCAAACTCTTTCAGAAGCTTCATGATCCCTTCCATGCTGCCTTGAATGTCCGAGACGTAGAGGAGCAGGTCATCCACATAGAGTGAAACTCTGTTCTCTGTCCCGTCTCCGGATCCCCTTCCAATTTCTCACCGTTCTGAGGGCGATCACCAGCAGCTCAATTGCCAGGGCGAATAGAAGCAGGGACAGCGGACATCCCTGCCTTGTTCCCCTGTGCAGCTGGAAGCGTTCAGAGCTGGTGGTCCGTATGCTCGTCATGGGGCATTGTACCGGAGTCTCACCCAGGAGGTGAACCCTGTTCCAGCCCAAACCGCTCTAGGACCTCAGTGAGGTACTTCCACTTGACTCTGTTGAAAGCCTTTTCTGCGCCCAGGGAGATGATCACCTCTGGTTTTCTCTCCCCAGATGGGATCATTATCACGTTCAGCAGGTGCCTGATGTTCGCTGTTAGCTGCCTACCCTTGACAAAGCCTGCCTGAATTTCGGGCCAGGATTTTTGGGTCTGCATTAAGCAGTGAGATGGGCCAATAGGAGCCACATTCAGTCAGGTCTTTGGCTTTCTTGTGTATCAGCGAAATAGTGGTTTATGCTAGCGTTGGAGGTAAGGTGCTCCTTGCTAGCATGTCTGAAAACATCTCCTGCAGATGCGGGGCCAGTGCTGCCACAAACGTTTTGTAGAAGTCTGCCAGGAACCTGTCCAGTTCCTGCGCCTTCCCCACCTGCATGGAGTTAATGCTCCCCATAACTTCTCCCAGTTCTAGCGGTGCTTTCAGCCCCCTCTTCCTATCTTCCCCCATGACTGGCATGTCTAGTCAATCAAGGAACTTTTTCATCCCCGAGTCCCCTTTCTGGTGGCAGCAGGTTAAAGTCAATTTGTAGCATTTTCCTCTTCTCCAGCAGCTCTACAGTCGGGGCTCAGTGTATCATCAGTCCACCTACAGTATGGAGTCGACCAGTTGTTGCCTAGCCACCCTCTCCTCCCTGTTCCTACGTGCTTTTAATATCTCCTCTGATCACAGCTTTTAGCACCTCCCAGAACGTGGAGGACGAGACTTCCCTGTTCTGGTTGTTACCAATATATTTGTTTATGGCCTGTGATATTTTCCCGCAAAAGGCCTTGTCGGCCAGGAGGGCCATGTCCAATCTCCATGGGGGGTGTTGGGCACGGCCCGTCTCCAACCTCACATCCATGTAGTGTGGAGCGTTGCTGGCAATTTACGATTGCAGAGTATTCTGCCCTTACTATCCCTGGAAGCACCGATTTCCCCACTACAAAGAAGTCAATCTGGATGTATACGTTGTGTACCTGGGAGAAGGAGAACTCTTTCTCCCCTGGATGGACGAACTGCCTTGAGTCCACTGCCCCCATCTGCTCCATAAATGTTCCACGTTTTCTTGCCATGTTTGACGTCTTCCCAGTTTTGCGATTTTGTCCGTCAGCAGGCCCTGTACATAGTTAAAGTGCCCCCCCCCCCCCCATGATTAGTCTGTGGGTGTCTATGTTGGGGATTTCTGTCATGGTCTTTTCCCAGTTGGGAGCCTATATGTTCACCAGGTCCGCCAGTGTCCCTTCCAGGACACCACTTAACCATGCCGTACCGTCCCCTGGGTCCGTAACCGTTCATATCGCAGTAAATGTCACCCTCTTACTAAGCAGTAAGGCTACCCCCCTAGCTCTCGTCCCGTAACATGAATGGTACCTCTGTCCCACCCATCCCTTTCTTTCCCGCAGTCGGACCTTCTCCCTCAGATATGTCCCAATGGAGACAGACTGTCGGCTTTCATACTTTTCCGGGTGGGCGAAGATTCTGGATATTTTCACTGGACCGTTAAGTCCCCTGACAATCCAGGTGACTATTCTGATAGGGGTTTTCTGACCCTCCCTCCTGTGGGATCAACCATACTTACCTTGGGGATGCCCCCTGCAATCCAGGGTTTCCCTTTGTTAGGGGGCCATCCGAGATGGCCGAGGTCACCATATTCGCCTTGAAGCTGGGCCCATGCGCTCCAGGGTTTCCCTTTGTCCAGCGGCCACCAAACATGGTGCCACTATATGGACGCCATGTGGGTGAGCCCCTCCATTCCGGGTTTCCCTTTGTTTGGGGACCCTCCAAAGTGGCTGCTCGTGGTGTCATTTTGTTCCTTGTTACCTGATGTGGCCTGTTGTAGCCAGCATAGAGCGTTTCCCCCTTTGTCCCTTTGTCCCATCGGTGGTTCTGCTTCTCTCCCCTTCTGCTACTCCCCCTTCCCTACTCTTGCGCCCCCCCTCCCTTCCCCCTCTCCCCCCAGTCTACCGCCCCCGGGGGGTAGATTCACCCACCCAGGGGAGAAGGCACATAATGTATACACTCGGATTGACTTCTTTGTAGTGGGGAAATCGGAGCTTCCGCAGATAGTAAGGGCAGAATAATCAGCGATCGTGATCTACGACCATACTTCGCATTACATGGAAGTGATGTTAGAGACGGGCTGTACCTCATGGAGGTTGGACACATCCCTCCTGGCCGATAAGGCTTTCTGCGAGGAAACATCACAGGTCATAGAGGAGTATATTACTAATTACTAGAACAGGGAGGTCTCACCCTCCACGTTCTGGGAGGCGCTGAAGGCTGTGATCGGAGGAGAAAGTATTGCTTAAAAAGTACAAAAGGACAGGGAAGAGAGGGCAGCTAGGCGATAGCTAATCGACTCCATACTGGAGATAGACTGGCAATACTCCGAGGCCCCCGAGAGTTCCTGGCGGAGAGGGCGAAGTTACAAATGGATTGCGACCTGCTCTTCACGAGGAAAGCAGAGCACCAACTCCGCCAGGCACAGGGGATCCATCAATAATAATAATCTTTATTAATGTCACAAGTAGGCTTACATTAACATGAGAATCCTTTAGTCACCAAATCCAGCGCCTGTTTGGGTACTTTGAAGGAGAATTCAGAATATCAAATTCACCTCACAGCACGTCTTTCGGGACTTGTGGGGGGAAACCGGAGCACCCGGAGGAAACCCACGCAGACACGGGAAGAACGTGCAGACTCCACACAGTCAGTGACCCAAGCCGGGAGTCAAACCCGGGTCCTTGGCACTGTGAAGCAACAGTACTAACCATTGTGCTACATGGAGACAAAGCCAGCCGCCTGCTGGCTCACCAGCTGAGAAAGCAGGCAGCCACAAGGGAAATAGCTCAGGTCAGAAACAGCAGAGGTAAACTAGTAGTAGAACCGGAAAAGATCAACGAGGTATTCGAGGCCTTCTACTGGGCCAGTACTGTAGCCACCTAAAATGGCTGATTCCCGATTAATTTGGCCAAACCCCGATCTAAAATGGCGAACTGAAAAGGCTAATGGGAAAAGCAGCCAACAGGACACAAACGGACAGCTGCAGACAGAACAGGATATTCGACTCTGGGGAAGTCGGCCCAGAACCGATACCTGCAACCATTAGCAGCACATCAACCCAGCCATCTGCAGTTTAATCGGCGATCCCCGGGAACAATTGCAACAAATTAGCAACTGAAAGCCGATCCAGACCTCTCGGCGCCAGCAGTGGCCGAGACAAAGAAAGGTGAACGACCACCCCCCGATCAAGGAATCGCCCCATTATTGGAGCATATCGAACCAAGTGATTGGGACCAAGTCGAATCACTTGGAACCAGGGTCAAGGTCCGCCCCGAGAGGCGGGAAGCCCCTGGGAACTATAAGAGTAAGGGGCCAAGTTCAGATCGACCCTTCTCTTCCTGCTCGCAACCTTCGTAAGAACCATCGACAAGAAACCGTAAGCTTGACTCCAGCGATCGCTACCCGATAGAGACTCCTAGCCATCGACCTGTATCAGCCTTTGAATCCCGCAGGCTCAGACCCAATTCGAAAGACCATTCGTTTCCCTGACCTGGTGGGCCATTCCCAAAGTTAAGTATTGGCCTGTAGTGGTAGGTAGTAGTCTAGAAAGTAGGATTATTGTATAAGTATTTATTGCTGTATATAATAAATGATCGTTGATTTAACTCTTACTAAGCGGTGTGCTGCCTTATTAATCATAACTTGAACTTGAACCACGTGGCGGTATCAGAAAGATACCTGGCGACTCGTGAGCAAAGGTGACAGAATTAGAGCTAATAAAACTAAGGCTAATAAGAGCAACAGTACACCTCCGAGCCCCCTGCAGGGGACTTCGGGCCGAAACAGTTCCTTGATGGACTGGACATACCTGTTGTGGGGAGGATAGAAAGCAGGGTCTGGAAGCACCACAAGAACTGGGAGAAGTGATGTAGAGCATCAACTCCATGCAGGCAAGGAAGGTGCCAGTACCAGACTGATTCCCGGCGGACTTCTACAAAAGATTTGCGGCATCAGTGCACCTGCGGGAGATGTTCACGGAGTTGCTGGCGAGGGGAACTTTGCTGCCTAAACTGGCACAAGTCTCAATCTCGCTGATACCCAAAAAGGACAAAGACCCAACAAAATGTGGGTCCCATAGACCCATTTTGTTACTAAACGTAGATGGAAAAATACTGGCCAAAATCTTAGCCAAGCGACTTGAGAACTGTGTACTAGAAGTGGTGGCAGAAGACCTGACGGGCTTTGTTAAGGGTAGACAGCTAACATTGAACATCAGGCACTTGCTGAACATGACAATGACTCCAGCCAGGGAGGGAACACCAGAGGTGATCATCTCCCTGGACACAGAAAAGGCCTTCAACAGAGTTGAATGGAAGTACCTGATAGAGGTACTGAAGTTGTTCGGGCTTGGAACAGGTGAAACTCCTATACAGCACTCCCATGGTGAACGTACGGACGAACACCACCAGTTCTAAGTACATCCAGCTACATAGAGGCACAAGGCAGGGATGCCTGCTGTCCCCACTGCTGTTCGCCCTAGCGATCGAACCACTAGCAACCGTGCTAAGAGCAGCAAAGAACTGGAAGGGGATCCGAACGAGGAGACAGAGAGCTCAGAGTCTTGCTCTATGCGGATGATCTGCTCCTCTACATCGCAGACCCACAAAGCGGCACGGAGGGAACCATGGTGCTTCAAAAAGAGTTTGGAACCTTCTCGGGCTACAAACTCAACCTGAGCAAAAGTGAGATCTTCATTGTGAACCCACAAGGGGAATGGGTAGAGCTGGAGGGAACACCATTTAAACAGTCCCAAAATGAATTCCGCTACCTGGGGATTCAAACTGACCATGACAGGACACGGATCCACAAGTGGAACATGACCAGCCTGGTGGAGGAAGTTAAAAAGGACCTGCAGAGGTGGAACACACTCCTACTCTCCATGGCAGGAAGGGTGCAGGCAATCATGATGAACGTAGGGCAGCACGGTGATGGACTGCTGCCTCATGGCGCCGAGGTTCCAGGTTCGATCCCAGCCCTGGGTCACTGTCCATATTGAGTTTGCACATTATCGCCATGTTTGCGTGGGTTTCGCTCCCACAACCCAGAAGATGTGCAGGTAGGTGGATTAACCACGCTAAATTGCCCGTTAATTTGAAAATATTAATTGGATACTCTAAATTTATGGGGGAAAAAAATCAAGGTGAATGTATTGCCTGTAATGATATGCATATAGGTACATCAGTGAACGGTTAATCATTACATCTCAGTGTAATTCAAATACTAGAGGGCACCACCAGTTCCCAGTATAAATATTGACCTCAGGGAATCTTGGGTAGGGTTAGCAGAGGAGAAGTATTGATCACAGCTCAAGGAGCAGTTTAGACTAGAGAGAAGTAGCACAAGGACATCATTAGTTAATACTGGATTAGAGAGTTTTGTTTAACAGACTCAATCTTACTTTATTAGTAGTTATAGCTCTGTAGTGTGTGCAAACTCTATTTAAATTAATCGTTATTCAATAAATTAGTTTTGCTTCAATCTAAAGATTGGTGGTTTCTTTATCATCAACTCATCAGACAATTCTGGACCACAAGGCAAAGAATAACAACATATTACCACAAAATGTAATATAACACTGCCCAGGTTCCTCTTCCTGTTCAGATCCATACCAAGTACACCCCCAAGGCCTTTTTCAACTCAGTGGAAAAATTGATCATAGCATTTGTGTGGGCGGGGGAAGAACCCAAGGATCCGCAAAAAAGTCCTGCAAGAACAAGAAGCATAGGGGGCCTAGCGCTCCCAAACCTGCAATATTAACACTGGACAGCAACAGCGGAAAGAGTAGAGGGATGGATAAAGGAATCGGAGGCTGAATGGGTAGGAATGGCGAAGGACTCCTGTACGGGATGTCCCTCCGGGCCCTGGCCATGGCAGCGCTCCCATCCCCACCTAGACACTCGACCCGCCCAGTGGTGATAGCCACACTCCGGTCGTGGAATCACTATGACAACACTTTGGTCTAACCGAGATGTTCATTAAGGCCCCCATCTGCAGCAACCACAGGTTTGCGCCAGCCAAAATGGATGGCATTTTCAAACGGTGGAGATTGGACGGGGTGACGTTGACAGTTAGGGACTTCTACACAGATAACAGACTGACAAAACTAGAGGAAGTGACAGAGGGATTCCAACTGATAGGGGGAAACAAATTAAGATATATGCAGATCAAAAACTTCTTACGTAGGGAAACAAAGACATACCCCTGACCACCGCAACAATCGCTATTAGAGGACCTACTAGACATGGACATTCTAGGGAAGAGAAACTGCGGGGAACTGTATGGGTGACTACTGAGAAGGGCACGTTCACCACTGGATGAGACAAAGGAAAAATGGCAGGAGGAGCTAGGATTTGAAATAGGGTGGGGACTCTGGAGCGAAGCACTGCACAGGGTCAACTCCACTCTCTTGCAAAAGGCTAAGCCTGATGCAGCTAAAAGTGGTACACCGAGCACACTTTACCGGAACCCAAATGAGCAAGTTCTTCTCGGAGGTGGAGGATAAATGTGAATGGTGCCAAGGAGGCCCAGCCAACCACGTCCAGATGTTCTGGTCATGTCCCAGACTTGTCGGGTTCTGAACAGCCTTCTTCAAGGCAATGTCCAAGGTTGCGGGGATGAGCGTGGAGCCATGTCCGAGAGTGGCAGTCTTCATTGTATCAGAGCAACCAGAACTCTTTATGGAGAGGAGGACCGATGCCCTTGCCTTTGCCTCCCTAATCGCCCGCCGGAGAATCCTGCTCGACTGGCGATCAGCAGCACCACCTAAAGCTGCGGACTGGCTGTCTGACCTATCGGAATTTTTCCAAATGGAGAAAATCAAATTCGCCATCTGGGGGTGGGAAGAGGGCTTCCACAAAACATGGGAGCCATTCACCAATCTGTTCCAAGACCTGTTTGTAGCCAACAATCAATAAGCCGGAGGGGGATCCAAAGAAGGACCACAGACACAATCGGGGGGAAAAAAGAAGAGGGGGGTGGAAGGAGGGCTGTGGTAAAGGGGGAAGGGTCGGAACAAAGACGCACAGAGCCCAACCATGCTCAACACGAAACAGCACATGTGGCACCATGCCACCCCGCCAGTACCAGGTTGGAAGACCCAACGAGCAAAGAAGGCACGCCAGATGACGGGAAGGGGAGGGGGGTCGGGAGAGGAGGGGGAAGTCAGGACCAGGGGGCCTAGCCAAAACTAGTCACTTGCTGAGAAATACAAATTGTAACAAATGTATATAGTGAGCGTTAACTGATGTATATAGTTTTTGTGTATGTTCACGTTCATCTTTGCTTTGTATAAAAAGAAAAACCCTAATAAAAACATTTTTTTAAAAATTAACTTGGGGATGCTTCACAGATCTGATTTGCATTTTTCTACTGGAGACCATGAGGCCTCATTTATAAAGACTATAAGAAAGTAGAATATGAATTACATATCCATGAATGATTTATTTGAAGTTTCAGAAAATAAGCAGTAAAGTGGTAAGGACGTTTTAGTATGCTGACTAATGAATTTGCAGTTCGTTACACAAAGTGTAATGTTTATTACCATTTCTCCGTGCTAATTCAGTTTCCATTTTTTGGAATGGCGAAGTGGCTGATGGATCATTCCCACTTTATGGTTCAAGCTCGGACGTGATGATATTCCAACTGTCATAGATCAAAACTGGGAGAAAGGTTGCCCATTCTCATGGGACTCAGTGTCATTGTATAAATCATAAAGGGGAGCAAGTGCTATTTGTTCATTATTTTTAGAACGGTCTGAATGTTTTGGATGAATCATCAGTGCTATGGGCTGATGAGTCTCCAAGGAATTCCTGTTTTACTTTATTATTGTGATGTGCCCATCCGCTACAGAAAGTAACATTTATTTTTGTCTGCTGTAAAATGTTTACAGCAGCCAAAAATGTATTCTTCTATACAGAATTGCTTTTGTGTTCAATGTTATAATAATTATAAATAAAGAGGACCCTCACTGTACACAAGAGCAATCACAAACTCAGCTAGTACTTCCCTTTCAAGTATTTACAAATATATGTCCACCTAAGATTATAATTTAGCAGTATTTCAACAATTAAGCTTACAATTCTTAAGAACTTTTTGTAAAGAGGACAAATTCTCAGCTTTAACTACAGTGCTTGTATGGATATAGTCATGTAACTAAAACCTAAACATGCAGAAAGAAAACAGTTATGCTTGCTGCAAAAACAGTGTTTACTTTTAAAAAAAATATATTTTATTGAAATTTTTTTCTAAACAACATTTTTCCCTCTTACAAAGCAAACAAAACAATAACAAAGCAGAATTTTTTAACAATACACAGGTAACAAAACCCCATTATCCATTGACCTAAACTAAACTAACCCCCCCCCCCCCTTTTCCCCCTGGGCTGCTGCTGCTGGTCATCTATCTCCCCTCTAACGTTCCCCTAGGTAGTCGAGAAATGGCTGCCACCGCCTGGTGAACCCTTGAGCCGATCCTCTCAGGGCAAACTTTATCTGCTCCAGTTTAATAAACCCCGCCATATCATTTACCCAGGAAAAACAGTGTTTACTATGATGAAACGATTAACTAAATTAGTTAGGTAGATCGGAGTACCTTTCAGCAAACATTTACTGGATTCAATTTGTTTTTAAGTATTTAGATTTATAATTAACATTGTTACAGATTTACTGACTTTCCATTGTTACAGCTTGTTGAAAATATCGTGCAAAATGTAATTTATTTTCCAATGGGATGCTCTGTCCATTCCGGAAGACTATTAAATATGCACTTTTTTCATAAATTGAAGTGTGATGTGGTATAAATTTTGTAAAATACTTTTTTTATCTGAGTTGGAGCAGTTTTTGAGAAAAATCAGAGGTTAGATCTTCAAAATAGAGGAGCTGAAATTCCTCTGGAGGAAGACTAAGGGTGGACATTTTGTTTCAAAATACATTACAGCTTCCCAGCCCCTTATTAGCTAAAAGTGAATTACCTCAAGACCCTCTAGTACTCCATCTATTGGTTGATTGGCAAAGGTATTTCAGCACTGTTTAACAACATGAACCAAAATCCTCTCCATGTGATGGATTGTCTCACTGCTTGAGAGGTTCATCTAACAGCCTGCTTAAAAATTGGTAGCTAAGGGAAAATGGTTTCAAGGGACTAGCTGCAATATATGAGCCATTTGATAAGGAAAAATATGACGAGATACAAACTGCTGTGATTGCTTAGGCTACGGTTTTCTACGATTTGCATTTATATACATCAAAAACTGTTGCAAATGAATGCAAAACTGATAGTGTAGTTCAAGATTTGAATTTCCCTTTAGGAAACTGTCTCAGTGTAAGTTTTTTTAAAAAGTGTACTCAATTATTTATGTTTTTCCAATTAAGCGGCAATTTTGTGTGGCCAATCCACTTAACCTGCACATCTTTGGGTTGTGGGGGTGAAACCCACATAGACACTAGGAGAATTTGCAAACTGCACACAGACAGTGACCTGGGGCCGGCATCGAACCCGGGTCCTCAGCGCTGTAGGCAGCAGTGCTAACCATTGCACCACCGTGCCGCCCTCAGTCTAATTTTTTTACTGCAATCGGAAATCCCAGTTGCTGTCCATTCTCTCCAAGCCATGTTTGAATGAATCACAATCAGAGGCAGGCCAAAAATATAACTCCAGTCTTGCTAATATATATATATTATATATATATATCAGTCCTACAGCTGTGTTTCATTTTCTCCAATCCAAACCTTTGACCAATATTGTAATGTAACGCACACCTTCAAGGGAAGCCATGCCACTGCCTGTTGCAGCACCAAGCCACATGGACCAGGAATGTCCCTGCTTCAATCTCCAGCCTCTTGCTGAGTTATCTAACTTAAAGTTGGAGTTCTATAGTTAGTCTCAGCTCTTCTAAACTAGGGTGGAGAAAAATTACCTAGGGTTTCTGCTGTTTATTGCTGGTCAGTGATCTTTGCTACACTATGTGTGTGCATATCAGATAACAACAGAATCAGGTTCATTGGGCATGTATTCCAGTAGTAATTTTGGATGTTTTCTAAAATATCTGGGGGAATTTTAACTGGCTGGGAAATGGGTTTGGCTGCCTGGAGGGAGTTAAATCTGCTAAAAGTGGAGCCGTGTTAAGAACCCACCATTATCCTGCCCACATTCTGAACTCACCTGAGTGGGTTCGAAGGTGAGCAAGGACTTCCTGTACAGCTGACAGGAACTATTAAAATATTCAAACACCAAATTAAGTCTATCTTTAACCCTGCATTCTGGCTATAACAGCCAGGCGACAGATGTCAGGTTCTTGCTGCATCATGCTGAAGTGCAGGAGGCGAGAGCACACCAGGGAGTGATTGTTTATTGAAATTGCTGGGCTGACAATAAAGACTGAAATTTTGGCAAGCTTGTGGTTAGCCACAGTGAAAGACTTGTGTTTACAGGATTACTAATGTCAGTTTGAAATCACTAGCTTCAGAGGTAATTGCAACTTTTTCCAGTTACTTTCAAGTGTCTTGGAATACACTGACCTGCATCTCAACTTCCTGGCGGTCAGATTTCACTGCAGTATGGGAGCAACTTCAGAAGAAATAGCCTGGACCTCTGAGGTGGGATAATAGGATCAGGCACTCCCATCATCAACAACATTGGCAACAGCAGTACGAAGATGAGCAACACCATCAGCCCAACTGCATTCACCACAGCTACACACTACTCCAAGGGAGGGAGGGGATACAGACAGATTGCACCAGCTGGAAGAAAATGATACCTATAATGTATGTAGGCTGGGGGTAAGCTAACAGTCCCTCAGGCTCTCATAACAGGTTGTGGAAGATTTTTGAAGCAGACCTCCTCTGAGGGGAACCACACATTGCCAGTGGCCTTCAAGGTCAACATAGCCCTCAGTGTCTTACAGAGAACTGCAGAAGACATCTCCAGGATATCACAGCTGTACACAAGTGCAATACCCAAGTCACCAATGCCTTGTTTGCCAAGGGCATTAATTATATCAACTTTGCCGCACAAATTCAGAGAACCTGGCTTTGAAGCATTGGCTGGATTTCCACAGGTCCCGGGGATGTCTGATTGCCTGAGTGTGGCAATCAAGATGCCCTCAGATCAGCCAGATGTATATATCAATCAGATAGTCTTCCCTCTTTTAAGCTAGTTTGTGGCCACTGCAAGATCATCATGCATATATGCACCAGGTATCGAGAGAGCTACAATGACGCCTTTATTCCTCAATGATCACATCTGTTGCAGGTGCTTTCTCCACCAAATGTCCTTAGCAACTAGCTCTTGGAAAAGAAAGGTTACCCATTGAACACCTGGCTGTGGATTCCTGTGAGAAATCTCGCTACCATTGAACCTAAGGAGATATAACAGGAGCCATATAATCAATATTAGTGGAAACAATTGGACTGTTCAAGTTGTGGTCAGGTGCTTGGACAGGAGCCCACCTAGGATCTGCAAGATTGTGAATTGATTGACACTGCAGAGTTGAACTGCAGCAAGATGACAGTGGAGAAAAGCTGGCATCCGCCTCAGAGAAGGAAGAGGAGGAGCCAGATGCAGAAGAATGAAGTGCCCAAGGTACTTTCAGCTCCACACCTTAATGCCAGAGAAGCCCGTGATGAACTCATCCATTCATTAATATGTATGCGTGCAGCTCTCTGAGAATTCCATCTGAAATCCTGTGCCACCTCCTCCCCACTTATTCCAATAGTCAACTAGCCAACGATCACACTCGCACCCTTCCCTTCTCATCATGGCTGACCATAGCATTTATCTGAAGGACAGTGTCCAGAGTGAATGAAGGATACGATAAAATAGAAGCCATGAGAAAGAAGTTCATATGAAGCCAAGTACTCATTGAAACAAAGAACATTATTGTTACATAACACTCTAAGGAGTACCCAAATGAATCCCGTTGTGCAACTAAGACATTGTTCTCTTCTGTTTTCTATGACTTACATATTGCTACCCTGTGGCTCCAGCTGAGCTGGAGGCAGACCAACTGCTCTCCTGCTCTGAGACATGAGATAGCCTTGGTGGTGTGTGCTGGGCTTTGAAGCCCTTGAGGGCCATGCCAAATGCAGCCTATCTTCACCTATGGAGGGGTCTACGCAATCATTAGGACTGGAGATAACATGTGCAGCTCAGTTAGAGGATTGGGGGCTAAGGTGAACAAGTGGGAGCAGCTTGAGAAGAGTCTGTACTTCCATGTGCCCAGTCTCTATCTTTGTTCTAAAACCCATCAGCACTTCCCTGCCTGTCAGGAACTGGAGACTGTCATGATATATATATAAACATATCATGGTGCAAATACACACACACACACTGATGGACAGATCAACGGACCAATCAACACACACGCAACATCACAGCCAATCACCAGTGAGAGCACACGCACTATAAAACAGGGAACACCACAGTTCCCGCTCATTCCAGCAGGAGATAGCTCAGAGCTCACAGCGTGCCACTCAGACATACACCATGTGCTGAGTGCCACTCTAAGATGGTGCAAGGGCTGGGTCCACAGGTTAACTGGTAAAATACGAACCACAGCCAGAAGTATACAGTAGATGTTATCAAGAATAATAAAATAGAGTTGTACCATCTACAACCATGTTGGTTCGTTTGTATAGCGGAACACCCAACACGACATAGTACCAGATTTGGAACCCAGCAACTGTGAGACCTACCTGCACATCTTCAGCGATCCGCCATCCTGCGCCATGGACACCATCAGCCCGCCGCAGCCGCTCCAAATCGCTGGAAACCTCGGCGTCAACTGGAAGCTGTTTAAACAGCGCTTCCTAGAAGCCACAGACAGGGAGAATGCATCGGACACCAGGAAGATCACCCTCCTCCTCTCCACGGCAGAGCAACACGCCATCCACATCTACAATTCCCTGGCATTCGCGGAAGGCGAGGACAAGACGAAGTACAAGATGGTCCTTCTAAAACTTGAGCAACACTTCAGCGTCAAAGTGAATGAGAGCTTCGAGAGGTACCTCTTCCAGCAGTGCCTGCAGGGTAAGGATGAGCCTTTTCAATCTTTTTTGACACACCTCCGTATCCTCGCGCAGTCATGCGGCTATGAGGCCACCTCCGATTCCATGATTCGGGACCAGATAGTATTTGGGGTCACCTCGGGCACCCTACGCCAGCAGCTCCTCAAAATAAAGGGCCTCACCCTAGCCACCACCATCGAAACCTGCGTCCTCCAGGAAAACGCGTCCAGCCGGTACTCCCAATTCCAGGCAGCCGAATCGGCACGGCAGGGATCCCACGACACCGAGCGGGTCCACTCCAAGTTCCTCCCGGCCCGCGGCCCAGACAAGGGTGGCCATTTTGCGCGCTTTCCGTGGCCTCCTGCGCTTGTACGCGCCAAAAGAGACAACGACGCAGAGGGACGTGACACGCAGGCGCGCTCTACGCAGGACCGAACTGCGCATGCGCGGTGGTGCAACGAACGCCATGACGTCACGACGTGCAGCAACTGTGGATCCGCACATTGAAAGTGTCAATGTCCAGCGAAAAATCGACAATGCCTCCGCTGTGGCAAGATGGGCCACTACGCTGCCTGCTGTCGAGCAGCTCAACCTGCCAACGCTCCCCAATTCCGCTAGCCTCGCAGAGATGTGCGGGCCATTCAGCCTCCATACACCAAGTCATACCCTGACGACGTACAGACCGGTAATACCGACGACCGGGAAGCCTTCCGCGTTGCAGTAATTGACAGAAATCGGATGTCCCCAAGTAGGACCCACCAGCCGATGCCAGTGCACAGCGTCAATCCGGGTGATGAATGGTGTGCCACCCTAACGGTCAACCGATCACCAATCACATTCCGTTTCGACATTGGTGCCTCCACCAATCTCATTGCATGGTCAGCCTTCTACACCTTGAAGGTCAAACCACCGATTCGGCCATCCCGCTGTCAGTTGGTCGATTACAACGGTAATGTTACCCTGGCCATGGGATTCTGCCAGCTCGAGGTTACACACAATTCATACACAGCCACACTGTCTTTTGAGATAGTTGGATCCTCGAATGACTCCCTGCTAGGCGCACAGGCGTGCAAGGTTCTCCACCTCGTTTAGCGGGTACACACTCTGTCTCCAGAAGGCACGTCCGATTTCCTGGATGCAGACTTTAGGGCACAGCTCCATTCGCTCCTCGCCCACAACCAGGAGGCTTTTGAGGGCATGGGCACACTGCCCTACACTTACAGAATATGGCTCAAACCGGACGCCACCCCGGTCATTCACGCACCTCGTAGAGTCCCAGCACCACTCAAGGACCGCCTCAAGCAGCAGCTGCAGGATCTCCAGGACCAAGGAGTGCTTTCCCGGGTCACGGAGCCCACGCCATGGATCAGCTCCATGGTGTGCGTAAAAAAGCCCTCTGGCGAACTCCGGATCTGCATCGACCTGAAGGACCTGAACAATAACATCATGAGGGAACACTACCCATACCCAAACGGGAAGAGATCACGAGCGAAATGGCCCGGGCTAAAATTTTTACAAAGCTTGATGCCTCAAAGGGTTTTTGGCAGATTCAACTGGATCAGTCCAGCAGGAAGCTGTGCACCTTCAACACTCCCTTTGGTAGGTACTGCTACAATAGGATGCCGTTTGGCATCATCTCGGCATCCGAGGTGTTTCATCGAATCATGGAACAGATGATGGAGGGCATCGAAGGGGTGCGCGTCTAAGTTGACGACATCATCATCTGGTCCACCACACCACAGGAGCACATCAGTCGTCTCCAGCGCGTCTTTGCTCGGATACGAGAACACGGCCTGCGCCTCAACCGAGCCAAGTGTTCTTTTGGCCAAACTGAGCTAAAGTTTCTGGGGGACCACATATCCGGTCAGGGGTGCGTCCGGATGCAGACAAAGTGACAGCTATTACAGCCATGCCGCAGCCGGCAGACAAGAAGGCAGTGCTACGCTTTCTTGGGATGATCAACTTCCTGGGGAAGTTCATTCCCAACCTTGCCTCCCACACAACGGCTCTTCGGCACCTGGTGAAGAAGACTACAGAGTTCCAGTGGCTGCCCGCACACCAGAAGGAATGGGAGGAGCTCAAGATCAAGCTCACCACAGCCCCGGTATTGGCGTTCTTCGACACTACTCGAGATACAAAGATCTCGACTGATGCCAGCCAGTCCGGCATTGGGGCGGTACTCCTGCAACGGGACGACACTGCATCATGAGCCCCGGTCGCCTATGCCTCGCGGGCCATGACCCCCATAGAACAGCGCTCTGCGCAGATTGAGAAGGAGTGCCTGGGTTTGTTAACCGGCATAGATAAATTCCACGACTATGTGTATGGTCTACCTCAGTTCACCGTGGAAACCGTCCATCGCCCCCTGGTCGGCATCATACAAAAGGACCTTAATGAGATGACCCCCTCGCCTCCAGCGCATTCTGCTCAAGCTCCGGAGGTACGACTTCCAACTGGTCTACACCCTGGGAAAGGACCTCATCATCGCGGATGCCCTGTCCAGAGCAGTGAGCACACCACCCGAATCGGGGGGGTTCGGCTGTCAGGTCGAAGCGCATGTAGCCTTCACATCAGCCAATCTGCCAGCTAATGATGCAAGTGTGGCCCGTATTCGCCAGGAGACGGCGGCTGACCCCCTTCTACAACGTGTGATGCGCCACATGACGGAAGGGTGGCTCAAAGGACAGTGCCCACAATTCGACAATGTCCAGGACGACTTGGCCGTCATTGACGGTATCCTCCTAATGTTGGACCAGATTGTGATTCCACACAGCATGCACAGGCTGGTCCTCGAACAATTACACAAAGGCCATCTCGGGGTTGAGAAGTGTAGGCGGAGGGCCCGAGAAGCTGTGTACTGGCCGGGCATCAGCGACGACATCGCCAACATGGTGCTCAACTGCCCCACCTGCCAAAGGTTTCAGCCGGCGCAACCCCCTGAGACTCTTCAGCCCCATGAGTTGGTAACGTCCCCCTGGGCGAAGTTGGGTGTGGACCTTTTTCATGCGCTCGGCAGGGACTACGTCATCATAATTGACTATTTTTCAAATTATCCGGAGGTCATATGCCTGCACGATTTGACATCATCAGCTGTAATCAGAGCATGCAACGAAACCTTCGCTCGCCATGGCATTCCGCTTACCATCATATCGGACAATGGGCCCTGTTTTGCGAGCCAAGAATGGTCTTCTTTTGCCGCTTCGTATGGCTTCACACACATGACGTCCAGCCCTCTGCATCCCCAGTCAAATGGCAAGGCGGAAAAGGGCATCCATATCGTGAAGTGGCTCCTCTGCAAGGCTGCTGATGCCGGATCTGACTTCTGTTTAGCCCTGCTGGCCTATCGCTCGGCCCCACTGTCCACAGGCCTCTCACCAGCCCAGCTGTTGATGGGTCGCGCCCTCAGGACCACTGTACCGTCCATTCATGTTCCTAAACCCGACCATGCTCCAGTACTACAAAGTATGCGACACCAGCGTGCTCAGCAGAAGGTGGCACATGACACTCGGGCAACTGATCTTCCTGCCTTGGCGCCTGGAGACAACGTCCGCATACACCTACCAGAGGGTGGCTGGTCGGCAACTGCCGAAGTTCTCCACCACATGGCTCCCTGCTCGTTCTTGGTTCGCATGCCTGATGGCTCCATTCGCCGGCGTAATCGGCGGGCCCTTCGGCTGCTTCCGCGCTCGCTACGTGATCATGCACCGGTGCCACGCCCTCCTGTTGTCCCTAATGTCGACTTCGTGGAGCTTCCTGCCACTATGCCTATTCCTCTTTCGCCCGTTCCTCAGCCGGTGGATCCTGACCCACCCTTGAGGCGGTCAACCCGAATTCATCGCCCACCTACTAGGCTGGACTTATGAGCCTGTTTGCACATTGGACTCACTGAATTGTTATGCAACAATGTTAATGTGTTTCAATTTTTGTCGTTCCAGGAGTTCTCTTTCGATATTTGATGATTGCACTTGTTTTGTTTATGGTACAACCTCGTTGCTATGTTGCATCTGACACCTTCCTATGTATATAGTTTAGCCTCATGTACATGTTGTAGATATAGCACATACATATTCAGCTGCATTCAGTACACACCAATATTTATTACCATACAGGCACATATTCTTGTGAAAAGGGGGGATGTCATGATATTCATATAAACATATCATGGTGCAAACACACACACACACTGATAGACAGATGAACGGACCAATCAACACACACGCAACATCACAGCCAATCACCAGTGAGAGCACACGCACTATAAAACAGGGAACACCACAGTTCCCGCTCATTCCAGCAGGAGATAGCTCAGAGCACAGAGCTCACAGCGTGCCACTCAGACATACACCATGTGCTGAGTGCCACTCTAAGATAGTGCAAGGGCTGGGTCCACAGGTTAACTGGTAAAATACGAACCACAGCCAGAAGTATACAGTAGATGTTATCAAGAATAATAAAACAGAGTTGTACCATCTACAACCGTGTTGGTTCGTTTATATAGCGAAACACCCAACACAACAGAGACCATTTGGTTACAAGTCAGTAAGGCATTGTGTGAGCTACTGAAGTGAGGTTTTGTTCAATTTTATGTCATGTAGTAGCTAGAGTGCGCTGCCATTGGTCTGGGCCAGCATGCACTCGATAGCTGGCCCCAACTAACTGTCTATGAGGATGACTATTCTTTCAGTGTATCAGCGCAAAGGACTGAGACACATGGCACTCATGCTTGAGGCGGACTCTTCCCTTTGCTCTCAGTGTATGCACTGCTTCTGGAAATTCAGACAAAAGCAGATACACTTCCCATTGCTGCTCCAGAAATTATTTATTTGTTGATGACACTGAGGCTCAGCATCCAAGTCCAGTAGAACAGTGTTTGGAGTGTCTTGTGCCCTCAGAGGGGGCTCTCCATTGCTGTCCCTGTCTACAGCACCTGCTGCTGCTCACATGTGATGTGTTTCTCACTATGTGACAACCTACCTATCTGTAATGCACCAAGGTGTGTGGATCTATGCTGGCAGAGGCTACACAAAAATCATGATCAAATGTTTCTGGCCATTCCTGTCAGTAGGACCTTCCAGTCCCACCGATGGTGATCCCCTACCACGGAGAGTGTGAAAAATGGGAAAACCCCCACTGATAGCAGCGGGACCTGAAGATCCTATCACCGGCAAATGATGCTGTAAAGTACGCCACGCCGGGGGTGGGGGTGGGAGAAGAGAAAATCCCACCCTATGTGTCGGTGTATCCTTGGATTACCCATCTTCCTCTGAGGACTCCTCATAACATCCATTGGGGCCTGTGGCATGAGTTAGTGTTGAAAGTGAAAAAGGGTATAACTCAGCATAGTGCAGATTATGGCAGTTGAGTGATTGGGGGTCATCTATTCAACATTATTCACAGTTAAGTGCCAAGAGACAGTGCACCATGTACTGTCACCAACTCTCTGGCCAGGCCCATCTCTACACTACCGATGCCCATTACCTGTGCCACCCTCCCAATTTCCAGGGTGTCATCCTCTATTGCAGTCAGAATGGCCATGGTTATAGGTTTACCCCTAGTTCTGTCATAACCTACATTCGCACGGGACTTACGGGGTGGGGGTGATTGTATCCTTTGTGGAAAATGAATATAGGGGGTAGAGGCTAGGTGTGGGCCGTGTGTGGGGGGCCTACGAATCACATCCACATGTTCTGGGCGTGTCTAAGACTGAGGGGGTTCTGGCAGGCGTTCTCGGACATGATGTCCGAGGTGCTGGGTGTGGAGGTAGTTCTGAGTCCAGAGGTAGCAATATTTGGGGTGTCAGAAAACCCAGGAGTCCAGGGGATGAGAGAGACCGATGTATTGGTCTTTGCCGCCCTGATAGCCCGGAGATGGATTTTGCTAGGGTGACGAGACTCAGAGCTGCCGAAAGCGGGAGTGTGGGTGAGAATTCATCTGTGGTTGAAGAAGGTCAAGTTCGCTTTGAGGGGGTCGGCAGAGGGGTTCACCCGGAGGTGGAAGCCGTTTATTGATGTTAAGGAGGATTGAGGGGTCAGTAAGGGGGAGGGGGTAAGGGGGTTAAAATGGGGAAGATGAGATGTGGTGGGGGGTTGGTGTCAGTGGGGCACTAGGGTGTGGTTGTTTATTGAGTTGTTCTGTTGTTCTTCTGAGTTTTTGTGTGTATGTGAAAATGCCTTGAATAAAACATTTTTTAAAACAAAGCAAGCCCAACTCAGGGCTTGACATAACAAATCCTCCCAGCTAAGATTGTAATGGGAGTGAGATGCTGCATTACGCAGATTAGCGTAAATATGTAATTAAATTCCATCTTCGTTAACGACAGTTTTCTTCTGAGTTATATTGGCGACGAGGATTTATAGAAACTCCGGACTCGCCCTTCAATTTGCCTATCCACCGGAAGTTCATATTGAATATGTCATATCGCTTAAATGCTGTTGTTCAGTAAATTGGATGTCTTTGATGCGGAGCTGGAGGATTAGAATCAATAAGCATAGCGCATGTGATACTTCTTCCAAGCAAATGGTATATTGAGGAAAGACTGACAAAAGGTTCTCCTTCTGGCCTCCTGCAGGGCCCAGACATTTGCCTATCCGGCTGCACCGGATTCCAGGTCGTTCGATGAACTCATAGCAATGGTTTTGGACCACTACAACTCCAAGCTGCCTGTCATTATGCAAAGATACCACTTTAACATGGCGAAAAGCTCTCCTGTTAAGTTGGTTACTGGCTTTTTAACTCCTTTGTGGTGCTTGGTTGTGCACTGTAAGTTTGGGCTGTCCCTCTCGGAAATGTGAAGGGACAAACTCGTGTTAGCGGAAACTACACCAAATTTAAAGTGGGCCATTGACCTTTCACTCTCACGCGAACACGCGGAGAAGGATGTTAAGGAACTGCAAGGGTCTATTGATTACGGTGTGCATAGCTTGGGCCACCTCTCCTTTCGGACTCCATATCGGTCATGGGATGGTACGGGGGTCCGGCGAGAGCAGCCCCAGAAGCAAGTTTGTGTCATAATTTGGTTTTCATTGGATACTTAACCCGAAGATGACGGTAAGAGCTGGCCACCGTGCCGCCATTGTGGTTGATGGGCCCGTGCGGGTCAGGGCCACCCAGTGTGGTGCAGGGCACGCCATTCCCGACAGCAGCCGAGGTCGCCCCGGACGGATGAATCATGCTGCTGATCTTGCAGGATACCAAGGCTCGATTGGTCACCTATACGGGGGAGCCATTGAAAATTGTCGGGGCCACCGTGATGCCAGTGACGTATGGGCATCAGGCAGTCTGCCTACCCCTGGTGGTTGTACATGGTTGGGTCCAAATTTACTAGGAAGAGAATGGTTGCGAGTCCTTCAATTCGATTGGCAACAAATCTTCTGAATGGGCTCCAGCAATCTTTATGATCTGTTGAATAACTATCCGGGGGTTTTCCATGAAAGTCTGGGGAGGATTAAGTGTGCCAGACCCCACATCTATGTCAATCCTGCTGCTCTGCCCCAGTACTTCCAGGTGAGGTCAGTTATGTATGCGCCATTTCCTACGGTGGATGCAGAACTGCAATGTTTACATGTTACAAGATCTGGGGATCATTCAACGCGTATAGTTTTTTTAATATACATTTAGAGTATCCAATTATTTTTTCCAATTAAGGCGGGTTCCTGTCAACTGCTTCATGTTTTGCAAAGGCAGTTGTAAACCTCGCCAACATGACAGGGGAATTATTTACGTGGGAAAACATATGGCAGGGAAGCCTTTTAAATGTATTTAATTTGGGCAGGAAGCTTGAGGGGCAGGGAAAATCAGAGAACAAGATCTCTCCGCCACGATTCTCTTTTCAGAGGTCTTGTGAGATTTTCCACCTGTGTCGCCATTTTCACCCGTGGTAATTGCCGGCAGAAAATTCGGCATAGTAGAAATTCTCCTGAACACATTCTCTGCCCTTGATCGAAATATAGACTGGCATAGTAGTAATTATTGTAAAGTACCTCATAATTCTTTCTCTGAAACTTACCCATGAGTTGGTGACCTATAGACTACAATAAGCAAAGTAATTACACCTGAAGACCGCCTTCAAATAACCCCATTCTGTGGCAAGGCCCCCCTACCTATCACCTCCTCAAACATTCCCATCATCAGCGGCGCCAACATGTTCTTAAACTTCTTATAATATTCCACAGGGAATCCATCCGGACCTGCCACCTTCCCTGACTGCATCAACCCAATTGCCTCATTTACCTCCCGCTGTCCCACCAGCCCCTCCAGCCCTGCCGTGTCCTCCTCCCCCAATCTCGGGTACTCCAACCCGTCCAGGAACTCCCTCATCTCTCGCTCCTCTCCCAGAGGTTCCGACCTATACAACTTCTCATAGAACTCCTCAAAAATGTTACTGATCTGCTGCGGGGCCACCACTTGCTTCCCCATATTATTCCACACCTGGACTATTTCCCTCGCCACTGCCTCCCTTTGGACCTGGCCAGCCAACATACCCATGCCTTCTGCCCATGTTCAGAGACTGCCCCCCTTGCCCTTCTCAACTGGTACACCGCTTTCCTGTGGACACCCGGTCAAACTTTGCCTAAAGCTCCTTCCTCCTGATCAAAAGGGGACACTGGTCTCCCACGTACATCCTATCATCTCCAGCGCCTCCTCTATCAGTTTTTGGCACTCCTCACTCTCTTCCCTGTCCACCTTAGCCTTAAACGAGATAATCTTCCCCCTTACATCTGCCTTCAGAGCCTCCCAGACTACCGACTGCAAAACGTCCCCAGTGCAATTAAATCCCACATATTCCTCGATCACCTTCTCAATCTTATCACAAAAACCCCGGTCCCCTACTTGTCTCCATTTTTATAATAGGTTCTCCGTGACTGGCTCACTGCTTTCCAGTGGAGAGCAGGTCGAATTCCATTTGTAATTTTTTTCTCTCTGCTAGCAGCTCTACGGTCGGGCCGTAGAGTACTGCCCACCCACCTCCAGAATGGAATCGATGAGGCGCTGCTTGGTGACCTCCCCCTTGTCTCTATGAGCTCTATACGCTACTATTTCTTCCCTGATCAGTGTTTCCCAGAATGTGGTGGGAGAGACCTCCCATTCTGGTTGCAGCTCACATATCCGTCGATGTCTAGTGTCATCCTTTCACAAAAAGCCTTTTTGGCAAGGAGAGCTGTGTGCAGGCTCCATGGGTGTCGCTGGGTCCCGCCTGTTTCCAACCTCACATCCACATAGTGTGGTGCGTGGTCTGAGATTATTACTGCTAAGTATTCTTCCCTACTATCCTTGGAAGTACCAACTTCCTACCACAACAAAGTCTATCTGGGAGTAGGCTTTATGGATGTGGGAGAAGAAGGAGAACTCCTTCTCCCTCGGTTGGTTAAATCTCCCACAGATCCCCCTCCCCTCCCACCATCTGTTCCATGAAGACGGTCAATTATTTCGCTATTCTTGATTTAGCCCCTGTTCTGGGGCTGGACCTATCTGCCTTCAGGTCCAGTACATAGTTCTCCCCCCATGATCAGGTGGTGGGAGTCGATGTTGAGGATTTCTGCCATGGTCTTTCTGACGAACTGGGCATCATCCCAGTTTGGGACATGTACGTTTACTAATACCACCTTCTAGGACCCCACTAACCCTTATGTACCCTCCCGCTGCGTCCATCACCGTGCTCGTCGCTGTGAAAGTTACCCTTTAATTGAACTGTATTGCCACCCCCCTCGCCCTCATATTGAAGCACGCCTGATATGCCTGTCCCACTCAACTTTTCCTTATCCTCATTTGATTCTTCGCTTTAAGGTGCGTCTCCTGGAAGAATATAAAATCAACCTTCAGGCTTTCACAGTGGGCGAAGATTCTGGATCTTTTCATTGGGCATTGAGTCCCCTCACGTTCCAGGTGACTATCCATCCCCCCCAATGGGGTCAGCCATGTTTGTCTTGTGGACATGTTCCTGCATGCCTGGGTCCATACAAGATGGCCGCCGCCTCCTTCCACCCACCCCTCAATCTGTGACCTGTGTGACCAATCTTATTTGCTACATTGTGCATTCACGTACTGTGGTAAACCACTGTTAGTGTATTATATGTATTGTGGTAATACTGTTACTGTACTACATGTATTGTGGTAAACCACTGCCTGATGGCTCCGCCTCCGCTCAGGATCGGTATAAAGGTGGCTGATCTCCGGCCCTGCCCCATTTCGGGATCAGTGGCCAGGAGGCTTTCTGTTTAGCTTATTAAAGCCACAGTTTTGTTCACTACTCGTCTTGTGTTAATTGATGGCACATCATGTACATGCACCGCAACTTTACTTACCCTCTTTCCACTGAATCCATCTAATGGGCGCAATACTCTGGATAGATTTCCAAGTGTGATAGCGAGTAGGAACTGCCGATAGCTTCCCTGCACGCGGCGCAGCAAGGCCAGGTACGCTATTCAACATTAATTGGTCCATTTAACGAGACCCCACTGGATTCTAGCTGCAAATGAAGGTTCGCCAGTCAATTTGCCGGGACTGTGCTCGCCAACTCCCTGATAACAACGTTGAGCAGCACTTAAGCATCACTTGCACAGCCAGCCCCACTCAGCGCGCAGCCATGGCGCCGAGACGACCAGCCCCACGATTCGGGGCTGCAGACCTGGAGAGGCATCTCGATCTGGGGGAGGCATCTCGATCTGATGGAGGCCAGGAGGGATGTCCTGTTCCCCCGAGGGTTCCGGAGGGTGAGCCCCAGGGCCACCTGGGACAAATTGGCGACGGCCGTGAGCTCAGGGAATGTGACGAGGAGGACCGGCCCCCCCAGTGTCACAAGAAGGTCAACGACAGCACAGGTTAGTTGACACCAATGCCTCCCTCCACGCAAGCATCCACCCCCATCCCTTCATGTGGCCCCCAACCCTCCCTTCACCACCCTCTCTCTTCAACCCTTCCTTTACACCCCCCCCCCACCACTGTGAACCACATGTGTGGAAGCGGCATCCTGCAAGGGTGCGAGTTCAGAGGCATTGCTAATGGCACCCCTGCTGTTCTCGCTGGCTCGGTACTCTACAAGCCCTGTGGTGGTGGCAGCTCTAAGGGTGTGGGGGCAATGGAGGCAGCACATGGGATTGAAGGGGGCGTCAGTGTGGTGTCCGATCACCGGTTTGTCCCGTGGAGGCTGGATGGGGGCTTCAGGAGGTGGCAGCAGGCAGGGATCGAGAGATTTGGGGATTTATTTATCCAGGAGGGCTTTTCGACCTTGAAGGCACTAGAGCAGGAGTTTGAGCTACCGGGCGGGAATGAGTTTCAACACCTTCAGGTCCGGGACTTTGTATGAAGGCAAGTTCCTAGCTTTCCTCGCTTCCCCCTGAGGGGACTACAGGATAAGGTGATGTCAAAAACTGGGGTTGGAGAGGGGAGGATTTCAGAGATATACAAGGAGTTGATGGAGTGGGAGGGGGCCGATCAGGGAGGTGAAGCGGAAGTGGGAAGAGGAGCTGGGAAGAGAGCTGGAAATGGAAAAAGCCTTGAAGAGAGTCATTCATCCTTGTCCTGTGCCAGACTTAGCCTGATCCAGTTCAAAGTGGTCCACAGGGCCCACATGACGGCAGCCCGGATGGGCAGGTTCTTTGATGAGGTGGAAGATAGATGTGGGCGGTGTGGGGGTAGCCCGGCTAACCATGTACATATGTTCTGGGCATGTCCGAAGTTGAGGGGATTCTGGCAGGGATTTGCAGACGTTATGTCAGAAGTCCTGGAAAGGAGGGTTACTCCGAGTCCAGAACTGGCAATATTTGGGGTATCGGATGATCCGGGGGCCAAGGGGGGGAGAGTGGCCGATGTCCTGACCTTCTCCTCTCTGGTGGCCCGGAGACAGATTTTGCAGGGATGGAGGGACTTGGAGCCCCTGAAGTCAGGAGTGTGGGTCATTGATATGGCAGGGTTTCACAGCCTGGAAAAAAAATCAAGTTCGCCTTGAGAGGATCAACTCTGGTTCGCCCAGAGATGGCAACCGTTCATCGACTTCTTCAAAGAAAATTGAACGTCAGCAGTATATGTGTGTGTGGGGGGGGGGGGGGGGGGGAGAAAATAGGAGGCATGGCAATGTTAGATAAGGACAGGGAACTCAGTATATGGGTAATTAGGGAATAGGGCGTGGGCAGTAGTTATTTCGTTTTTTTCCGTGTGTCGGCCCACGCGGTTGTTTAAGAAATGTTAATGTGAGGGCAGCACGGTGGCGCAGTGGGTAAGCCCTGCAGCCTCACGGTGCCAGGGTCTCCGGTTCGATCCCGGCTCTGGGTCACTGTCCGTGTGGAGTTTGCACATTCTCCCCGTGTTTGTGTGTGTTTCGCCCCCACAACCCAAAGATGTGCAGGGTAGGTGGATTGGCTTTGATAAATTGCCCCTTCATTGGAAAAAATGAATTGGCTACTATAAATTTATTTTAAAAAAGAAATGTTAATGTGTTAAACTGTGAAAATTACAAATACTTCAATAAATTATTTTCTAAAAAAAAAAGTGTGTCCAAGGCATGGTGCAGTCGGTGACGGCCATGGCTGAGGGCCTTGGCAGAACATTCGACTCGCTGGGGGATGTGACCCAGTACCAGGATGATCTTGATGAGGTGCTGTGGGACATGTCCTGCTCTCAAATGGGAATGGCTGAGGTGTTGCGGAGCTTGTCCCAGTCTCAGGTGGGCAATGCCGAGGCGCTGTAGAACATGTCACAATCACTGAGGAGGGTGTTGACACCATGGTGCAGACATCGCAGAGCCGCCAGGGTTGGCAGAGCCAGATGATGCAACCAGGGTGTGAACAAGCACTCAGCAGACAGGCGGGGTCAGACTGTGGCATCGATTGAAGAGCACTGGCGTTCAGCATCTGAGGGTTATCATCACCCCCTGCCCTCAACAATGACGTGCTGGCGGTGCCGACACACTCCCAGTCCCAGGAAATGGGGGTGGGTAAGGTAGTGATGATGGATCAGTCCATGTCCAATATGAAGTGGGTGAGTATGAGGGCCTCCCTGGCCCTCTGGACTTGGCGGACCCTCGCAGCTGTTGCCTGTCCTGCAGCCTTTGGCTGATCCTCTGGTTCCTCCCTCAGATCGTCTGCCAACCCTTGCTGGACTGGCACTCCTCATCCATCTCTTCCTCCTCGGAGGTGAGCACATATTCCTCATCCCCAACTTCCAGCACGTCGCCCCGCTGCTGTGCCAGGTTGTGGAGGACAAAGCAGACCACCACAAAGCGCGCGATCCTCCGGGCGGTGTACTGCAGGGCACCAGCGGAGCGGTCGAGGCATCGGAACCGCATTTTGAGCAGTCTGATGTACCGCTCAATGACAGCCCAGATGGCCTCATGAGCCTTGATGTATCGTGTCTCCGCTTTGGTCTCTGGCCTCCAAACTAGCGTCATTAGCCAGGTCCCCCCCGTACCTCCCCTCCACACCTTCCCCTGGCTGCCCACCCCTGCAGAGGGTTCCCCCCCCCCACCTCCCAGCAGAGGGTTCCCCCCCACCTCCCAGCAGAGGGTTCCCCACCATCCCCTAAGCACTGGGGTGGCAAGCCCAGCGCCGCTGAGCTCTTTGCCTGTGAGCCTCGGCGCCCCGCAGAAGCCCTTCCGCCAGGTTCACGTTTTTCAAAAGTACTCATCGGTGCCAGCGTGACCTCTTGCTGGGGAGGCCATTGCATATGGGATTGCTCCCGTTAATTGTATGCAAATAGGGCTTAAGTGGTGATAATTGGTTTCTCGCAATGCTACAGCAGGATCCCGATTTTGCCTATGGGAGTGGGCCGGATGCATCGCAAACTGCTTGGCACCTGGCGTGCTTCTCGTTTTAAGCCTCTCCCGCAATTCACCAGCCTCGTTTTGCTCAAGCGAGAGTGCAACGAGGCCGGAGAATCACGTCCAATAACTTTGTACTTCCTCTTCCTAGTTCTATCTATTTCTCCCAAGGTTCTTGGCATTCCTCTCTAGCTGCTGCTCACATCCCTTCCAAGTTAATTTAAATCCTTCCCATAGCACTAGCTAATTGTCCCGCAAGGAACTAAGCCCAGCTCTGTTTCGGTGCAAGCTGACCAGTTTATACAGATCCCATCTCTCCCCAGATCTGATCCCAATGTCTCAAAAATCTAAAGCCCTCCCTCCTGCACCATCTCTGCAGCCACACATTCACCTCCTTTATCCTTCTATTTTTATCCTCATGTGGTACTGGGAGTAATCCAGAGATTACTACTTTTGAGGTCCTGCTTGCTAATTTCCTGACCAGCTTCCTAAATTCTGACTGTAGGATCACATCCCTCATTCTATCCAAGTCATTAGTACCAATGAGGAGCACAAATTCTGGTTGCTCCCCCTCCCCCTCAGGTTGCTCTGCAGCCATTCAATTATATCCTTGATCCTGGCATCAGGAAGGCAACGTACCACTTTGGATTCACCCCTGCAGCCACAGAAATGCCTGTCTTTTCCCATAACTATTGAATCTCCCATCGCTATTTCTCTCCAGTCTTCTTTGTGTCCCCCTGTATCAGCTAAACGAGCCGAGCTCCATGGACCTGTTGAGGAAAAGTTTAGGATTTTTCTCTGTGTCTTTTTTTATGTACATTGCCATTGTGGAAATATAAATTTTAGCCAAAGTTAGTGCCCTGCATGAAGGAAAATGGCAGCCAAAGTCAATGTGAAGAAATTAGTTGAGTGATTTGATTTGTTTTATGATGCTTGCTAGTTTTTGAATTATAGTTTTGAAAAAGATTGTGGGTTATTATTGCTTGGTCTTCTGCTGCTTATTCATTCCATGTTTGAACTATTTGAACTATTTGACAATTTATCAAATTCCAATTTAAACAGCCAGTTACTTTTTCCACTGGCTTAACACCCACCAACATTGAGTTTGTAAATCATGAAGTATTTTTAACATACTCCTCTTGCTTGTAACTAAAATCTTCAAATACTTCTTGATTTACTCAGACTTTATCATTCTTTGTGAAGTTATGTCACTTATTAAGCATTTGCGATAAGCTTTTGAAAACATTTTGCTCAATTTTCAACAGGAAAGGTTTTGTTGAAAAAACCCACCACAAATAATTCTTACTTAGATGAGCTATCAGGTGAGTTTTCAAGTCGGTTTTAGTTAAAAATCACATTTTCAATAGGTATTTTGTTGAAACTGATAGCAGTTTCTCTAATTCAACAAACAGGTGATGAGGTTACAAGTTGACCACTTAACGGATTGCAGGGACTGTACCTTTTACAGAAAGGAGTCTTAAACTTGACTATGGCTTGTTTTGCACTATATTTTGCACTAATTTGAATGACTAAGCAAATAATTTTAAAAGGTTATTCATTCACTATCAGTTGCCTTGAGTGGGTTGATTAAATGATTTAATCATTACATTGCGAAACAAATTAGGCAAGGACACAAGACTCTGCTCCCCCAACGTTGTAATATAAAAATTGTTTCTCTGAAGATGGAAAGGAGGAGCACACATTACAATGTTTACAAAGATCCTTTGTGCATTAAGTTCAGTACAAACTGTTTAATCTCAGGTCACAATGATACAGTCCTTCCAGTATTGCTGACTGATCTTTTCTGGAAAAAAAACAAAGCTATCTTTGGAATGCTGTATTATGTAATATAAGAAAGAATAACACAAAACCCTCTTTGTCCCATTGCAGTACCTTTGTTTGAAGTAGAGTTTAGTGGCCCAGAGGAGTAAAAAACGAGAGGTGAAAGCAGCTTATTTATTGGGTGGCATGATGGCGCAGTGGTTAGCACCTTTGCCTCACTGCACTGAGGTCCCAGGTTCGATCCCGGCCCCGGTCGGCTGGCCGTGTTGAGTTTGCACATTCTCCCTGTGTCTGCGTGGGTCTCACCCCCACAACCCAATGATGTGCAGGGTAGGTGAATTGGCCCCGCTGAATTGCCCTTAAAAAAAAAATTCAAAACAAGAAGCTTATTTTATTACACAGTAAACGATATATACAGTACACTCCCAAATCCCAGCTGGGACTACCCTTGCTTGGCTCCCACCTGGGCTGGCTTTTACGCTAGAGTCCATTACTCCGCTGATGGGCCCCACTCCTCAGCGAAGAAACTTGTATTCTATAAGGCTCATGGGGAGGTTAATTGGGCCGTCCCCGTAGGTCTTGTGTGAGTTCTAACATAGAGGGCGTCATTCTCCGCCGGCGGGAGTCTCCGTTTTGCCGGCGCCCGGTGGTTTCCCGACGGCGTGGGGCTGCCCCACAATGGGAAACCCCATTGACCGGCCGGTGTTACGGAGACTCCCGCCGGCCGGTCGGGGCAGAAATGTGGCGGGGCGGGTAGGAGAATTTCGCCCAGAGTCTCTGACAAAGGACATGTTTTTCATTCCTAAAATCTGAACAATAAAGTGTTCGACAATCTATAATATTTGTTCCAGTTGAACTCAGTACCGCCCTCCCCTATTTTCTATATAGCAAATACTGACTTCTTATTTACCTTTCTTTTGTCTTGAAGAATAAATCTTAGGAACAAA
This sequence comes from Scyliorhinus torazame, assembly GCF_047496885.1. Classification (NCBI taxonomy): domain Eukaryota; kingdom Metazoa; phylum Chordata; class Chondrichthyes; order Carcharhiniformes; family Scyliorhinidae; genus Scyliorhinus; species Scyliorhinus torazame. The sequence goes on along the minus strand of NC_092716.1, from coordinate 83,907,657 downwards.
GGTATGTTTCCTCTCCTACTGTTTGATTGTATCCATTTTTCTTAGGACAGCAATGCTGAATATATCAAACAATAAATGTTCACATTTTTAGTACAGTTTCATGGTACAATGTTCAATAGTGTGTTTAGTGTCCACATTTCTTTCGTTTAAAAAAGCGAATTTACTATCTAATAAAGGCTATCATTGGACCTTGTTAATAGCTAACTATAGTCCGTGTGGCAGGAAAAGCACACTCATAATTAGGTGATTATCAAATTAGACCATACAGATCGGTTTCTAATTTAAACATTCCCACAACTATAGATAATGGGAAGCTCCAAAAGCAAATGAATAGTGCTGGGTGGTTAATTAATTTGAATTATCTCTCAATCATTCAAGAAGATACAGCATCTTAATTGAAGGATCTCTCTGTGATTCCAAAATAGAGCTTAAAACAAGTGAAAGAGGAAAGTATTCTGATGTGCACCAAGACGCATTTGGATAGATTTTCAATTTGCCACTGGGGGTAAAATTGGCATCATGCTTTGGCCACTGTTTCAAGAAGCTTCTCTGTTCTCATCTCAACTGGAATATCTAGTTATCGTCACCATTATGAAAAAACATGAATACCATAATTGATGACAGCAGGACGCTACACATTAAAAACACTTGGGCAGAGATTTTCAGTTTCTGAGACTAAGGGCGGGATTCTCCTCCCCGCCGCGCCACATTTCTGCCCCGACTGACCGGTGGGATTTTCCATTACGCTAGCCGGTCGACGGGGTTTCCCATTGTGGGGCAGCTCCACGCCGTCGGGAAACCCCCGGGCACTGGCATAACGGAGAATCACGCCGGCGGAGAATCCCGGCCTAAGTGTTGACGCCAACGCAGAATTTGTGCACTTTCACAACAAAAAAACTGCCGCCACACCTGGACCGATTCCGCTACTGTTGAAGGGACTAGCACCGGCGCCACGTGGAACATATTCAATTCTAATGAGAATTGGTACCATATTTGCCGGTTTCTTGATTGACACTGAAAGGCTGACAAGCTACAGCTGCATATACACACTCACCACACACACCATCCCAGCCAACAAGGTGGCAGTGAGGAGAGCAGCCCCATGGTTTACTGATGCCGAGCTGGAGACCCTCTTGGACATAATGGAGGAGCGGCAGATGACCTTCTACATCGGCCCGGGAGGAGGCTGCCAGCTGCCGCCATTCGCTGTGCCTGGGCGCAGGTGGTGGAGGCCGTGACTAAACTGTGCCCTGTACCCGTGTCCAACATTCTGGCCTTACAGATCCTAACGCTACATCTAGGTGGTTCCCCAGACAGTACAGCAGGAGTGGAGGCGGTCTGCTGTGATACCTGCCCTGTGACCTGGCTCCCTGTTGGTGGCCGTATTCTGGGGCGACCGGGCTTGAATAGGCCTGGCTGCTGCTTGGGTGTCCCAGGTTATGTTGTGCCACCCTTTTCGGCCCACCAGATGCACCAGGGACAGGAGGGCGGGGGGGGGTGAGTCCGAGGTGCTGCAGTGTACCGGGACCTCCCCTGCGGGAGGCAAAGGCACGGGCCCCATCACCTCCCCCCTCGGGGTGCCCGATGGCCCCCGGGCTACTCCATGGGAATGAGATATGACTGCAGCTATTCCCCGAGGCTCTCCTGCAGTCCTGGAGGCCCGCTCTGGTCTCGGACAGGGTTCGCACGCTCGCGGCCATGGAGCATAGGGAGTCGACCATCTCCGTCTGGGACTGTGCCATTACTCATTGACTGTGCCATCACCTTCTGCGTTTGTGTCACATCAGCCAGTGACTGCGCCATTTCCCTCAGGGACTGGGCCAACTCCCTCTGTGTCTGCGCTACGTTGGCCAGCTCCTGGGCAATACAGGCGACGTTCCCAGCTATGACCAGCTGTGGCTGGGCCATGCTCAAGAGCTTCGCTGCAATGTCCAGGTGGCTCTGGCACTTGGTTGCCTGTGAGACGGCAACCCTGCCCTAGGCTTCAGCCAGCACCTACAAGAATACCCTGGGCCTTGGACATGCTGATCCATGGCCAAGAGGGGGAGCCAATCACACAACTTGTGGCTGTGCTTATTAATAATAATAATAATAATAATAATAATCGCTTATTGTCACAAGTAGGCTTCAATGAAGTTACTGTGAAAAACCCCTGGTTGCCACATTCCGGCGCCTGTTCAGGGAGCCAGTACGGGAATTGAACCTGCGCTGCTGGCATTGTTCTGCATTACAAGACAGTTGTTTAGCCCACTGTGCTAAACCAGCCTCTAACCCCTCATAAAAGACTTGCAGAATATTGTGAGTTCTGAGTTCATAGAGTCAGAGTTTTTACAGCACGGAAAGTGGGCTTTTGCCCATCATGTCCACATCGATCATCAAGCACTAACCTACTCTAATCCCATTTCCCAGCATTTGGCCCGTGGCCTTGTATGCTAGGGCACTTCAAGTGCTCATCTAAATACTTCTTGAACGTTGTGAGGGTTCCCACCTCTACAACCCTTTCAAGCAGTGAGTTCCAGATTACCACCACCCTCTGGTTGCAAAGGTTTATCCTCACATCTTCTATTCAATTGGATATGAGTGTCGCTGGCTCAGCCAGCAATTATTGCCCTTCCTTAATTTCCCTTCAACTGTGTGCCTGGCTACATTTCAGACGGCATTTCTAATAATAATCTTAATAATAATCTTTCTAAGGGCAGCACGGTGGCACAGTGGTTAGCATTGTTGCCTACAGCGCTGAGGACCCGGGTTCGAATCCCGGCCCTGGGTCACTGTCCGTGTGGAATTTGCACATTCTCCCCGTGTCTGTGTGGGTTTCACCCCCACAACCCAAAGATGTGCAGGATAGGTGGATTGGCCATGCTAAATTGCCCCTTAATTGGAAAAAATAATTGGGTACTCTAAATTTTTTTTAAAAAAATCTTTATTGTCACAAGTATGCTTACATTAACACTGCAATGAAGTTACTGTGAAAAGCCCCTAGTCGCCACATTCCGGCGCCTGTTCGGGTACACAGAGGGAGAACTCAGAATGTCCAATTCACCTAACAGCACGTCTTTCAGGACTTGTGGCAGGAAACTGGAGCACCCGGAGGAAACTCACGCAGGCACGGGGAGAATGTGCAGACTCCGCACAGACAGTGACCAAAGCCGGGAATTGAACCTGGGACCCTGGCGCTGTGAAGCAACAGTGCTAACCACTGTGCTACCGTGCTGCCCCATTTTAGAATGCAGTGCTGCTAGTTCGTGAGCCTGACAAATCTTAACTGTTTATTCCAAAGACAGCTGCAAAAAACTGCACAACCTCCTCAGGGCTGTCATGGTGAGTAGGCAGACTGTGCCATGGGCACCAACCCCCGTCCCACACAGCCGTAACCCTACCCCTCCCACTACACCAACTGGAGGGCGACTGAACACCATATGCTGGCACCCATACTTGCCGCCATAGCCGGGTGCCCTGACCACTGAAGCCACCAGCTACCCACCCCCTGAGCTGCATGCGCGGACTGTCTAACATTTTCTGTTTCTCTCTCCCCCCCCCCCTCCAAGGATATGGCAGCCCCTAACCGCAGAAACGGGAGAAAACAGGAGGGGGAACAGCCGGACCAGCGGCCCCTCACCACAGCAGAGCAGTGGGCCCTGGACATGGTCGGCGGGCATGAGGGGAGGACCGTGTTTGTCCTCAGGCGAGGAAGTGAGATCCTGCTGAGTTACGGTTACCCATGACGCCACCCTCACCCCCCAACCACACTGAACTCCACCTCACTCCCACACCCAACTCGCGGTCTAATTATGCGTCCTGTCTTGTGTTTTTCAGGACCAGCTGGTGATGGTGCGGGTCTTTCTGGTACCACCAGCCACAGTCACAGCCAGAGCCCCGGGTGCTGAGCAGATACGAGTATTTTTTTTAAAAAAATGAATTTAGGCCCAATTTGTTTTTTCCAATTAAGGGGCAATTTAGCGTCGCCAATCCACCTAACTTGCACATCTTTGGGTTGTGGGGGTGAAACCTATGCACACATGGGGAGAATGTGCAAACACCACCTGGGTCCTCAGCGGCGTAGGCGGCAATACTAGCCATGTGCCGCCCCTAGCAGCGACGGGGATACCAACACAGAGGGGACCCATATACCCGAGACCCAGGCAACACTAGCGCTCGAGTCTGATTTCCCATCACAACTGTCTCCAACACCCTCCACCATCCCAGAAACACTCACCTCGGTTGGGCGCTTTAGTGAAGAGGTTCATGGGACACTATCTGGTGCTCACCACACAAATGCTCTGGTACATCAGGTGGAGGTAGAACTCCCAAAGGGGCGGACGGTCAGTGAGTGGGCTGTCCCTAGGGACTAGCTGCTGTCCAGACAGGTTTCGGGCTTCTGAAGCGGACAGTCCCATCGATCGTAGGGATGCAGTTGCAGAGCCAGGGACTACATGAGGGGATGTCGGCGAGCATCTAGCACCTGCAGGAGGTGGTGCCGACCATGTGTGCTGTTGGGAGCGCCGCAGTGGTGGCGGCGATTCCGGTGCCGGTCTGGTCCTCGGTGACTCCGGGAACGTGCCGAAATCCTCTTCATCTTCGGGCGTGGGCAGGGGGACGACGGATTGTCCTGGGGCGGGGGTTGTGGCGGGGCGCCCCGGGGAATGGGAGGGTGGCGCCAGGCCGGAGGGGTGTGTGTGTGTGGAACCTGCTGGTGCCAGGTCCCTGAGGGAGACAGTATCTTGGTGAGCGTCGGGGTACGCTACGTAGACATACTGTGCGTTGGCGTGGAGTAGCTGTACCCTTTCAACCAATGGGTCCGACTTGTGGAGTCGTACGTGCTTATGGTATGAACTCCGTTCTGGACCACATAGCCGAGGATGGCTAAGCGGTTCGTGCTGAACACACACTTCTCCTTGTTGTAAGTGAGGTTGAGGAGAGTGGCGGTGTGGTGAAATTTGGCAAGATTGGAATCATGGTCCTGCTGATTGTGGCCGCAGGTGGTGACATTGACAAGGTACGGGAAAGTGGCCCGCAGCCCGTACCGGTCGACCATTCGGTCCATTTCCCGTTGGAAAACCGAGACCTCGTTGGTGACGCCGAAAAGAACCCTGAGAAAGTGGTAAAGGCGGCCATCTGCCTTGAAGACAGTGTATGGGCAGTACGCCTTTCGGATGGGGAGCTGGTGGTAGGCAGATTTAAGGTCCACAGTTGAGAAGACCCGGTACTGTGCAATCTGATTGACATATCAGATATGCGTGGGAGGGGGTATGCGTCGAGCTGCGTGTACCTATTGATGGTCTGGCTGTAGTCCACGACCATTCTGTGTTTCTCCCCAGTTTTCACCACTGCCACTTGGGCTCTCCAGAGGCTGTTGCTGGCCTTGATGATGCCTTCCCGAAGCAGTCGCTGGACTTCGGACCTGATGAAGGTCCTGTCCTGGGCGCTGTACGTCTGCTCCTGGTGGGGACGGGTTTGCAATCTGGAGTTAAGTTTGCAAATAGGGAAGGTGGGTCGACCTTTAGGGTGGCGAGGCCGCACACAGTAAGGGGTGGTAGGGGCCCGCCGAATTTCTATGTTAGGCTCTAGAGGTTGCACTGGAAGTCCAGGCCGAGTAGTAAGGCAGCGCAGAGGTTGGGGAGGACGTAGAGGCGGAAGCCGGGAAACTCCACGCCCTGGACAGTGAGAGTGGCTATGCAGTACCCCCGGATCGCCACGGAATGGGACCCGGAGGCCAGGGAGATTCTCTGATTGGCGGGGTGTACTGCGAGGAAGCAGCGTCTTACCGTATCGGGATAAATGAAGCTCTCGGTGCTCCCGGAGTCCAGCAGGCAGGAGATCTCGTGGCCCATCGATTTTCACGTTTGTAGAGGTGGTTGCTAGGTTGTGTGGGCGAGACTGGTCATCGTGACTGAGGCGAGACGTGGCTGATCGTCGATGGTGGCAGACGATGGGGTGCCCGGGGGGGCATGGGTCCTGGTAAGATGGCGGCACCCATGGGCCGCACGTGCCGCGGGGGAGACAAGATGGCGGCGCTTGATGTTTCTGGGGTGGACAAGATGGCGGCGCCCACGGGCCGCATCTGGTGGGGGTTGAACAAGATAGCGGCGCCCACGGGCCGTGCGTCGTCCTAGGAGGGGAAGATGGCGGCATCCACTGGCCGTACGGGGGGCTGGTTGCAACAATAGCGGCAGCTGAACGGGCCTGGCACACCGCCGTGAAGTGCCCCTTCTTGCCGCAGGCCTTGCAAAGGGCGCTCCGGGCCAGGCAGCTTTGTCGGGGGTGTTTTGGCTGCCCATAGAAGTAACATTTGGGGCCCCCGGGGTTGGTTGGTGTGGCGCACAAAGACTCCGTGAGACGAATAGAGTGAAGTCGATGAGGCTTTATTAAGCGTGTCTGTTCCCCAGCAGCCCGATAGTAAACTGGCCTGCGGGGGAAGGCACCGGCTTCTTATACTTCGCCTTCAGGGCGGAGTATGAGGTCAACGGCCAACCAGGACCCGGGATCTGTCAGCCAATGACATTAGGGCTTCCAGTCCCACATGACCCCCAATACATACTACCACATTCACCCCTTGTCAAAAATGAACCCGGCGGGGTGATGCTTCGTATGGTGGTAAGGGTTTACAGGGCTGGTCCTGGGAGGATAGAACAGTTACATGGTAGTACAGTATTGGACAGTATCGTCCTGTTACAACTATTTACAGAGGATATAGGAAAAACAAAATGTTCATTGGACAGTCCATCTTTGTTTTACATCGACGCCACGAGTCGGTCGGGCGGTCTGGTTGTCCGTGTCGATCGCCTCGGCCGCGGCGGTGGTGGTGGTGCTTGTACCAGCGTTGTCGCCTCCGGGAGCCGCACGGTTTCAGCTGTCGGTGCAAAGGGGAGGGGGACTGATCCTCCTGGGAAGGGGGCGGTCGCGGGGTGCGGCGGTGGCAGGAAGGGGGGCGGTTGGGTTGATGGTGTCGGGGGGGTGTGCGTGGTGCCGGCGGGCGCCAGATCCCACAGGGAGACCGTGTCCTGTCGGCCGTCGGGGTACTCCACGTAGGCGTACTGGGAGTTTGCGTGGAGGAGGTGAACCCTTTCGACCAACGGGTCCGCCTTATGTGCCCGCACGTGCTTTCGGAGCAGGATGGGTCCTGGGGCCGCCAGCCAGGTCGGCAGCGACGTTCCAGTGGAGGACCTCCTAGGGAAGACAAGGAGACGCTCGTGAGGCATTTGATTAGTGCTCGTACATAATAACGACCGGATGGAATGGAGAGCGTCCGGGAGGACCTCCTGCCACCGTGAAACTGGGAGATCCCTGGACCGTAGGGCCAGTAGGACGGCCTTCCAGACCGTGCCGTTCTCCCTTTCTACTTGCCCGTTCCCCCGGGGGTTGTAGCTGGTCGTCCTGCTTGAAGCTATGCCCTTGCTGAGCAGGAACTGTCGCAGCTCGTCACTCATGAAAGAGGACCCCCTGTCGCTGTGGACGTATGCGGGGTAACCGAACAGCGTGAAGATGCTGTTCAGGGCTTTAATGACTGTGGCCGCGGTCATGTCGGAGCAGGGAATGGCAAAAGGGAAGCGGGAGTATTCGTCCACTACATTAAGGAAATACGCGTTGCGGTCGGTGGAGGGGAGGGGCCCTTTGAAATCGAGACTGAGGCGTTCAAAGGGGCGGGAAGCCTTAATCAGGTGCGCTCCATCTGGCCTGAAAAAATGCGGTTTGCATTCTGCGCAGATGTGGCAGTCTCTTGTGACTGTACGGACCTCCTCTAAGGAGTATGGGAGATTGCTGGACTTGATGAAGTGGTAAAACCGAGTGACCCCCGGGTGGCAGAGGTCCTCGTGGAGGGCTTGGAGGCGGTCAATTTGTGCGTTGGCACATGTCCCGCGGGATAGGGCATCGGACGGCTCGTTCAGCTTTCCAGGCCGGTACAAGATCTCATAGTTGAAGGTGGAGAGTTCGATCCTCCACCGCAAGATCTTGTCGTTCTTGATCTTGCCCCGCTGTGCATTATCGAACATGAAGGCTACCGACCGTTGGTCAGTGAGGAGAGTGAATCTCCTGCCGGCTAGGTAATGCCTCCAATGTCGCACAGCTTCCACTATGGCTTGGGCTTCCTTTTCCACTGAGGAGTGGCGGATTTCTGAGGTGTGGAGGGTTCGGGAGAAGAAGGCCACGGGTCTGCCCGCTTGGTTAAGGGTAGCCGCTAGAGCTACGTCAGAGGCGTCGCTCTCGACCTGGAAGGGGAGGGACTCGTCGATGGCGCGCATCGTGGCTTTTGCGATGTCCGCTTTGATGCGGCTGAAAGCCTGGCAAGCCTCTGTCGACAGCGGGAAAGTCGTGGTCTGTATTAGGGGGCGGGCCTTGTCTGCGTACTGGGGGACCCACTGGGCGTAGTATGAAAAGAACCCCAGGCAGCGTTTCAGGGCTTTTGGGCAGTGCGGGAGGGGAAATTCCATGAGTGCGCGCATACGTTCGGGGTCGGGGCCTATTATCCCATTGCGCACTATGTAGCCCAGAATGGCTAGCCGATCGGTGCTAAAAACGCACTTGTCCTCGTTGTACGTGAGGTTCAAGGCTTTGGCAGTCTGGAGGAATTTTTGGAGGTTGGCGTCGTGGTCCTGTGGATCGTGGCCGCAGATGGTTACATTGTCGAGGTACGGGAACGTGGCCCGTAACCCATGTTGATCAACCATTCGGTCCATTTCCCGTTGGAAGACCGAGACGCCGTTTGTGACGCCAAAAGGGACCCGTAGGAAATGGTATAATGGCCCGTCTGCCTCGAAGGCTGTGTACTTGCGGTCACTTGGGCGGATGGGGAGCTGATGGTAGGCGGACTTGAGGTCCACGGTGGAGAAGACTTTATACTGGGCAATCCGATTGACCATGTTGGATATGCGGGGGAGAGGGTACGCGTCTAGTTGTGTGTACCTGTTGATGGTCTGGCTATAGTCAATGACCATCCTTTGTTTCTCCCCTGTCTTCACTACTACCACCTGCGCTCTCCAGGGACTATTGCTGGCCTGGATTATGCCCTCCTTTAGTAGCCGCTGGACTTCGAAGCGAATGAAGGTCCGGTCCTGGGCGCTGTACCGTCTGCTCCTAGTGGCGACGGGTTTGCAATCCGGGGTGAGGTTCGCAAACAAGGACGGGGGTTGCACCTTGAGGGTGGCGAGGCCGCAGATAGTGAGTGGGGGTATGGGGCCGCCGAATTTAAACGTAAGGCTCTGTAGGTTACATTGAAAATCTAAGCCCAGCAAGGTGGGGGCACAGAGTTGGGGAAGGACGTTAAGTTTGTAGTTTTTGAATTCCCTCCCCTGTACCGTTAGGGTAACTATGCAGAATCCCTGGATCTGTACGGAGTGGGATCCTGCAGCTAGGCAAATCTTTTGTGCGCTGGGGAAGGTAGTTAAGGAACAGCGTCTTACCGTGTCGGGATGTATAAAACTTTCCGTGCTCCCGGAGTCGACTAGGCATGGCGTCTCGTGGCCGTTAATTAGGACCGTTGTCGTCGTCGTCTGGAGAGTCCGGGGCCGAGCCTGATCGAGTGTAACCGAAGCGAGCCGTGGTTGTAGTAGTGGGGTGGGGTCCGTTGTTGCCGTCCAAGATGGCGTCGGGGATGGACAAAATGGCCACCCCCATACATCGCCCGTGGCTGAGGGGTCACAAGATGGCGTCGGGGGTGGACAAAATGGCCACCCCCATGCGTCGTACAGGTCGGGGGCGGTCCAAGATGGCGGGGCCCTTCCTCCCCTCGTGGTGGTCGGGACCCAAAATGCGGCGTCTGCGGGTCGCACATGGTGTGCTGGGGGGTCTGGGGGGCGCTAGGACCGCGCGGAGTTCCTGCATTGCGAGCGCCCGGGCCCCGGGCGCTAGGACCGCGCGGAGTTCCTTGACTGCGAGCGCCAGGGCCGCGGGCGCTAGGACCGTGCGGAGCTCCCTTGCCGGGGACAGCGGTGGTCGGGGCCCAGGCCGGCGGGTCAGTACTGCGAGCGCTGGGACCGTGAGGAGCTCCCTCGCCGGGGACGGCGGTGATCGGGGTCCAGGTAAGTTGCGCCGGCGGGTCAGGCGTGGGGTGCGGGACGGGGGTGAGGGCCCAGGTCGGCAGTGCCGGCGGGTCAGGCGCGGGCCGGGGGTGAGGGCCCAGGTCGGCGGCGCCGGCGGGTCAGGCGTGGGGCGCGGGACGGGGGTGAGGGCCCACGTTGGCGGCGCCGGCGGGTCAGGCATGGGGCGCGGGACGGGGGTGAGGGCCCAGGTCGGCGGCGCCGGCGGGTCAGTCGTGGGGCCGCGAGCGCTGGCACCGCGCGGAGCTCCCTCGCCAGGGACAGCGGTGGTCGGGGTCAAGGTAGGTGGCGCCGGCGGGTCAGGCGTGGGGCGCGGGACGGGGGTGAGGGTGGGGTTCGGGATGCGAAAAACCCCCTCCTCTCCGTGGAGAGTGTTGGCCGGCACCCAAATCGGGAGCGCCGGCGGCGGGTCATACATGGGCTGCGGGGAGGGGGGTTGGGGAGCGTAGGCGGCGTGCAGGGCTCCCAGTTCTCCCGGGACCGCGGTGGTCGGGACCCAAAATGGCGGCGCCTGCGGGTCGCACATGGCGTGCTGGGGGGGGTTGGGACGCATAGGCTGCCTGTAGGGCTCCCTGTGGTCCCGGGACGGCGGCGACCACGCGGGATCGGCACACCACCGCATAGTGGCCCTTTTTCCCGCAGCTTTTGCAGATGGCTGCGCGGGCCGGCCAGCGCTGTCGGGGGTGCTTCGCCTGGCCGCAGAAATAACAGCGGGCGCCCCCGGTGCGACTCGGCGTTTGGACTGCGCAAGCCTGTGGGGTGTCCGGGGGGGGGGTAGGGGGTTTGCCGCGGCGGGTACGTACGGAGCCCAATGGCCTGCCGCGCGGTCGGGGCCGTATGCGCGGGTATTACGCGCGGCTACGTCCAGCGAGGCTGCCAGGGCCCGTGCCTCAGAGAGTCCTAGCGACTCTTTTTCTAGAAGTCTTTGGTGGATTTGGGAGGATTGCATACCTGCAACAAAAGCATCGCGCATTAACATGTCCGTATGTTCGTTTGCATTCACCGACGGGCAGCTGCAGGCTCTTCCCAAAATCAGCAGCGCGGCGTAGAACTCGTCCATCGATTCTCCGGGAGCTTGCCGTCTTGTCGCGAGCTGGTAGCGAGCGTAGATTTGGTTAACTGGGCGAACGTAGAGACTTCTCAGTGCTGTGAACGCCGTCTGGAAATCGCGGGTGTCTTCAATGAGGGTGAAAATCTCCGTGCTCACCCTCGAGTGCAGGACCTGCAATTTTTGTTCGTCTGAGACTCGGCCTGTGGTCGATGTGATGTAGGCCTCAAAGCAAGTCTGCCAGTGTTTGAAGGCTGCTGCCGCATTCACTGCGTGGGGGCTGATCCTCAGGCATTCTGGAATGATCCTGAGCTCCATAGTCCTTTTTAGGCACGCTTAATAAATTGTGGCGCACAAAGACTCCGTGAGACGAATAGAGTGAAGTCGATGAGGCTTTATTAAGCGTGTCTGTTCCCCAGCAGCCCGATAGTAAACTGGCCTGCGGGGGAAGGCACCGGCTTCTTATACTTCGCCTTCAGGGCGGAGTATGAGGTCAATGGCCAACCAGGACCCGGGATCTGTCAGCCAATGACATTAGGGCTTCCAGTCCCACATGACCCCCAATACATACTACCACAGTTGGCTGCTGTGCAGCACAGGCGTGGGGTTGACTGAGTGGGGTCCCCGATGGGGCGGCTGTCTGCGGACTCCACGATGTGTAGGAGGGGTGGGCCGCGCGGCCGGGGGTGTAGGCCTGAATGTTGCGTGAGGCGACCGTCAGCGAGAGCGCAAGCTTTTTGGTTGCCGCGAGGTCAAGCGTGGCCCCTTCTAAAAGGCGTTGGCGGATGTAATCTGACCCTATCCCCGTAACAAAAGCGTCACTCATAAGCAAGTTTGAGTGTTCCGTGAGGATATGGATCTTCTGAGCTTCCGTAATTGGGTCTGGTGCAGACCTGATGTAAGCTTCGAAACAGGCTAGCCAATGTTCAAAGTCCTTTTTGGCGTTGCCTGATTGCGGATCCAGCTGCAGACGATCCGGCTTGATGCGGAGGTCCATCTTCTGAAAACATTAGTGTAATAAATTGATGCACGATCAATTACACAAAGACGAGAGTTGAATGCAACTGAGGCTTTATTACACTAAGATGTATGGCCTCCTACAGCAGCTGGTGAAATGGCTGCTATACGAGGAGCACGCATATTTATACTCTGCCTACTGGGCGGAGCTAGCAGGCAGGGAACTACCCCCGTACCTGTATTACAGGGCTTTACCACAAATCACCAAATATATACATCAGTGGTGACTACCACATGTGCCACCCAGGCCTGCACCGCACGGGTGGCATCCACGGTGGAGGCCTTGGGGGCAAGGGTTTTGGCTATGGATCAGCATATCCAAGGCCTGGGGCATTTTGTGCCAGCGGTGCCGAGGCCCAGGACGGGGCTGTTCTCTCACAGGCAGCCAGCCAGAGCCACCTGGACATTGGAGCGGCGCCGCTGAGCATGGCCTAGTCAGAATAGGCCGTGGTTGAGAATGTCGGCTGAGAGTATCGGCAACATTGCCCAGGCGCTGGCCGACGTGGCACAGATGCAGAGGGAGATGGCGCACTCCCAGAGGAAGGTGGTGCACTCCTTGTGCTTCATGGCCGCAAGAGTGCAGACCCTGCTCGAGACGGCAGCGGGCCTCCAGGACTGGCAATGCCAGGTGGCAGGGGAACCTCAGAGGATAACTCCACTTGCAGCCCCGTCCCATGCAGTAGCCCGGGGGGGCCACTAGACACCCTGAGGGAGGAGGAGGTGATGGGGCCCGTGCCGATGACTCCCGCAGGGGACATGCCAGAACACAGCAGCATCTCAGACTCCTCCACCCCTGTCCCTGCCACATCTGGTGGGCAGCGGGCATAACAGAGCAGCACCTGGGGCACCCAAGCAGCAGCCGGGCCCATTCAAGCTACCCCAGAAGACGGCCGCCAAAGAGGACCCAGGTCGCAGGACGGGAATCGCAGTAGGCCGCCTCACTCCTGATATACCATTTGGTGAACCACCTAGACGTGGCGTTGGGCCCATAAGGCCAGAAAAGTAGACACCAGTTAAGTTGGCACAGGTGCAGGGTACAGTTTATTGATAGGGGCTACGGCACAAATCTGTATATATGTTTTCACATTAAACACCTGTGCACAATGTTACAACCTGTCTTGGTGCTCTGTCAGAAGGGTGTGAGAGTTGGGCTGGTCTGGGCTGGCTGCAGAGGGGGCGTGGATAGGGGGTGTGGTAATTGACGGACGTTGTGGGTGGATGGCTCAGGGACCGCACTTCAACCAGCACTCTGGTCACCCATCCCCATTCGACCCCCGCCCCGTGCATCATCCCCACTTCCGCCACCCCAGGGAATCGATGGGACTGTGTGATGGAATGGTCAGCTCGCATGCAGTGATCGCCCTGGAGGAGGTTGGAAAGTGTTACTGTGGACAGGAGTTAGACGTTGTCGAACAATGCGGAGCTCCAGAGTTCATCGCAGAGTGGGTTGCCATCATGCTGCATCCCATGGACCAGGCCCGCTGTTACTGCCAACCCAGGGCCCACATACTGTAGTGCGGCAGGTATGTATCATAGAACAGGGGTTAGAACATAGAACATAGAACAATACAGCGCAGTACAGGCCCTTCGGCCCACGATGTTGCACCGAAACAAAAGCCATCCAACCTACACTATGCCATTATCATCCATATGTTTATCCAATAAACTTTTAAATGCCCTCAATGTTGGCGAGTTCACCACTGTAGCAGGTAGGGCATTCCACGGCCTCACTACTCTTTGCGTAAAGAACCTACCTCTGACCTCTGTCCTATATCTATTACCCCTCAGTTTAAAGTTATGTCCCCTCGTGCCAGCCATATCCATCCGCGGGAGAAGGCTCTCACTGTCCACCCTATCCAACCCCCTGATCATTTTGTATGCCTCTATTAAGTCTCCTCTTAACCTTCTTCTCTCCAACGAAAACAACCTCAAGTCCGTCAGCCTTTCCTCATAAGATTTTCCCTCCATACCAGGCAACATCCTGGTAAATCTCCTCTGCACCCGCTCCAAAGCCTCCACGTCCTTCCTATAATGCGGTGACCAGAACTGTACGCAATACTCCAAATGCGGCCGGACCAGAGTTCTGTACAGCTGCAACATGACCTCCCGACTCCGGAACTCAATCCCTCTACCAATAAAGGCCAACACTCCATAGGCCTTCTTCACAACCCTATCAACCTGGGTGGCAACTTTCAGGGATCTATGTACATGGACACCTAGATCCCTCTGCTCAGCCACACTTTCAAGAACTTTACCATTAGCCAAATATTCCGCATTCCTGTTATTCCTTCCAAAGTGAATCACCTCACACTTCTCTACATTAAACTCCATTTGCCACCTCTCAGCCCAGCTCTGCAGCTTATCTATATCCCTCTGTAACCTGCTACATCCTTCCACACTATCGACAACACCACCGACTTTAGTATCATCTGCAAATTTACTCACCCACCCTTCTGTGCCTTCCTCTAGGTCATTGATAAAAATGACAAACAGCAACGGCCCCAGAACAGATCCTTGTGGTACTCCACTTGTGACTGTACTCCATTCTGAACATTTCCCATCAACCACCACCCTCTGTCTTCTTTCAGCTAGCCAATTTCTGATCCACATCTCTAAATCACCCTCAATCCCCAGCCTCCGTATTTTTTGCAATAGCCTACCGTGGGGAACCTTATCAAACGCTTTGCTGAAATCCATATACACCACATCAACTGCTCTACCCTCGTCTACCTGTTCAGTCACCTTCTCAAAGAACTCAATAAGGTTTGTGAGGCATGACCTACCCTTCACAAAGCCATGCTGACTATCCCTGATCATATCATTCCTATCTAGATGATTATAAATCTTGTCCCTTATAATCCCCTCCAAGACTTTACCCACTACAGACGTGAGGCTCACCGGTCTATAGTTGCCGGGGTTGTCTCTGCTCCCCTTATTGAACAAAGGGACCACATTTGCTGTCCTCCAGTCCTCTGGCACTATTCCTGTAGCCAATGATGACATAAAAATCAAAGCCAAAGGTCCAGCAATCTCTTCCCTGGCCTCCCATAGAATCCTAGGATAAATCCCATCAGGTCCCGGGGACTTATCTATTTTCAGCCTGTCCAGAATTGCCAACACCTCTTCCCTACGTACCTCAATGCCATCTATTCGATTAGCCTGGGGCTCAGCATTCTCCTCCACAACATTATCTTTTTCCTGAGTGAATACTGACGAAAAATATTCATTTAGTATCTCGCCTATCTCTTCAGACTCCACACACAATTTCCCATCCCTGTCCTTGACTGGTCCTACTCTTTCCCTAGTCATTCGCTTATTCCTGACATACCTATAGAAAGCTTTTGGGTTTTCCTTGATCCTTCCTGCCAAATACTTCTCATGTCCCCTCCTTGCTCGTCTTAGCTCTCTCTTTAGATCCTTCCTCGCTACCTTGTAACTATCCATCGCCCCAACCGAAACTTCACACTTCATCTTCACATAGGCCTCCTTCTTCCTCTTAACAAGAGATTCCACTTCCCTGGTAAACCACGGTTCCCTCGCTCGACGCCTTCCTCCCTGTCTGACCGGTACATACTTATCAAGAACACGCAGTAGCTGATCCTTGAACAAGCCCCACTTATCCAGTGTGCCCAACACTTGCAGCCTACTTCTCCACCTTATCCCCCCCAAGTCACGTCTAATGGCATCATAATTGCCCTTCCCCCAGCTATAACTCTTGCCCTGCGGTGTATACTTATCCCTTTCCATCATTAACGTAAACGTCACCGAATTGTGGTCACTGTCCCCAAAGTGCTCTCCTACCTCCAAATCCAACACCTGGCCTGGTTCATTACCCAAAACCAAATCCAACGTGGCCTCGCCTCTTGTTGGCCTGTCAACATATTGTTTCAGGAAACCCTCCTGCACACACTGTACAAAAAACGACCCATCTATTGTACTCGAACTATATCTTTTCCAGTCAATATTTGGAAAGTTAAAATCTCCCATAATAACTACCCTGTTACTTTCGCTCATATCCAGAATCATCTTCGCCATCCTTTCCTCTACATCCCTAGAACTATTAGGAGGCCTATAAAAAACTCCCAACAGGGTGACCTCTCCTTTCCTGTTTCTAACTTCAGCCCATACTACCTCGGCAGAAGAGTCCCCATCTAGCATCCTCTCCGCCACCGTAATACTGCTCTTGACTAGCAGCGCCACACCTCCCCCTCTTTTGCCTCCTTCTCTGAGCTTACTAAAACACCTAAACCCCGGAACCTGCAACATCCATTCCTGTCCCTGCTCTATCCATGTTTCCGAAATGGCCACAACATCAAAGTCCCAGGTACCAACCCACGCTGCCAGTTCCCCTACCTTGTTTCGTATACTCCTGGCATTGAAGTAGACACACTTCAAACCACCTACCTGAACACTGGCCCCCTCCTGCGATGTCAAATCTGTGCTCCTGACCTCTATACTCTCATTCTCCCTTACCCTAAAACTACAATCCAGGTTCCCATGCCCCTGCTGCATTAGTTTAAACCCCCCCAAAGAGCACTAACAAATCTCCCCCCCAGGATATTTGTGCCCCTCAGGTTCAGATGTAGACCATCCTGTCTGTAGAGGTCCCACCTTCCCCAGAAAGAGCCCCAGTTATCCAAAAATCTGAATCCCTCCCGCCTGCACCATCCCTGTAGCCACGTGTTTAAATGCTCTCTCTCCTTATTCCTCATCTCACTATCACGTGGCACGGGCAACAACCCAGAGATAACAACTCTGTTTGTTCTAGTTCTGAGCTTCCATCCTAGCTCCCTGAAAGCCTGCCTGACATCCTTGTCCCCTTTCCTACCTATGTCGTTGGTGCCAATGTGGACCACGACTTGGGGCTGCTCCCCCTCCCCCCTAAGGACCCGGAAAACACGATCCGAGACATCACGTACCCTTGCACCTGGGAGGCAACATACCAAACGTGAGTCTCTCACGCTCCCACAAAATCTCCTATCTGTGCCCCTGACTATAGAGTCCCCAATTACTAATGCTCTGCTCCTCTCCCCCCTTCCCTTCTGAGCAACAGGGACAGACTCAGTGCCAGAGGCCCGTACCCCATGGCTTACCCCTGGTAAGTCGTCCCCCCCACAAGTATCCAAAGCGGTATACTTGTTTCTCAGGGGTACGACCGCAGGGGATCCCTGCACTGACTGTTTTTTCCCAGTCCCTCTTACAGTTACCCACCTATCTCCAATCTTTGGTGTAACTAATTCCCTGAAGCTGCTATCTATGACCCCTTCTGCCTCCCGAATGATCCGAAGTTCTTCCAACTCCAGCTCCAGTTCCCTAACTCGGTCTTGGAGGAGCTGGAGATGGCAGCACTTCCTGCAGGTAAAATCAGCAGGGACACTAACTGCATCCCTCACCTCAAACATCCTGCAGGAGGAACATTGCACTCCCTTCCCTGCCATTCCTCCAACTTTCTACCAAGATCTGGCTAAAAAATAATAATAATATAATAAAATATGGTACTTACCTCAGACCAATGGGTTTTATTATTAGGTTAGAGGAGGAGGGCGGGTGGGAGACACTACACGTGTAGTGTCTCGGGTTTCCTCTCCACCAGAATTTATTGGGGAGGGTCTTCCCAGACGTCCGCAGGTCGACTTCCTGTTCCTGCCTAAAAAACTAATTTAAAATAAAAAAAAATAAAAATTCTCAGCTCCTGCTGAAATTGACTAACCAGCCAGCTGTTCTCACGCCGCCGAAATCGACTGGCCTGCCCCTGCAAAGACAAGTGCTTTTAAAGGTTGACTTACCTCTCAGCAACCTCCTTCCGCAATGCTCCCGCTGAAACTGACTCACCACTCACCAGCTGTTCTCACGCCGCCGAAATCGACTGGCCTGCCCCTGCAAAGACAAGTGCTTTTAAAGGTTGACTTACCTCCCAGCAACCTCCTTCCGTAATGCTCCCGCTGAAACTGACTCACCACTCACCAGCTGTTCTCACGCCGCCGAAATCGACTGTGGTTGATTGTGTGGGGATGCGGTATCTGTGCCCCTAGCCAGTCTTCACCTCTGTCGGTGAACCTGGAGGCGATCAGAGCGTCCCGTGTGCATTGGCCTTGGCGCACACGTTGGGTGGCTTCCCGTGCCCCATGTCCTGTCCATCCTCCCCCTCCCCGCATATTCCTCGCCGCGAGGAGGCCTGGGTTCATCCTCCTCCTCCAGCTCGTTGCTCCTCTGCAGCACATTGATCCTCTGCTGCGCAATGTTATGGAGGATGCAGCAGGCCGCCATGATGTGGGCAACACTCCCAGCGCTATACTAGAGGGCCCCTCCAGAACAGTCCAGGTACCTGAACCGCATCTTCAGGAGGCCAAAGCACCACCTGATCACGCCCCTGGTCACTGCATGGGCGTCGTTGTAGCGGATCTCCACATCAGTCAGTGACCTTCGGCTAGGTGTCATCAGCCACAACCACAGCGGATAACCCCTGTCGCCCAGGAGCCAAACACCCAGCCGGGGGTGCACCTCGAAGAGGCCTGGAATCATTGAGTGTGCCAGGATGAAGGTGTCGTGCACACTGCCCGGGTATCGGGCGCGGACATGCATAATGTGCATTTGATGGTCACATACCAGCTGCACGTTCATCAGTGGAACCCCTTTTGGTTTGTGTAGCGCGGCCTGTCACCTGCTCGTAGGGTGACATGCATCCCGTTGATCGACCAGTGGACCCAGGGCATCTCGGTGATGGTGGTGATTCCCGTTGCCTGGGCATCCTGGTGGGCTTGGTCCACATTGAAGTGGATGTATTGTGCCAACTGGACAGATAGGGCTCCGAAGCAACATCGATGAACCTGCCCACCGATCTCTGTGAGATTGGGACAGATCCCCACTCGGCACCTGGAAGGACTCCGTGGCGTAAAAGTTCAGGGCGACCGTCACTTTGAAGGCCACCGGGAGCGTGTGTCCTCCCCATTCCCCCGCGGTGCCAGGTGCGCTATGATCTAGCAGATACGTCGCACTGTCTCCCTGCTCAGCCAGAATCTTCGACGGCATGCCTGATCCGGAAGGTTCGCGATGACAGGTGCTGCCGGTACATGTGAGGCCTCATGCAGTGCCTCCTTTGCACCTCTCCCTCTACCTGTTGGGCAGCTGGCTCTCCATCCTCAGCGGCTGCCTCCTGTTCCTCTGGGGCAGGCACTGTTGCTGCATGCTCTACTGCTGCAGCTTCCTCCTCCTCAAGCAACTCCAGCTCGTACAGCTGCAGTGCATTCCCCATGGCTGCAGCGACTAGGAAGAAGGCCACCATTGCTGGCTGTATTTCAATATCCATTTTCTGCAGGGGCTGAAATGCCGACATGTTAACATGGTGTGTACCCCCGTGCCAAACCAGGTCCAATGGGCTACAAGGTGGCTGTGGTTGGCACTGCGGACTCTGCCTCCGCATGTCCCCCCCCCATTCCCGCACAGATGGTCCATCGGTGCCCAGCACAGCAGGCGCCTCTGGTCCTGGCCCCTGTTCCTGCTGCCAGGAGTATCGTTGGCTGGTGCTGCCCTTGCCAGAGGTACACTCCACAACCCCTTGTCTGGCGATCCCCTGTCGGGGCTGATGAGGGCATTGCCCTTGGACAGGCCGCGTGATGCGGGTTCATAGAACATACAGTGCAGAAGGAGGACATTCGGCCCATCGAGTCTGCACCGACCCACTTAAGCCCTCACTTCCACCCTATCCCCGTAACCCAATAACCTCTCCTAAACTTTTTGGTCACAAAGGGCAATTTAGCATGGCCAATCCACCTAACCTGCACATCTTTGGACTGTGGGAGGAAACCAGAGCACCGGGAGGAAACCCACGCAGACACGCGGAGAACGTGCAAACTCCGCATAGACAGTGACCCAGTTACTTATCATCCCCTGCTGCTCTCTTCTCCAATACAATTAATTATTGAGGGAAGAGGTGATATATTCTTGCCAGTGCCAAACGATCACTGTGTGTCACCAAGAGTTACGCAGACAACTCATTTCTGTTTTTTCCCTCTTTCCTGTTTCTGGGAGAAGGATGGGAGCACTTCATTCTAAGAGGGTGATTTGTAGTAGAGTTAGTGCCAGCTGTTACAAACTAATTAGGCACGAATAAATCTCATGGCCCCCAGAATGCTTAGACAAAGATATTGGAGCTGACGGTGTATTTTTTCACATCTCACCATGTGCTGTGGAATGCTATTGCTTTGGGGTTTTAAAATAAATTTTCGAGTACCCAATTCATTTCTTCTAATTAAGGGGGAATTTAGCGTGGCCAATCCACGTACCCTGCACATCTTTGGGTTGTGGGGGCGAAACCCACGCAAACGGGTGGTGGCTGGTTGGGTGGGGTATGGCGGAGGGTGGGGTACGGGGTTGGTGGGTGGGGGCTAGGGTTCAGGGGTGGAGGGTGGGGTGTTGTGACTGTGGGTGGTGGGGGCACCCATACAGCTGGTGTTACTCTGCAGAACCAGGGGCCAAAGGGTGGTCAGTGGGGTGCGCAGCAGGATGGCTGCCTTGCAGGCTGCAGCAATGGCAGTCCATGCCTGGGCACTGCCCCAGTCCCATGGGGGTGGGGGGTCATCCAGGCCCTATGCCCGTCCACTGAATCCTCCCCCTCCTGGCCCTGGCAGGAACCGACACCCCAGCCTGCACGGCCAGTGTCAGGACCGTCAGACCATAGTCGCGCCTCTCCATGCCGTACCTCCTCTCTACCTCATTGGCTACAGCAGTCAGGAATTTGCCCAGTGGAGACAGAGAATCGCGGAGGCCACGCAGAATACCGGGTCGGGCCCACTAATGATATGCCAACGACGTTTACTGTACGTGCAGAGTGGAATGTATTAACGCCTCTTTCGAGGCACAGGAGGATTGCAATTTGGCATTAAACCGGCGTCCATCACGATTTTTGGCGTCAAAACCAATTATCGCCCAATCGCGTTTCCCGATTCAGGCGTCAGCCGATGGAGAATCCCGCTCCCATCTGTTTGATCAACCCTTGCGCCAACCCTCAATCTCATTCCTGGTTCAGTAGTTTTCCACATGTCAATCTGAAGTCTGGGGCGGATTTACAATGAAGCGCCTGGTGCCTTGGCACGGGGCCCCCAAAAGCTCAGGGCCCCAAAATGCAGGCTTTTTGATTGATGTCTCTCACAGCCAATCCGGTATTGCCATACATTGCAAACCTGCCCACTATTGGAAAATAAATCACTATTCTCAACCAAGCACAAATGAGGGGGCGGGCCTCAAAATGATCCACTGCAGCTAAGTTCTGCACAGGGCAGATACTGTGGTGGCAATTCACCCGTTTGGAACTACATTATCCATGCTGCATGCGGTCCAGAGTCTGCGCAGTGAGGGGCATCAGCCTGGAATCGGGGAGATTGGCTGCGGTGCCTTTTTAAAAAAATATATTTTATTGAAAGTTTTTTCTAACCAACATTTTTCCCTCTTACAAAACAAACGGAACGATAACAAAATAGAAATTTTTAACAATACCCAAGTAACAAAACCCCATTATCTATTGACCTATACTAAACTAAACCCCCCCCTCCCCCCCCTTCCCCCTGGGTTGCTGCTGCTGGTCATCTGTCTTCCCTCTAACGTTCCCCTAGGTAGTCGAGAAATGGCTGCCACCGCCTGGTGAGCCCATGAGCCGATCCTCTCAGGGCAAACTTTATCTGCTCCAGTTTAATAAAACCCGCCATATCATTTACCCAGGCCTCCAGTCCGGGGGGTTTCGCCTCCTTCCACATAAGTAGGATCCTGCGCCGGGCTACTAGGGACGCAAAGGCCACGACATCGGCCTCTTTCGCCTCCTGCACTCCCGGCTCTTCCGCAACTCCAAATAGAGCTAACCCCCAGCTTGGTTTGACCCGGACATTCACCACCTGCGAGATCACTCCCGTCACTCCCTTCCAATATCCTTCCAGTGCCGGGCACGCCCAAAACATATGGGCGTGGTGTGCCGGGCTCCCGCCACACCTCCCACATCTGTTCTCCACTCCAAAGAACTTGCTCAATCTTGCCCCTGTTATGTGTGCTCTATGTAGCACCTTAAATTGAATCAGGCTTAGCCTGGCGCATGAGGAAGAGGAGTTTACCCTGCTTAGGGCATCACCCACATACCCTCTTCTCTCTCCTCCCCTAATTCTTCTTCCCACTTTCCCTTTAGTTCTCCCACCGACTCCTCCCCCTCTTCCCTCATCTCTCTGTAAATCTCTGACACCTTGCCCTCTCCGACCCACACCCCTGAAAGCACCCTGTCCTGTATCCCCTGTGTCGGGAGCAACGGAAATTCCCTCACCTGTTGTCTAGTAAACGCCCTCACCTGCATATATCTCAAGAAATTTCCCCGGGGTAACTTATACTTTTCCTCCAATGCTCCCAAGCTCGCAAAAGTCCCATCTATGAATAAATCTCCCACCTTCCTAATTCCCAACTGGTACCAGCTCTGAAATCCTCCATCCATTCTTCCTGGGGCGAACCTATGGTTGTTTCTGATAGGGGACCCCACCAGGGCTCCCCGCACCCCTCCCTGTCGCCTCCACTGTCCCCATATGTTCAGTGTTGCCGCCACCACCGGGTTTGTGGTATACTTTTTAGGTGAGAGCGGTAGCGGTGCCGTCACCAGCGCCTCTAAACTCGTCCCTTTACAGGACTTTCTCTCCAGTCTTTTCCACGCCGCTCCCTCACCCTCCATCATCCATCTACGTATCATTGCCACATTGGCGGCGGCCCAATAATAATCTCCCTAGTTCGGTAGTGCCAGTCCTCCTCTATCCCTACTATGCTGAAAGAACCCCCTCCTTACTCTCGGAACTTTCCCTGCCCACACAAAGCTCGTGATGCTCCTATCTATTTTATTAAAAAAGGTCCTGGTGATTAATATAGGGAGATATTGAAATACAAATAAGAACCTCGGGAGGACCATCATCTTAATTGCTTGCACCCTACCCGCCAGCGATAAAGGCTGCATGTCCCACCTCTTGAAGTCCTCCTCCATTCGTTCTACCAGCCGTGTCAGATTAAGTCTGTGCAAGGTTCCCCAGCTCCTAGCGATCTGAATCCCCAGGTATCGGAAGTTTCTTTCCACTTTCCTTAGCGGTAAGCCTTCTATCTCTCTACTCTGGCCCCCTGGATGTATCACAAATAATTCACTCTTCCCCATGTTTAGCCTATACCCTCTATCATCCCCCCCGCTGGGTCCGACACGTATAACAGTAGGTCATCCGCGTATGACGAGACTCGGTGTTCTTCTCCCCCTCTAATCACCCCTCTCCATTTCCTGGAGTCTCTCAACGCCATGGCCAGCAGTTCAATTGCCAACGCGAATAACAATGGAGATAGCGGGCATCCCTGTCTTGTTCCCCTATATAATCGGAAATACTCCGATCTATGTCGACCTGTAACTACGCTTGCCGTTGGTGCCCCATAAAGAAGTCTAACCCAGCGAATCAACCCGTTCCCAAACCTCCTTAACACTTCCCATAAATACTCCCACTCCACCCTATCAAATGCCTTCTCTGCGTCCATTGCCGCCACTATCTCTGCCTCCCCCTCCACAGGGGGCATCATTATCACTCCTAATCGTCGTCGCACGTTAACATTCAGTTGTCTCCCTTTTACGAACCCTGTCTGGTCTTCGTGCACCACCCCCGGGACACAGTCCTCTATCCTCGATGCCAGTACCTTTGCCAGCAACTTGGCGTCCACGTTTAATAGGGAAATAGGTCTATACGACCCGCACTGCAACGGATCTTTGTCTCTCTTCAAAATTAGCGATATCGTCACCTCCGACATCGTCGGGGGTGGAGTCCCCCCTTCCCTGGCCTCATTGAACGTCCTCGCCATCAACGGGGCCAACAAGTCCACATATTTTCTGTAGTATTCCACCGGGAACCCGTCCGGCCCCGGAGCCTTCCCTGCTTGCATGCTTCCCAGTCCCTTAATAACCTCGTCCACCTCAATCGGCGCCCCCAGGCCTGCCACCTCTTGCTCCTCCACTTTCGGGAACCTCAATTGGTCCAGGAACTGCCGCATCCCCTCCTCCCCCTCTGGGGGTTGAGACCTATACAGTTCCTCATAAAAGGTCTTAAACACCTCATTTATCTTTCCTGCCCTTCGCACAGTGTCTCCCCTTTCATCCCTAATTCCTCCTATCTCCCTCGCTGCTGCCCTCTTTCGCAGTTGGTGCGCCAACAGGCGACTAGCCTTTTCCCCATATTCATACCTCCTCCCCTGTGCCTTCCTCCACAGTACCTCCGCCTTTCTGGTGGTCAGAAGGTCAAACTCGGTCTGGAGTCGTCTCCTCTCCCTGTACAGTTCCTCCTCCGGGGTCTCTGCAAATTCCCTGTCCACCCTTAAAATCTCCCCCAGTAGTCTATCCCTTTCCTTGGCCTCTGTTTTCCTTTTGTGGGCCCCAATAGAGATCAGCTCTCCTCTGACCACCGCTTTTAGTGCTTCCCAGACCACTCCCACAGGGACCTCGCCGTCGTCATTGACCTCCAGGTATCTCTCAATACACCCCCTCACTCTTGCACACATCTCCTCATCCGCCATCAGTCCCACATCTAATCGCCAGAGTGTTCTCTGCTCCCTGTCCTCTCCTACTTCCAGGTCCACCCAATGTGAGGCATGATCCGAAACCACTATGGCTGAGTATTCAGCTTCTTCCACCCTAGAGATCAACGACCTTCCTAAAACAAAAAAATCTATCCGGGAGTACACTTTATGGACATGGGAGAAGAAGGAATACTCGCTAGCCCTAGGCCTAAGAAATCGCCATGGATCCACTCCCCCCATTTGGTCCATAAACCCCTTAAGTACCTTGGCCGCTGCCGGCCTTCTTCCGGTCCTTGAGCTGGATCTATCTAGCCCCGGGTCCAGCACCGTATTGAAGTCCCCTCCTAAAATCAAATTTCCTGCCTCCAGGTCCGGTATGCGCCCCAGCATCCGTCTCATGAATCCCGCATCGTCCCAATTTGGGGCATACACATTAACCAACACGACCTCCATTCCCTCCAGCCTACCACTCACCATTACATATCTACCTCCGCTATCTGCTACGATGTTCTTTGCTTCAAATGCTACCCGTTTCCCCACCAAAATGGCCACCCCTCTGTTCTTTGCGTCCAGTCCTGAGTGGAACACCTGTCCCACCCATCCTTTCCTTAGCCTCTCTTGGCCCGCCACCTTTAGGTGCGTCTCTTGGAGCATAACCACGTCTGCCCTTAGTCCTTTCAAATGCGCGAGCACTCGGGCCCTTTTTATCGGTCCATTCAGGCCTCTCACGTTCCACGTGATCAGCCTCACTAGGGGGCTACCTGCCCCCCTCCCGTGTCGACTAGCCATTACTTCTCTAGGCCAGTCCCATATCCCACCTCCGCGCTCCCGCTCACTCCCCCAGCGTCGCACACCGTCCCCGACCACCCACTCTTTAGTCATTTCCTTTTGGATTTCCGCAGCAGCAACCCAGTTGTCCCCTCCCCCCCCCCCCCCCCCGCCGCCGCCGCTAGAGCCCTATCTAGCTTGATTGCTCCCCCCATATCACTTCCGTAAGTCAGCTGATTTCAACTGACCCCGGCTACTCCTGCTCACTCCTCGACCCCCCCGGTGTGAGGGAACTCCCATCCGCCTTGCGCCTGTTTTCCCGCCTTATTCTTTCTGGCGCGGGAACATCCCTTTACCTGACCGGCCTCTTATGGCGCAGCTCACTTTCCCCTCCCCCTCCCCTTCCCCATTCTCCGACTATGTCCCGTCTTTCCCCCCTCACCGGCGCCCACATTTCCCCAGTGTCTCCCCCTTCCCTGTTTACTTCTCGAATAACTTTCACCATAACATTATCAAAAACAATAACAATAACAATTCCCTGCAGCATCAGTCCCTCAGTTCCGGTCCAGTTTCTCTTCGTTGATGAAGGACCATGCTTCCTCCGCCGTCTCGAAATAATAGTGTCTCTCCTGATACGTGACCCATAGTCTTGCCGGCTGCAGCATCCCAAACTTCACCTTCCTTTTGTGCAAAACCTCTTTGGCTCGGTTGAAGCTCGCCCTCCTTCTCGCCACCTCCGCACTCCAGTCCTGGTATATCCATACCACAGCATTCTCCCATCTGCTATTCCGCACCTTTTTAGCCCATCTCAGGACCTCTTCTCTGTCCTTAAGGCGGTAGCATCGCACGATTATCGCCCTCGGTGGTTCTCCCGCTTTTGGTCTTCTCACCGGGATCCGATTTGCCCACTCCCTCCATGGTGCCCGCAGGGGCCTCAGCACCCATCAGTGAGCTCAGCATCTTACTTGCGTACGCTCCACAGTCCACTCCTTCCACACCCTCAGGGAGACCTAGTATCCTAAGGTTCTTCCTTCGCGCTCCGTTTTCAAGGGCCTCAATCCTGTCAGCACACTTTTTATGAAGTGCCTCGTGCGTCCGGGTCTGAACCGCCAGGCCCAGGACCTCGTCCTCCATATCTGACACCTTCTGCTCCACCACGCGGAGCTCAGTCTCCTGGGTCTTTAAAATCTCCTTAAGCCCCTCAATTGCCTGCAACATCGGGGTCAGTACCTCCTTCTTCAGCAGGTCCACGCACCGTCTCACTACTTCATCCTGCTCAGGCCCCCATGTCGCATGCGATTTCTCCGCCGCCATTTTGTTCTCCACTCCCTCTGACCTTGTGGTCGAAGATTCTTCGGGCTGCAGCCGCCGCCGCCGGTTTTTCCTTTCGTCGTTCGGGGGGGACTCCCTTCCCACACGCCCCACACCGGGTTATTCGGCCGGCAAAATCCCCGTTGGGGCTCTTAAAAGAGCCCGAAGATCCGTCGGAGCTGGAGCCGCCGAAACGTGCGTCTAGCTCATCCTCGCCGCAACCGGAAGTCCTTGGCTGCGGTGCCTGATGGGAGCTGTACAGCAGCTATTGACATCCAGCTTCGGGAATTTGTATCCAAGAAAGCGGGAGCGGCTGCAATTGGAGGTGTGGAACTGTAAATCCCTTTAGTAAATGGCCTTTAGTATAGAATTGCAGCACCAATTGCTGCACGCTCTTTATGCTTCCCAACCTAATGAATATTTAATAAGGGTCAAGACTTGGGCCATGTAAAGCCAAATTCTTTAGGAATATAGAGGTTTCTTTAGACCCCAGAAGTTTTGTCAATCACTTTGTTTATCCTATTTGAAGCATAACCACAATATCCAAAACAAAAAGGCTCTTTATATTGCAAAATGATGGAGACTTCAGTTGTGGCATTTAGGTGGAGGTCGCATGTTTTGTGGCTCCTTGCAGAGTGTCTTTTACGGCCTTTTTACAGTTTTCAGTGAAGATTTGTTTGTGGGGAGTCTTAGGGCACTTAAAGAATGGCAAAAGCCAGCAAAAAGAATATTGGGAAGAAGGCAGTAAGTGAAAGTCCGCCACCGACTGTGTTGAGAGGTGCAGCGGGAGGAAAGATGGCAGGAGAGAGCCCTTTGGGTGGGGCTGTGCCAATTACAGTGGAGAAAATGACAGAGTTGATGGCTAGTGAGTTCGAACAGCTGTTCACAAAGCATTTTGAAAAGCAACAGATAATAATCTTTATTGTCACAAATAGGCTTACATTAACACTGCAATGAAGTTACTGTGAAAAGCCCCTAGTCGCCACATTCCGGCGCCTGTTCGGGTACACAGAGGGAGAATTCAGAATATCCAAATTACCTAACAGCACGTCTTTCGAGACTTGTGGGAGGAAACCGGAGCACCCGGAGGAAACCCACGCAGACACGGGGAGAACGAGCAGACTCTGCACAGCCAGTGACCCAAGCCGTGAATCAAACCTGGGACCCTGGTGTGTGAAGCGACAGTGCTAACCACTGTGCTACCGTGCCACCCTGGGGCGGATGGCCTTGTTTAAGATGTAGGTTGGAGAGACCCTACTCCCGGTGAGAGAGGAGTTGGTGAGAACGTCAACGATGTTGCAGGAGCAGAGGAAGCAAATGAAAGGGATGGTGGAGGGCTTGTCATGGCATAGTGACCATTTCACCTCGGTGGATGAGGAGCTGCAGAGGGTGGAGGAGATTAACAGAGGGCTGAGAGCCAAGGTTGAAGATCTGGAGAATAGGCCGGAAAGGCATAACCTGAGGATCGTGGTTGTGCCAGAAGGGTTGGAGGGGCAGAGGCCTACATAATATTTTGCTGGTATGATACCGAAGCTGATCGTTGGCGGGGGGGGGGGGGGGGGGGGGGAAGAGAGGAGCCCTCATAGCACGAGTTGGACAGGGTCCACTGGTCGCTCTGGCCGAAACCATAGCTGGATGAGCCGAGGGTGGTGATCGTCTGTTTCCATAATTTCCAGGTGAAGGAGAGAGTGCTGAGATGGGTGAAGCAGAGGAGCAAGGTGGAGTGGGAAGGCAAGGGTATACATATACACCGGGACTTGACGGAGCTGGCCAGGAGGCGAGCGGCCTTCGGATGGGCTAAGGCAGCGTTGTATAAACGCAACATGCGGTTTGGTGTGATCTACCCGATGAAGCAGAGGGTCATGCACAGTGGCAGACAGAAACTTTTATTTTGAGACGGCGGCAGAGGAGGCGTTTGTGAAGGCAGAAGGCCTGGGATCGGACTGAATTTGGGCTCATCGTCAGGGTTCTGGGAGCCATTGAAGGCGAAGGCGGATAGGGAGGCGCGAGAAGAGCGGCAGCGTCTAATAGAGATTTGGGAGGTGGTTGGAAGATACATGGGGTATCTGGAGCCAGGGCTGTTGGTGAGGAGGGAGGAGTTCGCAGGTGAAGTTTGACCTGTTTACGGACAGGGCCGTTTGGCAGTTGAGACGAATGCGGGGGGTTGTGTATGGGTATGGTGAGAAGGCCAGTCAAGTCGGCAGGAGGGAGATTGTGCGGATTAGGGATGGGACAGGATGGTGGTGGCTCCAGAGCAGGTGAACACGGTGTTTGAGGACTTTATAGGGGGTTAAACAAGTCGGAGCCACCGGAGGGTGAGTCGGGGCTGAGGGAGTTTTAGGAGTGACTGAAGTGGCCAGAGGTGGGAGGAGGAGGAGAGGGCAAGGTTAGAGTGGCCATTAGGGCTGGAAGAAGTGAAGGTAGTGATAGGGAAGATGCAGTTGGGTAAGGTGCCAGGACTGGATGGGTTCCCGGTGGAGTTCTATAAAAAGGACAAGTTGGCGCCACTGATGGTGGAAACTTTTAGGATGCGATGGCAAAGGTGGGGGGGGCTGGTGCATTTTACTGGAGACTGATGCAGTCATCTATTTCGTTGTTACGAAAAAGGAGAAGGACCTGGTGGAGTGTGGGTCGTATAGGCCCATTTCTCTACTGAATGTGGGTGGCAAGTTAATGGTTAAAGTACTGGTGGTGAGACTGGAGGGGTGCTAACCACTGCGCCACCGTGCTGCCCTGGATTGGAGGTATCGGTTTGTGGTACTGGAGAAGTTTGGGATTGGGTCCAGGTTTTTAGCTTGGGTAAAATTGATAAGGATCCGACAGTCTGTGTGTGGATGAATGAGATGCAGCCGGAGCACTTCTCAATATTCTGGGGAATGACTTCCAGTTGCGGCTATGCGGAGCTAAGTCGCACATTCGGCGGCTCCCGCAAAAACTGACTTTTGGGCTCTTCAGGGCCCCCAACGGCACGTTTTTGACGTTTCCCGGTGTGGGAAGGAGATTATAACAATTCCCCGATAGTATATGGCTTCTACTAGGATCGGGGCGACTAAAAAGGTGGTGGTGGACCCGAAGAAGGTGCGAGGGAAGAAGAACAAAATGGCGGCGGGCGGAGACCAGGCAGCGTGGATGCAGTGGGCGCAGGAGCAGCAGGAGGGTATCCAGCGCTGCTTCAGAAAGATTAAAACGGACCTGCTAGAGCCGCTGAAGGCTTCTATTGCTAAGCTGCTGGAGACACAGACGGCCCAGGGGGGTGGCGATCCGCGAGGCCCGACAAAAGATCTCCGACAACGAGGACGAGATCTCAGCCCTGGCGGTAAAGGTGGAGGCGCACGAGGCGCTCCACAAGAAACGGCAGGAGCGGTTCGAGGAGATGGAGAATCGGTCGAGGCGGAAGAATCTGCGGATCCTGGGCCTCCCGGAGGGGCTGGAGGGGCCGGACGTGGGGGCCTATGTGGTCACCATGTTGAACTCGCTGATGGGAGCGGTGTCCTTCCAGGGGCCCCTGGAGCTGGAAGGGGCCCATAGAGTGCTGGCGAGGAGGCCCAAGGCTAACGAGCCTCCGCGGGCGGTGCTGGTGCGGTTTCATCGGTTCGCTGATCGGGAGTGTGCGCTCAGGTGGGCCAAGAAGGAGAGGAGCAGCAGGTGGGAGAATGCGGAGGTTCGAATATACCAGGACTGGAGTGCAGAGGTGGCGAAGAGGAGGGCCGGGTACAATCGAGCAAAGGCGGTGCTGCACAGGAAGGGGGTGAAGTTTGGCATGTTGCAGCCGCGTGACTGTGGGTCACCTACAAGGACCGGCACCATTATTTTGAGTCTCTGAAGGAGGCATGGGCCTTTGTTCAGGCCGAGAAGTTGGACACAGATTGAGGGTCGGGATGGGCGTTTGAGGACTGCGGTTGATATGTTACTTTTTTGCTCTTGGTTTCTTTTTCTTTGTGTTTTTCTCCTTCTGGTCGGTGAGGGTGGTTAAGGCGGGTTGGGCACTGTTCTGGTTGGGTTGGTCGGGGGGCTTTTGGAGGGGGGTAAGCAAACGGAACAGGGGTGGATGGCCGGCGGTGAGATGGGGTCCCATGGGGGAGGGGGAGGCCCGAGTCGGGGGTGAGGGGACTGGGCCTGTAAAAGGAGCTGTGTCAGAGGTGGCGGGGCCAGATGGCTGGAGGGGGCGGGGACGTGAGGGTTGTTTCCCGTGCTTAGGATGGAAGGGGGAGAGCCTGTGGATGGGGAACAGAAGAGGAGGGTGTGTCACACAATGGGAGGAGTCGAAGGAGAGGCGGGAGTAGCCGGGGTCAGCAGGAGTCAGCTGACTTGCGGAAGTGCAATGGGGGGATGGGTCCTAGCCGGGGGGGGGGGGGGGGGGGGGGGTCGAGACGGGGGTCTGCCGCCGTGGGGAACGGGCCGGGCGTGGGGTGCGGGTGCGTGGCAGGCTGAGGAGGGGTTATGGCTAGTTGGCGGGGGAGGGGGGCGGTTAGCCCCCTGATCCGGCTGATAACCTGGAACGTAAGGGGACTGAATGGGCCGGTTAAGCGGGCTCGCGTGTTCACGCACCTGAAGTGGCTGAAAGCGGATGTGTTTATGCTCCAGGAGACACACCTGAAGGTGGCAGACCAGGTAAGATTGAGGAAAGGGTGGGTCAGGTGTTTCATTCGGGGCTGGATGCCAAAAATCGAGGGGTGGCGATCTTGATGGGAAAGAAGGTGTCATTCGAGGCGTCGAGCATTGTGGCAGACAATGGCGGTAGGTACGTAATGGTAAGTGGTAAGTTGCAGGGAGAGAGGGTGGTACTGGTCAATGTGTATGCCCCGAATTGGGACGATGCGGGTTTTATGCGGCGTATGTTGGGTCGGATCCCAGACTTGGAAGTGGGGGGCCTGATAATGGGGGGAGACTTTAACACGGTGTTGGATCCTGCACTGGATCGCTCCAGGTCTAGGATGGGTAGGAAGCCGGCAGTGGCTAGAGTGCTGAGGGGGTTTATGGACCAGATGGGAGGGGTGGACCCTTGGAGATTTGCAAGGCCGGGGACTAGTGAATTTTCATTCTTCTCACATGTCCATAAGGCTTATTCCCGAATCAACTTTTTTATTTTGAGCAGGGCGCTGATAGCGAGAGTAGAGGATACTGAGTATTCGGCGATAGCAATTTCGGACCACGCCCCGCATTGGGTGGACTTAGAGCTGGGGGAGGAGAGGGACCAGCGCCCGTTGTGGCGCTTGGAGGTGGGGCTGTTGGCGGATGAGGAGGTGAGCGAGCGGGTCCGAGGAAGTATAGAGAGGTACCTGGAGGCCAACGATAACGGGGAGGTCCGAGTGGGGATGGTATGGGAGGCGCTGAAGGTGGTGGTTAGGGGAGAGCTGATCTCCATTAGGGCCCACAAGGAGCGGAGGGAGAGGCTGGTGGGGGAGATGGAGAGGGTAGACAGGAGGTATGCGGTGGTGCCTGAGGAAGGATTGTTGAGGAAGAGGCGCAGCCTCCAGGCTGAATTCGACCTGGTGACCACCAGGAAGGCGGAGTTGCAGTGGAGGAAGGTCCAGGGGCGATTTATGAGTATGGGGAAAAGGCAAGCCGGATGCTGGCGCATCAGCTTCAGAAGCGGGACGCAGCTAGGGAGATCGGGGGAGTTAAGGACAGGGGAGGGAGTGTGGTACGGAGTGGGGTTGGCATCAATGGGGTCTTCAGGGACTTTTACGAGGAATTGTACCGATCCGAGCCCTCACGGGAGGAGGGAGGGATGGGCCGCTTCCTGGACCAATTGAGGTTTCCAAAGGTGGAGGAGGGACTGGTGGCGGGACTGGAGGCCCCGATTGGGCTGGAGGAGCTGATCAAAGGGATAGGAAGCATGCAGGCGGGGAAGGCACCGGGGCCGGACGGTTTCCCGGTCGAATTCTATACAAAATATATGGACTTGTTGGGCCCGTTGCTATTTAGGACATTCAATGAGGCAAGGGAGGGGGGGGGGGGGCCTTGCCCCCGATGATGTCCCGGGCACTGACCTCCTTGATCCTGAAGCAGGACAAGGATCCCCTGCAGTGTGGGTCTTACAGACCGATTTTGTTGCTAAATGTCGATGCCAAGGTGCTGGCGAAGGTCTTAGCCACGAGGATTGTGTGCTACAGATCATCCACGAAGACCAGACGGGTTTCGTGAAGGGGAGGCAGTTGAACGCGAATGTGCGGAGGCTTTTGAACGTTATCATGATGCCGGCGAGGGAGGGGGAGGCGTAGATGGTGGTGGCGATGGATGCTGAGAAAGCCTTCGATAGGGTAGAGGGGGGGTACCTGTGGGAGGTGCTGAAGAGGTTTGGGTTTGGGGAGGGGTTTGTCAGGTGGGTTCGGCTGTTGTATGAGATCCCGATGGCGAGTGTGGCCACAAACAGGAGGTCATCCGAGTACTTTCGGTTGCACCGAGGGACGAGGCAGGGTGACCCCTGTCCCCCCTGCTCTTCACACTGGCGATTGAACCCCTGGCTATGGCACTGAGGGAGTCGAGGAACTGGAGGGGGTTGGTGCGGGGTGGGGAGGAGCATAGGGTGTTGCTCTATGCGGACGATTTGCTGCTATATGTGGCGGACCCGGTGGAGGGAATGCCAGAGGTACTGAGGATCCTTAAGGAATTCGGGGATTTCTCGGGGTACAAGCTCAACATGGCTGGAGACAGCGTCTTGTGTGGGTACGAGTCTGGGGGCGCTGGCAACGGCGCCGCTGCCGTTCCCTCCAAGGAGGTATACCACGAGCCCGGTGGTGGCGGCTGCCCTCAGAATCTGGGGGCAGTGGAGGCGGCACAGGGGGGAAGTTGGGGCCTCGGTGTGGACCCCAATACGGGGGAACCACCGGTTCGTCCCAGGGAGAACAGATGGAGGGTTTTCGGGGTGGCACAGGGCAGGGATACAAAGGTTGGGGGACCAGTTTGTGGACGGGAAGTTCGCGAGCCTGGGTGAGCTGGAGGAGAAGTACGGGCTACCCCCCCGGGGAACACCTTCAGGTATCTACAGGTAAGGGCGTTTGCCAGGCGGCAGGTGGTGGAATTCCCGCGGCTACTGCTACACACAGTACAGGACAGGGTGCTCTCGGGGGGTGGTGGGTGGGAGTGGGGAAGATCTCAGAAACTTATCAGGTGATGCAGGAGGAGGAGGAGGCCTCGGTGGTGGAGGTAAAAGGTAAGTGGGAGGAGGAGTTGGGAGAGGAGATTGAGGAAAGGACGTGGGCAGATGCGAGGCTCAGCCTCATACAGTTTAAGGTGCTGCATAGGGCACACATGACCAGGACAAGGATGAGCCGTTTTTTTGGGGGTGAGGACAGGTGTGTTAGGTCCTATGGGAGCCCAGCAAATCACACCCATATGTTCTGGGCATGCCCAGCGCTGGAGGAATTTTGGAAGGGCGTAGCGAGGACGGTGTCGAGGGTGGTAGGATCCAGGGTTAAACCGGGCTGGGGGCTTGCAATATTTGGGGTGGCAGAGGAGCTGGGAGTGCAGGAGGCGAAAGAGGCCGGTATTCTGGCCTTTGCGTCCCTGGTAGCCCGACGAAGGATTCTTCTTCAGTGGAAGGATGCGAGGCCCCCAAGCGTGGAATCCTGAATCAGCGATATGGTGGGGTTCATTAAACTGGAGAGGGTGAAATTCGCCTAGAGAGGGTTGGTACAAGGGTTCTTTAGGCGGTGGCAACCGTTCTTAGACTTTCTGGCAGAACGATAGACATTGGTCAATAGCAGCAGCAGCTCAGCGGTGGGGGGGGGGGGGGTTATATTATTATTTTTGTTATTTACACTGAAGGGTCTGAAGGGTTGTGTTAAATAAATTAACATTAACACCCCGACTTATGTACAGGGGGGAGGGGGGTATGGAGGGTTGCTTTTCTGGATTGTGTTTTGTACTTAACCCTGTTGGGTTCTTTTTTTTCCCCTCATTTTGTCATTGATATTTTATGAAAATCTTTAATAACAATTTTTTTTTTTTTTTTTTAAATCAGAGCGGAATTCATCTCGATTCAGGCCCATAGGGAGAAGACTGAACAGGCGGAGTTGGACAGGCTGGTAGGGAAAATTTTACAGGTGGACAGGAGATATGCGAAGTCTCCAGATGAGGAGCTCCTGAAGGAGTGTCAAAGACTTCAAAATGGAATTTGGGCACCAGCCACAGGTAAGGCAGAGGGGCAGCCGAGGAGGATAAAAGGGGCGGTGTACAAATATGGGGAAAAAGCTAGTAGGATGTTAGCACATCAGCTGAGGAAACAGGAGGCGGCGAGAGAAATTGGGACGGTAAAGGATATGGAGGGGGAAGGTGGTGATGGATCCGGGGGTGGTAAATGATGTGTTTCGTGATTACTATAGTCGACTTTATAAATCGGAACCCCAAGCCGGGGAGGAGGGTATGAAGCAATTTCTGGGGGGGGGGGGGGGGGGCTAAAGTTCCCAAAGGTAGATGAGGAGCGGGTGGAAGTCCTGGGGGGCCCAATTGACTTCTCGGGAAGGTGATAGACGGATTGGGGGCGATGCAATCGGGTAAGGCCCCAGGACCTGATGGATAGCCGATGCAGTTCTACAAAACGTTTTCTGGGTTACTGGGGCCGCTCCTGGTTAATGAGTCAAAGGAGTTGGGTGTGCTTCCCCCAACATTATCACAAGCATCGATCTCTCTCATTTTGAAGTGGGATAAGGACTGAGAGAGCTGTGGATCACACGGCCGATCTCCCTTTTGAACGTGGTTGCTAAATTGCTGGCAAAGATCTTGGCCACACACATAGAGGACTGTGTTCCAGAGGTAATTGGGGAGGATCAGACGGGATTTGTGAAGGGTAGCCACCTGACGTCCAACATTAGACGGCTCTTAAATGTTATAATGATGCCAGCAGAGGGGCGAGAGGTTGAGGTGGTAGTAGCCATGGATGCAGAAAAAGCCTTTGACCGGGTGGAGACCCATGGGATATCTGAGGCAGGTTTGGTTCGGGCAGGGATTTGTTGATTGGGACCGGTTGCTATACCAGGCTCCGATGGCGAATGTAAGTACGAATATTTTAGTCTTTGTAGGGGGACAAGACAAGGATGTCCGCTCTCCCCACTGCTGTTTTCCTAGCCATAGAGCCCTTAGATCTGGCGAGGGATAGTGAGAGGGGGGGTGGAGCATAAGGTCTCGCTCTAAGCGGACGATTTACTCCTTTATATCAGAGACCCGTTGGGTGGGATGGCTGGAATTATGGAGGCACTGGAAGAATTTGGGCAGTTTTCAGGCTACAAGCTATATATGAGAAAGAGCCAGGTGTTTGCGATTCAGTCACGGGGGCAGGAAAGGAGATTGAGGGAGTTACCTTTTAAAGTGGTGGGGAGGAGTTTCAGGTATCTGGGGATTCAGGCAGCTAAGGATTGGAGGCAGCTTCACAAGTTACATTTGGGTAGAGCAGATGATAATCACCGTTTTGCTCCAGGGGCGGGGGGGCATCTTCATTCAGGAGGGTTTCCTGAGCCTGGAGGTATTGGAGGAGGAGTTTGAGTTGCCGGGTGGGAACAGATTTCAGTACCTGCAGGTAGGGAACTTTGTTTGGAGGCAGGTTCCAAGCTTTCCTCGCCTCCCCCTGAGGGGACTACAGGATAAGGTGATGTCAAAAACAGGAGTTGGGGAGGGTCTCGGAGATATACAAGGAATTGATGGAGTGGGAAGAGGTCCCAATCGGGGAGGTGCAGAGGAAGTGGGAGGAGGAGCTGGGAGGGGAGTTGGAAGTAGGAATATGGGAAAAGGCCTTGAGGAGAGTTAATTCATCCTAGTAGTGTGCAAGGTGGTTCATATGACTGTGGCCCGGATGAGTAGGGGTTTTGAGGAAGTGGAGGATAGGTGCGGACACTGTGGAGGAAGCCTGGTGAATCATGTACATATTTCTGGGCGTGTCTGAAGTGGAGGGAATTCTGGCAGGGATTTGCAGACATCATGTCAAGAGGTCCTGGGAGGGTGACTCGGGAGTCCGGAAATGGCAATATTTGGGGTATCGGAAGGGCGGGGGGGGGGGGGGGGGGGAGGGCGCGCAATGTCCTGGCCCTCTCGTCCCTGGTGGCCCGGAGAGACTCGGAGCCTCCAAAGTCAGGCGTATGTTTTTTTTTTAATTTAGAGTATCCAATTTATTTTTTCCAATGAAGGGGCAATTTTGAGTGGCCAATCCACCTAGCCTGCACATCTTTGGGTTGTGGGGGCAAGACCCACACAAACACGGGGAAAATGTGCAAACTCCACACGGACAGTGACCCAGAGCCGGGATTGAACCTGGGACCCTGGCAACGTGAGGCAGCAATGCTAACCACTGTGCCGCCGTGCTGCCCCCCAGGCGTATGGGTTAGTATCATGGCAGGGTTTCTCAGTCTGGAAAAAATGAAGTTTGCCTTGAGAGGTTCGACCCAGTGGTTCGCCTGGAGGTGGCAACCGTTCATCGACTTCTTTAAGGAAAATTGAACGTCAGCAGTAAAGGGGGGGGGGGGGGGGAGAGAAAGAGGAAAATGGGAGGTATGGTAGTGTAAGACAAGGACAGGGAATTTAATATATGGGTAATCAGGTGATAAGGCGGGGGGGGGTCATAGAGTATGTTATTTTAATGTTGTTGCGCGTGTCGGCCCGCTCGGTTGTTTAAGAAATGTTAAATTGTTAAACTGAAAATTACAAATGCTTCAGTAAAATATTTTCTGAAAAAAAAGAGGATCATGGGTTTGAGCCGGGGAGGATGGATGCGAGGTTCCAGGGGTGGGGGGAGAAAGGGGCGAAAGAATGAAGGATCTGTTTCTGGAGGAGAGATGTGCAAGTTTAGGAATTGGGGGTGAAATATGGGTTGCAGTGCGAGGAGGGGTTTAGGTATATGCAGGTGCGGAATTTCACAAAGACTTTACCGAGTTTCTCGGTGGTGCCGCCCTCCTCGTTGCTGGAGGAGGTACTGTCGGAGAGTGGGGTTGTCTTAGTGATTTATGGTAGGATTATGGAGGAGAAGGAGTCAGTGAAGAGAATTAAGGCTAAGTGGGAGGAAGAGTTGGGGAATGTGCTGGAGGAAGGATTATGGTGCGAAGTGCAGCGAAGGGTCAATGCCTCGACCTCGTGTGAAGCTGGGGTTGATTCAGTTAAAAGTGGTGTATAGGGTGCACCTGACGAGGGCGAGCGGGTTGTTTGAGAGGATTGTGGATAGTTGTGAGCGGTGTGGGAGGGGCCCAGCCAACCCCATCCATATGTTCTGGTCCTGTCCAAAGTTGGGGAGATTTTGGGGGTGGAAGAGATATTGGGGGTCAATTTTCAGCACCATGTCCAAGGTTCTGCATGTGGATCGAGCTGGGTTCACTAGAGGCCATATTCAGGGTGTTGGTCCTGCCGAAGTTGCAGACGGGAGCGGGGGCAGATGTTTTGGCCATCGCCTCGTTGATCGCTCGCGCAGGCTGGTCCTGTTGGGGTTGAGGTCAGCTTCTACTCCCAGTGCCTCGGCATGGCTGGGGGACCTGCTGGAGCTTGGGTAAAATTTGCACGGAGGGGTTCCACCAGAGATGGGGGTTGTTCATTTTGCCCGGTTGCTGCCAAGGGGGTGTTGGGGGGGGATATGGGAGGTTTGTTAAAATGTTGAATAAAAATATTTCTCAAATCTATATTGTGAAATGATAATTGGTCAGAAATTGTACCTTCAGTCTGGCAGGGGTAAGATAGTGAGGGTGCAGGCAAGAATTTCTTTTTTATTTCAAGATGAGGAAACATATTGGATTTAATCAGTAGCAGTACTCCGGCGATGGTATCCGATTTCCACGTGGAAACTGTAGAATTTCACAGCACAGAAGGAAGCTACTCAGCCCAACACTAACTCCACAGCTCCCAAAGAACTATCCCCATTGGCCTATCCCCTTAATTCTTGATTTTATTTCAGATTGAAATGCATGATGGACTCTATTCCTGCCACTGTTTCTGGTGGGAACATTAATTGTAAATCCATCACTGGTGAAGTACCTTGGGCATTTCTGTACATTACATCACTGGTCCTGTATAAAGTTGTAATAGATTACTGGTGATTCATAAAGTCCAAAGACACATTTAGTCCTCGTTAGAACTTTTATTTGAATAATCATACATCTATGTAACATTCACAATATTATACAGCCTGAACCGTTAAGACTGCTAATCTGTTAAATATTATAAATAGGAGGTTTGTACAGTTTACAGGAAATCAGTTGGAGGCTAAGGATGAGTGGGGTCAAATACAAAAAAGTAAGAAAAATACTTCCCTCATTTCATAAAAAATTTATACAAAATATTCCCAGTTAGATAAAATTGTCCCCATCTCTTTACTAAACAGATTAGACGCATAACAAATTGACAAAAATACATAGATGGTCTAAAAAACCACAGGAAAGTTATATCCCAGCATTGAACTCTGCTGACTCAGAACTACCAAAAAAGTAGTGATGTGGGGGGGGGGGGGGAAATCTCCATTAAAATAAGATAATGGTAAAAACTAATTCTGCATACAATTAATGTGATTTGTCAGTCATTTACATTTAAAAAATTACAATTTAAAATGAGAATTCCTGAATACATTTTGCGTTTTTGCCCTGAATGCTTGAACCTTTTCAGTATTAAGGAAATATTTTCTTCTGATTAAAAGTTTTTGGCAGTCCCAGTTTTGTTTTGGGAAAAGCAGAGCCAAGAAACAATGTGCTCATTCCACAGGAAGCTTATTAAAACTGCCAAGTCATTGTGCTTGACAAGTGAAAATGCTTTTGAAGGGTGCAGAGATGCAACAAATACTTTGATTATTGCTTTTGATCCAGTGGTCAACAGTGAATGGATTCTAGATTTGAATTTTAAGCGTATTAGATGCAACTAATAGGCTGGCACTAAAAGAAAAGTTTGTTATTTCTTGATATGCTTTTCCATACAGGAACTCAAACCATTTCTATCATTTTTAATGAGGGACGATTAGTCATGCTGTAAAGGTTTATATTGAAACAGACTGAAGTCTGTTCTGTTACAAAAGCTTTAACAGTCAGCCAGTATGTTGGTCTAATAGAAAAGTTGTTCTGGGAATTTAGGCTATCCAAAAACTTCCCTACGTGGGAATGCTATTTTTAAAAAGCAAAATTAAAATAATTTTTTCATGGCAGTCACTAAATTAACTATTGCAAAGCCATTTATAGTCAATGCAGATGGCAGTGCTGCTTAGGTTAAAGTCTGAATCAAGGTTTTCCAGTCATCTAGAGTGTCCATTTTACTGATTTTGTTTATTATTGAGTCAAGGTCAAACAAACTAGAGATCAATTGAGCTATCAATTTTTGACTTAACTGTAAAATATTAACTAAGGAAAAATAATTGGGCTCATGATCTACAGTCTCATTCATCTCAATGTTGAATATTGCTTTGCAAAAAGTATAGGCTGTAAAACAATTACAACATAAAATAACACATCAAGCAGCATGATAAAGAGCACTGAAGTCAGCAGGGTCTCTTAAGATACAGGTAGTGTTAATAGATAGATACATTACCCTCATACCACCAAAAATGAGAAAACTTTACAGCAGCATACCTACAAGTTTAAATTTTCAAAGCACTCAAATATTCTTTTCCTCTCAGGGAACGAACAGCAACTTTGAGAAAGGTTTCACTTGTTCCACAGAAATTTCAGTACACATTTAGTTAGTTTCATAATTCGGTTTTCCATAGGAAAAAGGGGCAGTCTGCTATTAAATAGGAAACGGAAATAATTGGAAGTTGCTAAGTTTAAAAGAGAAATAAAGCAACATTATTACTAATGAGGTCACTATAAGATGTGCAAGTATTGTGGTATGAGGTTCACAAAATACATTTGTTTGTCTTCAGTCGCAGGTAACATTTGTTCAATTGCAACTGTCTGAAGTGGTGCATTTCAGTTTTTATAAAGTGGAATCAGTTTAGAAGGTTGGCTCCTAAAGTGATATCTTAGCTAAAGGTATTTGGTAACAATCAAGGTTGAGTTATAAAACGTTTTCTTTCCAAAATAATGTGAAGCACAATTCTCTGAAAGATCCATAATGTAAAAAGTGATTGCAATTTTATTATCTTGCTTTCATATTTACCAATACCCTTTTTTACTCACGTCAAATATTTCGGAGTGAAAATAAATTGGACTCCAACCTCCTTAACAAGGTTTCTGTCAAGCACAACATTGAATTAACCAAGAAATATAAAGTTTTATTCCGAATGCTCTATATATTTTTAAAAAGTGATAAAAAGGAGAGAAGGTTTATAGCGTTATCATTGTTCCATCTTCTCGCATGTTTCCATGGCCTGAACTTTTGCTGGGACTGTCAGTGTGTGTGTTCAAAGAGTTTAATGAGCCTTTGTATTTGCTTTCTTTGTTGTCTAGCAATGGGCTGTTCAGAGAGATGTTATGCTGCAGCTTTTTGGTTAGGTCTCCATTCACATAATTGGGGAATACAGTTTTTGGAATGTATGCCGGAATATCATTTTCAATTATTATATCACCTTCATCT
This sequence comes from Scyliorhinus torazame, assembly GCF_047496885.1. NCBI lineage: Eukaryota > Metazoa > Chordata > Chondrichthyes > Carcharhiniformes > Scyliorhinidae > Scyliorhinus > Scyliorhinus torazame. Next base: position 83,866,452 of record NC_092716.1, on the reverse strand, counting down.
TCACTCTCTCCTTCTGCTGTACTGTAGTGGTTATAGTTTGAAGTAGCTGTCATGGTGTACTGACTTGGTGTACTGTCCGTTGACACACCAGAACTACCAGAAGCTCTGCTGCTGCGAATAACATTATTTCGTTGATTTGCTGGCTTCACCGTGATGATCAAATTGTGACTGTTGGCCACCATCATATCAGTCACCTGGTCCAGAGACTTGCCAGCAACGTCAATTCCATTTACCTCTAGTATTTCATCATTCACAGCGAGCAGGCCTGTGCTCTCTGCTAAGCCACCCCGGACAAGTCGGGAGATGAAGATTCCTGGAACTTTCTCCACTCCTTGAGGGGTGACCCGTACACTCACCCCATCACGAATATAGAATCCAAGTGGTTTGTCAGAGCCATGTTTGTGAAGACGAACTCTGCGATGAGTTTCTGGAAGGATGTCTACATCAATAATAGAAGAGATTTGTCGGAAATCCTGAGGCATTCCAATCAAGATGTGAGGCTTTGACTTGTGATGGACAGGGCGCAGGACATGGAGACCTTTCTTCTTGCGCAGAAGAGAATTGGTTCCGAATGCTCCACAGTCACCTTCAGCTGCAGAAAGAGGAATAGATTTGATTACTTTACAACATCAGAAATAACATTTTGAGCTTACACAGAACAGAGTTAAGAGTGAGGTAGTTTTATCAAAACACAAGTGCTATGATCCTAGTTGATGCTATAACTGGATGGGAAGATTCTAGAATGGAACCCTGGCTCATTTTTAAAAAGGCATGGCGAAACAGTATCACACGACCGCTAATTAGTTTTAACAAGAAAAAAAAAGACGGAAAGATCGGATTAGGATGCAATAAGTTTCACTTCCCCTTCCTTTACCGTAGATTAAAAAGTAGCCACAACAGTCTCAGTAACACATCCCTTTGATCACAGCTATCTGGTGTTTTAAATACATTCTCCACTCAATCTCACTGTGGATTTCTCCTCAGAATCACCCCAGAAGATTGTCGCTTGAGCTTCTAATTGCTCTCCCAAAAAAACACGCTTTAAAATCTTCTTTCATAATAATGTTTTCCATTAGCGGTTTGCATTCTGAACTTCACTCCAGGTTTTCCAAATGACATTATCCAGTATCCAAGCTTTACCTCTTCCCCTTTAGGATTTGTCTTGATTGTTGTACAAACTTCCCACAGTTACTTTAAGTATCGAGTCCCAGACTCTTTTAAGATGACATCAAACTTTTGATTTACTTCCTGAAGTCGGGGTTCCCATTTTAAATCTGGTTACTGCAACTGTCCCTTTAACTCCAAACTCTGTTTGCTATCTCCCTTGAATTCCCCTGAACAATACCTTGGTCTTCTTCAGACCTGCTTTATCTCCCAATTCCCTGGCTATCTGTACTGTATCTGGTTCTTTGGGAAGTCTACCTCTGCATCTCCCTCATCCTGTCCAATCTTTGAGAGATGTTCACTCCCCAGTGTCCCGTCTCAACTGCCAACAAATTTAGCTAAACGAAGAACAAAAAACCTGTCTACCTTCAAAGGTCTTCATTTGCTAAGCAACCACTGTTAGTTTATTTACTTTTCACAATAGAAACAGTCGGAACAGAGGAAGGTTCTACCCAAACTCCATCAACATATCTCCTGCCCCACCAGAGGTGCAAACACCCTGGACCACTGCTACCGCTCCATTCCCCGACCACACTTTGGCAAATCCGACCATAAGTCGGTATTCCTACTTCCGGCTTACAAACAGCAACTCACGCATGCTGAGCCAGTCAAGAAAACAATGCAGTGCTGGTCCGAGGCATCGGAGGACATCCTCCGCGACTGATTGGAGTCTGTGGACTGGTCCATATTCAAGGACGCAGCAGCTAACCTGGAGAGGTACGCAATCACCGCAAGTGTGTCGAGGACGGTGTACCAAAGAAGACAATACGGGTGTTCCCCAATCGGAAACCCTGGCTCAACCAAAAGGTTCACTCCCTGTTGAAGTTTCGGACTGAGGCATTCAAGTCTGATGACCTTGACCTATATAAGAAATCCAGGTACGACGTACGTAAAGTCATCAGGGATGCAAAAAGACAATACCACATCAAACTAGAGTCCCAGGCCAATGACACTAACCCATGGCAGGGCCTACACAAGATCACAGGCTACTAAGCAAGACCAGGCGGAATATCTGGGGCTGGAGCATCCCTACCCGATGATCTGAAAAAGTTCTATGCCCGCTTTGAGCAGTCAGTGCCACCTGCCCCAATAGCCCTGGACACACCCATATCCACTATTACAGCCTCACGAGTAAAATGAAAGTGAATCCGCGGAAAGCGACGGGCCCCGACGGAGTCCCTGGGCGACCACTCAGAGCTTGCGCAGACCAGCTGGCGAGTGTATTTGCAGATATCCTCAATACCTATCCCCTCCGTTCGGAGGTCCACAACTCCTTCAAGAAGACCACCATAATACCAGTACCAAAGAAGAACAAGGTAGCCTGCCTCAACGACTACCGGCCGGTGGCCCTGACGTCTATTATCATGAAATGCTTCAAGCGGCTAGTCATGAGACAGATCAACGCCAACCACCCGGACGGTCTTGATCCACTGCAGTTTGCCTATCACCACAATCGTCCACAGCAGATGCCATCTCCCTGGTTCTACGATAAACACTCGAACACCTCAACAACAAGGACACCTACGTAAGACTGCTGTTCATAGACGACAGCTCCGCCTTCAACACCATTATCCCGACAAGCCTAATAACCAAACTCTGCAATCTTGGACTTGACTCCTCCCTGTGCAGCTGGATCCTTGACTTCTTCACCAACAGATCGCAATCTGTCAGGATAGGCAACAGCACCTCCTCCACAATAGTCCTCAACACTGGGCCCCGCAAGGATGTGTGCTCAGGCCTCTACTGTACTCCCTATACACACTTGACTGTGTGTCAAAATTTAACTCCAACTCAATCTATAAGTTTGCGGATGATACGACTGTCGTGGGCCATATCTCAAACAACAACGAATCAAAATACAGAAGGGAGATAAATCACTTGGTTACATGGTGTAACGAAAACAACCTCTCTCTTATTGTCGGAAAGACCAAGGAACTGATCATCGACTTCAGGAAGCGTAGCATTACACACTGCTGCATCAATGGCTCTGAAGTGGAGATGGTCGATAGCTTTAAGTTCCTGGGGGTCACCATCGCCAACAGTCTGTCCTGGTCCACTCACATTGATGCAACCGTCAAGAAAGCCCAACAACGTCTCTACTTCCTATGGAAGCTAAAGAAATTCAGCATGTCTGCATCGACACTCACCAACTTCTACAGATGTGCGATAGAGAGCATCCTATCCGGCTGCATCACAGCTTGGTATGGCAACTGCTCGGTCCAAGATCGCAAGAAACTGCAGAGTGTGGTGAACTCAGCCCAACACATCACACAAGCTTACCACCCCCACATTGATTCTGTATACACCTCCCGCTGCCTCAGGAAGGCAGACAGCATTATCAGAGACCCCTCCCATCAGGCAGAAGGTACAGAAGTCTAAAGACCTGCACATCCAGACAAAGGAACAGCTTCTTCCCCACTGCTACAAGACTCCTCAATGACTCCCCCTCGGACTGATCTGTTCACTGTAGGAACACTGTTTAAGACGCCCTATGCTGCTCTTGCTCATGTATTTGCTTCGTTTGGTCCCTTGTTCCGCACTGTCACCAATCTCAGTTTGTCGATGTGTCATTTGTCAATGTTGATTATTCTTTTTGTCTACTATGTACGTACTGTGTACATTTCCTTGGCCACGGAAAAATACTTTTCACTATACTTCGGTATACGTGACAATAAATCAAATCAAATTGAAGCCAACAGCCATACATACAAACACCTTTTCCAGCATGAACCAAATAATAGGTTTTACCTTTCCAGGCACAGAAACATTAAATTAAACCCACTTAAAACTATATCTTATTTCTAATGATTACCAATACAAATATAAATCCCTAAAAGTACCTTTGTTTTCCTAATACTAGATCTGGATCCTGTTTTCCGAATAGATCCGGAGTGGATTTGACAAGAGTGGGAACTGGGAGAATGTTTCCTCTGGTGGAAGAGACTAGAACTAGGGAACACAGTTTAAAGATAAAGAGATGTCTCTTTTTGGACAGATGAGGAGAAATGTTTTCGGAGGGTTTGTTAGTATGTGGAATTCTCTTCTCCCAAAAGCGGTGGAGGCTGCGTCACTAAACTTATTCAAGGCAGAGTTAGATATATTTCTGATTGAAGAGAGTCAAGGGTTATGGGGGCACAGACAGGAAAGTAAAGTTGGAACTACAACCAGATCTTATTGAATGGCGGAGCAGGCCAAATGGCCTACCCCTGCCTTAAATATCTATGATGCTTTCCCCCCTCCATAGGTTATAGAACTGCTCCCGATCATTCTCTCAGTTAATATTGCTTCAAACGGTGGGGCAGTGGTTAGCACTGATGCCTCCCGGCTCCGAGAATCCAGGTTCGATCCCGGCCCCGGGTCACTGCCTGTGTGGAGTTTGCATATTCTCCCGTGTCTGCGTGGGTCTCACCCCCACAACCCAAAGATGTGCAGGGTAGGTGGATTGGCCAAACTAAAATGCCCTTAAATCGGAAAAAAATTAATTGGTACTCTAATTTATTTTTAAAATAAAATAACATTGCTTCAAATTCAAGTGTCCAAAGTATCCTTAAAGTGAGTTCCGTAGTTACATTATACAGTAAGGTACTTTTTTTTTTTTTAAACTCTTCAAAACCTAGTTAAATGCCCAAATTGAATGATATGTAACTGTACAGATTGATCACTAGTTGAGATTCATTTGCTACAATCATTTATCATCTTGATAAATAAATATAGAAAAATAGACTGGAGAGAAGGCATAATTCACTCCAAAAACCTTCAAACGTCTCCACCAATTAGCCCTCAGGGCATTCTGAAACACCTGCTCCCATTAAAAGGAATATAGCCATTCGAAGAGGTACTAACCTTCTCTCCGAAGAACAGGAAGGTAATGCGGGTAGGAAACAATGACAAAAAAAACTTTGTGGCTGACAATACATTGATGAAATGACTGCTCATTTGTACAATCCTTCTATACTCACCTCCATTCTCTTAACTGATCAAATATTTTCTACAGCAAATATTCTCTCGTGCTAATCTTTACATTAACTGTAATTTAGATTGCATACAAATGGTACAATTGAATGAAACACTAAAAAGATTATATTAGGGATGAAATTAAACAACTTTTCCACCATGGTTTTTTTTGCTGCCCCCCCCCCCGTGGAATTCACAGTGGTAGTTATGAATTGTACATTGCAGCTAATCTATCCTTAGATGAGTGCATAGTACTACACTGTTCTGGTGGCCCTTTTGACTGACCTGAAAATCAATTCTAACTGGATTTAAGTGATAGGCAACCCCTGGGACTTCAACCCTTGGCCACTTGAGCTGATAAAATATTGCTGCAACTGCTAGTCTACCAGACCACTTCAAGAGATTAACTTTTCCTTGTGACAAAATAGGCTTTATGGTCAGTTTATGTTAATGTAAATTCTGGCAACTTAGAAGTAATATATTCTCATGTTGGGCCAATCCAATTAATGTTTTAGATGGTAAATTGAAAATATAAAAATAAATCAATATGGAACCATCTTGTGGGTAAGGGAAGAGAATGGAGTGTATCCGGTCAATTGATTTCTCGTCAATCCATTAAATTATTAGTCTATAACACGGTGATCGGTGATTCTACTTTATTTATTCCTGGAAGAAAGATCTAGTTTTCTCCCCCTTTTTCCCCAAAACATGCATTTTGAATTGAATATTAAATTCACATGCCATCAAATTCCGTATTTGAAATGTGAAAAGGCATTTCTTCCAGTCTACAGCTCACTAACAGCATAACTGGACACGCTGCTTAGTGACAGATGGATTTGGGTTCATTTAAACCTCCTGTAACAATGGCCACATGTTCCTTCAGATTTAATATACTACAGAACGTTAAATAAAATGTTCAAGCATATGATATTTAAATTCCTATTTAGATTGCTAACAATTACTAAACCAAAACATCAAATGCATTCACTTCTTCCCCCCCAAATGTAGAGTTAATTTTTAAAATTTCAAATCAGTTGTTTTCAGATATTTGAAATCATGGGCTCAATTTAACAGAAATGAAACAGAATAGTGTTGAGCACGTTTAGCCAGGGTGTTTCCCGGCACTTGCAGCGGTGAGAGACAATGCTATCGAATCGGACGCTGCTTCATTTCAGGACCTTCGCGAGGAACGTCCTGCCTAGGCCGCACTCAGCTCTGCTCGTCAGTGCAGGAAGAGATCAGGAGCCATTTAAAAATGGCACCCCAATCTGAAGTTATAGTATCTTTGGAGCATATTGATAAGGTGGAGTAGAACTACCTTGGATAAATTCGGTTTTGGCCACAAATTCTCCTGGGTTTGTTTAATGTACAAATTCCCGAAAGCCAAATCTGCATGACCTCCTGAATACTTTCCGCTAAGCAGGGGCACTAGACAGATTTGCCCCCTTTCTCCATTGCTCTTTGCGATGGCCATTGAGTCCCAGAGTCCGCAGCGCTCTGCTTCAGAGAGACAGAGGATTGGGAGGATTAGCCCTCCCAAATCTCCTGTTTTATACTGGGCTGCCAACATACAGGCTAAGTGACCTGAAGATTGGAGGCAGGGTCTTGTGCTACAGCCTCATCCCTACATGCCATAATTACCGCACATGCCTTTTCCCAGGTAGATCTTTCCTTGAACCCTGTGGTGATTTCCTCCCTCAAAATTTGAAGCAGTTTTGACAGCACTTCAAATCTTCTCACTGTCCCCTCATGCCCCGATATGTGACAACCACCTCTTTGCGCCTTCAAGCTTGGGCCCATCGTTCAGGTGCTGGAGAATGGGAGGTTTGGTACACTGGGGATTTATTCCTAGATGGAGCTTTTGCCAGCCTTGGAATGCTCTCTGCCCAACCTTTTGCTTTTTTTCCCCCAAATTTGGGATTTCTCACGCAAGTTTTTTCCTTCCTTCCCCCTAGCCCCACCTCCTTCCCTGCTGGAAAAGGTACTGGCCTTGGCACAGCAGGGGAGAGTGTAAATTTCAAATCTGCGCAGCCTCATTCTATCTTCAGATCCTGTCCCTTTGAATAGAGTACATGAGAAATGAGTGGAGGGCTGTTCACATATCTCAGCTAACCACACACGTGTTTTAGTCTTGTGGTAAGCTTGCTGGATACTGGGCCTCCTCTTTCGACTAAAATCCAAGATTTTGCAGATAATCCTAGAATCTTGCCCGCCGGTTGCAATATGTGGGGTTTCGGAGTCCCAGTCTTTCTACTCAGGAGTGAAGGTGGATGTTCCATTCGCCTTTTCGCTTACTTATTAGCCAGGAGATAAATATTACTCAACTGGAGATCTCCCTTGCCACCCAAGGCATCTGTCTGGATGGAAGATTTGATAACGGTTTTGCATCTGTAAAGTCAAGTATAGCATCAGAGGCTCGGTGGAAAGGTTCTGAGATGGCAGCCATTCATTTCTTTCTTTTAGGATCTGGACACGGTAGGGGGGGGGGGGGGGGAGAAGAGTTAGTGGGGGGTAGGTTAGTAATAGGAGTTCCTGGTTCCATTGCACTCTTAACTGCCTCCCTCTTGTTGTTTCGGGTGTTTGTTTTTTAGTTTGTGTATATTTTTGGCTATATGTATATCACTATTTATATTTGATAATTCAATAAATGTTTTTTTTTTTTTAAATAAATGGCACCCCGAACTCTAGACCCCCACCATGGTCTCATTAGTCCAGTACTCTGTCTTCCTGTTATTCCTTCCAAAATGAATCACCTCACACTTTTCTGCATTAAACTCCATTTGCCACACCTCAGCCCAGCGCTGCAGCTTATCTATGTCCCTCTGTAACTTCCGTCCGCACTGTCCACAGCTCCACTGACTTTAATGTCATCTGCAAATTTACTCATCCATCCTTCTACCCCCTCCTCCAGGTCATTTATAGAAATGACAAACAGCACTGGTCCCAAAACAGATCCTTGTGGTACACCACTAGTAACTGGACTCCAGTCTGAACATTTCCCATCAACCACCACCCTTTGTCTTCTTCCAGCTAGCCAATTTCTGATCCAAACTGCTAAATCACCCTGAATCCCATGCCTCCGTATTTTCTGCAGTAGCCTACCATGGGGAACCTTATTAAACGCTTTACTGAAATCCATATACACCACATCAACTGCTTTACCCTCATCCACCTCTTTGGTCACCTTCTCAAAGAACTCAATAAGGTTTGTGAGGCACGACCTACCCTTCACAAAACCGTGTTGACTATCTCTAATCAAATCATTCCTTTCCAGATGATTATATATCCTATCTCTTATAAACCTTTCCAAGACGTAGCATTCACCCTCTGCAGAGCCTCGCACCACACCCAGTCCTCCAATTCCTCCTTCACTTGGCTGTAACCCCCTCCACCGATACTGCATCCTCTGCCATAATCCTTCCATATGAAAGCGTCAAAACCCTCTCCAGCAACAAGGATAACAGCACCACAGGGAATGTTGGAAAGACCTTTTTCGCGAAATTGAGAACCTGTAGATACCCAAATGTATCCACCGCCACCCAAATTTCTCCGACAACTCCTCCAAGCTCGCAAATCACCCCATAAAAACAAATCACTCATCTCTTCCACTACCCTATGAAAAGCCTTCTCGGCATCCGATGTCACAATAATCTTCCACTCCCTCCCTTCCGACAGGGCAACACCACATTTAAAAGTCGCCTACCCTTCTCACACCCCATCTGATCCTCCCCAATAACCTGAGGGAGGTACTCCTCCAACCTCAGCGCTAGAAGCTTGGCCAACATCTTAGCATCCACATGTAATAAGGCCATCAGGCAGTATGACCCACACGCCACCAGGTCCTTACCCTTTCTCAACAGAAGCGAGATGGGGCCGCGCAATGTTTAGCACTGCTGCCTCACAGCACCGAGGACCCAGGTTCGATCCTGGCCCCGCGTCACTGTACGTGTGGAGTTTGCACATTCTCCCAGTGTCTGCATAGTCTCACCCCCATAACCCCAAAAAATGCAGACCAGGTAGCTTGGCCACGCTAAATTGCCCCTTAATTGGAAAATGAATTGGGTACTTTAAATTTAAAAAAACAGAAACGAGATGCATGCTTGCATCAATGTCCCCGAAAGAGATCCCCGCACTACCGAATCTTCAAATATCTCCACCAATAATGGTACCAGCTGCCCAGCCAAAGTTTAATAAAATTCCACCGGGAACCCATCCGGCACCGGTGCCTTGCCAGTCTGCATTCGCCCAATAGCTGTCCGGACCTCCTCCAGCCCCAACAGCTGCTCCATCCTTTCCCGATCCTCCACCATAAGACACGCCAACCCCTCCAGAATCTATGTCAGACTCCTCCCCAGGCAGCTCCAACTTAGAGATTCTTATAGAGTGCCTCAAATGCCCCCTTAACTTTATCCGGCACAGACACTAGTCCACCACCCGAACCTGAACAATCCCTCAGAAGACCACCGGTCTCCTTAACTGACAAGCCAAAAGACGGCTTGCCTTCTCTTTTTTTTTTTAAATATAGACGACTTGCCTTCTCTCCATATTCGTACATTAACCCCCTTGACTGGCGCACCGCCTTACAATAGATAAAAGGTCAAACTGCATCTGCCGCTTGTTCCTACTAGCCAGGAGTTCTGGAGTAGGATTACTTGAATACCTACCATCTACCTCCAAGATCTCATTCACCACCCTTTGGCATTCCTCTCTGGCCTCCCTATCCATCTGAGCCTTATTCAAGATTATTTCCCCTCTCTCTACCGCCTTCAGGGCCTCCCACAAGAGAGAGGGCAAAACCTTCCCATTTTTGTTAATCACCCTTGCCAGCTTTACACAAAATCCCAAATCCGCCAACAGCCCCACATCCAAACTCCACGCCGGCTGCTGAACCAGTCCTGTCTCCGAAATCATATCTACCAGGTGCGGAGCATGATCAGAAATAACTCATGGAATATTCTGCTTTCCTCACCCCTGGCAGCAGAGACCCTCCCCATCATGAAATGTCAATATGCAAATACACATTACGAAAACGAGAATTCCCTACTCAGCCCAGCCCCACCTAATGGATAGTACAAAGAATAACCCCAGCAATCTACCCCTCCCCCTTCCCTATCCCAGAAATCCCCCAGCTACTTCCTCTCAAACCAACACCTTTTTCCTCCATCCCCTCCCACCATTCTCACTGTCTAAGCTCATCAAAATCTGCTTAAACAGGTCCAGCAAGCCACAGCCCCCTCACCTCACTCCTGTTCACTAGCCAATTCGCAAGGTAGCCCGCCCCCACCAGAGCCCATTTCAAATAACAAGAAACCAAAACCCAAACCACTAAACCCAAGAGCTGAAACTTCCCATCCCCCTCCTCCAACCCTGAAACTGCCACACATCCCTCCCCTTCCCCCAAGCCACATACTCCCTCAAAGCCAGAAATAACAAAGAAATACACACAAATGTCAATTAACAATTCTGTACAAGAAAGGGAAGTGGAAAAGAGAGATGAGAAAGAACCCACACAACATTCCCATACAAACCTGTCCCGACCACCAGCAAAGTCCCATTCAAACCACCTCAGTTCCGTCCAAGTCCTTGAGCTTTAATGAAAGCCTCTACTTCCTCCGCTGTCTCGAAGAAATGGTCTTTGGAATTATGTGTAACTCTCAACCTCGCCGGGTACACCATACCAAAACACACGTCACTCTTGTAAGTGACAATTTTGCCCTGTTAAAGGGCACATGCCTCCTTGCCAATTCTGCCGCGACATGCTGATATATAAGAATACAATTGCCTTCCCACCACACCTGATTCTCCGTGGTCCACTTCAGGACTCTCTTTGTCCGATAGCTATGAAAACATAGCATCATCCCTGGTGGTGGGTGGGTCATTCGCAAGTGGTTTCGCCCGGAGCAACTGGTGGACCCGATCCAGCTCGATGGGATGGAGGGAGGGGGAAGAGACCTGGGGCGTCATTCTCCACCGGCGGGAGTCTCCGTTTTGCCGGCGCCCGGGGGTTTCCCGACGGCGTGGGGCTGCCCCACAATGGGAAACCCCATTGGCCGGCCGGTCGGGGCAGAAATGTGACGGGGCGGGTAGGAGAATTTCGCCCCGGTCCTGCTCCCCGCCAACTTCATAAACATCGCCGCCAAATACTCATTTGGCATTGGGTCCTCCACTCCCTCGAGTAACTCCACGATCCCGAGGTTCTGCCACCTCACCTTATTCTCCAGTGCGAATTCTGGCCCCAGTGGTTATGCCGCCAGTTTCTTCCAATTCACACCGGCCGCGTGCTGGCCAATTTGCATGTCCTGAATCTCAGAACAAATAGCGCCCCGTTTGCGAATTGCACGTTATTCAGTTCTTGCAGTAACACTTGGTCTCCCAAGAATTCAGCCCCTTTTATTCTATGTAGCTAAAGATCACATGTGGTGTAAATAGGAGGTACTTGGATTTAAAGCTAAAACAAAATTCTTCAGGAAGTCCATGGATATGAGCATACTTTTATTCTGCAGGAACATGCTTCCTAATGCCAGATAATTGTAATATTCTATGACTTTGGGCAAGATTATCTCCAATAGCAGCAGAAGTCGATGTCTGGCAGGAAAAGCGGTGTTGAGGCCGCCGACAGCACTGGATTTTTTCACCATGGTGCTGAAATTTGATTCTCCCACTCCGCCATCAGTTCAGCAAATCAATGATCCGGGTGCCATTTTTAAAGGCTCCCATTCACACAGAGCAAACTAGGAAACGTTCACCCAGGTGGGATGTGCTGCTTTTGATTGTAATGAGTTTGTGTTGTGTAACACTACTTCAGAATGGTCTAGCCCTACCCTAGTTGAGTTACAGATGTCCTTACAATAGACAATTTTTTAAAAAAGTGTGTAAGCTGGCATATTTAAGACATAATGGGATGTTTCCTACTTCAGTTCAGTTTATCTTGCAAAATTGAGTGAGGATATGTTTATGTTGAGATGAACACTAGCTGCAGCTTTGAGCAAGAAACAAAAATCACCTTCACTAACTTGATATACATTTTAAAAGGTCTTTCAATATCACTCTGAAAATAGAATAAAAATAACAGGATCCCTAAAGCTATATTTTCATATTTCAAAAGTGGCAGTAGCCTGAAGGATAGTTGGCCACAGCCACAAGATGTTAATTATAGATCGCATATGCGTTAAGGCAAGCTGCCACATTTGAGGATGGAAAATAACATTTGTGTTTTAATTCTCTAGAACAGTGCAGAACCAAACCAGTTATTATGGGGGAACGAATAAAAGGGGTAAAATGCAAGTCTGGTTCATGTGTATTATAACACTGCAAATTGAATGTGTGGGCTGGGGGTGGGAGAAAGAGGCCAAATGGTGCACATGACCAGTTAAGCAATATTCTGTATGAAGATTATTGCACTTCTGCAAGGCTATAGGGAATCCAATTTCTGCAGAATTTTGTAGCATCCAGGTGATAATTTTTAGGATTAAAGCAAAATTTATTTTAAATAATGCAACTCATTTGCCCAGTAGATCATTATTGATAAAAATAGGCTTTTTCTAAAAAAAAAAAAAAAAAAATTTTTATAAATTAAGTACCCAATTATTTTTTTCCCCAATTATGGGGCAATTTAGGAAGGCCAATCCACCTCATCTGCACATCTTTGGGTTGTGGGGCGAGACCCACGCAGACATGGGGAGAATCTGCGAACTCCACACGGAAAGTGACCCAGTAATTGAATAAACTTAATATTGCTAATAACTTTGCTCTATTCTAGGCAGACTGGTTCCTCCCATGTTAAAAAAAAAATGAAATTCAAAAGTATTTTAAATTTAAAAATACTTGCCCTCTAGCAGGCCTGAATTTTTTTTTGGAAAGGAAAATATCCTAGGGCACTGAACAAAATAAAACTATTTTCTTAGTGCTTCAATGCACTTTTTAAAAATCGGTGCCCTAAACTGCTTGTATATTGTGCTGAATCCCATGCTAGCAGTATCAGCATCCAATGCACACCTCTGATGTAGTCAGCTGCAACCAAAAGATAAATTGGCTAGAATCTGCCAAGCACAGAATCCTGGAAAGGTTCAAGCTGGCTGCACTAAAGCCACATTTCAGGAACAAGTGTGACAATCTTTGGTTTTTGGTGCAATATAGAAACTGCTCTCAATTTGTGTATTCAGTGCTTTATTATAGCTCAAAGTAGCTGAATTGATGAGCAAGTAGTCCTCTTATTTAGTACCATGTTTCAGGCAGACTTGTCTTGTTAATTGGATTCTTGCTGAGATGTAACAATAAGAATTTTAAACAGCAGCAATCATTAATTACTAATGTTCCTACAGTCTAACTTTTATCCTTGTGCACTTTCACCAGCTGGTCCAGGCTGCAATATTGCAAAAGCAAGATGCCATCTAGTTGCTTCACCTGATGTATGTTTATAAATTTGCCCAAATGATCAATCTGCATCAGTTTGGCAGTTGGTATTACCTGTGAGCAGCTCAACTGATTATTTTTATTTCACTTGGACCAATTAAATAATACTATATTGTGTGCTGTCAAGAGAGGTTTCTTTATATAGAGTTTCCAATACTGCTTTTGGAAGAAATGAATGAAAACCTGGGGCAGGATTTTCCTGTCTCCAACGCTGAAATCGGGTTCGGCTGGAGAATCCACGTTAACATCGGAACTGGGGGCGCCGCCACTTTTGCAATGCACCGCCCCCTCCAAACCTGCTGTTTGGAAAGGGGAACAAGAGCATCAATAACAAGTCTTATACCAGTAAGAATACCATGTGCTGGGCGACACAGTTGAAAAGGGGTTTCTGATTTTACTTGGATTTTGTTATTGAATTGGAACAGTTAAGGGGGAATTCATTCAGGGTTATACACAGATTACTGTAGCTGTGTGGGGTTTTGTTTGTAGTAGTGTCCAACCCGCTAATAAGATTCAAATCCATGCAAATGACAATTTTGCATGGGCCGCAAACTTCACTAACAGCGCAAGCAGGGGACTGGAGCATGGTATAGGAATCAGCACCGGGCACAACTATTTTTTCTGCCAGATCACAATTCGCTGCCGGCGCGAGAAGTGGAGAATTCAGCCCAGAATGTTTGTTCTGTTGCTGATAAATGATCACCCGTGGAATAGGAATCTGGTTGGTCAGAGTGCTGATGAATTCAACACGATTGCAGGAAAAACAAAATAAGGAAAAACTTCTTGTATGTTGCATATCACCTGTAGTTGAGTACAGTATTGGCAAGCAGTAGTTTACAGAAAATAATTGCCCACCTGTGATATTGAGCAATTCTGAACTTTTTTAGGATAGATGATACCAAGGATGCACTCAACATTTAATAAATCATTTGGCCAGTTCACATATGGGTGGATTCTAGTACTCACTCATGCCCTCTCTTGCAAAGATCCCACCAGTTGCAGAAGCATAATGCAGGGGATGACAGTCTTCAACACCAATAAACAGCAACAGTTCAAAACAGCAAACACAAATTCAGAAACCTGGGGCGAAATTCTCCGGAAACGGCGCGCTGTCCGCCGACTGGCGCCCAAAACGGCGCAAATCACTCGGGCATCGCGCCGCCCCAAAGGTGCGGAATGCTCTGCATCTTTGGGGGCCGAGCCCCAACCTTATGGGGCTAGGCCGGCGGCGGACGAATTTCCGCCCCGCCAGCTGGCGGAAAAGGCCTTTGGTGCCCCGCCAGCTGGCGCGGAAATGACATCTCCGAGCGGCGCGGGAGCGTCAGTGGCCGCTCACGGCATTCCCGCACATGCGCAGTGGAGGGGGTCTCTTCCGCCTCCGCCATGGTGGAGACAGTGGCGAAGGTGGAAGGAAAAGAGTGCACCCACGGCACAGGCCCGCCCACGGATCGGTGGGCCCCGATCGCGGGCCAGGCCACCGTGGGGGCACCCCCCGGGGCCAGATCACCCCGCGCTCCCCCCAGGACCCCGGAGCCCGCCCGCGCCGCCTTGTCCCGCCGGTAAGGTAGGTGGTTTAATCTACGCCGGCGGGACAGGCATTTTAGCAGCGGGACTTCGGCCCATCCGGGCCGGAGAATCACGCGGGGGGGGGGAGGGCCCGCCAACTGGCGCGGCCCGATACCCGCCCCCGCCGAATATCCGGTGCCGGAGAATTCGGCAACCGGCGGGGTTCACGCCAGGCCCCGGCGATTCTCCGACCTGGCGGGGGGGGGGGGGTCGGAGAATCTCGCTCCTGAATCAAGACTTCCCTATATCATCAGGAGCTAGTGTCATTCTAAAAATTAGCATTAAAACGCAGCAATTGCTACAACTATTTTACTGTATGGACTAAAAACACCAAGATCAAGCGTATTTTAATATCTTGGTAACTGGCAGTTCTTAAGGACAGGAATTTCTGCAACTCTTTCTTTGATAATTTCATCAAACACCATTTTAAAATATAATGCCTACTTGCTGAGGATTAACCATGTTAAATTTCATTAATTGTGGTTAGCATAGCTGCATACGGCACTGAGGACCCAGGTTCAATCCCGGCCCTGGGTCAGTGTCTGGGTGGAGTTTGCACATTCTCTCCGTATCTGCGTGGGTCTCACCCCCACAACCCAAAGATGTGCAGGGTAGATGGATTGGCCATGCCAAATTGCCCCTTCATTGGAAAAAAAATTGGATACTGTAAACTTATATTTAAAACATTGAGTAATTTATCCCTGCATAGTCAGAAGTCAAGAAATGTGGACCAAGTTTAAGCCATAACTAAAAAAGTAGCGTGCAGATATAAAGTAATATTAGACACTCAAATTCTGAAGGAATCAAACTCCATTGAAAGATCATTCTATTGCTTCCCATTTATCACAGCCAGTCTTTGCACAAGTGCCTGCAGACAATATGAATTTTCCCAGAATTCTGTTTTTCGTCCAAGTTAAATAACAATTTCAAAAATTGATATGACAGGACAAAAGATAAGCATTTATATAATGCCTATGATCTCTAAGCCAACAAACAATTACTTACTTTTTTTAAGTGAAGTTATTGTAATGTATGAAATATTGCAAAATGACCAACAGCTAGGTCCCACAAATAACGTGATCGTGAAAAGGTAACAGTTTTAGAGATATTAATTGAGGGAAAATGTTGGTAACTCCGATGCTCTTTAAATCTCATCATTGGATCCCTCATGAGTCATCAAGCTAACATGTCCTCTCCACAGCTGCTGCCAGATCTGTGGAGCATTTCCAGCGTTTCTTTAAAAAACAAACAAATGCTCACTACTTGCATTGTTTTAATCATTAAATGTTGCAACTCTGTCATCTGACTAAGTCACAATATACATCTTATATATTGGGCATCTACATTTTTTTTGTTAGCTTCCTGCAACTCTGCAATGTGTGAAAAAACAAATGTGAATAGCATCTGTAGAGATATTTTTTTAAAAGCATGTTGATGTTTCAAACAGAATCCAGTGGAATCCTTCAGGGAATTGGTTTTATTTGGATTCCAGAAGACTGTTGTTTGTGCTGTGTTTTGTGGTGCGACTAAATCCAGTTCTTACCCTAGCAGTACAGTCAGTAAACCAATTGGAGGGGTTGGTCTGCCAAAATCCAAAATAACGTCCTTCTGGTGCCAGAGGACTGGAGAATTGCAAATGTTCAATTAAAGGATGCAAGTCGAACAATGACAGACCAGTCAATTTAACGGAGGTGAGAAAGCTTCTAGAAACAATTTGGGATAAAATTAATAATCACTTGTGGGTAAATGTGGGTTAATTAAGGAAAGCCAGCACAGATTTGTAAACGGCATTTAGCCAACGTGACTGAGTTTTTCCAGTTACCAGAGAGAGGGTGATGAGGGTATTGCTGTTGTTGTGACTTTTAAATGGCATTTGATAAAAGTGCTGCACAACAGATTTGTTGAGCTGATGAGAAAGAAAGGGACATGGATACAAAATTGGCTGAGTGACAAGAAAGATCAGTGCTTAGGATGTTTTTCAGACTGGAGTGAGAGTTGCCCAGGGATCAGTGTTAGATCTTGTATTCTTCCCAATACATATTAATGACTTGGGCGAAAATTCTAGTTATATTGAAGTCCGTCAACCATTCCCGCTGGCAGAATAGCAATTCCCCCGGTTGCTCCGGATTAGCTGAACTTGTCCAATCTGGTCATGTGACCTTGCCAACTGCAGCATCGACCACACAAAATCATGGGATCTTCTTGTGAAAGGACATGCAAAACTAAAGTATGGCTAAACCGGTGAGAAAGTTGATACAGCATGTGGAAAACTAGCGCGAAACAAAATGCAGACATTCCAAAAGGAGGGGGAGATTTGCCATCGGTTTTGTCCACCATTACGAAACAAAGGCGAACATCTTGGAACAGTTCGACAAGCAGACATTCTTTCCAACAAGGAAGAGGATAAGAACGGCTGCCTATCCAGACTTTGAAGAAACTCTGCTAACATGATTTAAGCAGAGAACAATCATCACCGGTCCAATTATACAGGAAATGGAAATGGAGTTGTCCTGACAAAGATGCTGGGCCACATGGGAGCTCTTCTACAGTGACAGATGGCTGGACCAATTGAAGACAAAGCACAACAGTGTTGTGTGTGGTAAGCAGTAAGGCTGTTATGGCAATGATAGATGATTGGCTCAAAATGTTCTTGCCCATGTCTTAAGTATGCACCAAGAGACATGTTTGAAACTATTATTTTACGTCTTTTGCAGACCACTGATGTTTAGAGATATAGCTCAAGGGAAGCTTATACAAAACAATATTAAAGTGTAAAACATGTGGTCATGTATACATATCTTTCAGTCCATTGCACATGTAATGACCCTTTGAAAGAGCCATTCAATTAGTTCCATTCCCATGCTTTATCTGCAGTTTGCTCTGAAATGCCAGGCAAGATAAGTCCCAGCTTCCAAGAAAGGCACCCAAGAAAGCCCAAAAGAAGTTGCCAACGAAATCCAGAAAAGTGATGAAGCAGGTTCACCCAGATACTGGCATCTCCTCCAAAGCCATGAGCATCATGAACTCGTTAACCACTTTTTCGATCACATTCCGGGAGAGGCTTCCCGCCTGGTCCATTACAATAAGTGGCATACCACCAGCCCCCGGGAGATCTAGACTGCTGTGCGCCTGCTGCTGCCTGGGGAACTGGCCAAGTATGGTGTGTCGGAGGGGACAAAGGCAGTGACTAAGTACACCAACTCCCAAGTAAAACTGTACGCGGTTCTGAAAAGCAAATCCCCATAACCCAGCAACTTTCTCCAATTGAAAGTCACTATCAATCTTTCCAGACAGTGCATTCCAGATCATCATAACTCATTGACTAAAATAGTCTCATGTAACCGTTGGTTCTTGGAACGATCTTAGTCGTAAGGCCCCAGTGATTTTTATTTTTTATAAATGGTTAGCAAACCTTGCTTTCATACTATGCCTCTATAAAGCCAAAGATTCCACATGCTACACTGGACATATACACAAATCTTGCCACCGAATATTAAAGATTTCCAAGTGTGGTAGCGAGATACCCATCCTCCACCCTCCCTCTCCCTTCAAATCCCCCCCAACCCTTCCTTCACATCTCCCCTCCCACCACTGTGGCTAACTATGCCCTCTCCGTCTCCCCTTAAGAATAGCTCCCTCACAATCACCGGGAGAGGGCCCAGACTGGCAGTGGGGTACCGCACTCAAAATCTGCACCCCCACCCCCTTAAGAAGCAGGTTGGTGGATGCTGCAGAGGTGAGGAACCACCAGGCTCCACCCGGAGAACCGGTCAAATGAGAGTTGTTATTGCCTTACTGACTGACCCATCCCTCCCACTGACCACATGTCCATTCTCCCACAGGACCTCCAGCCTACGGCGTAAGCCCATCCTGGGTGGCACCCTCTCCAGCCTCCCACAAGACCACCTCAGACGGGAGCTCGATGAAGACATGATCGAGGCGTCACAGATGTTTTCCCCACCCTCCATCAGCACAGATATACGCACCTCGGTGGGAAACGTTAGTAGTCAGGCTTCTGGGGCACAATCTGATGAGCACCACACAGCTGCTGATGCACAACAGGTGGAGGCAGGAATCCCCAGCGAGACAGCAAGTCGGAGGTGTGCTGAATCCCAGGACCCAGCTGGGTCCCAACCTGATGCTGAGCCTATGGAAGAGGTATTCCTGGAGCTGATGGAGACGATGGAGAGCAGTCAGGGCATTCAGAGGGAGATGTCAGCGACACTCCTGCAGATCCATGGCTGATTGAAATAGTCCCAAAGGCTACGAGCCAGAAGATGTTGCCGGCAATGCGTGGCATCGAGGCCAAAGCTGCTGGGGTGACCGCAGTGGGGCGCCTAGTGCACGACATCAGCAGCATTAGTGAAGGTGTCCAAGGCATCGCGAAGTCAGTGACGGCTATGGCTGAGGGTGTTGGCAGAATGTCTGCCTTGCTGGGGGATGTTACCGTCCCAAAGGCTACAGGCGCAGGTGATGTTGCCGGCAATGAGTGGCACCGAGGCCAACACTGCTAAGGTGGCAACCGCAGTGAAGAACCTAGTGCACGATGTCAGCAGCATTAGTGAAGGTGTCCCAGGCATTAGCAGTTGGTGACAGCCATGGTTGACGGTGTTGGCAGAATGTCCGCCTTGCTGGGGGATGCTACCCAGTACCTGGCTGACGTTGATGAGGTTCTGCGGGACATGTCCCGCTCTCAGATGGGAATGGTTGAGGCATTGCGGAGCTTGTCCCAGTCACAGGTGGGCATGGCTGATGCACTGCAGAGTATGGTCCCAGTCACTGAGGAGCATCGCTGGGGGCGTCGATACAATGGTGCAGGCCATAGGGAGCCGCCAGGGCTGGCAGTGCCATTTGATGTAGGGGCATCCAGGGCTTGAACCAACTGCCCCTCAAGGTGAACCCCAGAGTCCTCTGGAGGAGAGGGCACTGGGTAGCAACCCGGACCTGTCCCATGGCGTGATGACAGTGGCCACCAGCTCCCCCGAGTTCCACCTCTCTGATGAGGCTGTGTCTCACAGAACAGGGTGACACAGCAGTGCATGTGCTGCCGACAAGTGCGCGGGGGCCTCTGGCCCAAAAGAGGGGGTGGCACCATCGCGACAGTGGGGAATTGTTAAACAGTCTGTGTGTGCATGTGTCTGTCTGTGTCTAAAACACAGTTTTAGACCTCCCCACAGTTTTTCTTTAAAATATCCCTCAACCCACCCCTTCCCCCCCAAAAAAAGATAACTAATAGATAACTCTCCCCACCCCACCACCACTGACATTTTAGTACTTCTTAAGGAAGTCGATGAACAGCTCCCACCTCATGGAGAACCCCTCATCCATCCCTCTAATGGCAAACAGAATTTTTCCCAAGTGGAGGAATTCAGTTAGGTCCTGCACCCAAGCCCCAAAACATGACACTTCCAAGGCCCTCCAATTCAGCAGGATCATCCTCTGGGCTGGGAGGCAAATCTCACCACATCAGCTTCTTTCCCCACCAGAGCACCCAGATCATCAGACACTCTGAAAATTGCTACCCACAGGGACGGTGTTATCTCCAATCCCAATACACTTAACAGTACATCAGTAACCCTCCCTTCAGAACCCAACCAACTTCAGACAAGCCCAGAACATGTGGGTATGGTTTGCCAGGGACCCAGCGCACCGCATGCAATGGTCACCTGCTCCTGAGAAGAATCAGCTCATCCTGGCCGTTCTCATATGTACTCTGCGCACCACAATGAATTGGATACGTCTTAGCCTAGCACATGACGAGGAAGCATTAATCCTGGGGGCAGCAACATTAGGAACAAAATACTTAAGAGCTAACCCCACTGATCAGAATGCTCGCCTTCAGGCCTTGTACAATAACCTGACCCAGCCTTCAGACACCTGTCCAAATCCCAAACCGTTCCAATACAAACAAGTACACCCACTCCACACGGACGACCGCCTTCTCTG
Source organism: Scyliorhinus torazame (assembly GCF_047496885.1). Lineage (NCBI taxonomy): Eukaryota > Metazoa > Chordata > Chondrichthyes > Carcharhiniformes > Scyliorhinidae > Scyliorhinus > Scyliorhinus torazame. Next base: position 83,845,410 of record NC_092716.1, on the reverse strand, counting down.
CACCATAGATACCATAAGAAGTCTTATAACACCAGGTTGAAGTCCAACAGTTATATTTGGAATCACGAGCTTTCAGAGCATAACTCCTTCATCAGGTGAGTGAAGAAGTAAGTGACACAAACACAGCATATATAGACAAAGCCAATGATGCAAGATGATACTTTGAATGTGAATCTTTGCAGGTAATTAAGTCTTTACAGGTCCAGACGGTGAAAGTGGAGAGAGGGATAATCACAGGTTAAAGAGATGCGAATTGTCTCAAGCCAGGCCAGTTGGTAGGATTTTGCAAGCCCAGGTCAGATGGTGGTGGGGGGGGGGGGGGTAGCCCAGCACCACCGGGGAATCCATAATCTTCCACTCACCTTCACAAATCTACCACCCAGATTGGTCCCGATCTTTCAGACTGAAAGCCACCTTCCTGCTGATGGTGAAAGCATGGTAGCACAAGTGAATAGCACTGTGGCTTCATTGCGTGGATTTCCTCCGGGTGCTCCGGTTTTCTCCCACAGTCCAACGATGGGCAGGTTAGGTGGATTTGGCCATGATAAATTGCCCTTAGTGACCAAAAAGGTGAGGAGGGGTTATTGGGTTACGGGGATAGGGTGGAAGTGAGGGCTTAAGTGAGTTGGTGCAGACTCGATGGGCCGAATGGCCTCCTTCTGCACTGGACGTTCTATGTTTTATGATCAACATAGCTACCCTGCTCTTCATTTCAAGCCAAGAATGGAAGACATGATCCACCCAGCCCTTCCTTAGTGTAGTCTGGTCCGCCACTTTCAAGCGAGTTTCCTATAGATATATGAAGTCTGCCTTTAAATTCTTCAAATGCACGAACATGCACAACCTCTTAACAGGTCCATTCCAACTCACCAATCGAGTAAGGTGAGTGCCGAACAAAACAGAGCCGCTTTCTCCGTTTAAAGTTTGCAGCGCAATCTTGCAGCGTTCGGCCGTCTGATTGGGTTTAACGAGTCGGAATATATTTCCCTGCGCGGGGGCCACCAAGTTTGCGACCATCTGCAGCATGGTCACCAGCGGACAGGCCACCGAACATTTCAGTACATAAACCTCATTGTTTCGGGTTTTGCACCCTTTTAATATTTCACTAGTCAATATTGCCTCTCCTCCTGCAAAAGACATCACTTTATATTCTCTGCTTTAAATTTCATCTGCCATGTGTTTATCCACATATGTCTTCTTGATATCTACTATCCTCCTCAGTTTACAACATAGTTTCATGTCATCTACAAACTTAGAAATTATGTCCTGTATACCCAAAACAAATCAGAGGATCCCACTGTACTTCTCTCTCTAGTCTGAAAAACAACCATGCCCCATTACTTTGCTCTCTGAATCTCAGCCAATCTCACATCAATGCTTCCACGGCTCCTTTCATCCCATGGGCTTCATTTATTTTAAACTTTATTTTTAAACTTTACGAAGTGGTAATTTAATACAGTTTTGTGGCACAGCGGGAGCATCCCTACGTTTAGGCTAGAAACTCCAACCTCAAGTACATTTCAGGATGTGGACAACCACAGAAGGTAGATGGCCACAGAAAGTGCATTCATAACATAGCCAAACAGATTGATCATCAGCCTGTAAATCCCTCCACTATACCCAACGGCAGGCAGTAGATATTGAGAGTGTTTCTTGGTCTGGCATACAGCACAAGGCAATGCAACCACTGCAGTACTTTGCCAAACATAACCATGGACCATCCACACCCTCTTAGGGCATGGCACCTGAGGGAGAAGGAAATACACAGAAAAACACCCTGCCCTCAACCATAATTTATTTTATTTTTAAGAATTGAAAAAAGTTAGTCAAACATAATTTGCTGAATAATCAGGAGGAATCATCCAAAAAAGTGTATTTGATACTACACAACTGTATTCTAATGTAGTACAGTTAGTTGTTTTCATGGCTACAACTTCCATTAGTTACAAGCGCTAGGGTTCATCATTCTATCCATGTATTAAATTGCTGGCTAGCAGTATAAAAGGTTGAAGGATTCAATTAGTGTAGCTCAGGCTAGATAATTCACATGCAGGAGCACAGAATCAAGCTCTGCTTTGAATTCTGGCAAAGTTTGACTCTGGCATTTTAATCTGATTGAGCCCTGAAGAATGACCATTTGTGGGCTGGGGGCTTTTGTACAGAAGGAAACAAATGATCCTTGGACATTCTTTCTACAACAAACTCAAAAATGTAATACGACTACTACTCTGAGCAGCACGGTAGATCAGTGGTGAGCACTGTTGCTTCAGAGATCCAGGGTCCCAGGTTCGATTCCCGGCTTGGGTCACTGTCTGTGCGGCGTTTGCACTTTCTCCCCGAGTCCGCATGGGTTTCCTCCAAGTGCTCCGGTTTTCTCCCACAGTCCAACTGTGCAGTTTAGGTGGATTGGCCATGCTAAATTAGTGTCAAAAAAAAGGTTAGGTGGGGTGCTCTTTCCAAGGGCAGGTGCAGACTCGATGGGCCAAATGGCCGCCTTCTGCACTGTAAATTCTATGATTCAAACCATCTTCCCCATAGACTTACAGCATTCAAGGCTGTATTGCACTGCAGCAAGATAACGGACATTGGATAGTTGGATCTGATTACCATAGAATCCTTACAGTGCAGGAAGAGGCTATTCGGCGCATCAAGTCTGCACTGACCCTCTGAAAGAGCACCCTACCTAGGCTCACTCCTTCACCCTATCCCCGTAATCCCAACTAACCTGCACAGCTTTGGACAATAAGGGGCAATTAAACATGGCCAATCCACCTAACCTGCACATGTTTGGACTGTGGGAGGAAACCGTCCGGTACCCATGAGACCCACGCAGACACAGGGAGGAAGTGCAAACTCCAAACAGATAGTCACCCAAGATCAGAATTGAACCCGGATCCCTGGCACTGTGAGGCAGCAGTACTAACCACTGCTACATAGCAGTGATTACAAGGCAGTAACCTCATCTATGCTAAGAGATCATAAACCACAAGAGTGAAGTAGTGCTTATCTGAATCCCAAAGGAAATTGTAGCTTTGTCTTTTATTAGGGCCCTGCATCAGTGTCATTGCAGAGAGTGATAACCAGAAGGAATATTGCACACTGAAGCATTAACTGTCATCAGTGCAAGCTTATCAAATGATAACAGCTGAATAATCAATTAATATATATTGGTTTATATTAAGATTAGTTGGTTACATATAAATCAATTGTTCTCTTTAGGAGCAATCTATAGATACTAAAATGCAACAATTACTTCACTAGTACTGTTCACTTAGCAAGCACCACAGGATTCAATGTGCCAAAACATAACCAAATTCATCTGGTGGATGTGATATTTTTTTTTTTTTTTTTTTTTTAAATAAATGGATCACAAATGTGATCTATTAATACCTTTATAACATCAAAGGCAGACAGCATTCTCAAACAGGAATGTTCTTGCATGTGCATTAACCAGAGAGAGGAATTTTCCAATACTCAAACATTTTCCTTCTCACCAAAACATACTGTACATTTGATGTTCCTGACTCTAGGTTCATTCCATATTTTCTTTTATCACATGGATTTGAGTTGTGACTGAACATCTGATTATAGGAACAACTGCTAGCCACACAGCTAATCATTCTTCTCCCTCTTGCTCCCACTCCACCCTACCCACAAAATTGGTAACTGGTAACTTCTTTTTAGGGAGATCCATTGTTCGATCGTTTAGTACTTGGGTCATCCGCTGCCCTTTCTATGTCCTCTGTACAACTGTTTTAAGTTTTCCTGACTCTAAACATGGGTGCATTTTAGCCTCATCTGCAAGTTAACTGCTAGAGAGAGCAGGACTCTTTGCTCAGATTTGCCTTGGAGCTATCTGGGCTTCTTTGGACATCCAAGACTACACTTCTCAACTGGACACCATATTAAGACTCAGCTGCTGTGTCCGTGTTTCTTAAAGTTTGAAGTCACTTGGTTTAGCCTTCAACCATCCCTCATTTCTGCTCTTACCTGCTGAGCCTTCGACTGCTCGTCAGCTACAATCTGGTTCCTGACCACAAATTCGCTCTGAGCCATCCCCACTGGCTCTAGATCTTAGGGTGAACTCCAAGGTAGCCACAGTTTATCTACCCCATGAACCGTTCGGCACACTTTAGATGTTCACGCCCATTGAGATATCTCCAGCAATGCATCTTCCAAGGCCCTATCATTCAAAATCACTCATCAAACCAATCTCAGCACCCAGATATCAGATCTTCAATGCTCTAAACGGATTCCAGCCAACCTACACTAACTTTTGATTAACTCTGGACTCCCTCCTATTATGTAATCAGACCTGCAACTTGAGATTCCCTCTGTCTATTTGCATGTGCAATTTGACTGCTGATCCAAACCCGAGCCCATCAATCTTCGTTCCCTCTTTTTCCTTTCTATCATGCCTCCTTTCATATATCCTCTCAAATTCTTAGTCCAACTCTTCAGTATTCCTCAACCTTCTACCCCAGCCACCATCCCAGCCTGGACTCCTGCAGACGAACAAAGAAAAGTACAGCACAGGAACAGGCCCTTCAGCCCTCCAAGCCTGTGCCGGCCACGCTGCCCGTCTAAACTAACATCTTCTACACTTTCTGGGTCTGTATCCCTCTATTCCCATCCTCTTCATGTATTTGTCAAGATGCCCCTTAAATGTCACTATCGTCCCTGCTTCCACCACCTCCTCCGTCAGTGAGTTCCAGGTACCCACTACCTGCTGTGTAAAAGAACTTGCCTCTTACATCTCTCAACCTTGCCCCTCGCACCTTAAACCTATGCCCCCTAGTAATTGAGCCCACTACCCTGGGAAAAAGCCTCTGACTATCCACTCTGTCTATGCCCCTTGTAATGTTGTAGACCTCTATCAGGTCACCCCTCAACCTCGGTCATTCCAGTGAGAACAAACCGAGTTTATTCAACCGCTCCTCATAGCTAATGTCCTCCATACCAGGCAACATCCTGGTAAATCTCTTCTGCATCCTCTCGAAAGCCTCCACATCCTTCTGGTAGTGTGGCGACCAGAATTGAACACTGTACTCCAAGTGTGGCCTAACTAAGGTTCTATACAGCTGCAACATGACTTGCCAATTCTTATACTCAATGCCCCGGCCATTGAAGGCAAGCATGCCGTATGCCTTCTTGACTACCTTCTCCACCTGTGTTGCCCCTTTCAGTGACCTGTACACCTAGATCTCTTGGACTTTCAATACTCGAGGGTTCTACCATTCACTGTATATTCCCTACCTGCATTAGAACTTCCAAAATGCATTACCTCACATTTGTCCGGATTAAACTCCATCTGCCATCTCTCTGCCCAAGTTTCCAAACAATCTAAATCCTGCTGTATCCTCTGACAGTCCTCATCATTATCCACAATTCCACCAACCTTTGTTGTCTGCAAACTTACTAATCAGACCAGTTAAGTTACATTTTCCTCCAAATCATTTATATATACTACGAACAGCAAAGGTCCCAGCACTGATCCCTGCGGAACACCACTAGTCACAGCCCTCCAATTAAATGAAATGAAAATCGCTAGTCACAAGTAGGCTTCAAATGAAGTTACTGTGAAAAGCCCCTAGTCGCCACATTCCGGCGCCTGTTCGGGGAGGCTGGTACGGGAATTGAACCGCGCTGCTGGCCTGCCTTGGTCTGCTTTCAAAGCCAGTGATTTAGCCCTGTGCTAAACAAGCTTAGAAAAGCATCCTTCCATTGCTACTCTCTGCCTTCTATGACCTAGCCAGTTCTGTATCCATCTTGCCAGCTCACCCCTGATCCAGTGTGACATCACCTTTTGTACCAGTCGACCGCGAGCCTAGAGCTTCCGCCTGTACCTCCCTTGGCATCTGCTTAAGGACTTCTTGTCTTCAGCAGGTTGAGGTGGTTGAAATCATCATGGTGTGCTCATTGCCCACCTAGCCTCCATATTTAAAAAAAAAAACTTACCTATATTTGTAGCCACTTGACCTTGCCATTGCATGTGACCATGCTACACCCATTATCCAACCTGACATCTGATTTCCTTGTATTGCTCTCCCCACACATTCTAACCCCATTTCCATAAGCGTCTTCCTGAAACAAGATCATCTCTAGCTTCTCTTCTCAAATATAAATCCTCTCCCCACCTTTCCCATCCTCATCACCCCCTCTTCCCGCCTTTCCCATCCTCACCACCCAAGTCTGAAGAACCCACAGACTGACACTGGTCAGTCCTGTCACAGCCAAGATTGACACCCACATCACTTCTCCTAGCTCCTCTTGGCCAAGTTATTATTTTCCTAGCTCTGACCTTTCATGTCAATTTTCTCTCCTATCTTCTTTCTTCCCCGCCCAGAACTTACAAGAGCTGTTGCCAATTTTTGAAAAACACAATTCATTCCTACAAACTTGTGATTCTGAGATGCATATTTATAAACTGCCATTTTAATAGACAAGAGTTTTCACATGGTACTCCTAACCTGAAGCAAAATGACATGTAGTTAACCTAATGATGGCACAACTGTCAATCTTCATTTTCCTCCCTTGTCCAGGGTCATAATAACTGTGGTGGACCACTGTAATAGGAGATGCAAGGTAGGACCTGCACTACAGGTTCACCGGTAGCTCCTGCCGGCTGGCTCCGCCCACAGAGAACTGTATAAATATGCATGACCTCCAGTGCCCTGCAATTTTGCCAGCTGCAGCAGGAGGCCTCGCATCTGACTGTAATAAAGCCACAGTTGTACCCAACGTTGTGCAATTGATCGTGCATCAATAACAAAGCAGCTAATAGCATAGCATTGATTCTGTACTGGCTTTCAAAATAAGTTGTCATTTTCTCACCCTCTCCATATTCTATTTTTTCTTTTCCTAATATATTTTTCTTTTCCTAATATTTAGCCATTTCCCTTTTTCAAAAGTGGTAATGAATTCTGCTTTCACCACCATATCTGATGGATCCCACTTTTGGGACTTAAAGAAGGGATACATAATTGGGTCAAATAACTGAACACTGTCTGCTATAAGCACATCTTGTCCAAGGAAGACAATAATGGAATCCCAAATTATAATAAGCAGAATACACATTTCAAATCACAGTAGAGTTTATGCATAATTGCTTGCATCATCAAAACTTACACAAGTCGGATACAAAAAAAAATCTAAACCATTGTATCACTTAAACCGCCTGCATCACTATATGCTGCAGCCAGATTTCTTCTTTCAGCTTGCATTGACTTTCAAAGAGGATGGAGAGCCAACACCCATAAGCGGAATAACATTCCGTCCTTCAAGGAGGGAGTGAAGTGCAAAAAAAAGGGTCAGGCAGCAAGAGAGGAAAAAAAATAGGGAAGGGCGTGAATGTGTAAAACCAAAAGAATGAATTCTCCTGCCCCTGAAGGTTTCCACAGCTCCTTGAAGGATCTAGTGAAAGCTCCAAAATAAGTGATAGAAGATAAACTAACACAAGGGAAGAAACATTTTGTAATAAACAAAACAAAACATTGGGCTGCATTTTAAATTATGGGGGGAAAAAATCTAATGGGTTTAGAACCCCAGATGTCTTTTCCTTGGGATTTTGCTTATATCACAGGATTTATCCTCAAAAAAGAGGAGAGCAAAAATTCAATTGAAACCTGAGCAAAATGTAATGGGCAGGGGCTTAAACAGACTAATATACCAAGTGGCACATGATAGATTCATCTTTTCAATCTATGAATCACCACTTGAAAAATGCTGGAATGAATTATTCCAACCAGTAATTCTTCATTCTTTTACCTGAATGGCTTTTCAAAATATATTCTTTTCATGTATTACTGGGCAGTGTGCATATCTGACTGTTCACAGCAACTGATTGAACGGATAATGGAATCAGGTGATCCATCACTCTAAACGGAATGGAATGCGGTGCCGAATACCACAAGCAGCACATCACTTGGTAACCTAGGTGCACAGGCATACATATGTAGCTATCTTGAAGAAACTGGAATGTGTGCTCGTAAATGTGAAGCTTATCTTTCATAAGAAGCATGCAACAGACAGAGCTAAACAATTCTTTAACCAATGGATCAGATCAAAGCTGGTCAGTCCTGTCACATCCAGTTATGAGTGGCAGTAGACATTTAAATTAGTCGGAGGAGGTGGCTCCACAAAGGGGGGGGGGGGGGGGGAGGTAAGGATATGATGGAGCCAAGCACTGACAAAGCTGAAGCATTTGCAACTATTTTCAGTCAGAAAAGTGTGAATGATCCATCTCCACCTCTTTTTGAGGGCTCCAGCATCAGATGCCAGTCTCCAACAATTTTGATCACTTCACATGATTTCAAGAAACAGTTGAAGGCAATGCATACAGTGAAGGCTGTGACAGTATTCTCACTGTAAGACTTGTGCTCAGGAACTAACCACCCCTAGCTAATGTTGCAGTGTATCTATAACACTGGTATCCTCCCAGTAAATGTGGAATACTGCCTCCTTTCCATTAAAAACCAGGACAAGTACAATCTGGATAATTACCATCCCATCAGTCAAAGTTGAATCAACAAAGTGATGGAAGGCATCACAAGACTACTATTGAACAGAACCTGCTCAGTAAGTTCTGCTAGAGTATTTCTGCTCAAGATCTCAATCTTGACCCAACATAGATAAAAGAGCTGAATTTCAGGAGGCCAGAGAGATTGCCCTTGATATCAGAACAGCATTTGACCAAGTATGGCATTAAAGAGCCCTAGTGCAAAATTGAAGTCAGGAAGAAACAATTGGTTGGAGTCATACACAGCATACGAGCAAGATGGCGGTGGTTGGGGGAGGCCAATTATCTCAGTCCCAAGATATTGCTGCAGGAGCTCCTCAGGGTAGTGTTTTAGGCCTAATTTCTCTCCATCGTAAGGTCAGAAGTGGAAATGTTCACTAATGAATAGCACTGAACACTGAGCAATGGATATCCTGCGGGACAATGGCTACCTGATCAGATCATTTCATGCTGTATATCGCACAAATTCATGAATGGGCTGGAGGCGGTTACTTTCAGCCCTGAAATACCCAGTCTACTTCAAGAGTGCTCTGGAAGGGCAAGGCATCTCAAGGTGAAGCTAGCTGTTCACACTGTCACTATGCAGTGGAGTGGTATTCACCACTAAGAGGGTGCCGCCGTCAAGCCAAAAAAGCATTCTGCCTATTGCACAAATGAGTAATAAGGAACACGAATTTCAGAGCCAGTGTGATGCTAGGCGAGTAGGCTGTACATCCCAAAGACTGGCGGAATGTATCAAGCAGCATGTCCCTCTCATGGTTCGCGATGGGCAAAGTACAGACCGTATTGAACAAGCCTATGCTTGCAAAATTCAAAGTGTCCAACATTAGATGTGATTCCACAATTGACAACATTTTGCTAAATAATCCTCAGTGTGCTAAGAATTACTGACAACCAATTTAAGATTGCAGTGTGTCACATGTACTGGAAACTACATTTTACACAGGGCCATGTTCTTTGCAGACAGATAGAAAATCTACACATTGTGCATTTTTCAGCTAAACAAAAAAAGTGACAGCCATTCGCTGATTCATTCCCCAGGAAAATGCCTTGACCAGAAACAAGCTGTCCGGTTTACATTTCAAACAATCTCAGGTGTGAAAAATTTGGTTGTAATGGTCTACTTTATCCACTTGTGCTGTGGTTTGGAGAGACCCTAGATTCTGATATACTGATGGAAGTGAACAAGGAGCTTAAGATCTGTGACTTTTGTCTTTTAGTTGGGACATCGCTTGTTTATCCTGCAGCACTGTTTGCTCCCCAGGTAGCTGCAGGGGATATGCCAGGAGCAGAGTTCAAAACTGTTGTCACAGAAGCCACCACACAATTCAAATTTTATTTTCAAGGCCCCTGTGGAACAAGACTACCACCAGCACTTGCTCGTCATGAAAGTGAAGTCATTTTTAAATTAATTTGTATAAATATTCACAGGTCTTTCCAAACAGTGATGAGTAGGTCAAGTTATGTTTTCAAATAGTAGCACTTTAACAAATAATGGTGCTTTCAGCAATAAGTTTCAGTGACTGACAAATGACTATCAACTCATGAATTTAATTACAAAATCAACTTTTTTGTGATTCTTTGGATTTATAAGGTTGTTTCTTCTAAATGCCTGTCAGCTGAATAGTACTGTCACAACATTCAATCATTGTATTGTACAGAAATGCCTTTAAAACATTAAAGTATAAGTAAATTTCAAACAATGCTCGGCAGTTAACCAGCAGTCACCATTAACTGGTGCATTCTCCATGGCAACATCTCTACCAGAGTCCACTTGCCAACCGATCAGCACCCTCTTCTCATATAGTATAAAGTTAGTTCTACTGACATTATATTCATCCTGATGAGTGAAAGATGAAAAACTTCAACAAAATGTATTTTTCTGCAATACTCAAGTTCTGTACTACCAAATGACTATTTAAATAAAAAGAAATACTGCAACTATTTATAGGAGTCTTTTATATATTCCTAGTTGTAATATTTTGGACCATTTCAAACAATTTGTCCAGGCACATACAAGTACTGCTAAGCCTGAGTTTCTGCAAATTCCTCAGCTACTTCACAGATCACTATTCCAGTGCAAACTAGTATCGTTTGGACTGGCTATATTCCACAGCAACAAGGGGAGATAAAGTTCCTGCAAAGAATTTGAATGTTGAACCAATAAACAGTGTAGATAACAACTGCCGCCTGAGCCAAATTAATTGCAAAGAAATGCAACTCTTCTAGAATTTGTAAATTGAAGTGTCAGCATCTAATCATTATCCACTTGGAACCATCTCTCAACTGGGCAGTCACCTTCAACTAGAATAAATCTGTATTGCATGTACAGATCACATCAAAGCATTTCAGTAAATTAATACATTATAAAAGCAGTTCAAAATGTAAAAAAACAACAATTTGCACATAGCAAGGTCCTATAAAACAAAAAAATCTATTTGGATATCTTACATATTTGGCCACAAGAACCTTTACATCTACTTAAGCATTCAGAGAGAGGGTAACTGTTAAACCTCTCAATTGAAGACACCTCTAACAAGTGCTCATCCCAGCTTAGCAATACTCAGCATATTGCCTGCTGAACAGATGACGAGTCTTATGGAAACTTGGTGGCCAAGTCTCCCGAGCACAGCTTCCAACAGTCCTGGAGAACTATTCCTTTAAAATTATGTGCCACAGCTATGCTGCTTTATGAATGATAGGTACCAGATACTATGGTGCAGAAAGAGACCATTCAGCCTATTTCGGCTGCTCTGGCCAAAAAGAGAAGAAAAAGAAACCAGCTGCTCATTTTAATCCCCATATTCCAGCATCTGGTCCGTAGTCTTGCGGATCCAAATGTGGTGGTGGTGGGGGGGGGGGGGGGGGGGGAGGAGGTTGGGATAGTCAGAAACCAAGTGGCACGAGTATGTGTCAGGAAGTGTGGTAGCTTAGGTACAGTGGACAGGAAGGACTACTTTCTTCTTACTGAGGTGTCAATAACAGGGGGGGGGGATAGGATTTAAATCAAATGGCAAGAGGGATTAGAAGAGGTAAAGATACATTTTTTTCAACCCGAGTGACGGGTCTGGCAACTCACTGCCTGAAAAATGGTGGTGGATGGAGAAATTCTTGTATTTAGGAAGCTTTTGGATAAATACTTGGGATTGCTATGGACCAAGAGGCCTCCTGCTGTGCTGTACTTTTTCTATATTTCTCTGAAAATTGGAATTCAGGGGAGTAGGGAACAAAAAAAAAAAAAGACTACGAACGGAGTTGAGGCCCAGCAAGATCAGCACCAATAATAATAGTCGTATTATTGTCACAAGTAGGCTTACATCAACACTACAATGACGTTACTGTAAAAATCCCCTAGTTGCCACACTAGCGCCTGTTCGGGTACACAGAGGGAGAATTCAGAATGTCAAATTCACCTAACAAGAACGTCTTTCGGGACTTGTGGGAGGAAACTTGAGCACTGGGAGGAAACCCACACAGACACTGGGAGAAGGTGCAGACTCCGCACAGACAGTGACCCAAGCGATAATCGAACCTGGACCCTGGTGCTGCAAAGCAACAGTGTTCACCACTGTGCTACCGTGCATGGCAAATGGGATAAACAGAGAGAAGGATCAGGGTCAGATTAAATTTGGGGACTCAAACCAGAGGATTCACCCTGCACACAGGGAACTGCATGCCCAGATTTTAAAATGCAAATTCCAAATGAGGAGCAATAAAGAGATACAGAAGAGTTGGCAGCAGTCCAAAATAGTCTTGCAAAGCTGGGATGAGCCCACAAAAGGGGCAAGGGACTAACTAACCATTTACAGCATTGGAAAAAGCTAGTAAGTGCTTGCATGATACATGCTTCACCCAATTATTCCCTCATCTTATAAATGGTTCCCAAAAGATCCACAGGACCATTTTGTGCATTTTAATTGATGCAATAAAGTGATTTTAGAAACTACCATGAATGTCTAAACTAGCAAGTACTAATTCAGTAGTATAGGTTAATTGTGCCTAAAACAGTTGTAAGTACTAATTCAGTAGTATAGGTTAATTGTGCCTAAAACAGTTGTATTACACATCGATTTCTTCACCAATGAATCCAAATAACTTTAGCTAAATAAGGTGCACACAAAGTACGAGGGGAGTCAGAAGATGCCCATATAGGGTTTGGGTATGTACTCCCATCTGTGGACGGAGCCTTCAACCATGACCTCCTAACTGGCGAGTGTGCTACCATTGAAAATATTTAAGAAATCCTCTTTTCGATATAGTTGTTTGCAGTGTTAATGTAAATCCTTCTTGCGACAATAATAAAGATTATTATAGGATGAGAAAAATAGGTCTAGACCATCTGACTTTAAAGTAGTCAGGCTCTAAAGTAATTTAGTTCTCACATTGCTAAATGTGTGATGAATGAATGTGCGGTAGACCAGATTAATATGAAGCCACACTGAATGGATCTAAATTTCAAAGCTCCATGGAGGTTTGGTAAATTTTTCCACTTACATTATTGCTGTATTTGCAGTGTAACACCTCTACACTTGCAGTCAAAGATCTCTGTTCCTTAAACTTACTTTCAGGTTGTCATGAGTTATGTTCCCAGGAAAATACTTTGAGTACCCAATTCTCTTTTTTCCCCCAATTAAAGGGTCAATTTAGCATGGCACAACTTTTCGGGTTGTGGGAGTGAGACCCACTCAGACACGGGGAGAATGTGCAAATTCCATACAGGCAGTGACCCAGGGCCGGGATTGAACTCGGGTCCTCGGTGCCTTGGGGCAGCAGTGCTAACCGCTGTGCCATGTCGCCTATGCTCCCAGGAAAATACTGACCTGTTTTGGCACTAAGGGAAACGCATTTTGGATAGGGCTACAGTGAGAAAGTCTGTGCCATAATAGAAAAATTGTGTCTAAAATGAATATTCACAAAATTACAATTTTCCAAAAATTGCAGCTTTTTCAAAAAAGTAGTTAATTCAGTAAATGGCATTTAGAATTCAATTTTAAAAGCAGGTTCACTTGGGAGGTTCTTAATATATGGATTGAGAAACTGACAAAAATACATTAATATGAAAGGGAAAAGGAACAGTATAGTCACAAAAATCTGCTGTTTTACAGAGAACAGTACAGCACAGAACAGGCCCTTCGGACCTCGATGTTGTGCCGAGCATTGTCCGAAACCAAGATCAAGCTATCCCACTCCCTGTCATTCTGGTGTGCTCCATGTGCCTATCCAATAACCGCTTGAAAGTTCCTAAAGCGTCCGACTCCACTATCACAGGCAGTCCATTCCATACCCTAACCACTCTCTGAGTAAAGAACCTACCTCGGACATCCCTCCTATATCTCCCACCCTGAATCTTATAGTTATGTCCCCTTGTAACAGCTACATCCATCCGAGGAAATAGTCTCTGAACGTCCACTCTATCTACCCCCCTCATTATCTTATAAACCTCTATTAAGTCACCTCTCATCCTCCTCCGCTCCAAAGAGAAAAGACCTAGCTCCCTCAACCTTTCCTCACAAGACCCATCCTGCAAACCAGGCAGCATCCTGGTAAATCTCCTTTTCATCCTTTCCAATGCTTCCACATCCTTCCTATAATGAGGTGACCAGAACTCCATACAATACTCCAAATGTGGTCTCACCAGTGTCATGTATAGTTGCAGCATAACCCTGCGGCTCTTAAACTCAAGCCCCCTGTTAATAAACGCTAACACACTATAAGCCTTCTTCACGGCTCTATCCACTGGAGTGGCAACCTTCAGAGATCGGTGGACATGAACCCCAAGATCTCCCTGTTCCTCCACATTCCTCAGAACCCTGCCGTTGACCCTGTAATCCGCATTCAAATTTTTTCTACCAAAATGAATCACCTCGCACTTATCAGGGTTAAACTCCATCTGCCATTTTTCGGCCCAGCTCTGCATCCTATCAATATCTCTTTGCAGCCTACAACAGCCCTCCACCTCATCCACTACTCCATCAATCTTGGTGTCACCAGCAAATTTACTGACCCACCCTTCATCCCCCTCCTCCAAGTCATTGATAAAAATCACAAATAGCAGAGGACCCAGCACTGATCCCGGTGGTACACCGATGGTAACTGGTCTCCAGTCTGAATTTTCCATCCACCACCACCCTCTGTCTTCTATGTTACTTATCCAATTGGCCAAATTTCCCTCTATCCCACACCTCCTTACTTTCTTCATGAGCCGACCATGGGGAACCTTATCAAACGCCTTACTAAAATCCATGTATACGACATCAACTGCTCTACCTTCATCTACACATTTAGTTACCTCCTCAAAGAATTCAATCAAATTTGTGAGGCAAGACCTACCCTTCACGAATCCGTGTTGACTATCCCGGATTAAGCTACATCTTTCCAAATGGTCATAAATCCTATCCTTCAGGACCTTTTCCATTATCTTCCCGACCACCGAAGTAAGACTAACTGGCCTATAATTACCAGGGTCATTCCTATTCCCTTTCTTGAACAGAGGAACAACATTCGCCACTCTCCAGTCCTCTGGCACTATCCCCGTGGACAGCGAGGACCCAAAGATCAAAGCCAAAGGATCTGCAATCTCATCCCTTGTCTCCCAAAGAATCCTTGGGTATATCCCATCTGGCCCAGGGGACTTGTCGACCCTCAGGTTTATCAGAATTGCTAATACATCCTTCGTCAGAACATCTACTTCCTCCAGCCTACCCGCCTGAATCACACACTCATCCTCAAAAACATGGCCCCTCTCCTTTGTGAACATTGAAGAAAAGTATTCATTCAACGCCTCTCCCATTTCTTCTGACTCCATGCGCAAGTTCCCACTACCTTCCTTCACCGGCCCTACCCTCACCCTGGTCATTCTTTTATTTCTCACATAAAAGAGTAAAAAGCCTTGGGGTTTTCCATGATCCGACCCGCCAAGGACTTCTCATGCCCCCTCCTAGCTCGCCCATGCCCTTTTTCCAGCTCATTCCTTGCTACCTTGTAACCCTCAAGTGACCCTACTGAACCTTTTCTCATCCTTACATACTGTTCCTTTTTCCTCGTGACAGGACATTCAACCTCTTTTGTGAACTATGGTTCCCTCACACGGCCATTTCCTCCCTGCCGGACAGCGACATGCCTATCAAGGACACGCAGTATTTGTTCCTTGAACAAGCTCAACTTTTCATTTGTGCCTTTCCCTGACAGTTTCTGTTCCCATCTTACGCTCCCTAATTATTGCCTAATCACATCATAATTACCCCTCCCCCAATTATAAACCTTGCCCTGCCGTATGGCCCTATCCCTCTCCATTGCAATAGTGAAAGACACCGAATTGTGGTCACTATCTCCAAAGTGCTCTCCCACAAACAGATCTAACACTTGGTTTGGTTCATTACCCAGTACCAAATCCAATGTGGCCCCCCTCTTGTCGGCCTATCCACATTGTGTCAAGAAACCCTCCTGCACACACTGTACAAAAACTGACCCATCCGAACTGTTCGACCTATAGAGGTTCCAATCAATATTTGGAAAGTTAAAGTCACCCATGACAACTACCCGGAGACCTCCACACCTATCCATAATCTGTTTTGCAATTTCTTCTCCACATCTCTATTACTATTTGGGGGCCTATAGAAAACTCCTAACAATGTGACCGCTCCTTTCCTATTTCTAACTTCGGCCCACATTACCTCAGTAGGCAGATCCCCTTCAAACTGCCTTTCTGCAGCCGTTAAACTATCCTCGATTAACAATGCTACTCCTCTACCTCTTTTACCACCTTCCCTATACATCTATATCCCGGAACTTCCAACAACCATTCCTGTCCCTGTTCTAACCATGTTTCCGTAATGCCACAACATCGTAGTCCCAAGTACCAATCCATGCCCCAAGTTCACCAACTTATTCTGGATGCTCCTTGCATTGAAGTAGACACACTTCAACCCACCTGTCTGCCGGTACACTCCTGCGACCTTGATACCCTCCTCAGTACCTCACTACTCTTGACACTGGCTTCTAGATTACAGCTCGTTTCCCCAGCCCCCAGACAAATCAGTTTAGTTTTGCTCAAACAAAAGGCTAGAAAATAAGTGTGTAAGAAAAATCAAATCAACAACCCAGAAGGAAAGACTGAAAGAAAAGCATTTCCTGATTACTTTTAGAGATTTCTGGTATTTGCCATTTTTAACCACATTCCAAGAATTTTTTTTAAAACACACCCTCAATTGCTTAAGGGCACCTGTTATAAATTAAATGTTGATGACATCAGGTAGGGTGAAACCAGTCCTCCCCTGAAAAGGAGATTAGGGAATCATTTTTTTAAAAAATCCAATAACTTTCATAGTCATTGTTTTTAAGAATCGGTCATGGTAGAATTTTAACACATGATCTTCCTTCAGCCCCACAATCCTGATGACTGTGCTCTCTAATTCTAGACTGAGCATTCTTGATGTTTTCACTCCTCCATTGATGATCAGGTCTTCAACTGACCAGATCAAAGCTCAAATTCCTTAAGACACACTTAAAATCTAAGGTAGATCATGGTGTAGAAGTTGAAAGATGGCCGGATTTCTTTCACCACCATTAATCCTACTTTTACATATACTTGGCATATAAATCGACTCCCATTTTGAAGCACAATGTCACACTCCCAGGCATGTAAATTTAAAAATAAAATTGCCTTCGACTGCAAGTTGGTGCATGGGATAAAGCAGGCGACACGGGCGCTATTGCAAAGATGTGTCTCAATTAAAGACACACCCACACAGTAGACCATGCATGGCATGACAAGTGAAAATGTTGTCCAGCAAAACAAAGTATTGGAAGGGTTCTTCCTAATTATTCAGTCTATTGCCTTATTTCCCTTTTATTTTTGCAGTTACAGTTTTAATCCATGGATGGTTAATGGGCATGTGTCTTTAAGGCAAGCAGTCTGCATCTCTAACTCAAGCAGCAGAATTCAGAAGCCTTTGCTGGTTTAAACTGGAGTTGTAGACCAGCCGGCACCGGTGAGAAAGATGGACTGGAGGTAGAGTCTGATCCCACTCAAGGTAGGTGTTTAGGGCTCCAGAATGAGTCATTTTTTAGGGGCTTGAGGATAGGTGCGAGCCCCATTTGAAAGGGCCTGTGGACCACACTACATGTTCTGGTCCTTTCCCAAGCTTGTGGGTTTCTGGGTCTCCTTTTTCAGCACTGTATCCTGAATATGGAGTCGTTTAGTGACTATATTCAGGGTATCGAACCTGCCAGGGTTGTGGAGACGGACAGTTGCGGGGACGGTTACCCTGGCATTTGCCTCGCTGGTTGCTTGGAGGCGAATCCTCTTGAGTTAGAGATTGGTGACACCGCCTAGTGCCTCGGCACTGCTAGATTACTTTTTTTTTGCATCTCGAGAAGAAATATACTGCAAACAGGGTCAATTCTAGCAACTATTCATATTGTACTTCTAAGGAATTGGTCATGGTGAGCTGTTTGGGGGGGGGGGGGGTTACTAGGATATTATTCAGTTTATTGTTGTAATTTTGGGGTATAAAATGATAGAAGTTTTTCTTAAAAAAAGGGAAAGATGGGCTGGTGTTTCATTGATTTAGCTGGTGGCCAATGAATTGGCCCAAAAGGCTGTGCTCTGCCTGGTAACAAGTCTTATCCCACTGAAATGGTTCTGAGACCTGAAGGTTTGTTTCAATCCTGGCAGCATGGTGAAAAGACCCAGCTAATTCTCTTCAGAAAGATCCAGCTAACTCTCTCCAGAATGCCTGCTGTGAGGGGTATCTCTCTTTCCAGTAGCCGGTGGGTGCTGCGTCTCTGAAACTGCAGAGGCCTGAAGCCAAACGAAGGACCGAAAGCAAAGTTTGATGAAACAAAGTCTCTGCCTCTCCAGGAAAGGTGAGATCACTGTACTTCTCATCTATAGTGAAGATCAGTATAGGCTGCAACTTTAATCTGCAAACTTGCTGTGAAGGGAAGTATACCAAGAACCATACTCTGAAACAAAAACTCTTTTCTCCCTTTTACCTACCATTTTTCCCCTTTTCAAGTGGGAGTTAGACATTAGTTAATGGTCAACCAACTGTATCTGCTGAGTATTTTATTATACTGTTTATTTATAACAAAAAGTAATGTATTTACATTTACAACCTTGGTGACTGTAATTATTGGGCAGCCAAGGGCCAAAGACTTAGAGTACTTAAATTATCGGTTAATTCACTTGTGTTGCGACTCCGGGTGAGTGGGGCTGGAATTGACCGTGCACATACTCAGGGGGTCGTAACAGTATGAAGCTGGTTTTGAGGCAAATAGTCAGAATATTTGCTAACATCAAATAATCGTGCTGCAGTGGGAGAATATAGTGTTAATGAAAAAGTGCTGTGAATATGAAGAAGGCATCTCTGAAGAGGCCCAAGACCAAATGTGCTATCAGAATAGGGTCCAGTCAGCCATCTGATCTTGAATGGGTCCTCAAAAAGCAGGATGCATTACTGGTGTCATGTACCCAGTGTATATACACACGCAAAGTTAACAAACTCAAACCAAGAGTCCAGAGATTTCAGAGCAACAGCTAGTTGATATAGCCACTTTATGGAACACAGTAAGGTTGTGGAACACAACCAAGATTACACAGGGGCTACCAAAAGACCCCAATGCCAAAATTACTTGTTTCCAGCAATTCATCAGAATGCAGCAAAAACATATGGTACATCAGTAACATAGATAGAATCCATGAATTCTGATTTGCCCAACAGCCAAACATCACAATCCCTTGCAAGAGTTTTGTGATGTACTTGACAAACAGCTGGATAGAGTGATGTTATGGATTGATAAATGTGTAAAATAGGTGTCCCAGTGACCTACACAAAGAATGCAGCTTATTAGTGTGGGACATGTTGAGATCCCATACAATTACTGGATCAAGAGATGCCAGCAAAGCTAACACCCACATTATACCAGGTGGCCTATCATCTGTAGCACAACCTTTGGACACATGCCTTAACACACTACTGAAGGGTCAAGTTGTTCTGAATGGAATAGGAGGGTGTTTGACCGGAAAAAGTACAAATGTGTGCTACCCTGTTTGATGCTTTTTGTGGTTTCACAGTCAAATGGTGGGATGCTGCAAGTGCCATCAGAAAGTTCCAAAAAAATGTACGTATCCAACATAGTAGATGGAGAACATGGTGGATGGAGAGCATGATGATTTGATGTGGAGCAATGATTCGGTAAGCAGAAGCCACATCTGATCCAGAGTGGGATTCTTATGATGCCATAGCCAAAATGCCTTGAATTCTATGAACTCCTTACATCAGATGTCAAAGACAATGAATTGGTTGGTTTTTAAATGCTTTGATTATCGTTAATTTATTCAGCGAACAGTGACGTTAATTTAGTAATAAATTGCGTTTTTTTCACATCCAGTTGTTTTACAAGTGCATGAAGGGTAAATGGATAACTATGGAAAAAGTAGGGCCCATTCAGGACCACAGCAGTAATGTAGGTGTGGAGCCGGAGGACACAGGTAGGGTTCTAAATGAATACTTTTGTGTTGGTGTTTACCAGCGAAAGGGCTGGAGCAGGTATAGAAATCAGGCAGAAGGACTGTGATAAAATTAAAGAAATTAACATAGGCAGAGAGGAGATTCTGAGTATCTGGCAGGCTTAAAAGTAGACATCTCTGGGGCCAGATGAAATGTATCCCAGGCTGTTGGGTGAGGCAAGGGAGGAAATAGCAGGGGCGCTGCAATAATTTTCAATTCCTCTCTGGTCACAGGAGGTGCCAAAGGACTGGAGCCCAATGTGGTGCCATTATTCAAGAAGGGAGGAAAGGATAAACCAGCAAAGTATAGGCCAGTCAGGGGCGGCATGTGGTGCAGTGGTTAGCACTGGGACTGCGGCGCTGAGGACACGGGTTTGAATCCCAGCCCTGGGTCACCTGTCCATGTGGAGTTTGCACATTCTCCCCATGTCTGCGTTTGTTTCACCCCCGCAACCTAAAGATGTGCAAAGTAGGTGGATTGGCCACACTAAATTGCCCCTTAATTAGAAAAAAAAAATAATTGGGTACTTTAAATTTATTTAAAAAAAAATATAGGCCAGTCAGTCTAACCTCCGTGGCGAGGAAACTATTGAAAGCAATTTTGAGACCCACAAATTAATCTGCATTTGGACATGTATGACCGACTGGTAGAGAGGGCAGACACTGTACTGGACGCAATAGGAAAGAAATGGGAGGAGGACCTGGGGATTGAAATAGGATGAGGACTCTGGAACGAAGCATTGCACAGGGTCAACACCACCTCCACGTGCGCAAGGCTCAGCCTGACGCAGCTAAAAGTGGTACATAGAGCCCACTTAATAAGAACCCGTATGAGTAGGTTCTTCCTGGAGGTGGAGGATAGAGGTGAACGGTGCCAAGGAGGCCCGGCCAACCACGCCCACATGTTCTGATCTTGCCCCAGACTTGTGGGGTACTGGACAGCCTTCTTCGAGGCAATGTCCAAAGTGGTGGGATGAGGGTGGAGCCATGCCCGAAAACGGCGGTCTTCGGGGATACCAGACCAGCCAGATCTATTCCTTGGGAGGAGGGCGGACGCTCTTGCCTTTGCCTCCCTGATCGCCCGTCGTAGAATCATGTTCGGCTGGCGGTCAGCAGCACCACCTAAAGCTGCAGACTGGCTGTCCGACCTCTCGGAATCTCTCCAAATGGAGAAAATCAAATTCGCCATCAGAGGGTCAGACAACGGCTTCCACAGAACGGGGGAGCCATTCACCCAATTGTTCCGGGACCTGTTTGTGGCCAACGAACAAGTAGAAGAATAGCCAGGTTGCCAAGAATCAGGGGAAAGTAGCCAAAGCATGAGAGGGAGAGATAGACCGGGAAGGGGGGGGGGGGGAAAAACAGCTAACCCCAAGTGGAAAGAAAGGCAAACCACAGTGGGGGGGGGGGGGGGCGGGTAGAGGCAGGGAAATGACAGTCGGAAGGAGGGCACAGGATACGATAACAAACTTGGCATCTCCAGGAACAGAGAACAAGGAGCATACAGGCGAAAGATGGGAGGAACGGCTGAAGCGGAGGCGAGCGCGAGACGACAACGGCAGCGAGATCCGTCCGGGAGAAGCAAGTGACAACACCAATATCAAACCCATTAGAGTATTGCCCAATGTAATTGTTTCTCCGGCACCCAAATGCATATTTACCTCCCCTGTCTCTTTCTCCCCCCCCCCCCCCCCCCCCCACCCCTGAAACAGTCGCCCCCCCCCCCCCAAACAGTCGCCTACTTAGATGTTGTAAATACTTTTGCCAGTTGTACAGAGTTGCTGTTAAGCTGGTGCACAATACCCTACCAGTTATTCTATTTTATTTTTTATTATTACTTTAAAAAAATAATTGCATTCGGAGAAGCAGGAACGAAATAAAGAACAGTCAGCATGGGTTGTGTTAAAGGGAGATCATGTCTGACCAACTTGATTGAAAAAGAGGTTACCAGGTGTGTAGATTAAGGCAATGCATTTGACGTAACCTAATTGGGACTTCAGCAAGGCTTTTGAAAAGGTCCCAGGATCCAAGGAAATTTGGCAAATTGGATCCAGAATTGGCAGAGTGGCAGGAATCAGACGGGGATGGTCTAGGGACATTTTTCTGACTGGAACCCGAGTCCAGAGGGGTCCCACAGGGATCAGTGCCGGGGCCAAGTTTATGGTTTATATAAATGGTTTAGATGCAAATTGGAAGAGTTGATCAGTAGGTTTGTGGATGATATGAAAACTGGCAGGGTGGTAAATAGTGAGGATAGCCTTAGATTACAGGAAAATATAGACCAGATCAGATGGGCTGATCAGTGGCAAATGGAATTCAATCCAGATAAGTGGGAGGTTATGCACTTGGGCAGGACAAATGAGGCAAGGGAATATATGATAAATGGCAGGACCTGGGAAACACCGAGTATCAGAGGGACCTTGGTGTGCATGTACACTGGTCCGTTAAGGTAGCAGGGCAGGGTCGATAATGGTTAGGAAGGAATATGGTATACTTGCCTTTATTAGCCAAGGCAGAGAGTGTTTTCTGGAATTGCATAAAACATCAGCTGTGGCCTAACCAGAGTATTGTGTGCAGTTCTGGAATCCATTGATAGGAGGGATGTGATAGCACTGGAATGGGTGCAGAGGAGATTTATCAGCATGTTGCCTGGACTGGAAGAGTTTTTGTTCTGAAGAGAGATTGGATAGACTGGGGTTGTTTTCCTTAGAGCAGAGGAGACAGGGGGGGGGGGGGGGGGGGGGACACTTGATTGAGATTAAATTATGAAGGGCGGAGACAGGAAGAAACTGTAACACTTGGTTAAGGGATCAATGACCAGGGGCATAGATTTAAGGTAAGGGACAGGAGGTTTAGAGGGAATGTGAGGGGAAGAAAATCACCGAGAGGGTGCTGGGAGTCTGGAACTCACTGCCTGGAAGGGTGGTGAAGGCAGAAACGCTCATAACATTTAGATGTGCACTTGCAATGTCAAGGCTATGGGCCAAGTGCTGAAAAATTGGATTAGAATACTTAAATGGTTGTTTTTGGCCGACCCAGACATGATAAGCCTTTCCTGTGCTGTAGACCTCTCTGATTGTGACTGGCAGTAAACTCAGCCTTCCCCATTTTGAAGCTTCAAAGTTAGACTTGTACTCCATAATGTATGGCATCTTCTAAGTTTATGGTCACCTGCCCTTATATCTCCTGATTTATACGTTTTCCTGAAGTGCCTTGGTACAGAACTGAGTATTGCTGGAAAAAAATGTCAGACATTAAGTTTTGCCTGGAATTAATCAGGATACTACATAAGAATACCAATCTAAGGGTGCAAAACAACAATGTTACTGTACGAGATTATAAATTTAGAGTTGCCAATTCTTTTTTTCCCGATTAAGGGGCAAAACTGGCCTACCTTGCACATCTTTTTGGGTTGTGGGGGTGAGACCCACGCAGACACAGGAAACTCCACACAGACAATGACCCGGGGCCAGGGCCGGAATTGAACCCGGGTCCTCAGCACTGAGGCAGCAGTGCCAACCACTGCGCCACCATGCTGCCTGGCTGATTGTTTGGCAAGTACACCAATTGGTCGTGGTATTGACATGGAGATGTAGCAGTATTGACAGACAGTTAACTGCCATGCATTGTTTGAAATTTAACGAGGCAGTTTAACCCCGACTGGCCATGGCATTGCCCGGAGGAATGAGGCAGCGAATGGCTGTCACTTATTTCTTTTAGTTGAAACAGCACGTTTTTCGGTCTGTAAAGAACAGGGCCCAGCGCATTAATACATGTAGCTTCCAACACACACAAATTCACCGAGTCCAAATTGAATTGGTAGTCAGCAAATTTTTTTAACATTGAGTGTTATTTAGCAAATGCTGTCCAATCACAGAATCATATCTATTTTTTGTATAAATGTAGAATATCCAATTATTTTTTTCCAATTATGGGGCAATTTAGTGACCACTCCACCTACCCTGCACATCGTCAGGTTGTGGGAATGAGACCCAAGCGCACACGCACGCACACACACCCAGGAGAGCACTAGGAAGGTGGGTCACCTATATGACCCAGGGCACCAGGTTTAAAGCAGGCTGTCAGCACATGCAAGCCGATTGGCTGCCTTGTCGGCTGAATAATGGTGTTGCGTACCTGTCCGCCCCGACCCCACAGCCCACTTCCTGGCTACCCTCCCACTATTCCCCCTGGCCCTGGCAGAAGTCCCCCGGCTAGTGGCAGAAAGTATGGCGGTGCTGGATATTGTCTGTACAGCCCCCCCCCCCAACTCCGGCTCTCTCAGCCGCCACCACACCAGGTTCACAACTGTTGAGAGCATGTGGACTGCGCCGTCAGGAACTCGGCCCATCGGAGGCAGAGAATCACAGGTGGGCCCACTAATAATATGCAAACATTTAAATTACATGTAGTGTGCGTCGCATTGATGCCGTTTGAGTGGGGCATCGCGATTCGGCGTCAAAACGGCGCCGGCCGCGATTTCGCCGCTAGGAGCTATTCTCCGCCTGATCGCACGCCTCGATTTCGGCATCAGCTAATGGAGAATCCCACCACCTATTTCAGCATCAAGCATGCATAGGGAGCAAATGGGTCAGACCCTATTTACAAGGCTGCCAATAAGATCAACCTTATAGCATGTGGAACTGTTAAGAATCCCAGTGTACAGAAGCAGAAAAAATGCCAATTTTCTTTTTGCATGTATATGAATGTTTTGTCAATGACATACTGAAAATGCTTAAGAACTTCACAATGCCAGAAAAGACTCAATTCTGACCAAATGGCTGATAATTATTCAACACTGTTGATACAAAAACATACAAGTGACATTACCAGTACAATAACAGAAGTTCTCAAGTTACTATTTCTAATGTTGCGGTTTTAATGCTCCTCTTACTGCCAGCAGACTCCTGAACACTAATCATTTATTGAAATGCAGGAATGTTATGGGCCACTGACCTGAGATGCGACACAAAATTCTTCCTCCAGTAAAAAGTTTTGGATAGCTACTCGAATTAATTTTGTAAGCTTGACCAAAGTGCAGCATGATGTAGAAGAACTGCATTTCCTTTAGTGTTATGTTCTGTAATAGTCCCAAACCCAACCTACCTTCCAATCATGTTATGTTCTGTAATAGTCCCAAACCCAACCTACCTTCCAATCAAACTACTCAATATCCAAGATGACAAACGCTTCAGGAATAGTTTACAAAATGGATGCAAAATTTGAGTTTTTTTTTAAAAACAAAAACAGTATATAAGATAGCTTAGTATTAGTTATTGAAACTGTGCCAGGCAGCAAGAGAATCCTCAAAATATACTAAAATGCGACTATGTTTGGGCCTGTTCAAAGGACACTTATCTTCCAAAATGAAAGATGGTTATTCCTGTTCCAGCAAGGTGTACATTGAATAATTAAAATTGTTCTATTTAAGTTCAAGTAAAAAGGAACTGTACAATAGGACCTATTGTGGTGCAGTTAAATTCACCCCTTTCCCCTTCCTCTTTGTTTATCCCCTTTATTATAGTTTCAAGGCCAGGGGAAAAAACATTTTAAAGCAACTAAAGTCTTTAATTATCATGTCAGAATTTTTAAATAATTTAACTTTATTCCCACTTGAATGTGCGCAAAATTAAAACTAACTACAGAGGTTACGTGATCCAGTGGAATCTCAAAGTTCTTGTGAATTCAAATTTTGCAAGCATGTATTGAAGAGCAAGGTTTTTCCAATTCAACATTAATATATGGGATTTAAAATAAATCATGACCAGAATACTTAAACTTGGTTTTGGGCAAACAAACAATACAGACGATTGAGACTTGGAGCATCCAGCAGGAAAAATATGGACTTGTCAAGTCTAGTACAATCCTTTAAGATTTTGTACTTTTAGAAACCATCAGTATTTTGTGTTGGTTTGTAAGTAGTTGTGTCCTCAGTGGCACCCCTGTACCTTTCCTTACATTTTTTAGAGAGGGAAGTCATTGCCTCCTAGTCCAGTCCCTCCTAGCTTATCGTGCTAGGTCAGCCAGCACCCTCACTTTTCAGACTGTCATTTTAGTTTCAAGAAATCCACATTATATGAATGCAGCTGTCGATTACAGAATTCCAATGTGTTCCATTAAAGAACAAGGCTATATCCAAGATCTATTCCACTTCATGCAGACCCCAATGCAACACACTGACTGCTCGTCATTTGTTGAGCTCGGTGATTGCAGTATCCAAAGTAGCATAAAGTGAAAGTGGTTTGCAATGTTTTCCTTACTATCCACAGAAAATGCATGTCATGATATTCAAACACACACATCATGATGGACACACTAACAGGCAAATCAGAGTACACAACACCACAACCAATCACAGACAAGAACACCAACCACATAAAAAGCACGAGCACGACACCTGGAGGTCAGTAGGTCTGGGGAGAAGGAAGCATGAAAGAGCTGTTGAAACACCACAAGCAGGGAGCCCCCCACGTGCAGAGTGCAAAGACCAAGTTGTAAATAGTGAGTTTAAATAAACAAGTGTTGTACCATATGCAACTGTGTTGGCTCTTCTGTGTGTTAGAACACCCAACACCACATGGTACAGGAGTGGATCGATACCTGCCTACCAACCTGCCATTCTGGACATGGACCACACCGGCAAACCGCAGCCGATGCAAGTCACGGGGAACCTAGGCACCAACTGGAAGCTCTACAGGCAGCGATTTGACCTGTACATCCGTGCCACCGAAAAACAGAATGTCTCGGATGATTCGAAGATTGCAATGCTCCTCTTCTACGCAGGCCCCCACCCAAATGATGTCTTTAATTCACTGGTGTTCGAGGAAGGCGAAAACCAGGCCAAATATGACACGGTCATCCTCAAAATGGACCAGCACTTTCAAACTGAAGTAAACGAAACTTTCGAAAGATACATCTTTCAGCAACGCCTGCAAGGTAAGGAGGAGCTTTTTCAACCCTTTTTGACGCACCTCCGGATTCTAGCGCAGTCCTGCGGTTACGGCACCACCACAGAGTCCATGATCAGGGACCAGATTGTTTTTGGCGTTGCCTCCAGTGGCCTACGCCAGCAGCTTCTTAAAATAAAGAGCCTCACCTTAGCGTCTGCTGTGGAAGCCTGTGTCCTCCATGAAAATGCGACCTGCCGTTTTGCCCGATTTCAGGCGTCCGAGTTGGCACGGAGGGGGTCCCCAGCCGTCGAATCGGCAAGCCAGGCCGCCCACGACGTCGAACGCATCCAGGCCGTCGATTTCTTCCCGCCCCACGGCCCGGACGACAGCGGCCACTTCCCGCGCTTTTCGCGGTCTCCCGCGCAGGTGCGCGCCAAGAATAACGGCCACAACGAGGGACGCACTGCGCAGGCGCGCCCACCGCAAGATCGCACTGCGCATGCGCAGTGGCGCAACGAACGCCGTGACGTCATGACGTGCAGCAAGTGTGGAGGTCTACACTTAAAAGGGCAATGTCCTGCAAAATACCAACAGTGCAACAGATGTGCCATGATAGGCCACTACGCAGCCCGCTGTCGTGCGGCTCAACCCATGGATCCGGCGCATCCTCGACAACCTCGCACACGAGTCAGGACCGTCCAGCCCACGCATCAAGACTTCCAGTTAAGTGATGCAGATGACCAGGATGACTTCAGAGTTGCCGTCATTGATGTCAACAAGGTCAATGCCATCAATCCAGACGATGAGTGGTGTGCCACCCTGACGGTCAACCGATCGCGCGTCGCCTTCCGTCTGGACACCGGCGCATCCGCCAACCTGATTGCTTACTCTGCAGTCCAGGCCATGAAGGTCAAACCACTCATCACACCATCCCGGCTTAAGATGGTTGACTATAACGGGAACGTTATCCCGTCCGTAGGATCTTGCCAGCTACAGGTGACTCACAAGAGGTACACGGCCACACTCCCCTTCGAAGTTGTGGGCTCATCAAAGGACTCGTTACTGGGCGCACAAGCGTGTAAGGTCCTTCACCTGGTACAGCGCATCATGTCTCTCTCTCCAGATGAGATATCCGACTTCCCGGATGCTGAGTTCCACGCGAATCTCCATTCCCTCCTCGCTCACAACCAGGAGGTTTTTGAAGGCATGGGGACATTGCCACACACGTACAAGATTCGACTCAGACCGGACGCCATCCCTGTCGTTCACGCACCTCGCAGGGTTCCTGCGCCTCTCAAAGACCGCCTCAAGGCACAACTGCAGATTCTTCAGGACCAAGGGGTCCTATCCAAGGTCACGGAGCCCACGCCATGGGTCAGCTCCATGGTCTGTGTAAAGAAGCCCTCTGGCGAGCTCCGTATATGTATAGATCCAAAAGATCTGAACAACAACATCATGCGGGAACACTATCCCATCCCAAAACGAGAAGACCTCACCAGCGAGATGGCGCGAGCCAACATATTCACTAAATTGGATGCGTCCAAAGGATTCTGGCAGATCCAACTGGACCCGGCCAGCCGAAGACTATGCACATTCAACACCCCTTTTGGCAGATTCTGCTACAACCGGATGCCATTCGGCATCATTTCGGCATCTGAAGTATTCCACCGCATTATGGAGCAGATGATGGAAGGCATCGAAGGGGTACGTGTATATGTGGACGATATCATCATTTGGTCCACCACTCCGCAGGAACACATGCATCGTCTTCGACGTGTCTTCACCCGCATACGGCAAAATGGCCTGCGTCTCAACCGTGCGAAGTGTGCTTTCGGCCAGACGGAGCTGAAATTCCTCGGGGACCACATCTCAAGGTCCGGGGTCCGTCCCGATGCAGACAAGGTTAGCGCCATCACAGCCATGCCACGACCGGCTGACAAGAAGGCTGTCTTAAGATTCCTGGGCATGGTCAACTTCCTTGGGAAGTTCATTCCCAACCTGGCTTCTCATACAACAAACATGCGCCATCTCGTAAAAAAATCGACGGAATTCAACTGGCACCAGTCGCATCAGCAGGAATGGGAGGAGCTCAAGCACAAACTGGTCACGGCACCAGTGCTGGCCTTCTTTGACGCGACTCGCCCTACAAAGATCTCAACAGACGCCAGCCAATCTGGTATTGGAGCGGTACTCCTGCAAAAAGACAGCACGTCATCATGGGCCCCGGTTGCGTATGCCTCACGAGCCATGACCCCTACCGAACAGCGCTACGCGCAAATCGAAAAAGAATGCCTGGGCTTGTTAACTGGACTGGACAAGTTCCACGACTATGTGTATGGCCTGCCACGATTCACGGTCGAAACTGACCACCGCCCCCTGGTCAACATCATTAACAAAGACCTGAACGACATGACTCCTCGCCTCCAGCGCATCTTACTCAAACTCAGGAGGTACGATTTTGAACTGATCTACACTCCGGGGAAGGAACTCATAGTGGCGGACACTCTTTCCCGAGCAGTGAGCACACCACCAGATGCGGAGGGGTTCGTGCGTCAAATTGAGGCACACGTGACTCTGACAGCAGCAAATATGCCAGCTGATGATCCTTGTCTGGCCCACATACGCGCAGAGACGGCGACTGACCCTCTGCTGCAGCGAGTGATGCGCCACATGACGGAAGGGTGGCTAAAAGGGCAGTGCCCCCAGTTTTACAATGTGCGAGATGATCTCACCAATATAGACGGGGTCCTTATGAAATCGCATAGGATCGTCATTCCACACAGTGTGCGCCAGATGATTCTTCGTCAACTACACGAAGGCCACTTGGGTGTCGAAAAATGCAGACGAAGGGCCCGGGCGGCGGTATATTGGCCGGGTATTAATGAAGACATAGCCAACATGGTGCTCAACTGCACAACCTGTCAGAGGTTTCAGCCGGCGCAACCTCCGGAAACACTTCTACCACACGAGATGGTGACGTCCCCCTGGGCGAAGGTGGGTGTTGACCTATTTCACGCGCTCGGCAGAGATTACATTGTTATTATAGACTACTTCTCAAACTACCCGGAAGTCATGCCTCTCCATGATCTGACGTCGTCCGCAGTCATTGGGGCCTGCAAGGAAACGTTTGCTCGCCATGGCATTCCAAGGACTGTCATGTCAGACAATGGACCTTGTTTTGCCAGCCGTGAATGGTCGTCCTTTGCCGCAGCATATGGTTTCACTCATGTGACATCCAGCCCTCTGCATACACAATCGAACGGGAAGGCTGAAAAGGGTGTCCACATCGCAAAGCGGCTCCTGTGCAAGGCGGCTGATGCCGGATCGGACTTTAACCTTGCCTTGCTGGCCTATCGATCGGCCCCGTTATCCACGGGCCTCTCGCCAGCGCAGCTACTAATGGGTCGCTCCCTCAGGACGACGGTACCTTCCGTCCTGGCACCGACAACAGACCATGAGGCGGTTCTTCGGGACATGCAACTGCAGCGTGATCGCCAGAAAGGTCGGTACGACACACGAGCGACGGACCTGCCCCCCCTGTCCTCCGGAGACAAAGTACGCGTCCATCAACCGTATGGTGGCTGGTCAGCACCGGCCGAAGTCCTCCGACAAGTGGCTCCCCGCTCGTTCCTGGTTCGCATGCCGGATGGTTCCGTGCGTCGCCGCAATCGGCGCGCCCTTCGCCGACTTCCACGTTCACAGCCACACAACACGCCAGATCCTCAACAGGCTTCCGAGGATGACTTTGTGGAGCTGCCGCACATCACGCCCTTTCCATCGCCACCCATGGCCATGCCTGCACAGCAGCCGGTGGTTCTTGATCCACCCTTAAGGCGGTCAACCCGAATTCGTCGCAAACCCATTAGAATGGACTTATAATACAGTTCATATGTTTAATAAGTTGGACAATTTTACATGATAACCTGTTGTTGTTTATCGTTCCAGATGTCGTCTGACTGGACAACTGTTCAAAATTTTTTTTCTTCTTCTCTCGTTCGCATTTCTGTTATGTTATGGTACAACTGGATTCATGTGACGCACTCGACATCGCCCCATGTACATAGTTCCGTCATAGACACATGCTGCACACGACACACACACACTCTTAGATGCACTCACGTCACGATCATATTTATTACCACGTAGGCACATATCTTTGTAAAAAGGGGGGATGTCATGATATTCAAACACACACATCATGATGGACACACTAACAGGCAAATCAGAGTACACAACACCACAACCAATCACAGACAAGAACACCAACCACATAAAAAGCACGAGCACGACACCTGGAGGTCAGTAGGTCTGGGGAGAAGGAAGCATGAAAGAGCTGTTGAAACACCACAAGCAGGGAGCCCCCCACGTGCAGAGTGCAAAGACCAAGTTGTAAATAGTGAGTTTAAATAAACAAGTGTTGTACCATATGCAACTGTGTTGGCTCTTCTGTGTGTTAGAACACCCAACACCACAATGCACAGAAATATATTTTTTATTTTATTTTGCAGCTATGTTCAATTAAACAAGCTAATACTTTATGTCACAAAAAACAAATTAAAATTGAAGATTTAAGTGCACAGATAGATACAATCCATCCATTTAAAATTGAACAGTCCAAGTACCATCTGGAACATATAGTTGGGTAAATCATGTGTCGGTTCAAGCTTGTCCAAGACAATAAATGCTCCACTTCAGAACAAAAAGTAGTCTGGACAGAGGACAAGACTGGTTTTTAATTGTAATTTCATGCATTTAGCATTTATTAACCATTCCAAATTGCCCTCAAAAAGGTGGAGGGGAGCTACAGTGGTCATGTGGTAAAGGTACTCCCATAGTGCTGTTGAGTTGAGTTACAGGATTTTGAGCATGTGCCAATGAAAAACCAATGATATTTTTCCAAGTCAGGCAGTACAGAAGCTTACAATCAAAAATATGCTACTTTAAAAGATTAGCATTCATAGCGTATTATGCATCAGGTGACATTTGGAAGAAGGCAAAAGGATGTTGTTTCAAAAGTAATTCTGTTTACAGAAGTGTTCACTGCTACCTGACGAGGAAACATTTGCCAATCATTCCTTCAGTGCTGTGCCCCACCTCTCAGGTTGATTAAAAAGGCAGATCAAGTGACATTTAAACAAAACAGCAGAATCACAGATTGCAATTCTATTCCATTCTACCTTCCTGGTTGTTGTCCATGACCTCAGTTAAAAAGTATGCATGCGTATAATGTCACATGATTAGAAGGTTTGGCTCATCTATTACAAACAGCACTAAAACTTTCCAACACAAAGAATTTCCACTGGGCAAGGTACAGGTATGTAGCTGGCATGTTTATTCCAGCAAGAACTCATGCCTTCAGAATGAGGGAGAAAATGTAAATAAGTTAATAAAACATCTATATGTTTAATGCAAGTAAATTTGTGGATTAGTTCCAGGAAACAAATTCAGGAATATTTACTTGGGCATGTTGCAGAAACAACCCCAGTGTATTGGTAGAGTATTGGTAACATTGCAGGATAGCTTCTACAACCAAAGTTGCATTTAAAAAACTATGCGTCCATAGTTTTAGATACTTGGACATACCTCCCCCAATTTACCAGTGAAGCTACACAGTAGGTAATGTGACCTTTTGTTTACCCTAATCTGCTAATCAGTCCCAAGACATTATGACCATATTCTACTCATGTTCTCTGTGGGAACTCTGCTACACGTAGAACCTTCACTGGACATCTCATCTACATATTTATTCACGACAATCAGCAAATCGGTTGTCCGTGGTGTACCAAAGGCAATACAAACACTGCAGCCAGATCTATGCTTGTGCACTTATTAAAAATGAAAGAAAATGAGCACGATTCTCCGGCCTAGTTGCGCTCTCGCTCGGGCGAAACGAGGCCGGTGAATAACGGGAGAGGTCTAAAACGAGAACTATGCCAGGCGGCCAACAGTTTGCAATGCAACCGACTCACTCCCGTAGGCGAAAATCGGGATCTCGCCGTAGTGTGGCAAGAAACCAATTATCACCACTTAAGCCCTATTGCCATACAATTAACGGGGGACACCCAACAGCCTCCCGTCATTCATCGGCCTCCCCAGCAAATGGTCACGCTGGCGCCGTTTAGTACTCCTTTTGAAAAACATGAACCTAGCAGAAGGGCTTCTGAAGGGAGCGGAAGAGGTGAGTAGCCATCTTTGCTCACAGGCAAAGAGCCCGTGGGGGGAGGGGGCGGCTGGGCCTGCCACCCCAGTACTCAGCGGGGGGGGGGGGGGGGGGGGAGGGGGGGGCCTCTGCAGGATGTGAGGCGCGGGGGGGGGGGGGGGCATGCACAGCACCACGTCAACCCCTGGATCATGTAGCCCCATTCCAGGGGCAACCCTTGTCCCTGCCCATCTGCCCCACAGACCACCCATAACACCCACCAACTGCCGAGGCCTCTGGCTATGCAGCTGAAGGCTATTGCTAATAGGAAATTGGCAATCGTGGTTATGTGAGCACTTCACACAACCCAAGTGGATTCCCGTGAGTGGGTGGGCCATGTAGCATGTGGGAGTCATTGCATTCTAATCAGACCGCGATGCCTGGACACTGAGGGAGGCAACACCACACATGCAGCAGCCAACTTCCGAACACCCGGGGATGGAACGCAGTTCCAGGATATTGTTCACAGCTGGATGGTGGGCCGGGTGCCACAGAGAGGGAACCAGTTACCTGTCCAGGTGACGTTATGAGCAAGTGTCCGGGGTACAGGGTCTCGAGTCCAGTGAGGGGAGCTCGCTGTGGCTGGGTGTGTGTGTGGCAGGGCGTTCTGGGTTTTGGGGGAATGGAGGGTCCCGTGGTGGGAGCCACGGCTGTTCGTCAGTCTAACATCCTCTCCACATCCTCTCCCAATGCCTTACAGATTTTGAACGCTGTGGCAAGGATTTTGGACCCAGCAGAACTTGCTCTAGTGGTGCTGCACCTAGTGGTGCTGCTGCGAGGCCGGGCCAGACGCCGGAGACAGCAGCAGCATCTGCAGATGCTCGGGGCGGCGGACCTTGTGCCAGACCCCGCCCCACATCCTGAGGAACCGGTCGTCCATCAGGCCAGGGAGGGACCCAGAGGGGGTAGACCCGTGATGGCCCAGGGTGTACAGGCGTTCCTGGTTGTTTGAACTGATGACAGTGCGTGTCGCAGGAGGCTTCGCCTCAACAAGGAGACAGTGCTACCTGGGCCATGTCCTCGCAAACTTAGCATCACATGGAGGACGACGCCCACTCTAGTGGCTGGCAACGTCACCGCAGCCATTAACTTTCAAGCCTTGGGATCATTACTGGGCTCGAGCGGGGATCTGTGTGGCATCTAGCAGGCAACAGCCAACAGGTGCATCTGACATGTCACGATTGCCCGGTTTGCCCAGGCGGAAAACATCAACTTTGTCATAGACCAAGTCCAGCAAGATGCCCGGGCAGCAGATTTCTCTGCCATCGCTGGGAGGTCCAGGGGGTAATAGATGCACTCACCAGGCCATCTGAGAGTGCCCTACGTTAACAGAAAGGGATTCCGCTCCATACATGAACATAGTTTGTGTGCAACCACATGAAGATCATGCATGCGTGTGCACGCTTCCCGGGGACTGTCCACGACATCAACATCCTGGAGCAGTCGGTCATCCCTGGCCTCTTTGCACCACCCCAGGATGGGCGGCTGGGTCTTGGGGGATAAGGAGTACCCGCTGAGGACATGGCTAATAATGCCAATAAGGAAGATGGAGTGAAGACCCAATACAACGAGGCCCATGTGACCACCCGAGCTGTGATTGAGTGATGCGTCGGACTTCAAGATGAGGTTCCGAAGAATCGACTGCTCTGGTGGCACACTCCAGTACATCCCCAGAGGGTTAGTCACTTTGTGCCCTCCACAACCTCACACAGCAGAAGGGCGACGAGCTGGAGATTGGTGGTGATGAACATGTGGCCACCTCCGAGGAGGAGGAAGATAAAATGATGAGGCAGTGTCGAACCAGCAGGGGCTGAAGGATGAGCCCAGGGAGGAACTGAAGGCTGCATGACAGGTGGCAGCGGCGAGGGTCCAGCAAGCCCGGACGCCCTCATACTGGCCGGATTAGTTTAGGATGTGGCCTGGTCAGTCATTGCTACCTTACCCAGGGAGGGTGGGAGAATGGGGGTGGGTATGTGTCACATCACTCCAGGGTGCTGGGACTGCGTTGGCACCGTCAGTGGGTCACTGCCGAGTGCAGGGGGGGTGATGATAACCCACAGAAAGCTGAGCACCAGTGCTCCTCAATCTATGCCATAGTCTGACCCTGCCTGTCTGCTGAGTGCTTGCTCACGCCCATCACCTGCACTCCTGTGCCCAGCAAGGAGGAAGAAATGCCTGGAGATATTGGCCAAGGATTCGGAGGTCAGCCCGCAATGCGGAAGGCGAGAGGCATCATACTGGTTGTGCACAAGGGTGTGGAATCTCATTCCTTCAGCGTAAAGTTACTTTGGTCTCTTTTCTCCCTAATCCTGCCTTTCCCTCTTTTGCTTTCAGTACATTAAGGGGATCAAATATTTAACTAAGTAGTTGTTCAAAAATCCACAAAAATGGTTTTAGGCAGCTCCAAGCAAAAATGTTAGGCACCAGTCCTTTGCCATCGACTGTCAAAGGACAGATAGAAAAGAGTTAGCGAAGGTTGCATTTCTCCAGATTCTGATCTCCATTGGATTCGATGGAAATAAAAACCGCAAGAGGTGTAAAACAGATGCATACAAATGCATTTACAGGAATTATAATCATTTTGATATAAAATGTTTGAAATTGCAACTGCCTCCTGGACTGAATGGACATCGGTGCTTTAAATACTAGGTAATGGTGTAATGTAATGAAGCCTGACCAGTAAGGAAGTTTAATCATTGTGGACTGACTGGACATCATGGCTATCGCAATTAGCCTTCACACTCCGTCGCTAGAGTGAGCAAACAGTTTTCTTGTTCTTATGTGATCAGTCTGATGAAGGCAACCAAAATAAAAAGTTATAATTACCACCACAATCAAATAACATATTAATCCTTTATAATTACACAATTGCCGATTAGGAGGAAATACTGGAGGGTAGCCAGCACCGATGGATGCATATCCAGCTTGAATCAGTGTTTTAGGACAGGAACTAAGGAGGAATAATGCACTAAAATAGATTACAACACCGAGTAAATAAAATGAAAATGGACTGATGACCAATATGTTTTTTAATAGTCATAAATCATCGTCCAACGGTGTAAAGCACGGGATTTTTGATTTCACTACTTATGATTGAAAGCCTATTAAATAAATATTTATGGTTAATTCTCCTGGTTGGAAAACTGCAGACATGTAATTTGTATTCCAGTAGCATAGAACTGATAATGCAATGAGCATGCCAAGACTTGGGCAATTGAACAAAAAGAATTCTCACAGCTCAACACCAGCTACAAGGATGTCAATGGCCATGATTTTTCCCCAATGATCACAATTAGCTATGCATAACAATATTTTCCAGAACCAGTTGGCAGCATGGACGGTCTTGATTGAATTAACTATTTTAACTCCACTCATTGGTCTAATAATTAAATCAAGACAATACCCAATTCTCAAAACCCTTAAAATATTACGGAAAAATTCCTTTGAGACAATAGTTTTATGCAAAGATAATGGGAAAAGGATTCTCCATCTGAAAATCTTTAGTTCTGTCAGAGGGTCCACACATACAACACAATTCAAGTCTCTAAAATTAAACCCACAACCTTGACAAAAATTACACCTCCGCTTAAGCATAACGCCTATACATTTGCACTCCCAGCTAAGTGAGGGGGGGGGGGGGTCTCCGAGGTAATTGGAGACCCCCAGGTGGTTGGTGACAGGGCAGGGTGGTATCCTGGCTCTCCCTCTGGCACCTGGGCGTATTTACACTGCCAGTGCCACCTGAGCACTGCCAGGGTGCCCTGTAAGGTTGGCATTGCCATGGGCCTTTGCAGGGTGGTGCAGGGGGGAAGGGGGGGGGGGGGGGAAAGAGAGAGAAAGAGATCAGGGTGTAGTATTATAAGTATTACGGTACCTGAGAGGCTAAAGTACCATTGGTAGAACCTGTATGCTTGCTATTGGCTAGAGTGTATAATAGCTCCACCCTGATAGGCAGGGTATAATAACCCGTGCCACCCCAGCAGCCCTCATTCTGTACCCGAGCTGCTGGGGGAAACATCTAGCTTATTAAAGCCTTCAGTTGGACTACAACCTCGCTTTAGTGGTCATTAATCGTGCATCAATTTAATAAGCTGGAATTTCCGAATCAAGCCGGAGTGTCTGCAACTTAGCCCCCACGCGGCGAACTCAGCAGCAATCTTTAAGCACTGGCTGGCGTGTTTTAAAGGGTATCTCAAGACGGCCGAAAACGCACCCACGGGAGAGCAGAAACTGCATGTCCTGCACTCAAGGGTGAGCCCGGAGATTTACACCCTCATCAAGGAAGCGGAAGACTTCGATGCAGCAATCGAGCTGCTAAAAGGACACTATATTCGTCTGGTAAACCAGGTCTACGCCCGGCATCTGCTTGCAACAAGCGGCAAACCCCTGGGGAATCGTTGGAGGAATTCTACCGCGCACTCCTGGTGCTGGGAAGAAGCTGCAGCTGCCCGCAAGTTTCGACGAGCAAACACACGGAACTCTTAGTCCGGGATGCTTTCGTGGCAGGTATACTTTCATCACAAATCCACCAGCGCCTGTTAGAGAAGGACACCCTGGGTCTCAGGGAGGCACGGGCCCTTGCAACAGGCTCCCTGGACGTGGCCTCCAGGAACGCCTGCGCCTACATTCCCGACCGCATGGCAGCCCTCTGGGAACCCCGCAGCGGCCGACCCCGAGACTTCCGCCGTTCCCCTGCAGGCCTGCGCTGCAAGGCGGCCTGGCAACCCCGAGGGGCCCCGCTGCTACTTTTGTGGGCAGGCCAAGCACCCCTGCCAGCGCTGCCCGGGATGCGGCAAAAAGGGCCATTTCGTGGGGGTATGTCAGGCCCGAGCGGTGTCCGCGGTCTCCAGCGGCGAATCTGGACCGCCACCACAAATTTCTCCAAGGGCCCCGTGTGGCCAGCGGTCGCCGCCACCCCTATATCCCAGGGCCACGTGCGGACCCCGGGCACCGCCATCTTGTTCCACGGACGCCACACTTGAGGGATGGGCGCCGCCATTTTGTGCACCCCCGGCCATGTGCGACCTATGGGAGACGCCATCTTGGACGAACCCCCAGGACCCCAGCTCAGCCGACCACACTGCCTGAACAGAATTCCCAACTACTGCGATTGGCCTCGGTGACTCTGGATCAGTCTCGACCTCGAACACTCTCAACCGCTACGACGACTGTTTTCAACAACGGGCACGAGACGTCCTGCGTAATGGACTCTGGGAGCACGGAGTGCTTCATCCACCCAGACACGGTAAGGCGCTGTTCCCTCCTCATCCACCCTGTTAATCAAAAGATCTCACTGGCCTCCGGTTCCCACTCAGTGGAGATAAAGGGGTTTTGTGTAGCAAACCTCAGTCCAGGGAAGGGAGTTCAAAAATTTCCGTCTCTACGTCCTTCCCCACCTCTGCGCGGCTACACGCCTGGGTTTAGACTTCCAGTGTAACCTTCAAAGTCTGATCTTCCAGTTCGGCGGCCCTATACCCATCCTTACGGTCTGCGGCCTCGCGACCCTCAAGGTCGACCTGCCTTCCCGGTTTGCGAACCTCACCCCGGATTGCAAACCTGTCGCCACCAGGAGCAGACGCTACAGTGCCCAGGACCGGATCTTTATTAGGTCAGAGGTCCAAAGGCTACGGAGGGAAGGGGTCATTGAAGCCAATAACAGCCCCTGGAGAGCTCAAGTAGTGGTGGTAAAGATCGGGGAGAAGCATAGGATGGTCATCGACTACAGTCAGACCATCAACAGGTTTACGCAGCTGGACGCGTACCCCCTCCCCCGCATATCCGACCTGGTAAACAGGATCGCGCATTATAAGGTCTTCTCCACGGGGGATCTCAAGTCCGCCTACCACCAGCTCCCCATCCGCACTAGTGACCGCAAATACACTGCCTTTGAGGCAGACGGGTGGCTCTATCACTTCTTAAGGGTTCCGTTTGGTGTCACTAACAGGGTCTTGGTCTTCCAGCGAGAGATGGACCGAATGGTTGACCGGTACGGTTTACGGGCAACATTTCCGTATCTCGATAATGTCACCATCTGCAGCCACGACCAGCAGGACCACGACACCAACCTCCGAAAATTTCTCCAGACCACTAAAATCCTTAACCTAACTTACAATAAGGATAAATGCGTGTTTAGCATCACCGTCTAGCCATTCTCGGCTACGTAGTACGAAATGGAGTTATAGGCCCCAACCCTGAACGTATGCGCCCTCTTATGGAGTTCCCCCTCCCTCACTGCTCCAAGGCCCTGAAACGCTGCCTAGGTTTTTTTTTAGCTACTACGCCCAGTGGGTCCCCAACTATGAGGACAAGGCCCGTCCCCTGATCCAATCCACAGTTTTTCCTCTGTCGATAGAGGCCCGCCCCAGGCCTTCAGCCGCATCAAAACAGACATTGCAAAGGCCACGATGCACGCCATCGATGAGTCCCTCCCCTTCCAGGTCGAGAGCGATGCGTCCGACGTAGCTCTGGCGGCAACCCTCAACCAAACGGGCAGACCCGTGGCCTTCTTCTCCCGTACCCTCCATGCTTCCGAAATCCGCCACTCCTCAGTCAAAAAGGACGCCCAGGCCATAGTAGAAGCTGTGCGACATTGGAGGCATTACCTGGTCAGCAGGAGATTCACTCTCCTCGCGGACCAACGGTCGGTTGCTTTCATGTTCGATAATGCACAGCGGGGCAAGATAAAAAACGACAAGATCTTGCGGTGGAGGATCGAACTCTCCACATACAACTACGAGATCTTGTAGCGTCCCGGGAAGCTGAACGAGCCTCCTGACGCCCTGTCCCGCGGCACATGTGCCACCGCACAAGTGGACCACCTCCGAGCCCTCCACGAGGACCTCTGCCACCCGGGGGTCACTCGCTTTTTCCATTTCGTCAGGACCAGCAACCAGCCCTACTCCGTCGAAGAGGTCAGGACTGCCACCAGGGATTGCCAAATCTGCGCAGAGTGCAAACCGCACTTCTACTGGCCAGAGAGAGCGCACCTGATAAAGGCTTCCCGTCCCTATGAATGCCTCAGCATGAACTTCAAAGGCCCCCTCCCCTCCACCGACCGCAACACGTACTTCCTGAACATGATTGACGAGTATCGCCATCCCCTCCCCGACATGCCTGCAACCACCGTCATCAAGGCCCTCCATAGCATCTTTGCACTATTCGGGTTCCCCGCTTACATACACAGCGATAGGGAGTCCTCCTTTATGAGCAACGAACTGCATCAATTCCTGCTCAGCAAGGGCATCGCCTCGAGCAGGACGACCAGTTACAACCCCCGGAGTAACGGACAGGTAGAGGGAGAACGGAACGGTCTGGAAGACCGTCCTACTGGCCCTACGGTCCAGGAACCTCCAAATCTCCCGCTGGCAAGAAGTCTTCCCGAATGCCCTCCACTCCATCCGGTCACGACTTTGTACAACCACCAATCAGACACCTCACGAACGTCTCCTCGTCTTCCCTGGGAAGTCCTCCTCTGGGACCTCGCTCCCGACCTGGCTAGCAGCACACGGACCCATCCTGCTC
Organism: Scyliorhinus torazame; assembly: GCF_047496885.1. Taxonomy (NCBI): domain Eukaryota; kingdom Metazoa; phylum Chordata; class Chondrichthyes; order Carcharhiniformes; family Scyliorhinidae; genus Scyliorhinus; species Scyliorhinus torazame. The sequence continues at coordinate 83,804,770 of NC_092716.1, read as the reverse complement.
CGAAAACATGTGTCGCACAAGTCAGACCCGTTGGTCAAGAGGGTCCATCTGCTCCATGCTAACCCCCAGTACGCCTACGTGGCGTGGCGTACCCCGATGGCCGACAAGATATGGTCTCCCTACTGGACCTGGCGCCCACCATAACTCCACACACATTCCAACCACCAGTCCCACCCTCCCCTCCACCGCAGCACCTTGCAGGAGGATCGGTCCTCCCGCTGCCCATCTAGGCCCCCCCCCACCCACCGACACCCCCTGCAGGCGCTCCCTTCCCAGGTCAGCTGTTTTCCCCACCAGTGCGGTCTAGGGGTGACGAAGCTGCCATGGAGATCGAAGCCACGCTCCCGGAGTCACAGACGCCCGAGCCTCCACAGAGGCTCCGACTATCACAGAGGACAACCAGGGCCCCCGATCGACTGATTGCTCCATTTTAACTGTAATCTGTAAATATAAAACACCAAATGTACATAGCCACCAGACTTGTAAATAGTTACTAAACACTGTACGGAGGTATTACGGTACCTCCATAACTAATTATACCATGTTGTTATGTTTTGTAGTTTCTGGCCACCACCCCCACCGGACTTTTTTTTTTTTTTAAAACAGGGGGTGAATGTGGTATTATAAGTATTACGGTACCCGAGAGGCTAAAGTACCATTGGTAGAACCTGTATGCTTGCTATTGGCTAGAGTGTATAATAGCTCCGCCCTGATAGGCAGGGTATAAGAACCCGTGCCACCCCAGCAGCCCTCATTCTGTACCTGAGCTGCTGGGGGAAACATCTAGCTTATTAAAGCCTTCAGTTGGACTACAACCTCGCTTTAGTGGTCATTGATCGTGCATCACCGGGCAGCCGATGAAAATGGGACCCAATCTGAAAGGAGCTTTTCCCTTCAGCTCACCAGCAAGTATGGCCTTGGCTGAGAGAATCTGAGGCCAAAAAACACAGCAAAGTATCACTCGATAGCGGGGTGTTCCTCGGTGCCATTCAACGCACTAACTCAAGTCTGCTGAATCCCACCCATGGTAGAATAGACGAGGCTCTATTTAGAAAAGTCCATGTATACAAACAGACAACAAGTTTCCATTTAACAGTATTTAAATGCTGCCATCAGAAGCAGTTATATTTGACTTCCGGGTGCGGCTATGCAGAGCTAGGTCGCATATTCGGCAGCTCCTGCTTGGAACGGACTTTTGGGCTCTTTTACAGGGCCCCCACGGCATTTGTTTGACATTTCCCGGTGTGGGAAGAAGGCTGCAATATTCCCCCGACAGTGTCCCCCAGGAAGGGTATGTCTCTGGGTTGCCAGACACGGCAGAATCAGTAAAAGATTTGGCTGCAACTGCAGGATAAACAGGGCCTCTTCCAGCATGCAGGCGGGGGAAGGGCAAGCTTAAAGCTGCAACCTGACCTGAGGGCCTGTATCAAAGGTGAATTCTAGCAGCAGAGGGAACAACTGTGAAAAGACCTCATCAAGGCCACTGAAGGGACTTCCGGTTGCGGTGATGCCTAGCTAGCCGCACGCTTCGGCGGCTCCAGCTCCGACAGACCTTCGGGCTCTTTTAAGAGCCCCAACGGGGAATTTTTCGACGACGCAACCCGGTGTGGGGTGTGTGAGAAGGGAGTCCCCCCAAACGAAGGAGGAAAAAACCGGCGGCGGCGGCTGCAGCGCGAGGAATCGTCGACCAAAGGGTCAGAAAGAGAGAAGTACAAGATGGCGGCGGAGAAAGTGCAGGCGACATGGGGGCCTGAGCAGGATGAAATTGTGAGACGGTGCGTGGAGCTGCTGAAGAGGGAGGTGCTGACCCCGTTGCTACAGGCAATTGAGGGGCTCAAGGAGACATTAAAGACCCAGGAGACAGAGCTCCGCGTGGTGGGGCAGAAGGTGACAGATATTGAGGACGAGATCCTGGGCCTGGCGGTTAAGACACAGACGGACGAGGCACTTCATAAAAAGTGTGCTGGAAGGATCGAAGCCCTAGAAAATGGAGCGCGAAGGAAGAACCTTTGGATACTGGGTCTCCCTGAGGGTGTGGAAGGAGTGGACTGTGGAGCGTACGCAAGTACGATGCTGAGCTCACTGATGGGTGCTGAGGCCCCTACAGGCCCCTTGGAGGTGGGGTGGGCAGGTCGGATTCCGGCGGGGGGACCAGGGGCGGGAGAACCACCCAGGGCGATAATCGTGCGATTTTACTGTCTTAAGGATAGAGAAGAGGTCCTGAGATGGGCTAAAAAGGTGCGGAGTAGCAGATGGGGGAATGCAGTGGTACGGGTATACCAGGATCGGAGTGCGGAGGTGGCGAGAGGGAGGGCGAGCTTCAACCGAGCCAAAGAGGTGTTGCATAAAAGGAGGGTGGGGTTCGGGGTGCTGCAGCCGGCAAGACTGTGGGTCGCGTATCAGGAGAGACACCATTATTTCGGGACGGCGGAGGAAGCATGGACCTTCATCAAAGAAGAGAAATTGGATCGGAGCTGAGGGACTGATGCTGCAGGAAATGTTATTGTTAATGTTATGGTTGAAGTTAATTGAGAAGTAAATTGGGAAGGGGGGAGACATTGGGGAAATGTGGGCGCCGGTGAGGGGGGAAAGACGGGACATAGTTGGAGAATGGGGAAGGGGAGGGGGAGGGGAAAGGGAGCTGCGCCATAAGAGGCGGGTCAGGTAAAGGGATGTTCCCACGCCAGAAAGAATAAGGCGGGAAGACAGGCGCAAGGCGGATGGGAGTTCCCCACACGGGGGGGTCGAGGAGTGAGCAGGAGTAGCCGGGGTTAGTTGAAGTCAGCTGACTTACGGAAGTAATATGGGGGAGCAATCATGCTAGAAAGAGATCTAGGGGGGGAAGGGGGGGGGGGAGGGAGGGGGAGATGGGGGGGACAACTGGGTTGCTGCTGTGGAAATCCAAAAGGAAATGGCTAAAGAGTGGGTGGGCGGGGATGGTGTGCGACACTGGGGGAGCGAGCGGGAGTGCGGAGGCGGGATATGGGACTGGCCTAGAGAAGGTAATGGCTAGTCGACACGGGAGGGGGGCAGGTAGCCCACTAGTGAGGCTGATCACGTGGAACGTGAGAGGCCTGAACAGACCGATAAAAAGGGCCCGAGTGCTCGCGCATTTGAAAGGACTAAGGGCAGACGTGGTTATGCTCCAAGAGACACACCTAAAGGTGGCGGACCAAGTTAGGCTAAGGAAAGGATGGGTGAGACAGGTGTTCAGGACTGGACGCAAAGAATAGAGGGGTGGCCATTTTGGTGGGGAAACGGGTAGCATTTGAAGCTAAGAACATCGTAGCAGATAGCGGAGGTAGATATGTAATGGTGAGTGGCAGGCTGGAGGGAATGGAGGTCGTGTTGGTTAATGTGTATGCCCCAAACTGGGACGATGCGGGATTTATGAGACGGATGCTGGGGCGTATACCGGACCTGGAGGTAGGAAACTTGATTTTAGGAGGGGACTTTAATACAGTGCTGGACCCGGGGCTAGATAGATCCAGCTCAAGGACCGGAAGAAGGCCGGCAGCGGCCAAGGTACTTAAGGGGTTTATGAACCAAATGGGGGAAGTGGATCCATGGCGATTTCTTAGACCTAGGGCTAGGGAGTTTTCCTTCTTCTCCCATGTCCATAAAGTGTACTCCCGGATAGATTTTTTTGTTTTGGGAAGGTCGTTGATCTCTAGGGTGGAAGAAGCTGAGTACTCAGCCATAGCGGTTTCGGATCATGCCCCACATTGGGTGGACCTGGAATTAGGAGAGGAAAGGGAGCAGAGAAGACTCTGGCGATTAGATGTGGGACTGATGGCGGATGAGGGAGTGTGTGCAAGAGTGCGGGGGTGTATTGAGAGATACCTGGAGGTCAATGACGACGGCGAGGTCCCTGTGGGAGTGGTATGGGAAGCACTATAAGCGGTGGTCAGAGGAGAGCTGATCTCCATTGGGGCCCACAAAAGGAAAACAGAGGCCAAGGAAAGGGAAAGATTACTGGGGGAGATTTTAAGGGTGGATAGGGAATTTGCAGAGACCCCGGAGGAGGAATTGTACAGGGAGAGGAGACGACTCCAGACGGAATTTGACCTTCTGACCACCAGAAAGGCGGAGGTACTGTGGAGGAAGGCACAGGGGAGGAGGTATGAATATGGGGAAAAGGCTAGTCGCCTGTTGGCTCATCAATTGCGAAAGAGGGCAGCAGCGAGGGAGATAGGAGGAATTAGAGACGAAAGGGGAGACACGGTGCGAAGGGCAGGAAAGATAAATGAGGTGTTCAAGACCTTCTATTAGGAACTGTATAGGTCTCAACCCCCAGAGGGAGAGGAGGGGATGCGGCAGTTCCTGGACCAATTGAGGTTCTCGAAAGTGGAGGAGCGGGGGGTGGTAGGCCTGGGGGCACCGATTGGGGTGGACGAGGTTATTAAGGGACTGGGAAGCATGCAAGCAGGGAAGGCCCCAGGACCAGACGGGTTCCCGGTGGAGTATTACAGAAAATATGTGGACTTGTTGGCCCCGTTGATGGTGAGGACATTCAATGAGGCCAGGAAAGGGGGAACTCTACCCCCGACGATGTCGGAGGCGACGATATCGTTAATTTTGAAGAGGGATAAAGATCCATTGCAGTGCGGGTCCTATAGACCCATTTCATTATTGAACGTGGACGCCAAATTGTTGGCAAAGGTACTGGCATCGAGGATAGAGGACTGTGTCCCGGGGGTGGTGCACGAAGACCAGACAGGGTTCGTAAAAGGGAGACAACTGAATGTTAACGTGCGACGACTATTAGGAGTGATAATGATGCCCCCAGTGGAGGGGGAGGCAGAGATAGTGGCGGCAATGGACGCAGAGAAGGCATTTGATAGGGTGGAGTGGGAGTATTTATGGGAAGTGTTAAGGAGGTTTGGGAACGGGTTTATTAGCTGGATTAGACTTCTTTATGGGGCTCCAACGGCAAGCGTAGTTACAGGTCGACACAGATCGGAGTATTTCCGACTATATAGGGGAACAAGACAGGGATGCCCGCTGTCTCCATTGTTGTTCGCGTTGGCAATTGAACCTCTGGCCATGGCGTTGAGAGACTCCAGGAAATGGAGAGGGGTGATTAGAGGGGGAGAACACTGAGTCTCGTTATATGCGGATGACCTATTATTATATGTGTCGGACCCAGCGGGGGGGGGGGGATGATCGAGGTTATGCGAATTTTGAGGGGGTTCGGGGATTTCTCGGGGTATAGGCTAAACATGGGGAAGAGTGAATTATTTGTGATACATCCAGGGGACCAGAGTAGAGAGATAGAAGGCTTGCCTCTAGGGAAAGTGGAAGGAAACTTCCGATACCTGGGGATTCAGATCGCTAGGAACTGGGGAACCTTGCACGGACTTAGTCTGACACTGTTGGTGGAGCGGATGGAGGGGGACTTCGGGAGGTGGGACATGCAGCCTCCATCGCTGGTGGGCAGTTGGGGTGATGGTCCTCCCGAGGTTCTTGTTTGTGTTTCAATGTCTCCCTATACTAATTACCAAGACCTTTTTTAATAAAATAGACAGGAGCATCACGAGCTTCGTGTGGGCAGGGAAAGTTCCGAGAGTAAGGAGGGGGTTCCTTCAGCGAAGTAGGGACAGAGGAGGATTGGCACTACCGAACTTGGGCGATTACTATTGGGCCGCCAATGTGGCAATGATACGTAAATGGATGATGGAGGGTGAGGGAGCGGCGTGAAAAAGACAGGAGAGAAAGTCCTGTAAAGGGACGAGTTTAGAGGCGCTGGTGACGGCGCCGCTACCGATCTCACCTAAAAAGTTTACCACAAACCCGGTGGTGGCGGCAACATTGAATATCTGGGGACAGTGGAGGTGACAGAGAGGGCTGCGGGGAGCCCTGGTGGGGTCCCCAATCAGGAACAACCATAGGTTCGCCCCAGGAAGAATGGATGGAGGATTTCAGAGCTGGTACCAGTTGGGAATTAGGAGGGTGGGAGATTTATTTATAGATGGGACTTTTGCGAGCTTGGGAGCATTGGAGGAAAAGTATAAGTTGCCCCGGGGAAATTTCTTGAGATATATGCAGGTGAGGGCGTTTACTAGACAACAGGTGAGGGAATTTCCGTTGCTCCCAACACAGGGGATACAGGACAGGGTGCTTTCAGGGGTGTGGGTCGGAGAGGGCAAGGTATCAGAGATTTACCGAGAGATGAGGGAAGAGGGGGAGGAGTCGGTGGGCGAACTAAAAGGAAAGTGGGACGAAGAACTAGGGGAGGAGATAGAGGAGGGTATGTGGGCTGATGCCCTAAGCAGGGTAAATTCCTCTTCCTCATGCGCCAGGCTTAGCCTGATTCAATTTAAGGTGCTACATAGAGCACACATAACGGGAGCAAGATTGAGCAGGTTCTTTGGAGTGGAGGACAAATGTGGGAGGTGTGGCAGGAGCCCGGCAAACCACGCACATATGTTTTGGGCGTGCCCGGCACTGGAAGGGTATTGGAAGGGAGTGACGGGAGTGATTTCGCGGGTGGTGAAGGCCCGGGTCAAACCAGGCTGGGGGTTAGCTCTATTTGGAGTTGCGGAAGAGCCGGGAGTGCAGGAGGCGAAAGAGGCCGACGTTGTGGCCTTTGCGTCCCTAGTAGCCCGGCGCAGGATCCTACTCATGTGGAAGGAGGCAAAACCCCACAGACTGGAGGCCTGGGTAAATGATGTGGCGGGGTTCATTAAACTGGAGCAGATAAAGTTTTCCTTGAGAGGATCGGCTCAAGGGTTCACCAGGCGGTGGCAGCCATTTCTCGACTACCTAGGGGAACGTTAGAGGGAAGACAGATGACCAGCAGCAGCAACCCAGGGGGAAGGGGGGGGGGGTTTAATTTAGTTTAGGTCAAAGATAAAGGGGTTTTGTTACTTGTGTATTGTTAAAAATTTCTGTATTGTTATTGTTGCGTTTGCTTTGTAAGAGGGGAAAAATTGTTGTTTGGGGAAAAAATTTCAATAAAACATTTTTAAAAAAGCAGTTATATTTGAGGACATGAATAGTCACTGGTAAGTAGATTGTAAATAGAAGGTGGAGTGGGGAAAGCACGATCACACAGCCCTTTCTAGGCCTCGCTCTGAATTTTAAAGGAGTCTGTTTCTGATCTCCCATTCAGCACAGTTGCAACCTTGAATCAATTGCAGGATCGTAGAGAAATTTCTTGACAAGGAGATCGAACACTAGATTGGCTGCACCAGCTCAGCTTTTTACAAACTATGACAGCAAGCCTTTGACAACAAAGATCACATTCAACAAAAGGCGAGGGGGGAAATTTCCACATCCCCTGCTGTGTGTTTCTCGGTGGCGAGAGACGGCCTGCAATCAGCAAGACCGGAAGATCCCACTAGAGTGAACAGCCAGAAAATCCCCCCACAAACAGTTGTCATCACCACACTGCAGTGGGACCTAGATTGTATCAGCGACTAAGAGCACAAGATTTCATCACCAATGCTTCTGCCACATAGACTGTATTCAATGGGAGGATACAAATTTGCTAGTGTTCTTCTGGAGCAAGCTCCACAAGGATTTAGGCAAAACTGCAAAATCAACTTTGATGGTTTCTGAAAACTCTCTCCTGTCAGGTCGAGCTTTTTCAACTCAAATGACTAACAAGGACAAAGATAATTCTTCATGAAGCATAGTAGCATTGACATTAATGACTGGAAGAGCACAACATCCATCAAGCTTCAAGTCCCAACATCTTGATGAGGCGGAGGAGAAGAGAAAGCAAATCCTGCACTCCAGATATCTACCTCTGGTGGGACATCCTGCCCCATGTGGCCAAAGATAGGGAGGGTGAGAATCAACCCAGTCACAAGACCTCCCATGGCAAAAACTCTATACCCGGAGTTGATGCCATCCTTTAAGGGACAGCTGCCAATTTGGTAACAAAAATTCAGACACCATTTGTCCAGAACTTGGACGCCCCAAATTAGGAGGACTACTGCCATCGCTGCAACAGTGCCATTTTTCCAGTTATACACCAGATAATGATGACTTCACCCCAGACCAACTTGAATGATTCCATTATTTGGGGACTTGGTCAATCACTTGAGGGTTCGATTATTCGCCTTTACAATTTAAAATGATTGCAATCAATAAGTTTTTGTATTTCAAAGAGGGCTATTATAAAAAGTCACAAAAAAGTACAATGTATGTAGCTTTCAGGGTGTTGCTGCTTAGGGGAGAGGGGAAAAAGAAATTGGAAAGGATGTAACTTAGTAAATTGGAATCTGATTATAGTCAAATTTAAGACTCTCATACTAGCTTCTCTCACTGTCACACAAGATATTTACATTTGAAAAGCAGCACAGTTTGGACTGGTTAGTGCCAGCCTGCTGATTTGATGTGCTGTTTGTCAAGATTTGTCCTACACAATGGATCAAAAAAAAAAACTTCATCCTGAAGGCCAAGTATAGTCACTCATCCATCATTTCCAAGAATGCACAAAGTGATGATAAAATTAATCTTATGAGTTTGGGAAAAAAAATTTAACTACAATTTTTATTCAGGACAATCATTCGAAAGGCTTTAAACCCGTCTGTGAAAAAACATGATATCCAGTGTTAAAATGAAGCTCATCCCTTATTCAAATCATCCCAGACAAATGTTGCTCAAAATGTGTACAACTGCTCAAAATCTTACTATGTATTTACAAATGCCAAGTGATCAAAATTACCATTATTTAAGAAGAGTTTTTTTTTTAAATTTTGAGTACCAAATTCATTTTTTTCCAATTAAGGGGCAATTTAAACGTGGCCAATCCACCTACCCTGCACATCTTTGGTTGCACAGGCGAAACCCACGCAAACAAGGGGAGAATGTGCAAACTCCACACGGACAGTGACCCAGGGCCGGGATCGAACCTGGGACCTCGGCGCCATGGGGCAGCAGTGCTAACCACTGCACCACTGTGCTGCCCGATTTAAGGAGAGTTACATAACACATTAAAGGGAACCCTCAAGATTCAGTTTTACCCCCATCCTTAAAAATATGTAATAGAACTAGGCAAGTCAAGCAGAGATGCCAAATCATATGCATATAACGCATTTTGTCCGGCATATGGTTTTGTTAACACTCGTCAGACTTTATTTGTTGGTGAAATTTCACTTTCAGAAACTATGTCAAGTCACAACTTAATGAGTACCAAACACAAACCATCAGCAACTTCACTAATATCCAATTAAAACTCAAAACAAAAATATCAAGGCAAAAAGATGGACCGATAATATTTTTACAAATATCTCTTTCAGCCACCATCTTGAACAGTCACTTTGTGAAACTTATTTCTAGTATTACTTTTAGTGGTCATGTAATAAAAGCAGCAAAACTTCTCCCAAAAAGCCACATAATTGTTTTTTTTTTTTTTTTGTTAAATTTAGTGTACCCAACACCCCCCCCCCCCCCAATTAAGGAGTAATTTAGCGTGGACAATCCAACTTCCTTGCACATCTTTGGGTTGTGGGGGTGAGACACACGCAGACACGGGGAGAATGTGCAAATTCCACAAGGACAGTGACCCGGGGCCCGGATCAAATCAGAGTGAAGCTCTGTAATGTTATTGATACAGCAGCAAGTATTTAAAATGTCTCGAAAGGTTTTCCACTGGCGGTCTTGCTGTGAGACAAGCCGAGCCAGAATTAAGATGGGCTTTCGGAGTCTTAGCATGCATTTGTCTTCAACTCCCAGAAGAGTTTAAATTGGCTTAGAAACCATTCACAAAATATTAGGAACTGCTGTTCCCACCCCATGTACACATTTTGCAACTGAATCTCACTCACGAGCAATGTAATAAGGAATATGCTAGTAACCCAACCCATGAAGTTTGTTTTGAAAATTCCATAATCAAATCTGATGTTTAATTATTCGTTCCTTGGTTGTTCACGAATCCAGAATGGCTGCTACACCAGTCGTACTTCTAAACAGGTAAATGAATTGTGAATTTGTTGCCATTCTCACCAAACCAGCAGTTCAACATTAAGGCCCACAAACCAAAACCATCCAATTGAAAAGCTTTATTTTTTAACCACTGCCATCACTTGCTTAACTCCAGACTCTATTTATTTAATCACAATGCACCAGAATCCAGGCCCTTATCCAGATTACAAGTGGAGGCAAACAATCCTGGATCTTTTCCCAAACACTCAGCAACCCCATCTAGTCACTAAAGAAGTTTTGAATCCCTTCTTCCTCCATCTCAGTGTTCATGTATTAACTATGAGCCTGTAAAACCAATACCAGACATTATTTTATTTTCACCCAAAATATACACAAACACTGTTCAGCAAGAGTCACTATGTTGCAAATTAGCAGCAAGAATCCTAGCTGAACAGAGCACTCCAGCTGAAAAATTAGTTAATTTAGCCTAGTCCATGGATCAATCCTGGGGCCTTCTGGCCTGTATGGCTCTGTTTCACATTTTACACCCACCGAGTCATTAAGAAAATTGCTAGCTTCAAGTTGATCATGCTAGAAAAAACTGTGCATTAGCCAGAACTTCAAAAAGACATATTAAAATCTTGTCCCAATAGTTCAACTGCAAATTTAAGTTCAACACTGCCAGACATTTGAGTTATACAAGCCAATAACTGTTCTGGAACAGGTTATGAGAGACCATTCGAATGCAATATTCCTGGCAGTAGCTGAAAAGATTGATTTATAAAAGGACAGACATATACATAGCCTCAAAAACAGCTACCAAACCTCACGCAGAAGAAATTCAAACTTCAACCCAATTTAAAAACACAAAAACATTACTAATTTTTTTAGTCATCTAACAAATACAGCCTGGGGGGGGGGGGGGAGAGAAAAGAGAGAGAGAGAGAAAGTGTTTTACATCTATTTTTGATAATGAGTTTTGTATTACATTACTTTTTACATGTAAAATTTACAAAGACTTATAATGCACTTTTAACCTAACCGCACATTGAAGCATTTTACCAGAGCATTACAACAATAAATTAGTTCACAAGGAGATAGCAGCACAGATGAGCAAAACCTTGGCCAAATAGGTAGGTTGAGAGGCAAGAGATTAGGGCCTAGTCAACAGAAGATGTAGCCAAAGATGAACAATTAAAGGTCAGGGATGTTTTAAGAAGCCAGAATTAAAGGAAACCAATATCGAAGGGTTGTGGGCCTGGAGGGGATTAGAGATAAGGAAGTGAGAGGCTTTGGAAACAAGGATGAGAACTTTAAAAACAAACGGGTTGCTTGACAGAGCCAAATGAAGGTCAGCAGGCAGAATATTGGATGACCTCCAGTTTAGCGGGTGCAAATTGAGACACGGACAACAAAGTTTTGGATGGAATTGAACGCGGGTCCTCAGCACCGAGGCAGCAGTGCAAATCACGCCGCCCCAAAAGGACATTCGTGAACCAAATGGGATTTTACAACAAATCGATTCATGTTCATCATTGACTTTTTAATTCGAGATTTTTATTGAGCTAATGACCCTTTTATTTATTTTATGGCCTATTACTTCCAAGTATGTTGTGCGTAAGGCATTGTAGCAAAATGTCTTTTCGAACTGAAAAAATAGCTGAAATGAAGCCTCTATTGTTCTACATTTTCAAAGTATATTACTGTCCTAATCACATCTATATTATATGACAAGCTAATCAAAGCACAGATTCATTTCACCAATCACACCTAGGTGCTCTACTGTGAGCTCAGAACTGTTTAATGCACCCTCTAATGAACTACTGCCATTAGGCAGATGCAAGATTACAGACTCAATCTTGCACTGACCAAGCTACTGGCTGAATCCAATTTATCTAAATGTTTATTTCTATACAATAGACTTGAGGGGAGGCGCTATGCTATATCTAACATATACCACTGTGTAGAGGTCATAGTTCCACCCAGCTCCTATATTGCAAGCTCCACCCAGCTCCTGAACTATTTGAAATGATCAGGCATCACCCTCGCATCCTAGTCTGATGGCAATTAACCTGACTAAAATGCCAGATATACTTTAATGAATTACAAAATCCCATAGTTATTGATGGGAAACAATATGCGAGCTTAAGTCAACCAAGTTGTGCATTGCACTGTATTCTGTGGCTAGGTCAGTAACACATTTCAGTTTTTCTCCAACATGTGAAAATCTGATTGAGTACCCAATTTTTTTTTCCAATTAAGAGGCAATTTAGCATGACCAGTCCACTTAACCTGCACATCTTTGGGTTGAGGGGGTGAAATCCATGCAGACACGGGGAAAATGTGTAAACTCCACACGGACCGTGACCCAGGGCCAGGTGCTGTAGTCCCAGTGCTAACCACTGCGCCACATGCCACCCCAAAAATCTGTAATAATTTGCACAAAGTAGCAGTGGCAATTAAAAAAATTGGCAACTACTTAAACCGTATAAAAGTTCATTTCTTCATGGCACCCCAAAAATCTGTAATAATTTGCACAAAGTAGCAGTGGCAATTAAAAAAATTGGCAACTACTTAAACCGTATAAAAGTTCATTTCTTCATGGCATTTACAATTCAGGCAGGGAAAACTGCAATAAACCACTCTGCTAAATCAATAAGTGTCACTGGTATTCAAAATACTGTACAAAGTCTTACAACACCAGGTTAAAGTCCAACAGGTGGACTGTTGGACTTTAACCTGGTGTTGTAAGACTTCGTACTGTGCTCACCCCAGTCCAACGCCGGCATCTCCACATCATTCAAAATACTGGCAGAGAAAAATTTAACTAGTCAAAAAAGATAAGCCTGAGAAATGTAAACCAACCAGTCACCCTTAAACAGTCCAAAGCCAGCTGACATTTTTGACATTGCTGGAAATACACCCAGTTAAACCATTCAGTGGCTCATTGCAAACCCAACCCAGACTACTTCCCTCTTCAGGCACATGTTAAAAGCTATGCATAACTCAAGACGTGACCCGAATGGTTTCCAATTACTCTATTAAAAACACATCAACACCTTCACATATCAGGCTGAGGCGTAACCAGAACAAAGCCATTATATTAGTCTGATCAACAAACATGGGCATGTGAAAAGATTGAGGATTACAAATCCAGGTCATTTTATGCAGTCGAGATTGTTCAAGTACGCCCACATCTAGCAATCACTGCACATTTCCTAGCTGCACTCATTTAAAATCAACTATTTCCTAGCTGCACTCATTTCAAATCAATGTATAATCAGGCTGAGGAAGGATATGCAGTGATGATTTTTTCCCCCACTGATTCCATAGTGCAAAACTAATATTGCCGACAACCATTGTTTGAGCCAATTTTCAAGTTGACACATTTCAGACAGTCCTACCATGCCATCAGTCCTTTAAAGCATTATTTGATATACTGCATTGAATGTTATAATTTCTAATTAGGCCATCACATGGGGACTGGGAGAGAAAGAGGGTGGTGCTCCAGTGCAGTAACAGCAGTAGAACACATTCACGCTTGTACTTCACAACATTGCGGAGATCAGGGCCGGGATTCTCCCCTACCCAGGATTTCTCCGCACCTTTAGGGGCCAAGCCCTCACCTTGAGGGGCTAGGCCCACGCCTGAGTGGTTGGCAGCCGCCAACCGGCGGGAAAGGCCTTTGGCACCACACCAGCCGGGGCCGAAGGGACTGCGCCGGCCGGCGGAAGTCCGCGCATGCGCGGGAGCGTCAGCGGCTGCTGACGTCATCCCTTTGCATGCGCGGGGGGGGGGGGGGTCACTTCCACATCGGCTATCGCGGAGGCTGTGGCCGAAGCGGAAGGAAAAGAGTGCCCCCATGGCACAGACCCGCCCACGGATCGGTGGGCCCCGATCACGGGCCAGGCCACCGTGGGGGCGCAACCCCCCCCCCCCCCCCCAAGTAGCCCACCCGTGTCGCCAGTCCCACCAGTAAGGTAGATGGTTTGAATCACACCGGCAGGACTGGCATGACAGCAGCCGGAGAATCGCCGGGGGGGGGGGGGGGCGGCACGATTCCCGCCCCCGCCGAATTTTCGGTGCCGGAGAATTCGGCAGCTGGCGGGGGCAGGATTCACGCCGCCCCCGGGTGATTCTCCAACCCGGTGGGGGGTCGGAGAATCCCGCCCCAGAAAATTAATTCTAAATAATATGAATGCCGGGCTTAACGCCACAAAGAAACAAGGGTGTCATCATTGCCTTCCCAATGAAAGTTGACCAACAGATTGAAGAAGATGGGAGGCACATGATGGTTGGGACTATTAGAGGCCACTCATCTGAGCCCAAGGAGACCTTTGCAATGGTAGGACAATTGAAGAACAATAGCAGATGTTCAGGGAGATACTAATACCTCTCAATTAAAGAGGAAGAGGAATTGTAAAAGGGAGAAAAACTTTCCATGGCTAAACAAGGAAGTCAAGGAAGGCGATGGCATAAAACTAGGGCATACCATACTGCAAAAGCTGTAAGCTGGAGGATTGGGAGAACTTTAAGGTTCAGAAAAAGGCTACTAAAAAAGGGCAGCAGTGGTGCAGCGGTTAGCACTGCTGCCTCACGGCACCAAAGTCCCGGGTTCGATCCAGGTCCCGGGTATCTGTCCATGTGGAGTTTGCACTTTCTCCCAGTGTCTGAGTCTCACCCCCACAACTCAAAGATGTGCAGGCTAGGTGGATTAGCCACATTAAATTACCCCTTAATTGGAATTTTTTTTTAAAAAAAGGCTACTAAAAATAAAATCAAGAGAGCCACGATGAACTAAGAAAGGAAATTAGCAGAAACAAACACAGATACTATAAGCTTTACAAATATATAAAAAGGAACTCAGAATAGCCAAAGTAAATGTTGGCCCTTTAGAGGACGATACTGGTGAGATAATAATGGGAAACAGATGGCAGAGGCCCTGAACCAATATTTTGCCTGTCTTCATGGTAGAAGATAATAAAAAACATTCCAAAAGCTACAGTTAATGTAGAGGAACGTGGTGCAATATCTATCACTAGGGAGACAGTATTGAATAAACTTGTGGGTTTAAAGGGAGATAAAAGTATCCGGGACCTGGCGGCCTGCATCCTAAACTATTAAGAGAGGGGGCAGCAGAGAGTGTGGATGCATGCTTGACCTCTATGGTGGGATTGCTGGAATCAATCATTAAGGGGGAATCAATTAAGACTAAGCTGAATCCACCATTGTAAGCATAGTTTTATGATGGGTAAGTCATACTTGACAAACTTGCTCGAGCTCTTAGAGGATGTAACCAGCAAGGTGGATAAGGTAGATCTAGATTTCCAGAAGGCATTTGACAAGACTGATCCAGAGGATTGGGGGTAGGGTACGAGATTGGATTGAGGATTGGCTGACTGACAGAAAGCGGAGGATCGGGGTAAATGGGTCCTTCTCTGGCTGGCGAACTGTAACTACCGGGGTATTACAGGGGTCAATCCTCAGACCTCAACTGTTCACAATCTACATAAATGATCTGCAAGCAGGGAGAGAGAGTGTAATATAGCAACATTTGCAGACGATACCAAAATAGATAGGACAGCAGGCAGTGAGATGGATATAGATTGGCTAGGAGAACGGGCCAGAATCTAGCAGGTGGAGTTTAATGTGGATAAACGGGAGGTTATCGATTTTGGCCAAAAAAGACAAATTATCCAAATGGAAAGCAGATTCAAAAGGAGTCTAGGCAGAGGAACCCGGGTGTCTTTGTTCGTGAATTGCAGAAAGTCGGTGTGCAGGTGCAGCATGTAATTAAAAAGGCAAATGGAATGTTAGTGTTTATTGCAAAAGGATTGGAATACAAAAATAGAGAAGTGTTGCGATTGTATAGGGTTTTGGTGAGACCACATCTGGAGTATTGTGTCCAGTTTTGGTCTCTGTATTTGAGGAAGGATGTGCTGGCATTGGAGGCAGTTCAGAGGGGATTCACCAATGATTGAAGCACAAGAGATTAAAACAGTTTGGGCTTATACTTGCTGGAGTTTAGAAGAATGAGAGGGGATCTGATAAGAGGTATAGAAATTACTAAGAGGGACTGATCAAGTAAGCATAGACCAAATGTTCCCCCTTGTAGGGCAATCTAGAATGAAAGGTCACAGATATAGATTGAAGCGGTAGATTTAGAACGGAGATGAAGAGGAACTACTTTTCGCCAGAGGGTGGTGAATTTGTGGAACTTCCAGTCTCGCGGTGGAGTCTCAATCATTAAAATGGTTTCAAGAGGGAGATAGATATATTTTTGATTTTGAAAATGGGTGAAAGGGATATGGGGATAGGGAGGTGGATTCGAGACCAGGAAGAAATCAGCCATGATCTAATTGAATGCCATAGCAGGCTCAAAGGGCTGAATTGCCTACTTCTGCTCCTAATTCCTATGTTCCAAGAGTTCTTAGGGTAGGCTACTTCAACAGACTTCCCTCCAACATAAAAGAGGTCAGAAGTGGGCATGAGTGTTCAGTAACATTCACAACTCCTCAGATTATGAAGCAGTTCTTTCCCATTTGCAGCAAGACCGAGACAATATTCAAACTTGATCTGATAAGGGGCAAGTAACAATCGCATCACACAAGTGCCGGGAAATAAAACACCATCTCCAAGAGAGAATGTAACCACACCCTCTTGATATTCAGTGACATTACCATCACTGGTCATTGACTTCAGGAAGCAAAGTACTGTACACACTCCTGTCAGCATCAACGGGGCCAAGGTGGAGATGGTTATCAGTTTCAAATTCCATGGGGTACATATCTCCAAAACTCTGTCCTGGTCCACTCATGTCGACGCTACTACAACAGCACCTATACTTCCTCAGGAATCTAAGGAAATTCAGCATGTCCACATTACCTCTTACCAACTTTTACAGATGCACCATAGAAAGCATCCTATCTGGCTGCATCACAGCCTGGTATGGCAACTGCTCGGCCCAGGACTGCAAGAAACTTCAGAGTCGTGAACACAGCCCAGTCCATCACACGAACCTGCCTCCCATCCATTGACTCCATCTACACCTCCCGCTGCCTGGGGAAAGCGGGCAGCATAATCAAAGACCCCTCCCACCCAGCTTACTCACTCTTCCAACTTCTTTCATCGGGCAGCAGATACAGAAGTCTGAGAACACACACAAACAGACTCAAAAACAGCTTCTTCCCCGCTGTTACCAGACTCCTAAACGACCCTCTTATGGACTGGCTTCATTAACACTATACCCGTGTGCTTCATCCGATGCTTATGTAGTTACATTGTGTACCTTGTGTTGCCCTATTATGTATTTTCTTTTATTTCCTTTTCTTTTCAAGTACTTAATAATCTGTTGATCTGTCGCAGAAAAATACTTTTCACTGTACCTCGGTACACAAATCCATCCAATAAACAAATCCATCACCAAATTCCCCACTATAAACATCCTAGCAGTCATCATTGACCAGAAACTGAACCATAGGATATAAATCCTATGGCTACAAGAAGTAGGTCAGAGGGCTGGGATTCTGTAGCAAGTATCTCATTTCCTGATACCCCAAGTCTGTCTACCATCAATAAGTCAGGAGTGTGATAGATGAGCAGCATCAGTGTTCAAGCAACTCAACTCCACTCAGCAGTTCACTTGATCAGCACCCACTTCCACCACTGTAAACATCAATTCCCTCCACAACCAATTCAGTGGAAGCAGTGTACATCTACAAAACGCACTGCAGCAAATTGCCCCAGCTCCTTTGATAGCACCCTCCAAATGCATGGGAACAACACCGACCTGCAAGTTTCACTCCAAGTGAAAACTCTATTGCTGTTCCTTCACTGTCACTGGTCATTGTCCTGGAATTGTCTCCCTAACACGTCAGTGGGTGTAGCTACACCACATGGGGCCGGGACTGCAACATTAAGACGCAAATCAGAACCATCTTAGAGAACAATTAAGGATTGACAACAAATGTTGTCCTTGCCAGTAATGTTCGGATCCCAAGAATCAATTGTTTAAAATGTAACTATCCTTCCTTACGATTAGAGTAGTTGAATACACATCTGTTCAACGAGATTAATTTTATATTGACTCTGGGTATCTGATGTCGATGCAGCCACCAAGTCCCACAGATTATGCCCCCTCAACAGTCCTCCATGTTGAAAAATGGTCAGTCTAAAAACCCAAGTTCCATTGCTCAGGAGGTTAGTGTATTAAAATCAATTAAATAAATTAAGATTTTCCAATTACAGTAACTTTAGTCCAATCCAGAACACCAATTTTATTCTAAAGTAACTAGAAATAATTGTGACTATATGCACAATTCTCAAATTATTACTCAAGCCGCACAATTAGTTTACTTCTTTCTATAAAAAATACATGATGCCTCCTTCACTCTTGCCAACCTCACCCCATCATTCTTGCTTCATGATCCATTCACTAGTGGAATTCATAGTTTCCTGGAAGTTGTGGCATCATGCCCCACTCCAGAGACCTTAAGACCATAGGATGCGATTTAATCACTGCATTGCGGCAGGCGCTGATCAGGGCATGCTGGTTAAATTGCAGGAAAGGCCAAAATCGAGGTTCGCACAGAGTGCAAATCAGTTTGCATCTAACCAGCCCGCTCCCAATGGGGAGTTCCGAATCACACCCAAAAATAGCAAGCATATCATTAACCCTCATTTGCATGATTTCCAACTAATTATCAACCCCCCTCGGGGTTGGACTTGGTTGGAGGGCTGGAGCATTCCAGGTCTGGGGTTGCCCCTGGGCCGATGGCATAGTCTGTGAGGCCTTCAAGCCATCTTTAAATATTGTGGATACCCAAAACAAGGGTAACTACAGCTGCCGCCGATCTGTCCTACCAAACACTTCCAGGACAGAGCACTGCTCTTGGTTCCACGCTGAAGGTCATTTTAACTTCCTTTGACTGTGAGCAGCCTCTAGCTTCACAGCTGAAGGCTGTTGCTAATGAGGAATTGGCCTAGTTAGTTGTGAAAGCACTCCACAGCTGTAGGTTGTATTTGCTGCTTGCTCCTGCTAGTGGCTGCTTTGCTGTAGCCAGAAAGAAGGACAGTTTTTTCAAAGATACTGGGTCCTGGAACACCAGGCTCAGGGGGACAGAGTCCAGAAGGCAATTCAGTTTGAAGCAAGATGACACTGCGGGACTGGCATGTGACATTGTTCCAAATGGGCCACCTGATGACGCTGTTGAACACATGCTTTTGCAGATTGCTGATGCTTTTGTTGCTGGTATGACAAGTGCTGCATGTAACTGGCACATCACCGCGGGTTAAACACATTGGAAGTCAAAGATATTCAACTGCACTTTGAGCACCAGTGGAATACGTGGATGTCAGGATTTGGTTCCACTGAGATTGGACCGTGTGGGAGGATCTGCACAGCTGCAGCTCCTGGACAGAGAATGGCATGATACGTGGAACAAGTAACACATTGATGGACAAATCAGTTCTATAACAAAGGTCTGGCCATGATAATACACATCTTGTGGGTTTTGTTTTGTGAAAATGAGCTGAGTTTTGTATTGGTACCAATGTGGAACGGTGACGTTTCCTTGATGTTTAATGATTAGTGTGTTATGTGGAATGTTGCAGAGTTGATTTTCAAATCTATATTACTGTTTAATATACAAAATATTCTCAAGCAGCTGCAGGTTGTGTTTGCTGTTTGCTCCTGCTTGAGGCTGCAATGCCTGAAGGCTGTGTGTCTGTTTTCTGCCACCTCTTTGGCCTGGAGTAAGGAAAGGAAGAGAGTGAGATGAAGTACTGTCAGTGCTGATGAAGGGCAAGGCTGGCGGCCTGATTCAACAGAGCAGCTTGAAGGTATTGAAGAACTGCTTTTGCTACCGTGACTTTATTATACTGTTGACTGTTCAATGTTTAATGTCTGGAAGCAGTGTGTTGGCTCGCTACCACCTCTTTTGCTTCCGTGGCCTGGAGCAAGGAAAGGGAGGAAGTCAGATGACCTGCTGCCAGTGCTGGAGGGGAAGGATCGTAGCTCAATTCAACGGAGCAAAAGGCGGAATGGGCTGAGAGTTTAGTGGAGGAGATACTCCAGGTGGATAGGAGGTACTCGGAGGCCCCAGGCGCGGGGCTACTGAGGGAGCGGCGGAGGTTACAGGCGGAGTTTGGGCTGTTGACCACAGGGAAAGCGGTGGAACAGTTGAGGAAGGCAAGGGGGGCGATTTAGGAGTACGTGGAAAAGGCAAGCAGAATGTTGGCGTACCAGCTCAGGAAAAGAGAGGCGGCGAGGGAGAAGGTAAGTAAAAAGTAGAGACGGGAATACTGTCCTGGACCCAGCGGGAGTGAACGAGGTGTTTAAGTACTTCTATAGTAAATTATATGAGTCAGCACCCCCGGCTGGGGTGGAGGTGATGAGGCAGTTTTTGGATCAGTTGAGGTTCCCGAATGTAGAGGAGGATCTGGTGGAAGGGCTGGGAGCCCCAATTAAGATTGAGGAAATAATCAAGGGGTTGGACGGCATGCAGTCGGGTACGGGCCCCAGGGCCTGACACATACCCGGTGGAATTCTATAAGAGGTTTTAAGAGATATTGAGCCCACTGCTGGTGGGGACATTTAACGAAGTGTGAGAGAAGGGAGTCCTCCCCCCAACAATGTCGCAGGCCTCGATTTCATTGATCCTGAAACGGGAGAAGGATCCAGAGCAATGCGGGTCACACGGACCGATTTCTCTACTGAATGTGACTCCAAACTGCTGGCAAAGATACTGGCCACAAGGATAGAGGACTGTGTCCCAGGGGTGATAGGGGAAGACCAGACGGGATTTGTAAAGGGCAGAAAGCTCAAGGCCAATGTTCGAAGGCTTTTAAATGTTATTATGATGCCCTCAGAAGGAGAGGAGGTGGAGGTGATGGATGCGGAGAAGGCTTTTGATCGGGTGCTGGGAAGGTTTGGGTTTGGCGAGGGCTTTATTGACTGGGTGCAGTTGCTCTATCAGGCACCAGTAGAGAGTGTCCGTACGAACCGGCTGAGGTAGGGGTACTTTAAACTACACCGAGGGATGAGGCAAGGGTGCCCCCTCTCCCTGGTACTGTTTGTTCTGGCCATGGAACCATTGGCCATGGCGTTCAGAGTCTCTAGGAACTGGAAAGGGCTGGTTCGGGGGGGGTGGGAAGAGCACCCAGTCTCACTTTACGCAGATGACCTGCTCTTGTATATTTCAGACCCATTGGAGGGGATGGGGGAAATAATGCGAATCTTGCGGGAATTTGGCAATTTTTAGGGGTATAAATTGAACATGGGGAAAAGCGAGATGTTCACGATTCAGGCAAGAGAACAGGAGAAGAGACTGGGAGAGCTGCCGCTTAGAATGGTAGGGAAGACCTTTCGATATCTGGGAATCCTGGTGGCCCGGTACTGGGAGGCACTGCACAAGTTAAACCTATCCTGGCTGGTAGAACAAATGGAAGGGGACTTTAAGAGATGGGACATGCTCCCACTGGCGGGGAGGGTACAGACCATGAAAATGACAATCCTCCCCAGATTTCTGTTTGTCTTTCAGTGCCTCCCCATCTTCATCCCAAAGGCCTTTTTCAAGCTGGCAAATAAGGTTATTTCGGGCTTTGTGTGGGCGGGTAAAACCCCGCGAGTGAAGAAAGTGTTGCTGGAGCGCAGTCAAACTTCTGCAATTACTACTGGGCGGCTAATATAGCCATGATTAGGAAGTGGGTAGTGGGGGAGGAGTCAGCATGGGAGCGGATGGAGGTGGCGTCATGCAAAGACACCAGTTTGGGAGCTCTGATAATGGCACCTCTTCCGTTCTTGCCAGCCCGATACTCCACAAGTCTGGTAGTGGTGGTGGCTTTGAGAATCTGGGGGCAATGGAGGAGATATAAGAGGAGCGGAGGGAGCATCGGTTTGGACCCCGATTTATAATAATCATAGGTTTGTACCGGGTAGGCTAGATGGCGGGTTCCGGAGTTGGCAGAGGGCAGGAATTAGAAGGATGGGGGATCTATTTATAGATGGGAGCTTTCCCAGCTTGAAAGCCTTGGAGGATAAATTTGAATTGCCAGCAGGGAATGGATTTAGGAATTTGCAGGTCCGAGACTTCCTGAGAAAACAGGTGCCAGCCTTTCCGCTGCTGCCGCCACGGGGATACAGGATAGAGTAGTCTCCAGTACCTGGGTGGGAGAGGGGAAGGTTTCAGATATTTACCAGGAGCTTTCGGAGGCGGAGGAAACTCCGGTGGAGGAGCTTAAGGGCAAGTGGGAGGACGAGCTAGGAGGAGAGATACAGGTGGGTCTATGGGCGGATGCCCCAAGCAGGGTTAGTACCTCGTCATGTGCCAGGCTTAGCCTGATACATTTTAAGGTAGTCCACCGGGCACACATGACAGTGGTTAGGTTGAGCAGGTTTTTCGGGTAGAAGATGTGTGCGCGAGGTGCGTGAGAAGCCCAGCAAATCATGTCCACATGTTTTGGGCATGCCCAAAGCTTAGAGGGTTTTGGCAGGGTTTTGCTAAGGCAATGTTCACGGGTGGTGCAGAGTCCGGAGGTAGTGATCTTTGGAGTGTGGAGCCGGGAGTTCAGGGGGCGAAAGAGGCTGATGTCTTGGCCTTTGCCTCCCTGGTAGCCCAGAGACGGATCTAGTTAATGTGGAGGAACTCGAAGCCCCTGAGTTGAACTGGGTTAGTGACATGGCTGGGTTTCTCAGTCTCGAGAAAATAAAGTTCGCTTTAAGAGGGTCAATGGTCGGGTTCACCCGGAGGTGGCAGCCGTTCGTCGATTTTCTCTGAAAATTAAAATGTCAGCAGATGCAGTATTCCGGGATGGGAGGGGGGGGGGGGGGGGTTGTTGTTGTATGGTTGGGGTGCGTGAAGACTGAGATGGGGGGGGGGGGGGGGAGAAATGTTTATTATACCATGTTGATGTCATCGTCTACGTTATTTTTGTAAAAATTTTCCAATACCTTAATAAAAATATTTTTTAAAAGAAATTCAACTGACCAACTTGAAGGTCTTGAAGATATATTTTTGCAGATTATTGGCGCCTTTATTGTACTGTTCCTGTTCAATGGTTAATGTCTGGAAGCCGTATGTTTGCTATTGTACTATTGATTGTTTAATGTTTAATGCCTGGAGGCAGTATGGTTGGCTGATGCTACCTCTCGTTCTGTGGCTTGGAGCAAGGGAAAGGGTGGCAGTAAGATGACCTACTACCTGTGCTAGCAAAGGATAAGGTGTGCTCCAAGCTTCTGCCATGCTGTATTGGTGTGATTTTCCTTTGTTACGCTAACCTTGAGTGACTTTCCACTAATGCGTCTGCTGCTGGGAGCTGCTGGACAGGGAGAGAGAGCAGTGGGTTGATTTAGATACTGGTGACTTCATTGTACTGTTGACTGTTTAACGTGTATTTGGTTTCCTTTGTATAAGTGCACTGTTGTAGCTTTTGTGTTTGTACCAATACTCTATAGCGAAACGTGCCTGTGTGTATTGCAGTGCCTTTTCCTTGTCGGTTAATGGTTAATGTGATATATGGACTATTCAGTAGTTTGTTTTTATCTTTTTGGCATAAAAGGTATTGTTGACCATTTAACAAACAAGATATTTTCAAGTGCTGCTGCAGGTTGTGTTTGCTGCTTCTTGTGACTGTAAATGCCTGGAGGTTGCAGTTAGCCTGGAGTAAGGAAAGGGAGGATGAGAAGATGATCTGCTGCCTGGAGAAGGGGACGGGGAGTTCTTCGCTCTTCTGGCATGCTGTGGGTCAGTGTGACTTTCCACTATCGAGGAGTCTACTGCTGGGCGCTGCAAAAAGGAGGTGAGGGGCAGATTGATCGAATAAGCAATTTGATGAAGGTGTTGAAGAATGCTTTTGCAGATTGCTGGTGATTTTATAGAGTCTGGTGAGTGCTGCACGTTGATTAGCATGTCACAGCAAGTCAAACGCGCTGGACATCGAGGCTGTTTTACTGCACCTTGAACATGTGAATACCAAGCTTTAGTTCCGATGAAATTAGGCTGTATGGGAAGGCCGGTACATGGAGATCATGGACAGAGTCTGACATATAAACACCTGAACGACCACACAGCAAGGATCCTCCATTCTGTTAAGGACCTGCGTCCGGGGGGGGGGGGGGGGGGGGGGGGGCTGGTTTTTTTGTACAAATGAACTGTTGTAGCTTAGGACAGAGGGGGAGGTTTTCCAGCACAACTGGCTCAGCGGATGGCACTTGGAGAAGGCGGGACACACAAGGGTAGGGAGGGGGATTTGACGCTCCCAGGGCAGAAGCCCCAACGGATTCTCAGTCTCTCCTCCAATTCCTTCAATTTTTTTTAATTGTATCATGGGACGTGGGCATCGCTGGCTGGTCCAGCATTCTACCCATCCCTAATTGCCCCTGGGGAGGGGCACAGGGGAGAGTAAACTACATTGCTGTGGATCTGGAGTCATATGTAGGCCAGACAAGGCAAGGATAGCAGATTTCCTTCTCTAAAGGACATTGAACCAGATGGGTTTTTACTTCAACAACCATTTTGTTTATTAAATTCAAATTTCCCCAGTGCCAGGATTTGAACCTGGGTCCTCAAAAGCATTACTCTGGGTTTCTGGATTACTTGCACACAGTGACAATACCATTATGCCATTGCCTCCCCATAACAATATGGCTGGTTATGGCGGTCCCGCAGAGGCTGCCCTCACAGTGCTGATGGCAGCCCAGGTGGCCAGACGCCAGAGAAGACTGTGGCAGCGTCAACACAGGCTGGAGGCAGCACTCCATGTGCAGGGGGCCACCACACACCCTGAAGAACCAGCCGTCCATCTGGCCAAGGAGGAACCCAGAGACTCCAGCGACGGCCAACTGTGTACAAGCGTCATTGGTCCTATGAGGAGATGACTGACAGCATGTGCTACATGAGATTCCGACTGGACAAGATAATGCGACACCTATGCAACATCCTCACACACTTGGCAGCCCAAGGACGACAGAACCCGCTCCTAGAGACCCTGAAGGTCACTGTAACCCTGACCTTCTGTGCAAGCAGTTCATTCCAGGGCTTAAGCAGGCACTTGTGCAGCATTTCCCAAGCTAAAGCCCATGAGGTCACTGATGCCCTGTCTGCCTGGGCATGAGACAATATCAACCTGGACCCGGCCAACCAAGATGCCCGGGCTGTAGGATTGCCCATCGCCAGAATGCCCCAGCAACAGATGGCATACATGACCTTGCATGCACCAGGGCATCAGGAAGTGCCCTTCATTAACTAACAGGAAGGGGCTCCACCCCCTGAATGTTCAACTCGTGAGGGCTCATTTCCAGCACCAAGTGTCATTAACTACAGGCCATGAACTCATCAATGCAGCAGTCACGAAACACCCCGCCAATCGTACCCAAAATTACACTTAAAGGTTTCCGTTAAATCGAGCCCATAGTTTATGCTGGTATACGTGATCAAAGGTGCAACTGATTAGCTATAAAGCATTATGAAATGTCCCACGGTAGTGAAAAGTGCCATAGAAAGCCAAGTTCTCCTTTGTACTTGTAGATTGCCATTATTTGAATTCAGGTTCCAGGAGACCAGGGCTAATTTTTTGGCTCCCGCCATTTATGCTGCTGTATTGGCAACAAACTCAGACCTAGTTTTCATGGGTCAACAAAGTTGGTTGCCAGGATAAAATGGAGATTGTGCAAGTGCAGGCAGTTAACTCTGCTCTCCCAGGATCAAAATGAACAGCACCAGCACATGGATGACTCAAATTAATTTTCACACAAACAGAATTATAGGTATATAATTTAGCAGAGTTTATATAACTCTATATTAACAGAGGTATATAACTAGCAGACACAAAACAGTTCCAAAAACCTGCAGCACCAGGAGTAAAACCAGAAGTTTGGAATTTGCGGTTCGTGAACAGGTATAGATGTTCCATTGTTTTTTTTTGTTTCCATGACTTTTTTTCTATATTCCTAGCTTCCGTTCTTCCATCTATCTAAAGCTGCAATTTTCTGTTTTTGCTTACTTCTTAAATAGCCATTTTATACACCTTCGTTTTTGCTCAAAATCAAAAACCCAGAACTGCTGAATAGATCTAAAAAATCTATTTAACACAGCAAATCCATGCAGCAAAGTCAAAGATCTATCAGATGCCCATGTTGCTGCCACAAAGAATGTCCAGAGTTAAGTATGTATTTGCAGTCCTCAGCAAAAATACTCAATGCAGTCCCCCTCATGCTTTGTCTATACATTGTACACAGTGCACACTTTAGCTCACTGACAAACTTTCAAAAGCAACTACCTGCCCTTGAATTAGGTGTATTTTAGCAATTAAAATTTGCACTGGTGTAATTTATCAAGATTATAGTTGTCCAATTTAACAAGACAAGATTACTCACTTCAGAGAAATACTTCACAAACTGATGGAAATCAAAAGGCGTTGCCTACTACCACGAGGATGGTTTTCAGATATCTTTACTATATTGGATTGCTTAATACTTCACCCATGCAATTTGCTTTTGGTGAATAAATTCTGCATGAATAGGCATTTGCAACAGTTTAGTCTGTTACAAAAATTTCTTGTGCCAATTGTTTGAGAAGTATTGCAAGGTGGAATTTTGCTACCTGTAGGATGTCCACAAGATTTTTAAAATATTAGTTTACTCCATGACATCCTATATGCATTAAGGTAGGTTTCTGGTAATGCGGAAAGCATGAATTCAACTATATAAAAGCAGTGAACATAATATTTTAGGAAGTCATTGGCCTCAAATATGTCTCCATGGCACTATTTGAAGAGGAGAAATCTTCCTGGGTCCTGGCCAATGGCCCCTCAACCAACATCACCAAGACAGATGATCTTGCTAATTATGTCACTGCTGTTTGTGCAAGCTTGTTGTGTACAAATTGGCCGAGTTTCCCCAACAATAAAATAGTGAACAAACTAAAAGTACTTCACTGACTGCAAAGATGCTTTGGGACATCCCGTGAAAGGGGCTATATAAAATGAAATGTTTTTCTTTCAACCTTGGCTCAGCAGCTATTCCAACGATAATTAGATAAAAGGACAGAATGTTTTTCTTTTAAATATGTAAGCAGTGCACCAATATGGATATTGGCAAAAGTAGATTTAATGACAAATTGAGTCAATTTTTTTTTTTAAAGTACAATAATTTCTACAACAGTACAATGGTTAGAACAGTTGCTTCCAGGGTCCCAGGTTTGATTCCCGGCTTGGGTCAATGTCTGTGCGGAGTCTGCACGTTCTCAGTGTGTGTGTGTTTCCTCTGGGTGCTCCTGTTTCCTCCCACAGTCCAAAGATATGCAGGTTAAGTGGATTGGCCATGCTAAATTGCCCCTTCATATCCAAAAAGGGTAGGTGGGACTTCCGGTGACGGCGGGCGGGAGGCGGCTGCACAATGGAGAGCCCCCGCTCGGGAACGGCAATTTTGGGGCTTTAAGCCCGGTCCCAGGGTCCGCGGAGGCGGCAGAAGAAGGGAGAAGGCACGGAGGAGGCACTGAGAAGACACAGGAGGGAAAAAAACCCCAAAGAAAAATGTTGAGGGTGAGCAGAAAAACGGCCGAAAAAAAACCCAGCTGGAGGTCCGTCGGGGAGTGGAAAGGTCACCGCGGGGTCACCAGGAAAAATGGAGGCTGGAGCACCAGGGAAGGCCGCACTGCTTACGGCTGAAGAAATAACCAAGGTGATGGCTGCGGAATTTGAAAAGCAGTTGGCGCAGATTGCGAAATGCATGGAGACGGTGAGGAAGGAGATGAGGGAGGTTTTGAGTGTGCTGGTGGAGGAGGCGGTTTCCCCGGTGAGGACGGAGGTGGCGAGCACAGTGGCGGAGGTGCGAGAGCAAGGGGAGGCGCTGAAGGAAGTGGAGGAGACGTTATTGCAGCACGGTGATCAACTTGCCTCGATGGGGAAAGAGATGCGGAAGGTGATGGATACTATCAAGGATCTGCGAGGAAAAATGGAAGACCTGGAAAATAGATCCAGGCGACAGAACTTGAGGATTGTGGGGCTGCCCGAAGGAGTTGAAGGACCGAAGCCGACTGAGTATTTTGCCGCGATGCTGGCAAAACTACTGGGGGAGGGGGAGGACCCCTCCTGATATGAACTGGATTGGGCTCATCGGTCGTGGAGGCCTGTACCAAAGGCGAGTGAGCCGCCAAGGCAGTGACTCTGTGCTTCCGTAGGTACAGGGTGAAGGAGAAGGTCCTGAGCTGGGCCAAGCAGAAGTGGGTGGTGCAGTGGGCTGGAGCTGGTATACGTGTATACCAGGACTTTACGGTTGAGCTGGCAAGGAGGCGGGCTGCCTTCAACTAGGTGAAGAGGGCACTGTACATTAGCAAGGTGCGGTGCGGCATTGTATATCCAGCGAAGCTGAGGGTGACTTACAAGCTCAGGGACTTTTATTTTGGAACGGCGGAAGCAGCGGAGGAGTTTGCGAAAGCAGAAGGACTGTGGCAGAACTGACAAACTGAGGAATGGCCATGTGCCGATGTAACCTCATGACTGTATTTTCTTATTTTTTGTATCACTGCGCGCGGGTGTAGAGATTAAAGGAGCCAAGGTGGTATATATTTGGACGAGGGAAGGGACGGGACCTTCACTCGAAATGAGAGTTCTTTGGGGTGTAGGTGGATAGGCGGGGTTTGTGTGCTAAAAGGGGATCTTTGGGCTTTCCTGGGGCCGGGCAAGTGGGAAAAGGACCCGGGCGGGGGCCTCCACGCTGGCCGGTGTGTGCCGGCCAGTGAACGGGAGTGAGCTGGGGGGAGGGGCTGCGGCCATCGGAGCCTGGCAGAACAGGGTCCGAGTGGTCTAGCCGGGGTGGAAAGTTGGGGGGGGGGGGGAGGGGGGAGAGAACCGAGGGTAGGGGGAGGAGTTTTACAAGAGGCAGTGGACGGGAGGAGCTGGAGACCTGGGGTGGGGGGGGGGGGGGGAGCTGTGTAAGATTAAGGGTGACTACGGGTAATCCCGGATTTATTTTTGTCATTTGTTTATGTAAACATGCGGGTTGAGGTTTGGGGGTTGGTGGGTAGATGGGATCGTTGTTGTTATTATGGGGACAGACATATCTTGCTGATTATTGTTTATTGTTGATGGATGTAAATGTGGGAGAAAATGTGAAAATGGAGGAGAATTAAAAAAAAAATTATTATTTTTTTTTTTTTAAAAAAAGGCTAGGTGGGATTACTGGGTATGGGGATCGGGTGGAGGTGTGGGCTTAAGTGGGGTGCTCTTTCCAAGGGCCGGTGCAGACTCGTTGGGCCAAATCGTCTTCTTCTGCATTGTAAATTCTATGATTCTATGACTATTATGAAAGGAGAATGCATCAATGTTATTGTGTTTGAGGGAAATATTGATTGCTAAATTCACACCAAGGCAGAATCTTACCAGAATTTGGCAGTGTCAGGTTTAGACTGAAAACTGGCGTGTAACTCTCCAATTGCACAGACCAGTTTTTGCTCCATAATAATAACAATCTTTATTGTCACAAGTAGGCTTACATTAACACTGCAATTAAGTTACTCTGAAAACCCCCTCGTCGCCACACTCCGGCGCCTGTTCGGGTAGACTGAGGGAGAATTCAGAATGTCTAAATTACCTAACAGTAAGTCTTTCGGGACGTGTGGGAGGAAACCAGAGCACCCAGAGGAAACCCACGCGGACACAGGGAGAACGTGCAGACTCCGCACAGGCAGTGACCCAAGCCAGGAATCAAACCTGGGACTCTGGCGTTGTGAAGCAACAGTGCTAACCACTGATACCATGCCGCCCAGATATTGAGCCTCTAGAAACAAAACAAAATTGAGCATGGTTTACGCCATCACTCTGACGGGGTTCGATAGATCTGGTAACCAGCTCCACAATATCGGGGCAACATCTTTAAAGGGGGCCTCGGCCAGCATTGCAATCTAACAACCCCTAGCCCCAACCACAAAAGGTAACGGGGGGGGGGGGGGTCCCTTTGCACCCCCCATGATCTTTTCCCCAACAATCAATCACCACCAGCATTTTATCCCCCCTCCGCCACATTTCTTTCCCCCCCACCCCCGCCATAATCTACGCATGGCTCCCACTCGAGCCCACTCTGGCATTGGCCTGTGGCACTGCACCAAGGGAAATTGCCAGGGCACCGCCTGGGCATGTCCTTCACCTCCCAAGGGGTTATATTTACCTCTGCCCCCCTGGAGGAATCCCCTTGATTGATCGCATTTAGCCACATGTTGTAAACCTCACCAATGTGAGGTCGCGTTGGCAAGTATGAATAATTATCAGTGGTGGGAATCATGTGGCAGGTGTACCAGTTAATCATATTAAAGTGAATTAATATCTATTCAAAGGAGGTTCATGCCCTTGGCGATCAACACGATAGATCGTCAACTGCATTATCAGAATACAAGTACATCCAAACACTTACAATTCTAAATATGAGATGTGTTTGGAGACAAAGAAAATGCTATATACAGTCATGTAATTTGTTTTTAAACACCTACTTAAATATATCCATTTTTGCAAATAAGATAATCACAAACAAAATACTTAGGTGGTCAGATGAGCCAAAGGTAAGTACACATACCAGCCAGAATATGCTGGTTCCATTGTGAGTCTCCTCCCATTAATATTTTGGAACATATCCAGTGCCATGCAATATTCAGTACAAGGATTGGGATTTACATCTTCAGGGAAGAATTTAAAAAAAATCAATTTTACAGTCTTCCATTCAGTAGTTCACTTCTATCAGCTGTCAATTACTTGGATGAGCTGAGATTATTACAGTTTGTTTTAAAAAAACTTTCACCAATAGCTGCACTAAGTGTTCTAAACATGCTTTCCTTTTTGGTTCATAGAACATACAGTGCAGAAGGAGGCCATTCGGCCCATCGAGTCTGCACCGACCCACTTAAGTCCTCACTTCCACCCTATCCCCGTAACCCAATAACCTCTCCTAACCTTTTTGGTCACAAAGGGCAATTTATCATGGCCAATCCACTTAACCTGCACATCTTTGGACTGTGGGAGGATACCAGAGCACCAGGAGGAAACCCACGCAGACACGCGGAGAACGTGCAGACTCCACATAGACAAGACAGTGACCCAGTTACTTATCATCCCCTGCTGCTCTCTTCTTCAATACAATTAATTATTGAGGGAAGAGGTGATATATTCTTGCCAGTGCCAAAGGATCACTGTGTGCCACCAAGAGTTACGCAGACAACTCATTTCTGTTTTTTCCCTCTTTCCTGTTTCTGGGAGAAGGATGGGAGCACTTCATTCTAAGAGGGTGATTTGTAGTAGAGTTAGTGCCAGCTGTTACAAACTAATTAGGCACGAATAAATCTCATGGCCCCCAGAATGTTTAGACAAAGATATTGGAGCTGACGGTGTATTTTTTCACATCTCACCATGTGCTGTGGAATGCTATTGCTTTAGGGTTTTTAAATAAATTTGAGTACCCAATTCATTTCTTCTAATTACGAGGCAATTTAGCGTGGCCAATCCACGTACCCTGCACATCTTTGGGTTGTGGGGGTGAAACCCATGCAAACGTGGAGAGAATGTGCAAACTCCACACGGACAGTGACCCACAGCCGGGATCGAACCTGGGACCTCGGCGCCATTCCAAGTGCTAACCACTGCGCCGCCATGTTGCCCATCTGTTGCTTTGGTTCATGGACCATACAGCAGTAGTGAGTGAGGTAATATACTGGATGCTTGGGTATTTGCACATGACAATAACGTTAGTAACAAATATGTTTATATGCAGGTTTGTTTTTAATTTGGTGAGGATGTCCTTTTCATATGCAATGCACAGAAAATGAGATTGATATCAGGAGATTCTGAGTGGTTAACACTTGGAATGGACCTCAATGGATAATTAAGACAGGTTGAATAAATTTCCTCACCCAAGTATCTTGTGACTTTGAAATGAGTGCCAAGTTGCCAGGAATGGTGTAGAGTAGCAGCTTTGGATCAGGGAGTGTAATGACAAATATTATTTGGTTTGTCTGGGCGGTGTGGGGGGAGCAAGGGGGAATTCAGCTGGAGGGCCAAAATAAATCAGTTTTACTCCAGCATGATTTTACAGCGGGATATGGTGCCTCCCATGGCGGGATCAGGAAACCTGCTGCAGACAAAACGTGAAACTCAATTACATCCTGCTAATGTGATGCAGATGAAGGCCTGATCTCATCAGCACCAGTGAGAAAACACACTGAGCAAAACACATCTGGAACAAAGATATCGGGACTCACCTGAACAAGGCCTGGGGGTGCCTCCAGAGTGCAGGATGGGAGTGTGTCAGACTGAGATTAGGGAGTCCATCTTCCAACCTCCATGTTCCTAGAGGTCTATCGTTTTTTTCTAATAGTGGATTAGTGATGCTAGGTATCTTCCCAATATGGTGCTTGGATAGAACAGTGGGCTATGTAGCCACCTAAATTGGCCAACTCTCGATTTAAAATGGCAAACAGCAAAGGCTGATGGGAAAGTCAGCTAACAGACAGAAACCAGCAGCTGCAGGTTTGCTGTGTATTTACCTCTGAAAAGGCCAGACAACATCGATACCAGCAACCACCAGCATAACAAAGTAGCAGCCATCTGCATACTGATGAGCAATCCCCAGGAACAATAAGTAACATTTTGGACACACAAAGCAAAGCCAGACTCCTCGGCGCCAGCAGGAGCCAACACAAAGGAGGTGAATGAGCACCTCAAGACCGCCCATCGATCAGGGAACCACTCCAGTATTAGAGAAAATCGAACCAAGCGATTGGGACAAGGTCCAATCACTTGGGACCAGGTGCAGGGTCCACCCCAAAAGGCGGGAAGCCCCTGGGGACTATAAGAGTTAAGCCCCAAGTTCAAATTGCTCTCTCTACAGCTCTCTTCACCTCTGCGTCCTGCCCGGGTCACCCAGCAACACATATCAACATTGACCGTGACCGGTGCAGTGACCCCCCGACAGAAGTAAGTCTTAATTCAACGCTCGCTACGAGATAGGCGCTCCTAGGTACCAATCCGTACCAACTTCGAATCCCGCAGACTCAGAACCCGAACGAAAGGCCATTTGTTCCCCTGACCTAGTGGGCCAGTCCGAAGTTAAGTATAGGCCTGTTAGTTGTAGAAGTAGCTTAGACGTAGGATTTGTGCATGAGGAGCGATTACTGTGTATAATAAATGTGCTTTGATTTGAATCTTACTAATCGGTGTATTGGGTTATTGATCATTACTCGGACTTGAACCTCGTGGCGGTATCATAAAGATACCTGGCGACTCGAGAGCAAAGGTAATAAAACAGAGCAATTGAACCAAGGAGAAAGCTAGCAACATTATTTGGCGACATCTGACGGGACCCGATCTAGAAGTGGCATAACCACTCTGGGAGAACCCAAGAATTTGAATTAGAGATCCAATTGGAAACAGAAAACCACAAGCGTTCAAGCAGTTCTGATCAATAGTCATAATTCGGAAGTGTGTGTATGCATGCGTAACTAACAGGGCGATAAGGTAAAACTGATAGATTTTGTGTTGCGACAAAACTGTTGGGAGTTTGTACTTCGGGAAGTAGCGAAAGCCGTACCCGTATTTACAGCACCGCCTTAATACCCCTGTCCCA
This sequence comes from Scyliorhinus torazame, assembly GCF_047496885.1. Taxonomy (NCBI): domain Eukaryota; kingdom Metazoa; phylum Chordata; class Chondrichthyes; order Carcharhiniformes; family Scyliorhinidae; genus Scyliorhinus; species Scyliorhinus torazame. Next base: position 83,771,292 of record NC_092716.1, on the reverse strand, counting down.
AATTTGAAGAGCAGCATTCGGATAGGAAAGATGGCAATGCAACGCCTCATGAACCCAGTGGAATTTGCGGTCGCAGCGACCAGCAGCAGTAGAGTGGGACAATGTCCCATTTGGGAGGAAGAGATCAGGAAATATCTCAAAGGGAAAGGATGGCCCCTTTGGAATGAATTCTGTGACAACGAGGAATCAGGCCCCGGGAGTATAGGATATACTTGGTGGGAAAACCTGAGCGAGATCCACAGAAAGAGATTAGGGAAAGCTCGCAAGCCGATGGCAATCGTGTCCTGCTTGGCACAATTGCGAGGCACAGAGGAGGTCGTTAGGACGCTCTGGAAAGAAGTAGAGGGCATACATCGAGTGAGTAAGGTCGATGTAAGCGAGGTAGAAAGAGAATTTAGAATTGAGAAGGAAATTGGCAGCAAAAGATGGAGAGCTGGAGGATGCCAAAAGGGCTCACCAGAATTGTCTGGCGCACTTAAGCAGCTTCCAGTCTCAATGTCAAAAGGCCTATCAGGACACGCAACGTGCAGTCCTGGTACGTGGAGAAACAGAAAAGCAGGTAGAAGCGTTGCAGAGACAGTGCAGCGACCTAAAGGCAGCGTTAAGAGCGCTCCATGCTGCCACCACAGAGCAAAGACAAAGCACGCTAGATCACGCAAAGTGCCGGAAGCAGATTGCAGAGCTGCAATCGCTGCTTTCAGTTCAGAAAGGATTCCAGGAAACCTTTGGAGCAAAGTTAGATCAGCAAGACGGCCCTGATTGGGAAGAATTAAATGAGACAGCTCAGAGATATATTCAGGGAACATGTGCGCAGGGAAAGTCACAAAAGAGGAAAGCGGCCCAACCCCCCACACAGCAGATAGTTCACGCTCCAATGAACCCAGTCACCACCCACCGCACAGCCACATCGGACGATGCGGAATTTCTATACGCCACCCCCTTAACAGTGACCCAATTACGGGACGCGTGCGATAAGATCACACCGTTCCTCCCCACCTCAGACCCCCACCATTTCTTTGCCAGGCGACCATGTACGGCCTGGATGAGCGAGAGCATGTAAAGCTCACAGTTTTAAGATTAGACCCTTCAGTAGCAGCAGCCCTTCCCGACCCACAGAATGTAGGAGGAGGCACCCTTGCAGAAATGCATACCGCGATCCTGGATGCGATCGGGTATAACCGGGGTGACCACGTAGATGGCCTCAACAAATGCAGGCAAAAGAAAGCCGAGCACCTCCCAGCATTTGCTGGACGCCTGTGGATCCACTTTGCAACAATCTTTGGAGACTTAGACCGCGCCCATTTGTCCCCAGACAACATGACCAAATGGACCCGCATCCTTATCTCCCATGCCACAGAAACAGGACAGAAAGCTTGTGCGAATTATGATCCCTGAGAGGAGGCACATAACGAGAAGTGGGTAGTGAAAAGATTGTCCCGCGCTTGGGAGCAATCTATACAAAGCAAACCCGCAGTCGAGAATCCCAAGGAAAAGCAGTCCGACGCAGATATACAGGCAGTTACAACACACCAGAACCCCGCATGGGTGAATGAAGGAAAGAACAGCCCCCCACCCAAGACACAGGAGTGTTACAACTGTGGACAGTTGGGACATTTTGCAAGAGAGTGCAATGCCCCTAGAAAGCCACAGAGAGCCCAGCAGACGGGCACTCTTGAGTAAGAAGAAGACAGAGCCCATTCATAGCATTAGCGCTCGTTTAGATCAGACGGACCTGACCGGAACGGACTGACTGTGTTTGGACTGCCCCAGTTGGGACTGCGACACCCTTTGGGATAGGTCCGGACGACCGGTAGTTGCAGCGAAAATTCGGGGACAGCCCATCAAATTTCTCTGGGACACAGGAGGGTCCCGCACCACAATAAATTCCTCCACCCTGTTTCAAAAAGACACGTGGCCCACTACAGCCACCATCACCCTCAGCGGCTTTGCAGGCCACTCACAGCAGGGACACTTCTCAGCCCCTGTACCCATTCAAATCGGTACCATCACCACCAAGCACCCTGTGGTTTTAGTTGACCTGCCCCACACAGCAGAACACATTCTGGGAATCGATTTCATGAATTCCCACCATCTTTCATTTGATCCAGTCAACCAGTGTGTCTGGAAAATGGCAAAGTCTGCAAGAGCCCCTGCAACGCTCAACATAGGAGAATACGTGAACAAAATTAGCGCCGTAGGCGAATTTTGGTTCAACCCGACCACGCTTAGCATGGACAAGCAGGTCAGGGTAGTTCTGCAAAAGAACAGGGCAGCATTCGCGACCCACAAGCAGAACGGTGGACGGATGACTGGCTCCGTACAAATAACCGGACCTGACCCTAGACCCCAAAAACAATATGGATTTCCCCAAGAGGCAGAGGGAGAAATCTCAAACGTAATAGAAAGCTTATTAGAGCAGGGCGTACTTCGATCAATAGCCTCCACTAATAATGCCCCGATTTGGCCAGTAAGAAAGCCCGATGAATCATGGCGACTGACCATCGATTACCGAGAACTCAACAAAGTCACCCCCGCAGCAGCCCCCAGAGTAGCAACAAGTCCCAAGACCATGCTCAAGCAGGGACTCAATTCCCGATTCTTTACAGTTTTGGATGTCAGTAATGGATTCTGGTCCATTCCATTGGCAAAGGCGTGCCAGTACAAATTTGCCTTCACCTTTAAAAATCAGCAGTACACGTGGACATGCCTGCCACAAGGATTCCACAACTCCCCCTCCATTTTCCACCGACAGCTGGCAAATGGTTTAGCCAAATTCTCTCGTCCCGAATGTCTGGTCCAGTACGTAGACGACCTACTACTGCAGACAGACACCAAGGAAGAGCACATCGAGCTTCTGTCCGAACTCCTGGAACTAACACTCAATTGGTTGTAAAGTCAACCCCAAAAAGGCCCAGATTTTGGAAGATAAGGTGATATATTTGGGAACAATTATCACACATGGTAAACACGAGATCGAGCATAAAAGGATTGACTCGATTGCTAAATTGCCCCTTCCCCAGAACATTTCAGCCCTCCGGTCGTTTTTAGGACTGGTTGGCTACTGCCGAAACCACATTGACGGTTTCGCCAGCAAGGCAGCACCCCTCTCAGACCTCCTAAAGAAAGGAGCCCCCTGGGAATGGCTTCCGCAGCATACGGATGCTGTGGATGCATTGAAGCAATCACTCATAGCAGCCCCCGCACTACAAGTTCTAGACCCGCTTTCCCCTTATGCTATAGGAGGCAGCAACCACAGACCGCACCCTTTCGGCCATGCTCCTCCAGGAACGGCACGAACAGTTAAGGCTCGTAGCTTACGCCTCCAAAATTTTAGATGCTGTGGAGCAGGGGTTTTCAGCCTGAGAGGGGCACCTGCTCGCAGTATTTTGGGCAGTTCTGTATTTTTTGTATATTACCGGACTGAACCCCATCACAATTCTCACCGAACACACCCCGACCCAACTTTTACTGGACGGACGACTCAAGGACAGTACAGTAAGCCAGATTAGAGCAGCTAGATGGACCCTTCTTTTGCAGGGACGGGACATCACTGTTAAACGGACAAAGACGCACACCTTTTTAGCCGACAACTTACAGTACCCCGGAACCCCCCCATGAATGTGAAATTCTCTCTCCACACCACAACACAGGCCCCTTTATTGCTAAAACACCCCCCAGAAAGATAGGTAGTTCAACCCAGAGCCCCCAGCACACAGACACGTGCGAGCCCATAAAGATCCATGTGGATCTTCCACAGTATTGGATGGGAAGCGCATAACAGGTTGCGGTATTTATGTTGAGGACGCGCAGGGACGCGCCCTAGAAGAAATATCATTAAAACTTCCAGGACACTTAGGCGCACAGGCAGCAGAACTTGCGGCCATCGCATATATAGTGGAACACCCAGATTCCTTCCCCAGCCCAGCAGACATATACTCGGACAGCCTCTATGTCTGCAACAGCCTTACGGAATTCCTGCCCCTTGGAAAGCAAGAGGACTTGTTTCCGCAGACAGAAAAACCCTCCCCTCAGCCCCATTGCTCCGTCACCATGGGACTTTGTTCCCAATTTATTGAATCATGCCCATATTCTTTATGGCAAGAGCAGGAGCTGTGAAGGAACGAGGTATTAGATATCCATGTACGCATGATAGACCTGATCCCCATCCCAGTTTTCACTCATGTGTTGATAAATATCCTCAATGCTTGGGCTACTCCAAAGCTGGCATATTCCAAATCCCCTGCTCAGCCTGCTATATTTTATCCTCCACAAATGTGAGTTCATCCAAAGATCTGTTGTTCAGATCCTACTTCACACCAAGTCCCAGTTTCCCATCAACACTAATATCCCACACAGAACCTACAGGTCTGGTCTTCCCAGTGCTTCTTGCAGAGTACGAGCTCCCCTGCTCGGGGTGGGGTATCTCAATTAACCCATGTACACATGGTCAACCTCAGGAGAGTGTACATATCGTTCGTCTAAATAAAACGTTGTTTCTTATTTTACTCCGTGTAAACTCCCAGTGTCCTTATTAAAATCACTGTACCCATTGACCCCCATTGGATAACATCTCAAATTTTTAAGTCGCTTCATGTCCTCTCTTCCCTCAAAGATCCCAGCATTCCTTCAATTCTGGCATTTTTAGCCCACCCGCTTGTAAAATCAGAGCCCCCTTTTGTACTTCATGTTTTACAGAGAACACTGAAAACTCATTGAACTCTCAAGTCTATGCAATCAAAAACAAAAGATGGTCATTTGATTTACACGACTGAGTCAATCTCACCCAGTTAAATTGGAAAAGACCTGACAGCAAAGTAGTGAGTTTTATTATTTGCTTCCTCCATTCTATTTTCTATGTTGTTTCAGGTAATCAGTTAGATGAACAAAACTTTTATCTTTAAAAGATGTTCAATAGTACTCTGTTAACTTGCCCTTAATGGAAGCAGCTAACCTCGCTTGCTAGCAGCTTAAACAGCTTGATGTTCAACACAAAAATATAGTGATGTTGGAATTCAGAAATAACAGCTTTTATCTTGCTACGCACCTCAGTCCATTTAGTTTTAAAAGGATGTTTCATCATAATATAACAATTTACAAAGGAAGTTTAAGTTTGTTAATTTAGATCTCATCCCCACAACCCAAAGATGTGCAGCGTAAGTGGATCGGCCACGCTAAATTGCCCCTTAATTGGAAAACATTTTTAAAAACAAAAGTCTGTAAATTAAATCCATTTTATAGCCAACCACGCAGTATTTTGCCTCTTTCTGCACCCTGCCTACAATAAATATTGAAAACATCTGTAAAATGAAGATTTAGAATTTCAGTACATAGCAACGTTCAGGTGAAACTTATGCTGGATATCTTTTATACTACAGGATAGTTTAACTGCCCCCCCCCCCCTTCCCCAAATAGTCAATTTTCTTTTATAGGAATTCCAAATGTCTGCATGGAAATCCATGTTTTCTAAGTTAGCACCTAACAGCAGGAGTGCAAGAATTTTTCCAGATTGTGAAGTTGAACACAGGCATGTTTCCAGGACCCTGGCATTCAGTAGTCAACAGCTAGAGCCCACACTGAAGAAATATTAGACAAATATTTCACTCAGTGATGAGCAACAGCTGTACACCAAGTCTGATGTTCACATATTTGTGAGCCAGTCTATCTTATGAACTAGGCCTGCACTTAAAAAGCGTCAAGAGTATTAATGGCTAAAAAGTATAGATAATTTAAAATGAAACGACAAGGAAACAAATTTAACACATTTGTACCGTTCGATGTTGAGCAGCTCGTTGGCAGTATAAAAACAAGGCATTTTCTAAATGCGGATTACATCATGTCATGAGTTTGATATAGACTGTGTTGAAAGCATTGTCTTCAAACACTTATTTGTTTACCAGGTGGAAGTGATAGCATTGTATTTACTTAACATAGTAGTTGTATTTCCTGCCAATCAAAAAGCAGATAATTCCCTTCATTTCTGCCACTCTAGGTGGAACACTGACACATGTTATGTGTCCTTATGCCAAAACCAAACTTGGTCATTCCTCCAATTAAATGTGGAAGAGGAAGGATTATGGGCTCCATGCTTTAACTCATCAAGAGTAATGTAAAAAAAAAAATTTTTTTTATTTTTTTTAAATAAAGCTTCCTATAACAATTGAACATTAATGGCTTGTACAATTAACTTACTGATCAACTGTGACAGATTAAAAATAACTAAGAAAAAAACTGTCTCCTTGCCCATGAAGAATTTGACTCAACATTTAACGCAACTTTATTAAGTTCCAACTTTTGAACATATTTACTCCAAGCTTAATCAATTGTCATACATAGGAGAGATTATTCTAGCTGTTCATTTTCAACACATTTTGACAGCAGGAAATAGACTACCATCCCATTGTTGCTTGTTTTAGCAACCAGAGACCAGAGTTTGTACACTAAGTGGCTGAACAACAGACTAAAGCAGAAAAAAGGTTTGATCCTATGTGCCGAGTTAGTTGAACTCAACTGTGATAACAGTAGGGTGGTAGAGGGGAAAAGGAGTCAAAATTCTCACTTCTTACCCACAATTCAAAACCCATGAGGATCATCAGGACAAGTGCAAGGAGGGGGGGGGGGGGGGGGGGGGGGACAACAGATTGAGCCTGACTGTGCCCAATAAATCAAGGATCAGCTAAGCTTCAGGAAAGACACAGGAAGAAGAAAATTAAGCTGAATGTCACAACGATCAGATGAACGTCTTTTGATAAATGTTGTGGCTTCTTTTGAACTAAAAGCTGTCGAAATATTTATTTTACCAATTTGGAAGAAAATGATAATGTGAAATAGGAGTGTCACATTAGTGTGGCTCAAAAAGCAAGTGCCATCTTGGCTCAGATGCAGACAAAAGTTAACTGATTTTTGACACGGACTTGCATACCGGTTATGTATTTAAGTAATACTGCCTGCTGGTAGGACATCATGATCTGTAGTGATTTCAGCAGTGTTTGCACGGGCTTTCGGTTCACCATCTTGCACTGTAGAGCAAGATATCCAAATAAACCCTGCAGTGTTTTTACGAACAGCATAGCACCTCTGCTTTCCTCTTTGTAGCTAACAGGGGAAAATAGAATAATACCAATTCCCATCTCCAATAGTCTGAAGCCCTCAAACCAGATTTCCACCTCAGAGAACCAAAATAACCATAATCAAACCCACACCACATAATACCAACCACACATGTTTAGAGGGTGCAAAGTTGGCGGAGAGTTTTATTTGACAGAATAGAGCTCGAGGCCATATCCTCTACATCACATATGATACAAGGTTGACTGCTTCCACCCTGATCTCAGTCATTTGTTGGTGAAACTCTTTCATCACAATCCGGTTCAACTTATTCGAAAGATTAGCATTGAGGGTTTCCCTGCACCACCCCACTGGCCTCTCCCTACACATCAAATGCAAAAATTCTCCACCTTGTATTTAAATTCCCCCCCCCCCCCCCCCGCCGACCCCACAACCCCATCCATGTCCTCATACCTCCTCAACTTCAACCTTTTCCAGCGCAATGATCTAAATTTCTGTTCCTCCAACTCAGAGGGGTCTTCTACATAAGAACAGAAGAACTAGGAGCAGGAGTAGGTCATCTGGCCCCTCGAGCCTGCTCCACCATTCAATGAGATCATGGTTGATCTTTTGTGGACTCAGCTCCACTTTCCGGCCCGAACACCATAACCCTTAATCCCTTTATTCTTCAAAAAACTATTTTTATCTTAAAAACATTTAATGAAGGAGCCTCTACTGCTTCACTGGGCAAGGAATTCCATAGATTCACAACCCTTTGGGTGAAGACGTTTCTCCTAAACTCAGTCCTAAATCTACTTCCCCTTATTTTGAGGCTATGCCCCCTAGTTCTGCTTTCACCCGCCAGTGGAAACAACCTGCCCACATCTATCCTGTCTATTCCCTTCATAATCTTATATGTTTCTATAAGATCCCCCCTCATCCTTCTAAATTCCAACGAGTACAATCCCAGTCTACTCAACCTCTCCTCGTAATCCAACCCCTTCAGCTCTGGGATTAACCTAGTGAATCTTCTCTGCACATCCTCCAGTGCCAGTAAGTCCTTTCTCAAGGAGACCAAAACTGAACACAATACTCCAGGTGTGACCTCACTAACACCTTATACAATTGCAGCAGAACCTCCCTAGTCTTAAATTCCATCCCTCTAGCAATGAAGGACAAAATTCCATTTGCCTTATTAATCACCTGTTGCACCTGTAAACCAACTTTTTGCGACTCATGCATTAGCACACCCAGGTCTCTCTGCACGGCAGCAAGTTTTAATATTTTATCATTTAAATAATAATCCCTTTTGCTGTTGTTCCTACCAAAATGGATAACCTCACATTTGTCAACATTCTATTCCATCTGCCAGACCCTAGCCCATTCACTTAGCCTATCCAAATCCCTCTGCAGACTTCCAGTATCCTCTGCACTTTTTGCTTTACCACTTATCTTAGTGTCGTCTGCAAACCTGGACACATTGCCCTTGGTCCCAAACTCCAAATCATCTATGTAAATTGTGAACAGTTGTCCTGAGGGGCACCACTAGCTACTGATCCTTTTCTTTTTGTTCCATTATTGGTAGCTTTACCTTTAAAAATTGCTCATGGATGTGAACATCACCAACAAGGCAAGCAATTATTGCCCATCCCCAATTGCTTGAAGTGGTGGAGGTGATTAATTGCCTTTTTGAACTGTGCTGTTGGATAGGAAGTTCCTACATTTTGACCAATGATGATGATGATGCAATGATGCATCACCGAGTCATGATGAAACATGGAGAACTGACAGATTCACCCGCTACCCCTTTCCTTCTCCGCAGCATCAGACCCAGGCTGAGAACAGTCAAGAAAGCCGTGGCAAGTTCCCGCAATTGTGTATACAATAGTGATACACACTAAAGCCGCCAGTGCACCAGTGGTGGAAGGGATGAATATTAAGAAATGGATGGTGTGCCAGAATAACGGCACGGTGGTTAGCACTGCTGCCTACGGGACTGAAGACCCGGGCCACTGTCCGTATGGTGTTTGCACATTCTCCCTGTGACTGCGTGGGTCTTACCCTCACAACCCAAAAAGAAGTAGGTGCATTGGCCATGCTAAAATTGCCACTCAATTGGAAAATAATATAATTGGGAACTCTGAGCATATTTTTAAAAAAGATGGATGAGGTGGCAGTTCAATTGAGCTGTTTAGTCCAGATGGTGATGTTGGAGTTTCATTTATCCAGGCAGGTTGGGAATACTCCATTACACCCCTGCAAGTGGCAGAAAGGGTCTGGTAAGTCAGCAAGTGGTCGGACTTCCGGGTGCGGCTATGCAGAGCTAGGTCACATATTCGGTAGCTCCCGCTTGGAACGGACTTTTGGGCTCTTTCACAGGGCCTCCACGGCATTTGTTTGACATTTCCCGGTGTGGGAAGAAGACTGCAGCATTCCCCTGACAGTGTCCCCCAAGAATGTTATGTCTTTTGGTTACCAGACCCGGCAGAAACAGTAAAAGATTTGGCTTGAGCTGCAGCAATAGACAAAGGCCTCTTCCAGCATGCAGGCGGGGGAAGGGCAAGCTTAAAGCTGCAATCTGACTTGACTCTATCAAAGGTGAATTCTAGCAGCAGAGGGAACAACTGTGAAAAGATCTACCAAGGCCATTGAAGAAGCAGGGACGAGGCTTTCGGTGGCGGCCATGGAGGAGTAGGTGGTGCATTCGGCAGCTCCCGTCTGGAACAGGCTCTCAGACCTTTTTCAGGAGTTTCCATAGACTTTTTGGGGCAGACTGGTGAAGCGAACACTGCCAAAAGGATTCCCTCTCTACTTCCGGTTGCGGCTATGCGGAGCTAAGCCACACGATACGGCAGCTCCCGCTACCACGGACTTTCGGGCTCGTTAGAGGAGCCCCAACTGAACTTTTTTTTTTTGACGCAGCCAGTGGGGAAGGGAAGAGAGATGTCGCCCTCCAACTTCTATGAAACGGACCAGAAGTGTAACGGCCAAAGAAGCGGCACTGGAGCAACGGGAGAAGCGAGGGAAAGAAAACAAAATGGCGGCGGCGAGGGACAAAGGGGAGCTGCAGGAGTTCATCAAGCGCTGCTTCGAGGAGCAGCATGAGGAAATGCGCAAGGAGATGTTGGCGCCTATGCTTTCGGCAATTGAAGGACTCGGGATCACCCAGAAGGCCCACGAAGCTAAGATCCAGGAGGTACAGAAAAGAGTCAGTCAGAACGAGGACGAGCTCGTGGCCCTGGCGGTGAGAGTGGAGCAGAACGAGGCGCTACACAAGAGGTCGGCGGGAAGATTCGAAGACCTGGAGAACATGTCGAGGAGAAAGAATCTGCGAATTCTAGGTCTCCCTGAGGGAGTGGAGGGGGCTGATGCCGGGGCATACGCGAGCATGATGCTCAAGGCGATGATGGGCACGAAGGCCCCTTCGAGGCCGCTGGAGTTGGACAGGGCACATCGGGTGCTGGCGAAGAAGCCCCAGGCAAATGAGCCGCCAAGGGCGATGGTGGTGACGTTCCACCGGTTCACGGACAGAGAGTGGGTCCTGAGATGGGCCAAGAAGGAGCGGAGCAGTAAGTGGGACAATGCAGAGATCCGAATATACCCGGACTGGAGCACGGAGGTTGCAAAGCGGAGAGCGGGTTTCAACCGGGCCAAAGCGGCGTTGTACCGGAAAGAAGTGAAATTCGGAATGCTGCAGCCAGCGCGACTGTGGGTCACATACAAGGGCCAACACTATTACTTCGAAATGCCTGAAGAGGCGTGGACCTTTGTACAAGCCGAAAAGTTGGACTCTAACTGAGGGTTTGTGAGGGTGGGGGGGATGTTTTGGGGTTTGATGTGTGATGGTTGTTGTATATAGGGGGTCAATCACGCGCAGGAAATGTTACATGGGCTGGGGGAGAGAGACAAGGCCACGACAGGAGCTGCGCCAGAGGGGGCGGAGCGGGCTTTGGAAAGGCGGGAAGGGGAACAAAGGAATGCATATGGATAGGGAGACTCCCACGCGGGGAGGTCAATGGGACGGCGGGGGAAGCCGGGGTCAGCAGGCGTCAGCTGACTTACGGGAGTGACATGGGGGGAGCAAAAAAGGTAGACAGGGGTCTAGCGGGGGGGAAAAAGGGTTGCTGCTGCACTGGCCGAAAGGGAACGGGACACAGAAGAGGTGGTCGGGACGGGGGTCCCCCCTCTGGGGGACTGGAGGGTGAGGGAGGCGTGGACGCGGGATTGGCCCAGAAAAGGAGATGGCTAGTCGGCGGGGTGTGGGGGGGGGGGGGGGGGGTGAGAGCCCCTCCAATCCGGCTGATAACGTGGAACGTGAGGGGCCTGAATGGGCCGGTGAAGAGGGCTCGAGTGTTCGCGCACTTAAAGGGACTGAAGGCAGACGTGGCCATGCTCCAAGAGACACACCTGAAGGTGGCGGACCAGGTCAGGCTAAGAAAGGGATGGGTAGGACAGGTATTCCACTCGGGACTGGACGCGAAGAATAGAGGGGTGGCAATATTGGTGGGAAAGCGGGTGTCATTCGAGGCCAAGACTATTGTAGCGGACAATGGAGGGCGATATGTAATGGTGAGCGGTGGGCTGCAAGGGACGTGGGTGGTGTTGGTAAACGTATATGCCCCGAACTGGGATGATGCAGGATTCATGAAGCGCATGTTGGGGCGCATTCCGGACCTGGAGATAGGAGGCCTGATAATGGGAGGGGACTTCAATACAGTGTTGGATCCAGCACTGGACCGCTCCAAATCAAGGACTGGAAAGAGGCCGGCGGCGGCCAAGGTACTTAGGGGGTTTATGGATCAGATGGGGGGGGGAAAAAAGAGTGGACCCATGGCGGTTTGCAAGGCCACAGGCCAGGGAATTTTCTTTCTTTTCCCATGTACTCAAAGCCTACTCCCGGATAGATTTCTTTGTTCTGGGTAGGGCGCTCATCCCGAGGGTGGAGGGGACGGAGTATTCGGCTATAGCCGTTTCGGACCATGCCCCGCACTGGGTGGAACTGGAGCTGGGAGAGGAGACGGACCAACGCCCGTTGTGGCGGCTGGATGTGGGACTGCTGGCGGACGAGGTGGTGTGTGGGAAGGTGAGGGGGTGTATCGAAAGGTACTTGGAGGCCAACGACAACGGGGAGGTGCGGGTGGGGGTGGTATGGGAGGCGTTGAAGGCGGTGATCAGGGGAGAGCTAATTTCCATTAGGGCTCATAGGGAGAAGACAGAGGGTATGGAAAGGGAGAGGTTAGTGGAGGAGATTTTGAGAGTGGACAGGAGATACGCAGAGGCCCCGGAGGAAAGATTACTTGGGGAAAGACGACGGCTCCAGACGGAGTTTGACCTGTTGACCACAGGGAAGGCGGAGGCACAGTGGAGGAAAGCGCAGGGGGCGACCTACGAGTGTGGGGAAAAGGCTAGTCGGATGCTGGCACACCAGCTCCGTAAGAGGATGGCAGCGAGGGAAATAGGGGGAGTCAAAGATGGAAGGGGAGCCACGGTTCGGAGTGCGACGAAAATAAACAAGGTATTCAAGGCCTTTTATGAAGAGCTGTACAGATCCCAGCCCCCAGCGGGGGAAGAGGGGATGAGACGATTCCTAGATCAGCTGAGATTCCAGAGGGTGGAGGAGCAAGAGGTGGCTGGTTTGGGGGCACCAATTGGGTTGGAGGAGCTGAGCAAGGGTTTGGGGAGCATGCAGGCGGGGAAGGCCCCGGGACCGGACGGATTCGCGGTGGAGTTCTACAGGAAGTACGCAGACCTGTTGGCCCCGCTACTGGTGAGGACCTTTAATGAGGCAAGAGAGGAGGAGACCCTGCCCCCAACAATGGCAGAAGCAACAATTTATTTGATCCTAAAGCGGGACAGGGACCCACTGCAATGTGGATCGTACAGGCCGATCTCGCTCCTCAATGTGGATGCAAAGTTGCTGGCAAAAGTGCTGGCCACGAGGATCGAGGACTGTGTCCTGGGGGTAATCCACGAGGACCAGACGGGATTTGTAAAGGGCAGGCAACTAAACACCAATGTGCAGCGGCTCTTAAACGTGATAATGATGCCATCGGAGGAGGGAGAGGCGGAGATAGTGGTAGCTATGGACGCGGAGAAGGCCTTTGACCGAGTAGAGTGGGAGTACCTCTCGGAGGTGCTGCATAGGTTTGGGTTCGGGGTAGGGTTTATCAATTGGGTTAAGCTCCTTTACAGAGCCCCGATGGAGAGTGTAGTGACGAACCGGCGGAGGTCGGAGTACTTTCGACTGTACCGAGGGACGAGGCAGGGGTGCCCCTGTCCCCTCTGTTGTTCGCATTGGCGATCGAACCATTGGCCATGTCATTGAGGGAGTCTAATAAATGGAGGGGGGTGGTCCGAGGGGGAGAAGAGCATCGGGTGTCGCTATATGCGGATGACCTGTTGCTGTACGTGGCGGATCCAATGGAGGGGATGGTGGAGGTCATGCAGACTGTAAGGGAGTTTGGCGAGTTTTTGGGCTATAAGCTCAATGTAGGGAAGAGTGAGCTCTTTGTATTACAGGCGGGGGACCAAGAAAGAGGGATAGGGGACCTACCGCTGAGGAGGGCGGAGGGGAGCTTTCGGTATCTGGGGATCCAGATAGCCAGGAGTTGGGGGACCTACATAAACTGAATCTGACGAGATTGGTGGAGCAAATGGAGGAGGATTTCAAAAGATGGGACATGTTACTGCTCTCGCTGGCGGGTAGAGTACAGTCGGTCAAAATGGTGGTCCTTCCGAGGTTTCTGTTTGTGTTTCAGTGCCTTCCCATCGTGATCACTAAGGCCTTTTTTAAGAGAGTAGGCAGGAGTATTATGGGGTTTGTGTGGGCGAATAAGACCCCAAGAGTAAGGAGAGGGTTCCTGGAACGCAGTAGGGACCGAGGAGGGTTGGCGCTGCCAAACCTGGGGAGCTACTACTGGGCAGCAAATGTGGCGATGATCTGCAAGTGGGTTATGGAGGGAGGGGGGGCGGCATGGAAGAGGATGGAGACGGCGTCCTGTAAAGGAACGAGCCTGGGGGCGTTGGTGACGGCACCGCTGCCGCTCTCGCCGACAAAGTATACCACGAGCCCGGTGGTGGCGGCAACGCTAAGGATCTGGGGCCAGTGGAGACGGCACCGGGGTGCAATGGGAGCATCGGTGTGGTCCCCGATCAGGGGTAACCACCGGTTTGACCCGGGGAAGATGGACGGCGGGTTCCAGAGCTGGCATCGGGCGGGGATTGGAAGAATGTGGGACCTGTTCATCGACGGGACGTTTGCGAGCCTAGGGGCACTGGAGGAGAAGTTAGAGTTACCCCCGGGAAATGCCTTTAGATATATGCAGGTGAGGGCTTTTGTGAGGCGACAGGTGAGGGAATTCCCGTTGCTCCCGGCACAAGAAGTTCAAGATCGGGTGATCTCAGGTGTATGGGTCGGGGAGGGCAAGGTGTCGGAAATACACCAGGAGTTGAAAGAAGAGGGGGAAGCGCTGGTAGAAGAGTAAATGCGAGGAGGAGCTGGGGAGGAGATCGAGGAAGGTCTGTGTGCTGATGCCCTAGGTAGGGTTAATTCCTCCTCCTCGTGTGCCAGGCTCAGCCTGATACAATTTAAGGTGGTCCACAGAGCGCACTTGACGGGGGAGAGGTTGAGTAGGTTCTTTGGGGTAGAGGACAGATGTGGAAGGTGCTCAGGGAGCCCGGCGAACCATGTCCATATGTTTTGGTCATGCCCGGCACAGGAGGGGTTCTGGAGAGGAGTGGCGGGAGCAATATCTCAGGTGGTGAAAGTCCGGGTCAAGCCAAGCTGGGGGCTAGCTATATTTGGAGTAGTGGACGAACCGGGAGTGCAGGAGGCGAAAGAGGCCGGCATTCTGGCCTTTGCGTCCCTAGTAGCCTGGCGAAGGATCTTGCTAATGTGGAAGGAGGCGAAGCCCCCCAGCCTGGAGGCCTGGATAAATGATATGGCTGGGTTTATAAAGTTGGAGAGGATTAAGTTCGCCTTGAGAGGGTCTGCGCAGGGGTTCTACAGGCGGTGGCAACCGTTCCTAGACTATCTCGCGGAGCGTTAGAGGAAGGTCGGTCAGCAGCAGCAGCAACCTTGGGGGGGGGGGGGCGATGGGACGTCCGGGGGTGGGTGGACTGGCTGGGTGGGTGGATGAGCAAGAGATAACATGAAGGGTTGGGGAAACTGGCACGTACGGGTGAGGGCCAGTATACAAAGCGGTGTAAATATATCATTTTGCCATGTATCTATCTTGCTCTGTGCGATTTCTTGTTTTTTTTGTTACGGGGGCGGGGGGGGGGGGGGGGGGTTATTGTTTGTAAGGGAGAAAAATTGTGTTCAAAAACTTTAATAAATATATATATATTTTTTTAAAGTCAGCAAGTGGTCATTTGCCACAGAACACTCAGCCTCTGACCTGCTGCTTTTACAGCCACAGTATTTATGTGACTGATTCAGTTTTAAGTCAATGGTGACCACTCCCCCACCATCCGAGGATTCCAACGTTAAGGAATTTGGCACTGGTCATGCTGTTGAATGTCATGAGGAGGTAGTTATACTTGTGTTAGGCATATCAGGGTCCCTAGGTTATCAGACCAGTGACAATATCACTACACCAGCACCTCCCCATAAATTGTATAACTGCATAACTATTTACCACCATTCATGGCTCATTGATTTGATCCACTGGCTGTGGGATTGCTTAGCTCCATTCAGAGCTTGTTGCTTCTGCTATTTACTGTGCATTTAGACCAGTGTCGTAGCTTCACCAGGCTGACACTTGCTAAGCTCTCCATGGAAGGGCTGGTTGCCTGATTTGATAGTAATGGTAATACCAGGACCATGACATCATAGATTGTGGTAGAATGCAATTCTGTTGCAACTGATCTGCCTCATGGATGCCAGTTTGAGCACTTTGCTAGTGCCACACAACATAATTGGAGGGAGTCATAGAATCCCTACAGTGCACCGACCCTCTGAAAGAGCATCTTATCTAGGCTCCTGCCCTATCCCTGTAACCCCACCTAACCTTTTTTTGGACATTAAGTGGCAATTTAGCATGGCCAATCCATCTAACCTGCACATCTTTGGGCAGTAGGAGGAAAGCCACGCAGACACAGGGAGAACGTACAAACTCCACACAGTCAGACAGTCACCTCAAAGTTGTAATTGAACCCAGGTCATCTGCGCTGTGGGGTAGCAGTGCTAACCACTGTGCCACCGCGCCACCCACAAGTGTACTCAATTGTGAACTCATGATTTAGCTTCCACAAAGACTTTGAAGTAGTCATACGAACATGAGAGGATGCATCTGCAACAGGTAGGTTGACGATGAGGTCAAGTAGATGTTTCCTTCATGTTGGTTCTCTCGCGTTCTGCCAGAGGCAACATAGGACAGGTATGTCCTTCAGAGCTCAAGCCAGCTCAATCACTAGTGGCGTTATCAAGCTAAATTAGTGATGGTTATGGGGGTCCCCCGCTCAGGGTACACTGTGCCCTTGCTACCCTGTGCTTTAAATGTTCAACATGGGGAAGTACAGATTCATCAGCTGAGGAAGAGTAGGTGGTTATAATTTAGCATGTTTCCTTGTCCATATTAGACCAGATTTCCTGGATGTTCTGAGCCACTGTTCAAGATTGCAAGAGAGACTCTCCCATTGTGCTCCCACATCTGATGAATCTGTCCTGCAGCAAGACACGACACCCCAGATATAACACCTTCAGCTACAAGACTAGAGTTTCCTCCCATGCCCCTTCGTTTCTTTCCTCCTCTTCCACATCTATACCGATGCGAGCTTTTAGTTATCCACCCCAATATTACCAGCTTGTCTCAGTGACCATTTCTACTGTGATGTGGAAATGCCGGCATTGGACTGGGGTGAGCACAGTACGAAGTCTTACAACACCAGGTTAAAGTCCAACAGGTTTGTTTCGATGTCACTAGCTTTCGGAGCGCTGCTCCTTCCTCAGGTGAATGAAGAGGTCTGTTCCAGAAACACATATAGACAAATTCAAAGATGCCAAACAATGCTAGGAATGCGAGCATTAGCAGGTGATTAAATCTTTACAGATCCAGAGATGGGGTAACCCCTGGAATTTGTCTATATATGTGTTTCTGGAACAGACATCTTCATTCACCCGAGGAAGGAGCAGCGCTCCGAAAGCTAGTGACATCGAAACAAACCTGTTGGACTTTAACCTGGTGTTGTAAGACTTCGTACATTTCTACTGTAGCTTGGGACATTTTCTATATTTAAGGTGTGACATAAATACACCATTTATGAAATACAAACTTTGAGATGATGCCAATTGTTAGAGGCAAAAAGGGGGGGAATTTACCGGCTGTTCACGCCAGTAGAAAATTCCGGTCCGACGCCAATGCACGGGGTTCCCAACGACGAGGCGTGCTGTCAATGGGAAAACCCTTTAACAACGGCAGGACAGGTAGATCCCATCCATAGAGTGTACATTTGAGCAGCTATGGACAAAGCTTTTCTTTAAATCATATGTACTACACTTAGTGGGATGCAAATTTTAGTAAGTCTCCAATATTCGTGGCCTGATTGAAATAGAAAGCCTCCATTATTGTCTAGACCGGCTACTCTCATTATATTTGTTTGGTGGCCTTTGATGACATGGATTGTTGAAATCATGCTTTGTATAGAGCTTGGGCTATTAAATTAGTCTAACGCAAGTGCACTTCAAATCAATAAACTGAGCCCTTGGGAGGACTCAACAGCATCTCCTAAACCTAGAGGAAATGGTGGTAATGGTTTCCAATATACTTCAGCCTGTAAGAAATTCCTTTTTTGATGGATGGTTTGAACTCCCTTGCTTTACCCAAACAGTAAACAGTAATTGCTTTATCCAAACAGTAATTGAGAAAAACTCTAGTTCATTATCAGCTGCCCAAGTGTACCACTTGCATCCCACATCAGGCGATGAATTAGAAATCCTCAGACAAATATATGTCATCTGTTAAAGTTTCCTCCATAACATTTATCTTCAACAAGTGTACTGCTATTGTAGATACATTTTTTTATTTTTGCAATTCAAGTCATGGTTAGCATCTTGAAGATTGGCACAATTGCTTTGCAAAGAAAACTTTTAGCTGTACAACACAACAGATTTTGTGCACTTCTGCTTCAACCTGTTACTTCCTATTTTTGCCCTTTGTTCTTCCTGCAGCAGAAACTGAAGTAGGTATGTTGCCTCATGTTTAACAGCCCCCTTAACCCACTACCGTAAAAGGATAAAGCAGCCCACCTAATTGGCACCCCATCCACCATCTTAAAACTCCACTCCTTCCACCACCAACAGGGACAGCAATATGCACCATCTACACAATACAATGCAGCAACTCACCACGGCTCCTTTCAACAACACCTTACAAACCCATGACCTCCATCACCTAGATGAAGGGCAGCAGAAGCATGGGAACACTACCACCTGCAAATTTCCCTCCAAGCCATACATCATCCTAACTTGGCACTACATTGCTGTTCCTTCATCGTGCTGATTCAAAACTTATCCCGACTCAACAACTCTGTAGGTAGATCTATGCAATATGAACTGCAGCAGTTCCAAGAACCAGCTCACCACCACCTGCTGAAGGGTCATCAGGGATGGAGAAACACTGGTCCAGCAATGTCCACATCCAATGAAAGAATGAAAAAAATACAAGTGGCCAGGTACAGACTCCAGCCTAGTGTGGGAAGAGGTATAGTGGAAAGGCAGAGAGGAAGTAGATGATAAAATAATATGGAATCTGAATTCCAGTAAATTGATCTAGTTAGATTTATGCAACATTGCATAATTAAATCATACCATGCTCCAAAATAAAAAAGTGAATGAAATGGTCACAATAGTTTGCTTTGTGGGCTGCATGGTGGCATAGTGGTTAACACTGCTGTCTATGGCATGGCATAGTGGTTAACACTGCTGTCTATGGCACGGAGGACCTGGGTTCGATTGTGGCCCCGGGTCACTGTCTGCCTGCATATTCTCCCCGTGTCTGCGTGGGTTTCACCCCCACAACCCAAAGATGTGCAGGTTAGGTGGATTGGCCACGCTAAATTGCCCCTTAATTGGAAAAAAAGAATTGGGTACTCTAAATTAAAAAAAAAAAGAAAAACAACAATAGTTTGCTTTGTTAGTTGTATCCAAATTTTTCCAATGACAGCACTTCATGAGGAAGAGCTTTCGGAGTATTGCCATTCTGGGAACAAAACCGGTTTAAACAAAACCTCTCAAAATAGCACTTGCATTACTTAGAAACCGCAGAAGATTTGGGAGGAAAATCCAAGTGAAGAATATGAGGGAGGGCAGGCGGAAGAGATCCTCCCAGCCGAGAGTCAAAATTGTCAGCCGTTTAGCCCACTGTGCTAAACCAGCCCCCAATAGACAGACTCAAAAGAGACAGGACTCTCAGACTTGCCTTTTTTCTTAAATTAAAAAGAGGGACAATTATAGCCCTTACCCTTTTTGTCGATTAGCAGATATTTTGAAGGAAATAAATGGTTCCTAGGATAATTTACATTACCACGTGTTTACTATTTTAAAAAAGCAATTCTGTTTATTCTGGTTATGTTCCAATAGTTTCTTAAAAAGGTACTTGGAAGATGCTTTCATGCAGTTTAATTTGAACGGGGAACAGAGTGGTTAATCATATGTAAAGCAAAATACAGTCAACCCAAATCATTTGGAAAGAGTAATTAAATGCGTTCCAATTAATATCACAAATTTTCTTCCACCTTTAAATTGAGCCATTTCTGAAGACTGCAATCTTACAAGTGGCATTTGAGAATTAACAGATTTAAATCGGTGTGATAATTAGTTCAATTGTTTAATGGTAGGATATAATTTTGACAATCTCCCAATGGTAGATTCCCAATTGCAGCCTGGAGCTACAGTCCTACCCATCTGATAGCCAGCCTAATCATCAGACTCAGAAACAAAAAGGTAAGTAAGTTTGTGTGTGTCTCAGAATTGCTGTGACACTATGTAACTTTTACCAAGCATGGATATGATGGTGGAGGCTCCAAGATTCCATGTTGACCAGGAATCTCTCCTGCTCTTACTGACTACCATTCGTATGTGTTGGAAGGATTTGCAGACTGATCCCAAGGCTGTTTGGCCACAATATGAACCAACCTTAATTGGCCATCAATTCCCAGGGTGGGACTTGAACCCAGAGTTTCTGGTCTAGTAGACAGGGACACTACCCACTGCACCACAAGATCTCCCTCTTGTAAATCTTGAAAAGTTAAGACTGGGACATGCATGTTAATTCTTTTGTACATATTTCAGCTTCCGAAGTAAGTTCTATGGATTTTTTTTTAAATGGAAAATTATAAGTGTGGAATTAGTATATCAGCCCCAAAAAGAGATTGTTCAGCAATAATAATCTTTATTGTCACAAGTAGGCTTACATTAACATTGCAATGAAGTTAAGGTGAAAAGCCCCTAGTTGCCACATTCCGGCGCCTGTTCAGGTACACAGAGGGAGAATTCAGAATGTCCAATCCACCCAACAGCATGACGTCAGGACTTGTAGAAGGAAACCGAAGCACCCGGAGGAAACCCACGCAGACACACAGAGAACGTGCAGACTCCGCACAGACAGTGACCCAAGCCGGGAATCGAACCTGGGACCCTTGTGCTGTGAAGCAACAGTGCCAACCACTGTGCTACCGTGCTGCCCTAGTTGTGACTTTTAAACCCAACTTACATTTCAAGGTGTAAATTTTTAAGGAGTTTTTGATATCTATATTATAGCATAAAAATATATTATAACATAAAAAGATAAGTCCTATCCACTGATTTCCCTGCAGACAGGAAGAATACACTTTGAAGTAGCAGAGAATCAACTGACAAACTTCTAGAACTTCCACATTTCACTGCACGTGTGGAGGCCAGAAGATGCTGTCAGCTTCATAGGGATGGCAACCCTTGACAGTTCTGCTGTTACCAGGGCCACAATGGTTTCTGGATTCAGCTCATTTTCTCCACTCAATCTCTCCCCTTACTATTACCTTGCCTGTTGCTCTTGTGGCAGTAAAGTGCCAACTTTCCCCCTTCTTCCAACACATCCATCCTGCACTTTGCCAGTAATGCAGCTTTTTCCATACCCGGATAGTGATGGTGATGTCTCCAACATTCCAAGTTGACCAGGAATCTCTCCTGTTCGTACTGCCTACCATTCACAGGCGCCGGAGTATGGCGACTAGGGGATTTTCACAGTAACCTCATTGCAGTATTAATGTAAGCCTACTTGTGACATGAATAAAGATTATTCATGTGTTGGAAGGATTTATTAGGCATTAAGTCCTGGGCTGGGCCTTGAACCCAAGAGTTTTTGGTCCAGTAGGCAGAGACACTTTTTGTATAAAAGACTAGCAACATTTAAAAGAACTATTTCTGTAACAATCATGTTCTTACACAATAAAGATATAAATAAACATTACATTGTCAACTGGATTTACAGACCACACCCTCCATCTTTAACTCTCAGGTTACAGAACCATGACTGCTATAAAGTGTGAAGCAATTGGTTACGTACAGATGAGTTTCCGAGAAAGTCCGTAATCGACTCCCAATCATTGTTGACATTTTTACAATAGGAAAATGGTTTATTAAGTCACCGTTTTAGGTCCTACCCAAAAATACAATTTCTCAAAAAGTTTTAAATATCACAAGTAACGTAATTAAAGCTGTGTTCACTAACTCTGGCTGTCACTAGGTGAAGCAACAAAAATCTTGGGTCTGAATATTCTTGATTTAAAAAAAAAAAAGCATGGTTGTCCTCAATAAAAGGACGCATTTACATAATACCAATCTTATATTAGTGTCACAATTAGGCTTACATTAACACTGCAATTAAGTTTCTGTGAAAATCCAACATGGTGAATTCACAATGTCCAATTCACCTAACAAGCATGTCTTTCAGGACTTGTTGGAGGAAACCACTGTGCTACTGTGCCGGTCAATGCTGATACAGTACAAAGCTTGATTGATTTTGATTTTTTGTCACATGTACCGAAGTACAGTGAAAAGTATTTTTCTGCGGCCGAGGGAGTGTACACAGTAGGCTTTGCACCAATACTAAAGTTATGTCAGCTGTTTTGATCCAATGTGAATGCAAATGTGAATGCAAAGCCAAACAGAGACCTCCCTCCTCCAGTTACTCTTAATTCAATTCAGTTTAGGTTGCATTTACACAATTGTTTATGCTCTGTTGGTCAGCATTCCTCTATAAACAAGTGGTCATTGAAAGTTTTGCTGCCAGTATTGTCATGATATGCAAACATGCAACCAATGAACAGTCAGAATAGGACACAACCAATGGGCAGTCAGGACACTCAGGTGGCATCACCACAAGGGGGCATGACAAACACTATAAAAGAGATGAGGCACCCACACCCCGCCTCTTTCCACAGACAGACATCTAGAGAGTTAGACAGGGTTGATCAGCAGCACCACACCCCAGCAAGTGACTTAGAGCAAGCTGGTACAGTTAGACGGAGTTACTACAGTTAGATTAGCAGAGAGTCGAACTCATTTGAGAACTGTGTTAATAGTTCAATAAACACGTTGAACTCATTTGGGAGTCTGGAGCATCCTTTAGTTAAGACTGCATCAAGTAGCAGCCTGTGTTATCAGAAGCAGCATAACACAAGTATCACAAATTGTACAAAATCCCATTCACCCGTCACCACTTGGCCTTGCCCCTCACTGTATTCCAAATCTCCTCCTGCCTTATTACCATTTAAAATTTGTCGTCTTTTTTGGGGGAAAGCAAAATGGCACAATATTCTTTACAAACATTTTGAAATTAAACTATTTCACAGAGATTAATGGCCTTTGTTTTATGCAAGGGCAGCACGGTAGCACAGTGGTTAGCACAATTGCTTCATATCTCCAGGGTCCCAGGTTCGATTCATGGCTTGGGTCACTGTGGAGTTTGCACTCTCTCCCAGTGTCTGCGTGGGTTTCCTCCGGGTGCTCCGGTTTCCTCCCACAGTCCAAAGATGTGCGGGTTAGGTGGATTGGCCATGATAAATTGCCCTTGGTGTCCAAAACGGTTGGGTGAAGGTGTGGGCTTAAGTGGGGTGCCCTTTCCAAGTGCCGGTGCAGACCCGGTGGGCCGAATGGCCTCCTTCTGCACTGTAAATTCTATGAATTGTAATAGCCGGTATACAAATACTCATGCTTTGAAAGATGTATGTTTTACAGAAATGTCATCATGATTTAACAAACAAACAAAGTGGTTTCATGACTAACTGATAAAATTAAAATGGTCACCGCTTAATCCTAAAGCTGCAAAATAATAAAGTATTTTATTGGGTTCACATTGGAGGAGAAAGCAGCTCTTGGTACTCCCATGCCAGCCAAGGCCAGTGCCAGCTCATTTAGAAAACAAGGTTACTGGGTTAGGGACTATCGCTGACAGTGATACTACAATAACATAGTTACACCATAAGTCAGACTGACAAAAAGAGGAAATCAAAATAGGATAGTTTAAGCAGATATCAATATTTCTGGCCAGTATCTTTAACACAAAGTGCTGTATTTTTTTTAAAAATAAAAAATGTAGCCAAGGACAAATTCACCATGTGGCCAAATGCCAAGTTATATAGTGTACATCAATTAACCCGGGAACAGACTGGTGTTTGCACATTCTCCCAGTGTCTGCGTGGGTCTCACTCCCACAACCCAAAGATTTGCAGAGTAGGTGGATTGACCACACTAAATTGCCCCTTAATTGGAAAAAAAAAAGAATTGAGCACTAAATTTTTTTTTAACTCGGGAACGGAACAGACCAGATAAGAATTCATCAATACAGTAATTTGAAGTAATGTAAACATATCAAATGTAGTAATGTAGTGCAAAAAAAAAAAAAATCAAACATTTTGGTTAAGTAACTCTGAATGGAGTAGATTTAATTTCAGGTTGGCTAACTTCAAACACAGACAGCTAAGCACTACATTTGGCCTTAATACCACCAGGACAAATAGTACTGGATATTGATTCTTGGATTCTCATCATAATGTACTAATCACCTACTAGAAGCGTACATGATCAGAGAAAGATATTGAAACTTGAGCGAGACACAGGTTGGGTGCACAGGTAAACCAAAATGCGTGACAATTGTTCACTTCTAGGGTTCAAGTGATTTCAGTTAAATACTGATCTTGTGTAGGACTAGGAAATTAGAATATACAAGATTTAGCACAGTTCAGCATGCAAAGCATACTGGGGAGTCTGTGGCATAGCAGAAGTGTCACTTGACTAGTCATCCAGAGGTCCAGGCTAATGCTCTGGGAAACCCTGCTTAAACCCTACCACAGCAGCTGGATACATTATTGTTAATTGTACTATAAATCTAGAACCCAAAAGAGTCCCAGTCATAGTAACCATGACAACTATCATCGATGGTCTCCAAAACCCAACTTTTCCACCAATGGGAAAGAAGTCTGCCATTGTTAATCCTTGGTTTACATGCGACTCCAGACTCACAGCAAAATTTCCCCTGGAAATGGCCCAGCAAGTCACTCAGTTGTACTAAACTGCAGAGAAGTCAAAAAGGAATAAAATTGCCCTTGAACCGCTGCAGTCCATCTGGTGCAAGTGCAATGGACTGCAGCGGCTGACCACCCATCTTCTCCAGGGCAATTCAGGATGGGCAGCAAATGCTGGCTTTGGCAGCAATGCCCATTCTCATGGAAAAATTAAAACTTGATTAAAATCTCCCATATATAAATATTTCAGACAAAAAAAATGGGGCTGGGTTTTCCTCTCCCTCCTCAGGGTTCTGCAGCAGCGGAGGGCAGCTTCACCAGCAGGATCTTCTGGCCCCACCGTTATCAACAGGGTTTCCTGTTGACTGCGCCCTCCACTGTCCCAAAACCAGTAACAGGAGTGCACCATCGGGAGGACCGCAAGATTCTGCCAGTGTGAACGGCCAGAAAATCTTCCTCATGAACTTTGACAAAATCAAGTCAATAAAGCAATTAATTTTTAATTTTTACAGGAATTAATAGACAATGGCAACTTTGTACACCAACATTACCTGCATCCTCAATTCTGGAGTAAGTCACACAATGTTTGGGCCTCGAGCACACTTTGCTGGAGGCAGTATAATATTTCAGTTATTGTTAGTCTCACTGAGCAAGCTATCAAATGTAAATAGTTAGGTAGGTCAAGTGCGGATGAGATGCAATCAGAGATGTTATTGTCCTTTACTGAATGAACAGCTTGCCTACACTTGGGAGACAGTTACATTGCAAAAACCGTTACATTGCAAGAGTCTAATTCCATTTGGAAATATTGACTTGCTGTGGAAGGATTTGGTATTAAGAGACAAACATTGATAATGAACATACATGAAGCTGCATGCATTCCTCAGGGTCAGGATTGATGATTGTTCAAGAACGCAACTAACCCATCACACGTGGTAAATATTCATAGTTAGGATGTCCTTTTGGAAAGCTGATTATCCTGGTCATGATGGCAGGAATGCTACTCAACAAGAAATGATCTTCCTGTTGGACAGTCAAAACAGCCATTGAACTCAAAATTGTATTAGGAACAGAAAGACCACAGGTTATTTAGACTACTAGATGTGGCAGCTGTAAACAAAATCAGAGCAGCTGGCTAAATTTCTATTGATTTTTAAGCTAAATTAATAAAGTCTTCATGACTGGAAATAAAACGATTTTGATATCGATTGGCTGTTTTAAGGTGCAGTGTTTACAAGTCACTCCTTTCAAATTCCAAGAGCTTCGTACTCCAGCTTCATTTGTAACGCCGAGAGGCACGGTGGCGCAGTGGTTAGCACTGCTGCCTATGGCACTGAGGATCCAGGTTCGATTCCGGCCCCGAGTCACTGTGTGGAGTTTGCACATTCTCCGTGTCTGCGTGGGTTTCACTCCCACAACCCAAAAGATGTGCAGGTTAGGTGGATTGGCCATGCTAAATTGCCCCTTAATTGGAAAAATAAATTAGTGGGTACTCTAAATATTTTGAAATATTTGTAACGGCAGTTTCGCTCCCAAGAGCTTTGCTGGTTAACATTCACGGACATCTTGCATAGCACCTTGAATGTTTTTCCAATTTAAATAGACACCATAGGAATACAAATTGTTGAATGCATCTTACCAGCATAGTAGTCTGCATTTTTAAAGAAATTGGAAATATTTTGTTGCCCGACAGGGTTATCCTGCCCGTAAAAAAAAATTGAATTACATCACACTGCATATAATTGGTGCATTTTTTCTTACTCATTGGCTGAGATTTCTTACATTCGCCACTAGCCAACAGCAAACCTATGGTCCACATATAGCTTTAAAAAAACACTGGCACAGGAGCAAAAAAAAAAAACACTGACATGCAATCTTTCCTGTTTAAATGGAATGTAGTTTGGTCACTAACTACAGAGCAACAATTTCCCACAAAAGTATGTTAGGCGTGACAATGGCACATACTTGTATTTAAAGAGTCCCACTAGCATGAGACAAGTTGCTGTAGAACTGCAGTCTGACCAAGGTGACACCCAACCCAATAGAATTTTACATTACAAAGTGCAATTGTGAACCTGCTGTCCCAGTAGCTAGTTAAAGAAGCCTTAAAGGCAAGCCCAGATACTCAGTAGGAATTATATAGCTGCATTAACTGGGGGATGTGGGACCAAATTTAAAAAATAAACATTTTCCTTCCTCTTTTATTTGAATAGGTTATTAGCTTACAAAGACTGGAGTTGAACTTCCCACTGGTGCACTGTCCGAGTGCATCTAAAACGATGACTCGGGAGTGATACAAGTATTAATAGGCAATGGTGTTTAAATGTAAGGGTTAAATCCTACAATTCTGATGTAAAATATTGTTTTCTCCACATATGCCTATTGACCTGCTGTACATCTTCAGCATTGTATGTTTTGGACTCGTGTTCGTTTCTGCTCCCTTCCCTACCCAAGATCTTATGGAGAGATAAACCAACTATAAGAGCTATCCAAATCAGCCATTGGAACTTTATCACTTGGACAATGGGGACAACCTTATGACTTATACCCCCAACCTCAGCCCATGCAAGCAATTTTACCACTGGACTACCACACATAATACTTAGACGTTTTGCCAGTGAAAAAGGGTAACGGGATTAGCATACAGATTAGAACAGTGTTTTTCAAACTTTTACCAACAGATCGACCTTCAGGACCCATAGTCCTCACTATCTCACTTGCTTTTCAATGTTACATTTCTGCTAAAGACTTCAGCTGACAATTTAAGTTCTCATTGCATCGTTTGTCCGCGAACGTGCCAAGATTAGTCTTCAAATGCCTTTGAAGTTGAAGGTTTTAACTCTCATTTCCCAGTACTTTAAAAACAGTTTACCCAATTCTTTTTTTCCTAATTAAGTGGTAATTTAGTGTGGCCAATTCACCAACCTGCACATCTTTAAGTTGTAGAGGTGAGGCACACAGACACGAGGAGAATGTGCAAACTCCACACGGACAGTGACCCAGGGTTGGGATTGAATCCGGGACCTCGGCGTCATGAGGCAGCAGTGCTAACCACTGCTTCATAGATTATCATAGAATTTACAGTGCAGAAGGAGGCCATTCGGCCCATCGAGTCTGCACCGGCTCTTGGAAAGAGCAACCTACCCAAGGTCAACACCTCCACCCTATCCCCATAACCCAGTAACCCCACCCAACACGAAGGGCAATTTTGGACACTAAGGGCAATTTATCATGGCATATCCACCTAACCTGCACATCTTTGGACTGTGGGAGGAAACCGGAGCACCCGGAGGAAACCCACGCACACACGGGGAGGATGTGCAGACTCCGCACAGACAGTGATCCAAGCTGGAATCGAACCTGGGAACCTGGAGCTGTGAAGCAATTGTGCTAACCACGCTCCACCATGCTGCCCCGATTTTCCAGTACTTCCCTGCATATAACAGGTGGGCTTTGCATCCTGATTTGCATTGGCAAAACTAAATGCCATACCTCAAGAAATCATCTTAGGGCGGCATGGTGGTGCAGCGGTTATAACTGCTGCCTCACGGTGCCTGGGACCCGGGTTCAATCCCAGCCCCAGGTCACGGTCTGTTTGGAGTTTCCACATTTTTCCCGTGTCTGCATGGGTCTCAACCACAACTCAAAGATGTGCAGGGTAGGTGGATTGACCATGTTAAATTGTCCCTGAAAAAAGTCTTCATACTGCTTTGTTCCCGATTTCAGTTTCTGGTGGGAAGATGCCATCGATTTTTTAATTTTTTTAAATCTGGTCCTGGGACAGCGCCCTGACATCAGGAGGTGGCAGTCTGCGCCGCTGGGCTCTGAGCCTGCGCACTGCTAGATCCAGCTGAGGGGGCACACATGCGCAGGATAGCCAGCATTCTTCCTGCGATTGGGAATGCCATGACAAATTGCTCAATGGCTCTCCCGACACCCACCCGCGGGGCGCGACCCTGAGTTTGAAAATGGCTGGATTAGAAGAATGCAGGATTACCAATACACAAGGTGCAGACAGTAACCAATTTTAGTTTAAAGAAACCCAAAACAATGGGACAGCACGGCAGCGCAGTGGTTACCATTGCTGCCTGCAGCACGGCGGTGCAGTGGTTACCATTGCTGCCTCACGGTGCCAGGATCCCAGGTTCAATCCTGGCTCTGGGTCACTGTCCGTGTGGAGTTTGCACATTTTTCCCGTGTCTGCCTGGGTTTCGCCCCCACAACACAAAGATGTGCAGGGTAGTTGGATTGGTCACGCTTAATTGTCCCTTAATTGGGAAAAATGAATTGGATACTCTAAATTTATATTTTATAAAAAAAGAAACCCAAAACAAAGTGAACAGATTTGGACCATACTACCTGTAAATCAATGTACACAGAACAACGCTAAAATGTTACTTCACAGTCAGGCAGACACCCTCCAGTTTTGCAGCAGTAGACAACTGGCATGAGGAAGTTACATGGTCAATCCGGCAAAGATCCTTTGGCTGTGTAATTTGTTTTATTGGAAGCAAAATTTGAAACATGATTTTATTCCCAATTGTCACAGCCTGTCGGGTATTTTTGTTTTCACTTGAACAATGATGGATTTCAAAAACAATTAATTCTAAACTTGTTCCACCCTTCTGCTTCCCTTACATCTGTAACCAGCCAAAGGCTAACCAGCCAAAAGCTGACCAGCCAGTCAGGCTTTCTGCAGGCCTACAAAGAAGCTTCATAGCCCAAAATCCCTTTTGCATAATGTGCCAAAACCTATATACTGGCCAAGAATCACTTGGATGCCTTTCAACAACATTACGACCTGGAGAAGTATCAATATCCCACAACTCTGCACGTTAATTTAATATTCCGATTCGTCTCCGTGTCTGTGCGGGTTTTACCCCACAACCCAAAGTTGTGCAGGTTAGGTGGATTGGCCACACTAAATTGCCCCTTAATTGGAAAAGAAAATAATAATTAGGTACTCTTTTAAAAAATAAAAAAAATTATATTCCGATTAAAGCAGACAATATCAGAATTTATCCAGAGATAAAAATGAATTTTACCTATCATCATTTAAAGATGGAATATAGGTTCATTACTATCTCACTCATCTAAATTCTACAGTGCCATTACCAAAATGGTGACCATCTTGCCAAGATACATGTAAGGCAATTCCCATGACAAAAGTCAAGAACTTGTCAATAATAGCAGTTGCTTTTACTAGCTGTGTGGAATTGCCAAAGAATGAACTTATAACCTAAAAAAATGAACCATGTCAAATCTGTGCCAAGTTTGGTTCTAATTGAAACATTAATTTAAATCAAAGAAATAAAAATTTTAACACTGCAAATGCTCAATATTTTGATTGTTCATTAACTGAACACAAAATAAGACAAGACTAATCTAAATTGATGTGGAAACCTCAGATTATTTTTTTTATTGGGGCCAATCTTCCATCTCATAAGACTATGGTTTGCGCTTTGGTGATCAACTCCATGTCAAGCATTGCCTGGTGCAGCTCAACCAGGTATGGAATCTCTGCAGAGAAAGACAGTGCACTGAGCCAGTGCACAATTTTCTGGCCTCTCTCCTGAGCCCGCTGAGCTTTTAGTTTCTTACTCATCTCTTCCAATGCCTATGTTGTCCAGGTCACACATCCAAAAAGGTACACCAGTACCATAAGGCAGGCATTGTCAAACTTGGGGGCGCGACCCGCATGTGGGTCGCGGGCAGGTGTCGGAAGGGTCGCGGAGCCGTCCGTCGCGGCGCTCCCAATCACGCAAATCTGCACGCAACAGCCGCAGCAGCCAGCTGTTAATAACGCCGGATGCAAGCGGCCTTCAAAATGGCTGCGAACATGTAAAAAAAAATGCGGCCGCACTGCGCATGCATGCCAGATCATCGGCGCGCATGCGCAAAACTATGCGCGCGATAATCGGGCAAGCATGCACTGTGCGGCCGCTTTTTTTTTTTTTAAAAGACGGTCGCAGCGTTTGTTTTACAAGTTCAGGGGGGTTTTATTCATTTTTTTTTACAAGTTCGGGGGGGGGGTTTATTTGATAACATTTTACAGTAAAATGCAGAACTTTGGACAGATGGAGACTCCATACTTTCCGACACCGGAAGGCTTCACCTTCATCCAACAGGTTCCATTGAGCTTGTACGAAGGCCAAAGGGACCTAAAACCATTTCCTCCATTTTTGTCAGCAGCAAACAAGGTAAGAGAAAATGGTGGGTCGCGTAGGTCGGCCGGCGTGGGTCGCGAAGGTCGGCCGAATGGTAAAAATGTGTCCCCGGAAAAAAAGTTTGAAAAATACTGCCATAAGGAACTAGTCTCTCCCCCCCCCCCCCCCACATTATTCGGACTATTAATAGCCAATATATTGAAATGCAGATCTCATTGTAAGTTTCTGTTCCAATCAACAGAACTTACTGTTCCTCCCCACTTTGTGTAATTCACATACATAGATATTACAACTCTCCTCCTTCATACAAGTGAACAAACAGGGGCAGCATGTGGTGCAGAGGTTAGCACTGGGACTGCTGCGTTGAATCTCCGATCTGAAATTTACCAATACAAATTGGAGACCTCCGATCTGAAATTTGTTAACCATCAGGGGTTAACAGTGCAAACCCTCATGCAATACCTCAAAATTAATTTACACTAAACTGATTTTACGTTGCACAATGTTCACCAACTACCACACAGAAAGGGAATCTGATTTGAAGACAGAATTATATAAACTCAAGGGGAGTTAACTGCAACAGATTTGTATGCTTTGTTTTAAAAGACAAAGCCAATGTTTGTCCATCTAATATCCAGAAATATTCTAATATAGAAACCAGAAAAATCTGACATTCAAATCTGAAATAAAACCCTGACAAGTATGATATAGGTTCAAATTGCTTACTTGCATATATTGTCTCAGTGTAAGTTCGAATGGACTGCATGCCCATTTAGATTAATTAAAATCAAGCATTAGTTCAGTGTAGATTGTGATACAAGCCTCATGATTATGTACTTTTGAGTTGCATTGACAAGGACTATTTTACAATTATATATTTCACACAGTCAAAGTCTACATACAAAGCATTGGGAGGAAGGATGAAGAAACCTGCATATGGACAAAGGATTCACAGTGTGGAGCACCAAATTTCATTGACAGGTCTACAAATCTGAAATTAACTACCAAATCCAACAAAAGGCCCACTACTTGCACAGCAATTTCCCCATATTGGAAATGTCAAAATTAGCACTTTTATTCCTTTTAACACTGGTGTACGCAGATCGCCTGCTTCTTTTGCAAATAAAACTCTGGGTTAACTGCATGCTTCCATTGGCAAATTATCTTTTTGGTGGTTTAATTATTACCAATGTATTAGTAAACCTGTAGGCACAATCTTAGAATAGTTACTCAACTGACACCTGTTATATTCTTAATCTTGGCCACAGTGGTGAAAGAAACTGGGGAATGTAGTTTCTTGTTGCAAGAACAAAGGGGTGACATTGATCAGGTCTGTGGACCTGCCCATACATTAGCAAGTAAATCATTCATCTACATCGTAAATTAGCATGGGGTGAGAAGGTGGAGGACACAGCTACATTTAAAGTTAGGTCAACTATACACAAAATCATCTTTACTGGTGAGAATGTTACATGCACAGTAGTGCTACCAACTACAAGTACTCCAATATAGTCCCATTCACTCCTAACGGTCAGAGGATACCAAGCTGGTGTCTCGACATTGTTAGCTAGCAAGCATTCAACTAAATTTATGAAAGCTAGAGACAACTGCTTCATGGCTTTGTGATGCACTACAATACTTCATACAATTACTTATTTACCAATTACTTATTTACCCAGAAGTAGAATTTTTACATAACATCTTTTAATATGGATTAAAAAATAAAGAAACACCCCATTGCACTTCACACAAATCAGCAACCTGCACTCCAGATCCATTTAAATTTAACCGACTTCTATCATATCAGTTTTTCTCCAGTTTTCCACTGTTCCAAACTACCAAATTGTGCCAAACATCTTATAAAATTTACACATTAGCTCTTGCAAAATTTTCACAAGAATCATACAATATGCTTTCCTAAAGAATAATGGTATATAGGTTTTAAACATTGTCCAGCATTTAGTTACTGCGGCACAAAACCCCATATTAGATGGTAAAACTAGGTGTCACAGAAACCAACTAGAACATTTATATGAATATCCAAGAATCACTAAAAAAGGTAAACATAAAACAGAAGAACATAGAAATGAATGGTGTCTGAGCTAGACAATGGCGAGTTGTTACAAAAAGATTCAGTACTAAGCATCACCAATAATATTGCATGGCGGGGCATTAAACGATTACTGAAGCTTAACTGCAGCAGTTTAATATTGTTTTTTTCCCCCCTTTTAAAATTTAGAGTACCAATTATTTTTTTCTTTCCCCAATTAAGGGCAATTTAGCATGGCCAATCCACCTACCCTGCACACCTTTGGGTTGTGGGGGGGGGGGGGGGGGGGGTGAAATCCACGCAGACACGGGGAGAATATGCAAACTCCACACGGACAGTGACCCAGGGCCGGGATCGAATCCGGGTCCTCAGCGCCATAGGCAGCAGTGCTAACCACTATGCCACTGCACCACCCTAGCAGTTCAATATTCTTGGCATAAACATGCAGCCCAGGTTTAATGGAACAGTGTGGTGAAGGTCCTGTTCTCTTCACATTTTAAAATTGTATGAATTGTATACTGTGGGAGAGAAAGGAGCTGGTAAGGGCAGTATTTTTAGCTTGTTCTTTCATGTCAGAGGATCACACATTTCTTTAAAATGATTCACAGTAGAGGTACAACTCAGGTTTGAATTCAACTAAACTTTGTTCTCCATGGAATTAATTGTATAATGTCACAAAAGGCGAGTGAGGTGGAGAATGGGGATAAAATTTCATCATTACCTGGTCAGCACAACCATCATGTCAAAAATAGATAACAAAGACTTTCAAGTCAACACCTTCAGCCTGTTCTGCATTTTTTCTCCTGAAAATCTTTACAATGTATCCATCCAAGATTACAGAAACCAGTCCAAAACGTTAGCTCCCTCAACATCAAATACTTGGATGCTGTATTGGAATTTAGGAGGTCTTCATTGCATGTCTTTATCAGCATTGCTCAACTATATCCAAGCACTTAAACTTCTTGAATATGTGCCACTGCTCTTTTGAATCTTGGCAGCATACCATTTGCTTACCTACCAGAAAAGAACTGTAATAAATAATTTCACTAGAAAAAAATACTTAAACACAAGCTACAGTCAAAATATTACCAATAGAAAGTAGCCCAGCAGTGACTTAACCAAGTTGGATAACATTACTAAATCCATATTCAGAGCAGACCAAATACTATCAGCAGTCCTGAATAACAATCACAATTTGCCAGAGCCAAGACAAGTATTTATATATATATATATATATATATATATATATATATATATATATATATATATATGCCCGATTGTAGAAACTTCACGGGACAATATCAAATATCATTTGATACCAAGCCACATAAGATGTTAGGGCCGACAACCAAAATGTGGTCAGAGGTAGGTGTTAAGGAGTGCCTTAAAAAGGAAAGTGAGGTACCATGGTAGAGGTTTAGGGAGGGAATGAAAGTTCAGGGAACTGGCTGCTGGAGGCATGCCCATCAATAACAAAGTGTTCAAAGTTATAGTTGATCAAGAAATTATCGGGCCGGAGGAGGTTACTGAAAGAGGAACAGTGAGACCTTGGAAGGACTTACAAAAAGGTGGAGAATTTTAAAAATGTAGACATTGCTCAACAGGGAGACAGCATAAGCACAGGGATGATGCATGAACAGGGCTTGGTGTGAGTCAAGACACAGGCAGCAACATTTTACAAAAGACAAGAATAGAACATAGAAGATCAGCCAGGAATGCATTTGAATCATCAGGTCTAGAGTAACAAAACACATATGCCTAAGATTTTGAAAAGATGGTGTGCTGTTGGGGTACATTACAGAGGTGGGAATAGATGGTGACCTTAGCAATAGCACAGATAAGTCATTTGCAACCCACCTTGGGGGTCAAATACGACCCAAGGTCAAGGACTCAAGTATGCGGAGGAGGAATGGAGTTGAACTAGGGAACAGTTTATGGTGGGGACCAAAGTCAATGGTTTCAGTCATATCAAGATTTAGTTTGGAGAAAAATTTCTGTTCTTCCAGTATTGGATGTCAGACAAACTGGCAACTTAATGACAATGGAAGGATCAGGAGAGGTGGTGGTGAGATACAGCCAGGTATCACCAGCACATCTCTGGAAACGAATGCCATCTTTTTGGATGGTGTCACTGAGGGGCAGCAAGTAGCTGAGAAATAGGAGAGAAACCAATGATAGCTCCTTAGTGCACAGGTAAAAAGGTGTAGGAATTAAAGCTCCAGCTCCAGCTACAATTAAGAATGGAACCCAGCTGGTTGGCAGCAGAGTCACTGGAAGAGGATAGTGTGGTGTGGGTGTAGGTTGGTGAACCATGTCAAAGACTGTAAACAAGTCAAGAAACACAAGGAAGAATAGGTTGGCCTTTGTCACCATCACATATGACAACACTTATGAGAGCCACCTGCAGTACAGTGGTAAGGATCTTTTTTTTTCTTTTAAATTTAGTGTACCCAATTAAATTTTTTTCCAATTAAGGGGCAATTTAGAGTGGCCAATTCACCTACACTGCACATCTTTTGG
This sequence comes from Scyliorhinus torazame, assembly GCF_047496885.1. Taxonomy (NCBI): domain Eukaryota; kingdom Metazoa; phylum Chordata; class Chondrichthyes; order Carcharhiniformes; family Scyliorhinidae; genus Scyliorhinus; species Scyliorhinus torazame. The sequence continues at coordinate 83,736,009 of NC_092716.1, read as the reverse complement.
GTTGTGGGGGCGAAACTCATGCAAATACGGAGAGAATGTGCAAACTCCGCACGGACAGTGACCCAGAGCCGGGATCGAACCTGGGACCTCAGCGCCGTGAGGCAGCAGTGATAACCACTGCATGACCGTGCTGCCCTAGGATGTAAACCTGACTGGAGGAATTAAACGTGGCGTTCAGAGAAATACAAATGTAGATTTGAGGTGACAAGCTAAGGACATAGTGGAGGAAAAGGATGTGGGGGGTGTAGTTTACAAGGATGGAGCAGCCAAGGATATTTTTCTTTCGGGAGAAACACAATGGCAGGTTTGAAGGAAGGTGGACATCACCCGAGGAGAGAGCACAGCTCGCTCTCGTGTTATCTGGCATTGCTAAGTAGGGAAGTTTTTTGGTCAGCAATTTATTGGAAATAGAACAAAGGGCGAAAGTGAGTTTATGGACAAGGCAAGCTCAAGAGATGGGGAAGAAAAAAAAGTGTAGGGGAAGTGCAATCACCCACAAAGGATTAATGGATGGAAAGGGCCCTGTATACAAACGATTGAACATTCTGGAGGAAATGCAAAGAGGAGCAGTGAGAATTGACCCATTGACCCACTGGCAGAGACTATGGGGCGAATGCTGGGAGAGGCGAGTTGGATAAAGTGGAGATTGACAAGATAGGCAATGAAAGGCAGCAAATGCCTGGCTGCAAAAAAGACAAAATATTTGAAATCTTCCTCCAAAACACTAATGCTTGAGCTATTAATTACCATAATATAGAATATTTTCAATCCCACCTGCATATTAAGCCATCACTTAGAAGTATTTTGCCAACTCAATTTACCTTTGGTTACAAGTTACTTTGACACCTGCGAGAAGGCCAAATTTATAAAATACAAACGATGGTTGCTAATGAAATTGCAGCTGAACTTCAGAATGAGATGTTATTCAATTATCATAAAGCAATCAAATGATCCAACAGTGATTAAATCACCCGATTGAGTTCCACTTCGTAATTGATACGAAAGCCATTCTCAATTGGTGCGTAGCATGGAGGATGCTCATGTCATGAAACCACCATGACATGTGGCTACCTACTGTAGTTTAAGAACTACTATATTTGTGCAAACAACTTCTCAATTACATTGAGTTTTCGATGCATCGTTAAGGCATCAGAGCACACCATCAACTTTCCACAGCTGTTTGGATCACTGGTCGACAATGTACTCCAAGAACACTTCAATAATGTCAACCCCACAATTTTGTTTCTCATTTTTAAGTGATTTTAATCATAATTTGGGGGAATTGCTGTCTACAGATCAGCCCCTCATCCACTTTGCAGACTCCACAATGAACAGAAGGAAACTGCTATCAGCACATCAGAAAGGTTAGAATCTTAAAGACTAGTATGCAAACGTCCATATGGTTTGCACATTTGTCCAATTTAATTTGGGTACTTGTGGAATATGGTGGTTACAAGCGGCACATTTTTAAAGAGAAAACAAGTCTTCCCAGGAACCAGCAACTTTTTAGTGAGACACTCCTTGTCTCAAAGTAATACAATCATTGATTATATTCCATGGGTTAAAATGTAACTGGGAACCCGGAGTTTAGTTCATTCCTCTTAAAAATCTGTATTTAAAGCCACTTCTATCCCCAAATCTGACATTGTCAGCAGTGAGTCTCTGTCTTTTTTTGGCTAAATATAGATACAGGCATAGTGAATAACGGATAAGTCTTCAGTCAAAAATAGCATTTGTACCAGTCTGTAGGTGGACTCTATTTTTTCCTGGTTCTTTCAGTCAGGATTAACGGGATTGCGTGCATAGCTCAGATTTTTTTTATGACCATCCCAGAGGCTGGATTGGGATTACAAGGTTCTCTGCATATTTAGGATCAGAAGTGATTAGGGCACATTATATCAAAAAAAAGGACATTCTCACCGATACAGTTTCAAGTCGTTACCCAGACCATTTAGCCCACTACCACATTCCGTCTTATTGCTGCCAAGAGCATTCTTTTTATAAAATGGGAAACATCTTCGGGAGGCATGAATGAAAGGGACCAGGAATGAAAAGGCTGCCGTTTAGCAGGTTACTGGACTTACCCCGTCTCTGAATGATGACTCGCAGCAGAGGATTGGCAGACGAAAGCGCTTTGTGATAGTTGTCATCGTTGTTTATGGGCAACAAATCACCGTGGATGTCGGTATATCCCAACAACACGTCCACGCACGGGATCTGATGGACGGCTTGGATCAGCTGGTAAAACTCCTGAAATCCTCCAACATTTGAACGCTTTAGAGCAAATCTTCTAAATTCAGCATCGAACTGCGGGGGTGGTGGGGGGAGATAATTGGGGGAAATGATGAGTTTGCAGCACCTGCACGTTTGAACTCTCTGCTGGGTTTCTAATTCAACCAAATAATTGGACTAATCCAGTGCTACAAAAATACCGTTTTAATAATCCAAGAAAAGGTTGTGTAACCGGTAACAATGTTGACGAGCGAAGAAGCCCTGCCTGTCAAACTCTTTGCCGTACGTAATATTAAATATGGCTCCAATATTGCGATCATAATTCGCATTAGGGGGATGTTGAGAAACTGGCACCATCGCTCAAAGAGTCGCCGGAGAAAAATAAGAGCCGTGGCAACGTTAACCGCCAGCTCGTAAACACTGCAGGCGCCTCGAGATCTATTTTTGCGAGGGGAGGTTCGCTACATTAATAGCGGATCAATTCGCTCCCGGGAACAGCACGTTCCAAGTAACCGTAGCCTGTGCGCAGTTGTGGATATAAGACACACACACAGACCCTGGGAAACATCGAGAGAGCAGCGATCGGTGGAATTGAGACCCGTTTTGTTGCATTGTTACATAATCTGAATCACTTTACATCATTGCCAAAAAATAAACACAAACAAAATCCCACTTTGCTACATACACAGGCTTTGATAGATGAAGCCAATTTAGCATGGAGGGATATACGGATTTTTTTTTTAAACAATAAGAATATCAAGTAATTAGCAAATTATCTACCTTGCTTTTCACCTCGATAATATTGTCCACAGTCCTGGCTGGTGTCCTGTGGTGTTTGGACATGGTCTGACTGCGTTGCCCACGGTCTGTGTCAACCATCGACACTGCTGAGCCTCAGCTGCAGGTAGCTGCACTCTTACCCTATAGAACTGACTCCTGCGAGAATACCACTGACCCAGCGCTACGTCACCGCGCGAGGATGACTCCCGCCTCCTCAAATTCATGAATGGCTGCTTGTTGGCCTGGGGGCGTGGCCAGAACAGGTATCATTGTGACGTCACCTGAAATGTTGCTGTCAAGTAACGATGGCAACAACGAGAACGCGCGCACGCGCGCGATTGTAGTTCGTACCTTTTGCACGGGAATGGTTTTCAGACAACTCACCCCCTTTCGCAGGTGTGTTGCCTTCCAGTCATTTCACAATGTCAATCGACATCAGGAGAAAGCCTGCACCTGCAATTGTACCGGTCACCTGGTTACGAGTTTTCGAGACATTTCACACCACTTAGCGCACGTATAAAGCAAGATTCCACAAATTGCGATGTGATGAACGTACAGAATCTAATTTCGGTGATACTGAACAGGTCACCTGTCCCAGTTGTCACTGAAATTTGCAACAAAGAGGAAATTATAATAGTAGGAATCCAGAGCAGCATTATAGCAGGTAAGATAGAAAGGAACTACTAGCCAAATCTAAGGAGAATAAAGTTCCTGCTCGAGATGAATTGTACATTTGCATACTCAAGGAGATGGGGTGGAATTCTTCCACCTGGGACTAAATCTTGTGGTAGGGGTGTCGATGTGGGCTATTTGTCGCTGCCGAAACCGGCGGAGAAACCGCCGCCGCCGCTCCCCCCCACCCCGTTTGGCTCCGACTTCATTAATTATGCAACTGTGTGTTCTTGTGCCATATTCCATGACAGGAGCAGGTTTGATGGCGCCAAAATGCCAGGGTTCAAGGACCAGTGGTATAAGAGCATGTCCTGCCTCACAGTCCCATTTCAGTGCGACCATGGTGCCTCCTTCACCCTTCAGCAGACACGGAACACTGCAGGGGAGGGGGGAGATTTCAATACAGAAGGAACCAGCAGCCTCCACATCAAGTGCATGTATGAGCCTTCCCCTTGCTTATGGATGTGCTCAGTGCTCAGGAGGGAGCTGATTCACGATCTCTGCCCAATTTGCACCTGTTCTAACTTGCCACACAAGTCGCGAATGAGGAATGTTCTGAAATGCGATGCTCCAACTGATGTACCATTCGACCCCTCTCAGGCGTTCTCTTCTCTGGTTTTGCAAGAGCTTCTCCTGCTCAATCAGTGGGAGAAGATGAGTGGGGGTTGAGAGCCCTGATGAAACTGAAGGGCCTAAAGTGGGACAGGAACATCTGTGATGGGGAGCTTGGCCATGGCAGTTCACCTCGTAAGTATTTCTCCATTGAATGAAAACCTGAAGATCGAATGTACCTCATTTTCTTTGAGTGATACTTGATACTTCTACCAAGTGATACTGTCACTTGCACGCTTCTTTAACACTTGCAGGTGCGTCCAGAAAGATACCAAGTCCAGAGGAGGAGGAGGACCCTTCTCCAGCCCCAGCCCAAACCACGGCCCAGAAAGGAGCGAAGAGGGAGGGAACGATGAGCGATTAGTACTAGTTAAAACAGGGTTGCATAATCTGGCGGTCACCATATGGACACGTGCCTACAGAAGGAGGGAGTAAGCTCATCTAAGCTCCCCAGTTCTTGGAGAACAGGCGGGGAAGAGGCCCCTTGAGGTCACAAACCGATGACGAGCCTCTGGAATTGGCTTTAAAACTCATGGTGGAGAGGCGGGGCAATATCAGGAAGGGTTGTTGGGATGCCATTAACAAAGTGGCACACAAGTTGGAGGTGTCTTGTCTAGTCCAGCAGAAGGCCCAGTTTCTGCCACAGATGCACGCAGACCTATATTCCATCGACATTGCCTTGGGTGGTTCAGGCAGTGGCAACTAAGAGGGGAACAGGGCACTTAAACATCCCTGCAGGTGTCCTTCCCCTCAATGAGTCAGGCACGAGCCCTTGGCCACCCAATGGGAGGAAGAGCAACAACTAGCCACTCCTGATCATACATTCAGGACTCTCGGAGATTATCCCCTTCTTCCAAATGCCTTCGGCCTGTGACCCTTTCAGCCCCATCCTCTGTCAGCATAGAGGAAGCAGCTGACCTATTGGTGGAAAGCCAAACTCTTCCAGGCCTTGGCTTTCCAGAGAACGGCTGCCAAAGCCATCGAAGGCAACAGGACCAACACAGGGTGTCTCTGCTGCAAATGTCCTGGCAACACTTTGATGTAGTGGTAGGGCTCGGAAAATAAATAAATTTGAGCACAAATTGTCGCACGGTTGAACACTTTCACCGTATCATCTGTAAATATATTCACATTTCCACTAAATAATGTCTAGTGTTGTCTTTCAGTACCATTATATCGGCTTCACGAGGCCTCCCCAACCCCATTTGCCCATACAAGTAGTTCAGCTGCACGCACTCACACCACGAGTGGTTCTGGAGGAAGAAGTGTCTGTGCCTTTCACAACCTCGTGTAAGCAATCACCAACGTGCGTGGATATCCAACCATCACTCATCTGACTTCCAAGCTTTTACAATGTCAGGGTCCCAGGTTCAATTCCCGCTTGGGTCACTGTCTGTGCGGAGTCTGCATGTTCCCCCCGCGTCTGCGTCGGTTTCCTCTGGGTGCTCCGGTTTCCTCTCAGTCCCGAAAGATGTGCTTGTTAGGTGAATTGGACATTCTGAATTCTCCCTCTGTGTACCCGAACAGGCGCCAGAGTGTGGCGACTAGGGGATTTTCACAGTGTTAATGTAAGCCTACTTGTGACAATAATAAATATCATTATTGTTATTATCAGGCTCATCCTTGTGCGCGAGGAAAAGGTCCCGTTTACCCTACGCAGTGCCTCACTCCATACTCCCCAATTGATCTCCCCTTCCCATTTCTCCTTGATCTTCAGCACCCATTTGCCTCCCTGCTCTCCCAGCCACCTGTATATATCTCCAATTCTACCCTCCCCTTCCACATTCGGAAGCAGCAGTCGCTCCAGCAACCTAGGGAATTCCTTCCACACCTTTTGCGCAAGGTCCCTTACCTGCAGGTACCTGAACTCAGTCCCCCTCGGGAGTTTTACCCTCTCCCTCAGCTCCTCCAGACTGGCAAACCCTTCCTCTAAATACAAATCCCTCGCCTTGACCAGCCCCACTTCCCTCCACCTCCTCTACATGCTATCCCCGCCCTCGGCTCAAACGCATGATTCTCACACAACAGTGTTAAAACTGACATCCCTTCCATCCTAAAATTCTTCCTCAACTGGTTCCAAATTTTCACCATGGACTGTACCACCGGGCTCCCTGAATACCTATTCGGCGCCATTGGCAACACTGCCGTCATCATAACCCTTAAGCTGGACCCCTTACAAGATTCCTCCTCCATCCTAACCTATTCAACTCCCTCTCCTTCCTACCATCGCCGCACCTTTTCCACATTCGCCGCCCAATAATAGTGAAACAGGTTTGGCAACGCCAAGCCCCCCTGCTGTCTCTACCTCTGTCGCAGGGTCCTCCTAACCCTTGGCTCCTTCCCCGCCTATACAAAATCCGAAATAATTGTGTCCAGCTTCCGAAAAAAGGCCTTTGGTATAAAGATTGGGAGTAAAAAATAAACGGGAACCTCGGCAGAATATTCATTTTCACCTCTTGGGTCCTCCCCGCCAAAGTCAATTGCAATGAATCCACCTCTTAAGATTCCCCCTGGCCTCCTCCACCAGCTTCGTTAAGTTCCACTTGTGGAGCATCGTCCATTCCCTCACTACCTGAATCCCCAAATATCTGAACCTATCCCTAGCCACCTTAAATGGCATCCACCCTAAATTGGTTCGCCGTCCCAACTCATTCACCGGGAACACTTCGCTTTTCCCTACATTCAACTTATACCCAGAGAACTCCCCAAACCTCCCAGCAGCCCATGATCCTTCCCATACACCCCAGCTTGTCCAAAACATACAACTGTAGGTCATCTGCATAAAGCGACACCCGATACTCCCTCTATCCCTTCATAATCCCCTGCCTCTACGCCGACCCCCTAAGAGCCATCGCCAAAGGCCTTATAGCCAGCGCAAACAACAGTGGCGACAACAGGCAGCCCTGCCTTGTTCCCTGTGTAATTCGAAGCTCCGTGAAATATCATTCTTCCACACACTCGCCCTAGGTGCCATGTATAGCAAGCACACCCATGTCACAAACCTCGGCCCAAACCCAACCTTCCCAGAATCTCAAACAGGTACTGCCACTCCACCCGGTCGAATGCCTTCTCAGTGTCCATGGACATCACTACCTCCGGTACCTGGGCTCCCAATGTAGATTCATGACTTGATTTAACAACCTTCTTGTATTGCTCGTGAGCTGCCTGCCTTTTACTAAGCCTGTTTGGTCCTCTGCAACCACCCCCGGGACGCAATTCTCCATCCTTCCTGCCAACAACGTAGCCAGCACTTTCACATCTGTATTCAACAGTGATATGAGCCGAGACAAACCCATATTCTACCGGGTCCTTCCCCTTTTTCGGGATTAATGTAATCACTGCCTGCATCATCGTCTCCGGCAGCTCCCCCTTCTCCAACGCCTCATTAAACACCCCCAAAAGATGTGATGCCAGGTCCGTCGCGAACGCCTTGTAAAATTTTGCCGGATGTCCATCTGGCCCTGGCGCCTTCCACGGCTTCATACCCCTGATACTATCCAGCAACTCCCTCAGCCCCTGGGGCTCCTCCAGCACCTGCCTCTTTACTTCCTCCAGCTGAGGAAACTTCAGCTTGTCCAAAAACCAGCACATGTCCCCCTCTTCTGCCCCTCATAAAACTTACATCATCCCAATTTGGTGCCTATACTTTCACCAAAACCACCGGTGCCCCTTCCAATACCCCACTCACAATCACCTAACTCCCGCCCAGATCCCTCACCTCCTTCGCACTCTCAAATCCCATTTTCTTGCTCATTAAAATTGCCACTCCCCTTGATTTTGAATCGAATCCCGAGTGGAAACCTGCCCAACCCACCACCTCCTTAGTCTAACCTGGTCCTTCACACGGAGGTGTGTCTCCTGCAGAAAGACCACCTCCGCTTTCAAGCTCCTGGGGTGTGCAAACACCCACAACCTTTTAACCAGTCTATTAAGCTTACGGACGTTCCACCTCACCAGCCTTACCGGAAGCTTACACCTCCAATCCCCTCTACCGTCCATCATCCTCCCCACTTAACTCCAGCCCCGGTAATTCCACCCTGTACCTAGCCCATCTCAGATGGCCCCTAACCATGTCATCATCATCCCCCCCCCCCCCCCCCCCTCCCCCCCCAAACGACCTCTCAGCCGGAGCCTTTGATGGCATACCTGGTCAGGAAGGCCGGGAGGTCTCAAGCGGCACCTCCTTCCCCTCTACTCCTTGGCCTGTTGGGCGGCCGGCACTTCATCCTCACCGGCTGGCTCCTGTTCCTCTGGGTCAAGCTCCTCTGTTGCAGGAGCCTCCTCCAGCAGCTTCTGCTCGTACAGCCTCAGTGCATCTCCTAGGGCTGCGATTGCTAGGATGAAGGCCACCATTGCTGGTTGATTGCCGAAGTCTGTTGTCTGCAGGGGTGAAAGGCAGACATGTTAGCATAGTGTTACCAGGCTACACAGTGGCCCCTGCCTGCACTGCAGCCCCTGCCCCTACATGTCCCCTTAACCCCCAATCCCCACCCCCACCCCCAGCTGTTCCTGAGGCGCTGTGCCCTCTGCACCGCACCCCAGCCACCGTCGGAGAAACCTGCTGTGGTAATTCCTCCTGACGGGGGCGGAGCATCGCTGGATCCCCGGAGAATACCGGGTCAGACCCGTTAATTGATAAGCCAACAACATTTACTGTACGTGGGGATTAGAATGCATTGATGCCGCTGGCATGGCATTCTGTCAGGCGCCTGGTACCGTCCACAATTTGCGCCTCAGGCATGATTCTCTACCCAGTTGCGTTTCCCGATTCTAGCGTCGTTGGACAGAGAATGCTGCCCATAGTTTCCCAAAACGGAGACTTTATCCCCATGACTAGGATACAGGGAGAATCCCTGCCCTTCCTTGAATAGCAATGTCTACCGAAATAAGCAAACTGAAATTAATTTTAATGTCTTAATTGTACGAAAGAGCTTCCAGCAATTCAGGATTCCCTTAGTTTGAGTCCGAGGCCACAATATGTGCTTGAGTCATGAGTAATGCTTAGAAACTCAGAGACATGGAGTGATAACAACTGAGTCATACTTCTTTCCAGTTTTTTTTCAAAGACTCATTCTCTGCCTGATTGTAAATAATAATAACTTGCATTTCTATAGCATTCATCATATGCAGAGGAATGTCTCATCATATTTTACTGTTGGTGGACTAAAAGAAAATAGTGAGTGGGAGTATGTTGCTGATGACGCAATGATAGGTCAGAAAGTAAGTTGTGAAAAGGACATAAGGAGGCTACAAAGGGATATAAATAAGTTAAGTGAGTATGCAAAGGTCAGGCAAATGGAGTATAATGAGGATGTTTATCATAGAATTTACAGTGCAGAAGGAGGCCATTCGGCCCATCGAGTCTGCACCGGCTCTTGGAAAGAGCACCCTACCCAAGGTCAACACCTCCACCCTATCCCCATAACCCACTAACCCCATCCAACACTAAGGGCAATTTTGGACACTAAGGGCAATTTAGAATGGCCAATCCACCTAACCTGCACATCTTTGGACAGTGGGAGGAAACCGGAGCGCCCGGAGGAAACCCACGCAGACACGGGGAGGATGTGCAGACTCCGCACAGACAGTGACCCAAGCCAGAATCGAACCTGGGACCCTGGAGCTGTGAAGCAATTGTGCTATCCACAATGCTACCGTGCTGCCCCTCTGCACCGCACCCCAGCCACCGTCGGTTATAATCCTTGTTGAAGCCACTACATCAGGACTATCAGATTCCTAATTGCACTGATTAGGACCTTCAATGGCAACAATAGGGCAGGGCTTCCCCTTAACAGGGGTTAGAAAACTCATATAAAATCCCCGACCTGGGTGCAGGCTGGGGAGGGAGACCCTACGGGGAGTGGAGATCTTGCATTTTGTAAATAAACAAAATCTTTGTTGTCTACATGCTTGGTCAAAAGTGCTGCTTTAGCGGATTCTATAGTGGAAACATGTGAAATTGTCCATTTTGGCGGGAAGAATTTTTTATAAAGCTTATTATCTAAATGGTGAGACATTACAGAGCTCTGAGGTACAGAGGAATCTGGGCATCCTAGTGCATGAATCACAAAAAGGTTAAAATGCATATAAGATCCTGAGGGGTCTTGACAGCAAGACACCTTCCATGTTCGAGTGAAGGCAAGTGTTCAGTGGAGGGGCGGCGCTGATTAGCTGTTGCGGGGAAGATTTGCATTGGGCGGTCAGTGCTTCTACAAAGTGGTTTGTGGAGGAGCTGTTGTCAAGGGACAGTTAAACCCCAAACACCTACTTCAGTGTTTGCCTTCCTCCCTCCTCTAACCAAAAAAAAAGACCCAGTCACTGTGAGGACCACAAGTAAGAAAGAAAAAGGGAGGGCGAGAGAGAGGTGTGCAGAGGAGCGCTATTAGAAAATTTGCAGCAGAGTGCTTGAGTGATGAGGCTTGGCTCAAGAGACTTCAGCGAGTGAAGTCTCAGCAGGGTACAGGTAATCTCTGGTAATGTCGTCTTAACTTTCCTCTTCAGTCTTGGTGCAGTTGGGGTGGCACTGAGGGCAGTGATATGCTCCTCCTGCAGGATGTGGAAACCCAGGGCGAATTGCATTGTCCCTGATGCCTAGACCTGTGGGAAGTGCACCCGGCTGCAGCTCCTGGGAGACCGTGTTAGGAAGTTGGATGCACTCAGGATCATCCGGGGTGCTGAACACTTTATAGATTAGAGTTTTAGTGAGGCGGTCAAACCTAAGGTGCAGGCAGAGAGAAGCTGGGTGACCACCAGGAAAGGCAAAGGGAGCAGTCAGAAAGTGCAGGAGTCCCCTGTGGCCATTCCCCTCGTTTTGGATAATGTAGGGGGCGCAGTGGGTTTGCCCTGCTGCCTCTCAGCGCTGAGGTCCCAGGTTCGGTCCTGGTTCTGGGTCACTGTCCGTGTGGAGTTTGCATATTCCCCCCGTGCCTGTGTGGGTTTCACCCCCACAACCCAAAGATGTGCAGGGTAGGTGGATTGGCCACGCTAAATTGCCCCTTAATTGGAAAAAATTAATTGGGTATTCTAAATTTATTTTAAAAATAAAAAAATTGCATAATGTTGGGGGGGGGGGGGCTGACCGTTCAGGTGAAAGCAGCAGTAGCCAGATCTGTGGCATTGTGACTGGTTCTGGGGCACAGTGGGAAAGGGTGAAAATAAACAGGACCATAGTGATAGGAGACTCGATGGTTAGAGGTAGAGACAGCAGATTCTGTGGCTGAAAACGGGAGTGCAAGATTGTGTGTTGCCTCCGGGGTGCCAGGTACAAGGATATCTCTGAGAGGCTGCAGAAAATTCTCAAGGGGGAGGGGGAGCAGCCGAAGTTGTTGTGTAAGTTTTTAAAAAAAAGTAGATTAGAGTACCCAATTCATTTTTTCCAATTAAGGGCAATTTAGTGTGGCCAATCCACCTACCCTGCACATGTTTTGGGTTCTGGGGACGAATCCCACGCAAACACGGGGAGAATGTGCAAACTCCACACGGACAGTGACCCAGAGTCAGGATCGAACCTGGGACCTCGTTGACGTGAGGTAGCAGCACTAACCACTGCGCCGCCATGCTGACCCATCGTTGTGTTGACATAAATGATAGAAATAGGGGTGAGGTCCTAAGGAGTGATTATAGAGGGCTAGGAAAAAGGTTAAGAAGGACCTCAAGGGTGGTAATCTCTGTATTACTTCCAGTGCCACGTGCTAGTGAGGGTAGGAATAGGAGAATATGGCAGGTGAATGCGTGGCTAAAGAATTGATACAGGGGATAGGGATTCAGATTCTTAGATCAAAATAAAAGCAAATTACTGCGGATGCTGAAATCTGAAACTAAAGAGAAAATGCTGGAAAATCAGCAGGTCTGGCAGCATCTGTAGGGGGAGAAAAGAGCAAACGTTTCAAGTCCAAATGACCCTTTGTCAAAGCAGATTCTTAGATCATTGCAATCTTTTCTTTTTTTAATAAATTTAGAGTACCCAATTCATTTTTCCAATTAAGGGGCAATTTACCGTGGCCAACCCACGCAAACACGGGGAGAATGTGCAAACCCTAGACGGACAGTGACCCAGAGCCGGGATCAAACCTGGGTGACATAAGGCTGCAGTGCTACCCACTGCGCCACTGTGCTGCCAGAGGATCTTTTCTGGGGCAGAGGTGACCTGTTTAATAATAATAATAATCTTTATTAGTGTCACAAGTAGGCTTACACTACACTGCAATGAAGTTACTGTGAAAATCCCCTAGTTGCAACGCTACAGCGACTGTTCGGGTACACTGAAGGAGAATGTCCAATTCACCTAAAGAGGGATGGGTTGCATCTGAACTGGAGGGGAACCAATATCCTGGGGGGCAGATTTGCTCGTGCTACAAGGGAGGGTTTAAACTAGTTGGGAAGTTATGTTGCAGTTGTACAGGGTGTTGGTGAGGCTGCACCTGGAATATTGTGTTCAGTTTTGGTCGCTTTGCTATAGGAGAGATGCAGAAGAGATTTACAATGATGTTGCCAGGACTCGAGGGCTGAGTTATAGGGAGAATTTGAACAGGCTAGGACTTTTGTCTTTGGAGCGTAGGAGACTGAGGGGTGATCTTATAAAGGTGTATAAGATCATGAGTGGCATGGATAGGGTGAATGCACTCCGTCTTTTTCCCAGGGTTGGGGAATCGAGAACTGGAGGGCATAGGTTTCAGTTAAGAGGGGAGGAGCAATGTTTTTTACACAGAGGGTGGTACGTATGTGAAATGAGCTGCCAGAGGAAGTGGTTGAGGCAGGGACATTGACAACATTTTAAAGGCATTTGGGCAGTTACATGGATAGGAACGGTTCAGAGGGATATGGGCTAAATGCAAGCAAATGGGGTTAGCTAAGATGGGCTTTTGATTGTCATGGACCAAGTTTGGACAGAAGGGCCTGTCTCCATGCCGTCGATTCTATGATTCTACGACAGGATGGACGTGGAAATGATGGTTCCTCTTATCCGAGGATCTAGAACTAGGGGTCACTTTTTTTTTTAAAAAAGGGGGTCACCCATTTAAGACCGAGCTGAGGACAATTTCTTTCTCTGAGGGTCGTTTGTATTTTTAAGAATGCATTTAGACACACTTTGAATATGCACTCGCCAGGTCTAACCAGTGCCCAGGATCGAATCCATCTGTCGAGATGCCAGTCGGGTGCCATTTAGCACTGGTCTCCACAGACTACCGTTCAGACAAGCCCAAAACAAATTCTGCTACCTGGGGATCCAAAACCCTGACTGGAAACGGATCCACAAATGGAACCTGGCAAGTCTGGTGGAGGAAGTTAAAAAGGATCTGCAAAGGTGGGACACACTCCCACTCTGCTGGCATGGAGAGTGCAGACGATCAAAATGAACATATGACCAGGTTCCTCTTCCTGTTCAGATCCCTCCCGATCTACATCTTCAAGGCCTTCTTTAATATGGTGAACAAACTAATCATGGCAATTGTGTCAGGTGGTAAGGACCCGAGGATCCAAAAAAGGGTCCTACAAAGAAAACGTATGGAGGCCTGGCCATCCCAAACCTACAGTTCTACCACCGGGCGGCCTCTGCAGAAAGAGTGAGAGGCTGGATGAAGGAGCTGGAGGCAGAATGGGTGAGGATGGAGCAGGGTTCTTGCATAGAGACATCTATCCAAGCACTGATCATGACCGCACTCCCAAATCCTCCAATCAAATACTCAAGAAGCCCAGTGGTAGTGGCCACGCTCTGACATAGTATCAAATGTGACAGCACTTTGGCCTAACCACTAAAGCTCCCATCTGTAACCACCACAAATTCACGCCCTCAACAATGGATGCCATCTTCAACGGTGAAGACAGAACGAGGAAGACACTGATAGTTAGCGACATGTACACAAATGACAGGATAGCGACCCTGGAGGAAAAGCTCCAACTACACAAAGGGAACAAGATGAGGTACATGTAGTCCGAAACTTTCTCCGAAGGGAAATGACGGCATACCCCCAGATACCGAGACATCCGCTGGTTGAGGAACTGTTGGACGTGGGTGATCGAGGGAAGGGGAATTGTGGGGACCTGTACAGGCAACTGTTGGAGGAGGTACAATCCCCCTGGATGAGACTAAGGAGAAATGGGAGGAGGAACGAGGCATAGAATTAGGGGGGTGACTTTGGATCAAAGCACTACACAGGCTCCACATGTGCAGGGCTGAGCCTGATGCAGTTAAAGGTGGTGCACTGAGCGCTCCCAACTGTAACCCAAATGAACAGACTCTTCCTGGAGGTGGAGGACAAATATGAACAGTGTCAGGCAGCCCTGGCCATCCATTCCCACATGTCTTGGGCTTGCCCCAGACTGGTCGGGTTCTGGACAACCTTCGGAGCAGCAACACGTGGGGCAACCCACACTGAGGCTAGCATCAGCTGAGGCAAAACAACCGTATGGGGCCCTAAGCCACAGAAGGAGGAGAGAGAAACAAGTAGTTGTAAATATGTATAGTGATTAGTGTTTGGTTGTATGTTCTCTCATTGTACTTTCATCTATATTTGTCGTGTAACATCAGTCTTTCTTTAGTTGCACTCCCAAACAATGGCAAACAGCGGCTATGAAATCTGTAAACTAATCGTACAAGATTGTGACATAAAGTTTGTGAAAACCAATGTTTAAAAAAAATGTTTTTAAAGTTCAGTACTGATCAGGGCACCTTTAAAAGATGGCACCCTGATCTCTGGAGCTGGGTTTGCAGGCTCTATCAGGCCGCACCCTGGCAGACTGACTATGTAAACCACGTCCCCAGATTTTCTTTTTTCCAGAGTGGCTGAAGATCTGGTCTGAAAACCCGACTGGAGAGATACACACCAGTGTTCAGTCAGAATCTGACACTGACAAATTATAGGAAAAATCCACCCTGAAACCTCCTTGGTCCATATGGCTCAGTCTTAAATCAGACCGTGTACTTGCACATCAATTCATCAGAGAATCCAAGATTCTTTTATATATAAAATTGTGTAAAAGTCATCTTATGCAATGACTCACTACTTGTGCTGACAGTCGTGCAACCTAAATGGTTCTCTAAAGTTGACCTGTGTCCAGTTACTAAAGTAACACTGCTACTGCAGTGCAGTGATAATACATTATTACATGTGCTCGCTGATATTGTTAATTTATTATTTTCTGCGAGACCATGCAGACGATGCGACAATGGATGAACGGACATCGCACGACAATCGCCAGGCAGGAATGTTCCCTTCCAGTCGGGGAACACTTCAGCAGTCGAGAGCTTTCAGCCTCTGATCTCCGGGTAAGCGTTCTCAAAGGCAGCCTTCAAGGTGCGCGACAATGCAGAATCACTGAGCAGAAACTGATAGCCAACTTCTGCACGCATGAGTGCGGCCTCAACCAGGATCTTGGATTCATGTCTCATTACATTCACCCCCCCACCATCTGGCCTGGGCTTGTGAAATCCTACCAACTGTCCTGGCTTGAGACAATTTGCACCTCTTTAACCTGTGATTATCCCTCTCTCCAGTTGCACAGTCTGGACCTGTAAAGACTTCATTACCTGCAAAGACTCACATTCAAAGTATCATCTTGCATCATTGACTTTGTCTACATATGTGTTTGTGGAACCCACCTCTTCACTCGCCTGATGCAGGAGCTGCGCTCTGAAAACTGGTGATTCGAAACCAACCTGTTGGACTTTAACCTGGTGTTGTAAGATTTCTTACTGTGCCCACCGCAATCTAATGCCAGCATCTCCACATGTTATTTTCTGAGCAAAGCATTGAAAATTGAAACAAACCTCATAAAAATGGAAATGTGTAGTACTCCTGATGGCTTGGAGAGTAAATATAATACTGAGGTGTGCAGATTAGAAGGTTTGATTTCTGGTCTGGGCTGAGTTAAACTGATGATAGCCAAGATTAAAAGTTGGGATCTTGTAAACGACTTGTTTCCCTTATACCAGGTAGGCAAACAGTTGAAGAGAATTCCCATTTCTGATCACCATCCAATGACCCGATACAAAATGTGCATATATGGAGATCAAGTGACAATAGGATTGATTGGGCTTGGGTGTAATATAGTTAAATAGCCAGCTAACATTGTCCAGGCTTAAACATGAATAATCTCCTGAGATACCAGAGACTGGACCAAACCTCATTGGGAGTCAGCCCCTTTAGAAGAGAAGGGAGAATACGGAGGAAAGATTCCATAGAATCCCTATTCCTATGAGGGGGAGGGGGAGGTTAATGGGGTTAAAATGGGGAAGGCAGGACAGGAGGAGGGAGTAAGGCGGGCAGGGGTGGGGGGTGGATGTTGGTTATTCATCCCATTGTATAATTTCACTTCTGCTTTCATTTGTTTTGTTTGTTCTTTGTTTATGAATAAATAAACAAATACCAGAATAAAATATTAAAAAAAGAATCCCTATTCCACAGAATTCCTACAGTGCAGAAAGAGGCCATTTTGCCCATCGGGTCTTGCACCGACCCTCTGAAAGAGCACCCTACCTAGGTTCACTCCCCCATCTTATCCCCGCAACCCCACCTAACCTGCACATCCTTGGACACTAAGGGGCAAATTTAGCATAGCCAATCCACCTAACCTGCATATCTTTGGACTGTGGGAGGAAATCCACGCAGACACTGGGAAAATATGAAAACTCCACACAGTCACCTAAGGCTGGAATTGAACTCGGGTCCCAGTGCTAACCACTGTGCCACCCACACTGTCAATGAAAAAAAACATTTGATGATCCACTGGGGAAAATCGGTTATTTCTCTGCCATTCACCCACTGGTGGAATTGGGATCAAATTACATCATCTGCTATTCATATTGAGCTTTTCTCACAGTTAATTTCTGTCAGGTTATCTACATCAAAGAAAGGTGCGGCAGATAGCTGGTGATCAACAAATGACATACGATTCAGATTTCAGTAATTTCTGCCTAAAAATCATAGAGCAATAGTGATGATAAGGTTTACCATTAATGACATCAAGTCAGCAACATAAAAGGAACATTTCAAAATTGTATTCAGTACTTTTCATGACCACAGGATGACAAAGTGCTTCATAACCAATTAAGAACTTTTGTGGCTGAATAGTATTAGGAGAGGCAACAGAAACAAAGGCGTCTTGATTAATGTGGTTTTATGTTGTGGGGTAGATTAGGTTGCAAAAATCTATCAGCACTGCTCTCTCAGTTTCTCCTACTGAATGCACAAGATCCATAGCTATGCTGCCAGAATTATGCCTGAGGTGCTGATGATGTAATTGCTACGTAGTTTCATTTCTGTTTCGTAGGAGTTACATTGTTCATCCATTTTCTAATCTTGGTAGGAATTTTGTACAGTGTTAACCTGCTTCTGAGATTTTGAATAATTGGCCATTCTGGTATTTAACTCTTTTAAAACAAGACTTGTAAAGGCGTCTGCACCAAATGAGTCTTTACCTTGATGCCCATCAGGTTCTGTCATCTGTTTCCAATTCTCAGCCTGCAACTCAACATTGTCAGGAACGCAAAAAATAACTCCTATTTTTGGAGATGGCACATTACATTTACACTGTCATATCCAATAACCTAATTCAGATACGGTTTCAAAGTGTTTTGTTGTGAAAGTGTTATTTTAATTATCTGATCTAGTAATTGCAGCCTCAGCAAAACTCTTCAGAGTGTTTTAGTCCAGTACTATCTCCACACCTAACTCTGGGCCATGTTGTGCAGCCTTGTATACTGTTTGTTTTCCCTGATCCCAGTTATTTCTGCATGGATTAATATGAGTAGCTTGAAAAGCCGATGTTCCTTTGTCTGAGGATTAAACCAATGTCAAATTAAATATAGTCAATACGTTGACTGTCAGTCACATGGTTGATGCTGTGACTAAAATTGCTGGAAAAGGGATGCAATCTGCATGACTGTCTGCTTAGGAATTTCTACGTTTCGTATTGAAATTGAATGCAGTATCCTGCATAAAAATCAGGGAAAACCTAAAATAAAATCACCATCATCTCATCAAACCGTGGTGCAATTCATAGAATCCTGACAGTGCAGATTCTGCATCAAACCTCTGAAAGAGCACCCCACCCAACCGTCACGTCTTTGGACACTAAGGGACAATTTTAGCATGGCCAATCCACTTAATCTGCACATCTTTGGACTGTGGGAGGAAACTCGCACAGACACTAGTAATGTTTCCATTGTTTATGTGTCAGTGTGGTTGAACAGGTCACAATGCATTTGACAGTGATGCTGGTAAAATGAGAACGGAAGAGAAACTGAGAAGGGGAGACAGTTTTGCCCATGTATTGAGAGATCACATATTCAATCCGTAGGAAATCTTTACAGGGCCGACTGACCCTACGATTTTCCACTTGGAAATTGAGGGTTCTGGGTCACAGACCTCTCTCCAAACATTTCACTCAGTTTGTTATTTGATTCCGTGATTTGTTTGGCAGAAGCTGGGGGAGATGTGGGTGAAGTTTATCTTTCCTTCCTTCAAAAAGTATTGTCAGCCTTGGCTCAGTAGGTAGCACTCTCATGTCTAAATTAGAAGATTGTGAGTTCAAAAGCAGATAATTGAGAACATAAACGGACACTTCAGTATTGAGAGAGCGCTGCACTGTCAGAGGTGATGTGGAGATGCCGGCATTGGACTGGGGTGAGCACAGTAAGAAGTCTTACAACACCAGGTTAAAGTCCAACAGATTTGTTTCGATGTCACTAGCTTTCGGAGCGCTGCTCCTTCCTCAGGTGAATGAAGAGGTATGTTCCAGAAACATATATATAGACAGATTCAAAGATGCCAGACAATGCTTGGAATGCGAGCACTGTCAGAGGTGACATCTTTCAGATATGTTCTTAAAACAAGATCCTGCCTGTCCTCCAGCAGATGTAAAAGATTTCATGACAACAATATTCAAAGAAGACTTGGGAGTTCCCCCTGGTGTCCTCACCAATATTTATTCCTTCAACCAATATAACCAAAAGAGATTATCTGGATATTATTCTGTTGCTGTTTGTGGGATGTTACTGTGTTCACATTGGTGCCTAATTTTCCATAGTGTTACAATGACTGCACCTCATAGGTGCCTAATTGGCTGTAAAACAACTTGTGTTGTTTAGAAGTTGTGAACAGTAGAATACAAATGCAAGTTCTTTCCAAATAGAGCTCATTCACGTGACGGCACGGTGGCGCAGTGGTTAGCATTGCTGCCTCACCGCACCGAGGACCCGTGTTCGATCCCGGCCCCAGGTCACTGTCTGTGTGGAGTTTGCACATTCTCCCTGTGTCTGTGTTGGTCTCACCCTCACAACACAAAGATGTGCCAGGTAGGTGGATTGGCCATGCTAAATTGCCCCTTCATTGAAAATAGAATAATTGGATACTCTTAAGTTTATAAAACAAAATGCAGCTCATTCACCTCTGACTGAGAACTGAAAAGATAGGAAATCGCTAGGGAACTGCTTATAGATTCCCTACAGCGCAGAAGGAAGCCATTCAGCTCTTCCAGTCTGCACCAACTCTCCGAAAGAACACCCCACCTAACCTACACATCTTTGGACAATAAGGGAAATTTTAGCATAGCTAATCTACCTAACCTGCACAGCTTTGGACTGTGGGAGGACACAGGAGCACCAGGATGAAACCCATGCAGACACTGGGAGAACGTGAAAACTTTACAGTCACCCAAGGCCAGAATTTAACCCGGATCCCTGGTGCTGTGAAGCAGCAGTGCTAAACACTGTGCCATCGTGCTGCCAATACAGTACTCTTGATATAGTTCCCAAAGCCCCTAACAACTCCACCCCCAGACCCGTCCACCTTCACCAATGCAGATTGGAAGCTCACCTACATTATCTAAATGGATCTAGTCTTGCAAAGTATCAGGACACTTAATAGTTGGGTGTTAACAACGCACAACACAGCTCATATCTAACAAAAGACCTAAATCAAAACATGCACATCAGTGCATTGGAGCATCAACACACATTTCCCTCAAACAGACTGCGTGGAATTTTGCAAGTTCTCCCCGTGTCTGCATGGGTTTCCTCTGGGTGCTCTGATTTCCTCCCACAGTCCAAAGATGTGCAGGGTAGGTGGATTTGTCATGGTAAATTGCCCCTTGGTGTCCAAAGGTTAGGTGTGGTTACTGGGATAGGGTGGGGAAGTGGGCCTAGGTAGGGAGCTCTTTAAGAGGATCAGCGCAGCCTAGATGGGCTGAATGGCCTCCGTCTACACTAGGGATTCTTTGACTTCCATTCCTCTGAGTGTTTGGTCACATTCACATTGAAGGGGGAGGTGCTTGACCACAAATCATTTAATTTCCACACTCACCTCCCCCACGCACTCCCACCTCGCGTTGGAAAAGAAAATCGAGGCAAACTGATTAAGCAAACTACCGTTGTATTGTTTGGTATTGACAGAACCTCCAGCCTTTTGGATGCAGGGGAATGATAGAGAGGAAAAGGAGAAAATAGATAAACGTCAACTCCTTAAAAAAAAAAAACTTTTTTATAAATAAAAGTACCCAAATCATTTTTTTCCAATCAAAGCAATTTAGCGTGGCCAATCCATCTACACTGCACATCTTTGGGTTGTGGGGCAGAACCCACGCAAACACGGGGAGAATGTGCAAACTCCCCACGGACAGTGACCCATGGCCGGGATCGAACCTGGGACCTCGGCGCTGTGACAACAACTGTGCCACTGTGCTGCCCAACTCCTAAAAATAATTTTATGTGCCCAGAACGCAAACACAATATATTTTATGTTTTGTAATTGAGCAGAAATGACAGAAGAATACTTTGGTTTATCACCAAATTGTGTTAGATACTGCACCTTTGAGGATGTAATGAGAATTCAATTAAAAAGTGCTCATAACATTGTCAACCCCCTTGCAATGCAAATCACATTACAATGTATCATTGTTCTCTGTCCTTTTAATCTACTAAAGCAAAAAAGTTAACATCAGCCAACACTTTACCATAAAGGTTGTGTCCCTTTAAGAAAGCGTCTAATCTAAACAAACCAGGGAGGAAATAGTGGCTTTGCAACCAGAATGAGCAGTGATAATCACATGCCTACACATTGCGTCAATTCTCAATCTGAAAAGCTGCAGCTTCATGTAATCAAAATAATGAGTCATTCACCCACTGATTTGTTCATTCACTCATTGTCTTATTCAGTTTATTACTTGCATCTTTACCAACGCTATCTGGCTGATGAAAATGTCATGAAATCAAAGGGAGTGTAAAATAAATGTTTGGCCTCAATTAAGGGAAACAGAAACACTGCTGAAGTCATGCCTTCCAACGCAGAATTCATCATCCAATCCAGCATTCCCAGAGTAAAATACACACCCCCTCAACAAGTGTGTTTCCCTGCCCTGAATAAATCTGCACTACATTTTGTTTAAAACCTCAGTGACAATTGTTTCAATTTTATTTATGCCAATGCATTGCTGGGAACGAAAGGAGAAACTTTCCAAGCTTTGCACTTTTGTGAGGGTCATGAAGAGTCCAACACGAGTTTGTGAGTCAAATCATTGGGTGGCATGGTGGTGCAATGATTAGCACTGCTGCCTCACAGCGCTGAGGGCCCAGATTTGATCCTGGTTCCGGGTCACTGTCTGTGTGGTGTCTGTACAGTCTCTTTTGTAAATAAATTTAAAGTACCCAATTCATTTTTTTCCCAATAAAAGGACAATTTAGTGTGGCACGTTCACCTACCCTGCATATCTTTGGGTTGTGGGGGTGCGACCAATGCAGACATGGGGAGAATGGACCCCTGGAGTTTGTACATTCTCCCCGTGTCTGCGTGGGTCTCACCCCCACAACCCAAAGATGTGAAGGGTAGGCGGACTTGCCATGCTAAATTGCCCCTTAATTGGAATTTTAAAAATAAATAAATGTGAGTCAAACAAAACTTAAACTTTATTCACATTAATATTTACATGATGTGGAGATGCCAGTGTTGGACTGGGGTGGGCACAGTAAGAAGTCTTACAACACCAGGTTAAGGTCCACCTGATGAAGGAGCTGCGCTCCGAAAGCTAGTGATTCCAAACAAATCTGTTGGACTTTAACCTGGTGTTGTAAGACTAATATTTACACAGCACCAGTACTTCGCTACGAGTCTACTATCTAGCCGGTACCTAACTGGCTGACTCTACTTATACAACAGAAAAGATTAATGATCGCCTCACTCCCTTATCAGGGGAGCTCACATTCCCCACTTTCTGGTGGCTGCAAGTTGTGTCTTCTGCGTGCTCCTACATTCAGCAGCAAACTGCTTGCGGGTTTAGTTTCTGTTTGCTGCCCCTTCTGCTTCTTTGATCTAGAGTGAGGCCATGAAATGGGAAGATAGTGGCTGCCTGCTACTGGACAGGAGAGGGAAGTGGGGTGCTTTCTCAATGCCAGAGGGAGAGGAGGAGTAGTGACTTGGACAATGCTTCAGTTACCTGGAGGCTGTGGGTTTGCTTGCTGTTGCCCCTTCTGCTTCTTTGACCTGGAGTGAGTTGGCTGGCCTGCTACTACATTAAAGACTGTGGGCGCGATTCTCCGACCTGGAGACTAAGTGCCGACGCCGGAGTAAAAACCGGAGTGTTTTACTCCGGCATCGGAGGCCGTTCCCAGACTCCGATTCACACTTCCCCCTTGGGGCTAGGAGCGGTGCCGCGTCATTTACGCACGCCAGGCCTTGGTGCCGCGTAAAAGCGGCGCCGTGTAAATGACGGGGCCGGCGCCGCGTAAATGACGTCAACCGCACATGTGCGGGATAACCGGCGCCAACCCGCGCATGCGCGGTTGGCGTTCTCCCCGCGGCCGCACCGCAAGATGATGGTGGATTGATTTTGCGGGGCAGCGGAGGAAAGGAGGTCCTCCTTCAGAGAGGCCGGCGTGCCGATCGGTGGGCACCGATCGCGGGCCAGACCCCATTTGAGCACCCCCCCCCCAGTGCAGGAACCCCCCTCGCCCCCCCCACAGGCAGCCCCCCCCAGCATTCCCGTAGTGTTCACGACGGCAGCGACCAGGTGTGGATGGCGCCGGCGTGAAGACGTCGTTTTGGGCAGGCCGCCCGGCCCATACGGGCCAGAGAATATCGGGAGAGCGGAGAATCGCCATTTTGGGGGTCCCGGGCAATTCTCTGGCCTGCGCCGTGCAGACCTCAATGGGGCCGTTTTCGCCATTGGGGTGAATCGCGGGAGGGCGTCAGACCGGCGTCGCAGGTAAAAATGACGCCCCAGGCGATTCTCTGAAACGGCGCGGGAGCAGAGAATCGCGCCCAGGAAAGGGGTGCTTTCTTGCCCCTTCTGCTATGCTCTGTGTTTGTGTGGCTTCCAGTAATGACTTTCTTTTTTTGTAATTTTAAAGTACCCATCAGTGCAGACTTTGGAGCTGTGAAGCTGTTGTTATGGTGGAGAGTGGCTGCTGCTGCCCTCTCTCTCTCTCTCTGTTGCTGCTGCTCATCGGTTTGTTGTCTGTTCCCAGTGCTGTTTGTTGCTAAGCTGACTGCAGAAAGGAGGGAAGAAAGGAGAGTATGTCAAGAAGGTGACTTTGAGACTTCACCACCAAGGTGGGAGCGGAGTACCTTTGGACTGCTTGTTTGCTGGGCCCCTCCTGGGCTGAGGGTCCTGCATGGCCCGGTCCTCCCACCCATCCACCCACAGCTGCCTTCAGCAAGGACAAAGCTTTTCTTATCGATCAGGCGTGCTTGTCCCAGGGCAGAGGGATGCAGTAGACAGTGTCTTTGCTGAGCTCCTCCCGGGCTGAAGACCTTGCATGCCAGCAGCTTTTCTAATCAGGGAGGACGTCTGATTTCATCAGTGTGGTCGTTCCAGGGTGGGAGGAGAAACTGTATTTTGCTAAGTCCCTCCCGGGCTGAAGACCTCACCCTTCAGCACCTACTTTACATCGGTGTGGTCTCCAAGAGTGGGAGTACGGACTGTGTGTTTGCTGGGCCCTGCCTCCGGGCTGAAGATCTACTTTTGCTCCCCTATCCTCCCACCCTCCAGCTCCACAGCAGCCTCCCATTAGGCACCAACCCATCCACGATGCCCACCTTCCTGTGCCGCTATCCTTTCTCCTCACGCTGTGTTCCTTGCTCTCTCGTCCCTCCCTTCCTTCGTGCCTCCGCATACCTTTTTGGGGTAAGAGTACATTATTCCACCTTGCTCTTCTCCTAACCCCTCCCCTGTCTATTTTCAAATCTAACCGATACAACAAAGCCCACATTGGGGTGGCCGTAGCACTTGCCCTGATGGCCTCTCCACCTATGCCGGTAGTGGTGCAGTCCAGAGCTACCTACGGGGGGGTGGTGGCCTCTTCGGCCTTTACAATTCCCGCAACCCCACCACCATTCCGGTTGCTAACCTGGAAGTTAGGGGTCAGGTGCTGCGCTCACCCCACCGTGACCATAGAGGGATCGTTGGCCCCTCGGCCATTGTGGCTGCCTCTCATGTACGGAAGGTCGAGAGGGCGGTCCACCTCATCCTGGAAAAGGGTCTCGAGGTGGGTGGACCTACATGGCCTTGGACCTTCTGGAGGCCAGCGGCAAGAGGGTCATATTCGCCAGTGTCCCGGCCTACCTCCCTATGGAACGCGTCTTCCTCCACCTCCAACTACTGGGGGAGACACGTTCTGAACTGGTGCCGCTCCCTCTTAGCCTGAATGAGGCCCACTCAGGCACATCTACTCCTGCTGGCACCAGGCTTTCGTCCGCCTGGCCCGGGAGGAGATATTCAAGGAGGGAGTAGAAGTCTACCACCAAGAGGAGACCGTCACATTTTTTGGACTGCAGATGGCATGCGATGCCATGCCTGCTAGAAGGTGGGGTATATGCAGAAGAATTGCTTGCCTCCAAAGCCACCATGGACACCAAAGCAGCCGCGGATGGCACTGCCACCCCCTCTCCCTCCGCTGATGTTACCACACTACCCCCTCGAATGGACACCACGCCAGCACCTCCTAACCGATCGGCTGCCAATGTGGGGGAGGGAGGGCACCTGGCAGGCCCCAATGCCTGTAAGATGGCGAGGCGGGTATTGGCCCCAGCGACCCCTGCCCCATTGGTCTGGAGAACCCCACGCCCCGGAGCTCCAACTCGGGGCCTACTGTCACACCTTGTGCCGCGGACACTCCACATCAACCGGGGCCCATTGACGCCTCAGCATCCAGTATTGGGCCCGGCGTCGCTTCAGCGCGGGTCAACAGGGGGAGGGGCGGTGGTGATGCACGGAACCCTGAGGCTGGGTCACCAGACATACCTCTAGCAAGCATTTTAATGTTTGATACTCCAGGGTGGGTATTACGTAGTTCCATAAGTATCGGACGTCACCGTTACTCGGACGTTACTCGGGATCTCCAGATAAATATACCATCCTTAACACTGAGCTCGTCTTTCTCAGTCAGATAAGGTTTAATTTCTTCCAAGGGTTATCCTTGGAATCCACTATTCAGGATCCTGTACTTTAGTTTAGACTGAGTTGGATCTTTTTGCGTCCAGGCCTTAATTTGCCTTGCGGACAACGGCAAAGTCTCTAACTAATTTAGGGTCATTATGATCTCTTCCAGAGCTGCTAAAGGAGCTGAGCTTGTGGGTAGCAGGCGGTAACTCAACTCACCAGCGAATAGCTATAGGGTTCCAAGGCAGTGCTCTCAAAAGTATTCGTAAGCTGTAAGTAACGAGGCCCAACACCGAGGCAATAGGGGGAATTGCCGTATCCTCTTTAAAAAGTCCCAATACACATACAGATATGGACGTGCAGATCCACAAATCCTTAAAAGTGGCAGCACAAGTGATGCACGATCAATTGCACAAAGACGCAGATTGGGTACAACTGTAGCTTTATTACAGTCAGATGCGTGGCCTCCTGCAGCTGGCGAAATGGCAGGGCACTGGAGGTCATGCATATTTATACAGTTCTTAGTGGGCGGAGCCAGCCGGCAGGAGCTACCGCCGAACCTGTAGTGCAGGTCCTACCTTACATCCCCTAATACAGTGGTTCACCACATTCACCCCCTGTTAAAAATGAGTCCGGCGGGACTGATGTGAAAAGATATACAAATAGTGCAATTATGTACAGTGTTAAGAAAAAAAAAGAAAAAGGCCACGTTGACGGTCCGGAGTCCGTCAAAGGTTCAGCTGATCCGGTGCTTTGGTGCTTCGTTGGGAGCGGCGTAACGGTGGCGGCAAAGTCGGTGCTGGCGGTGGTGGAGGTGGCACCGATTGCGGTGCTGATGCTGGCCAGTCATCGGGGAACTCCGGGAGCGTGACAGTCCTCGTCGTCCTCTTGTGTGGGAAGAGTGGGGGGGGGGGGTGGTCTGGTGGGGTCAGTGTTAGTGGTGCAGTGGGAGGGGGGCACGCATGGGTGAGGGAGTGTGTTGGGATGAAGCCTGACGGTGCCAGGTCCCTGACTGAGACAGTATCTTGGCGGCCGTCGGGGAACTCAACGTAGGCATATTGAGGGTTGGCGTGATCCCTGTCCACCAAGGGGTCCGCCTTGTGGAGTCGAACGAGCTTATGGAGAAGGACCTGTCCTGGAGCTGCGAGCCAAGTCGGGAGCAACACCCCGGATGTGGACTTCATGGGAAAGGTAAAAACGCGTTCATGGGGTGTGTTATTAGTGGCGGTGCACAATAGTGACCGGATGGAGTGTAGAGCGTCAAGGAGGACCTCCTTCCAGCGAGAGGCTGGGAGGTTCCTGGGCTGTAGGGCCAGCTGGACGGCCCTCCAAACCGTCCCATTCTCCCGTTCTACTTCCCGTTTCCCGGGGGTTGTAGCTGGTCGTCCTGCTGGAGGTTATACCCCTGCTGAGCAGGAACTGACGCAGCTCATCGCTCATGAATGAGGATCCCCTGTCACTGTGGATGTAAGCGGAGAAACCGAACAGAGCGAAGATGGTGCTGAGGGCCTTGATGACAGTGGCAGACGTCATATCGGGGCATGGGATGGCGAAGGGGAATCTGGAGTACTCATCGACCACACTGAGAATGTATGTGTTACGGTCGGTGGAGGGGAAGGGCACTTTGAAATCCACGCTGAGGCGTTCAAAGGGGCAGGAGGCCTTCACCAGGCGTGCACGGTCCGGCCGGTAGAAGTGCGGCTTGCACTCCGCACAGACCTGGCAGTCCCTGGTGACTGTCCTTACTTCATTGACGGAGTACGGCAGATTGCGAGCTTTGACCAGATGGTTCAATCGAGTGACCCCCGGGTGACAAAGGCTGTCGTGTAGGGCCCAGAGGTGGTTCACTTGTGTGGTGGCACATGTACCTCGGGAGAGGGTATCTGGGGGCTTGTTGAGTTTACCGGAGCGATACTAAATCTCGTAATTATAGGTGGAGAGCTCGATTCTCCACTGCAAGATTTTATCATTTTTGATCTTGCCCCGCTGTGTGTTATTGAACATGAAGGCTACCGACCGTTGGTCAGTGAGGAGTGTGAATCTCTTACCAGCCAGGTAATGCCTCCAATGCCGCACAGCTTCAATGATAGCTTGGGCCTCCTTTTCGACGGATGAGTGTCGAATTTCAGAGGCAGGAAGGGTGCTGGAAAAGAATGCCACGGGTCTGCCTGCCTGGTTTAGAGTGGCGGCAAGGGTGACGTCTGAAGCGTCGCTTTCTACTTGGAAAGGCAGTGACTCGTCCACTGCGCGCATCCCGGCCTTGGCGATGTCTGCTCTGATGCGGGCGAAAGCGTGTTGTGCCTTGGCTGCAAGGGGGAATTGAGTGGACTGAATGAGTGGGCGGGCCTTGTCCACATAGTTTGGGACCCACTGCGCGTAGTAGGGAAAGAACCCCAGGCAGCGTTTGAGGGCCTTGGGGCAGTGGGGAAGGGGAAGCTCCATGAGGGGCCGCATGCGGTCGGGGTCGGGCCCGAGAAGGCTGTTTTGGACTACATAGCCGAGAATGGCTAACCGGGTTGTGCTGAACACACACTTCTCTTTGTTATAGATCAGGTTGAGAAGAGTGGCATACGGTAAGGGGGGGGCTAAGGGCCTGCCAAATTTGAGGGCGAGGCTCTGAGATTGCACTGGAAGTCCAGGCCCAACAGGAGTGCAGCGCAGAGATTAGGAAGGACATAGAGGTGGAAGTTACTAAATTCTACGCCCTGGACAGTGAGGGTGACTGTACAGAAGCCTCGGATCGGGATGGAATAGGATCCGGAGGCTGGGGAGATCCTTTGATTGGCAGGGTGGACCGCGAGGGAGCAGCGCATTACCGTATCTGGGTGTACAAAGCTTTCGGTGCTCCCGGAGTCCAGCAGGCACGAGGTCGCGTGGCCGTTGATTTTCACCATCGTCGACGCGGTGGCCAGGTTGTGCGGGCGAGATTGGTCCAGCGTCATCGAAGCGAGCTGCGGGTAGCTGTCGGATGCTTCGGGTGGCGAGCGTGTGCGGTTCCGATCTCGGGATGTCCGGAGACCCTGTGGGGGACAAGATGGCGGCGCCATGGTGCGCACATTGCGGGATCGGGAAAAGATGGCGGAGCCCATGGTGCGCACATTGTGGGTGCGGGACAAGATGGCGGCGCCCATGGTGCGCACATTGCGGGGTGGGGACAAGATGGCGGCACATGGCCGAAGGGGGACAAGATGGCGGCGCCCATTGGTCGCACATGGCCCTGGGAGGAGAAGATAGCGGCTCCCATTGTGCGTTTGGCATGGGGGAGGGGGGCGATAGCGGGCACGATCGCAGCGACTGCGCGGGCCTGGCACACAGTCGCAAAGTGGCACTTCTTACTGCAGGATTTACAAATGGCAGTGCGGGCCGGGCAGTGTTGGCGGGGGTGCTTCTGCTGACCGCAGAAGTAGCAGCGGGGACCCCTGGGATGCGCGGATCGGCGTGCGGCGCAGGCATATTGGGAAGGCAGGGCCCCAGCTGAGGAGGTTGTCGGCAGGGTTCAGGAGGGGTAGGAAGGGGTAGAAGGGTGGGCAGCGCGGCGGGAGGGGTAAGATTGTACATTACGGGATGCAACCGTCATGGAGAGTGCCAAGGTTTTCGTCTCCGCCAGGTCGAGCGTGGCCCCTTCCAGTAATCGTTGTCAGATGCGGTCCGGCGCAATCCCCGTCACGAAAGCATTGCGCATGAAGAGGTTCACATGTTCAGCGGCCGTAACGGCCTGACAGTCACATTCCCGGACAAGTGGAATTAGGGCGCGCCAGAAGTCTTCGATGGACTCACCAGGTAGTTGCGAGCGGGTGGCAAGTACATGCCTGGCGAAGAGCGTGTTCGCCTTCTGAGCGTAGTGTTCTTTAAGGAGTTCCATTGCTTTCACGTAAGTCGTGGTGTCTTGAATCAACGGGAACACGCTGGAGCTCAGTCTGGTTTACAGGACGTTTATCTTCTGAGCCTCCGTTGGCGCGAGGTCCGCAGCGTTGATGTAAGCCTCAAAACGTGCTAGCCAGTGAGTAAAGTCTTTTCTGGCGTCGGGCGAGTGCGGATCCAGCTGCAGGCGATCTGGTTTGATTCTGATATCCATTCTGTGGAAAAATCTGACTGCAATAAATTGATGCGCAATCAATTGCACAAAGACGCAGATTGGGTACAACTGTGGCTTATTTCAGTCAGATGCGTGGCCTCCTGCTGCAGCTGGCGAAACGGCAGGGCACTGGAGGTCATGCATATTTATACAGTTCTTAGTGAGCGGAGCCAGCTGGCAGGGGCTACCGGCGAACCCGTAGTGCAGGTCCTACCTTACATCCCATAATACAGTGGTTCACCACAACAGGTGAAATGGTGGTAAAGAAAGCAGATGGCATGCTCGCCTTCGTCGGACGGGACATCAAGTATAAAAGTTCACAAATTATGTTCCCGTTATACAGAACATTGGTTAGGCCTCATTTGGAATACTGTGTCCAATTCTGGTCACTGCACTACCAGAAGGACGCAGAGTCTTTGGAGAGAGTACAGAAAAGGGTTACCAGGATGTTGCCTGGTATGGAGGGAATTAGCTAAGAAGAGAGATTGAATAAACTGGGAATGTTCTCCCTAGAGAGACGGAGGCTGAGGGGAGACCTGATAGAAGTTTGTAAAATTATTAGGGATATAGATGGGGTGAACAGTTGGAGGCTTTTTCCCAGGTCTGAAATGACAATTAGAAGGGGGCACAGGTTCAAAGTGAGGGGGGATAGGTTCAGTGGAGATGTGCGGGGGAAGTTTTTTACACAAAGGGTGGTGGTGGCCTGGAATGCACTACCAAGTGAGGTGGTTGAGGCAGATATGTTAGTGACCTTTAAGACTTATCTGGATAGGCACATGAACAGATGGGGTATAGAAGGATACAGGCAGTTGGTCTAGATAGGACACGTGATCGGCGCAGGCTGGAGGGCCGAAGGGCCTGTTCCTGTGCTGTCCTGTTCTTCTTTGAAACGCATACCGTAGACATATCAATGGAACATTTTTAGACCAAACACGACCACCAAGGCCTCTTTCTCAATTTGAGAATACCTCTGCTCAGCCAAAAGGGTCCTGGATGCATATGAAATAGGGCTTTCCATTCCGTCTTTCCAGCGGTGCAAAAGTACTGTCCAATCCCATAAGGGGAAGCATCACATGTCAAAACGAGTTCCTTCTTAAGGTCAAAATGGGCCAATAATTTGGATGACAGCAGTTGTTGTTTAACCTTATTGAAAGCCTCCACCTGTGGTGCTTCCCAAGACCATCTTTAGTACTTCCTCAGTAGGCTACACAAGGGGGTCAGTATGGAGGCCATATTCGAGATAAATTTCCCATAATAATTTACTCATCCAGGAAGGATTTTATCTCCATGCTGTTTCTTGGTGTTGGTGCTTCCTTGATGGTCTTTACCTTGTCCCCTGCCAGATGTAGATCTTTTTTATTCATCAGATAGCCAAGTAGGTCACTATTTGCTTGAAAAACACATTTTTCCTTCTTCAGTGACCCCTAGCTGTTGAGCATCTTCTAGATTCGCCAGGTGCTCTTGTTCTGAAGTCCCTGGGACCAGAACTTCATCCAGGTACACCACCAGTTTGGGTAATCCTTGGAGTATGTTCTCCATGAACCGTTGGAACATAGCACATGCTGATGAAAACCCCAAGCGAGTGTACTCGTATAGACTCTTGAGCGTATTGATCATTAGATACTTCTGGGAAGGCCTGTCTAATTCAAATTGAAGATGGGCATGGCTCATATCCATCTTAGTGAATGTTTGGCCACCTGCTAACGATCTTCGATATGAGGCATGGGCTAGCTATCTAGCTTGGAAACCTGATTGACCGTGAGCTTATAATCTCCACATAGGCGGATCAATTTGTCTCGCATAAGGACAGGGATGACAGGTGCGGGCCACACTTTGAATAGTACAGGCCTTATTATGCCGAGATTTTCTATGCGCCCAAATTCAGTCTTTGCCTTTTCCAATGGGGAATATGGAACCAGTCTCACTCTAAAATATTTAGGTGTAGCATTGGAGTCGACATAAATCTTGGCATTGGCTCTTATTTTCCCCAATCCTTCTTTTAAAATTTCAGTGTACTTGCTGATGACTTCATGAAGTCCTCCTACACCGAGAATGAAGATCTCCAAGCACTTCAGTCGGATCCACTGGAGCCAATCCCTCCCTATTAGGCTTGTTTCTTGTCCCCACACAATAATGAATGGGAGTCAGGCTGATTACTGCGTGTAAGTCATTGTAGTGCCCTTTAATCATTTAGCGTAGCCAATCCACCTACCCTACACATCTTTGGGTTGTGGGGGTGAGGCCCACACAGACAGGGGAAGAATGTGTAAACTCCACATGGAGAGTGACCCAGGGCCAGGATCGAACCCAGGTTCTCAGCGCCGTGAGGTACTAGTGCTAGCCACTGCACCACCATGCCGCCCTTTGGTGCCCTTTATTCATAATGGTTCCCCTGTATAGGGTGGCTCGTCTGACCTTTGTGTCTTCCAAGCTCAAGAGTTTGGCAGTGATCATATGTCTGCTGCCCGGTAAAGGAGACTGCAACCCTCGTGTCCACCTCCATTTTCAATGGATGACCATTTACCAGCAATTCCAGAATGACCTTGGTTCTAATGATGTGGTTTAGTTGCGTTGTCCCCATTTCAGGTAGAGGTATACCTGTATGGTGCCGGCCTGAACTGTTCTCCACTTGGCCAAGAACTGGCTTTGTCTTGGCTGTGCACTTTGGCAATGTATGTAATAATCCATCATCTGGCATCTGCAAACTTCTAGAATTTGTTTCCCAGCATTCTTGGGGCCGTCATTGCATTTTCTTGGTTGCCTGGTGATGCAACTTGAGCTGTGATATTGTAATGGACAGCTGATATCTTTCTTACACAAGTACCCTCAGTTGAGGAATGGTTACTGTTACACAATGCCCCTCCCTGAACCAGAGAACATTGCTGTCTGACCCCCCTTGTAGCTCCTGAGCCCCTTTTTTTTTGCATATTCCAGTGATAGCGCTATTTCGATGGCTTTTTAAAAATCCAGGTTGGGTTTTGCCCATAATTTGGTTTTTGGATTGTCAAGTTGTTTATTCTACATACTAACTGTTTTGCAACATATTATTCAGCGATGGTCCGAATTCACAATGATTTGCTGATTTTCATAATCTAGCCAAAGATTTGGTGACTGGTTCACCTGGAGTTTTCCCTGTAGTGTTAAAGCGGTATTCCTGGAGTATAAGAGAGGGCTTCGGTCATAGTGTTTTTTGACCAAGTCTACTAACTTGTTAAGTTAGTCTTCGAGTCAGGGGCATCTGGATAGGCCACACTTTTTAATCACGCTGAATGTCGGGGTCCCGCATGTTGAATAAGTGAGTAAGATCACTTTCTGTTTTTCATCGCCCGGGAGAAGTAACTCATTCAATCTGTGTGCTGGGCCCAGTCTTCTCCGCTCACACCATAGGGCTCAAGCTTACTGAAGAGAGGCATTTTTTTTTCTTTTTTAGAAAAAATTAAAATGCCCAAATCTTTTTTTTCCAATTAAGGGGCAATTTGCGTGGTCAGTCCTCCCACCCTGCACATCTTTGGGTTGTGGGGGTGAGACCTGCGCAGACACAGGGAGAATATGAAAACTCCACGCAGACAGTGACCCGGAGCCGGGTTCGAACCTGGATCTTCGTCGCTATGAGGCAGCAGTGCTAACCACTACGCCACAGGCATTTTTTTTCTTACTGGACAAACCGCTTGTTCTCGATAATGAAGATTGAAAAAACGTGTTTACTCCTGATCGCCAATGTAATCTCGCCAAGGCCAGACTTCGAACATCAAACCCTTTTATTCACATAACAGTAAAGGCCGCCACCGCAGCTTACAGAACACAAGTCCAAGCCCGGGGACCTACAGAATACCAACCTGGATTGAGGCACTGGGTTTTAAACTCCTGCTACTCATTTCCCATTGGCCGAGTTCCTGCCTAGTCAATAGGGAAGTTCATACTCCACAAAATCCTGGGGAAGATCTATTGATCATCCCCCATGTCCTTCGTGGCCACAACAACAGTGAGGAGACATATAGCCAATAGAAAATAAGGAACATGCAGCTCCAGATTTATGTGGGGCAATGCCTGAGGAGGTTTTGCTTGCCTAAGAAAGCACTCAATGTTCTGCAGGATCCTGGAATCAGACCTTCACAATTTGCAGTTTCTCAGCAACCACAGTGTTACAATCTTACATGAAAGTGGCTGAAATGCAAAACTGATTAGAACTGCAGTATAATAATTTGTGCAGATGTAAAAGTTACAAAGTTTCAATTATCAGTTTATTTAAAGAGTACAGCATTAAGGGAAGAGAAATGGTTTGTTTTCTAATTTTGCCTTTAAAAATACAGGAAAAAGGTTTGGTAACTTTCAGAGGATCATTCAATCTGGCTTGCTGAAGGTGAGATGTAATGTGCAGGGAATTAGAAAACATCCTCTCTGAGCTTCAATAGCTATACATCTGGAAACTAGAGTAAATAATCTCCATCTAGGTCAATAAGATAAATTTGTGCATGACAGATATTAATATCTTTTACAACAAGTGATACAATTTTCATTTAAGGGTATATTATGCCTGACAAGTGAATAATTTAACATGTCCATTATCATTCAATGATATAAAATTCTGGAACAGTTTGTTCAATGCAAGTAGGCAACCGTGCTAACCACTGCACCACCGTGCCACTCCAACTCCGGTTTATTCCTTGAACAAAAAGAAACTGCAGCCACGGCGTACAAGGCTGGCGTCCCAGTCCGGGACCATCAGGAACACCGCTCTGGGTCTGGGTTACAAATTTTAAAGTCCCGTTGGTGAGTCCCTATTGGGTGAATCCCCGCCCACTCAAGATAAGAATGTATCCATGGGAGATCAATCAACAATCTCACGTGGTCTTCATGGGCATTATAATTTCCCTCCCTCCTCAAGTCCGTCTCATCCTCGGAGTTGCCACGGTGATGAGGTCTTTTCCACCTCTTTGCGCTTGGCCTTGAGTCCGTGGCAGGTGGAGCCGGTTGGGAGGTGTAAAATGGACAGGTGACCTTTGGTCCCTCAGAGAGCGTCTGAGGTTCACCAACGCAGATTCTTCATCAGTACCAGCCACCGGGGCAAACCTGATTCCTCTGCCTCTATGTCAGAACCCGAGTCTTCACTATTGGGGGAGATGGGCATAGGGTCCCCCGTGGGCTGTAGCCCTGTGCCTCAGACTAGGGTCGGAGGATGTAGGGTGGGATTTACCAACCAACCCGCCACATGTTTTTCGGTGGGACCCGAATATCCCGCTGATGTGAACAGCCGGTATATCACACCCGTAGTTTTGGTGGGAGTGGGCTCCCTACTTCTAAGGTGGTCCAGAAGTTTCCTCCGGACTTTCCCTTGGACCTTCACCTTGTCAGAGATGGGCCCTGTCTTCTCTAGTTTGACTCCAGGGACCTAACTGGAGATCTGACAGGAACTTTGTTCATCACTGGAGAGGGGCGTAGAAAATCGGGAAATGAGATCTCGCCGATGAGAATCTCGATTCCCAACTCTTGTGGTATTTTGCGCCCACTTCGCCATTCTTGCTGACCTTGAAAAACAATTTTTAAAATAATAATTTTTCTATCTGTTTCAGCATAGGCAGTAATTGCGTACTGTACTGAATGGCTCCATGTTTAAGGTTGAACCTCAGCCAGCGGTGGCTTGATTAAGGAGGGGCCTGATGGAGCAGAGTGTGTGACAGGTGCACTGAGTGAAAAGGGGCACACAGGCTGCTCCAGGAGAGCAAGCGGAGCTCAACTAGAGGCCCAGGCCTGGGGAATGGACTGGATACCCCTTTGAACTTTTTTCCAAAGATTATTTTTACAATCACTTTGCAAAGGATTCAATGGGCACCTTCCGGAATGTTCCCGAAGTTGAGCTCCAGAACTTCTCTTTCCCAGAGCAGGCAGCCTCTGCGAAACAATTGCCTCCCCAAACCCCCATAAAACAATGTGCTCATCAGAAAATATTGAAGTGCAGTTCCCTCCCCATCCCTTGATACTGCATACTTGGGGTAAGGAGCTGAGGTTGTTAATCTCTCCTTTACTCACATCCTCACTTGCTTTCAACAACTATGTTCTCTAACAGAGCTCCATGTTGCACATGTCATTACACCCTCTGCAGACACTTAGGCAACATTGTATATCATGATGACAATTGTAACTTCTCATCTTTTGCTCTGCTTGCTGCAGATGGTAAATTGTAACAAAAGTGAGAACACGCACAGGAGGACTCCTTAACACTTGTGCACTAACCCTGTTCCAGGAAAAAGACTGCAAACCCTGGAGAAATACACCAATAAAGGGAAATGAGATAAGGAAGCTGGAGGAATGACCCATCTCAGGATTGGAACTAATCGCTTCCTTATTTCTACTTATCCTTGTTTGTTTAGTCGTAACAAATCATACTCTTTAGCATGCCACCCCTTTGTCTGGAAGCCTGCTTGCCCAAGATTGTAATATCAATGAGATACCTCGCCTGCCCCCAGAGAGAATCAGAAAATCAGTGGCACTGGATATGCTTTTCCTTCACACTACATGTCTGCCACTGTATCCCACTCAAGTTTGGATATGTCTCTGCAGAGGATTTGGCAACAATTTGGAATGGAATAAATTGGCTGAGACTAAAAGAACAAACAAGCAGGAGTAGCTGCAAGTGGCGAAAGGACAACAGGAAGCTATTGACTGATGACCTGTCTGTATTGTCCCTTTGCCGATGAACCTTGGGTTCCTGACCTCATGTGATTGGATTTCATAAGGAGGATGCTTTCTGAGCATTCGTTCAATTCTTGGGGACCATAACAGGCATTGTACTGCTCAGGTTCCGAAGTCCACCGTGCACCATGTGTACAGCCTTGTACGTAGTCTTGCAACATCTTGCCCCAACATGGAGTAAATGGCAGTGCCAGAGGTATTTGCAATGGAAGGACAGCAAAGGCAGGATTGGGAAGTATGGACGACCAGGGAAATTGAGAATATTATCAAAAAGAAAAATGATGCATATGTGAGGTACAGGCAAC
Source organism: Scyliorhinus torazame (assembly GCF_047496885.1). Classification (NCBI taxonomy): domain Eukaryota; kingdom Metazoa; phylum Chordata; class Chondrichthyes; order Carcharhiniformes; family Scyliorhinidae; genus Scyliorhinus; species Scyliorhinus torazame. The sequence goes on along the minus strand of NC_092716.1, from coordinate 83,699,274 downwards.
TAAAAACAGATAAAGCACTTCAGGAATACAAGGAAAGTAGAAAAGAGTTCAAGCTGGGCAAATAGGGGTCATGAAATGTCCTTGGCAGACAGGATTAAGGAGAACCCCAAGGCATTTTATACGTATATTAGGAACAAGAGGGCAGCTAAAGAAAGAGTTGGCCCACTCAAGGACAAAGGAGGGAAATTATGTATAGAACCAGAGGAAGTAGTTGAGGTCCTTAATGAGTATTTTGCATCGGTATTCACAAAGGAGAGGGGCATGTTGATTGGTGGTGTCTCAGAGGGATGTGTAAACACTTTAGAACAGGTTGATTTAAAAAAAAAATGTTTTATTAAAGCTTTTCCAACCAACGTTTTTACATATCAAATTAGAAGTACAAATAATAATAAAAATAAAAATAAACAAGAATTATTAAACAGAACAAGGTGGGTGTTGTCTTCATATAAAACTTACATTATATCAACAGTTCCCCCCGCACCCCCTACACCCCCTAGGATGCCGCTGCTTCTGACGATTACTGCTCCCCTAGAAAGTCAAGGAAAGGATGCCACCGCCGGGAGAACCCCATCAAGGACCCTCTCAAGGCAAACTTTATTCGGGGGGGGGGGGGGGGGGGATGGGGGGGGGGGGGGGGGGGGAGGCCAGTACCTCGGCCTCTTTCGCTTCCTGCACTCCCGGATCCTCCGACACCCCAAATATCGCTATTGTTGGACTCGCCTTCACCCGAGTGTCCAAAGTCCTAGACATCACCCTCGCAAACCCCTGCCAGAATTCTTTAAGCACCGGGCATGCCCAAAACATATGGGCATGGTTCGCCGGAGTCCGTGCACATCTCGGGCACCTGGCCTCCACCCCAAAAAACTTACTCATTCTTGCCTCCGTTATATGCGCCCGATGCACCACCTTAAACTGAATTAAGCTGAGCCTGGCACATGATGAGGAGGAGTTCACCCTGCCCAGGGCACCGGCCCACAGGCCCTCATCCAGCTCCTCACCCAGCTCCTCCTCCCACTTGCCCTTCAACTCCTCCACTGAGGCTTCCTCCACCTCCTGCAGCTCCTGATATATGTCCGACACCTTCCCCTCCCCTACCCAGATGCCAGAAACCACCCTGTCCTGGATCCTACACGGGAGCAGTAGCGGAAATGTCCCCACCTGTTTTCTAAGAAAGTTCCGAACCTGGAGGTACCTGAATGCATTCCCCGGGGGCAGGCCGAACCTCTCCTCCAGCGCCTGCATGGTAGGGAAAGTCCCGTCTATAAACAGGTCCCCCATCTTCCTAATACCTGCCCTTTACCAGCCTTGGAACCCCCTCATCCATCCTACCTGGAGCAAATCTATGGTTATTCCGTATCGGCAGAGCCAGTTCAGCAGAGCCAGTATCCCCCCCCCCCCCCCCCCCGACTACGCTCCAAGAATGCCCTTTTAACTCGCAGGGTTTTATTCGCCCACACAAATCCCATAACAATCCTATTCACCCGCTTAATAAAGGACTTGGGGATGAAAATGGGGAGGCACTCAAAGACGAAGAGGAACCTGGGGAGAACCGTCATCTTCATAGTCTGCACCCGTCCCGCCAGGGAAAGCGGAAGCATATCCCATCTTTTAAACTCTCCCTCCATCTGCTCCACGAGCCGGGTTAAGTTGAGCCTGTGCAGGGCATCCCAGTTCCTGGCCACTTGTATCCCCAAGTACCGAAAGCTCCTCTCCACTATCTTGAGCGAGTGCTCCCTCAGTCTCTCCTCCTGGCCCCTAGCGTGGACCACAAACAGCTCACTCTTCCCCACGTTCAGTTTATACCCCGAGAAGCTCCCAAAGTTCCTCAGGATCCGCATGACCTCCCCCATCCCCTCTAGCGGATCCGAAATGTACAACAACAGGTCATCCGCGTAGAGGGAGACCCGGTGTTCCTACCCCCCGCGCACCAGCCCCCTCCAATCCCTTGAAGTCCTGAGCACAATGGCCAATGGCTCAATTGCCAGGGCAAACAGCAACGGGGACAGGGGACACCCCTGCCTCGTCCCCCGGTGCAGCCTGAAATACTCCGACCGTAGCCAGTTCGTGGACACACTCCCTACAGGGGCCTGATACAGCAGCTTGACCCACCCTATGAATCCCTCACCGAATCCAAACCTGCCTAATGCCTCTTACAAATACTCCCACTCCACCCTGTCAAAGCCCTTCTCCGCGTACATTGCAGCCACCACTTCCGCATCCCCCCGTCCGAGGGCATCATGATAATATTCAGGAGCCTCCTCACATTCGTGTTCAGTTGCCTGCCCTTAACAAAACCCGTCTGGCCCTCCCCAATCACTCCCGGGATACAGTCCTCTATTCTGGTGGCCAGAATTATTGCCAACAGTTTGGCATCTACATTCAGGAGCGATATCGGCCTGTAGGACCCACACTGAAGCGGATCCTTCTCCTTCCATGCATGCACATGGGTTACCGTCTCCGCACCAGGCCCCGGGAAATACGGCCAACGCCTACAGGGGCCCGGCGCGGAGAACAAAGGCCCCCCCCCCCCGGAATTAGCCCGCCCACCGATCGGTAGGCCCTGATCGCGGGCCTGGCCACCGTGGAGGCACCCCCCGGAGTCAGATCCCCCCCACCCCAACCAGGACGGCCCCCGCAGCCAGAACTCCAAGGTCCTGCTGGGTAGAACCATACGTACCTATGCCAGCGGGACCCGGCCCGTCGAAGTGCCGGGGGGGGTGGGGGGGGTTGCTTTCAATGGCCCCCGATTCTCTGGTCGCCGGAGAATCGGCAGCCCGGCATTGGAGTGGTGTAGCGCGATTCTTGTGCCCCCCCCCCCCCCCAGCGCGGCATCGGAGAACCCCGGCCCCTATCTCGGAGAATCTTTTCCAACAATTTCACTATCACTGATGTCAAGCTCACTGGCCTATAATTAACCGGATTATCCTTGCAATCCTCCTTAAATAACAGTATAACATTAGCTATCCTCCAAACCTCTGGGATCTCAGCTGTGGCCAACGAGGAGACAAAGATTTCTGTCAGAGGCCCAGCGATTTCATCTCTTGCCTCTCTCACTAATCTGGGATAGATGCCATCTGGCCCTGAGGGTTTATCTACCTTAATGCTTCTTTTTAAAAATATATATATTTATTAAAGTTTTTTAACACAATTTTTCTCCCTTACAGACAATAACCCCCCCCCCCCCCTCGTAACAAAAAAAAAGAGAAATCGCGCAGAGCAAGATATATACATGGCAAAATGATATATTTACACAGCTTTGTACACTGGCCCTCACCCATACATGCCAGTTTCCCCAACCCTTCATGTTATCTCTTGCTCATCCACCCTCCCAGGCAGTCACCCTACCTTAATGCTTCTTAACACACCTAACACTTCCTCATAATATCAACCTGTTCTATACTCCGGGTAGAGAGGAGATACGCGGAGGCCCCAGAGGGGGGGCTGCTGAACGAACGCCGGAAACTTCAGGCGAAGTTCGACTTGCTGACCACGGGGAAGGTGGAGGCGCAGTTCAGGAAAGTGAAAGGGGCAGTCTACGAGTATGGGGAGAAGGCGAGTAGGATGGTGGCGCACCAGCTGCGCAAGAGGGAGGTGGCTAAAGAGATTGGGGGAGTGCGAGATAAGGAGGGCAACATGGTGCTAAGCCCAGAGAGGGTCATTGAAGTCTTCAGGGAGTTCTACGTGAAGTTATATGAGTCGGAACCCCCTGGGGAGGGGGAAGGGATGAGGCAGTTAATGGACCGGTTGAGGTTCCCGAGGGTGGAAGTGGAGCGGGTGGAGGGATTGGGGGCCCCAATTGTGTTGGAGGAGGTAGTCAGGGGGCTGGCAAGCATGCAGTCGGGCAAGGCCCCAGGTCCAGGCGGCTTCCCTGTAAATTTTATAAGAAATTCTCAGAGCTACTGAGCCCACTCCTGCTAAGGACCTTCAATGAGGCAAAGGAGGGACCCTCCCTCCGACGATGTCGCAGGCATTGATTTTGCTTATCATGCCGGCTTTCGAGCGCCAGAGCAGTGGGCAGCACTCCGGCACCGTACTAGCACCCTATGAAGGGGTGAAGGCCTGGGCCTGGAGGCCCGTTGACGCTGGAGTCGCTCGCGCTGGTTTTGATGCCGGCGTCAACACTTGGCCGGGATTTCGGAGAATCCCGGCTAGGATCTATGCACATTTGGAAGTGAATGGTTTCATTAGCGCCAGACAGCATGGTTTTGTACTAGGGAGGTCATGTCACACTAATTTGATTGAATTTTTTGAAGAGGTGACAAAATTGATTGATGAGGGAAGGGTTGTGGATGTTATCTACATGGGACTTCAGTAAAGCCTTTGATAAGGTACCTCATGGCAGGCTGGAGCAAAAGATTAGATCACATGGTGTCAGGGGTGAACTAGCTGGATGGATCCAGAACCGGCTTGGCCATAGAAGACAGAGGGTAGCAGTGGAAGGGTGTTTTTCCGAATGGAGGTCTGTAACTAGTGGTGTACTGCAGGGATCAGTTCTGGGATCTCTGCTCTTCGTAATATATATAAATGACTTGGACGGAAACGTAGCGGGTCTGATTAGCAAGTTTGCGGATAATACTAAGATTGCAGGAGTTGCAGATAGTGATGAAGATTGTCAGAGAATACAACACGATATAGATAGGTTGCAAAATTGGACAGAGAAATGGCAGATGGAATTTAACCCAGACAAATGCGAGATGATGCATTTTGGTAGATCCAATTCAGATGGGAGCTGTAAAATAAATGGCAGAACCATCAGGAACATAGAGACACAGAGATCTGGCGTGCAGGTCCACAGATCCTTAAAAGTGGCAGCACAGGTGGAAATGGTGGTAAAGAAAACATATGGCATGCTTGACTTCATAGAATGGGGTATCGAGTATAAAAGCTCGAAAATTATGTTACAATTATATAGAACGTTGGTTAGGCCACATTTGGAATACTGTGTCCAATTCTGGTTACTGCACTACCAGATGGACATGGAGAGAATACAGAAAAGGTTTACCAGGATGTTGTCTGGTATGGAGGGTATTAGCTATGAGGAGAGATTGAATAAACTGGGGTTGTTTTCCCTAGAGAGACGGAGGCTGAGGGGAGACCTGATAGAAGTTTATAAAATTATTAGGGATATAGATAAGGTGAACAGTTGGAGGCTTTTTCCCAGGGAGAAAATGACAGTTACAAGGAGGCACAAGTTCAAGGTGAGGGGGGAAAGGTTCAGTGGAGATGTGCGGGGAAGTTTTTACACAAAGGGTGGTGGTGGCCTGGAATGCACTGCCAAGTGTGGTGGTTGAGGCAGATACGTTCGTGGCCTTTAAGACTTATCTGGATAGGCACATGAACAGATGGGGTATAGAAGGATACAGGCGGTTGGTCTAGGTAGGACACGTGATTGGCGCAGGCTTGGAGGGCCGAAGGGCCTGTTCCTGTGCTGTACTGTTCTTTCGTCTTTCTTTGTATACGAGAGGCCCTAAATCCAATTAATGATTCTCCTACCAAAGCATCGATTCCATAGAAGCCTACTTAAAGTTTTGAATGACCAAAGTCTTCCAGCTTTGACAAACTTAGAAATTGGCTGATGAGAATCATAAGACAGAGCTTCACACAATCCACTTGTGTAATTCATTTTGCTGTCACCCCTGATAAGTGCTAAGTTGTGGAAGTGTTAGCAGCAGACTCGCAGCTGGAAGGTTGCAGGAACTAAAGTTGTCTCTCAGTATAACAATACAACACACCCATCTTTCAGCTACCACAGGTTTTATCTTTTCTTGAAGGTCGTTTTGCAACATTTGAAGAATTGAGAGAGAAATATGAGCTCCCAAGAAGGAAGGCCTTTAGATATACACAGATACAGGCTTTCGTAAAGGAGATCTTCCCTATGTTTCCAATGTTACCCCCTTCTTCTTTGCTGGAGGAGGTATTAATGGTTTTGGGGATAGAAGGAAGAGTACCTCTGCTATTTATAGAAAAAACTATGGTGGCAGAGGCAGTCAGCGCTGCCAGCCTTACCATGAGGAGATAGTTGGTGATCTGCAGGGATGGGTTCACTGGTGGGGCCTCGGCCCTGCGAGGGGCAGGGAACCAGGGAGGGCTCCAAATGCCACGTAGCAGGTGTCCTCTGGTTGGGATGAGCTCTGCTGATCCATTGTTTCCATTGCAGTGGGATAGTGCTTCTGAGTGCCAACATTTGGTGGGCCCCTGTTTGAACTTGTCCACGCCCATCCCTGTGATGAAACAGCTGGGGTATGATGGTGTCTAGAATTGTGGGCTCCCAGATAACCAGATACTCCCTGAGCATTCAAAGGACACGGGCAGCACTCAGCAGAGTGAACAGCCAGAAGCCTGTGAGGGACACCAAAGGGGTGTGTTTAAAAGGCAGACTGCAACAATGGTGGTCTGAGCCAGGACACACCGATGCTGAAGGGGACACCACGAGTCCATGGACCTGGCACCAACTCACTCCCCACTACTGCCCCCGGCCTGGGCAGCCACACCACAGCAAGCCCAACGACGTTGGAGGTTTTTTTTAGTGGTTTTTTTAGCCTCCTGCTCTCCCTCCGCAGCCATGGTGCCCAGGCCCCTCTTGTCAAGACTTGAACTAATTCACATTAGTCCATGAGACCTCTGCTTAAGAGGGATGGAGCATCGCAGAAGGATGAAGCATACCGTGTCCAATCCGCTAATGATATTGAAATCCATGCAAACGACGGTTTTGTATTGACCTGCCGGCGTGGGGCACAAACTTTGATATCATCACCAATGCAGGACCAGCACATGGCGTCAAAATTGGTGTCAGGCGCAAATGTTGATTTTTGGATTACCCATGATTCTCCATCTGATCTCGATTTACACTTGCGAAGTGGAGAATTCAGCCCATGGTGATGGCTGGATAGGAAGTGAACATTGACTTGCATAACTTGATGTAATGGTTGAAAATAAACTGACTATTCAGAATCCTTTCTGCTCTAAATGGGGAGTGGTTTTGTGCAATGGAACCTGCAGGGTTATAAGGGTACAATATATAATCCCTGACCCTTTCAGAATCCTCCAATTTATTAAACTAGCACAAAGTTCTCATATTGTAGCTGAATGTTCCTGGGGAAGAATATGAAACTCCTCGTCTAAATAACCCAAAAGATTTATCTAGTTTTATACATTAATGGAGTGTTTTTTCAAACTTTTTTTCCTGGGACCTATTTTTACCAACTGGCTGACCTTCGCGACCCATGCTGGCCAACCTTCGCGACCCACGCCGGCCCACCTTCGTGACCCATGCTGGCCAACCTTCGCGACCCACGCCGGCCAACCATAGTGACACAACATTTTCACTTGCCTTTAATGCAGCAGATGAGTCTGCTTGGTCCTCATGATCTTACTTGCTTTGTCATTCAATGTTACATTTATGCTAAGTACCTCAGCTGATGATTTACGTTCTCGCTACATCCTTTCAAAAAAATCCTGAGGTTTGTCCTCAAACTCACCATGTTTGGTCTTCAAATGCCTTTGAAGTTTTGAGGGTATTAAACTTGCATTTGCCAGTACTTCCCTGCTTATAACACACATGGGTTTTGCATGCCGATTTGCATTGGCACAATTAACCATACCTCAACAAATCATCTTTATACTGTTTTGTTCCCAGTTTCTTTTTAGTAGGCTGATCACCAGAGGATCTGGAGCTCTGTATACAGCTCACACTAACACTGCTTTGTTCTGCGTGGACTCTCCTGAGCAGCTCACACTAACACTGCTTTGTCTTGTCATGGACTCTTCTGAACAGCTCTCTCCAGTATATTCAGTTGTGAGATCCTGTCTTGTTTTTGTCTCTGGCCCTCTCTTCCTTTTAACAAATGATCCATCTTCAGTTCTTCACAGTCCTGTAGATTTCTTGCTTGCAGCTGGAAAATGGAGGAATATCTCCTCCCTGATTTCACGACAAAAGCATGGACGTACAGCGCGCATGATGTCAGTGTAATTGTCAGGTACCACCGCTTCTGGCGGGAAGACTACCTCGTTCGTATTTGAAACCCAGTCGCGGCCTGCATTCTCAATTTCAAAGCCGGTCACGGCCGGCTTTCATAAAGCCAGTCATGGCTGTTGGGCACATCTCCCGCGATCGGGAATACTGCGACCGATCACTCCGCGACGTACCCACATGTGAAAAACCCTGCATTAATGCACTGTGGATCAAAGAGTGTTGGTGATGTTGCTAATATCACCTTAGAACAATCCAGAGGCATAGAATGTGAAGGATGTTATTAATGTTATGACCTTCACAGCCAGTGGCAGTGGCATTCTTGTGGGTGAGTATGACTGCAAATGGAGGTATGTACCCATGCTGCTCCTCGTGTAACTGTGGTGTGAGTGCACTGATGAGCAGATGCAGAATTGCTCTGGAGCTGTCTGACCTGCATTGCATAATTCCTCTGTGTCTGATAAACACAACCAGGAGGGCATTATTCCCATGGAGACACTCATTGCACTGCAGTTTATGACATTGAGGCAAAGGTACCTGAACACCAAATGACAAAACAGATATTTTAAAAATTAAGGGGAGAGTTGAAAAACAGGTCAGTCTTCAATCAATTTCCCCTTATTAACCTTCCTATCAGATGTGCACACTCCCAGGCCCACGGCTACACTAGATATATTTCCATCAACAGCTCAGGCCCTCAAACTCTGTACTTTCATCGAAAATTGTAAAAATGATGTTGATACTTCATTAGGGTCTCCTTCACAGATGAAGACCATCAGCTTACCAGGCACCAGAAGGAAATGGCATTTGAAACTTGTAGGAGGTGCTAAACAGATGGTAAGGTAAGGTAAAGTCACCATAGTCCCAGATGACCATGGGCTACTTTCCCCTTTGAGTGGGGAGAGCTGACTGGTGGTGATTTAACCTGAGGATCACCACACCTCAGGCAAGGGGCAAGGTTGAGAAGGCGGGGCCTTCATGAATAACCAGATGGAGAAAAACAGATGGAGATAAACAGATGGAGAACCAGCTTGACAGTCGTCATCCTAACGTCTGATGGCCAGACTCTATCATCAGAAAGTCGAGACCAGAAAGTTGGTTGTGTAAGATATGTTAATACCCAGGGAAAACTATTTAATTCTGTGAGCACTAAACCAATCCAGCATGAGGAATCACTGTTGCATAACACAGCTGCTTTGTCTATTGTTATCAGGGAGCTGTCAGTGGAATGGAATGCAGAAGAGTTACCAGAACAAAACACCGGGTAATAGGGTGATAAACATGCTACAATTTGTATCATTGAACCTGCTTGATAATCTTTATTGTTTCCCTAGCCTAACGTATTTTCACAAGTTTTAGCTTATAAATTCTGGTAGGTTTGGGAATATTAAAGACAATGACAGACACAGAATTCATATTAACCATTGCAAAGCAAAGTATTCCTTTAAAACAGAAATAAACTGCTTCCATCTGAGTACTGATTCATGCCCATTATACCTCCGGCCTAGACGAGTTCCTGATATAAGCCAGACTGCTAAGGGAAGATGCTTCCCAAGAAGGCATATGACAATTAGAAATTCAGTTATGAGAACCTTGCTGTCAAGTAGTGTAACACTGGCCCAATAGGCCTGGGGAGACAGAGAAAAAGAGAAAAATAATTCCAATCCATTTGAATGCACCTACTATAGCAATTAACCAAAGGACATATATGTTTTCACTGCTATTAATCTATTTTTCTTTCTGTTTCTACCACACATTCACACTCATCGCTTTCATATCCAGAGACACTGAGACTCTTTGTAGTGTTTCTACTACTGCCCCAGCTCAGATCAACTAACTTAGCACAGCCTGGTTACTGAACCTGGGATTTGACTGCATTTCGCATTGAAGGATGCAACAAACCATATAAAAACACCAGGATGGCAATCCAGCTGTTTGAAGGAAAATGTCTTCAAGCTCTCAGCTGAAAAGATTAAAATGTTGGTGTAACTGAGCTGTCTCATGAATCTCTGGTCAGGCTCATTGATGAAATTCCACAAGAAGAGCCAATTTAAAATAATAGAAGGGGAAAAGATTGGTTCCATTTGAATAACAATTTCAGAAAGTCGATCAAAGAACAATATCCTAAAATAACCTGTGTTCCAGACCATCACTATCTCCCAACAGGGAGATCCACAGACTTCAAGTGGGAGAAGAGAGTGGTTAGAATGAGGAACTTGTTACCACATGAGTAATTGAGACAAATCGTAAAGGTGCATGTGAGGGAAAGCTAGATAAGGACATGAAGGAAAAATAAGAAAAAAATAAGTTAGCCGGGTAAGATGAAAAAGGAGGAGGCCCATATGAAGGGTAAATACTGGCATGGATATCTTTGGCCAACAGCCGTAAATACTATGGAATAGAAAAATAACCTAAGAAGTTGAAATAAATACTGTAAAAATCTTTTGGTGAGATTTTCCCAGATATCGGCAAAATTCGATGTCAGGTGGGAAAAGCAGCATTGAAACTGCTGACAGCAATGGCGGCTTTCTCCGCCACATAGTCCAGGACTTAGAGAAAAAAGCATTAACGGACGGGTCCCACAATATATCGCTGGTGGGCTGGCCTCTAATTCGCCTGCCACACTAGCAACTTCGAGACACGAGGATTGGAACCCCGTTATTTTTAAAGGCCATCCCAGCAACCAAATCAGTTAACCCTAGAATTCATTCTGGTACCCCTTGAGCAACCCCAGGCACCCCTTGGCACTGTCCAGGCAGTATATCGGCACTGCTCAGGCGCTGCCTGGACACAGACCGGAAGTGCCTGGGTAGTACCCAGGAAGTGCCGTAGTGCCAGGGTACTTCCTGGGCTGGACCCGGGCATGACCCTCTCCCCCCTGAGCACTACACTCACCTGACCTCCTCTGGGAGATCGGCTCACCAGGTGCACGCCTTCAGAGACCAGTTGGGCTTCACGGCCATGGATGTTTTCTTTTCTTTTTTTTATAAATTTAGAGTACCCAAATTTTTTTTTCCAATCAAGTGGCAGTTTAGTTAGGCCAATCCACCTAACCTGCACAATCCACCAACCCTTTGGGTTGTGGGGGAGAGACCCACGCAGACACGGGGAGAATATGCTAACTCCACACGGACAGTGACTGCTCAAAGGATATTTTTTTGACGGTAAGGTATGATTCCAACACGCGAGCATGATAATTACATATTACTGTATTCAAATGAGGTTCCTGATATATCGGTAAATGCGCCCCGTCATTGACGGGAGATGGGGACAATCATGTCATGTGTTCACGCTAATGCAAAACGCAACTTCGTACTTCTCACAATATTTTCTGCTCCCATCAATGAATCTACCCAATGCGAATGGGAGCGCAAAATGAAGTCTTATTGAAGTCTGAATCTTCCAGTAATTCAGAATGACAACTATTTGCAATTTAATTATCCCAAATGAGGTACTGTAAATTCATGTTTATAATTAACCAGTTGATGTTTAGTCTGTAGAGTTTCAGAGTAAAACTAATTTATAAACAGTGCAGCACTGACTAATAATGGCTATTCTTTTGGGATTCTTTTGAGTAGCTCACTTGTTGTAGGCGTCAGAGACAACCAGTACTGATGCATTCAATTCCACAGTTATACTTTTGCCCATTGGGCAGGTTTGCGCTGCAGCATGAACTTTAGGGGTCAATTTTCATAAGGCTGTGGCAAAAAAAAGGAACACTTACTGAAATCAATTAGTCTGCTTTACAGAGTTTGGCTACATGGGAATAAAGTGTAATTAGAGAGGCAAATATAAGTGGAGACATAAATATCCCAAAGCAACCAAATATATTGGTATTCTCCAATGGCTTCTCCATTCAGAAAAATACTATGTTGCTACTGGGCTAATTGTAATTTAATTCAAGGACAGGTTTTGACTTCCCAGAATTGAAGTAGATTAACAGAAACGAACAATGATAATATTTCACAGTAGATGTCTTCTCCTTCATCCCAGTTTTCAGATTTTGCCCAGTCCCAATTGCCTACCAAGGGCAGAGGTGAGACATTTCTGGATTATTGCCTTTATATTGAACTCCCATGATAACCAGGGAATGGGTTAAAAGTTAAAAATGAAGAATACCTCCTCAACGTGCCATGTATCCACCATTGAGAGGTGGGACACTTCATAAATATTTTTAATCAAACAAGATTTTTATTACAACAAAACCAACAACAATACAGCAAATCCCAGCACAATATTATACACAAATTACAGCTATCCAATCCCCTGTCCTCCCTTCCCCTCCTCCCTCACCACCCATAAAGAAAGCAAACCCTTAACAAAAAAGACCCCCCAACAGCTGAAGGTAACCAGTTCCCTGAAAAAGGAGATGAAAGGCTGCTATCTCAAATAGAACCCTTCCATCACCACCCCCCCCCCCCCACCCCAAATGGTATATTTGATCTTCTGAAGGTACAAAATGTCTACCCTCCCCAGCCAGGGGAAATTAACAAAGCTTCTTACATTAAAAATCACGCACCTAAAAACATTCCCTCTTGGTAGCTGGAACTTCTCTTACAACGCATTTAGGCCGGTGAACCTACATGCACAAAACATGTCCCTAAACCTCTCCAACCCTTCACTCTCCCATGCCCTGAATGATGACAGGAGACACTGGAGCTAAAACAAAAATCTTGGGAGAATATTCATCTTCACTCTGTGGATCCTTCCCGCTAGGTTCAGAGGGAGGGAGTCCCACGCTTTCAAATCAGCCTTCACCCGTCCACCAGACTAGCAAAGTTAAGTTTATGGAGCGAGGCCCAGTTATGGGCTGCCCAGATTCCCAGATAATGAAAGCTAGTCCTGGTTGGACGAAAGGGAAGCTTCCACACATCAGCTGCCCTCCCCAGGAGTTCACCGGAAAAGATTCACGCTTGCCTAGATTCAGCTTATACCCCTGAAAGGAGTCAAACTTCCTGAGCAACTTCATTATCTCCCCCACATTGGAGAGTGGATCCGTGATATATAGCAGCAAATCACCCGCATATAATGTTATGGGCCAGGGTTTAGAGAACACCAAAGTATATCATGGAGTTCACCTGACCTATAACCTTTAATAGATTTTGGATATGAGGAGCTCAAGGGCCCACTTTCCAGGTGTTATGCAACAGAGATCTTAAGTATTTTTAAACAAAACAATGTTTATTCTATTGTCATGTGAGAATACCTTTAAGAAATGGATGCTTAAGCAATGTACCTTTAAGAAATGGAGCTGATCATATTACTGAAGTGATGTCACAGGGTGGGGGAGCTGAGCTCACTTCTGCTTTTTGAGTTTCAGTTTGAGAACGCAGCTGGGAGTGTCTGTGTGTTTTGCTGTGAGCTGCAGGAAGAAACACAGAGCTGGTTAACTTGAGTTCATAGAATAAACATTGTTTTGTTTTACAAACCACTTGTCCATTTCTGCTGTATCACACCTGGAGAGTACGCCATGTGCTTCCCACACCACAATCTATTAAAAGTTGTGGGTCAGTTGAACTCCATGAAACATTTGGGGTTCTGTACACCCGGACCCATAGCAATTGGGGGTTCGAGAGGGATAAAAGTCTATCGATTGGATTGGCTTAACGAACTTAAAGACAGTGAGGGGTGAGCATATTGTGGTTGCTTTTCAGGTATGGTATTTTAGTTTAAGTGGGGAGTGTGTTGTGGACAATGGCTCTTTCAGAGGCTCAGGAGTTTTTGGGGGTGGACACGGTAACACGCAATAACTAATGGACAGAGACTAAAAGCAGACTGTTGGATTTGGCAAAAGCATGGCAGTTAACATTGCCTGGCAAAATACGAAAAGATGAGGTACTTACCGCGGTAGCTGAGCATTTAAATTTGCCTGAGGTACATTCTGACTCATTATAAATGTGAGAACTCATGTGGAGGAGCAGAGGGTTAAGCAGCAGAAATGGCAGATGATTATGAATTAGTTCATAAATCAAGGCTTGGTTTCTGACATCAGTTTCAGCCGGTGAGGGATAGAAACTGGGGACATGAGAAATACTTAAGTGGTAAAGGTAAAGGTGATCTGATGGGAGATAATAAAGAGAGTGTACCTCAGATTAAAAAGGAAATCCAGGAGGGTGGAAAATAAATGAAAAGTTTCAAATGTTTTCACTGTAATAAACTAGGCCATGTAAAGTCACAGTGATGGTGGTTGAAGAAAAGCACTGGGAAGGCTGATGTGGTAAAACAGGATAAGCCAGTGGGATTTGTTAAAGTGGGAAAGGAAAGCCCAAGTGAAGTGAAGGAGGTGCAAAAGATTGTACAGCCTGATCAAGAGGTTATTGATAAGAAGGTGCCAGATCTTGTTTAAAAAATTACATGTGTGGGTAAAGTTTATTCATGTGTACCAGAGAGAGTAGGTAAAGAAGTCACAATTTTAAGAGATACAGGAGCTAGTCAATCTTTGATGGTAAGAGATGAGGAGTTATGTAGTTTGGGAGGAATATTGCCAGAAAAGGTGGTAATATGTGGATTTCAGGGCGAGAAGAGTAGTGTTCCACAAAGTAAGGTTGGAAAGTCCAACTCTTTGATAGAGAAACTATCTTGTCCAGGAATACAGTTTATCTTGGGTAATGATATAGCTGGATCGCAGGTGGGAGTGCTGCCTACTGTGGTTGATAAGCCAGTGGAAAATCAGACAACTGAAGTGTTGAAGGACGAATATCCTGGGATTTTTCCGGATTGTATAGTAACAAGGTCGCAAAGTCCCAGGTTAAGACAAGAGGAGGAATCAAAGAGTGAAGATGAAGTTGAAGTGCAATTATCAGAAACAATTTTTGATCAAATAGTTGAAAAAGGACAAGAACAGGTGGAGGATGAGGCGGATATTTTTAGTTCAGGAAAATTGGCGGAGTTACAACAGAAAGATGTAGAAATAAAACGGATATATCAGAAAGCAGATACTGAAGAGGAATCTGAGAGTATACCAGAGTGTTATTACTGTAAAAGTGATGTCTTGATGAGAAAATGGAGACCTGTACATATGCAGGCGGATGAAAAGTGGGCAGAAGTTCATCAAGTAGTATTGCCGGTAGGGTATAAAAAGGAGGTGTTGCAAGTTGTACATGACGTACCAGTGGGAGGTCATTTCGGGATAAGGAAAACTCAAGTTAAATTCCAGAAATATCTTTATTGGCCTGGACTACATAAAGATGTAGTTAAATTTTGTCAATCATGTCACACATGTCAAGTGATAGGGAAACCTCAAGCAGTGATAAAACCAGCGCCCATTCCAGCATTTGAGGAACCTTTTACAAGGGTCCTAATTGATTGTGTAGGACCGCTTCCTAAAACAAAAAGTGGGAATCAATATCTTTTGACTATAATGGATGTGTCTACTAGGTTTTCAGAGGCCATTCCAGCACGTAATATTACACCTAAAAAGATTGTGGAGGAGTTACTTCAATTCTTTACTAGATATGGACAACCCACAGAAATTCAATCGGATCAAGGATCAAATTTTACCTCAAAGTTATTGAAAGAAGTTATGGATAGCTTAGGAATAAAACAATTTAAATCAACTATGTATCATCCAGAATCGCAGGGAGCATTAGAAAGGTGGAATCAGACATTAAAGACAATGTTGAGGGCTTATTGTCAAGATTATCCAGAGGATTGGGATAAAGGAATTCCATTCGTACTGTTTGCAATTAGGGATGCACCGAATGAGTCAACTAAATTTAGTCCTTTTGAACTAATTTTTGGTCATGAGGTAAGAGGACCACTTAAATTGATTAAGGAAAAATTGGTGGGTGAGAAATTGGAAATTACACTATTGGATTACGTGTCAAATTTTAGGGAACGATTAAATAGAGCAGGTGAATTGGTTAGACAACATTTGAAAGTTGCACAAAATGTGATGAAACGGGTAGCGGACAAAAATCCAAAGTTCGTAGTTTTGCCAGTGGAGATAAAGTTTTACTGTTGTTACCAGTGGTAGGTGAGCCTTTAAAAGCTAGGTTTTGTGGACCGTATCAGATTGAAAGGAAATTAAGTGAGGTGAATTATGTGGTAAAAACACCAGATAGAAGGAAGACTCACCGAGTGTGTCATGTGAATATGCTTGAAAGGTACTTTGAAAGGGAAGGAGAGAAAAAGGAGGTTTTAATGATTCTAACTCAAAGTGACGAACCAAATCCAGATGACTGTGAATTTGACATACCTCAAATTAAATTGGAAAATGAGGATGTTCTTAAAAATTGGGTTGAATTGTTAAGTTACCTTCCAGAGGAAAAACAAACTGACCTGAAAGAGCTATTGATATCACATGGGCAAGTTTGGAGAGATAAATTGGGAAGTACTAAAATGGCTATACACGATGTAGACGTGGGAAATGCTGTTCCTATCAAACAACACCCATATAGACTTAATCCTTTAAAATTGGCACAGGTTAACAAAGAGATTGAGAGTATGCTTATAAATGGCATAATTGAAGTATGTTGCAGCCAATGGAGCTCATCCATAGTGATGGTACCTAAACCAGACAGTACCCAATGGTTGTGTGTGGACTATAGAAAGGAGAATGCAATTACAAGAACGGACTCTTATCCTATCCCACGTTTGGAGGATTGCATCGAGAAAGTGGGACAATCTGCTTTTATTTCCAAATTGGATTTACTTAAAGGTAACTGGCAGGTATCATTATCCGAAAGGGCGAAGGAGATTTCAGCTTTTGTGATTCCAGATGCTATATATCAATTCAAAGTTATGCCATTTGGCATGAAAAACATCCCAGCCACATTTTAACGGTTAACTAATACAGTTGTTTCAGGATTACCCAATTGTACGGTATATATCGACGATCTGGTAGTTTTCAGCCAGACATGGAAAGAACATTTAAAACACCTTATTCAATCGACTTCAGGAGGTGGGTTTGGAGATAAACCTAGCCAAAAGCCCAAGTCACTTTCCTCGGCCATACACTCGGACAGGGTCGATTGGTCCCACGGGATGTGAAAATGAAAGTTATTGGGGAGTTTCTGATACCTCGACACGACGGAAAATAATTCGATTTCTTGGCATGAGTGATTTGATCGAACATTTGTGCAAGAGTTTTGTAGCGTGATTGCTCCACTGATGGACTTGCTGAAGAAACGTTTTTAAAAATTTCAATAGACAACGGAGTTTCAACATGCATTTGACTGCCTGAAAGCTGTGGTAACCGATGCTCCTGTATTGGAGAATTGCAAGGGACTCTGTGATCAGATTAAACTGAAGTATCTAACTTTAAAGAGAAATGCCGAGGCGTAGAGGAATGGATGGATCATGCAGAGACTTTCTTGTTCAAAGAGACTCAATCGAGAAGGATTTCGGTTGGAGGAAGAAGAACGGGAAAAATAAATTGACTATATCATTATACCTGTTTGCGTGTGTTGTTTTTTTGAACCGGTAAAGTGTTTTTGCTGTGTGCATTTCTTAATTGATGGTGCAAAGGTGAAAAATGAAACCATCTTGACGTTGATGGTTTATTTTCTTTTCTTGGGGGGAGGTGTCATGTGAGAGTACCTTTAAGAGACACTTCCGGTTGCGGCTATGCAGAGCTAAGCCGCACGATTCGGCAGCTCCCACTATTACGGACATTTGGGCTCGTTAGAGGAGCCCCAATGGAATTTTTTTCGAAGACAACCCGTGGGGAAGGGAAGAGAGAGGTCCCCTTCCAGCTGTTATGGACCGGACCAGAAGTGCAACGGCCAAAAAAGCCGCATTGGAGCAGCGGGAGAAGCGAGGGGAAAAAAACAAAATGGCGGCTGCCGGGGACAAAGCGGAGTGCGGGCCGGAGCTGCCGGAGTTCATCAAGCGCTGCTTCGAGGAGCTGCGCAAGGAGATGCTGGCGCCTATGCTGTCGCCAATTGAAGGACTAGGGATGACACGGAAGGCCCACGAGGTAAAGATCCAGGAGGTACAGAAAAGAGTCAGTGAAAATGAGGACGAGCTCCTGGGCCTGGCGGTGAGAGTGGAGCAGCACGAGGCGCTACACAAGAGGTGGGCGGGAAGACACGAAGACCTGGAGAACAGGTCGAGGAGAAAGAATCTGCAGATCCTGGGTCTCCCTGAGGGAGTGGAGGGGGCTGATGCCGGGGCATACGCGAGCACGATGCTCGGGGCGATGATGGGCGCGGAGGCCCCTTCGAGATCGCTGGAGCTAGACGGGGCACACCAGGTGCTGGCGAGGAGGCCCAAGGCAAATGAGCCGCCAAGGGCGATGGTGGTGAGATTTCACCGGTTCACGGACAGAGAGAGGGTCCTGAAATGGGCCAAGAAGGAGCGGAGCAGTAAGTGGGACAATGCAGAGATCCGAATATACCCGGACTGGAGCACGGAGGTTGCAAAGCGGAGAGCGGGTTTCAACCGGGCCAAAGCGGTGTTGCACCGGAAAGGAGTGAAATTCGGAATGCTGCAGCCAGCGCGACTGTGGGTCACATACAAGGACCAACACTATTATTTTGAAACGCCTGAAGAGGCGTGGACTTTCATACAAACCGAAAAGTTGGACTCTAACTGAGGGTTTATGAGGGTGGTGGGGGATGTTTGAGGTTTGATGTGTGATGGTTGTTGTATATAGGGGGTCAATCACGCGTAGGAAATGTTACATGGGCTGGGGGAGAAAGACAAGGCCGCGACAGGAGCTGCGCCAGAGGGGGCAGGGCAGGCTTTGGAAAGCGCGGGGTTTTTTTTCCCCGCGCGTGGGAAGAAAGGCGGGAGGGGGAACGAAGGAACGCATACTGATTGGGAGACTCCCACACGGGGAGGTCAATGGGACGGCGGAGGAAGCTGGGGTCAGCAGGTGTCAGCTGACTTACGGGAGTGATATGGGGGAGCACAAAAGCTAGACAGGGGTCTAGCGGGGCGGGGGGGGTGGGGGAAAGGGTTGCTGCTGCACTGACCGAAATGGAATGGCACACAGAAGAGGTGGTCGGGGCGGGGTCCCCCGGCTGGGGGACTGGAGGGTGAGGGAGGCGCGGACATGGGACTGGCCTAGAAAAGGAGATGGCTAGTTGGCCGGGGGGGAGGGGGGGGGGGGGGGTGAGAGCCCCTCCAATCCGGCTGATAACGTGGAACGTGAGGGGCCTGAATGGGCCGGTGAAGAGGGCTCGAGTGTTCGCGCACTTAAAGGGACTGAAGGCAGACGTGGTCATGCTCCAAGTGACACACCTGAAGGTGGCGGACCAGGTCAGGTTAAGAAAGGGATGGGTAGGACAGGTATTCCACTCGGGACTGGACGCGAAGAATAGAGGGGTGGCAATATTGGTGGGAAAGCGGGTGTCATTTGAGGCAAAACCTATCATAGTGGATGATGGTTAGCGGTAGGTTGCAAGGGATGTGGGTGGTGTTGGTAAATGTATACGCCCCGAACTGGGATGATGCTGGATTTATGAAGCGTATGTTGGGGCGCATTCCGGACCTGGAGGTAGGAGGCCTGATAATGGGAGGGGACTTCAATACAGTGTTGGACCCAGCACTGGACCGCTCCAGAACAAGGACTGGAAAGAGGCCGGCAGCGGCCAAGGTGCTTAGGGGGTTTATGGATCAGATGGGGGGAGTGGACCCATGGAGGTTTGCAAGGCCGCAGGCCAGGGAATTTTCTTTTTTCTCCCATGTGCACAAAGCCTACTCCCGGATAGATTTTTTTTGTTCTGGGCAGGGCGCTCATCCCGAGGGTGGAGGGGACGGAGTATTCGGCCATACCCGTTTCAGATCACGCCCCGCACTGGGTGGAACTGGAGCTGGGCGAGGAGAGGGACCAACGCCCGCTGTGGCGGCTGGATGTGGGACTGCTGGCAGATGAGGTGGTGTGTGGGAAGGTGAGGGGGTGCATCGAAAGATACTTGGAGGCCAATGACAACGGGGAGGTGCAGGTGGGGGTGGTATGGGAGGTGTTGAAGGCGGTGATCAGGGGAGAGTTAATCTCCATCAGGGCTCATAGGGAGAAGACAGAGGGCATGGAAAGGGAGAGGTTAGTGGGGGAGATTTTGAGAGTGGACAGGAGATACGCAGAGGCCCCGGAGGAGAGATTACTTGGGGAAAGACGACGGCTCCAGACGGAGTTTGACCTGTTGACCACAGGGAAGGCGGAGGCACAGTGGAGGAAGGCGCAGGGGGCGACCTACGAGCATGGGGAAAAGGCAAGTTGGATGCTGGCACACCAGCTCCGTAAGAGGATGGCAGCGAGGGAAATAGGGGGAGTCAAAGATGGAAGGGGAGCCACGGTTCGGAGTGCGACGAAAATAAACGAGGTATTTACGGCCTTCTCTGAAGAGCTGTACAGATCCCAGCCCCCAGCGGAGGAAGAGGGGATGAGACGATTCCTAGACCAACTGAGATTCCCGAGGGTGGAGGAGCAAGAGGTGGCTGGTTTGGGGGCACCAATTGGGTTGAAGGAGCTGAGCAAGGATTTGGAGAGTATGCAGGCGGGGAAGGCCCCGGGGCCGGACGGGTTCCCAGTGGAGTTCTACAGGAAGTACGTAGACCTGTTGGCCCCGCTACTAGTGAGGATTTTTAATGAGGCAAGAGAGGAGGGGACCCTGCCCCCGACAATGTGGGAAGCGACAATTTCTTTGATCCTAAAGCGGGACAAGGACCCACTGCAATGTGGATCGTACAGGCCGATCTCGCTCCTCAATGTTTGCTGGCAAAAGTGCTGGCCACGAGGATCGAGGACTGTGTCCCGGGGGTGATCCACGAGGACCAGACGGGATTTGTAAAGGGCAGGCAATTAAACACTAATGTGCGGCGGCTCTTAAACGTGATAATGATGCCATCGGAGGAGGGAGAGGCAGAGATAGTGGCAGCAATGGTCGCGGAGAAGGCCTTTGACCGAGTAGAGTGGGAGTACCTCTGGGACGTGCTGCGTAGGTTTGGGTTCGGGGGAGGGTTTATCAGTTGGGTTAAGCTCCTTTACAGAGCCCCGGTGGCGAGTGCAGTGACGAACCAGCGGAGGTCGGAGTACTTTCGGCTGTACCGAGGGACGAGGCAGGGGTGCCCCCTGTCCCCCCTGTTGTTTGCATTGGCGATCGAACCCTTGGCCATGTCATTGAGGGAGTCTAATAAATGGAGGGGGGTGGTCCGAGGAGGAGAAGAGCATCGGTTGTCGCTTTATGCGGATGACCTGTTGCTGTACGTGGCGGATCCAATGGAGGGGATGGTGGAGGTCATGCAGACTCTAAGGGAGTTTGGCGAGTTTTCGGGCTATAAGTTCAGTGTAGGGAAGAGTGAGCTTTTTGTATTACAGGCAGGGGACCAAGAAAGAGGGATAGGGGACCTACCGCTGAGGAGGGCGGAGGGGAGCTTTCGGTACCTGGGGATCCAGATAGCCAGGATTTGGGGGGCCCTACATAAACTGAATCTGACGAGGTTGGTGGAGCAAATGGAGGAGGACTTCAAAAGATGGGACATGTTACCGCTCTCGTTAGCAGGTAGAGTGCAGTCGGTCAAAATGGTGGTCCTTCCGAGGTTTCTGTTTGTGTTTCAGTGCCTCCCCATCGTGTTCACCAAGGCCTTTTTCAAGAGAGTAGGTAGGTTTACAATGGGGTTTGTGTGCACGAATAGGACCCCGAGGGTAAGGAGAGCGTTCCTGGAACGCAGTAGGGACCGAGGAGAGTTGGCGCTGCTAAACCTAGGGAGCTACTACTGGGCAGCAAATGTGGCGATGATCCGCAAGTGGATGATGGAGGGAGAGGGGGCGGCATGGAAGAGGATGGAGATGGCATCCTGTAAAGGAACGAGCCTGGGGGCATTGGTGACGGCACCGCTGCCGCTCTCGCCGACAAGGTACACCACGAGCCCGGTGGTGGCGGCAACGCTAAGGATCTGGGGCCAGTGGAGATGGCACAGGGGTGCAATGGGAGCCTCGGTGTGGTCACCGATCAGGGGTAACCACCGGTTTGTCCCAGGGAAGATGAACGGGGGGTTCCAGAGATGGCATCGGGCGGGGATTAGAAGAATGGGGGACCTGTTCATTGACGGGACGTTTGCGAGCCTAGGGGCACTGGAGGAGAAGTTCGAAATACCCCCGGGAAATGCCTTTAGATATATGCAGGTGAGGGCGTTTGTGAGGCGACAGATGAGGGAATTCCCGTTGCTCCCGGCACAAGAAATTCAAGGTAGGGTGATCTCGGGTGTATGGGTCGGGGAGGGCAAGGTGTTGGCAATACACCAGGAGATGAAAGAAGAGGGGGAAGCGCTGGTAGAGGAGCTGAAGGGGAAATGGGAGGAGGAGCTGGGGGAGGAGATTGAGGAAGGTCTGTGGGCTGATGCCCTAGGTCGGGTTAATTCCTCTTCCTCGTGTGCCAGGCTTCGCCTGATACAATTTAAGGTGGTTCACAGAGCGCACTTGATGGGGGCGAGGTTGAGTAGGTTCTTTGGGGTGGAGGACAGATGTGGAAGCCCGGCGAACCATGTCCATATGTTTTGGTCATGCCCGGCACTGGAGAGGTTCTGGAGAGGAGTGGCGGGAGGAATATCTCAGGTGGTGAAAGTCCGGGTCAAGCCAAGCTGGGGGCTAGCTATATCTGGAGTAGTGGACGAACCGGGAGTGCAGGAGGCGAAAGAGGCCGGCATTCTGGCCTTTGCGTCCCTAGTAGCCCGGCGAAGGATCTTGCTAATGTGGAAGGAGGCGAAGCCCCCCAGCGTGGAGGCCTGGAAAACGACATGGCTGGGTTTATAAAGCTGGAGAGGATTAAGTTTGCCTTGAGAGGGTCGGCGCAGGGGTTCTACAGGCGGTGGCAACCGTTCCTAGACTATCTCGCGGAGCGTTAGAGGAAGGTCGGTCAGCAGCAGCAACCTAGGGGGGGGGGACGTCCTAGGAGAGGGGGGAGAGGGGGAATGGGGGATTGCCTGGGAGGGTGGGTGAGCAAGAGATAACATGAAGGGTTGGGGAAACTGGTACGTGCAGGAGAGAGCCAGTGTACAAAGCTATGTAAACATATCATTTTACCATGTATATATCTTGCTCTGTGCGATTTCTTGTTATTTTGTTACGGGGGGGGGCAGTGGTTATTGTTTATAAGGGAGATAAATTGGGTTAAAAACTTTAATAAATATATATAGTTTTTAAAAAGAGAGTACCTTTAAGAAATGGATGTTTAAGCAATGTACCTTGAAGAAATGGAGCTGATCATATTACTGAAGTGATGTCGGACGGTGGGGGGAGCTGAGCTCACTTCTGCTTTTTGAGTTTCAGTTTGAGAACGCAGCTGGGAGTGTCTGTGTTTTTTGTGTGAGCTGCAGGAAGAAACACAGAGCTGGTCTGTTGATTTCTGCAATCCAAAGACTATAAATATATTGAATGTAACCTAATGTGCTCCTATTTTTGAAGGTTTGACATCTTGTGGATGTTTAAAGGAACAGTTTGAAGGATTATTTAGTGTTGTAGTCTTTTAAGGTTATCTTTGAAGTAATGGATGTTAAGATATTCAATGTTTGTTTTAAAAGGTTAACTTGAGTTCATAGAATAAACATTGTTTTGTTTTAAAAACCACTTGTCCATTTCTGCTGTATCACACCTGGAGAGTATGCCGTGTGCTTCCCACACCACAATCTATTAAAAGTTGTGGGTCGGTTGAACTCCATGAAACACTTTGGGGTTCTGTAAACCCGGACCCATAACACTATGAATCCAGTTAACATCTTATAAACACACAGTAAATATCTTATCAATTACCAACACAAATAGCCCCGTAAAAATATAGTGCGGGACTCTCCGGTCCCGCGCCGGGTCGGAGAATCCCGAATCCCGTGATGCCGCTCCGATGCCGGGCTGCCGATTCTCTGGCGACCAGAGAATCGCTGCCAATGGCGCCGGCGCAATCGCCACGGCGCCGGTCAGGGTCCGCTCAATGCAGTGTCCCCCCCCCCCCCCCCCCCGGCGATTCTCTGCGCTTGACAGGCCGAATGCCCACCGAGTCCCGCTCCAGTGCTGTGCTGGCCCGCTGTGCGACGTAGGATTGCTGCTCCTAGCGGCCAGATGATGCAGTTGTAAAACGCCCCGGCAGTTATGACGGCGTCAACACTTAGCCCCATTATCAGAGAATCCTGCCCACAGTTCTCGATAGGTAACCCTTAATAACTTTCCTAACAACATCCATAAGCCAAACACCCTTTTCTACAAAACAGTAGGTTTGAATTCCTTACAGAAAACAGATATTACTTTGAAGTTATAAAATGGTCCGGAGACATTCTTTTGCATGCAGAGAGAGTTAGACCAAAAATACATCTTCTCTGTTTGAATGCAGCTCCCAACTGAAAACAAAACCAAAAAACTCAGAGCCACAAAGCAGCTTCCACCTCAAAATGAAAGTAAAAGACAGAATCAGAGCCCAGCTCCACCCACACAATGACATCACTGCAGCCATTTGATAAAACACACTTTTCTTAAAGGGACCCTCACACGATAGTGACATTTAAGGGGCATCTTGACAAATACATGAATAGGATGGGAATAGAGGGATACGGACCCAGGAAGTGTAGAAGATTGTAGTTTAGTCGGGCAGCATGGTCGGCACGGGCTTGGAGGGCCGAAGGGTCTGTTCCTGTGCTGTACATTTCTTTGTTCTTTGATACCTCCCCACAAGAAAAAAAAACCCATCAACTTCAAGATGGTTTCATTTTTTACCTTTTCACTTTCCTTTAAGAAATACTGACAGTAAATATACTTTTTGGTCTAACAAAACAAAACACGTAAACATTTATAATAACATTATCCATTTTAGTTCTTCTTCCTCCACCGAACCTGCTTCTTTTCATCACATTCATGACGAAGAATCGGCTATCACGTTTTCTCGTCTTGCCATATGTATTTTTAAATGAAATGGCTGCAACAATAAACTCCATAGAAACAGTCTGGTATCGTTATTCTGGAACCGCTCGAAAAACGTCAATGGATTATGATATGTAATTGTTTCAGACGAATTGCTGGTAATATAAATTTGAAAATGTTACAAAGCCAGCACCAAGCTCAAAGCCTCCTTCTCAATCATTAAATACTTTCTGGTGCTTATTTAATTTCTTTGAAAAATAACCAAGAGGCCGCTCTAGTCCTTCGTCGTCTTCTTGTAATAGCACCGCACCTACGCCCACATCACTCGCATCAACAGCCACTTTGAATGGTTTTGTGTAATTTGGGATGGCCAACACAGGAGCAGTGGTTACCACAGCTGTCAGACCATAAAATGCCTGTTGACACTCCGCTGTCCACTGATCTGTTAGTAGAGCGACGACACTGCTAAAATTCGGCACAAATTTCCAGTAAAATCCACTCATGCCAAGAAATCGCATTATTTCCCTTCGTGTCGAGGGTATTGGAAACTCCCCAGTAACTTGTTTTCACATCCCGTGGGACCGTTCGACCCTGTCCAATTGTATGGCCAAGGAAAGTGACATGGGCTTTTCCAAATTCACTTTTGGCTAGGTTTACCACCAAACTCACCTCCATCAGATGCTTTAAATTTTCTTTCCATATCGGACTAAAAATTTCCAGATCGTCAATGTATACCGCACAATTGGGTAACGCTGAAACAACTTTGTTAGTTAACCGTTGAAATGTGGCTGGGACGTTTTTCATGCCAAATGGCATAACTGTGAATTGGTATATACCATCTAGAGTCATAAAAGCTGAAATCACCTTCGCCCTTTCGGATAAAGGTACCTGCCAGTAACCTTTAAGTAAATCCAGTTTGGAAATAAAAGCTGATTGTCCCACCTTCTCAATGCAATCCTCCAAGTGTAGGATAGGATAAGAGTCCATTCTTGTAACTGCATTAACCTTTCTATGTTCCACACACAACCATTGGGTAGCGTCCGGTTTCGGTACCATCACTATGGGTGAGCTCCATTGGTTGCAACCCACTTCAATTATGCCATTATTAAGCATATTTTCAATTTCTTTGTTAACCTGTGCCAATTGTAAAGGGTTAAGTCGATATGGATGTTGTTTACTTGGAACAGCATTTCCCACATCTACATCATGTATAGCCATTTTAGTACTTCCCAACTTATCTCCACAAAGTTGCCCATGTGATATCAATAACTCTTTCAGGTCAGTTTGTTTTTCCTCTGGAAGGTAACTCAACAATGTATCCCAATTTTTAAGAACATCCTCGTTTTCCAATTTAATTGGAGGGATGTCAAATTCAGGAGTTGGTTCTTCACTTTGCGTTAGAATCATTAAAACCTCCTCCTTTTGCTCTCCTTCCCTTTCAAAGTACCTTTTTAAGCATATTCACATGACACACTTGGTGAGTTTTCCTTCTATCCGGCATTTTTACCACATAATTCACCTCACTTAATTTCCTTTCAATCTGATAAGGTCCACAAAACCTTGCTTTTAAAGGTTGCTTTCTTGTCCGCTATCCGTTTCATCCCATGTTGTGCAACTTTTAAATGTTGTCTCACCAATTCTCCTGCTCTAATCGTTCCCTAAAATTTGACACGTAATCCAATATTGTAAGTTCTGACTGCTCACTCACCAATTTTTCCTTAATCAATTTTAGTGGTCCTCTTACCTCATGATCAAAAATTAGTTTAAATGGACTGAATTTGGTTGACTCATTAGGTGCATACCTAATTGCAAACAATACAAATGGAATTCCTTTATCCCAATCCTCTGGATAATCTTGACAATAAGCCCTCAACATTGTCTTTAATGTCTGTTGCCACCTTTCTAACGCTCCCTGTGATTTTTGGATGGTACGCAGTTGATTTAAATTGTTCTATTCCTAAGATATCCATAACTTCTTTGAATAACCTTGAGGTAAAATTTGATCCTTGATCCGATTCTATTTCTGTGGTAGTCCATATCTAGTAAAGAATTTAAGTAACTCCTCCACAATCTTTTTAGCTGTAATATTACGTACTGGAATGGCCTCTGGAAACCTTGTAAAAACATCCATTATAGTCAAAAGATATTGATTCTGACTTTTTGTTTTAGGAAGCGGTCCTAAGCAATCAATTTGGACCCTTGTAAAAGGTTCCTCAAATGCTGGAATGGGTATTAAGGACGCTGGTTTTATCACTGCTTGAGGTTTCCCTATCACTTTACATGTGTGACATGATTGACAAAATTTAACTACATCTTTATGTAGTCCAGGCCAATAAAAATGTTTTGTATTTTAGCTTGAGTTTTCCGTACTCCCAAATGACCTCCCACTGGTACCTCATGTGCTACTCGCAACATCTCCTTTCTATACCCTACCGGCAATACCACTTGATGAACTACTGGCCACTTTTCATCCGCCTGCATATGCAAAGGTCTCCATTTTCTCATCAAGACATCACTTTTACGGTAATAACATTCTGGTATGCACTCAGATTCCTCTTCCGTGTATGCTTTCTGATACATTATTTTATTTCTATATCTTTCTGTTGTAACTCCACCAATTTTCCTGAACTAAAAATATCCGCCTCATCCTTCACCTGTTCTTGTTCTTTTTCAACCATCTGATCAAAAATTGTTTCTGATAATTGAACTTCAACTTTATCTTCATTCTTCGATTTCTCCTCTTGTCTTAACCTGTGACTTTGCGACCTTGTTACTACACAATCCGGAAAAATCCCAGGATATTCATCCTTCAACACTTCAATTGTCTGATTTTCCACTGGCTTATCAACCACAGTAGGCATCACTCCCACCTGCGATCCAGCTGTATCATTTCCCAAGATAAACTGTATTCCTGGACAAGATAGTTTCTCTATCAAAGAGTTGGACTTTCCAACCTTACTTTGTGGAACACTACTCTTCTCACCCTGAAATCCACATATTACCACCTTTTCTGGCAATATTCCTCCCAAACTACATAACTCCTCATCTCTTACCATTAAAGGTTGACTAGCTCCTGTATCTCTTAAAATTGTGACTTCTTTACCTACTCCCTCTGGTACACATGAGTAAACTTTACCCACACATGTAATTTTTTAAACGAGATCTGGCACCTTCTTATCAATAACCTCTTGATCAGGCTGTACAATCTTTTGCACCTTCTTCACTTCACTTGGGCTTTCCTTTCCCACTTTAACAAATCCCACAGGCTTATCCTCTTTTACCACATCAGCTTTCCCAGTGCTTTTCTTCATCCACCAACACTGGGACTTTACATGGCCTAGTTTATTACAGTGAAAACATTTGAAACTTTTAAGTTCTCTTCCATCCTCCTGGATTTCTTTTTTGATCTGAGGTACACTCTCCTTATTATCTGCCATCAGATCCCCTTTACCTTTACCACTTGAGTATTTCTCTTTCCCCCAGTTTCTATCCCTCACAGGCTAAAACTGATGTTGGAAACCAAACTTTGATTTATGAACTAATTCATAATCATCTGCCGTTTCTGCTGCTAATCTCGCAGTTTTAACCCTCTGCTCTTCCACATGAGTTCTCACTACATCAGGAATTGAATTTTTAAACTCCTCCAAAAGTATAATTTCTCTGAGAGCTTCATACGTTTGGTCTATTTTCAAAGCCCTTATACACCTATCAAAATTACTCTGTTTGATCCTTTCAAACTTCATGTATGTTTGACCAGGTTCTTTCCTTAAATTTCTAAACCTTTGTCTGTAGGCTTCAGGCAGTAGTTCATATGCACCTAAGATGGATTTTTTCACCTCGTACGTCCCCGATACCTCCTTTGATAGTGATGCAAACACTTCTCTCGCTCTACCTACCAACTTTGTTTCAGTAATACCCACATGTCCCGTGGCCATTTCATTTGTATGGTTACCTTCTCAAATGAAATGAAAAAGGCTTCTACCTCCTTCTCATCAAACCTTGGCAATGCTTGGACATATTTAAATAGATCCCCACCAAGCCTTCGACTATGACGCTCTGTGTCTTGATCCTCATCAAGATCCTAAAACTGTACGTTTCTCTTTACATCGCCAATTTTAACTGCTGTCATGTTTCATGGCCAATTTCTGAAGTTCAAACTCTCTCTCTTTTTCCCTGTCCTCGCTCTCTTTTTCCCTTTTCTCTCTCTCTTTTTCTTTTTCCTCTCTATCTCTTTCTCTCTCTTTTTCTTTTTGCCTGATCTGTACCTCCCTTTCTCTTCTTTTTGTTCAGCTAGGGCTATTCTTTCTTCTTCTTTTCTTTTTCCCTGATCTGTATCCCCCTTTCTCTCTCTTTTTCCCTCATTTTGTATTCAAGCTGCTTTAATTCTTTTTCATGTTCAGGTTGCTGGATCTGTAACTGAATGTGTGCCATTTCCAATGAGTCTGACTGTATCTTAAGCAATTTTAAATGCTCAGCTACCGCCGTAAGTACCTCATCTTTTTGTACGCTGTCAGGTATCGTTAACTGCAATGCTTTGCCATATCTAAAAGTCTTTTCTTAGTCTCTGTTCGTAAGGTACTGCGTGTGACCTTCTCCACCCACTAAAACTTCCGAGCCTCTGAAAGAGCCATTGTCTACAACACACTCCTTACTTAAACTGGAATACCACACCTGAAAAGCAATCACAAATATGCTCAGCCCTCACTGTCTTTAAGTTCACTAAGCCAACCCAATCACGAAAGATAGACTTTTTCCCGGACGAGCCCCCAATTTGTTATGGGCCAGGGTTTAGAGAAAGCCAAAGTATATCATGGAGTTCACCTGTCCTACAACATTTAATAGATTTTGGTTATGAGGAGCACAAGGGCCCACTTTCCAGGTGTTATGCAACAGAGATCTTAAGTATTTTTAAACAAAGCAATGTTCATTCCAGTTAACATTTTATAAACACACAGTAAACATCTTATCAACTACCAACACAAATACCCTCCCAAAGATACAGTACTCTATAGGTAACCCTTAATAACTTTCCTAACAACATCCATAGCCAAACACCCTTTTCTACAAACCAGTACAAAGAACAAAGAAAATTACAGCCCAGGAACTGGCCCTTCAGCCCTCCCAGCCTGTGCCAATCCAGATCCTTTATCTAAACCTGCTGCCTATTTTCCAAGGACCTACTTCCCTCTGTTCCCCACCCGTTAATATATCTGTCTAGATGCATCTTGAATGATGTTATCATGCCCGCCTCTACCACCTCCGCTGGCAAAGAGCTCCAGGCACCCACCACCCTCTGCGTAAAAAACTTTCCACGCACATCTCCCTTAAACTTTCCCCCTCTCACCTTGAAATCGTGCCCCCTTGTAATTGACACCCCCACTCTTGGAAAAAGCTTGTTGCGATCCACCCTGTCCCTACCTCTCATAATTTTGTAGACCTCAATCAGGTCCCCCCTCAACCCCCTTCCAACGAAAACAATCCTAATCTACTCAACCTTTCTTCATAGCTAGCACCCTCCATACCAGGAAACATCCTGGTGAACCTCCTCTGCACCCTTTCTAAAGCATCCTCATCCTTCTGGTAATGTGGCAACCAGAATTGCACGCAGTATTCCAAATGTGACCCAACCAAAGTCCTATACAACTGTAACATGACCTGCTGACTCTTGTACTCAATACCCCGTCCGATGAAGGCAAGCATGCTGTATGCCTTCTTGACCACTCTATTGACCTGCGTTGCCACCTTCAGGGTACAATGGACCTGAACTCCCAGATCTCTCTGTACATCAATTTTATCAGGACTCTTCCATTCACCGTATAGTCTGCTCTTGAATTAGATCTTCCAAAATGCATCACCTCGCATTTGCCTGGATTGAACTCCATCTGCCATTTCTCTGTCCAACTCTCCAATCTATCTATATTCTGTATTCTCTGACAGTCCTCCTCGCTATCTGCAACTCCACCAATCTTAGTATCATCTGCAAACTTGCTAATCAGACCACCTATACCTTCGTCCAGATCACTTATGTATATCACAAACAACAGTGGTCCCAGCACGGATCCCTGTGGAACACCACTAGTCACTTTTCTCCATTTTGAGACACTCCCTTCCACCACTACTCTCTGTCTCATGTTGCCCAGCCAGTTCTTTATCCATCTAGCTAGTACACCCTGAACCCCATACGACTTCACTTTTTCCATCAACCGGTCATGGGAAACTTTATCAAACGCCTTACTGACGTCCATGTATATGACATCTACAGCCCTTCCCTCATCAATTAACTTTGTCACTTCCTCAAAGAATTCTATTAGGTTTGTAAGACATGACCTTCCCTGCACAAAACCATGCTGCCTATCACTGATAAGTCTATTTTCTTCCAAATGTGAATACATCCTATCCCTCAGTATCTTCGCCAACAGTTTGCCTACCACTGACATCAAGCTCACAGGTCTATAATTCCCTGGATTATCCCTGCTACCCTTCTTAAACAAAGGGACAACATTAGCAATTCTCCAGTCGACTTCCGGTTGCGGCGATGCGGAGCTAAGCCGCACATTTCGGCAGTTCCCGCTATAACGGACTTTTGGGCTCTGCGGAGGAGCCCCAACGGAAATATTTTGATCGAATCCCGTGTGGGAAGGTGAAGTAAGGTCCCCCTTCCATCGTATGGCGGGGATTAGTAGTGGAGCGGCGGAAAAAGAGGCTTTGGAGCAGCGGCAGAAACGAGGGGGAAAAAACAAGATGGCGGAGGACTGAGATCGAGCAGCATGGGGTCCGGACCAGCAGGAGTTCCTCAAGCGCTGCGTGGAGGAGCTTAAAAAGGAGGTGCTGGCGCCAATGCTGTTGGCGATCGAGGGGCTGAAGGAGACCCAGAAGGCCCAGGCGGTGGAGCTCCGTGAGGTGAGAGATAAAACCAACGAGAACGAGGATGAGATCCTGGGCCTGGCGGTAAAGATGGAGGCGCACGAGGTGGTGCACAAGAGGTGGGCCGAGAGATTCGAGGTCCTGGAGAACAGGTCGAGGAGGAAGAATCTCCGGATTCTGGGTCTCCCCGAAGGAGTGGAGGGGCTGATGCACGATGTGAGCGTATGTGAGCACGATGCTCCATTCGCTGATGGGTACGGAGGTCTCTCCGAGCCCTCTGGAGCTAGAAGGGGCTCACCGGGTCCTGGCGAGGAGACCCAAGGCTGGTGAGCCGCCAAGGGCGATATTGGCGAGGTTCCCTCGCTTCGCGGACAGAGAGAGTGTCCTGAGATGGGCCAAGAAGGAGCGGAGCAGTAGATGGGAGAATGCGGTGATCCGAGTCTACCAGGACTGGAGCACGGAGGTGGCAAAGAGGGGAGCTGGCTTCAACCGGGCCAAGGCGGTGCTGCACAAAAAAAGAGTCAGGTTCGGAATGCTGCAGCCTGCGCAACTGTGGGTCACTTATCAGGACTGACACCACTATTTTGAAACGCCAGAAGAGGCGTGGACCTTTATCCAAACGGAAAAATTGGACTCGAACTGAGGGACTGTGGTTGTGGGGGAGATGTTGACTGTATACAGGGTTGTAAATATGGGTAAAGAATGTTTCACGGGTGGGATGATGGATGGGGATGGGGCAAGAGTTTTTTTTTGAGGGGACAGTGGGGAATGTGGGCGTCGGTGCTGGAGGGAGGTGAGACTTGGGGATGGGGGAATTGGGATAAGGCAGAAAACAGGAGCTGCCCCACAGGGGGCGGGGCTGGCTCAGGAAAGCACGGGCTTTTTCCCACGCTAGGGAGGGGGGGGATGGAGGAGCGTAAGGAGGCGGAGGGATTCCCACATGGGGGGGATCAACGGGAAGGCGGGGGAAGCTGGGGTCAGCAGGAGTCAGCTGACTTACGGAAGTATTATGGGGGGAGAAAAGAGCTAGATTCAGATCTAGCGGGGGGGGGGGGGGGGGGGGGAAGGGGGGGATAATAGGGTTGCTGCTGCATTGGCCGAGGGGGAACTGAAAATGAAAGAGGAGGTCGGGGCGGGGGTTCCCCGTCTGGGGGACTGGAGGGTGCGGGAGACGCGGGCACGGGACTGGCCTAAGATAGGAGATGGCTAGTCGGCGCGGGGGGGGGGGGGTTAGCCCCCCAATCCGGCTGAACACGTGGAATGTGAGAGGCCTAAATGGGCCGGTTAAGAGGGCCCGAGTGTTTGCGCACTTAAAGGGACTGAAGGCAGACGTGGTCATGCTTCAGGAGACACATCTGAAGGTGGCAGATCAGGTCAGGTTAAGGAAGGGATGGGTAGGACAGGTGTTCCATTCGGGGCTGGATGCGAAGGATAGAGGGGTGGCAATACTGGTGGGGAAACGGGTGTCGTTTGAGGCCAAGAACATAGTAGCGGACAATGGAGGCCGATACGTGATGGTGAGCGGTAGGTTGCAGGGGACGGGGGTGGTATTGGTAAATGTATACGCCCCGAATTGGGACGATGCTGGATTCATGAAACGGATGTTGGGGCGTATTCCGGACTTGGAGGTAGGAAGCTTGATAATGGGTGGGGATTTCAACACGGTCCAACACATGGACCCAGCATTAGATCGCTCCAGATCTAGGACGGGGAAGAGGCCGGCTGCGGCCAAGGTGCTCAGGAGGTTTATGGATCAGATGGGGGGAGTAGATCTGTGGAGATTTGCCAGGCCTTTGGCCAGAGAATTTTCTTTTTTCTCCCATGTACATAAGGCCCACTCCCGGATCGATTTTTTTGTTCTGGGCAGGGCATTCAAGGCCTTTTACGAGGAGCTGTATAGGTCCCAGCCCCCAGGGGGAAAAGAGGGGATGCGATGATTCTTGGACCAACTGAGGTTCCCAAGGGTGGAGGAGCAGGAGGTTTGGGGGCGCCAATTGGGGTGGAGGAGCTGGTTAAAGGACTGGGGAGCATGCAGGCAGGGAAGGCCCCGGGACCGGATGGGTTCCCGGTGGAGTTCTATAGGAAGTAAGTAGACCTGTTCGCCCCGTTGCTGGTAAGGACCTTCAATGAAGCAAGGGAGGGGGGGACCCTGCCCCTGACAATGTCGGAGGCGACGATCTCTTTGATCCTGAAGCGGGATAAGGACCCACTGCAATGCGGGTCATATAGGCCGATCTCGCTCCTCAATGTAGATGCTAAGTTGGTGGCAAACATGTTGGCTACAAGGATTGAGGACTGTGTCCCGGGGGTGATTCACGAGGACCGGACGGGATTTGTAAAGGGTAGGCAGCTAAATACCAATGTGCGAAGGCTCCTAAACGTGATAATGATGCCATCGGTGGAGGGAGAGGCGGAGATAGTGGCAGCTATGGACGCGGAGAAGGCCTTTGACCGAGTAGAGTGGGAATATCTCTGGGAAGTGTTGCGGAGGTTTGGGTTTGGAGAGGGGTTTATCAGTTGGGTTAAGCTCCTATATAGAGCCCCGGTGGCGAGTGTGGTTACGAATCGGCGGAGGTCGGATTATTTTCGGCTGTATCGAGGGACGAGGCAGGGGTGCCCCCTGTCCCCCCTGTTGTTTGCACTAGCAATTGAACCTTTGGCCATGGCATTAAGGGAGTCTGGGAAATGGAGGGGGGTGGTCCGAGGGGGAGAGGAGCATCGAGTGCCGCTGTATGCAGACGACCTGTTGCTGTATTCGGCGGACCCAGTGGAAGGGATGGTGGAGGTCATGCAGGTCCTAAAGGAGTTTGGGGACTTCTCGGGCTACAAGCTCAATGTAGGGAAGAGTGAGCTCTTTGTGGTGCATCCGGGGGATCAGGGAAGAGGGATAGACGCCCTACAGTTGAGAAGGGCGGAAAGGAGCTTTCGATACTTGGGGATCCAGGTAGCTAGGAGCTGGGGGGCCCTGCACAAACTTAACTTGACGAGGCTGGTGGAGCAGATGGAGGAGGACTTTAAACGGTGGGACATGTTGCCACTTTCGCTAGTGGGCAGGGTACAGTCGAGTAAAATGGTGGTCCTCCCGAGATTTCTTTTTGTATTTCAATGCCTTCCAATTGTGATCACCAAGGCCTTTTTTAAGAGGGTAGGCAGGAGCATTATGGGCGAATCTGGGTGGCTACTACTGGGCAGCCAACGGATCGATGGTCCGTAAGTGGGTGATGGAGGAAGAGGGGGCAGCATGGAAGAGGTTGGAGATAGCGTCCTGCAAAGGAACGAGCCTGGGGGCGCTGGTGACGGCACCGCTGCCGCTCTCGCCGACAAGGTACACCACGAGCCCGGTGGTGGCGGCAACGCTAAAGATCTGGGGGCAGTGGAGACGGCACAGGGGTGTGATGGGAGCCTCGGTGTGGTCCCCGATTAGAGATAACCATCGGTTTGTCCCAGGAAGGATGGACGGGGGGTTTCAGAGCTGGCATCGCGCAGGGATTAGAAGAATGGGGGACCTGTTCATTGATGGGACGTTTGCGAGCTTAGGGACGCTGGAGAAGTTTGGGCAACCCCCGGGAAACGCTTTCAGGTACATGCAAGTGAGGGCGTTTGTGAGGTGGCAGGTGATGGAATTCCCGCTGCTCCCGGCACTGGGGATTCAAGACAGGGTGATTTTGGGCGTATGGGTCGGAGAGGGCAAGGTGTCGGCGATATACCAGGAGATGAAAGAAGAGGGGGAGGCTTTGGTAGAGGAGCTGAAGGGTAAAAGGGAAGAGGAGCTGGGGGAGGAGATTGAGGAGGGTCTGTGGGCTGATGCCCTAAGTAGGGTTAATTCCTCTTCCTCGTGTGCCAGGCTTAGCCTGATACAATTTAAGGTTGTTCACAGAGCGCATATGAAGGGGGCGAGGCTGAGTAGGTTCTTTGGGGTGGAGGACAGATGTGGGAGGTGCTCAGGAAGCCCGGCGAACCATGCCCATATGTTTTGGTCGTGCCCGGCACTGGATGGGTTCTGGAGGGGAATTGCGAGGACTATATCTAAGGTGGTGAAAGTCCAGGTCAAGCCAGGTTGGGGGCTAGCATTATTTGGAGTAGCGGACGAGCCGGGAGTGCAGGAGGCGAAAGAGGCCGGCATTCTGGCCTTTGCGTCCCTGGTAGCCCGGCGAAGGATCTTGTTAATGTGGAAAGAGGTGAAGCCCCCCAGTGTGGAAGCCTGGATAAATGACATGGCAGGGTTTATCAAGTTGGAGAGGATAAAGTTTGCCTTGAGAGGGTCTGCGCAGGGGTTCTACAGGCGGTGGCAACCGTTCCTAGACTATCTCGCGGAGCGTTAGATGAAGTTCGGACAGCAGCAGCAGCAACCCAGGGGGGGGGGGGGGGGGGATATATCTTTCTTGGTGGGGGGGGACGGAGGGGGAAGGTTTTTTTTTCTGGGGGGCATCTGAGCAAGAAAATACATGAACGATCCGGAAAACTGATATGTACGGGAGGAATCCAATGTACAAAGTTCTGTATCATATTGACTTGCCATGTTCATGTCTTGCTATGCGAGCTTTCTTTCTTTTTTGTTACGGTGGGGGGTGGGGGGGGGTAGGTTCTGTTTGTATGGTTGAAAATTTTGTTTAAAAAATTCTTAATAAACATATTTTTTTAAAAAAAGAAGCAATTCTCCAGTCCTCCGGGACCTCGCCCGTGCTCAAGGATGCTGCAAAGATATCTGTTAAGGCCCCAGCTGTTTTGTCCCTCGCTTCCCTCAGTAACCTGGGATAGATACCACCCGGACCTGGGGACTTGTCCACCTTAATGCCTTTTAGAATATCCAAAACTTCCCCCTTCCTTATGCCGACTTGACCTAGAGTATTTAAACATCCATCCCTAGCCTCAACATCCGTCATGTCCCTCTCCTTGGTGAATACCGATGCAAAGTACTCATTAAGAATCTCACCCATTTCCTCTGACTCCACGCATAAATTCCCTCTTTTGTCTTTGAGTGGGCCAATCCTTTCTCTAGTTACCCTCTTGCTCTTATATACGATAAATGGATTTGGGATTTTCCTTAACCCTGTTAGCCAAAGATATTTCATGACCCCTTTTAGCCCTCTTTATTGCGCGTTTGAGATTTGTCCTACTTTCCCGATATTCCTCCAAAGCTTCATCAGTTTTAAGTCGCCTAGATCTTATGTATGCTTCCTTTTTCATCTTAGCTAGTCTCACAATTCCACCCGTCATCCATGGTTCCCTAATCTTGCCATTTCTATCCCTCATTTTCACAGGGACATGTCTGTCCTGCACTCTAATCACCCTTTCCTTAAAAGACTCCCACATTTCAAATGTGGATTTACCCTTAAACAGCTGCTCCCAATCCACATTCCCTGGCTCCTGCCGAATTTTGTTATACTTGGCCTTTCCCCAATTTAGCACTCTTCCTTTAGGACCACTCTCGTCTTTGTCCATGAGTATTCTAAAACTTAGGAATTGTGATCGCTATTCCCAAAGTAATCACCGACTGAAACTTCAACCACCTGGCCGGGATCATTCTCCCATACCAGGTCCAGTATGGCCTCTTCCTGAGTTGGACTATTTACATACTGCTCTAAAAAGCTCTCCTGGACGCTCCTTACAAATTCTGCTCCATCTACTCCTCCAACACTACATAAGTCCCATTCAATGTTGGGGAAGTTAAAATCTCCCATCACGACCACCCTATTGCTCCTACATTTTTCTATAATCTGTGTACATATTTGTACCTCTACTTCACACTCGCTTTTGGGAGGCCTGTAGTAAAGTCCCAACAATGTTACTGCACCCTTCCTATTTCTTAGCTCTACCCATATTGCCTCAGTGCTCAAATCCTCCATCATGCCCTCCTTACTCACAGCTGTGATATCATCTCTGACCAGTAATGCAACTCCTCCACCCCTTTTACCTCCCTCCGTATCCCTCCTGAAGCACCTATACCCTGGGATATTTAGTTGCCAGTCTTGCCCTTCCCTCAACCAAGTCTCAGTAATACCAATAACATCATATTCCCAGTTACTAATCCAAGCCCTAAGATCATCTGCCTTACCTGCTACACTTCTCGCATTGAAACAAATGCACCTCAGACCACCTGTCCCTTTGCATTCATCATCTCTTCCCTGTCTACTCTTCCCCTTAGTCACATTGAGTTTATTATCTAGTACCTTACTGGCTTTAGTTGCTGCCTTTTTACTGACCTCTAACTTCCTAATCTGGTTCCCATCCCACTGCCACATTAGTTTAAAACCTCCCCAACAGTGTTAGCAAAAGCACCCCCTAAGACATTGGTTCCAGTCCTGCCCAGGTGTAGACCATCCGATTTGTAA
Source organism: Scyliorhinus torazame (assembly GCF_047496885.1). Lineage (NCBI taxonomy): Eukaryota > Metazoa > Chordata > Chondrichthyes > Carcharhiniformes > Scyliorhinidae > Scyliorhinus > Scyliorhinus torazame. The sequence goes on along the minus strand of NC_092716.1, from coordinate 83,661,320 downwards.
TGGTCCCACCGCCCACAGAACCAGTTCCAATGTCCCAAAAATCTGAACCCCTCCCTCCTGCACCATCTCGCAAGCCACGTATTCATTCTGACGATTCTTGAATTTCTACTCTGACTGTCTCGTGGCACTGGTAGCAATCCTGAGATTACTACCTTTGAGGTCCTACTTTTTAACTTATCTCCTAACCCCCTAAATTCTGATTGTAGGACCTCATCCTGTTTTTACCTATATCGTTGGTGCCTATATGCACCACGACAACTGGCTGTTCACCCTCCCCCTTCAGTATATCCTGCAGCCGATCTGAGACATCCCTGACCCGTGCACCTGGGAGGCAACATACCATTCGGGAGTCTCGTTTTCGACCACAGAAGCGCCTGTCTACTCCCCTTACGATTGAATCCCCTATGACTATAGCCCTGCCAGTCTTTTTCCCGCCCTTCTGTGCAGCAGAGCCAGCCACGGTGCCATGAGCCTGGCTACTACTGCCTTCCCCTGGTGAATCATCTCCCCCAACAGTATCCAAAACGGTATACCTGTTTTGGAGGGAGATGACCGCGGGGGACACCTGCACTGCCTTCCTGCTCTTTCTCTGCCTTTTGGTCACCCATTCCCTGTCTCCCTCCCCAATCCTAATCTGCGGAGTGACTAACTCACTGAACGTGCTATCCACGACCTCCTCAGCATCACGGATGCTCCAAAGTGAGTCCATCCGCAGCTCCAGAGCCGTCATGGGGTCTAACAGGAGCTGCAGCTGGACATACTTCCCGCACATGAAGGATTCTGGGGCATCGGCCGCGTCCCTGAACTCCCACATTGAGCACGAGGAGCATAACACGGGTCTGGGATCTCCTGCCATTTTTACACTTTACCTTAACTGATTACAAATATAATATCAAATAATGAATAAGTGAAAGGAATAAAGATTTTACTTACCAATCACAATACTTACCAACACAGGAAGAGTTAAATTTCTCCCAGCTACTGCTAATTGGAGTACTTTCCTTACCAGCCAATCAGGTCACTGCTTTGCTTTGATGTCACTCTTCAAGGTAAGTTTTTAAAGATTTAAAGAGGTAAACTTACCTTCCCGACAGACCCCTGGCCACTGCTCCCGCCGAAAATCTGAAAGCCGCTTCTCCGGCAGCTGTGTCCCCGCCGCTCTCCTCGCGCTCTTTTATCCTGTGTCCCTGCCGCTCTCCTCGCGCTCTTTTACTCTGTGTCCCCGCCGCTCTCCTCGCGCTCTTTCACTGTGTCTCCGCCGCTCTCCTCACGCTCTTTTACTCTGTGTCCCCGCCGTTCTCCTCGCGCTCTTTCACTGTGTCTCTGCCCTCTCCTCGCGCTCTTTTACTGTGTGTCCCCGCCGCTCTCCTCGCACTCTTTTACTGTGTCCCCGCCACTCCCCTCGCGCTCTTTCACTGTGTCCCCGCTGCTCTCCTCACGCTCTTTTATCCTGTGTCCCCGCTGCTCTCCTCGTGCTCTTTCACTGTGTCCCCGCCGCTCTCCTCGCGCTCTTTCACTGTGTCCCCGCCGCTCTCCTCGCGCTCTTTTATCCTGTGTAGGTTTGAATTTCTTACAGAAAACAGGTATTACATTGAAGTTATCAAGTGGTTTGGAGTCATTTTTTAGCATGCAGAGAGAGAGACCAAAAATACACCTTCTTTGTTTGAATGCAGCTCCCAACTGAAAACCCTATCAACCCTATCAAATGCTTTCTCAGTGTCCATCAAAATAATCACCTCTGGCTCGGTCCCTAAGGAGGGTGACAGCACAACATTTAACAATCTCCTAATATTGGCCGACAGCTGCTGGCCCTGAACAAATCCAGTCTGCTCCTCTGAAATCACCCCAGCTAGGCACGGCTCCAAACACATTGCCAACACCTTAGCCAACAACTGAGCAGCAGCGTTTAACAATAAAATAGATTGATACAACCCACATTCCGTGGAATCTTTGTCCTTCTTCAGATTCAAGGAAATCGATGCCTGCACCAACATGGCCGGCAGCACCCCCCAGGATACAGAATCATGAAACATATCCAGCAGAAGTGGGACCAACTGCCCAGCAAACTGTTTATAAAATTAAATAGGGAATCCATCCGGACCTGATGCTTTTCCCGTCTGCATTAACTGAATATATTTTATGACCTCCTCCGACCCTATCAGCACCTCCAACTCCTGCCTTCTCTCCCGCTCCACCTTTGGTAAGGTCAACCCATCCAAAAAATGGATCATTGATGAACGCTCCTCCGGGGGGCTCTCACATATACAGCCCCCGGTAGAAGGCCTCAAACACCTCATTAACCTTCTCTGGGGCAGAAACCAACCCACCACCCGAGTCCCTGATTGGCACTATCTCCCGTTAGGCTGCCTGCTGTCTCAGCTGGTGAGCTAATAGATGGCTGGCCTTCTCCTCATATTCATAAAAGGTCCCCCTCGAGTGTCATAACTGGCTCATCGTCCTTCCCGTTGACAACAACTCAAATCCATTTGCAATTTCTTTCTGTCCGCCAATAACTCTGGTGTTGGGATGATCGAGTCCTGGCAGTCCACCTCGGGAATTGAGGCCACCAGCCTCTGCCTCTCCACCTTTCCAGATTTATCCCGACATGCCTTGTAAGAGATTATCTCCTCCCCAATAGCTGCCTTCAGGGCTTCCCAGAGCATGCAAGGCAAGACCACCTCATTCCTGTTGAACTCCACATACTCCCCAATGGCAGAGGATACAGGCTCACAAAATCCCTTATCCACGAGCAACGCCATGTCCGTTCTCCACGGGAGGTCACTGAAAGTGACCCTGCTCCGACATCAGGTCACAAAATACGGAGCATGATCCAAGATAATGGGGCGGCACAGTGGTAAGCACTGCTGCCTCACAGCACCAAAGACATGGGTTTGATTCCAACCTCAGGTGACTGTGTGGAGTTTGAACATTCTTCCCGTGTCTGCGTGGGTGTCCTCCGGGTGCTCTGGTTTCCTCCCACAGTCGGAAGATGTGCAGGTTAGGTAGATTGTCTATGCTAAATTGCCCCTAGGCAGGAATACAGGGATAGGGTACGGGATTGGGCCTAGATAGGGTGCTCTTTCAGAGGGTCGGTGCAGACTTGATGGGCCGAATGGCCTCCTTCTGCACTGTAGTGATTCTATGATAACGATCAACAAGTGCCATGCCCTCCTTACCCCAAGGAGATGAGACCTAACCATCACAAAGAAGTCAATCCGGGAGTAAACCTACGGACTTAGAAAAAGAAAGAAAGCTCCTTATCCCTCGGATACCTAAATCTCCACCGGTCCCCCCTATCTGCTCCATGAACACCAATAACTCCTTTGCCACCCTTGGTGGATTCAGAGACTTGGGACTCAACCTATCCAACCTGGGTTCCAGAACACAATTTAAGTCCCCCTCCACAAATAGCTGATGCAAATCGAGATTTGGGATAGCAGCCAGCATCGTATTAATGAATACCGTGTCATCCCAATTTTGTTGCATACATATTTACCAACACCACTGACGTGCCCGCCAGTGATCTACTGACGATTACATACCTCCCACCTGGGTCTGCTAATATCTTAACCACAGAAAAAGCCACCCTCTTATTATTCAACACAGCGGCCCCCCCACACCCTACAATCAAAACTCGAGTGATATACCTGCCCCACCCATCCCTTCTGCAACCTTATTTGACCCTTGATTCTCAAATGGATCTCCGGTAGAAAAACCACATCAGCTTTCAAACTTCTCAGGTGACACCCGGGACCTTTTTACTGGGCTGTTTAACCCCCTTATAGTCCAAGTTGTCATCTAGCCACCTCTGACCACACCCACACCCCTGACCCAGGATCGGCTGTGAGGTAATGCAGAAGTGCCCCAGCCTGCACCACTCAAGATGGTCACCACAAACCCCATAAAGCCAGCCCAAAAACAAAGGAATTGTTAGCAGTCTACCCCTCCTCCCCCTCCCAACCTCCCAGAAGACCAAACAACAACCCACAGAAGAATAAAATCTCCCTTCCCCTCTTGCTTGTCTCCAATCCCAAGCAAGAAAGAAATAAAATGCCTAAACCTTAAAGAAACAGAAAAAACCCCACCCCAATGGTAACAAGCTGCAAACATCTCCCCTTCTCCACTCCAGTTAATTGCTATACTGCTGGCAGGGTGAGCACTGCACAGGGTAAAAATCAAAGACAACTAAACAGTATATCAACAATCAGCCCCCCGCTGATACCAAACTTTAATACAAAACAATGGAGCAAAATAAACACCCAACCCCCCTCCCTCAAACAACTCTAACAGTGCAATATACAAACCCCATCTTCGCCCAGTAAACCCCCCCCCCCGACATTCTCAATAACAACCCCATGCCCTCCCCCACAGTACAAAATCCCACAAAAAATACAGGTACAGATTAATCTAACAGCGAACAAATAAACTCCTTAGTTCTTAAGCACTTTAGTTCACCACCAGTCTGTGCTTCTTGACAAACTCCTTTGCATCAAAGTTGAGCCAGATAGACCACACCAAACCTCACGTTGCTCTTGTACAGCATGGTCTTGGCCATAGTAAACGTTGCAAGCCTTCTCACCAGCTCTGCCCAACGTCTTGGTGGCGACCCACATCTACCATTCTGCTTCAGCAATCGATGGGCCCGGTCCACTTAAGGAGGGGTCTGCAATTATCCTTTTCTAAACTTTCTAAACATCTTAGACATAGTCCTTAGAGTATGAGCCCTCCAGTAGCCCAACGATGCTTAAGTTTTGCCATCTGGAGCAGTTCTCCAGATCGTCAACCTTGGTCTTTAGCACTTTGTGCTCCTCAGCCAATCGGGAGACGATCCGATCATTATGATCAGAGAACGCCACCTCCACCGTCTGTGTCATTGCACCTTGTACCTCTATCCACTGGTGCAACATTTCCAAGGCCCCTAAATAGGGGCCAAAGCACCCTCCATTGCCTTCTCCAGGTCCTCAGTGATCGCCTGTCGCTGCTTCTTAAATTTGTCTGTCAAGAAGCCAGCCAACGTTTCAGTCAACCACGGAGGGGCAACCGATGCAGCACAAGCCTTCCCATGTTCCCCCTTGCTGAGGCTCAAGAAATATCTGAGTCTGACGACAATCCCTTGCCTGACATCTGCCTTGTATTATATTTAACAGACATTACTCGTATGAAGGAATCTTATGCCATCGAACTAAACCAATTTCCTCCCAAAGATCTCCCATGAACTGGGCAAAATGGCCAAAATCAAAGTACCCTGGCAGGAGCCACCACATGTGCGACTGCTCAACGTACAGCTGCCACCGGAAGTCCTTCATTAATATATTTAACATAAAATAATTGAGAGCCTGGGTAACGCAGCGGTTAGCACTGCTGCTTCACAGCGCCAGGGTCCCATGTTCAATTGCCAGCTTGGGTCACTGTCTATGCGGAGTCTGCAGGTTCTCCCTGTGTCTGCGTGGGTTTCCTCCGGGTGCTCCGGTTTCCCCCCAAAAGTCCCGAAAGACGTGCTGTTAGGTAATTTGGACATTCTGAATTCTCCCTCTGTGTACCCGAACAGTTGCCGGAATGTGGCGACTCGGGTTTTTTTTACAGTAACTTCATTGCAGTGTTAATGCAAGCTTACTTGTGACACTAAGGATTATTTATTTATTTACAGCACTACCTGGGTTCGATCCCAGTCCCGGGTCACTGTATGTGTGGAGTTTGCACATTCTCCCAGTGTCTGTGTGGGTTTCACCTCCACAACCCAAAGATGTGCAGGGTAGGTGGATTGGCCATCCTAAATTGCCCCTTAATTGGAAAAAAATAATTGAGTACTCTAAATTTAAAAATATATATAATTGGGAGTCTGATTCAAATTTAAAATTGCTGCAAGGGTTTCCCAGAACTCAGGAATCCTGACAAAAGAGAGGTGAGTGCTGCTCAATAAGTCAAGTGCATTTTACAGCACTTCAAGAGGAGCAAGAGCAGACTCACTGGCCCTTCAATAAAGGACTTAATTTAACAGCCTCTCCCTACCACAGTCCACTCACACCACTAAGCCATGATTTCTCTCTCTCTCTCTCACTCTCTTTCCCTCCCCTCCCCAAAGGTGGACCCCTACCTCCAGTCGTAATCTTAGTTCACTATCCACCTAGTTGCCAGGGACCATCCCTAAAGCTTCCGAACTGCAACCTCTTGCCATTTGTCTTCAAACTAGCATCTAACTAGCCTGTCAATTTGGCGGGTTGCTGGGAGGGAAACAGAAGAAAAAATTATAATTAGTTCCTGCAGTTAAATCCAGGAAGACCGTTGCATCCCCGATCTCACAACCTCCATCTAAATATCAGGGTCAATCTGCCTGTTACCCTGGTGTATCTGCCTCAAATTATTTCCCTGTTTCTAGAGAAGTGCCTTATTGCACCATCTGGACAAACTATCCTACAGCAAGAATTGCAGTGTTAATGTAAGCCTACTTGTGACACTAATAAAGATTATTATTATTATTATTATTATTAAGGGACACAACATGTTGCTCTTTACTAAATCTGAACAGAACAATACAGGTGGAGGTACGTTCAGCTTTATGATTCTGTGACTGCCGCCTGGTGGCACATAACTGCGATAAGAAATATTTAAAGTATAATTCATAATATTCCAGTTGAAGTACATGCACAAGGTAACACAACATCAATGAAGTCTGACTATGTAGTCTATCTGCTGACTACTTCAACACTGATAAGTTAGCATTTCATATATATGAAAATAATGAAATTCAAAGTTACGAATGGTAGGCAGCCATGTATAGATTCATTGCCAGTATGTGGTACTCTCATGCTCTCGGTCTAAATTTCCTTATACAGTATGCAGTATACTTATGACTGATGGTTTGCCCTGTGCCAAGAAACTTTAGGGAATGTTTGAAAGCCATAACAGCAACTCATACAACACCTTTAACATAAGTAAATGTCCCAAGCCGCTACAATAGAACATTGTCAAACAAAGTTTGACACCGAACCACATAAGGAGGTGTTAGATGAGATGACCAAAAGCTTGGTCAAAGAGGTAGGTTTTAAGGAGTGTCTTAAATAATAAAACAAGGTAGAGAGGCAGCGAGATTTAGGGTGGGGTTTCCAGAGCTCGGAGTCTAGGCACAACCACTAATGATGGAGCAATAAAAATCAGGATTGCATAAGAGGCCAGAATTAGAGGAGTGCATGGGGCGGCATGGTGGTGCAGTGGTTAGCAGTGCCGCCTCACAACGCCGAGGTCCCTGGTCCGATCCAGGCCCCGGGTCACTGTCCATGTGGAGTTTGCGTGGGTCTCACCCCCACAACCCAAAAATGTGCAGGCTAGGTGGATTGGCCACGCTAAATTGCCCCTCAATTGGAAATCAAAATAATTGGGTACTCTAAATTTATTTTTAAAAAAGAATTAGAGGAGTGCAGGTAGCTTCAAACATTGTGGGGCTGGAGAAAATAACAGAAATTGAGTGGGATGAGGCCAAGGTGTGATTTGAAAACATGGATGAGAATTTTAAGATCAAAACTTAGCTTGTCTAGGCCAGCGAGCACAAGGGCGATAGGGGAAGAGGACTGCTGCGAGTTTAGACAGGTCAGCAGTTTTGGAGTCCGCAAGTTTATGGGGTAAACCAGCATGTAACTGAATATATTAAGACAATGAAATTAACTTGTTTTTATCTATTTTTAAAAATAGATCAAATGCTATGACCAAAGAGAAAATGCTGGAAAATCTCAGCAGGTCTGGCAGCATCTATAGGGAGAGAAAAGAGCTAACGTTTCGAGTCCCGGGGCGAAATTCTCCGGAAACGGCGCAATGTCCGCCGACTGGCGCCCAAAATGGCGCCAATCAGACGGGCATCGCGCCGCCCCAAAGGTGCGGAATGCTCCGCATCTTTGGGGGCCAAGCCCCAACATTGAGGGGCTAGGCCGACGCCGGAGGAATTTCCGCCCCGCCAGCTGGCGGAAAAGGCCTTTGTTGCCCCGCCAGCTGGCGCGGAAATGACATCTCGGGGCGGCGCATGCGCGGGAGCGTCAGCAGCCGTTGACAGTTTCCCGCGCATGCGCAGTGGAGGGAGTCTCTTCCGCCTCCGCCATGGTGGAGACCGTGGCGGAGGCAGAAGGGAAAGAATGCCCCCACGGCACAGGCCCGCCCGCGGATCGGTGGGCCCCAACGCGGGCCAGGCCACCGTGGGGGCACCCCCCGGGGCCAGATCGCCCCGCGCCCCCCCCAGGACCCCGGAGCCCGCCCGCGCCGCCTTGTCCCGCCGGTAAGGTAGGTGACTTAATTTACGCCGGCGGGACAGGCAATTTATCGGCGGGACTTCGGCCCATTGGGGCCGGAGAATCAAGCGGGGGGGCCCGCCAACCGGCGCAGCGCGATTCCCACCCCCGCCGAATCTCCGGTGCCGGAGACTTCGGCAACCGGCGGGGGCGGGATTCACGCCAGCCCCCGGCGATTCTCCGACCCGGCGGGGGGGTCGGAGAATGTCGCCCCAGATGACCCTTTGTCAAAGCCCTCAGAGACCTCGGTGCCGTGAGGCAGCAATGCTAACTACTGCACCACTGAGCTGCCCCATATGTTAATGCATTCTTAACAGTTGCATCAGTTCTGGCACATTTATATTCAGCAGGACAAATTGTGACATTTCTCAATAAGTATTAATGTGATTATTAATTAGTGTTAATTAGTGTTAAGGTCCAAGGTATTTTAATACTATTTACAGTGTGTTTGGAATGATATGTGCTTTTTTGCACTTCCAGAGTACACAAATATTCAAATTCACCATATTCAAATGAGACATGCTCCTAATAATTGGCTCTGCTCAGTTTTACTCAGCATAATCAAAGTTATCATTCAGTTCAGGACTTCACATCTCTACTGAATGGTTGTTAATTTCATGCTGGTCTTAGAATGGACTTTCCAGATTTTACAATATTGTTTCTAAGACTATAGATCATTTATACTTCACTGAAATCTCTTAACATAATTTCAGGTCATTATCACATAATTGGTGTTAGCCTGTCAGCACTTTGCAGGGACTGTTCCCTCCCGGATACCCTGGTCCACTCCTCCATCACCCCCAACACCTCTTCCCACAGCATCTTCCCTATGCACTTGCAAAAGGTGTAACACCTGTGCCTTTCCCTCCTCCCTGCTCACCATCTCGGGGCCTAAGCTCTCTTTTCAAGTGAGCCTGCAGTTCACATACACCTCCTTCAATCTGGTCTATTAGATTTCCTGCTCTCAATGTGGTCTACTCTACATTGGAGAGACTAAACACAGACTGGGAGACCACTTTTCAGGACACCTCCAATCCGTCATAAGCGAGAACCCAGACCTTCCTGTCGCTTGCCATTTCAACTCACTGTCTTGCTCTTATGTCTACATAGAGGGCAGCACGGTAGCACAAGTGGATAGCACTGTGGATTCACAACGCCAGGGTCCCAGGTTCGATTCTCCGCTGGGTCACTGTCTGTGCGGAGTTTGTATGTTCTCCCCATGTCTGTGTGGGTTTCCTCCAGGTGCTCCGGTTTCCTCCCACAGTCCAAAGACGTGCAGGTTAGGTGGATTGGCCATGCTAAATTGCCTGTAGTGTCCAAAAAGGTTAGGAGGGGTTATTGGGTTACGGGGATAGGGTGGAAGTGAGGGCTTAATGTGGGTCGGTGCAGACTCGATGGGCCGAATGGCTTCCTTCTGCACTGTATGTTCTATGTCTGTCCTTCACCTGCTTCAATAGTCCAGTGCAAACTGAAAGAACAGCATCTCATCTTCTGATTAGGCACGTTACAGCCTTCTGGACTTAACATTGAGTTCAACAACTTCAGACTGTGAACGCTCTCCTCCACCTTCATCCCATTTTTATTTCTATCAATTTATTTTCATTTCTTCCATCGATCTGTTTTTTGCTCACCATTGTCCCTCCTCCCCCCTCCCCATTTGGGCCACCTTTTCCCTGTTCCTAGTTGCCCTTTTGACACATTGCTTATCTTAGTTCTGCTATTCACACATTCTAATCTCTTTATGTGCCACTATCAACACTCTTCTTAAACTTAATCAACCATTTACATTCCTTTTGTCTTTCTGTCCATAACATCTTTGGCAATCTCCACCTATTGCTGGCTCTTTATCCAGTCCCACCACTCCATCCCCCCCCCCCCCCCCCCCCCCCCCACAACAGTATCAATCTGACCCATTTCCAGTTCTCTCCAGCCTTGAGTTATCCAGACTCGAAACGTTAGCTCACTTTTCTCTCCACAGGTGCTGTCAGACCTGCTGCGATTGTCCAATATTTTCTGATTTTGTATCACATTATTGGTTGTGGGAGTCAGCTGCCCTCCAATTATAACAAAAGTACTTCATCAGTTGTAAAATGTTTTGGGACACCATGCAAGGTGTGAATAAATGTGTATTTTTCCTTCTTTGTAGCATATATGATGGCTCCTTCAGCTCACATATTTTTTTGCTTACAGTTTATCTCCTTATTTTATCATTTGTGATTTGATTTTTTTCCAATTGCTTTTGTGCCACTTGTGTATTTTGTAAAATGGGGATGTGGAATTTGAAACAGACAGATCAGTCATGATCTTATTAAATGGTGGCGAAGGCTCAAGGGGCCGAATGATCTATTTCTTGTTTCCATTTCATATGTTCATATTTTTGTAAAATATATTAAGATTGCTCACAGCTGTAATTATAATGTTTATTCCAGTATAACCAGTGGTAACATTGAGACAATATAACTTTGTCCCTCCATTGGAAGGCAAATTTGTGGGCATTTAAAAATGTCCAGTGTGACTTATCTGCACCAAACTCCCTTCCTAACTCCCTTCCTAAGTGTGGAGTGTGTTCTAATCCTTCTCTTCTCTTTACTTAATAAACAAAGAACAAAGAAAAGTACAGCACAGGAACAGGCCCTTTGGCCCTCCAAGCCCGTGCCGACCATGCTGCCCGACTAAACTACAATCTTCTACACTTCCTGGGTCCGTATCCCTCTATTCCCATCCTATTCATGTATTTGTCAAGATGCCCCTTAAATGTCACTATCGTCCCTGCTTCCACCACCTCCTCCAGCAGCGAGTTCTAGGCACCCACTACCCTCTGTGTAAAAAATTTGCCTCGTACATGAAAAATTAAATCTACTCTACATCTACTCTAAACCTTGCCCCTCGCACCTTAAACCTGTGCCCTCTAGTAATTGACCCCTCTACACTGGGGAAAAGCCTCTGACTGCCCCTCATAATTTTGTAGACCTCTATCAGGAAGCACCTCAATCTCCGTCGTTCCAGTGAGAACAAACCTAGTTTATTCAACCGCTCCTCATAGCTAATGCTCTCCATACCAGGCAACATTCTGGTAAATCTCTTCTGCACCCTCTCTAAAGCCTCCACATCCTTCTGGTAGTGAGGCGACCAGAATTGAACACTATACTCCAAGTGTGGCCTAACTAAGGTTCTATACAGCTGCAACTTGACTTGCCAATTTTTATACTCAATGCCCCGGCAAATGAAGGCAAGCATGCCGTATGCCTTCTTGACTACTTTCTCCACCTATGTTGCCCCTTTCAGTGACCTGTGGACCTGTACACCTAGATCTCTCTGACTTTCAATACTCTTGAGGGTTCTACCATTCACTGTATATTCCCTACGCGCATTAGACCTTCCAAAATGCATTACCTCACCTTTGTCCGGATTAAACTCCATCTGCCATTCCTCCGCCCAAGTCTCCAAACAATCTAAATCCTGCTGTATCCTCTGACAGACCTCATCGCTATCTGCAATTCCACCAACCTTTGTGTCGTCTACAAACTTACTAATCAGACCAGTTACATTTCCCTCCAAATCATTTATATATACTACAAACAGCAAAGGTCCCAGCACTGATCCCTGTGGAACACCACTAGTCACAGCCCTCCAATTAGAAAAGCATCCTTCCATTGCTACTCTCTGCCTTCCATGACCTAGCCAGTTCTGTATCCACCTTGACAGCTCACCCCTGATCCCGTATGAATTCACCTTTTGTACTAGTCTATCATGAGGGACCTTGTCAAACGCCTTGCTGAAGTCCATATAGACAACATCCACTGCCCTACCTGCATCAATCATCTTTGTGACCTCTTCGAAAAACTCTATCAATTTACTGAGACACGACCTCCCCTTCACAAAACCATGCTGCCTCTCACTAATACGTTCATTTGCTTCCAAATGGGAGTAGATCCTGTCTCGAAGAATTCTCTCCAGTAATTTCCCTACCACTGGCGTAAGGCTCACCGGATGGAGTTCCCTGGATTATCCTTGCTACCCTTCTTAAACAGTGGAACAACATTGGCTATTCTAAAGTCTTCCGGGACATCACCTGAAGACAGTGAGGATCCAAAGATTTCTGTCAAGGCCTCAGCAATTTCCTCTCTAGCCTCCTTCAGTATTCTCGGGTAAATCCCATCAGGCCCTGGGGACTTATCTACCTTAATATTTTTCAAGACACCTAACACCTCGTCTTTTTGGATCTCAATGTGACCCAGGCTATCTACACACCCTTCTCCAGGCTCAACATCCACCAATTCCTTCTCTTTGGTGAATACTGATGCAAAGTATTCATTTAGTACCTCGCCCATTTCCTCTGGCTTCACACATAGATTCCCTTGCCTATCCTTCAGTGGGCCAACCCTTTCCCTGACTACCCTCCTGCTTTTTATGTACGTGTAAAAAGCCTTGGGATTTTCCTTAACCCTATTTGCCAATGACTTTTCGTGACCCCTTCTAGCCCTCCTGACTCCTTGCTTAAGTTCCTTCCTACTTTCCTTATATTCCACACAGGCTTCGTCTGTTTCCAGCCTTTTAGCCCTGACAAATGCCTCCTTTTTCTTTTTGACGAGGCCTACAATATCTCTCGTTATCCAAGGTTCCCGAAAATTGCCGTATTTATCCTTCTTCCTCACAGGAACATGCCAGTCCTGAATTCCTTTCAACTGACACTTGAAAGCCTCCCACATGTCAGATGTTGATTTACCCTCAAATATACGCCCCCAATCTAGGTTCTTCAGTTCCCGCCTAATATTGTTATAATTAGCCTTCCCCCAATTTAGCACATTCACCCTAGGACCACTCTTATCCTTGTCCACCAGCACTTTAAAACTTACTGAATTGTGGTCACTGTTCCCGAAATGCTCCCCTACTGAAACTTCTACCACCTGGCCGGGCTCATTCCCCAATACCAGGTCCAGTACAGCCCCTTCCCTAGTTGGGCTGCCTACATATTGTTTTAAGAAGCCCTCCTGGATGCTCCTTACAAACTCTGCCCCGTCTAAGCCCCTGGCACTAAGTGAGTCCCAGTCAATATTGGGGAAGTTGAAATCTCCCATCACAACAACCCTGTTGTTTTTACTCTTTTCCAAAATCTGTCTAACTATCTGCTCCTCTATCTCCTGCTGGCTGTTGGGAGACCTGTAGTAAACCCCCAACATTGTGACTGCACCCTTCTTATTCCTGATCTCTACCCATATAGCCTCACTGCCCTCTGAGGTGTCCTCCCGTAGTACAGCTGTGATATTCTCCCTAACCAGTAGCGCAACTCTGCCACCCCTTTTACATCCCCCTCTATCCAGCCTGAAACATCTACATCCTGGAACGTTTAGCTGCCAATCCTGCCCTTCCCTCAACCAGGTCTCTGTAATGGCAACAACATCATAGTTCCAAGTACTAAACATCATAGTTCCAAGTACTAAACTATGTTTATACATAGGGTGGAAGTGAGGGCTTAAGTGGGTTGGTGCAGACTCGATGGTCCGAATGGCCTCCTTCTGCATTGTATGGTCTATGATCTATGCCCATGATTTCCCCGTCCCCACCAGTGGCAGATGAAGTGGTTACAACTCTTAATTTTATGGATATCTTGCCAATGACAGCTACTCAGATGCGAACATGGTCGCAATGGGATCCAAGCTTGGCAAAACTGTTCTCATTTTATAAAACACAAAATAAACAAATCCATTCTAACAAAATATCATTTACAAACCCTACCTCTTGAAAGAAAAAAAAACCTCCCAACCATCCCCATTAAAGTCCCAATCAAATCTATTTAGTCAAGTCATAGAATCGCTACAGTGCGAAGGAGGCCATTCATCCAGTCCGCACCGACCCTCTGAAGGAGCACGCCACCCAAACCCAACCCCCACCCTACCCCAATAACCACTTAACATCTTTGGACACTAAGGAGCAATTTAGCATGGCCAATCCACCTAACCTGCACATCTTTGGACTGTGGGAGGAAACCGGAGCACCCAGAGGAATATCCACACAGTCGCGGGGAGAATGTGCAAACTCCGCACAGACAGTCACCCAAAACCGGAATTGAACCCGGGTCCCTGGAACTGTGAGGCAGCAGTGCTAACCACTGTGCCGCCATGCCGCCCCCATCCAAGCTCCTTGACAAAAGCCTCCACCTCCTCCAACGCATTGAAAAAATAATCTTTTGACCGGAAAGTCATTCTCACCGGCTACACCACTCCAAACCTGACTCCGCTCCTGAACAGCGCTGATTTTGTCTTATTAAAAGCCGCGCGTCATTCGCCAACTCCGCTTCAACATCTTGGTATATCCTAATGATGCTTCCTTCCCACCTCGAGTCCCGATTCACTTTGGCCATTGCAGAAGCCGCTCCTTCTCCTGGAAGCTGTGGAATCCAATAATCACCGCCCGCGGTGGCTCATTCGCCCAAGGCTTCTGCCAGAGTACTTGGTGCATCCGATCCAACTCGGGGGGGGGACAGTCACCTGTTCCCCCTCAAAAAACTTGGTGAATATCTGGGAAAAAACTCAGTCACTTTCGGGCCCTCCACACCTTCCGGCAGCCCCACGATTCTGAGGTTCTGTCTCTTCGACCTGTTCTCCAAGCCATTCATCTTTTCCCTCAGAGTCTTGTTCCTTTCCTCCACCAGCAACATCTCAGCTTCCAACGAGGCGATTTGATCATCATGCCGTGACAAGGCTGCCTCCACATCCTTCAGCACCTTTCCAAGCTCTTTCACAGCTGCTCCCAAATCGAGCCAAGTGTTTCCTAATTGAGCACTTAATGGTTTCTGTCATCACCCTGCCCTGTTCAGCAAAAAGCTTTGAAACTGTTTTTTAAACTCCTGCATGGCGCTCCAGTCAGTGTTTTCATCATGATATGAGCAGCCCCGCCCAAGGCCGAGTCCGCCGCCTTTCATCGTGCTGAGCTTTGCAGGCTTTCTAGCTCTGTTGAAGGATTACCCCCTGTAATCTTCTTGCCACCAGCCCTCTTCATAGATTTCGATAAATTCCTTATCCCATTCGATGGGCCAGTTTTCAGAAATCCCAAAATTCCAAAATCCCTGGGAACCAGGTTAAAAACTCCCAAGAAACAAAGACCATGGTGGGAGCTCCCTTATTTGCGACCTTCTCCTCCCTGTCGCCACCAGAAGCCCCCATCACATACTTTTCATCAGCGGAATCATCAGTAGACCTACAGCCTTTTGCCCAGAAGCTTTCGGAGCTCAGCGTGGAGTACAGTCTCATGTTGTGGGAAGCTTGGGGGTGGCATGTGGCGCAGTGGTTAGCACTGGGACTACGGTGCTGAGGGCCCGGGTTCGAATCCCGGCCCTGGGTCACCGTCCATGTTGAGTTTGCACATTCTCCCCTTGTCTGCATGGATTTCACCCCCACAACCCAAAGATGTGCAGGTTAGGTGGATTGGGCAGATTAAATTGCCCCTTAATTGAAAAAAAAATAATTGGGTACTCTAAATTTATTTTAAAAAAATGTTATGTGGAGCTTGCATAGTAATCCCACCACAGGGTTAGTAGTCCCTACATAGTGGTCACCCAGACGCCTCTAAGATGATGCTGGCCCATAGTGGTGGCTCGGCAGCGATGGGGACATTGAGAGGGTTGAATGCAGCTGCCCGGCATGCCAGGAGCATCAGAATCTCCTGCCAGCTGCCTCCCTTCATCCATGGGAATGGCCATGGCTCCCATGGGTGCGACTTCATGTGGACTTCGCAGGGACTTCATGGGGGTCCATGTTCCTCGTCATCGTGGATGCCCACACGAAGTGGCTTGACATATACAAGATGGTCTCGATGATGTCCAGGGCCACTGTAGAAAACCTCAGGTGCTCATTCAGCACCCATGGGAGCCCTGAGGTCCTGGTGATGGAAATGGAACAGCATCCAGCATATTAGAAACGCCCCATACCATCCCTCATCTAACGGCTTGGCAGAAAGGATGGTCCAGACTTTTAAAATGGGGCATAATAAAGCAAATCACGGGTTCCATGGATGTGCGACTGGAGCGGTTCATTTTAAATACCGCACTACACCACACATGATGACGGGCGTAGTCCCCATAGAGCTGCTGATGGGTCGAAGGCTTGGAACCCAGTTGAGCCTCACATTTCCAAACCTCGGCAGGAAAGTGGAGGTGCAGCAGGAGGTGCAGAAGCGGCACCATGACCAGAGGATGCCAGAGCGACTGTTTCACTTGAGGGGATTCGGTCTATGCCCGCAACTTTGGAGAGGGAAAGGGCAGCACTGTGGTGCAGTGGGTTAGCCCTGCTGCCTCACTGCGCCGAGGTCCCAGGTTCGATCCCAGCTCTGGTTCACTGTCCATGTGGAGTTTGCACATTCTCCCCGTGTTTGTGTGGGTTTCGCCCCCCCCAACACAAAGATGAGCAGGCTAGGTGGATTGGCCACGCTAAATTGCCCCTTAATTGGAAAAAATGAATTGGATACTCTAAATTTATTTTTAAAAACTTTGGAGAGGGAGCACTTTGGCTTCCAGGTGTCATGCTACAGGTAACAGCACCAATCTCCTACTCAGTTAGGATTCAGGGGAGAGTTCATCGGAAGCATTTGGACTACCTCAAGAAGCGGGTGCCCGCACTACATGATGCCCAACCAGCAGCATTGACGTTCCCTTTATGCCAAGAACCTCCCTTCAGCCAGGGGACCCAGCCGTCTACATCCCAGCGTCCGGTCCAGCAGGAGGAGGGTGACTCTGGCTCGGAAATGGACACGGAAGTATCCATGTAGACGGACGATGTTGAGTCCGGGACCGAGGTCCCAGTGATAACACTTAGAAGGTCAGCCAGGAAAAGGCGGTCAATGGAACGATATACACCCAGAATCACGGCAAGCACAGCCTCGGATGAATGGCACAGAAGACCCCCACCATTGGCGGCTGAAAGGGAACTTTCAGACTTTGGGAAGGAGGGAGGGATGTCAGAACTTCCACGAGGACTACGGGGAAATCATTGTCAATCTCTCTGTGGGATTCGTGGAGTGCGAGCTTCCCAGTTAGACAGCGGAGGCCACCCAGCTGGAGCTTGTCAAAGACCTACACATAAAAGCCAGCCCAAGTGGGGCCCGGAGTTGTTGGTTGTCCCAACAAGGACAAGATTGGAAGAGAGTTATTGCAATGGGCAGAGTATTGCACATAGTTCAATAAATCCTAATTCCACTACTGCTGGCTTCCTCAAGTTACAAAAGTGAAGTTACCTCACTTCCGGTGGCGCCCTCGAGGAAGCAGGTCGCAGGTCGGATCACACCCGCCCGCGATGGGCAAACGGACCTGTTTTGCAGGATTTCTTCAGGACCTGGCGGCCTGAATCGGTGGAGGAGACGAAGGGAAGAGGTTTTCCTCCCGGGGTATGGACAGTCGGACCAGAAGTGGTCGAGTGGAGCGGCGAAGTACGAAGCAGGAGCAGCGTGGACCCCAGACCGGGCGGCGAAGCATGGCGGCCAGCAGGGAACAGGGAGCGGAGGCTCACTGGCCAAGGGAGCAGCAGATGGAGTTTTTCCGGAGCTGCTTCGCCGACTTGAAGAGGGACACGTTGGACCCGATGAGAGCGGTGATGGATCGAATGGTCGAGGCGCAGGCGGCCCAAGAGAAGGCGCTCAGGGAGGTCGAGGTGAAGCTCTCCACCCAGGCGGACACAGTAACGGAGTTGGAACACGAGGTAGAGGAGCTGAACGCCCGCCAGAGGAGGATGCAGGAGCAGCTTGAAGAGCTGGGGAACAGAGCCAGGAGGCAGTATTTGAGGGTTGTTGACCTCACCGAGGGCTGTGAGGGATCGGATGCGGGCGCATACGTGAAAGGTATGCTCGAGGCGCTGATGGGGCCGGAGGCCTTCCCTCGACCCCTGGAGTTGGATGGGGCGCATAGAGCCTCCGCAAGGAAGCCCAGGACGGGTGACCGACTGAGGCCCTTGGTGGTTCGCTTTCACCGGCTTGCCGACAGGGATCGGGTGCTGCGATGGGCCAAGGCGGAGAGGAGCAGCAGATGGGAGAACTGCGAGGTGCGCATCTACCAGGACTTGGGAGCAGAGCTGGCCAAGAGGCGTGCAGGATTCATCAAGGTAAAGGCAGCCCTCTTCAAAAAGCAGTTTGGGAGCTTTCAACAGGGAGGGGGGGGGGGGGGGGGGGAGGAGAGAGGAAGAGGGGCCCTGCAAAGGGGGTCCCGCGCTTGGTACCTTTTGGCGGGAGACCGGGGCCTCTGATAGGGGGATGGGCTAGGGGCTGGGTAAGAGACTTGAAAGGGCACAGGGAGATACATTCAGGTTAAAGGGTCTTTGGGGTGTGGGGGGAGGGCCCGAGCATTCGGGCGGGAGACAGCCATGCGCCAAGGGCAGGCCTCGGGGGGGGGGGGGGGGCGGTCGAGAGAGGGGGGGGGCGGTCGAGAGAGGGGGGGCAGCCGAGAGGGAGAGCAGAGAAGATTTAAGAGGGTAAGGGGGGGGGGGGGGGGATCAGAAATCCCCGGGGGAGATAGTCGCTTGCAGGGACTAGCATAGGAAACTGACAGCAGCAGCACCCGGGGGGGAGGGGAAGTGGGTGGGGGGGGGGGGGGGGGGTTAGAGCCACATTAGGTTAGTTGAGCACGTGGGGCATGGGTAAATAGAGCTGGTTGGGGAAGTACTTTATTAATATGTTTATTCTCTCCCACTGTTCGTTTTCAATATGTTAAGGCTTTTGTATATGGCCTTTTTTCTCTGTAAATGTCACAAATCTGTTTTAAATAAAAAATTTCAAAAGAAAAAAAAAGTGAAGTTACCTATTTTGGTTGGAAAAGTGGTAGTTTTGAAAAGACAGCAAAATGTTAGTATTCAGAGGGTGTCCTTGTGTAAAATCACAGAAAGGTAACGTGCAGATACACCAAATAGGGAAGCAGGTGGTATGTTAACTTTTATTACAAAGTTATTGGAGTATATGAATAAAGAAATCTAGTTGCAATTATATATGGCATTGGTGAGACCACGTCGAGTTTTGTGTACAGTTTTGGTCTCTTTACCAAGAGAAGGATACATTTGCTTTAGAGGAAACAAAACTAATTATTGTGATGAGGAAATTGTCCTCTGAGGAGAGACTGAGTAGACTAGGTTTATATTCGCTAGAGTTAAAAAGAATGAGAGGTGTTCTCATTGAAACATGTAAAATTCTTAAGGGATTGACAGTGTACATGCTAAATAGCCATTTCTGCCGATAGTCTAGGGATCCCAGTCGCAAAATAAGTCGTTGGCTCGTTAGGACTTAATTTAACAAATATTTCTTCACTCAAAGGGTTATGAATTTTTGGAATTCTCTACCTGAAAAGACTGAATGCTGAGACATTGAATAAATTAAGGACAAAGATCATTAGATATTTGGATACTATGGGAATCAAGGGATTTCAGGATGGAACAGGGAAGTGGATTTGACATGGAAAAATTACCATGATCTTACTGAATGAGCAGGCTCGAATGGCCAAAAGTCCTACTCCTGGTCCGATTTATTTTGTTCTTGTGTTCTTCTGAGGGATACCTGCAAGAAGGTAATGGAGTCCATCTTTAAATCTGCTGCTCTGATTACATCATTTGGGTATGACAACAATTTTAACCAGAGTCAGTGCAGACAACTATTGTGGCTTCCCACCAGGCCAAAAATAGCCCAGAAATTTAAGTTTAATTGTGGAATAGGAAGAGCGGGAGTCCTCACAAGTCCTCCAGATTCTTTCTCGAGTGTTGTGGACAGTTCCTTCTGGTAGCAGCTTCCTGCTGCCTCAAACGCTCCTACCTCCTGCCAGCCAGCCGGCTAGCACTCCCACCAGGATCAGGCAGAAGGCTGAAACAGCTGAGACATATGAGGCCCAGCAGTTATAATATCCTGGGCAGGATTCTCCGTTGCCCCACGACGATATCGTAATTGGCAATTGGGCGGAGAATCCTTTCTGCCGCCGGTATGACGCTGGTTTTCGAGTTTCAGCCACCTCGAAACCAGAGTCATCACGTCGCACGCTGCACGCCATTGGAATGGCATTGGTGCATCATCGAAAGGCCCTCCCCCTTTGCTCCACTCCTATGGGTCGAGTTCCCGACCGCGCAGTTGACATGTGGTCTGAACGCTCGGGAACCCGGCGTGGCAGCCTTGGACTGTTTCAAGCACCGCCACAGTCGACTGGGAGCCGTGCTGCTGGCCGGGGGGGAGCTTCTGCGAGAGTTGGGCGGACTGGTGGGGGGTGGCCAGGGGTTGTCCAGTGGGGCCGTATTTGGCAGGTCGGGTCTGTGCACGCCGGCACCAAGTTGTACGGTGCGACCACTGCAGGTCGTCGCCATGTTCATGCGCGGCCACGGACCCGGCCATTCTCCGGCTGTTTTTGGCGCGGGAGCCGAGAGTTTGACCCGGCGCCACTGCTAGCCCTTCACCGGTCCCGGAATCGGTGAGGGTTCGGCGCCGATTTTGGTGTCATAAAACACCTCAGTTCCCACGCCGGTGTCGGCAATTAGCCGCAGAATCAGATAACCCAGCCCCCTAGGTTTCATGTTGCGCTGGTTTCGATAGTTTGCTGTCCTTGCTTGTGTGGCTCCTGGCTCTGAATTAAAACCAGCATGATAGTATGATCAGGAATAAAGTCGCCATAGTCCCAGGTGACCAGAGGCTGCTTTCCCCTTTGAAGAGGAGAGCTGATTGGTGGAGATTTAACCAGGTGAGGATCACCACACCTTAGGCGAAAGTCAAGGTTGTGAAGGCCTCAGCTGGCATGGGAAATGAACCCGCGCTGTTGGCCTCACTCTGCAACATGAATCAGCTGTCATGCCAATTGAGCCAAACCGGCCCACAATCAGGAATAAATAATCAGGGACTCACAATTAATTTTTATTTCACTGCATGTTATAGAAGAACTGCACATCTTGTATACATCATAATAAAAGCAAATTACTGCAGATGCTGGAATCTGAAGCGAAAGAGAAAATGCTGGAAAATCTCAGCAGGTCTGGCAGCATCTGTAGGGAGGGAAAAGAGCTAACCTTTCGAGTCCGATGACTCTTTGTCAAGCTTTGACAATTTTCCAGCATTTTCTCTTTGTGTACATCATAGCCTCTTAACCTGGCTTACGGTTATATTATTTTATGTGATATACAATTGTAATCCCTTTCACAGGTCTTAAAGTAATCAGTAACACCTCAGAATTCTGTTGCCAAACAATGAAATCAGAAGAATCGCAAGTATCCCTTTATCTTTGAAAACATTTTTCAGGGCAATGTTAATTATAAGAACAAAGACAGTTATCTCTGGAGAACTGGTAACTTAGGGCCATGTGGAAAGATTAGATCAAAATACAAACCTTACATCTCGGAATAGCCCCTAAAACACACACAGTCGTATTTAATTAATTCTCTAAAGGGTTCATTTGTACGTACTTAATAAAAGAAGAATTTTAGAAAGACCAAGAACAAGTCTCCTATTACAATAGATATGAAGGATTCCAGAGCAATGGTCATGTCCCAAAAAGGAAT
Source organism: Scyliorhinus torazame (assembly GCF_047496885.1). NCBI lineage: Eukaryota > Metazoa > Chordata > Chondrichthyes > Carcharhiniformes > Scyliorhinidae > Scyliorhinus > Scyliorhinus torazame. The sequence goes on along the minus strand of NC_092716.1, from coordinate 83,639,548 downwards.
CCTTTTGTTACAAATTTACACTGGTGTCAGGTATGTCTGATTGATGTATTTTGGTGAGTGGAGTTCAGAAACAAATGCTTAAAATTCAAACAAATGATTTATCATCCACTTAAGAATAGTACACAATAATTAATGTAGTACACATGTATTCAGTGTACCTTTCTCGCTGGAAAATATTCCCCAAATATAAATTTCTAATTTCTTTCTCCCATAACATTTCAAGCTCATTAAATTATAGGTTATTTCCCTGACCTGCTCCCAGATTTCTTGTCAATGCTGCTCCACAACCAATCCCTTTGATGTCTGAAGGCATGTTTATCTTCTCGTCTTCTCTGTTGCAGCAAATCTCTTGCCTGCTCTGCACTACCAAAATTCACAGCCTGGAACTCAATAAGACACAAACCAGTTATGTGTTGCTATCATAAGTCAATAGTTCTCAAAATATTTTTGTTGGATGAACCTTTTTACAAATGGATTTGTAATCATGGATCTTCTATCTAAATTATAAAACTATATAATACTCATAATACAAAAGTGCTGCATGTAAATAACATCTTAATGTTTTTACAAAATTGGCTAATTACTTAGCAGCAATTGAGGACTGTTCCATTGATGTAATAGACAACGATGAGACAAACCAGAGAACCCAGAAATCAAGGATAAGTAGAACTTCATTGAGATTCCAGAGCACGCCAATTGAATTGCTTCCAATACAGTTAAAGACTTTGAATTGCTTTCAATACAGTTAAAGACTATCTGTTAATAGCATACATTCAGAAGCAGTTCACAGATCACTTCCAGTACAAACAGCTATTAGTCACATCAGTATTATCTAGCGGTTTTAACAAACTCAAGACACCTCACTATTTTAATTTTAAAAGTAAAGGTAGGATAATGTCACCATAGTCCCAGATGACCACAGGCTAATTTCCCCTTTGAGGGGGAGAGCTGACTGGTGGTGATTTAACCTGAGGGTTACCACACCTCAGGTGAGGGGCAAGGTTGAGAAGGCAGGGCCTTCATGAATAACCTCAGCCGGTACAGGGATTGAACCCGCGCTGCAGGCCTTGCTCTGCATCAAACCAGCTGTCTAGCCAAGTTTGCTAAACCGGCCCTTTTTAAAAGTAATTTGCCATAAACATGCAAGTTTCCTTCCCTCCAATTCTAGTGTACTTACTTGAAAGTGACATTATCTGCAACATTTTATTGATCTGTGCAAACCCAGCCAATTTCTCAGTGTTAGTTAATCATGCGAGGAATTTACATACGGCAGCATGGTAAAAGATATAAGTAAATCAAACTGACAGTTTTTTACACAAATACGGGAATCAAACCAACGAGAGATTAACAGAAGATGCTGGAAGTACTCGGCCGGCCAGGCAGCATTGTAATGGCATTTGCTCACTGCATGAGCCCAAAGTGAACATGAGGCTCCTGGCTGAAAACCAGGGCAGCCAAGTGGCGAGTGGTCAGGAGCGTCGGGGATGGACGATGTGTCCAATATTGTGCCAGGCTAACACTACTGTTAATTTATACAAAACGGGCAGCTTGCTTTTTTCTCCCCTTTATGTGGCTCCCGTTAATTGTATGGAAATATGGCTTAAGTGGTGATAATTGGTTTCTTGCCACACTACGGCGAGATCCCGATTTTGTCTATGGGAGCAGGCCAGTTACATCGCAAACGGTTCTCGCTTTTGGCCACTCCTGCTATTCATCGGCCTCGTTTCACTTGAGCGGGAGCGGAAAGAGGCCGGAAAATCGCTCCCACAGAATTTATATGGCTGGTCCAGTTACGGTTCAGGATGTTGATTGTGGGGGATTTAGGAATGCTAATGCTGTTAAATGTCAAGTGGAAACTGTTACATTTTTCCTGGTTGGAGGTGGTCATTGCCTGGAATTTGCCTCTTATCATTCCAAGTCTGAACATTATCCACGCTTAGCTGCATGTGGGTATGGGCAGCTTCAATTTTATTTTTTCTTTTAGAAAACATTTTATTGAAGTATTTGTAATTTTTGCAGTTTAACACATTAACATTTCTTAAAGAACCGCGCGGGCCGACACACGCAAAACACCTAAAAGAACAAAAAACAGAAAACAATGTCCCCTACTACCCCTGTCCTATTCCCTAATTAGCCATTTTTTAAGTTCCCTGTCCTTATCTAACATTGCCATGCCTCCTCCCCCCCCCCTTTCCCCTCCCCACCTTACTGCTGACGTTCAATTTTCCTTGAAGAAGTCGATGAACGGTTGCCATCTCTGGGTGAACCCCTGAGTTGATCCTCTCAAGACGAACTTGATTTTTTTCCAGGCTGAGAAACCCTGCCATATCGCTGACCCACACTCCTGCCTTCGGGGGCTCCGAGTCCCTCCATCCCAGCAAAATCCCTCTCCGGGCCACCAGGGAGGAGAAGGCCAGGACACCAGCCTCCCTCCCCCCCCTGTACCCCGGATCTTCCGATACCCTAAATATTGCCAGTTCTGGACTCGGGGTTACCCTCCCTTCCAGGACTTCTGACATAACGTCCGCAAATCCCTGCCAGAATCCCCTCAACTTCGGAGACACCCAAAACATATGTACATGGTTCGCCGGGCTACCCCCACACCGCCCACATCTATCCTTCACCTCCTCAAAGAACCTGTTCGTCTGGGCCGCCTCATGTGGGCCCTGTGGACCACCTTGAACTGGATCAAGCTAAGTCTGGCACACGACAAGGATGAAGTGACTCTCTTCAAGGCTTTTTCCCACAGTTCAATTTCCAGCTCTCCTCCCAGCTCCTCTTCCCACTTCCGCTTCACCTCTCTGATAGGGGCCCCTTCCGACTCCATCAACTCCTTGTATATCTCTAAAACCCTCCCCTCTCCAACCCCTGTTTTTGACATCAGCTTGTTCTGTAGTCCCCTCAGGGGGAGGTGAGGAAAGCTTGGAACCTGCCTTCGTACAAAGTCCCGCACTGAAAGTACCGAAACCCATTCCCACCTGGCAACTCAAACTCCTCCTCGAGTGCCTCCAGGCTCGGGAAACCCTCCTGGATGAATAGGTCCCCAAATCTCTCAATCACTGCCCGCTGCCATCTCTTAAAGCCCCCATCCAGTCCCCCCGGGGCAAACCGGCGGTTGTCACAAATCGGTGACCACACTGACGCCCCCTCCAATGTCATGTGCTGCCTCCATTGCCCCCACACCCTTAGAGCTGCCACCACCACAGGGCTTGTAGAGTACCGAGCCGGTGAGAACGGCAGAGGCGCCGTTAGTAAAGCCTCCAAACTCGTACCCTTGCAGGATGCCGCTTCCACTCGCTTCCAAACCGACTCCTCCCCCACTATCCAAAGTGACCCTTGCCCCACTAGCAGCTTCAGTTTTAAGGAGTCTTGAATGGTGCTAGACGTAATTTTGTGCAATCTTCAGCGAACATCCCCACTTCTGTCTTTATGATGGTGGGAAGGGACTTCCAGTGGCGGCCGTGAGCTGAGAGGTCACACAATAGGTGGCTCTTGTCTAGAAACCTTGGTTAAGGCCCTTTAACCCCAACAAACAGAATCAACCCCCCCATCGATCGCAATGCCGCCCAAAGTGCTGAGGAACCAGCAATCCAGCCGAAAAACGTTCAGCGAGGAGGAGAGAGAAACCCTAGCCTCAGAGAAGGGGAGCCCGCATGTGTAGCACAATCAATCACTCACGAGACGAGATGAGATGGAGTAAATCGATGGCTTTATTACGCAGACTTGTTCCCCAACAGCAGTTACAGAATGCGGCTGCTGGGAGAACCCTGGTTCTTATACTCCGCCTTACTGGGTGGAGCCAGTAGGCGGCTGATCCAATCGGGACCTGGCGTCTATCCACCAATAGCCTCTTGGCATCACAGGGTACCGTAATACCCCGAATGCATACCACCACATTCACCCCTTGTTAAAAAAGAACCCGGCGGGGGTAGTGGGCCGTATGGTGGTAGGGGTTTACAGAGTTGGTACCTGGGATGCCACTAACACAGCAGCAATGCTCCAATATCAAACTACCAGTACTATTTACAATGCCGCTTTTACTGGGCAACTGAATTATTTACAGAGGTATTTCTTGCTTTGTTATAAAGATTCGATGAATCGAATGGGTGCCCTGGTCGTCCTTGCCGATTGTCTCAGCCCCAGTGGTGATGCACCGTCGTCTCTGGGAGCGTAGCGATGTCTCTTCCTCCTTCACTACCTGTTATAACGTGCCTACTTACCATTGGCTGGGAACTAATGACAATCCCACAATCCTGTGGGAGTATGAGCTTCCCCAATGAGGGGGGCGGAGAAAACCATTAGTAAACTCCAAGTGTAAATAAAGCTGGCCAGTTTGGAAACAGCAGGATGGAGTGTGCAGCAAGGGAAGTTGCTGCTGCTGTTATATATATGTTATCGGAAATAAATGTTATTACTTTGTATCCTTAAAACCCGTGCTGGATTCTTCGTGGCCCTCACAAAACTGGCGACGAAGGTTAAAGTGAATAGCTGTCTACACTGCTGAAGCCACCTCCCTGGATTTTTGTTGGATACAGGTTGGAAGTTGTTTTCTATTATACCATGCCTCTGTACGGACGTTTGGATGTTTTTGATGCTGCGCTGGAAAGCTGGAACCAGTACACACAACGGATGCGTTACTATTTCCGGGCAAACAATATCACTGAAAACGACGCCAGGTGGTCATATTGCTCACCGCCTGCGGCCCGCATACGTTTGGGGTGATTAGGAGCCTTACGTACCCAGCTGCGCCGGACACCAAAACGTTTGATGAACTTGTGAATATAGTGGGGCAACATTTTAACCCAACCCCGTCCACGATAGTCCAGCATTACCGGTTTAATACCGCTGAGAGGACCCCTGGAGAATCCCTTGCCGATTTTCTATCCAGGCTACGCAGGATTGCGGAGTACTGTGACTATGGTGAGACCTTGTCAGAAATGTTACGTGACCGTTTGGTTTGCGGTATTATCAATGCGGCTACCCAGAGAAAGTTGTTAGCTGAGCCAACATTGACTTTTCAACAGGCCATTCAAATGGTATTGTCCCGAGAGAGCGCTAAACGAGGAGTGCAGGAGCTACAGGGAATGGAAGTGCATGCCTTGGGGCGCAACCCCTTCCGTCCGAAAACATCCCCCCGCACTCCTGAGGTACCTTGGGCGAGGCAACGTCCGGACCGACGCCAGTGGCCGTCGGACATTCCTCCCCGAAGGGAGCCTTCTCCAGAACCAATGGATGAGGAGCCATGTCCGTGTCAGACTTGTAGGCACCGACCCCGTCGCGGACGGCGGTCCTGGGGACGCCAGAGGCGCCGTCGTTCCGACCGAAACTGGGACCAGCCCAGGGGCCGTAACTGGGACCAGCCCAGGGGCCGTACCTTCCATGTGGATGAACCTGCGGCGACTACTCCTGAGGACGTGGAGACGGAGGACAACTGCCTGCAGCTGCATTGTGTGGTAGCTCCCCGTGTGGCCCCCATTAAGGTGACAGTACGGGTCAATGGCCACCCGCTTGAGATGGAGTTGGACACTGGCGCAGCGGTCTCCGTGATCACCCAGAGGACATTCGACCGCATCAAGCAGGGTATACAGACCCTTACATTAACCGACTCACAGGCCAGGTTGGCCACCTACACGGGGGAACCACTGGACATTGCAGGAACTACAATGACCCCTGTTGTTTATGGACGCCAGGAGGGGCGTTTCCCACTTATCGTGGTGCGTGGCCATGGGCCCAGCCTGTTGGGTCAGGACTGGTTGCGCCATTTGCGGTTGCAATGGCAGCACATCCTCCAAACAGTTTCTGAAGGGGTGACTGAGGTGCGAGGACGATACCCAGATGTAGTCCAGCCTGGTTTGGGGAAAATAAAAGGGGCCGTAGCCCGTATCCAAGTCGAACCAGGAGCCACACCGCGCTATTTCCAGGCGCGCCTGGTGCCTTCCGCCTTGCTCGAGAAGGTAGAAGGGGAGCTCACTCGTTTGGAGAGTTTGGGTATTATCAGGCCCGTCCGTTTTGCTGACTGGGCAGCACAAATTGTACCTGTAATGAAGCCAGATGCCACAGTTCGCTTGTGTGGCGACTATAAACTTACATTGAATACGGCTTCCCGACTCGACCGATATCCAATGCCTCGCATAGAGGATCTCTATGCGAAGCTTGCAGGTGGACTCTCGTTCACAAAATTAGATATGAGTCACGCCTACCTGCAGTTGGAGCGGGACCCTGCCTCCCGACCATATGTAACGATTAATACACACCGGGGCCTGTATGAATATACACGGTTGCCCTTTGGAGTATCCTCTGCCTGCGCAATTTTTCAACGTTTTATGGAGGGCATTTTGAGAGGTTTACCACGTGTTGCTGTCTACTTAAATGACGTTTTGATTACAGGGACGTCGGAACAGGAACGTTTGGAAAATCTGGAGGCTGTCCTTAGACGCCTTTCGGAGGCTGGAGTCCGTTTACGTCGCACAAAGTGCGTATTTCAGGCAAAGGAAGTAGTCTACCTAGGTTATCGGGTGGACCGCGAAGGTTTGCACCCTGTCGCAGAGAAGGTGCGTGCAATTCAACAGGCCCCCGCCCCGACTGACACTTCGCATCTTCGTTCTTTTCTCGGTCTCGTAAACTATTACGGGAAGTTCCTCCCCAATCTGGCAACTACGCTGGCCCCTTTGCACCTTCTGCTAAAGAAAAATCACACCTGGGTTTGGAGTCAGCCGCAAGAAACCGCTTTCCGGCGGGTAAAACAACAATTGTCGTTGTCTGGGTTACTAACCCACTATGATCCTGGAAAGCCTTTGCTCGTCACATGTGATGCATCCCCGTATGGTATTGGGGCCGTCCTGTCCCACAAGATGGAGAATGGGGCCGAGCGACCGATAGCTTTCGACTCCCGCACATTGACTGCAGCGGAGAGAAAGTATGCGCAGATCGAGAAGGAGGGCCTGGCAGTGTTTTTTGCGGTGAAACGCTTCCACCAGTACGTGTATGGCCGCCATTTCACTATCGTGACTGATCATAAGCCTCTGCTGGGACTTTTACTAGAGGGGATAAGCCAATACCGCCCATTGCTTCCGCATGGATCCAGCGCTGTGCTTTGTTGCTTGCTGCATACGAGTATTCTCTGGAGCACAAACCAGGTACGCAGATAGCAAATGCGGACGCACTGAGCCGATTGCCTTTATCGACCGGCCCCATGTCGACCCCCACGACCGGTGAGGTGGTTGCAACCCTAAATTTTATGGACACCTTGCCTGTCATGGCATCACAGATCCGTGAGTGGACCCAGACGGAGCCAGTCCTGTCAAAGGTTCGGCACATAGTCCTGTATGGTGGGCAGCATAGACAGCTCCCAGGCGAGTTGCGGGCATTTTCCTCCAAGCTGTCAGAATTCAGCGTGGAAGACGGCATCCTCTTGTGGGGGACGCGTGCGATTGTCCCGGAAAAAGGCCAGGAGCTGATACTAACAGACTTGCACAATGGGCATCCAGGTGTGACCAAAATGAAAATGTTGGCCCGGAGTTATGTCTGGTGGCCAGGCCTCGACACCGACATTGAGAAGGTGGCCCAAAACTGCTCCATTTGCCACGAGCAGCAGAAGCGTCCGCCGGCCCCGCCCCTACATCACTGGGAATGGCCAGGGCGGCCTTGGGCACGCTTGCATGCAGATTTCGCAGGCCCTTTTCAAGGATCCATGTTCCTTCTATTAATTGACGCCCAGTCTAAATGGCTAGAGGTGCATAAGATGCAGGGGACAACGTCCTGCGCAACAATTGAAAAGATGCGTTTGTCGTTTAGTACGCATGGCCTCCCCGAAGTGCTGGTCACGGATAACGGCACTCCATTCACGAGTGAGGAGTTTGCGAGGTTCACGAAGATAAACGGCATACGCCATATCCGCACTGCCCCTTACCACCCGGCTTCAAATGGGTTGGCAGAGATTCAAAAGTGGCCTAAAGAAGCAGTCTTCCGGATCAATGGACACGAGACTGGCTCGCTTTTTGCTTACGTATAGGACCACCCCCCATGCGGTGACTGGGGTAGCTCCCGAGAACTCCTAATGGGCCGGAGACTTTGCACACGTCTTAGTATGGTTTTCCCGGACATTGGCGCAAAAGTATGCCACACACAAGAACGGCAGTTTGCGCCCGGTGACCCAGTGTTCGTTCGGAATTTTGCTGGTGGTGCTCAGTGGGTTCCTGGTGTAATCTTTCGCCAAACGGGCCCTATATCTTACCAGGTGCAAGTCCAGGGTCGTCTCCAGCGCAAACATGTAGACCACGTTCGGTCCAGAAGACTATCCCCTCAAAGGATTCCCCGCCCCCGGAGCTCATTTCTACAGCCGCAGAGACCAGAGACAAGGGAAGGTAGTCCTCACAATCTTCCACTGGTGCCTCACTCGAAGCCTGCGCAGGTCGTTACAGAACCGAATGGAGATAGAGACGCTGACATGACGGAGGCAGCAGACTCTGACTCCGAGATGGAGACACAGGCTGCATCAGATGGGGAATCCTCGGGTCCACGGGCCGTGGATGTACAACCGTTGCGCCGTTCATCACGGAAGCGCCGGTCTCCGTCTCGTTACACGCCTCCTGATCCAGCGCCGCGTGCAAATGGTGTCCAGCCTGCGGCAAAACAAGTCCGACGCCCTCCTTCGCCAGGGTCTTCGGTGGATTCCTTGGACTTTGGGGGGGAGGGATGTTATAACCTGCCTACTTACCATTGGCTGGGGACTAATGACAATCCCACAATCCTGTGGGAGTATGAGCTTCCCCAATGAGGGGAGCAGAGAAACCATTAGTAAACTCCAAGTATAAATAAAGCTGGCCAGTTTGGAAACAGCAGGAAGGAGTGTGCAGCAAGGGAAGTTGCTGCTGCTGTTATATATATATATGTTATTGTAAATAAATGTTATTACTTTGTATCCTTAAAACTCGTGCTGGATTCTTCGTGGCCCTCACAAAACTACCCCTAGGCGGGACTGGGGGAAGGATCGATCCACCCGGGAAGGGGGCGGCTGTGGGATGCGCCGGTGGGAGGGAGGGGGTGTTTGGTGTTGGGGGGGTGTGTGGAGCTCCAGCGGGCGCCAGGTCCCGCAGGGAGACCGTGTCCTGTCGGCTGTCGGGGTATGCCACGTAGGCGTATTGAGGGTTCGCGTGGAGGAGATGAACCCTCTCGACCAACGGGTCCGATTTGTGCGCCCGCACAGGTTTTCGGAGCAGGATGGGTCCCGGGGCTGCCAGCCAGGTCGGGAGTGACGTTCCGGAGGAGGACTTCCTAGGGAAGACAAGGAGGCGTTTGTGAGGTGTTTGATTTGTCGTGGTACTAAGCAGCGACCGGATGGACTGGAGGGCATCCGGGAGGACTGCCTGCCAGCGGGAAACTGGGAGACCTCTGGACAGTAGGGCCAGCAGGACGTTCTTCCAGACCATTCCGTTCTCCCTCTCGACCTGACCGTTCACCCGGGGGTTGTAACTGGTCGTCCTGCTCGAGGCGATGCCCTTGCTGAGCAGGAATTGACGCAGTTCGTCGCTCATGACGGAGGAACCCCTATCGCTATGTATGTAGGCGGGGAAACTGAACAGTGTAAAGATGGTGCAGAGGGCTTTAATGACCGTGGCTGCGGTCATGCCGGGGCAGGGGACGGCGAATGGGAACTGGGAGTACTCGTCAACCATGTTCAGGAAGTACGTGTTGCGGTCGGTGGAGGGGAGGGGGCCTTTGTACTAAAGTACTAAAGGGCCATTGGGGCCAAAGGGACCCAAAACCACTTCCTCCATTTTTGTCAGCAACAAACAAGGTAAAAGAAAATGGTGGGTCGCCCAGGTCGGCCGGCATGGGTCGTGAAGGTCGGCTGGGTTGGGTCCCGAAGGTTGGCCAGTTGGTAAAAATGGGTCCTCGGAAAAAAAGTTTGAAGAAAACTGCTCTACATAGCCACCTAAGGCCAGAATTAAACCCGGGTCCTTGGCGCTGTGAGGCAGCAGTGCTAACCACTGTGCCGCCGTGCTGCCCAGTAAACCATAACCATCGTTTTTCTTAATGTATTTTATTACAAACGTATCAAAACAGGGTTCAGTGAACAAACATCCCGGGAAACAGGTTTCCCAGCAATCAACGATACAGTCTGTACAGATTTTTCCCCTTTTTCACACCCCCCTCCCCGCGACGAACAGCCCCTCAAACACTGTCACAACAACCCCCACCTTTCCTCAAACCCCCCTGAAGAGCCCCTTAACTCATACTTTATCTTCTCTAATCGCAGGAAGTCGTACAGATCACCCAACCAAGACCCGGTGGCGATGCCGACCACCACTCCAGCAAAATTCGCCGCCGTGCAATCAAAGAGGCGAAGGCCAAGACATCGGCCTTCCTCCCCTCCATGAACTCCAGCTTCTCTGAGACCCCAAATATCGCCACCAAAGGGTTCGATCCACCTCCTCCTCCACTATCCTGGCTAAGACCACGAACACTCCTGCCCAGAACCTTCCCAATTTTTCACAACCCCAAGACATGTGCGCGTGATTCGCTGGCCCCCACCCACACCTCTCGCACTCATCTGCTACCCCTGAAAGAACCCACTCATTCTTCACCGAGTCATATGCACCCTGTGCACCACCTTAAACTGTATCAGGCTCATCCTTGCCCACGAGAAGGTCCCGTTTACCCTACGCAGTGCTCACTCCTGCTCCCCAATTGATCTCAACTCCCAACTCCGCTTCCCATTTCTCTTTGATCTTCACCACCCGCTCGCCTCCCTGCTCCCCCAGCCACTTGTAATTTATCTCGATTCTTCCCTCCCCTTCCACATCCAGGAGCAGCAATCATTCCAGCAGGGTGTATCCCAGCAACCTAGGGAATCCCCTCCAGACCTTTCGTGCAAAGTCCCTAACCTGCAGATACCTGAACTCACTCCCCCTCGGCAGCTCTACCCTCTCTCTTAGCTCCTCCAGACTGGCGAACCCTTCCTCCAAATACAGATCCCTCACCTTGACCAGCCCCACTTCCCTCCACCTCCTGTATACACTATCCACCCCCCCCCCCCGGCTCAAACCCATGATTCTCGCACAGCGGCGTTAGCACCGACATCCCTTCCACCCTATAATGCCTGCTCAACTGATTCCATATCTTCACTGTGGACTGCATCACCGGGCTCCTTGAATACCGACTCGGAGCCATTGGCAACGCTGCCTTCACCATGGCCCTCAAACTAGACCCCTTACAAGTTTCCTCCTCCATCCTAACCCACTCTACCCCTTCTCCTTCCCACCACTGCCGCACCTTGTCCACATTCGCCATCCAATAATAATGAAGCAAGTTCGGCAACGGCAACCCCCCCTGCTGCCTCTGCCTCTGTAGCAGCGTCCTCCCCACCCTCGGCACCTTCCCCGCCTATACAAAGTCAGAAATGATCTTGTCCACTTTCCGAAAAAAGGCCTTTGGTATAAAGATCAGGAGAGCTTTTGAAAGATAAACAAGAACCTCGGCAGAATATTTATTTTCACCACTTGGACCCTCCCTGCCAGCGTTAAGTGCAGTGTATCCCACCTCTTAAGATCCTCCCTAGCCTCCTCCACTAGTTTCACTTGTGGAACGCCGTCCATTCCCTCGCTACCCAAATCCCCAAATACCTAAACCTATCCCTCGCTACCGTAAATGGCATCCCTCTAAATTAGCCCGCTGTGCCAACTCATTCACCGGGAATACCTCACTTTTCCCTACATTCAGCTTGTAAACCATAACCTTAGTTATAGGTTTGAGATCCTGGTCCTCAAGTATTCTTTCCCTTGCTTGGTCGAAGGCTGAGCTGACACCTCGGAGGCAATGATGAATTTCATCATCTATGTCAGCCTTCATTGAGTGGAGGCTCCCAAGATATGGAACATTGTCTACATAAATCGTAATCGTAACTTCATTGAGAATGAAATAAAAACTGAAAATGCTAGAAACACACAATAGATCAGTCATTTTCTGTAAAGAGAAAGGACAGGCTATAACGTTTCAGGTTTGTAACTCTTCATCAGAATTGAAGACATTGACAAACCTTCTTTAAGAAGTACTGTGTTAAATAGGAGCACAACATTTCCTTTCTCCCGATAAATAATCTTTCTTTCAAAATAAATATTTCTTCGATCTAGAAATTGGTCACACTGCCCTGGCAAAATCAGTAAAACTAATTATACATTAAATATATAAATTAGGGCAGCACAGCGGTGCAGTGGTTAGCACTGCTGCACTGAGGACCCGGGTTCGATCCTGGCCCCGGGTCACTGTCCGTGTGGAGTTTGCACATTCTCCCCGTGTCTGCATGGGTCTCACCCCCACAACCCAAAATGTGCAGGGTAGTGGATTGGTCACGCTAAATTGCCCTTAATTGGAAAAAAATAAATAATTGGGTACTCTAAATTTATTTTTAAAAAGTTATACATAACGACATTACCTCTAACACATGATGGTTGTGGGGTTAAACCAAATGCTGATATAACTCAGGAGTGGAAAAGGTGGTGGAGCAGTTTGGCAAGAGTTAACAGGATTACTTCCGTCTTGTTCGCATCGAGTTCCAGGAAGCTATTTATTATTTCAGAGAGTATTGTCTAAATTGGGACAACACGATAAATGTATATTAGTGAAATGCATTTAGATTTATATGAAGATTTATTTTTTAAAAGCGTATTAAAATCAGAATAGGTTTCTTCATTAGTTCCGAAACTCACGGTTATCAGTCTGTGTGTCATTTAATACCTTTAAATGTCTTTGAGTCTCTTGCACCTTGAGGCTTACCTGTCAGTCTGATTAATCGGAACAATGTGTGCTGGCTCGATGCGCATGCGCACCAACAGGCGGGTGGCACGCACTGCGCATGTGCGCGCTTGGGGACGGTTTGGGGCCTGCGAGCGCCAAGCGGTCGGACTGGGCCTGGCTGAGAGACAGTGCGGACAACACGTACCTCCCCACCCTCTCGGTATGAGATCCCACAACTCGTACATCGGGCGGCCGTGGATTACCGAGCTGTTAATGAGATACGGAGCAGCCAAGTGCCGACAGCGGCCGGCGGCAGCTCAGGTCACTGAGGTAAAGCAGCCGCTTGCTGGGAGGGAGCCTGTCGCTGGAGCTCGACTTGTGTAAATAATGTCACAGATCAGCATCTGCCACCCGCACGCTGATCATCCCATCAACTGGGTTTAAATGCCCTGGAGTCCCTTGGACGTTAGGGATTTTTTGCAGAATATTTGGTTTAGAATACAGCACCGTTGGGTGCTTAAATATAAAAGCCCAGAATATGATCGGGAAAACACTTGAGTGCTCTTATCTCCCGGTGACTGGTTAAAGAGAGCGATTTGTGTTGTTTTGCGAGCGCACGCCCGATTTGTGTTGACAGCTTAAGCTCAGTTGGTTGCACCCTAGTCTCTGTTTAAAAAGTTGGGAGTTCAGACTTCACAGCAGAACCTAACGGGGATAATAATCTTTATTAGTGCCACTAGGCTTACATTAACATTGCAATGAAGTTACTGTGAAAATCCTCTAGTCGCCACACTGCAGCACCTATTTGTGTGATTTCAGAATGTCCAATTCACCTAATAAGCACGTCTTTCGGGACTTGTGGGAGGAAACTGGAACACCCAGAAGGAAAACCACGCAGAGGGGAGAACGTGCAGACTCCGCACAGACAGCGACCCAAGCCGGGAATCGGACCCAGGTCCCTGGTGCTGTGAAGCAACAGTGCTAACCACTGTGCTGCCTATATCTTGGGTGCGGTTCTCCAAAATGGAGACAAAGTCACGACGCCGGAGTGAAAACCGGAGTGGTTCACTCCGACGTCGGAGCCTGCTCCCAGCCCCCTATTGTCCCACCCCCGGGGGGCCAGGAGCGGCGTCGCATATTTCACGCGCGCTGGGCCTTGGTGCCGAGTAAAAAGTGGCGCTGCGTCAATGACGTGGCCGGCGTCACGTAAATGACGTCACCTGCACATGCGCGGTTGCCGTCCTCCCCGAGGCTGCCCCGCAAGAAGATGGCGGATGGATCATGCGGGGCGGCGGAGGAAAGGAGGTCTTCCTTTAGAGAGGCCGGCCCGCCGATCGGTGGGCACCAATCATGGGCCAGACTCCATAGGAGCCCCCCCCCCCCCCCCCCCCCCCCCCCCCCCCGGTGCAGGAACCCCCCTTGACCCCCCCCACAGGCCACCCCCCCCCAGCATTCCTGCGCAGTTCCCGCCGGCATCGACCAGGTGTGGAAGGCGCCGGCGGGAACCTGTCGTGTTGGGCCGGCTGCTCGGCCCATCCGGGCCGGAGAATCGCCGCTCGTCTTTTGGAAATGGCGAGCAGCGATTCTCCGAGCGGCCAGGCGTGATTCTCGCGGCGTTGGTTTGGGGGCAGTGTGGGAGAATTGTGTCGGGGCAGCGTGGCGGGACTCGCGCAGCGCCCCGGCGATTCTCCCACCCGGCAGGGGGGGGGAGAATTCCATCCCTTGTATTAACATAGGCCCTACATAGTCGCCTTAATGTAGTGCTTCCCAAACTATTTTCCAGTGTGATCCAATTTTAACACTTGAAGTGACCTGAGGCAACAGCAAAACAAAATGATTAAAGTTTGTGTATTATAGATCAACATGTAAAATGAAAAACTGAATTTTAAGCACTTTTAAATATATACCTTTGTAGGTTTCATCCAAGCTCTATTCCCTGGTGATAAGAATATTCAATGAATCCCCTCTTGCCCCCACCATGCACATGCCCACATACAAATGAGCTGAGAAAAGAGTGGAGATGAATGAATGTAAGTTGTCTTGACAGTCGAGCAGATATATGGTTGGAATGCAAGCATGTTCTTCATCTCCTTTCTCTTTTTGAGATCTTGGTGCAAAATGGCTGTTCATTTCAGGTGCTTTGAGATACTTCTGGAAGTTTTATAACAAAGGAAGAGCTTACATATATGCAGCGCCTTTCATGACCCCAGGACATCCCAAAGTATTTCATGGTCAATGAAGGGAGGCACACTGGTTAGCACTGATCCGTCACAGCGCCAGGGAGTTGTGCGTGGAGTTTGCACATTCTCTCCGTGTCTGCATGGGTCTCATCCCCACAATCCAAAGATGTGCAGGGTAGGTGAATTGGCTATATTTCCCCCTTAATTGGAAAAAAAAAGGGGTTACTGTAAATCAAAAAAATAAATTAAAAAATGTTTCGGTACAAATTTGAGTCTTTAGCTTATTGCTCATTGGGGATAAATGTTCAGATATTGGGTTTGCAAACACCAAAGAACTGATTTCTTTAAAGGCCAAGTATCGGATGGCTGAATTCAAACAGGAAAAGATTCACCAAACTGCCAAAGGTTGAGATGCAAACTGGCAGTAGAGTCTGAAGAATTGGATTAAAAGCAGCCTTCGCAACTCAATTGTCAGGCAATTGGAGTTATGCACATTCTCCCTTGACTATTGCAATTAGATTTCCACAGATTCTAAGATTGCCCAGGAATTGGTTTTAGAATACAGTTGCACAATCCAATTATAAATGATTTGTCTCCAAGAAAAAAAGATCTCCACAGGCAGTGATTGATTTCACAAAACCACAGTCCAATAGACAACATTATTAAAAATGTAATTTTGGGTTTGGGAAATTATATTAGTGGGAAATAAAGTCTCCAATAGGCTTTTTTTTTTACAGTGAATCCCTAGGAATCTAGGAATACTGAGATTCAGGCTACTAGACTAGAAGGGCTTGAGGTTCATAAGGAGGAGGCGTTAGCATTTCTGGAAAGTGTGAAAATAGATAAGTCCCCTGGGCCAGATGGGATTTATCCTTGGATTCTCTGGGAAGCGAGGGAGGAGATTGCTGAGCCTTTGGCTTTGATCTTTAAGTCATCTTTGTCTACAGGAATAGTGCCAGAAGACTGGAGGATAGCAAATGTTGTCCCCTTGTTCAAGAAGGGGAGTAGAGACAACCCAGGTAATTCTAGACCAGTGAGCCTTACTTCTGTTGTGGGCAAAATCTTGGAAAGGTTTATGAGAGATAGGATGTATAATCATCTGGAAAGGAATAATTTGATTAGAGATAGCCAACACGGTTTTGTGAAGGGTAGGTCGTGCCTCACAAACCTTATTGAGTTCTTTGAGAAGGTGACCAAACAGGTGGATGAGGGTAAAGCAGTTGATGTGGTGTATATGGATTTCAGTAAAGCGTTTGATAAGGTTCCCCATGGTAGGCTACTGCAGAAAATACGGAGGCATGGGATTCAGGGTGATTTAGCAGTTTGGATCAGAAATTGGCTAGCTGGAAGAAGACTGAAAGGGTGGTGGTTGATGGGAAATGTTCAGACTGGAGTCCAGTTACTAGTGGTGTACCACAAGGATCTGTTTTGGGGCCACTGCTGTTTGTCATTTTTATAAATGACCTGGAGGAGGGCGTAGAAGGATGGGTGAGTAAATTTGCAGATGACACTAAAGTCGGTGGAGTTGTGGACAGTGCGGAAGGATGTTACAAGTTACAGAGGGACATAGATAAGCTGCAACGCTGGGCTGAGAGGTGGCAAATGGAGTTTAATGCAGAAAAGTGTGAGGTGATTCATTTTGGAAGGAATAACAGGAAGACAGAGTACTGGGCTAATGGTAAGATTCTTGGCAGTGTGGATGAGCAGAGAGATCTCGGTGTCCATGTACATAGATCCCTGAAAGTTGCCACCCAGGTTGAGAGGGTTGTTAAGAAGGCGTACGGTGTGTTAGCTTTTATTGGTAGAGGGATTGAGTTTCGGAGCCATGAGGTCATGTTGCAGCTGTACAAAACTCTGGTGCGGCCGCATTTGGAGTATTGCGTGCAATTCTGGTCGCCGCATTATAGGAAGGATGTGGAAGCATTGGAAAGGGTGCAGAGGAGATTTACCAGAATGTTGCCTGGTATGGAGGGAAGATCTTATGAGGAAAGGCTGAGGGACCTGAGGCTGTTTTCGTTAGAGAGAAGAAGGTTAAGAGGTGACTTAATTGAGGCATACAAGATGATCAGAGGATTGGATAGGGTGGACAGTGAGAGCCTTTTTCCTCGGCTGGTGATGTCTAGCACGAGGGGACATAGCTTTAAATTGAGGGGAGATAGATATAAGACAGATGTCAGAGGTAGGTTCTTTACTCAGAGAGCAGTAAAGGCGTGGAATGCCCTGCCTGCAACAGTAGTGGACTCTCCAACACTAAGGGCATTCAAATGGTCATTGGATAGACATATGGACGATAAGGGAATAGTGTAGATGGGCTTGAAAGTGGTTTCACAGGTCGGCGCAACATCGAGGGCCGAAGTGCCTGTACTGCGCTGTAATGTTCTATGTTCTAGATTTTCTTTGTGGCATTTCCCATCTTGTAAAATTAATTTGGGTGGGAGGAAGATACATTTACTCTTCTATCCTATCATTCACTTTAGTTGGGTTGATGGGGGCCTGCAGCCTGGATTACAGGGACTGAAAGAGGATAGCTTAATGGAATATAAACACATTTTTTTTCCTGTTCATCTCTTGTCCCTTAAATGCTGAGTAGTTGCTGTGCTGCTGTAATGTTCCACGGACACCAGACATGACGGTACAGTGGTTAGCACTGCTGTCTCAGCGCCAGGAATCCGGGTTTGATGGTGACTTTGGGTGACTGTCTGGGTGGAGTTTTCACATTCTCCGTGTCTGCGTGGGTTTCCTCCGAATGCTCCGATTTCCTCCCATAAGTCCCGAAAGACATGCTTGTTAGGTGAATTGGGCATTCTGAATTCTCCCTCGGTGTACCCGAACAGGCCCCGGAATGTGGCGACTAGGGGCTTTTCACAGTAACTTCATTGTAGTCTTAATGTAAGCCTACTTGTGACAATAATAAAGATTATTATTAACAAAGATGGTGTACATACGCTGAGTGTCAAAATGTGATACCATAGCTATAATTCAGGTATAAATCCAGTCAGACTGATGAACTGACTCGTTTTTCGTTGACTCTCTGTTATGTTGATAGGTGAGACATATTTAGTTGAATCCCAATTCCATTCCAAGCAAACAAGTTCACAACACAAAACTAACCAACTGGCATCAAACGGGCTTTGTTTCTTAAGGTCAAAGCACACATATTGGTGAGTAAAGGGGTAGACATATTAGAAACAAGAAAAAAGAAGCAGGAGGCCATTCAGCCCTTTGAGCCTGCTCCGCCATTCATTATAATCATGGTTGATCATCCAACTCAATAGCCTAATCCCACTTTCCCCCCATATCCTTTGATCCCTTTGCCCTAAATGCTATATCTAACTGCTTCTTGAAAACATGCAATGTTTTGGCCTCAACTACTTCCTGTGGTAACAAATTCCACAGGCTTACCACCTTATTCCTGTAATCCTACCTCATCTGACATCAAGTAATTTTCTTCAATGTTTCATTTTCTATGTTTAATATCTTGATTATTCAGATTGCATTGACAATATTAAGACATTCCCAGCAAGAATGGAACTCCATACCAAATTCCTATGGCCAAAGCAAGTGACTTGGTCAAAGTGGTACTTTTTAAAAGTGTTTTAAAGGTGGAGAGGGGCCGGGAAGAATCACCAGAACCTAGTTCTGAGGCATGGCCACCAATGATGCAGCAACAGAAATTGGGGACCGGCAAAAAGACAGAATTGGAAAAAAACACATCTCAGAAAGGCGTCAGGAGTGATAGGGAACACTGATGCTCATCTTCCCTTCCAAGACAGCCATGATGGCTGTCCTGCAGCAGGGGCCTTCCTTTATAAAGCACCGCACTGACTCTGTCTCAACATGCCCCAAACTCACTTCACTTATATTCTTGTAGCTGACAAGAAAACGATAGTTGGCTCAAACCCTGGTCGCAGAGCTCCAGCGACCATGGCTGGATGTTTGTGCATGGACCAACCTGCCCTCATGCATGACAAAAGCTCATGGGTGAATAATAAGCACTTTTAAGAAATACTACAGAATTTATTGAATCGCTATAGTGCAGAAGGAGGCCATTCAGCGCGATGAGTTTGCACCAACTCTTCTAAAGAGCACCCTAACCTAGGCCCACTCCTCTGTTCCATCTCCACATCCCAGAACCCCACCTAACCTTTGGACACTAAGGGGCAATTTATCATGGCCAGTCCACCTAACCCGCAAAATACCAACTGGCTATTGTGCTGTCCACTGCCCGCTATATATTTCTCTTGAAATACATGTGTACCCATGTTCAAATTGTGTTAAGTTGACAAACTTGGTTTGGGTCAAAATTTGTAATTTAACATGGCTATGTAGATGCAATATATTCTTCAGTTTATTTAATAACAGTTGAGAAATGATACCAGATGCATGCTAATAGCACATACTGATAAAGTAGGTAGCCATCTGTGTTGACAGTAGCTGACTTCTGTTCTATTTGAATCTGGAATGGGTGGTTGGATTTTTAAGTTTCTTTATTAAAACTGAAGTATTCTATTAGTGGAAACACAGTTGGAGGTGTAGTTATCTGTGCTATATCGATATTGCAGTTCATTCAGGCTTTGAAAATATCTTCTGCCTGTAATGAGTTGATATCAATCTATGCTATGCAATTATTTTTTCAACTTAATCATGCAAACATGTATTGTCCACAAAACTAACTTGCTATATGTAAACTGTATATGAAAGTTGAAATATTTTAGACGGTAACAGATACTGCACTGAGTTTCAACAATGTACAAAAATAATCTACAACTCCAAATGATTTTAGCTGTTAAATGCGTTAACTTCATAGATTGCAAATTGCATTATGCTTGCCAGCCAGTTGGGACTTTGCACATTGATATCCTGTAATAATGGCTTGGTGTCTTCAGATTATCTGAGCATATTACTATTCCATCGCAGGTTCTATTTGTGTTGTATAATGTGTTGTGCATTTGCTTTATGTTCGTACTGCATGTATCGGTGATTTGGAAAGGGCAGGAATTTATATTGCTCATATGTATAAACTTTTTCACAGAAATCCGAGAACCTTAATTTAACCATAATTTTGCTAGAAACATGCCTCTCAGTGTTTCCCTGTAATCATAGAGATTTTTGATGTTGAATGCAACTTTATTCATAAATTGTCACCCTTAATTAATTCCTGTATTTGTGTACCTAGCAATTAAAATGTTGCTTCCATGTTGCCTTGTGCGAGTGAAGAGCTGGGCTGCTGCCTTGCTATCCTCGGAGATGATGCTTGAGATACTATGCTGTCAACTATTCCAGATGGTCTGTCTAACTGTACAAGAATATATTAACTCTGATCATAGAGGTAGCTGAAAATATAGTACATTTTAGGAAGGTATTGGTTATCTTTCACAGAACAAAGTAATTGGGGCAAATTTAGTTTGGAGCTGTGACTGAAATTTAACAGCATCATATTATATTCCCTGACTAGTTTTAGTGCACTTTACTATATACATCGACAGGAATCCTGTTTTGCTCAGTCGTATGCGTCTGATAATTTGATACCATATTAGTGATTAAACAAATTGGGTTATGGTTGTTTTCAAATAGAAGCTTTGTTTTGGAATTGATATTCCCAAATGTCAGATTAGTAATTGCACCAAGCTTTTAGAACATCAATTTAAGTGTGGGTTTCTTTATAGTTTGTTCTACCTGAGAACTGGATAAAAGAAGCTGAATATGATGAACCTGCTGCTGTTGTCCATGTATCAGATCTCAAACACTACATTAAGGCGGTGGTGACAAAGGAAGCCAAACGTGACCTAGAGCAGTAAGTATTTACAAATAAAAACACAAACCTATTTTGCTTTGTGTAGTAATTACATTGTTGGTGACCTCAGCAAGGCCAAGTCCTAGGCTGTGCAGCATATTTTTGTTGTAAAAACATCCAACTATATGCTTATCTCTCTTTATGCCTGAAATAAATTTTGCATCTGGCATGCATCTGATACACTGTAAATTGTTACTCAACTTGCCATGCATTGAAAGGCTATATCACACTAGCACTTATTTGATTTAAGTATCATAATCAATGACCTAGGTTCGATCCCAGCACCGGGTCACTGTCTGTGCGGAGTTTATACTTTCTCCCTGTGTCTGCGTGAGTCTCACCCCCACAACCCAAAGATGTGCTTGGTAGGTGAATTGGCCACGCTAAATTGCGCCTTAATTGGAAAAAAAAAGAATTGGATACTCTAAATTTAAAAAAAAGTATCATAATCTACAGCCAACAAATTGCAACAGAGCAGTTCAACAAGCAAAAGGAGCATTTAAAAAAAATCCATCAGCCATAATCCTCTAATTGATCTTAGCTTTAATTGTTTCCCACCTATTGCCGTTTTGTGCATATAATGGCTTCTAGTGCACTTTCCAGCCTTAAAATTGCACTCTATAAGACATGGAATTCTTTTCTTTATTAATTTTTGTTTAATATTTTCTTCTACATTGTGCCACTTATGTATACATAACTTTCAGCCATACCTGATCATCATCTGCATATTTGGCAGAATACACCTGTTTTGATCATCTAACTCAATAAGGTATTATTCCATCCTATTTCTAACCATATTATCATCAGAGGTCTTTCATTTGCTCATATCCATCTGCAATATGTGATGAACAATCAGTTATTCCTAATGCTTGTCGAGATTTATTTATGTGGACCATAGTGAGGAGTACGTCAGGAGTTTGTTGAACAGGTATGAGGTACTTGCTCCCTGTGTGGATATGGAAAAGGGCTGTAGGGAGGATAAGTTAGCTGACCACTGCACTGTGGTACAGGAGGCCATTCAAGTGGGGGGAGCAAAAGGACGAGTGGTAGTTGTAGGGGATTCTATAATTAGGGGATTGATGGCATCCTTTGTAATTGATTGAGAGTCCCGCATAGTATGTTGCCTGCCCGGTGTCAGGGTGAGGGACATCCGTGACCGGCTTGAAAGGATATTGGAGTGCGAGGGGGAGGATCCAGTTGTTGTGGTCCACGTTGGAACAAACAACAAGGCAAGACTAGGAAAGAGGTCCTGTTAGGGGATTATCAGGCAATAGGAACTAAATTAAAGAACAGGTCCTCAAGGATTATAATCTCTGGATTACTACCTGAGCCACGTGCGAATTGGCATTGGGATGAGAAAATTAGGGAAGTAAACACTTGGCTAAAGGAGTGGTGCAGGAAAGAGGGGTGCCATTTCATGGGGCACTGGCATCAGTATTGGAACAGGAGGGATCTGTACCGTTGGGACGGCCTTCACCTGAACCGATCTGGGGCCAGTGTTCTAGCGGAAAGGATAAATAGGGTGGTCACATGGACTTTAAATAGCAAGTGGAGTGGAAGGGAAGGGTGAAACTACAGGAAGAATAATGCTTAATGGGAAGCAAAGCAGCAGGTTAGCACGTGGGGAGGAGAGTTCAACTACAGGGAAAATTTTGAAGAGTTAAGGGGAAGAAGAACTCAGGAGATGTTATTAATGGAGGTGTTAGGATTCAAAAAGAAGGTTAAAAAACTAGCATAAGGGCATTTTACCTGAATGCTCGTAGCATTCGAAACAAGGTAAATGAGTTGACAGCACAAATGAGTATGATTTAGTGGTCATTACAGAGGCATGATTGCAGGGTGGTTACAACTGGGAGCTAAATATCCTGGGGTATCAGACTATTCGGAAGGACAGATAGGAAGGTAAGGGAGGTGGTGTAGCTCTGATATTTAAGGATGGCATCAGGGTGGTACTGCGAGATGATATAGTTTCTATGGAGAAAAAGATTGAATCCATTGGGTGGAAATTAGAAATAGTAAGGAGAAAAGGTCGCTGATAGGCGTAGTCTATAGGTCAACAAATAATACCATCATGGTCGGGCGGGCAATAAACAAAGAAATAACTGATGCGTGTAAAAATGGTACGGCAGTTATCATGAGGGACTTTAATCGACATGTAGATTGGCCAAACCAAGTCCGTCAAGGCAGCCTTGAGGAGGAGTTCATAGAATGTATCGGTGATAGTTTCCTCGAACAGTACGTAATGGAACCTATGAGGGAGCAAACTATCCTAGATCTGGTCCTGTAATGAGACAGGAATAGTTAATGATCTCGTAGTTAGGGATCATCTCGGAAGGAGCGATCACAGTATGGTTGAATTTAAAATACGGATGGTGGGTGAGAAGGTAATATCCAATATTCTTAAACAAAGGAAACTACAATGGGATGGGGGTGGAGTTGGCTAAGGTAGACTGGGAGCGAAGACTTTATGGTGGGACAATTGAGGAATAGTGGAGGACTTTTAAAGCGATTTTTCACAGTGTTTAGCAAAAGTATATACCAGTGAAAAGGAAGGACTAGGAAAAGGGATAATCAGCCATTGATATCTAAGGAAATAAAGGAGGGTATCAAATGGAAAGAAAATGCATCAAAGTGGCAAAGATTAGTTGGGAAACTAGAGTATTGGGAAATCTTTAAAGATCAACAGAAAGCCACGAAAAAAGCTATAGAGTAAACTAGCTCAGAATATAAAAACAGATAACAAAAGTTTCAACAAATACATAAAACGAAAAAGAGTGACTAAGGTAAACATTTGTCCTTTAGAGGATGAGATAGGTGATTTAATAATGGGAAATGAGGAAATGGCCGAGGCATTGAACAGGTATTTTGTGTTGATCTTCACAGTGGAAGACACAAATAACATGCCAATAATTGATGGCAAGGAGGCAATGGCAGGTGAGAATCTAAAAATGATCATTATCACTAAGGGCAAGCTTTAAAAAAAAAAAAAAAATTTAGACTACCAATTATTTTTTTTCCAACTGAGGGGTAATTTAGCGTGGCCAATCCACCTAACCTGCACACCTTTGGGTTGTGGGGGTGAAACCCACGCAGACGCAGGGATAATGTGCAAACTCTTTAAAAAAAATTTTAGTGTACCCAATTAATTTTTTCCAATTAAGGGACAATTTAGCGTTGCCAATCCACCTAGCCTGCACATCTTTGGGTTGTGGGGGCGAAACCCACGCAAACACTGGGAGAATGTGCAAACTCCACACGGACAGTGACCCAGAGCCGGGATCGAACCTGGGACCTCGGCGCCGTGAGGCCGCAGGGCTAACCCACTGCTCCCCTTAATGTGCAAACTCCACACACACAGGGCAGCACGGTGGCGTAGTGGGTTGGCACTGCGGCCTCACGGCGCCGAGGTCCCAGGTTCGATCCCGGCTCTGGGTCACTGTCCGTGTGGAGTTTGCACATTCTCCTCGTGTTTGCATGGGTTTCGCCCCCACAACACAAAGATGTGCAGGGTAGGTGGATTGACTACACTAAATTGCCCCTTAATTGGAAAAAAAATGAATTGGGTACTTTACATTTTTTTTTAAAAACTCCACACACACACTGACCAGGGGCTGGGATCGAACCTGGGTCCTGAGTGCCATAAGTAACAGTGCTAACCACTGCTCCACCGTGCCGCCCCAACACTAAGGGCAAGCTAATGGGGCTAAAGGTAGATAAGTCTCCTGGCCCTGATGGAATGCATCCCAGGGTACTAAAAGAGATGGTGGGGAAATAGCAAATGCGCCTGTGGTAATTTACCAAACTTTGCTGGATTCCGGGCCGCTCCGGCAGATTGGAAAAGAGCAAATGTGACGCCACTATTTAAAAAAGGAGGCAGACGAATGGCGGGTAACTGTAGCCCGGTTAGTTTAACTTCTGTAGTAGGGAAAATGCTTGAATCTATCATCAAGTAAAGAATAGCGAGACACCTGGATAGAAATTGTCACATTGGGCAAACACAGCATGGGTTCATGAAAAGCAGGTCATGTTTAACTAATTTATTGGAATTCTTTGAGGACATTATGAGCGGGGTGGACAACGGGGAACACGGTGGATGTGGTGTATCTGGATTTTCAGAAGGCATTTGACAAGTGTCGTACAAAAGACTATTGCATAAGATAAGGGTGCACAGCATTACGGGTGATGTATTAGCATGGATAGAGAATTGGTTAACTACCAGAAAGCAAAGAATGGGGATAAATGGTATTTTTCTGGTTGGCGACAGTGGTTACTGGTGCGCCTCAGGGGTAAGTTTTGGGACCGCAATTGTTTACAATTTATATCGATGATTTGGATTGAGTTGGGGACCAAGTGTAATGTGTCAAAGCTCACAGATGATACTAAGATGAATGGTAGAGTAAAGTGTGCAGAGCACATTGAACGTCTGCAGGGAGATATAGATAGATTAAGTGAGTGGGAAAGGGTCTGGCAGATGGAGTAACAATCTTGGTAACTGTGAGGTCATTCATTTTGGTAGGAATAACAACAAAATGGACTATTATTTAAATGGTAAAAATTTGCAGCATGCTGCTGTGCAGAAGGACCTGGGTGTCCTTGTGCATGAATCATAAAAAGTTGGTTTGCAAGTGTAGCGGGTAATTAAGAAGGCAAATGGAATTTTGTCCTTCATTGCTAGAGGGATAGAGTTTAAAAACAAGGAGGTTATTGTGCAACCATATAGGGTGCTGGTGAAGCCACACCTGGAGTACTGTGTACAGTTTTGGTTTCCTTACTTGAAAAAGGATGTACTGGTACTGGAGGGCGTGTAGAGGATGTTCACGAGGTTGATTCTGGAGTTGAGGGGATTGGCTTATGAGGAGATACTGAGTAGACTGAGACTATACTCATTGGAATTTAAAAGAATGAGGGGGGATCTGATAGAAGCATATAAAATTATGAAGAGAGTAGTTAAGATAGAAGCAGGGAGATTGTTTCCACTGGCGGGTGAAACTAGAACTAGGGGGCATAGCCTTAAAATAAGGGGGTGCAGATTTAGGATGAGTTGAGGAGGAACTTCTTCACCCAAAGGGTTGTAAATCGGTGGATATCCCTGTCCAGTGAAGCAGTTGAGGCTGCCTCGTTGAATGTTTTAAGGCAAAGATAAATAGATTTCTGAACAGTAAAGGAATTAAGGGTTATGGTGAGCGGGCGGGTAAGTGGAGCTGAGTCCACATAAAGATCAACTATGATCTTATTGAATGATGGAGCAGGCTCGAGGGTCCAGATGGCCTAATCCTTCTCCTAGTTCTTATGTTCTTATGTGAGCTCATTTATTTATGTTTATTCTTGGTGAGATAGATAGTTTTTTTTTGTTACCCATGAGCAAAACATATTGGCTCATTGAATCTGCACCGTCCCTCTGAAAGAGCACCCTACCTAAGTCCAGACCCTTGCCAGGGGCTGGTTTAGCACAGTAGGCTAAACAGCTGGCTTGTAATGCAGAACAAGGCCAGCAGTGCTGGTTCAATTCCTGTAACGCCCCACCCCCCCCGAACAGGTGCCGGAATGTGGCGACTAGGGGCTTTTCACAGTAACTTAATTGAAGCCTACTTGTGCCAAAAAGCTATTATTATTATTATTATTGCCCTAACCCCGTAACCCCACCCAACATTTTGGCTACTAAGGCACAAATGTACAAAGGGATATAAATAGGCTAGGAGAGTGGGCAAAATATGGCAGATGGAGTTTAATGTGGATAAGTGTGAGGTCATGCATTTTGGTTGGAAAAATGGGAAGGCAACTTATTATCTAAATGGGGAGAGACTTTGGGGTGCTCCGTTGCAGAGGGCTCTGGGGATCCTCGTTCATGAGTCTCAGAAAACTAGCATGACCTCTGCGGTTATCTTTGCCAGACCAAATTAAGTTTTGTGGCGGGGAGTTGGATTGGGGCTCCCCTAACGGGGATGGCATCTAATGGTTTTCTCTGCCCACGCCCTACTTGTTTTCATTCATATCAGAAAATTGCTGTCTGTGGTGTTTAGGCATTCTCTGTCTGTGTGGGTTTCACTCCACGGAAAGATGTTCAGGGTACGTGGATTGGCCAAGCTAAATTCACTCTTAGTTGGGGGAAAAAGAAAATTGGGCACTCTTTTAAAAAAAAAAAAGGAAAACTAGCATGCAGGTACAGATGGTAATAAAGAAAGCAAATGGAATTTTGGCATTTATAGCTAAAGGAATAGAGTATAAAGGTAAGGAAGTGTTGTTGCAACTATACAAGGCATTGATGAGAGCACACCTGGAGTATTGTGCACAGTTTTGGTCCCCTTATTTGAGGAAAGATGTAGTGGCATTGGAGACAATTCATAGGAGGTTCACTAGGTTGATTCCAGAGATGGGGGGGGGTGGATTCTTCCCCCCAACTTTTCTGCCCCGACCGGCTGTCGGGATTCTCCGTTACGCCAGCCGGTCAATGGGGTTTCCCATTGTGGGGCAGCCCCCACACCGTCGGGAAACCCCCGGGCGCCGGCATAACGGAGAATCACGCCGGCGGAGAATCCGCCCGAGGGGTTTGTCGTATGAAGAAAGATTGAACAGTTTAGGCCTACACTCTTTAGAGTTTAGAAGAATGAGGGAGATCAAATGGAAGTATACAAGATGGTAAAAGATATGGATGAAGTAGACGTGGAGCGGAAGCTTCCTCTTGTGGGGCATTCTAGAACAAGAGGTCATAGGATAAGAGGTAGCAAATTTATAAAAGAGTTGAGGAGAAACTACTCGCAAAGGGTTGTGAATCTGTGAAATTCGTTACACCGGAGTGTGGTGGATGCTGGGACAGTGAGTAAATTTAAGGAGGAGTTAGACAGATTTTTAATTGGTAATGGGTTGAAGGGTTATGGAGAAAGGGCAAGACGGTGGAGTTAAGGTCAGAATGAGATCAGCCATGATGGAATGGTGGAGCAGACGCGATGAGCCAAATGGCCTAATTCTGCTTGTATCTTTTTAAAAATAAATTTAGAGTACCGAATTCATTTTTTTCCAATCAAAGAAAAATTTAGTATGGCCAATCCACCTACCCTGTACATCATTGGGTTGTGGGAGTGAGACCCACGCAAATACGGTCTTCTCCTATATCTTAGGAGCTTATCATGGCCTAGCCATCTGACCTGCACATCTTTGGATGTGGGAGGAGACCCATGCAGCCACAGAGAGAATGTGCAAACTCCACACAGTCACCCTAGATTGAAATTGAACCAAGGTCCCTGGCACTGTAAGGCAGCAGTGCTAACCACTGAGCCACCGTGCTGCCCTACAACTTAATTTTCCACTTTCAATTTATTATTGTTTGATCCATATTAATAAAGTGAATATTAACAGTCACCTGGCCAATCTGAGCTAGTTAGATCTTGGAGAATCAAATGAGGCAAGTATGGCAAAACCATGTTGCACTATAGCCTGCATGTGCTTTATTTACTTTACAACCTGTGTCTGCTCTGTTGCCCTCCCCATCCACAATCCTTGTTTCCTCGGTTTACCAATAACTGAAGGCCCCTGCAATTTATTGCAGCTACTGCCCTGCTTCGATTTGAAATTTTCTCCTGCTTTCACCCAAGTCTGCACTCTTCAGATTGTGCAAAGAAAACGGAAAATGTACTGCCAAAGGCTCATTCAAATTGCGTTAAGAATTGATACAATCATTTAAATATTCTATTCATAGTTGCACCTGTATCACATACTCTTAAATTTATGACTTTGTATGGATCATTTTTATTGTGGAATATGTTGGTGTTGATGTGGCAGGAGTCACACCACCCAATGTGTTTCAGCAATGTGATCAAAGGACATGTAAGTGCAGTTTTCTTTTTACAAATTTTTGATGTTATCTAACTCCAGTATTTCAATGTTGTATAGCTGAAAAAAACAACTTTTATTGTTGAAGCTTTCATCTCCACTCATCAGGACAATTCACAAGAATACCAAATGAATTGCCATTCCGTAAGGCAGGGACCCACTTTAGATACCTGGGGGTGCAGGTTGCTCAAGATTGAGGGGGGCTCCGTGATACAACATTTCTAGTTTGGTGGGGAGGGTGAAAGCTGATCTGGCAAGGTAGAATGGTCTCCCTCTGTCACCGGTCGGGTAAAGGCGGTTAAAATGAATGTGCTGCCGCGATTCCTGTTTATTTTTCAATGCCTGCCAATTTTCCTGCCAAGGGCAATTTTTAGATAGATTGAAGGGATGATTACCTTATTCATATGGGGAGGGAAGGTGGCCAGAATTAAAAAGGTGCTACTACAAAGAGGAAGGCAGGCAGGGGGTTTGTATTTTCTGAACCTGATGTATTATTACTGGGCGGCGAATGTGGAGAAGGTTCGGAGCTGGGTCAGAGGGGTTGACTCCCAATGGGTCAGAATGAAGGAGAGTTTGGGTAGGGGGTCGGGATTGAAGGCGCTAGTGACTGCTCCGAACGGCCCCGGGGAGATACTCGGGGAGTCCGGTAGTAATAGCTTCGTTGAGAATTTGGAGGCAGTTTCGACAGCACTTCGGGTTGGGGCCAGGGTCAAGGGAAATGCCGATTCGGGAGAACCATAGATTTGAGCCAGGGAAGTGGGATGGAAATTTTCAGAGATGGGAGGAGAAAGGAATTAGGACACTAAAAGATTTGTTTCTTGGGGGTCGTTTTGCAGGATTGAAGGAGTTGGGACAGAGTTGTCAGAAAGGAGATACAGAGCTTCCCAGTAGAGCCGGCTTCCACATTGCTGGAGGAGGTGCTGACGACAGGGGGACTGGAGAAGGGGTATCGGCGGTTTACGGGGCTATATTGAAGGAGGCAGCGGCGCCGCTAGAAGGGATCAAGGCAAAGTGGGAGGAAGAGTTGGGAGAAGGTATGGAGGAGGGGTTCTGGTGTGAGGTGCTCCGGAGGGTGAGCGCCTCCACCTCATGTGCGAGGTTGGGGCTGATACAGCTGAAGGTGGTGTATAGAGCGCACCTTACAAGGGTGAAGATGAGCCGGCTCTTTGAGTGGGTAGAAGATGTATGTGAACGTTGTGGGAGGGCCCCCGCAAACTACATTCATATGTTTTGGTCCTGTCCTAAGCTGGAGGATTACTGGAAGGAGGTGTTTAGGGTAATCTCCAAAGTGGTGCACGTGAAACTGGACCTGGGCCCTCGGGAGGCCATATTCGGGGTGTCGAACCAGCTGGGATTGGAAACGGGCGCGGAGGCAGATGTTGTAGCCTTCGCCTCATTGATCGCCCAAAGGCAGATCCTGTTAGGGTGGAGATCAACCTCTCCACCCTGTGCCCTGGCGTGGCGGGGGGACCTGCTGGAATTCCTGACGCTTGAAAAAGTCAAATTTGAACTGAGGGGAAGGATGGAGGGATTCTACAATTCATGGGCGTTATTCATTATGCACTTTCGAGAATTGTATCACATCGAACATTAGGGAGGTTGGGGGCTGGAATGGTTGGGGGGAGGGGGGACTGTATGTGTTAATGGTGACTATGGGTGATTCCTGATTCTTCGTAGTCATTTGTTTATGTTAACATGCGGGCTAATGTTTGGGGGTTTGGTGGGAGGATGGGATTGTTGTTATTAATATGGAGATTGACATTACATTCGTTACTGATTATTGTTTATTGTTGGGTGTACATTTGGGAGAAAATTTGAAAAAGGAGGAGAATAAAAAAATCTTTCAAAAAAACAAAAACAAATGAAGGGGAACAACAATTTATACTGTATGACAAGAAAGTGCAGATTGGTTGGCAAGTGGACTCTGGTTGAGGTCAAGTCATGGAGAATGCACTATTTGATGGTGACTGACAGTTAACTGCCAAAGATTGTTTGAATTTAAACCAGGCAGTTTGACTTTGGTCAAGGCATTGCCCTGAGGAATGAGCTAGTTAATGGTTGTCACTTATTTTGTTTAGCTGAAACAGGTGCAATGTGTGTACACATTACTTCTGTCTGTCTGCCCTGTTAGCATCTAGTACATGCAAACATGTTCTCACTACATTGAGGGTTATGTAGCAAATGATATCCAATTGTGCAATCACATCTAATGTTGGACACTGTGCTTGAGCTTTGCAGGCACAGGCTGATTGGGTAGGGTCCATACCTTGCCTGTGGCAAACAGTGGAATGGACATGCTGTTTGGTTCGATCCGCCATGCTTCGGAGTGTATGGCTTACATACCTAGCATCATACTGGCCCTGAATCCATATGCCACATTACTCATTTCTGTGATAGGCAGAAAGTCATTTTGGCTTGATTGCAACATTGTGTTAGTGGTGAATACCACTTGTGATACTACTGTATACTACTAACATGAAACAGCTAGCTTCACCTGTTGCTCAAATTGGTGCATAATGCATGTGGATTTTTTAAATATGCAACTGCATGTAATAATTTTATTCCCTGTCTTAATAGGTTCCATTCTGTGCATAAGTTCACCTTTGAGATGGGGCAGTGAAATTAACTCCTGCTGTTAAGCCAATAAGACGTTCTATCTATCACACAAATGAGTAATGTGGTATATGAATTTCAGTGCCAGTATGATTCTAGGTATGGAGGCACCACATCCCAAAGACTGGCAGATTGTATCATACAGCATGTCCCTTCTGCTGTTCAGAATGGGCAATTAGGTCCGTACCCAACCAGCCCGTGCTTGAAAATCTCAAAACACAGTATACAACATTTGATACGATTGTGAGATTGTACAGCATTGGTTAAATAATCCTCAGTGTGCTAAGAATTATGATGACAACCATTTAAGATCGTCAGCCAGGCTGCAGTGTCGTGGATTTGCATGTACTGGCCCTGTTCTTTGCAGACAGAAATAACTTGTACATATATTGTGCTTGTTAAGTGACAGCCATTCGCTGGTTCATTCCTCAGAGCAATGACTTGACCAATCAGAGTCAATCTGCCTGGTTTGAATTTAAACAAAGTCGCCAGTTAACTGAAGCATTTTCCATGGTAATGCCTCTACCAATCAGAGTTCACTTGCCAACCAATCAGCATTCTCTTCTCATATAGCATAAATTGTTGTTCCCTTTCATTACATATTATTAATTGTCCTGATGAGTGCAAGATGAAAATCTTCGACAAAAAAGTCTTTTTCCAAGCAATACTCATTTTCTGTACTACCAACAACCAACTATTTATATCAGTTTTAAAATTGTGTATATTATGTAAATGAGTTTAGAAATCATAGATTCATGAATGGAAATTTGTATTTTCTTCAATGCGTGTTTCCCTGACACCCGCAGCTCATTGTATGCACTCTGTTAAAAGCTTGTTTTACGGGGCAGCACGGTGGCGCAGTGGGTTAGCACTGTGACCTCACGGCGCCGAGGTCCCAGGTTCGATCCCGGTTCTGGGTCACTGTCCATGTGGAGTTTGCACATTCTCCCCGTGTTTGCATGGGTTTCGCCCCACAACCCAAAAACAAAACGTGCAAGCTAGGTGGATTGGCCATGCTAAATTGCCCCTTAATTGGAAAACATTTATTAAAAAGCTTGTTTTTCAGATAAATGCTTTTTTTCCCTCAAATTTTAGGGAAGAAGAAAATTATACATTCAGTGATATCAAAAACAAAATTGTTATTTTGAGAAAATTCAATGTTGAACTCAGATTGGAACTGCAGCTGGTAAGTAATGACGTCAATAGCACATTGATGATTTTTGAGATTAATTTTGGCTTTGAATTGCAATGCAGAGATGGGACAAAGGTCTTTCTAGAAACTCACATGAAAGAAAAAAATTAAGTAAAATTATGGTGTATTTTTCAAATGATTGGAAGATTTTGCTAGTGCGCATAAATATTGCTGCATCCAAATAATGTGTTCAGACCATAATACAATGTGTTGCGAGATAATGCAGAAAGGCATTAAGAGATAAGAGATTTGGGCTTCTAACAACAACCGTTTTCATTTATGTTGTATCTTGAACAATAATAAATCTTTCAAAATGCTTTGCAGAGGAAATGATGGGGAGCTGTGGCAAAAGTTAGATGAAAGTATTTAAAGCATGAGAGAGCATTAAAAAAAGGGTGGTGAGAGAAGTGGCTAGGCCAAGAGACGAGCATTGGAAAAGGCGTGGCTGCAAGGGGAGTGGTAGCAAATGGCAAGGCTGCAATGTGAGCATTTGAGGGGGCGAGGCCGAGAGAGGAGCATTGGAGGGGGCGAGGCCAAGGGTGGAACATTGGAGGGGGCGAGGCTGAGGGTGGAATATGATAGGGGGCGAGGGTAGAGCATTGGAGGAGGCCAAGGCTGAAATGAAGCAATGGAGTAAAAAATTAACTGTAATTGTTAAACAACAAGGTTAGATGGTTATGATAATATGATGGTATGCTGCAAATGCAACATTTCTGAGTATATGGAGAGCATTCTGATCCAGGACAACTGCATCTGAAGTAAGTCTGAAACTTAAGACAGTTCGGCTCAGTTGTAGAGCTGGAGGTCACTGCGCAGACATTGTGGGGCATCAGCGAGAGCTACCTTGCTAGCATGCTGTGAATTTTAATCCTGGGGGAGGGGTTGCTGGACATTGAAACATCCAAAATTGCTATTAACTTCCCTCTCAATTCCTTGTTTAAGCAGTGCATGTTTGGAGGCACATGGGAAATTCTCATGGGGTACACAGTTTGGGTTTTTTTTTTAAATTTAGAGTTCCCAATTAATTTTTTCCAATTAAGGGACAATTTGGCGTGGCCAATCCACCTACCCTGCACATCCTTTGGGTTGTGGGGATGAGACCCACGCAAACACGGGGAGAATGTGCAAACTCCACACGGACAGTGACCCAGAGCCGGGATCGAACCTGGGGCCTCGGCGCCATGAGGCAGCAGGGCTAACCCACTGCACCACCGTGCTGCCCTCAGGTTGGCGATTTTAAACGTAAAATAGGAATTGAATGAAGGATTAACCTTGAATTCCAGCATTAACTGCAATGCACTGATTTTCCAAGCTGTCTGAAATTTACTGTAAGAAGATCGACAAGGTGGGTAAAAGCAAATTACTGCAGATGCTGGAATCTGAAACAAAAACAGAAAATAGTGGACAATCTCAGCAGGTCTGACAGCATCTGTGGAGAGAGAAGGGGGGGATAACGGTGGCTCAGCGCCAGGGTTCAATTCTGGCCTTGGGTGACTGTCTGTGGAATTTGCACATTCTCTCTTTATCTGCGTGGGTTTCCTCCAGGTGCTCCTGTTTCCTCCCACAGTCCAAAGATGTGGATTGGCCATGTTAAATTGCCCCTTAGCGTCCAGGGATGTGTAGGTTAGGTTAAGGGATTATTGGGATAGGGCACGGAAGTGCCCTTGTTCAGAGAGCCGTTATAGACTCGATGGGCCGAATGGCCTCCTTCTGCACTGTTGGGATTCTATTCTAACATTTTGAGCGGGGTGATTCTTCGTCAAAGCTAGAGAGAACTGGAAATAGAGTCAGATTTATACTGTTGTGTGTGGGGGGGATGACAAAGGGAATGTGATGGTGACAAAGGGATGGTGATCAAGGCTGATAGTGGCAGATTAAGAGATGAGAATGTGCGAATGACAGAACAATGGTAAGCAATGTGTCAAAGGACAACTAGGAACAGCGAACAGATGGCCCAAGTGGGGTGGGGGGACAACTTTGAGGGAAAACCTGATGGGTGGAAGAAATGGAAATTAATTGATAGAAATAAAAGTGGGGTGAATGTCGAAGATTACAGTCGCAGGTGGTTGAACTCAATGTTAAGTCCGGAAGGCTGTAATGTGCCTAATCGGAAGATGAGGTGCTGTTCCCCCAGTTTGTGCTAGGCTTCACTGAAATATTGCAGCAGGTCAAGGACGGACATGTGGACACAAGAGCAGGGCGGTACATTGAAATAGCAAGCGAGGGAAGGTTTGGGCCCTGCTTGCGGACGGACTGAAGGTGTTCTGCAAAGCGGTCACCCATCTGCATTCGGTCTCTCCAATGTCGAGTAGACAACATTGAGGACAGGAAACGTAATTGACCAGATTAAAGGCGGTGCCTCAACTGAAAAGAGTGTTTAGGCCCTTGGATGGTGATCAGGGAAGAAGTAAAGAGACGGGTGTTACACCTACTGTGGTGGCAGACATGGAGAGTTGTCGTGGGAAGAGGATGAGGCCCCGCCTTGCATGTTCTACCTATGGGGTGGGATTCTCCGACCCCCCCTGCCGGGCGAGAGAATCGCTGGGGGGTGGGAGGGGGGGGGGGGGGGGCGGCGTGAATCCCACCCCGATGCTGGCTGCTGGATCTGGCCCTGGGGGGGCCCCCCACGGTGGCTTGGCCCGTTATCGGGGCCCACCGATCCGCGGGCGGGCCTGTGCCGTGGGGGACACTCTTTCCCTCCGCGCCGGCCACTGTAACGGTCCGCCATGGCTCCGCATGCGCCAATTCGTGCCAGCCGGTGGAGGACCTTCGGCGGCAGTTGGTGCGGCGCCAAGCCCTTCAGCTCCGGCTGGCGCGGTGCCAACCCTGCCAGCGCCGGCCTAGCTCCTGAAGGTGCGGAGGATTCCGCACCTTCCGGGCGGCCCGACGCCGGAGTTGTTCACGCCACTCCTCGGCGCCGGTACGGCCCACCCCGCCGGTTAGGGGAGAATCCCGCCCCATGTTCCTCTTTCTCTAAGAACTTCTTCTATCCCTCAGTGCGGTCAGGAGGGAGAGGAGGACCAGAGAGGGAGGTGAGGGCGTGTTTGCCCTGCTTTTCTCCTTCTGCCTCCCACCCCTCTACACAGCCACCCCCACCCCTACCCCCACACCGCCACTCCCCCCACACACTGCCACTCCCCCTCTGGCCGGCCGCCTTCCTCCTCTAGCTGGCCACCCTCTCCCTCTAGCCGGCCCCTTCCCCCTCTAGCTGGCCACCCTCTCCCTCTAGCCGGCCGCCTCCCCTTCTAGCCGGCCGGCCGCCCCTTCTAGCCGGCTGCCCTCCCCCTCTAGCTGGCCGCCCTCCCCCTCTAGCTGGCCGCCCTCCCCCTCTGGCCTGCCGCCCTCCCCCTCTGGCCGGCCGCCCTCCCCCTCTGGCCCTTGTCCTGCTCTAGCCGGCCACCCTCCCCCTCTAGCCCGCACTCCCTGTCCCCCTCTAGACTGTACGTCTTGCAGGTGCAACAAGTAATTAGGTTTGTTAGCTTTTTTATAAAGGGTTTAGAATGTAGAAACAAAGAGGTTTTACTGCATTAAGGAGATAGTTCTATGTGGAGAACTTGAGTAGATTTGGCTTATTGGGTGAAGTACATTGAAACATAGAAAATTATTAAGGGACTTTACAGGTGAATGCTGGGAGGATGGTTGCCCTGTCAAGACAATTTAAAACATCATGGCCGGGATTCTCCGAAATCCTCCAGGTCCAGGCATTCACCCCTTCATAGGAGCCTAGTACGGCGCCGGAGTGCAGTCCGGCGCTCGAAAGCTGGCTCGCCACGGCATGCGCGGGTCCGCGCATGCGCGTGGGTTGCCGTCGCCGTGCAGGCCCCCGAGCAATATGGCGGAGCCCTACAGCGGCCTGGCGAGGAGGAACATAGGCCTCCCCCCCCGGAATTAGGCCCCGATCGCGGGCCAGGCCACTGTAGAGGAACCCCCGGAGTCGGATCCCCCCGCCCAAGTCGGCGGCCTGGCGTCGGAGCGGAGTGGCACGATGACCCCCCCCCCCCCCCCCCCGGCGATTCTCCGACCCGGTGCGGGATCAGAGAATCCCGGCAGAGGTCTCAGTCTGAAACTAAGCGATCAGCCATATAGGATTGAGATGAGAAATATATGTCCTCCCAATGTTGTGAATCTTTCCAATTCTCTACCTCAAAGAGCTGTGGAAGCTCAATTGTTGGGTATATTCAAAATGGAGGTCAATAGACTTTTGAGTGCTAGGGTGGCACGGTGACGTAGTGGTTAGCACTGCTGCCTCACGGCGCCAAGATCCCAGGTTCAATCCCGGCCCCGGGTCACTATCTGTGTGGAATTTGCACATTCTCCCTGTGTCTGCATGGATCTCACCCCCACAATTCAAAGATGTGCAGGTAGGTGGATTGGTTATGCTAAATTGCCCCTTAATTGGAAACAAAAAGGAATTGGGTACTCTAAATTTATTTTTAAAAATAGATTTTTAAATGCTAAGATATAGATAAAGGGGGCGGTGTGAGAAGTTGGCGGTTGAAACAGATGATTAACCATGATCTTATTGAATGGCAGAACAGGCTCAAAGTTTTGAATGGCCTACTTTTATTTTTTATCTGGAGATGTTAGTGAAAGAAACCCAGAGTAGAAGCATGATGGCTGAAGGCTATGCTCCAATTGATGGAACAGCTGGAGGGGTAGATACATAGGATGTTGGAGGTGAGAGGGGCACTTGGGTATGGGCATTAATTAAATGCTGGCCCAGCCAACGAAACCCACGTCCCTTTAATGATTTTTTTGAAATAGGAGGCTACGGCAGCCATTTGAATATAACTGTTGAGATAAGTAAGAAGTGCACTTGGGAGCTGTTCGTAGTTCAGCTAGGGGACCAGGAGAGGGGGATTGGCGAGCTCCCACTAAAAAGGGCGGAGAGGAGTTTCAGATATTTGGGGGTCCAGGTGGCCAGGAGCTGGGGGGCCCTGCATAGGCTTAACTTTACAAGGCTGGTGGAGCAAATGGAGGAGGAGTTCAAGAGGTGGGACGCGTTGCTGCTGTCCCTGGCGGGTAGGGTGCAGTCAATCAAAATGACGGTGCTCCCAAGGTCTTTGTTCCTGTTCCAGTGCCTCCCCGTGTTTATCCCGAAGGCTTTTTTCAGGCGGGTTAACAGGAGTATAATGGGGTTTGTGTGGGCGCGAGGGACTCCGAGGGTGAGAAGGGTGTTACTGGAGCGGAGTAGAGATAGGAGGGGGCTGGCGCTGCCCAACCTCTGTGGGTACTACTGGGCCGCCAATGCGACAATGGTGCGCAAGTGGGTGATGGAGGGGGAGGGGGCTGCATGGAAGAGGCTGGAGACAGCGTCCTGTGTGGGTACGAGTCTGGGGGCGCTGGCAACGGCGCCGCTGCCGCTCCCTCCAAGGAGGTATACCACGAGCCCGGTGGTGGTGGCGGCCCTCAAAATCTGGGGGCAGTGGAGGTGGCATAGGGGGGAAGTTAGGGCCTCAGCGTGGACCCCATTACGGGGGAACCACCGGTTTGCCCCAGGAAGAACAGGTGGAGGGTTTTCGGGGTGGCACAGGGCAGGCATACGAAAGTTGGGGGACCTGTTTGTGGACGGGAAGTTCGCGAGCTTGGGTGAGCTGGAGGAGAAGTACGGGCTCCCCCCCGGGGAACACCTTCAGGTACTTACAGGTAAGGGCGTTTGCCAGACGGCAGGTGGTGGAATTCCCACGGCTACTGCCACACACAGTACAGGACAGGGTGCTCTCGGGGGGATGGGTGGGAGTGGGGAAGATCTCGGAAACTTACCAGGTGATGCAGGAGGAGGAGGAGGCCTCGGTGGTGGAGTTGAAAGGTAAGTGGGAGGAGGAGTTGGGAGAGGAGATCGAAGAGGGACGTGGGCAGATGCCCTAGGGAGGGTGAACTCTTCCTCTTCATGCGCGAGGCTCAGCCTCATACAGTTTAAGGTGCTGCACAGGGCACACATGACCGGGACAAGGATGAGCAGGTTCTTTGGGGGTGAGGACAGGTGTGTTAGGTGCTCAGGGAGCCCAGCAAATCACACCCATATGTTCTGGACATTCCCAGCGCTGGAGGAATTTTGGAAGGGCGTTGCGAGGACGTGTCGAGGGTGGTAGGATCCAGGGTCAAACCGGGCTGGGGGCTCGCAATATTTGGGGTGGCAGAGGAGCTGGGAGTGCAGGAGGCGAAAGAGGCCGGAATTCTGGCCTTTGCGTCCCTGGTAGCCCGGCGACGGATTCTCCTTCAGTGGAAAGATACGAGGCCCCCAAGCGTGGAATCCTGGATCAGCGATATGGCAGGGTTCATTAAATTGGAGAGGGTGAAATTCGCCTTGAGAGGGTCAGCACAAGGGTTCTTTAGGCGGTGGCAACCGTTCTTAGACTTTCTGGCAGAACGATAGACATTGGTCAATGGCAGCAGCAGCTCAGGGGTGGGGGGGGGGTGGTTTACTTTATTTTTGTTTATGTTATTTACACTGGAGGGTCTGAGGGGGTGTATACATCTGTTGTCTTAAGTTGGGGTGTTAATGTTAATTTATTATTTAGGTACGGGGGGGAGGGATTTGGGGGGTTGCTTTTTTAGATTGTGTTTTGTACTGAACCCTGTTGGGTTCTTTTTTCTTTCTCATTTTGTTATTGATATTTTATGAAAACCTTTAATAAAAATTATTTTTTAAAAAAAGAAGTGCATTTGGCTGTGGAGGTTTGGTGAAAGGCTCAGAGGGAGTTATTGGTCCTTGAGAATGTTGGTTATGTTGAACAGAGACATCCAAGGGTCACCTTACCTGTGAGATGCTGCAACCTCCTAACTGCCTTCTGCAACCATTAGCAATACTTCATTTTCTTTTTTCCTTCAGGAAGCTTGTGAATTCTATCTTGTAGTTCAGGAGCTGAAGATCCTGCCAGCAGAAACATTTTTTTTTGAAGCATGTTCATGGTAGGAGATGTTCTGTATGTATAACGGTTTACAATCAATGTTTTATAATGTTTTTTGTTAAATAGCTAAATTTTCAAATCGCTTCAAATTACAGCAACTTGGACCCTGCTGTGCAGAAGAAATTGAGAGAATTCTGGCAGTAAGTAAACACTATCTCTGAATAATAATCCCAAGAGAAATGGTTAAGAGGGCTCCATCATTTCCGCCTGCAGCTGATTTCCAGGAGGAGCCAGGGATTGATGACTGTCTTCTGAGTTATTTGGAATTCTGTTCCCAACTCTTCCCCCCCCCCCCCCAATCCCCCCCTCAAAATTTACCTCACAGTCTAACTTTTAACCATGTTTTCAGTTTCCTTCTGCTTCCTTTTTATGAAGCCACTTGGGGTAATTTGTCTCAATAACGTGCTACACAAGTGCAGTTGTGTCACTGTCAGTTTGGTTCCCATTATATATTAATCTAAGATTTTTACATCAGAATTCACCAACGGTACTTTGGACTTAAATGGATCTTATTTGATTGCGCCACTATTTTTGATGAACCTTCTGTGAAAATAGATTTTAGTTTGAATCTAACTCCTCTTTTGCTTCAAACCCTCAGCTTATTTCAGAAATCAATGTTTTGGCTCCTTTGTATTTTATTTTCTGAATTAAGATGTTGAAGATCAAATTATTTTATAACATTTCCAGCAAGAGAAGTACATTGATGTATTAGTGCTACAGAAAGTGCAGTTTTTCCCAAATGGAAATCCCTCAGTCTCAACTATACTGACTATGTCAGGTAGAGCGGACAAACATAATCAGCATCGCATTCTCAAAGGAGCGATGAAAAGATGCAGGATAACTATACCTCGGACATTCTTGTATTGTCACTGTGGACTATTTTGGCATTTATACAGGCCTTGAAGCAAGTAAGAAAACCTTGAGAAGGGGTGGCTATTAATTTTCCTCAAAAATCTTAACCAGGCTTTTACAAATTTCAAAGTTAACAGGTCTTTATTTTCATAAAGAATCATGGTTCTTCAATTTAAAAAAAAATTAGAATATATATATGAATATTAATTGTAGAACTGAAATTTAATACACTCAATTTTGTAGAAACCATATGAACAACATGACAGAGCAAACAGGATCTTTTTCTGGTAAGCTTCCTCTTTATTTTTCCTCCTGTTATATATGCTGTTGCAAATTCGACAACAGTTAAATTATCTTTAATTTTGGTAAAGTTTTGTTTTAAAATGTGTAGCTGCTGTGCTGAAAGCACAGGTGTCCAAATCCACATCAGTTTGGAGGTCAATTGATAAACAGCTTTGGAACAGCATTAGCATGAAACCTGAGCGTGATTGTATTCATAATAAAGTTGGAAAATGGAAACCTTTGTGATGGATCCTTTTTAAAAAAAAATTTCATATGTAGAGAAGACCTAAGCATTTTTGTTTGCATGTATGAGTTGTGCTTTAGTTAGAGGAAAATAATCTTATCGGGGCTATTGGAAATTTTAGAAAAGAAATTAGCAGTTACATTTATGGATATCTTTCTAGGGGCAGCATGAT
Organism: Scyliorhinus torazame; assembly: GCF_047496885.1. Taxonomy (NCBI): domain Eukaryota; kingdom Metazoa; phylum Chordata; class Chondrichthyes; order Carcharhiniformes; family Scyliorhinidae; genus Scyliorhinus; species Scyliorhinus torazame. The sequence continues at coordinate 83,598,746 of NC_092716.1, read as the reverse complement.
GGCGCAGTGGTTAGCACTGCTAGCTCATGGTGCCGTGGACCTAGGGTCGATCCTAGTCCCGAGCCACTGTCCGTATGGACTTTGCACATTCTCCCTGTGTCTGCGTGGGTCTCTCCCCACAACCCAAAAAGATGTGCAGGATAGGTGGATTGGCTACGTTAAATTGCCCCTTAATTTGGAAAAAAATAATTGGGTACTCTAAATTTAATTAAAAATGGATATCTTTCTAACCTTCTTGTGAATTTTGAACTTATGGGTTATGTTCACGCTGAGCAGTGGAACGCTTCCCACGTCAGGCACCCAGTGTCAGCATCAAACACTTTCAGGTTATTTGTCGCACTGTTAGATATCCCAGTCATATGCCCAACCCCATCCTCTGAGGAATTCCCATTACTACACCGCCGTGTTTCAAAAAATTTTGTGTATTACCTATCCTGTGGCCAGGGACAGTACGGTGGCACAGTGGTTAGCACCGCTGCCTCACGGCGCCGAGGTCCCAGGTTCGATCCCGGCTCTGGGTCACTGTCCGTGCGGAGTTGGCACATTCTCCCCGTGTTTGCGTGGGTTTCGCCCCCCTAACCCAAAGATGTGCAGGCTAGGTGGATTGGCCACACTAAATTGCCCCTGAATTGAAAAAACAAAGTAATTGGGTACACTAAATTTTATAAAAAACTCTCCTGTGGCCTGTCATCCTCTCACCTTAATTCATGTCAGTAGAGTTCATTGACATGGTTGATTTTACTGTTCTGCATTGTGCCAAATTGTAGTGTTCTAACTTCTAAGGTCAGTTATCTCAGCACAGACCAGGAATCAAACTGGGATCGTTTCATCTTATAGCTTATTGCTACACTCCACAGTGTCATTATCCATGTAGCCATTCAGGCAGTCTGGCTACATCATATTCTGCTTAATTATGTTAAAGACTCATAAAAATTGATGCCCAGGTTAATTAAACGATGAACATAGGTTCATCATGAGCAGGTTAATCTAAATTTGTTTGTTGAAAATCAATTTTGAACAAGATTTTGAAATAATATTTCACTGTATGCTATACTTTAGGTTTGACATTTTGGGTATCCTCAGGGTTAGGGTTAGGGAACTACTTGAAGTGCTGGATCATTAATTGTGAGATGTAAACAAACATCTGGGGCGTCATTCTCCGACCCCCCGCCGGGTCGGAGAATGGCCGTTGGCCGCCGTGAATCCCGCCCCCGCCGAAGTTTCCGCTCCCGGAGATTGGGCGGGGGCGGGAATTGGGCCGCGCCGGTTGGCGGGACCCCCCGCTGGATTCTCCGGCCCGGATGGGCCGAAGTCCCGCCCAGGAATTGCCTGTCCCGCCGGCGTAAATCAAACCTGGTATTTACCGGCGGGACCAGGCGGCGTGGGCGGGCTCCGGGGTCCTGGGGGGGGCCGTGGGGCGATCTGACCCCGGGGGGTGCCCCACGGTGGCCTGGCCCGCGATCGGGGCCCACCGATCCACGGGCGGGCCTGTGCCGTGGGGGCACTCTTTCCCTTCCGCCTCCGCTACGGCCTCCACCATGGCGGAAGCGGAAGAGACTCTCCCCACTTCGCATGCGCGGGAAACTGACAGCGGCCGCTGACGCTCCCGCGCATGCGCTGGGAAACTGACAGCGGCCGCTGACCCTCCCGCGCATGCGCCACATTTCCGCGCCAGCTGGCGGGGAAACAAACGCCATTTCCGCCAGCTGGCGGGGCGGAAATCCCTCCGGCGTCGGCCTAGCCCCTCAATGTTGGGGCTAGGCCGCCAAAGATGCGGAGCCGTCCGCACCTTTGGGCCGGCGCGATGCCCGTCTGATTGGCGCCGGCTTTGGCGCCAGTCGGCGGACATCCCGCCGTTGGGGGAGAATTTCGCCCCTGGTTCTGGAGGTGGGAGGTGAAAGAGATGAAGGATCTGTTTTTGGAGGGGAGATTTGGAAGTTTAGAGGAGTTGGGGGTGAATTGGGCTGCAGCGTGTTGAGGGTTCTGCGTATATGCAGGTGCGGAATGTCGTGAGAAAGACTTTTCCGAGTTTCCCGGTGGCACGCCATCCTCGTTGGAGGAGGTACTGTCGGTGAAGGGGCTGGAGAATGGGGTTGTCTCAGTGATTTATGGTAGGTTTACGGAAGAGGAGAAGGATTCGATGGAGGGAATAAGGCAAAGTGGGAGGAAGACTTGGGGATGGCGCTGGAGGTTGGATTATGGTACAAAGTGCTGCGAAGGGTCAATGCCTTGACCTTGTGTGCGAGGTTGGGGCTAATTCAGCTAAAGTGGTGTATAGGGCGCACTTAACAAGGGCGCAGATGAGCTGGCTGTTTGAGGGGATGGTGGATAGTTCATAGAATCAGAGAATTTACAGTGCAGGAGGCCATTCAGTCCATCGAGTCTGCACTGGCCCTTCGGAACAGCACCCCACTTAAGCTCACACCTCCACCCTATCCCCGTAACCCAGTAACCCCATTTTTCTTTTTAGGTATGTTTTTAAAAAAAAAATTTGAGTGCCAATTAAGGGGCAATTGAGTGTGGCCAATCCACCTACCCTGCACATCTTGTGGGGGCGAAACCCACGCAAACACGGGGAAAATGTGCAAACTCCACACGGACAGTGACCCAGAGCCGGGATTGAACCTGGAATCTTGGCGCCGTGAGGCTGCAGTGCCAACCATTGCGCCACCATGCTGCCCTCAGTAACCCCACTTAACCTTTTTGGACACTATGGGGAATTTATCATGGTCAATCCACCTAACCTGCACGTACGTCTTTGGACCGTGGGAGGAAATTGGAGCACCCGGAGGAAACCCACACAGACACGGGGAGAACGTGCAGATTCCGCACAGAACAGTGACCCAAGCCGGGAATCGAACCTGGGACCCTGGAGCTGTGCAAGTGATTACATGTGAAGCAACTGTGCTAACCATTGTGCTGTGATGTTGTGTGGGAGGGGCGCAGCCAACCATGTCCATATGTTCTGGTCCTGCTCGAAATGAAGAGGTATTACAAGTCGGTTTTCAGCACTATGTCCGAGTTTTTGCATGTGGATCTGGAGCCGGGTCCCTTCGAGGCCATATTTGGGTTGTAGAACCCACCAGAGTTGCAGACAGGGGCGGGAGCATATGTCTTGGCCTTTGCCTTGTTGATCGCTCACAGGTGGGTCCTGTTGGGGTTGAGGTCAGGTTCTCTCTCTCTCTCTCTCTCTCTCCCCCCTGAGAGTGGCCGATGAAGGGTTCCATCGGAGATGGGGGTTGTTCATCTTTGCACTTTGGAGACCAGGTTGCTCCCAAAGGATGTGGGCTGGGGGGGTTGTTTTGTTTGTGTTAAAATGTTGAATAAAAATATTTTTCAAGAAAGAAAATAATCTATAATCTTTATTAGTGTTAACACTGCAATGAAGCTGCTGTGAAAGTCCCCTCGTCGCCACACTCTGACGTGTGTTTGGGTACACTGAGGGAGAATTCAGAATGACAAGCACGTCTTTTGGGACTTGTGGAAGGAAACCGGAGCGCCCGGAACAAACCTACGCAGACACGGGACCCAAGCCGGGAATCAAACCCGGGTCCCTGGCGCTGTGCAAGCGATTACATTGCATGATCATAAATCCTAATGCTTACAATAGTTTATAATCTGGACAAAGTATTATTTATTCTGAAACAATTTCTGTAGCATAGTTATTTCTTATTTGTCCAGCCCAAGTACTTTTTTCATAACGTGATAGGTGTGTCTGGGAGGTGCAATAAGAGATTGGACACATGCTTATTACTTTTGCTCCAAGATTACCTAACCTGCACTGGGAAATCAATGGTTCTTCGACAATATTAATGGAATTTCACATTTAATGGTGTCTTGTAAGTAAGCTGAGTAACTCAGAAATGGCAGAATGAAAGATTTTTAAAATGTTGTGTTTTAGGTCTCTGTTTATCAAACCTAATAGCAGCAGTAGAGGATGAAGATAATTCATTAAAAAGTGCAGTTGAACTCTGCCTTGATTTAACTGATAGTTGCAAAGCTTCAACATCTACATCATCCTATTTGTTACCATCAATTCATCCACCTACAGGATGGAAAACTTCGAGCAGAAAAAATACGGTACAGCAGTTTCAACTTTTGTTTTCGATTATTTTAGTTGATATGATATTGGGTGTGCTGGTTGAATACAGGCTGTTGAGGATTGAGGTTCAGTCTGATTCTAGTGGGTTATAAAACATTGACCTGGGTTCATGTTAAGTCCAAATGGTTCTGGGCGGCATGATGGTACAGTGGCAGCACTGCTATCTCCCCGCGCCGAGGACCCGAGTTCAATCCCGGCCCTGGGTCACTAGTCATATGGAGTTTATGCATTCTCCCCATGTCTGTGTGGGTCTCACCCCACAACCCAAAGATGTGCAGAGTAGGTGGATTGGCCATGTTAAATTGCCCCTTAATTACATTTTTTTTAAAGTCCAAATGGTTGGGACGAAAGTCTTCGAGAGCTCTGGTGACTAAGGATTTGAAGTGAAAACCTTGTCTGCATCCTACTTTTAATTTACAGACTGCTGTTTCGCATATCCAAGTTCTAAATGTATGCTGATGGCATTCAACTCTACCTCCCCGTCACTTCTGTCACAAATTTGAATATGGAAATTCTATACAGACAGCCTGTTTTTGAGCCTCGAGTTGATTGATGTTCAATTGTTTGAGCAATTTCAGAAAAAAAAGAAAAGAAGATTCAGAACAGATCTAGCGGCTAGAAACTGGACACCTATGAGGCAACCTATTAGCAGCAGCAGAATTATATTCAACCACAATCTTGTAACCTCTTAGTCAGACATATCCCTCACTGCTTTTACCATGAAGCATGTTATTCATTGAGTGACAAGTGAATACATTGAATGGTCCAAGTTTTTAAACAAGTTTTGACAACATGACAATACTAATTAAGAGATTTCCAGTGCTTGCATGGAACGTCAGTGCATGCATGTTTCCGAGCATGGGGCGCCATGCGCACCACTCCGCAAGCAGTTGGGAGCACTGCATGTTCTACTCCGAGGGCTTCTACCTTCTGTAACACTGTCCTCGTGGCATTACAGATCCAAAATTCACGCCACATGTCCTTAATATATGTTAACAATCATAGAATTTTTACAGTGCAGAAGGAGGCCATTCGGCCCATCGAGTCTGCACCGGCTCTTGGAAAGAGCACCCTACCCAAGGTCAACACCTCCACCCTATCCCCATAACCCAGTAACCCCACCCAACACTAAGAGCAATTTTGGACACTAAGGGCAATGTATCATGGCCAATCCACCTAACCTGCACATCTTTGGACTGTGGGAGGAAACCGGAGCACCCGGAGGAAACCCACGCACACACGGGGAGGATGTGCAGACTCCGCACAGACAGTGACCCAAGCCGGAATCGAACCTGGGACCCTGGAGCTGTGAAGCAATTGTGCTATCCACAAGGCTACCGTGCTGCCCCTAATCATATCCTATGGCACTTTATCAGACACCTATTGAAACCATCTGCCTAGCATCCATTGTTCCTAATTAACTCAAATATTTCTAAGTGAGTATTTACTATATCTCCTATATAGTTCCAGAGCTTGACATTAGGCCGAATCGCCTTTTAAAGGTACTGACTGGTAGCTCACAGATGGTTTTCCCAAGCAGCCTTTTTCATGTGTGCACTTGGGCAATGTGTTGGCTGACTCAGCATGTAACTGGAATCAAACCTGTAACCCCTTGGCCTACATATTTCAGTACCACATCATTTAACCATTGTCTTGGGAGTTTCATGATTTAAATCATTATAATTGTGCAACTTTTGACTGAACTCACCTGCTTCATTTATGTAATCAACCTAATTGTTACCTTCCCCTAAAGACCTGGCTGCCCCCATTTGGAACTCTGTGACTTGTCATCTTTTCCTGTTACTTGTTTCAGAGAAGTTTGCACTAATTGTTAATATGAATGGCCCATCAGTCAATGATCAGAATTACACCTGGGTGAATCACTCCTTTTAAATGTCTTTGCTTATGCTTGATTGACATTACGCTAGGAAAATTATGTGATTTCCCAATTTGATGCTTTTAGCATAGGCAGCTTATAAATGGCTGCACGTTTGTAGCATAATTTTTAGAATGCAGGAAAATTAGTTGAGCGCCATTAATGTTTTTTATAGTTAAGATATCGCTGGAGGACTTCCGGTTGCGGCTATGCTGAGCTAAGTCGCACGTTCGGCAGCTCCCGTCAGAAACGGACTTTTGGGCTCTTTTTAGGGGCCCCAGCAGCATTTGTTCGACGGTTCCCAGTGTGGGAAGGCGACAGTACAATTCCCCCGGCACTGTATGGATTGGACCAGGAGTGGAGCGGTGAAAAAAGTGATTTCGGTGCAGCGAAAAGTGGGATGGAGGAGAACCAAGATGGCGGCGGGTGGAGACCAGGCAGCGTGGTCGCAATGGTCGCAAGAGCAGCAGGAGTTCCTCAAGCGCTGTTTTGCGGACCTGAAGGCAGAGCTGCTGGAGCCGATGAAGGCATCGATCGATAAGCTGGTCAAGACCCAGAAGGCCCAAGGGGCGGCGATCCGGGAGGTGCGGCAAAAGGCCCCAGAGAACGAGGACGAGATCTTGGGCCTGGCGGTGAAGGTGGAGGCGCACGAGGCGCTTCCCAAGAAGTGGCAAGAAAAGTTTGAAGACATGGAGAATCGGTCGAGGAGGAAGAACCTTTGAATTCTGGGTCTCCCGGAGGGAGTGGAGGGGTCGGATGCTGGAGCATACGTGGTCACGATGCGGAACACGCTGATGGGCGTGGGAGCTTTCCCGAGGCCCTGGAGCTGGATGGGGCTCACCGAGTCCTGGCGAGGAGGCCCAGGGCAAACGAGACGCCGCGGGCGGTAATGGTGCGATTCCACCGCTTTGTGGACAGGGAGTGTGTCCTGAGATGGGCTAAAAAGGAACGGTGCAGCAGGTGGGAGAACGCAGAGATCCGTATATATCAGGACTGGAGCATGGAGGTGGCCAAGAAGAGGGCCGGGTACAACCGGGCTAAGGCGGTTCTGCATCGGAAGGGGGTGAAATTCGGGATGCTGCAGCCGGCGCGATTGTGGGTCACGTTTAAGGACCGACACCATTACTTTGAGACGCCGGAGGAGGCGTGGACCTTTATCCAGGCTGAAAAGTTGGACACGGACTGAAGGTTTTTGGGAGGGGGTGTCGATGGAGGTTATTGTGGTTATTGTGTTTTGGGGGATGTTCTGTTCTGTTTTCTTTGGTGCTGGGTGGGGTTGGGTAAATGGTTCAAAGTGGGGGTTGTGTGAGAGTGTGGGCGTCGGTGGTTGGAAGGACTGGGCCCAGCCGGGGGGGGGGGTAGGGGGAAGGGGAGGCCCGAGGTGGGGGAGCTGAGATAAGGCCGCAAAAGGGAGCTGCGCCAGAGAGGGTGAGGCCGGCTTGGTGGAAAGCGCGGGCTTTTTCCCGCGCTAGGGAAGGAAGGGGCGGGGCCGGGGGGAAGGGCGGTGTTGGGAGGAGCGCACGCTGACTGCCAGGAGGCGGAGGAGAGATTTTCACACTGGGGGGTCGACGGCCGGGAGAGGCCAGGGTCAGCAGGAGTCAGATGACTTACCGGAGTGCCATAGGGGGAGCAATACAGCTATGGGGGGGGGACCTACATTGGGGGGGTGGGGGCTGAGACTGGGTTGCTGCTGCATTGGCCAAAGGGGAGCTGGAGTTCGGCGAGAGAGTCGGGGCGGGGGTCCGCCGCCTGGGGGAATGGAGGGTGCGGGAGGCGCGGGCATGTGGCTGGACTAGAAAGGGAGATGGCTAGTCGGCGGGGGGCGGGAAGCCCCCTGATCCGGCTGATAACTTGGAATATGAGAGGCCTGAACGGGCCGGTCAAGAGGGCCCGTGTGTTCGCGCACCTGAAGGGACTGAAGGCAGATGTGGTTATGGTCCAGGAGACGCATTTAAAGGTGACAGATCAGGTCAGGTTGAGATAGGGGTGGGTAGGGCAGGTTTTCCACTCGGGGTTGGACGCCGAGGGGTGGCGATCTTGGTGGGGAAGCGGATGTCGTTTGAGGCGCTGAACATCGTGGCAGATAATGGAGGTCGGTACGTGATGGTGAGTGGTAAGCTGCAAGGGGTACGGGTGGTACTAGTGAATGTATACGCCCCGAATTTGGGCGATGCCGTATCTTTAGAGGCTAACGACAATGGGGAGGTGCAGGTGGGGGTGGTCTGGGAGGCGCTGAAGGCGGTGATTAGGGGAGAGCTAATCTCCACTAGGGCCCATAAGGAGAGGAGAGAGGGGAAGAGATTGGTGGGGGAGATATTAAGGGTGGATAGGAGGTATGCAGAGGTCCCCGAGGAGGGATTACTCAAGGATCGACGAAGCCTCCAGGCCGAATTCGACCTGTTAACTACCAGGAAGGCAGAGGTGCAGTGGAGGAAAGCGCAAGGGGCGGTGTACGAATATAGGGCGAAGGCGAGCCGGATGTTGGCACATCAGCTTCGGAAGCGGGAGGCAGCGAGGGAGATTGGGGGAGTTAGGAACAGAGGAGGGAACACGGTGCGGAGTGCGGTGGAATAAATGGGGTATTCAGGGACTTTTATGAGGAGCTGTATAGGTCTGAGCCCCCGACGGGGGACGGGGGGATGCGCCGATTTTTGGATCGGCTGAGTTTCCCGAGGGTGGAGGAGGAGCAGGTGGTTGGGCTAGGGGCACCGATTGGGCTGGAGGAGCTGGTTAAGGGGTTCGGGAGCATGCAGGCAGGGAAGGCCCCGGGGCCGGATGGGTTCTCGGTGGAATTCTATCGGAGGTACATGGACCTGTTGGGCCCACTACTAGTGAGGACTTTCAATGAGGCGAGGGAGGGGGGGCACTACCCCCGACGATGTCCAGGGCACTGATCTCGCTGGTCCTGAAGTGGGACAAGGACCCATTACAGTGTGGGTTGTACAGGCCGATCTCGCTCCTCAACGTCGACGCGAAGTTGTTGGCGAAGGTGCTGGCTACCAGAATTGAGGACTGTGTCCCGGGGGTGATTCACGAGGACCAGACGGGATTTGTGAAGGGTAGGCAGCTGAACACCAATGTCCGGAGGCTCCCCAACATAATTATGATGCCTGCAGTGGAAGGGGAAGCGGAAGTAGTGGTGGCTATGGACGAGGAGAAGGCCTTCGATAGGGTGGAGTGGGAGTGGGAGTATCTTTGGGAAGTGCTGAGGAGGTTTGGGTTCGGGGAGGGGTTCATCAGTTGGGTTAGGCGACTTTATAAAGCCCCGGTGGCGAGTGTGACCACGAACCGGCAGAGGTCGGAATACTTTTGGCTGTACCGGGGGACGAGGCAGGGGTGTCCCCTATCCCCCTTGTTGTTCGCAATGGCAATTGAGCCTTTGGCCATGGCACTGAGGGAGTCCAGGAACTGGAGGGGACTGATTCGGGGGGAGAGGAACAGCGGGTGTCGCTGTATGCCGATGACCTGTTATTGTATGTGGTGGACCCAGTGGAGGGGATGCCAGAGGTTATGCGGATCCTCAGGGAGTTCGGGGACCTTTCCGGATATAAGCTTAACGTAGGGGAGAGTGAGCTCTTTGTGATACACCCAGGGGACCAGGGAAGGGAGATAGACGAGCTACCGCTGAAGAGGGCGGAAAGGAGCTTTCGGTACCTGGGGATCCAGGTGGCTAGGAGTTGGAGGGCCCTGCACAAGCTCAATTTGACGCGGCTGGTGGAGCAGATGGAGGAGAACAAAAACATAGAACATAGAAAATACAGCACAGAACAGGCCCTTCGGCCCACGATGTTGTGCCGAACCTTTGTCCTAGATTAATCATAGATTATCATTGAATTTACAGTGCAGAAGGAGGCCATTCGGCCCAGCGAGTCTGCACCGGCTCTTGGAAAGAGCACCCTACCCAAACTCAACACCTCCACCCAACACCAAGGGCAATTTGGACATTAAGGGCAATTTATCATTGGCCAATTCACCTAATCCACACATCTTTGGACTGTGGGAGGAAACCGGAGCACCCGGAGGAAACCCACGCAGACACGGGGAGGACATGCAGACTCCGCACAGACAGTGACCCAAGCCGGAATCGAACCTGGTACCCTGGAGCTGTGAAGCAATTGTGCTATCCACAATGCTACCGTGCTGCCCTTGAGAACAAATAACTCTACACTATATCATTTTACCGTAATCCATGTACCTATCCAATAGCTGCTTGAAGGTCCCTAATGTTTCCGACTCAACTACTTCCACAGGCAGTGCATTCCATGCCCCCACTACTCTCTGGGTAAAGAACCTACCTCTGATATCCCTCCTATATCTTCCACCTTTCACCTTAAATTTATGTCCCCTTGTAATGGTTTGTTCCACCCGGGGAAAAAGTCTCTGACTGTCTATCTATTCCCCTGATCATCTTATAAACCTCTATCAAGTCGCCCCTCATCCTTCTCCGTTCTAATGAGAAAAGGCCTGGCTCCCTCAACCTTTCCTCGTAAGACCTACTCTCCATTCCAGGCAACATCCTGGTAAATCTTCTTTGCACCTTTTCCAAAGCTTCCACATCCTTCCTAAAATGAGGCGACCAGAACTGTACACAGTGTACAGTTGCCACTGTCGTTGGGTAGGGTGCAATCGGTGAAAATAATGGTCCTTCCGAGGTTCCTCTTTGTGTTCCAGTGCCTTCCCATCCTGATCCCTAAGGCCTTTTTTAAACGGGTCAGCAGGAGCATCATGGGATTTGTGTGGGCGAATAAGACCCCGAGAGTAAAAAGAGTGTTTCTGGAGCGTAGCAGGGACAGAGGAGGGCTAGCGTTGCCCAATCTATGTGGGTACTACTGGGTTGCCAATGTGGCGATGATCCGTAAGTGGGTAATGGAGGGGGAGGGACGGCGTGGAAGAGGCCGGAGATGGCGTCCTGTGTGGGCACGGGTCTGGGAGCGCTGGTGACAGCACAGCTGCCGCTCCCGCCGACAAGGTACACCGCGAGTCCGGTGGTGGCGGCGACTCTGAAAATTTGGGGGCAGTGGAGGCGCCTCAGGGGTGAGGTTAGAGGCCTCGGTTTGGTCCCCGATCCGAGAGAACCATCGGTTCGTCTCGGGGAGAATGGATGGGGGGTTTCTGAGCTGGCATTGGGCAGGAATTAAAAGAATGGGGGACCTGTTTATAGAGGGGACGTTTGCGAGCCTTGGGGCGAAATTTCGGCTGCCCCCCCGGAAACGCCTTCAGGTACATGCAGGTGAGGGCGTTCGTGAGAAGGCAGGTGAAGGAATTTCCGCTGCTTCCAGCACGTAAGATTCAAGATAGGGTGCTCTCGGGGGTGTGGGTTGGAGAAGGCAAGGTCTCGGCGGTCTATCAGGAGATGCAGGAAGAGGAGGAGCTAAAGGGTAAATGGGAGAAGGAGCTTGGGGAGGAGATAGATCAGGGTCTGTGGGCTGATGCCCTGGGTAGGGTTAATTCTTCCTCCTCTTGCGCCAGGCTTAGCCTGATACAATTTAAGGTTCTTCACAGAGCGCATATGACAGGGGCGAGGTTGAGTAGGTTTTTTGGGATAGAGGACAGGTGTGTGATGTGCTCGGGGAGCCCAGCAAACCACGCCCATATGTTCTGGGCGTGTCCGGCGCTGGATAGGTTTTGGAGGGGCTTTGCGAGGACTGTCTAAGGTGGTGAACACCCGGGTCAAGCCGAACTGGGGGTCAGCGCTATTTGGGGTATCGGACAAGCCGGGAGTGCAGGAGGCGAAAGAGGCTGGTATTTTGGCCTTTGCGTCCCTGGTAGCCCGGCGGAGGATTCTGCTACAGTGGAAGGATGCGAAGCCCCCAAGCTTAGAAGCCTGGATCAGCGACATGGCAGGGATCATTAAATTGGAGAGGGTAAAGTTTGCCTTGTGAGGGTCTGTGCAAGGGTTCTTTAGGCGGTGGCAACCGTTCCTAGACTTTCTAGCAGAACGTTAGGAGGTGGTCAGCAGCAGCAACCCGGGGGGGGAGGTTTCGGGTATGTGTTTATTATTGTTTCATGGGGGTTTGTACATTGGGGGAATTCGTGATATAAATGTACGATGTTGATCTGTGTGTTATATGCTTTTCTTTTTTCTGTAAGGAGGGGGGGTTTGTTAAAATTTTCTAAAATTGAATAAAAATATTTTTTTTAAAAAGATATTGCTGGCGATTAATGTAACCAGAGAAAGTTAATGTATTTTTGGACTGTGTTATATACACATGAACTTCTTTCATTTTGTGAGAATTGATCATTTTTCCAGGATTGTTACATGATTGATAATATTTGAAAAATAACAATATTCTGAGGTAGTAAAAATGGTATTTATGTAGTCATCATGCTAACAGTTGATTTTGTCTTGTAGAACAAGATAAATATTTTCACTATTCCTGAAGCGATGCTTATGATTTCATCTAATCAAGAAGAAGTCTTAAATAATATAAAAGGTAGGCTGATCAGTACTCATAATTTATTCAGCGAAAATTACAAACACATCAAGATTTTATAGTTCTGCTTTGTGTTCTCATTCTTTGTTTTTAAACATATTGCTCCCTATTAGTGTTTTTTTTCCTCAGCAAAGTGAGATTGCCGGAGTTGCACACATCTTCAATTCCTTTTTTTAGGTGATTATTGGAGAGAATGGTGTGCAGTCACCTAGTGAAAATCTGGAGAATTCCATTTTGAGGGTTGTGATTTTTATTTGAACAAAGGTAGATGAGGTGCTGGACTTTCTTTATTTTTGTAATTCACATTAAACATCTACAGGTACAGTTTCTTATCCATCTCAAGCCCATGCCCTCAAGGACAGAAAAGACAAGAGAGTAAAGTGCTAATAAGCACCATGTGTGCATGTATCATCATTGTGCAAAGGAATTGTAGTATTGTATCATTGTGTTTCTTGTTTTAAATAACTTTCCCCTTTGAAAGAAAATTGAATGCACGCGCTGATTGCATTAGGTGAGCAGAATGTTCTTTTTAAATAGTAACTAAAACACTGTTACTGGATCTTGGCCATATTACAGAATCTGTTATATTTGCTTTTTATTTCAATGATAAATTCTAAGACAAAAATTGCATTTATTTTTCTCATACTTGCTCACGGTCTCTTTCTTGCATTCCCTGTCATGAGTTGGCAGGCACATGCATGCTCTTACTGGATACAATTTCAACCAATTTTTGCAAGTTTTATTTTCTTTCGTGGAAAACATAATATTGTTTAATGCTCCCAGAGCTCTGGGGCGCAATTCTCCGAAATGGAGACTAAGTGTTTGCGCCGTCGTGAACGCATCGTGTTTCACGACGACAAGAAACGGGCACGGGGACTACCTGGGGGCCAGCATGGCACTGGAGCGGTTCACGCTGCTCCAGCCTCCCTTCCCGGTGCCAAATGGGCGCCGCGCCAACCCGCGCATGCGCGGGGGACTTCTTCAGCGCGCCGGCCCCGACGCAACATGGCATGGGGGTTCAGGGGTCGGCCGCGCAACAAAGTAGGCCTGGGGTGGGGGGGGAGGGAGGGAGGGAGACGCCGGCCCGCCGATCGGAGGTCACCGATCGTGGGCCAATCCCCATCGGAGGCCCCCCCCCCATCCCCCACAGGCCGCCCCCCGGCCCTTCGCGCAAAGTTCCCGCCGGCAGTGACCAGGGGTGAACGGCGCCGGCGGGACTCTGCTTTTTCCGCGCGTCTGGAGAATCGGCAATCCTGCTGCGTACAGCGGCCCGCGGCCAGCGCCGCATCGAACGCGCCGGCGAAAATGGCATTGATTCTCCGCACCTCGGAGAATCACGCGCCGGCGTCAGGGCGGCGTGGCGTGGTTGCGCTGATTCTCCGGCCCGGCGCGGGGCTCGGAGAATCGCGCCCCTGATGTTTTATCTGAATAGCTTACTCTGAAAATTGAGCTGAAAGACTAAATGGCCCGTATTTTGCATGCAGCCTCAAACAAATGTCGCTCGCATTCACCTGCTGACAACTGCCAACAAAAGATTTTTTTAACTTTTGAGTGGCGGATATGCACTACCCTCTACACGGCATTGATGACATTGTGAATGAGGCACTTCAACAAATTAGATTGAAGAATGCTCATTCAGGTGCAACAGCTAAACTAGGAAGCATAAATTAGATCTAAGCTAGCTATATAAAGATTGGAAAAGACAGATGGATTTATGAGATTTTAAAAATCTCAACATTGCCATAATTTCCTGAATATTGACTTGGAGGGGAACTTGCAGATGGTGGTGTTCCCATGTGTCTGCTGCCCTTACTCTCCTGAGTGGTAGTGGTTGTTGATTTGGATGGTGTATTCAAAGGAAAGCTGTTGCACTGCATCAGGTAGATGGTACACCCTACTGCCACAGTGGAAGAGGGAGTGAATATTTAAGATGGTAGGGGGGATACCAATCACATAAGTTATTTGTTCATGGACGTTGTTGAACATCTTGAGTGTTGTTAGAATTGGAATCATCTAAGCAAGTGGAGAGTTTTGCACCACACACCTGCCTTGTGGCTGTTAGATGGACAGGCTTTGGGGAGTGAGGAGGTGAGTTACGTGCTGTAGAATTGAATTACCAGTTCTTGGTTTGACCCTACTCATGTAACCGTAGTATTTATATGCTATTGGAATTACATTTTAGGTCAACAGTAACCCCCTAGGATGTTGATGAGGATCCAGAGTTGAAATGCTGTTGATCATCAATGGAGAACTTTTTTAATTCTCCCATGTTGGAGAAGTTATTGTTTTGCACTTGTGTAGTTCATTTATGAACCCAAGCCTGAATGTTGTCGAGGTTTTGCTGCATGAGGGCACTGACCTCAGTACCTGAGGTGTTGCGAATCACAGAATTGTTATGGTGCAGAAGGAGGACATTTGGCCCATCATCTCTGCACAGGCTCTCCAAACGAGCATTATGGCTTAGTGCCATTCCCCTGTTTTTCCTCATACCCATGCATATTGTTTCTATTCAAGTGATCATCTAATGCCCTCTTGAATGCATCAATTGAACCTGTCCCCACCATGCTTCTAGGCAGTGCATTCCAGACCCGAACCACTCATGTGAAACTATTTTGTCTTGCATA
The DNA here is from genome assembly GCF_047496885.1 of Scyliorhinus torazame. Classification (NCBI taxonomy): domain Eukaryota; kingdom Metazoa; phylum Chordata; class Chondrichthyes; order Carcharhiniformes; family Scyliorhinidae; genus Scyliorhinus; species Scyliorhinus torazame. The sequence goes on along the minus strand of NC_092716.1, from coordinate 83,583,710 downwards.
ACATTTACTTCTTTTGCAAATCACTTTAAATCTGTGCCCTCTCATTCTTGATCCTTTTATGAGGGAAACAGTTTCTCCCTATCTATTCTGTCTAGCCCCCTAATGATTTTGGACACCTCTATCAAATCTTCTCCCAGCCTTTTCTCCAAGGAGAATAGTCCCAACCTCTCAAATTTATCCTCATAACTAAAGTTTCTCATCCCTAGAACCGTTCTTGTAAATTTCTTCTGTACTCTTTCCAAAGCGTTCACATCCTTCCTCTAATGTGGCGCCAGAACTGTACACAATATTCCAGCTGAGGTCTAACTAGTGTCTTGTCTAAGTTCAGCATAACCTCCTTGCTCTTGTACCCTTATTAATAAAGCTCAGAATATGATATGTTTTATTAACTGCTCTCTCCACCTGTCCTGCCACCTTCAAGGATCTCTGCATACATTCAGCCAGGTTCTTCTGCTCCTGCACCCCTTTAAAATTTTTGCCTCTTATTTAATATTGTCTTTCCTTGATCTTCCTTCCAAAATGCATCACCTCATACTTCTCTGCATTGAACTTCATCTGCCACCTATTTGCCCGCTCCACCAACTTGTTTTTGTCTTTTTGGAGTTCTATACTGGTCTCTTCACAGTTCACAATATTTCCAAGTTTTGTATCATCCGCAAACTTTGAAATGGTCCCCTGCACGCCAAGAAATAGATCGTTTATATATATAAGAAAAACATGAGTCCCAATGCCGACCCCTGGGGAACGCCACTACAACCCTTCCTCCAGCCTGGAGAATATCCATTGACCATTACTCTCTGCTTCCTATTATTCAGCCAGTTTTGTAACCACGTAACTACTGCCCAATTTATTCCATGAGCTATAACTTTTCTCAGAAGTCTGTTGTGTGGCACTGTATCGAATGCCTTCTGTAAGTCCAGGTACTCCAATCAACAGCATCACCCTCATCGATCTTTTCTGCTACCTCCTCAAAAAAACTGAAGCAAGTTAGTTAAACACTATGTTGGCTCTTCCTAATCAATCCACATTTTTCCATGCGACTACAAATTCTATCCCAAATAATTGCTTTGGAAGCTTGCCCACTACTGATATATTGAATGGCTTGTAATTTCTGAGGCTTTCCGTTCAACCTTTTTTGATCAAAGGCATAACATTTGCAATTCTCCAGTCCTCTGGCACCTCCCCAGAGTCTAGTGAAGACTGGAAGATTATGGCCAGCGCCTCTGCAATTTCCATTCTCACTTCCTTCAATATCTTTAGATGCATTTCATCTTGTCCTGATGCCTTATTAACCTTCAGTACAGACAGTTTATTCAACACTTCCCCATTATCAATTTTGAGCTTTACTATGGACAGAATTTCCATGTCTGTCGCCATGCCCTGGGTAGTACCTACCTCCTTGTAAAGATGAACGCAAAACATTCATTTAATACCTCAACCATGCCCCCTGCCTCCATGTTTAAATCCCTTTTAGGTCTCTAATCAACCCTACTCCTTTTACCACCTTTTTACTATTTATATGCCTATAGAGGCTTTGGGTTGCCAATCTTTTCTCGTAATCCCTCTTTGCTTCTCTAATGTGCGTTTCCACCTCCCCTCGGAACCTTCTGTATTCCTCTTGGTTCTCAACTGTATTTTCTACCTGATACCTGTCAAAAGCACACATTTTCTTCCTTATCTTAATTCCTATCTCCTTTTTCATTCAAGGAGCTCTGGATTTGTTTGCCCTACCGTTCCTTTTTAAAGGAATATTCCTTGATTGTGTCCGGAGTGTTTTGAAGGTAGCCCATTGTTCAGCTATGGTTTTCCCCACCAACCTTTTGTTCCAGTCTAACTGGCTCGGCTCCGTTCTTGCCCCATTGACATCAGTTAATTATTTTTATTTTGGATTGCCTATTTTCCTTCTATCATCATTCAAACCTTACAATACAATGGTCGTTATCTCCTAAATGTTACCCCATCAACACTTGATCTACATGGCCCACTACATTTCGAAGATCCAGGTCTAACAGTACATTCTTTCTTGTTGAACTGGACACATATTGCTGTAGAATATTTTCCCGAACTCAATCTGGGAATTTAAAAAAAATTAAATTTAGAGTACCCAATTGTTTTTTTCTCCAATTAAGGTGCAATTTAGCATGGTCAATCCACCTAACCTGCACATCTTTGGGTTGTGGGGGTGAAACCCACGCAGACACGGGGAGAATGTGCAAACTCCACACAGACGGTGACCCGGGGCCGAGATCGAACCTGGGCCCTCAGCGCCGTAGGCAGCAATGCTAACCACTGCGCCACTGTGCGGCCGCAACAATCTGGGAACTTTTGCCCCTCTCTGCCCCTTACACTTACATTGTCCCAGTCTATATTTGGTAATTAAAGTTCCCAATTAAAACTATAATGTTTGCATCTCTCTGTAATTTCCCTGCAGAATTGTTCTACATCCTTCTCACTGCCACTGACCGCTTCAGTCATCAAGAAACATCTCCACTTCTGATCTTAATGATGGAGGGAAGGTCATTGATGAAGCAGCTGAAGATAGTTGGTCAGAAGGCCAAAGCCTGAGGAACTCCTGCATTGTCTTGAGACTGAGGTGATTGGCCTCCAGTAACCACAGCCATCTTACCTTTGAGTTAGATATGACTCCAATCAGTGGAGAGTTTCCCCGATTCCCATTTACTTCAATTTTGCTAGAGTTCCTTGATGTTGCACTCTGTCAATGCCACCTTGATGTCAAGGACAGTCAAAGTTCCCTAACCTCTGGAATTCTTTTAATTTTATTTGGATCAAAATTGTAATGAGACTTGGGGCTGAGTTGCCTTGGTGGAACCCAAACCCAACATTGATCAAGAGATAAATGCTGAGTGAGTGTAGCTTGATACCATTGTTGATGACACCTCCCATTGCTTTGCTAATGATTGAGAATAAAAGGATGGTAATTGGGTGGATAGGATTTACCCTCCCTATGGGCATGACATACCTGAGCAATTTTCCATACTGTCAGGTAGATGGCAGTGTTGTGACAGGACTGGAACAGCTGGACTAGGGGTGCAGATAGTTCTGGAGCAGAAGTCTTCAATACTACAATCCAGGTTGTTATGAGGGCCCATAGCCTTTACTGTATCCATCCCATACACCTATTTCTTGATCTAACCAAGAAATCAAATTAACTTGGTCTGAACCATTGGAAAAACTAATCTGCTTTCATTTTTATTACTAGAATGGAAGGATGATTTTGTATGCACTGAAGATGCAGACTCTGAGGTGGAGCATAATGGTGACACAGATACATCCTTAAATAATGCAGGTATGTTTTCAAATGAGGTCAACAACTTTTTGGAAAGTCGTGCATTAAGGACAATAACTTTTTGATATTAAACATAAATTTATTGAATTTAGAAACTTAGAGGACTGGTACAGTATCTGATAACCAGCCACTGAAAGCGAGACAGGGGGATTCAGATCTCTGTAGAGATTGATGGGACAAAATTAAATGTCTTATTTCCACTTTTGCATTCTGTCTGCACTTGTAAAATGACATTAGCGAATTGACATGACTCAAATCACTATCCCACCACCACAGTCCTCTTACCCCACTATGACTGTGCTAGATACCAGGTTTAAAGTAAGAAGTTAACCAAAGTCTTTGAAAGTTTCAAATCATCTGTTTGGGTTTCAATAAAATGGTAGCACAAGTGACATTGCAGTTGTCCTCAGTCTAGATCAGTATCAAATGATTGTAGTTTTAAAACGTATGTGTGTCGGCATTGAGTGAGGACATGATTGCCTTGGCTATAAATTCATGGTTAAAATCCTGCAGATACTTACTATCTAAGTGCATAAGGAGTAAGGTAGACTAGGTGTCTATGAGGCTATACACCAATGTAGATCGACATCTTTGAGGGGATGGAGAAGATTAAATATAAGAAGAAGGGAAAAGAGGGATGCTATCAAATCCTTAAAAGAAACATGCATCAGTGCTGTTTAATATGTTAAAAACCATGTGATAAAGCCCATAAGGAGAATTTGTTGTAATATGTGTCACAGATGGGCAGGAAGCTGCATCTTCACAGAATCCTTGGAATGAAGTATTACCTGTGCGTCTTGCTGGAACTCCATCTTCAGGGGGTGAGTAATATGCTTGGATTGGTTTTCAACTCTTACAAACAAATTTCCAAAGAGAATAGTTTGAGAATTAAAGGCTGAAACCAATGTTTATTAAATGATCAATCGCCTAGTGAGTTATTCAGCTGTGTGTGTGGCAGAACCTGTTTTTGAAGTCTAACTAGTTTTAATACCATCTTGTGCTGAAGCAGTAAATCCTTTTGTCTACAAAAGATGTGTTAAAAATCCTGTGGGTTAGCAGTAGTTTGCTAATGTTAATTTTTTTTAAAGTATGTTTATTGAAGTTTTATATAATAACAATATAACAAACAATCAATGAAGGTGTAAGAGTACAAAGTCAAAACGTTACAAACAGATCCCCAATAAAAAACAGAAACTAAAACCGAAACGTATAACTAAACCCCCAATAGCTGACTGTGTCTAGATCCTTAAAAAAAAGGAAATAAAAGGTTGCCATCTAAGGTAGAACTTCCCCACCGACCCCCAATGGTATATTTAATTTTTTTTACATGCAGGAATGTCATTAAATTGCCAATCCAGGTAGACGCACTGGGTGGGTTGGGAGACCTCCAGCTAAGCAATATTCGCCTCGGGGTTGCCAGTGAGGCAAAGGCAACAACATCCGCCCCTATCCCAGAGTGAAATGCTGGTGAGTCTGATACCCCAGATATGGCTACCAATGGACATGGCTCTAGAAGCACCTGAAGAATCTCCATTCGTGTTGAAGAAGGAAACCCAGAAACTGGCAATCTTGGGACCAACAGATGAGTTTATGGTTAGCTGGGGTGAGTGAACAGCGATCACAGCTGTCTCCCACGCTTGGGGGAAAAGCCACTCATCCTTGCCTTGGCCAAGTGCGTCCTGTATAATACCTTGAACTGAATCAAACTCAAATGGCACAAGAGGACGTGGTATTGACCCTGTAGAGGTCTTCCCTCCAAACCTCATCAGTAAGCACAGAACCCAGCTCCCTCTCCCTCACCCCATCCAATGGGGTGGGATCCGCTGAGAGAATATAGCTATATAATTCTGAGATAGATTCCTCGCCAGGTTGAACCAACGATAAAACCTGCAGCAAGGAGGAGGGCAGGGCCAAAGGAAAGGAAGGAAAAATCTTACCAGAAAAATCATGAATCTGAAAATAAGGAAAGAGGCTAGAATTGGGCAATGAAAGTTTGTCAGCCAGCTCCCTAAAACTGGCAAATCTTCCCTCTACAAATAGGTCCCCAAAATGCTTAAGTCCCTTTGCCTTCCAAGATTTAAATGAAGGGCCCAAACCTGAAGGTAAGAAGAGGTGAATGTTACAAATTGGGGCTAAATACGACAGGGAAAAGAGCTTGTGCTGCCAAAGCTGTTTCCAAATCCTAAGGGAGGAGACCACCGATTTGAGGAAAATCTAGCAGGAGAAAAAGGCAGTGGTGCAGTAATTATGGCATGAAGAGTAGAGATAGTGCACGAGCAAGCCTTCATTCTGCCCCAAATAGAATCAAGGTCACTAATTCACAGCAAAACGTTTTGGATGTTAGCAACCCAATAATAAAACAAAAGATTTGGGAGAGCCAAGCCTACTGCCTACCTGTCTCTTTGGAGCTGAACATTGCGGATGTTGGCACTCTTACCCACCCAAATGAAAGCAGAAATCAGTTTGTTAACCTTAATACAAATGGATTGGGGCAAAAAAATGGGGATACATTGAAAGAAAAAGAAAAACCTGGGACGTACATTCATTTTAATTTCTTGGAGCCTGCCCACGAGAGACAGAGGGAGGTTGTACCACCTCTGTAGACCTGCCTCTGACACTATTTAAAAATTTTTTTTTTATAGTACCCAATTCTTTTTTTCCAATTAAGGGGCAATTTAATGTGGCCAATTCACCTACCCTGCACATCTTTTTGGGTTGTGGTGGTGAGACCCATGCACATACGGGGAGAATGTGCAAACTCCACATGGACACTGACCCGGGGCTGGGATTGAACCTGAGTCCTCTGCGCCACGAGGTAGCGGTACTAGCCATTGTGCCGCCCTCTGCTCACTATTAATCAGGCCTGAATAGTTTAATTTATGAAGTGAGGTCCAATTTTGGGCCACCGAGACCCCAAAATGATGGAAACTGGTATTGGAAGGGCGGAAAGATAATGAGCTAAACTGAGCTCTTCTACCGGGGGTGGGGGGGGAGGTCACCGGAAAACATTCACTCTTGCCTAAATTCAATCTGTAACCATAGAAGGAGCCAAATGTATTAAGTGTCTTCATTATGCTGTCTATGGAGGGGTTTGGGTCCGTAATGTGCAGAAGTAGGTCATCCGCATGAAGCGATATCCAGTGCTCCACTCCATCACGACAGATACCCCTCCATTGACCAGAGGCCCCTAACACCAAAGAGAGAGGCTCTATCGCCAAGGCAAACAAAAGTGGGGAAAGAGGATAGCCCCGTCTAGTGCCCTACCCAAGGAAAGTAATCAGAGTGTAGAGTGTAGAGCTGGCAGTAGGGGCATTATACAACAAACAAATCCAAGAGGCATATTCATGGCCGTATCCAAATCTCCCAAGAAGTCAAATCGGTATTCCATTCCACCCTGTCAAATGCTTTTTCAGTGTCCAGAGATAACATACCCTCAGGCTTGGGTGCTGGGAGGGGAAAGAATAATATCTAAAAGGCAACTTATATTGTCGGTCCTTTCCAAACCTGTTTGACCCTCCAAAATTATACATGGGAGGCAAGGCTGCAGCCAGAGAGCCAGGACCTTAGCCAACAGCTTAACGCCTGTGCTTAAAAGTGAGGTGGGTCGTTATGAATCACACCCGGCTGCGCCCCTGTCCCCCTTAAGGAGCAAGGAAAATAAGGCTTAAAATCATGGAATCCCTACAGTGCAGAAGGAGGCAATTCTGCCAATCGGGTCTGCACCGACCCTCTGAAAGAGCACCTTACCTAGGCACAATCCCCACCCTATCCCCAGAACCCCACCTAGGGGCAATTTAGTCTAGAAAATCAACCTAACCTGCACATCTTTGCACAGTGGGAGGAAACCGGAGTGCCCAGAGGAAACACATGCAGACACGGGGAGAATGTACAAACTCCACACAGACAGCAACCGAGGTCAGAATCAAACCCGGGTCCCTTGCACTGTGATGCAGCAATGCTAACCACTGTGCCATCATGCCGCCATCACGGTGGCTTGAGTGAGGTTCGAAGGCAATGAACCCTGAGACAGTGAGTCATTGAACATATCCAATATTAATGGTACAAACTGTTCCTAGAATACTTTGTAATACTCAACCGGGAAGCCATCATGGCCCGGGGCCTTGCCAGGTTGCATCAGCCCAATACATTTTAAAATCTCGTCCAGGCGTAACCGGGAACCCAACTCCCAGCTCTTGCCCACCTCAGCAGTTGGGATGTATAGACCTGCCAAAAAGTCAGCCGTGTTGAATTTATCTGCAGGGGGCTCTGACAGTTCACAGTAATAAGATCTAAAAGTTGCGTTGACCTGGAAAAGGGTGGAAACAAGATTGCCACCCTTACTGAGTATTCTACGGATCTCACATGAGGCTGCTTGCCATTTGAGTTGATGGACCAGATGATGATTGGCCTTCTCCCTGTGTTCATAAAATGTACCCCTGGAATTCTGCAACTGGCAGCACGGTAGCACACGGGCAGCACGGTAGCACACGTGGCTAGCACTGTGGCTTCACAGCGCCAGGGTCCCAGGTCCGATTCCCTGCTGGGTCACTGTCTGTGCGGAGTCTGCACGTTCTTCCCGTGTCTGCGTGGGTTTCCTCTGACTGTCTCCGGTTTCCTCCCACAGTCCAAAGACGTGCAGGTTAGGTGGATTGGCCATGCTAAATTGCCCTTTAGTGTCCAAAAAGATTAGGGGGGTTATTGGGTTATGGGGATAGGATGGAAGTGAGAACTTAAGTGGGTCGGTGCAGACTCGATGGGCCGAATGGCCTCCTTCTGCACTGTATGTTCTATGATTCACAGCCTTGGTAGACACCAGCTTAAATTGGGTCTGTAATTTCTTACTGGTTGCCAGTGGCTCTGGACTAGGATCAAGTGAGTATTGGTGGTCCACCTCTAGGAGTGAATCCACCAGCCTCTGCTGCTCCAACTTTGCCGACTTCATATATGCCCGTAAGGAATAATTTCCCCCTAATGACGGCCTTAAGAGCCTCCCAAAGTGCGGTGGGAGTGATTGGGCCTGACTTGTTTAGTTTAACATAATCTTCTATGGAGGTAGGCAAACGCTCACAAAATGTATTGTCTGCCAGCAGAGTAGTATCTAGTCTCCAGGGTGGGCATTGGGCAGGGGAAGACTCTAACAGTAGATCGACAAATGTGGGCCATTGTCAGAGATGACAATGGCTGCAACCACCGAAGGGAGGAGAGCCCTATCAAAAATTTAAAAACCAATGCCGGAATACGCATGATGGCAATGTGGGAAAAAAATGAAAAACCCTGATTGTTCAGATGCAAAAAGCGCCAGGGATTCCTCCCCTTGCCCCCATAAAAGAAGACAAAGCACTGACCATCCCAGATGGGACAAGACATTTAGGTTTGGAACCATCCAATTTAAGGTCTTCAGTTCAGGTCACCTCCTAAAATCAGTTGGTGTAAGAGAAATTTGATAAAATTTGTGTCATCCCAGTTAAGGGAATAAATATTAACCATGACTAGCAGAGTGTTCACCAGGGAGTCACAAACAACAATTTAATGACCATTGTGGTTAGCTATAATCTGAGAGGAGGAGAACTGAACTCTCTTATTAATTAAAATTGCTGTTCCCCTGGCCCTAGAGGAAAATAACTGCCCAACCCAACCCTTGCGTAACCTTGTTTCCTGGTTTAGAGTCTTGAGATGGATGAACACCCTCGACCATTTTACAGGGTCATTCAGACCCCAAACATTCTAGGTAACCAAATGAATTGGAGGTTTCCCACCACTCCTTAATCCGGAGTTAGCTATTCCCAAAGAGAGATACCAAACAAGGGACGCTGAAAAGGGAAAGTAAATAAATCTACCTAGCACTGTTGGACCTGTTCAGACAAGTTTGGTGGGAGAGCTTTGTTTGATGGGAGATAGCTGGAAGATTTGGGAGTTGGGGTGGGGGTAGATTGCTGACCCGGACCAGGTGAGAGAAAAGAGAGAGAAAAGGAGAAGAGTCTTCCAGCTTAGGGTACTGGAAATAGATGGGAAACCACCAGAACATAGAGGGGAGCTTAGTCCTAGAACGGAACTCAGTGGCGGTGTATTTAAATTTATACAAGCTCTCCCAAAATCTGAAGAGAAAGAAGTAGAAAGGTTCTATTTTAAAAATGTTTTTATTGACGCTTTTACATTTTAAACACTGTATATTCGGTAATGATAAATGCATCGGTTATAATATACAAGTCATTTTCACCTGTACCGATGGCTGTCCAAACCCCGACAAGTCTGTGGCATGCATAGAACATGTGGGCGTGATTGGCCAGGTCTCCCTGGCACCATTCACATTTGCCTTCCATCTCCAGGAAGATCCTGCTCATTCGGGTTCTTGTCAGGTGTGCTCTGCGCACTACTTTCAGCTGCATGAGGTTTAGTCTTGCACATGAGGAGGTGGAGTTGGCCCTACTCAGTGCTTCACCCCAGAGTTACCACCCTATTTCCGTCCCCAGTTCTTCCTCCCATTTTTCCAGTGGGGAAACTCATCCTTTGTAAAAGTCGTCCGTACAGGTCCCCACAGTTTTCCTTCCCCAGACTGTCCACGTCCATTAACTCCTCTAGAATTCTGCTTCGAGTGGGGTAGCCACACTGATAAGTAATTCGACGATGTTTACGGCGACGATGACGATACGCCATGGTCAGCGGTGTCCTAAACACGGCACCGGTAGTCCTTGTCAAAGTGTATGCGCCAAACTGGGACGACACGGAATGTGTAAAGAAGACCATGGTGGAAATCCCCCGACATGGATGAGCACCGAATGATGGGGGGGGGGGGATTTTAATTATGTACAGGACCCACTGACGGGCAGGTCGAACCCCAGAACGGGGAAAATAGGCATGTCTAGGGAGCTAGGAACATTTATGGAACAAATGGGGGCGGTGGACCCATGGCAGTTCATGCACTTGGGTGAGAAGGAATTCTCGTTTTTCTTGCCAGTACACAAGGTTTATACCTGCATCGACTTCTTTATAGTGGGGAAATTGGTGCTTCCAGAGTTAGGAAGAGCGGAATTCTCCACGATTGTAATCTCCAACCACGTTCCACACTACATGGATGTGAGGTTGGAGACGGGCTATGCCCAACGCCCCACATGGTGGTTGGACACGACCCTCTTGGCCAACAAGGTCTTCTGCCAGAAAACGTCACAGGCCATAGGCGAGTACGCTACGAACATCCGGAACGGGGAAGTCTCACCTTCCACATTCTGGGAGGGAGTGAAGGTTGCAGCTTTGCCCATGATTACAGAGAGTTTGCCGGAAGCACTGCAGCTAGCATCTGAGATGCCAACAGTAGGACATGTGGGAGTTAGGATGTAGGGCAGTACATGACTCCGAGAAAGAGATGTTGACAGCTGTTGATCACCTATCAGATGACAGTGGAAGTGAACCAGATTCTGAGAAGTTTCAGACCCAAGATGACCATAAGGATGGTCAGACGAGGGTCTTGACTTCAATTTTGGTTCTGATTATGAGGTAATGATAAGCAGTTGTTGCAAGAGTGGTGGCAGTGAGGAGGAGACGGTCATGAGTTTTGACTTCGATTTTGGTTCTGACTATGAAGTGATGATAAACAGTTGTTACTGAATAGACTCATCACTAATTGCTCATGAGCAATTGGCAAGCAATTCTTCTGAAGCTAGTTAAGAAGATAGCAACCCAAAAGTAGAAAGTAAATTGGACCTTTCTAACAGTAACTTGTTACCACCTCTTGCTGTAAACCCGTTGCCATTCCCATCAGGTGAAAGAATTTCCCAGAGCAGACTTACTTTGAAGGAAAGGATACATGACAGCACTTTAAAATCTTATGAGGAGAACTCCGTTTTCCTCAGTATAGCTCGGGGACATTCTGGTGAACTTGAAAACAAATAAGAATTACACAGGCCTGAGGCGGATCTCCTGAGTGAAGGTCCAGACTAATAAAAGTGAAAGTGACTCCCCAGCGAGAATCCCACAGTCTGGGATTTGGACTGATTCCAGCCAGAGGATCCTCGTTAGCCCTCTGACCGGTGGTCTCAATCACTCCGCATCCTGGAAGGACAGCCAGCTGAAAAAGCAACATCCGAAGCAAGGGCACTCATCTTCCATCTCACATTAATCCTATTTTATTTTTCCCTTCCCTCTCCCTGTGTGTGTGTATATCTTGTGTGCATTTAGATAGAGATTTGGAAGGCAAAAAAGGTGGTTGTGTTGGGGGGGGGGGGTAGTAGATTGGCTGGCCGTTATTCTAGTATAATTATTGCATGCCTTACCTCTATTGTTGTTATAACTAAACAGTTGTTGTGTTTCACTTACAAATCTGGTGCCGGTAAATCATTGGAGCAGTCAAGGGCCAAAGATCTTGGAAACCTAATATGGATCATTCGTTAATCTACTTGTATTGGGACTCTGGGGCCTGTGGGCCAGAATTGACCACGCACTAGCCCAAGGTGTCGTAACAATCTGGGACACAGCATACCACACAACTAAATTGTTGTGCATTTGCATTTTACAGAATTCTATCCTAGCAGAATAGTTACCCAGGAAAAGGTAGACAAATTAAAGCTACTTTCAACTCTTGAGTAGCTATAGTTGTGGCCCCTCCAACCCCCACTGAACCATCAGCTATCCCACAACAACCCTCCTAACTCTATGACATCCCCCTTGCGTCCCACGGCACCAATGATCTGAACACCCCCGAACACTCTCCAGATCCTCTGACTATTCCCCAACCCCTCCACCAGCCAGCTATATCCCTCCCCCCACTAACCGACTACCCCCAAACGCCCTGACTATCCCCTGACCTCACGACTACCAGCCCCTTAACTAATTCCCTGACCTGCCCGACCACCCCCACCCCCGAATAACCATGATTCCCTGTGTACTCCCCCAACTACGCCCCAATTCATGATACTCCCATTCTCGACCCCCCGAACAACCCCCAAATAAGTCCCACCCCATCACATGATGACTACTCGCCCAACCTCCTGACTCTGTTCCCCACTCAGATGCATCTTACCACAACCTCCCAGCTACATCTCTTTCATGGGATGTGGGTGTCACTGGCTAGCCCACTATTTATTGCCCATCTCTAATTGCCCTCCAGAGGGTAGTGGTGAGCCACCTTCTTGAACCGCTGCAGCTCTTGTGGTGTAGGTACACCCACTGTGCTGTTAGCAAGGGAGCTTCAGGAGTTTGACCGAATGATAGTGAAGGTCCAGTGATATAGTTACAAGTCCGGATCGTGCGTGGCTTGGAGGGGAACTTGCAGGCAGTGGCGTACCCACACGTCTGCTGCCCTTGTCCTTCTAGACAGCAGAGACCACGGGTTAGAAGGTCTGTCCTACCCTACCCCAAACACCCTCGGTGCTGGTGTTGGAGAAATCATGGCTTCACTCCCGCTGCCCCTGCTGCCCTAGATTGAAGGCCTTGGGAACCAACTGTACTCGCTCTTCTTCTTGAGTTGGAAGGTCGGGCTAGAAATGTGCAGCTCCAATCCACTGCAAGTAAGAAGGTGTGGAGTGGCAATACGATTGTGGTTGCCACTCCTCAGAGGTTCAAGCCCAAATTGTCTAAAATGTAAGCTGTGATCGTTCAAGTAGTGTCTATTGGACTATTAATGATTGTAAAGCCATCCCCTGTCGCAAAGTAATTGTCAGTGTTATGCTTCTTCACGTAGCATAAGCTGCTTCCTTGATGTATACTCTGACAAAGGAAGGTTCAAACTTGGAGATAGATTTAACACATTTATTGACCAGTTAACCATTCTCCTACTTGGGTTCGACTCTCCTGCTAATCTTACTATAGTAACTTGATCTAACTAACCAGTCTACTCTAATCCAAGCGGTGGGTGTGATGCTTCCCTGATCTGCCCCTGTCTCTCTGAGTGTCGCCTGTGGAAAGAGGAAGAGCATGTGTGCCGTGTCCTTTTATAGGTAGCCCCCTTGTGGTAGTGTCACCTCTGGGTGTGCCTTGACTGCCCATTGGTCGTGTCCTATCTTGCTGGCCTATTGGTTGAATGTCAGTGTGTCCTGATGTCTCTGGTGCTCCCTCTTGTGTGTTTATTTAGTGAAATGAAAAATGAAAATCGCTTATTGTCACAAGTAGGCTTCAAAAGAAGTTACTGTGAAAAGCCCCTAGTCGCCACATTCCGGCGCCTGGTACGGGAATTGAACCGTGCTGCTGGCCTGCCTTGGTCTGCTTTAAAAGCCAGCTCTTTAGCCTTGTGCTAAACCAGCCCCTAGTTCTAGTGTATTTACATTAACCCCTTGTGTATTTACAGTGCCCTAGTGTATCTACATTAACCCCTTGTGTATTTACAGTGATGCATGTCACCACATCCCCTATTTTTTCGTGTTACATATTTTCTGTACAGTGTTAAAGTAAATTTAACAAAATAGGTAGATAAGTGATGACATGTACAAATCATGATGAGTGATGATTACACAATAAGTCCAAATAGTATGTATGAGTCCAAAGTTCATGAATTAATATGGTCGAGTGGCTTTCTTGTTTTGTTGGTGAAGTGGTGATGTTGATGGTGGCATGTCCTTGTGAACGCCGTCCCTGTGTTTAAGAAACTCAGAAGTGATCAAATCACTTTGTTGACTGATTTGGACTTTTTTTTTTCTTTCGATGCTTGTGGTAACGATGTATGCAATCTGTGTCGTCCTGCCATGGCATGTCATTGTACTGAGCTGAGCAGTAACAGTGTCTCGCATTTGCAGAGTTGTACCATGTTGTACCAGTCGTAGTTCCATTGTTGTTGTTTTTGTTATGCTTGTTGTCGACGTTGTCTCTGGTACACTTCTTGATGTTGTCTTCGTTGTTGGATTTGTAGGTTTTGTTGTTGTGTTTGTTGCGCTCAACGACCACCCTCTGTGGATAATACGAGTCCTTCACACAGTTACTCGTGTCAGCGTCCTTTGTGGCATCTGCTGTTTCCTTCAGCGTGCCGTCACTGAGTCCGCTGCGCTCTTCGTCTGGAATCATGTCCGGCTTACTTGAATCAGGTGTGGCTTGTCGATGCTCCCCGTCTGGAGCCCTTTCTGGTTCACCTGTGTCAGCTGAGGGTTCTTGTTGCTCCCCGTCTGGAGTCATTTCAGGTTCACTTGAGTCAGCTGAGGTTTCTTGATGCTCCCCGTCCGGAGTCAAAACATTCAGGAATGCATTTGCTTGTGGAGAGGCTCGAGTGGATGAGGTTTGAATTAACGTGGTGTCACCGGAGTCACCAGTATTCTCACTGTGATTGTGGAGTGCCTCTGTACACACTAGCTGAGGTCTGTCACGTTGCACATCTGGTATGGGAAGTGGGATGCCGTTGTCACTTGTCGCACATACAGTGGGAAGACCTTCTGTGTCTTCTTGTCGGTTAATTGAGCTGGGTAGACTGTCAGAGTCTTCTTCTGGTGGCTCAAATAATCTGGGTGGACTGTCATAGTCGCTTTGTTGTTCACGTGAGCGTGGTAGACTGTCATAGTCTTCTTGCTGTTCACTTGAGGTTGCTAGACCTTCATGGTCTTGTTCATGCAAGGACTGCGCTCTGGAGTCTTGCGTTGCTTCCATCGTGGAGTCTGTCCACGAGCTCGCTGTGGAGGCTTGTGTCACTCTCTCTGTTGAGTCTTGCAGCGTTCCGTGTGGAATCGTGCATTGGTCTCGCTGTGGAGACTGTCATCACTTCTTGTGTGGAGGCTGGGACCCTTTGTGGTGCTTGGACCACTCTCTGTGTGGAGTCGGGGACTCTTCCTGGTGCGTGGACCACTCTCTGTGCGGCAGCAGGCCACTCTCTGTGGGCTTGTACCGCTCTCTGCTCGTGGTGTCAGGCCGCAGCATAATCCTGCACTCACGAGTCAGGATGTCATATATGCTGGGCTGAAGATCCTCAAACCCAAAGAACTCGTCCATATCTGTGTCGGATTCTTCACTGTACAACACATCGCGTTTGGTTTGGTACTGGGGTCGCCATCTCCAAAGATGAAATCTTCGTCTGAGTCGTATTCTTCAAGGACCATATGATCACTTTTTGTGTCGGAGCTATCATTATGCTCGCGATGTCCAAAGAAGTAATCAACGTCTGAGTTGTAGTCGTCAAGGACTAAATTATTACTTTGGGCGGTACTAACTGCTTGTTGCAGGGTTCTGCAGAGGTTACTTTCAGCTACTGTTGAAGTTCAGGCATTGTGCTGTCGTTCCAGGTGAAAGAATTGTGTTTTCCGGCGTTAAATTTTTAAAAAACTGTTTTGGGACATTTCCCCTTTAAGTGGGCATGGTCCGGGACCTCTGACATCATGACACTGGTGACGTAGAGCGTAGGAACGGATCGCGCATGCGTGGGTCGCTTCTCTATCACTTGGCCCAACTGCAACACTGTTTTGCCGGATCGCTTCTTTGGGGGAACTGCGCATGTGCGGCTCCTTTCCCAAGGTGGCTGCAAATCAAAACTGCCGTTTTCTGCATTTGCAGGCCTACCTTCGCCTCAGGGTGAGTATTGGCGTCTCTTTTACCGTTCTCTCTTGTGTGTTCCTCGCAGAATTCTTGAAACTTGTCCAGGACTGCCTGGAAGTCTCTCTTTTCTTGCCCTTTGGAGTACTTGAAGGTCTCGAAGATTTCTGCTGCTCTTGCACCCGCGATGGTGAGTAGCAGCTTTATTTTCTCTGCACCCGCCACGCCATCTAGGTCGGAAGCTACGAGGTAGATCTCAAATCTCTGCCTGAACCCACGCCAGTTTACACTGAGATTGCCGTGGTACCTGAGCTGCTGCGGAACCGGAATCTCGAACATCTTGCCTGGCTGTTGCTGGTTGTCACAGATTTGTTGAGTTGAACTATAGGGATTCAACAGGTCACTCACTGGTACCATGTTGTGTTATGCTTCTTCACGTAGCATAAGCTGCTTCCTTGATGTATACTCTGACAAAGGAAGGTTCAGACTTGGAGATAGATTTAACACATTTATTGACCAGTTAACAATTCTCCTACTTGGGTTTGACTCTCCTGCTAATCTTACTAGATATAATTAACCAGTCTGCTTTAATCCATGCGGTGGGTGTGATGCTTCCCTGATCTGCCCCTGTCTCTGAGTGTCGCCTGTGGAAAGAGGAAGAGCATGTGTGCCCTGTCCTTTTATATGGATAGCCCCCTTGTGGTAGTGTGTCTTGACTGCCCATTGGTCGTGTCCTATCTTACTGGTCTATTGGTTGAATGTCTGTGTGTCATGATGTCTCTGGTGCTTCCTCTAGTGTTTATTTAGTTCTAGTGTATTTACATTAACCCCTTGTGTATTTAGAGTACCCATGTGTATCTACATTTACCCCTTGTGTATTTACAGTGATGCATATCACCACATTGTCCACTAAGTGATTTGTGTAGAATCGAACACACTATCAGAAAGCACAGATATGGGCAACACAAAGCTGTGTAGAAATGACAAGAAAGTTTCATTAAAAAAATTTTAATTAAAAAAAATAAATAAAAAATTTAGCGTACCCAATTCATTTTTCCCAATTAAGGGGCAATTTAGTGTGGCTAATCCACCTACCCTGCACATCTTTGGGTTCTGGGGGCGAAACCCATGCAGACACGGTGAGAATGTGCAAACTCCACACGGACAGTGACCCAGAGCCGGGATCGAACCTGGGACCTCGGCGCCATGAGGCAGCAGTGCTAACCACTGTGCCACCGTGTTGCCCCAGAAATGATCATTTTTGACTACATATGTTAATTTGTATGATTGACTTCAGAAAATGTTTGGGACTTTATTCAATGTTTTCCTTATTACTGTTGAATTAGTTCAGTGGGGGTACTCTTCTGACAAAGGATCCTGGTTTCAAGCCCATTCCAGTGCAGTACTAAAAGAGTGCAGTATTTGAAGAGAAAAGAGAAGTTTTCCTTGTGTCCTAGCAAAATCGTCAAACCGGACTCTCATTTATCTAGTTTTTTTCTAGGATTACACTTGTCAGTCTCACAACTATGACTGCACTTCAAAATAATTCCTTAGCTGTCAAATGCTTGGGGGCTTTCTGAGAACTGGTAAGGTGGAAATAAAAGACTTATTTATTTTTTGACCTGGATTATTAGCACTATTCTGTAAAATTAGCTAATGCATGAGGGGGGAGGGGTTGCAACACTTTGCTTCAGCAGCCTGTATTTAGGGTGCCGGGTGGGACAGTTTTCCATTCTAATCCGTATGAATGGACCTCTGCTAGAAGTATATATTTGTGGACATCAGGTCAGGGTGGGATCAGATTCCGCTGTGATGCTCTGCAGTTGATTAGCCTGTCAACACTCCATCGTAGTCAGGTACCAGATGTTACCTGACTCCAGTCAGGATTCGGTGACTTTAGTGGAACAATGGAATGGGGAAATTTGGCTGCGTAAAGAACAAAAAAGGGAAATATTCTAGTTCTTTTATGTCTGTGGGAAGGTGGCAGGTTCAATCCATGGTCTGTTAGTTGATTCTTTTTCCCGTTTCGACAAAAACTGCTGCCACCTCTGTGTTTATAGTAGAGTATTATAGAACGGATGGGGTTAGTGTTAGTTATTAAATTATCTTTCAGCCACTTAGTTTGTGATATAATTAAGAAACTTGGTTATGTATAGGTGAATAAATACATTTCCGAAGTACTTTTGATTTAGAAATTACATTAGTCAATCTCCTGGGGCATTGGACATGGAAGTGAACTTCACTTGTAATTCTCAGGTGAACTGGATCAGGGGATGGGAGAAAGTGAACCAGGGTATGCAGATATAATTTAGTTCCCCCTTTTAAATTGTACACACTTGTATTTCTGTTAGAAATTCCTATGTCTACATTTATAATGGAAACAGCATATGTATGTAAATGTGTCTGATATAATTACACCTTCCCACAGTGGTGGCATTGGAGTTTCCATTATAAATGTACCGATTAAGAGTTTGTGATGAAAATGTTGACTAGCAGTATGTCTGATTGTAAGGTTTTTAATACTTGGATCGAATGAAGTGGCACAATTAATTTATACCTGATCTTCTCTTTTATTACAGAAACTTATTTTTCATGTGCTTCAGAACCATGTAAGAAGCATTTTGGTGAATGTGATGGTCAACTGCCTTCCACGTTCTCTGATAGTCCTGCCTACAATAAGAAAGCCATTGAGCACCAGTTTCTTAATAGCAGTACACAGGATCCAGAGAAATCATTACAGTTGTATACAGACAGCTCCCAGCAAGAACAATCACATTCAGAAGAACTGTGTGTTGGTAATCCCTCACACACTCCAAACACACCTGCAGACAATAGACTGGTCAGAACAGACGTGGCAGAGCCTGAGGAGCTACCTGTAAACAACATAGAGAAATCTCTAAACCACAGCAGGACTGCCTGCACGCGCTTGTTTAAAAATATATCTCCTCTATCGGTTGCAGCTAACAGTTACAGTAATTTGAATTGTGTGGGCCCTTTTAAAAATATAGCTCCTGTGCCATCGACAACAGGGGGTAGTCACACAAATCAAAATGGTGGACCAAATACAGAGGCACAAAATTGCTCAACAGTAGCCGGAAACTATGTGTTGGAAGTGGGAGAACAGCAATTAAATCAAGGTGAAGATGAAGAGCCCTATGAAATCCTGAGAGCTGGGAAAAGAAAACGGCAATTTGTTGATTCGGAGGATGAACCAGCGGAGGATGAACCAGATGGAAACAGAGTTGAGCCAGGCACGTCCAATGTTGTAAATGGGAATCAGAACTCCTCAGATGTCAGTAGTGATGAAACTTTCATTGGAACAGATAATTTTGAAGAAATAACTAATGATGTTTGTCAGATGAATACCATTGCTAAACGTGACAAGTCTTGCAGAAAGCATGAAGCTGGAAGGAATGCAATGTTTAAAGAAACTGATTTGAGAAGTGTAACAGAAAACACAATAACAATGGTGTCAAGAAAGTATAATAAACTTGATTTTGCTTCTGAGAGACCATGTGAACAAGTCAGTGATTGTAGAAGACAGACATCCTCAGAAGCCTCTATTGTGCAGCCCACAGCGGATGTTTCTGCTGGTATGAAACATGCACTTTCTCCCAATGCTAAACAGGACAAGGTTAAACCTCTGGTAAGCTATCTAACAACATCAACCTCAAACTGTTTAGTCTGGATGCAGGATTACTGGTTCTGTTTGAATTTTGATATGCTATGTGTACTGTCACTTAAAATAGGAACTTTCTTAATTTCTGTGCAGTTGGACTTTCAAGTGTTAGTGTGTTCTTATTGACATGCCCGCAGGTTGGCATGATTTGGATTTCAGCCGTACAGTTTTTGCTAATTTCTGTGTACTAAACATTTTGCACAATCTACACCAATTCTTGTTCCACAAATTGGTGGAGAAAATAAAAATAACCAGTGTCAGTTAAAATGGAGCATCCAGGAAAATGATTAAAGAAAGAAAGATGTCCTCCTTCCTTGCCACACAGCGCTGCATTGCAACACATTGATCCTAGGCCATAGTGTAGTGTAGTTTAATAGCAAGCTACATGTGATGATTTTAAAGTCTGGAGGAATTGGAGCAGGTTTGCTGGTAACTTTGTAAACTACATCAGGTGGGATGCAAACATGTTTGTTTCTGGATTGAGCTGCATCTGGAGTTGATGTAAGTGTGATACGAGAGGCTTTTTATTCTTTAACTTATTGAAAGACCATTATGTTTCTTTAAAAATATGCTTTATTTCCACTATATTCATTATTCTCTCTGTTTTATAATATCCCAACAATTTTCATTAATTAAGAAGATGTACAGAACCTTAGAGGATATCTTAACTTGCACTAGACTAATTATAAGGATAGACAGATGCATGATTACATTGCCAGTCATTCACCACGTGTTTGCGTGGGTTTCGCCCCCACAACCAAAAGATGTGCAAGCTCGGCGGATTGGCCACGCTAAATTGCCCCTTAATTGGAAAAAATGAATTGGGTACTCTAAATTTATTTTAAACAAGTGATTACATTGCCAGATGACAAATTGCAGTAACTCTGAAGTTTGTGGCAGGCTTGCAGTGTAACTGCCCAAGCCATCAGATTCGATATACATCATTCAACCTGCATTCATTACATTTTTCATTTCATTCTTGACCTGGAATCAGTGCACAGTAGCTTGAAGACAGAGGTGTTCAAATTTTATGCTTGAGTGGTTACATTGCTGACATCTTTCTTGTAAACACCAATGCCATGACTTTGCTGTCACTCATCTTGCAGTTCCAACAAATAACACGTTCAGTCTTTCTAAAGTAAATCAGATTTCTATGAGATGGCTGGTCAAGGTGGTTACTAAAGCAGTAGGAGTGGTAGCTGATGTTGCAGAGCTATTTCGGGCAGCAGTCCTGCAATATAAATGCAGCATGAGAAAAGCATTAACTTTCAAGGGCCTTGTAAGCAGTTGTCACTTGACATTTGCACTGCACCATTAAAACTGTCAAGGAAAGGGCTCAAGCTGAAGCATCAAAAGATAATGAGCCAAAGACCTGCCTTTGGGCAAGGCACACATGGATGAATTGATTGTACCATTATTAGAGGGCAGGATGCTTCACTCAACATGTGTATGTAGTAATCTGGGTTAAACATGATGTTGCTACTGATAGGGTTAGTTATGTAATGAGCAGGTGGTAATGAAGTTTAACATAGGAAGGTTTTACTAATCAATGCTTGCTTTCTAGCATGTTTAATTAATTGTTTGCTTTAGTTATGCTTAATATTTTCCATCATTGCTAAGTGTGTCACTCTGGTGAATATACCTTTTGAGCTTTTGCTTGTTAACCCAGCACCTCACTGCGGGAGCTTCTGAAAGGTTACAGGTTTCCTGATGAGCCATAAGTATCTTTCTGTAATTTTTGCAGAGACATCCTGATGGAAGCCAATTTTTGTACAACTATCCAGCACCCACTGATGAGCTGATCTCTCAAGTAAACTCTGTAAGGTTTGTATTCTTTACTTTTTTGAAATATCTCCCATTTCCATCAGCTCTCCCTCTCTGAGTCTCACCCTAATACCATTAATATTCTTTGGTTAACTCACTAGCAACCAACCATTTTCCTTGCTTCTATCAGATGACCCCATAAGAGTGATAAAGCCTCCTTTCAGTGTAGTGCCAGTGGGAATGGCAGTCCTGCATCATTGCCTCGACCTTTGCATATGGTAGAAACTACATTTCTATAGTGCTTTTCAAGTATAGAGAAATGTTTAACAGCCTTGTAGGATGGTAGATGCTGATCAGAAGTGGTAATTGATTGGAAAGGTGAAAGCCTGATTGAACTGGAGGGCCTTAAGGAGGCTTTTGAAAGCGAGGAGAGAGATGGCAAAGTGGAGAAAGTTCCAAAGGGTGAGAATGTTATATTTGAAACAGCAGCTGCTATTGGTGGGAATGAGGAATAAACTACTGCTGGGGGAACAGGGGATTATGAAGTGGTGTATAGTTGGAATAAATGGAGTTAGGGTGGAGTGAACTCTTGAGATATTTGAAAGTAATTTTAAAATTGATTTCTAGAGGTACGGGAATTAATCCGAGCTTGACGAGATGATAGATGTGAATGTGAACTGTCGGATTCTGGATGAAGAGCTAGCATGAAGAAATAGAGTTGCAATATAATGGAACAATGGATTAAGGTTTTGGCAACAGTGGCACAGTGATTAGCACTGCTGTCTCACAGTGCCAACTCCACACAGACATTCTCCGCGTGGGTTTCCTCTGGGTGATCCGGTTTCCTCCCACAGTCCACAGAGGTGCAGGTTAGATGATTGCCCATGCTAAATTGCCCTTTGGTGTCCCAAGGTTGCTGGGATGGGACAGGGGATTGAGCCTACGTAAGGTGCTCTCTCGGAGGATCGATGCAGACTCAATGGGCCAAATGGCCACCTTCTGCACCGTAGGGTTCCTGTGATATATTCTATGAAAAGATGAAGAGTGGTAGGGGGTGTGCCAAAGGTTCAAAGATGGAAGCAGTCAGTTTTAATAATAGACTGCAAATGGGGATAGGTGTTGATTCTGGGCTAAGTAGCTTGTCACGGCGTCATATCTTAATCTCAACCTGAGGTGAAAGACTGGGGTAGTTGATGAAGTGAAAGCTGGAGTCATTTAGATGCTTTCGGGAGTCAAAAAAAGTGTCATTAGTCTTGATGTCAAAAGGCAGTTGTCCATTTGGAACAACCTCCATGTTGCTGTTGAAAGGGAGCACATAATGATGATGAGAATGAAAAGGTTGGAGCCTTCAGTATAAAAGAAATGTGAAATGAGCAGAGGAAGAAATGTTTTGGAGGGAATTTATTGTCTGCTATAACTGGCCAGATTGGAATCTCATGAGAACACCATAGGAGTGTCCTCATGGAGAATGGAATGGCTTAACTCTGTTCAAGCTGGTGGAAACCCCAAGGATGATCAGGCAAGAGAGCAACCACTGTTGCCCTGGAGATTTGACCAGTGCTTTAAGCAAGGAAACAGCATAACTCAGAAAAATAGCAGAGGTTTCAGAACAGTACGGTGGTTAGCACAGTTGCTTCACAGCTCCAGGGCCCCATGTTTGATTCCCGGCTTGGGTCACTCTCTGTGCGGAGTCTGCACGTTCTCTCCGTGTCTGCGTGGGTTTTCTCCGGGTGCTCCGGTTTCCTCCCACAGTCCAAAGATGTGCAGGTTAGGTGGTTTGGCCATGCTAAATTGCCCTTAGTGACCAAAAAGGTTACCTGGGGTTACTGAGTTACGGGGATGGGGTGGAGGCATGGGCTTAAGCTTAAGTAGGGTGCTCTTTCCAAGGGCTGGTATAGACTCGATGGGCCAAATGGCCCCCTTCTGTGCTGTAAATTCTATAATTCTATGAACAGTCAAGCAAATGGTGGAATTGAGACTGGAATTTTCTTTTCGGAGAATATTCACAGTTTGGAAAACCATGTTGAAGGATAGATATGAATTGATGTCCATTAGCATGCATCTCAAAAGATCAAGAGCTGTGAGGTGGCTGTTTTGAAGGAACATTTTAGTGGGCTTCATGGACAAATACAAGTTTAGTGAGAGAAATTATGGAAACATTGTGGAATAATGAGAGGGGGCTCAAGAAGAGGACTGGAGTGAGGGAAGGAATGATTTGAGGAAATAATTGAATCTTGATTTTTTTTTCCACATTTGGCATTTGTTGTCGTGCTGGAAAATGCAGTGAGGAAAAGTTGAGATGATTGGTGGTTGCAAAGAAGAGTTTCGGGTTATTTCTCATACTGTAATGACCTTTAGGTTGGTTTACTACTTGTTCATTACATTGCTAAATCATAGCACTCTAAATTTACTTATTTGCGATTTAAAAACTTAGATTCTTGCCAAAACATTAGCAGCAATACCTCAGTTTCAAATGCCTTGTTGCCTGAATGGAAAAATGAATGATAGTAAGCAGAAATACTATTTCAGTTGTATACAGCGTTTTAGTTCTCACATTGCTGGATGCAGAAACTGTTAATGTTTTCTTGTGCATTGGTTTAATTTCACAAAATCTGCATTGTTTTTCAGGGTTCCAAGTGGGCTGCTGAAATGGGCAGTTTCGTATCTTACTAGATCAAGTTTGACACAAGACTGACTGCTGTTCATTGCTAGCATGCAATTGCTCATTTATCTTGTAACAATTTATATTAATGGCAGTGTTTGAATCCTTTTAAAACACAATAAATGTATTTTCCATATTTTTTAATGTTGATCCATGTTAAAGTTTATTTATTGCAGTGTTACCACAGTGTAATAATAGACCAACATACATTAGGGATAGGGATTCTGATATGACACTACATCCATGGGCTGCGCTCGCCACTTCTTAGCTGCTGACTCGCCGAGCTGGAGTCTGGAACAGGCAGGCTGTCCATACATCTTCCCAGACAGAGATGGTTCACAGCACTGGAAGACTAGGAGGATTGACGAAGCATGAGGGAAACCATGCCCTCACTAATAAAAAGCTTAATTAGTGAAGGGAATTTTGGAGCAGACAAAAGATTAGCCTTAAATTGGAGGTTAAAAGTATCATACACTAGATAACAATTATAACTGAAATAGTTTCTTATTGATACCTTGTGTTAATTGTTATTATTCAGAGCTGTTCAATGATGTAATGTGTTTTAAGTATGTGACATTCACAGCAAAGTTCTTTACTGTTATTTGTTAGTAAATAAAAAACAATATTCTTGGTGAGTATTTAATTTTCCTGAATTTTTAGAAGGCTGATTTGCGATCACATAAAGACTCTCAGGATTAAATTTGCATTTGTTCAAACTTTGCTCTACCGCTTAAGCCTAAATTCACCATGCAGCTATTGGCTTGTTCCAGCACTTTGTCATTTCCACATTTGAGTTTCTTAACCTCAGCAAAACCTTCATTGTCTTGCATCCCTAGTACAGAGTTTTCACTCCATATTCAAGTCCAAGGGGATATGTTTGAATATAGCACGTTCATTGTTAGTTCGGACTGTACTACATTAAACTCTACCTCATTTTCCCATACCAAAATCACACATTATTCTTAGGATTGCCCTGAAGGCCAAAATCGCCCTTCCTCCATTATAATATCAGTCCTCAAACTCATCTCTCCCTCTTCCAAGCCCACCTTGCAAAGAGAGAAACAATTAATGATTTTGTCACTAGTATGAAGATCATCCACTCAGCTGCCCCTGCCTCTTCCTTTTCACATTGCCCACCAATTATCCCCAGTCCCTTCAATGTCAACCAATGTTCCCCAATATCCTCTCTGAACTTTTCATCCATGAGACCTATCTCCTGTTTCCTGCTAAACTCCTGATTGCCAAGCTTCCCTTGTTGGCTGAGATTATAAAACTTCAACAACTTGCAATTGCACAGCACCTATAACACAGTGAGGCACCCAATGGTGCTTCACAGGAGCATCATCAAGCAAAATTTGACAGCAAGGCACATATTTAGAAAGAGGACAGAAAAAAGTGGGATTTTTCTTATTCGAGTGTTTCCTTTTATACACAATGAAAATAAACAAATCTACAAACCAAATACAATTACGAAAGCTCCATATTAGAATTAGCCTCCAAGACCCAAATCCCCTTTTTATTATATAGCATGTTCTCTTTATGGTTTTTCATTATCATACATAGTACGGTCATATAGTGACACATATATTACATTGTGGGAAGTTGCTCCTATTCGGCTGCCTGTATTTACAAACTTTCAGTCTGGGGAGGGCCCCCCGCGTAGGGTATGGTCGGCATATATGCCTCCCTATTCTCTCTCCCCTCCCCTCCCTCTCCCTTTTTGTTGATGTTTGTGGTTCCTCTGTCGGCCCCCCCCCCCTTCACTTTGCTCTAATGCCTGTTGGCTACAAACAGGTCCAGGATTGATTGATTACAAAGAACAAAGAAAAGTACAGCACAGGAACAGGCCCTTTGGCCCTCCAAGCCCGTGCCGACCATGCTGCCCGACTAAACTACAATCTTCTACACTTCCTGGGTCCGTATCCCTCTATTCCCATCCTATTCATGTATTTGTCAAGATGCCCCTTAAATGTCACTATCATCCCTGCTTCCACCACCTCCTCCGACAGCGAGTTCCAGGCACCCACTACCCTCTGCGTAAAAAAACTTGCCTCGTACATCTACTCTAAACCTTGCCCCTTAAACCTATGCCCCCTAGTAATTGACCCCTCTACCCTGGGGAAAAGCCTCTGACTATCCACTCTGTCAATGCCCCTCATAATTTTGTAGACCTCTATCAGGTCACCCCTCAACCTCCGTTGTTCCACTGAGAACAAACCGAGTTTATTCAACAGCTCCTCATAGCTAATTCCCTCCATACCAGGCAACATTCTGGTAAATCTCTTCTGCACCCTCTCTAAAGCCGCCACATCCTTCTGGTAGTGTGGCGACCAGAATTGAACACTATACTCCCAAGTGTGGCCTAACTAAGGTTCTATACAGCTGCAACATGACTTGCCAATTCTTATACTCAATGCCCCGGCCAATGAAGGCAAGCATGCCGTATGCCTTCTTGACTACCTTCTCCACCTGTGTTGCCCCTTTCAGTGACCTGTGGACCTGTACACCTAGATCTCTCTGACTTTCAATACTCTTGAGGGTTCTACCATTCACTGTATATTCCCTACATGCATTAGACCTTCCAAAATGCATTACCTCACATTTTTTCCGGATTAAACTCCATCTGCCATCTCTCCGCCCAAATCTCCAAACAATCTAAATCCTGCTGTATCCTCTGACAGTCCTCATCGCTATCCGCAATTCCACCAACCTTTGTGTCGTCTGCAAACTTACTAATCAGACCAGTTACATTTTCCTCCAAATCATTTATACATACTACAAACAGCAAAGGTCCCAGCACTGATCCCTGTGGAACACCACTAGTCACAGCCCTCCAATTAGAAAAGCATCCTTCCATTGCTACTCTCTGCCTTCTATGACCTAGCCAGTTCTGTATCCACCTTGCCAGCTCACCCCTGATCCCGTGTGACTTCACCTTTTGTACTAGTCTACCATGAGGGACCTTGTCAAAGGCCTTACTGAAGTCCATATAGACAACATCCACTGCCCTACTTGCATCAATCATCTTTGTGACCTCTTTGAAAAACTCTATCAAGTTAGTGAGACACGACCTCCCCTTCACAAAACCATGCTGCCTCTGACTAATACGTCCATTTGCTTCCAAATGGGACTAGATCCTGTCTCGAAGAATTCTCTCCAGTAATTTCCCTACCACTGACGTAAGGCTCAACGGTCTGGAGTTCCCTGGATTATTCTTGTTACCCTTCTTAAACAGAGGAACAACATTGGCTATTCTCCAGTCCTCCGGGACATCACCTGAAGACAGTGAGGATCCAAAGATTTCTGTCAAGGCCTCAGCAATTTCCTCTCTAGCCTCCTTCAGTATTCTGGGGTAGATCGCATCAGACCCTGGGGACTTATCTACCTTAATATTTTTCAAGACGCCCAACACCTCGTCTTTTTGGATCTCAATGTGACCCAGGCTGTCTACACACCCTTCTCCAGACTCAACATCCACCAATTCCGGCTCTTTGGTGAATACTTGATTGATATTTATTGTCACATGTACCAAAGTACAGTGCAAAGTATTTTCCTGCGGCCACAGTACTTACATAGTAGACAAAAGAATAATCAACGGAGTACATTGACAAATGGTATATCAACAAATAGTGATTGGTTATAGTGCGGAACAAGGGCCAAACAAGAGCAGCATAGGGCATTGTGAATAGTGTTCTTACAGGGAACAGATCAGTCCAAGGGAGAGTCGTTGAGGAGCCTAATAGCTGTGAGGAAGAAGTTCCTATGTCTGGGTCTGCGGGTTTAACAGATTTCTGTATCTTCTGCCTGATGAAAGGGTCTGGAGAAGAGCAAAGCCTGGATGTGAGAGGTCTCTGACAATGCTGTCTGCCTTCCTGAGGCAGCGGGAGGAATCAATGGGAGGATGGCTAGCTTGTGTGATGAATTGGGCTGAGTTAACCACACTCTGCAGTTTCTTGCGATTTTGAGCTGAGCAGTTGCCATACCAGGCTGTAATGCAGGCTGGATAAGATGCTCTCTATGGCACATCTGTAGAGGTTTATGAGAGTCGATGCAGACATGCCAAATTTCTTTAGCTTCCATAGGAAGTAGAGATGTTGTTGGGCTTTCTTGACTGTTGCATCAAGGCGAGTGGACCAGGACAGATGTTGGTGATAGTGACTCCCAGGAACTTAAAGTTATCGACCATCTCCACTTCGGAGCCATGATGTAGATGGGTGTGTGTCGTACTACGCTTCCTGAAGGCGATGATCAGTTCCTTGGTCTTTCTAACACTTAGAGAGAGGTTTTCGGTACACCATGCAACCAAGTGATCTATCTCCCTTCTGTAGTCTGATTCGTCGTTTGAGATACGACCCACCACAGTCGTATCATATGCAAACTTATAGATTGAGTTGGAGTTGAATCTTGCCGCACAGTCCGTATGCGTATAGGAGTACAGTAGATGACTGAGCACACGTCCTTGCGGGGCCCCGGTGTTGAGGTCTATTGTGGAGGATCCTGACAGATTGCGGTCTGTTGGTGAGAAAGTCAAGGATCCAGCTGCACAGGGAGGGGTCAAATCCAAGGTTCCAGAGTTTGGTTATTAGTCTTGTCGGGATGATGGTGTTGAACAGGTTGGTGAATGGCCTCCAGGTCTTCTGGAAGCTCTCTTCCGACTCCCGGATGGTGAATTGGATTTTCTCCAGTTGGAGCAATTACGACAGTCAGCCAGCAGTCTTCAGCTTTGGGTGGCGCTTCTTTACGCCAACTCAGCAGGATTCTTTGGCAGGCAATTAAGGAGGCAAAAGCTAGGGCGTTGGCCCCCACCCCATAAAGAGTTCTAGCTGTTCTGATACCCTGGGACTGCCACTTTTGGGCACAGCTCTCACCCCCACAACCTTGGACGTTTCTTCAAAGTAGGCTGTCCAGAACCCGACAAGTTTGGGGCACGTGGATGTGGTTGGCACCGTTCACATTTGTCCTCCACCTCCGAGAAGAACCTGCTCATTTGGGTTCTGGTTATGTGTGCTCTATGTACCACTTTCAGCTGCATTAGCCTTGTGTATGTGGAGGTGGAGTTGACCCTGTTCAGTGCTTCACTCCAGAGACCCCTCCTATTTCAATCCCTAGCTCTTCCTCCCATTTTTCTTTTGTCTCGTCCAGTGAGGAGTGTGCCTTTCCCAACAGTCACCCATACAAGTCCCCGCAGTTTTCACCCCCCCCCCCCCAAGTTGCCCGCATCCAACAGTTCTAATAGTGATTGTCCCAGAGCCCGTGAGTATGTCTGTGTTACCCTACAAAGGAAGCTTTTGACTTGCATGTGCCATAACTCGTTTCCCCTCTCTGTTCGAGCCTCTCTATCAGTTTTCTAACATTGTCAGTCTATTGTCCGTGTAGAAGTCGCTAACTGTCAGTGTACCCCCCCCCCCCCCCCCCACTCCGTCCTGTTACACCTTTTAAAGGTGGCGTCCATTTTGGCAGGCACAAACCTGTGATTGTTGCAGATGGGGGTCGTAGTGGACATTTCGGTGAGACTGAAGTGTTGTCTTAATTGGTTCCACGTCCGGAACATGGCTATTACCATTGGGCTTGTAGAGTGCTTTGCCGGTGGGAATGGGAGCACTGCTGTGGCCAAGGCCCGGAGGGATGTCCCTGTGCAGAACTCTCCTCCACTTTTACCCCTTCAGCTTCTGGTTCCCTTACGCATCCCCTCACCCTTTCCGCTGTGGCTGCCCAGTGATAATATTGCAAGTTTGGGAGGGCCAAGCATCCCATGCTTCTCGATCTTTGCAAGACTTTTTTGAGCATCCTTGAATTCTTGTTCTGTTGCTTCACAGTGCCAGGGTCACAGGTTCAATTTCCACTTGGGTCACTGTGGAGTCTGCACGTTCTCCCTGTGTTTGCGTGGGTTTATTCCTGGTGCCCGGTTTCCTCCCACAAGTTCCGAAAGATGTGCTATTGGGTAATTTGGACATTCTGAATTCGCCCTCTGTGTACCTGAACAGGCGCCGGAATGTGACGACTAGGGGTTTTTCACAGTAACTTCATTGCAGTATTAATGTAAGCCTACTTGCGACAATAAAGATTACGATTATTAGTCTGCCTTTGTTGTCCCTAATCTGTGCTATTTTCCTCTTTCCTCGTGGCTGCCTGCTTTCTCAGCAGGTGAGCCTGCAGGCGGTTGGCTTTGTCCCCGTGTTCGTACAAGGTCTTCTGTGTCTG
This sequence comes from Scyliorhinus torazame, assembly GCF_047496885.1. Taxonomy (NCBI): domain Eukaryota; kingdom Metazoa; phylum Chordata; class Chondrichthyes; order Carcharhiniformes; family Scyliorhinidae; genus Scyliorhinus; species Scyliorhinus torazame. The sequence goes on along the minus strand of NC_092716.1, from coordinate 83,553,662 downwards.
GCGGAGTTGGTGCATTGCTTTTCTCGTGGGCAGCAGGGCAAAGTCCATTTGTAGTTTATTTCCTCTCCGCCAGAAGCTCTACTGTCGGGACTGCAGAGTATTGTCTGTCCATCTCCAGTATGGAGTCGACTAGCCATTGCCTAGGTGCCCTCTCTTCCCTGTCTCTACGTGCTTTATTGGCAATAATCTCCCCCTGATCACAGCCTTCAGCGCCCCCAGAAAGTGGAGGATTAGACCTCCCCATTCTGGTTGTTGGTAATATACCCGTCTACGGCCTGTGGTATTTTCTCGCAGAAAGCCTTGTCGGAACCTCCATTGGGGGGCCCCATCCAAAAAGCACTTAACTGCCTTTGATGTGATCCAGGATCTGTCAATCATAACACAATGTTTATAATAATATAATCTTTATTAGTGTCACAAGTAGCCTTACATTAACACTGTAATGAGGTTACTGTGAAAAGCCCCCAGTTGCCACACTCCGGTGCCTGTTTGGGTACACTGAGGGAGAATTCTGAATGTCCAATTCACCTAACAAGCACATCTTTTGGTACTTGTGGGAGGAAACCAGAGCACCCGGAAGATACCCACGCAGACACTGGGAGAACGTGCAGACTCCACACAAACAGTGACCCCAAGCCGGGAATCGAACCCGGGACCCTGTAAAGCAACAGTGCTAACCACTGTGCTATAACCATCGCAATTAGTTTCACAGGGTATTTCAGAACCACTCAAGTGTGAAGGAAGATGAATGAAACTTTGCAGACAGCTGGGTGTGCGTGAAAACTGCCAATCACAGCCTAGTGAAAGCAATTTCACAAAGAACTGAATGAAAGACTTGCAGATCAAAGATCTGAAGAGGTGGGCGGCACATTGGTGCCATGATTAGCATTGGTGCCTCATGGCGCTGAGCTCCCAGGTTCGATCCCGGCCCCACGTTATTAAATGAGGATGCCAAGTTGCTGGCGAAGGTGTGTATGATTATGTGTGTTGTAGGATCCACACTGCTCCGATCCTTTTCTTTCTTCAGTGTCAGGGAGATGGACGATTGCGATAGTGTAGGGGTGAGCTTCTCCCCTCTCCATAGCCTCGTTATATGCCCTCACCAGCAGCGGCCCCAGATCCCCCCCCCCCCAAACTTTTATAAAATCCCACCGGGAACCCATCCGGGCCCGGTGCTTTCCCTGCCTGCATCGCCCCATACTCTCCATCACCTCCCTCAACCCAATGGGGTCCCTCCACCAAGTCCTCGTTCACCATGGAAACTCCTACCCATCCAGGAACCACTGCATTCCCCCTCCCCCTCCCCATATAGCTTCCTATAAAACTCCTTGAACTTCCCATTCACCCCCACCAGATTCAGTACCGTCCTTCCCGTCCAGTCCTTCACTCTACCAATCTCCCTTGCCGCCTCCTGCTTCCTAAGTTGGTGGGCCAGCATCCTGCTCATCTTCTTCTTGTACTCGTATTGTCCCCCTGACCCTCCGCAACTGCCTTATCGCCTTCCCCGTGGACACCAGCGCAAACTCTAATCTAGAGCCTCTGCCTCTCCCTCAACAACCCTGCCTTCGGGGCCTCCGAGTACCTCCTATTCACCCTCAGAATCTCTTCCACCAACCTTGCCATCTCTGCTTGTTCCACCTTTTCCCTGTGCCCAAATCGAAATAAACCCCCCTAACCACTGCCTTGAGTACCTCCCACAACATGGAGCCGTGACCTCCCCCGTATCGTTGAGTTTCACATACCCCAGGATGGCAGCCCTCACCCACTCGCACACCTCATCCACCAGTGACCCCACATCCAGCCTCCACCAGCTCCCTTCTCAACCCACTTCTGGTCTGAGGATCCATCCACCATCCACCACAGTGGAGTCTCACTGTGAACGGGGAAAGGTCCAAAGAAATGCACCGTGAGCGGGAGCTACCAAATGTGCGACCATTCACTCCATGGCCGCCCCGGAAGTCTCCTCCACTCCACATTAACCATCAATACCATAATGGACTGATCATTATAAGTCAGTAAGTTTGATTTTAAATGTGTTTTTAATCTCATCTGCCCCATTTACCTCTCGAGCAGGTAAAGTGGAATATCGACCATACCTTCATAGAAATCATCATAAAATTCCTACAGTGCAGAAGGAGGCTGTTCGGCCCATCAAGTCTGCACCGAACCAGCACCCTATCTAGGCCCATTGGCCTGCCCTATTCCCATAACCCCACCTAACCGTTGGACACTATGGCAATTTAGCATAGCCAATCCACCTAAACTGCACATCTTTGGACTGTGGAAGGAAACCAGAGCACCCAGAGAAAACCCACGCAGACAGGGGGGGGGAGAACGTGCAGACTCCACGCAGACAGTCACCCATGGCCAGAATCAAACTCAGGTCCCTGGCGCTATAAAGATACTATGAGAACCTTGTTGGACACCAGCAATGAGGTACACCAGTCTCTGAAAAATTGCAGGGGGAGTATGCTCAATGCATCATGGCAGGAAATTGGTTTTGGAACAGACACTGCAGCATTTTTTCCAGAATTTCACTTGCTTTTATTCAATATAAAAAACTTAAAATGTCTGACACCAATTGACAGCAGAGCTAAGTTGGGTCTCTGCCATTATCAGTGGTTTCATTTCATCAGGCATATAAAATATTTCTCAGGAAGTTTTAACTTGGCAGTAAACACTTAAAACTGGAAAAGGCAAACAATTTTATAGCAAATGAGTATTTGTGATTTTGATCTAAATTTAACAAGCATTTGGAAAATATAGCTTAAAATGCAAAATATCAGAAAATAGAATATGAAAATGAGACAGAATTTAACTCTGCAACTTTGGGAAAGCTTTGAAATTGGACAGTATCTTATCCTAAATAAATTGTAACCTCCCTCCATCAGTCAGAGGGGTGGTGCAGATTATTTAAGGTGTGGATATTTTATTGCCACACTTGCTGACAGTCCTTGGGACAGAATTAGCACCAATACTGATTGAATTCCTTTGCTTTATTTTTCTCTCTCGTTCTCTCCTTGTTCCTCCCTCTTTGTTCCCCCTCCCCCACTTTATAGTGAAAACAAGTAAAATGTACCTGTTTTGGGTTACGCGTTGAGGGTGGTGGGGGGGCAAGTTTAAACGATCAAAGTGGATCTCCCCATCCTTTGCTTCATATTGACCTAGAGCACCTCTCAAGTGTTCTAACGGAAAGTCACCCCAAACCATTTGTCGAAACATGAGGATCCAAATCATTAAGAAACTTGTTTGTTTGATCCTTGTTTATGGCTATGAACATCATTAATTTGTCTTTGGATTTTGTTCATTCCAAGTAGACTGAATGAGGAGTTTGTGCCCTTTTCAGACAGTGATGAATGGTGTCAACAGCCTGTGAACCCTGCTTCAGTGCACTCTCTTCTCGCTCAGTCAAACTTACCACAAAACATATTTGCAAGCATATTGAAACAGATATATAATGCTACGTTTTCCTCTTCCCTTCAAGGACATCTTATGGCAGGCACAATGAGATACTGCTAAATCTGCTCAGAGATGGGGGAGCTGTAAGTGGCCAGCTTTCCCTCCACCAGAACCTACTTTAATCTCTCCAGTCTGCAAAATCACTCTGAAGGATAAACTGGACAGTTTCACAAAAAAAGAGGTAGTACATCAAGTTGTTCGTTCCTGGATTCCTGCTCCAGGTCCCAACATGCAGCGAATAGAGTATCAATTAAAGCGATCATTAGATGGCCAAAACTATGTACACAAAGTTTATGTATATTATAAATCCTTCATTTCTGTGGTGCAATTTATGTGAAAACGTATCAAAAATATGATTGTTAAATGGAAATAATTTCCTGTTCCTCTTGATTTTTGCAGAGATATTTCAAGCAGGTGTACAGGACAATCTAGTCCACAATCTAGTCCATTGGTCCACAAGTGAAAGTCTCCTGGGCAGTCTGTCCCTCAGCACTGATCAGAAAGATGTTCTTCTTAAATTGCAGTTGTTTCTTCTGTGTCTTCAGAGATCACTGGAGATAATAATTCTGCTGTGTGGATTTCACATTCGTCTGTAAGATTAATGGTCAGACATGAATACAGAACCAGACTGCAGTAGACACTCCTGTATTGGGCATTGTATCTTTTATTTTATTCATTGGTTGTGGGCATAGCTGACTGGGCCCTAATTGCCCTTGAACTAGTGGTTCATATAATCATAGAATTTACAGTGCAGAAGGAGGCCATTCGGCCCATCAAGTCTGCTCCGGCACTAAGGGAAATTTAGCATAGCCAATCCACCTAATCTGTACATCTTTGGACTGTGGGAGGAAACTGGAGCACCCGGAGGAAACCCACGCAGACACAGGGCGAATGTGCAGACTCCGCACAGACAGTGTCCCAAGCCGGTATTCGAACCTGGGACCTTGGAGCTGTGAAACAACTGTGCTAACCACAGTGCTACCGTGCTGTCCTAGTTCGCTAGGCCTTTTAAAAAATATATATTTATTCAAATTTTTCAACAAATTTTCAACAAAACCACCTCCCCCCCCAACAAAAAGAAAGAAACAAGAACGCAACAAGCAGAAATTATACATTGGATTTCCCCCATATACAATAACCCCCCATATAACATTTAAAAACACAAATAGGGAAAACCCCCCCAACCTTCACCCAAACGCCACCCCAAAAGAAACCCCCCGCCCTTGGGCTGCTGCTGACCTCCTCCTAACGCTCCACGAGATAGTCTAGGAACGGTTGCCACCGCCTGAGGAACCCTTGCACAGACCTCGCAAGGCAAACTTTATCCTCTCCAGCTTGATGAACCCTGCCATGTCATTGATCCAAGCTTCCACACTAGGGGGCTTTGCATCTTTCCATAATAGCAAAATCCTCCGCCGGGCTACCAGGGACGCAAAGGCCAGAATACCGGCCTCTTTCGTCTCCTGCACTCCCGGCTCGTCCGATACCCCAAATAATGCCAATCCCCAGCTCGGCTTGAACGGGGCGGTTCGCTAGGCCTTTTAAGAGTCACCAAATTGCTGTGGGTCTGGAGATGCCAGATCAGGTAAAAATGGCAGATTTCCTTCCCTAAGGACATTGGTGAACCGGATGTGTGTTTAGAACAGTCGAGAATGGATTTGGATTTAATTTGTTACGTGTACCGAGGTACAGTGAAAAGTATTGTTCTGCGTAGAGTCCAGACAGATCGATCCTACATGAAAAATGGTTTCATGGTTATCACTAGACTTTAAATTGCAGATTTTTATTACCATGTGCTGTGGTGGGTTTCAAACCAGGGGGTCTCTGGATTATCAGTCTAGTGGCAATACCACTCTGTCACTATCGCTGTTAATCATCTGGGAAAGGTGGAGACTTGATGGCGATGGGGCATGAAACAGTTCTGCTAAATTTCTGCCTGTTTAACTTTCATCCTGGATTAATGGGGAAGGGGGAAGGGTCTGGTGGTGATGTTGAAAAGTGTCATGGGGAATTTATTTGTGATGTGCCCACATGGGCACGGATTGCTCATTCTGATATGACACAAAATGTCAGGTTCCCTGTTTTTAAACACAAGACAGAGACGCAGCACAAAATAGAGATTTTCATGCTGGATTCACAACTATTTTGGATGGTTTGGAAGAATGTTACAATATTGTGCAGCAATTAAAGGTATATTTCTCTGGAATTTTGAGTCTCTACCTGTCATTCAATTCCAGCATAATTTTAACAGATCTGAAAAGTTAGAAGTTTTTCTTTCAGCTACATGTTGTTGGAAAAGAGGCTTCACTGAAACAGCATGGATTTCAGGACTAAAGCACCGACGGAGCCCTGGATAAGAGACAACAGCATTACCAGAGCTCGGATTATAGGATTGTCTTATTTCAATTAGCCATGGAGTGACTTCGCTCAGACTGGTTGGTTCCACGTATGTCACCCTTGAAGAAAGAGACAAGTACTTTGCAGCTAAGATCCACCAGCAGAAAGCATCTTTACAGTGCAGCGCAGGCAAAGCACCCAATGAGCTCACTGAGTTGTAGGGGTCAGTTATCTTATTTGGCAAGATGGCTAGTGTGTGGTGCAAAATAATACCAGTGGTGCAGGTTCAATCCCCGGGGGCTGGCAGTGTTGGTTTATGCAGGTCTGCCTCCTCACCTTTCCCCATGGTTGATGTGGAGAGGTGCGTCTCAAGCTGTAGAACTAATTGTCTTTCTCTAATGGAGAGAGAGATGCCTTCGGTCCTTTGAGACTAATTACCTCTTTGAGTTTCTTTGGATTTTTCGTACGCCCTGTCAATCAGTCATGATGTCGGCCTTCCACATGTATAATAATGACTAGTCCACTGTTTCTGATTTTCACACTGCATGTTCAACATCCAGCCCCGGATGAGCAGAAAGTTCCCCAAATTAAATGTAGAGAAGACCAAAGCTCATTATGTTTGGCCCCCATCACAAACTCTGTTTCCCTAGTCACTGCCTGAGGCTGCAATCTTGGCATTTATTTAATGCTGACTTGAGCATCCAATCACATAACCATTCCATCACTAACACCATCTACATCCACCTCCATAACACTGCTCCTCTGCCTCAACTCAACTGCTGCTAGAGATCTCAATCATGCCTTTCCAACATGTAGATTTGAAGTATTCCAATGTTTTCCTGGCCAGCCTCCCATTTTCACACTGGATAAACTTGAACTTATCCACACTTCTGCTCTCATATCTGAACCTGCACCTACTTCTCTGTTCATTTATCACTCTTGTGCTCGCAGACGTACATTAGCTCCTCGTCCAGCAATGGCCAATTTCAAAACTCTGATCCTTGCTTTCGGATCCGTCTATGACTTTTTCCCCCTCCATATACCATCCTTCAGCCCTGAAACTCAGCTCCTCCAATTCTGGCCTCTTATACATCCCTGATTTTAATTGCTCCACCATTGCCTGATGTGCCTCCACGGGCTTAAGCTCGAAGATCTGGAATACCCCTAGCTAAACATTTCTGCCTCTCAGTCTTCAGAAAAAGTCCTCCTTAAAACCTCTCTGAGGTGAACTAGAGTGACTGCCCTTGACACCAAGGCAGCATTTGACCAAGTATGGCATCAAGGGGCCCTAGCTAAACTGGAGTCAATGGGAATCAGGGGGAAAACTCTCCACTGGATCGAGTCATACCTGGCACAAAGGAAGATGGTTGTGGCTGTTGGGAACCAATCATCTCAGTCCTAGGACATCACTGCTGGAGCAGCTCAGGGTAGTGTCCTAGGCCCAACAATCTTCAGCTACTTCATCAATGTATGCTGAGAAGTGGGCAAATTCGCTGAAGATTTCAGAATGCTCAGTACTGTTCACAACTCCTCAAACACTGGAGCATTCTGTCCATGTGCAAGAAGACCTGGACAACCTTCAGCAACCCAGTTCCCCCCGGCGATGGCTGCTCTGCTCTGGGAGCACTCAAGCTCTCTCACACAGGCAACAAGTGACTAAGCAACTACAGGAGTCACCCTCATGTGAAGATGGTGGAACGAGTTGGAGATTCCAGCAAGAGCAGCGATTGCAGCAACAGAGAGGTCCGGGATAGCTATAGAGTTAGAGAAGGCGGGGACGAAGCGCCTTTCCTACCTTCACAGTGTATCAAACTTTCCACACCACCGGAGTATGAACCCTCAGATTGATGATGCACTGGACATGTGTACATACACACACACAAACCTCTCCTTGTACTCGCTCTCACATTCTCATGCACACCACAAAACGTGCACGCAAGCACATAAAACAGGCATGCAAACGAAACACACATGCGTTCACACAAACCACACATGCACGCACACACAAAATAGGCATGCACACAAAGTACATTCATGCTCACATAAATCACAGGCATGAGAAAACAGACACATGCACACAAAACAGGCATGAACACAAAACACAGGCATGCACACACAAAACACAGGCATGCATGCGCATACAAAACACAGACATGAAAACAACACACACAGACACAGACACACACATCCTCCCCAAACCTCCTACCCGCACATTGGGCCAGGAAAGGAGGAAAACGCAAGCTGAAGAACAATTTACTTTTCACCCCTACTTTCTTATGAATTCCACTAAGCTCAGCTTAGAATGAATGTGAACAGAGGCGAATACAAGGTTGGTGTTAGTTAAACCCAACTCCTTAGCTTAGCTCTTGTGCCCTCCGCATTGCCTGGTGACCAGGACCTGGGGCCTAGTCTGTCTCTTTCTAGCTTTACTGCTGAAATGAATGGCAACAAGGATTTTAATGGTTAGCTCTGCTGCTTGAAACTTTTTAGTGGTCACCTTTAGTAATTATAATTTTTAAAAAATTATCAATTTATTGTTTTTACAGTGATTTTATTCGTTCAGTGAGTTTGCGTTTTCTTCATACCTTAACTTTTTTGAAATTCATATGTAATGTGCCAAACTAGATTTTAGGCAGCCGGTGCTGGGTTTCTTGCTGAAGGGGAATGAAAGGCTCACCAGAAATCTGATTGGATTTGGAGAGCTGGAAAAAAGGGTTAATTTTGCTCCAATAAAAATGGGAAATGTTGGAAATGTTCAGCACGTCTAGCATCATCTGTGCAGAGAGAAGCAGGTCAATTAACCCTTTGCCAGAATTAGTGCAGATCATGGACCTGAAGCGTTGACTCTGATTTTCTCTGCAGATGCTGTCCGGCTGGCTGAGTATTTCCAGCATTTTCTGTTTATCTTTCAGATTTCTAGTATCTGCAATACTTTGCTCTTCTGTTATTTGCATCATGCAGGGCATTGTAAGTGCAGTTAGTTCCAATTTAAAATGAGAAAATATCAATCAAAGCAAGGTGTAATTCTTCTGTTAACAACGCTTATACAAGTAGAAACAGCACATTATTGCAGGTGAATTGGTTGGAGCTAATTCCCGAGAAGATCTTTCCATTTTTAAACTTGGAAGTGAAACCAGGAATCATGCACCAATAGAACACGTCATTGTTAGTTTGAGATATTCGCATTTGTGCATGGGATTGTTGTTTGAGGTGCTTGTGAAGTTCTAGCTTTTTGGATATTGTGTCCAGAAATTGCACAGGGCCAGGTTCAGAGAAGCGGAGCATTGTTACATAATAAAATTAAGAAAGCTGTGTGTAATGGTCTGAAAAAGCCTTGGTTGTAAAGTATATCATACCAAAACCTGAGCTATAAATGGGCTTTACAAATGAAGGCATAGAGTGTAAAAGCCAAGAGGTTTCACTAAACTGATATAAAACGGTTCAACCCCACTGTGACTATGGTTCCCAATTCTAGGCAGCTAAAGGATGTGAGGGGGCGGGTCAAAGGGGGAGAAACAGAAGAAGCAGCAGGGTCCGATATTTTCTGTCCCTGCCCATCGTTGGCTGGAAACTGAACTGGACTAGCATATAAATACTGTGGCCTCAAGAACAGATCGGAGGCTGGGAATTTTGTGGTGAATGACTCCCTTCCTGACTCTTCAAAGCCATCTACCATCTCAGGGCACAAGTCAGGAGTGTGATGGAATAATTTCCACTTGCCTGGATGAGTGTAGCTCCAACAACACTCAAGAAGTTCGATACCATCCAGGACAAAGCAGTTCTAGCAGCTTGATTGGTATCTTATCCCTCATCTTAAACATTAACTCTCTGCACCACCACCAGTGTGTATCACCTACAAGATGCACCGCAGCAACTCGTCAAACCACCTTCAACAGCAAACTCGCGGCCACTACTACCTAGAAGAACAGGGGCAGCAGATATTCGGGAACACCACCACCCTAAGCTCTCCTCCAAATTGCACACCATCCTGATTTGAGGCGATATAACCATTCCTTCACTGTCACTGGGGTTTAAAATGCTGGAACTCCATGAGGGTGTACCTACACCATGTGGACTGCATGGTTCAATGGTGCAACTCACCAGTACCTTCTGATGGGCAATTAAGGATAGACAACTGCCATCAACACTCAGATCATGCCGACTTCCGGTTGCGGCTATGCTGAGCTAAGTCGCACGTTCGGCAGCTCCCGCCAGAAACGGACTTTTGGCTCTCTTTAGGGCGCCCAGCGGCATTTGTTCGACAGTTCCCAGTGTGGGAAGGTGACAGTACGATTTCCCCGGCACTGTATGGATTGGACCAGGAGTGGAGCGGTGAAAAAAGTCGTTTTCGAGCAGCGAAAAGTGCGAGGGAGGAAAGTCAAGATGGCGGCAGGTGGCGACCAGGCAGCATGGGCGCAGTGGGCGCAAGAGCAGCAGGAGTTTCTCAAGCGCTGCTTCACAGAATTGAAAGCAGAGCTGCTGGAGCCGATGAAGGCTTCGATCGACAAGCTGGTCGAGATCCAGAAGGCCCAAGGGGCGGCGATCCAGGAGGTGCGGCAGAAGGCCTCGGAGAATGAGGACGAGATATTGGGCCTGGCGGTGAAGGTGGAGGCGCACGAGGCGCTGCATGAGAAATGGCAGGAGAAGTTCGAGGACATGGAGAATCGGTCGAGGAGAAAGAATCTGCGGATTCTGCGTCTCCCGGAGGGAGTGGAGGGGCCGGATGCTGGAGCATATGTGGTCACGATGCTGAACACGTTGATGGGCGCGGGTGCCTTCCTGGGGCCCCTGGAGCTGGATGGGGCCCACCGAGACCTGGCGAGGAGGCCCAAGTCTAACGAGCCGCCGCGGGTGGTATTGGTGCGGTTCCACCGCTTGGTGGACAGGGAGTGTGTCCTAAGATGGGCAAAAAAGGGGCGGAGCAGCAGGTGGGAGAATGCAGAGGTCCGTATATACCAGGACTGGAGCGCGGAGGTGGCCAAGAAGAGGGCCGGGTACAACCGGGCTAAGGCGGTTCTGCATCGGAAGGGGGTGAAATTCGGGATGCTGCAGCCGGCGCCACTGTGGGTCACGTTTAAGTACCGGCACCATTACTTTGAGACGCCGGAGGAGGCGTGGACCTTTATTCAGGCCGAAAAGTTGGACACGGACTGAGGGTCGGTTGTGAGGGGAGGTCGCGGGGGGCTACTGTGGTTACTGTGCTTTGGGGGAATGGTCTATTCTGTTCTGTATTGTTTCCTTGGGTGCTGGGTGGGGTAGGGTGAATTGGTTCGAAGTGGGGGTTTTGAGAGAGTGTGGGCGTCGGTGGTTGGAAGGACGGGGCCCCGTTGGGGGGGGATGGGGCGATGGGAGGCCCGAGGTGGGGGAGCTGGGATTAGGCCGCAAAAGGGAGCTGTGCCAGAGAGGGCGGGGCCGGTCTAATGGAAAGCGCGTGCTTTTTCCCGCGCTAGGGAAGGAAGGGGGCAGGGCCGGGGGGAAGGGCGGTGTTGGAGAGGAGCGCCCGCTGATGGACAGGAGGCGGGGGTGGGGGGGGAGGAGACTACCACACTGGGGGGTCGATGGAGTGGCGGGAGTGGCCGGGGTCAGCAGGAGTCAGCTGACTTACAGGAATGCTATGGGGGGAGCAACGCAGCTAGGGGGGGGACCTAGCTGGAGGGGGAGGGGGACTGGGTTGCTGCTGCATTTGCCAAAGGTGAGCTGGAGCTCGGAGAGAGTCGGGGCGGGGGTCTGCCGCTGGGGGCAATGTAGACTGCGGGAGGCGGGGGCACGTGGCTGGCCTAGAAAAGGGGATGGCTAATCGGCGGGGGGGGGGGGGGGGGGTGGGGGGGGGGGGGGGAAGAGAGCGAGGAGCCCCCTGATCCAGCTGATAACTTGGAATGTGAGAGGCCTGAATGGGCCGGTCAAGAGGGCCCATGTGTTCGCGCACCTGAAGGGACTGAAGGCAGATGTGGTCATGCTCCCGGAGACGCATTTGAGGGTGGCAGATCAGGTTAGGCTGAGAAAGGCGTGGGTAGGGCAGGTTGTCCACTCGGGGTTGGACGCAAGGAATCGAGGGGTGGCAATCTTGGTGGGGAAGCGGGTGTCGTTTGAGGCGCTGAGCATTGTGGCAGACAATGGAGGTAGGTATGTGATGGTGAGTGGTAAGCTGCCGGGGGTGCGGGTGGTATTAGTGAATGTATATGTCCCGAATTGGGACGATGCCGGATTTATGCGGCGCATGTTGGGCTGGATTCCGGACCTAGAGGCAGGGAGCTTGATAATGGGGGGGGGACTTCAACACGGTACTGGATCCAGCATTGAACCGCTCCAGGTCCAGGACAGGTAAGAGGCCGGCGGCGGCCAAGGTGCTGAGGGGGTTTATGCACCAGATGGGAGGAGTGGACCCATGGAGGTTTGTCAGGCCGGGGGCCAGGGAATTTTCTTTTTTTCCCCACGTCCATAAAGCCTACTCCCGGATAGACCTCTTCGTTATGAGCAGGGCACTAATTCCGAGGGTGGAGGGCACGGAGTATTCGGCCATAGCCATCTCAGACCATGCCCCGCATTGGGTGGAGCTGGAGCAGGGGAGGAGAGGGACCAGCGCCCGCTGTGGCGCCTGGATGTGGGCTTGCTGGCGGATTAGGAGGTGAGCGGGCGGATCCGGGGGTGCATTCAAAGCCATCTAGAGGCTCACGATAATGGGGAGGCGCAGGTGGGGGTGGTCTGGGAGGCGCTGAAGGGGGTGATTAAGGGAGGGCTAATCTCCACTAGGGTCCAGAAGGAGAAGAATAGAGAGGGGGAGATTTTAAGGGTGGATAGGAGGTATGCAGAGGTCCCCAAGGAGGGACTACTCAAGGAGCGACGAAGCCTCCAGGCCGAGTTCGACCTGTTGACCACCAAGAAGACAGAGGTGCAGTGGAGGAAAGTGCAAGCGGCGGTGTATGAGTACGGGGAGAAGGCTAGCCGGATGTTGGCACACCAGCTTCGGAAGCGGGAGGCAGCGAGGGAGATTGGGGGAGTTAGGGATAAAGGGGGGAAACACGGTGCGGAGTGCGGTGGGAATAAATGGGGTATTTAGAGACTTTCATGAGGGGCTGTATAGGTCTGAGCCCCCGACGGAGGAGAAGGGGATGTGTCGATTTTTGGATCGACTGAGGTTCCCGAGGGTGGTGGAGGAGCAGGTGGCTGGGCTTGGGGCACCGGTAGGGCTGGAGGAGCTGACTAAGGGGCTGGGGAGTATGCAGGCGGGAAAGGCACCGGGGCCAGATGGGCTCCCGGTGGAATTTTACCGGAAGTACATGGACCTGCTGGGCCCTCTATTAGTGCAGACTTTCAAGTAGGCGAGGAAGGGGGGGGGCCCTACCCCTGACGCTGATCTTGAAGCGGGACAAGGACCCATTACAGTGTGGGTCGTATAGGCCAATCTCGCTCCTCAACCTGGACGCGAAGCTGTTAGCGAAGGTGTTGGCTACCAGAATTGAGGACTGTGCCCCGGGGGTGGTTCACGAGGACCAGACGGGTTTTGTTAAGGGAAGGCAGCTGAATACCAATGTGCGGAGGCTCCTTAACATAACCATGATGCCTACAATGGAGGGGGAGGCGGAGATAGTGGTGGCGATGGACTCAGAGAAGGCCTTCGATAGGGTGGAGCGGGGTACCTCTGGGAAGTGTTGAGGAGGTTTGGGTTCGGGGAGGGGTTCATTTGTTGGGTTAGGCTACTTTCCGAAGCCCCGGTGGCGAGTGTGGCCACGAGTCGGAGGAGGTCGGAATACTTTCGGCTGTACCGGGGGACGAGGCAGGGGTGCCCCCTATCCCCCTTGCTATTTGCATTGGCAATTGAGCCTTTGGCTATGGCTCTAAGGGAGTCCAGGAACTGGAGGGGGCTGGTCCGGTGGGGGGGGGGGGGGGGGGGGCACCGGGTTTTGTTGTATGCCGATGACATGTTACTGTATGTGACAGACCCAGTTGGGGGGATGCCGGAGGTGATGCGGATCCTCAGGGAGTTTGGGGACTTTTCCGGGTATAAGCTCAACATGGGGAAGAGTGAGCTCTTCGTGGTACACCCAGGGGACCAGGGAAGGGGGATAGACGAGCTTCCCCTGACGAGGGCGGAAAGGAGTTTTCGGTATCTGGGGAACCAGGTGGCCAGGAGCTGGGGGGCCCTATACAAGCTCAACTTGACGAGGCTGGTGGAGCAGGAGTTTAAAAGGTGGGATATGCTGCCACTCTCCTTGGCGGGTAGGGTACAGTCGGTGAAGATGACGGTGCTCCCGAGGTTCCTTTTTATATTCCAGTGCCTCCCCATCCTGATTCCTAAGGCCTTTTTTAAGCGGGTCAGCAGGAGCATCATGGGATTCGTGTGGGCAAAAAAGACCCCGAGGGTGTGAAGGGTATTTCTGGGATGGAGTAGGGACAGAGGAGGGTTAGCGTTACCTAATCTGTGTGGGTATTACTGGGCTGCCAATGTGGCGATGATCCGTAAGTGGGTAATGGAGGGGGAGGGGGCGGCGTCGAAGAGGCTGGAGATGGCGTCCTGTGTGGGCACGTGTCTGGGGGCGCTGGTGACAGCACCGCTGCTGCTCCCACCGACTAGGTACACCACGAGTCCAGTGGTGGCGGCGACTTTGAAAATTTGGGGGCAGTGGAGGCGCCACAGGGGTGAGGTAGAGGCTTCGGTTTGGTCCGGTCCCCAATCCGGGAGAACCATCGGTTCGTCCCGGGGAGAATGGATGGAGGGTTCCTGAGCTGGCACAGGGCAGGAATTAGAAGGATGGGGGACCTGTTTTTAGATGGGACGTTTGCAAGCCTTGGGGCGCTGGAGGAAAAATTTGGGCTTCCCCCCGGAAATGCCTTCAGGGACATGCAGGTAAGGGTGTTTGTAAGACGGCAGGTGAGGGAGTTCCCGCTGCTTCCAGCACTCAGGATCCAGCATAGGGTGCTCTCGGGGGTGTGGGTTGGAGAGGGCAGGGTCTCGGCGATCTACCAGGAGATGCAGGAGGAGGAGGAGGCCTCGGTGGAGGAGCTAAAGGGTAAATGGGAGGAGGAGCTTGGAGAGGAGATAGACGAGGGTATGTTGGCGGACGCCCTGGGTAGGGTTAATTCTTCCTCCTCTTGCACCAGGCTTAGCCTGATACAATTTAAGGTTCTGGGCGTGCCCGGCGCTGGATGGGTCCTGGAGGGGTATTGCGAGGACGATGTCTAAGGTGGTGGATACCCTGGTTAAGCCGAGCTGGGGGTTAGCACTATTTGGGGTATCGGACGAGCCGGGAGTGCAGGAAGCCGGTATTCTGGCCTTTGCGTCCCTGGTAGCCCGGCGGACGATTCTGCTACTGTGGAAGGATGCAAGGCCCCTGAGCGTGGAAGCCTGGATCAGCGACATGGCAGGGTTCATTAAATTGGAGAGGGTAAAATTTGCCTTGAGAGGGTCTGTGCAAGGGTTCTTCAGGCGGTGGCACCCGTTCCTAGACGTTCTAGCGGGGCGTTAGGAGGTGGTCAGCAGCAGCAACCCAGAGGGGGGGGGGGGAGGAGGGGGGTGTACTTTGTGTTTTCTACTGTGTTTATTATTGCTTAATGGGGGTTTGTATATTGGGGGAATTCGTGATGTAGTTGTGAGATGTTTATTTATGTGTTCTTTGTTTTTCTTTTTTCTTTTGTTTGTTGAAAATATGTAAAAATTTGAATAAAAATATTTCTTAAAAAAAACCACTCAGATCATACGAAAGAATAAAAATATCTGTCCTATTAACTTGTTATGTTCCTGCAAAGTGCCTTGGATGTTTTACAATGTTGATATATATAACTACAAATTGTCATTGTTGACACAGGTCTGGAAATGGAGAATAGAGGGTGTTGTAATAAAAAGTTAAGGGAAAATATTAAATACAGTTTTTGTAATCCTTATTTTTGTGTATAAACCCCAAACAAGAAGGGACAAAAGTAATGAAAACATTAGAACTTCAACGTCTACTATTCCACACACAATTTTCACTCTTTAAAATGTCCTTATGGCTGATGCCCGAGGACCTTCTATCCAGGAGGTCTAAAATCACATGGCTTTAAAGCACTAAGATCCGGAAGTGCCAAGATCACAAAACATAGGTGATTAGATTCGCTGGCCAGATGTTTCCAGCTGTTCTCATGGTGCGATCTTCTGGTCCCGCTGACGGCGAACCCCTGCCATTGGTTTCCTGGCAGCGAACATGAAACCCCTTTGACAGCAGCGGGATCATAAGATCCTGCTGTCAGAGAACGGTGGTCCTGCTGCGCTGCTGGGGGGGGGGGATGTGGAAGACTCCGCCCAGTATATGTGATAACAGTACTGTAGCACAGACAGAAAAAGAACATTATTGTACGCTGTAGTAGACTTTTTTCCAAACAGGAATGGGAAAGTGGACCAGACAGACTTTGTAAAGGGCAGGAAGCGGTTACTCAATGTGGTTCTGGCCCCTGCGATGGAGCCAGAGCCAGAGAGAATTCTGTCACTGGACGCAGAGAAGGCCTTCGATAGGGTTGAATGGCGATACTGGTTTATGGTTTTGGTGAAGGGAGCGTCTTGCAGAGGGAGAGGCAGGCAGGGGGGCTGGTGCTGCCGAACCTGTTGTTTTACTATTGGGCGGTCAAGGCGGAGAAGGTGTTATGTTGGTTTGGGGACCAGGGCGAAGTCTGGGTACAAATGGAGTCAGGGTCATGTAAGGGGTCCCTGGTGATGACTACTCTGCCTTTCACTCCAGCGAAGTATTCATCAAACCCAGTGGTCATCTCTACGCTAAAGATATGGTGGCAGCTTTGCCAGTATATCAAGGCGGGGGGGGGGGGGCCTATCTGTGGGAACTATTTGTTTCAGCCGGGAAAAATTGATGCCATGTTTGGGGGGTGGAAAGGTAAGGGGCTGGAGTGGGTATAGGACTTATTTTTAGAGGGTCCGTATGCTCACTGGGAGGAGCTGAGGGAGAAGGTAAACCTTGGTGGGATGGATATGTTCCGGTACTTTCAGGTGCATGACTGGACCCGGCAAGCGTTCCCGATATTCCCGGTGGCGCCACATTCCACTTTGCTGGAGTGAATTGTTTCTTGTGTGGGATCGGAGGCGGGCAGCTTATCCGTGATATACGGACGGATCATGGGGGAAGAGCAGCATTGGTGAAGGCTAGGCTGGCAGGAGGAGTTGAGTCCCATTTTGGAGGAGGAGATGTGGAGTGAGTCTCTCCCTAGGGAGAATGCTACGTCATCCTGTGCAAGGTTAAGTTTGATTCAGCTCAAGGTGGTGTTCAGAGCACATCTCACCAAGGACAAAATGAGTCATTTTTTTGAAGGGGTGGAGGATAGGTGTGAGTGTTTAAGGGGGCCTGCGATCCATACGCAAATGTTCTGGTCCTGCCCAAGTTGGTCGGTTTTTGGAGCCTTTTGTAATCACCATATCGGCAATTTTAAATATGGATTTGGAGCCTTGCCCATTAGTAGTGATATTTGGCCAGCCAGAATTGCTGATGGGTGTGATGGCGGATGGGTTGGCTTTTGCCTCCTTCACGATGAGGGATGCAGTTGACGGGTTCTATCGCAGATGGCCTCAGCTTATATTGCATTTCAAAGATCTGCCACTGTTACCTGTAAGTAGGGGGGATGTTCTATTGGGGAGGGTGATAGTACGGGTTGGGGGGGGGGGTTTGGTTTATTATGGTTTGTTGAGATTTTGATACCAGGAGCGGGATTCTCCCCTACCTGGCGGGGCGGGGGGTCCTGGCGGGACGGAGTGGCGTGAACCACTCCGGTGTCTGGCCGCCCCAAAGGTGCGGAATCCTCCGCACCTTTAGGCCTAGGCCTGCCCCGGAGTGGTTTGCGCCCCGCCGTCTGGCGTGGAAGGCCTTTGGCGCCACGCAGCGCGGGAGCGTCGGCGGCTGCTGACGTCATCCCCGCGCATGCGCATGGGAGGGTTCACCTACGCATCGGCCACGGCGGAGGCTGATGGTCGGCGCGTAGGAAAAGAGTGCCCCCACGGCACAGTCCTGCCCGCGGATCGGTGGACACCGATCGCGGGCCAGGCAACCGTGGGGCACCCCCGGGGCCAGATCGCGCGCCCCCCCCCCCCCTCCCAGGACTCCAGAGCCCGCCCAGGCCGCCAGGTCCCGCCGGGAAGGGACCTGGTTCAATTTACGCCGGCGGGACTGGCATAGAAGCAGCGGGACTTTGGCCCAACGCGGGCGGGAGAATCGGCGGGGGGGGGGGGGGGGGGGGGCGCCGACCTGCGCGATTCCTGCCCCCGCTGAATCTCCGGTGCCGGAGAATTCGGCAGCCAGCGGAGGCGGGATTCACGCCGCCCCCCCCCCCCGGCGATTCTCCGACCCGGCGGGGTGTTGGAGAAACCCGCCCATGGTTTGTGGTTTTAATTGTTATTTTGTATATTTTGAATAAAATGTTAAAACCTAATTAAAATATTTTTCAAAAAGTAATGGGAAAGTGTTCCATTTAGTACTGCTAACATCCTTCATACACACAAATGTTATGGGTGGGATTCTCCACTCCCACGTCGAAGTGGCCGCGCCGTTGTGAACGCCGTCGAGGTTCACGACGGCGCGGAACGGCCCCGGTCCCGCCCGATTCAGGCCCTGACAATGTGCCAGTATCGGGGCCGCGTCATCTACCCGCGCCAGGCTTTGTCGCCCGCATAAAAGCGGCGCCGCATAGATGACGCGGCCGGCGCCGCATAACGGACGTCATCCGCGCATGCGTGGTTGCCGTCCTGTCCAAATCCACCCCGCAAGAAGATGGGGGGTGGATCTTGCGGGGCCGCGGAAGGAAGGAGGTCCTCCTTCAGAGTGGATAGCCCGACGATCGGTGGGCACCGATCGCGGGCCACCCCACATTCAAGGTGAAGCCCGGTCGGTGCAGGACCCCCCTCGCCCCCTCCCACAGGCCGCCCCCCCCAGCGTTCACGCACCGCCCACGACTGCAGCGACCAGGTGTGGACGGCGCCGGGGGGAACCCACTGTTTTGGCCTGGCCGCTCGGCCCATCCGGGCCTCAGAATAGCGGGGGTGCCGGAGAATCGCCATTTTGGGTCTCTCCGGCGATTCTCCGGCCTGCAGCCCGCGAAACATGACCGGGCCGTTCCTGCCGCTTGGGAGAATCGCGGGAGGGCGTCGGACCGGCGTCCCCGGAAATTTTGGCGGCCCAGGCGATTCTCCCAACCGGCGTGGGAGTGGAGAATCGCCCCCAAGGTTACCAGAATTCATTTTTTAAACAAGTTTCTAATAGCTTTGGTGAAGTGTCAAGTAAAAAATTGTCTACAATGGATGAATGTGTCTTTAGGAACTTATTAATTACCCAGGCTGTTATTTCTAAAATATCTGGTAATCAATATGTACCATTCCACATTTCAGGCTACAGATCCTATTCTGATGGAGAAAAGAGCTTCAGCATTGTCAATGTTTCACTCTGTGGCCTTTGTCTGTAGCCTCAGCATAAACCAGTATTCCAAATCTATAGGCAGATAATGAGAAATGTGCACACCACCAAAGTTATGCCCTATGATGGCACAGTGGTTAGCACTGCTGCCTCACAGCGCCAGGGATCCGGGTTCAATTCCAACCTTTGTACTTTCAGTTTGCACTTTCTCCCCGTGTCTGCGGGTGCTCCGGTTTCCTCCCACAGTTCAAAAATGTGCAGGTCAGGTGGATTGGCCATGCTAAATTGCCCCTTAGTGTTCCAGGGATGTACAGATTAGGCTACAGGGATAGGGAGGGGACGTGGGCTTAGGTAGGGTGCTCTTTCAGAGGGTTGGTGCAGACTCGATGGCCCAAAGGGCCCCCTTCTGTACTATAGGAATTCTATGGTTCTATGGTACTGAACAGAAAAACTCACCCTCTGATCTTTGACACACTTTTTTTCTACTTGTCTCCATTTGTCCTCTTGCCCTGACAAGGGTTCTTGCTTTTCTTGGCAAAGGAGTCTTTAAACCTGCAGTTGACAATAATATAGTGCATGCTTGATTTAAAACAACATGGCATAAAATGGAGGAGGTATTGGCTTCCAATGTGTTCAGCAAGTAAAAACCATTTGACTCACGAAGCGCAACTCCACAAATTGTGCACAATTTACACCCAACTGGAGTCAACTCCAGTTAATCAGTTAATCTGCCCGGGGAAGGTTTGATATAAATACATTGTAATTTTGAAAAGTTATCAAGTGAAACTCCAGCTTCTCTGGTGGCCCATCATTTTAATGGACAGATACTGTGATGCATTTCTCAGTCGATACCATGTTAGCTGATTACAGCCAGAGTAGCAGCCAGATGCTGCAATCCTTTAATTGAGGGGGGCGGGGGCGGGGGGGGCGCAATCACGGAGGGTTTCCATGTGAAGAATGGCCACATCAGCTCACCACCAGAACGCTACCAGCTGCCGCACCTGACCACCTTCGGAAAATGGAACAGTCTTCCCAGAGCATGGTCGGCACGGTGGCTCTTCAGTTAACCCTGCTGCCTCACAGCACCAGGGACCCGGGTTCGATTCCAACCTTGGGTGGCTGGATGGAGTTTGTACCTCCTCCCTGTGTCTGCGTAGGTTTCCTCCAGGTGCTCTGTTTTCCTACCTCAATCTAAAAATATGCAGGTTAGGTGGATAGGCCGTGCTAAATTGTTCCTTAGTGTCCAAAGATGTTCAGGTTAGGTGGGGTTACATGGACAGGGTGGGGGATTGGGCCGAGGTAGGTTACTCTTTCGGAGGGTCGGTGCAGACTCGATGGGTCGAATAGCCTCCTTCTGCACTGTAGGGGTTTTATGATAC
The DNA here is from genome assembly GCF_047496885.1 of Scyliorhinus torazame. Lineage (NCBI taxonomy): Eukaryota > Metazoa > Chordata > Chondrichthyes > Carcharhiniformes > Scyliorhinidae > Scyliorhinus > Scyliorhinus torazame. The sequence goes on along the minus strand of NC_092716.1, from coordinate 83,533,108 downwards.
TCGTTTGTCTAAACTACTCAAACACTGGCCTGCTGTTTTTCCATCGGCAGACAGCATTAATTTACTTATTTTGTTTGCACTTTGGCAGCACGGTAGCACAGTGGTTAGCACAGTTGCTTCACAGCTCTAGGGTCCCAGGTTTGATTCCCGGCTTGGGTCACTGTCTGTGCAGAGTCTGCACGTTCTCCCCGTGTCTGCGTGGGCTTCCTCCGGGTGCTCCGGTTTCCTCCCACTGTCCAAAGATGTGCAGGTTAGGTGGATTGGCCATGCTAAATTGCCCTTAGTGTCAAAAAAAAGAAAAAAATAACGTTAAGTGGGTTTACTGGGTTACGGGATTAGGATGGAAGCGTGGGCGTAAGTAGGGTGCTCTTTCCAAGGGCCGGTGCAGACTCGATGGGCTGAACGGCCTCCTTCTGCACTGTAAATTCTATGATTCTATGACTTACTTTCACCCTCTTAGTTCCTCGTGTGGTCCACAGAGGCAGGCTGGAGAAGTGCTATCAGAATCTAACTGCTACTTTATGGCTAGCTGTGGGGGAACAGCATGGGGATAACTTGGGATGAATAACTTCTGATTTTCCTTTTGTTGCTTCAAGTGTTCAACTTTTGCTTAAAGGATGAAAATCATCTTCGTCTCAGAGAATGAAACCTCAACAAATTTAAAGAAATTTCTCCCAATATTTTCACTCTTTCGGTACAATTTTAAATTGGTGACTGCTTATCACTGATTCCCCAACAACAGAGCAAATATTCTTTCCATAGTCACTCTTGCAAATGTTTCATTATTTTATAAAGTTTCTGATCATTGTCGCTGAGTGCAAATGGAGAGATATTGGAAGTGAGGAGACTAATGCTCCAGAAAAGAGCAGGGAGAAAGCAGGAGAATGGGAATGACAAACATGTTGGCCATGATTGAATGTTGGAGCCGACTCAATGGGCCGAATGGCCGAATTCTGCTCCCATTTCTCATGATCTTATGGCACACACACACAAAGCTGAATCATATCATTCTGATGTTCCGAAATTGAATGATCAACAGAAACTTAATATGGGGGTTTGTGCTACAAACCACATTCACCTTCATTAGCCCCTGATATATAGAACATACAATGCAGAAAGAGGCCATTTGGCCCATCGAGTCTGCACCAACCCACTTAAGCCCTCACTTCCACCCTATCCCCGTAACCCAATAACCCCTCGTAACCTTTTGGACACTAAGGGAAATTTAGCATGGCCAATCCACCTAACCTGCACGTCTTTGGACTGTGGGAGGAAACCGGCACCGGAGGAAACCCACGCAGACACGGGGAGAACGTGCAGACTCCGCACAGTGACCCAGCGGAGATTTGAACCTGAGACCCTGGTGCTGTAAAGCCACAGTGCTAGCCACATGTGCTACCGTGCTGCCCACATATATATGGGGGGAGCAAAAATGCAACTGGTAGTTGTAGGGGATTCTATAATTAGGGGGATTGATGGCATCCTTTGTAAGCCAGATCGAGAGTCCCCATGCGGGTATGTATGTTGCCTGCCCGGTGCCAGGGTGAGGGACATCTCTGATCGGCTTGAAAGGATTTTGGCGAGGGAGGGGGAGGATCCAGTTGTTGTGGTCCACGTTGGGACTAACAACATAGGTAAGACTAGGAAAGAGGACCTGTTTGGGGATTATCAAACACTAGGGACTAAATTAAAGAACAGGTCCTCCAGGGTTATAATCTCTGGATTACTACCCGAGCCACGTGCCAATTGGCATAGGGTTGAGAAAATTAGAGAAGTTAACACGTGGCTAAAGGAGTGGTGCGGGAAAGAGGGATTCCATTTCATGGGGCATTGGCATCAGTACTGGGGCAGGAGGGACCTGTACCGTTGGGACGGTCTTCACCTGAACCATTCTGGGACCAGTGTTCTAGCGAATAGGATAAATAGGTTGGTCACAAGGACTTTAAACTAGCAAGTTGGGGGGAAGGGAAATGTAAAGCTATGGACAGTATAATGGTCAATGGAGATCAAGGCAGCAGGTTACGTGACAGGTTATTATGTAGAGATATGGGTTCAAAGACAAGGAAAATTAGGAAAAAGGGTAAGAGAAAAAATAAATTGCGAAAAGTTACTGATCAACGTGTTAGGATTCATAACAAAGACATAAAAAACAGCATAAGTGTACTTTACCTGAATGCTCGTAGTATATGGAATAAGGTGAATGAGTTGATGGCGCAAATCATCGTGAATGACTATGATTTAGTGGCCATTACTGAAACATGGTTAAAAGATGGTCACGACTGGGAGTTAAATATCCAAGGATATCAGACTATACGAAAGGATAGAATGGACGGTAAGGGCGGTGGTGTAGCTTTGTTGTTTAATGATGGCATCCGGGCAATAGTAAGGGATGATATTGGTGCTATGGAGGACAAGGTTGAATCAATTTGGGTGGAAATCAGGAATAGTAAGGCAAAAAGGTCACTGATAGGAGTAGTCTATAGGCCACCAAATAGTAACAGGATGGTAGGGCAGGCAATAAGCAAAGAAATAACGGATGCATGTAGAAATGGTACAGCAGTTATCATGGGAGATTTAAATCTGCATATCGATTGGTTTAACCAGGTTGGTAAAGGCAGCCTTGAGGAGGAGTTTATAGAATGTGCCCGGGATAATTCCCTGGAACAGTATGTAATGGACCCTACAAGGGAACAAGTGGTCCTAGATCTGGTCCTGTGTAATGAGGCAGGATTGATTAATGATCTCATAGTTCGGGATCCTCTTGGAAGGAGCGACCACAATATGGTGGAATTTAAAATACAGTTGGAGGATGACAAGGTAAAATCAAACACTAGTGTTTTGTGCTTAAACAAAGGTGATTACAATGGGATGAGAGAAGAACTAGCTAAGGTAGACTGGGAGCAAAGACTTCATGGTGAAGCAGTTGAGGAACAGTGGAGAACCTTCCGAGCGATCTTTCACAGTGTTCAGAAAAGGTTCATACCGACAAAAAAGAAAGACGGTAGAAAGGGGAAAAATCGATCGTGGATATCTAAGGAGGTGAGGGAGAGTATCAAATTGAAGGAAAAAACATACAAAGTGGCAAAAGTTAGTGGGAGACTAGAGGACTGGGAAGTCTTTAGGGGACAACAGAAAGCTACTAAAAAAGCCATAAAGAAGAGTAAGGTAGACTATGAAAGTAAACTGGCTCAGAACATAAAAGCAGATAGTAAAAGCTTCTAATAAGACAAAAAAGAGTGGCTAAGGTAAATATTGGTCCTTTGGAAGATGAGAAGGGAGATTTAATAATAGGAGATGGGGAAATGGCTGAGGAGCTGAACAGGATTTTTGGGTCAGTCTTCACAGTGGAGGACACAAATAACATGCCAGTGACTGATGGAAATAAAGATATGATAGGTGAGGACCTTGAGATGATTGTAATCACTAAGGAGGCAGTATTGGGCAAGCTAATGGGGCTAAAGGTAGACAAGTCTCCTGGCCCTGATGGGATGCATCCCAGAGCGTTAAAAGAGATGGCTAGGGAAATTGTAAACGCACAAATGATAATTTATCAAAATTCACTAGACTCTGGGGTGGTCCCAGAGGATTGGAAAGTAGCAAACGTGACACCACTGTTTAAAAAAGGAGGTCGGCAGAAAGTGGGTAATTATAGGCCGGTAAGCTTAACTTTGATTGTAGGGAAAATTCTGGAATCTATCATTAAGGAGGAAATAGCGGGGCACCTGGAGGGAAATTGTCCCATTGGGCAGACGCAGCATGGGTTCACAAAGGGTAGGTCGTGTCTGACTAATTTGGTAGAATTTTTTGAGGACGTTACCAGTGCAGTAGATAACGGGGAGCCAATGGATTTGGTATATCTGGATTTCCAGAAAGCTTTTGACAAGGTGCCACACAAAAGGTTGCTGCATAAACTAAAGATGCATGGCATTGAGGGTAAAGTGATAGCATGGGTAGAGGATTGGTTAACTAACAGAAAGCAGAGAGTGGGGATAAATGGGTGTTTCTCTGGTTGGCAACCTGTAACTAGTGGGGCCCCTCAAGGATCAGTGTTGGGCCCGCAGTTGTTCACAATTAACATAGACGATTTGGAGTTGAGGACCAAGTGCAATGTGTCAAAGTTTGCAGACAACACTAAGATGAGTGGTAAAGCAAAAAGTGCAGAGGATACCGGAAGTCTGAGAAGGATTTGGATAGGTTAGGTGAATGGGCTAGGGTCTGGCAGATGGAATTCAATGTGGTCAAGTGTGAGGCTATCCATTTTGGGAAGAATAACAGCAGAATGGATTATTATTTAAACGGTAAAACATGCTGCTGTGCAGAGGGATCTGGGTGTGCTGGTGCACGAGTCGCAAAAAGTTGGTGTGCAGGTGCAACAGGTGATTAAGAAGGCTAATCGAGTTTTGTCTTTCATTGCTAGAGGGATGGAGTTCAAGACTAGTGAGGTTATGCTGCAATTGTATAGGGTGTTGGTGAGGCCGCATCCGGAGTATTGTGTTCAGTTTTGGTCTCCTTACCTGAGAAAGGACATATTGGCACTGGAGGGAGTGCAGAGGAAATTCACTAGGTTGATCCCAGAGTTGAGGGGATTAGATTATGACGAGAGGTTGAGTAGACTGGGACTGTACTCATTGGAGTTTAGAAGGATGCGGGGGATCTTATTGAGACATATAAAATTATGAAGGGAATAGATAGGATAGATGCGGGCAGGTTGTTTCCACTGGTCGGGGAAAGCAGAACGAGGGGGCATAGCCTCAAAATAAGGGGAGGTAGATTTAGGACGGAGTGTAGGAGGAGCTTCTTCACCCAAAGGGTTGTGAATCTCTGGAATTCCTTGCCCAGTGAAGCAGTTGAGGCTCCTTCTTTAAACGTTTTTAAGAAAAAGATAGATGCCTTTCTAAAGAATAAAGGGATTCGGGGATATGGTGTACGGGCCGGAGAGTGGAGCTGAGTCCACAAAGATCAGCCATGATCTCATTAAATGGCGGAGCAGGCTCGAGGGGCCAGATGGCCTACTCCTGTTCCTAGTTCTTATTACCACAATGAGCAGAAAGACCTGCCTATTCCACGGGAATGGGGAGAGACAATAGAGGATCACCGCTGCCCACCTCAGTGGCTGGTTTCAGATTGGCAGCAGTGGGTTGCATGCCTGGGGAGGGTGCCAGGGTGGGAGAAAGCCAAACTGCAGGAAGTAAATTAGCTTGAAAATAAATAGGAACTTAGTGTTCATTCTCCACACAAAAGAGCTGCCAATTCCCTACCTTCTGGCTGGACTGGGCTGCTCAGCTGATCCAATTGTGCTTCAGAGACAGACAGAACTTCCATTTGGGGAAGGAGCTTCTCCTGGTGATTTATATCTGGAAATAGGAAAAAACACATTGATTAACACAGGCCCCAAAAGAATGCTGATTTCCATTTCCACCCTTGTTGCAAATCCAGTGCTGCATTCCATCCAGGTCAGAGAATAAAGTGACCTGTACCTTTGATGTCTCCTTAGCAGTATTCAATGCAACTCGGAGGCACTCATGAGAGGAAAGCTCTTTGGGGAGATTTTAATGTTGGCCATTGGGGCCTGTCTGGGAGAGATATGTGTAGCGGTGGGGTGGGGGGGCGCACATTGCTTCAATTGCAGAAAGCCCGATGGAATTAAGTGCCACAGGTCTTTCACGGGGTTCAGGATCCTAAAGGCAGAAATCCCATCCACCGAGAGGTGCCAGACGATCAGAGGCCAGCAGCTTTTCAGCGCCACTAGGAGTGGCGGATGCTGTCGCTAAAGCACCCAGGGAGAGGTCTACGATCGCCGAGGGACCCAGGGCACAGGTGAGTGAGGGCAGGTTGGGAGCTTTTGGCTATTAGTAGAGGGGTCAGAAGGAAGGGCAGGTGTGGCTCTCAAGAGGTCCGCCCCTCCCTTCCTAATGCCAAGTCCCTCGATTCCCACCCTCCCCTGCCCCAGGAGGGCATAAGTACACCCAACACCCACCTCCATTAAATTCTGCCATTCATTTCATCCTTCTACAACTGAGCTGGAGAAAATCTCAATGATAGAAACGGAGTTAGAATGAATCAAGTCTGAAATTGACTGAGGTGCATCTAGCAGTCACTGAACCGCAATGGTTAGCCGCTAAATTCCGTACGCTCTTAATTTGCACATTCTGCTTTTAATTTCTTACAGCCATAGAATATTTAGATGCACCATTTTAAGGAAAACCTCAAACATGGTGTGTATGGATTCCAAGAGTTTCCCGAACCTTTGATCAAAGAAGGCAAATATACTGTGAAGTAAGATGGTGGAAATATGTTTTCTCTGACTATGTTCCACAGGCAATAACTAGTGAATTCATGCTAATATCCTGCAATTTAGGTACCTTTTAAATCTAAGTTTGTCACCCGAGTTTCTTACTTTAGCTATTATCTCCTTACTTTGATTTGTACCATAAATAGTGCAAGTGACTTTGTGTGGTGTGGTATATTGCAACAACTGTCAAGGGTTTTTATACTTGCCATGTATGGTATATGTTGTGTATACGAGTTGCTGCATATGCAAGGAATTATCATTTGCTATGAGTTATAATTGCTGCCTGTACTGAAATTCCACGAAAATGGCGCAGACCATAAAAATGGCGTGATAACAAATTACTTCCCTAACTATGCGTCTTTAACCCTTCAGCAACATTTCTGAATTTTAGAAAAAATGAAATGGTCAGCGGTACCTTTAGAAGGTGAACATTCTTCATTTTTCTTATTATCCTCCACCTCGTTGTCCGGTTTCATCATTGATGTTATATTTGGTGGTGTATGCTTCTCACTGCTGGGAGCTTCATCTTGAATTATGCCTTTTTGCAATGCGATAAGCTTTCTTGGAACTGGTACAGGATTTGAACTCTGCTCTTTGCTCCCGTGTTGCAGATTTTTTCTGCGAGGAGGAGGAAGCAGGATTCTCTGGACCCCTCCTGATGTAACTTCTTGTCTTTTTGTTTCTTCTTCACTATCAGATTCTGCATTCTTGAATCCTGTGGACAATGGTCCTTCAGAATTCTCCTCTTTATCTGAATAAGGAAATGAAGACACTCACTTCAACAATATTTAAATATCTGGGGCGGGATTCTCTAATAATGGGGCTATGTCCACACGCCGGTGTGAAAACCGGCGGCAACCACTCCGACGTCAACATTCTCCCCTTCCTAGGGGGCTATGTTGGCGCCGGAGTGGTCCCCGCAGCTCCAGCCGGCGCAGAACGCCCCGCGCAAGTTTGCGCATGCGTGGAATGGCCGGCGTGATTCCGTGCATGCGCGGTATGGCCGGCGATTTGCGCACATGCGCAGAATGGTTGCCGTATTTCCGCGCATGCGCAGAATGGCTGGCATATTTCCGCGCATGCGCGGGGGTTCCCTTCATTGTGCCGGCCCCCGGGCAATATGGCGGAGGCCTACAGGGGCCTGGCGTTGAGTATCCAGGAGAATCCCGGCCCTGGATCCTGGTTTCCAAAGTCTTTCTCTTCTTCCCTCAGTTCTTCTTCACAAATTACATTTGTATTTTCTTTTAAATTTAGAGTATCCAAATTTGTTTCCAATTAAGGGGCAATGTAGCGTGGCCAATCCACCTATCCTGCACATCTTTGGGTTGTGGGGGCGAAACCCACGCAGACACGGGGAGAATGTGCAAACTCCACACAAGCAGTGACCTGGGGCCAGGATCGAACCTGGGTCCTCGGCACCGTGAGGAAGCAGTGCTAACCACTGCATCACCGTGCCGCCTTCAAATGACATTTGTAGCTGGGATAATTATTTATTGTATCAAATTGTGCCCAGGATGGGAGAGCAAAGCAATGTTATTGCATTCCATCTGAACATTCCTAAACCTTTATTGTCATCTGCACAGCATCCAATTGAGATTGACTATAAAAACACCATTTACCTCAAAACCTACTGTTCAGGATGAAAGTTTTGTCATATCATATCATGCCATCATTCAATTGCCTTGGTTTCAGGTCATGGATCCAGTTGCAGAATGTGAATCTAACCTTCCAAACATATAACCTCTACCATCTAGAAGGACAAGGGCAGCAGATACACAGGAACACCACCACCTGGATCTTCCCCTCCAAGTCACTCACCATCCTGACTTGGAAATATTTACAGTTCCTTCACTGTCGCTGGGTCAAAAACCTGGAACTTCTTCCCTAACAGCACTGTGGGTGTACCTACACCTGAGGGACTGCAGCAGTTCACAAGGTAACTCACCACCACCTTCTCAAGGGCAGTTAGGGATGGGCAATAAATACTGGCCTAGCCAGTGATGCCTACGCCCTGTTAGAGACATTTTGAAATGGCTCTGCAGATTTACTGCTGGTATAATTGTTGATGATAGGGGATGTTGGTGTGTCATTTGTTTCAATACAGTAAATTAAATGCAAGCTAATCATTGATACAATATATAAATTCTGTACCTTCAATACAATACCTGTGTTTGTTAGTAGTTAGACGCCTGTAATAGCTACTGCCCAATTGTAACTAAGCCATGCAGATTACATAGTGAATTGACTCATTTCACACAAGGGAATGGGGGTCACTACAACTGATCCCAGTGCCTCTGCTTAAGGGAAAAATCAGCCATAATTTCCAATCCTGGGGCGGAATTCTCTGGTATCAGCGCGATGTCCACCGACTGGCGCCCAAAACGGCGCAAATCAGTCGGGCATCGCGCCGCCCCAAAGGTGCGGAATGCTCCGCATCTTGGGGGGCCGAGCCCCAACCTTGAGGGGCTAGGCCCGCGCCGGACGAATTTCCGCCAGCTGGCGGAAAAGGCCTTTGGTGCCCCGCCGGCTGGCGCGGAAATGACATCTCCGGGCGGCGCATGCGCGGGAGCGTTAGCGGCCGCTGACGGCATTCCCGCGCATGCGCAGTGGAGGGAGTCTCTTCCGCCTCCGCCATGGTGGAGACCGTGGCGAAGGCGGAAGGAAAAGAGTGCCCCCACGGCACAGGCCCGCCCGCGGATCGGTGGGCTCCGAATATCCGGTGCTTGAGAATTCGGCAACCGGCGGGGGTGGGATTCACGTCAGCCCCCGGCGATTCTCCGACCCGGCGGGGGGTCGGAGAATCTCGCCCCTGATCACAATCCAAAGATCATTGCTAAAAATACATAGGTGTCACTGTCAGGTGACAAAGACAAACATGCGGTTGATTAGCTCCTTGTCGTATCCTCGAAATATCTCAAACATTCCACAAGGGATCGATTACTTTTGAAGGAGTCACTGTTGAACACAGAGTTAAAGTCAGGATTACATTTTGGTTGCAATAGGTCCACTGTCAAGTGGGCTACTGAAAATCAATGAATGGGGGTGAAGAGAGGTATTTCTTGTTTGAGGTAAAAAGTGGTGGCTGACGCCATAGAACTCTAAGCCAGCAAGAAGCCAATATCTTCAGGGAAAGGTAAGAAAATAAACACCTTGCATAACTTCGGAAAATCCAACAACTGCCATCTTCCACAGTGGACAAGTTTTAAAAGCTCGAGGAATATCAAAGTTTACCTGTATTACTGCCTGCACAGGTTTTAGCTATATTGGCTAGTGCACTAAGTTTCAGAGATTGAGGCGGAGGTTGTGGTTTGTTCTCTCCAGGGATTCCTACTAAACAAAACACACATAACTCCATTAAATGTAGAATATCTATTTTTGTATCTCAAACACAGCATACATACATAGATACAGAATACTTTGACAAAGGAACAGCTCATGACAAGTGTTAAGATCCCGACCAGACCTCAATATTTGTAGGATACTGGACAAGAACCCCAAACATGTTTTTAATTTTAAAACTGTGAGGAAAGGAGTGATTCCACTGACCAATGGATATATGGTATATTGAAACAAACTTTATTATTAACACAGGATTACTAATGGATTGACATCACGGAAACTAGCTTACAATTAACAGTTAAACCATTCTTAACATTAAAAGGAAATTTCTAACTGATACCTTCTCTATCTCCAATTAAACAAAGCCCATCACATGTCAAAAGCCACTTATAAATAAAGTTAGCAAACACTTGCTCTCCTCTGGATAGAGATTTCTTGGAGAGACTGAAGAGAGAAATAAAAACCTTTTCAGACACCAACTGCAAGTCTTGTTTTTGGGAGACTACTGCTTAATCTGACAGCCTTTGGCAAAATCTCTTGCTCAGCTTAAAGCTCAGAGCAAAACTAAAAGTTAAACTGGCTGCTACAGACCTGGCTCCTCCCATTAATTACATCATCTTTATACCATTCAGATCCTCTGACTTGCTTACCTAAGTTCAAACACAAAATGTTTCAAATTATCTACAATCCAGGGAATCTTCTTCCTATAAACAAATGTCCATTAGACCTTACTTTGTAAACACACACATGGATGGAATGAATGATGATCTCACTTTTGAATCATCTTAATTGAACCGTGTGCAGCACACCCTATGCAGCCACAGATTCTGGATACCTTAGCCTAGATTCTTTAATAATATTACAAATATATATACCTAAACTCAGGCTTTTAAAAACATCACTGCACCAGATATAAAATAAAATGTACATACCAATATCTCACATTCATCACATAAGATAAATGCAGATGACCCATTTCAGCTTGTTCATCTAAAATCATACAGTCCCTTATCACTGCATCCAGATGGGTAGCACAGTGGAGCAGTGGTTAGCACTGCTGCCTCATGGCGCTCAGGACTTATGTTTGATCTCGGCCCCGGGTCACTGTCCGTGTGGAGTTTGCACATTCTCTCCGTGTCTGCATGGGGGTCTCACCCCCACAACCCAAATTAGTTCAGGGTAGGTGGATTGGCCACGATAAATTGCTCCTTAATGGGGAAAAAAAAATCACTGCATCCAGTTTTCCTCATCACTGCATCCAATGTTCCTCATCATTGCATCTAGTTTTCCTCTTCTCTGCATCCAGTTTTCTTCATTATTGAAAAAGAAATTAATTTAGAGAATCCAATTGTTTATTTTTTCAATTAAGGAACAATTTAGCGTCGCCAATCCATCTAACCTGCTCGTCTTTGGGTTGTGGGGGTAAAACCCATTCAAACATGGGGAGAATGTGCAAATTCCACATGGACAGTGACCCAGGGCCAGGATTCGAACCTGGGTCCTCAGCACCGTAGTCCCAGTGCTAATCACTGCGCCACATGCCGTCTCCAGGTTTCCTCATCACTGCATCTAGATTCCCTCTTCACTGCATCCAGTTTCACCATCACTGCATCCAGTTTTCCTCATCACTATATCCAGTTCCACCATCATAATATCCAGTTTCACCATCACTATATCCAATTTTACCATCACTATATCCAGTTCCACCCATCATAGCATCCAGTTCCAAGACTGATGTGTTGATCACTCTTGATGCAGTGAAGTTTTCATTGACTAATTTCCTACTCTCAAGGTTTAGCTTGTAGTCGTGTTTTGATTTCGTGTTTTGTCTTTGTGTTTTGTCTTTGTGTTTCAGTTATGTTGCTTCGCAGTCACCTTCCTTGTGAGCTGAAACTTCAAGGTTTCTCCAATGGTTCAGCTTAGCTCAGTCTCCTGACACAAAAGATTTGATTTATGCATCATTTTGAGAGCTCTCTACCTCCTGTATGGCTGGAATGGGCTTGAGGGGCTGAGTCTGAGCAGTGCATTATACTGGTTCCAGTTACCCAGGATAGGTTAGGCAGCTTAAAACCACCTCAAACTCCTCGACACAATGACCAGCAGTCCCCATCCCACCCCTCCCGGCCCCCAAGGGACCCTCCCCCCTCCCAGTCTACCAAGGCCCCCCTCTCCCCTCCTTACCCTGCCATTGGAGAACTCAACTGCCCTCTGACTACTCTCCTGATCACCCCCCCCAAACTCCATTTACTATCCCAACCTCCTGACTGTCCCCCATCCCCGACCACCAATGATGAAACATCTATGTCTTGTTACAGTCGATTGATATCATTCTCACTTTTTGGCATATTTTGAAATTTTACTTATCTCCCAATGTATAAGTCATTATCTATATACAAAGAATGGTCTGAGAACTGACCCTTGGGGAACACCATTGTCGCCATCCACCAATCTGAAAAATAACCTTTTGACCATGACCCACTGTTTTCTGTCTTAAGGTTTTATTCTAGCTGGCACTGACCCTATTGTTCCATGAGCTCCAATTTTGTTAACTAGCATTCCATGTGGGGTGCATTGTAATAAAATTCATATGGACAACCGCCACTCATTCCCACCATCAACTTTCTCCGTTACTTCATCAGAAAATTCAATTAGATTAGTCAACCACTGCCTTTTTACAAATCCATCCTGGCTATTCTTAATTAACTCAAACCTTTCTAAGTGCCGATTATTTTTTCTCTTATTACTATTTCTAAAATGTTACCCAGCACTGATGTTAAACTGACCGGCCTGTAGTTACTAGGAATGCCCTTACACCCTTTTGCAGGGTGTCATGTTATGCCACTCTCCAATCCTTCGGCACTTCCCTGTCCTTCGGCACGTCTCCACAGGGAAGATTCGAAGATTAGGACAACTTAAGTTCTTCAGCTATCTCCAACCTCACTTTCCTTTAGTAAACTGGGATGTGAACCATCCAGACTGAGCAGCTTATCCACTTTAAGCATAGCCAGCAAAAGCATCCTGTCTATCAATTTTCACTCCATCCAATGCCTTTAACGTTTCCGCTTGTGTCGATATTTTGTCAGCATCCTCTTCATATGAACACGAATACAATGTACTTATTAAGTATTCTAGCTTTGCTCTGCATCTCCAAGCATATACCACTCTCTTTGTCCTTAATAGGTCCCACACAGCCTCTTACTACCCGCTTACTATTTACCTGCTGGTAGAAGAGTTTGGTTTCCCCTTTAGGTTGTCTGCCATTCTATTCTCACATTCTCTCTTTGCCAGTCTTATTTCACTTCCCCTTTCAACTTGCCTTTGGCCTGATTCGCACTTGAAGAATTCACTTGACATGCAACCCCTTTATTTTTGGTTTCATCACATTCTCTATCTCCCTCATTGTCCAAGGATCCCTGGCTTTGATTTTCCTATCTCACCCCCTTGTTGGAATATACCTAGTCTGTACTGGAAACATCCCCCCACATCGTTCTGTTGCAGTTTTCCTGTCAGTTTATGATTCCATCTTACCCCGGCAGATCTCCTCTCATTCCACTGAAGTGGGCCCTCTTTCAATTTGAAGGTTCTACTTTAGATTGTTCCTTGCTCTTCTCCATTACTAATCACTCTAACCTGGGAGTTTCCCCACAGTGGCCACTTGACTTACCTCATTCCCCACCACCAGATCCAACAATTCCCCACTTCCTCGTTGGACCAAGAATATACTGGCCAAGAAGTTCTCCTGAACACATTTCTGAAATTCCTGCCCCTCCTTATCATTTACTCAAACATTACCCCAACTTGGGTAACTAAAGTCCCCCAGTATCCACCATTTGCACATCTCTGATTTCCCTGCAGATTTGCTCCTCTACCTCTCTCACTAATTGGGGGCGATTAGGAAACCTCAGAAATGCGATCATACTCTTTTTGTTTTGCAGCTCTAATTAAATGCTGTCCTTCCCCCCCCCCCTCAAGTACATCCCCCTTTCCAACACTACAGGTTTTTATTAGGAGAATTTTTAAAAATTCAGGTTCTCCAGATTATTTTTGAATTAAGGGGCAATTTAGCATGGCCAATCCACCTACCTTACACATCTTTTTGGGTTGTGGGGGTGAGACCCACGCAGACATGGGGAGAATGTGCTTATTTAGAGAGTTAGTGAAGTTTCACATCTGTAATTACTTTGTGAATGCAGATGCAAGTTAATTTTTGTATATGGTGGAACCTACTGTATTGATGTTTTTGCTGCTGTTTAAACATTTCTTTGAACAAACCCAATTTTTAGTTCTGGTTTAAATCAGTCTGTCAAAGTGCTTATTCTTCTCTGAAGTCCAGGAGGGCTGTTGTAATCTCCGGCTGTGGTGGGTGTGCTATCTCACAGTGTATTTCACGAAAGAATCTAATTCAGTTCACAGGAAGGGCTTGTGGGAAGGATTCTTGTTATTTCTAAAAAGGTTTTCATTAGATTTTATTGCATTAGACCCTCAGAAATTGCTGGGTTTAGTGACATTATTTGTACCCAAGTTAATAGAAAGGAAGAACTATAATTGGTATAGTTTTTATCTGGCCGTTTATCACGTTGTAAAAATGAGCTCCATATTAAACATTCTAGCATTCTATTCCCAAGGCCTAGATTTTTGGGTACTTACAAATCCATTACTCTAGATCCTCTAAACCCTTTTCAGCTTTGTGTTTGAACTAGTCCTTCAAAAAGCACGTGTACATTGTACAATCCAGAGTGTCAAATTGCTAATGCAGTATAATCAGATTCTGGGGCCTCTGTTCTTTCCATGGAGGTTAGATCACTGTTTGCTGGAGTGCAATAACATATGACAAAGTTGATACTTCAGCGCATGCTGATTCCAAACAAAATTATCTGCTTTTAAAATAACTCTTTGTCCACTAAGATACCTGTTAAAGGAGTATCACATGATGAACTGCATCATTATTCATTGCATGCATCAGTATTGAACATACCAATGGATCTCCTGAGTTAACTTGTACTTCACGTTGCATTAATTCAATAGTAAGCCACTCATTGCAAGGAGCTTGTACTTTGCATTTTGTTCAGATTGTTTAGGTTAACCATGATTAATGTATACATTGTCCAGACTCACATATGAAGAATGGCAAAGCACCAGATGGCTGCTTGCGTCATTAGCGACATACCCCACTTAAAAACTGGGCTGAAATTTCACAGCACATATCAAGAATGTTAAATTTGCAGTGGGACAGTCAGTTCCCAACAATTTAACTTTGTTAGTCATTGTATGGGTGGAATGCTGCTAATCTCATCCTTGGTTCTCAGACACGTACCACTTAAATTCTGCAGCTGCCTGCCAATAAATGCATGGGGAACTTGTTTAGCCTGAGTTTTCCTTTTCCCGTCTGGGTAAATGCCTCCTGTCCACTCAGTGCTTCCACCCAAAGACCCGGCTGAGATTGGGAATTTGCATGGCAGCAAAGATTTTTTTTTAAATTTCCAATTAAGGGGCAAGGTAGCGTGGCCAATCCACCTTCCACGCACATCTTTGGTTTGAGTGGGTGAGACCCACACAGACATGGGGAGAATATGCAAACTCCACACAGACAGTGACCCAGGGCTGGGGTCAAACCCGGTCCTCAGCGCTGTGAGGCAGCAGTGCTAACCACGGTGCTACCGTGACATGCCAACAAAGATACATGGCACAGAAGGTTCAAACATTACATGGAAGTGTGACATTTAACTGTCCTTTCATGCTTTCTTAACACTGCCAGGAAAATATAAATCAGATTCTTAAAAATTAATGTACAGACTACGTACAAAAAAGTTATCTGTACAAGCGGCGACTGAAAGGCTAGGAAAAGGCAGAGAACTACATTCTCATACACTCAATGCAGCACCAAGAAACAAATTCTTCACCACTGATAATGGGAATTTTCCAATCGAGGATACATGCTGTGTTTGATATGCATTTTTGAAATCGAAACAGCAGGAACTGGTCTCCGATTCAACATTTACAAGCAAGACAGCCAGCAATGGACACCTACATCCCATTAATACAGACTTAAATTTGATCCCTTGCTTTGATTTCAGATGCACTACCAGCTTTTATTTGTGTTTTCATTTCATGAATGCAGAAACTGCATGCAGCAAATTGTGGTCCCAGTTGTGGTGGCACTGCTCAATTCTACTAAGAACAAGAGGAGTTTTTAAAGTAATGCCAATATTTAAATGATCATTTCAGTTTCCTATGTCTTACCATTAGAATTTGTTCCATCCACTTCTGATTCTGCACCCTAAAAGGAAAGAATAAGTTACCACAAAGTATACATTGTGTCTGGTATGTGTATTTAGCTGAGTTTAATTCCATTTACCCAAAGCCATTAAACAACAGCCATTGAACAAACTCTCTGAAAACCAACAATAAATGGGCAATCAATGTTAATCCCTTTTTCAAGTCAGAAGATGATGATCATTTTCTTTTTTGGGTCCCTCCTGCATAATGCAGCGTCAATGGCTGAGCCGGGAAATTTCTCCCTGGCTTCTGCTAACGGGACTCTGAAACTGGTGGTGTTACAATACTCTCGTGAATCGCTTGCGTACCCTATGATTTCTAAATGTATTCGGGAAATTCACATGAGAAATTTAAACATAGCTTCCGACAGTCAGCCATTAGAAATTAAAGTTGTGCGACTTTCAAATGAGTCTTCAATACTATCCTTTGTGAATAGTGATGAAGATTGTCAGAGATTACAGCAGGATATAGGTAGGTTGCAAAATTGTGCAGAGAAATGGCAGATGAAATTTAACCTGGACAAATACGAGGTGATGCATTTTGGTAGATCCAATTCAGGTGGGAGCTGTAAAATAAATGGCAGTACCATCAGGAGCATAGAGACACAGAGAGATCTGGGCGTGCAGGTCCACAGATCCTTAAAAGTGGCAGCACAGGTGGAAATGGTGGTAAAGCAAACATATGGCATGCTTGCCTTCATCAGACAGGACATCGAATATATGTTAGTTATATGGAAGGTTGGTTAGACCACATTTGGAATACTGGGCGGGATCCTCCGACCTCCCGCCGCGTCGGAGAATCGCCGGGGGCTGGCGTGAATCCCGCCCCCACTGGTTGCCGTATTCTCCGGCACCGGATATTCGGCGGGGGCGGGAATCGCTCCGCGCCGGTTGGCGGGCCCCCCCCTGGCGATTCTCTGGCCCGGATGGGCCGAAGTCCCGCTGCTGGAATGCCTGTCCCGCAGGCGTGGATTAAACCACCTCTCTTACCGGCGGGACAAGGTGGCGCGGGCGGGCTCCGGGGTTCTGGGGGGGGCGCAACGCGATCTGGCCCCGGGGGGTGCCCCCACGGTGGCCTGGCCCCCGATCGGGGCCCACCGATCCGCGGGCGGGCCTGTGCCGTGGGGGCACTCTTTTCCTTCTGCCTTCGCCACGGTCTCCACCATGGCGGAGGTGGAAGAGACCCCCTCCACTGCGCATGCGCGGGGATGCCGTGAGCGGCCGCTGACGCTCCCACGCATGCGCCGCCCGGCAAAGTCATTTCCGCGCCAGCTGGCGGGGCACCAAAGGCCTTTCCCGCCAGCTGGCGGGGCGAAAATCAGTCCGGCGCGGGCCTAGCCCCTCAAGATTAGGGCTCGGCCGCTCAAGCTGCGGAGGATTCCGCACCTTTGGGGCGGCGCAATGCCGGACTGATTCGCACCATTTTTTGCGCCGGTCGGCGGACATCACGCCGATTGCGGAGAATGCCGCCCACTGTGTCCAATTCTGGTCACTACACTACCAGAAGGGTGTGGAGGCATTGGAGAGAGTACAGAAAAGGTTTACCAGGATGTTGCCTGGTACAGAGGGTATTAGCTATGAGGAGAGATCCCTAGAGAGACGGAGGCTGAGGGGAGACCTGATAGAAGTTTATAAAATTATGAGGGGTATAGATAGGGTAAATAGTTGGAGGCTTTTTCCCAGGGCGGAAATGACAATTACAAGGGGGCTCAAGTTCAAGGTGAGGGGGAATAGGTTCAGTGGAGATGTGCAGGGAAAGTTTTTACACAAAGGGTGGTGGTGACCTGGAATGCACTGCCAAGTGAGGTGGTTGAGGCAGATACGTTAGCGACCTTTAAGACTTATCTAGATAGGCACATGAACAGATGGGGTACAGGAGGATATAGGCGGTTGGTCTAATTAGGACACGTGATCAGTGCAGGCCTGGGGGCCGAAGGGCCTATTCCTGTGCAGTACTATTCTTTGTTCTAATACTAGTAACGCAACCATCCATAGGGGAGTACTTGACTGCAATTCAGGAAATTACTGTCCAGCTAATTTTCCTTCCATCTTTGTGAATCTGTGTTATGTATGTGGACAACCCACCTGCCCCAGTACTGTATGGCCTTCCATTCTATCTAGGCATGGGTCTTTGAAACTTCCTGCAATACAAATTGCTCCTTGTTGAGCTCATTTTACGACGGGTACAAAAAGAACCAATTTCACTGCATTATCATGTGCTTCAAGGATGCAGGATAAACGTCTGACCAAAGATTGGAGTGGTCCATTTTTCTGGTGCCTGAAACAGTCACCTAAAAAAGTATTAGGTCTCCGGCCTATGCTAACGAGAGGGCTGATTACCCACTTAGAACCCCAACATGAAATTAGGTTGGACTGAACAGAACAGGCCTGGGGCGTTAGCTGTACTTCAAAACTAATTCACAAGTTGGGATTTCAGGGTGCGGGGGAGAGGGGGGAGGTACAAGAGGGCTTTTTAAATGCTGGGTGAGGTCTGCTAGGAACATAGGAAAAGAAGAGGGCTATTTAGCCTGGAAGCGTGTTCCACAGTTCAATGAGATTATGGCTTATCTGAATTTAAGTCTACATAACATCTTTGTCCCGATCCCTTAATACCTTTAGATAACAAAAATCTATCAATCTCAGTTTTGAAATTAACAATTGATCCAGCACCTGGCATGGGAATGTTACTTTAAGAAATGTTTGTCTGCTCAAGTGGCTGCAGTGATGTCAGAATGTGGGTGGTGCTGAGCTCTGGCTCTGCATTTTAGTTTCGCTTTGAGGGAAAGCTTGGGTGTGCCTGTGTTTTTTTTTTGGTTTTGTTTTATTGTTGGAGCTGAAGCCAGCCAAAGAAGGTGTAATTTCGATCTCTGCCATCTAAAGACTACCTCAAGATCATTTGGTGATTTCAACGTGGTAGCTGTTCTCAGTAGTGAAGTTAAGCCTGATGTCTTTCTGTACAAAGAGTTATTTTTATCTTATGGATGTTAAAAAGAAAGTTTTAGGATTACTTAGAGTGTGGTATTCTTTGGGGGTGTATTTGAATTGATGGTTGCTAAGATGTTCACTGTATGTTTTAAAAAGGTTAACCGAGTTCACCGAATAAACATTGTTTTGCTTTAAAAATTACTTTTAAATTTCTGCTGCACCACACCTGTAGAGTGGGCCGTGTGCTCCCCATACCACAATCTAGTAAAAGTCGTAGGTCAGGTGAAGTCCATGGTACGCTTTGGGGTTCTCTAAACCCTGGCACATAATACACCAACCACTGTAGAAAAGTGTTGTAAACTTCTACCACCCTTTGTGTGAAAAAGTATTTCTTAATTTCTGTTCTGATGGAGCAGGTTCTAATTTCTTGCCTGTGTCTTGTTGACCGATACTCCCTGATAGAGGAAGCCGTTTCTCCCAATCTACCCTATCTGCTCCCCTCAGTATCCTGAAACTTTGATCAAATCACCCCTAAACTGACGTCCGGTGGTGACATGTAGGAGGAGGGCGCACGTTGGGTAGCTCCCGCCAGAGTCCTCGGTTTTTGGCCTTCTTCACCCACAGTTTGATGGGAATTTGATTGGAAACCTTTCCCAACTGAACATTGGTCATGAAAGGATGTCTCAAAGCCAAAGAAAGAATGTTTTGAAGAAAGATGGGAGCTCTAGTCAGCCGGCAGAGTCGGGTTCATTGAGGAGTGCGATGGGAGGAAAGATGGCGGAGGTGAGCTCTCTGAGTGGGGCCACTCTGGTAACAATGGAAGCGCTGGCAGAGGTGATGGTGGCTGAGTTTGAGAAGCAGTTCAGCAAGCATTTTGAGCGGCTTGGGAGGGAAATGCTGGAGAGTCTTAAGCAGTTGGTTGAAGACTCGATTGGCCCCGATGAGGGAGGCGATTGGGACGATGTCGGGAGCATGGTGAGGTGTTGAAAAGGGTGGAGGCGGTGCTCTCAACGTACATCGACGGCACTTTGTTGCTCGCGAGACTGGGGTTGATACAATTGGAGGTGTTACACCTGGGCACACTAAACTAAGGCTAGGTTGAGTCGGTTGTTTGAGGGATGGAAGATAAGTGTGGGCATTGTGGGAGGGGCCTGGTGAACCATGTGCATATGTTCTAAGGGTGTCCTAAACTGGTGAGACTTTGGGTCTCCTTCTTCAGTATCATGTTGGAGATTTTACAGGTGGATTTGGAGCCCAGTCCCCTAGTGGCCAAATTTGGGATGTCAGACCTGCCAGAGTTGCAGACAGGTGCGGGCGGATGTCTTAGCCTTCACCTCGTCGATCGCTCACAGGTGGGTTCTGTTGGAGTGGAGGTCAGCTTCTTCACCCAGTGCCTCGGTGTGGCTGGGGGATCTCATGGAGTTTTTGCCCCTTGAGAAAATTAAATACATGTTAAGGGGTGCAATTGAGGGGTTCTACAAAAGATGGTGGGCTTTTGTTGTGTTCTTTATATTCCCTGGAATATAATCCTAGTTTGTGGAATCTCGCCTCGTAATTTAACCCTTTGGAATCCAGGTTTCATTCTGGTAAATCGACACTGTACACCCTCCAAGGCTAAAGGACTCCCTTCAATCCTTCCTAAGGTGTGGTGCCCAGAACTGGTCGCATTACTCCAGGTGTGGTTTAACCAAGGTTCCATGCAGCTGAAGCACAACTTCGACCCCTTTGTATTGTGTTCCTCAAGATATAAAGGCCAAGTTCTGTTAGTCTTTTTTATTATCTGTACCTGTTCACGATATTTTAATCACCTTTGTACTTTAAAAAAAATAATCTTTATTGTCACAAGTAGGCTTACATTAACACTGCAATGGAGTTACTGTGAAAAGCCCCTGGTCACCACACTCCACCGCACTCGGGTACACTGAGGGTGAATTCAGAATCTCCAAATTATCTAACAGCACTTCTTTCAGAACTTGTGGGAGGAAACCGGAGCACCCGGAGGAAACTCACGCAGACACGGGGAGAACGTGCAGACTCCATACAGACCTGGGACCCTGGCGTTGTGAAGCAACCGTGCTAACCACTGGAAAGTTATCATTAACCAGATCCGGCCAATGAGAATACCTGCCCATTATCCCTACTCTCAGCCAATTTCCTCACCAGGTCAACAATTTGCCTTCAGTTCCAAGATCTTTGACTTTACCTAACAATCTCTTTGGATGTCTTCTGCATGTTTATATTAATAACATCCATAGACATCGCTCTCCCATCCCTCTGGCGGCACGGTAGCACAATGGGTAGCACTTCACAGCGACAGGGTCCCAGGTTCGATTCCCGGCTTGGGTCACTGCCTGTGTGGAGTCTACACGCTCTCCCCGTGACTGCGTGGATTTCCACTGGGTGCTCCAGTTTCCTCCCACAAGTCCCGAAAAACGTGCTGTTAGGTGAATTGGACATTCTGAATTCTCCCTCAATGTACCCGAAAGGGTGCCGTAGTGTGGCGACTAGGGGCTTTTCACAGTAACTTCATTGCAGTGTTAATATAAGCCTACTTGTGACAATAACGATTATTATTATTATTATAGTACTAAGTCACTTCTTCAACAAATGTAATTAGATTCACCGGGCATGACCTCCACTTTAGAAATCCAGACTGGCACTGTCTGAGCAGCTGCAAAAATTCTTAATTCTAGACTCTGGCAACTTTAGACAAACTGGTCTTTCTGAAATGGTAGATCGTTATTGAATTTTTCAATATAAAAAAATGGTTCCCGAATTGAACTTTAGAATAGTTAGGCCATGGTTGATTCCCAGTGGGTCAAAATGGAGGAGAGTTTGTGCAGGGGGTCGGGACTGAAAGTACTAGCAGCAGCGCCGCTCCCGTTAGCTCTGGGGAAATACTCAGGGAGTCCGGTAATAATAGCTTCATTGAAAATCTGGAGGCAGTTTCGCCAACACGTCAGGTTGGGGGCAGGGTCAAGGGAAATGCTGATTCGGGGGAACCACAGATTTGAGCCAGGGAGGTGGGATGGAAATTTTCGGAAATAGGAAGAGAAGGGGATTTAGGCGGTAAAAGATTTGTTTCTTCGAGGTCGGTTTGCAGGATTGAAGGAGCTAGAAGCGAAGTATGGGCTGGAGCAGGGAGAAATGTTTAGATACATGCAGGTTCGAGATTTTGCCAGAAAGGAGATACAGAGCTTCCCGGAGGAACCGGCCTCCACATTGCTGGAGGAGGTGCTGACGACAGGGGGACTGGAGAAGGGGGTAGTGTCAGTGGTTTACGGAGCTATTTTGGAAGAGGAGAAGGCACCACTGGAAGGGATCAAAGCAAAGTGGGAGGAAGAGTTGGGACAGGTTATAGAGGAGGAGGTCTGGTGTGAGGTGGTCCGGAGAGTAAATGCCTCCACCTCGTGTGGGAGGTTGGGGCTTATACAGATGAAGGTGGTATAAAGAGCACACCTCACGAGGGCGAGGATGAGCCGATTCTTTGAAGGAGTAGAAGATGTGTGTGAGCGTTGCGGGGGGGCCCCCGCTAATCACGTTCATATGTTTTGGTCCTGTCCAAAGCTAGAGGATTACTGGAAGGAGGTTTTTGGGATAATTTCCAATGTGGTGCATGTGAAACTGGACCCGGGTCCCTGGGAGGCCATATTCGGGGTGTCGGACCAGCCAGGGTTGGAAACGGGTGCGGAGGCAGATATCGTAGCCTTTGCCTCGTTGATCGCCCGAAGGCGGATCCTGTTGGGATGGAGAAAAGCCTCTCCACCCTGTGCCCTGGCGTGGCGGGGGGACCTGTTGGAATTCTTGACTCTTGAGAAGGTTAAGATTGAACTGAGGGGAAGGGCAGATGGGTTCTACAAGTCATGGGCATTATTCATTATGCA
Source organism: Scyliorhinus torazame (assembly GCF_047496885.1). Lineage (NCBI taxonomy): Eukaryota > Metazoa > Chordata > Chondrichthyes > Carcharhiniformes > Scyliorhinidae > Scyliorhinus > Scyliorhinus torazame. The sequence continues at coordinate 83,510,393 of NC_092716.1, read as the reverse complement.
CATTCAAGAACTGGATAACATCGAACATTAGTTGGGGGGATAGGTGGTAGCGTTGGGGGGGGGGGGGTGGCTGTGTGTATTAAGGGTGACTATGGGACATCCCTGATTCCTTTTTGTCATTTGTTTATGTAAACATGTGGGCTAATGTTTGGGGGGAGGATGGGATCGTTGTTATTGTTATGGGGATTGACATATTTGTTGCTGATTATTGTTTATTGTTGGTGGGTGTAAATTTGGGAGAAAATGTGAAAAAGGAGAATAAAAATATTTATTAAAAAAAAAAATAGGCCATCTGCAATGTCTCACCTACTTCCTCCAACATCCTTGGCTGGAAACCATCTGGTCCTGGGAATTTGTCATTCTTTAAACCATTAATTTCTTTATTATTGTTGTCTTGCTTACATTAATTCTGTTGTGCCCGTGATTCAATACTAGTTTTCCTGGGATGTCTGGCAGGCTGTACTGTACCTCTTCCTCAACTGTAAATAGTGAAATTAAGTAATTATGTGGCCTGCAGGAGAAGGACCTGGGGATATATGTACACAAGTCATTGAGGTGGCAGGGCAGGTTGAGAGGATGGTTAAAAAAAAGCATATGGGATCCTGGGCTTTAATAATAGGGGCACAGTGTACAAAAGCAAGGAAGCTATTATAAAGGTGTATAAGGCACAGGTTCAATCTCAATTGGAGTTTTGTGTCTAGTTCTATGCACCACACTTTCAGAAAGATGAGAAGGCATTAGAGAGGGTGCAGAAAAGATTAATGATGGGAATCCAGGAATGAGGAACCTCATTGCATGGGTAGATTGGAGAAGATGCGACTGTTCTTGAAGAGAAGGTTGAGAGGAGATTTGATGGAGGTGTTCGGTATCATCAGGGATCTACTCAGAGTAAATAGGGAAAAACTGCTCCTGTTGGCGGAAGGATTGGGAACCAGAGGTTTAAGATGATTGCCAAAAGGAAAAATTATTTTTTGCAGTGAGTGAATAGGAACTGGAATGCACTGCCTGAGAGTGTGGTGGAGGCAGATTTGATCATGGCTTTTAAAAGAGAATTAGATCTTTATCTGACCAAGATGAATCTGCAGGGCTATGGGGAAAAGGCAGGGGAGTGGCATTAGGTGAATTACTCTTGCAGAGAGCTGGCACAAACATAAATGGGCTGAATGGTCTCCATCTGTGCTGTAACCATTCAATGGCCCCATTTCCTTATTTTCATCAACATCACCGTAATAAGTTTTCAAAGGGCCCACACTGCTTCTGAACACCCTTTTCCCCCAATGTAATCACCAGGTTTCACTGGAAATTTGGTGTCAAGCATAACTATGGGTCCACCAATGGCCCATGTCCTTCAGCACCCAAATTACTCAGTGTCTACATTAACTGGCAGCATCCTGATTAAAAGAACATTCAAATAATCTAAACAAAATGGAAAATCAAACCTTGTTAGCTTTCATTGCATAAAATACTAGTGCACGCTGGCGAAGGTCTTAGCCACGAGAATTGAGGATTGAGTGCCGCAGGTTATCCACGAAGACCAGACGGGGTTCGTGAAGGGGAAGCAGTTGAACGCGAATGTGCGGAGGCTCCTGAACGTTATTATGATGCCGGCGAGGGAGGGGGAGGCGGAGATAGTGGTGGCGATGGATGCTGAGAAGGCCTTCGCTAGGGTAGAGTGGGGGTACTTGTGGGAGGAGCTGAAGAGGTTCGGGTTTGGGGAGGGGTTTGTAAGGTGGGTTAGGCTGTTGTACGAGGTCCCGATGGCGAGTGTGGCCACGAACAAGAGGAGCTCTGAGTACTTTTGGTTGCATCGAGGGACGAGGCAGGGGTGTCCCCTGTCCCCCCTGCTCTTCGCACTAGCGAACCCCCTGGCTATGGCACTGAGGGAGTCGAGGAACCGGAGGGGGTTGGTGCGGGGTGAGGAGGAGCATAGGGTGTCGCTCTATGCGGACGACTTGCTGATATATGTGGCGGACCCGGTGGGGAGAATGCCGGAGGTAATGAGGATCCTCAGGGAGTTCGAGGATTTCTCACGGTACAAGCTCAACATGGGGAAGAGCGAGCTGTTCGTGGTTCTAGTGGAACAAATGGAGGACGAGTTTAAGAGGTGGGACGCGTTGCCGCTATCCCTGGCGGGTAAGGTGCAGTCAGTCAAGATGACGGTGCTCCCAAGTTTTTTGTTCCTGTTCCAGTGCCTCCACATTCTTATCCCGAAGGCCTTCTTTAGACGGGACAACAGGTGCATAACGGGGTTTGTGTGGGCCCGAGGGACTGCGAGGGTGAGAAGGGGCGGGGGGGGGGGGGGGGGGGGGGGCTGGCGCTGCCCAACCTCTGTGGGTACTACTGGGCTGCCAATGCGGCAATGGTGCGCAAGTGGGTGATGGAGGGGGAGGGGGCTGTATGGAAGAGGCTGGAGACGGCGCCTTGTGAGGGTACGAGTCTGGAGGCGCCGGCAACGGCGCCGCTGCTGCTCCCTCCAATGAGGTATACCACGAGCCCGGTGGTGGCGGCTACCCTCAAAATCTGGGGGCAACGGAGGCAGCACAGGGGGGGAAGTGGGGGCCTCGGTGTGGATCTCGATACGGGCGAACCACCCGTTTGTCCCAGGGAGAATAGGTGATGGGTTTTCGGGGTGGCACAGGGCAGGGATAAGAAGGTTGGGGGACCTGTTTGTGGATGGGAATTGCGCGAGCCTGGGTGAGCTGGAGGGGAAGAACAGGCTCCCCCCTGGGGAACACCTTCAGGTATCTACAGGTAAGGGCGTTTGCCAGGCGGCAAGTGGTGGAATTCCCGCTGCTGCTGCCACGCACAGTACAGGACAGGGTGCTCTCGGGGGCGTGGGTTGGAGTGGGGAAGATCTCGGCAACATACCAGGTGATGCAGGAGGAGGAGGAGGCCTCGGTGGAGGAGCTGAAAGGTAAGTGGGAGGAGGAGTTGGGAGAGGAGATCGAGGAGGGGACGTGGGCAGATGCCCTTGGGAGGGTGAACTCTTCCTCTTCGTGCGCGAGGCTCAGCCTCATACAGTTAAAGGTGCTGCACAGGGTACACATGACCGGGACAAGGATGAGCAGGTTTTTTGGGGGTGAGGACAGGTGTGTTAGGTGCTCAGGGAGCCCAGCAAATCACACCCATATGTTCTGGGCATGCCGAGCGCTGGAGGAATTTTGGAAGGGCATCGCAAGGACGGTGTCGAGGGTGGTCGGATCCAGGGTCAAACCGGGCTGGGGGCTCGCAATATTTGGGGTTGCAGGGGAGCCGGGAGTGCAGGAGGCGAAAGAGGCCGGTATTCTGGCCTTTGCGTCCCTGGTAGCCCGGCGAAGGATTCTTCTTCAGTGGAAGGATGCGAGGCCCCCAAGCGTGGACTCCTGGATCAATGATATGGCGGGGTTTATTAAATTGGAGAGGGTGAAATTTGCCTTAAGGGGTTCGGTGCAAGGGGTTTTCAGGCGGTGGCAACCGTTCTTGGACTTCCTGGCAGAACGGTAGACATTGGTCAGCAGCAGCAACCCCGGGGGGGGGGGGGGGGGGGGGGGGGGGGGGGGTTCTATTTTATTTTTGTTTGTCTACACTGGGGGATCTGAGGTAGTGTATATATTTGCTATGTGTGAATTTGGGGTGTTAATTTATTATTTATGTATAGGGGGGAGGGGGGCACGGGGTTGTTTTGTTTTGTTTTGTTTTGTATTTAATTCTATTGGGTTCCTTTTACATTTTTGTTGTTGATATTTTGTGAAAACTTTAATAAAAATTATTTTTGGAAAAAAATGCTAATGCAGAGCTGGAATCGAAAGACGCTGTGGTTTATAATTCTTCAGATAAACTGTTTAATTTGAGCTATGTTCGAGAAATAAAGGAACATGATTTTACAAGTTGCCTTCTCACACCCCCAAAATGTCCCCAAGCCCTTCACGGTCAGCGTGTTATTTTTAAAGTGCAATCACAGTTGTTACACAGGCTAATGTGCTGATAGGGGGTTCCTCGTAGTATCAGTAAGATTGCTGCAGACCCTGGAAAACAAAGAAACTTCAAACACACTCATGCTATTTTCAAAATAAGCTATTTCTTACCAGTTTCATCTTAGGGTCAGAGTACAACACCTTTAGACCTGCTCTATCTAGAGCTCGGTGGATGTTCTGCTCAGATCTGAGCAGCTGACCTCCTTCACACAGCTCTGACTTAGGTTCCTAGGAGTAATGGGAGTTCTAACATTAATTCACCATCGGTTTCAAATGACAATGCATTTTTCAATTTAAGCAAACATCAAGCATTATTGTACCACTAACTCTTTACAGGTAAGCGACAAAAAAATGAAAAATAAAACTAAATGCAATATTTTTTTCACTGTTAATGTTTGGATCTTCTTTACTTTGCATCTTTTTCTGATGTTGCTAACTCATATTGGCTACTGCTCCATGCGGACCTTACAGAGCATCAAACCCGAGTTTGATTCTGTCCTAACACAATACATCTATGTGCCACTTCCCAGCATGAATCCATGGTAATCCTCTTCCCATCTGCTCAAGGCCTAGGGTGAGGCTGACGACACAGCCTGACTCCCACCAGAGCTGTGATCAGTTAACCAAGCCCAGAACATGAATAAAAGTTTGGGCCTTCTGATTTGCAAGAGTCAATTATTCAATGCAATTATCAATCCAACCATCAAGGGAACTATTCGGTCTTAATTAATTATATCTTTCTCTCCAGCCATAGATTTCCTCCACCCCAACTGTTTAAGATCGAAGCCTCGCAATTTCATTCAGCCAGACTGGGCCTGGGCCTCCCCTTGGCCCTGCCAATTTCTGTTGGGTTGCAATGAGCCCCCATCAGGAGAGATGCTGGGTCGTCATTTTAATTTTTTCACATGTGAGTGTTGCCAGCTAGGCCAGCATTTGTTACACTTCCTGAATTACACATATAAAGGTGGCGGAGAACTATCTTCTTGGATCACTGCAATCTATGTGGTGCAGTTATACCCATAGTGCACAGTTTTGCCCCAGTGACAGTGAAGGAAAATTCCAAGTCAGCAGGGGAACTTGCAGATGCAGGTGTATCCATACGTCTGCTGCCCCTTGTCCTTCTTGCTGGTCGGGGTTGTAGGTTTGGAAGATGTTGTCAAAGGAGCCCTTGCTGCAGTGCATCTTGTAGATGATGCACACTGCTGTCACTGTGCCTTGGTGAGATTTACTCATTTGGTCTCTCAAAGAAATAGAAGTCAAATGTGGTGCTTGCAACTTCCTCAGCTGGTCCTTGGCAAAGGTGAACTTGGTAGCAGAGCTCCCATGGCAGACCTGTCTTTAATTTCAGAGCAGCCTTGAGAGTCTGGGGACGAGTTAACCTGCAAGAACCATACAGCCAGGTAATGCTTTTTTAATAATTTAAAGTACCCAATTCTTTTTCCCCAATTAAGAGGCACGTTAGCGTGGCCAATCCACCTACCCTGCACATCTTTGGGTTGTGAGAGTGCGACCCACACAAGCACGGGGAGAATGTGCAAACTCCACACGGACAGTGACCCGGGGCTGGGATTGAACCTGGGTCCTCGGCGCCATGAGGCAGCAGTGCTAATCGCTGCGCCACCGTGCTGCCCTTCAGCCAGTTAATGTTGCAGGGTTTGAAGTTGGGGGTGAAGAGAAACTAACATCTTGGCTTTCAGAATACCAATAATGATAAATATGAAAGGTGTGGTACAATGTTTAAAAGTGTTGTTATCCATTAAAATACCCAGACAATGCTGTAATAAACTACAGTACCATCAGGATTTGAAAAGAGGAAAACTGATTAATGTTTCAGTGTAGCCCTTCATTGGATCTGGACAATGCACAGTGATACATTTTATTTCAGATTTCCAGCACTGGCACATTTCTAGCCATAGGGCATGCACATTGTATTTTGCAGCAAGCTTTTAGAATATTGCCATTGTTTTTAACATACCTTGCCACATACTGCAAACTGCATTGACAATTCCTCGACATCCCTACTTCCTGGGAGTAGAATTAATGAGCGTGCTTTGACACCTCTTGACGATGACTGGTGCCTGGGTGTACTTTCTTGCTTGGCTTGTTCTGCGCTGCCCTCTTGTGGTTTAGCATGACCATGCATCTCTTCAGATCTATTCTGTAACTTCATGATATCCACAGACAAACTTTTCTTGCCTTTCTGTTGGTTTCCCTCAGGACCTTTCTCTGCCTTTGGTATTTTATTGAACCTGGTTTTCTTGAAGACAAACAAGTCACTGAATTTGGGATATCGCTTTTTTGTCTTTTGGAGAGCCAGTGTTGAGGTGCTCAGATCCTCTTGCTTTGGAGTTTGCCCTTTTCTACAAGAAACGGTGAAAAAGAGTGAGTCAGATATCAGCGATACAGGTCCCTGGGGTACAAACACTTTCTCTGGTTTGGATTCCTCAGCTAATAAGGTTCTTAAGTTAAGGCATTAAACTAGATTGCTCGAATCAACAAAATTGGAGGTTATGCATAGTTTGAAATTATAGTTAATAGTAGATGCTGAACAATTTTGACTCGGCCTGAAGTTTCCACCAGCAATTTTACAACAATCAGTTGCACAGATGAGCCAGGCTGTTAGTCACAGAAAACAAGATGCGAGCAAGGTTATCATCCTTTGAAGCTCCAAATAGCAACATGTCATTTTGATGAATACTTGTAAAATCTGGAATATAACATCAAATGGTTGTGGGTATTATGTTGCCGGCGTCAAACTGGGTTGTCAGTCTTGCTCGTCGGTGTCACCGCAGCAGAAAAGCTGAACATGTAGCACAACTAGTCAAAACTGGATTAGCTACCAAAGACACCCTACTATAAATAGGATAAATTGCTGCGTGCAATTGTGGGTACAGGAAGAATCATTTGGGTTTCTGTTTTTTGATAATAAACACTGCAACAAATGACAAGTTTCCTCAGGGCTGCGTGAACATAAAACACACCAATAACGAGGCGGTTTCTACGGAAATCAGCAATCAATGATGTGGGGGGAGGGGGAGTGGGGATGCAATTTTAACCTTACCCACCTGGCAGAAAGCCAACAGGATCGCTTCAGCTACCTTCTATTGAGCTCAGCAGTAAGTAAAATCAGGTAGGGGATGAAACGGGTTGTCGTATTATCATAACTATCAGCATTACAAGGGTTAATGCAGTACCATGAATACCCACTAGAGGGCACTGCAGTTACTACTATATAAAGCAGTAATGCTGGACCTTAGGGGAGGAGTGTATGCAGGAGATAGCTAATGAAGGTCATCAGAGCAGTTAGTGTGACAAGGTTAGATTATAGTTTATACCAGTTAGTGAGATTAGCAGTATATGAGTGTAGTTAGATGTTATTGATCAATTCTGTATTTTAATCAGGACTAAGTGTCGAAACCCAGTTTAGTAGTGCAAATAAAATCATTGCTTTGTTTAAGGAAAAGTTATACTGTGGTCTTTGTGGAACACTATGCCAACCATTCTTAATAAGCAACACAAAGAACACCATACGTGCATGGATGTGGGGTTAGAGAGGAGGTGTGCGAAACGTCTTAAAAGTATTCAGTTACTTCACAATACAGAATCATCGTCCCTTTCATTGTGTTGTACCCATGCTACATCCAAGTGCATTATCATGTTGCTTATTCAAGGGTGAACTGGATCAGGCAGGGGACTTTGTTTACATGCATGATTTTTATAAGTATCAGCATAATCGAAGATTTAATGGTTTAATGATTTAATGGAAAAGTTTCGAAGTGTGTTAGCGAACAAGAACTGCCCGGAGCTTCCCAACGCTCGACACGGCGAGGCCGTCACCAGTATCAAAAGTTAATTGGTCCACTCAACGAGACCCCCACGGGCTTCACAGCACAAATGACGGTCCCGACGGCTGATTCATCGGGACCGCACCCGCCATCCCCCCGCTAACAAGGGGGAGTAGCACATAAACCCCTCCTGCAGAGCAAACTCCGCACAGCTCGCAGCCATGCCACCGCCCAGACCAGCCCCATGATTCGGGGATGCCGATTGTTGGACACGGTCGAGATGAGACGGGTGCCCTGTTCCTCCGAGGGGCTCAGAGGGTCAGCCACAGGACAGCCAGTGCCATTTGGGAGGAAGTGGCAGCGACCGTTAGCGTGGGGAGCGTCACCAGGAGAACTGGCACCTAGTGCCATAAGAAGATCAACGACCTCTACCGGGCCACACAAGTGGGTTGGCACTGGGCCTCGGTCACTGACCCGCCTGCCACCCCACTTCCCCCATGACCATGTGCCTGGTACCGCCCCCCGCCCAGTACCGTGCTGAACCACAACAGATGGGAGAGGGCCCAGACAGGCTGCAGGGTGTCAGGCATCAGAGTCCTCACCACCTATGAGGAATTGGCCCTGGAGGTCGCGGGGGTGGCCGAGGACAGATCGGTCACTGACGTAGAGGTTTGCGTACAGCGCAGAGGTGAGGAGATCCGGCCCCCACCCAGATGACCGGTCATGCATGAATTGTTAATGTCATACAGACTGACTCATCCCTCTCACTGACCACATGTCCATTCTCCCGCAGGATCTCCATCCGATGGTATCGGCCCATCCGGGGTGGTCCTCCAATGCCTCCCATGAGAACACTTCGGCGGCGAGCTCCAAGGAGACCACCGTATTCACGGCACAGCTATCATCCATGTCGTGATATTCAGATATCAGTATACATGATCAATGTATGTAAATGTAGCACAGTCATTTCAACACTAGATGGCTTAAAGTCAGATACTATAAGAACTGTTTTCCCGCCTTTTCTAAGTCAGATGACATGATGATGTGATTCAGAACAGTGAACAAGCAAGGCACAGAACAGCTAGAGTGAGAGAAGTTAGAGCTAGTTTGTTATAATAGTGTATAGTTATATAGTTATCTGTATTGTACTTTAATTCTTTATTATTAGTTTAGTATTGAGTAAAAGGACTCAGTTTATTATTTTATTACTCATTAAATAGTTCATCTTTCAACAAGAAGACTATTGGTCATTTTGTCATCATGGTGGATTTAAGAGTAATATATATATTTTAGATAAGCCATTATTTAAAATATAACAATCTGCACCCTCCACCAGCGCATGGACACACACCTCTGTGGGTGACAATAGTTGACAAGCATCTGGGCCACATTCTGGTGAGCATCACACAATTGTTGATGCACAGCAGGTAGAGGCAGGAACGCCCAACCAAGACAGTAGTCAGAGGTCTGCTGGATCCCAGGACCTAGCTGGGTCCCAGCCCGATGCTGAGCCTTTGGACCAGGTTTACTCGGAGCTGATGCAGTTGATAGGGTGCAGCCGTGATATTCACAGGGGGATGTCAGCAGCAATTCGGCAGGTCCATAGCCAATTGGAGGAGTCCCAGATGCTACGGTGCAGGAGATGTCGCCGGCAATGCGTGGCACCGAGACCAACAGTGCTAGGGTGGCAACTGCAGTGCGAGCCTGGTGCATGACGTCGGCAGCATGGGTGGAGGTGTCCAAGGCGTGGCTCAGTCAGTTATGGCCATGGCTGAGCGCCTCAACAGCACTTCCCAGTTGCTGGGAGAGGTGTCCCAGGCCCAGGTGAACCTTGATGAGGTGCTGGGGAGCATGTCCCTGTCTCAGGTGGGCATTGCCAACGCACTCCAGAGCATGTCCTTGTTGCTGGGAGGGGTGTCTCAGTCGCAGGTGGGCATTGCTGGGGTGCTTCAGGGCATGTTTCAGTTACTGAGGAGCATTGCTGAGGGCATTAACACCATGCTGCAGACATTGGGGAGCCACCAGGGCAGGCAGAGCCAGTTGACAGAGAGGTAGCCGGACTCAATCTAGCTACCCCTCTGTCCCAAGGTGAACTCCAGGGCCATATGGGCACTGACAGGGGGGACAGTGGAATGGGTGCTAACCTGGAGCCACTCTATGGAGTGGAAATGGCGACCACCAGCTCCCCCGGGTTCCACCGCGTCTTGGAGTCAGCCCCCGGAACAAGGTGACATGGCGGGGCATGTTCCGACGACAAGTGGACCAGGGGCATGCCCGCCAGGGGCATCGAAGGCCACAGCTAGACGCAGTGGTAGAGTATGGAAGGTAAGCAGGTCGAGGATCACTGAGGGGGTAATGGGGTGAAGGGGGGGTGAGGGAGGGAAAGGATGGGAAGGGTGGGGGAGGTGGGGCAGAACCATCGGGGGCTAGGAGCAGTTGGGGACACATATGTACAGCATTAAAAATGTTGCACCCAGGAAATATGATGCCTCTGGCACTTTCTTCTGCAATGCAGGCTGACAACCAACCACCTGCCCCAGCCCCTCGGGCTTGGAGGTCCTGGAGTTTGTCGGAACTAGGGTTTGCCGGACCCTCGCCGCTGACAACTGTCCCCCATCCTTCGGCTGGGCCTTTGGGTCCTCCCCGGGGACATCCTCCAGCCCCTCCAGCCCCTCCTGCTTCCTCATCCTCCTCCTCCTCGGTGGCCACAAATTCCTCCCCCTCCACCTCCACCTCCACCTCCAGCACGTCGTCCCGCTGCTGTGCCAGGTTGTGGAGGGCACAGCAGATCACCACAAAGTGGGCGACCCTCTGGGGGGTGCACTGCAGGGCACCACTGGGACAGTTGAGGCATCGGAACCGCACCTTGAGGAGTGCGATGGATCACTCAATGACAGCCCGGGTGGCCGCGTGGGCCTCTTGTATCGGGTCTATGCATTGCTCACCAGACTCTGCACTGGCATCGTTAGCCAGGTCCTCAGCGGGTACCCCTTATGTCCCAAGAGCCAACTGGGCCTCCTGGGGTGAGGCGTGGTCCTTGAAGAGGCCGGGGATGTCCAACTGCCCCAGGATGTAGCTGTTATGCACAGTCACTGGGAAGTGTGCACACACGTGCGTGATCTTCAGGTCATGGTTGCACAGAGCTAGACGTTCAGGGCATGGAACCCCTTCCTGTTAATAGAGGGCATTCCCTGACGGCCCCGCGCGCAGGGTGACATACATACCATCTATTACCCCCTGGACTTGGGGCACCTCAGCGATGGCGAAGAATTCTGCTGCCCGTGTATCTTGTTGGGCCTGCTTCATGCCAAAGATTATATAGTTTGCTGCCCGGGCAAACAGGGCATCCATGACCTCAGTGATGCACTCGTTGGCTGTAACTAGTGACACTGGTACCCGCTCGAGCCCTGGAATAATCGTGAGGCATAAAGGTTTAGGGCTGCGGTGACCTTGACGACCACAGTCAACAGGTATCTTCCTACTCCACGTGATGCCAAGTATGCAAACATGGCACAAGTGTTGCACTGTCCCCCTGTTGAGGCGGACCATGCTGTGGCACATGCTGTCCGTCATCAGTTCAAAAGACCAGTGGCACCTGTATACCTTGGGCCATTGCCGGCCTGATGGGCAGCCGGGTCCTCAGGGTCTGGGGCAGGGCCCTGAGTCTCTGTCGACGCTGCTGAGGTCGCCTCCTCCAGTGTCTGGCCGCTTATCCTGCCAGTAGCACCACGGGGGCAGCCTTCGTGGAGTCCAAGATATCATCTATCTTGTGTAATATTTGTGAGGAATTGGAGAGGTTGTGAGGCTGGCGACCAGCGGTGTCTTCCACCTAGGGACCCTTCATTCCCCCATTGCCCCCCCACATTCCACGCCCTGGCCATGCACCCCCAGCCACAGTTTGGGCACTTGGTCACTGAACCCCTTGCCCTGTATTGCAGACAACTGCACGTAATGTCACCTGGACTGGGCGCTGGTCCCCTCACCGGTGCGCACACCCACCTTCTGGTGGCAGAGATGTCCCCAGTGCTGCCCCTGGTTGTTCCGATGTTGGTGCGGAGTCCGTGGTGTTGATTCCGACAGTGCTCAGACACCATGTCCAGGCATCAGCGTCTGATTAGAATGCTAGGCAATAACTCCCCCGTGCTACAAGGCCCGCCTACCCACGGCATCTACTTGGGGGCTGTGAAGTGCTCACTTAACCACAATTGCCAATTCCCAATTAGCAACAGCCTTCAGCCGCGTGGCTGTAGGCCTCCACGGTCAGTGGGAGTTATGGGTGGTTGGTGTGGCAGACAGGCAGGGGCTGGGGCTGCCCCTGTAATGGGTACACATGATCCAGGGGGTGGCATGGCAGACCCACAGGCACTGAGACCACCCCCTCCCCAAGCCCAGGGCGCACTCCCCCCAACCAATGGTGGCCCACACAGACTAAGGCTGGCGCCCCGGGGCCCCCCCCCCCCCCCCCCCCCCCCCCCCCCCCCCCCCCCCCCGCCCGCCCGCACCCGGACAGCAACCCCAGTGCCCCGGGCTCATTGCCTGGGTGTGAAGATGGTTACTCACCTCCTCGGGTCCTCGCAGCAGCCATTCCGCCAGCTTCACGGTTTTAAAAAGGTGTCCTAATCTGTGCCCGTGTGGCCACTTGCTGGGAAGGCGGTTAGATCACAGGAGGGTCCTTAGATAGGGGGTCTTTCCCGTTAATTGTATGGAAATTGGCCTTAAGTGGTGATTATTGGTTTCTTGCCCTGCTATGGCGAGATTCTGATTGCGCCAACGGGAACAGGCCGGTTAGATCGCAAACCGATCGCCACCTGGGGAGGTTCTCGATTTTGTCCTCTCCCGCGATCTAACGGCCGCATCGCATTCTCGCCCAAGCGCAACGCAGCCATTAAATCGCGCCCAGTATTTGAAATTCGGAGACACTAGTGGCCTTGGGAGTTGAAGAACCTAACCTCTGTTTCAGCAGGTGGTAACTGAGAAGGCGTTCACCAGTTTAGGGAGTGAGACGACTGCGCTGCAAACATTCTCAGAACAATTAAAAGAGTCACGTGTCGCACAGTGTTACATGAATGATACATGAAGAAGAGTTGTATTGGACTCGAAATGTTAACTGTTTCCCTCGGCACGGACACTGCCAGACCTGTTGAACTGTTCCAGCACTTTGTCTTAATTTCACAGGATCCCCCAGGTTACAGACCTCTGCTGCAAAGAACAGCGAACGATGGATGACAATGAGTAGGAAACATTCAAGAACTCCATGAAAATACATGTGAATGAGATTCGAAAACACAAGAAGAAGAATCAGATCAGTTAAGAGTGTGACAGAGGGACTTCCGGTGGCGGCTATGAAGGAGTAAGTTGCACATTTGGTGGCTCCCGCTTGGGTCGGACTTTTGGACCTTTCCCTCCGATTTTCTACCGGACTTGAATTGAAAAATTGATGACAGAGGCAATTGTGTACTGAATTCCCACATCGGTGCATGGAGAGGAGGACTAGAAGTGCTCGTAAAGGCAGAGACAGAAAGACAGAGAAGGCTTGGACTGAAGCTGCAGCGGGAGACAGCATGGCGGAGGACCGGACCTCTGGTTTGTCGACCCAGCTGTCAACGGAGCAGCTGATGCAGGTTATTCAGGAAGGCTTTGCTAAGCAGAAACGGGACTGCTTGGACCCGATAAAAGAGTCAATTGAGCGGATGGAGCTTAGATTGGATGCCCAAGATCGGGCGATCCAGAAAGCAGAGAAGGCGCGGGCTGACCAGGAGGAACATCAAACTGCGGTGGAGCTGGAGGTGGGGACCAGCAGAAAAAGCTCCTGGAGATGGTGGAGGACCTAGAGAATAGGTCCCGCCGGCAGAACTTGAGAATCGTTGGGCTCCCGGAGGGGTCCGAAGGAGCGGCCGCTGGGGCATACATCGCAGACATGTTTAAGAAGCTGCTGGGAGATTCTCTCGACCCTTGGAGGTGGACAGAGCTCACTGAGCACTCGCTGGCCTTACTGGCAGGGGTGGTGGACACGGGAATCGGCGATCACAATCTCAGACCATGCTCCGCACTGGGTTGACCTGCAGGTTAGTAAAGACAGTAACCAGCGCCCACACTGGAGGTTAGATGTGGAACCTTTGGCTGACAAAGGGGTGTGCGAGCGGCTGAGGAAATGTATTCAGAACTACCTGCAGGTCAACAATACGGGGGAAATTTCAGCAGCGGTGGTCTGGGAAGCACTGAATGCGGTGGTTAGAGGGGAGCTGATCTCGATACGGGCCCATAGGTAGAAGGTGGACAGGGCAGAGACGGACTGACTGGTAAAGGAGATACTACAGATCGATAGGAGGTATGCGGAGACCCCAGAGGCAGGGCTTTTAAGGGAACGGCGGAGGCTAACGCGGAGTTCAGCTTGTTAGCCACAGGGAGGGCGGTGGAGCAGCTGAGAAAGGCGAGTGAGGCAATCTATGAGCACGGAGAGAAGGCCAGAAGAATGCTTGTACAGCAGCTTAGAAAGAGGGAGGCAGCCAGGGAGATAGTGAATGTAAATGATGGAGATGGGATCCTGGTTGGAGATTCAGCAGGGGTGAATAAGGTGTTTAAAGATTTTTACAGTAGGCTGTATGGGTCGGAACCCCCAACGGGGCCGGAGGGGATGAGGCACTTCTTAGGGGGGCTGAATTTCCCAAAGGTGGACAGGAGCTGGTAGAAGGGCTGGGGGCCCTGATCGGGTTGGAAGAGATAGTGGAGGGTCTGAAGGCCATGCAGTCGGGTAAAGCCCCGGGGCCAGACGGGTACCCAGTGGAGTTCTATAAAAAGTTCTCTGGGATATTGGGACCGTTGTTGATGAGGACGTTCAATGAGGCAAGGGAGAGAGGGGTGCTGCCCCCGACGATGTCACAGGCCTTCATTTCGCTGATCCATAAGCGGGACAAGAACCCAGAGCTGTGTGGGTCCTACAGGCCGATATCCCTGTTGAATGTGGATGCCAAACGGCTGGACAAACTTTTGTCCTCCAGGACTGAGGATTATGTTCCGGATGTTATTGGGGAGGACCAGACGGAGTTTGTTAAGGGTGGGCAGTTGGTGGCCAATATAAGAAGGCTATTAAACGTGATCATGATGCCCCCGGAAGGTAGGGAGGTGGAGGTAGTGGTAGCAATGGATGCAGAAAAGGCCTTTGATCGAGTAGAATGGGAATATCTGTGGGAGCTACTGGGGCGGTTCGGATTTGAGAGGGGCTTTATTGACTGGGTCAGGTTGCTGTATCAGGCTCCTGTGGCGAGTGTACGGACGAATAGGACAACATCGGACTACTTTAGACTGCACCGGTGGACGAGACAGGGATGCCCCCTTACCCCACTATTGTTCGCGCTAGCTATAGAGCCGCTGGCAATTGCTCTGAGAGCTTCAGGGGGCTGGAAGGGGCTGGTCCGGGGGGGTGGAGCACAGCGTCTCGCTTTATGCAGACGACCTGCTTCTGTATGTATCGGACCCAATAGAGGGGATGGAAGATATCATGAGGATCCTAGGGGAATTTGGCCGGTTTTCGGGGTATAAGCTAAATATGGGGAAAAGTGAGATGTTTGCGGTCCAGGCGAGGGGACAGGAGAGGCGATTGGGGGAGCTGCCGTTTAGATTAGTAGGGGGAAGTTTTAGGTACATAGGCATTCAAGTGGCGTGGGAATGGGACCGCTGCATAAATTAAATCTGGCCCGGCTAGTGGACCAAATGAAGGACGATTTTCGGAAATGGGACGCGCTCCCGTTGTCACTAGCTGGGAGGGTGCAGACGGTGAAGGTGACGGTCCTCCCAAGATTCCTGTTTGTATTCCAGTGTCTCCCCATCTTTATTCTGCGGTCCTTTTTCAAACAGGTCAACAAAGTGATCTCTGGCTTTGTTTGGGCGGGCAAGACCCCGCGAGTAAGGAAGGTAATGCTTGAGCGGAGTCGGGGAAGAGGACGGGCTGGTGCTGCCAAAATTCAGTAACTATTATTGGGCGGCTAATATAGCCATGATCAGGAAGTGGGTGGTGGGGGGAGGGTCGGCATGGGAGCGTATGGAAGCGGCTTCATGCAAGGGCGCCAGCTTGGGGGCGTTGGTAACTGCGCCTCTGCCATTCCCGCCGGCACTGTACCCCACCAGCCCCATGGTGGTGGCGGCCCTGAGAGTCAGGGGGCAATGGAGGAGACATGTGGGAGCAGAGGGAGCATTGGTCTGGTCCCCAATCTGTAATAATCACTGGTTTGCCCCGGGATGTATGGATGGGGGGTTCCGGAGATGGCGGAGAGCAGGGATTGAGAGAATGGGGGATATGTTTATAGAGGGGAGCTTTCCGAGTATCAGGGCGCTGGAGGAGAAGTTTGGGTTGGCGAGGGGAATCAAATTCAGGTATCTGCAGGTGCGGGACTTCCTATGTAAACAGGTGTCAACCTTCCCGCTCCTACCACCAAGGGGGATTCAGGACAGGGTAGTTTCCAGAGGGTGGGTAGGAGAAGGGAGCGTCTCTGACATTTACAAGGAACTTATGGGGTCAGAGGAGATGCAGACTGAGGAGCTGAAGCGCAAGTGGGGGGAGGAGCTGGGAGAAGAGATAGAGGATGGTCTATGGGCGGACGCGTTGAGCAGAGTCAACGCATCCACAACGTGTGCCAGGCTCAGCCTGATACAATTCAAGGTCGTTCATCGGGCTCACATGACAGCGGCTCAGATGAGCAGATTCTTTGGGGTGGAAGACAGGTGTGCAAAATGTGCAGGAGGACCAGCGAACCATGTCCACATGTTCTGGACATGTCCGAAGCTTACGGGATTTTGGCAGGGGTTTGCAGATGTCATGTCCACTGTGTTAAAAACAAGGGCGGCGCTGAGTACAGAGGTGGCGATTTTCGGGGTGTCGGAAGATCCGGGAATCCAGGAGGAGAAAGAGGCAGACGTTCTGGCTTTTGCTTCCCTGGTAGCCCTGAGCCCTGGAGGGACTGAAAGCCCCCGAAGTCGGAGACCTGGCTATCGGACATGGCTAGCTTTCTCTGTTTGGAGAAAATCAAGTTCGCCTTGAGAGGATCACTGTTAGGGTTCGCCCGGAGGTGGCAAATGTTCGGCGACTTCTTTGCAGAAAATTAATCGTCAGCAGAAGGGGGGGGGGGGGGGGGGGGGGGCGGGGTTAGTTTAGCTTAGAGTAGGGGGTTAATAAAGGTGGGACCTGTAGAGACGGCTTTTGCACTATGTTTATAGTTTCATGTATATTGTTTATTTTGTTGTTGTTGTAAAACCAAAAATACCTAAATAAAGTGTTTACTAAAAAAAAGAGTGTGACAGAGCATGGGGGTGGTGTCCTTCCTTGTCGGTTGAGGAAGATGATCCCCTGAACACCCAGGGGTAGCACTGGGGACATCTCTGCCACCAGAGGGTGGGTGTTTGAGGAAGATGATCCCCTGTCTCCTGTGGGTGAAAATACCTTTGTTACATATAAAACCTGTCTGCCCACCTGAAACTTCAACTCACTCTCTCTCTCCAAAGATGTTGCCTGACCTGCTGAGCATTTCCAGTATTTCTGTTTTAATTGAGGCCCATAATGAAGGCTGATGAAAGCAGTGTTGTGTGTCTGGACTTTGAAGACATTTGATAAAGCGCCACATAATAAACTGGTTAGCAAAGCAGAAGCACACGTGTTTAACGGTGTGGTGTGTTGGTGCGGATGTGAAACCGGTTAAGCAGGGTGCAGTGGTGAATGACTGATTCTCAGACTTGAGGGAAATATACAATGGTGGCTCCCAATGGTTCGTCTTAGGGAAAGCTGCTCTTTTTGTTTTTTTTAAATGCGATGGACTTGGGCACAAGGGAAGAAAGTTTGCAGTTGGAACATAGCGTGCAAATGTAGTAAACAGTGAGGACGCACACAGACTGGCAAAAGTGGAAGACAAGAGGGCGGCACATTGGCGCAGTGGTTAGCACTGCTGCCTGACGCCTCCGAGGACCCGGATTCGATCCCGGCTCTGGGTCACTATCCGTGTGGAGTTTGCACATTCTCCCCTTGTCTGTGTGGGTCTCACCCCCCACAACCCAAAAAGATGTGCGGGTAGGTGGATTGGCCACACTAAAGTACCCTTTAATTGGAAAAATTAATTAAAAAAAATAAAAGTAGGAAGACAGTGAGGCAGGTGAATATTAAATGCAGAGAAATGTGAAGTGAATTAGTTTGGTCAGAGTAATGGGGAGAGGTAGCGTAAACTAAAAGTCACAATTTTAAAGAGGGTGCAAGAAAGGAAGAGACTTGGGGTGGCTTGAAGGCGATTGAAAAAGCCAGCGGGATCCTTCGCTTTGTAAGTGGAAGTTTATGTTAAACTTTTATAAAACTCTGGTTAGGACTCAACTGAAGTATTGTGTCCTATCTTTGACTCCACACTTTAGGAAGGATGGCAACGTTTTGCAGAGAGGACAGAGAGTGCCACTAGAATACAATATCGATGAGCAACTTCAGGTAAGTAAGGAGACTAGAGAAACTGGGGTTCCCTTTAGGACATGGGCTATGTGGCGATTTAATAAATTTCACAATTATTGCAGTGTTGAAAGAGTCGCAGGGAAAAAATGTTTGATGATTAGAAATTTCACATAAAGTTCCCAAAAAATAAACAGGGATGGCGGCTGAGAGGAGAATCTTTAAGGCAGCAGGTTATAATAATCGGAATGGGCTGTAGAGGGAGATTTCACAGGAACCTTCAAAAGGTCATTAAGTAACTACTTGAAAAGGAAAAAAAATTGCAGAGCCTGCAGAAGGAGTAGAGGAATGGGGACTAATTGGATAGCTGTTTCAAAAAAGCCAGCACGGGCAAGATGTGCTGAATAGCCTCTTTCTATACTGTATGTGCCCAGGAACATACTGTGCCATTCTAGCCAAGCTATCAGTTATATCTGTAGCTTGCTGAGGTACATAAAGTGCTACAAATATTTCAAAGATAATTTGCTCCTTCCCCAACTGCTTGTTTCGAACCAGATGCCTTCATAGGAAAATAAATTATTTTAATTTAATGGTTAGCATCATTTCCACGTTTTTCCATCTCTCTCCCCTGTTGCTGCCCACTGCAGTTCCTGACTGAGTAAAAGATGGCTGCCACTCTTCAAGTGAACACCAAGAGGTGCATATGAGTAATGCATCTGATTTTGAACCCGGTTATTTCCCCTACCGTCGGGTGGTAGTGAATGGGTTGGATTTTGTGGGGCATTTGGGGGCCTTGTCCACCAGTCAGGGAACCGGCGGGGATCTCGGGGATTCTCCCGCAGGGTCGGAGAATCGCCGGGGGCTGCCGTGAATCCCGCCCCCGCTCGATTCTCCGGCCCGGATGGGCCGAAGTCCCGCCGATAAATTGCCTGTCCCGCCGGCGTAAATTAAAGCATCTATTTACCGGCGGGACAAGGCGGCGCGGGCGGGCTCCGGGGTCCTGGGGGGGGGGCGTGGGGCGATCTGACCCCGGGGGGGTGCCCCCACGGTGGCCTGGCCCGCGATCGGGGCCCACCGATCCGCGGGTGGGCCTGTGCCGTGGGGGCACTCTTTCCCTTCCGCCTCCGCCACGGTCTCCACCATGGTGGAGGCGGAAGAGACTCCCTCCACTGCGCATGCGCCGCCCCGAGATGTCATTTCCGCGTCAGCTGGTGGGGCACCAAAGGCCTTTTCCGCCAGCTGGCGGGGCGGAAATTCGTCCGGCGCGGGCCGAGCCCCTCAATGTTGGGGCTCGGCCCCCAAAGATCCGGAGCATTCCGCACCTTTGGGGCGGCGCGATGCCCGTCTGGCGCCGTTTTGGGCGCCAGTCGGCGGACATCGCGCCGTTTCGGGAGAATTTTGCCCCTCATGTCAGTTCATGGGGGAGGCCCAATGGAATCAACGGAGGGCTGCACGGTAGCACAATGATTAGCACTGATACCTCACAGCTCCAGGACCCGGGTTCAATTCCGGCCCTGGGTGACTGTCTGTGGAGTTTGCATTTTCTCCCCGTGTCTCGGTGGGTCCTCCGGGTGCTGCAGTTTCCTCCAAAGACGTGCAGGTTTGGTGGATTGGCCATGCTAAATTGCCCCTTAGCGTCTAAAGATGTGCAGGTTAGGTTACAGGGATAAGGTGGTGGGTGGAGCAGTAGACCTGGATAGAGTGTTCTTTTGGAGGGTTGGTGCAGACTTGATGGGCAGAATGGCCTCCTTCTGCACTGCAGGGATTCTATAATTATATAAAATGCCCTTCAGGCCCTTAGGTGGCCACACCCAGTGATTGAGTAGCCCACCAAGAGCTGCTGGCCAATCAGAGGTCGACAGTTCATCATTGCACCAGCACCAGAGAGGGTGGTGGAAACTGGCAGTAGTGCCCTCATGGGGAGGCTTTCAGCAGCCCTCCACGTCCCAATGCTGGGTCCCTCGATGGGCGCTGAACAACTGCTAATGAAAGAACCCCGGAGGATGCTGGCAAACCCGACAGGTGTTTGTTGGGTGGCGTTCTCAGAGTGCAGGAAAGCCGTGCGGCTCCTCACTAATAAATTGCGGTGGACTCAGGGGTAAAATTGGCTCACTAATGACATCCCACTAACAGTGGCCAGCAATCCCCCAAACTCTGCTTAACCGGGTTGAGGGTTCTACACTGCTGGGAGACTGACATCTTCCTGGCCACCATGGTTCCTGGCATTAAATCCAGCCCAATGATTCTCTTACTGTTCTTTCACACAATACTTTATTAACGTTTGTGAAGAAAATACTTGTAACAAAGGTTTTCTGGAGAGCAGTCAACAAGATAGATGTGCCGCAAACAGGCAGGACATTGGTTATTAGTGATTCCCAAATTCTCATAGGTTCCCAGAAGTGGACTTTAGTCCTGTGTAAAGTCATAGGAAATAGGAGCAGGAGTAGGCCATTCGCTTTCGAACCTGCTCCGCCATTTAATACGATTAGGATTGATTTTATTGTAGCCTGAACTCCACTTTCTTGCCTGCTCCCTTGTGGTGATTGTCACTTTAAGGGCGACGTAGCAGATGAAGGCTCACCTGGCCTGGGTGACATGTCGAGACTCAGAGCCGGGAATCACCCAAGGGGGAGGAATTCTCCTAGTGCAGAGGTATTTTAGAATTAGCTACAAACATGCGATGTGGCACAGTGGTTAGCACTGCTGCCCACAGCACCAGGAACCCGGGTTCAATTCCAGCCTTGGTTGACTGTACGTGTGTGGAATTTGTAGGTTCTCTCTGTGGGGTTTCCTCCGGTTGCTCTGGTTTCCTCCCACAGTCCAAAGATGTTCAGGTCAGGAGGATTGGCCATTCCAAATTGCCCCTTAGTGTCCAATGATGTGCAGGTTAGATGGGGTTACAGCGTTAGGGCGGGGGAATGGGCTGCTCTTTCAGAGGGTTGTTGCAGAGTCGATTGCCTGAATGGCATCCTTCTGCACTGTAGGAATTCAATGATTCTATTCTTATGCTGCTGCTGAAGATCACATGTAAATAAATCCCTTCAACAATGAAGTCTCTGAAAATGCGTCATTACATCTCCATATTCCTTGACTCCCTTTACAGTCTTGAATATATTCAAAGAACCGGCCTCCACTATTCCCGGAGGAAGAGAATTCCAATGACTAACAAATCTATCAGAGAAGAAATTCCTCCTCATCTCCGTATTAAACAAGACTCGCCTTGGGCTGGATTCTCCGATTTTGAGACTAAGTGTTGACGGCAACAGAGACTCCGTGGACTTTTCCGACAGAAAAGCCATTCCGACAGAATGGTAGCACCATTCTGCTACCACTGAGGTGCCACGTGGAATACACTCGATTCCAATGAGAAACAGTGTGGGATTCACCGGGTCAGTGAGTGACACTCGGGAGGCTGACAAGCTGCAGCCGCACATACACATTACAATCCCCACACATACCCAAGCCCACACAAGCCCAACAAGGTGGCACTGGTTGTGCTGGAGCGCGCCCATACAGCTGATGGGGCGGCTGGGGCCAGTGGGCACCCAGGAGGGGTGGCCTGGGGGGGACACCTATATGATCCGTGGCACCAGGGTCAAAGCGGGCTGTTAGCAGTGTGCGCAGCTGCATGGATGCTTTGCCGGCTGCGACAATGGTGTTCTGTGTCCATCCACCCTGACCCCACAGCCCATCTCCTGGCCAGCCCCCACTACTCCCCCCAGCCCTGGCTGACGCCCCCCCCGGCTGGCAGCACAACCGCCAGTAAACTATGACAATGTTGGACACCTTCCATACCCTCTCTCCCCCGCACCAGCCGCCACTCCGGTTTCACGATTTTTAAAAGCCGAAGAGAACCGCGCCATCGGGAACTCGGCCCATCGGAGGCGGCGAATCGCGGAGGCCCCGGAGAATATCGGGTCAACCTGCTCAATCTCATAAAACAAATCCCTCGTCCCAGAAATTAGCCTCAATATTGAGTTATCTTGCCCATGCTTAGTAATTACAATACACAGCCAGCGGCCAGGAACCCATCGCCTGAATTATTCAGCGCCACTGCTGGCCTAATGATGCTATCATATTTCCAATGGAAATTGTAATTTTGCAAAACCACCATCATTATTCCCACACACAGCTGCATCATCTGGTGGAACTACATTTGTGAGCAGAGGTGATTTTATTCTGCACAGTGAAGTAAGCAGACAATAACCTCAAAAGCGCAGACTGTCTGAATGAAATGCATCAAATAATGAGCAGGCTGACTGAAGGCTGACTCTGTGGATCGAGTCTTTCCTCATTCTTGCTCACATATAACTAACTTCACCAGAAGGAATTGGAATCACCTGACTATAAATGCCTCTGGTTAGTTGAGCCTAGGTTAATAAGTAAAAATAATGTTTTAAATAAACAAATTGCTCTTGATAAAACCCACCGGTTCAGCTTTTTCTGCAGCCAATGTGGGAGCTGTGAAAAAAACTCCATTATTGGTCCAATCCAGAAACCAATTTTGAGTTTTGGGTCAGGACTCTGACATTGGGGTCAAATTGGGGTCCAGAATCGGCACTGTGTGAGAAACATTGCCCAACAATGATTTTGTGGCCAGAGGGGAGGCTCCCTGTGAAATGAAGGACAATGGCCAGGCTCTCGAAGGCCTCCAGAACGCTAGAGGTTGCCGCCTGCAATTCGGGTAGAGAGAGACAGCCTCCCGCCAATTTTTAAAACTTCTCAATTAAATAAATGTGCACAGTTATGGGGCCGCCATTGGCAGCCTGTGGGCACAGCTGTGCCCAGGTAGCATGGGAGAACCTCAAAGCCTGCCGGGAGCAATGGTCCCTTGTTTTGCCACCATGAGGCAGCCTACAGAGCGCCGGAGTGCTTCGGACTTGCGGGTGGGCAGCCCTTTCTGTTACCAAACGCGCCTCTTGGAAAATGGCCCAGGGGCCAATGGTGGTGGCAAATGAACACTCCAGCCGGCATGCAATTGCCGTGCATGCCTGTCTCCTATATAACCTTGTATTTTGGGGCAAAATAATTCTGCATCAATTCTGTCAAATGCTCCTTCGAAAGATAATAATGTCTTGCTTTGACATCTCCTGGCTCTAGTAGCCCTCAGGAGGTTTGGAAGAAGCAATATAGAAGCATTAATGCTCCCACAATTCAGATCGGCTGTTTTGAAATATAAGACCTGGTGAAAAGACGGAAGCTAACCCAGGGTTTCCCAAACCTTTCCAGCCATGGAACCATTTTGATGGAACCCCAAGGAAACATTCTTATTATGTTGAAGAGTTAAACCACAAAAAATTGATTGTTTTTGCACAATTAGTACTAACAAACAAAAACAAATTTAGAAAGTATTTTCTATTTCTTATTTGTATACCTTTATTTTAATTAAAAAGTTCTCTTACTCAACAAATGCTGATGTCTTACCTTCTATTTGTCATTTTTAATAGGAGTGATGCTTCATCTCTTGTTCACAAATTTGTTTAATATTAGGAGTGTTGCTGGAGAGTTGGATTCTCATAAGACCATAAGACATAGGAGCAGAATTAGGTTATTCGGCCCATTGAGTCTGCTCTGCCATTCAATCATGGCTGATATGTTTCTCATCCCCATTCTCCTGCCTTCACACACCCAAAAGAAGCACACCCTCTCTCTCTCACACACACATACTCTCACCTCTCTCACACACACTCTCACCTCTCACACACACTCACACTCTCACCTCTCTCACACACACGCACTCACACTCTCGCCTCTCTCACACACGCACTCACACTCTCACCTCTCACACACTCTCACTTCTCACACGCACACACTTTCACCTCTCACACACACATGCTCTCACCCCTCTCTCTCTCACGCACACTCACCTCTCTTTCTCTCTCTCTCACGTGCACATAATCTCAATTCTTTCTATGTTGCTCTGTGGCCACATCCCCTCTGTAGCTCCATAGCCCCTTCACCTCTCGCCACCTGCTCCGCTGTCTGGTAGCCTTCGCTATCGGCCTTACCTGGGACTTTCAATACAGACTT
The DNA here is from genome assembly GCF_047496885.1 of Scyliorhinus torazame. Classification (NCBI taxonomy): domain Eukaryota; kingdom Metazoa; phylum Chordata; class Chondrichthyes; order Carcharhiniformes; family Scyliorhinidae; genus Scyliorhinus; species Scyliorhinus torazame. The sequence continues at coordinate 83,486,211 of NC_092716.1, read as the reverse complement.
TGCCACTATTTGCATCTCATCCAATTGTCCATGACGATGCCTGCTTCTCAATGCATTGTCTGCTGATAGGCAATTGCCTATCAGTAGCAATTGAGGTGTGAAAACCACTTTCGATTGGACAAGCTGGAAGCAAATTTTTCAAATTTAAAATGGTCAGCCCTAACGTGGAACCCCCGGATGTTTCCTTCGGAGCCCTGGGATTCCACAAAACCCAGTTTGGGAAACACTGAGCTGCCCAGTGACCTACAACAGGATCTGGATAACATTTACACTTGGGCATACAAATGGTGGATAACATTTTCACTACAAAGATGCCAGCCATTCATCATTTCAAATGAGGCAAAGCTCACCCCCTCCCCATAGCCTTGAGTGGCACCATCATCACTGAGTTCCACACCATCGCAGCACCATTGGCCAGAAATTGAACTGGACTAACTGCAACAATGCTGTGGTTTCAAGAAGAAGGCATTGGCTGGGGACACTGTGGTTAGCGGCTCACCTTCTGATATCTCAGTCCTTCTGCTTCTAAAGCTCAAGTCAGAAATGTGATGGTGCCCTCGTTACTCACCTGGATAGTGAATCGTCCAAAGCAGAAGGCACATAAATGCTTTCTTCCTGAATTATCTTCTTTGTGAAGAATTCTTGTAGTCCTAGATCTAGTTTACTCTCAGTTGCATTCTCTCCCTTCTCCCGCTCGACAGGCTGTACCTGTACCAGGCGGAAACACAACACAATGAACAGCCCAATCTGACAGCATCCAAATAGCGAATACTAAAATGCTTTTAAAGCTTTTCCTCTCAGAATAAGCTAGTCACAATTTCAGGTCAATCCTAATTGATAATCATTTGTGTCCTGGTAAGAATCGCAATAAAAAAATGCAACCACCCTTGACTCGAGTTAATGTAGCATTTCGCAGGCACACTGAGCATTGGGCTTTTTGATTAATTCAGACTCGAGGTCTAAACCCTCCTGACCGTAACGATGACCTTCATATGAAGCATTATAGTCACGGGAGAGGAGGAACCAGCAGATCAGTACAAACCCATTAGGCTGTCATGGAAAATGATGCTACAAGGCAAACAAAATAATTGCTAAAACTTACTCAACTGATAATGACTCCCTCCCAAACAGCGACTCCAGAATCTGGGAACAGGGAGGCACAGAGCTCATAATATACTGAACTGGCCTGATCTTCCTGTTCCCCCTAAGGGCCTGGGCTCCTGGAGTCCGAGTGTGCATTCGTGGCTTGCAACAAACAGAAGGAATAGCTAGTTTCACTGTCTTTGAGTAGAAAACTGATTTTGGAGAGAGGCTCTTGATGAATCAGAGGTGAAAAATTTCCTTACATTTTTAGGCCTCCCCAGCTTTGCTACCTGGCCCCTCAGGCTCTCGGATTTGAAAAGGCCGGGAGAAAGGCCTCCACCAACTTCTGGCACACTGGCAGCTTTTATCGGGAGGGAAATGCGATGGACAGAGGGGAATACCTTGCCGTAGTTCATTATCATTAGTTTGTTACTAATTGTTGCGTGTTGCAACTCAATAATCAAGTTCCCACCTTCGGAGGAAATACCAGCTCCCCTGAAAGAACATCATGGGAGGAGGATCCCAGCATTGCCTTTTTCTCCCGCTTTGTGCCCAGGGACTGGGTTCTCTTCAGCCATATTGAAAAGCAGAATTCGCTGCCACGTTTCCAGCTCCTTGCCCCAGGGGCTCCATATTGTTGAAATGTGGATATTGTTGTAAAATTCCCATTCAGCCTAACTCCGATCCTAATCCCATTCCAAACTATTTTCTGCAATTTATTAAAATGAAATCCTTTATTTTTCCTAACAACTGCGACTCTCTGTGCTGTCGTTGAAGGTATCTTGTCAGGTTAGCCTAGCCTCTGGTGATTGCAGTTTACAGGGACAACTATGTTCAGAATTAAACTGCGGAGAACCCTTCGATTCTGAAATTCTGTGAGGCAGTTGGATTCTTCATGAAAGGATTGTTTTAGCACCTCAGTAACCATAATCTGTACAAATCCGATTTTCATTTCTGCTGGCATTGCCCATGATACTCGCAAATCTTAATAACGATACAGTGATTTGAAGACATGGCATTCCCTGAATGCCTGTGGGAACTATTTAAATGTGATTGATACACCAGTGGAGGGCGATATGTTGCCAGCATCCACCCTTTGTCACTGCTTTATTTATTTTGCCCTGTTATTTAATGCCTGCAATTCACCTGGATAAGGGAGAGGCAGAGCGGGCAACACACACACATACATATATTTCCTTTCACACTCTCCTTTGATCTCAGCTAACACACATTAAAAATCAATCCAAAATCAATATAAGGTTTAACAGGGTTACAAGTATTGACAACTCTAAATCTGGTTTGGTGCAAGTAAAAAATCGCCAGTATGTCAGATACTAACAAAGTTTATCCTAAAATTGGAAAACAGCATGGGATCTGGACCCTCAGCTTTATTCTACGCTGTTCTTACAGTGTTCTGGACCATTACGTTTTTTGACACCTGGACTGATGAGAAGAATGGGAAGAAATGAACTCTATTTGTGGTTGTTGTTTAGTTTTTACTTCTCCCTGATCCTTCTTGTTTATGAAGTTAATCATTAGCAAGTAAACCAGTGGACTGTGCAATGTAAGTGATTGGCCAAATGTTCTTTGACCCCTTTGCTAGCTTGTCTCCACAAAAGATGCTTCAGGGACAGACTCACATTAGGTTTGGAAGGTGGTTGTTTCCTGGTCCTGTTTGGCCTGGGCCTGCTCCTGGTGCAATGCGATAGCTTCATTCCTTCAGTTGGCAAATCTGTAACAGTGTCTGTAAAAGTTGTCTCTCCACCACTCATATCAGCGGAGGCCAGGCAAAATTTAACAGAACGACTGCTGACCGTTAACATTTGTTCTACAGCTGCAAAATCTGTTTCATCAGCTTGTCTTTCCATCTCTATGTCTGAGATTCCTGAGGCAAAGAAAATGACAAGATTTAGGTTTTATTTCAGTAAATAGTACATTTGCTGCTCATTCTTTATTCTGCTTAACATCACTCTGAACACCCCCCTCCCCTATGGCTACCACTCCCCCCCCTCTCATCCAAATGGCCATTCTTTTTGAATATCAATAGACTTTTCCATCCTTGATGTATCACATTCATTCCTCTGTTAACTCAGTCTGGATGATTGTTGCTCTGTTCGAACCCCCAGGTGATGACACCACTTCACATGGCCATTCTGCCACCCCAGCCAAGTTCAATAATCTCAACAAAGACAGAACTGAACTTGGGACATTTCTGGTCCGTGTGGCTGTAGTGGTCAGGGCATTTGCTCCGTGGAAGAAATATGCATTTCTGCTAATGGAAAGCTGCACCATATTCCCAGACATCTAAGTGATCTTTTCACTCCCTTGCTTGCCACACTGCAGGTCGGATGATGTTAAATTCATTCAACCCGAACACAGTTGGGCTCAGCTCAATATTTTTGTTCTGAAGGAGTGCCTTTTGGACTCAAAATGTTAACCCTGTTCCTCTGTCCACACATGCTGACTTTTCCCAGCATTTTCTCTCTTTATTTCAACGTTTTTGTTCCCAGTCATTTACATAGGTCGGTTCACACTGGATGGTGACCCCCACTAGGGAGGGGAGTTACACCAAAGCAAGTTCCTATGCATTGTAAGCCTCTGGCTAACGTCACGTACAGATATAGGTGACTTTCAGACCCACTTTCCACTTTGATGACCCTTAATCATATCCTCCAATCTAAAAACACTAATGACTGACGCCTGCTTCCTCTGGGCATTCTCTCTGCTTTGGTGGATATCTTGGGTCTCACTCAAACTTCACTGGGTTAACTTTATACTGTGACCATTCTCTTCCATCTTTTAAAAAAAAAAAATTTGGAGTACCCAATTCTTTTTTTCCAATTAAGGGGCAATTTAGCGTAGCCAATCCACCTAGCCTGCACATCTTTTAGGGTGGTGGGGGTGAGACCTACGCAGACACAGGGAGAATGTGCAAATTTCACATGGACAGTGACCCGGGGCCGGGATCGAACCTGGGCCATTGAGGCGGCATGAGGCAGCAGTGCTAACCACTGCGCCACTGTGCCGCCTCTTTCTCCTCCATCGTAACCATTTTTAAAATATCATGTACATTTTTGCCTCAATGTAAAAGCATTCCTACCTTCTCCCCCATTCCCCACAGCTGGTCATCTATTTCTTGCTCAGAAGGTTGCTACATTTTGGTTCCAATCTCACCCAGCTACAGTGTAGTATCTAACACATTTCCTTCTCTCTCAGTTCTGGTGAAGAGCCAAGCGGATTCCTGCCCGGTGCAACGTGTCAAGCGCTCGCGAGCCAGCCCCAAATCAGGCTCTGTGCTAGGTGTCGGATGCAGGATTCACCCAGCACATGGTGAAGGAAAAAGAGAATGTTGTGGAGGAGAATGCTGAGACCCAGGCTATTAGAATAGATGGCATTGAGGTACGTAGGGAAGAGGTGTTGGCAATTCTGGGCAGGCTGAAAATAGATAAGTCCCCGGGGCCTGATGGGATTTATCCTAGGATTCTCTGGGAAGCCAGGGAAGAGATTGCTGAGCCTTTGGCTTTGATTTTTATGTCATCATTGGCTTCAGGAATAGTGCCAGAGGACTGGAGGATAGAAAATGTGGTCCCTTTGTTCAAGAAGGGGAGTAGAGACAACCCCGGCAACTATAGACCGGTGAGCCTCACGTCTGTTGTGGGTAAAGTCTTGGAGGGGATTATAAGAGACAAGATTTATAATCATCTAGATAGGAATAATATGATTAGGGATAGTCAGCATGGCTTTGTGAAGGGTAGGTCATGCCTCACAAACCTTATCGAGTTCTTTGAGAAGGTGACTGAACAGGTAGACGAGGGTAGAGCAGTTGATGTGGTGTATATGGATTTCAGTAAAGCGTTTGATAAGGTTCCCCACGGTAGGCTATTGCAGAAAATACGGAGGCTGGGGCTTGAGGGTGATTTAGAGATGTGGATCAGAAATTGGCTAGCTGAAAGAAGACAGAGGGTGGTGGTTGATGGGAAATGTTCAGAATGGAGTTCAGTTACAAGTGGCATACCACAAGGATCTGTTCTGGGGCCGTTGCTGTTTGTCATTTTTATAAATGACCTAGAGGAGGGCGCAGAAGGGTGGGTGAGTAAATTTGCAGATGACACTAAAGTCGGTGGTGTTGTCGACAGCGCGGAAGGATGTTGCAGGTTACAGAGGGACATAGATAAGCTGCAGAGCTGGGCTGAGAGGTGGTAAATGGAGATTAATGTAGAGAAGTGTGAGGTGATTCACTTTGGAAGGAATAACAGGAATGCGGAATATTTGGCTAATGGTAAAATTCTTGGAAGTGTGGATGAGCAGAGGGATCTCGGTGTCCATGTACATAGATCCCTGAAAGTTGCCACCCAGGTTGATAGGGTTGTGAAGAAGGCCTATGGTGTGTTGGCCTTTATTGGTAGAGGGATTGAGTTCCGGAGTCATGAGGTCATGTTGCAGCTGTACAAAACTCTGGTACGGCCGCATTTGGAGTATTGCGTACAGTTCTGGTCACCTCATTATAGGAAGGACGTGGAAGCTTTGGAACGGGTGCAGAGGAGATTTACCAGGATGTTGCCTGGTATGGAGGGAAAATCTTATGAGGAAAGGCTGATGGACTTGAGGTTGTTTTCGTTAGAGAGAAGAAGGTTAAGAGGAGACTTAATGGAGGCATACAAAATGATCAGAGGGTTAGATAGGGTGGACAGTGAGAGCCTTCTCCCGCGGATGGAAATGGCTAGCACGAGGGGACATAGCCTTAAACTGAGGGGTAATAGATATAGGACAGAGGTCAGAGGTAGGTTCTTTACGCAAAGAGGGGTGAGGCCGTGAAATGCCCTACCTGCTACAGTAGTGAACTCGCCAACATTGAGGGCATTTAAAAGTTTATTGGATAAGCGTATGGATGATAATGGCATAGTGTAGGTTAGATGGCTTTTGTTTTTTGACTTCCCATGTCGGTGCAACATCGTGGGCCGAAGGGCCTGTACTGCGCTGTATCGTTCTATGTTCTATGTTCTATGGGACCCAACGGCCGAACGGGAGATTTTGCCAGGGCGCCATTTAGCACTGGTCCATCCACACCAATGTGGACCAGGCACAGCGGCACTTGCGGGACGGGGGGTGGGGGGTGGGGGGGGGGGGGCATATTTCTTCCAAGGAGCAAATGCACTGTCCACTACAGCCACACAGACTAGGAAAGTCCCAAGTTCAGCCAACTTTAACTTTAGTCCGCTGAATCACGCCCATTAACTCTGATCCCTCTGCCTACAGATGCTTCCAGACCTACTGGAGTTTTCCAGCATTTTCTTCTGTTTCAAATTCAAGTATCTGCAGTAGTTTGTTTATTTTATGTAAATACTACTACCCGTTTTAGGCAGTTTCCTGCCAACAAAACTATTAAAAGAAGCATTCAACAACACAATTACACTGTGGCACCCAGCCCAACATCAGCCTTACAAAGCACGGTAACAATACTATAATAATTCTATGATGTGGAGATGCCGGCGTTGGACTGGGGTGGTCACAGTAAGAAGTCTTACAACACCAGGTTAAAGTCCAGCAGGTTTGTTTGCAATCATTATCTTTCAGAGTGCAGCTCCTTCATCAGTTATATGTCTGTATAATTCCCCATTACTCCAAATAACTCACTCACTGAACAATTGACTTTTTAAAAAAAAAGTGTATTTTTTTTACAACTTCTCCAGTTGTTTCCACCAAGGTGTGGCGAATGAACTATTTTTTATTAGAAAAGTTCACATCAGCACTTTAAGCTAAGGGGATAACTTTATGAAGCACCTGTTGGCGGCAGCAATCTCTCCCACCTCATAAACAATAGAAAGTGTGGGGCAAACGTGAGCAAAACATCTGGCAATGGGACTCAGGAGAAAGATAGCGTCATTAAGCTGGGAAACCTTATCTACAAAAGACTTGCCCAAGGAGCCTCGACTTGTGAATGAAATGAAATGAAAATCGCTTATTGTCACAAGTAGGCTTCAAATGAAGATACTGTGAAAAGCCCCCAGTCGCCACATTCCAGCGCCTGTTCGGGGAGGCTGTTACGGGAATCGAACTGTGCTGCTGGCCTACCTTGGTCTGCTTTCAAAGCCAGCGATTTAGCCCTGTGCTGAACAGCCCCTAGTTTGGAGTTATTAGTAATCTAGAGGTAATGGGAAGGTTACTAGGGTTCCTATCACCAAACACATTGTAAGATTGCACTCTCTACATGTGGGAAGATACTACAGTCTTACATGGTAAGATGACTGCCTCCTTCTCTTTGAATGGGATGATCCTGTAGCTAATATTGACTTCAATTATTTTCCTGTGTCTGAAAACAACAGCAAATCAATTAAAATAAATATATCAGCAACACCACTTACGGTTCATGGCTGTGGTTGGCCTGATTCTCCTGGAGTGAATTGTCTTCCTGCGAAGCATAGTCACACTCTATAGAAGAGACATTACAGGATCACAGAAGTGTTACGCTGCAGAATGAGGCCATTTGGCCTATATTACATCTGTAAATGTTACTGATATTTATAATTTAAATCATTCCACCATTATTCTGACATTCTTAATACTCTGCATTGGAATGTGTAGTCAGGTATCCATAACTGAATTACAATTACCATAAATACATCCAATTATGCATCAATTTTAGCTTCTGATTGAAAAGACATTTTCCTCTGAACATGAGTGCCCTCAACAAAAACTTGTATCAACATAGCACCTTTAATATGGCAAAACACCCCAAGTCACTTCACAGGAGCATTATCAAACAAATTAGGGCGACATGATGGCACAGTGGTTAGCACTACTGCCTCACAACTCTAGGAACCCAGGTTCGACCTCGGGTGACTGTCTGGAGTTTGCAGATTCTCCCCGTGGCTGTGTGGGTTTCCTCTGGCTGCTCCGGTTTCTTTCCACAGATCAAAGATGTGCAGGTTAGGTGGATGGGCCACACTAAATTGCCCCTTACTGTCCAAAGGTTCGGTGGGGTTACAGGGTTACTGGAACAGGATGGGGGATTGGGCCTAGGTAGGCTGCTCTTTCGGAGGGTTGGTGCAGAGTCGATGGGCTGAATGGCCTCTTTTAGCACTGTAGGTAATTCTATAATTCTATGAAAGTCTGAACCATAAGAGGAGACATTGGAGTAAATGACCAAAATCCTAGCCAAAGAAATTGGTTTTAAGGTGCGTCTTGAAGGAGTAAAGGGAGGGACAGAGGTGGAGAGATTTAGGAAGGAAATTCCAGAGCTTAAGGCCTAGACAGCTGATTAGTGCCATTGGTGGAATAATTTACATTTGGGATATCCAGAAATGGTGGAGCACATAAATCTCAGAAGGTTGTAGGACCGGAGGAGATGAGAGAGATAGGGAGATGCTTTTGAACAAGTTCGCTCACTTAAAAAAAATCATCTTTCAGACTGATGCACTGCGGCCCCACAATGAGAATGTTCAGCTGGGAAATTTGATTGAACCTAAAGGGCAAACTGTGTTGACAACTGGGTGTCAATCTGAAGTCTGGTTTGAATTATTGAGCTGGATTTGCCGCCTCGCTCCGCCGGTTGTGGAGTTCCTGATGACACGGAGAATACAGCGTCGTGAAGAAAACAAGATTGGCGCCCACCACCGATCTGTTTCCAATGCTTGGGTCCCTCGCTGGCGTCAGGATCAACGTTCATGCCCCGCGTCACTTAGCGGGCCGGGCATCATATTCTCCAGGCCCGCAAGATTCTCTGCTCCTCTGGGTCGGGAATCATGTGGGCAAGAATCACCACTGGTGCGGACAAACGTGGCCCTGACACGGTAGACCTCTCTTTAAGACAGTTGGTCTCAAAGTACATCCGAGGGCACCTTCCCTCCACAATGCAAGACCTGCCCACAGAACCCCACCAAACCCCCTCACCAGAGACCCCCTGAATAAAGAGACCCCTAGAAATGCCTAAAGAGACCCCCCCACTCGAGACCCCCTAAATAAAGAGACCCCCTAAATAAAAAGACCACCACTAGAGACCCCCTAAATAAAGAGACTCCCCCAAGAACCCCCTAAATAAAGATACTCTGCCATAACCCACACAAGACTTAAGGGGTGGGAACAATCAGACTCCCAGTAAGTCTCACCTAATACTGGTTCAATCCAATTTCTCAGCTAAATATTCTCATTGTGGGTCTGCAGCTTCCCTGTTAAGGAGTGTGGAACCTTAAACCATGTACAGTTATCTTCTGTATAAAGTCGGCCAAAGAGAGGTAAGTTGCATGGCAATCACATGCTTGAATGCACTTAGTGATTGGAATGCACATACCTCTCTTTGATGTGGTTGATGTTTATAAACATTGGGGTTTTAGCACCCTCACCCATGAAGGGAGATGAATGAATCAAGGCTGCAGCTTTTTTGTGAAAGCTGTCTATCACAGCCCAATACTAGGATAGCTACAGGATCTGAGAGGTTTAAACACAGGTTGCAGTTGTTCTCTTTCCAGGAATGTAAACGTGGTGCTTCCAGATAAGTGTTACAACTGTAATTTCATTCACTGGTCTTGTCTAGACTACTCTCTAGCTTCCAGACAGAAGTCTTTTTCTAGGGGTTCTGTGGGGGGTGGGGGGGGCGGTGCCTCTAGTTAGGGTGTCCCTGTGTGGTCTCCCTCTATTTAGGGGGTCTCTGTGGGGCGGGGGGGTCCATCTAGTTAGGGGGACCTTGTGGGGGGGGGGGGATTCCTTTAGTTAAAAGGTCCATGTGTGGGGTCGCTCTAGTTAGGGGGTCTCTGTGGGGTCACCCTATTAATCTATTAATGGGGTCCCTGTGGAGGTTCTTCCTATTAAGAGGGTCCCTGGGGGGGTCTCCCTATTAAGTGGGTCCCTGAGGGAGGTTCTCCCATTTTAGAGGTCTCGTGTGTGTCCTGTTTTAGGGGGTCTCTGGTAAAGGAGGGGTGGGCAGGTCATGCACTGTTGGGGGGGGGGGGGGGGAAAGGTGGCCCTCAGAAGGACTTTGTGGGCAACTGCCTTAAGGGGTTACTTCCTTGGCGCACCGCCAGGTCCACCATGTCAAGTTCACGTTTGCCGAGACCTATTGTGATTCCTGCCCATGTGATTCCGGCCCAGAGAATTCACCCCATAGTCGCACACGGAGAATTACCAAACTCTGTACCAAACTCTTCATGTATTCCCTGGAACCTAAATCTTTCTTCATTTACACTGTAAAGAATACGGAACTAAAGAAAAAAACATAATTAACAATCCTTCAGTCTTCGATGAGCCATGAAAAAAAGCCAATATATTAAATTGTTGCAGAAGTAATAAACAAACAAAGAAATGTACAGCACAGGAACAGGCCCTTCGGCCCTCCAAGCCCGTGCCGACCATACTGCCCGACTAAACTACAATCTTCTACACTTCCTGGGTCCGTATCCTTCTATTCCCATCCTATTCATATATTTGTCAAGATGCCCCTTAAATGTCCCTATCGTCCCTGCCTCCACTACCTCCTCCGGTAGTGAGTTCCAGGCACCCACTACCCTCTGCGTAAAAAACTTGCCTCGTACATCTACTCTAAACTTTGCCCCTCTCACCTTAAACCTATGCCCCCTAGTAATTGACCCCTCTACCCTGGGGAAAAGCCTCTGACTATCCACTCTGTCTATGCCCCTCATAATTTTGTATACCTCTATCAGGTCGCCCCTCAACCTCCTTCGTTCCAGTGAGAACAAACCGAGTTTATTCAATCGCTCCTCATAGCTTATGCCCTCCATACCAGGCAACATTCTGGTAAATCTCTTCTGCACCCTCTCTAAAGCCTCCACATCCTTCTGGTAGTGTGGCGACCAGAATTGAACACTATACTCCAAGTGTGGCCTAACTAAGGTTCTATACAGCTGCAACATGACTTGCCAATTCTTATACTCAATGCCCCGGCCAATGAAGGCAAGCATGCCGTATGCCTTCTTGACTACCTTCTCCACCTGTGTAGCCCCTTTCAGTGATCTGTGGACCTGTACTCCTAGATCTCTTTGACTTTCAATACTCTTGAGGGTTCTACCATTCACTGTATATTCCCTACCTGCATTAGCCCTTCCAAAATGCATTACCTCACATTTGTCCAGGTTAAACTCCATCTGCCATCTCTCCGCCCAAGTCTCCAGACAATCTAAATCCTGCTGTATCCTCAGACAGTCCTCATCGCTATCCGCAATTCCACCAACCTTTGTGTCGTCTGCAAACTTACTAATCAGACCAGTTACATTTTCCTCCAAATCATTTATATATACTACAAAGAGCAAAGGTCCCAGCACTGATCCCTGTGGAACACCACTGGTCACAGCCCTCCAATTAGAAAAGCATTGAAATAGACAAGAGTTTGTTACTTTTTTAGCTTAAAAGCACAAGCGAGGATCCCAAGGACAAGAAGGCATCCAGAGGAGAACGTCAATTCCCAAGTTGAACGGCTGCTATGAACAATACCTCAATTGGTGCCAAGTTATTATCGGGTTTGTTCAATGAATCGTTAGTTTCGCTGGTCGTGGTTTCATCTTTTGAGTTCTCTGCATTTGCTTTGTCTGAGGATAATGTTTCACTTGATGGTTTTGATGCATGAGATGCCTAAATAGAGAAAGACTTAGCTGAGTGCGTGTAATTGAAATAGCAAAATAATATACATGGTGGTTTCGATTGTGACCCGAGATCTAAGGAACAAAAAGCTCATCCCTAAATAACTGGAAGGATGATTTATTAACAAGCATAGAATTGCTCCTGAATGTTTTATAGTTCTTGTTACTGGACACTGATTCTTGCTACTTGTTCAATTCAACCATTAAAGGCTATATCTCATATCCCGGTGGAAACGTTTATTGTCTTCCTCCTTGAACGCTGTATAAAATATTTTGACTGGATAGTTCCTTGGAGCTGTTCCCACTCCATCACCATAACTGCACCATAGATCAGCTGCCGATCTTACGCTTTGTCCTGATTGACTACAGTGGAATGGAAAATTATATGGGGCGCAAAACTGTCAACTGATGCAATCTTGTTAGTTTTTTCCCAAGTGGTTAGATTAACTTGAGCTCCTTAGATTTATGGATACCTCTTGTCCATGTACAGAGAACTGAAAGTCTAATACCTAAAAGTGTCTTTTTAAAAATTGGTCTCCCCTCCCATTATGGGCGGCACGGTAGCACAGTGGTTAGCACTGTTACTTCACAGCGCCAGGGTCCCGGGTTCAATTCCCGGTTTGAGTCACTGTGCAGAATCAGAACGTTCTCCCCCATGTCTGCGTGGGTTTTCTCCGATGCTCCGGTTTCCTCCCACAAGTCCTGAAAGACATGCTTGTTAGGTGAATTGGACATTCTGAATTCTCCCTCAGTGTACTTGAACAGGCGCCGGAGTGTGGCGACGCGGGGATTTTCACAGTAATTTTATTGCAGTGTTTTGTTTTTAAAAAAAATATATTTATTCAAATTTTCCAACAAACTTTCAACAAAACCCCCCCCAACAAGAAGAAAGAAACAAAAACACATCAATCAGAAATTGTATATTGGATTTCCCCCATATAACATTTAAAAGCACAAATAGGGGGAAAAAAAACACCTTCACCCAAACGCCACCCCAAATGAAACCCCCCTCCCCCCGCCCCTGGGCTGCTGCTGCTGACCTCCGCCTAACGCTCCGCGAGATTCATTGCAGTGTTAATGTAAGCCTACTTGTGACACTAATTAACATTATTACTATTATTATTATTAGATGCTGACAGTTGTTGACTGTCTTCCATGCTGAGTAAAATAAGGGCCCATGGTATTCGAGGCAAGGTACTAACATGGATTGATGATTGGCTGTCAGGCAGAAGGCAGAGAGTTGGGATAAAAGGTTCTTTTTCGGAATGGCAACCAGTGACGAGTGGTGTCCCGCAGGGTTCAGTGTTGGGGCCACAGCTGTTCTCTTTATATATTAACGATCTAGATGACGGGACTGGGGGCATTCTGGCTAAGTTTGCCGATGATACAAAGGTAGGTGGAGGGGCAGGTAGTATGGAGGAGGTGGGGAGGCTGCAGAAAGTTTTAGACAGTTTTGGAGAGTGGGCCAAGAAATGGCTGGTGAAAATTCAACGTGGGCAAGTGCGAGGTCTTGCACTTTGGAAAAAAGAATAGAGGCATGGACTATTTTCTAAACGGTGACAAAATTCATAGTGCTGAAGTGCAAAGGAATTTGGGAGTCCTAGTCCAGGATTCTCTAAAGGTAAACTTGCAGGTTGAGTCCGTAATTAAGAAAGCAAATGCAATGTTGTCATTTATCTCAAGAGGCTTGGGATATAAAAGCAGGGATGTACTTCTGAAGCTTTGTAAAGCATTAGTTAGGCCCCATTTAGAATACTGTGAGCAATTTTGGGCCCCACACCTCAGGAAGGACATACTGGCACTGGAGCGGGTCCAGTGGAGATTCACACGGATGATCCCAGGAATGGTAGGCCTAACATACGATGAACGTCTGAGGATCCTGGGATTATATTCATTGGAGTTTAGGAGGTTGAGGGGAGATCTAATAGAAACTTACAAGATAATGAATGGCTTAGATAGGGTGGACGTAGAGAAGTTGTTTCCATTAGCTGGGGAGACTAGGACCCGGGGGCACAGCCTTAGAATAAAAGGGAGTCACTTTAGAACAGAGATGAAGAGAAATTTCTTCAGCCAGAGAGTGGTGGGTCTGTGGAATTCATTCCCACAGAGGGCGGTGGAGGCCGGGACGTTGAGTGTCTTTAAGACAGAAGTTGACAAATTCTTGATTTCTCGAGGAATTAAGGGCTATGGAGAGAGAGCGGGTAAATAGAGTTGAAATCAGCCATGATTGAATGGTGGAGTGGACTCGATGGGCCGAATGGCCTTCCGCTCCTATGTCTTATGGTCTTATGGTCTTATGATCCAGTGGCCATTCTTCACACCGGAGCCATCATGTTATTTGGGCACACTCACAGTTGAGATTGATCCAGTATTAGCTAATCTTCAACTGATTCTCAGAGCCAGGCACTTGCCAGCAGGAAAGTTGTTAGGAGCAGAAATCAGGAATGATTATCTAGAGGTACTAAGGTAGAGATTAACTCCCACAGCGCAGGCCGGGCATCAGATTCAAGGAAGAAGCTGTCAAAATTAATGTTATCATGTTGTTAATCTTTTGGAGCTATCCAGTAGGTCCTAGCTAAACAACTATAGAGCAACATATAGTTAATGCCAATTATGTTATCAACCTTAAGTGTGTAGAGAAGCCGTACCTCTTTATTTGGTAATAGGAGAACTTTGTGTAGTGGTTATATTTTTGGATTAGGAACCCAGAATCCTGGATTAATGATCCAGAGACATAAATTCAAATCAGATCACAGCAGCTGGGGAACTTAAATTCAGTTAATTAAATAAATCTGGAATTAAAAACTAGAATGAACAATGGATGACACCTTTGGATTTTCATAAAAACCCATCTGGTTCACTAATGTCCTTTTGGGAAGGAAATTTGAAATCCTTTCCTGGTCTGACCTACATTTGACTCCAGACTCACAGAAATGTGGTTGACTCTTAACTAGCCTCTGAGCTGGGCTTGCAAGTCAATCAATTGTCAAGAAAGGAATTCACAACCACCTTCTCATGGGCAATTTTGGAGTGGACAACAAATGCTGGCCTTGGCAGAAACGCCCACATCCCAGAAATGACTGGAAAGAATATTCGGTATGTTTTGCTTTTGCTTCTTGAGAAATCGATTTGAAAACACAAGTGTGAAAAATAGGGCCAATCTTTCTCAGGACAGATGACTGGGTGGAAGATCAACACTGGTTGGGCCAACTGGCCTGTTTTGGTGTTTCAATTTCCACGTAATTTTCATTTGAATTTTGAATGTAACCATTGCAGCAGGATTATATTTTGTAAATTGGACAATGGATTGTCCTTCCTACAATGACAGCTGTTTTGGGTAAGGTCCCTAGCAAAATAGGTTATAATGTACAGAATAGTACTTGGCACCATGAACGTTAATAGACAAATGAAGGGGGAGCATCTTATGGTAACTAGGAGATGGGAAGGGGGACGGCTAGGTAAGGGTGAAGTTAGAACCCGCAGGCGCTCATTGGTCTAGGGGTATGATTCTCGCTTTGGGTGTTTCGGTCTCGAAATTTGCAGGAGGTCCCGGGTTCAAATCCTGGCCGAGCTCTTTGATATTGTTTTCTGGGCGGCACGGTAGCACTGTGGTTAGCACTGTTGCTTCACAGCACCATGATCCCAGGATCGATTCCCGGCTTGGGTGACTGTCTGTGCGGAGCCTGCGCGTTCTCCCAGTGTCTGCGTGGGTTTCCTCCGGGTGCTCCGGTTTTCTCCACAAGTCCCGAAAGACGTGCTGTCAGGTAATTTGGACATCCTGAATTCTCCCTCTGTGTACCGGAACAGGCGCCGGAATGTGGCGATTCGGGGCTTTTCACAGTAACTTCATTGCAGTGTTAATGTAAGCCTACTTGTGACAATAAAGATTATTATTATTAGGTGCTTAGGAAAAGGGCGAGGCAGGTGCACAGCAGGGTAAGAAAAAGGGGAGAACATTTCAGCTCCATTAGCAGACTAGTAAATGGGGAAGGCAGTACATGTGAGGTAATGGGGAATAGGAGGGCGGGTCCTGTGCGTGGGGTTGGGGAAACAGGAGAGGGCCACTGTGGGGTGATGGGGAATCGGAGGTTGGGTCCTCTACAGGAGGTTGGGGAAACTGGTGGGGGCCCCAGTGGGGTGATGGGGAACAGACGGTAGCCTGTATTGAAGGGTAGCCCAATGAGGGATGGGAAAGGAGGGGAGGGGTGGCCCCTGTGGGTGGTGGTGGTGGAGTGGGGAACAGGAACCTGGCTCCTGGACCAGGGATATGAGAGTGACCCCTGTGGGGGAGGTGAGAAAGAGCTAAATGATTCCAGTGCAGAGTAAGCAAAGCATGTAAATGATCGGGGGTTAGGCTGGGAGCAAGGAGGAGTGCAGCCCCGGGGCAGGCAGACTACACAAAGTTTTTAAGTTAACGTAAATTGTACTGTTAATTTCTTAGAGGATTTGACTCTACCACTATAAATAGAAACACAGACCACAACGGAGCACATAGCAACACTCACAAGCTTCTGCTGAGCAACGGTCAGGTCCTTCAGAATGTGGTCCACAAAATGGTCGATTAGAACAGCAGTGACATTAAGCTTCACTTCACTGTGTCAACACAAAGCAACAGTATTTGTTATTTATTGGAGCTAATCAAGCATCTTCTCTGTCAGTGAAATCATCTTACTGATGATGCTATAGGTGAACACAAATTCCTTGGTACAATTGTACTTTGCATCGTTAGCTAGTTGGTAATCACCCTCAAGCCACTGCCTCTCCATTGGGTAGGAATGGGTCTACAGAACAATGATATCTAGGAGTCAGTACTGCCTTACCTCTGTTTGGGGAGGTGGTGGCATTGTGGTATTGTCACCTGACTAGTAATCCAGAGACCCAGGGTAATGCTCTGATGACCTGGATTCGAATCACTAATATCTTATAAGGAAGGAAATCTGCTGTCCTCACCTGGTCTGGCCTACATGTGACTGCAGATCCACAGTAATGTGTTTGACTCTAAAATGCCCTTTGAAATTAGGGATGGGAAATAAATGCTGGTCCAATTAATTTTAAAAACTTCTTTAAATTTAGAAAACACATTTTAAAAAGTGACTGGAAATAGATAAAATGTGAGTTTGGATCTTACAGCTATTTCCAAAGTGAGAGGCAGAGGGCAGAGGCATTGCCTCTGAGGCATGTTGCAAATGTTTTAACATTCTCCTACTGTTGTGTGGGTACAATCCCATGCCCTTCTCACCTATACCAGGGTATTGGCATGTTCACAATTCACAAGCAGGCCTGCTTACAAGTGACATTTGCTTTTGCTGGACATTCCCTCACCACTATGTTTATGGGTTTAGTAAAGAATCATTCTTAGCAAAAAGAATAACAACCAAACATATTACTTTTCAATGTAGTTTGCTGCTTTCTGTGCACTTTTTACGTGAGTGGTCACAGCTTCAGATTAAGGAGAAAAGATGTTCCTGGTTTAAACTAGTGATAAATTCCACAGTCACCGTCTGAGGTCAATATTTCCTCCATTACCCTTAGCAACATACTTTAAATCCCAGCTTTAGCTGAGTTCCTGTCGTCCACAAAGGGTTTGAAATTTCTCTCTTGTTTTCAAAGTCAATTGCCATCAAATAGGCAGCTTAGTGCTATTAGCATCCATTGCACACGAGATGGAGACTTTCATTGTTCATTTCACTTTTGACCCAAAGTCAAGGGAGAGGCAGGTTATTCATTAACGGTTATCATTTTAATTCATTGTTCTCATTTACGATGATCAGGTATTGAGAAGATAAAATCCAACAAATGCTGTAGCCCATTTTTCTAAAGTTAATACTGCTAATACATTAAAAAATTATTTGCCTTTTTGTTAAGAACATAAGAACTAGGAGCAGGAATAGGCAATTCAGCCCCTCAAGCCTGCACTACTATTCAATACCATCATGGCTGATTTAATCTCGGCCTCATCTCCACCTTCCTGCCTGCTCCCCATAATCCTTCATCCCGCTACTGATTAAAAATCTATCCATCTCCTTAAAGTTGTAAGTGTTCCGGTGCCCACTGCCCTCTGGGGTAGAGAATTCCACAGATTCACAACCCTTTGAATGAAGTAATTCCTCCTCATTTCTGTTTTAATCTGTCACTCCTTATTTCCAGAATGTTCAACAAGGGGAAACATCTGCTCTACATCTACTCTGTCAATCCCCTTTAGCCTCTTATATACCTCAATTAAATCTCCACTCATTCTTCTTAACTCCAGCGAGTAGAGGCCTGAACTGCTCAATCTTTCTTCATTAGACAAGTCCTTCATCCCTGGAATCAACCTAGTGAACCTTCTCTGAACCGCCTCTAATGCATTTACGCCCTTCCTCAAGTAAGCGGACCAAAACTGCACGCAGTACTCCAGATGCCATCTCGTCAATGCCCTATGCAGTTGCAGCAGCACGTCCCTACTTTTATACTCTCTTCCATTAGCAACGAATGCCAAAATTCCATTTGCCTTCCTTATTACCTGCTGCATCTGCGTACTAACTTTCTGTGATTTGTGCACGAGGACTCTCGGATCCCCCTGCACTGAAGCATTTTGAAGTTCCTCTCCATTTAGATAATAAGTTGCCATTTTATTCCTCCAACCAAATCCCACCCCACACAATTTAGTTTAAAGCCATATCTACAGCCCTAATTATTCGATTTGCCAGAACACTGGTCCCAACATGATTCAAGTGGAGCACCGTCCCAACGGAACAGCTCCCTCTTTCCCCAGTACTGGTGCCAATGTCCCATATTGTCTGTTAATTATTGCACAGAGACAAAAACATTCTGGCAGAGATAGGCTCAGGGAAATTTGCATTAGGATTAGGGTTCATTAAAATGGAAGGGTAATTCAGGAGGACCATTTTTCACTAACTAGCCACGAATGAGGAAAGTCATTTCTCCATCATAGACCTTTTGCTCTCGATACTTCTCATTATCCAATCATAAATTACGCATTGATAAAAAGATGATGAGCCTCTGCTGAGCTTTACAGAAATGATTTGAAAGAAAAATATTAAGTTGTGTCTCATTAAGTACATGTGTTTTCTGAATAGACATGGGCCAGAAATGCTTTGAACAATAATCTCCTCTAGACTCTGCTTCCCCATTATAAAAGTAGTTAATGGAAGACTACAGAGTAACTCTGGAGTGGCGGACTATCCAGACCTGAGTTTGTTCACAATCTCCAATCCAGCCTGTTCAACAATCACGCTCCTTGTAAAGTCCTTGGGAATGACAAGTTTACCAAACACTTTGTTAACGATCTGTTCCTGAATGTTGACTTTCTGCAGAACATGAGGACAGAGGATGCTGGTGGATTTCATGAGGGATTGGATGAGTGTCTAAGAAGAGAATCAAAAAGAGCGAATTAGTTTTACGAAACGATTGTGAGAACATACAAATAAATTTAAGGATGATTGGACCCTTCTTAGAATGTATTTGTGCTGTGACAGTCTTTTATAAGACCATAAGAAATAGGAACCATTCAGCCCTTCGAGCCTGCTCCACCATTCAATAGGATGATGGCTGATATGGCATTCCTCACATCCACTTTCCTGCCCTGTCCCCGTAACCCTCGATTCCCTTACTGATCAAGAATCTGCCTGTAAGCTTTAAGGACACAAGGACTCTGCCCCACAGCTCTCTGTGGCAAAGAGTTCCAAAGACTCACAACCCTCTGAGAGAAGAGGTCCCTCCTCATCTCAAACTTAAGTGGGCACCCCTTTATTCTGAGACTATGCCCTCTGGTCCTATGAGGGGAAACATCAGCATTTACTCTGTCAAGCCACTTAAGAACCCTCTGCGTTTCAATGAGATCACCTCTCATTCTTCTAAATTACAGTGAGTAGAGTCCCAACCTCTTTAACCTTTGCTCATAAGACAATCCCTCCATACTGGTGAACCTTAGTGAACCTTCTCTGAACCGTTTCCAATGAAAATAATATTTTTCTTTAAATAAGGGAACCAAAGCTGTTCACAGTATTCCAGATGTGGGGCGTCATTCTCCGACCCCCCGCCGGGTCGGAGAATGGCCGTTGGCCGCCGTGAATCCTGCCCCCGCCGAAGTCTCTGCTCCCGGAGATTGGGCGGGGGCGGGAATCCGGCCGCGCCGGTTGGCGGGACCCCCCGCTGGATTCTCCGGCCCGGATGGGCCGAAGTCCCGCCCAGGAATTGCCTGTCCCGCCGACGTAAATCAAACCTGGTATTTACCGGCGGGACCAGGCAGCGTGGGCGGGCTCCGGGGTCCTGGGGGGGGGCGCGGGGCGATCTGACCCCGGGGGGTGCCCCCACGGTGGCCTGGCCCGCGATCGGGGCCCACCGATCCGCGGGCGGGCCTGTACCGTGGGGGCACTCTTTCCCTTCCGTCTCCGCCACGGCTTCCACCATGGCGGAGGCGGAAGAGACTCTCCCCACTGCGCATGCGCGGGAAACTGACAGCGGCCGCTGACGCTCCCGCGCATGCGCTGGGAAACTGACAGCGGCCGCTGACGCTCCCGCGCATGCGCCGCATTTCCGCGCCAGCTGGCGGGGAAACAAACGCCATTTCCGCCAGCTGGCGGGGCGGAAATCCCTCCGGCGTCGGCCTAGCCCCTCAATGTTGGGGCTAGGCCGCCAAAGATGCGGAGCCTTCCGCACCTTTGGGCCGGCGCGATGCCCGTCTGATTGGCGCCGGCTTTGGCGCCAGTCAGCGGACATCCCGCCGTTGGGGGAGAATTTCGCCCGTGGTCTCACCAATACCTTGTACAGTTGCAGCAAGACTTCCCGACTCTTATACTCCAACTCCCTTGAAATAAGGGCCAACATTCTATTAGCCTCCCTGATTACCTGCTGCACCTGGGTGCTAGCTTTCTGTGTTCCATGCACAAGTATCCCCAAGTCCCTTTGTGTTGCAGCTTTCTGCAGTTTTTCTCCATTTCAATAATACTTTGTTCTTCCTTCCAAAATGAACAACGTCACATTTTCCCACATTATAGTCCATTTGCCAACTTTGTGCCCACTAACTTAACCTATCAATATCTCTTTGCAAACTGTTTGTGCCCCTCTCGCAACTTGCCTTTCCACCTATGATGGTCGCATTTCCAGACGTTGTCTTCAGAATGGTATACAGCTATTGTTTACTTTACTAGAAAAGGTAACCCATGCTCTAGGTAACCCTGAGAAATCCTGAGCAGTAAAGGCACAACGTTAATGTTAAAGTTAATCTCAAGGTCAAAGTTAATCTCAGTTGAAAAAGAGGAATTCAGAAGGACCACATATACAATTTCCCACAACACCACAATCAGTTCTTGCCTCTATAAATAAACATTCACAACCTACAACCCTTAGGAATGTATCATAGGAATACCGTCATAATCACAAATCTACACTTGTTCACCATCTATTCACATGTCTAAAACCCAGAAAAGAAGCAATAAAGAATACTATACCCAATATGTTATAGTTAAAACACAGCACTCTTGCCATAATCCTTCTCTGTGAGGCTGTTACAAGTGATGTCCATCCCAGCCCCGTTTAGGCCCTTGCTACCCCGGTTCAATGCAATAGCATTTTTGAGTCTCTGAGGCGGTCAGTCATGGGACTGACTGCTCAACAGTGAGAGCCAGTTCTCTTCTACCGTCACTTTTCAATGGCTGAGAAAGACTGTACTGCCCTGACAGAAACTATTTCTGGAGATGCTTTGGGCAGAGAAAGGGAAGTAAGGTTTGGTTCGACCACATGCCCTCCTGCAAACAGCTAACCAAGAACTGATGTGTCTGGAGCATTCGCCCCATTCTCCAGCAGTCTTCCCTATAACTGTACCCTTGGAATATTGGGAGCCAGATCTTAGTTACTCCACAGTTTATGCTTTGTGCTCATCAAAATACCAGCAAACCGTACACGGCACCCGACCTGTAGGGTTCTGTGTCAGCAGCCAAACCTCAAGTGGACACCTACTCTGCTCGGCCAAGACACCTCGTGGCAGCAAGTCTTGAGGGCATTAATCCTGAGGACAGTGTTTAGCTGTCAGTGAGTTTTGGCTCATTCCAGGAGCAGCCTCCTGAAAAAGTTGTGACTCAGAACCTTATACCACCCCCTTTCAACACCATTACTCAACTGTAGCCTCACTTAGTGGTTGATTCAGATTAAACTTAATTTATATATTTGAATTTGAATGTGATTCTGGCTATCATTTGCACTGAAGATGATACGTTGATTCAGCATCCATTCAAAAGCCCAAAAGTGAAGAGTTGGAAGAATAATATACCCAGTACAAAATAACTAAAACACAGCATTCCTGTCACAAGCCTTCTTCACAGAATTGCATCTCCTGTGGGGAGTTTCTTTTCCTTTAGGAGCAATATCCTTCTCACTCCTGTGAAGCCCCTTACCACCAGATTTGAATCAGGCAATCCAAGTTCAGTAGCAGGTAACCAAACTTTCAGAACTGAAGAACAATTTTCAATTGACATAACCGAAAGTGCCTTGTGCAAACACGGGAGCATCTATTTGCGGTTCTGTGCACATGCTAGGATGCCCCATTGGAGGTTCCATGCATGTGCGAACAGGTCAATCACGTTTAAGCTTCACCCATTGTCCAAATTCCCTGTCTGGCTATGGAATAGGCAAATGTTTGGAGCCATATCAACAAATCAGCTTTGAATGCCCTGAAGAGAAGATGCACAGGAGATTTGCCACTGTTACACAGTGTCCCACAGGAACATAAAAACTAGTAAATGAGAGATGAGACATTCCAGAGGCGTGAACTCAAGTGATGCTGACTCGTCACCATATTCTTGGGCATCATAAAATCAGTTGAATAAGGGGGCATTGTGATTTCCCGGATAAGGGTGCGTTGTAAATACTGGATAAACACAAAGGGGTTAATTTTTCCCCAGAGGGAAATGTCAGCACACAATCTGTGAGGGGGAAATGGTGCACAGAGCTTTCAAAGACTCATATCAGCTGGACAGCTGCTCCTTACCTGGATTTCCTCATCCACAGCCTGAGAGACCTCGTCAGCAACTGACTCCAGCTTGTGCTGCACTGTCCTTAGTAAAGGTGGAGTGTTACCCACTTGATACAAGGTCGGTAACATCTGTAGAACAAGAAGAGTTGGAGTTGGAAAGAGAGAAACTCATGGTGGTGGGAGGTGGAAACAATTATAAAAGTTTTCTATATCGTTAATAATTTAAAAAGTATATAAAACTTTTGAAGTTTTGTTATGCCACCCCTCAATTCCTAATTTCTTGGCCAAACTGTATCAGGATGGGTGAGGAAGTAAACATTTGGAGGTGTTAATGAACTGGAGTTCTCCAAGATCGAGTGAAAAGAAAACACGTTGAGGAAAATGAGGCAAACAGTTGCTAGATTGTCTTTGATGTTGTTAATTAATTCAAATATAGGGAAAGATGAAGATCAAGAAAGATCATTCAGTCCAGCCTACCATGTTTCAAGTATCTAGAAGGCTCTTTCATTACAACCCTCCCAGCTAATTACCAGGAATTGGAAAAACTTATCATCACACAGATCATAGAATTTTACAAAAGGAAACTGACCATTCGGCCCCTCGAGACTGTGCATTTCTTCTCCTCCACATAAGACATCAGGCCTGAACTTCCTTGGAGTGGCAATCAGAGTTGGAATGTCACTCCGCTCCTACTTTTTTACTTGGAATTATTCCGATCTTTTCGTGACCAACCTTCTGACTCAAGCCAGGGGGAGAACTGTACAGGGATCTCAGGGCTTTCTGTCGAGGGTTTCAGATTTGGATACAAGGAGGCTATGCCCCCCTTTTTTTACAGCACTGACTGCTGTAAATCAGGTGAGTAAAGGTCCAGCTGCTTTCAAGCCGGGAAAAGGTAGGTTTGTCAGGTAAGTGGTTAGAGTTTTGAAGAGGGGGGGGGGGGTTGGCTGCATAGGGAGGAGGGTGGAATGTGGGCAGTCGGGGAGGGCAGTTGGTGTTTGGGGCCGGGCAAGGGATAGATGGTCGAGGGAGTGGCCAGTTGGCGGGGGACGGCCAGTCGGGGAGGGATTCGGTCAGTCGGTGAGGGCATAAGACAGATGAAGGGAGGGGAGGGCAGTCAAGGGGTGGGAGGAGTTCCCTAGGGGTTCCGTGGGGTGCAAGGAGACCCCCGGGGGTTTGGGGAGGGGTTGTTGAGGGGCCATTGAGCCATTGGGGAAAACAGGGTGGCAAAAGGCACTGAAATGACATCCTCCTGCTGACAAAGTATGCTGAGCATGGTCTCATTATAACAAATGCCTCCTTCCGACAGAAGGACAAATACAAAACCACATGGAGACATACTAGTTCAAAACATTAGCACCTCCTGAATTATGCCATTGTTCGGGTCAAAGATCTAAGTGATGCTATTCCACTCAACCTATGCAGGGGACTGGGAATTGACTGGAAGGAGCTTACTAGCAATCATACAAAGTAGCGACAACTTGTCCATCAAGCTGCATCATGCTTTGATTCCCAATGTCTTTAATGATGAGGCAGAGAGGCAGCAGTGAACGAAAGAAAAGGAAGCAAATCCTGGACTCCAGATCCCACTGCTTCATGGGCTAGCCTGCTTTATGTGCCCAGAGATTAGCAGTCAAGGACTGACCTGTTCAGTCACATGAAGACCCATGACAGGAACCTGTAACCTTGAGTAGACATCATCTTTGAATCAAGAAACAGGCAATGTATTTAAATGATTACAGCAACTAACATTCCAGAATAGTGATATGCCAATCCAGTAGGATATGGAAGTAAGAGGATACACTTTTAAATATTTCAGGGACTCACAGTGGTTAATATCTTAGCCTCCTTTATGGTTTCTTCAGCAAATGCTACATCTTCTTGTCTTTCTTTCATGGACTCGTTGCTAATGATGTTCAAATTTTCTTGTACTCTTTCACACATACTGTCCACCATCTGTACAAAAAGGCAACAAGTTACTGTGGATTTGGTCAATTACTCGACCCTATATATTATTCTGTGCCCTAAATAGTGTGTGCTTCCTGTTCACAAACTCTGCTTCCTGTTGTCAAAATGTTTGGTCATGTTTTCGTATCAACATTTACCATTGTAAATTTCTATGTCAAAAATTTTCATTCAACGTTGCAACATCCAAGTGTCACAAGTCAAGGGCGGCACGGTGGCCCAGTGGTTAGCACTGCTGCCTCACGGCGCTAAGGACATGGGTTCGATCCCGGCCCCGGGTCACTGTCCATGTGGACTTTGCACATTCTCCCTGTGTTTGCGTGGGTCTCACCCCCATAACCCATAGGTATGCAGGGTAGGTGAATTGGCCACGCTAAATTGCCCCTTAATTGGGAAAAAATGTAATTGGGTACTCTAAATTTATTTTTTAAAAGTGACACAAGTCAGCTGTGGGCTCTGGTCAATAGGTAGCTCTGCAGAGTAAGTTTCTGAAATCTCTTTTCCAAAACATCGCAATCCGTATACAAAGAAAATTTGATATTCAGCAACTGACCATGCATAACCTGTACATATCTTACATTGGGCACAACCTTGAGATATACATAAAACATCAATTCAGCTTTAACCTTACTTTTGCGTTTGATCTTGGAGCATATATAAGTTATGATATTAACCATGGGCGGGATTCTCCAATAATGGGGCTATGTCCCTGATGAGACCATCAATTCACACGAGACAGAGAATGGGAGTGAACTGTGGCTTTAATCAACTAGAACAGTGCCTGCCTGCGACTGCTCTGCAATGAGAGCCACCTACAGGGCAGCTGTTCTTATACCTCCCCTCAAGGGGGCGGAGCCCACAAGGGCACCAACGCGATACAATCAGTGTAGTACAGTACAATGGTCCATAGGTGGAGCCCACATGGGCAACAGCATGGTACAATGTAATATAGTGGTGAATGGTTACCATAATCCGTTCAGCATAGTCCCCACGCCCATGAAACAAAGTGCGCGAGTCACTCTGGACTTGCCTGGAGTAAGTCCAGAGTGATCCTGCGATTTGTTGGGTGCTAGCAGGGCCCCGGAGTGCACTTCGCAGCTCCGGCTGCCGATACGAGGCCCTGCACTTCTGGTCGGGGGTCTGCGCATGCGCACGGCCTGTGTCGGCAGCCCCGTGCGACATGGCGGACCCACACTCCGGACCGGCACCAAGAAGATAGGCCCCCTCCAGATCGCGCGCGCCCACGGATTGTTGGCCCCGATCAATAGCCTGGCCGTCCTGGAGGCCCGCCCCCCCGGTGAATGATCCCCCATCAGGGCGGCCATGGACTGAGTCCGCAGCCGCCACGCCGAGTGCCCGCTGGGTGGAACCATGAGAGAACCACGCCGGCGGGAACTCGGCCAGCTGCACCTGGAGAATTGCTGCGGGGGCCTTTTTCAATGGCCCCCGGCTGATGCCGCATCGACCGCGTACGCCCGATTGGCGGCGATTCTCCGAGGACCGGAGAATCGCGGGAATGGGGCCCATTCTCCGCCCTCGTGCCAAGCCCGATTTTAGCCCAGAGGCTCGGCAAATCCCGTCCAATACATAGTAAACCTTACCTTTCAAATTTGGGCTCCATTAACATCAGCAATGCTGCAAAGTAACAACGCAACAATCTCCTCCTGTCCTGTTTATTGTTATTTGTTTTTTTTTAAAAAGGGCGGCATGGTAGCACAGTGGTTAGCATTGTTGCTTCATAGCTCCAGGGTCCCAGATTCGATTCCTGGCTTGGGTTACTGTCTGTGCGGAGTCTGCACGTTCTCTCCATGTCTGTATAGGTTTCCTCCGGGTGCTCCGGTTTCCTCCCACAAGTCCCAAAAGACGTGCTCTTAGGTGAATTGGACACTCTGAATTCTCCCTCTACGTACCCGAACAAGCGCCGGAATGTGGTGACTAGGGGCTTTTCACAGTGACTTAATTGCAGTGTTAATGTAAGCCTACTTGTGACAATAAAGATGATTAAAAGAAAAAGAAGGTAATGGGCTGAATGTTGTCAGCATATATGTGGAAGATGGCATCACGTTTATGGATGATGTCACCAATGAGTAGTGTGTAGATGAAGAAGAGCATAGGGCCAAGGACAGATTCTTGAAGGCCTGCCTAGGGCCAAGAAAAGATGCCAATTTACCTATTGACTGTTAAAGATAACAATCAGCATGGTTTTGTGCATTTTTGCATCATAAATGCAGGGGTAGAAATGATTATTGACAATAGGAAAATGTTAGGAGAGAATTAACAGTTAATTCTGATTGTCTTATCAATAATAAAGTATCTTCTTACCTGCTGTGTGGAGGTAGTTACAATTCTCTCTTGCAGTCGAAAGGCTTGTTCTGGAGAAGATTTCTTCATCTGATTGTTCCGAAGGAGATATGACTGTATCTAGAAATTAGAAATTCACCACACAAGTTTTACATTTTCTGATATACATTTCCAAGTCAGTGCTGTACAAAATACAAATTCAAAACCACAATCATTTGTGCGGTGCTATCACAAGTAGGATCGTTGCCATTTTTACCTTCTGAAGGGCCTCCTCTGTTTTCTCTGGATTGCTGCGATAAGCCTGGGATATATCGCTCATTGGTAAAGGCATTGACCTTAGCGTATAGTTCCTGAGAAAAAAAATTAAAGTGATGACTGATCCCATTTCATCAAGTCACAAAATAATAGTCAAAGGAACAGGGAGAAGACTAACAGAGAAGAAATAAAGAGCTTTCAATCACCACAACATTTTGTTTACCTCATCTCATTACAAACACTTGAGATGGGCCTTACCAGTGGGTGACCAAAAGTCAGGCTTCAAAGTTACTCAGTTTTTGATAACAGCTTTGAATTTAAGATTTTTAAATATTTGTTTGATACACTTAGTAACTCTAATTCAAGAAAAGCTGAGTACTTGAATATATATTCATGCATGTTTCGTCTATTGCTTATTTCAAGC
Source organism: Scyliorhinus torazame (assembly GCF_047496885.1). Lineage (NCBI taxonomy): Eukaryota > Metazoa > Chordata > Chondrichthyes > Carcharhiniformes > Scyliorhinidae > Scyliorhinus > Scyliorhinus torazame. The sequence continues at coordinate 83,458,628 of NC_092716.1, read as the reverse complement.
TTTTTACCATAAACATTAATATGCTGAAAGAATATTATCATAGAATTTACAGAGCAGAAGGAGGCCATTCACCACTGGGTTCTGGGGGTAGGGTGGAAGTGAGGGCTTAATGTAGGTCGGTGCAGACTCGATGGGCCGAATGGCCTCCTTCTGCACTGTATGTTCTGTGTATTACATCCCTGTGTATTAAGTCTGCACCGACTCTTGGAAAGAGCACCTTACCAAGGTCAACACCTCCACCCTATCCCCATAACCCAGTAACCCCACCCAACACTAATGGCAATTTTGGACACCAAGGGCAATTTATCATGGCCAATCCACCTAACCTGCACACCTTTGGACTGTGGGAGGAAACCAGAGCACCCGGAGGAAACCCATGCACACACGGGGAGGATGTGCAGACTCCACACAGGCAGTGACCCAAGCCGGAATAGAACCTGGGACCCTGGAGCTGTGAAGCAATTGTGCTATCCACAATGCTACCGTGCTGTCTTAGACTAAATGCTATCTTAGGCTAAACTGCATGACAATGATCCTCCAGCATTACGTGTTTTGAGTTGTTTTAATGCTGATATTTGAGGATTTTCCTAATTTCTCCCCCTAACACAGTCTCAGTCCTTCAACACCAGCAAGATCAGCATAGTGGAGATTTGGTAGTAGTCCCGATTTTGTAGGTTTCTGTATGGTTAATGCTGAGCTGCTCCAGTACAGCTACACCACTGGCATTTGCTCAGCAGTGTCAAACCTTTCCCAGGTACATTCTGCATACAAAATGCAGAACAAATCCAACCCGGCCACATACCACCCCATCTGCTCTTGGTCATCAGCAAAGTTTTTAAAAGTTCACCCAAGTCAGGATGGTGAGTGACTAGGACGGGAACTTCCAGGTGGTGTTGTTCCCATGTGTCAACTGCTCTTGCCCTTCTAGATGGTAGCGGTCATGGATTTGGAAGGTGCTGTCTAAGGAACCTTGGTGAGTTCTTGCAGAGCATCTTTTAGATGGTACACATTGCTGCCACTGTATATCAGTGGTGGAGGGAGTGAATGTTTGTAGGAGTGCCAATCAAGGGGCTGCTTTGTCCTGGATGGTGTTGAACTTCTTGAATGTTGTTGGAGCTGCACTCATCCATCACACTCCTGACTTTGTATTTGTAGATGGTGAACAGGCTTTGGGGAGTCAGGGGATAGTTTACTCGCCGCAGGATTCTTAGTCTATGAACTTTTCTTGTAGCCACAGTATTTATATGGCTAGTTGAGTTTCTGATCAATGGTAACCCCTAGATGTTGATGAAGGGGGATTCAGTGATGGTAATGCCATGGTGTGTCAAGAGGTGAAGGTTAGATCCCCTCTTGCTGGAGATGGTCATTGCCTGGCACTTGTGTGGCGTGAATGTTCCATGCCACTTGTCAGCCCAAGCCTAGATATTGTCCAGGTCTTGCTGCATTTGCGCGTGGACTAGTTCAACATCTGAAGAGTCGCAAATGGTGCTGGACATTGTGCACTCATCAGCAAACATCCCCAATTCTGACCTCTTGATCTTTGATTTGTTTCAATCTGGTCAATATGGATAACAAAAGCCACATTTTCCTCTCTCCTGACATTTTATTGCAGAATTAAACAGGCACACAAGATAAATATCAACACCATATTATTTCTCAATTACCTCTCCAGAGCATTTGCAACATCCATAAATCCCACAGCTGCAGTGTTGTTTCTGTCCCAAATCACGGTTCTGCCATTGAGAAAGTCAAGACTGTTATTAGCTGCTTTGCACCCCCTAACTACTTCGTACATTTCTGATCAGAGTGGAAAAGCTTTAACTGGTCACAGATGAAGAATGTATTTCACAGGGAGAAATATAATTTACACTGTACCCCTAATGCAGTAATTGCTAATTGTTATCAGTTTATATAACCATATGGCTGGAACTCTCCCGCCTTTGGGATCCTCTGTTCCCGCCAGCAGTGCACCCCCGCCTCCGTGTTTCCCGGCAGCAAGGGGTGGCTTCAATGGGAAATCCCATTGACAAGCTGCAGGAGTAGAGAATGGCAGCGCCAAGTAATATCCAACAAGGTACCAGGGAATCCCACCCATAATCCTGTTCGAACAATACCAGAATTTTGTTTAGTCTTTCAAACAATTATTATTATTGCACTAGAATTACAAGTACACAGAAAAATGAAGGCATAATTTTTCAGATTTTTTCGGTCCCCCAGCAATTGTTAATTTGCAACCATAATTTATGACCATTGAATGAGATCACAGTCCCGAAGTCATCCCATGTCTTAATTTTGAATAACAGATATTGTGGAAGATGGGGGGTGAACATGGACAGCCAAGCATTGCATATCACAGATGTTGCTTTCCACATCAGAGTACTAATGATTATGAAGATGATTATGTCTGCATCAATGGTGCCGAGGTAATGTAGCCATGTAAAATGGCTACCTGCAAAGGGCCATGGGAATTGTGGTCAATTTGGGACACAAACAGGTACACAGCCTCTGTGTATTGTGCAAAGAAACCAGACTTGGCTGAAACTTGTATCCATTAAGAGTCGATCACCATTTCCCTCAGGCCAATAGAGTTTGAATCAAGGAGTTACAACAGTAGCAGACTAACCGGCGCCACACCCTCTTATTTGGAAAGGCCGATGTGCCTGGGACAATGATAGCTAGCACCCACCCAGCTATCGAGGTATCCCCCCCCTAATTGGCTGAGATCGATGAGGGTGATCGAGAACCCTATCGATCCATTGGACCTGGAGTAAGGACCGCCCAAAAGGGCGCAAAAGAGACAAAGGATTAAAAAGCCCTGCGCACTAGAGATCTGTCTCTTTTGGGACCGGCCTGTGTGTGACCAACTGCAGCAGAACAACCAAGTTCAAGGACCCGCGACCATTCCTGAAGGACGAGCCCAGCTGAGACGAACCCAACCACTTCCAAACTGACCATGTGGACCCGGATAATGGCCTTCTCTCACAGTGCCGGTCACTCGAAGTTAAGTAAAGGTCATCTTAGTCGTTAGGTGTAGTTTAGTACGGAGCCATGTGTGTTATTGCATAGAGATACAACTCTTGTGTTATTAATAAACTGTGTTTTTGAGCTAACATATTGGTTGTGTGGTCATTTGGTCGATATAAGAAACAGCTTGTGGTTCACCCCAAAGTAAAGAAGGCAACAGTAGAGATGGTTGAAGCTTCAAATTCCTAGGTGTGCACATCACCAACAATCTATCCTAGTCCAACCACGTCGACGCTACGGCCAAGATAATAATTAGTTTATTAGTGTCACAAGTAGGCTTACATTAACATTCAATGAAGTCACTGTGAAAATCCCCTAGTCCCCACACACCAGCACCTTTTCGGGTACACTGAGGGAGAATTCAGAATGTGCAATTCACCTAACAAGCACATATTTCGGGACATGTGGGAGGAAACCGGAGCACCCGGAAGAAACCCGGAAGAAACCCACAGAGACACAGGGAGAACATGCAGACTCCGCACAGACAGTGACCCAAGCCGGGATTCGAACCCGGGACCCTGGTACAAGCACAACACTGTTTATACTTCCTCAGGAAACTAAGGAAATTCGGCATGTCCACATCAACTCTTTTTTTCTATTTTTTCAGATGTGCCATATAAAGCATTCTACCTGGCTGCATCACGTGAAACGGCCTCCATCCATTGACTCTGTCTACACCTCTCGCTCCTTTGGGAAAGCGGGCAACATAATCAAAGACCCCTCCCATCCAGGTTATTCTCTCTTCCATCGGGCAGGAGATACAAACGTCTGAGAACACGCAACAACAGCGTCTTCCCTGCTGTTACCAGACTCCGGAATGACCCACTTATGGACTGAACTGATCTCTCCATGCATCTTCTCTACTGAGTAGTACTACACTCCATATACTTCACCCGATGTCTATGTCTATGTATTTACATTGTGTATCTATCATATGTTTTTCATGTATGGAACAATCTGTCTGGACTGTACGCAGAATAATACTTTTCACTGTACCTCAGTACAAGTGACAATAAATACAAATCTTCATCCAAAATTGCAGTTCATTTGCTGAGTTTGGATCAACATTTAATTACTGGAAAATGATGTGGTCGATGTACGTCAGATACTGGGATCATGCCTGCCCTGACTATATTGCCGGTACAAGGTGGGGTGGAAAAGCCACCATCCATCATACTTCAACCGTAGCTCTGGTCTCCTCCATGGCTGAGTGCTGTACAAGAATTGAGGTGTGTGAAACCATCGGCTGCTGATATTCATGGATGTGACATGGACTCCCTGTGATATGACTCATATTAAACACACACTACACGTACCCAAGGCTTGTGTTAATCTGTAAAGCTTTGGCCAGCATCTTTGCTCCCGTGTCTCCCATAGCATTGCCACTGATATCAATCGTTTTCAAGCAGGTGTTACTGCCCAGAGCGTTGATAAGAACATTGGTTCCAGATTTTAATCGTGAATCAGCTACCGACAGTGACCGCAGGGGCTGAAAGAGAAAGCAAGAAATTATTTTTAAAAGTTACATTAAGATACATTCATCACGTTTTGTCCCCTTGCGTTTTCTTTGCCCCCCCCCTCCCTGATCCACATCAGTGAAAAGCGACAACAACCAGGGTTGTTGTGAGTTACAGCCAGCGCCATCCTTGAGCAGCTGTGAAGAGAAGACATTACTCGCTCCATGGCAAGTGGCATCTGCCCTCCACATTTGACTCCCTGTAGCAGCAGTGTGGAGATGAGGCACTCACTCTGTGAGTAATCTGGGATACAACTTCTGTCTACACTCCATGGAGTAACTAATTAAAATCAGGACCGTTCCACACCACCGCGCCAATCTAAATCACACTACTGACTCAGATAACAATTCTAAAATCTGTCCCTAAATTGGCTATTTCCAAACTATCTGAATTTGTGTGAAATTTAGCCAACAATTCCTAATTTGACCTGTGAGTTGAGGTATCTGCAAGCTGACCCTGCTGAACCACTCAAATCAAAGCTTTGATTGGGACCTCCCAAATGTAGGATTTTGTTTTAACTATAAACTGTTGTAATTCCTTTGCTGGATGATATTATCAACCTGCAACTGGAGCTTTCACTAAAGATCCTGAAAAGTTGCTTTCAAACTGTGATTCTATCAGGATCCAAACTGGCAATGGCAACTTCAGCGCTTATCACTGTATCAGATTAACACGAGCTGAAGAAGTTACAACAAAAAAAGAAAAAGCTGGAAATGCACAGGTCTTCTGGCCGTATCTGTGGACAGAGGAACAGTTAATGCTTCAGATCTGGGAGTTTCCATCAGTTCTGTACCATGGAACCTTTCCCATTTAATCTATCCTGTCCAGCACCCTGTCACACACCTTTTCCTTTGTTCTTTTCACTTGCTTGAAACATATTACATCCATAACGTCCACCACTTCCGGTGAAAGGCCATTGATGTAAAATGTTAATTGTTTCTCTCTCCACAACTCGTGCCCGACCTGTTACATGTTTCCAGCATTTTCCATTTTTAATGTTGGTCTTCCAGCAACTGCAGTATTTTGCTTCTGAAAGTGTTTTCTCTCGATGGGGCACTTTACAATCTCCCAGCCTCAGCATTGAGTCCAACAATTTCAGATGGGGCGAGATTCTCCACCCCCCCCCCCCGCCGGGTCGGAGAATCGCCGGGGGCTGGCGTGAATCCCGCCCCCGCCGGGTGCCGAATTCTCCGGCACCGGATGTTCGGCGGGGGCGGGAATCGCGCCGCGCCGGTTGGCGGGCCCCCCCTGCGATTCTCCGGCCTGGATGGGCCGAAGTCCCGCCGCTAAAATGCCTGTCCCGCCGGCATAGATTAAACCACCTACCTTACCGGCGGGACAAGGCAGCGCGGGCGGGCTCCGGGGTCCTGGAGGGGGGCGCGGGGCGATCTGGCCCCGGGGGGTGCCCTCACGGTGGCCTGGCCCGCGATCGGGCCCACCGATCCGCGGGTGGGCCTGTGCCGTTGGGGCACTCTTTCCCTTCAGCCTTCGCCATGGTCTCCACCATGGCGGAGGCGGAACAGACTCCCTCAGCTGCGCATGCGCGGGAATGCCGTCAGTGGCCGCTAATGCTCTCGCGCATGCGCCGCCCGGAGATGTCATTTCCGCGCCAGCTGGCGGGGCACCAAAGGCCTTTTCCGCCAGCTGGCGGGGCGGAAATTCATCCGGCGCGGGCCTAGCCCCTCAAGGTTGGGGCTCGCCCCCAAAGATGCGGAGCATTCCGCACCTTTGGGGCGGCGTGATGCCCGACTGATTTGCGCCGTTTTGGCCGCCAGTCGGCGGACATCGCGCCGATACCGGAGAATTTCGCCCCATAGCCACTGCTATGGGGGAAGGTGCTGCTATTATTTAGCTCTAACCATTTGCCCCTCCTGTACACCCAAAATCCGATACTTTATTGTCTCATCACCACCATCTTTTCCTTTGCACCATCAATTATTTTGTTATTCAATCATGCCTGCCCTCTACTCCATCACAGACCATGGGCGTCATTCTCCGACCCCCCGCCGGGTCGGAGAATGGCCGTAGGCCGCCGTGAATCCCGCCCCCGCCGAAGTCTCCGGTACCGGAGGTTGGGCGGGGGCGGGAATCGGGCCGCTCCGGTTGGCGGGACCCCCTGCTGGATTCTCTGGCCCGGATGGGCGAAGTCCCGCCCAGAAATTGCCTGTCCCGCCGGCGCAAATCAAACCTGGTATTTACCGGCGGGACCAGGCGGCGTGGGCGGGCTTCGGGGTCCTGGGGGGGGCGCGGGGCGATCTGGCCCCGGGGGGTGCCCCCACAGTGGCCTGGCCCGCGATCGGGGCCCACCGATCCGCGGGCGGGCCTGTGCCGTGGGGGCACTCTTTCCCTTCCGCCTCCGCTACGGTCTCCACCATGGCGGAGGCGGAAGAGACTCTCCCCACTGCGCATGCGCGGGAAACTGACAGCGGCCGCTGACGCTCCCGCGCATGCGCCGCATTTCCGCGCCAGCTGGCGGGGCAACGAACGCCATTTCCGCCAGCTGGCGGGGCGGAAATCCCTCCGGCGTCGGCCTAGCCCCTCAATGTTGGGGCTAGGCCGCCAAAGATGCGGAGCATTCCGCACCTTTGGGCCGGCGCGATGCCCGTCTGATTGGCGCCGTGTTTGGCGCCAGTCGGCGGACATCGCGCCGTTGGGGGAGAATTTCGCCCCATGTATTTTGATCTTTATCTTCCTCCACCGCACCCCCCCTCCATGAACCCTTCTCTGCATTGACTTATAAACCATTAAATACTTATCATCTTGTTCTGTCAAAAAGTTGTTGACTTAAACTGTTAACTCTATTTCTCTCTCCACAAATACTACCTGATTTACTATGGGCGGGATTTACTGGCTGTTCTCGCTGGCGGGAAATTTCGGTCCCGTGCCGGCGCATGGGTATCCCGGCGATGAGGGGTGCTGTCAATGAGAAAGCCTGTTGACAGCAACGAGACCGGTATATCCCGCTGGCTGGCCGCCTCCCCCGTGAAAAACACGCGGTGGGTTGGTCAGTAAATCCCGCCCTAAGTGTCCACCATTCCCTGTTTTTATTTCCCTGTATTAACTTAAGTTATTTTACTTCTTGATAACAAACTTACACACTCTTCATCCTGGATGAGCTGGACAATCCTGTGAAGAACATCAGCCAAGGCTCTGAAAATATGAACACAGGTGTAAGACACTGATTCAAGCTAATCAAGACGTGGGCATAAATGCTCGTTTTTCCAAAGAAGACAAACATGTTTTGACGTGTATGCACTACTGCACTGATTTAGACCATAAAGCCATAAAACATAGGAACAGAATTAGGCCACTTGGCCCATCGAGTCTGCTCCGCCATTCAATCATGGCTGATATTTTTCTCGCCCCATTCTCCTGCCTTCTTCCCATAACCTCTGATTCCCTTATTAATCAAGAACCTGTCATAATATCCACTCATGTATATAATGAGATGCAGACAGGCAGTGATTGACACACAAGATGACCAGTAAGCACACAACACAGTGCAGCCAATCACCAGACAGGACACTACCACTATAAAGCCAGAGGGCACTAGGTTTCCCCCTCTCTCGGGACCCAGCCACTGAGACTGTCAGAGTCCACGAGCTAGCAAGTGCAAACACCATGCGGTAGCTATTAAGTCTGGTCAGGCTACTACAAGGTCTCCAGTCAGTTCAGTATAATGTCGACCCACAGCTGAATATGTATATCAGTTCTATCGTTGAATAAAATAGTGTTGGATCTTCTCCAGTGTTAGACGTCTCTTTCTAGTTTCCGTGCATCGAGTGCAGTCCACATTGAACGTACCTGCCTAACACATCAGAACCTATCTATCTCTGTCTTAAAGACACTCAGTGATTTGGCCTCCACAGCCTTCTGCGGCAAAGGGTTCCACAGATTCACCACCCTCTGGCTGAAGAGATTCCTCCTCATCTCAGTTTTAATGGATCATCCCTTCCGTCTCAGGTTGGGCCCTCTGGTTCTAGATTTTCCTAGTCAGTTGGGAAATAAGGAAGACCTACCGGAGCTGTTAGTGTGGAAGGTTGCACCATCTGATGGTGAAACCAGGGAATGGAATAGAATCCTTACAGGAAGTGTGGAGACCAAATTCTCCATCTTGCTCTCAGGCTGGCCTCTCCATCCTCAATCCTGCCGTGCCCCAATGAAGCTCAATGTAAACCCAAGGAAAATTACCCCATCTTTCAATTAATTGGGCCTTCCAGACTTAACACTGTGTTCAACCAATTCAGATCATAACTTCTGCCTCCATTTTGTTTTCATTTTCACAATATAATCACAGAATGGCAACAGCATAGAATGAGGCCATTAAACTCGTCACATCTGTGCTGGCTCTCTGTAAGAGAACTCAGCTAGTCCCATATCCCTGTCTTATTCCTGTAGCCCTGCAAATGTTCTCTCTTCAGGTTCTTGTCCAATTACCCTTTAAAAACCGTGATTGACGTTGCCTCTCCCAGAGTCTCTCAAGTACTCCATTCCTGACCCTAATCACTTGCATAAAGATGTTTTTCCTCATGTTACCATTGGTTCTTCTGCCATTCACTTTATATTGATCCCCTCTGGTTTGTGACTCATCTACCTAACCTGTCTGGACCCCTCATGACATTGAATACCTCTATCAAATCTCTTCTCAACCTTCTCTTCTCCAGTAAGTATAGCCCTAGCTTATCCAATCTGCCCACACAACTAATGACCCTCTTTTCTGACCTTCTCTAAAACCTTCATATTCTTCCTAAAGTGTGGTGCCCACAATACTCCAGTTGAGACTGGAACCAGTGCTTTAAACAGGTTCATCATAACTTCCTTACTGTACTCAGTGCCTCTGTTTATAAAGCCCAGGACCTCATATACCTAATTGACCACTTTGTCAACCTATCCTGTTACCTTCAGTGATTTGTGCAAATATACTACCAAATTTGGGGTGGCGCCGCTTTTGCGATGTCCCCCCCCCCCCCCCCCCCTCCTCCTCCACCTCCAAAGCGACGTACTCAGAGAGTATGTTGCACGACAGATCGACGGCCTCAGGGAGTTGTCTGAGGCCAGTTTCCCGATGCTCTGCCCCGGACCGGCCGAGTTCCCGACGGCGTGGGTCTCTCATGGTCTCATCCATCAGGAACGCGGTGTGGCGGCTACGGACTCAATCCAGCACTGCCACAGTCGGGGGAGGGCCGCTCCGCGGGCGGGGGGACTTTGCCAGTGGCTGGGGGCACTTTGGGGGGGGGGGGGGGGTGATCAGGGGCACGCAAGCCGGCCAAAGTGGGGGGGGGGGGGGCAGTATTTCGCAGGCCGGGTCCACAAGCGGCCGGCGCGGCCACGGACCCGGCAATTCTCCGGGTCATATCAGCAGCTCGAGCCGGGTGCTCTACGCTGCCTTGATGCTAGCCCCCAGCCAAACGGAGGTTTGGTGGCCGTTTTACACCATCTTTCTGTTGTAAAATGCCACCCTTCCCACGCCGGCGTGCGGACATTGCGCCAGAATCGGAGCATCCAGCCCCATATGCCCAGGAGACAAACTCCATGTCGCTGCTTACCCCCCTAGGTGACAGGGCAGCTGCTCCTTTGTTGGCAAAATGCCAGCCGGGTGGGAAGACAGCCCTCATGTGGGCTTTTAATTGGCCACATTCCACCCTCACCCCCCACAAAGTGGGCACTGAGGTTTGGGAAACTTCCTTGGCAGTGGAACAATATCAAGGAATGATTCCCTGGCATTTACCAGCCACCAACCTCCAAGCCTACCAACTGGGAAGCAGTAAAATCTTGCCTGGTAACACTGTTTCTCTCTCCACAGATTCTGCCAGACATGCTGAGCATTTCCACCGTGAACTGTCTTCATTTCAGATTGGCAGCAGCTGCAGTATTTCACCCCCTGTGAACTTGTCGGTGTGTCTGAACTTACTTTGACTTTATATTGAAATTCTTGCCAAGTGCCACGTGTCGGATGGATTTGCTTCTCCCGATTGACAAGACCAGAGTCACCATGTCAGAGTCAAACCCTGTAAAAGGCAAAAAGGAGAAATTAAACACTCCCATCCCCTTGTCCCAGTCAAAATGCCTCTGGGGAGAGTCACCTACCATTGTCTGATAGGTCCAGGCTGCTGATAGAGTTGGCATCGATGATGTGATCCTGAATCACCTGGGCACCTGCTGATCTCAGCTACAAGAGAAACAAAGTGAAGATGTTGGTTCTAAAATGCTGCAAATATTCTGTCAACAGGTACCCGAGACAGGACGTGCCCTGTCACCCAGCACAGCTAAGAGCTGATGACCCACCTAACAAAGGCAATAATAACTGGGAATCATTTCATCCCACAGGGAGGGTGTGAAACCTGTGGGTGATTGTCTTTCCCTCTGGGACACTCCCACATATCACAGCAGTGATGTTGTTCCAGGGCTGTGCATGAAGAGATCTGACTTGCCAACCTCTTGAAAAAGGATCCTTTACTTTTTAAAATGTATTATGAAATATGTTAAGGATCTGCAACCCCATAACAGACAGGCCTCCTAGTTAGGTACATGGGCTGCTTAGTTGTTGGATCAATGCCAATAGGATGTAGGAACACAAGTAGGTGATACAGCCCTTTGGGCCTGTTGAGGCATCCAATTAGATCACGGCTGAGCTGTGACCTAGCTCCATTTACCCGCCTTTTCCCCATTTACCTTCACACCTTTGGACAACAAAAATCTATCCATCTCTGTTTTAAAATTAACAATTGACCGGCTACCATCAATTGCTATTTGTGGAAGAGAGTTCCAAACTTCTACAATCCTTTTATGTGTGGAAGTGTTCCCAAATGTCTGGCTCAAACTTTAAGCTGTGTCCTGAGACCTAGACTCCTCAAATTGCACAAATAGTTTCTCTCCCCCTCTGCCCCCACTCTCCCTCTGCCCTCACTCTCCCTCTGCCCTCACTCTCCCTCTGCCCTCACTCTCCCTCTGCCCTCACTCTCCCTCTGCCCTCACTCTCCCTCTGCCCTCACTCTCCCTCTGCCCTCACTCTCCCTCTGCCCTCACTCTCCCTCTGCCCTCACTCTCCCTCTGCCCTCACTCTCCCTCTGCCCTCACTCTCCCTCTGCCCTCACTCTCCTCCTGCCCTCACTCTCCTCCTGCCCTCACTCTCCTCCTGCCCTCACTCTCCTCCTGCCCTCACTCTCCTCCTGCCCTCACTCTCCTCCTGCCCTCACTCTCCTCCTGCCCTCACTCTCCTCCTGCCCTCACTCTCCTCCTGCCCTCACTCTCCCTCTGCCCCCACTCTCCCTCTGCCCCCACTCTCCCTCTGCCCCCACTCTCCCTCTGCCCCCACTCTCCCTCTGCCCCCACTCTCCCTCTGCCCCCACTCTCCCTCTGCCCCCACTCTCCCTCTGCCCCCACTCTCCCTCTGCCCCCACTCTCCCTCTGCCCTCACTCTCCCTCTGCCCTCACTCTCCCTCTGCCCTCACTCTCCTTCCCGCTATCCCTCTCTGCCATCCTGCTTTCCTCCATCTACTCCCCATCTGTTCTATACCTGCTCTCTTTATGATCTTGAAAACTTTGATCAAATCACCCCCTTAATCTTCTAAATTGCTGGGAATACATCATGAGTTTGTGCAAAGTCTCCTCGCAACTTTATCCTTTGGAATCTAAATGTCATTCTGATAAATCTACACTGCATTACCTCCAAGGCCAATATATCCTTCCGAAGGAGTGATTCTCAGAACTGCTCACAATAACTCCAGGTGCGGTTGAAACCGGGTTCTGCATTGCTGAAGCATGACATCCAGCTCCTTGGATCGGAACATCATTCCACTTTCCTGCTGTCCCCCATAACCCTCGATTCCCTCATCGATCAAAACACTGTCTAACTCAGCTTGGAATACATTCAATGAGCCAACCTCCAGTGCTTTCTATGGCATAAAATTCCAAAGATTAGCAACCCTCAGAGGGGAAATTCATTGTCATCTACACCATAAATAAGTGACCCCTTATTTATAAACTGTCTCCTATTTCCAGATTCCCCCAGGAAGGGAAGATCCTTTCAAAATTTATCCAGTCAAGCCCCCTTTGAATTTGACCTGTTTCCATAAGATCACCTCTGATTCTTCTAAATGTCAACGAGTACAGGCTCATCCTGCTCAACATTTCCTCAGAACACAACCCCTTGATCCCAGGAATCAGCCTAGTGAACCTTCTCTGAACTGTCTCCTTGCAAGGAAGGACCTCAAAATTCAGTACTCTAGGCGAGGCCTCACCATTGCCCTGTACAGTTGTATCAAAATGTCCCTAGTTTTATACTCCATCCCCTTTGTAACAAAGGCCAACATTCCATCCCCCTTTCTAATTACACGTTGTACATGCATGCTAACCTTTTGCAATTCATGATCGAGGACACCCAGATCCCTCTGTACTGCAGAATTCTGCAATCTCTTTCCATATAAATAATATTCTGCTCAAGTATTTCTCCCACCAAAGTGAAAAATCTCTCATTTTCTCACATTAAACTAAATCTCCCCAATTTTTGTCCACTCAATAAGCCTTTCTATATCCCTTTGAAGACTCTTTGTGTCCTCCTCACAACTTACATTCATAGCGATCATTGACAGCAAATTTGGCTAGATTGTAACTGGATGAGGTCCCAGCACTAATCCCTGTAGAACCCCATTATACTGATTTTATTCTGTTGTTTCAATGATTTTCTCCTTCACACCTGTGAATTGCTTCATTGAAAGTAAAGTGCAAATTCAATGAGTCAATGATAAATATTACAATTGTTGGCAAAGTTGACCACACATTTATAACTTTTTGGGTCAAGAGGTAAAAAAAAAAAAGCCTTTTTCGACCAAAAGTAAAATGGTTGAATGGAACCTCTATAGGAAGTACTGGATCCTGGTCTGATAGCACAGTTTTTTATTCATTACCTCACAGTTACTAAGGTCCAGATGTACGTCACAGATATGAGTGTTACAGGCCAGGCCCTGAAGAATGGCTCTGCAGAGTTAAAAAGAAAGACTATTTGCAAAATAACTTACCATCAAATATCATATCGACTCAATCAAAGCACAGTCTGAGGTAACAGCGGGGGTGTTATTATAAATGTCTCCTGGGGGTGAGTTTTACAGCAGAGTATTTGAAGGTGCTTGTAAAATAAAACAGATGGCCAGCCTACCAAACATATGCCATCCCTGACCCGTCCCCCGTATTAAGGGAGGATGAGTAAGCGTCAGCAGCCCACCAGCCCTATTGAGGCTCTTACATGGCCAACTAAATACCAGTTAAGGGCCTCATTCCTCATCTACCGCAACTTTGTGGCCTGCAGGAGAAAACGTCCACCTGGGCAGCTTTGACAACGTGAGCGGCAGTGGGGAGCACAGCCTCTAAAATACAATCCACCCCCCTCCCCCAGCACCATGGTCTTCAATCTCTGGCTGCCCAAAATATCCAGACCTTTTTACCTTAAAATCCAGGGGCATCTTCTTCCTTCCTAGGGACTGCTAGTAATCCCAGTAGTGGCCACTATTCTCTTCTGGCACTGCTGGGACTACAGAGTTACCAACCGATCAGATAGCCTGGCAAGCCTCAAGGGCTGCACTTCAATAGACAATCGAACATTGCAGCGCAGAACAGGCTCTTCAGCCCTCGATGTTGCGCCGACCTGTGAAACCAATCTAAAGCCCATCTACACTATTCCATTATCATCCATATGTTTATCCAATGACCATTTAAATGCCCTTAGTGTTGGCGAGTCCACTACTGATGCAGGCAGAGCATTTCACGCCCTTACTACTCTCTGAGTAAAGAACCTACCTCTGACATCTGTCTTATATCTATCTCCCCTCAATTTAAAGGTATGTCCCCTCATGCTAGACATCACTATCCAAGGAAGAAGGCTCTCACTGTCCACCCTATCCAATCCTCTGATCATCTTGAATGCCTCAATTAAGTCACCTCTTAACCTTCTTCTCTCTAACGAAAACAGCCTCAAGTCCCTCAGCCTTTCCTCACAAGATCTTCCCTCCATACCAGGCAACATCCTGGTAAATCTCCTCTGCACCCTTTCCAATGCTTCCACATCCTTCCTATAATGCGGTGACCAGAACTGCACGCAGCTTCCTCCCTGATGGGGGCAGGAATCCCACTCTCAAATAATTAAGGCCGCCCCAGCATATCATCACCACAAAGTAGCTGGATTTCAGTCAGCGCAGTGCCGACAGCAGGTGGTGGGTCATCTGTTGCCCTGTTAAATTCACCCTGTAATTTGAGTGATTGCCTTTGGTAGTCACATTGCAATTTTAGCTTATTCCTAAATTTGATCTCCAATTTTCTTCTCTTTTTTTGGTTTTCTTGAGGTGATGGCTGAATTTGAATGAGGTCGGGTGAGGATTGTGTTCAGAAAGCATCCCAAGGCAGGATGAGATGGGCTTTGATGGATTAGCTCATCTATTTCTGACCAGCTCCTTGTCAGATGTTCATATTACTCTGATGTCAGTAGAATGGGAGCCACATTTTGCAATACGCATTTTAGTTGATTCCCTGATTGATTTGAGTTTAATTATTGTGGTAATTCCTCTGGTGGAAGATACCAGAATTTGATGGCATCATTTTAGAATAGAGGCGAGAGTGAATATTGGGCACCTGTGGAGGGACACGGACAGGGAGAGTTGCTGGGCAGGAATGTAGGGTGTTTGGCAGGATTGGGGGGAGTGCTGGGTGAGGGGATTTTATTTTATTTATTGTCACGTGTACCGAGGTACAGTGAAAAGTATTGTTCAGCGAACAGTCCAGGTAGATCGCTCCATATATGAAAAACATAGGACACATTATAAATACACAATGTAGGGCAGCACGGTGGCGCAGTGGGTTAGCCCTGTTGCCTCACGGTGCCAAGGTCCCAGGTTCAATCCCGGCTCTGGGTCACTGTCCGTGTGGAGTTTGCACATTCTCCCCGTGTTTGCGTGGGTTTCGCCCCCACAACCCAAAGATGTGCAGGCCAGGTGGATTGTCCACGCTAAATTGACCCTTAATTGGAAAAAATTAATTGGGTACTCTAAATTTAAAAATAAATAAATACACAATATAAATACATAAACATAAGACACTAGGTGCAACATATAGTGTTACAACTGTAGAGAAGAAGCGTAAAAAGATCAGTTTAGTCCATCAGAGGACCATTCAGGAGTCTGGTAACAGTGGGGAAGAAACTGTTTTTGAATCTGTTCGTCCATGATCTCAAACTTTAGTATCTTCTGCCCGATGGAAGAGGTTGGAATAGCGAATAACCTGGGTGGGAGCGGTCTTTGATTATGCTGCCTGCTTTCCCCAGGCAGCGGGAGGTGTAGACAGAGTCAATGGATGGGAGGCAGGCTTGCGTGATGGACTGAGCTGTGTTCACGGCTCTCTGTAGTTTCTTACGGTCTTGGGCCGAGCAGTTGCCATACCAGGCTGTGATGCAGCAGATAGGATATTTTCTTGGGTACATCTATAAAATTGGTAAGAGTCATTATGGAAATGCTGAATTTCCTTAATTGTCTGAGGAAGTAAAGGTGCTGTTGTGCTTTCTTGATCATAGTATTGATGTGGGTGGACCAGGACAGATGGTTGGTGATGTTTACCTGACAGGATTTCCTGACAGGGGAGTGAAAGAGCACTGAGCATAAGAAAGGGACTCTTGGCAGAGGAGGAGAGTTGCTGTGTCCTGAACGTTGCTGTGCTCTCTCCAACCTTGCTGCTGTCTCTCTTTAATTAAGCTTATAAAGAAAACTAGTGCAGAGCCAGCTCTCGGAATTTAGCAGTTCCTCTGCCCCAGTCAGCTGTCTGTCCCCCTGTCACTCTCAGGAACACTGCACTGATTGTGTTGTGCTACTACCACCAGGCAGAGATATTTGTAAAATTAATGATGGCTTTCACAATAATTTAGACATTTATTACAGTGACACATTTCAGAAGCTTTACTGATCGCTGAAACATACCTTACACCTTCCAGTGGCAGCTTAACACCAGACAGTGTAATACACTTTAATGACAAACAGTTGCTGAAGAACTGCTTCAGTGAAAGAGGGACTTCCCGAGTTTTCCTGAAAGAGAAGACATTGCACTGACTGTAACATGTATTGAACCACAGAAACTGTGATCGATTCTTCAACTTGCAAGCCAGATAGAAATACTGGAGATCGGATCAGAGAAATCAATACAAATGAAAATTGGGCAGATTTTATAATTGGTAACAACAGTCTAAAGCAGAGTGGCGGGTGGAAACTCGACCACAACAAAGATAGGATCCAAAAATCAGGCAGAATTCAGTGGGAGCTTATCAACGAAACCACACATGTCCATTGGAGGTAGGGGAGCTGAAGAGGGTTAGGGTGAGGGTGTGAGGAATGTTGGCATGAGGAAGCAAGGACTGTCAGAGTATGTGGGGACGTCAGAGTGAGTGGGTGGATTGTGTCGGAGTGAGGGAGTGAACGGTGTCAGACTGAGGGGTGAAGAGTGTCAGACTGAAGGGAAGAGTGTCAGATTCAGGGGTGAAGGGTACTGGAGTGAGGGAGTGAAAATTCAAAGTGAGGGGGGGTGAAGTTTCCAAGTGAGGGAATGAAAATTCAGGGTGAGGGTGTGAAGATTCAAAGTGAAGGAGTAAAAATTCAGGGTGAGGGAGTGAAGATTCAAAGTGGAGAGACAACTCAGAGTGAGGGGCTGAAGAGTCAGAATGACGGGGTGAAGAGCTAGAGTGAGATGGGGAAGAGTCAGAGTGAGGTGGTAATGAATGTTGGAGTGAGGAGGTGAAGAATTTCAGAGTGATGGGGTGACGAGTGTCAGAGTGAGGGAGTGAAGAGTGATGGAGTTAAGACCCAGAGTGAGGGGTTGAAGAGTTTCGGAGTGAGGGGTGGAGAGTTTTGGATTGAGGTGAAGAGTTTTTCAGATTGAGGGGTGAAGAGTGTTGGTGTGAAGGCGTGAGGAATGTTGGTGTGAAGGGGTGAGAGTGTTGGAGTGAGGGAGTGAAGAGAGTCAGAGTGAGGAGGTGATGAGTTTCGGAGTGAGGGGTGAAGAGTGTTGGTGTGAAGGGGTGAGGAATGTTCGTGTGAAGGGGTGAGAGTGTCGGAGTGAGGGAGTGAAGAGTGTCAGCGGGAGGGGGAAGAGTCAAAGTGAGGGGGTGATGAGTCAGAGTGTGAGAAGTCTGAGTGAGGGGATCAAGAGCGTCAGAATGAGGTGGCGAAGAGTGTCAGAGTGAGGGGGTGATGAGTCAGAGTATAAGGAGTCTGAGTGAGGGGACGAAGAGCGTCAGAGTGAGAGGGCGAAGAAGCATAGGAACATAGAAGATAGGAGCAGGAGGAGGCCATTTGGTCCTTCGAGCCTGCTCCACCGTTCATTATGATCAAGGCTGATCATGCAACTCAATACCCTAAACCCGCTTTCCCCCCATATCCTTTGATTCCGTTCGCCCTAACTGCTTCTTGAAAACATTTAGCCTTAACTACTTCCTGTGGTAATAAACTCCACTGTCTGGATGAAGAAATTTCTCCTCATGTGTCCTAAATGGTCTACCCCGTATCCTCAGACTGTGACCACTGGTTCTGGACATACCCATCATTGGGAACATCCTTCCTGCATCTTCCCTGTTCAGTCCTTTGAGAATTTTATAGATTTCTGTGGGATTCCCCCTCATTCTTCTGAATGTGAATACATTCCTAACCGATTCAATCTCTCCTCATACATCAGTCGCACCACTCGGTTCTAATCATCAGGATTCTTTCATTTGCTTCAACATTTAGGGAATTAAAAGTGAGTTTTCTCCAATTTAATCGCTGTGATTTCACACAGGCTCATAATTAAAGTCTAATTGGGAGCCACCATGTGATTTGGTTTTAAACATTGCTCCAAATCGTGTGAAGATATCGGAGTCCATCGGGGCCATGTGAAATTGAATGATTTGGGGGTCTATGTTTGTGCCAGTCAGTCAGCCATGATTCCCACTGCATCAGCCTATAGGGGAAATCTTAAAGAATTTCAACTCTTTTCACTCCAGTAGGCGTGTACTTACTTGTGGGAAAATACATTCCGGTTGAGGATTAGAGAGGTCAGATATGTACAACACCCACGATTCAGTGCCCCAAATAGCTGAGAGAGGGACAGACAGAAAATCAGCCATGGAAAACCAGAATAAAAAGTGATGGATTTCAATTTATTATGATATAAAACAACGTCATCGGACTTTTTGACATGCCTCAAATTCTGATAAAGTAATTACTGTCATAGCTCCTCGCTTATTGATATATAACTGCTTCTCCCCATAAAAGTTCTTTCAAGGGCAGCACGGTAGCACAAGTGGCTAGCACTGTGGCTTCACAGCGCCAGGGTCCCAGGTTCGATACCCCGCTGGGTCATTGTCTGTGCGGAGTCTGCACGTTCTCCCCGTGTCTGCGTGGGTTTCCTCCGGGTGCTCCGGTTTCCTCCCACAGTCCAAAGATGTGTGGGTTAGCTGGATTGGCCATGCAAAATTGCCCTCAGTGTCCAAAAAGGTTAGGAGGGGTTACGAGGATAGGGTGGAAGTGAGAGCTTAAGTGGGTCAGTGCAGACTCGATGGGCCGAATGGCCTCCGTCTGCACTGTATGTGTTGTATGAGGGTACAGCTATACACCAGCACACATCAGTGTCCCCAAAGGCAGCCTCCTCACCAGGAAATAGGAAGCAGGAAAAGGTGTCCCTCTGGATGTATCATAGTTTTACCCGAGTTCTGACAAATATTTAAATGATATTCATGAATTTGACTTTCTAAATACTGCCAAAAAGCTGAAATATATGTCTGATGATCCCACTGCTTTGAAGGTAATGTCAGTTTATAGAGGTGATGTGCTGGCGCCATCTGTTGGTGCCTCATGCACTTCAACAAAGAGGGGGAGAAAGAAAGAACGAACTTGCATCGTCCATGACCCCAAGATGTCCCACAGGGCTTCACAGCGTTTTCAATATTGGACAATGCAGCACGTTAATTTGTACACAGCTAGATCCCATAAACAACAATGAGATAAGTGGCCAGCTAAACAGTTTTTGATGATAACGTATGAGGGGAGGGGACAAACGAGCACATGTTAAATGCCTCAAACGCAAAGTTGTGAATCTGAATGTTGCTGTTGTGGGACATAAGGGGCAGGGGACACCAGAACAAGGTGGGAGAGGGTTGTCCTCAGGTCACAGCTATAGGCCTCCTGGCAATGCACATGCAGTAACAATTGGTGGAGGTTAAGGGGAGCAAGTTAGCCTTCCAATTCTTTAGGTACACAAAGAAAGAAAGACTTAACTTGTATTCATATAGCTCTCTTTCTTGACCACTGGATGTCTCAGAATGCTTTACAGTCAATGATTAACTTTTGAAGTATTGTGGTAACGTAGGAAACACGGCAGTTAATTTGTGCACAGTGTACTGCAAACAACAATGTGATAAAGGCCAAATAATCGGCTTTGTTGTAATATTGATTGAGGGCCAGGGCACCAGCATTAATTCCTCTGCTCTTCTACCAAATAGTGCACTGGGATCTTTCATGCCCACCTGAGGGCAGCATGGTAGCACAGTGGTTAGCACTGTGGCTTCACAGCGCCAGGGTCCCAGGTTCGATTCCCCGCTGGGTCACTGTCTGTGCGGAGTCTGCATGCTCTCCCCATGACTGCGTGGGTTTCCTCCGTGATGTGTTGGGTGTTCTGGGTCACAAACAGGTCACCAACACTGGAAGTGGTGCAACTCTATTTTATTATAAGGTTAACTATATTAACATACTTGAACTGTGGGTAAATGCAATACCAGCTTTAACTGTTGATCCTTGCCTAGTCCTAACCAGGTGAGGCACTCAGCACATGGTGAATGTCTGTGTTGCAGGCTGTGAGCTCTGTGCTCCGAGCTGGCTGCTACCAGAATGAGCGGGAACTCTCCTGTCCCCTGTCTTTATAGTGCGTGTGCTCTCACTGGTGATTGGCTGCGGTGTTGTGTATGCTGATTGGTCCCACTGCATGTCCATCAGTGTGTGTGTGTGTGTGTCTGCACCATAATATACTGGTGTATATTATGACACTCCAGGTGCTCCGGTTTCCTCCCACAGTCCAAAGACATACAGGTTAGGTGGATTGGCCATGATAAATTGCCCTTAGTGACCAAAAAGGTTAGGAGGGGTTATTGGGTTACGGGCATAGGGTGGAAGTGAGGGCTTAGGTGGGTCGGTGCAGACTGATGGGCCGAATGGCCTCCTTCTGCACTGTATGTTCTATGTGGGGCCACGATTTAAATTTTCACCCGAAAGACAGGGGTGAGTGTCAGGGTGGGGAGGGGGGATGGAAAGACAGAGGGGAATGGGAAAAAAATTGTGCATAAGCGTTGTGAAGGACTATCCGTCGTTCTGGTTTTGTACGTTAACAGCATCTTCATTCACCTCCTTCCCCTCATTCCAATGAAGGAAAAATTATCATTTGGAAAAAACAATACGCTACTACGCACATCAGAAAAAAATGTATTACATTGTGTAGAGTTTTGAAACGGCCAGCTCCTGAAATAAGACTGGAACTACTACAGAGACTAAGCGGACAGTCATTACCTAGTCCGGAAGATAGGAATAATGTTCGAGAGCTGAATCTAAAGAGTGCAATACTTACAGAATCCAGGGCACAGTCTGTACCAGCCAGGTCAAGGTGGGCCAGGGCATTCGGATGGGAAATGAAATTATAAAAATTCTGACACAAAAAAGAAAGCAGAAGCCACATTTGTAAACATTTTGCCTGAAATGTCAAGTCATGTTTAAGTGATAAAATAAATGTCACCACAGTCCCCGGGGATTATGGGCTGCTCTCCCCTTTGAGAGCTGACTGGTGGTAATTTAACCTGAGGGTCACCACACCTTAGGCAAGGGGAAAGGTTGAGAAGGCCTTCATGAAGAACGTCAGCCAGTATGGTAATTGAACCCACACTGTTGGCGTTATTCCGCCTTACGAACTAGCTGTCCAGCCAACTGAGTTAACTGATCCCCAATACTGTAAATATTAATCATAGGCTAAATCTTTAAGCTTAAAAAAACATTGTATTCCTTTATTTGCTTTTTGCCTAAATAGTGTTCAGATTGATTATTGTGAAGGCTGAACTCATCAGACGAGTCCCTAGGTGTGGTTTCAAAGCTGGGCATAATGATAAGACCATAAGACCATAAGACATAGGATCAGAATTAGGCCACTCGGCCCATCGAGTCTGCTCCGCCATTCAATAATGGCTGATATTTTTCTCATCCTCATTCTCCTCCCTTGTCCCCATAACCCCTGATCCCCTTATTGATCAAAAACCTATCTATCACTGTCTTAAAGACACTCAGTGATTTGGCCTCCACAGCCTTCTGCGGCAAAGAGTTCCACAGATTCACCAACCTCTGGCTGAAGAAACTCCTCCTCATCTCTGTTTTAAAGGATCGTCCCTTTAGTCTGACATTGTGTCCTCTGCTTCTAGTTTTTCCTACAAATGGAAACATCCTCTCTATGTCCACTTTATCCAGGCCACGCAGTATCCTGTAAGTTTCAATAAGATCCCCCCTCATCCTTCTAAACTCCAGTGAGACCCAGAGTCCTCAACTGTTCCTCATACGACAAGCTCTTAATTCCAGGGATCAATCTTGTGAACCTCCTCTGGACCCTTTTAGACACTGATGCAGTGTATCAGTGTCAATTAAAATGCTCCAGTACCCTTTCAATTCAGAGGTGTGTTGAAGTAATTGTAAGGCCAGAACCAAGTGTTATCCAATGCAGTTGTTACAGCGGAAGTACTAAGTGAGGAAAGGTACCTGGTTTGACAGTGATGTGAACTGACAGCAGGTAATTATATTGCCGGCTTCCCTACAGTTCTCACGGAATTCTTTCCTTTTACTGTCGCAACTGAGAGTTGTTAATCCTTTCAACAATAACGTCTGCAGGACTCAGGTCCGAAAGGTTATTCAATAACAAGATTACGTAAATATTGACTCACTGCAGTATTATAGTGTCTTTGGACCACGTTAAATGACAAGTAATACAACCTAGTTCCTAGGTTCAAGGTGATCGCTCTTGACTTCTAGAAACTGCCTGCTCGGCTATAGGGTTCCCACCTCTTGAGAACGTTAACTGCCAGCACTATAATTACACTCAGTACATCAGGGTTTTATTATGTGTATTCAGTCCCTTGGTCATGCTGTGTTGTTTGTAAATGTTTGGTTCTTTCATCCACAAGCTCAGCCAGTGCATCAAGAGCCAGGCATTGGTAAGAATTTAAATTTGCCATCTGATGGGCAAACAGTCAACGATGGTTAACTTTCTTACAACCCTGAACTCTCCAAGCTCAAGGGAATGCAAGCCAGGTTCATGCAACCTGTCCTCGTCATATAACCTTTAAGACCTGGCATCATTTTGATGAATCAGTGCTCTCTCTGCTTACAAAGGCCGGGTAGTGGGACATGTCTTTGTTCGCACACAGAAACAACACATCACTCGTTGACATCCACCCTCTTGTTAAAATGTCTGCCGCAAAGCAAGCAGGGAGATTTGGCTCTTCGGAAATCATACAGACACGGAGCTCCACCAACCAGTAACACTTCTCATGTTGATAGGAAGCTGACCACTCTGTCACTTCTTTAACGATAATTACGGGCGATGGAACAGACCAACAAGGAGCTTTGCTAAAGTACGTCAAACACTGGGGATTGTCTCAGTCCCAAAACTGAAACATGGGTCAGCTAGTTACCCCGTACACTTTACAGTTACTGTGAAAACAAATATGCTCCACAGCAACATGAAATGCACAACATAATGCTACTGCTAACCTGTTTTGCTGACTTTAAAAAAAAAATCACCATTTGCTGTTTAAGGTGAGGATTTTCTGCAATAATCACTCAGGTTTCAAAATGCCTTCCACTGCTCAGCAATTGAAAATGATAAACCGTGGATTTATTCTGATCCTGCAGAGAGATTATGGGAATTGGTTCTCTGTTTTTTCAATTAGCATACAAATTCAACTGTGAAAATCATCCACAAAATCTAGCAAAAGCACAATAGAGAAAGCTTGAGCCAGAAACATAGACTTCTACAAAGGGCGCTGATCAAGCTTGTAGATGGTGTGCTGATCTATTTTCCCATCCATGGTTAAACGAGGCTAATTCTTCCTGGAAAATATCAGAACATCTATAGATTTTGTGTTGAATTATTCAGTGTGGTTTTGTGCAGCACGTTATTAGTCATTCGGGGTGAAAATAGAGATCCTGAAATATGTAACTTGGGTTGTCAATTTGCTGTCATCCATTTTAGACCATCACACAGAGTCAACATTACTCCCATTCACTTCCAAGCAGATCGGCTTAAATCAATGTGGAAAGTTGGACATCAGGGGCGAAATTCTCCGGAAACGGCGCGATGTCCGCCGACTGGCGCCCAAAACGGCGCAAATCAGTCGTGCATCGCGCCGCCCCAAAGGTGCGGAATGCTCCGCATCTTTGGGGGCCGGGCCCCAACCTTAAGGGGCTAGGTCGGCGCCGGATGAATTTCCGCCCCGCCAGCTGGCGGAAAAGGCCTTTGGTGCCCCGCCAGCTGGCGCGGAAATGACATCTCCGGGCGACACATGCGCGGGAGCGTCAGCGGCCGCTGACGGCATTCCCATGCATGTGCAGTGGAGGGAGTCTCTTCTGCCTCTGCCATGGTGGAGACCGTGGCGGAGGCGGAAGGGAAAGAGTGCCCCCATGGCACAGGCCCGCCCGCGGATCGGTGGGCCCCGATCGCGGGCCAAGCCACCGTGGGGGCACCCCCCCGGGGCCAGATCGCCCCGCGCCCCCCCAGGGCCCCGGAGCCCGACCGCGCCGCCTTGTTCCGCCGGTAAGGTAGGTGGTTTAATCTACTCCGGCGGGACAGGCATTTTAGCGGCGGGACTTCGGCCCATCCGGGCCGGAGAATCGCGCGGGGGGGCCCGCCAATCGGCGCGGCGCGATTCCCGCCCCCGCCGAATCTTCAGTGCCGGAGACTTCGGCAACCAGCGGGGGCGGGAATCACGCCAGCCCCCAGCGATTCTCCGACCCGGCGGGGACGAGAGAATCGCCGGGGGCTGGCGTGAATCCCGCCCCCGCCGGTTGCCGAAGTCTCCGGCACCGGAGATTCGGCGGGGGCGGGAATCGCGCCGCGCCGGTTGGCGGGCACCCCCGCGCGATTCTCCGGCCCGGATGGGCCGAAGTCCCGCCGCTAAAATGCCTGTCCCGCCGGCGTAGATCAGACCACCTACCTTACCGGCGGGACAAGGCGGCGCGGGCGGGCTCCGGGGTCCTGGGGGGGCGATCTGGCCCCGGGGGGGTGCCCCCACGGTGGCCTGGCCCGCGATCGGGGCCCACCGATCCACGGGCGGGCCTGTGCCATGGGGGCACTCTTTCCCTTCCGCCTCCGCCATGGTCTCCACCATGGCGGAGGCAGAAGAGACTCCCTCCACTGCGCATGCGTGGGAATGCCGTCAGCGGCCGCTGACGCTCCCGCGCATGTGCCGCCCGGGGATGTCATTTCCGCGCCAGCTGGCGGGGCACCAAAGGCCTTTTCCGCCAGCTGGCGGGGCGGAAATTCATCCGGCGCCGACCTAGCCCCTTAAGGTTGGGGCTCGGCCCCCAAAGATGCGGAGCATTCCGCACCTTTGGGGCGGCACGATGCCCGACTGATTTGCGCCGTTTTGGGCGCCAGTCGGCGGACATCCCGCCGTTTCCGGAGAATTTCGCCCCAGTTTGCAAACAAGCTGGGCAAATTTGGCTGAGGAGAAACGTTAGTCCCAATATTTACCTAGCATTTGTAAACTGGAACTGGGAGTGATCTGAGAATGTCTTTTGAGAAGTAAGTTGTTTGGAACTGAGCAAAAAACTTTGTATAAACAGGAACTTGAAAGTTTCCCAGCTTCAACTTTCATTGTACCGATTACTGATTCCCACCTTTTGAAACTAAGTGCATTATTAATAGTGCGCCGAGTTGCCACTCTTGGAATAAGGGGCAAGCCATTTAAATAAATAAGGAGGAGGAATCTCTTCACTTAGAGGGTGATGAACCTTTGGAGGCTGTGGAAGCGCAATCATTGAGGATATTCAAACAGAAATAGATAGATTTCTGGATACTATGACAACACGATAAGGGGATAGTGGGGAAAATGGCATGCGAGGTGGTAGCCTTATCTGTTTGAATGGCAGAGCAGGCTCAACGGGCAGAATGGCCGACTCCTGTTTCCACGTCCCTATGATCTTATATAAGTTGCGGGATTCTCCCTTCTGGGGACTAAGTCACCACGCCCTCCGGAAAATGGGGGCGAATCACTCTGGACTTTTTCCTCGAAGGACTGGGGTGATTCTCTGTTTTCCAAGGGGCTAGTAGAGCCCCGGCGTGCTTCCCGCCAGCTGGCGGGGCCCTGTCAGCCAGACAGCGCGGCTGCGCATGCGCCTGGCAGCCCACCTCAGCGCGAGTGCCGCCGACATGGCGGGCCACACAGCGGGCCCGCGCGGGGGAAGGTAGGTCCCTCCCAGATCGCAATGGCCTGCCGATTGGTGGCCCCAAATCGCGGACCTGGCCACTGCTGAGGTATCCCCAGAGTCAGATACTCCCCAGCCCCCCACCAGGACCGCCACCGCGGGTCCCAGTTCCCGCCGGGTAGTGGGACATGTCAACCACGCCGGTGGGAATTCGGCCAGTTGACACGGAGAATCGCTGCGGGGGCCTGTTCCAACGGTCCCCGACCGGCGCCACGTCAACCGTGCGTGCGGGACTAGCGGGTCCACGGAGAATCCCAGAAGCGCCATTGCACCGGATGTCCGGCGTGAATGGCTATTCTCCGCCCCTGCGCCGGACTCGATTCCGGCACGGAGGATCGGAGAATCCCATCAAAGTTCTTTGATCCAATGCTTTATAGCCCAGATGAGAAAAGACAATGCTGCTAGTGGAATTTAAATTCAATTAATTAATCTGGAATATAAAGCTAGTCCCAATAATGGTGACCATGAAACTAGAATTGATTGTCACAATAACCCAACTGGTTCACTATGCCCTTTAGGGTCCTTACTTGGTCTGGCCTACATATGACTCTAGAGCCCACAGCAATGTGGTTGAATCTTAACTTTTAACAGTTCAAGGGAATTATGGATGGGGCACAAATGCTGTCTTTGCCAGCATCCCATTAAAAAGTATTTTCAAAATTCACTTACACAGGTATCCTCAGCAGCTAAAATCCCAGGGTTTCCAGAGAGGTCCAGGTGAACAAGAGAGGATGCAAAAGTTTCATTAGCAATAAAGGACTGAGCCAAAGAGTTCAGACCTGAAAAGGCAAAGAGAGAGGGTGAATAGCTAGTGCAGACAAAGGGAATAACAACAAAAGAGATGTAATAATAATAATAATCTTTCTTATTAAGTAGGCTTACATTAACACTGCAATGAAGTTACTGTGAAAAGCCCCTAGTCACTACATTCCGGCGCCTGTTCGGGTACACTGAGGAAGAATTCAGAATGTTCAATTCACCTAACAGCATGTCTTTCGGGATTGCAGGAGGAAACCGGAGCACCCGGAGGAAACCCATGCAGACACGGGGAGAACATGCAGACTCTGCACAGACAGTTACCCAAGCCGGGAATTGAACCTGGGACCCTGGCGCTGTGAGCCACGGTGCTATCCACTGTGCTACGTGCCGCCCATATGGGGTCCAATTCAGCAGACTGAAAACGAAGTCCGCTGTCGGGTGCGTTTGGCGGGGAGATTGGTGGAGTCTGCAGCGCCGAGTATCACCCCACTATTCAACGGCACTTTGCCGTTTATTTTGGCCTCGGTGAGTTTCGCTCCGCGAGGCCACACTTGAGTAATTTCTGCTGGCGAGCTGACCATGCCATCAGGAACGGTTGTTAATCAATCATCAATTTTCAGCAGCAGCCCTGACCTTCCTCCCACTTTCAGGCCACCCCACTTTACCGACACCCTCATAACCCAACATGGTCGAGGCCCCTGGGAATGCCCCTCACCAGCCTCCAATTGGCAAGGTCACCCCGGCCCAAACTCTGGCAGTACAAACCTGCCAACCGGGCATCCTGTCACTGCCAGTCTATCACTCTGGCAGTGCTATTGGCACCCAAGCACCCTGGCACCCAGCCCCGGGTCATAATCCATGTGGAGTTTGTACATTTATCCCATGTTTTCCTGGGTCTCACCCCTACAACCCAAAGATGTGTAGGGTAGATGGATTGGCCATGCTAAATTGCCCCTTAATTGGAAAAAAAAGAATTGGGCACTTTAAATTTATTTTACAAAAGTAATCTATAACTGAACTATTCCCATTGAGACAGTAATCTATAACTGAGCTCTTCCCATTGAGACAGTAATCTATAACTGAGCTCTTCCCATTGAGACAGTAATCTATAACTGAACTATTCCCATTGAGACAGTAATCTATAACTGAACTATTCCCATTGAGACAGTAATCTATAACTGAGCTCTTCCCATTGAGACAGTAATCTATAACTGAACTATTCCCATTGAGACAGTAATCTATAACTGAGCTCTTCCCATTGAGACAGTAATCTATAACTGAACTATTCCCATTGAGACAGTAATCTATAACTGAACTATTCCCATTGAGACAGTAATCTATAACTGAGCTCTTTCCATTGAGACAGTAATCTATAACTGAACTATTCCCATTGAGACAGTAATCTATAACTGAGCTCTTCCCATTGAGACAGTAATCTATAACTGAGCTCTTCCCATTGAGACAGTAATCTATAACTGAACTATTCCCATTGAGACAGTAATCTATAACTGAGCTCTTCCCATTGAGACAGTAATCTATAACTGAACTATTCCCATTGAGACAGTAATCTATAACTGAACTATTCCCATTGAGACAGTAATCTATAACTGAACTATTCCCATTGAGACAGTAATCTATAACTGAACTATTCCCATTGAGACAGTAATCTATAACTGAGCTCTTCCCATTGAGACAATAATCTATAACTGAACTATTCCCATTGAGACAGTAATCTATAACTGAACTATTCCCATTGAGACAGTAATCTATAACTGAGCTCTTCCCATTGAGACAGTAATCTATAGCTGAGCTCTTCCCATTGGGCCAGCAATTTAATATTTCAACATTTTCTTCAGGTTGTAATCTATAACTGAACTATTCCCATTGAGGCAGTAAATTCTAACTGAACGCATTCTGTTGACACAGAGACTACTTGTACTCTTTCCAAAACAGCACAGATGGTGAAAAAGAGCCATTTGTTCCAGTTCTCTTCGAATTCTGCCAATCTTCCACCAAAGTTATGGCCGGAGGATGAAAATTCTATGGAAATACGATACCAATGTGTACCAATTGGAGAACATGACCTTTTCCAAATCACTAGCCACTGAGCATTGCTGGGAAAATATCTGGTGTGTGTGTTAATGACAGATGAGGATTGACCAGGCTCAGGTGTATGGCTGAGGATTCTTTCTGACACTCACATACAAGTCGCTTGTACATCTAATTGACTCTGCTACAACCACTGATCTGTGGCCATCCCCACTGAACCCTGCCCAGCCCCCACTGACCCCTGCCCATCTCCCACTGAACCCTGCCCAACCCCCACTGACCCTTGCCCAACCCCCACTGACCCCTGCCCAACCCCCACTGACCCCTGCCCAACCCCCACTGACCCCTGCCCATCTCCCACTGACCCCTGCCCATCTCCCACTGAACCCTGCCCATCTCCCACTGAACCCTGCCCATCTCCCACTGAACCCTGCCCATCTCCCACTGAACCCTGCCCATCTCCCAATGAACCCTGACCAACATTCACTGACCCCTGCCCAACCCCCACTGAACCCTGCCCAGCCCCCACAGCCCCCTGCCCAGCCCCCACTGAACCCTGCCCATCACCCACTGAACCCTGCCCATTTCCCACTGAACCCTGCCCATCTCCCACTGAACCCTGCCCAACCCCCACTGACCCCTGCCCATCTCCCACTGACCCCTGACCATCTCCCACTGACCCCTGACCATCTCCCACTGACCCCAGCCCAGCCACTGAACCCTGCCCAGCCCCCACTCAACCCTGCCCAGCCCTCACTGACCCCTGCCCAGCCCCCACTGAACCCTGCCCATCTCCCACTGACCCCTGCCCAGGCCCCACTGACCCCTGCCCAACCCCCACTGAACCCTGTCCAGCCCCCACTGACCCCAGCCCAGCCCCCACTGAACCCTGTCCAGCCCCCACTGAACCCAGCCCAACCGCCACTTAAAAACTTGCCCAACCCCCACTGACCTCTGCCCAGCCCCTACTGACCTCTGCCCAGCCCCTACTGAACCCGGCCCAGCCCCTACCGACCTCTGCCCAGCCCCCACTGAACCCTGCCCAGCCCCCACTGAACCCTGTCCAGCCCCCACTGACCCCAGCCCAGCCCCACTGAACCCGGCCCAGCCCCCACTAAACCCTGCCCGGCCCCCACTGAACCCAGCCCAACCCCCACTGAACCCAGCCCAGCCCCTACTGACCGCAGCCCAGCCCCCACTGACCCCAGCCCAACCCCCACTTAAAAACCTGCCCAACCCCCACTGGACCCTGCCCAACCCCCACTGACCTCTGCCCAGCCCCTACTGACCTCTGCCCAGCCCCTACTGAACCCTGCCCAGCCCCCACTGACCTCTGCCCAGCCCCTACTGAACCCAGCCCAGCCCCCACTGAACCCTGCCCAGCCCCTACTGAACCCGGCCCAGCAACTACTGACCTCTGCCCAGCCCCAACTGACCGCAGCCCAACCCCCACTGAACCCTGCCCAACCCCCACTGACCTCTGCCCAGCCCCTACTGAACCCTGCCCAACCCCCACTGACCTCTGCCCAGCCCCTACAGACCACTGCCCAGCCCCTGCTGAACCCTGCCCAGCCCCTACTGAACCCTGCTCAGCCCCCACTGACCTCTGCCCAGCCCTGACTGAACCCTTTACAGCCCCCACTGACCCCAGCCCAACCCCCACTTAAAAACTTGCCCAACACCCACTGAACCCTGCCCAACCCCCACTGACCTCTGCCCAGCACTTACTGACCTCTGCCCAGCCCCTACTGACCTCTGCCCAGCCCCCACTGAACCCTGCCCAACCCCTACTGAACCCTGCCCAGCCCCTACTGACCGCAACCCAGCCCCCACTGAACCTTGTCCAGCCCCCACTGAACCCGGCCCAGCCTCCACTGAACGCTGCCCAGCCCCCACTGAACCCTGGCCAGCCTCCACTGAACCCGGCCCAGCCCCCACTGAACCCTGCCCAGCCTCCACTGAACCCTGCCCAGCCTCCACTGAACCCGGCCCAGCCTCCAGTGAACCCGGCCCAGCCTCCACTGAACCCGGCCCAGCCTCCACTGAACTCGGCCCAGCCCCTACTGACCTCTGCCCAGCCCCGACTGAACCCTGCCCAGCCCCCACTGACCTCTGCCCAGCCCCTACTGACCTCTGCCCAGCCCCTACTGAACCCTGCCCAGCCCCCACTGACCTCTGCCCAGCCCCTACTGAACCCAGCCCAGCCCCCACTGAACCCTGCCCAGCCCCTACTGAACCCTGCCCAGCCCCTACTGACCTCTGCCCAGCCCCAACTGACCGCAGCCCAACCCCCACTGAACCCTGCCCAACCCCCACTGAACCCTGCCCAACCCCCACTGACCTCTGCGCAGCCCCTACTGAACCCTGCCCAACCCCCACTGACCTCTGCCCAGCCCCTACAGACCTCTGCCCAGCCCCTACTGAACCCTGCCCAGCCCCTACTGAACCCTGCTCAGCCCCCACTGACCTCTGCCCAGCCCCCACTGAACCCTGCCCAACCCCCACTTAAAAACTTGCCCAACACCCACTGAACCCTGCCCAGCCCCTACTGACCTCTGCCCAGCCCTTACTGACCTCTGCCCAGCCCCTACTGACCTCTGCCCAGCCCCCACTGAACCCTGCCCAACCCCTACTGAACCCTGCCCAGCCCCTACTGACCGCAACCCAGCCCCCACTGAACCTTGTCCAGCCCCCACTGAACCCGGCCCAGCCTCCACTGAACGCTGCCCAGCCCCCACTGAACCCTGGCCAGCCTCCACTGAACCCGGCCCAGCCCCCACTGAACCCTGCCCAGCCTCCACTGAACCCTGCCCAGCCCCCACTGAACCCTGCCCAGCCTCCACTGAACCCTGCCCAGCCCCCACTGAACCCTGCCCAGACCCCACTGAACCCTGCCCAGCCTCCACTGAACCCTGCCCAGCCTCCACTGAACCCTGCCCAGCCTCCACTGAACCCTGCCCAGCCCCCACTGAACCCTGCCCAGCCTCCACTGAACCCTGCCCAGCCTCCACTGAACTCTGCCCAGCCCCCACTGAACCCTGCCCAGCCTCCACTGAACCCGGCCCAACCCCCACTGAACCCTGCCCAACCCCCACTGAACCCTGCCCAACCCCCACTGAATCCTGCCCAACCCCCACTGAACCCTACCCAGCCCCCACTGAACTCTGCCCAGCCCCTACTGAACCCTGCCCAACCCCCACTGACCTCTGCCCAGCCCCTACAGACCACTGCCCAGCCCCTGCTGAACCCTGCCCAGCCCCTACTGAACCCTGCTCAGCCCCCACTGACCTCTGCCCAGCCCTGACTGAACCCTGTACAGCCCCCACTGACCCCAGCCCAACCCCCACTTAAAAACTTGCCCAACACCCACTGAACCCTGCCCAACCCCCACTGACCTCTGCCCAGCACTTACTGACCTCTGCCCAGCCCCTACTGACCTCTGCCCAGCCCCCACTGAACCCTGCCCAACCCCTACTGAACCCTGCCCAGCCCCTACTGACCGCAACCCAGCCCCCACTGAACCTTGTCCAGCCCCCACTGAACCCGGCCCAGCCTCCACTGAACGCTGCCCAGCCCCCACTGAACCCTGGCCAGCCTCCACTGAACCCGGCCCAGCCCCCACTGAACCCTGCCCAGCCTCCACTGAACCCTGCCCAGCCTCCACTGAACCCGGCCCAGCCTCCAGTGAACCCGGCCCAGCCTCCACTGAACCCGGCCCAGCCTCCACTGAACTCGGCCCAGCCCCTACTGACCTCTGCCCAGCCCCGACTGAACCCTGCCCAGCCCCCACTGACCTCTGCCCAGCCCCTACTGACCTCTGCCCAGCCCCTACTGAACCCTGCCCAGCCCCCACTGACCTCTGCCCAGCCCCTACTGAACCCAGCCCAGCCCCCACTGAACCCTGCCCAGCCCCTACTGAACCCTGCCCAGCCCCTACTGACCTCTGCCCAGCCCCAACTGACCGCAGCCCAACCCCCACTGAACCCTGCCCAACCCCCACTGAACCCTGCCCAACCCCCACTGACCTCTGCGCAGCCCCTACTGAACCCTGCCCAACCCCCACTGACCTCTGCCCAGCCCCTACAGACCTCTGCCCAGCCCCTACTGAACCCTGCCCAGCCCCTACTGAACCCTGCTCAGCCCCCACTGACCTCTGCCCAGCCCCCACTGAACCCTGCCCAACCCCCACTTAAAAACTTGCCCAACACCCACTGAACCCTGCCCAGCCCCTACTGACCTCTGCCCAGCCCTTACTGACCTCTGCCCAGCCCCTACTGACCTCTGCCCAGCCCCCACTGAACCCTGCCCAACCCCTACTGAACCCTGCCCAGCCCCTACTGACCGCAACCCAGCCCCCACTGAACCTTGTCCAGCCCCCACTGAACCCGGCCCAGCCTCCACTGAACGCTGCCCAGCCCCCACTGAACCCTGGCCAGCCTCCACTGAACCCGGCCCAGCCCCCACTGAACCCTGCCCAGCCTCCACTGAACCCTGCCCAGCCCCCACTGAACCCTGCCCAGCCTCCACTGAACCCTGCCCAGCCCCCACTGAACCCTGCCCAGACCCCACTGAACCCTGCCCAGCCTCCACTGAACCCTGCCCAGCCTCCACTGAACCCTGCCCAGCCTCCACTGAACCCTGCCCAGCCCCCACTGAACCCTGCCCAGCCTCCACTGAACCCTGCCCAGCCTCCACTGAACTCTGCCCAGCCCCCACTGAACCCTGCCCAGCCTCCACTGAACCCGGCCCAACCCCCACTGAACCCTGCCCAACCCCCACTGAACCCTGCCCAACCCCCACTGAATCCTGCCCAACCCCCACTGAACCCTACCCAGCCCCCACTGAACTCTGCCCAGCCCCCACTGAACCCAGCCCAGCCCCCACAGAACCCTGCCCAGCCCCCACTGAACCCGGCCCAGCCCCCACAGAACTCGGCCCAGCCCCCACTGAACCCTGCCCAGCCTCCACTGAACCCGGCCCAGCCCCCACTGAACCCAGCCCAGCCCCCACAGAACCCTGCCCAGCCCCCACTGAACCCGGCCCAGCCCCCACAGAACCCTGCCCAGCCCCCACTGAACTCGGCCCAGCCCCCACTGAACCCTGCCCAGCCTCCACTGAACCCGGCCCAACCCCCACTGAACCCTGCCCAACCCCCACTGAACCCTGCCCAACCCCCAATGAACCCTGCCCAACCCCCACTGAACCATACCCAGCCCCCACTGAACCCTGCCGAGCACCCACTGAACCCTGCCCAGCCCCCACTGAACCCTGCCCAGCCCCTACTGAACCCTGCCCAGCCCCCACTGAACACTGCCCAGCCTCCACTGAACCCGGCCCAGCCTCCACTGAACCCGGCCCAGCCTCCACTGAACCCGGCCCAGCCCCCACTGAACCCTGCCCAGCCTCCACTGAACCCTGCCCAGCCCCTACTGAACCCTGCCCAGCCCCCACTGAACCCGGCCCAGCCCCCATTGAACCCTGCCCAACACCCACTGAACCCTGCCCAACCCCTACTGAACCCTGCCCAGCCCCTACTGACCGCAACCCAGCCCCCACTGAACCTTGTCCAGCCCCCACTGAACCCGGCCCAGCCTCCACTGAACGCTGCCCAGCCCCCACTGAACCCTGGCCATCCCCCACTGAACCCGGCCCAGCCTCCACTGAACCCTGCCCAGCCTCCACTGAACCCTGCCCAGCCCCCACTGAACCCTGCCCAGCCTCCACTGAACCCGGCCCAGCCTCCACTGAACCCGGCCCAGCCTCCACTGAACCCGGCCCAGCCTCCACTGAACTCGGCCCAGCCCCCACTGAACCCTGCCCAGCCCCCACTGAACCCTGCCCAACCCCCACTGAACCCTGCCCAACCCCCACTGAACCCTGCCCAGCCCCTACTGAACCCTGCTCAGCCCCCACTGACCTCTGCCCAGCCCTGACTGAACCCTGTACAGCCCCCACTGACCCCAGCCCAACCCCCACTTAAAAACTTGCCCAACACCCACTGAACCCTGCCCAACCCCCACTGACCTCTGCCCAGCCCTTACTGACCTCTGCCCAGCCCCTACTGACCTCTGCCCAGCCCCCACTGAACCCTGCCCAACCCCTACTGAACCCTGCCCAGCCCCTACTGACCGCAACCCAGCCCCCACTGAACCTTGTCCAGCCCCCACTGAACCCGGCCCAGCCTCCACTGAACGCTGCCCAGCCCCCACTGAACCCTGGCCAGCCTCCACTGAACCCGGCCCAGCCCCCACTGAACCCTGCCCAGCCTCCACTGAACCCTGCCCAGCCTCCACTGAACCCTGCCCAGCCTCCACTGAACCCGGCCCAGCCTCCACTGAACCCGGCCCAGCCTCCACTGAACTCGGCCCAGCCCCTACTGACCTCTGCCCAGCCCCGACTGAACCCTGCCCAGCCCCCACTGACCTCTGCCCAGCCCCTACTGACCTCTGCCCAGCCCCTACTGAACCCTGCCCAGCCCCCACTGACCTCTGCCCAGCCCCTACTGAACCCAGCCCAGCCCCCACTGAACCCTGCCCAGCCCCTACTGAACCCTGCCCAGCCCCTACTGACCTCTGCCCAGCCCCAACTGACCGCAGCCCAACCCCCACTGAACCCTGCCCAACCCCCACTGAACCCTGCCCAACCCCCACTGACCTCTGCGCAGCCCCTACTGAACCCTGCCCAACCCCCACTGACCTCTGCCCAGCCCCTACAGACCTCAGCCCAGCCCCTACTGAACCCTGCCCAGCCCCTACTGAACCCTGCTCAGCCCCCACTGACCTCTGCCCAGCCCCCACTGAACCCTGCCCAACCCCCACTTAAAAACTTGCCCAACACCCACTGAACCCTGCCCAGCCCCTACTGACCTCTGCCCAGCCCTTACTGACCTCTGCCCAGCCCCTACTGACCTCTGCCCAGCCCCCACTGAACCCTGCCCAACCCCTACTGAACCCTGCCCAGCCCCTACTGACCGCAACCCAGCCCCCACTGAACCTTGTCCAGCCCCCACTGAACCCGGCCCAGCCTCCACTGAACGCTGCCCAGCCCCCACTGAACCCTGGCCAGCCTCCACTGAACCCGGCCCAGCCCCCACTGAACCCTGCCCAGCCTCCACTGAACCCTGCCCAGCCCCCACTGAACCCTGCCCAGCCTCCACTGAACCCTGCCCAGCCCCCACTGAACCCTGCCCAGCCCCCACTGAACCCTGCCCAGCCTCCACTGAACCCTGCCCAGCCTCCACTGAACCCTGCCCAGCCTCCACTGAACCCTGCCCAGCCCCCACTGAACCCTGCCCAGCCTCCACTGAACCCTGCCCAGCCTCCACTGAACTCGGCCCAGCCCCCACTGAACCCTGCCCAGCCTCCACTGAACCCGGCCCAACCCCCACTGAACCCTGCCCAACCCCCACTGAACCCTGCCCAACCCCCACTGAATCCTGCCCAACCCCCACTGAACCCTACCCAGCCCCCACTGAACTCTGCCCAGCCCCCACTGAACCCTGCCCAGCCCCCACTGAACCCTGCCCAGCCTCCACTGAACCCTGCCCAGCCTCCACTGAACCCTGCCCAGCCCCCACTGAACCCTGCCCAGCCTCCACTGAACCCTGCCCAGCCTCCACTGAACTCGGCCCAGCCCCCACTGAACCCTGCCCAGCCTCCACTGAACCCGGCCCAACCCCCACTGAACCCTGCCCAACCCCCACTGAACCCTGCCCAACCCCCACTGAATCCTGCCCAACCCCCACTGAACCCTACCCAGCCCCCACTGAACTCTGCCCAGCCCCCACTGAACCCAGCCCAGCCCCCACAGAACCCTGCCCAGCCCCCACTGAACCCGGCCCAGCCCCCACAGAACTCGGCCCAGCCCCCACTGAACCCTGCCCAGCCTCCACTGAACCCGGCCCAGCCCCCACTGAACCCAGCCCAGCCCCCACAGAACCCTGCCCAGCCCCCACTGAACCCGGCCCAGCCCCCACAGAACCCTGCCCAGCCCCCACTGAACTCGGCCCAGCCCCCACTGAACCCTGCCCAGCCTCCACTGAACCCGGCCCAACCCCCACTGAACCCTGCCCAACCCCCACTGAACCCTGCCCAACCCCCAATGAACCCTGCCCAACCCCCACTGAACCCTACCCAGCCCCCACTGAACCCTGCCGAGCACCCACTGAACCCTGCCCAGCCCCCACTGAACCCTGCCCAGCCCCTACTGAACCCTGCCCAGCCCCCACTGAACACTGCCCAGCCTCCACTGAACCCGGCCCAGCCTCCACTGAACCCGGCCCAGCCTCCACTGAACCCGGCCCAGCCCCCACTGAACCCTGCCCAGCCTCCACTGAACCCTGCCCAGCCCCTACTGAACCCTGCCCAGCCCCCACTGAACCCGGCCCAGCCCCCATTGAACCCTGCCCAACACCCACTGAACCCTGCCCAACCCCTACTGAACCCTGCCCAGCCCCTACTGACCGCAACCCAGCCCCCACTGAACCTTGTCCAGCCCCCACTGAACCCGGCCCAGCCTCCACTGAACGCTGCCCAGCCCCCACTGAACCCTGGCCAGCCCCCACTGAACCCGGCCCAGCCTCCACTGAATCCTGCCCAGCCTCCACTGAACCCTGCCCAGCCCCCACTGAACCCTGCCCAGCCTCCACTGAACCCGGCCCAGCCTCCACTGAACCCGGCCCAGCCTCCACTGAACCCGGCCCAGCCTCCACTGAACTCGGCCCAGCCCCCACTGAACCCTGCCCAGCCCCCACTGAACCCTGCCCAACCCCCACTGAACCCTGCCCAACCCCCACTGAACCCTGCCCAACCCCCACTGAACCCTGCCCAACCCCCACTGAATCCTGCCCAACCCCCACTGAACCCTACCCAGCCCCCACTGAACTCTGCCCAGCCCCCACTGAACCCAGCCCAGCCCCCACAGAACCCTGCCCAGCCCCCACTGAACCCGGCCCAGCCTCCACTGAACTCGGCCCAGCCCCCACTGAACCCGGCCCAGCCCCCACTGAACCCTGCCCAACCCCCACTGAACCCTGCCCAACCCCCAATGAACCCTGCCCAACCCCCACTGAACCCTACCCAGCCCCCACTGAACCCTGCCCAGCCCCCACTGAACACTGCCCAGCCCCCACTGAACCCTGCCCAGCCTCCACTGAACCCGGCCCAGCCTCCACTGAACCCGGCCCAGCCTCCACTGAACCCGGCCCAACCCCCACTGAACCCTGCCCAGCCTCCACTGAACCCTGCCCAGCCCCTACTGAACCCTGCCCAGCCCCCACTGAACCCGGCCCAGCCCCCACTGAACACTGCCCAGCCCCCACTGAACCCTGCCCAGCCCCTACGGAACCCTGCCCAGCCTCCACTGAACCCTGCTCAGCCCCCACTGAACCCTGCCCAGCCTCCACTGAACCCTGCCCAGCCTCCACTGCACCCTGCCCAGCCCCCACTGAACCCTGCCCAACCTTCACTGACCCCTTCCCAGCCCCCACTGAACCCTGCCCAACCTTCACTGACCCCTGCCCAGCCTCCACTGAACCCGGCCCAGCCTCCACTGAACCCGGCCCAGCCTCCACTGAACCCGGCCCAGCCTCCACTGAACCCGGCCCAGCCTCCACTGAACCCTGCCCAGCCTCCACTGAACCCTGCCCAGCCCCTACTGAACCCTGCCCAACCTTC
Organism: Scyliorhinus torazame; assembly: GCF_047496885.1. NCBI lineage: Eukaryota > Metazoa > Chordata > Chondrichthyes > Carcharhiniformes > Scyliorhinidae > Scyliorhinus > Scyliorhinus torazame. The sequence continues at coordinate 83,420,093 of NC_092716.1, read as the reverse complement.
ACTGACCCCTGCCCAGCCTCCACTGAACCCTGCCCAGCCTCCACTGAACCCGGCCCAGCCTCCACTGAACCCGGCCCAGCCCCCACAGAACCCTGCCCAGCCCCCACTGAACCCGGCCCAGCCTCCACTGAACTCGGCCCAGCCCCCACTGAACCCGGCCCAGCCCCCACTGAACCCTGCCCAACCCCCACTGAACCCTGCCCAACCCCCAATGAACCCTGCCCAACCCCCACTGAACCCTACCCAGCCCCCACTGAACCCTGCCCAGCCCCCACTGAACACTGCCCAGCCCCCACTGAACCCTGCCCAGCCTCCACTGAACCCGGCCCAGCCTCCACTGAACCCGGCCCAGCCTCCACTGAACCCGGCCCAGCCCCCACTGAACCCTGCCCAGCCTCCACTGAACCCTGCCCAGCCCCTACTGAACCCTGCCCAGCCCCCACTGAACCCGGCCCAGCCCCCACTGAACCCTGCCCAGCCCCCACTGAACCCTGCCCAGCCCCTACGGAACCCTGCCCAGCCTCCACTGAACCCTGCTCAGCCCCCACTGAACCCTGCCCAGCCTCCACTGAACCCTGCCCAGCCTCCACTGCACCCTGCCCAGCCTCCACTGAACCCTGCCCAGCCTCCACTGCACCCTGCCCAGCCCCCACTGAACCCTGCCCAACCTTCACTGACCCCTTCCCAGCCCCCACTGAACCCTGCCCAACCTTCACTGACCCCTGCCCAGCCTCCACTGAACCCTGCCCAGCCTCCACTGAACCCGGCCCAGCCTCCACTGAACCCGGCCCAGCCTCCACTGAACCCGGCCCAGCCTCCACTGAACCCTGCCCAGCCTCCACTGAACCCTGCCCAGCCCCTACTGAACCCTGCCCAACCTTCACTGACCCCTGCCCAGCCTCCACTGAACCCTGCCCAGCCTCCACTGAACCCGGCCCAGCCTCCACTGAACCCGGCCCAGCCTCCACTGAACCCTGCCCAGCCCCCACTGAACCCGGCCCAGCCTCCACTGAACCCTGCCCAACCCCCACTGAACCCTGCCCAACCCCCACTGAACCCTGCCCAACCCCCACTGAACCCTGCCCAACCCTCACTGAATCCTGCCCAACCCCCACTGAAGCCTGCCCAGCCCCCACTGAACCCAGCCCAGCCCCCACAGAACCCTGCCCAGCCCCCACTGAACCCTGCCCAGCCTCCACTGAACCCGGCCCAGCCTCCACTGAACCCGGCCCAGCCTCCACTGAACCCGGCCCAGCCCCCACTGAGCCCTGCCCAGCCTCCACTGAACCCTGCCCAGCCCCTACTGAAACCTGCCCAGCCCCCACTGAACCCGGCCCAGCCCCCATTGAACCCTGCCCAGCCCCCACTGAACCCTGCCCAGCCCCTACGGAACCCTGCCCAGCCTCCACTGAACCCTGCTCAGCCCCCACTGAACCCTGCCCAGCCTCCACTGCACCTTGCCCAGCCCCCACTGAACCCTGCCCAACCTTCACTGACCCCTTCCCAGCCCCCACTGAACCCTGCCCAACCTTCACTGACCCCTTCCCAGCCCCCACTGAACCCTGCCCAACCTTCACTGACCCCTGCCCAGCCTCCACTGAACCCTGCCCAGCCTCCACTGAACCCTGCCCAGCGCCCACTGAACCCTGCCCAACCTTCACTAACCCCTTCCCAGCCCTCACTGAACCCTGCCCAGCCTACACTGAACCCGGCCCAGCCTCCACTGAACCCGGCCCAGCCTCCACTGAACCCTGCCCAACCCCCACTGAACCCTGCCCAGCCTCCACTGAACCCTGCCCAACCCCCACTGAACCCTGCCCAGCCTCCACTGAACCCTGCCCAGCCCCTACGGAACCCTGCCCAGCCTCCACTGAACCCTGCCCAGCCCCCACTGAAACCTGCCCAGCGCCCACTGAACCCGGCCCAGCCTCCACTGAACCCTGCCCAGCCCCCACTGAAACCTGCCCAGCCCCCACTGAACCCGGCCCAGCCCCCATTGAACCCTGCCCAGCCCCCACTGAACCCTGCCCAGCCCCTACGGAACCCTGCCCAGCCTCCACTGAACCCTCCTCAGCCCCCACTGCACCTTGCCCAGCCCCCACTGAACCCTGCCCAACCTTCACTGACCCCTTCCCAGCCCCCACTGAACCCTGCCCAACCTTCACTGACCCCTGCCCAGCCTCCACTGAACCCTGCCCAGCACCTACTGAACCCGGCCATGCCTCCGCTGAACCCTGCCCAGCCTCCACTGAACCCTGCCCAGCCTCCACTGAACCCTGCCCAGCCTCCACTGAACCCTGCCCAGCCTCCACTGAACCCTGCCCAGCCTCCACTGAACCCTGCCCAGCCTCCACTGAACCCTGCCCAGCCTCCACTGAACCCTGCCCAGCCTCCACTGAACCCTGCCCAGCCTCCACTGAACCCTGCCCAGCCTCCACTGAACCCTGCCCAGCCTCCACTGAACCCTGCCCAGCCTCCACTGAACCCTGCCCAGCCCCCACAGAACCCTGCCCAGCCCCCACAGAACCCTGCCCAGCCCCCACTGAACCCGGCCCAGCCTCCACTGAACCCGGCCCAGCCCCCACAGAACCCTGCCCAGCCCCCACAGAACCCTGCCCAGCCCCCACTGAACCCTGCCCAGCCCCCACTGAACCCTGCCCAGCCCCCACTGAACCCTGCCCAGCCCCCACTGAACCCTGCCCAGCCCCCACTGAACCCGGCCCAGCCCCCACTGAACCCGGCCCAGCCCCAACTGAACCCGGCCCAGCCCCCACTCAACCCGGCCGAGCCCCCACTGAACCCCGGCCGAGCCCCCACTGAACCCGGCCCAGCCCCAACTGAACCCGGCCCAGCCCCCACTGAACCCGGCCCAGCCCCCACTGAACCCGGACCAGCACCCACTGAACCCTGCCCAGCCCCCACTGAACCCTGCCCAGCCCCCACTGAACCCTACCCAGCCTCCACTGAACCCTTCCCAGCCCCCACTGACCCCAGCCCAGCACCCACTGACCCCTGCCCAGCCCCCACTGAACCCTGCCCAGCTCCCACTGACCCCTGCCCAGCATCCACTGAACCCTGCCCAGGCCCCACTGAACCCGGCCCAGCCCCCACTGAACCCGGCCCAGCCTCCACAGAACCCTGCCCAGCCCCCACTGAACCCGGCCCAGCCCCCACTGAACCCGGCCCAGCCTACACTGAACTCGGCCCAGCCACCACTGAACCCGGCCCAGCCCCCACTGAACCCGGCCCAGCCACCACTGAACCCGGCCCAGCCTCCACTGAACCCGGCCCAGCCACCACTGAACCCGGCCCAGCCTCCACTGAACCCGGCCCAGCCCCCACTGAACCCGGCCCAGCCTCCACTGAACCCGTCCCAGCCTCCACTGAACCCGGCCCAACCCATTCTGAACCCGGCCAGCCCCTACTTAATCCGGCCCAGCCACCACTGAACCCTGCCCAGCCCCTACTGAACCCGGCCCAGCCCCTACTGAACCCTACCGAACCCCCACTGAACCCTGCCGAGCACCCACTGAACCCGGCCCAGCCCCCACCGAACCCTGCCCAGCCCCTACTGAACCCGGCCCAGCCCCCACCGAACCCTGCCCAGCCCCTACTGAACCCGGCCCAGCCTCCATTGAACCCGGGCCAGCCCCTACTGTTCCCGGCCCAGCCCCCACTGACCCCAGCCCAACCCCCACTTAAAAACTTGCCCAACCCCCACTGACCTCTGCCCAGCCCCTACTGACCTCTGCCCAGCCCCTACTGAACCCTGCCCAGCCCCCACTGACCTCTGCCCAGCCCCTACTGAACCCTGCCCAGCCTCCACTGAACCCGGCCCAGCCTCCACTGAACCCGGCCCAGCCACCACTGAACCCGGCCCAGCCTCCACTGAACCCGGCCCAGCCCCCACTGAACCCGGCCCAGCCTCCACTGAACCCGTCCCAGCCTCCACTGAACCCGGCCCAACCCATACTGAACCCGGCCAGCCCCTACTTAATCCGGCCCAGCCACCACTGAACCCTGCCCAGCCCCTACTGAACCCGGCCCAGCCCCTACTGAACCCTACCGAACCCCCACTGAACCCTGCCGAGCACCCACTGAACCCGGCCCAGCCCCCACCGAACCCTGCCCAGCCCCTACTGAACCCGGCCCAGCCTCCACTGAACCCGGGCCAGCCCCTACTGTTCCCGGCCCAGCCCCCACTGACCCCAGCCCAACCCCCACTTAAAAACTTGCCCAACCCCCACTGACCTCTGCCCAGCCCCTACTGACCTCTGCCCAGCCCCTACTGAACCCTGCCCAGCCCCCACTGACCTCTGCCCAGCCCCTACTGAACCCGGCCCAGCCCCCACTGAACCCTGCCCAGCCCCCACTGACCGCAGCCCAACCCGCACTGACCCCAGCCCAACCCCCACTTAAAAACTTGCCCAACCCCCACTGAACCCTGCCCAACCCCCACTGACCCCAGCCCAACCCCCACTTAAAAACTTGCCCAACCCCCACTGAACCCTGCCCAGCCCCTACTGAACCCTGCCCAGCCCCCACTGACCTCTGCCCAGCCCCTACTGAACCCTGCTCAGCCCCCACTGACCTCTGCCCAGCCCCGACTGAACCCTGTACAGCCCCCACTGACCCCAGCCCAACCCCCACTTAAAAACTTGCCCAACCCCCACTGAACCCTGCCCAACCCCTACTGAACCCTGCCCAGCCCCTACTGAACCCTGCCCAACCCCTACTGAACCCTGCCCAGCCCCTACTGACCGCAACCCAGCCCCCACTGAACCCTGCCCAGCCCCCACTGAACCCTGCCCAGCCCCCACTGAACCCTGCCCAGCCCCCACTGAACCCTGCCCAGCCCCTACTGACCTCTGCCCAGCCCCTACTGACCGCAGCCCAGCCTCCACTGAACCCTGCTCCGCCCCCACTGAACCCTGCCCAGCCATCACTGAACCCTGCCCAGCCCCCACTGAACCGTGCCCAACCCCCACTGACCTCTGCCCAGCCCCTACTGAACCCTGCCCAGCCCCCACAGAACCCTGTCCAGCCCCCACAGAACCCTGTCCAGCCCCCACTGAATCCTGCCCAGCCCCCACTGAACCCAGCCCAGCCCCCACTGAACCCTGCCCAGCCCCCACTGAACCCTGTCCAGCCCCCACTGAACCCTGCCCAGCCCCCACTGAACCCAGCCCAGCCACCACTGAACCCGGCCCAGCCTCCACTGAACCCTGCCCAGCCCCCACTGAACCCTGCCCAGCCTCCACTGAACCCTGCCCAGCCCCCACTGAACTCTGCCCAGCCCCCACTGAACCCGGCCCAGCCTCCACTGAACCCGGCCCAGCCTCCACTGAACCCGGCCCAGCCCCCACTGAACCCTGCCCAAACCCCACTGAACCCAGCCCAACCCCCACTGAACCCTGCCCAACCCCCACTGAATCCTGCCCAACCCCCACTGAACCCTGCCCAGCCCCCAATGAACCCTGCCCAGCCCCCACTGAACACTGCTCAGCCCCCACAGAACCCTGCCCAGCCCCCACTGAACCCTGCCCAGCCTCCACTGAACCCGGCCCAGCCTCCACTGAACCCGGCCCAGCCCCCACTGAACCCTGCCCAGCCTCCACTGAACCCTGCCCAGCCCCTACTGAACCCTGCCCAGCCCCCACTGAACCCGGCCCAGCCCCCACTGAACCCTGCCCAGCCCCCACTGAACCCTGCCCAGCACCTACGGAACCCTGCCCAGCCTCCACTGAACCCTGCCCAGCCCCCACTGAACCCGGCCCAGCCTCCACTGAACCCTGCCCAGCCTCCACTGAACCCTGCCCAGCCTCCACTGCACCCTGCCCAGCCCCCACTGAACCCTGCCCAACCTTCACTGACCCCTTACCAGCCCCCACTGAACCCTGCCCAACCTTCACTGACCCCTGCCCAGCCCCCACAGAACCCTGCCCAGCCCCCACTGGACCCGGCCCAGCCTCCACTGAACCCGGCCCAGCCCCCACAGAACCCTGCCCAACCCCCACAGAACCCTGCCCAGCCCCCACTGAACCCTGCCCAGCCCCCACTGAACCCTGCCCAGCCCCCACTGACCGCAGCCGAACCCCCACTGACCCCAGCCCAACCCCCACTTAAAAACTTGCCCAACCCCCACTGAACCCTGCCCAACCCCCACTGATCTCTGCCCAGCCCCTACTGACCTCTGCCCAGCCCCTACTGAACCCTGCCCAGCCCCTACTGAACCCTGCCCAGCCCCCACTGACCTCTGCCCAGCCCCTACTGAACCCTGCTCAGCCCCCACTGACCTCTGCCCAGCCCTGATTGACCTCTGCCCAGCCCCCACTGACCTCTGCCCAGCCCCTACTGACCCCTGCCCAGCCCCTACTGACCTCTGCCCAGCCCTGACTGAACCCTGTACAGCCCCCACTGACCCCAGCACAACCCCCACTTAAAAACTTGCCCAACCCCCACTGAACCCTGCCCAACCCCCACTGACCTCTGCCCAGCCCCTACTGACCTCTGCCCAACCCCTACTGAACCCTGCCCAGCCCCTACTGACCGCAACCCAGCCCCCACTGAACCCTGCCCAGCCCCCACTGAACCCTGCCCAGCCCCCACTGAACCCTGCCCAGCCCCCACTGAACCCTGCCCAGCCCCCACTGACCTCTGCCCAGCCCCTACTGACCGCAGCCCAGCCTCCACTGAACCCTACCCCGCCCCCACTGAACCCTGCCCAGCCATCACTGAACCCTGCCCTGCCCCCACTGAACCGTGCCCAGCCCCGACTGACCTCTGCCCAGCCCCTACTGAACCCTGCCCAGCCCTACTGAACCCTGCGCAGCCCCCACTGACCGCAGCCCAGCCCCCACAGAACCCTGTCCAGCCCCCACTGAACCCTGCCCATCCCCCACTGAACCCGGCCCAGCCACCACTGAGCCCGGCCCAGCCTCCACTGAACCCTGCCCAGCCCCCACTGAACCCTGCCCAGCCCCCACTGACCGCAGCCGAACCCCCACTGACCCCAGCCCAACCCCCACTTCAAAACTTGCCCAACCCCCACTGAACCCTGCCCAACCCCCACTGACCTCTGCCCAGCCCCTACTGACCTCTGCCCAGCCCCTACTGAACCCTGCCCAGCCCCTACTAAACCCTGCCCAGCCCCCACTGACCTCTGCCCAGCCCCTACTGAACCCTGCTCAGCCCCCACTGACCTCTGCCCAGCCCTGACTGACCTCTGCCCAGCCCCCACTGACCTCTGCCCAGCCCCTACTGACCTCTGCCCAGCCCCTACTGAACCCTGTACAGCCCCCACTGACCCCAGCCCAACCCCCACTTAAAAACTTGCCCAACCCCCACTGAACCCTGCCCAACCCCCACTGACCTCTGCCCAGCCCCTACTGACCTCTGCCCAGCCCCTACTGACCTCTGCCCAGCCCCTACTGACCTCTGCCCAGCCCCTACTGACCTCTGCCCAGCCCCCACTGAACCCTGCCCAACCCCTACTGAACTCTGCCCAGCCCCTACTGACCGCAACCCAGCCCCCACTGAACCCTGCCCAGCCCCCACTGAACCCTGCCCAGCCCCCACTGAACCCTGCCCAGCCCCCACTGAACCCTGCCCAGCCCCCACTGAACCCTGCCCAGCCCCCACTGACCTCTGCCCAGCCCCTACTGACTGCAGCCCAGCCTCCACTGAACCCTACCCCGCCCCCACTGAACCCTGCCCAGCCATCACTGAACCCTGCCCAGCCCCCACTGAACCCTGCCCAGCCCCGACTGAGATCTGCCCAGCCCCTACTGAACCCTGCCCAGCCCCCACTGACCGCAGCCCAGCCCCCACTGACCGCAGCCCAGCCCCCACAGAACCCTGTCCAGCCCCCACAGAACCCTGCCCAGCCCCCACTGAACCCGGCCCAGCCACCACTGAACCCGGCCCAGCCTCCACTGAACCCTGCCCAGCCCCCACTGAACCCTGCCCAGCCTCCACTGAACCCTGCCCAGCCCCCACTGAACCCTGCCCAGCCTCCACTGAACCCGGCCCAGCCTCCACTGAACCCGGCCCAGCCTCCACTGAACCCGGCCCAGCCCCCACTGAACCCGGCCCAGCCCCCACTGAACCCTGCCCAACCCCCACTGAATCCTGCCCAACCCCCACTGAACCCTGCCCAGCCCCCAATGAACCCTGCCCAGCCCCCACTGAACACTGCCCAGCCCCCACTGAACCCTGCCCAGCCTCCACTGAACCCGGCCCAGCCTCCACTGAACCCGGCCCAGCCCCCACTGAACCCTGCCCAGCCTCCACTGAACCCTGCCCAGCCCCTACCGAACCCTGCCCAGCCCCCACTGAACCCGGCCCAGCCCCCACTGAACCCTGCCCAGCCCCCACTGAACCCTGCCCAGCCCCTACGGAACCCTGCCCAGCCTCCACTGAACCCTGCCCAGCCCCCACTGAACCCGGCCCAGCCTCCACTGAACCCTGCCCAGCCTCCACTGAACCCTGCCCAGCCTCCACTGCACCCTGCCCAGCCCCACTGAACCCTGCCCAACCTTCACTGACCCCTTACCAGCCCCCACTGAACCCTGCCCAACCTTCACTGACCCCTGCCCAGCCTCCACTGAACCCTGCCCAGCACCTACTGAACCCGGCCCTGCCTCCACTGAACCCTGCCCAGCCCCCACTGAACCTTGCCCAGCCTCCACTGAACCCTTCCCAGCCTCCACTGAACCCTTCCCAGCCTCCACTGAAACCTGCCCAGCCTCCACTGAACCCTGCCCAGCCTCCACTGAACCCTGCCCAGCCTCCACTGACCCCTTACCAGCCCCCACTGAACCCTGCCCAACCTTCACTGACCCCTGCCCAGCCTCCACTGAACCCTGCCCAGCCCCCACAGAACCCTGCCCAGCCCCCACAGAACCCTGCCCAGCCCCCACTGAACCCGGCCCAGCCTCCACTGAACCCGGCCCAGCCCCCACAGAACCCTGCCCAGCCCCCACAGAACCCTGCCCAGCCCCCACTGAACCCTGCCCAGCCCCCACTGAACCCTGCCCAGCCCCCACTGAACCCTGCCCAGCCCCTACTGAACCCGGCCCAGCACCCACTGAACCCTGCCCAGCCCCCACTGAACCCTGCCCAGCCCCCACTGAACCCTGCCCAGCCTCCACTGAACCCTGCCCAGCCCCCACTGACCCCTGCCCAGCAGCCACTGACCCCTGCCCAGCCCCCACTGAACCCTGCCCAGCCCCCACTGACCCCTGCCCAGCCCCCACTGAACCCTGCCCAGCCCCCACTGACCCCTGCCCAGCCTCCACTGAACCCTGCCCAGCCCCCACTGAACCCGGCCCAGCCCCCACTGAAACCGGCCCAGCCCCCACTGAACCCTGCCCAGCCCCCACTGAACCCAGCCCAGCCCCCACTGAACCCGGCCCAGCCTCCACTGAACGCTGCCCAGCCCCCACTGAACCCAGCCCAGCCCCCACTGAACCCGGCCCAGCCACCACTGAACCCGGCCCAGCCTCCACTGAACCCGGCCCAGCCCCCACTGAATCCGGCCCAGCCCCCACTGAATCTGGCCCAGCCTCCACTGAACCCGGCCGAGCCTCCACTGAACCCGGCCCAGCCCCTACTGAACCCGGCCCAGCCGCCACTGAACCCTGCCCAGCCCCTACTGAACCCTGCCCAACCCCCACTGAACACTGCCCAGCCCCCACTGAACCCTGCCCAGCCTCCACTGAACGCTGCCCAGCCCCCACTGAACCCGGCCCAGCCCCCACTGAACCCTGCCCAGCCTCCACTGAACCCGGCCCAGCCCCCACTGAACCCGGCCCAGCCCCTACTGAACCCGGCCCAGCCTCCACTGAACCCGGCCCAGCCCCTACTGTACCCGGCCCAGCCCCTACTGAACCCGGCCCAGCCTCCACTGAACCCGGCCCAGCCCCTACTGTACCCGGCCCAGCCCCTACTGAACCGGGCCCAGCCTCCACTGAACCCTACCCAGCCCCTACTGAACCCTGCCCAGCCACCACTGAACCCGGCCCAGCCCCCACTGAACCCTGCCCAGCCCCCACTGAACACTGCCCAGCCCCTACTGAACACTGCCCAGCCCCTACTGAACTCTGCCCAGCCCCCACTGAACCCGGCCCAGCCCCCACTGAACCCGGCCCAGCCTCCACTGAACCCTGCCCAGCCCCTACTGAACCCGGCCCAGCCTCCACTGAACCCTGCCCAGCCCCTACTGAACCCGGCCCAGCCTCCAATGACCCCTGCCCAGCCCCACTGAACCCTGCCCAGTGTTCACTTCTGAGGAGGACAGAAGAAAAAGAAGCACGTGGCTTGAACATATTGGGCTTGATTCTCCAAAAATGAGGCTATGTCCCCACGCCGGCGTAAAAACGCTGGCGTTTTAGTCCAGACTTCCCTGAAAAAAATAGAGAGCAATTCACTTACCTGCAGGGGGCTAGCAGGGACCCGGGGAGCTTCTCGCAGCTTTGGCTGCAGAAACAGTCCCCCGCACTTCCGGATCCGAGTCCACGCATGTGCACGGTGGCGCCTCCAGCAGTCTTGCCGAGCGCCATGGCCGACGCGGACTGCGGACCATCAGCAAGAAAGAAGATCCCCTGATCGGGCCCGTGCCGCTTCATCTGACCAGCCCGATCACTGCCCCAGCTGCCCATGAAGCCCTCCTGGTGCAAGGTCCCCCCCCGCCCGCCCCGACCAGGGTGGCCACGGACTGAGTCGGCAGCTGCCGCGCGTAAATCCCGACTGGCCAGACGTGTTAGAACCATGCCATCGGGAACTCGGCCGTTCGGGATTGAAGCATTGCTGGGAGCGCCTCTGGCAATGCCCCCCCGCCCCGCCCCCCCCCCCAGCCGTGCGGCATGATTCGCGTGCGAGCGATTCTCCGGGGACCGCTTGTTTCGGGCGTAAAAGCCGATTCTCCGCCCCCGTGCCAAACGCGATTTCAACGTGGGGCTGCGGAGAATCCAGCCCATTGGCTCCCAAGTTTAGATTTGTGGATTAGGGTAACTAAAGCGCAAAATAAGGCCTTTTTGCAACTTACTTCCAAATGCCAAACACTGTCATGTTCCTCAATCATGTTGTAGAACAGAGGTGTGTACTACAGGATAGCTACAACTTAATTTTCAGGAGCATATGAGGTCCACATAGAATAATTTGTAATTTGAAATTAAACTGGTAGCTGACTGAAAGTTAGTAGCTTGGTGGACACTTACCTTTTGTAGTCAATGATGTTCTGGAGAGGTTGAGGTACTTCAGTCCTTTCGACAGCTTTTCAAACTGCTGACTGAGTGCTGACACACCTATTGAAGGCAGGGAGGACAGACATTACAATGTATTATTCATCAGTTTATCTTTATTAACGTTTTACGTTCCCCTCCCCTTCATTAATCTCCTCTGTGCTGGAGAGTTCAGGGAAGCCACCTGCATCCAAGCCCTTTCTCCATACATTAATGGTAAGGAAGTTCAGAACTCAGACTTCGAGGATCATGTGGTCAACCACTTTGTCTTACCAGTTGATAGCACAGTACCTGCTTCACCAATCTGTTACACCATCAGGTCACATTTAAAACATCTAATAAATGGTGAAGTTAATGAGTGCAGTCCATTTACCTTGTTGGGTTTGTTTTAGTTCTCACTCTTTCTGTGACCAGCTGTGTATCTGGCACATGCAGGAACCCCTTGCCACTTTAACAGAGTCAAGACATAGGGACACCCAAGTTACTATAGAAATGCTTCTGAACCTCTGATATTGCATTCGGGGGCAGCAACATCCAAATGTAAATGTTTTGCAGCCCTAGGAGAATCTATTAATGACAAAACATCAGTCATTAAAGGAAGCATTGCAACTCTCTCAGAAATGCCCGGAACAGACGCTTATAATGTCTTTGATGCATCATTGATGAGGATATTGAATAGGGTGGGTGACAGTGGACGATTTTACTCTTTTTTGAAAAGGGATAGGCTAAGTGAGTATCACATCTACCTTTATGTCACTCTTAACCTGAGAGTGCCCATCTTAGGTTTAACCATGTACCATCAGAGTGCCGAGCTTCCTCATGAAATACAATGAAAATCTTAACTGAAATCAGTTAAAACAACACGTAAGTTGAAGTGTTATGGCACTCTGTGAACATATGTGAAGCCACAACCTCCTGTAAGACTAAAACCCAGTCTCTTCCTTGTTGATAACACTGACTCAAAATATCAATCTAAGAACCACTGATATCAGCAAGATCTCTCACTAGTTTTTGCTCTCATTAGAAATTCCCTTCTTGCAACTACAAACCACAGCTGTGCTCTAAAATAGTGAGTGGAATCTTACCAAATTTTTTCAAAGTGCTGATTCCAGTGAGAAAACAAGGAAGAATCTTACTGGTGCCGACGGCGGGAAAACTTACCAAATATTCAACCACGTCAACAAAATATATTTTTCCACGTGATTCACGCCGCACTCGTGGCAGACTGCCTCTGACTCGCTCGCCCTGGGAAGACTTACTCTCTGTAGTCATTGGGGTGCTCCTTTTAAACGCCTCCCCAGCACTCCCTTGCACTTGTTCCAAGTCCATTCGGGGGAATGGCTGACGGGAAGACAGCACCAAGATTTTCAGAGGAAACCTTCCCCAAACTCCTGGATGGTGTGGAGCAGAGGTGTGATATTCTCTACCCACGATCTCGCAGAGGACCATCAAGCAAAGTCACCACCCCCACCTGGGAGGCAGTTGGCGAGATAGTGAGTGCCAGCACAATCAATAAGAGAATGGAGCAACGGCACTAGAAGAAGATGAGTGACATTTGTGCAGCCAGGATAAGTCTGCCTCCCAATGTCTTCCACTGCACCCCTTCACACCCCCTCCACACCCCCACAGTGATCTCTCACCCAGCCACCTCACGGATTCCCAACACTTGTCATGGCGCCCCTGCACCCTCCCACTCCCAGTGGTTCCCCCCAGTAGATATTCTGCTCCCCACATCCCCGTTCCCACTCGCCCTCCATACATGCCAGCCTTCATCACCATTTCACCTGGCAGGACTCGCGCATACACTCTTCGGTCTCATGGCCGAACAAACCCGAGCATAACCAGCGTGAGCGGGCACAGCCTGCCGGAGTGATGCCTGAGCTGAGATGCCTACTGCCCTATGTGATGCACTAATGCCATCTTGCTTCCTTTGCCGGTTCAATATTCGACCAGCCCATGCCATCCTTGCACTGTCTGGAGACCACAGGCCAGAGTCACTCTGAGGGAGGCATCTCGGAGACAAGCATCCAGGAGGCATCACAGCTTCCACCCTCGACCAGTGCAGATACTCACACCTTGGTGGGATTAACTTGTAGGCAAGCAGCTGAAGATCCTCAGCAGATGGAGGAAGGAACATCCCAGGATCTGGCACTCAGGGGGATGCTGGAGCCCAGGACACTGCTGAGCCCCTGGCCGATGACATGTTCCTGGATTTGGTCATCCCAGAGCTGCTGAAACTGCAAAGGCAGAGCATCAGGAAGGGATGGCAACATCCATTCTTGGCCTGCAAGGCCGGCTGTCTCTTTGCCTTCTGTCCGAGGAGATGGTGCCATCATTCCAATGCAATGAGGCTAACACTGAATGGTGGAGCCCACAGTGTAAGATGTCCACTCCATGGCTCAGCTCATGACCTCCATGGTTGACGGCACGAGCTCCAGGTGAAGGGCTGCGCCAGTAAAGCAGAGATTCAACGCAATCTCACGAGATGTTGCAAGGGGAATCCCGCCCACAATCGGCGGGATCAATTTTTAACCAAATCTGCATATTAGAACGAGGAAGTAAGCCTTACTCTAATGTGCAAGTTCCAAAGATACCTGAGGCTTTGGGATTCAATCCCTTTGGGGACCTTGGGCATGCGCTGTTTGGTACTGGTCCACACACAGGGACCAGGCGGAAAGGCACATGTGGGAATCTCCAAGGGGATCAAAGGCCCCTGGTTGCATGCCCTTTGGCAAGGGTGGTGCCCTGGCACTGCTGGTGCCACATGGCTACCCTGGTAATGCCAGTCTGGCACCCTGGCAGTGCCATCTGGGTATCAGCCTGGCCACCTGGGTATCAGCATGACCCTCCCATGTTGCGTTCGGAATTGGGGGAAGGTCGGTGATTAATTTCGGGGCCTCGGAGATCGGGACGCCATTTAGAAATGGTGTCCCGATCTCTCGCTACAACAGGGAGTTCCAGCGAGTGAAACTCCCCATTTAAAAAATGGGGCTATGTGTGGCCTTGGCCGCAGGTTCCCCGTTTATGCCCCTTATTCAAAGCGAGTCTCGTTGAATAGCCATGTGTCACTCTGCACTGCGAGGGCCGGGAAACACACGGCCAAACTTTGTCTCCTTTTGGGAAGATCACGCCCAATGTCTCTGGACCCCATAGTAAGCCCGTTCACTGGCAGGGTGCGTTCAACTCTCTGTCAGGCGGGAGTCAGGCACATCATTGAGGATGCAAAGAGCGTTGCTCTATCCTCACTGCGTCATTATCATTCTCCTGCAGAGACCAGCCAATCGCTTCAGCGGCCTGCCCATGAATGTAGCCACCATCACAGTGAGCTCCCGCAGGCACTACAGTAGCCATCAGATGTCAGACCCCATGGTGGGCAAACTGTTCACAACCTAGTCCTGGTCATCATCAAATTGAGAGGCTATGGCAGCACGGTGGTGCAGTGGTTAACACTGCTGCCTCACGGGCAGCACGGTGGCCCGGTGGTTAGCATTGCTGCCTCACCCCGTGGTCCCAGGTTCGATCCCTGCTCTGGGTCACTGCCCATGTGGAGTTTGCACATTCTCCCCGTGTTTGCATGGGTTTCACCCCCACAACCCAAAGATGTGCAGGGTAGGTGGATTGGCCACGCTAAATTGCCCCTTAATTGGAAAAAATGAATTGGGTAATCTAAATTAAAAAAAAAACACTACTGCCTCACGGCGCTGTGGACCCGGGTTCGATCCCAGCCCCAGGTCACTGCCCTTGTGGAGTTTGCAAGTTCTCCCGTGTTTGCGTGGGTGCCAACTCTTGCATCTCCTGGCACAAATGATCGATCGTCCTCCGGGACAGACGCAGTCTTCTCCGGCACGAGACCGCAGACATCTGGAGGTAAGAAGTTCAACGCCAGAATACCCATGGTCAGTAGTGTCTCCTTTGAGGTGCTGCCATTTTTGGTCCTGCTCCCTCAAGAGCAATGGGCCCTACCTCCCCATTCACTGCAGGGTGCTGTTCCTGGCTGCGTGCAGCCGCACATCAATGTCATTGCTGCTGGTCGATTGCAATCAAAATTGCCAACCCGACTGGTTCCATGATTCTTTAGAATCATAAACTGAAAGAAAGAGAATATCAAAGTTAGCGATGAGGATGTGACAATGCCCTGACCCTCAGCTCTCTCAGGATCTGGGACATCCACCCATGCGCATCCCCCTCTGTGAGCACCTTTCCACTAAGCCTCACTCCCTCCCCTGTCGTGGAATAGCCACTTCCCTACAGTTGTCCCTCCCAACTCCACCTAAATGAAGAGCTTCAGCCGTTCAGAGCCTCAGTGGTCTGCATGAACCCCCCTCCCCAAGGGTGAGGGATAGGGCAGTTGATGCATTCAATGGACCCATGTTCGTGCCTCATGGGAGAACAACTCGCTGCCATCATCCCTTGAATGGGATGACCGCTGAGAGGCTTCAACATAACGGCTTGCATTGGGGGCCATATCTTTGTTACCTCTCTGTTATATTGAGGTGGGTATATGAGCCTTAGAGTTCAATGTTTGGGGTCAATGTTTCCAAGAGGTTACAAATTGGGCACCTATCAGTAGCACATTTATGCATAGTGATGCTGGCTTACTTTGCACATTTGACTCATCAAGGAAGGGCCAGGGAGCTCATCAGACAACTGGTTTCCCCTTGTAGCAGGCGTGGCACATCTGATTCATGTGAAGACTGCAATTAGCGTGCCAACTTCAGCCTTAGAGGCCATCCTCATTCCCCCAGCTCACATGGGCTACGGATTAACCAAGCCTTCCAACTGGAACAGCCAGCCACCCAGACACTAACCCCAGACAGCCTGGCATCCATAACCAGTGACCTTGAACTTCCATACAGCTCATGCCTTCTGGCTTCACAGTGCTGCCCGAGTGTGGGAGTTCATTCTCACTGCAGTTGTCCTCCCCCTGTGTGAGCACTTCAGGCCTCATGAAGCTGGAAAACACCCAGCTCTGAGCCCCCCACTCTGTCCATGCAACCTAGCCTCTAATGGGACCCCACCCAAGAACTTTACCATTGCGCCAGTGCCGACCCTATGGATTCACCTGCTCCTGCTCACTTTCCAGCTATCACTCTCGAAGGGTAATCCATCAGCGGTTGCATCACCACAAGTCCAGCAAGGATACACGGGAAGCGCTGCCTTCATACCAACCGCCAGACCTCTTTAAACTGAGAGGCTCACAGATATGAAGGGCCGCTATGGTCTGTGAGTGACCCCACCCCCCAAGATGCCGCGACTGAACGCCCCTCAAACCCCTGGCCTTGGGTTGAACTTATCTGGGACCCCGTGTCCTTGCTGGTGTCCCCTCTGCGACTGGCACCCTGAATGGCAATGGCGACCTGAATGCTCACCTTTGACATCTCCTTCGGAGGTGAGGTTGCCAGGTGCTTGTTTTTAAACGGCTGTTGTAAATCATGCTGGCTGACCGATGAATATTCAGTGAGTGGGGAAGTCCTGGAGGGAGGGATCCCCAATGATATTATAATGTATTAAAATGAAGCTCCTGGCCTTCCAAGACTGATTTTTGTTACCTGGCTGGCGAGGGTTGTGAAAATCGGAAATCACGAACTCGCCGAATTTTCAGCCCGTGTCACCGTTCTCACTGACAGACTCAAAATTGCCCAAAGTGTATGTGTAGCGCACAAAGACTCCATGAGACAAATATAGTGAAGTCGATGAGGCTTTATTAAGCGTGTCTGTTCCCCAGCAGCTCGTTAGTAAACTGGCCTGCGGGGGAAGACACCGGCTTCTTATACTTCGCCTTCAGGGCGGAGCTTGAGGTCAACGGCCAACCAGGACCCGGGATCTGTCAGCCAATGACATTAGGGCTTCCAGTCCCACATGACCCCCAATACATACTACCACATTCACCCCTTGTCAAAAATGAACCCGGCGGGGTGATGCTTCGTATGGTGGTAAGGGTTTACAGGGCTGGTCCTGGGAGGATAGAACAGTTACATGGTAGTACAGTATTGGACAGTTTCGTCCTGTTGCAACTATTTACAGAGGGTATAGGAAAAAAAACAAAATGTTCTTTGAACAGTCCGTCTTTGTTTTACATCGATGCCACGAGTCGGTCGGGCGGTCTGGTCGTCCGTGTCGATCGCCTCGGCCCCGGCGGTGGTGGTGGTGCTTGTACCAGTGTTGTCGCCTCCAGGAGCCGTACGGTTTCAGCTGTCGGTGCAAAGGGGAGGGGGACTGATCCTCCTGGGAAGGGGGCGGTCGCGGGGTGCGGCGGTGGCAGGAAGGGGGGCGGTTGGGTTGATGGTGTCGGGGGTGTGTGCGTGGTGCCTGCGGGCGCCAGATCCCGCAGGGAGACCGTGTCCTGTCGGCCGTCGGGGTACTCCACGTAGGCGTACTGGGGGTTTGCGTGGAGGAGGTGAACCCTTTCGACCAACGGGTCCGCCTTATGTGCCCGCACATGCTTTCGGAGCAGGATGGGTCCTGGGGCCGCCAGCCAGGTCGGCAGCGACGTTCCAGAGGAGGACCTCCTAGGGAAGACAAGGAGACGCTCGTGGGGCGTTTGATTAGTGCTTGTACATAATAACGACCGGATGGAATGGAGAGCGTCCGGGAGGACCTCCTGCCACCGTGAAACTGAGAGATCCCTGGACCGTAGGGCCAGTAGGACGGCCTTCCAGACCGTGCCGTTTTCCCTTTCTACTTGCCCGTTCCCCCGGGGGTTGTAGCTGGTCGTCCTGCTTGAGGCTATGCCCTTGCTGAGCAGGAACTGGCGCAGCTCGTCACTCATGAAAGAGGACCCCCTGTCGCTGTGGACGTATGCGGGGTAACCGAACAGTGTGAAGATGCTGTTCAGGGCTTTAATGACTGTGGCCGCAGTCATGTCGGAGCAGGGAATGGCAAAAGGGAAGCGGGAGTATTCGTCCACTACATTAAGAAAATATGCGTTGCGGTCGGTGGAGGGGAGGGGCCCTTTGAAATCGAGACTGAGGCGTTCAAAGGGGCGGGAAGCCTTAATCAGGTGCGCTCCATCTGGCCTGAAAAAATGCGGCTTGCATTCCGTGCAGATGTGGCAGTCCCTTGTGACTGTACGGACCTCTTCTAAAGAGTATGGGAGATTGCGGGACTTGATGAAGTGGTAAAACCGAGTGACCCCCGGGTGGCAGAGGTCCTCGTGGAGGGTTTGGAGGCGGTCAATTTGTGCGTTGGCACATGTGCCGCGGGATAGGGCATCGGACGGCTCGTTCAGCTTTCCGGGCCGGTACAAGATCTCATAGTTGAAGGTGGAGAGCTCGATCCTCCACCTTAAGATCTTGTCATTTTTAATTTTGCCCCGCTGTGCATTATCGAGCATGAAAGCTACCGACCGTTGGTCAGTGAGGAGAGTGAATCTCCTGCCGGCCAGGTAATGCCTCCAATGTCGCACAGCTTCCACTATGGCTTGGGCTTCCTTTTCCACTGAGGAGTGGCGGATTTCTGAGGCGTGGAGGGTTCGGGAGAAAAAGGCCACGGGTCTGCCCGCTTGGTTAAGGGTGGCCGCTAGAGCTACGTCGGAGGCGTCGCTCTCGACCTGGAAGGGGAGGGACTCGTCGATGGCGCGCATCGTGGC
The DNA here is from genome assembly GCF_047496885.1 of Scyliorhinus torazame. NCBI lineage: Eukaryota > Metazoa > Chordata > Chondrichthyes > Carcharhiniformes > Scyliorhinidae > Scyliorhinus > Scyliorhinus torazame. Next base: position 83,401,262 of record NC_092716.1, on the reverse strand, counting down.
CTTTGCGATGTCCGCTTTGATGCGGCTGAAGGCCTGGCAAGCCTCTGTCGACAGAGGGAAGGTCGTGGTCTGTATTAGGGGGCGGGCCTTGTCTGTGTACTGGGGGACCCACTGGGCGTAGTACGAAAAGAACCCCAGGCAGCGTTTCAGGGCTTTTGGGCAGTGCGGGAGGGGAAATTCCATGAGTGCGCGCATACGTTCGGGGTCGGGGCCTATTATCCCATTGCGTACTATGTAGCCCAGAATGGCTAGCCGGTCGGTGCTAAAAACGCACTTGTCCTCGCTTCACTATATTCGTCTCATGGAGTCTTTGTGCGCTACAATTTATTAAGCGTGTCTGTTCCCCAGCAGCTCGTTAGTAAACTGGCCTGCGGGGGAAGACACCGGCTTCTTATACTTCGCCTTCAGGGCGGAGCTTGAGGTCAACGGCCAACCAGGACCCGGGATCTGTCAGCCAATGACATTAGGGTTTCCAGTCCCACATGACCCCCAATACATACTACCACAGTATGTATCTATGTCTCAAACAAAACCATTTCTCTAATGTTGTATATGCAGTCTCCTGGAACAACCATAAAAAGACAAGAAAGGCAATGGAAAGCATTGAAGGTGACCATTTTGTAAATGAGATAAACAGAATTTCCATCAGAGAGAAGAGCAGAACCTTTTTGGGGTGGGGATTCGTGGCAGTGAATTAAATCCTTACGCAAAAGCAAAACACAATAGTGGACGGCACGGTGGCATAGTGATGAGCACGGCTGCCTCATGGCGCTGAGGACCCGGGTTTGATCCCAGGCCTGGGTCACTGTCTGTGTGGAGTCCGCCCATTCTCCCCATGTCTGCGTGGGTCTCACCCCCACAGTCCAAAGATGTGCAGGGTGGATAGTTTGGCCACGCAAAATTACCCCCTGTGGTAGTCAGTATTAGAGGTATTACTGTACCCTGTAATGCTGTAAGACCATTGGTGTAGGAGGCACTGTTTTCATTGGTTAAGCCTGCCTGCTGGTTCAGCCCAATAAGGCGGAGTATAAGATCCCGTGTCTCCCCAGCAGCTGCCTTCTGTACCCGCGCTGCTGGGGGAAGCATCTAGTGGAATAAAGCCTTCAATTGTCTCCAATCTCGCTTCTGGAGTTATTGATCGAGCATCACCCCTTAATTGTAAAAAAAAATAACTGGGTACTCTAAATTTATGTAAAAAAAGGAAAACACAGTGGACTGTGGAAATCGGAAATAAAAACAGAAATGATTTGCTTTTTTTTAATCAAATAGAGGAAAACACTGATTGACAAGGAGGATACATTGCCCAGTTTGACCTGCATTATGTATGGTTGCTTTTGGCTATTCCTAAAGTTGCATTCATGGAATCTTTTCATGGTGTGTCCGAACAAGGATTCATGGTGGTACAATTGTCCTTGCATTGGACTGAAACTGGAAAACAAATTCTGAGCAGTATCAACATAGCGGTGTAACAATTTTACCAGTAAGAAATAAATCAATGCAAGTGAGGGTCTTTACCTCTGTCCTCCAGCTGGTTGTTTGATAGGTTTACTGTGTGAAGAACAGGGTGGAAATTCTCCTCCAGAGCCAGTGCTATTTTCTGCCCAGCATCACTGAAACAGTAAGGCACAATGTAACACACACATTGATTGACTAAAGCTCAACATTACAGCAGCAGCATATAAATTGGGGACCTGTAATCCCGGACCACTCTTTTTCATCTCCTATTTAGGGTAAAATTATGACAGGACACGGTCAAAAATGAAGGCAAAGGACTCACCTGTAGCTATGCTAGATCACAAGACTAAAAGGCGCTGAAATAAACTCAAGGAGATACCCAGGGAGCACAGGCAGAGTCAGTTTGTCCCATGCAGTGAGATATGAGGATCTTTCTCTCAAGTCCAATCGCTGAAGGTATTTTGGGCTGATAATTGGATATGGCTCATTTGCCGTCACAGGTGTCACACTGTGGCTGATTGAGGGATTTCTCCCAAGAGCAGCTGTATGAACAGCATTGCCCATTTAAACCACACTTTGAATTACAGAGGTGTAAAAAATAATTTATTTGTACAAAGCAAAATTTGATGTTTTTCATTTTTTTCTTTTTAAAAATAAATTTAGAGTATCCAATTCATTTTTTCCAATTAAGGGGCAATTTATCGAGGCCAATCCACCTACCCTGCACAACCTTGGGTTGTGGGGGTGAAACCCACGCAAACACGGGGAGGATGTGCAAACTCCACACGGACAGTGACCCAGAGCCGGGATCGGACCTGGACCTCGGCACCATGAGGCAGCAGTGCTAACCACTGTGCTGCCTATATTTTTAATAAATTAATTAAGTTAAATATAATTCATTTCAAACTAAAATCAGAAAGCTCATGTCACAGATACCACAACAGGTTAGTGAGCTTTTTAAAAGGAGTAAATAGATTGCTCCAGAAATACCTGGAACAGATACTCCTTATATTGTCAATTGATACATAAGTGATGAGGATATTGAATAGGGTGGGTGACAGTGTACGATTTTACTCTGCAGACGTATAGGCCAAGTGAGGTGTTCTTTGTCACCTCATGACCTGAGCTTGATGTCCATTATTCCTAGCATTTAAAAGTCTTTAACAAAAGCAATTGGGGCTACACTCATTGATCAGCTGGTTAAGACAGTGAATAGCTGGACCAATAAGGTCAGTATAGTCTCTTATTCAATCACTTCAGGCATATCCGCCAAGATTTCCACTCATCATTATTCACAACCTGTGCTAGAGTGAGCTTGTATGAATGCTACATGAGGAACCACCTACAGAACTGCACCCAGGAGGAAGACATTTTCTGGACAATTGGGGCAGCACGGTGGCACAGTGGCACAGTGGTTAGCACTGCTGCATCACAGCTCCAGGGACCCGGGTTCAACTTCGGCCTCGGGTGACTGTCTGTGTGGAGTTTGCACGTTCTCCCCATGTCTGCGCGGGTTTCCTCCGGGCGCTCCGGTTTCCTCCCACAGTCCAAAGATGTGCAGGTTAGGTGGACTGGCCAGGCTAAATTGCCCCTTAGTGTCCACAAAGGTTAGGTGGGGTTTGGTTATGGGGATACGGTGGATGCGTGGACTTAAGTAGGGTGCTCTTTCCAAGGGCCAGTGCAGACTCAATGGGCCAAATGGCCTCCTTTTGCACTGTAAATTCTATGATTCTATGAAAGTAGGAAGAAAGGTGCATTACTGATTGTTAACATGTTGGAAACTGCCAAAATCGATAGTCTACTTACAACTTCATTCCAGCATTTTCCAAAACCAACTCTTCAAGTTTGCTGGATAAACTGATCACATAGAGGACCTGCTCTATCACATCAGGGCTCTGGAGGGGACAGAGAATATGAAATGATTATCATTTGCAATGCCATCAGGTGACTCCCTACTGAAGATTACCTTTCATTGCTCTCTTTTGTGTCATCTGTATATAGCTTAGTCAATTGCCAATTTTCCAAGTGGATTGACACAGTTGCAGGTTGTCCAAGGCAAAGGCTATAAGTATATTTCTCATAAAGTGGTAAATCTCTCCCTCAAGAAATGACCAGAATTTTCTTTTATAGCAAAAAAGAAATGATGACATTAAGACATGGAGATCTGAATTACACTGCAAAGTAATCAGAGTTCAAGAGCTGTTAAATGTGAAGGAAGAAGTTAGTACTGGGAGAAATTTAATTCTGCAAAATGATCCATGTTGAACTTCATTCAAAATAAACCCGTCATTTACCATAATAATTTAGAGATTATTTTTTTTATTATCAGTTATAATTAATAAGTTGCTGCAGATGAAGTGTGGAATCGTATCAGTCCTACAAAGGCAGAACCAGAAGCAAAATTTGAAAATAACACTTTGGGTCAGCTGCCCTACGCAATCCTGCCTCCGAACGATCTTGCTGGGAGGTGGAATCGACGTGTGGGCAGCTACCCACCAGCAGCGGCAGGAAGACAATAGGTCAATTAGAGAATCAACTGGGGACAAGTTCCTGACACTGCCAGGATCACCTCAAAGTTGGATGAGACTTGCACTGAGGCTGGAGGATGGCTGGTACCTGGAAATGGCCTCCCTGCAATGGCAGGCGGGGGTAGAGACGCCATCAATATCTCCTCTTAACCCCATCATGGAACACCAGGGGTCAAAGGGCTGCGGCTGCAGCCACAAGCAATCCTGTGACTCCCCTGCCACAATAACGACCTGGCAGCTGTGTCCATTCCTTATTTTTAAATTTTCAGACGGCATCAAAGAGCGCCACCTTGTTGAGGTGCCCTCACTGTCTCCTACGTGCCCCATCAGCACCCACCTCTGTTGATGGGGTTACCCGCTGTCGAGATCTATGAGACCTCTGATTGGGCCTCCTGCTTCAGGAACCCACCTCTCATCCATAATTGGACAGCCAGCACAATTGTAGCCTCTTAATTGGCTGTCTCCTGTAAGACCACAATGCCCTGCAGCCAGACGACACTCACTTTTGGGCCCAATAGCAGAAAGATGTTAAAGCTCAGATACACCCCCTCTGTGGACTGTTTGAGTAAATCATGTCTCATGGCTGAACTAATTTTTATACTTCTCATAAAGTTATTTGAAAGTAAGAACTTTTGCTCAATTATTTTATATCAATGTTGTGACTTTTAATGCTCGAGTACATCAGATGTGTCTGTTGCTCATTCTTGTACCCCTTAGAAATACAAGCTTCACATTTTCTGCTCAATATGTTGAGCATATTCAAGATGGATGACTAAAGGAATGAAAGGACATGGGGATAATGTAGGTCTAACATCAGACAATATCCTATTGAATGGAGTAGACTTGAAGGACCAAATGGCCTATTTCTGCTCCTATTTCTTAGATTCTTCTATCTTTCAAGTAATTTCCTTTGCACTGTCCAAAACCAAAAATTTCACAGCACTGTAGTAGTACCTCACAACACTAGGAGCAGCAAATATTTCCAAGTTTGGACCGTATTGACAAACCTCTTAAATTGCACAGCTAAACTGCTCAGTACTGCGGTGCTATAAGATTTACTGATAGTGGTAAAAGCACAAGAGTTGGTATTCTGAGCATTGCTGAACATATTGTAACTCTGTGGGTTTGGTTCACCATCTAGCGTGCTGATGGTCACATGATGCGATGATGACTAATTGTTGACTAATCATAGCAATCAATCTTAATTCACAACAGACTCAGACATGAGATAATCTATTGGCATAGTGTAGGTTAGATGGCTTTTGTTTTTTGACTTCCCATGTCGGTGCAACATCGTGGGCCGAAGGGCCTGTACTGCGCTGTATCTTTCTATGTTCTATGTTCCAAAAGGAAAACCCCAGTGGTGGAGGAATTTAGAAAACATAGACTGTGTCCTGGCTTTTGAGCACGGTGTCATGATGCACAACATGCCCATTTATGCTTTGATCGAAATGGGCAACACATAAACCTGATGCATCCACCTCATCTGAATGATTGTTGCATTGGCCTGTACAGCTCCACCATCCTTGCTTCTGTATAGTCTCTGTGAAGAGGACCCCAGCAGAGCTGCCTGCTTTTCTTAAAGGCAGGCTATACATTAACGGGAGCACATTATTACCGCAATGTAAATAATTGTGAAGTGAACACCAGGGCAGATACAGCAACATCATGGGCTGGATTTTACACAGAGGTGGTGGCCTCAACCCTCTTCACTTAGAATTTGGGGGTGAGTGCCTCTGCTTGGCTGGGTCACCCCAAGCTGATTTTATAGCCATTGGAGCACTAATTGTCTAGGGATGATTCTTCCACCCCTGCCTCCGAGAGCTATTGATCAATTAGATGGCTGGCAGCTCTCTAGTCTCAGCAGATCAACCAGGAGTGGCGGTCGGCCTCAGCTGTGGCTGCAGGTAGTCTCCTACATTAAGAAGCTACGAAGACCAGATTCAAAGGGAAGTGGGGGGGAGGGGGGTTCTGTGGGCCAATCTGGTAGGCCCCGGTGGTCTGAGTGCGGAGGACCAGGTTTCGGAGAGAAGGAGGTAACACACCCAAGGGAGTACCATGGGGAGGGGCCTCTAGTGCCCAAATAAGAGGGACCCCCCCACACCTGAGTCCACAAAGAAACCATCAGGTTTCACCACATGTATATGCACGTCCTGCCCCTGGAGGCCCTTACTTGGAATTTGGGATTGTGACATCACATCTGCCAATGCAGCTATGTGACTTCAGGATAGCGTCCATTCAATGGGATGGGCTTACATGTACCACTCTATTGCAGCAATGGCACATCAACAATGCAGCAAGTGGTCAGTGGCAGATTGCATGCAGAGGTGGGCCTTGAGTGCTGCTATGGCAAGTGGACTCTGATTGTTAAAGGTATGGACAATGCACCAGTTAATAGTGACTGACAGTTAACTGCCAAGCAATTGTTTGTCCACTCAATCAGGCGTAGTGTCTGAGGCTGCTCTGCTTCGTCGGGGAAATAGTCAACTAACTGTAGAACCTGCACCAACCGGGCCTACAGCCCCAGACCAGAGTGAGGAAGATGCTGCCAGTGTTCGTCAAGATCACCTTAGCCCTCAATTATGACATGTCAGAATACTCCCAGGCTGGAGCGAGCAACATCACCAACATCTCTCAGCTTGCCATGAATTGCTGCATCCAAGAGGTCTTTGAGGTCATGTATGCGAGGAGAGGGGATTTCATTGTTTTCTGTCTAATCAGAGAGAAGCAGGGGAGCGGGAATGTGGCTTTGCCAGGATAGTGTGATTCCCAATGTTGAAGGGAATCAGCGACTGCATGCACGTATGTCTGCGGGTGCCACATCTCACTGGGGAGATGCACCATAACCATAAAGGATTCCACTCCCTGAATGTGCAGTTGACGTGCAACCATGTGCAAACGTCATTTTGGTGAATGCTCGTTATTCTGGCAGAATCCCGAGTGCTTTTATCCAGTTCCAGGCAGTGAATCTTCAAGCCATCACAATAAACCAGAAAGTGGCTGATTAGCAACAAGGGCTACCCACTCTACAAGTTTGCCACCTGACAATAGGTGGGCAGGGCTCACACAATGAGAGCCATGCTGAGACCATAAAAGTATGGAGTTAACCATTGGTCTTATCAAACAACAGCTCCACCACCTAGACCATTCTGGAGAGCGTTCCAGTACTCATAATAATAATCTTTATTGTCACAAGTAGGCTTACAGTAACACTGCAGTGAAGTTACTGTGAAAATCCCCTAGTCGCCACATTCAGAATGTCCAAATTACCTAACAGCACGTCTTTCGGGACTTGTGGGAGGAAACTGGAGCACCCGGAGGAAACCCACAAAGACAGGGGGAGAACATGCAGACTCCAAACAGACTGTGACCCAAGCCGGGAATCGATCCTGAGACCCTATCGCTATGAAGCAACAGTGCTAACCACTGTGCTACCGTGTCACCCTGGGCGTATCTCCAAATTCCTACTGGTCTGTTGCATCCTACACAAACTAGCAATCATGAGGATGCAGCCCTCACCACCAGGCTTTTGGTGAGTAGCTCAGGAGGAATAAGAAGAGGAAGAGGGGGAAGGAAAAAGGATGAAGAGAGGAAGATGAAAGGACAAAGAGGTGGTGGCGTAGTGGTATTGACATTGGACTAGTAAACCAGAAACCCAGGGTAATACTCTGGGGACCCAGGTTCAAATCCCACCATTGCAGATGGTTAAATTTGAATTCAGTAGAATAAAATCTGGAATTAAAAATCTAATAATAGCCATGAAGCCATTGCCGATTGTTGTAAAAAAAAACTCTGGTTCACTGATATCCTTTAGGGAAGGAAATCTGCCCTGCTTTTCCTGGTCTGACCTACAGACCCACAGCAATGGGGTCTGCCCCCTCAAGGACAATTAGGGTTGGGCAATAAATACTGGCACAGCCTGCGACGCCCACATCCCATGACTGACTTTTTAAAAAAATGAAGGGATGATGAGGTCGGGGAGGAGGACAAGGGGAGGAGGATGAGGGAGGGAGGCAATTGGGACATTATCACTCCAGACAGACTGTTCATGAGAGGCTCTTCAGACTCTGACTCTCCAAGAACATGCTCAAATCACTGTTGCTCCTCAATTTCCCACCATTTCCCCCTCTGTTACAATTACAATGTCCTCAAATGCCAAAATCCTGAAATGAACGACTCTATAAAACAATGATCCCATCGCATTTTTATTCCAACAACACTTCCATCTCAACTATTCAGCTTTTTACTTTCTCTTGCACGTGTCATTACCTGCCCTAGAGTTCTGACTTTATATTTGCTAACGGCATTACATCAAGCATGCGTGGGCTAATTGTGATTCCCAAGCTTGCAAATGAGCTTTACCCAATTTAGCCCTGTGCCTCGGTACCAGAGTTTGTATATTCTTCTATAACATCTCCTTCGGTCCACCTCCACCCAAACTAAAGACATTCCAAGTAAAGCAAGCGTTGCTCAGACATGCCTTTCCTGAATGTTAACTGTAGTTCACCTGCTCTGACAGGTAACACAAAGCAAACTTTATCTCCTAAAATAAGTGACCGTCAGCAGGCTGCTGAATTTTAAATGGAGAATCTCTTCCTTGGAAATCTCACTCCCCAACTCCCTCCAACACAATGCTTAAACTGATACAAGTGGAAATGTTTTTTTTCAGGATCTATTTCACCTCGGGAGGAGTTATAATTGTTAATTTGTGTAGAATAATGCTCGCTGGACATTTGGATTTAGAATGAGACCCACAGAGGTTCAGGAATGTCACTGAGTAATGCTGTCTTTGGCCGGATGTCTTCTGTTGCTGGCAAACAATATTGAAATACTCATACTGTATGCCTTTGATCTTTTCAGATTACCCTGGACATTGGGCAAACAGAAGAAAACGGGGCCGCATGGATCAGTCTGCAAGGGCCTGGTTCGCCATCAGTAACATGCTGGGTTGATATTTTGGCGTGTGAATATGTAGCACCAACATCAGTCAAATATCAGTTATTTCCTTGATTGCGTTCTGACTTTGGATCGCGCACAGGAAATAATTTGTAGTACAGTACTCACTGTGTTTAGTTGCAGTTCATTTCAATTTAAAGCCTCTCATATGCAGGCAGTAAACAAGTTTGCTTTCTAGACTTGACAGTAATGCCACCTGATTTTTGGTGTAAAACATCCAATTTGTCAAATAGGACTCACCAGCCGTAAATCCTTGGAAAACAGCTTTGTAAACCACTGGTTAAACGCCAAGGCTGCCACACTCAATGCCACATCTCTGCCAGACAGAAAAGTTAGTCATGTTTATTCAAGATAATAAACATCATTATGTATATTTAGAAAAGCAGAATGAATACGATCATTTCATTTCAGGCTTGGGGGATTTTTGGTAAGGTTTTCTTTCTGCTTGGTTTTCCTGCTCTCTTTACTCCTTTTGCTGGTACTCATGAGGGATCTGAGAATGGACGACCATAACTCTTCTTCTGGTTTTTCTCCCTCCCTCTAGAGAGTGACCTGTGATTTCCTACAACCTTCTCCATCCCAAGGGCAGAAGTAACTCCTCCAATGATGGAACTACCCATATCAACCTTTAGAAGGACCTGGATAACATATAACCATAGGATGATAAATAGTAGATAATGTTCTGAATGATGATTGCAACAAAAGCAAACTATTCCTCCTTGTTTTTTTTTAGATCTGCCTGCAGCCTTTGCCTGTTCCAGTTTTATCTATCTCATCATGTCTAGACTACCGGGAGCAATTCTCCGAGGCTGCTAGCCCCAGCCAAGATTCGTGGTGTGCCGTTGAATCGGGCAAGAGGGGCAAATCGGATTCTCGCTGGGTGTCAAACCATTTGCAAGTCTCCCGGCCACCAGCCAATCTACATACATTTATATATAATTACCGGTGTTTGCTCCCGACCCGCCAGCTGGAAGTCCCATGGAGCCAATCTCTCCTGGTCCTAACAAGTGGGGACCAGGCACCTTGGACTCCAAAGAGAGCAAGGGGGTACCCTTTCTACACTTACCTCCAGGGTGCTGGGGAGTGTCCTTCAGGGAGATGGAGGTCAGAGGGAGCTCGCGCTGGGCTGGAGTAGCTCAGGTGGGGTATCTTTCCCAGGATGGGAGTCATATGGCAGGCCTTCCCTATGTAGCTTTGGAAATCATTCACCTCTCTTTCAGCATGTCAAGCTGTAGTTAAAAGTCTTCCCTCTGATGTGTTGTAACCCTTTGATGTCTCTCCCTGCACATCAAGTTCAAAGATCTGACAGATGAAGGTGGAAGTCTTCCCTCTGCAGCCTGGAAACCCTTTGATGCCTCTCCCAGCATGTCAAGTTCAAAGATCTGTCAGATGAAGGTAAAAGTCTTCCCTTTGATGTATTGGAAAACTTTTAAATGCTTTTTTTTTTGGTCAATTTCATTCCCCTTTAACCTTTTCAAGCCTCCGGATATGCTGTGAAGACTAAAAGCTATGAGCTGCATTGTTTACATTTAATTTCATGGTTTATTACCTTTTACAGGCCTCTTGATTGACAGGTCCCAGCTATTTCAAAGGAGGGTAACCGTTGTTTCTTTTTATTGCTCTTCACGGTCCATTAACTCTGAAGTGCTTCCTCTTTTGAACAGGTATTGTTTCTAACCACAGTTTGTTTTTAAAAAGGGCTGTGTCTTTGTTCGAAAGGGCTTCCTGGAAAGACTAGGCACCCAATCTAAGTGCTTCTCCCACACCTGGTCTGTAGAGAGGGTACTAACTCCCTTGCCCTATCTCAGAGTCCATGGCGTCAGGTTGGCACTGCCAAGTGGCGGGCCTGAAGGAGGAATGGGATGGCATTTGGAGAGCCCTTAACAGGGTGTCGCTCACTTGGGGGCATGGTTCTCTTGCCAGCAATTTGAAGGGGAGGAGGGCCTTGCCAGCAATTGGAGGCGGGGGGGGTGGGGTGGTGGCAGCACTGTTATTCTGAGATTGCTGCACCCGATCTCTGAGCAGCGGGACCTGTCAGCAAGTTTAGGCTCCATACGTCTCAACCCGTGCCGCTCCAAAAATGTTCCCGAGTGCTGTTGAATAATACCTGACTAGCGCTGCCAGGGCGAGTGGGAAATGCACCAATTTTCTCACTGGTGGCAGCACTTGTTTTTATTCAGAGAATCAGGGTCATCGTTTACAGTGACTTATTTTCCTGCTCCCACATGGTTACCTCTGGTGTTCCCCAAAGGTCTATCCTTGGTCCTCTCCTGCTTCTCATCTACGTGCTGCCCCTCAACATCATCTGAAGGCGCAGTGTTAGTTTTCACTGACAGCACCCAGCTTTACGTCATCACCACTTCTCGTGACTCTTCCACTGTTACTAGCTCTGTAAAATCGCTCATCTTCAGCCCCTGTCTCAGATCATCTGCTCCTGAAACCCTCATTCATGACTTAGTTACCTTTCGACTCAACTATGTGACTTTCTGTCATATATGTTTTATAATGTTCCTGTGAACGCCTTGGGACATTTCGTCAGATTCAAGGGGTTCTATAAATATGTTGTTGTTGCTCGCACAACATTAGTGCCAGTGAATTGCCATCACATCCATGATAGCACTCAGTCATAAAGAATGGCCAGTGGAGGGTAGCCAGCATCAATGGAACTGTATCAACAACAAGAGTAGCTTCAAGAACAAATGGGTGGGGGGGGAATTAAAACTATTCAAATAACGATCTGGGGCGTCATTCTCCGACCCCCAGAGGGTCGGAGAATGGCCGTTGGCCGCCGTGAATCCCGCCCCCGCCGAAGTCTCCGAAGGGAGAAAAGTCAGCGGGGCGTTAATGTCGCCGCTGCCGCGGAGAATGTCACGGGTCTGCGCAAGGCAGCCGATTTTCGGCCTGCCGATATTCTCCCTTCCGGATGGGCCGAAGTCCCGTCGACGTGATGACCGTTCATGTCGACGTGAATCAAACCTCCTTTTCATCGGCGTGACCCGGTGCTCCAGGCTCACGCCGACCAGCGTGGAGGTGAGTGACGGCCTGGGGGGTTGGCTCTGGGCAGGAAATGGTGTGGCCGCAGTCTGATTGCGTGAGGAGAGGTGTGTCTCGGGTTGTGTGTGTGTGTGTGCGGCGGGGGGGGGGGGGGGGGGGGGGGGGGGGGGAGTAGGCTGGGCTCCGGGGGAGTGCCGGGAGGGGGGTCCGTGCCGGGGTGGAGGTTGGGGGTTGGGCGGGGTCCGTGCTGGGGTGGAGGTTTGGGGGGGTCCGTGCCGGGGTGGAGGTTGGGGGGGGGTCCGTGCTGGGGTGGAGGTTGGTGGTTGGGGGGGGTCCGTGCTGGGGTGGAGGTTGGGGGGGGTCCGTGCCGGGGTGGAGGTTGGGTGGGGGTCCATGCTGGGGTGGAGGTTGGGGGTTGGGGGGGGGTCCGTGCTGGGGTGGAGGTTGGGGGTTGGGGGGGGTCCGTGCTGGGGTGGAGGTTGGGGGGGTCCGTGCCGGGGTGGAGGTTGGGGGGGGGGGTCCGCGCTGGGGTGGAGGTTGGGGGTTGGGGGGGGGGTCCGTGCTGGGGTAGAGGTTGGGGGTTGGGGGGGGGTCCGTGCTGGGGTGGAGGTTGGGGGGGTCCGTGCCGGGGTGGAGGTTGGAGGGGGTCCGTGCTGGGGTGGAGGTTGGGGGTTGGGGGGGGGTCCGTGCTGGGGTGGAGCTTGGGGGTTGGGGGGGGTCCGTGCTGGGGTGGAGGTTGGGGGGGGTCCGTGCCGAGGAGGGGGATGGGAGGGCAAGTGAGTTGGTCCACCTGGCCAGGTGCCAGCCTCCAACAGGTCAGACAGGGAGGAAGGCGTCGAGCGAGGGAACCGTGGTTTACCAAGGAAGTGGAATCTCTTGTTAAGAGGAAGAAGGAGGCCTATGTGAAGATGAAGTGTGAAGTTTCGGTTGGGGCGATGGATAGTTACAAGGTAGCGAGGAAGGATCTAAAGAGAGAGCTAAGACGAGCAAGGAGGGGACATGAGAAGTATTTGGCAGGAAGGATCAAAGAAAACCCAAAAGCTTTCTATAGGTATGTCAGGAATAAGCGAATGACTAGGGAAAGAGTAGGACCAGTCAAGGACAGGGATGGGAAATTGTGTGTGGAGTCTGAAGAGATAGGCGAGATACTAAATGAATATTTTTCGTCAGTATTCACTCAGGAAAAAGATAATGTTGTGGATGAGAATGCTGAGCCCCAGGCTAATAGAATAGATGGCATTGAGGTACGTAGGGCAGAGGTGTTGGCAATTCTGGACAGGCTGAAAATAGATAAGTCCCCGGGACCTGATGGGATTTATCCTAGGATTCTATGGGAGGCCAGGGAAGAGATTGCTGGACCTTTGGCTTTGATTTTTATGTCATCATTGGCTACAGGAATAGTGCCAGAGGACTGGAGGACAGCAAATGTGGTCCCTTTGTTCAAAAAGGGGAGCAGAGACAACCCGGCAACTATAGGCCGGTGAGCCTCACGTCTGTAGTGGGTAAAGTCTTGGAGGGGATTGTAAGAGACAAGATTTATAATCATCTAGATAGGAATAATATGATCAGGGATAGTCAGCATGGCTTTGTGAAGGGTAGGTCATGCCTCACAAACCTTATTGAGTTCTTTGAGAAGGTGACTGAACAGGTAGACGAGGGTAGAGCAGTTGATGTGGTGTATATGGATTTCAGCAAAGCGTTTGATAAGGTTCCCCACGGTAGGCTATTGCAAAAAATACGGAGGCTGGGGATTGAGGGTGATTTAGAGATGTGGATCAGAAATTGGCTAGCTGAAAGAAGACAGAGGGTGGTGGTTGATGGGAAATGTTCAGAATGGAGTACAGTCACAAGTGGAGTACCACAAGGATCTGTTCTGGGGCCGTTGCTGTTTGTCATTTTTATCAATGACCTAGAGGAAGGCGCAGAAGGGTGGGTGAGTAAATTTGCAGACGATACTAAAGTCGGTGGTGTTGTCGATAGTGTGGAAGGATGTAGCAGATTACAGAGGGATATAGATAAGCTGCAGAGCTGGGCCGAGAGGTGGCAAATGGAGTTTAATGTAGAGAAGTGTGAGGTGATTCACTTTGGAAGGAATAACAGGAATGCGGAATATTTGGCTAATGGTAAAGTTCTTGAAAGTGTGGATGAGCAGAGGGATCTAGGTGTCCATGTACATAGATCCCTGAAAGTTGCCACCCAGGTTGATAGGGTTGTGAAGAAGGCCTATGGAGTGTTGGCCTTTATTGGTAGAGGGATTGAGTTCCGGAGTCGGGAGGTCATGTTGCAGCTGTACAGAACTCTGGTACGGCCGCATTTGGAGTATTGCGTACAGTTCTGGTCACCGCATTATAGGAAGGACGTGGAGGCTTTGGAGCGGGTGCAGAGGAGATTTACCAGGATGTTGCCTGGTATGGAGGGAAAATCTTACGAGGAAAGGCTGATGGACTTGAGGTTGTTTTCGTTGGAGAGAAGAAGGTTAAGAGGAGACTTAATAGAGGCATACAAAATGATCAGGGGGTTGGATAGGGTGGACAGTGAGAGCCTTCTCCCGCGGATGGATATGGCTGGCACGAGGGGACATAACTTTAAACTGAGGGGTAATAGATATAGGACAGAGGTCAGAGGTAGGTTCTTTACGCAAAGAGTAGTGAGGCCGTGGAATGCCCTACCTGCTACAGTAGTGAACTCGCCAACATTGAGGGCATTTAAAAGTTTATTGGATAAACATATGGATGATAATGGCATAGTGTAGGTTGGATGGCTTTTGTTTCGGTGCAACATCGTGGGCCGAAGGGCCTGTACTGCGCTGTATTGTTCTATGTTCTATGTTCTAGTTGGACCCATGCGGTCCATGCCACCTGGCTGGGGGGAGGAGGGGATATGGGCAATGATGACATGTCGTCGTTCCCCTCCCCCCCACCAGGCCGTCATGTTTTCAGATCATCCAGCGATGTTGGCCGCCGTGGTGGCAGCCGCTCATGTCTATGTTGCCCTGGATGAGGAGGAGGAGGAGCGTGCCAGAGAGGCGGCGCAGGCTGCCGCAGAGGGGCAGGCGGCAGCCGCCCAGGCTGGAGGGACACCTGACCGACAGGACGAGGAGGGGGAGGAGGACGTCGCGGCCCCACGGCAAAGGAGGCACCCGAGGGCGCCCCGTGTGTACCGGCCCCGGCAGTCATACCAGGACCTCACGGACCGGGAATGCAGGAGGAGACTCCGGATGAGCCGGGAAACCGTGGCACACATCTGCCACCTGCTGGCACACCTGTCACCGCGTGGCACTGGCAGGGGACACCCTCTCCCCGTGTCCGTCAAGGTTACGGTGGCCCTGAACTTTTATGCAACGGGGTCATTCCAGGCACCGAGTGGGGACCTGTCCGGCATATCGCAGACATCGGTGCACCGGTGCATCCGGGCAGTGACAGATGCCCTATATGCCATGGCGCACCGCTACATCCGCTTCCCCGTGGACCGGGTCAGCCAAGATGCCCGGGCCGTGGGCTTCTCTGCCGTGGCCGGGTTCCCCATGGTCCAGGGCGCGATTGATGGGATGCACGTCGCCGTGCGGCCACCTGCAGATAACAGGGCCGTGTTCACTAATAGGAAGGGGACCTATTCGATGAACGTACAGGTGGTCTGCGACCACCGCATGATGATCCTGCACGTCTGCGCCCGTCACCCAGGCAGTGTACACGACTCATTTGTGTTGTCGCGGTCATCCATCCCCGGCATGTACGAGGGACGCCATCCCCGGCTGAGGGGCTGGTTGCTGGGCGACAGGGGCTACCCATTGCGATCGTGGCTGATGACGCCTATACGGAGGCCACGCAATGAGGCGGAGAACCGCTACAATGATGCCCATGTAGCGACAAGGGGAGTGATCGAGAGGTGCTTTGGCGTGCTGAAGATGCGTTTCAGGTGCCTGGACCTCTCTGGGGGCGCCCTCCAGTATCGGTCAGATAGGGTCGGCCGCATCATTGTGGTGTGCTGCGTCCTGCACAACATAGCCCAGCAGAGGGGCGATGTGCCGCAGGCAGAGGAGGGCGGAGTGGAGGAGCAGCAGGAAGAGGCGCAGTCCTCCCCAGATGAGGGGGATGGGGGCAATGGTCAGGGCAGACGGGGTAGACACAGGCGGGTGGCTGTCCACCGTTACCGGCTGGCCCAGCGGGCACGGGACAGACTGATAGACGCCCGCTTCACTGACTAGATGGGCGTGGGAATCGGGTAGTATGGCCACAGACCGCACACCATGGCAACAGCCGACCACCCACACCCCCCACCCATCCACCCACCCAGCACCCTCACCCCCCTCCCCAACCCCACCCACCCCACCCGCATGCACACCCCCCCCCCCCCCCATTGCCGATCCACCTGCGGCACAACGGGCCGGGCTCACACAGTTGCGGGTGGACGCGTGTCTATGGAGGATGATGACAACCCGCCCTGCGATGAGCTCCTGGCTCTACATCGTTGGACTATGTCTGACCCATGGCCACAGTACCACCATCCACCCGGACCATCCCTGCATGCGGCTGTGACACTGCAGCGCACGGTCCCGTCCTCTGCCCGGGGGATGTTGATGGCGGCCCAGGGGGAAGGGGGCAGACTCACCTGGGGCTGAGGTAAGACCACCCCTCACACACACACTTGCGCTCAATGTACATGACACCCCCGCACACTTTGGACAGAGCACAAAGGCAGCTTCGGTAGGTGTAACATTGACTTTAATAACGAAAGGAGTTCATGCACGTGCCCTAGCACCTAAAACTCATCTGTGCCCTGCACCCGTGCCATCTTACTCAGTGTCTAATTGTTTGGCCTTACGGGCCCTTTGACTACGTCTACGTGGTTCCCCAGACGGTACAGCAGAACTGGAGGTGGACTCCTGTGATTCCTGCCCTCTGACACTGGATCCCTTTGGCGGCCGTTTCCTGGGGCGTCCTGGCCTAGATGGGCCAGGCTGTGGCCCGGGCGACTGGGATGGCGAGCTGCCAGCCTGTCCTGCCCGTTGCCCACCCGATGCACCTGGGACGGAAGGGGGGGGAGTCCGAGGTGTCGCGGTGTACCGGGACCTCCCCTATAGAGGGAGCCGGGACGGACCACACCACCTCCTCCTCCCTCGGGGTGCCCGATGGCCCCCAGGCCTCTACATGGGTGGGGGATGCGAACGGACTGGCCATCCGACGCCCCCCCGACATCTGGCGCTGCCAGTCCTAGAGGCCCGTGCTGGTATCGACAGGGGTCTGCAGGTTTGCAGCCATGGAGCCCAGGGGGTTGGCAAACCCTGTCTGTGACAGTGCGACGCCGGCTCGCACATGGCCACTGGCGCCGATGCCCTCAGCGATGGCCTGCTGAGACTGGGCCATGGCCTGCGGAGAGTGGGCCATGGCCTGCGGAGACTGGGCCATGGCCTGCAGAGACTGGGCCATGGCCTGCAGAGACTGGGCCATGGCCTGCTGAGACTGGGCCATGGCCTGCTGAGACTGGGCCATGGCCTGCTGAGACTGGGCCATGGCCTGCTGAGACTGGGCCACGGCCTGCAGAGACTGGGCTATGGCGTTGAGCGCCTCTGCCATCTGGCGCTGGCACTGGCTCATGGCCTCCTGTGAGAGGGCAGCCATTTCCTGGGCCACAGACGCCGCCTGCACGGAAGGCCCCAGACCTCGCAAACCGTTCCCCATGTCTGACACCGTCGCACCCATTGCCTCCACCGCGGACGCCACCCGTGCGGTGTCAGCCTGGGTGGCACGCATGACCGGCACCACTCCCAGCTCCTGGACGCGGGTGGACTCCTAAACCTGCGACCGCAGCCGCCGCAAGCCGCCCGTCACCCTCTTCGCTCGTCTCCGGGTCGGTGGTTGCATCGGATCTACGTGTGGGTGTGGTAACTACAGGAACCCGGGATCCATCTGGGCGGCAGATGTTCGCTTGGGCTGGGCTGCCCTCCGACCGCCCGGCTCCTCTGCTGCTCCTACCTCCACCTGCTGTACCGGGACGGCTGTGTTGTGCGCACCAGTGAGTGTACCAGACGCCTCATCACTAAAGTGCCCAACCGTGGTGAGTGTTTCTGCGATGGTGGAGGGTGTTGGTGACAGCAGTGGCGTTGTGTCGTGCTCTTCGTCCCACTCTGAGTCCATGGCACTTTGGGGTGGGGGTTCGTCTCCACTCATCCACTCTGACTCACTGTCCGGTATTTCGTCTTCCTGGGTAGTGCTGTCCCGGGTAGGGGTGTCCTGGGTAGTGCTGTCCCGGGTAGGTGTGTCCTGGGTAGTGGTGTCCTGGGTAGTGGTGTCCTGGCTCGGATGTGACGGGGGCCTGTGGCTGCCCCCCTCATCGCTGGGTGGTCGCTCCCGCACGTGACGGGGGTGTCGTCTCCCTGTTGCTCCAGGTCTCTCCGTCTCCCGTGGTCTCCGAGGGGCATCCTGCGGGCGTCGCATGCTGGAGGGTGCGGGTCTCTCCGTCTCCCGTGGTCTCCGAGGGGCATCCTGCGGGCGTCGCATGCTGGAGGGTCCGGGTCTCTCCGTCTCCCGTGGTCTCCGAGGGGCATCCTGCGGGCGTCGATGCTGGAGGGTCCGGGTCTCTCCGTCTCCCGTGGTCTCCGAGGGGCATCCTGCGGGCGTCGCATGCTGGAGGGTGCGGGTCTCTCCGTCTCCCGTGGTCTCCGAGGGGCATCCTGCGGGCGTCGCATGCTGGAGGGTCCGGGTCTCTCCGTCTCCCGTGGTCTCCGAGGGGCATCCTGCGGGCGCGATGCTGGAGGGTCCGGGTCTCTCCGTCTCCCGTGGTCTCCGAGGGGCATCCTGCGGGCGTCGCATGCTGGAGGGTGCGGGTCTCTCCGTCTCCCGTGGTCTCCGAGGGGCATCCTGCGGGCGTCGCATGCTGGAGGGTCCGGGTCTCTCCGTCTCCTGTGGTCTCCGAGGGGCATCCTGCGGGCGGTCTGCATCTGCGGGGATGGGTGCCTGGACGTTTGGTCCTGCGATACACAATGAAGCATGCATGGTTAGACATCAGGCAGTGATCAGGTGATACGGGGAGGGGGATATCGGGGACGGGGGATATGGGGGATATGGGGGAGGGGGGGATATGGGGGAGGGGGGATATGGGGGAGGGGGGGATATGGGGGAGGGGGGGATATGGGGGAGGGGGGATATGGGGGATATGGGGGGATATGGGGAGGGGGGAATATGGGGGAGGCTCACCCTGCCTGCTCTGACGAGGTCGTTCACCTTCTTGTGGCACTGGGTGCCTGTCCGTGGTGTCAGGGCCACAGCGGTGACGGCCTCTGCCACTTCCCTCCACAGACGCCGGCTGTGGCGTGGGGCAACTCTGCGGCCGTGCCCGGGATACAGGGCGTCCCTCCTCTGCTCCACCGCGTCCAGGAACGCCTCCACATCGCGTGACTCGAACCTCGGGGCTGAGCGGCGGCCAGCCATCAAGTCGGGTGTTGCGGTCGGCTGTTCCGGTCGGGTGGGGGGGAGCAGCGCGGCCTTATGAGCCGTCACACCGTGCAGCGCGTATGAAGCTGCACGGCGTGAACCACTGCGCAAGCGCGGATCCCGTTACGTCGCTGCTAGCCCATTTCGGGCCGGAGACTATCGACCCATTTTTCCGACGTGACGTAAGTCGGATTTGCGCCGTTTTTTGCGCCGATCGGCGGACTTTCCGCCGATAACGGAGAATTTCGCCCCAGGTGCAGGAAATATATTTTTGCACACCTTGTATCTTTGCTCATATCCTTATCGATTTAAATTATTTTTGATTCTAATCCCACGATAATGGACTACGTATGCCCAGTATCCACCTGCAGTCAATGGGACTCAATATAGGATGGGACAACACCACCCATTTTGAGCTACCAACAAAGACAAATTTGTACTCCTATTTCTGAGCTGATCGAGGTTGAGCCCATTGATAGAAACTTTTCTTTTAATTTTAGTTTACGCAAATGATTTGAAAGAAAGGAGTGGCCTGAACTCACCTCGAGTCCAAGTGGCTGAAATCTAGCAGATTAAACTCCTTGGTATTCTGGCTGTGGTAGATGGTGTCTACATCCTTGAGGGAGAAAAAAAAAAGAGAGAAGCCAGTTAACTGATCACATTTGAATCTTGTCACTAAAAGTCACAGTTCTCAAGGCAGACTAATTATGCACATCAGCTTCAAGAGAATTTACTTTTTAAAAGGTCATGTTGAAGACACCTGGGCTAAGAGAGATAAATTAGGAAGTTATAGACACATTCAGCAGTGGGAAAGTTACTCGGATCTGTTCTTCAGGACAGTCACTGAGCATTTGGACAAATATAAGTTGGGGTGGGATCCTCCAGGACGCGAGACCCGTGTTTCTTGGGCGCAAACCGTTCGCTGGTGCCCTTGTCAGGTGGAGGGGTGAGGGGGTGTTCCTGGGGGCCTCCCCGAGGTTTGGGGGTGGCAGGGAGGCAAAGTCTAAACTAGAAGAGAGAGATCGGGGCAGCTAGACAAAATGGCGTCCCAATCTGCGAGGAACCTTTCCTGCTGGGCTTGCCAGCAGGAAGTTACTCTAAGTGCGGCTTCAGCAGAGAGAAACTCCCCAAGGCCAAAATAACCGACAAAGGGCCATTGAATAATCATGATGCTCCCATGTGGTCGTCACCACTGTTTGTATAATAGTTGTATCAGAGGTAATAAGTTAAGGCTCCTGTACTACAGGTATGGGGGTAGATCCCTGCCTGCTGGCTCAGCCCAGTAGACGGAGTATAAATGTGTGTGCACACTGAACAGTCCCATTTCTGGTAGCAGCTGCAAGAGGCTAAACATCTCTCCTTAATAAAGCCTCGATTACTCTCTACTCTCGTCTCATCGTAATTGATAGTGCATCAATTTATTAAGCAGAGATATTGCAGCGATGAAACTGCGCATCAAGCCTAATCGCCTACAGCTGCACCCGCAAGCAGCCAACGCCACGTCGGCCTTCGACCACTGGCTCACTTGTTTCGAGAGCTACCTCCGTTCTGCAATGGACCAACCCTCGGACGCACAGAAGCTCCAGGTCCTTTACTCCCAGTGAGCTCCGATTTCCCCTTATCTGGGATGCGCCTACTTACACGGAAGCAATGGAGCTCCTGAAAGGACATTATATTCGTCCGATCAACAAACTGCACGCCAGGCACCTCCTGTCCACGAGACAGCAACTCCCCGGTGAGTCTTTAGACGATTTCTGGCATGTCCTGCACATCCTGGCGAGGAACGGTGATTGCCAGGCAGTTTTGGCAGTCGAACATACTGAACTTCTAATCAGGGACACTTTTGTTACGGGCATGGGGTCAGTGTACATCCGCCAGCGCCTATTAGAAGGGGGTACGCTCGACCTTGCGGCAACCAGGCAGCTCGCAAACTCACTGACTGTTGCCTCCCGTAACGTACAGTTGTACGCTCTCGACCGCATGGCACCCTCATGGACATCGTGGGCCCCACCAGCTTCCGCCCCCAGCCCACCCCAAGCCGGCAGCCAGCCAACCCCGGGGGGGGGGGCCCAAATGCTACTTCTGCGGTCAGACCAAACACCCCCAGCAGCGCTGCCCAGCGCGGAGTGTAAACTGCAAGGCCTGCGGAAAGAAAGGACATTTTGCTGCTGTATGCCAGGCCCGGTCGATCGCTGTAATTTCTAGGCCCAGCGTTCCTGCACCTCCCATGTGCGGCCTGTGGGCGCCGCCATCTTCCTCCCAGCAGACCACGTGCGGCCCGTGGGTGCTGCCATCTTTAACGCCGCCCGCCATGTGCGCCCCGTGGGTGCCGCCATCTTCGGCGCCATTTTGGACGGCACCTCAGGACCCCGGTTTATCGGGAACTTCGTCTGGCCGTTCATCGCCTGCCACCGCCGCCGACCAGCCCGGGGCCTACCAGCACCAGCCGCAGCTCGCCTCCATCACGCTCGACCAGTCCCGGCCTCACAACCTCACAACCGCGACAACGACGGTGAAAGTTGATAGGCACAAGACTTCCTGCCTTCTTGACTCCGGGAGCATGGAAAGTTTCATCCACCCCTCTACGGTAAGGCGCTGCTCCCTCGCGGTACACCCCGTGACCCAGAGAATCTCCCTGGCCTCCGGATCCCATTCCGTGGAAATCCGGGGGTACTGCATCGCCACCCTTACCGTCCCGGGCGTAGAGTTCAGCAACTTCCGACTCTACGTCCTCCCCAACCTCTGCGGTGCCCTGTTACTCGGCCTGGACTTCCAGTGCAACCTCCAGAGCCTAACTCTAAAATTCGGCAGACCTCTACCACCCCTTACTGTATGCGGCCTCACGACCCTTAAGGTCGACCCACCTTCCCTGTTTGTAAACCTCACCCCGGATTGCAAACCCGTCGCCACCAGGAGCAGGCGGTACAGTGCCCAGGGCAGGACCTTCATCAGGTCGGAGGTCCAGCGGCTGCTGCGGGAAGGTATAATTGAGGCCAGCAACAGCCCCCGGAGAGCCCAAGTGGTAGTAATAAAGACTGGGGAGAAACGCAGGATGGTTATTGACTACAGTCAGACCATCAATCGGTACACGCAGCTCGACGCGTACCCCCTCCCACGCATATCTGATATGGTCAATCAGATTGCACAGAACCGGGTCTTTTCTACAGTGGACGTGAAATCTGCCTACCACCAGCTCACCATCCGCAAGGCGGACCGCCTGTACACCGCGTTCGAAGCAGACGGCCGCCTTTACCACTTCATTAGGGTTCCCTTCGGCGTCACTAACGGGGTCTCGGTCTTCCAATGTGAGATGGACCGAATCGTTGACCGGTACGGGCTGTGGGCCACCTTCCTCATCAGCTGCCGCCATGACCAGCAGGACCACGGCGCTAACCTTTTCAAATTTCTCCACACCGCCAAACTCCTGAACCTCACGTACAATAAGGAGAAGTGCGTGTTCCGCACCAACCGCTTAGCCATCCTTGGCTACGTTGTGGAAAATGGAGTTCTAGTGCCCGACCCTGACCTCTTGCGCCCCCTCATGGAATTCCCACTCCCCCACTGCCCAAAGGCCCTGAAACGATGCCTGGGGATTTTCTCCTATTATGCCCAGTGGGTCCCTAATTATGCATGCAGTTATGTCCACCCACTCATCCACTCCACAGTTTTCCCCCTGACGGCTGAGGCCCACCAGGCCTCCAACCGTACCAAGGCTGACATCGCCAAGGCCACGATGCATGCGGTCGACGAGACCCTCCCCTTTCAGGTCGAGAGCGATGCATCGGACATCGCTCTGGCCGCCACCCTCAACCAGGCAGGCAGGCCCGTGGCATTCTTTTCCCGCACCCTCCATGCCTCCGAAATTCGGCACTCCTCTGTCGAAAAGGAGGCCCAAGCCATCGTAGAAGCTATGCGGCATTGGAGGCATTACCTGGCCGGCAGGAGATTCACTTTCCTCACTGACCAACGGTCAGTTGCCTTCATGTTTAATAATACACATGGGGCAAGATCAAAAATGATAAAATCTTAAGGTGGAGGATCGAGCTCTCCACCTACAATTACGAGATTTTGTATCGCCCTGGGAAGTTCAGCGAGCCCTCCGATGCCCTATCCCAAGGTACATGTGCCAGCGCACAAGTGGACCGACTCCGTGCCCTACACGATGGTCTCTGTCACCCAGGGGTCACCCGGTTCTTTCACTTCATAAAGGCCCGCAACCTGCCCTACTCCATTGAGGAGGTCAGGGCTGTCACCAGAGACTGCCAGGTCTGCGCGGAGTGCAAACTGCACTCCTACCGGCCAGACCGAGTGCACCTGGTGATGGCCTCCCGCTGCTTTGAACGCCTCAGCATGGACTTCAAAGGGCCCCTCCCCTCCACCGACCGAAACATGTACTTCCTGAACGTGGTCGATGAATACTCCAGATTCCCCTTCGCCATCCCATGCCCCGATATGACGTCTGCCACAGTCATTAAAGCACTCAACACCATCTTCGCCCTGTTCGGTTTCCCAGCTTGCGTCCACAGCGACCGGGGATCCTCCTTTATGAGTGATGAGCTGCGTCAGTTCCTGCTCAGCAAGGGCATTGCCTCGAGCAGGACGACCAGCTACAACCCCTGGGGAAACGGGCAGGTGGAGAGAGAGAATGGGACGGTCTGGAAGTCCTGCTGGCCCTGCGGTCTAAAAATCTCCCGGTCTCCTGCTGACAGGAGGTCCTCCCCGACGTGCTCCACTCCATCTGATCGCTACTCTGCACTGTGACTAATGAAACCCCCCATGAACATCTCCTTGCCTTCCCTAGGATGTCCACCTCCAGGGTTTCGCTCCCTACGTGGCTGGAAGCTCCAGGACCTGCCCTCCTCCACAAACACGTGTGGCTCCACAAGGCGGACCCGCTGGTTGAAAGGGTACAACTGCTGCATGCGAACCCGTAGTACGCCTACGTGACGTACCCCGACGGCCGCCAGGACACAGTCTCCCTCAGGGACCTGGCACCAGCTGGATCCCCACCCACGGCCCAACACCACCCGACACCCCCCCCTCCGATTGCCCCGGCGCCACCCACCCTCCCCCCAGCGCACCTCACTACAGCCCCCGCCCCAGGACGATCCGTCCTCCCACTTGTTCCACCCGGGGATGAAGATGAGGACAATACGCTCCCGGAGTCACAGGCGACCAAGTCGGCGTCTGCATCACCACCGGGACTGAGGCGCTCACAGCGGAGGATCAAGGCACCCGAGCGGCTAGATTTGTAAATTTTCACCAGACTGTAACCTTTAAGTACTCACAAACCTGTAAATAGTTTTCCACCATCCCCGCTGGACTCTTTTTGTAACAGGGGGTGAATGTGGTAGTCACCACTGTTTATATAATAGTTGTATTAGAGGTAGTACGGTAAGGCTCCTGTACTACAGGTAGGGGGGTAGATTCCTGCCTGCTGGCTCCGCCCAGTAGGCTGAGTATAAATGTGTGTGCACACCGAGCTGCTCCCATTTCTGGTAGCATCTGCAGGAGGCCACACATCTCTGCTTAATAAAGCATTGATTACTCTCTACTCTCGTCTCGTCGTAATTGATAGTGCATCACCCCGGAAAGTAGGGAGGTGGAAGTATTAGTCGCAATGGACGTGGAAAAAGCTTTTGACCGGGTTGAATGGGATTACTTATGGGAGGTTCTGGGGTGGTTCGGATTTGTGAGGGGCTTTATTGACTGGGTCAGGTTGCTGTACCAGGCGCCTGTGGCAAGTGTATGGACAAACAGGATGACTTTGGACTATTTTAGACTGCACCGAGGGACAAGACAGGGATGCCCCCTCTCCCCACTGATGTTTTCACTGGCTATAGAGCTGCTGGCAATTGCTCTGACAGCCTCTGGGGGCTGAAAGGGGCTGGTCCTCCTGAGGGGTGTGGGGGGGGGTGGGGGGGGGTGGAGCACAGAGCCTCGTTTTATGCGGATGATCTGCTCCTGTATGTTTCGGACCCAATTGAGGGGATGGAAGAAATCATGGGAATTTTAGGGGAATTTTGCCGGTTCTCGGGTATAAGCTTAATATGGGGAAGAGCGAGATGTTAGCGGTCCAGGTGAGGGGTCACGGGAGGCGACTGGGGGAACTGACGTTTAGATTGGTAGGCGACAGTTTCAGGTACCTAGGTATTCAGGTGGCGCGGGATTGGGACCAGCTACATAAATTGAACTTGGCTCGGTTGGTGGATCAGATGAAAGATGATTTCCGGAGATGGGATGCACTCCCGTTGTCTCTAGCTGGGAGAGTCCAAACGGTGAAAATGACGGTCTTCCCGAGATTCCTGTTTGCATTTCAATGTCCCCCCATCTTTATTCCACGGTCCTTTTTTAAGCGGGTCAATAAAGTTATTGCGGGCTTCGTGTGGGGGGGGGGGGGGGGGGCAAGTCCCCGCGAGTGAGGAGGGCAATGCTTGAGCGGAGTCGGGGAGAGGGCGAGCTGGCGCTGCCGAACTTTCGCAATTATTACTGGGCGGCTAACATAGCCATGATCAGGAAGTGGCTGGTGGGGGGCGAGTCGACATGAGTGCGTATGGAGGCGGCTTCATGCAAGGGCACAAGCCTGAGGGCGCTGGTAACAGCGCCTCTGCCGTTCCCGCTGGCGCGGTACTCCACCAGCCCCGTGGTGGTGGCAGCCCTGAGAGTCTGGGGGCAATGGAGGAGATATGTGGGACCAGTGGGAGCATTGGTCTAGTCCCCAATCTGCGATAATCACCGATTTGCCCCGGGGAGTATGGATGGGGGGTTCCGTATATGGCGGTGAGCGGGGATTGAGAGGATGGGGGACGTGTTTATAGAGGGGACCTTTCCGAGTATGAGGGCACTGGAGGAGAAGTTTGTATTGGTGAGGGGGAACAAATTCAGGTATCTGCAGGTGCGGGACTTTCTGCGTAGACAGGTATCAACCTTCCCGCTCCTACCGCGAAGGGGGATTCAGGACAGGGTAGTTTCCAGAGGGTGTGTAGGAGAAGGGAGCGTCTCAGACATTTACAAGGAACTTATTGGGTCGGAGGAGACGCAGACCAAGGAGCTGAAGCAAAAGTGGGAGGAGGAGCTGGGGGGAGAGATAGAGGAGGGCCTTTGGCGGATGCGTTGAGTAGAGTCAATGCAACCGCAACTTGTGCCAGGCTCAGCCTGATTCAATTCAAGGTCTTTCACCGGGCCCACATGACAGTGGACTGGATGAGCAGATTCTTTGGGGTGGAAGACAGGTGTGCAAAATGTGCAGGAGGACCAGTGAACCATGTCCACTTGTTCTGGGCATGTGCAAAGCTTAGGGGATTTTGGCAGGGGTTTGCTGATGTCATGTCCAAGGTATTAAAAACAAGGGTGGCATTGAGTCCAGAGGTGGCGATTTTCGGGGTGTCGGTAGACCGGGGAATCCAGGAGGCGAAAGAGGCAGATGTTCTGGCCTTTGTTCCCCTGGTAGCCCGGTGACGGATACTATTAGCTTGGAGGGACTCAAAGCCCCCGAAGTCGGAGACCTGGCTATCGGACATGGCTAGATTTCTCTGTTTGGAGAAAATCAAGTTCGCCTTATCAAAGATCATAGAATTTACAGTGCAGAAAGAGGCCATTCGGCCCATCGAGTCTGCACCAGCTCTTGGAAAGAGCACCCTACCCAAGGTCAACACCTCCACCCTATCCCCATAACCCAGTAACCCCCCACCCAACACTAAGGGCAATTTATCATGACCAATCCACCTAACCTTGAGAGGGTCACTGTTAGGGTTTGCCCGGAGGTGGCAACCGTTTGTCGACTTCTTCGCGGAAAATTAATTGTCAGCAGAGGTGGGGGAGGGCTGGGTTAGGTTAGTGTAGATTAGGGGGTTAATTAATGGTGGGACCTGTGGGGGAGGGAGGTGGCATTTGCACTATGTTTATATTCTCATGTATATTGCTGCTGTTACAATGCCAAAAAAACCCTCAATAAAATGTTTATTGAAAAAAAAAAGTGCCATTGAATAGCGGGGTTTTCTCGGCACTGCAGCCGCCGAGAAACATCCCACTAAACGTACCCAAAACCGCACATAAATATTTTTTCTGGTTAAATTGCGTCCATGTGGTCCTCCACCACTGCAAAACACGTGGCAGGTTGCGTGGAAAATGCCACCATGATTTCTACACCACAGTGGCCAATATTACTATTTTGGTTGGATTTCCCTCCAACTTGTAGCCACCCTTCAGATTGTGGAATATGCATTACTATAGACTGTTGGTTGTGGCTCAGCTGTGGGCTGGATTCTTCGACCACGCCCGCTGCAAGATCGCCACAGACGGGACAATGACCTACAAGGGTCCATTGATCTCGGCCGAGAATTTCCGGTGGCCGGGCGGGCCCGGATGAAAATTCCCGCCCTTTGAGCACAAGTCCCATCCCAGAAATTCAGCACAAAAATCAAGGCTGACACTTCACTTTAAGAAGGGGGTGAAGTTCGGGATGCTGTATCCAGCCCGTCTGTGGGTCACACATGAGGAACGGGACTTTTACTTTGAAACACCAGACAAATTATGGACTTCTATTAAAGGAATGAAGCTGGAGGCGAATTAAAAGACACTGAAGCCTTGGAGAAGTACTGTGGCGGCGGTTTGTTGTGCAGGATTGTATACATTTAAGTAGCGCCATGTGAAATAAGGGGCTGTGTAAATGGTTAAAGGTTTCTTTGTCTTGCAGGGAGCTGGTTAGAGGGGGGTGGGCTTTGAATTTGGTTCTGCTTTTTGGGTGATTTTTTATTTTAAGTGACTGTTTCTTCACTGTTTTTTTTCTGATGTTTGTTTACTGGGGAATGTGATGCTTTTAAAATGTTTATTCATGTGGGGGGAGATGGGAGAGAACAATAGGGACACAGACTGCTTGGTGCCAGGGGCGGGAGCTATCGAGTCAGCATGGGTCAGCAGACTCTCAGAAGCGCAATGGGGGGTGAGCAGGTGTTAAGCTGGAGCTTGACTTGGGGGATTGAGTTTCTAGTGTTGTTGCTAGGGGGGGGGGGGGAGGAAGGGGGGAGCTGCTTTGCTGACAGGGGAGGAACTGTTACAAGGGGATAAATGGGAGGTCGGGAACGGCGACTGCCCGAGTGGGGACTCGAGGAAGCGGAGGGCGCGAGCTCGAGGTTGGCCTAAAAAGGGTGATGGCTAGTCAGCGGCGGCGGGGGGAAGAGTTGGAAGCCCCCTGACCAGGCTGATCACATGGAACGTTAGAGGACTGAATGGGCCAGCCAAGAGGGCTCACGTGTTTGCGCATTTGAGGGGGCTGAAGGCGGACGTGGCAATGCTACAAGAGGCACACTTAAAGGTTACAGACCGGACGGGATTGAGGAAGGGGTGGGTCAGCCAAGTGTTCCACTCAGGACTGGGCTCAAAGACCAGGGTGGTAGCGATCTTGATCAGCAAACGAGTGGCATTCGAGGCAGGGAGAATCGTGTCAGACAGGGGGGTAGGTACATAATGGTGAGTGGGAAACTGGAGGGGTGCGGGTGGTACTCGTGAACATATATGCTCTGAATTGGGATGACGTGGAATTTTTGAGGCGGGTTTTAGGTAAGATCCCAGTCTTAGAGTCACATAACCTGATCATGGGAGGGGACTTCAATACAGTCATTGATCCGGAATTGGACCAGTCAAAATCCAGGACGGGGAGGAGGCCGGCTGCGGCAAAGGAATTGAAGGGTTTTATGGAACAGATGGGAGGAGTAGACCCATGGTGGTTTGCACGGTCGAGGACGAAGGAGTTTTCCTTTTTCTCGCATGTCCACAAGGTATACTCTCGCATCGACTGTTTTGATCTGAGCAGGGCGCTAATACCGAAGGCGGTGGATACTGAGTACTCGGCAATCGCAGTGTCGGATCATGCCCCGCATTGGGTGGATCTACGGGTTAGTGGGGAGAGAGGGCAACGCCCGCTTTGGAGAATGGATGTGGGTTTGTTGGCAGACGAAGCGAGCTGTGACGGGTTAGCAAGTCCATCCAGAACTACCTGGAAACAAACGATACGGGGGACGTCTCTGCAGCGGCATTCTGGGAAGCTTTGAAGGCAGTAGTCAGAGGGGAATTAATCTCGATACGGGCCCACAGAGAATAGGCGGAACAGGCTGAGAGGGATAGATTAGTGGAAGAGATACTCCAGGTGGACAGGAGATACTCGGAGGCCCCGGAGCGGGGCTACTGAGGGAGCGGCGGAGGTTACAGGTGGAGTTTGGGCTGTTGACCACAGGGAAAGCGATGGAACCGTTGAGGAAGACAAGGGGGGGCGATCTATGAGTACGGGGAAAAGAGGTGGCTGGGGAGATAGGTAAAGTAAATAGTAGAGGCGGTAATACTGTCCTGGACCTAGCGGGGGTAAACAAAGTGTTTGAGGACTTCTATAGTAAATTATATGAGTCGGAACCCCCGGCTGGGGTGGAGGGGTTGAGGCAGTTTTTGGACCAGTTGAGTGGAGGTGGACCTGGTGGAAGGGCTGGGAGCCCCAATTGAGGTTGAGGATATAATCAAGGGGCTGGAAGGCATGCAGTCGGGCAAGGTCCCGGTAGAATTCTATAAGACGTTTTCAGAGATATTGAGCCCACTGCTGGTGAAGACATTTAACGAAGCAAGAGAGAAGGGAGTCCTCCCCCTAACAATGTCGCAGGCCTCGATTTCATTGATCCTGAAACGGGAGAAGGATCCGGAGCAATGCGGATCATACAGGCCAATTTTTCTACTGAATGTGGATGCCAAACTGCTGGCTAAGATAATGGCCTCAAGAATAGAGGACTGCGTCCCGGGGGTGATAGGGGAAGACCAAATGGGATTTGTTAAGGGCAGGCAACTCAAGGCCAATGTTCGAAGGCTTCTTAATGTTATTATGATGCTCTCAGAAGGAGAGGAGGCAGAGGTGGTGGTAGCGATGAACACAGAGAAGGCTTTTGATCAGGTGGCGTGGAATTACCTGTGGGAGGCGCTGGGAAGGTTTGGGTTTGGTGAGGGCTTTATTGACTGGGTGCTGTTGCTCTATCAGGCACCAGTAGCGAGTGTGCGTACGAACCGGCTGAGGTCGGGGTACTTTAAACTACACTGAGGGATGAGGCAAGGATGCCCCCTCTCCCCGTTACTGTTTGCCCGGGCCATAGAGCCATTGGCCATGGTGTTAAGAGCCTCTAGGAACTGAAAAGGGCTGGAGCACCGGGTCTCGCTCTACACAGATGACCTGCTCTTGTACATTTCGGACCCATTGGAGGGGATGGGGGAAGTAATGCGAATCTTGGGGGAATTTGACAATTTTTTCAGGGTATAAATTGAACATGGGGAAAAGCGAGATGTTTGCGATCCAGGCAAGAGGACAGGAGAAGAGACTGGGAGAGCTGCCGCTTAGGAATGGTAGGGAAGAGCTTTCGATATCTGGGAATCCAGGTGGCCCGGGAATGGGAGGTACTGCACAAGTTAAACCTATCCCGGTTGATAGAACAAATGGAAGGGGACTTTAAGAGGTGGGACATGCTCCTGCTATCACTAGCGGGGAGGGTACAGACCCTGAAAATGACGGTCCTCCCCAGATTTCTATTTGTCTTTCAGTGCCTCCCCATCTTCATCTCTAAGGCCTTTTTCAAGCGGGTGAATGAGATTATTTTGGGCTTTGTGTGGGCGAGTAAAACCCCGCGAGTGAAGAAAGTGTTGCTGGAGCGCAGTCGGGGGGAGGGTGGGTTGGTGCTGCCAACCTTCTGCAATTACTACTGGGCGGCTAATATCGCCATGATTAGGAAGTGGGTAGTGGGGGAGGGGGCGGCATGGGAGCGGATGGAGGCGGCGTCATGTAAAGACACCAGTTTGGGAGCAGTAGTAATGGCACCTCTGCCATTCTCGCCGGCCCGATACTCCACAAGTCCGGTGGCAGTGGCGGCTCTGAGGATCTGGGGGCAATGGAGGAGATGTAAGAGAGCGGAGGGCGCATCAATTTGGACCCCGATTTATAATAACCACAGGTTTGTACCGGGTAAGCTAGATGGCGGGTTCCGGAGTTGGCAGAGGGCAGGAATTAGAAGGATGGGGGATCTATTTATAGATGGGAGCATGTCCCACCTCTTAAAGTCCCCTTCCATTTGTTCTATCAGCAGGGAATGGTTTTAGGTATTTGCAGACAACAGGTGCCGGCCTTTCCGCTGCTGCCACCAAGGGGGATACATGATAGAGTAGTTTCCAGTACCTGGGTAGGAGAGGGAAGGTATCAGATATTTACCAGGAGCTTTTGGAGGCGGAGCAAACCCCGGTGGAGGAGCTTAAGGGCAAGTGGGAGGGTGAGCTAGGAGGAGAGATAGAGGCGGTTCTATGGGCGGATGCCCTAGGTAGGGTTAATACCTCCTCATCATGTGCCAGGCTTAGCCAGATACATTTTAAGGTAGTCCACCGGGCACACATGACAGTGGCTAGGATGAGTAGGTTCTTTGGGGTAGAGGAGAGGTCTGCGAGGTGCGCGGGAAGCCCAGCAAATCATGTCCACATGTTTTGGGCATGCCCGAAGCTTAGAGGATTTTGGCAGGATTTTGCGAAGGCAATGTCCACGGTGCTAAAAACACGGGTGGTGCCGAGTCCGGAGGTAGCGATCTTTGGAGTGTCGGAAGATCTGGGAGTTCAGGGGGCGAAAGAGGCTGACGTCTTGGCCTTTGCCTCCCTGGTAACGCGAGACGGATCTTGTTAATGTGGAGGGACTCAAAGCCCCTGAGTGTAGAGACCTGGGTTATGACATGGCTGGGTTTCTCAGTCTCGGGAAAATAAAGTTTGCCTTAAGAGGGTCACTGTTAGGGTTCACCCGGAGGTGGCAGCCGTTCGTCGACTTTCTCGGGGAAAATTAAAATGTCAGCAGATGCAGTATTCCAAGGGGGGAAGGGGGCGGATTGTTGTTGAATGCTTGAGGTGCGTGAAGATTGGGCTGGAGGGGGGGGATGTTTATTTTACCATGTTGATGTCATTGTTTATGTTACTGTTGTAAAAATGTTCAAATACCTCATAAAATATTATTTAAAAAAAAGGCTGACACTTCAGTACAATATTGAGGGAGTGCTGCACTGTTGGAGATGCCATCTTTCAGATGGGATGTCAATCCAAGATCCCATTTGCCCTCTTACGTCGAGGTAAAATATCATATTGTATTACTTTGAAGAAAAACATGGAAGTGCCCTGGCCAATATTTATCCCTTATTTACCAGGATAAAAAACAAATTATCTAGTCATTATCACATGGCTTTTTGTGGAAGCTTGCGAGACACAGATTTGCTGCTATGTTTTCTACATTAGCAGAGTGACCATACCTCAAACAAGCATTTTGGGGTGTTATGTGGTCCTGATGAATGCTATATAAAAATACAAATAATTCCTTTTATATAGAACCATAAAATTCCTACAGTACAGAAGAAGGCCATTCGGCCCATCGTGTCTGCACTGAACCTCTGAAAGAACACCCTACCTAGGCCCACTTCCCCCGCCCTATCCCTGTAACGCCATCTAACCTGCAGATCCCTGGACACAATGGGGCAATTTAGCATGGCCAATCCACCTAACCTGCACATCTTTTGGAATTATGGTCTTGCCCTGTCTCAATCTGTAACAGACCCCAAGGAGTAATGTGGAAGAATAGTTTAACCCTTCATTCTCCAAGTTTCCCAACTTCCTTTCACTGTAACAAATTCCCCATTGGTCCGAAGGTACAACGGATTGTGGTGGTAATTAAATGGTGTACCATGCAGTGTTTGCATTTATATTGTGCCAACATGTACATCATCTTCATTCTCCTCACTTCCTCCACAACATGATCGCTGTACATTTGCATTTATTTATGCGGATCTGGTTGGTTTGTTAGAAATGCTTTTGTTTAATATAGACTTACCCACTGGATCTCTTCCTTGAAGGGAAACCCATTGTAATCGCACAACGCAGCGTAAGTCTCTGAATAGCCACCTGCAATTTAAATGGAACCGTGAGACTGGCTGGCCAGTCAGTAGTGCAGCATTTCATACTTGGAGGGATGTGGACTGCCTTTCACTGTTACAGTAACTTCCAGCACCCTCATCGTAGAGGTGGTAATGGTGGATAAAGTGGGCTTGATTGTCCATTGCAGCCAAGGGAAGTAAATCTATTTGATCTCTTCTCGTCTGTTTAACGAACATATTACTTAGTTCCATTCTGAAAATGTACGTTTCTGTAATGGAGACTGAGACCACGAATGCAGAGACACATGCTCATGTCGCTGGCCTCTTTACATCTTGTTTTTTTCCAGTTACGGAGGCATGATTAAGGTGGGACACAAATTATGCACTTTTATTCCACTCTCTTCAGTGAAGACATTTTAAATAAATTGCAGGAGGAAGATTTTTTTCAAGTACATATATGCTTTCAAGCCTCTATATCAGTAAAATAATGATAGTGTGTTGCAGCTTTAAAACTACGACTGGTTCAAACATTTTTAACATAAGGTAAGAATGCCTCTTGTTCTGCAATTCAAAAAGTCAAATTTTGCTTCAACGAGATGCCTACCTTTCCCAGGACACTTTCAAGCACTGTTCCATCAATGTTGGTTGACCCCTTTAATTCTTTCTTCTTTAACCTGTTAACTTTCCTTAATAAAGGCTGATGGGGTGGAAGAGAAATTTTCCCCAGCTGATATATATTGAGTTCAGTGCCTTGCCTGTGCTGTGTGTTACTCCTGAGATCAGCATGTGACCATGTCAAGGGTGTGAAAGGGGGATGGAGAGTGGCCATTCTACTTACTTCCATTCAGCTCCTAACTGCTCCCTTTGCATTACCCAACTTTTAGCTGCTTGAATTCCTGCCTCCAGTCAGCGCAGTAACTCTGCCCCAATGTCTGCTGCACTGACCAAGTGTACATCAGCAGTTTGGGCGAACAGGGATATGAATCTATGGCCATTCAGCACAGAGATTATTTTCTTTCAAATTCTCGGAATTTAGTTGGACATATATAATTTGTTGGGCCTTCTATATAGATGAACTGTTGGATCGGCAGAGGATTAGATCATTTACATACCACATGGCCCCTGATTAGCGTTGGTCTGTTCATCGAGTGCTGATGTGATTTTTTTGATTCTCTCTTGTAGCTCAGGGGAATTCTTCTTGAGTAGCTTTCTAAGAAAATGGATTTAAAAAGTGAAGGGATTCATTGTCTCAGTTTATGTCTCATTCAACCTCATCATTGGTAGCTAAGTGTTCTCTGAAATGATCAGATGTTGACATTAATTATTATTTGTAAAATAACAGGTGATTTGAATGCTATAAATTAATGAATCAAGCGCTAAGCAATTTGCAAAAATCAGTCAAAATTTTAGATTACTGTTTGCCACGACTAGGGGCTTTTCACAGTAACTTCATTGAAGCCTACTTGTGACAATAAGCGATTATTATTATTATTTTTTATCAATTGGTGATCCACTTTCCATAAGGTGCTGACACCTCACTTAAAGGGCATTATCAAATTCAGGGATTTTTAAAACCTTTTTGAACTGGGATGATCTGCTACTTGACCCTGGTTCTCAGCTAGGAGATAGGAGCGACAAAGAGGCCAACAGTATTTATCGGAGGGCCTGGTATCCTTTGCACCATTCAATTGACACCAATTTTTCTCCAGCAAGAAAGTGGAGTACAACATAGAACATACAGTGCAGAAGGAGGCCATTCGGCCCATCGAGTCTGCACCGACCCACTTAAGCCCTCACTTCCACCCTATCCCCGTAACCCAATAACCCCACCTAACCTTTTTGGTCACTAAGGGTATTTTATCATGGCCAATCCACCTAACCTGCACTGTGGGAGGAAACCGGAGCACCCGGAGGAAACCCACGCAGACACGAGGAGAACATGCAGACTCCGCACAGACAGTGACCCAACAGAGAATCAAACCTGGGACCCTGGCGCTGTGAAGCCACAGTGCTATCCACTTGTGCTACCGTGTTGCCCAAAGTGTGGAATACACCACCTTAAAAGGATAATATTCAGCTAAAATATTGTGAGCAGGTATCAAGTGAAATATGATTGAAGTGAAGACCATGGCACACCACATGTCTGGGACCGCAGGCAATTATCTCCCCATAGCAAATTAGCATAAATTTAACTACCAGTTCGAAAGTAGCCAGGCCCCTACACCATTTATTCCTCCTCTTGAATATATTATGGTACCTAACAACATGCACAGAAAACATTGGTTAAAATAAATGAAGTGGTGGACTAATTTATACCAGTGCTGGATAAAATATGATTTCTGGTGCCTAACAAATTAAACCCAGCTATCTTCCAGCCCATGGGGAAATGGGAAGGTGTCACTCTGCCTGCTTCTCTTCTGCAATCTTGTCTGAACCTGTATTGCTCTGAGGAAGCAGCATGTGTTCTTTTTTATTCATCCATGCGAGGTGGGTTTCGCTGTCTAGGCCGGCATTTATTGTCCATCCCTAATTGCCCTTGAGGAGGTGGTGGTGAGCTGCCTTCTTGAACCGCTGCAGTCCATGTGGTGCAGGTATGCCTACGGTGTTGTTACGAGGGAGTTCCAGGATTTTAATCCAGTGACAGTGAAGGAACGGCGATATATTTCCAAGTCAGGATGGTGTGTGACTTGGAGGGGAACTTCCAGGTGATGGTATTCCCATGTGTCTGCCACTGTGAAGATAATTTTATTATTTTTAATATTTTGGGGGTTTATTGTGTTATTCTGTGAAGCAGGCGGCTGTATGTGTGTGTGTCTGTGACTGATTTAATTACGCTGGGGACTGGATGTCTACAGGATGGAGGTCATTAAAAGGGTCAAGGTGTGAAAGGCAGGCACTCAAAATAAATATGATCAAGTTGAATTTGACATATGGACGATAAGGGAATAGTGTAGATGGGCTTTAGAGTGGTTTCACAGGTCGGCGCAACATCGAGGGCCGAA
Source organism: Scyliorhinus torazame (assembly GCF_047496885.1). NCBI lineage: Eukaryota > Metazoa > Chordata > Chondrichthyes > Carcharhiniformes > Scyliorhinidae > Scyliorhinus > Scyliorhinus torazame. The sequence goes on along the minus strand of NC_092716.1, from coordinate 83,364,981 downwards.
GGGCCTGTACTGCGCTGTAAGGTTCTATGATCTATGTTCTATAAGCAAATAAGCCAGGAGTAGAAATTTGCATTCGTGGATAAAAGAAAATTTGTTGTCTTCAGTTATTATATTTCAAAGGGAAATAAAAAGGGTTTACAACTTGGGAAATGTCCTTAAGGTCATAAAGGTCATGGTAGCACAGTGGTTAGTACTGTTGCTTCACAGCTCCAGGGTCCCAGGTTCGATTCCCGGCTTGGGTCACTGTCTGCATGTTCTCCCCATGTCTCCGTGGGTTTCCTCCGGGTGCTCCAGTTTCCTCCCGGTGCTCCAGTTTCCTCCCACAAGTCCCGAAAGACGTGCTGTTAGTGAATTGGACATTCTGAATTCTCCCTCTGTGTACCCGTACAGGCGCCGGAATGTGGCGACTAGGGGCTTTTCACAGTAACTTCATTACAGTGTTAATGTAAGCCTACTTGTGACAATAATAAAGATTATTATTATTATAAATAAACACGGCATGATTATTACATTCTATTTAGTGATGGGAGCTTACCCTGTTTGGAGGATTTGGAGGAGAAGTTCGAATTGCCGGGAGGAAATGGGTTTCAATGTCTTCAGATAAGCAATTTTGTGCGAAGGCAGGTTTCGACATTTCCGCTCCTACCGCCACAGGGGATACCGGGCAAGGTAATTTCTAGAACGGGGGTGGGGGAGGGGAAGGTTTTGGATATCAACAAAGAGCTTATGGAGTGGGAGGAAACCCAGATAGATGAACTAAAGGGGGGGGGGGGGGGGGGGGGGGGAGTGCTGGAAGATCCGGGAGTCCTGGGGGTGAGAGAGGCTGACGTTTTGGCCTTTGCCTCCTTGGTAGCCCAGAGACGGATATTGTTAACGTGGAGGGACTCAAAGCTCCAGAAATCAGAGGTTTGGGTTTGCGACATGGCTGGGTTTCTCAGACTTGAGAAAATTAGGTTCGCCCTGAGAGGGTCAACGTTGGGGTTCGTCCGGAGGTGACAGCCATTTATCGACCTCTTCGGGGATAGCTAAACTGCCAGCAGAGGCAAGAAGGGGGGGGGGGGGGGGTTAGACTACTTTTGTTTAGGGTAGGCGGGATTAGTGAGAGATGTTTTTTGCACAATGTTTGTATTTGTACCGTTTATTGTTATAAAATTATAAATGCCTTAATAAAATGTTTTATTTTTAAAAAGGTTTTCTTTTGTTCCCAAATGTTTTAACTTAATAATGCTGTTGATAGGTTCCTGCAGTGCATCTTGTAGATGGTGCACACTGCTGCAACTGTGCATCAGTGGTGGAGGGAGTGAATGTTTGTGAATGGGGTTGTCGGACACTCATCCAGGCAAGTGGAGAGTATTTCATTACACTCTTGACTTATAAAGTGTAAATTGTAGACAAGCTTTGGGGAGTGAGGAAGTGAGTTACTCGCTGCAGGATTCCTAGCCCCTGACTTGCTCTTCTTGCCAAGAGCATTTATAAAGCTAATCCAGTTCAGTTTCTGGTCATTGATAATCCCCAGGATGTTGATAGTGGGGGATTCAGTGATGCTCATGTCATTGAATGTCATGGGGCGATGGTTAGATTCTCTCATGTAGGAGATGGTCATTGTCTAACACATGCATGGCCTGAATGTTACTTGCCACTTGTTAGCCCAAGCCTGGATTTTGCCCAAGTCTTGCCCCATTTGTACATGGACTGACTCAGTAGCTGAGGAGTAGCGAATGGTGCTGAACATGTTCATCAGCAAGCATCCTCACATTTGACCTTATAATGGAAGGAAGGTCATTAATGAAGCAGCTGAAGATGACTGGGCCTAGGATACTACCCTGAGGAACACTAGCAATAATGTCCTGCAACTGAGATGACCCTGGCATAACACAAACTGAGCGTCAGTGAGCAGGATATTGCAAATCAAGCGCTGTTTCATCGCACTGTTGATGACCCCCTTCCATCATTTCATTGATGATCAAGAATTGACTGATGGAGCAGTATTTGGCCAGGTTGGATTTGTCCTTCTTTTGTATATAGGACATACCAGGGCAATTTTCCACAATTCCAGGTAGATGCCAGTGTTGTAGCTGCACTGGAACAGCTTGGCTAGGGCTGTGGCAAGTTCTGGAGCACAAACTTCAGTACTATTGGCGGAACATTGTCAATGCTCATAACCTTTTCAGTATCTAGTGCCTTCAGTCATTTTTTGATATCACATGGAGGGATGTAGAGCTTAAATGACCAGTGGGCATGGCAGGGAATTGAGTATCCAATAGGCACACACAATAACGGGTGTTATTTAGTTTTACAAATTTCCTTTTGATTGTATTGAAATCGGACTTTGTGCTTTTTAAAAATTCATTGTGCTTCTTCCCTAATACAAAGGGGCACGTGCAAATGTGTCGAGACTGAGACAAAATCAAATGTCATCTTTATGGATGAATGTTAAAGAGGCAACTGAAGCTCCACTTACTCTTCAAAATTCTTATTTAAATAAAAAAGTCAATGGCATCATCAGACAAGGTTACACACAAGTTACACACAAGTGGAAAATCAACTGTCATGAGGTGCCCAAAGAAGTCAGAAGCTACTGAGGTGTCAGAGAATAATTGTTGCTGAGACCTTGCGGGAAGAGACAACAAAAAGAATCAATCACAGTACACAATACTAACAATGCATCTTACCAGTATTAGACTGCTCTGGTATTTGGTACTTTATGGAGAATGGCTGATTAATTTGAATCTGAGATCCACAGCGTGGTCTGATAAAGAATTGTCAAAAACAAATGCATGGGATTTTTGAGATAGGTTTGCGAGCGCCGTCTTGTCAAACACAAATCGCCGATGCCAGCTGGCTGCCAGGAAAACACGATATTTAGGGGTTCTCCTGGGCAGTAACAGAGGGAGTTCAATAGGGAATCAGCTACATCCATCTGAAAATCCCTTATTACTGTTTTCAATTTCCATAAAGAAGTGGTGGCAAATAAGGTGGGAAGGCAGTGGCAAGGGGGAGTTGAAAATATCCATGCCTTCTAGTAGAAGTGGTTTGGGGATGTTGCTACTGCATGGTACTGTCAACAGCACCAGGAATTACACAAAATCAGCTGCAAGTTAAAAAAATCAACTCAGCAGCCTTTTCGAAGCAGGTTGATCATCCACCCATTTCACAGCCCAAGCATGTGGGGAGGGGGGGTGGCAGCTTTCTCACATGCTTTGCCTCCAGAGCAGTAGTTATCCACAGCCTCTTGATGTGACTCTTTGCTTCTCCTCATTTCATTTACATGACAGCACTGCTGCCAATATCAGGGGACTCCATCAACACCATCACCCTGTGTATCATAAATAGGTTTATAAACCCCAGAGTCTGTTCAAACATAGCACTGATGTGAAACACAAAACAGTGAAGAAAAGGCACAAAAACAATGCCTCCATTTGGGGGCTGACTTACCCTGGTGATGAATCTGGAAATATTTTTTTGAGTGAGGCAGTGACATGACTCACCACCTGCTCCAGATCTTCAAAGGACATGAGTTTCAGATGGTGCGAAAGTTTCTCGGTTTCTATGACAACCTGTGGTGAAAGGACAATTCACTCAATTCCCGTTTAATTGTTAACCAATTTACCAGTTCCCCCTTTCTTTGTAAAACTAAAATTCATTCTGGGATTTCAGAACAATACACATCATGGGCACAATTAATATAAATGGTAAACCTGTAACCGACAGCTGTATGGATAGATGTGTACAGAGATTAGCCATGTACCAATGTCCTTGATTTGTATATAACCCTTTCTAACCTCAATGATTGAAATCTAAAATGTCATCATCCTATATGCTATTGCCTGAGTAATATGCAGTTTCCTTTCACTGATTTCTTTCCACTTTCCTCGCCTCTTCTGATACCATTGACACCTTGCTTGGATCAACAGTCATTGGGTGTCTTGTTCAAGTCACCATCGTTTCTGGTGATTCTTGGGAAAAATTATTGATACCGTTTTTGACTGTGAAAGGGCATTACAGATGAGCCCACCCTCTTGCTCACCCAACATCGATAAATCCTTCTGGATGGTTTGCTGGGGAGCAATCAGGGATGGTGCATTGGTTAGTTTTCCTCTCCCAGCACAGGTAAATTGTAATGGCCCCACTGCTGCCCTGGCTAATATCAGTTAAATCAGCACAGCTCAAGTATGACTAAGGAATCATCCCAGTATGAATTGCTCAGCTATGCAATGAGCAAACTCACTGGGCTACCAAAGCAACAACAATGGCACCTGGGGCATCTCCCAGGCCATTAGTTGATGTGTTGGGTACTCTGGATCCGTGGAGACTGCGTTTACCTTAGCAGTAACATAGACAGGCTACCAACACTTGTAATAGTACAACTCTATTTTATTTAACTAAGCTGTTAAACATACTTGCACGGTGGGTCGACACTATGTTAGATTGACTGAAGACCTATGCCTAACCTGACCAGCCTATACTGCTAGCACATGGTGGATGTTTGTGGTACTGACTGCAGGCTCTGTCTGTCTCAGAGGCTGCATCCCGAATGAGCGGGAAAACTAGTGCCCTCTGTCTTTATAGTGACCGTGCCCTAGCTGGTGATTGGCTGCCGTGTTGTGTGTGTTGATTGGTCTTGCAGTGTGTCAGTCAGTGTGTGTCTCTGCACCATCATATACTGATGTGTATATTATGACATTAGTGACCCCTGGTTGGTTGGGGACAGGGCAGGATGGTACTCCGGCACTCCCGCTGGCATTGCCAGGGTGCCCTGGTGGCAGTGCCAGGCTGGCAGGGATACTGCCGGAAAGAGTGCCCGGTTGCCTACATGTCAGGTTGGCACTGCCAGGGATCAAGCTGGGGGGGGCTTAACAGGTGGAGGGGTGTTCCTGGGGCCTCACCGAAGTTGAGGGGTGGGGGAGGAGTCTGAAAGTGGTGGGCGGGGAAATCAGGGCAGCCAGACAAAATGGTGCCCCGATCTTCAAGGAGCCTTTCCTTCTGGACGCGCCAGCAAAAAGTGACTAAGTGCGGCCTCGGCGGAGAGAAGCTCCCAAGGCCAAACAAAATGCCAAAGTGCCGTTGAGTAGCGGGGTGTTTCTTGGCACTGTAGCCACCAAGAAACGCCCCGCTAAATGTGCCCAAAACAGGACATAGATTTTTTTCTGGTTAAATGACGCCCTTTGAATCTCTAATTTTTGACACAGTGGAAAAAATGTTGGATGTATGTTTTGAAATAAACGAACAACTTCTTCGAATATTTCACATTCTGAAACTTTTTGACCTGCTTTGAGCAGATATTGATATTGACCAATTTATGTTCTTTGCCTGTGCTTAATCTAAAACATGTTCAATTCACTGATGCGATATCTTACATGGCAGTTAAGTAACTGAACAATTTAGGACAGGAAGGTCCTGGGCTCAGTTATCAGACTGTGCGGAGTTAGCTGATCACTTCTACATGGAAATAGGGTGCCCTTGAGCTGATAAAGAAGAATAAAAGGTCAAGATTCCTCAAGCCTGAATAATATCCTGTTATTCTTGCTGGAATTGTGCCAACTGGGCATATAGAGTCTCCGTGACGGCGTGGACGCACCTGCTCCAAGCTCTGAGAGATCCCAGTCGGCGCCTGGAAGGAGCCTGTGGCGTAAAAGGGCGGCCGTCACCTTGACGGCCACCGGGAGTGGGTGTCCTCCCCGGTCTGGCAGATATGTTGCACTGTCTCCCTGCTCAGCTGGAGCCTTTGACGGCATGCCCAGTCCAGCAAGTCCTCGAATGACAGGCACTGCCGATACACACGAGGCTTCATGCGGTGCCTCCTTCGCACCTCTTCCTCCTCAGCCTGTTGGCCAGCCGGCTCTCCATCCTGGGTGATGTATTGCTTACTGTAATATATGTTACTCATTTGCTTCTTACCAAGATGCTCTTAAGCTCGATGTTGATTAATACTCGTCGTCCAATGAAAGCAAATAATTTATTGAGTAACTTAAACAAATAAACTGAGTTCTTTTATCTCCAATACTTTTACTAGTTATTAAATAAGCAAGGTTGAATAAGAATAAACTATGATTATCTACACTTGCACTCTGAGTAACTCTCTGCTTCTAGTCACTAGTCACAATGCACACAAAGAGGCGGGAACTCAGATCGAGTCTGTCTTTATACCCCTTGATGTGGAGATGCCGGCGTTGGACTGGGGTGAGCACAGTAAGAAGTCTTACAACACCAGGTTAAAGTCCAACAGGTTTGTTTCAAACACTAGCTTTTGGAGCGCTGCTCCTGTTCACCTGAGGAAGGAGCAGCGCTCTGAAAGCTAGTGACATCGAAACAAACCTGTTGGACTTTAACCTGGTGTTGTAAGACTTCTTACTTTATATCCCTTGTTAGTGCTGCCATCTAGTGATCACTTAGCTGTAATGACTATACTTTAACCCTTTGTATATGTACAGATATGCAGATCACTACACTGGGCAGCTGCCTCCTGTTTCTCTGGGGCCGCTCCACTGCTGCACGCTCCGCAGCTGCAACTACCTCCTCCTCGAGCAGCTACAGCTCATTCAGCTGCAGGGCATCCCCAGGGCTGCGACGACTAGCAGGAAGGCCACCATTGCTGGTTGAATTCCAATATCCATTGTCTGTGGGGTGAAAGGCCGATATGTTAGCATCGTACGTACCCCCATGCCCAACCAGGTCAAACGGGCTACATGTCTTACCCCCCCCTCCCCCCCCCCCCCATCCCCTAGGCCCTGTTGGTGGGGGCTGGGATTCAGGGGTGGTGGGTACATCTGCAGAACTAGCGGCCAAGGTGGGTGGTCAGTGTGGTGTGTCAGGTGGATGTACCTTTAAGAAATGAGTGTTTATCAAATAGCTGCAGTGATGTCAGTGTGTGGGTGCAGCTGGGCTGTCTGTCTTTCACTTTCGTTTTTGAACTGGCAGCTGCAGTGTGTTTTTGGTTCCGTTTTCAGAGGTGGATAGCAGCATTCAAAGCAAACAACTGTATAATGATCTCCCTCTCTACAAGCTAAAGAATGTCTCCAGATCATTGATGATTTCAAAGTAATACTTGTTTCTGTAGAGCATTTAAACCTGCTGTCTTTATTTTAAAAATGATTTAACTTATGGATGTTGTTTGGGAAGTTATTAAGGGTTACCTATAGAATATTGTATTTGGGAAAATATCAGTGTTTGTAGTTGATAAGATGTTTACTGTGTATTTATAAAATGTTAACTGGATTCATAGAATTATTTTTTTTTCGTTTTAAACACACTTTAGCTCTCACACCTTTGCACCACACCTGTAAAGTGGGCCCTTGTGCTCCCCATAACCAAAATCTATTTAGAGTTGTGGGTAAGGTGAACTCCATGATATACTTTGGGGTTCTCTAAACCCTGGCCCATAAAAATTGGGGGCTCGTGGGGTAAAAGTCTATCTTTCGTGATTGGCTTAGTGAACTTAAAGACAGTGAGGGGTGAGAATATTTGTGTTTGCTTTTCTGGTGTTGAATTCCAGTAAGTAGGGTGTGTGTTGTGGACAATGGCTCTTTCAGAGGCTCGGAAGTTTTTGGGGGTGGAGAAGGTCACATGCTGTACCTTACAAACGGAGAAAAAAAAAGGGCTTTTAGATTTGGCAAACACATTGCAGTTAGTGTTACCTGATGGCACACAAAAGTAAGAGGTACTTATGGCAGTAGCTGAGCATTTAAAATTGCCTGAGATACAGTTTGACTCATTAGAAATGGCACAAATTCAGTTACAAATCAAGCAACTTGAACATGAAAAAGAATTAAAGCAGCTTGAATACAAAATGAGAGAAAACGAGAGAGAAAGGGAGAAACAATTCGGGAAAAAAGAAAAGGTGAGAGAAGAAAGAAACAACGAAAGAATAGCCCTAGCAGAACAAAAAGAAAGAGAAAGAGAAGTATAGATCAGGTAAAAAAGAAAAAGAGAGAGAGGAAAGGGAAAAAGAGAGAGAGTTTGAACTTCAGAAAATGGCCATGAAACATGACAGTCAGTTAAAATTGGCAGATGTAAAGGGAAACCTACAGTTGGAGGTTAGTGATGAGGATAAAGACAAAGAGTGTCATAGTTGAAGGTTTGGTGGGGATCTATTTAAATATGTTCAAGCATTGCCAAGGTTTGATGAGAAGGAGGGAGAAGCCTTTTTCATTTCATTTGAGAAGGTAGCTAAACAAATGAAATGGCCACAGGACATGTGGGTATTGCTGATTCAAACAAAGTGGTAGGTAAGAATAGTGAAGTATTTGCATCACTATCAGAGGAGGTATCTGGGACGTATGAGGAAGTGAAAAAATCCATCTTAAATGCATATGAAGTAGTGCCTGAAACCTACAGACAAAGGTTTATAAATTTAAGGCAAGTACCTGGTCAAACATACATGGAGTTTGAAAGGATCAAACAGAGTAACTTTGATAGGTGGATAAGGGCTTTGAAAATAGACCAAATGTATGAAGCTCTCAGAGAAATTTTACTTTTGGAGGAGTTTAAAAATTCAATTCCTGATGTAGTGAGAACTCTTGTGGAAGAACAGAGGGTTAAAACTGCGAGGTTAGCAGCAGAAATGGCAAATGATTATGAATTAGTTCATAAATCAAAGCTTGGTGTCCGACAACATTTTCAGCCTGTGAGGGATAGAAACTGGGGAAAAGAGAAATACTCAAGTGGTAGAGGTAAAGGAGATCTGATGGGAGATAATAAGGAGAGTGTACCTCAGATTAAAAAAGAAACCCAGGAGGGTGAAAGAGAAATGAAAAGTTTCAAATGTTTTCACTGTAATAAACTAGGCCATGTAAAGTCATAGTGTTGGTGGTTGAAGAAAAGCACGGGGAAGGCTGATGTGGTAAAACAGGATAAGACAGTGGGGTTTGTTAAAGTGGTAAAGGAAAGCCCAAGTGAGGCGAAGGAGGTGCAAAAGATTGTACAGCCTGATCAAGAGGTGATTGATAAGATGGTGCCAGATCTCTTTGAAGAATTTACTTGTGTGGGTAAAGTTTACTCGTGTATCAGGTGGAGCAGGTAAAGAAGTCACAATTTTAAGAGATACGGGAGCTAGTCAATCTTTAATGGTAAGAGATGAGGAGTTATATAGTTTGGGAAGAATATTGACAGAAAAGGTGGTAATATGTGAAATTCGGGGTGAGAAGAGTAGTATTCCATTATATAAGGGAAGGTTGGAAAGTCCAGTGAAATGAAAATCGCTTATTGCCACAAGTAGGCTTCAAATGAAGTTACTATGAAAAGCCCCTAGTCGCCACATTCCAGCACCTGTTCGGGGAGGCTGGTATGGGAATTGAACTGTGCTGCTGGCCTGCCTTGGTCTGCTTTCAAAGCCAGCGATTTAGCCGTGTGCTAAACCAGCCCCTAAACTAGTGAAGAGTGGTGAAGTGGTAGTAGGAGTATCTTGTTCAGGAATACAGTTTATCTTTTTTTTTAACTAACAATTTTATTGAGGTATTTTTTGGCATTGTAAACAGTTACAGATAACAGAAATGTGCAAACATCAATATAAAACCAATACTTCAATCAAACCATATTGCACCTGCCCGCTCCTCTCCCCAAGACACTACCCGCCTATTTATCCCTCCTACTCTACTCAAATCTCTCCCCCGCCCCCCCTCGCTGACGCTCACTCTCCCGCGAAGAAGTCGATGAATGGTTGCCACCTTCGGGCGAACCCCAGTACAGATCGCCTCAAGACGAACTTAATTTTTTCCATACCCAGAAAACCTGACATGTCCGAAAGCCATAGTTCGGTCTTCAGGGGTTTTGAGTCCCTCCATGCCAGCAGTATCCGCCGCCGGGCTATTAGGGAAGCAAAGGCCAGAACTTCTGCCTCTTTCTCCCCCTGGACTCCCGGGTCTTCCGAAACCCCGAAAATTGCCACCCCTGGACTCATCACCACCCTTGTCTTCAGCATCCGGGACATGACCCCCGCAAATCCCTCCCAGTACCCCCTAAGCTTAGGACATGCCCAAAACATGTGAACATGGTTGGCTGGTCCTCCCGCGCATCTAGCACACTTGTCCTCTACCCCAAAGAATTTGCTCATCCGAGCTACCGTCATGTGGGCCCGGTGAACAACCTTAAATTGAATCAGGCCGAGCCTGGCACATGTTGCGGTTGAGTTTACCCTACTCAGGGCTTCCGCCCACAGCCCGTCCTCCATCACGCCGCCAAGCTCCTCCTCCAATTTGAGTTTCAGTTCCTGCGTCTGGGACTCTTCCCCCTTCATGAGCACCCTGTAGATATCCGAGACTCTACCCTCTCCTCCTTCTCCTCTAGAGACTATTCTGTCCTGGATCCCTATTGGCGGGAGGCGTGGGAAGGATGGGACCTGTCTGCGTACAAAGTCCCGCACCTGTAAGTACCTAAAGTCATTTCCCCTTACCAGCCCAAATTTCTCCTCCAAATCCCTCAAACTCGCAAAGCTCCCCTCCAGGAACATATCGCCCACCCTCCCCACCCCCACCCGCCGCTATGTTCGAAACCCCCCATCCATGTTCCCGGGGGCGAATCGATGGTTATCACATATTGGAGCCCAGATAGACGCATCCACCCCCCTACATGCCTCCTCCACTGGCCCCATATCCGCAGGGCCGCCCCCACTACCGGGCTGGTGGAGTACCTGGCCGGCGACAGCGGTAGGGGAGCCGTGACCAGGGCTGCCAAACTGATGCCCCTAAACGAAGCCGCCTCCACTCGCTTCCAGATAGACCCCGTACCCACCATTCACTTCCTTATCATGGCTATGTTAGCCGCCCAGTAGTAGTTGATCAGACTCGGCAATGCCAGTCCCCCCTCGCTGTGGCTCCTTTCAAGCATCGCCTTCTTCACCCGCGGGGATTTTCCCGTCCAGACAAAGCTCATGTTGATTTTGTCAGTCCTTTTGAAGAAGGACCGTGGGATAAAGATCGGGAGGCACTGGGAGATGAACAGAAATCTAGGGAGGATTGGCATCTTTACAGTCTGCACCCTCCCCGCCGGTGACAGCGGGAGTGCATCCCATCTCCGAAACTCCCTTTTCATTTGTTCCACCACTCTAGTCAAATTTAACTTATGCAACCTGCCCCAGTCCCGTGCCACCTGTATCCCCAAGTACCGGAAACTTTCCTCCACCAGCCTAAATGGCAGCACCTTCAGTCTATTCTCCTGGCCCCTTGCCTGCACCACAAACATCCCACTCTTGGCCATATTTAATTTGTACCCTGAAAACCGGCCGAACTTCCTCAAGGTTTCCAGTATATTTTCCATCCCGGCCAGTGGATCCGACATGTACAGGAGCAGGTCGTCCGCATAGAGAGAGACCCTATGGTCCACCACCCCCCTAGTCATTCCCTTCCACCCCTTTGCAGCTCTCAACGCCATCGCCAACAGCTCCATGGCCAGCAACAGCAACGGGGAGAGTGGGCACCCCTGTCTGGTCCTGCGGTGTAGTCTGAAATAATCTGACATTATCCTGTTCGTCCTAATGCTAGCTTTTGGGGCCTGGTACAATAGTCTGACCCAATTAACCAGTCCCTCCCCGAACCCAAACCATCCAAGCACCTCCCACAAATAGCCCCACTCCACCCGGTCGAAGGCCTTCTTAGCGTCCATTGCCACCACTACCTCCACCTCCTTGCCCGTCGGGGGCATCATGATCAGATTAAGCAATCTTCCCAGGTTAGCTGTCAGCTGCCTGCCTTTCACAAACTCTGTCTGATCGTCCCCAATCACCTCCGGTACGCAGTCCTCAATTCTAATTGCCTGAACCTTGGCCAGGAGCTTGGCATCCGCATTGATCAGGGAGATTGGCCCGTATAACCCGCAGGATTCCGGGTCCTTGGCCCGCTTCAATATCAGCGAGATGGTGGCTTGCGACATCGGCGGCGGCAGGGTCCCTCTGTCCCTTGCCTCATTAAAAACCCTTGTCAGGACCGGTCCCACTATCTCCGAGAACTTCTTGTAAAACTCTACTGGGTATCCATCCGGCCCCGGGGCTTTCCCCGACTGCACGGCCTTTAGGCCCCCCAATACCTCCTCCGCTTTAATCGGGGCCCCCAGCCCGTCCACTAGACCCTGCCTACTTTTGGGAAGGCTAGTCCATCCAGGAATCTTTTCATCTCCTCCGGCTCTTCCGGGGGTTCTGAAGTGTACAGCTTACCATAGAAGTCCTGAAATACCTTATTCAGTCCTGCCGGGTCCTCCACTCTGCTCCCCTTCCCATCAACCACTCTACTTATTTCCCTGGCTGCCTCCCTCTTCCTGAGTTGCTGCGCTAGCAATCTGCTGGCCTTCTCTCCATGCTCATACACCACTCCCCTTGCCTTCCTAAGTTGTTCCATGGCCCTACTCGTGGATAGCACCCCCAGTTCCGCCTGCAGTCTCCGTCTCTCCCTGAATAGGTCCTCCCCCGGGGAGCCCGCATGCTCCTCGTCTATCCGGTGAATTTCCCTAACCAATCTGTCCATTTCTGCTCTGTCAGCCCTATCCCTGTGAGGCCGAATTGAGATCAGCCCCCCCTCACTACTGCCTTCAGCGCCTCCCACAGGGTCGCTGCTGAAACCTCCCCTGTATCGTTCACCTGCAAGTAATTTTGTATACACTTCCGAAGTCTCTCACATATCCCCTCTTCCGACAACAGTCCTACGTGTAACCTCCATTGCGGGCGTTGGTAATTCTTTCCCCCCGACCTGCAGGTCCACCCAGTGCGTGGCATGGTCCGAGATAGTAATTGCCGATTATTCTGTATTCTTTACCTCCCCTTGACATATGGACAATAAGGGAATAGTGTAGATGGGCTTTAGAGTGGTTTCACAGGTCGGCGCAACATCGAGGGCCGAAGGGCCTGTACTGCGCTGTAATGTTCTAGGTTCTATGTTCCCCTACACAGTCCCTGCTCAAGATTAAAAAATCAATCTTAGAATATACTTTTTGAACATGCGAATAAAACGTGTAGCCCCCTTCCCGGCGGCTGTCTGGCTCTCCATGGGTCCACAGCCCCCATTTGCTCCATGAACCCTTTCAGCTCCCTTGCCATTACTGGGAGCCTACCCGTTCTGGGACATGACCGGTCCAGCCCCGGGTCAAGGACCGTATTAAAGTCCCCCCCCCCCCATTATCAACTTACGTGAGTCTAGGTCCGGGATCTTCCCCAGCACTCTTTTGATAAAGTCAACGTCGTCCCAGTTCGGCGCATATATGTTCACCAGATCCACTCTTCTCCCCTCCAGCTTGCCCCTTACCAGAAGGAATCTGCCTCCGCCTCAAATTGAACCCGCTTATTGATCATAATTGCTACCCCCCTGGACTTAGAATCCAAGTCCGAGTCGAAGACCTGGCTGATCCAGCCATTTCTTAGCCTAGTCTGGTCAGACACTTTCAGATGTGTCTCCTGCAACATAATTACGTCCGCCTTCAGAGCCCGCAAATGCGCGAACACACGTGCCCTTTTAACTGGCCCATTTAGTCCTCCGACATTCCAGGTGATCAGCCTGGTGGGGGGCACCCCCCCCCCCTCCGCCGGTCAGTCATAACCTTTCTTGGGCCCGCCTCCGGCCCATGCGCCGCGCCATTCTTGGCTCGCCTCTTGGCCGCCTCCACCCCCGACCTCCTTTCCATTACCTACTTCAGATCTCCCCCACATCAGCAAAATATCTCCTCCCCCCCCCCCAGCAACATCTCCCGATAACCCCACCCCTGCCAGCCACTGGCTGTATTCACACCCCCCACCTGACTCCCTTGACTAGCCAATCTGCTAGCCCGGTGACTCATCGCTCCAGCGCCCTCTTGTCTCACTCCCATTGTTTTCCCGACCTCATCTCCCCCTCCCCAGCACACCATCCCCCACTCCGACCCACTGGAGCAGTCTCACTAAAATGGGAAAGATCAAACAAGATGCAAACATCAAACAGCACTGCGAGGCTGCTCCAGGTACATACAGTTCCAGCTGTGTACACAGATAAGTGTTAACCCACGTCCCTTTCTGAGCACCAAAAAAAACCACCGCAATAACCCAGTACCCGTACATCCCCCATCCGAAACAAACATAAAAACCATTGACATAAATGAAACAAAAGCCCCCAACCAACATCTTTAATCCCCCTTGCTGACCGGCCACCCCTTTGTTACAATACAGGCTCCAGCGCACTCAGAGAGCCCAACAAAAGTTACCCACCACACCAGAGAAAAAAAGAGGGAGAAAAAAAAGCAACAGAAAAAAGGAAAAAGACCATACGCACAAAAAATACACCACAAGCCACCTTTAAAGCAGTAAACAGTCGACCGGCAGTCCAGGCACAGTAGGCGTCCCTTCAAACAGTAATTCTCGGACCCTAGCTTGCGTCCGTGGGTCCTTTTTTCGAGACCAGCCCCTGATCCCTCACAAAGTCCATTGCTTCTTCGGGCTCGGAGAAGTAGTGGTGTTGGCCCTGATGCGTAACACAAAGACAGGCCGGGAAGAGCAGACCAAACTTCACGTGCTTGTTGAACAACACCTCCTTAACTTGTTTAAAGGCTGCTCGCCGCCTGGCCACCTCCTGGCTTAGGTCCTGGTAAATGCGAAGGACACGGTTATTCCACATGCTGCTCTTAGCGCTCTTTGCCCACTGCAGCACCCGTTCCTTCTCCACAAACCTGTGGAACCTAACCACCATCGGACGGGGGGGACCCCCCGGATGCACCTGTCTCGCCTGTACTCTGTGTGCCCCCTCCAGCTTCTGCGGTCGAGGATTGGCTTCAGCCCCCATCAGCTGCATCAACAGGTCAGCCACAAACGCTGTGGCATCTACTCCCTCCGCCCCCTCCGGGAGGCCGATGATCCTCAGATTTTGTCTACGGGCTCTATTTTCCAGCTCCTCTACTCTGTCCAGCAGTTTTCTCTGTCTCTCCTTCAACCGGTCGACTTCTAGCGCAGCAATCGTCTGCGCGTCCACCTGCTCCTCCACCACCTCCCCCAGCTCCTTAACTTTTTCATCCTGGGCATCCAGTCACTGGTTCAGCTGATCCACTGCCTTCTGAAGTGGGTCCAAGTTATCCCGCTTCAACGACTCAAAACTGCTCTTTATCACCTGCAGCATATTTTCCAGCGCCTGCTGGATCGCCAGGTCTGAGGTCCGTAGGTCTGCCATCTTTGCTCCCGGCTCAGCTTCCCCTGCACCTTGCCTCTGTCCCTTCCTCTCCCATTTGCGCTGCTTTCTGCTCTCCCTTTCTGAAGTTCCATGCAGCTCTGCTCGCTCCTTAGCCCCCCCGTGGCCGTCCTTTCAGCGCTCCACAGTCCCGCAAAACCGGGGAACCAGGTCCTCAAATCCCACCGGAGTGAGAGCCCCCGAATGTGCGGCTCACTCACTCATTGCCGCTACCGGAAGTCGGAATACAGTTTATCTTGGGTAATGATATCGAGTGGGAGTGCTGTCTACTGTGGTTGATAAGCCAGTGGAAAATCAGACAACTGAAGTGTTGAAGGACGAATATCCTGGGATTTTTACGGATTGCGTAGTAACAAGGTCGCAAAGTCACAGGTTAAGACAAGAGGAGAAATCAAAGAGTGAAGATAAAGTTGAAGTTCAATTATCAGAAACAATTTTTGAGCAGATGGTTGGAAAAGACCAAGAACAGGTGGAGGATGAGGCGGATATTTTTAGTTAAGGAAAATTGGCGGAGTTACAACAGAAAGATATAGAAATAAAATGGATGTATCAGAAATCATACACGGAGGAGGAATCTGAGTGTATACCAGAATGTTATTACCGTAAAACTGATGTTTTGATGAGAAAATGGAGACCTTTACATATGCAGGCGGATGAGAAGTGGGCAGAAGTTCATCAAGTGGTATTGCCAGTACGGTATAGAAAGGAGGTGTTGAGAGTGGCACATGAGGTACCAGTGGCAGGTCATTTGGGAGTAAGGAAAATTCAAGCTAAAATCCAAAAACATTTTTATTGGCCTGGACTACATAATGATGTAGTTAAATTTTGTCTATCATGTCACACATGTCAAGTGATAGGAAAACCTCAAGCAGTGATAAAACCAGCATCCTTAGTACCCATTCCAGCATTTGAGGAATCTTTTACAAGGGTCTTAATTGATTGTGTAGGACCGCTTCCTAAAATGAAAAGTGGCAATCAATATCTTTTGATTATAATGGATGTGTCCACTAGGTTTCCAGAGGCCATTCCAGTACGTAATATTACAGCTGAAAAAATTGTGGAGGAGTTACTTAAATTCTTTAGTTGATATGGACTACCTACAGAAATATAATCGGATCAAGGATCAAATTTTACCTCAAGGTTATTCAAAGAAGTTATGGATAGCTTAGGAGTAAAACAATTTAAATCAACTGCATACCATCCAGAATCGCAGGCAGCATTAGAAAGGTGACATCAGACATTAAAGACAATGTTGAGGACTTATTGTCACGATTATCCAGAGGATGGGATAAAGGAATTCCATTCGTACTGTTTGCAATAAGGGATGCACTTAATGAGTCAACCAAATGCAGTCCTTTTGAACTAATTTTTGGTCATGAGGTTAAATTGATTAAGAAAAAAATTGGTGAGTGAGCAGTCAGAACTTACATTATTGGATTACGTGTCAAATTTTAGGGAACGATTAAATAGAGCAGGTGAATTGGCTCGACAACATTTAAAAGTTGCACAAAATGTGATGAAATGGGTAGCAGACAAGAAATCCAAAGTTCGTAGTTTTGCCAGTGGAGATAAAGTTTTAGTATTGTTACCAGTGGTAGGTGAACCTTTAAAAGTAAGGTTTTGTGGACCTTATCAGATTGAAAGGAAATTAAGTGAGGTGAATTCTGTGGTAAGAATGCCATATAGGAGTAAAACTCACCGAGTGTGTCATGTGAATATGCTTAAAAGGTACTTTCAAAGGGAAGGAGACAAAAAGGAGGAGGTTTTAATGATTCTAACTCAAAGTGAAGAATCAAATCCAGATGACTCTGAATTTGACATCCCTCAAACTAAATTGGAAAACGAGGATGTTCTTAAAAATTGGGATAAATTGTTGAGTTACCTTCCAGAGGAAAAACGAACTGACCTGAAAGAGTTATTGATATCACATAGGCAGGTTTGTGGAGATAATTTAGGAAGCACTAAAATGGCTATACATGATGTAGATGTGGGAAATGCTGTTCCAATCAAACAACATCCATAGAGACTTAACCTTTTAAAATTGGCACAGGTTAACAAGGAATTGAAAGTATGCTTAAAAATGGCATAGTTGAAGTGGGTTGCAGCCCATCGTGATGGTACCGAAACCAAACCATCCCAAACTATAGAAAACCATTCAAAGTGGCTGTTGATGCAAGTGATGTGGGCGTAGCTGCGGCCTTTCTACAAGACAACGACGAAGGAATAGAACGGCCTATTGGTTATTTTTCGAGGAAATTAAATAAGCACCAGAACAAGTATTCAACGATTGAGAAGGAGACTTTGAGCTTGGTGCTGGCTTTGCAACATTTTCACATTTATGTGATCAGCAATCCACCTGACACAATTATATATGCTGATCATAATCCATTGACGTTTTTGGAGCGATTCGGAATAACAATGCAAGACTGTTTTGATGGACTTTATTGTTACAGCCATTTCATTTTCAAATAATACATGTGGCAGGACGAGAAAACGTGATAGCCGATGCTTTTTAACAAATGTGATGAAAAGAAGTAGGTTCAGTGGAGGAAGGAGAACTAAAATGGATTATGTTATTATAAATGTTTGTGTGTTTTGTTTTGTTCAAAAAAAACGTATATTCACTGTCTATATTTCTTAAAGGAAAGTGAAAAGGTGAAAAATGAAACCATCTTTAAGTTGATGGTTTATTTTTTTTCTTGGGCGGAGGTGTCAGGTGGATGTACCTTTAAGAAATGGGTGTTTATCAAATAGCTGCAGTGATGTCAGTGTGTGGGTGGAGCTGGGCTGTCTGTCTTTCACTTTCGTTTTTGAGCTGGCAGCTGCAGTGTGTTTTTGGTTTCCTTTTCAGAGGTGGATAGCTGCATTCAAAGCAAGCAGCTGTATAATGATCTCTCTCTCTTCAAGCTAAAGAATGTCTCTAGATCATTGATGATTTCAAAGTAATACCTGTTTCGGTAAAGCACTTAAACCAGCTGTCTTTATTTTAAACAGGATTTAACTTATGGATGTTGTTTGGGAAGTTATTAAGGGTTACCTATAGAATATTATATTTGGGAAAATATCAGTGTTTGTAGTTGATAAGATGTTTACTGCGTGTTTATAAAATGTTAACAGGATTCATAGAATAAACATTGTTTTGTTTAAAACATACTTTAGCTCTCTGTTGCACCACACCTGTAAAGTGGGCCCTTGTGCTCCCCATAACCAAAATCTATTTAAAGTTGTGGGTCAGGTGAACTCCATGATATACTTTGGGGTTCTGTAAACCCTGGCCCATAATAGGTGCGCAGCAAGGTGGCTGCCATGCAGGACACGGCAATGGCGGTCCAGTTCCGTGGGGGGTCGCCCCGGCCACACAGCCCATTTTCCCCATTACAAGGTCCGGCAGACCACAGTCTTGCCTCTTGGTGCCTTACCTCCTCTCTCTCCCTCATCAGCCACGACGCTGGGTTCATGACTTTTAAAAGCACAAGTGAACCTCACTGTCGGGAATTCGGCCCATTGGAGGCGGGGTATCATGGAGGCCCCGGAGAATACCGGGTCGGGCCCGTTAATGATATGCCAATGGTGTTTACTCTACATGCGTTCCGGTTTGCATTGATGCCGCTGCCGAGGCGACGGATAATTGCAATTTGGCGTGAAACCGGTGCCTGCCGCGATTTCAGCGTTGGAACAGATTCTCCCCCCAATTTAGTTTCCCGATTCCGGCATCAGCCAATGGAGAATTCCGCCCTTGTTTAATCCTGAACTATCCATGTCCAAAAGAGACTGATATGGGTTGACTTTATTTGATTTGTGTAGTTGTCTGAAGATATTGGGCTGCATACAACATGCACTCCAGCAAACAGAGGAATTTCAATTTAATTAAACAGCCCTGCAATGTACTATTATTACCTTATCATAGCTGAATTGTCACATGTTCGTAAACCCAGAGAACTTTAAACAGGAAATAAACCTGGATAAAAATTATTGCAGAATCAACAGGCTGTACTACATGTTCAAGGACAGAGCTTCCAAAGATCAAAGGACGGAGAACTTTTAAGTAAAATGAGTGGTTATGCAAAACAGTGTGACGCATTTTTGCCCGAGAGATACCAAGTCTGTTTTCCATTGTGTAAATGATAAAATCTTTTGACCTGAGCTTATTGTTTCCTGCTGTATTTCAGATTGAGACTTACAGGCGTATGTTGCCATTTTAGTGGTTTTACTGCAGCGTAAATGTCATTCTGATCAATGAACGTCATCTTCAACTTTTTGTTTAACAATTTTTTGTCCCGTACTATTCTAAACCACAAAACCTGAATGGTACAGCACCTTTAACAGGATCACATTTCACTTGAAGGGGCCCATTTGTTTGGTCTCTGAAAAAAAATCTTCTCTGCACGTTTATCACCCTTCCCTAGGGGTGCTGACTCCTTGGCTGGGTGTCCTTCAGTGCGGACCAGGCACCCTCTGGTACCTGAATGGCTATTATTTATATGTGAACGTTTTGAGTGCATCTGCAGGCTGTTCCATTGTGAGGTGGATGGGAGACCACAGCGAGGCGAAACCACAGTAGATTTTCATTTCATTTAATTCTACACAGGGCCGGCAGATAGCAATCAGAAGCAGAACCCCGGGCTTTGCTTTCATTTATTAAAGCTTAGGTACCGAGGGCAAATAGAGTCGACTTAGCAGAGACCAGATTCCTAGTCTATATGACTCAGCTACTTCCTTGGGACTACTGGGGTAAACGGTCATGTACGCAACATCATCCAAACTAAAATCAATTAACTCTGCATGTGCAGGGGCCTGAACCTGGGACTAGAATTCCGTTTTCTTCTCAAATTGCAAGCGTCTACCATTTTTATATCTTTGTATTAGGTAACCAAAACGGCATAGCACATCAAATGAGGACAGGCCATTATCTTATAGCGCAGCTATAATATTTTCGATTCACCAGTTCGGGAAACAACAATTTCAATGTTTATTTCCATATAACTACAATGCAGAGGCTTGCAGACTCATGGCAGTGTGTCAGCTTCAGGATCGAACTGGTACAGAAACCCACATTTGCTAGGGTGATCCCCCAACCTCATCCCTGATTGGTTACCCGTGTCATGTGACCCTCTCGGCAGATCGCCCCCATAAAGGGGACAAACACCATATCCCTCCCTCAAGTTCTTTTATACACCGATAATAATGAAGTTGCTTAGTCACCAATAATTTGAACATTAAGCACATGCAATCAGTCCATCATAAATGGAGTCTTTCAGGTGGTTTCTGCTTTCTAGTGGAGCGGCATAACTGCTATGGCAGGGGTGCTTCTACTTTATTTTTAAAAATATTTTTATTGAGGCATTTATATATAAACATCAAACACAACCATACCGAAACGCAAGCAAACAGGAATACAAATAACCAACAAATAAATATCTAACACTCCTCCATCTCTCCTCCCTGCCGCTACCCCCACCTCCCCAACCTCCTTTTTTAACCCCCAACCCCCCCCACACACTCAATGCTGACATTTTAACTGTTTTTGAAGTGGTTGATAACGACTACCATCTCCGGGCAAACCCCTCCACAGTCTCTCTCAAGGCGAACTTGATCTTTTCCAATCTGAGGAATTCCGCGAGGTCGCTCACTCAAACCCCCTGTTTCGGCGGCCCCGAGTCCCTCCACTCCAATAAGATCTGTCTCCGGGTTTCCAGGGAGGCCAAGGCCAAAACGACGGCCTCTTTCGCCTCCTGGACTCCTGGATCTTCAGACACTCTAAAATAGCCACTTCTGGACTCGGGACCATCTTCACCCTCAACACCTCAGACATCACGTCAGCAAACCCCTGCCAGAATCCCTCCAGCTTCGGGCAGGCCCAAAACATGTGGACATGTTTGAAGAGGATGCAGAGCCTTCTCCCACAGTCCAGCCTCCAACTCCCTTCCCAGCTCTTCCTTCCACTTATGCTTCACTACCCCTATCAGGGCGCCCTCCCAATCCATTAGCACTTTATAGATTTCCAACACTCTGCCCTCACCCGCCCCTATCTTCGACACCTTGTCCTGCAACCCCGGGGGCGGCAGGTCGGCAAAGGACGGCACCTGGTTCCTAACATAATCCATCACCTGCAAATACCAGAACCCATTCCCAGCGGGCAGCTCAAATTCCTCTACCATCCCATCCAAGCTCCAGAAGCTGCCTCCAATGGGTGGTTCCCCAATCCCCGCCCGTTGCCACCCCTGGAAGACCGTGTCCAGCCCACCCGGAACGAACCTATGATTCCCGCAGATCAGTGCCGAAACCAAGGCCCCCTCCAACCTCAGGTGCTGCCACCACTGACCCGACACCCTCCGGGCCGCCACCACCACTGGGCGAGCAGCACCTTCTTCACCCGTGGGGCTTTACCCGCCAGACAAACGCCGCAATCAGTGCATTAGCCCTCCTAAAAAAAAGCTTTTGGAATAAAGATCAGGAGATTCTGGAAAACAAATAAGAACCTCGGGAGAACCGTAATCTTCACAGACTGCACCTCTCCTGCCAACGACAGCGGGAGCACGCCCACCTCCTAAAACCCCCCTTCATTTGCTCCACCAGCTGGGCCAAATTCAACTTGTGTAGCTGCTCCCACCCCTGCACCACCTGAATGCCCAGATACCTGAAGTTTGCCCCCATTACCTTAAACGGGCCTGGAAGGCTGCATGATGTGGGCTGAAAGCTGATCCAAGAGGGGCTATGGTTGATCGGCGGGGGTTGCGGGGGGGGGGGGGGGGGTTGGCTGATCACATGGAATGTGAAAGGGCTGAATGGCATTCTTGCAGGAAGGGGTGAAGTTCGGGATGCTGTACCCGGCCCGCCTCTGGGTGACCCACAATGGTCGCAAATATTATTTGGTACGCCGGAGGAGGTGAAGGAGCTTGTTAGAGACAATGGACTGGCCTGAGAAGGAGGACAGTGAACTTTGGAGGAGGTGTTTGGGGAGGATGCTCTCTCTGTCCCGAACTTCACCCCCTTCTTAAAGAGGGCAGACTTCACTCGGTTGAAATCCGCTCTCTTCTTGGCCAGTTCTGCACCCAGATCCTGAGCTCATTACCCTCCCAGGTTCAATGCCCCATCTGCCTGGCCCACCTGATGATCCTTTCCTTGTCAAGGAATTGGTGCAGCCTCACCACCATCGGCCTCGGCGGCTCGTTCGCCTGCGGCTTCCTCATCAGTGTCCTATGCGCACGATCCACCACCAGGGGCGTTCAAAGGCCCCCTCCCTCAGAATTTTGGTTACATGAGTGCCAGCGTTCACTCCCTCACTGCCCTCTGGCAACCTCACAATCCCCAGAATTTGTCGCCGAGAGCGGTCCTCCAGATCTTCCACCTTCTCTTTGAGACGCTTCTGGGTATCCTTCAAAATCCAAATGTTGGCTGCCAACGAAGCAAGCTGCTCCTCATGCTCCCCCACCGTCTCCTCCACCTTCTGGATCGCCTGACTTTGGGTCTCCAACCTCAGCTCCACACGATCGATCCCCGCCTTCAGCGGGTCCACCGTCTTCTCCAGATCCTCCAGAGACTCCTTTCTCTGCTCGCTGAACTTCTCATTCAAGAAGTCCATCAGCTGCTCCATCGACTATTGAGATGGTAGGGCCGACCCCTTCCCCTCCACCATCTTCCCCCGTGTCGCAGGAAAAGTATATTGCTCCAGCAGCTCCTTTCGTCTGGTTCCTGAATCCATCCACCGGTGGAGTATAAACTTCCTCCACCACTCCTGAACGTTTTATCGTCAAAACATCCGCCCGTTAATCAGGGAAAAGGACCAACAAAGCCTGCACGAGCGGGAGCTGCCAAATATGCGACCACTCACACCATGGCCACCAGCGTAAGTTCCGGTGCTTCTACTTTCTGCAGGAACCACTTTACGTGGCATTGCCTCAGGTACTGGTAACTCAGTTTCATCCGTATCTATGAGGATGACAGACTCGCCTGTCACAGGCTGGCTCAGTGCTGAGTCAACAACATTTCCCGCTCGGAACATGGTTTCAGATGGCAGTAATGGCTGCCGGGAACACTCTCTTTCTCGTAAATGGCCTACATGCTTCCGGAGGATTATGCCCTGTGCATCCACTTTATGAGACAAAAGTCCTGTGTTGCTACTATAACCCCTGGCACTCACCTCGAGTTGCTTCCAAAATTTCTGACATACACAACTTCCTCCACTGAAAATGACCTTGTTGGTTTGCTTGAATTATGATTTTTCTTCTGAGTGCACTAACTGGCCTCTACCCTCCCCGGAAAATTCAGAAACACCGGGCTTAGTCTGGTCTAAAGACGCCGGTGCAGAAACAACTCTGCTGGTGGCATTTCCGTTGTAGTGTTAGGAATGGTCCTATAGCCCAGAAAGAATCACTGCCTCTTAAGGCCCGCCTTGAAGGTTTGGACTGCTTGTGCTAAAGTGCAGTCCTGATGTGCTTGATACCATTTAAGGAGGTGAAATTTTGAAATTAAGCACTCGTAAATATCTTTCCATCATCTGACACAATGACTTCAGTTTTCCCATGGGCGGAACAACACTGACACCATTTCCCTAGTGTGGGGTGTGACAACATCAACTTCATTTCAAACACTTCCATCCACTTTGGATGGGCATCAAGAAGGAGCAAAAACGTTCTCCGATGGCAGGATTTTCCAGTGGCTGACGCCGAAATCGCGAATCGAGATTGGGCAGAGAATATGTTCCGACGCTAAAATCACGATGGCCATTGATTTGACGCCAAGCCGCTATTCTCCGTCACCTCGACAGAGGCGTCAATGCGCCTGGAACGCACTTACAGTGAACACCATTTGCATGTCCATTAGCGGGCCCGACGCAGTATTCTCTGGAGCCTCACCGATGCTCCGCCTCCGATGTGCCGAGTTCCTGATGGCACGGTTCACTTGTGCTTTTAAAAATCGTGAAACTAGCGTCATGGCTGCTGAGTGAGAGAGAGAGGGCACAGAAAGTGTCCAACATGGCCATAGTTTGCTGACAGTTGTGCCGTTGGCCGGGGGCTTCTGCTAGGGACGGCGGGGTGGCCAGGAGGTGGGCTGTAGGGTCGGGGTGGACTGGCAAGGAACACCATTGACCGCAGCCGGCAAGGCAGCCATGCAGCCGCACACGCCGCTAACAGCCCACTGTGAACATGGGTCGTATAGGTGTCCCCCCCAGGGCACCGCCTAGGTGCCCTCTGGCCCCAGCTGTATGGGCAAGCTCTAGCAAACCGGTGCCATCTTGTTGGCTGGGGTGAGTGTGTGTGGGGATTGTAATGTGTATGTGCGGCTGCAGCTTGCCAGCCTCCTGAGTATCAATCACGGACCCGGCGAATCCCACACCGTTTTGCATTGGAATCGATTGTGTTCCACATGGCGCCGGTGCCAACCCCTCCACAGTTACTGAATCGATCCAGGTTCGGCGCCAGTTTTGCTGTTGTGAAAGTCCACGAATTCTGCGTCGGCGCCAACACTTAGGGCTGGATTCTCCGTTTGGGAGACTATGGCCAGGATTCTTCCCTTCTGGGGACTAAGTCCCCACGGCCACCGGAAAACGGAAGGGAATCACTCCGATTTCGGCGCCAACAGGGATTCTCCGGCCGATCGCTGAACGCGATTTTGACGTTGGAGACCGGAGAATCCCGCCCTTAGTCTCAGAAACGGAGAATCCCGCCCATTGTGCCCAAGAGTGGCCCCACAAAATCAACATAAACTCGTACCTACGGCCGGCCCGGACATTCCCAAGGGTGCAGTGGGGCTGTAACAGGCAACTTTTGACACTGTTCACAGCGCTTCATCAGAGTCTCAATGTCATGTCGGCATCGATGCCAGGTCACCATACATAACTCCAGCCCCAAATGGGCACCACCCAATTCAGCTAGGAGCAACTCCCTTTCTGGTACAGGGACGACTACACTGGATCGTCAAAGTAGGATGCTATCTGCACAACCTATTCGTATATAGTATGGTTTCAACTCTTCAGAAACTGGCTCCCCCGCCCAATCTCTTTGTATCCTACGCCTCACTTTGGACAACAGCGGATCCCTGCTGGTCCTTGATTTGTTGCCCCAAAATTGGCAAGGCGTCCAAGAAATTCAACACCGTAACAATTTCCTGCACACTGGGCTTATCCGCATTCGCGATATGTGTTCCAGGCTGGTGCTTGAACTGTATATTCGTACGTGGACAGAATTAATGCCCAACAGTGAATTCTTGCAGATGCGATTGGTGGAACAACCTTACCTTTGTGAAAAAGACCCAAGTGTGGTTTATGGTTGTGGGGAGGTGATGGCACAGTGGTATTGTCACTGGAGTGGTGATCCAGAAACCCAGGCTAATACACTGGGACCCCGGGTTCCAGTCACACCACAGCAGATGGTGGAAATTGAATCCAATAAAAAGTCTAATGATGACCATGAAACCACTGTTGCAAAATAAAACCCAGCTAATTCACTCATGTCCCTTTAGGGAAGGAAATCTGCAGTCCTCACCTGATCTAGCCTACATGTGATTCCAGATCCAGATCCATAGATATGTGGTTGACTTTTAAATTACTTCTAAAGTGGCCTAGCAAGTCAATCAGTAGTATTAAAACTGCTACAATGTCTAGAAGGAAAGAAGCTGGTTGGACAATGGAAACAACAATGGCAAACCCAGCCCTGACAGCCCTGCAAAGTCCTCCTTATTAACATCCGTGACAAAATTGTGAGATCTATCTCAGACTAGTTAAGCAACTGCCTGGCATAGTCATACTCATAGAATCATACCTGATAGATAACGTCCCAGGCACCACTTTCACCATCCCTGGTGATGGCAGAACAGTGATGTACAGTCATGAGTGAGTTGCCCTGGAAGTCTTCAGCATCAACTCTGGACCCCATGAAGTCTCATTGCTTCAGGTCAATCATGGACAAGGAAACTTCCTGTTCATTACCATGTACCATCCACCCTTGGCTGATGAATCAGCACCACTTGGAGGAAGCACTGAGGGTGGCAAGGACACAGAATGTATTCTGGGTGGGGGATATCGATGTCCATCACCAAGAGTGGCTCGGTAGCATCACGACAGTCCAAGTTGGCTGAGGGTCATGATTGCTATACTGTGTCTGCAACAGGTGGTGAGGGAAGCAACAAGGAGGAAAAACATACTAGATCTCATCCTCACCAACGTGCCTGCTGCAGATGCATCTGTCCATGACAATATTGGTAAGATTTTTTTCAATACATTTAAAGTACCCTAATCATTTTTTTTTCCAATTAAGGAGCAATTTTGCATGGCCAATCCACCTACCCTGAATATCTTTTCAGGTTAAGGAGGTGAGACCCATGCAGATACGGGAAGAATATGCAAACTCCACATGGACAGTGACCCGGGACCAGGAGCGAACCTGGGTCCTTGGCGCCACGAGGCAGCAGTGCTAATCACTGCACCACCGTGCCGCCCAATGTTGGTAGGATGAACCCACCGCACAGTCCTTGTGGAGACAACGTCCTGTCTTCTTTCATTGGTCAGAACATTGAATACAGGAGTTGGGACGTCTTGTTGAAGTTGTACAAGACATTATTAAGGCCACACTTGGAATACTGTGTGCAGTTCTGGTCACCCTATTATAGAAAGGATATTATTAAACTAGAAAGAGTGCAGAAAAGATTTACTAGGATGTTACCGGGACTTGATGGTTCGAGTTATAAGGAGAGGCTGGATAGACTGGGACTTTTTTCCCTGGAGCGTAGGAGGCTTAGGGGTGATCTTATAGAGGTCTATAAAATAATGAGGGGCATAGATAAGGTAGATAGTCAACATCTTTTCCCAAAGGTAGGGGAGTCTAAAACTAGAGGGCATAGGTTTAAGGTGAGAGGGGAGAGATTCAGAAGGGCCCAGAGGGGCAATTTCTTCACTCAGAGGGTAGTGAGTGTCTGGAATGGGCTGCCAGAGGTAGTAGTAGAGGCGGGTACAATTGTGTCTTTTAAAAAGCATTTAGATAGTTACATGGGTAAGATGGGTATAGAGGGTTATGGGCCAAGTGCGGGCAACTGGGACTAGCTTAATTGTAAAAACTGGGCGGCATGGACTGGTTGGGCCGAAGGGCCTGTTTCCATGCTGTAAACTTCTATGATTCTATTCTATGATGGAGGGCCCCAGCACATCAGTGCAAAAGACAAGGCTGAAGCATTCACAATAACCATCAGCCAGAAGTGCTGAGTGGATGTCTCCTCCACAGGTCCCCAACATCACTGTCACTGGGTCAAAATCCTGCAACTCCCTCCCACATAGTGGGTGTACCTACATCACCTGGACGGCAGTGGTTCAAGAAGGCAGCTCACCACCACCTTCTCAAGGGGAATCAGTGATTGGCAACAAACGCTCACCTAGCCGAAACCCACATCCCATAAAAATCAATTAAAAAAAATTAATGGCAAAGTACCTCCCATATACATACTGGTGGAACTTTTTACTCCATATACTATTGACAAGCCTTCTGTTTCAACCTGAGAGGAACCTTTTTTGGCCTCTGAGAGGGCTCTCGGGACACACCCTATAGGCCTTTCAACTCCATCGTCCACCTTATGGGACAATACTGTACCAATGCCATATGGAGAAGCGTCACAGGTTAACACCAATTCCATAGATGGGTCAAAATACACCAATAAACTCAATGAATGGTACAATTGTATTACTCGGTTAAAAGCTTCTCTCTGGGGCATTTTCCAACCCCAACTCTGTGGTGTTTCTTTAGTAACATGTGCAAAGGGCCAATAATGTCGACAAATTTGGCAGAAAGTGCCCACAGTAATTCACTATTCCTAAGAATGACTTGAGTTCAGAAGTGTTTCTGGCACCGGTGCCTCCTTTATAGCTCAGACCTGGTCTTCCATGGGGTATAATCCTTGTGCATCTACGCAATATCCCAGATAGGTGATCTCAGTGGTTTAAGAAGTACATTTATTCTTCTTGAGACATACTCCAGCCTTTTGAACTTAGCATCACCTCTAAGTTAGCTTTGATAACTGGATTCTGATGATCCAGTTCTCAAAACATTATCCAGGTGTATTACGACTTGTGGCAGATCTTGCAATAGACCTCTGGAAAATAGCCCATGCCAACGACAAACCATAGGATAGGCTCATATCCTGAAACAAACCTTTGTGAGTGTTTATCAGAACATAATCTCGGAAGAGTCATCTAACTCAAATTACTGATATGCATGGCTCATACCTAGCTTTGTATAAGGCTGACCTCGGGGCAACACGGTGGCGCAATGGTTAGCACTGCTTCCTGACGGCGCCAATCGGGTTCGATCACGGCCCTGGGTCACTGTGCATGTGAAGTTTGCACATTCTCACCATGTCTGCATGGGTCTCACCCCCACAACCCAAAGATCTGCAGGGTAGGTGGATTGGCCATGCTAAATTACTCCATATTTGGAAAAAACATTTTTTTTAAAAAATCTTCAAATTTGGGGATTGGATATTTATCTAACTCGGCAGCCTGATTAATTGTTAATCTGTAGTCGCCATAGATGCAAACTGGCTTACCAGGCTTTATCATGAGAATTATGGTTGCGAATAACATGTGAATTGAACCGGCTGGATAATATCCAGTCTTCCATTTATGAGCGCGGGGAGAAAGCGGGGGGGGGGAACCTGGTAGGAGATCCGGCAGGGCTGAACAAGGTGTTCAGGGCCTTCTATAGTAAGCTTTACACCTCGGAACCCCCTGCGGGGCCGGAGGGGATGAGACGCTTTCTGGATGGACTGACCTTCCCAAAAGTGGGGAGGGGATTGGTAGACGGGCTGGGGCCCCCGATTAGGCCCGAAAAAATATTGGGGGGTTTGAGGGCCATGCAATCGGGTAAAGCCCTGGGGCCGGATGGGTATCCGGGGGAGTTTTATAAAACGTTCGCTGAGATAGCGGGGTCGGTGGTGGTTAGGGTTTTTAATGAGGCAAGAGACAGAGGGGTTTTACCCCCGACGATGTCACACGCCACCATCTCCCTGACATTGAAACGGGACAAAGACCCGGAGGCATGTGGGTCCTATAGGCCGATCTCTCTGCTCAATGTAGATGCTAAAATACTGGCCAAGCTCTTGGCTTCTAGGATTGAGGACTGTGTGCCAGATGTTATTATGGAAGATCAAACCGCGTTTGTCAAGGGCAGGCAGTTGGTGGACAACCTAGGAAGGCTGCAATGGATGCCGAGAAGGCTTTCGACCGGGTTGAGTGGGACTATTTATGGGAGGTGCTGGGCCTATTTGGGTTCGGGGAGGGCTTTATCGACTGGGTCAGGCTGTTGTACCAGGCTCCGGAGGCTTGTGTAAGGATGAACAGGACGACGTCTGACTATTTTAGACTGTACCGAGGGACAAGGCAGGGGTGTCCCCTCTCCCCACTGCTGTTTGCGCTAGCAATAGAGCCGCTGGCAATTGTTCTGAGAGCTTCTAGGGGTTGGAAGGGCTGGTACGGGGGGGTGGGGGTGGAACACAGTTTTGATGTACGCCGACGACCTGCTCTTATACATCACGGATTCAGTGGCTGGGATGGATGAAATCATGGGAAACCTGAGGGAATTCGGCCGGTTCTCGGGCTATAAACTGAACATGGCAAAAAGTGAGTTGTTTGTAGTCCAGGCGAGGGGCCAGGAGGGTCGGCTGAGGGGGCTGCCGTTTAGGTTAGTCGGGGACAGTTTCAGATACTTAGGGATACAGGTGGCGCGGGACTGGGGTCGGTTGCACAAGTTGAACTTATCTCGGTTGGTGGAGCAAATGAGGGTCGAGTTCCGGAGGTGGGATGCGCTCCCACAGATGCTAGCGGGGAGAATGCAGACGGTTAAAATGACGATTCTCCCGAGATTCCTGTTCGTATTCCTTTGTCTCCCCATTTTCATTCCTTTTTCAAGAAGGTCAATAAAATGATTATGGGATTTGTATGGGCGGGAAAGTCCCGCGGGTGAGGAGATTGATGCTCGAGAGGAACCGAGGGGAAGGGGGGCTGGTGCTGCCAAACTTTAGGAATTACTACTGGGCGGCCAACACAGCTATGATAAGGAAGTGTATGGTGGGTGCGGGGTCGGTTTGGGGGCGGATGGAAGCCGCTTCGTGCGGGGTCACCAGTTTGGCAGCCCTGGTTACGGCGCCCCTGCTGCTCCCGCCGGCACGGTACTAAACCAGCCCTATAGTGGTGGTGACTTTGCGGATCTGGGGCCAATGGAGAAGGCACGTGGGGGAAGTGAGAGCATTAGTTTGGTCCCCAATTTGCGACAATCACTGGTTTGCCCCGTGGAATATGGACGGTGGGTTCCGAACATGGCGGAGGTCTGGGATTGAGAGGGTGGGGGATCTGTTCTTGGAAGGGAGCTTCCCGAACATGAGGGCGCTAGAGGAGAAATTTGGGCTGGCGAGAGGGAATGACTTCAGGTACTTGCAGGTGCGGGACTTTCTACGCAGACAGATTCCATCCTTCCCACGCCTGCCACTTAGGGGGATCCAGGACAGGGTAGTGTCCAGTGGATGGGTGGGGGAGGGGAGGGTCTCAGGTATATACAAAGAACTTAAGGGGGCAGAGGAGTCCCAGACCAAGGAGCTGAAACTTAAGTAGGAAGAGGAGCTCGGAGGTGAGATAGAAGAGGGCTTATGGGTGGAGGCGTTGAGCAGGGTTAACGCACTTGCAACATGCGCTAGGCTCAGCCTGATTCAATTCAAGGTCGTCCACCGGGCCCACATGACAGTGGCCTGGATGAGTAAATTCTTTGGATTGGAGGACAGGTGCGCCAGATGTTCGGGAGGACCAGCGAACCATGTCCACATGTTCTGGGCATGTCCAAAATTCAGGGGATACTGGCAGGGATTTGCAGACGTTATGTCCCGGGTACTGAAAACAAGGGTGGTGATGAGTCCAGAGGAGGCAATTTTTGGGGTGTCGGAGGACCCGGGAGTCCAGGAGGAGAGAGACGCTGACGTTTTGGCCTTTGTTTCCCTGGTAGCCCGGCGATGAATTCTGCTGGCATGGAGGGACTCAAAGCCCCCGAAGTCAGAGGCCTGGCTATCGGATATGGCGAGCTTTCTCGGTCTGGAGAAAATTAAGTTCGCTCTGACAGGGTCACTGTCAGGGTTCGCCCGGAGGTGGCAACCATTTATCGTCTTCTTCGCGGAAAATTAATCGTCTGCAGGGGGAGGCGGGGGGTGGGGGGCGGGAGGGGGGTTTAGGGCAACGTAGATTAGGGGGGCAGTTAGGTGGGTCCTTGTAGGAGGGGAGCTGGTTTTTGCACTATGTTGATTGTTCTTTGCAGACTGTTTTGTATTGTTGTTGTTTACTATGCCAAAATGCCTCAATAAAATTGTTTATCAAAAAAAAAAATCCAGTCTTCCAATCTCCATGACTCAGTCTCCAACTTTTCTCGCAAGGCAGATGGTACTGGTCTCACTTTAAAAGAAGTGAGGGGTTGCGTCTGGATCTATATAGATCTTCACCTGGAGGCTCTTTATTTTACCTAACTCTCCGCGAATGTAATATTTCCTGCTCAACTGTTAAGGCAGCAAGTCAGCTTTCAGGATCGAACTGGTACAGCAACCCACGCTTGCTCGGGTGATCCCCCACCCTGGTCCCTGATTGGTTGGTCACCTGGGACACGTGACCCTCTCGGCAGACCACCCATAAAGGAGACAAACACCAAAGCAGCAATATAAATATTATACAGCTCATTTCTTTTTTAGTGCAACTCAACATTTTCACCACAGTTTCTTAAATTTATCCATTATGACCCTTTTCCAAATCAACATACACCTCCAGTTAACACAAATTGCCTCTTTTGGTTTCATAATTATTATTTTATGCTTACCTATGTCACAAGCAGCAGAAGGTATTGACGTACTGGAGGGCACTGGAGGGACGGTATTTTTGATACTCGCTCCTCCTAGATCATGTCCGTCCTCACTCAACATGGCCATTGTGAATACAACCAGGCCTCACACAAGATGGCCACTGGCAATCCCAGAAGGAACTGCCGACCTTTAACCCAGAAGTGAGTCTACGTCAATTTTAGAGATGAGATTCAGCTGCAAACCTTTAGATAGCTTCTATAAATAAATTGCCGAGCATTAGTGAGGGTAGAAGCCTTAGTGTGGAAGCAAGGAGGACGTTGAATTCCTCTGTGAATTACTTGCTGTGTGCTTTGTGGGTTACGACCAGTACCGGATAACAAACCCATTTTGTAACCTGACTACGGACTGTATGAGAATCTATCTCAGTAACTTGAGGCCATTTTCCATTTAGACGACCATGAACCTGGCTACGTGCTTTCACTTGTATTAATCCATAAATTGTTAATTGATTTGGCATGGTCTTCTGGTGGCTCATGTTGTGTCTCTAAACCCATCTATACTCCGACCCCTTGCAATATCACACTATATTGAATGGTATCTTGATACCTTTATGATCTAAATCCTGCTTAAAGTATACAGGTAGATGCATAGGTTAATCAAGGACAACCAGTGCAGATTTGGTGAAGGCACACCGGGCTGGATTCTCCATCGGTGGGATCCTCCGTTTTGCCGGCAGCGCACTCACGCCCGTGGATTTCCTGATGTCATGGGGGTGCCCACAATGTGAAACCCCATTGGCCGGCTGCCGGGAAGGAGAATCCCGCTGCCATCGGGGGCGTGCCGCACCCAAAATTGGGTACAGTGGGACGGTGAATCCTGCCCACAACGTCTGACAAATTAAGAGTAGTTTTAAGAAGTTCCAGATTCCTTAGAGAATGGAGCTGCGGTCAATGTATTGTATGTGGATTTTAAGAAGGCAGCTACAGTAAGGTGCGTTGGAGGTTGCTACAAACATTTACAGCTGTGATACAAGAGGAAATATCAATAGAAAGTTGGTTGATGTTGGAAAGTTGGAAACACAAGGGGCGCGATTCTCCACTCCCACGCCGGTTGGGAGAATCGCCTGGGCCGCCAAAATTTCCGGGGACACCGGTCCGACGCCCTCCCGCGATTCTCCCAAGCGGCGGGAACGGCCCGGTCGAGTTTCGCGGGCCGCAGGCCGGAGAATCGCCGGAGACACCCAAAATGGCGATTCTCCGGCACCCCCCGCTATTCTGAGGCCCGGATGGGCCGAGCGGCCAGGCCAAAACGGCGGGTTCCCCCCGGCGCCGTCCACACCTGGTCGCTGCAGTCGTGGGCGGTGCGTGAACGCTGGGGGGCGGCCTGTGGGGGGGCGAGGGGGGATCCTGCACCGGGCTTCACCTGGAATGTGGGGTGGCCCGCGATTGGTGCCCACCGATCGTCGGGCCGTCCTCTCTGAAGGATCCGTCCCCCATCTTCTTGCGGGGCGGATTTAGAGAGGACGACAACCACGCATGCGCGGGTTGGCGCCAGCCCGTTGTGCGGCGCCGGCCGATTCATCTATGTGGCGCCGCTTTTACACGGGCGACAAGGCCTGGCGCGTGTAGATGACGCGGCCCCGATCCTGGCCCATTGTCAGGGCCTGAATCGGTCGGGACCGGGGCCGTTCCGCGCCGTCGTGAACCTCGACGGCGTTCACGACGGCGCGGCCACTTCGGCGGGGGAGTGGAGAATCCCGCCCAAGGTTAGAGGTATATGTAAAGAGAATAGGGGCGAAGGGTTATTTTTGGATTGTTTCAGCAAACAGCCACCACAAACACGTTGGTGGAACAGCTTTCGTTTGCAGCTTAAACCATCTATAGTTCCACAAATTCTGGCTGCACTGGTCTTCATTGTTGACCCTTGGCTGTTCATTTTGTATCAGCTACAAATTGGAAATTTTGATTACTGTGCCCTTTCCCAAGATGCCAATTCATTCAGTCTTCAGGTTTGCAAGCCATTGACAGGGAAATTTAGACTAAATCAGGGTTGTGACTCACGATTGACCTCCATTGCCCACCCCATTGGATTATGGGGGAAGGTCCCATGCTTCGGAGGCTGTTTGTAATTGCCCGCACCACTAAGGGTGCATCCAAGATGTCTACTTATGAAATTTACTGCAAACTGTGGTGTAGGTCAAGACCTGGAATATCAGGACTCAAATGTATTATCAATTCCTTCCAGCATCCTTTTTTCAGAATTACAGATTCTTGATCCCACGAAGAATAGTAAGGGTCACAAGGCCAATCCCTGGGATACTCAACTAATAACCTCCTTCCAACCTTAAACACTTATACTTAAGGGCATTCTACAGTTACTACCTTCGAAAAAATTATCCAATGCTCTACGTTACCTCCTACTGTTTACTCCTTACCTCAGGCATTGATCATTGAGTTCTGACATTGCTGTACCTAGAGGATGCATTATAAATACCTGGAGTGGGGCAGGATTCACGGGTTTATATGTGGGCTGAGCTGATAGAACTATGAGTAGCTTAGTGGGGACAAGAATATTTACACACTCTCCATAGAACTAATCAAATAAAGTCTAACTCATATAGCTAGAATGTGATCGATCACCATGGAATGTGAAATCACATTGAACAAAGACTGTTTAGTCCTCAGCATTGTATAAATAGGTAGATAAAAGCAAATTACTGCAGATGCTGGAATTTGAAGCAAAAACAGGAAATGTTGGACAATCTCAGCAGGTCTGACGGCATCTGTGGAGAGAGATCGGAGCTAACGTTTCGAGTCTGGGTGACTCTTTGTCAAAGCTAGAGGGAACTGGAAACAGGATGAGATTTATATATTTGGGGGGGGGGGGGGGGGTGGAGCAGTGGGGCTGGATAGGGGGCCAGCGATAGGTGGAGATTGACAAAGATGTCATGGACAAAAAGACAAAGGGAATGTAAATGGTGATGATAATGACTAGGAAGGGTGCCGATAGTGGCACATTAAGAGGTCAGAATATGTTCAGAGCACAACAGAGGTAAGCACTGTGTCAAGAAATACATGCTCAGCTCAGTGGGCCTCTGACCAGTAAATGAGTGCATTGCTTGCAACTCTTGTCTCGGCACAGAGTCGATATTTGACTGCATTGAGTCCATAACAATGTCATTCATTAGTCAGACTTTTAACTGGCTACAAATAAAATGGATGTGGAATCTGTTTAGGATTTAGCATTTTAAAATAAAAACACAAATAGAAATAAGTAAATTAGATAGCAAAATGTAAAAATGCAATTAAAATTAAAATAGATACGAGACTATCGGACCAAGGGAAAACAAGACACAAAGTAAATCATTTAAATTTATTGATAGCGGGTTCGATCCCAGCTCTGGGTCACTGTCCGTGTGGAGTTTGCACATTCTCCCCGTGTTTGTGTGGGTTTTGCCACCACAACCCAAAGATGTGCAGGCTAGGTGGATTGGCCACACTAAAATTGTCCCATAATTGGAAAAAATGAATTGGGTACTCTCAAAACTTATATTAAAAAAATAAAAAAATTTAATTTATTGGTAGCTAAATATTTTTTATTTAAAATGTTGCCTATTTGCAAGTTCCAAGTTCTATCCCTGTTCAAGTTGGGTATGCTGATCTCAGTGGTGGAAACCCCAGGACTATTTTAATTGGTCGCAATAGCTTTGGGTTGACAAGAATCTGGCCAGGGCTATTGTTGCAGATTGTTGTCCAACCATCCCCCATGGAACTCCATGTATGTGGATGCATTGTGAGAACAGGATCAGGCTACGCTGTGATGGCCCTGCAATGGGTGACCCACACAGACAGTGACCTGGGGCCAGGATCAAACCTAGGTCCTCAGTGTCATAGGCAGCAGTGCTAACCACTGCGCCACCATGCCGCCCCCTATATCCAGCTTTGTTGAGACATGATTATGCACACCACTATGTACTGTAGGATTTACAGCAGACACAATCTCTGGTTTTGTATCTCAGTTATACTCTTGCCTTGAGAAACTTCAGGAAGGTGAAAATGGCCAAAACAGCTGGGGCAGCATGGTGGCACAGTGGTTAGCACTGCTGCCTCACAGCACCAGGGGACCGCATTCGATTCGGACCTCAGGCGACAGCCTGCGTAGAGTTTGCATGTTCTCCCCGTGTCTGCATGGGTTTCCTCCGGGTGCTCGGGTTTACTCCCACAGGCCAAAGATGTGCAGGTTAGGAGGAATTGCTACTCTGTATTGCACCTTCGTGTCCTGGGATGTGGAGGTGAGATTGCGGGGATGGGGTGGAGGAGTGGGGCTAGGTGACGTGGTCTTTCCGGGGGTTTGTGCAGGCTCAATCGGCCGAATAGCCTCCTTCTGCACTGAAGGAATTCTATGATCTTAAACGAACACAATTACAGTTTTTTCTGGCTTGGGGCTATTACTTTTACTTTTCATTCAAGTTTATCCCATAATACAATAACTTTAAACATCCAATATCATTATGAAGTAGGGAAGTAGGGAAATAAACAAGGCAGTAGACAGTTTACAAGCGACCTGTAAATTGCAACAGTGACTATCTTGGTAGGTGAGTTGAACTGTTCTGTAGCCCACATAGAGATCTATATAATTTTACCTGTCTGCTTAACATTTTGTATTATTATTTAAAGATAAATGTGAACTCCCTTACCTTGTATCAGTGTCTAGACTATTGCAACCTTTCTCTTGTATTCTCAAAGTGCTTTACGCATAATAGAAATTAAGTCAGTCCACATTTTCATGCTAAATTTATTTAGGCAAATCAGTGAATGCGATATTTCTAACAGTAACATGCAAAATTCTCTTCCTTTATTAACAACATTCAAAACTACCCAAACTCAGGCTGCATGAAGTGTTACAAAAAGCATGCAAGGTCAGTGCATTGGTTGAATGAGGAATTGCAGCAAATTGGAAAAAGCAGCAATTTCTTGCAGCTCAGAGCATCATTTTATGTTAAAACATTCTAATCCCAGCAGGTTGTTGAATCTATCCTACATCACATACCATATCATATTTCACGTTAACAAGGTGTTATCCTTAATGGTTTTAAACATCAGCAACAAATTATATTTTCTATCCTCAATAACGTGGAGAAAAAATCATACAAAGCAAATTAGCCAAAACATTCAGCAAACACCTTCTCAAATGTTTCACAACATTTAAGATTAAAAACCTGATAGCCAGTGGATTACACAGGAATCATTTGCAAACTCTTACATAAAATACATTGCACATTTTAAGGATTGACGAGAAGTGTTACCTTCGCACCTTTCTATCTTTTTGTCACATATTTTAGGTTTGATTGTTGGCACAAACGTGTTGCTGTGTTTCAGAACCCCTTCAGTGTTCAAAGGGTGGGGGGGGGGGGTTAATTAGCAACATTCTACATAGTGATTAATGTGCTTACCTGAGTGTGGTCGACGGCATTGATTGCATTGATCTCCAAGTAGTTGAAAGAAATTTCCACCTAGAAGCAAGAGGCGAATGCATAAATTGTTGGCACTGAGGGCAGAGTATATCAGAAAGACACGATGGGATGCCGATCAATTCCATGAAAACGACAAGTTCATCATGAGGCAGCACAGGTTGTAATGGATCATCCAGCCAGCTAACTCTCTGGGGTTTACCAGCAATGCTAGCGACTCAGACCAAAAACTGATCGAGGTTGCTATTTACTTTGTGTATAGATAACTAAGCAAATTAAGAACGAGGTCATTTATTTATAAATAGAGCTTTGCCCTGTGGCAGCCTACTTATATTGAATACGTAGAGAAACGACAGTAGGGGAAAGAGTGCGGAAGCAAAAAGGATTAGACAATTTCTTGAAATAGAAACTATAGGTTACAACTTCATCACTGCAGATGATTGGGAAGGAAATAAAGGATGGATTTTTTACCGTGGGATGTTTTTGGATGGGCAGTGGCAGAGCAAAGAGGCCGCCCGTCCGATGTCACTATTCTGAGGACTGTAACATTTCAATGTTGAAGTTTAATGGCCAAATTTCCCATAAACCCAGGCGCAAAGATGCACCTGAATAAACAAGACTGCAGTATTCTTGCTGCTGACTTGCCCAGAAGATGAGCTGGAGTACAATCAGTTGAGAATTCTCAAAAGAATTTCCAGTTACAGACTTCTAGCAGTTGAAGAGGGGGATATCTGGTAAACCCAAAGCCCTTTTAAAGATTAACTACAAGGGGCAGGATTCTACGTCCAGCGACGCAGGAATCGCGAAACGCGATTGGGCGGAGAATCACGCGTTGGGCGAAAATCAAGGCCAGTGCTCCGGTACCTGGACAGTGGCGTGAATACATTCCAAGCCGGCATGCAAATTGTACAGTAATCGCCATTGGCATAGCATCAACATTCCGACTCGGCATTCTCTTTCTAAATATTGTTACATTTTTTCCAGTTAAGGACAATTTAGCGTGGCCAATCTACCTAATCTGCATATCTTTGGGTTGTTGGGGTGAGACCCATGCAGACATGGGGAGAATGTGTAAACTCCACAAGGGCAGTGACCCAGGGCCCGGTTCGAACCCAGGTCCTGGGCGTCGTGCGGCAATAGTGCCAACCACCGTCGACGCAGCATTCTCCGGGCCTCCTGTGATGGTCTGCTTCCTCCAGGCAGAATTACCGACGGTGAGGTTCACTTGTAATATTGAAAATCGGGAACCGGGTTGCAGTGGTTACTGAGGGAGCGAGAGGGGGTACAAAAAGTGGCCAACATCGCTATAGTGTGCTGACAGCTGTGCCACTGGCCAAGGCACCTGCCAGGGCCGAGGTGAGTAACAGGGTGCGGCCAGGAGGTCGGCCGTGAGGTCGGGGTGGCCTGGCACGGACCAGCATTGCCACAGCCTGCAAGACAGCCATATGGCACTCCGCTGACTGCCCACTGTGAACTTAGCGCCACAGGTCACATGGGTGCCTCCCCAGGCCTCCCACCTAGGTACCCTCTGGCTCCTTGACTTCAACATTTGAAAAGTTCTATTAAATTTGTTGAATAGCTGGAACATCTAACCAGAAAGATAAACCATCCTATTGTTCAGGCAAGTTCATCTTGATTCTGAGACAAATGAGGAGGTACTTGTGGAGCTCATGGAGACACACACGCAAGACCCGTTCACCTCAGACTCCATGAAGCTGCCCAAGCAGATGCTGAAGCAAAGTGGCAGACAGTGTGAACACCCGCAGCATTACCCAGGACAGGGATTCAGAGTCATGAGTGTCTCAACAACCTGACCGAAACAATAAGGGTGAGAATAATAATGTCCTAGCTCTATTTTGCTGCATCGGACCTGGGTTACAACACTTACCCTTCCCCAGCTCTCCAAATACTTCCTCCACATGGATCTCCATCAATCACAGGTGGGCACTGTACCAACTTTTCTTCACATTACCTGTTCTTCTGGCACAGTATAGATTGAAGACAAGGAACTTAAAATCAGTAAATTCCCATGGAAAGACTTTCAAGATAATCCAGCCAGGAGATACCACATAGATACCAATGATCTGAGTATTTGCAGGTGAATGTCCTTGCAAATACTCATCCCAATTGTGATAACAGGCTGGAAACTTGGCACAGATTTGTACAATACACTGGCGGTGATCACTAACCTTCCTATTCATAAAGGCTACTCATTCATTGGGAAATGCCCTGATGGCTATCTGAGTGTATTGTTCACAGCCTGACATTGTGGGATGCCAGCTATGACAGCAGAAATCTTTAAAGTTATGAAAGGTTTTGATAGAATAGACATGGGGAGAATGTTTCCACTTGTGGGGATGAGTAAAGCAACAGGCCATCATTGTAAGATGGTCACTAAGAAATCCAATGGGGAATAGTTCACTGAGGAAAGGCAGGAGAAGACATCAGGGTAGCATAAATACTGTCATAGGCTGATTGGGCTAAATGGCCTTTTTGTTTTGCTGTATATCCCATGTAATCTTGTGTAAATCATTTTCTGCTGACAGCTGCTGTCCATGGAGTTTTTGTAAAATCTGTGCTCTTAGCGAAGAAAGTATCTGTGATCTGTTTGATGCAGACACGGATGCAGATTGACGAACGGGATTGAAGCCACATGCTGCAGCTTGGAAAGAGCCCAGTGTGGGAAAACAATTAGGCCCTTGGTCGGCTTAACACTTGTGGTAAGAGGCTGGCAAAAGTCTTTAGCGTCCTCTTCAGCTCCCCAGAGAACCCCATGGGCAGGGTAAGGACATCTGTCAGTGGCCTGTCCTTACTGCAGGTCCTTGAGTTTCCTTCACCCTTGACATCCAATGACAGTAGAGTGAGCAGGTTCAGTGAATCCCAGACTTCTGGTTGGGTTTGAAGGCAAAGAACGTAAAATCAGTAAATTCCGATGGAAAAACTTGCAAAGTAATCCAGTCAGGAGATATGCACACAGCTACCAATGATCTGAGTATTTACAGGTGAACATTCCTTCAAATAGTAACCCCAGTTGGCATTTCATGTTGAACTGCCATAGTAAAGAAATAAATAAGAATGGAAAATGCTAGAGCTTCAGGCCCTGATGTTTCCCCCAGAGTGCTTCAGGGGAGCCACTTCCATGAACCTTCCCATGTGGCAAGTGTCAATGGCTTCATAAAATTACCCTTAATGGGGCTTTAAATTATCAATGTACCGGAAGAAGAGGTGAGGGAGGAGACCTGTGTAGGACTGGAACATACATGTTCCACATCGCTCACAAAAAAGTCAGACATAGCTAGGATCCATGTTGATACTGTTATGGGGCGAGGTGTTTTCAGAACCCCAAAATGTATCATGGAGTTCAACCAACCTCACCCTTTAATGTATTTGTTGCTTTTCCAAGCACACGGCTTTTCCCCTAGGTGTGGGATTACAATTATGGACACGTGGGTTTTTAAACACAAAACACTGTTTATTCCATGAACTCAACTTAACATCTTAAATAAACATTGGATCTCTTAACACCCCTTACTTCAAAGATAATTCAGAAAATATTGCAATAGTAAATAATTCCTCAAAATGTTCCTTCAAACTTCCAAGAGACTTAACACCTTTAAACAAAATCACATCAGGTTAAAGGCTTTACTTTAAATCACCCAAATGATCCAGAGATAGTCTTTCATAGCAGAGGTCCAGCTCACTGCAAAAGCACAGACACACACACAGCTCTTTCCCTCCAAAC
Source organism: Scyliorhinus torazame (assembly GCF_047496885.1). Classification (NCBI taxonomy): domain Eukaryota; kingdom Metazoa; phylum Chordata; class Chondrichthyes; order Carcharhiniformes; family Scyliorhinidae; genus Scyliorhinus; species Scyliorhinus torazame. The sequence continues at coordinate 83,323,832 of NC_092716.1, read as the reverse complement.
TGCAAAACCAAACTGCAAAATGGCTGACCTGACCTTAGCCCCACCCACTCTCTGACATCACTGTTTTCTGAAAGGTACATTGCTTAAACATCCATGTCTTAAAAGTACTCTCACATGACAATAGCCATCGGAACACCCTTCATCTAGAGAAAGTGATTGGAGTTGACAAACAAATTCAGCCAGATTAAGGAAGGTGATGATGGATGGGGATTTGTTTGGCCTCTGTTCAAGGAAGAAGCAGCAAGTAATATTCTGGTGGGGTTGAAGGTGTATCAGGATTGGACATCCATGGTCAGGAAAACAGATCGGACCAGGAAACTGTTAAAATTATGGAAGGCATCGGAAAAGTCACAGATGTCGATGGGAAGAGTATGGACAGCAAAAAGAAAGAACTTGCATTTATATAGCATCTTGGGATGTGGGATGTGCTTGGCTGGTCACTGCGGCTGCAGCAACAAACTTTCCAAGTTCCTTTATAATCCAGGAGTTGAGTTGAAGACCAAGCCCGGGATTCTCCGAGCCCACACCGGGTCGGAGAATTGGTGGGGGGACACCCGAATCCCGCCACGCTGCTCTGATGCCGGGCCGCCGATTCTCTGGTCGCTGGAGAATCGGCGCCAATTGCTGATGCCGGCATCAAAACCGGCGCGAGCGACACCGGTGTCAATGGGCCTCCAGGTCTAGTAATTCTCCCCGTCCTCGGGGGCTAGAACGGCGGCGGAGTGCTGTGCACTGCTCCGGCACCGAAAGCCGGCCCTCCATGGCCGGTGTGGGTCCACACATGCGCGCCATGGCCGGCGTGGGTCCACACATGCGCACCATGGCCGGCGTGGGTCCACACATGTGCGCCATGGCCAGCGTGGGTCCACACATGCGCGCCATGGCCGGCGTGGGTCCACACATGTGCGCCATGGCCAGCGTGGGTCCACACATGCGCACCATGGCCGGCGTGGGTCCACACATGCGCGCCATGGCCGGCGTGGGTCCACACATGTGCGCCATGGCCGGCGTGGGTCCACACATGTACGCCATGGCCGGCGTGGGTCCACACATGCGCGCCATGGCCGGCGTGGGTCCACACATGCGCGCCATGGCCAGCGTGGGTCCACACATGCGCGCCATGGCCGGCGTGGGTCCACACATGCGCGCCATGGCCGGCGTGGGTCCACACATGTGCGCCATGGCCAGTGTGGGTCCACACATGCGCGCCATGGCCGGCGTGGGTCCACACATGCGCGCCATGGCCGGCGTGGGTCCACACATGTGCGCCATGGCCAGCGTGGGTCCACACATGCGCGCCATGGCCGGCGTGGGTCCGCGCTTGCGCGCCATGGCCGGCATTAAATCGTGATTTCGTACATGGTCTTTAATAGCCTCTAATTGGTGAACTGCCGTGGGGGCCGCTTTCATCGGCCCCCACGGCAATTCAGTACGCTCAATGGGCCGAGTGTCCGCCAGGTTCCGCCGGCGTCGTCTGCGTATGGTCCTACCCGGCGGGACCTCGGCGTTCTGGCTGTGGGGGTTGTCCTGGTGGGGGGGCGGGGGGAGCTAACTCCGGTGGGGCCTCCACGGTGGCCAGGCCCGTGATCGGGAGCAACCGATCGGCGAGTGCGCTAATTATGGAGGGGGGGCCTATGTTCCCCCACGCCGGGCCCCTGTACGGCTCCGCCATGTTGCCCGCGGGCTGGTGTAGAGACGGCTGTGGCCCGCATGCGCGGACCTGCGCCAGCCGTGTCGTGCAAGCGCGGACCCACGCCGGCCGTGTCGTGCAAGCGCGGACCCACGCCGGCCGTGTCGTGCAAGCGCGGACCCACGCTGGCCGTGTCGTGCAAGCGCGGACCCACGCCGGCCGTGTCGTGCAAGCGCGGACCCACGCCGGCCGTGTCGTGCAAGCGCGGACCCACGCCGGCCGTGTCGTGCAAGCGCGGACCCACGCCGGCCGTGTCGTGCAAGCGCGGACCCACGCCGGCCGTGTCGTGCAAGCGCGGACCCACACCGGCCATGGAGGGCCGGCTTTCGGTGCCGGAGCAGTGCACAGCACTCTGCCGCCGTTCTAGCCCCCGAGGACGGGGAGAATTACTAGACCTGGAGGCCCATTGACACCGGTGTCACTCGCGCCGGTTTTGATGCCGGCATCAGCACTTGGCTGGGATTTCGGAGAATCCTGGCCCATGTAACTGCAATTGCAGAAACAAGTTTTTAAAATCCATACTTTGTCTTTTCCAGAAGTCAAGGAGTTTTGCTCCTGAGGTTCCCATCGATGGAAAAGTGACTGGGTGGGATTCTCTGAAAGTGGGGCTATGTCCCCACACCGGCGGGAAAACCGGCGGCAACAGCCCCCCAAGGTGAGGAATTTGCACCTTTCGAGGGGGCTAGGTTGCTGCCGGAGTCGTCCCCGCCGCACAAGCTGGCACCGAAGGGCCGGTGCGAGTTCGCGCATGCGCGGAACGGCCGGCGTGATCTCGTGCATGCGCGGACCAGCCGGCATATTTCTGCGCATGCACGAGGGTTCCCTTCTCCGCGCCAGCCCCCAGGCAATATGGCGGAGCCCTACAAGGGTCCGACGCAAAGGACAGAAGGCCCCCCACGAAACCAGCCCGCCGACAGATCGGTAGGCCCCGATCGCGGGCCGGGCCATCGTGAGGGGCCACCCCAGGGTCGGATCCCCCCCGCCCAGGACCGCCCCCGCACACGTATCTGCCAGGTCCCGCCGTGCGTGAGGTGAGTAATTCACGCCGGCGGGACTGGCCAAAAATGGATGGCCACTCAGCCCATCGGGGTCCGGAGAATTGCCGGGGGGGGCCGGTGTCAACGGCCCCCGACCGGCATGGCAGGAATCCCGCTGGCCCCCGAAAAACAGCGCTGGAGAATAGGGCAGCCAGCGGCAGGGCGGGATTCGCGCCTACTCCCGGGGATTCTCTGGCCCGGCGCAGGATCGGAGAAACCCGGCCACTATCTCTCTGCTGGAGTTTGAAAGTGGAAAAGATAAGCGGCTGGATTCTCCGTCCCTGAGACTAAGTGTTGACGCCGGGGCAGGACTCATGGAATTCTACTACACCCAAAACTGGCGCCACATCTGGACTGATTCAATGACGTTAAGGGGCTAGCACCGGCATCATGGGATTGGCCCGGAGTGCGGCCAAACCCTCACCCTGTACCACATGCAGGCACCCATACTGGCCACCATGGCCAGGTGCCCTGCCCACTGAAGCCACCAGCTAGCCACTCCTGGGCTGCATGGCTCGGACTGTCTAATACCGTGCGTGTTCTGTGTTCCTACTTACAACCAGGAGAAGGCTGCTCATAACTGCCGAGAGCGAGAGGACCGGAGTGGGACCGCCGGACCTGCGGCCGCTCACTGAAACAGAACAGCGTGCCCTCAACGTGATTGGCAGGCCGGAGGAAAGTGCAGTCGCCGGGGTGGAGGTCGGCATCGCGCAAAGAGGTGAGACCCTGCTGAGTGGCAGTTCCCCACGGTACGTGCATCATCCCCCCACCCCCACATCCACACCACCCCCATACCTCTGCTCCACCACCACCCCTACACCTCCCTCCCCACCTCCCCAACACACCCCCATCAGCACCCCTGCCCGCAATGCAATCATGCGTCTTGTCTTGTGTATTGCGGGAGCTGCTGGTGATGGGGCAGAGGCCCCCTTCTGGTGTCCCCCGCCCCAGCCAAAGCCAGAACCCCAGGTGCCGAGCAGCGATGAGGATGACACCCTCTTGGACGGAGCCATCGATCCTCATCCCAAGACACCCAGGAGATGGAGTCCGGTGAGGACACAGACATCCCGTCACAGCTGCCTCCAATACCCTCCACCATCCCAGAGACACTCACCTCGGTTGGACACCTTAGTGAAGAGGCTCCTGCGGCACTATCGGGTGCACATCACGCTCATGCTCCGTACAGCAGGTACTCCGTACAGCAGGCGGTCAAAGGGCAGGCCGACCCCAGGGACTAGCTGCCGTCCAGACGGGTTTCGGACTTCTGGAACGGACAGTCCCATCGATGCAGTTGCAGAGTCAGGGGCTACATGAGGGGTTGTCGGCGAGAATCCAGCACCTGCAGGTGCAGTTGGAGTATTCCAACCGCGTGCAGAAGCAGGAGGTGGTGCCGACCACGTGTGCCACCCAGGCCAACACCGCATGGGTAGCGTCTGCAGTGAAGGCCTTGGGGGAGAAGGTTGTGGCTATGGATCAACATGCCCAAGGCCTAGGGCATTCTGTACAGGTGCTGGCCGAGGCCCAGGACAGGCCTGCCATCTCACAGGCAGCCATTTCCCAAAGCCACCGAGATATTCCCCCCCCCCCCCCCCATCATGGAGTAGCCCGGGGGCCACTGGGCACCCGAGGGAGGAGGAGGTGATGGGGCCCATGTCGTTAACTCCCGGAGGGGAGGTGCCAGGACACTGCAACGCCTCGGACTCACCCCCTCCTGACCCTTGGACACCCGAGCAGCAGCCGGGCCCATCCAGGCCCAGTCATCCCGGAAGACGGCCGCCAAAGGGAACCCAGGTCACAGGATGGGAATCGCAGCTGGTCGTCACCACTCCTGGTGTACCGACTGGGGATCCACCTAGACATAGCGTTAGGGTCCATAAGGCCAGAAAAATAGACACCTGTTTGGTTAGCATGGGGGAGGGCACAAATCTGAATATATGTTTTCACATTAAACACCTGTGCACAATGTTACAACCTGTCTCGGTGCTCTGTCAGATGGGTGTGAGAGGTGGGCTGGCTGCAGAGTGGGTGCGGGTTGTTGGGAATGGGCGGATGTTGGGGTTGGGCTTGGCCCAGAGACCGTGGTTCAGCCACCGCTCACTGCCGTGGTGTCCCACTCCCACCGTCCCTACCTCCACGACCCCAGGGAATCGATGGGACCGTGTGATGGAATGGCCAGCTCGCATGCAGGGATCGCCCAGGTGGATGGTGGGAGGAATACAGTGGGTCGGAGTCAGATGTTGATAAATGATGCGGAGCACCAGAGCTCATCCCGCAACGGGTTGTCATCATCCTCCATCCCATGGACCAGACCCGCTGTTACTGCCAACCCTGGGTCCGCACCACATAGTGCGGCAGGTAGGTATCATGGAGGGGGTTGCAGGCGGGGAGGGGTGGGATGTGATGTCAGTGGTCTGGCCCCCCCCCCCCCACTCCTAGTCGGCGAACTTGGAGGCGATTAGAACGTCCCATGGTCCCGTGCACATTGGCCCTGGTAAGCATATTGTGCGGCCTCCTGTGCCTGCCCAGGCCCCATGCCCTGTCCATCCTCTCTTTGCCCCGCATCTTCCTCGATGGATGTGGGCTGACATTCAACCTCCTCCTCCAGCACGTCGTCCCTTGCTGCGCAATGTTTTGGAGGACGTGGCAGGCCACCACAATGCGGCGACCCTCCCAGTGCTATACTGGAGGACCTCTCCAGAGAGGTCCAGGCACCTGAACTGCTCGATCACGTCCCTGGTGGCTGCATGGGCGTCATTGTAGCGGGTCTCACGTCGGTCTGTGGCATCCAGGTAGGTGTCATGAGCCACGACCGCAGCGGATAACCCCGTCACCCAGGAGCCAACCCGCCAGCTGGGGGTGCACCTCGAAGAGGCCGGGAATCTTCAAGTGTGCCAGGATGAAGGCATTTTGCACACTTCCCGGGTATCGGGTGAAAACGTGCATGATGCACATCTGATGGTCACATATCAGCTGCACGTTCATTGAGTGGAACCCCTTTCGGTTTGTGACGATCAGCCTATCATCAGCAGGTGCCCGTAGGACGACATGCATCCCGTCGATCACCCCCTGGACCTGGGGCATCTCGGTGATGGCAGCGAATCCCGCTGCCTGGGCATCCTGGTGGGCTCGGTCCACCTTGAATTGGATGTATTGAGCCACCTGGACATATAGGGCCTCTGTGATGGTGCGGATGCACCTGTGCACCGAGCTCTGTGAGATTCTGGACAGTTGCCCACTTAGTGCCTGGAAGGACCCTGTGGTGCAGACGTCAGGGCGACGTCGCCTTGAAGGCCACTGGAATAAGATGCCCTCCCCCATTGCCCCGCGGTGCAGATATGTCGCACTGTCCCCTTGCTCAGCAGGAGTCATCAATGGCATGCCCGGTCCGGCAGGTCCTCGAATGACTGACGCTGCCGATACATGCAGACGGAGAATCCCGTCCAGTGTCTTTACTTGGGAGAGGAGAGAAGGGAGAACCTTCCTGCTTCATTGGCCCCTTTTCCAGACTACTCACCCCACTGTCTTTAGCAGCTTGTGTTAAATAGATTTTTAAATGGTTACTTCAATCACATGACCTTTCAGAAGCAGTTTGTTTGTCTGAACCAATGGTTATTTTTGTTTCATGGCCGGGGGTAGATTCTGAGTAGATTCTGTCATGTCCCAGCCATTAATCACCTGAATGAGTCATTGTCCACCTTGATCAGATAGGAAGACATATTTCCAGAGACCATTGGGCGCGATTCTCCAAAATGGAGATTAAGTGTTCGCGCCGTTGTGAATGTCGTCGCATTTCACGACAGCGCGAAACGGGCGGGGGGACAACCGATTCTGGCCCCCACAGGTTCACGCCGCTCCTGCCTCCCTTCCCAGCGCCAAATGGGCGCCGCGCCAACTCGCGAATGCGCAGTTGGGCCGTGCCAACCCATGCATGTGCGGGGGACTTCTTCAACGCTCCGGCCCCGACGCAACATGGAGCGGGGGTTCTGGGGCCGGAAGCGGAACAAAGTAGGCCCGGGGGGGGGGAGAGGCCGGCCCGCCAATCGGTGAACCCCATTCGCAGGCCAGACCCCATCGGAGGCCCCCCCCTGGTGAAGGAGCGCTTTTCCCGCCACACAGGCCGCCCCCCCGACCCATCGCGCAGAGTTCCCGCCGGCAGTGACCAGGTGTGGACGGCGCCGGCTGGACTCTGCCGATTCCGCGCGGCCGCTCGGCCCATCCGGGCCGGAGAATCGGCGGCCCGGCCGCAGACAGCACGCGGCAAACGCGCCGGCGCAAATGGCGCCGATTCTCCGCACCTCGGAGAATTGCACACCGGCGTCGGGGCGGCGTGGCGCGGTTGTGGCGATTCGCCTGCCCGGCGCGGGGCTCGGAGAATCGCGCCCCATTGTTCTAGCAGACTTTCTTTGACCGCTGGAGAGGTAGTCTTATGGAAATGCCAATACTACGTCCAGTACATTTCGGTAAATCCCTTTGAAATGGTTCTTGGCATCCTTCAGTGGGTGTTTTGGGATGTTTGAATTGAAATTCACAGTGGAACTTTCCAGAAGCTGGGCAACTTGCCATACCAGATGTCAGGTGATTTGTAGCAGCCAGCTTTAGTCAGTGTATTTTCTTGTCTTTAAAAAGTCCTCTTTAAACAGTCCAATTTGGTCAGTCGGTGAAAATACAGATTAATATCACTCATGCACAAGTCATAACAGCGTGACAGATACCACAAAGTGCTTTACAGCCAAATACGTATTGTTAAAATGTACATGCTGCTGTAAACTAAGCAGATCCACTAATGATGGTGAAAATGGCATTGGAATGGGAGCAGGAAGAGAGTGCTGTGAAGAGTTCCTCAATCTTTTGGCTACGCCCACCATCCCATTCGCGTCAGATGGAACACATTCGACTTTCTCATTAAGTCTGAAATAAGTTATACATGTCTAAAGTTCTGTACAAATTGCAATCTACTGTGAAATGAAACTGTTTTACAACAACACAGTGGAAGATTTGAATATTTGCCCATAAAATTAAGTGAATGACATAATTGACAATGGGGCTGCATTTCATTATCATCCATCTTTCAGACTCCAAATTTACTGAAACTCAAATTCATACTACTCTTGCAGCATATCGCATGAAAACAAGCAACTAAAGAAACAGTGTGGACATATGCAGGTTTGCAGCAATGAACCAACTCACTTGTCTCTGTTTTGAGCATCTCGCACTCGGCTTTTGGCTGTTCACTCTTTATCATGTTTTCGCTGCAGCCAATAAATTTCTTGCTGCTGCCAACATCATTTTTTCTTAGAACATTGAATTGTGTTTAATAGCTAACTTTGGCCCAGATTGCTTGGTTTGTTAGCATTCATATAAATAGAGCTGTGGTCTGCATACCCACTTGTCAACTCTGAACTGTGGTTAATTACTTTTTGTAGCAATTAGACATTTGCAACATGCCATTATATGTGTCAATGTTAGTGGCGGAGTAAAAGTACAATGTTCGTGGCAAAGGGCGGCACGGTAGCACAGTGGTTAGCACTGTTGCTTCACAGCATCAGGAATCCAGGTTCAATTCCTGTCTTTGGTCACTGTCTGTGCAGAGTCTGAACGGTCTCCCCGTGACCAGGGGCTGGTTTAGCACAGTGGGCTAAATCGCTGGCTTGTAATGCAGAACACAGCCAACATGGCGGGTTCAATTCCCGTACCAGCCTCCCCGAACAGGCGCCGGAATGTGGCGACTAGGGGCTTTTCACAGTAACTTCATTGAAGCCTACTTGTGACAATAAGTGATTATTATTATTATTTTTATTTTTATTTTTAATTTTTAAAATTTTTCCTTTTCTGAGTTCAGAGTGTGGGTCAGGGGCAAACCCCTAATCCAGCTCCTCGCCTGCTCCAAAAAACTAATTCAAATTGAATCGAATTCACGGTCCCCACAAGAGAGACATACCAGATCTGAACCCAAAGGCTCAATCTACAGACACTTGTTCTTAGCCAAAAGGCCGAGAAGCGATGTGATTATTATTATTATGGAACCTGAAGATGGAGCTGTGCTCCGAAAGCTAGTGATTCGAAACAAACCTGTTGGACTTTAACCTGGTGTTGTAAGACTAACGCCAGGGTCCCAGGTTCGATTCCCAGCTTGGGTCACTGTCTGTGTGGAGTCTGCACGTTCTCCCCGTGTCTGCGTGGGTTTCCTCCGGGTGCTCTGGTTTCCTCCCACAGTCCCAAAGATGTGCGAGTTAGGTGGATTGGCTATGCCAGGGGGGTAGCAATTCTGATCAGTAAGGGTGTGGCATTCGAGGCTGAGAGAATTGTGGCAGATAAGAGGGGCAGGCATATAATGGTGAGTGGAAAGTGGGAGGGTGTCCGGGTGGTGTTTGTGAATGTCTACGCTCTGAATTGGGATGATGTGGAATTTATGAGACGCATGCTAGGCTGAACCCCGGACTTAGATTCACACAACCTGATCATGGGGGGAGACTTTAACACAGTCATTGACCCCGAGCTGGACTGGTCGAAGTCCAGGACAGGGAAACGACCGGCAATGGCTAAGGAACTGAAGGGTTTTATGGAGCAGATGGGGGGGGGGGGGGGGGGGGGGGGGGGGGGGGGGGGGGAGATCCCTGGAGGTTTGCGCGGCCGAGAGCGAAGGAGTTCTCGTTTTTCTCCCACGTTCATAAGGTTTATTCCCGCATAGACTTCTTTGTCTTGAGCAGGGCGTTAATCCCAAAGGTGGCGGGGACAGAATACTCAGCAATCACAGTCTCGGACCATGCCCCGCACTGGGTGGACCTGCGGCTTAGCGAGGAGAGAGGGCAGCGCTCATTCTGGAGACTGGATGTGGGGCTGCTGGCGGACAAAGAGATTTGCAGGCGGATTAGCAGGAACATCCAGGATTACCTGGAAACAAACGATACGGGTGAGGTAGCAGCAGCGACGGTCTGGGAGGCTCTGAATCAGTTGTCAGAGGGGAGCTCATCTCAATTCGATCCCAGAGGGAAAAGAGAGAAAGAGTGGAGAGGGAGAGACTGGTGGAGGAGATACTCCAAGTGGACAGGAGATACGCGGAGGCCCCTGAGGCGGGGCTACTGAGGGAGCGGCGGAGTCTGCAGGCGGAGTTTGAACTGCTGACCACAGGGAAAGCGGTAGCACAGCTGAGGAAGGCAAGGGGGGCCAGTCTATGAGTACGGGGAGAAAGCGAGTAGAATGCTGGCACACCAACTGCGAAAGAGGGAGGCGGCCAGGGAAATCGGGAGAGTAAAGAATAAGGAGGGTAACATGGTCTTGGATCCAGGGGGGGGGGTGAACGGAGTCTTTAAGGAGTTCTATCGTAAACTATACGAGTCGGAGCCCCCGACGGGAGCGGAAGGGATGAGGCAATTTTTGGACCAGTTGAGGTTTCCAAAAGGTGGAAGAGGACCTGGTGGAGGGGTTGGGGGCCCCGATTGAATTGGAGGAGATTGTCAAGGATATAGGGGGCATGCAATCGGGTATAGCCCCGGGGCCGGAAGGTTAACAGGTAGAATTCTAGAAGAAATTTTCGGAAATATTGAACCCACTCCTGTTGAGGACCTTCAATGAGGCTAGAGAGAAAGGAGCCCCCGCCCCAACAATGTCACAGGCCTTGATCTCACTCATCCTTAAACGAGGGAAGGACCTGGAACATTGCGGGTCATACAGGACGATTTTGCTTTTAAACGTGGGTGCCAAATTGCTAGCTAAGATTCTGGCCACAAGAATTGAGGATTGAGCCCCAGGGGTGATAGAGGAAGACCAGACTGGGATTGTTAAAGGCAGACAACTCAATACCAATGTCCGGAGACTTTTGAATATTATTATGATGCCCTCAGAGGGAGGGAAGGCGGAGGTGGTAACAGCGATGGATGTAGAGAAAGCCTTTGACCGGGTGGAGTGGGAGTACCTGTGGGAAACGCTGGGGAGGTTTGGGTTTCGTGAAGGCTTTATTGGCTGGGTGAAATTGCTGTACCAGGCACCTGTAGCAAGTGTATGTACAAACCGGCTGAGGTCGGGGTACTCGAGCTTCACCGGGGAACGAGGCAGGGGTGTCCCCTCTCCCCATTACTATTTGCCCTAGCTATAGAACCGCTAGCTATGGCGCTGAGAGCCTCGAGGAACTGGCGGGGACTGGTTCGGGGTGGGGTGGAACATCGGGTCTCGCTATACGCGGATGGTTTGCTCCTGTACATTTCGGACCCTGTGGAGGGGATGGGGGAGGTTCTACGGATCCTGAGGGATTTTGATAGTTTTTCAGGGTACAAACTGAACATAGGAAAGAGCGAGTTGTTTGTGATCCAGGCCAAGGGGCAGGAGGAGAGACTGAAAGAGCTGCCGCTCAGGATGGGAGAGAAAAGTTTTCGTTACCTGGGTATACGGGTGGCCAGGAAATGGGATGCCCTGCACAGGCTCAACCTGACCCGGTTGGTGGAGCAAATGGAAGGGGACGTTAAAGGTGGGACATGCTCCCGCTGTCACTGGCAGGGAGGGTGCAGACCGTGAAAATGACTGTCCTCCCCAGATTTTTGTTTGTCTTTCAGTGCCTCCCCATCTTCATCCCTAAGGCCTTTTTTAAGCGGGTGAGTAGGATCATTTCGGGCTTTGTGTGGGCGAATAAGACCCCGCGAGTAAGGAGATCGCTGTTGGAGCGCAGTCGGGGGAGTGGGGGGGGGGGGGGGGGGAGTTGGCACTGCCGAACCTTCGCAACTACTACTGGGCAGCCAATAGAGCTATGATTGGGAAGTGGGCAATTGGTGGTGGTGGGGGGGGGGGGGGGGGGGGGGGGGGGGGGGGGGGGGCGGGGTGCGGTGTGCGAGCAGCTGGAGGCGGTGTCATGTAAAGATACTAGTCTGGGAGCTTTGATAACGGCTCCTTTGCCGTTCTCGCCAACCCGTTACTCCACAAGTCCACATGTCCGGTGGTGGTGGCAACACTGCGGATCTGGGGACAGTGGAGGAGGTACAAGAAGGTGGAGGGAGTGTCGGTCTGGACCCCGATATGTAACAACCACAGGTTTGTCCCTGGTAGGATGGATGGTGGGTTCCAGAGCTGGCAGAGGGCAGGCATCAGAAGGATGGGAGATCTGTTCATAGACGGAAGCTTTCCCAGTTTGAAGGCGCTAGAGGACAAATTTAATCTGCCGCCAGGAAACGCCTTTAAATATCTGCAAGTACGAGCCTTCCTGAAAAAATAGGTAGTGGCCTTTCCGACGCTGCCGCCACTGAGGATACAGGACAGGGTGGTCTCCGGCACCTGGGTGGGGGAGGGGAAGGTGTCGGATATCTACCAGGAACTACAGGAGGCGGAGGAAATCCCGGTGGAGGAGCTCAAGGGCAAGTGGGAGGAAGAGCTAGATGAGGAGTTGGAAGCGGGTCTGTGGGCAGAGGTCCTGGGCAGGGTTAATTCCTCCTCATCATGTGCCAGGCTCAGTCTAATTCAATTTAAGGTGGTCCACAGGGCACACATGACGGCAGCGAGAATGAGCAAGTTTTTTTGGGTAGAAGACAGTTGTGTGAGGTGCAAGGGCAGCCCTGCAAACCATGTCCACATGTTTTGGGCATGCCCGGAGCTTAGAGAGTTCTGGCAAGGGTTCGCGAGGGCAATGTCCAAGGTGCCGAGTCCAGAGATAGCAATCTTTGGAGTGTCAGATGACCGGGGAGTTCAGGGGGCGAAAGAGGCCGACATCTTGGCCTTTGCCTCCCTTGTAATCCGTGTGGGGGGGGGGGGGGAGGATTAATAAATTGCAATGGAGGATTAGGGGTGGGCAGATGCTGAGCGGGACAATCCAGAACTAGGGGACACAGTTTTAAAAAAGAGAAGCTGGATTCTCTGTTCCTGAGACTAAGGGCAGGATTCTCTCAGTCCGGGGCCGGGCCGGAGAATCCCCGCGACCGGGCAGAGCGGAGAATCGGCGCCATTGGCGCCAGTGTGGTTGGCACAGCGCCGGTCGCTGGCCGCTCTACGCGGCTGGCCCGCCAATTCTCGGCCCGGGATGGGCCGAGCGGCCATAGTGAAAACGCTGAGTCCCACCGGCGCCATCCACGCCTGCTCACAGCCGGGAACTCTGCATAGAAGGGTCAGGTGACGGCCTGTGGGGCAGTGGGGGGGGGGGGGGCTCTGACCCCGGGGGGCGCCTCCAATGCGGCCTGGCCTGTGATCGGGGCACACCGATCAGCGGGCCGGCCTCTCTGGCTGGGGGCCTCCTTTCCTACGTGCCGGCCCCCGTAGCCCTGCGCCATGTTGCGTTGGGGCCGGCTCGTTGAAGGAGGCCACAGCGCATGCGTGCATTGGCGCCGGCGCCACTGTGCATGCGCGGATCCTGTGGCGCCCAGTTCGCGCCAGGATCGGCAGTTGGAGTGGCATGAACCACTCCAGCGCCTTGCTGGCACCCTGTAGGGGCCAGAATTAGTCCTGGGAACGGCCCTTTCACGCCGTCGTAAAACGCGACGGCGTTTACGACGGCTTGGACACTCTGCCGCGTGATGGGAGAATCCCGCCCTAAGTATTGATGCCAGGGCAGGATTTGTGGACTTTTACGACAGTAAAACTGCCGCCGCACCTGGGCCAATTCAACGGCCGTTGAGGGGCAAGAACCAGCGCCGATGTGGAACATGGCCGGTTCCAATGAAAAATGGTGTCTGGTTTGCCGGGTCCATGATTGACACTCAGGGGGCTGACAAGATGCGGCCACATATACACACTCCACCCCCCACACAAACTCATGCCAGCCAACAAGATGGCACTTGTTGCGCTGGAGCGCACCCATCCCGTTGATGGGTGGGCTGGAGCCAGAAGGCACCTAGGGGAGTGGCCTGAGGGGACACCCATACGACCCGTGGCACTAAGTTCACAATGGGAAGTCAGCGGTGTGCACAGCCACATGGCTGCAGCAATGGTGTTCCATGCCCGTCCGCCCCGGCCCCACAGCCCACCTCCACTACTCCCTCTGGCTTTCAGCACAACTGTCAGCACAATATGGTGATGTTGGACACTTTCTGTCCTCCCTCTCTCCCCCTCAGCAGCCACTGAGCCTCTTAAATGATTTTTTAAATCACAAGTGAACCTCGCTATCGGGAATTCCCCCCGGTGGAGGTGGAGAATACCGGGTCAGGCCCACTAATGATATGTAAACGGTGTTTATTGTACGTGCGGAGTGGAACACATTGACTCCGCTGTCGAGGCCGCAGCCATGCAGCTGTGCACGCCCGCTGACTTCCCACTGTGAACTTAGTGCCACTGGAGAATTGCGATTTGCAGAACCGGGTGCCTGGCATGATTTTGGCGTCAAAACTGATTCACCAATCACCTTTCCCGCTTTCGGCGTCAGCTGACAGAGAATCCCGCACCCCCGTCTCCCAATTGAGATTGAAATTAGGAGGAATTTATTTTCCTCAGGATCATTAATCTTTGGAATTCTCTTCCATAGAGATTAGTGGAGACTGGATCATTGAATATATCAGATTTTTGATTGACAATGGAGTCGAGGGTAATGGACAGGAATGAAAGTGGAGTTAAGGCTACAATCAGACCATCCATAATCGTGCTGGATGGTGGAACAGGCTTGATGAGAAAAATATCCTGGTCTCATAAACAATCTGGCTGAGTTTCCTAGCGTCGCACATTTGCAGAGTGGAAGTGAAGAGGAGGCCCATCCCAGACAGATTTTCCTGTTATTGAACTTGCCATAAAGGTTAGCCTGGGCACAGAAAGGAAAATTGGACATGGAGCATCAGGTCTGCAATGGGAGCATGCTTCATTTTCTGTCTAGTAACTGAAGTGGACAAAGGAAATCAGGCGATTCATTGTGGATATGCAATATCCCAGCTTGATTTTCCGGGAAATCCTTCAGGCCTCTAACAATTATTGGTCATTTTAATACTCAAGATTAGGATACGAGTGAACAATTTTAAAAATTAAGATGTAAACCCAACCACAACACATCCAACTTCCGTTTAACCGGGACAGGCCACCAATCCACTCTCAGGAGGTCAGTCGGTCAGTGGAATCTTTTAAGGAGTCTCCAACCTCCACTCCTGCGGACTTTTCGTTGTTTTTTCACAGATTCCCCACAGATTTTTGTCAGATTCCCCAAGACTCGGGAAGCATAGCTTAAAAAAAGTTGAGAAGAGCTGCATCCATAAGGTAAGTAAGAGTATTTACAGCACTGCTTGTGAGTCAGGGGGAGCAGGAGTGTTTCCGCTAAGCTAAACAGGCACTGGGAAGGCTGATGTGGTAAAACAGGATAAGACAGTGGGGTTTGTTAAAGTGGTAAAGGAAAGCCCAAGGGAAGCGAAGGAGGTGCAAACGATTGTACAGCCTGTTCAAGAAGTAATTGATAAGAAGGTGCCAGATGTCTTTAAAGAATTTACTTGTGTGGGTAAAGTTTACTCATGTGTATTAGGAGGAGCAGGTAGAGAAGTCACAATTTTAAGAGATACAGGAGCTAGTCAATCTTTAATGGTAAGAGATGAGGAATTATGTAGTTTGGGAAGAATGTTGCCAAAAAGGTAGAATGCAGGGTGAGAGGAGCAGCATTCCATTACATAAGGTAAGGTTGGAAAGTCCAGTGAAGAGTGGTGAAGTGATAGTAGGAGTTATAGAGAAACTATCTTGTCCAGGAATACAGTTTATCTTGGGTAATGATACAGCTGGATCGCAGGTGGGAGTGATGCCTACTGTGGTTGATAAGCCAGTAAAAAAAATCAGACAACTGAAGTGTTGAAGGACGAATATCCTGGGATTTTTCCGGATTGTGTAGTAACAAGGTCGCAAAGTCACAGGTTAAGACAAGAGGAGAAATCAAAGAGTGAAGATGAAGTTGAAGTGCAATTATCAGAAATTATTTTTGACCAGATGGTTGAAAAAGAACAAGAACAGGTGGAGGATGAGACGGATATTTTTAGTTCAGGAAAATTGGTGGAGTTACAACAGAAAGATGTAGAAATGAAACGGATATATCAGAAAGCATATACGGAAGAGGAATCTGAGAGTATACCAGAATGTTATTACCGTAAAAGTGATGTCTTGACGAGAAAATGGAGACCTGTACATATGCAGGCAGATGAAAAGTGGGCAGAAGTTCATCAGGTAGCATTGCCGGTAGGGTATAGAAAGGAGGTGTTGCGAGTGGCACATGAGGTACCAGTGGGAGGTCATTTGGGGATAACGAAAACTCAAGCTAAAATCCAGAAACATTTTTATTGGCCTGGACTACATAAAGATGTAGTTAAATTTTGTCAATCATGTCACACATGTCAAGTGATAGGGAAACCTCAAGCAGTGATAAAACCAGGGCCCTTAATACCCATTCCAGCATTTGAGGAACCTTTTACAAGGGTCCTAATTGATTGTGTCGGACTGCTTCCTAAAACAAAAAGTGGGAATCAATATCTTTTGACTATAACGGATGTGTCTACTAGGTTTCCAGAGGCCATTCCAATACGTAATATTACAGCTAAAAAGA
This sequence comes from Scyliorhinus torazame, assembly GCF_047496885.1. Lineage (NCBI taxonomy): Eukaryota > Metazoa > Chordata > Chondrichthyes > Carcharhiniformes > Scyliorhinidae > Scyliorhinus > Scyliorhinus torazame. The sequence continues at coordinate 83,307,637 of NC_092716.1, read as the reverse complement.
TTGTGGAGGAGTTACTTAAATTCTTTACTAGATATGGACTACCCACAGAAATTCAATCGGATTAGAGATCAAATTTTACCTCAAAGTTATTCAAAGAAGTTATGGATAGCTTAGGAATAAAACAATTTAAATCAACTGCATACCATCCAGAATCGCAGGGAGCGTTTTAAAGGTGGCATCAGACATTAAAGACAATGTTGAGGGCTTGTTGTCAAGATCATCCAGAGGATTGGGATAAAGGAATTCCATTCGTACTGTTTGCAATTAGGGATGCACCGAATGAGTCAACCAAATTTAGTCCTTTTTGTTAATGAGGTAAGAGGACCACTTAAATTGATTAAAGAAAAATTGGTGAGTGAGAAATCGGAAATTACACTTTTGGATTACGTGTCAAATTTTAGGGAACGATTAAATTGAGCAGGTGAATTGACCAGACAACATTTAAAAGGTGCACAAAATGTGATGAAGCGGGCAGCGGACAAGATATCCAAAGTTCGTAGTTTTGCCAGTGGAGATAAAGTTTTAGTGTTGTTACCAGTGGTAGGGGAGCCTTTAAAAGCTAGGTTTTGTGGCCTTATTAGATTGAAAGGAAATTAAGTGAGGTGAATTATGTGGTAAAAACACCAGATAGAAGGAAGGCTCACCGAGTGTGTCATGTGAATATACTTAAAAGGTACTTTGAAAGGGAAGGAGAGAAAAAGGAGGTTTTAATGGTTCTAACTCAAAGTGACAAACCAAATCTAGATGACTGTGAATTTGACATACCTCAAATTAAATTGGAAAATGAGGATGTTCTTAAAAATTGGGATGAATTGCTGTTACCTTCCAGAGGAAAAATGAACTGACCTGAAAGAGTTATTTATATCACATGGACAAGTTTGTAGAGATAAATTGGGAAGTACTAAAATAGCTATACATGATGTAGATGTGGGAAATGCTGTTCCTATCAAACAACATCCATATAGACTTAATGCTTTACAATTGGCACAGGTTAACAAAGAGATTGAGAGTATGCTTAAAAATGGCATAATTGAAGTGGGTTGCAGCCAATGGAGCTCACCCATAGTGATGGTATCTAAACCAGACAGTACCCAACGGTTGTGTGTGGACTATAGAAAGGTGAATGCAGTTGCAAGAATGGACTCTTATCCTATCCCACGTTTGGAGGATTGCATGGATAAAGTGGGACAATCAGCTTTTATTTCCAAATTGGATTTACTTAAAGGTTACTAGCAGATACTTTTATCCGAAAGGACGAAGGAGATTTCAGCTTTTGTGACTCCAGATGGTATATACCAATTCACAGTTATGCCATTTGGCATGAAAAACGCCCCAGCCACATTTCAACGGTTAACTAATACAGTCGTTTCAGGATTACCCAATTGTGCGGTATATATCGACGATCTGGTAGTTTTCAGCCAGACATGGAAAAAACATTTATAATATCTTATGGAGTTATTCGATTGACTTCAGGAGGCGGGTTTGGTGATAAACCTAGCCAAAAGTGAATTTGGAAAAGCCCAAGTCACTTTCCTTGGCCATACAATCGGACAGGGTCGATTGGTCCCACGGGATGTGAAAAATGAAATGAAAATCGCTTATTGTCACAAGTAGGCTTCAAATGAAGTTACTGTGAAAAGCCCCTAGTCACCACATTCCGCCGCCTGTTCGGGGAGGCTGTTACGGGAATCGAACCATGCTGCTGGCCTGCCTTAGTCTGCTTTCAAAGCCAGCAATTTAGCCCTGTGCTAAACAGCCCAAACAAAAGTTATTGGAGAGTTTCCGATACCCTCGACACGATGGGAAATAATTTGATTTCTTGGCATGAGTGGATTTGATCGAACATTTGTGCAAGAGTTTTGTAGCGTGATTGCTCCACTGATGGACTTGCTGAAGAAACGTAAAAAAATTTCAATGGACAGCGGAGTTTCAACATGCATTTGACTGCCTGAAAGCTGTGGTAACCGATGCGCCTGTATTGGAGAATTGCAAGGGACCCTATGATCAAATTGAACTGAAGTATCTAACTTTAACGAGAAATGCCGAGGCGTAGAGGAATGGATGGATTGTGCAGAGACTTTCTTGTTCAAAGAAACTGTCAATCGAGAAGGATTTCGGTTGGAGGAAGAAGAATGAAAAAAAAAATGGACTATATTATTATACCTGTTTGCGTGTGTTGTTTTTTTTTTTGAACCAGTAAAGTGTTTTACTGTGTGCATTTCTTAATTGATGGTGCAAAGGTGAAAAATGAAACCATCTTGAAGTTGATGGTTTATTTTTTTTCTTGGGGGGTGGTGTCATGTGAGAGTACCTTTAAGAAATGGATGTTTAAGCAATGCACCTTTAAGAAATGGAGCTGATCATATTACTGAAGTGATGTCAGAGGGTGGGGGGGGCTGAGCTCACGTCTTCTTTTTGAATTTCAGTTTGAGAACGCAGCTGGGAGTGTCTGGGTGTTTTGCTGTGAGCTGCCTGAAGAAACACAGAGCTGGTCTTGATTTCTGCAATCCAAAGACTATAAATATATTGAATGTAACCTCATGTGCTCCTATTTTTGAAGGTTTGAAGTCATTTGGATGTTTAAAGGAACAGTTTGAAGGATTATTTAGTGTTGTAGTCTTTTGGGGTTATCTTTGAAGTAATGTGTGTTAAGAGATTCAATGTTTGTTTTAAAAGGTTAACTTGAGTTCATAGAATAAACAGTGTTTTGTCTTAAAAACCACTTGTCCATTTCTGCTGTATCACATCTGGAGAGTACGCCCTGTGCTTCCCACACCACAATCTATTAAAAATTGTGGGTCGGTTGAACTCCATGAAACACTTTTGGGTTCTGTAAACCCAGACCCATAACATAACCCTCAAACGTATTCTAGATAGTTATTCATGGAGAATCCTTTTAGAAGGGATCAACCAACACGTTAACTACTTTTATTGTGCATCTGTTCCTTGTGTAACATTATTATCTTTGACACAAAGGAGAACAGAACACATTAAGCAAAAAAGGTCATGCCTTAAAAACGTACCCACTGAGGATGTGTCATATTTTAAGTAAAACTGGTTTTGTTTATATCTAATGAAATGGTTCAGACACTCAGGAGACAGTACCCCTTTTTCCTTCTGCTTTCTGTGAGCAAGTATGAAACCAGTTAAAAAAGAAGTCTTTCAAAGTTTTTGGGTGCATTTGACCAGGTCTGTTTGATTCTGTTGTGCATTCGGTCCTGCTGTCCAGCCCTGTTCCATTTTCCACTGAATGCTCTCATAAGCAGCACTAGTTTGTTGCTGAAGTGATTATATTGTGTCAAACAAAGGGTGCATCAATTCCTCCTTTTCCATTTTAAAAACTGGTGCTGTGATAAATTAGATGAAAAGGCAGCATTCAGAAAATGTAATACACATTTTACCACTTGTGAGCCACTGCTCCAGCTGTACGCGTCAAGTGAAGTTCAGGCCGGGAAAAAGAAAATTGGATGGGAGACATGCACTTCACTGCAGAGTCCAACGTCTGATTAGCTTGTCAGGAATATAAGTGGCTAATTTAACTGGCCAGAAAATGCATCAGTCAGCCCTCCTTAGAGAGGACTGGCATTTTCAAATGCATCCGTTTCCATTCCCTGCTTTCCCCACAATAATTTGCATAAAGAATGCAGTTCACTTCCATAATGTTACAGAATACATAGATTAATACTCTTCATGTGGCGACTAGCGGCTTTTCACAGTAACATCATTGCAGTGTTAATGTAAGCCTACTTGTGACAATAAAGATTATTATTAACCATTGTGCTACCGTGATCTATCCAGTAAACTGAAGACAGAAAAAAGGTACCGGTTTTAAACCGCCTTTCTAAGCAATAAGGGGCGTGATTGCTAGTTCAAGTTCTTCTGACAACTTATCATCCCATTTTCACTCCATCCTGCTTACCACGACCTTAACTGGTCCTTTCAGAGGTGGCAAAGGTGCCTGTCTGACACAGATAGGAGCTTCAGTGATATGTGCAAATTGGAGGCCAATGATTAGTAATTTAAGTGTTGAACTTCCCTCCGTGGGGACTTGAGGATCGAGACTGCTTTCCCCAAGCCCTACAGGAAAATCTGGACTTCTGCTACCCTGGTCTACTGCCCACCCCACCCACAAGACCCTGGACGGGATTCTCTCACCCTGGGCCGGAGAATCGCCAGGACGGGCGTGATTCGTGCCACGCCGCCCCGCCTCCGGTCCGGCGATTCTCCGGAGAGTGGGGAATCGCGCCATTGGCGCCGGCGTGGTCAGCGCGGCACTGGTCGGGGGTCGCTCTACGCGCCCCCCCCCCCGGCGATTCTCCGCCTGGGATGGGCCGAGCGGCCATGCAGAAAAAGCTGGGTCCCACCGGGGCGGTTCGCACCTGCTCTTACCTGGCGGGACCTCGGCGTGGATGCATCCGGGGGGGGCCTACACTGTGGCCTGGCCCGCGATCGGGGTCAACCGATCGGCGGGCCGGCCTCTCGGGCTGGGGGCCTCTTATGTTCCACGCCGGCCCCTGTAGCCCTACGCCATGTTGCGTCGGGGCCGGTGCGGAGAACTGAGCCACTGTGCATGCGCGGCAACCGCGCCGGTCCCACTGTGCATGTGCGCGTTGGCGCCGGTCCCACTGCGCATGCGCAGACCCGCTGCGCCCATCTGACACCGGGGTTCGGCAGCTGGAGCGGCGTGAGTCGCTCCGGTGCCGTGCTGGCCCCCTGTAGGGGTCAGAATCGCTGCTCCTGAGGCCATGTTGATGCCATCGAGAAACACGACGGCGTTTAGAACGGCATCAGCACTTAGCCTCAGTATCACAGAATCCCGTCCCCTATCTCTCGCCAATGTAACTCAGTGACAGCGAGCAGCCTCTCAAGGCACCCATTCTTCACCTACTGACAGCCAGCTAATAACCTCTCTCTGTCTGAGGCAGGCAGTAAATGAGATCCAGGAGTTAAAAAGCGAGGGGCTCAAATTGAAGACATCAGGAGCATTTGGTGTTGAATTCCACTCCCAGTTAACATCTCCATGAGTTGATATTTGACGTCTCAGTTCAGTGGAAACCATAACCATGTTCGCTATTGAACAGCATTTCCTGGCTCTTCTGTTGCAGCTTATTGAATGCAGGTAAGGGAGAGAGTGGACACCTCAAGTTGGAGGTGCCTTCTCAGCACTTTAAAAATATTTAGGGGAAAAAAGGTCCACAGCTACCAGACAGCCGCACGGTGGCGCAGTGGTTACCACTGCTGCCTCACGGCGCCGAGGATCCAGGTTCGATCCCGGCCCCGGGTCGCTGTCCTTGTGCAGTTTGTACATTCTCCCCGTGTCTGCGTGGGTCTCGCCCCCACAACCCAAAAATGTGCAAGGTAGGTGGATTGGCCACACTAAATTGCCCCTTAAAAAAAAAAAAATTGGGTACTCTAAACTTATTTTTATTTTTTTTAAATGCAAGATCACGCTCCAAGGTGAAGGTGAGAAACCAACAAATCATCTTCTGGAGAGTGTGAAGAGAGGGACAATTTCTATAATCCAGACACCCACGAAAACTTGTAACTAAGAAAAAGACATTAAAAATGCAGTGTTCTGGATATTAAATAATGGCTGCCATAGACGGACACACCCAAAACCTCTTGGAAAGACACAACGTGTGAAGTATTTCAAGGCAAGTCTGCCAGTCACGAGAGAGAGATTACAAGTGACATAAGTGGTATCAAGAAAGTCTTCAGCAGAGGAAATAGGCTGAAGGCTGCTCTCGCTCCCTATCTTTTGGAATAAGAGTGTCACTTGGTTTAAACAACCAACTCTACCAGAAACAGGTCAGCACGGTAGCATTGTGGATAGCACAATTGCTTCACAGCTCCAGAGTCCCAGGTTCGATTCCCGGCTTGGGTCACTGTCTGTGCGGAGTCTGCACATCCTCCCCGTGTCTGGGTGGGTTTCCTCCGGGTGCTCCGGTTTCCTCCCACAGTCCAAAGATGCGCAGGTTAGGTCGATTGGCCATGATAAATTGCCCTTAGTGTCCAAAATTGCCCTTAGTGTTGGGTGAGGTTGCTGGGTTCTGGGGATAGGGTGGAGGTGCTGACCTTGGGTAGGGTGCTCTTTCCAAGAGCCGGTGCAGACTCAATGGGCCGAATGGCCTCCTTCTGCACTGTAAATTCTATGATAAACAAATCAGTGAACCTAAATCTCATAATGGCAACGTATTCTACATCTGACCGCATCTAAGAAACTAACCTGAATAGGTCAATGTTTAACATCTATGCCTCGAGGAAAATCCAAAGGCATTTAACTGTATATCTTTTTGTCTATTTTTATTGGTGTGGGGGTGTACATACGTGTGCATGAGGGTTGAATGCATGATATCGCATTTGTATTATTTTTCTCTGGTTTAGTGATTAACAAATTTGCTTTCGTTGATTCAAAGAATATCTTGTATGATTGGCTCCTTATTGCTGAAAACATTTTGATTTGGAAAAAGAAACACAAACCACTGTTGTGATCAACCAAGGAGGTTGAATAGAGTGGGAGCCAATATAGACAAGCAGGAGTCGGGTTCTCTCCTGCATGCCTAGGCCCATTGTGACAAAAGATGACTTCAAGATATCATCCCATCTTTACTTTTTAGACTCTGATGAAAAGGCTGTTGTGCGGAATCTCCCCGCAGGTGGGTTCCAGGTGATGGGGCAGGCGTGCCACACAAAACACCATGTGCAGGATTCTCCGTTAGCCAACGCCGAAATCAGGAAAGGCGATTGGATGGAGAATCGGATTTCATGCCAACATCGCAGCAGGCGCCGATTTGATGCCAAATCTCAATTCTCCAGCACCGGAATGCATGTACAGTAGACACCGCTTGCATATCAATAGACACCATTTACATATCATTAGCGGGCCTGACCCGGTATTCCCCGGGGCCTCTGTGATCCTCCACCTCCAATGGGCCCAGTTCCCGACGGTTCACTTGTCCTTTTAAAAATCGTGAAACCGGCGTTGTGGATGCTGAGGGAGAGAGGGCGTACAGAAGGTGTCCAACATCACCATGATTTACTGACTGTTGTGCCGCTGACTGAGGTGCTTCTGCCAGGGCCGAGGGGGGTGGTGGAGGTGGCCAGGAGCATGGGCTGTGGGGTCGGGGTGGATGGGCAGGGAACACCATTGCCACAGCCGGCAAGGTAGCCATGCAGCTGCGCACACAGCTAACAGCCCACTTTCAACTTAGTGCCACAGGTTATATAGGTGTCCCCCAGGTGCCCTCTGGCCCCAGCTGACCCATCAGCTCCAGCACAACCTGTACCATCATTTTGGCTGGCATTAGTGTGTGGGGGGAGTGTAATGTGTATGTGCGGCTGCAGCTTGTCAGCCCCCCTCCCGCGAGTGTCAATCACGGACCCTGCGAATCCCGCACTGTTTTTCATTGGAATCAATTGTGTTCCACGCAGCACCGGTGCTAGCCCCTTAATGGTAGTGGAATTGGTACAGGTATGGCGCCGGTCTTCCTGGCGTGGAAGTCCACGAAATCTGCATTGGCATCAACACTTGGTCTCAGAAATGGAGAATCCCACCCATTATAGCTGGATTTTCCGGCCCCTCCCGCCATGCAAAATGGCGTAAGACTTTAGCGGGACCAGAAGATCCTGCTGGCGACCAAGCTTCCACCACAGGAAAACACGCTAATGGCGGGCGGGGTGGGGGGGGGGGGGGGGGTGGGTGGAATCGCGGCCTGATCTAGTGCTCTCCGTGCACTTGTCCAAGCCCACTGTGACAAGGGATCACATGCAAGTTGTTAGCCCATCTTTACCTTTTAGTTTCAAGTGAAATTAATTGCCTTCATGAAACTGATCAGGAAATGGAGTTGGGGAAGACAGTTTAAATTCCCGGCCGCTTCCCCCACCACCATTTTGACTGACACGGAAAGCGTGGCGAGTCATGACCCGGTGTGCAGTCAAAGGCCTTTTAAATGTTGGCCTCAAAGTTTGAATTTCCCTTAGTTTGAGATCTTCAGCAAGGTTGTTAGGTTTCTGAAGCCTATGTGAAATATGTTCATGAACCTTCAGGGGAAGCCGATTGTGGAGTTGAGAATATTTGAAGGGTTTTTAATGCAGTGATTGATCACCGAGTTCTGTCTTTAACAAATAAGTGATCATTAAATTGGCCAGTATTATGTAAATGTTCAGATGTATTAGGATGCTTTCTGCAGAGGACAAAGGGCTCATACGCATTCAACAGTATTTAGAATCAGATATTAATATGTCACCTGGACCTCATGCTTTGATTTTTAGATTAATTTAAAGCCGAAAAAGCAATTTAACTTTTGAAAAAACTGACCAGGTGGCTAGCCATGTTCAGACAGCTTCACTTTTATTCAACTCTGTCGTGATTGTTTATGCTATTGTGCAATGAAATCTCACTCTGAATGCTGCATTAAAGTTAGAATACCCACTAATGGATTAGCTCAGCAGAGTTTGTTTAGAAGCTATCAAGGGAACTGGGAGCTTTGTTTGATTGACAATTTTATGACCATTTACTAGGATTATATGTATCTTGGATGTTGTTTTTAAGTAGTTGTTTGTTTATTTTGATAGATTCCTGAGAAGGGAAATAGATTTTCATGTGGAGTTGGAATGGTTTGATTGGCAATTTATGAGCTTCTACGAGAACTAATTGGGTGGGATCTACCAGCCGCGACATGCACGAACGGGAGTGCAACATGACAGTAGCTGCTGGGTGATGCCTCCCGCGGGCTTCCCGGCAGCCAATAGGTCTGGTGAGATCATTTTTTCCTTTAAATTTAGAGTATCCAATTATTATTCTCCAATTAAGGAGCAATTTAGCGTGGCCAACCTACCTAACCTGCAAGGGTTGTGGGAGTGAAACCCACGCAGGCACAGGGAGAACGTGCAAACTCCACAAAGACAGTGACCCGCCGCCAGGTTCGAACCCAGGTCCTCAGCATCGTAGGCAGCAGTGCTAACCACTACACCACTGTGCTGCCTCGTGAGATCCACCCAGAACTCACAAGGTGTCGAGATCAAGATTCCACCCACAATGGTCATGACCAAGCCGCTCTCACTTAGTAGGTCTTAAACCTACTAAGGCCTACTCACCTGGGATCTACCAGCATCTAACGGTCTCCCGAGGGAGTCCCTAGCCAGGCGACGTTCAGTACTGGTCCGTACAAATGGCAGAACAGCACCCGGGAGGTCTCCCAGGCCCCTGGGTGGTCGGGGATAGGGCGGGGCGGCCCCCTGGCCCTCTCCCTGGAACATGGGCACTTTGACACTGCCAGTCTGGCACTGCCAAGGTGGCATTGCCAGGGTGGCAGTGCCAGTGTTCCCAGGTGCCAGGGTGGCATTGCCCAGGATCAGGGTCCAAGAGGGGCCATACCCATGAAAAGAGGGTGGGTGGGGTGCATGAAGGGGGGGCTCTGGGAGATTCGGGGGGTGATTGGTGGGGATTCTGGAAGGGCAGCAAGCAAGGAGGCATGAGGGCCTGAAGGGAGGCCCCCAGGACCACCTAGCGGGGTGTCCTGGCTTGGGGTGTAGGGTAATACCCGTTTGTGTGGGGGTGACATTGCCCATGGGTGGGGTTGTGGGGGACCCACAAGTTTACTTAGAGATTGCGGCATCCTTTCAAAATGGCGGGCCAATCCCTGAGGAGCCAATCTGGCCAGCAAGTTCAGCTCCCCAGTGATAAAAATAATTCTAAGGGCGGGATTTACCGACCAACCCAGCTGCATATCTATCGGGGCATAGGCAGCTTGCCATCTGGATTTACCGACCCCGCCGTTCTCAACAGGGTTTTCCGGTGACTGCACCCTTCGTCGCCGGGAAACCCATGCGCCAGCGTGTGACGGGAATATCCCGCTGGAGCCAGTAGATAGCGCCCAAAGTGTGGGCTAAACCAGGGCCCAAAAAAATGACTAATGTGGTTAGATAGCGGTGGGGAACTCACCGGGAAACTCCCAGCAAAACTTGCCACAAATAACACTTAGAAACATTTCTGTTAGATCGCGCTCATTATTTTCACGTGAAATTTGAATGGGTGATTATTTATTTATTTTGATGGCTTTCTATTATCCAGACACCCATCGAAACTTGCCTAATTTAACTTCTGAAAAATGGCTTCCCAGTATTATTATAGAGCTCTATTGCTGACTATATTTAAGGCTGGGAGAGAATTTTTAGTCTCTCTGGGAATCAAGAAATTTATGGATTAGGGGGGGAAATTGGAGTTGAAACCGAAGATACATGGTTGTATTGATTGGAGAAAAAGGCTTGATGGGCCATATGATCTACTTGTGCTCCTGTCTGGTGTCTTATGAGTTCTGACAATAGTGGATACTGGGCAAGTGGGTATGGAGAATGCATGGTGGGTATGGGGGGTATGGTGGGGATTTGGGGCATGAAGGGTACATGGGTTGTATGCAGGGGTTATGGTGGTTGGGGAGATGGCAGTGGCATGCGGTGAGAATTAGAGAACCTTACAGTCATGAATAAGGCTGGGCTGATGCCCCAGTGAACAGAGGCAGGTCTTTTAACCTGCCAGTCTGGGCATGCACCCACCTTCCCTTCCCACCTTGGGCCTGCCACAGGAGGCAGCGGACTCAACTCCAGCCTGAGCCCAACTCTGAGGGGAGGAAAAACACGTGAGTTGGGAATGCATTGTCAGAAAATGGCTCGACTCGCGATTACCAACCCAAAATAGGCCTTACGTTTCCATCATTAACAAGTTAGCTCCGTTAAACACAAGGGCCGCTTGTGAGATTTTAACCTACACGTTCATGTGGCTGGATATTTCTTCACCAGAGAGAGGCATAGATCAACCAAACTTGGCTGGCCCCTCTGGCAATTGCAGCTGATTAATATGGCACCCCAGTGTGACTCAGACCACTGTACAACATTGAATTGTTCGTGAGGCACCCTGGGAATTCTGTCAAGTGTTCAGAATGCATTTAAGTGAGACTGAGATGGTCATTTCAAGGAAAATCCAAATGATGTCTGTTACTACCACTGCCACATCACGGTACTGACCTATTAAAAAAAAAAGCCATTTTTAACAACTTGCCAAATATGAAAATGATTGAAAACGTTTCCAAGTGGTGCACAACGTATGGAAAACAAGGACAAGGATTGAGAAGGCTCCAGGGCTTACCTTGGCAGGGAGTCGAACAGGCAGCAGAAATGCTCTCCACAATGTCAAGACCTGAAACATAAAGAAAATTAAATAACACACCAGCCACCTATGATGAGGAAATGGTTACAATTAATTAAAACAGCTTTTTGACGTACAAAATATATCACAAACACAAAAAATGAAGTACAGGAATAAAGCCAATTGTCCAATCCAGCCCAGGCCACACAGTTGTACTATCTTATGAATCATAATACATTCACTCTACACCCACTGTCCTGGGAAATGTTAATATCAGATCAAAACCCAAGTTCCTCTCCAACTCTTCCATACTTTTATTCCAATTCTCTTCTCGCACCTAGCAGTGGCTGACCTTAGTCTGTTTCCATAGCTAGTAATTACCAGAACAGGGTCGATGATCTGCCACCGAGAGCTTGACGGGCGCCACTCCACATCAAGCGCAGCCAACAAGTTTATCCCATTCCTACCGCCAGTCATTGCCACGAGCTTCCTCTTCAAGGAGAGTTAGCCATGATTGGGCGACTATTATTTTCAAGAAGCAGAGACTGTGCTATTGGACTGGCCACTCCTCAGATGACAGGGGATGAAGCACAAACTCACAAATGGGGAACTGGTTACTTCATATTTAAGTACAGCTTCAATGCGAACCTTATCATAGCCAGGAAAGTTCTCAGCTGACGAGCAGCATCTAATACTCTACTTTTGAAATACTTCTTTAGCAGTTTATAGACTTAGCTGAAACTCTGATTAAGTACTTAACTCACTCCCTTCTATTGTTGTTCTTTTTATTGTTCGTCTGATATTGGGTGTTCAGTTTTTTCAGTCAGTTTTGCCATTTAACCTGTGGGGCTCATTGGAGAGATGGGTGAATTGCATGAATGTTATCACATTGAAAGTAGCACTGACGATGAAGTAAAATGGATGATATTGATTCAGCTGCCTGTTATGCAACACTCCATTTTTAATTCCAAGTTGGGCCCTGAAATTTCACCAGAGTGCACTCCTGATCCAGGTCTGGCAAGAGACTGAGCGAACTCCCAAAAACCAGTGCAGGTGTTCGGGTGCTAGGCTGCTCCCCCAACCTCTACCAAAATTAAAACGCACAGGCGGGGTGGGGTTGAGGATTCGGGAAAATGGTGCAACAAAATAAGAACAATCACAAGGCCTCAAATTATTTTTGAAGTGGACTTAACCAACCAATGTACCACAAAAAACAACTTGTAGAATTCTTGAGCACCAGAATAATTCACTTTAATATTTCAAGGAACATCACCACATTAGCCCAGAGAACCATTCTGTACGGAATGACTTTGAAGTTTAATCCAATTCAGGAACTGAAAATGCTCTGATCATATTGAATAACATGTTTAGCAGTTTATAGACTTAGTTCAAACTCTGTGATTAAGTATAATAGCAGGAGTTGGGGAAGAGGGGTGTTAAAGCCCAATTATACATCCTCAGAAGAGGTAGAGGCCATTTTAGTCCCAGAATTGTTTGAGAAGGAGAGGGGCAGGGGATTGGGAGAGATCAGTTCTAAACTAAACCAGCTTGTAGGGTCTGAGTCCAAGCTCGGGAATTCAGATTGAAATGTACAGGAAAGTTTAATTTTCATACTTATAGTTAGTTGTAGTTTAGTTATTAATTTTCAATTCTCTTCTCGCACTTAGCGACACACTAAGGCAGACTTTCATCTGTTTCCATAACTAGCAATTCCCAGAACAGGTCGCTCGTTTGTCACCAGAGGGTTATAACTTCAGGGTCGACACTCCATATAGTTTAGTAATGGCATTAGTCAAATATTCGAAATATGTCAACTCCACATGATTTTATGCTGAATTCTGGGATACTAGCTCATTTGGTCTTAACAATACTATGGCAAAGCCATTTTCTCAGCAAAATCACATTGGTAAACACTTGTTTTAATGAAGGTCGATGGGACATACCAGTGCCTACAGATCAATTAGGTATCTGGACCAATTAATCCATGTTCCCAGACATTGCATGCCATCTCAATTGAGACAATGAGCTCAAGATATGAATCATGGGGCACATTTCCTGCACCCTGAACAAATGGGCAAGGAAGATATCATGATCATAGCATGAAGTAACAGAGACAAACTTTAAAGAGAGGGATCATCCAAATATAATTTGCACCTTTAAAAGGCGAATCAGGGGACAATGGGGAATGAAATCAATGGATGATCAACACCTTTGGGAAACCAGTCAGAAGTTGATCATGCACCCCTTAAGCCAATTAGGTAATAGCCTCGCCTCATTTAGGGTAGTCAGAATGGAATAACCTCATTGATCATGCTGGGGGTTGAGGCTTGGAAAGAGTTAACAAGCAGCAGTTTTCATTCACCAGGTTGCGCAGCACGTTTGAAACTGAAGAGTCTGCTGTCTACAGGGAAGCAGAAGTTACGAGGAGAGAACCGAGACTAAACTTGCATTGCTTCTCTCGTGGGGGCTGTCCACGAGCTTGCTGTGGAGGCTTGTGTCACTCCCTCTGTGGAGTCTTGCAGCGTTCCTTGTGTGGAATCGTGCATTGGTCTCTCTGTGGAAACTGTCATCGCTTCTTGTTCATGCAAGGACTGCGATCTGGAGTCCTGCGTTGCTTCTATCGTGGAGTCTGTCCACGAGCTCGCTGTGGAGGCTTGTGTCACTCAAGTCACTTCTTGTTCATGCAAGGACTGCGCTATGACTTCTTGCATTGCTTCTATTGTGGAGTCTATCCACGTGCTCGCTGTGGAGGCTTGGACCCTTTGTGGTGCGTGGACCACTCTCTGTGTGGAGTCGGGGACCCTTCGCGGTGCGTGGACCGCTCTCTGTGGGCTTGTACCGCTCTCTGTCTCTTGGTGTCAGGCCGCAGCATAATCCTGCATTCACGAGTCGGGATGTTATATCTGCTGGGCTGAAGATCCTCAAACCTGAAGAACTCGGGGTCGTCAATGTGCAACACCTCTAGTTGCGGTTCGGATTTGGTACTGGGATAGCCTCCCAAGGTGAAAGCTTTGTCTGAGCCGTTGTCTTCTAAGACCATATCATCATGTTTGGTGTCGGAGCTGGCATTGGGCTCGCGATGTCCAAAGAAGAATTCAAGGTCTGAGTCATAGTCTTCAAGGACTGTACCATCTCTTTGGGCGGTGCTAACTGCTTGTTGCAGGGTTCTGCGGAGGTTACTTTCAGCTACTGGTCGAATTTCAGGCATTGTGCTATCGTTCCAGGTGAAAGAGTCTGGTTTTGAGGCCTTTAATTTTTTTCCGTGTTTTGGGACATTTCCCCTTTAAGTGGGCGTGGTCACTTATCATGATGCTTGTGACGTAGAGCATAGGAAGCGATTGCGCATGCGCAGATCACTGTTCCTTTACTTGGGGTCTTGTTCTCAATTGCGCATGCACGGCTTCTCGCGCATGCGCAAACGGACCTTCCCGTTCTGTGCGCTCTTTGCGTGTGCAGCACCTTTTCCAAGATGGCTGCAATTCAAAACTGCCGTTCGGTGCTGCAAGCCTACCTCACGGTGAGTTTTGGTGCCTCTTTTACCTTTGTTCCTTGTATGTTCCTCGCAGAATTCTTGGCATTTGTCCAGGACTGCCTGGAAGTCGCTCTTGTTTTGCCCCTTCGAGTATTTGAAGGTCTGGAAGATTTCAGCTGCTTCTGGACCAGCGACAGTAAGTAGAAGCTTTATTTTCTCTGCATCCGCCAAGCCATCTAGGCCACACGCTACCAGGTAGATCTCGAATCTCTGCTGGAACCAACCGCAGTTTTCACTGAGATTGCCTTGGTACTGGAGCTGCTGTGGAATCGGAATCCCGAACATCAGCTTGCCTGGCTTTTGTTGCTGGTTGTCACTGTTCGCTGAGTTGAAACTATATGGATTTAACAGTCCGCTCCTGGAATCATGTTTTGTTATGCTCTTGTCGTAGCATAAGCTGCTTCCTTGATGTGCACTCTGACAAAGGAAGGTTCAGACTTGGAGATAGCTTCAACACATTTATTGAACTATTAACAATTCTCCTACTTGGATTCGATGCTACTGTTAATCCTGCTATAGTTACTCAGACTGACTAACCAGTCTGCTACAATCCACGTGGCGGGAGTTATGTGTTTCAATCAACCCTGTGTCTGTACTCACTGAGAGTCTCCACTGGAAAGAGACTGAACATGTGTGATGTGTCCTTTTATATGGGTTGGTGTAATGCCCTCCTGTGGTAGTGTCACCTCTTGTGTGTATCGTGACTGCCCATTGGTCGTGTCCTATCTTACTGACCTATTGGTTGACTGTCTGTGTGTCATGTCTCTGGTGTTCCCTCTAGTGTCTAGCTAGGTGTAGTGTATGTACATTAACCCTTTGTGTACACAGTGATGTATATCACCACAGTGTCAACCTGTGCACAGGGCTGAACCAGAAAGCAAGGGCTGTAGTACATCTGTAATGTACACAACTTATTAAAAGTTTCCTGAGTTATTTGACCAAACTGACTCCTGTTGCCTTTCTGGTTAAA
This sequence comes from Scyliorhinus torazame, assembly GCF_047496885.1. Taxonomy (NCBI): domain Eukaryota; kingdom Metazoa; phylum Chordata; class Chondrichthyes; order Carcharhiniformes; family Scyliorhinidae; genus Scyliorhinus; species Scyliorhinus torazame. The sequence goes on along the minus strand of NC_092716.1, from coordinate 83,291,992 downwards.
GTCTCAAATGAACACAATTGGAATTTAAATTCAAATGATACATAGCACTTACTAATGGGGTTGGCAATAAATATGGCTTTGACAGTTCCACACACATCCTACAAACAAATAATAAAAGAAAGGCAATGTTTGAAGTCAAAATAACCCTGTAGTGTCAGAAAATGACAGTGGCAGGGCAAAGATTGACCTTGTATATTTTAATGGATTATATGAATCATCATTAATCAAATGGTTTATGGCATTGGCTTCCTAGACTGCCTATTGTAGCACAGTCATTCTAAATTTAGAATCCAGGTTCTGCCTAAAATGCTTGGGGATTTTGTAGTAGTCAATATTGCCACTTAAGATACTAATCCTTGCAAAGGAAACTGAGATTCTCTTAGCTTTGTAAAACAAAAAGATGCTGTGTTGCAAATGCAAGAAACCTAGAGATGGCCTACTTTCAAGAACATGCTTAATGACCTAGATATTAATGTGGCAGAAGTACGTTTTTGATTATGCACACTTTCAGCAAAGTAATACTTCTTCCATTGCAATGTATATATTTATTAAGAAGCAAGTTAAATTTGTTGTTGCAAGTGTGAAGACTGCTCACTTAGATCTATGGATATGTTATTTGCTCAACCAATCTTTACTATATAAGGGAACATCTGAGGAGGAAGTAGGATCATAGGTTGGAGCTGAACATGCACCCCCTACTTTTATCATCGCACCATCACTTCCTGACCCTTGTGAAATGACACCGCTCAGGAAACAGATTAATTTCTCCACTGTTTGCAGTACAGCACACTGCTCTTGTTACTGTGGGTATATGTATTCCACCTTTCCCATTTGTGACAATACAGGGGTTTTGCAACCTCAATATTGAAAAGACAAGGTTCCATTAAAGTTTCATAATTAAGCAGCAATATGCTGGCTTCAAGAAACTGCCATTTCAGAATTAATAAGGATAATTAAAAGATTTTTTAAAAAATCTACACTTTACTGCCATAAGTCTCTGGTACATTGCTTACATTCAATTAATTCCAAAGTACTAAATTCTGTTGATGTGCAAGACCTTTGCGTTGGGGGAAATGGTGGAGGAGGGAAATCATTGTCTTTTATAATGCGTTATTCTCGATTGGGTAGAATTATCCATTTAAACTGTTGACACCAGGATCTAACTACATTTTGAGTAAACGAGTTTCTCCTGAATTCTTTTGGGTACTTTTGAATGGCCTACAAGTGGAAACATCTATGGTCTACCCTATTGGACTCCGTCACATTTTAAAGACCTCCACCATGTCACCGCTGAGACTTCTCTTTTTCTAGAGGGAAGAGTTTCAGCCTGATCAACCTTTTCTGGTCATTTTAATCTTTCGGCCCTAATACTGTCTTTGCAAATAATTTATGTTCCTTATCCAATGTCTCTTATTTTTATAAAACGGGGACCAAAACTGTCCACTGTGTGACTAATCAAGGAGCGCGATTCAGCGGACTTAAGTCAGCTTTCGGTGCTTAAGCACCGAGCATCACTCCGCTTTTCAACGGCTTTACAACGTTCCCTGCTGAAGCCCCTTATCCAACACGAGTAGTGTTTTATAGTCTGTGTTTCTCGCTGCTGTGAGCACCGGGAAACACACAACTAAACGCACTCGCTCTGGGACTTTGTTCCCTTTTAGTAAAATCGAGGCCATAGTGTCGTTAGATAGCGGTGGGGAACTCACCGACAGAGAGTCGGTGGGAAACTCCCGGCAAAGGCTGCCACAAATGACACTTGGAAACTTTTCCATGAGGGAAGTGTCATTTTGGGCGCGATCGACCGGCTGTTCACGCCAGCGGGATATTCCGGTCCCATGCCGGGTTTCCTGGCGACGTGGGGTGCAGTCACCGGGAAATCCAGTTGACAATGGCAGGGTCAGTAAATCCCGCTGGTGAGTCGCCTCCAGCGCCGAAAACCACACCTGGTGCGTTGGTCAGTAAATCCAGCCCTTTGGGTGAGTTTGGCAGGGGTTTTTTGCACTGACATTATGGGTCAGATCCAGGTCTGGATTCACCCACACTTGGGGTGAGATTTAATGGCTGCTTTGCGCTTAAGCGAGAACATGATGAGACCGTTAGATCGCAGGAGGGAACCAGTGCCCGGTCCAGGTAATGTTTTGTGCAGGTGTCTTGGGCTACAGGATGTGGGGTCGGGTGACCAGGGACCCCAGCTGTGGCCAGGGGTGCATGGGCAGGACGGGTTGGATGACAGGGGATGTGTGTGTGTGTGTGTGTGTGGGGGGAGCAATGGGTGAATGGAGGTTCCTGGTGTGGGGGAGACTGCTGGTGGTCAGTCTCTCACCCTTTGCAATGCTTCGCAGGTATATACGCAATGGACGATATCTTGGACCCTGCAGAAGCTGCCCTCGTGGCGCTGCTGGCAGGCCAGATGCTGGAGAAGGCGGTGGCAACAGCGTCAACAGAGACTCGAGGCGGCAGCCCATGTGCAGGGCCCCGTCCCTAACCCTGAGGTCCTGGCTTCCCGACAGGCCAGGGAGGGACCCAGAGGGGAAGACCCACGATGGCCCAAGGTGTACAAGAGTCGGTGGTCTTTCGAACAGATGACTGACTGACAGCATGTGCCGCAGGGGGCTCCGCCTCAACAAGAGGACGGTGCGGCACCTGTGCCATGTCTTTGCCAACTTGGCACCACGTGGAGGATACCAGCTCCCAGTGGCCGTCAAGGTTACCGCAGCCCTGAACTTCTACCCCTCAGGATCATTCCAGGGCTCGAACGGGGACTTGTGACCCCATTCCACAAGCTACAGCCCACAAGTGCATCCGTGAAGTCACGGATGCCCTGTTTGTCTGGGCAGCGAACTATGTAAACTTGGACATGGACCAGGCCCAACAAGATGCCTGGGCAGCAGGATTCTTCACCACGATCGGATGCCCCAGGGCCAGGGACTAATAGATGGCATTCATGTTGGTTTGCACTCACCCGGCCATCTGGGAGTGCCCTCCGTCAACAGGAAGGGGTTCCACTCCCTGAACATCCAGCTCGTGTGCAACCACCACGTGCAGATCACGCACGTGTGTGCATGCTTCCCAGGGAGTGTGCACAACAGCTACATCCTGGGGCAGTTGGACATCCCCGGCCTCTTCGAGGACCATCCCAGGATGGGCGGTTGGCTCTTGGGGGAATAAGGGGTACCTGCTGGGGACCTGGCTAATGACATCAGTAAGAAGGTTGGTGACCGATGCAGAGACCCGATACAACGAGCCCACCCCGGCTGTCATTGAGCGGCACATTGAGCCCCCCCCCCCCCCCCCCACACACACACACACACTGGCAATGCCACCATCCCCAGACATGGGCATTACCCCCTCCCCAAATGAGCACACCCTGCTTTGGGGTCACTAAGAGACACACCCTCCCCTTTCATTCCTCCCCCCCTTTCTTGGCATGCTCCCCCTCAGGCCCTCAACCTGGGTGCCCAGGGGAGTGCCAAGGTACTGCCCAGCCCTATCCCCGACCACCTGAGGGGTTCCAATGGTCTCAGAGACCCTTGGAATAGCCATCACGCCTGGTCTCCGCTTGTGGAGGCCAGTACCAATCGGCAGCTGGGTGAGGCCTCCCAGGTGTGGCCAGTGGCTCCCGGGTGCTGGGAGAATGCGGTCCCAACCTAACGGCTCATTTAAATATTATTATCTGTATCACGCCCAGTGAGAGCATAATCCAGGTCGAGCCAGTCTCACCCACAGTTATTGCCCGTCGTGAACCCCGATTTGGGCCTCTCCCGTAATGCTCCCGGTGCAATGAGATCGGTGCCGGCCGCAACGCGGTGGGAAAATCATCTAGCAGATATACTGCCTGTGACCATTTTGCACTGGGTTTTTAAAAAAATATATATTTTATTGAAGTTTTTTCAAACAAAGATTTTCCGTTTTTACAACTTAATAAAGGAATATACATTAAACGTTATTTAAATAATATATTAAACTAACAACAGATGGAAAAAGAAATAAACAAAAAGCCAATATCAACAACTAACTAAGAAAAACAAGAACACGGAATAATCCCCCCCCCCTCCCCCCTGGGTTGCTGCTGCTGTCTTTTCTGTTTTTCCATTATCGGTCCGCGAGATAGTCAAGGAACGGTTGCCACCACCTGGTGAACCCCTGAGCCGATCCTCTTAACGCATATTTTATTCGTTCCAGTCTTATGAAACCTGCCATGTCGTTTATCCAGACCTCCACTCCCGGAGGCTTCGCTTCTTTCCACATAAGTAGAATCCTTCGCCGGGCTACTAGGGACGCAAAGGCCAAAACGTCGGCCTTTTTCGCCTCCTGCACTCCCGGTTCTTCTGCAACCCCAAATATGCCAACCCCCAGCTTGGTTTGACCCGGACCCCCACCACCTTTGAGATCACTCTTGTCACACCCTCCCAGAACTCATGCAGTGCCGGACACGACCAGAACATGTGAGTGTGGTTCGCCGAGCTTCCCGAGCACCTCCCAGGCCTGTCCTCCACCCCAAAAAACCTGCTCAGTCTTGCTCCCATCATATGCGCTCTATGTAGAACCTTAAATTGAATCAGGCTAAGCCTGGCACACGAGGGAGAGGAATTTACCCTACTTAGGGCATCTGCCCACAGCCCCTCCTCAATCTCTTCCCCCAGCTCCTCTTCCCATTTTCCCTTCAGCTCCTCTACCATCGCCTCCCCCTCGTCTCTCATCTCCCTGTATATTTCGGACACTTTACCTTCTCCAACCCATGCCCCCAAAATCACTCTATCCTGGACCCCTTGTGTCGGGTGCCGCGGAAATTCCCTCACCTGTTGCCTCGTAAATGCCCTCACTTGCATGTATCGGAAGGCATTCCCTGGTGGCAACTTATATTTTTCTTCCAATGCTCCCAAACTCGCAAACGTCCCGTCCACAAACAGGTCCTTCAGCTTCCTAATTCCTGCTCGCTGCCAACATTGAAATCCCCCATCTATCCTCCCCGGGACGAACCTGTGGTTATTCCTTATCGGGGACCACACCGAGGCACTCGTCACTCCCCTATGTCGTCTCCACTGCCCCCAGATCTTCAAGGTCGCCACCACCACTGGGTTTGTGGTGTACCTTTTCGGGGAGAACGGCAGCGGCGCCGTCACCAGCGCATTTAGGCTCGTTCCCTTACAGGATGCCATCTCCAACCTTTTCCACGCCGCACCTTCTTCTTCCCTCATCCACTTACAGACCATCGACACATTGGCGGCCCAATAGTAGTCACTCAGACTCAGCAGTGCCAATCCCCCTCTGTCCCTACTGCGCTGCAGGAACCCCCTCTTTACCCTCGGGGTCTTTCCCGCCCACACAAAGCTCATAATGCTCCTGTCTATTTTTTTGAAGAAGGCCTTTGTAATCAGGATGGGGAGGCACTGAAACACGAAAAGAAACCTCGGGAGGACCACCATTTTAACCGCCTGTACTCTGCCCGTCAATGACAGGGGCACCATATCCCACCTCTTAAAGTCCTCCTCCATCTGCTCTACCAATCGAGTCAGGTTAAGTTTATGTAGGGTTCCCCAGTTCCTGGCCACCTGTATCCCCAGGTATCGAAATTTCCTTGCTACTCTCCTCAGCGGCAGAGCATCTATCCCCCTGCCCTGTTCCCCGGGGTGCATCACAAAAGGTTCGCTCTTTCCCATATTTAATTTGTATCCTGAGAACTCTCCAAACTCCCTGAGTATCTGCATTACCTCTGGCATCCCCTCTACCGGATCCGCCACATATAGCAGCAAAACTTCTGCATATAGTGATACTCGATGTTCCTCTCCCCCTCTAAGCACCCCCCTCCACTTCTTAGAGTCCCTCGGCGTTATGGCCAATGGTTCAATTGCCAACGCAAACAGTAACGGGGACAGGGGGCACCCTTGTCTTGTACCCCTATGTAATCGAAAGTATCCCGATCTTTGCCTGTTTGTAATGACGCTTGCCACCGGGGCCACGTACAAGAGTCTAACCCATCTAATGAACCCCTCCCCGAACCCAAATCTCTTCCGCACCTCCCACAAATAGTCTGAGTCACTCCACCCTATCGAATGCCTTCTCTGCATCCATCGCCACCACTATCTCTGCCTCCCCCTCCGGTGGGGGCATCATCATCACCCTCAGCAACCTTCGTACATTGGCATTCAATTGTCTCCCCTTAACAAACCCTGTCTGGTCGTCATGTACCACCCCGGGACACAATCCTCTATCCTTGTCGCCATCACTTGGCCAGCAGTTTGGCGTCTACGTTTAGGAGGGAGATGGGCCTGTATGACCCGCACTGCAGCGGGTCTTTGTCTCGTTTCAGAATTAGCGATATCGTCGCCTCCGACATTGTCAGGGGTAATGTCCCCCTTTCCTTAGCCTCATTAAAGGTTCTCGCCAAAAGCGGGGCCAACAGGTCCATATACTTCCTATAAAATTCCACCAGGAACCCATCTGGTCCCGGGGCCTTCCCTGCTTGCATGTTCCCAATTCCTTTGATCACCTCATCCACCTCAATCTGTGCCCCCAGACCTGCCACCTCCTGCCCCTCCACCCTCGGGAACTCTAGCTGGTCCAAAAAGTGTATCATTCCCTCTTTCCACTCTGGGGGTTGGGACTTGTACTAACACAGCTATAGCCGAGTACTCCGTTCCTGCCACCCTCGGGATTAGTGCCCTTCCCAAAACAAAAAATCTATCCGGGAATATACCTTATGGACGTGGGAGAAAAAGGAAAACTCTTTACCCATCGGTCTGGCGAATCTCCACGGATCTACTCCCCCCATTTGCTCCATGAATCCCTTAAGCACCTTGGCCGCTGCCGGCCTTCTCCCGGTCCTGGATCTGGACCGGTCCAGCCTTGGGTCAAGCACTGTGTTAAAGTCCCCCCCCATTAACAAGTTTCCCACCTCCAGGTCCGGGATACGTCCCAGCATTCGCTTCATGAATCCCGCGTCATCCCAGTTCGGGGCATATACATTCACCAGCACAACCGCCTCACCCTGCAATCTGCCACTCACCATCACATACCTGCCCCCACTATCCACCACTATGGTCTTAGCCTCGAACGATACACGTTTCCCCACCAGTATTGCCACCCCTCTTTTTTTTCGCGTCCAACCCTGAGTGGAATACCTGTCCTACCCATCCTTTCCTTAGTCTAACCTGATCCGCCAACTTCAGGTGCGTCTCCTGGAGCATAACTACGTCCGCCTTCAGTCTCTTTAAGAGCGCAAACACCCTTGCCCTCTTAATCGGCCCATTTAAACCTCTCACATTCCACGTGATCAGCCGGGTTGGGGGGCCATTTAACCCCCCCCCCACCTCGTCGACTAGCCATCCCCTTTTTTAAACCATCTCCTCACCCAGGTCTCACGCACCCGTCTGTCCCCCAGACGGCGCCCTCCCGTCCCGACCACCTCGTCTCGTATCAGCTCCCCCTTACCCTCAGCAGCAGCAACCCAGTTAGTCCCCCCCCCCCCCCCCCATAGATCCCCCTCTAGCTTGATTACTCCCCCCATATTGCTTCCGGAAGTCAGCTAACTCTGGCTGACCTCGGCTTCCCCCGTTCATCCTTTGACCTCCCTGCGTGTGAGGCTCCCTTCCTTCCTGCGCCCTTTTTTCCCGCCATGGTTTCCATAGCGCAGGAAAATACCCGCGCCTTCCTCTCGGCCCCGCCCCTAATGGCGCAGTTCCCTCATTCCCCTTCCCTGTCCCCTTTTCCACCGGCGCCCACATTTCTTCATTTCCCCCACATCAGGGGGAGAAAAATTCCCCGTCCAACATTATTATACATTAGCCCTCCCCTCTCCCTACTTTACATTTCTGTGCCACCACCTCGCTACCCTTCTCCGGGCATCAATTTCTCAAGTCTAGTCCAATTTCTCTTCCTGAATGAATGTCCATGCCTCCTCCACCGTCTCGAAGTAGTGGTGTTTGCCCTGATGTGTAACCCACAATCTCGCCGGCTGCAGCATCCCAAACTTGACTTTCTTCCTATGGAGCACCGCCTTGGCCCGGTTGAAACTCGCCCACCTCCGCACTCCAGTCTTGATACACGCGTATCACCGCGTTCTCCCACTTGCTACTCCGTGTCTTCTTAGCCCAGTTCAGGACCGTCTCCCTGTCCCTGTAGCGATGGAACTTCACCACTATTGCTCTTGGTGTTTCCCCTGCCTTTGGTCTTCTCACGAGGACCCGGTACGCTCCCTCCACTTCCAGAGGGCCTGTTGGGGCCTCAGCTCCCATTAGAGTATGGAGCATCGTACTCACATACGCACCAGCATCCGCTCCCTCTGTTCCTTCGGGGAGACCTAAAATCCATAGGTTCTTCCTCCTTGAGCTGTTCTCCAGGGCTTCCAGCCTTTCTATGCACCTCTTGTGTAGTGCCTCGTGCGTCTCCGTTTTTACCACCAGGCCCTGTATCTCGTCTTCGTTCTCGGCTGCCTTTGCCTTCACTCCACAGAGCTCCATCGCCTGGACCTTTTGTGTTTCCTTTAGTCCCTCGATTGCCAGTAACATCGGCGCTAGCACCTCTTTCTTGCGCTCCTCCACACATCGTCGGAGGAACTCCTGCTGTTCCGGGCCCCATACCATCTGGGCTCCCTCGGCCGCCATCTTGCTTCTCCCTTCTCTTCTCTGCCGCTGCTCCAAAGGATCCTCCGAATCTGGCCACTACTGTCGCTCCTTTCCATCCACACCCGGGGGGACTCCTTCCTTTGTCACCTCACACTGGGTTTGGCCGCAAAAAATTTCCGTTGGGGCTCCCGATAAGAGCCCAAAAGTCCGTTGAAACGGGAGGTGCCGAAACGTGCGGCTTAGCTGGTCATCGCCGCACCGGGACGCTCATTTTGCACTGGTTTTAATAATACTGCAACAGTACAAACTATAAAGTTGGACAATTTTTTTTTTTAAATTTAGAGTGCCCAATTCATTTTTTCTCTAATTAAGGGGCAATTTAGCATGGCCAATCCACCTAGCCTGCACATCTTTGGGTTGTGGGGGTGAAACCCACGCGAACACGGGGAGAATGTGCAAACTCCACACGGACAGTGACCCAGAGCCGGGATTGAATCTCACCGGGGAGATCACATTTTCCGATTCTTATTTTTTTTCCCTACCCCTCACCAGAGGCGTTGATGTGTGGGCTGGGTGAAGTGGAGAGCTGACACTGAGCGGGGGAAGAAACATGATCAGGGGTGGAGAAAGGGGCCATTTTGGATGGGCCAGGTACAGGGCGAAGTTAATGGGGGTAGAGCTGAAAGGTGAGGCTGGCGGATGGTAGAGGGAAATGGAGGCGTACGTCCCTGGTATGGCTGATAACATGGAACGTGCGAGGGCTCAATGGACTGGTGAAGAGATCTCGGGTCTTTGCGCTGCTAAGGAGTTTAAAATCGGAGGTGGTCTTTCTGCAGCAGACACACCTCTGCGTGAAAGACCAGGTTAGGCTGAGGAAGGGGTGGGTGGGTCAGGCTTTCCACTCGGGGTTTGATTCAAAGTCGTGATGAGTAAGAAAACAGGATTTGTGAGCGCGAAGGAAGCGACGGACCCAGGTGGGAGATATGTGATTGTGAGCGGGGTATTAGAAGGGATGCCGGTGGTATTGGTGAATGTGTTGGGCACTGAATTGGGATGATGTAAGTTTTATGAGGGGGTTGCTGGCAGCAATCCTGGACTTGGCCATGCACCAGTTGACTATGGGAGGGTATTTTAATTGTGTCCTGGAGCCGAGGGTAGATAGATCGAACCATAGGTCGATGGGCAGAATATGAATGGCAAAGGAGCTGGGTGGGTTTAGGGAAAAGAGGGTATGGTGGACCCGTGGTACTTCAAGAACCCAGGGAGAAGGGAGTGTTCCTTTTTCTCACGTGTATAGGGTGTATTTAGGAATTGACTTTTTTGTGGTGAGCCGGGAAGTTTTGGTTGGGGTGGAGGGGGCAGAGTATGCGGGGAAAGTAATCTCGGACCATGCACCCACTGACTGGAGATTTGGCTTAGATCGGGGTGGGAGCAGAGGCCGGGGTGGAGGCGCGATTTGGGGTTGTTGGCAATTAAAAGATTTTGTGATATGTGGTCTGTGATTAAAGATTATGTAGAATTGAGCCAAAACGGGGAGGTGCCGGCGGCCACATTTTGGGAAGCGCTAAAAGCGGTAATCCGGGGGAGATTATCTTGTTCAAGGCACATGCATAGAGGGAAATGAGGGAGGAATATTAACAGATAATGAACGAGATAGTAGAGGTAGATGGGGAGTACTTAAGGGTTCCCACCACGGAGGGATTGGCGAGGATTACATGGGCAAATTGATAGGTTGACGACGGGGAGGGCGGTAGGGCTAGGAGAGTGCAGTACGAATACGGGGAGAAGGCGAGTCAAATGTTAGCCCATCAGCTACAGAGGCAGGCCGCACCCAGGGAAATATTGAAGATACAGACTGTGGTAGTATGTATTAGGGGTCATGTGGGACTGGAAGCCCTAATGTCATTGGCTGACAGATCCCAGGTCCTGGTTGGCCGTTGACCTCTAGCTCCGCCCTGAAGGCGGAGTATAAGAAGCCAGAGTCCTCCCCCGCAGGCCATTCTACTATCGAGCTGCGGGGGAACAGACACGCTTAATAAAGCCTCATCGACTTCACTCTATTCGTCTCACGGAGTCTTTGTGCGCTACACAGACTGGTTAGGGGATGTGGTGTTGGAGTCGGGGAAGATAAACAAGCTGTTTGGGGATTACTATAAGGAGCTGTGCAGGGCAGGCCAAGGGGGGGGGGGGGGTGGAGAGGGTGAAGAGGGGGACATGGGACGGTTCTTAGATGAACTGGAGTTTCCACAGTTAGAGGAAGGTATTGGATAGTACAAGGGGTATGAAGTCGGGGAAGGCCCCAGGGCCCGCTGGTTACCTGGCAGAATCCTATAAGGCCTTTATGACGACCTGGCACCACAGCTCTTGGGGGCATTTAATGAGGCGTTGGAGAAGGGGGAGCTGCCGGAGACGATGATGCAAGGAATGATCACATGAATACCAAAAAAGAGGAAGGACCCGATGGAATGTGGGTCGTTTAGGCCCATATCGTTGTTAAATACAGGTGCGACAGTGCTGGCTAAGTTGGTGACGAGAAGGACAGAAGGTTGTGTCCCGGAGGTGGTTGCGGAGGACCAGACAGGCTTCGTAAAGGGCAGGCAGCTTTCTAGTAATATAAGGAGGCTGTTAAACGTGGCATATGCTGCACTTGACTATGGCAGGGAGGGTCCAAGTGGTGAAGATGAATATTCTGTCGAAGATGAATATTCCAGACACTCCCGATCTTTGTACCGAAGGCCATCTTTCGAAAACGGGATATGATTATTTAGGACTTTGTATGGGCTGGGAAGGTGCCAAGGGTTGAGAGAGCCCTGTTACAGAGAGAGGCAGAAGGCAGGGTTGGCTTTGCCGAACCTGTTACATTATCTGGGCGGCGAGTGGGGAGAAGTTGAGGCGGTTGTGGGAAGGAGAAGGGGTAGAATGGGTTAGGTTGGAGAAAGAATCCTGTAGGGGTCCAGTTTAAGGGCTATGGTGACGGTGGCATTGCCAATGGTGCCAAGGAAACAATCAGAGAGCCTTGTGGTGCAGTCCACGGTGAAGGTCTGGAGCCAGCTGAGGAGACACTTTTGGATAGAGGGGATGTCGGTGTTTAATGCCATTGTGTGAAAACCATGGTTTTGAGCTGGGGGCGGGGGGGAATAGATGGCATGTATAGGAAGTGGAGAGAAGTGGGGCTGGTTAAGGTGAGGGATTTGTACCTGGAAGGAGGGTTTGCCAGTATAGAGGAACTGAAGTAGAGGGTAGAGCTCCCGAGAGGAAGTGAGGTAAGGGACATCGCGCAGAAGGTTTGGAAAGAATTCCCCAGGTTGCCGAGGTACACCCTGCTGGAGAAACTGCTGCTTCTGGATGTGGAAGGGGAGGACAGGATTAGAGACATATACGGGTGGCTGGGAGAGCAAGGAGGTGAGCAGGTGATGAAGATTAAGGAGAAGTGGGAGGGGCAGCTGGGAGGGGAGATAAACCAGGGAGTATGGAGTGAGGAGCTACGAAGAGTAAATGCAACCTCCTCGTGCGCTAGGATGAGCCTGATACAGTTCGAGGTGGTACACAGGGTACATATGACTTGGTCAAGAATGAGTGGGTTCTTCCAGAGAGTGACATTCGAGTGTGAGAAGTGTGGGCGGGGACCAGCGAATCATGTTCATATGTTCTGGGGCTGCAAAACATTGGGGAGATTTTGCGTGGGAGTGTTCACAGCGCTAACAAGGATAGTGGGGAGGAGGTTTAGCCGGACCCTTTGGTGGCGATATTTGGGATATGGGAGAAGCCGGAGCTGATGGAGGGGAGGAAGGCCGATGTTGTGGCCTTCGCCTCTCTGATTACCCGGTGAAGAATTCTGCTGGAGTGGCGGTCAGCAACGCCACTGGGGGTAGCGGCCTGGCTGGGGGACTTACATGACGTTCTTCAGTCGGAAAAGATTAAGTACGAATTAAGGGGTTCAGCGGAGGGTTTTGAGGCAAGGTGGGGGATGTTTGTGGCCATGTTTGAGGAGCTGTTCATCGTGGGACGGGGGTGAAAAAGGGAAAAAATTGTACAAACTGTAGTGGTGTGTTGGGGAGTTTGTTCCCCAAATTGCTCATATGTGGTAACCTTTTATATATGTTTGGAATAAAATATATTTTTAAAAAAAGATTACTGCAAAAATAATTAGAAGCTGGCGAATCTGGAGATTCAGAAATATTGGTCAGGTAGTTGGCCACCAACGCTATTTACAATGTAACAGTTGATTTGCCACCACAACAAAAATACATGCATTTGCACGTATCGTGTATGTCTGCGTCAACTGGGGTCACAGATAAGGATCTCCAGATTCATCAGATATTCAGATTTGCATTGGAGTTTGAGGATTGATATTCTTCGAGGAGTCCAACCCATATTAAACAGGAACGGTATTACCAGACCCACCCATTATGCTGTTAGAATACCACCATTCCATCATGGCAAATCAGAAGTTAATTACACTCAAAATAACAGTGCAAACTTTAATTACAGGACGCTTCCTTCAGGCTGCATTATGACACTGATAAGTTTAAACCTCTCACAGACAGAAGTTGTCAAATATTATTCAAGAGAGGGGAAAGAGGATGAAATAAGAACTATAAATTGAATGGACTTGAAAATATTTTCTTTAGAAAAGAACTTCCCTCTTCTATCAACTGCGATCAGAACCACATCATGTTGCGTTGACAGCAGTGCTCTCCCATCTTGCACATCATTCGGTTCTGCTGCCTTTTTCTGATTGCTATAGCTCAGGCCAACTAGGTGCACATTATCCGTCTCCTTGCCTCAACCACATGTTAAGAGTGGTTAAAACCAGAGTTTACAAACCAAGATTGCAGGTATCCACCGCCATGAACTAGTTAAACCACGGTAAATATATTATTTGCATCATCAAACCTATTTGCTCTTGCACACAAACTCATGTCACAAACAGCTCACAGTTATCATCCCAGCTGATGTTGATCCTGGTCAAACCAGATCCCAGAGTGGAACCTGTCTTGATTGATCCTAATTTTTATTGGGGTGGATTCTCCTCCCCACACTGCCGGTAGCAGGGTAACCGATGTGGCGAAGAATTGAGCGTCAGGCTAAAAACGGGATCGGCTCCCAGGTTCTGATGCTCTGGCCCCTCCCGCCGGCAGCAGTGAGATATACACCTCGCACCGGTGGGAGGATGCAGATGGGTTATTTGCATCCGATTAATGGGTTGGAAGCCCGATTCTCAACGCCTCCATGATGCTCCAGCCCTCTAGGCCGGGATTGATGGGGGTGGATTGGTGCAAATATTTTCTAGCATGGCCCTGATGTGCTGGACCCTGTGGTGGGTCAAGGGGTAAGAATGTATTGTAGGTGTCCCCAACGCCCATCGGAGGGCCCCTTCCCCCCACAATACAAATCCTGCCCAGCCCACCTCCATCAGACTCTCCCCCCCGCCCCGCTCCATATCATCGACCCCCTCCATCTCTGAGATCCCCTTCAATCAGTCGTCCCTACCTGGAAGCTAAAGGGCAATCACAGTGCAAAATCACTGCTGTTCCACTTATCAGTCCCTTACACGTGCTGTTTCAGAAGAAACTGCAGAAAGCAGCAGCTGTTACTTCATAGAAAGCCAAAACCTATCACAAGGCTTTAACCCCCTCAGATCCTTTGATCTGTGAGGCTTTTATTCACTTTCAAAGAGAAATAGCTTTTAGCACGTTGTAATTGACAGGGTAATAGCTTCCAAACAGCCAGGTATCTGGATTGTTTATTTTAATCTCCCTTCACGCGTGACTGCATTTCAAATACTCTGCTGTGAACCCAACCATAATGTTCATAAACATCTAGCTATGATTTACAGGTCCTCACCACATCAAAAGCAGTTAAATGTTTTCTGCTGAGAATGCGAGGAAGTGCCTTACCGCGCAGAGCATTTGCAATAAAGCGGATGAACTAATTGTACAAACAGACATAAATGGATATGATATAATTGGGATTACGGAGACATGGCTGCAGGGTGACCAGGGATGTGAACAGAATGTCCAGCAGTATTTAGTACTTAGTGAGGACAGACTAAAAGGAAAAGGTGGTGGGGTTGCATTACTGGTTAAAGAATAAATTAACGCAATTGTGAGGAAGTCTATTAGCTCTGACAATGTGGAATCTATAGGGGTAGAGCTGAGAAACACCAAGGGGCAAAAACTATTACGGGCTGCCATATATAGACCCCCAAACTGCAGTGGCGATGTTGGGAATGGTATTAAACAGAAATTAGAGATTTATGCAATAAAAGAACATCTGTAATTTTGGGTGATTTTAATCTGCATATAGATTGGGCAAATCAAATTAGCCACAATACCGTAAAGGAGGAATTCCTGGAGTGTATACGGGATGGTTTTCTGGACCAATACGTTGAGGAACCAACTAGAGAAAAGGCCATCCTAGACTGGATACTGTGTAATAAGAATCATTGGCAATCTAGTTGTGCGAGACCCCTTGGGATGTAGAATCTTTATTAAGACGGAGAGTGAAGCAATTGATTCTGAGACTAGGGCCCTGAATTTTAATAAAGGAAACTACGATGATATGAGACATGAGTTGGCTTCGATCGATTGGGAATATTACCAAAAGAAATGACAGTGGATAGGCAATGGCAAAGATTCAAGGAGCACATGGGGGAACTGCAGCAATTGTTTATTCCTGTCTGGCACAAAAGTAAAATGAGAAAGGTGGCCAATCCATGGCTTACAAGGGAAATTAGAGATAGTCTTAGACCCAAGGAAGAAGCATACAAATTGGCCAAGAAAAACAACAGGTCTGAGGATTGGGAACAATTTTAAATACAGCAAAGAAGGACCAAGGGATTGATTAAGGTGGGGAAAATAGAGTACGAGAGTAAGCTTGCAGGAAACATAAAAACTGACTGTAAAAGTTTCTATAGGTACACGAAAAGAAAAAGTTTGGTGAAGACAAATGTAGGTCCCTTGCAATCAGAAACAAGGGAATGTGTAATAGGGGACAAAGAAATGGCTGAGCAACTAAATACATTCTTTGGTTCTATCTTCACAAATGAAGACACAAATCAGATACTAGGAATGTTGGAGAACGCAGGATTTAATGAGAGGGAGGAACTGAAGGAGATCAATATTAATAGAGAAATGGTGTTGGGGAAATCAATGGTATTGAAGGCTAAAGGGCCTGATAACTTACATCCCAGAGTACTAGAAATAATGGATGCATTGGTGGTCATCTTCCAAGATTCTAGACTATGAAACAGTTCCTGCAGATTGGAGGGTAGCTAATATAACTCCATTATTTAAAAAAGGAGGTAGAGAGAAAATGGAGAATTATAGACCAGCAAGCCTGAACGCTGGTAGTGTTCTTTTTACAATGAATTTAGAATTTTAGAATCTATTATCAAATATTTTATGGCAGAGCACTTAGAAAACAGTGACAGGATTGAAGAGAGTCAGCATGGATTTATGAAGGGGAAATCATGCTTGAAAAATCTACTGGAACTCTTTGAGGATGTAACTAGCAGAGTTGAGAAGAAGGAGCCAGTGGATGTGGTATATTTGGACTTTCAGAAGGCTTTTGACAAAGTCCCACATAAGAGATAGCTTGAAAAATTAACGCGCATGGGATTGGGGGTAGTGTATTGAGATGGACAGAAAACTGGTTGGCAGACAGGAAACAGAGTTAGGAATTAACAATCATTTTCAAGTTGGCAGGCAGTGACTAGTGGGGCACCGCAGGGATCGGTGCTGGGACCCCAGCTAGTCACCATATATATTAATGATTTAGATGAGGGAACAAAATGTAATATCTCTAGATTTGCAGATGACACAAAGCTGGATGGGAGGGTGAGCTGTGAGGAGGATGCATAGATCCTTCAGTGTAATTTGGACAAGTTGAGTGAGTGGGCAAATGAATGACAAATGCAGTATAATTTGGAGAAATAAGAGGTGCATTTGGTAGAAAAAAGAAGGCAGACTCTCTGAATGGCCATAAATTAGGAGAGGGAGATGTGCAACGACATCGGGGTGTCCTCGTAAACCAGTCACTGAAGGTAAGCAGGCGGTAAGAAAGGGAAATGGGTATGCTGGCCTTCATTGTGCGAGGATTTGAGTACAGGAGCAGGGATGTCTTGCTGCAATTATGCAAGGCCTTGGTGAGGCCACGCATGGAATATTGTGTGCAGTTTTTGGTCTCCGTATCTGAGGAGGGATGTTCCTGCTCTCGAGGGAACGCAGCGAAGGTTTACCAGACTGATTCCTGGGATGGCGGGACTGATGTTTGAGATTCAGGCCGTTAAGATTGTATTCACTGGAGTTCAAAAGACTGAGGGGGGTTCTCAAAGAAACCTATAAAATTCTAACAGAACTAGACAGGCAGATGCAGGGAGAATGTTCCCAATGGCAGGTGTGTCCTGAACCAGGGGTCACAGTCTGAGGATATGTGGTAGACCATTTAGGACACAGATGAGGAGAAATTTCTTCACCCATAGAGTGGAGAGCCTGGGGAACCCCCAGGAAGTAGTTTGAGGTCAAAACATTGCATGTTTTTAGGGCAGCACAGTGGCAAAGTGGTTAGCACTGCTGCCTCACGGCACTGAGGTCCCAGGTTCGATCCCGGCTCTGGGTCACTGTCCGTGTGGACTTTGCACATTCGCCCCATGTCTGCCCCCACAACCCAAAGATGTGCAGGCTAGGTGGATTGGCCACACTAAAGTGCCCCTTAATTGGAAAAAATGAATTGGGTACTCTAAATTTATTTATTTTTAAAAACAGTGCATGTTTTGAAGCAGCAACTAGATATAGCACTTAGGGCAAGGAAAATCAAAGGATATGGGCGGGGGGTGGGGAGAAACGGGAGTAGGCTATTGAGTTGGATAATCAGCCATGATCATGATAAATGGTGAAGCAGGCTCAAAGGGCCTCCTCCTGCTCCTAGTTTCTATGACAGCACTTATCTCCTAGATGTGTGCATGCAGCCAGGTTGGGAGGGGGGGGGGGGGGGGGGGTGGGGGGGTCTGGTAATTCATGTGGTGGTGGGGGCGGAGAATGCCCCTACCTGTCATCTGGGGACGGACCATGGCATCTGGCTGCCCGCTCAAAATACCGGGACTCCAAACAGAATCCCGTGAGTTCCATGCGATGCACGAGTTTGCTTGGCAAGTGAGAGTGAATCGCTCCTGGGTACCACTCCTAGCACCAGCGCAGACCAACTGTGATTCTACTCTGGTGGAAGAACTCCCAAACGGAGAATCCAGCCCGTTATTTTTAAACTGTAGAGGGCATTTACTGCACAGATTCACATAAGTCTGCTGATGAACTTTTCACAAAAGAATAAAACATTTATTCACTAAAAAGATGAACTATATTACACTCGCTAAAAAGATTGAAAGAATTTCAATACAGATAGCAGAAAATTATTCTAATTTATATTATTTATTTTATCGCAGCAACTGCTACAGACACAAAACCCCAGTGAAGATTTACCACTGTCACAACACCAAGGTTTCTCGCTTGGGTTAAGTCAGCTTCAGTTTTCCTGGAATCATAGAATCCCTACCTTGCAGAAGGAAGCCATTCGGCCCATGGAGTATGCACTGACCCTTCAAAAGAGCACCCTACCTAGGCCCACTCCCCCACCCTATTCCTTCAACACCACCTAACCTATGGACAATAAGGAGCAAATTTAGCATGGCCAATCCACCCAACATGTACATCTTTGGATTTCTGGCAGACTTCTGAGTATTCACTCAATGCTTCCTTCAATTGGGATTGCTCGCTGCGACACCCAAAAACTGAAATCTAAGCTCACTATTGCTTTAACTTCAGGGCAAATAAATGGGGTTGTTAAATTCAGTTTCTCATGAAGGTTTTTTCATAGGATTTCTTGTAGGAGAGATTCAGACCTTCTTCCTCCACCTTCCCGTCTACACACACTAACTGTTAGTGACTCCCAGAGTTTCTTTTAACACAACCTTTTTCAGAAGATGGAACCCCCAAACATCTCCTGAGTCCCAGCTGCACAGCCAACCCACAGCACACTTGCTGCTTGGCAGCTTTTCTTTGACTCCTTTCTTTCTTCTTAACTGGGACATGTGTCTATGCACTGTTTTTGTCCCTTACCTTGGGATGTCCTTTTGAGACCTTACCCTTTTCCCCCTCCCGTGTCCATCTCTCCGGGACAGTTCTCATAAAACATATTAATTCCATTGGCGATATATTGTGATATTTTGAGGGACAGTGTGTTCCAATGTTAATACTGAGGTTTGTGCCTAGTGACAAGGTTCAGACCTGCCATGAGTGTGTTGTTAGGTTCCCCAGATTAGCTCAAGTGTCTGTGATGAGCAGGGAGTGAGTCAGCCTGAATCCAAAGAGAAGTGTCCAGAGGAAACAAGGGAAGTGCACAGGCAGATGTTCTAAGAAGTGTTCCAAGAAATCTAGCAAAAGCTTGATGAGGAACTGAGTTTAAGGAACTCATTCTCCAGTTAATGCAATAGTGAGTTTGGGTTTCGCACCCTGGGCTAGTGTGCGGTGAATTCCAGCCCCCGTGCCCCAGAGTCACAACACAAGTAAATTAACCAATAATTCTTATAAAAATATCCAAAGTCTTTGGCCCTTGCCTGCCCAATAATTACAGTCAGCAGGTTTGTAAGTTTAAATACAATTTCTGTTTATTTATCACACGGAAGGACAGCACGGTGGCGCAGTGGTTAGCACTGCTGCCTCACGGCGCCTAGGTCCCAGGTTTGATCCCAGCTCTGGGTCACTGTCCGTGTGGAGTTTGCACATTTTCCCCATGTTTGCATGGGTTTTGCCCCAACAACCCAAAGATGTGGTTTAGCACAGGGCTAAATCGTTGGCATTGAAAGCAAACCAAGGCAGGCCAGCAGCACGGTTCAATTCCTGTACCAGCCTCCCCGAACAGGCGCCGGAATGTGGCGACTAGGGGCTTTTCACAGTAACTTCATTTGAAGCCTACTTGTGACAATAAGCGATTTTCATTTCATGTGCAGTGCAGGGTAGGTGGATTGGCCACGCAAATACCCTTAATTGGAAAAAATGAATTGGGTACTCTAAATTTAAACAAATACATTTATCACAAGGATTATCATGAAAAACAGTCAATACAACTGGTTAGTGACAAGCTAATATCTACTACCCACACACACAAGACAGACAAACACAGAGGGGTGGAGAGGGGTAAACAAAAATAAGGATGAAAGTTTTTTTTAAAATAGGGATGAAGGTCAAAAGGTAAGAGTCTTTGTTTCAGATGGTGGTTCTTTAGCACACTTTCTTCTAGCTTGCTGATTAAAGTCTCTGGTTTACAGCTGTAATTGTCTTCTTTGTAGATTCATTCAGGGTCCCTATAGTTTAGAAAATGCAGTACTCACAGGTGACAGGCTTTCTGGAGAGACACATTGGGCGTGATTCTACGCCCCCCCCCACTGGGCCGGAGAATCGCCGGGGGCAGTGTGAATCCCGCCCCGACGCCGGCTGACGGATTCTCCGGCGCCGGTTTGTCGGCGGGGACAGGAATCGCATCACACCAGTCGGGGGCCGTTGGCAGTGGCCCCCCCGGCGATTCGCTGCCCCGCGATGGGCCGGGTGGCCGCCCGTTTTCGGTCGGTCCCGCCGGCGTAAATTACTCCAGGTCCTTACCGGCAGGACCTGGCTCTGCGGGCGGCCTGCGGAGTCCTCGGGGGGGTGAGGGGGGATCTGGCCCCGGGGGGGGCCCCCACGGTGGCCTAGCCCGCAATCGGGGCCCACCGATTCCACAGGGCCTGTGTCGTGAGGGCACTCTTTCCCTCCGCGCCAGCCACTGTAACGGTCCCCCATGGCTGAAGCGGAGAAGAAACACCTGCGCATGCGCTGGGATGACGCCAGCACACGCTGGCGCTCCCGCGCATGTGCCAACTCATGCCGGCCCGCAGAGGCCCTACGCGCCGATTGGCACGGCACCAACCCCGCCGGGTAGCAGAGAATCTCAGCCCTTATTTCTCAACAAACTGGGCCTTCAGCTCATGGTTTGACTTCAAGCCTCTGCAGTCTCAAGAGAACTGCACCCAGAATATTGCTGGAGAGAGTCAGCCTCACAGTGGCCTTCTGGAGATAATTAGCTGGATATTTTTGGAGAGAATTAGTTGGATCTCTTCCCCGTGCTGCCAGAATCAAAACTGAAACCAAACTCAAGCCACGGGAACTCTGAAAAACATATCAGCGGGATCAGATCCGATCACCACCTGTTACCGGGCAAAGCACAGCCTTCTGGGCCACTTCATTGGACACCAGCCAATCAATCAAATGAGTCTTCACTGATGTTGGCTACTTTGCAATCACCAGTTCAAACCAGTACAGCCTTCCGTGTTCTTCTGTTTGAATTAAAGGTACAGGCTTCTTACAGGCTGCTTGACTTAAAGTGAAATGTACATCAATCGTCCATAAATCAAAAGTGCAACAACAAAATAAAAGAAAGGGGGAATAAGCAGGGAATAAACAGGAAGGACCCTTACATTAGGGAGTGATCTGAACTGAAGAAATTGTCCACTGAATGCTCCGTTGTCTGCCAGAAGAAAACAGTTTGGAGCCAAGTCAACCCAAGCAAGAAACCTTGGTGTTGTGACAGTGGTAAATCTTCATTGGGATAAAACGAATAGTGTAACTTTGAATAAATTTCTGGTATGTGTATTGAAATCTTTCCAACCTTTATGTCTAGTGCAATATAGTTCAATTTTCTTGTTAAATAAATGTTTTATTCTTTTGTGAAAAGTTAAGCAGCAGACCCCTGTGAATTTGTGCAGTAACTGCCCTCCACAGATTTAAAAAATAGTTAGGGGGCGGTATTCTCCAATAATAGGGCTATGTCCCCACGGCCGTGAATCACTCTGGACTTTCCTGAATAAAGTCCACAGTGATTCTCCTACCTGGGGGGGGTGGCTAGTAGGGCCCCAGAGTGCTCCTCGCAGCTCCGGCTGCCGATATGGGGCCCTGCACCTCCGGTCGGGGGTCCCCGCATACCGCGGAGTGGCACCGAAAACATCGGCCGCCCCCCACAGATCGAGCATGCCCGCGGATCAGTGGCCCCCCCCGATCAGTAGCCTGGCTGTCCTGGAGGCCCCACCCCCGGTGAAGGATCCCCCCGCCCCCCACGAGGGCAGCCGCCATCCCGACGGGTGGACCATGAGAGAACCACGCCGTCGGGAACTCGGCCAGTTGACATCGGAGAATCACCATGGGGCCTCTTTCAATGCCTCCCGACCTCGCCGCATGGACTGTGCGTGCACGATTCGTGGCAATTCTCCGGAGACCGGAGAATCGCGGGAGCGGCATCGGGCCCGATCTCGGGTTTGACTCTGTCATGTGAGAGTACCTTTAAGACATGGATGTTTAAGCAATGTACTGTTCAGAAAACAGTGATGTCAGAGAGTGGGTGGAGCTGAGGTTAGGTCAGCCATTTTGCAGTTTAGTGTTGCAGTTTGAAAAGAGCTTGTGAGTGTCTGTGTTTTGCAGTGAGCTGGATTTGCTGTGATATCTGCCATGAAAGACTATCTCTGGATCATTTGGGTGATTTAAACTCATAATAGTAAAGCCTTTAACCTGATGTGATTCTGTTTAAAGGTGTTAAGTCTCTTGGAAGTTTGAAGGAACATTTTGAGGAATTATTTACTGTTGCAATATTTTCGGAGTAATCTTTGAAGTAAGGAGTGTTAAGAGATCCAATGTTTATTTAAGATATTAAGTTGAGTTCATGGAATAAACAGTGTTTTGTGTTTAAAAATCCACGTGTCCATAATTGTAATCCCGCACCTAGGGAACAAGCCGTGTGCTAGGAAAAGCAACAATACATTAAAGGGTTGAAATCCATGATACATTTTGGGGTTCTGAAAACACCTCAACCATAACAAGTGGGGGCTCATCCGGGATAAAAGGCTATCTATTGGATTGGCTTTTGTGAACTTAAAGACAGTGAAGGGTTGTTGCTTTTCCAGTGTGGTAGTTTAGTTTAAGTGGGGAGAGTGTTGTGAACAATGGCTCTTTCAGAGGCTCAGAGGTTTTTGGGGGTGGAGAATGTCACACGTAGTACCTTACGGACAGAAACAAAAAGCAGACTGTTAGATTTGGCAAGAACATTGCAGTTAACATTGCCTGACAAAATGCGAAAAGATGAGGTAATTATGGCGGTGGTTAAGCATTTAAAGTTGCCTGAGATAGAGTTTGACTCATTGTAAATGGCAAAAATTCAGTTGCAAATTAAACAAATGGAACATGAGAAAGAATTAAAGCGGCTTGCATACAAGAGTGAGGGAGAGGAAAAAGAAAGAGAAAGAGAGAGAGAGGAAAAAGAAAAGGAGAGAGAAGAAAGGAGAAAAGAAATAGCCCTAGCAGAACAAAAAGAAAAAGAAAGGGAGATACAGATCAGGGAAAAAGATATAGAGAGGGAGTTTGAACTTCAGAAAATGGCTGTGAAACATGACAATCAGTTAAATTTGGCAGACGTAAAGGGAAACGTACAGTTGGATGATAGTGATGAGGATAGTGAGAGAGAGCGTCATGGTCGAAGGTTTGGTGGGAATCTATTTAAATATGTCCAAGCATTGCCAAGGTTTGACGAGAAGGAAGTGGAAGCCTTTTTCATTTCATTTGAGAAGGTAGCTAAACAAATTAAATGGCCACAGGACATGTGGGTGTTACTGATTCAAACAAAGTTGGTAGGTAGAGCTAGTGAAGTGTTTGCATCACTACCGAAGGAAGTATCTGGAACGTATGAGGAGGTGAAGAAATCCATCTTAAGTGCATATGAGCTAGTGCCTGAAGCTTACAGACAAAGGTTTAGAAATTATAGGAAAGAATTTGGTCAAACATACATGGAGTTTGAAAGGCTCAAACAGAGTAATTTTGATAGGTGGATAAGGGCTTTGAAAATAGACCAAATGTATGAAGCTATCAGAGAAATTATACTTTTGGAGGAGTTTAAAAATTCAATTTCTGATGTAGTGAGAACTCATGTGGAAGAACAGAGGGTTAAAACTGGGAGATTAGCAGCGGAAATGGCAGATGATTATGAATTTGTTCATAAATCAAAGATTGGTTTCCGACATCAGTTTCAACTGGTGAGGGATAGAAACTGGGGACATGAGAAATACTCAAGTGGTAAAGGTAAAGGTGATCTGATGGGAGACAATAAAGAGAGTGTACCTCAGATTAAAAAAGAAATCCAGGAGGGTGGAAAAGAAATGAAAAGTTTCAAATGTTTTCACTGTAATAAACTAGGCCATGTAAAGTCACAGTGTTGGCGGTTGAAGAAAAGCACTGGGAAGGCTGATGTGGTAAAACAGGATAAGACAGTGGGGTTTGTTAGAGTCGTAAAGGAAGGCCCAAGGGAAGCGAAGGAGGTGCAAACGATTGTACAGCCTGTTCAAAAAGTAATTGTTAAGAAGGTGCCAGATGTTTTTAAAGAATTTAATTGTGTGGGTAAAGTTTACTCATGTGTATCAGGAGGAGCAGGTAAAGAAGTCACAATTTTAAGAGATACAGGGGCTAGTCAATCTTTAATGGTAAGAGATGAGGAATTATGTAGTTTGGGAAAAATGTTGCCAGAAACGGTGGTGATATGTGGAACTCAGGGTGAGAGGAGTAGCATTCCATTATATAAGGTAAGGTTGGAAAGTCCAGTGAAGTGTGGTGAAGTGGTAGTAGGAGTCCTAGATAAACTATCTTGTCCAGGAATACAGTTTATCTTAGGTAATGATACAGCTGGATCGCAGGTGGGAGTGATGCCTACTGTGGTTGATAAGTCAGTGGAAAATCAGACAACTGAAGTGTTGAAGGACGAATATCCTGGGATTTTTCTGGATTGTGTAGTGACAAGGTCGCAAAGTCACAGGTTAAGACAAGAGGAGAAATCAAAGAGTGAAGATGAAGTTGAAGTGCAATTATCAGAAACAATTTTTGGTCAGATGGTTGAAAAAGAACAAGAACAGGTGGGGGGATGAGGCAGATATTTTTACTTCAGGAAAATTGGTGGAGTTACAACAGAAAGATGTAGAAATAAAACGGATATATCAGAAAGCATATACGGAAGAGGAATCTGAGAGTATACCAGAGTGTTACTACCGTAAAAATGATGTCTTGATGAGAAAATGGAGACCTGTACAAATGCAGGCGGATGAAAAGTGGGCTGAAGTTCATCAAGTAGTATTGCCGGTAGGGTATAGAAAGGAGGTGTTGCGAGTTGCGCATGAGGTACCAGTGGGAGGTCATTTGGGAATAAGGAAAACTCAAGTTAAAATCCAGAAACATTTTTATTGGCATGGACTACATAAAGATGTAGTTAAATTTTGTCAATCATGTCACACATGTCAAGTGATAGGGGAACCTCAAGCAGTGATAAAACTAGCACCCTTAATACCCATTCCAGCATTTGAGGAACCTTTTACAAGGGTCCTAATCGATTGTGCAGGACCGATTCCTAAAACAAAAAGTGGGAATCAATATCTTTTGACTGTAATGGATGTGTCTACTAGGTTTCCAGAGGCCATTCCAGTACGTAATATTACAGCTAAAAGGATTGTGGAGGAGTTACTTAAATTCTTTACTCGATATGGACTGCCCACAGAAATTCAATCGGATCAAGGAACGAATTTTACTTCAAAGTTATTCAAAGAAGTTATGGATAGCTTAGGAATAAAACAATTTAAATCAACTGCGTACCATCCAGAATCGCAGGGAGCATTAGAAAGGTGGCATCAGACATTAAAGACAATGTTCAGGGCGTATTATCAAGATTATCCAGAGGATTGGGATAAAGGAATCCCATTCGTATTGTTTGCAATTAGGGATGCACCTAATGAGTCTACCAAATTTAGTCCTTTTGATCTAATTTTTGGTCATGAGGTAAGAGGACCACTTAAATTGATTAAGGGAAAATTAGTGGGTGAGAAATCGGAAATTACACTCTTGGATTACGTGTCAAATTTTAGGGAACGATTAAATAGAGCAGGTGAATTGGCTGGACAACATTTGAAAGTTGCACAAAATGTGATGAAACGGGTAGCGGACAAGATATCCAAAGTTCGTAGTTTTGACAGTGGGGATAAAGTTTTAGTGTTGTTACCAGTGGTAGGGGAGCCTTTAAAAGCTAGGTTTTGTGGACTGTATCAGATTGAAAGGAAATTAAGTGAGGTGAATTATGTGGTAAAAACACCAAATAGAAGGAAGACTCACCGAGTGTGTCATGTGAATATACTTAAAAGGTACTTTGAAAGGGAAGGAGAGAAAAAGGAGGTTTTAATGATTCTAACTCAAAGTGACGAACCAAATCCAGATGACTGTGAATTTTTTGAAAAATATATATTTTATTCAAGTTTTTCGATCAAAAATTTTTTTTTTTCCATTTTTACAACTTTGTAACAAAATGTACAGTGACCGTTATTTAAACAATATATTAACTAACAACAAGTGCAGAAAAAGAAATAGTAACATTGAAAAAATAAATATAATTATAAACAACTAGCATGGAAAAGAACAAAAAAAAACCAAGGACCCACATGTACCCCCCCCTCCCCCCCCCCCCCCCCCTCACCCCCCTCCTCCCCCCTGGGTTGCTGCTGCTGTCTTTCCTGTTTTCCCTTATCGCTCTGCGAGATAGTCAAAGAACGGTTGCCACCGCCTGGTGAACCCCTGAGCCGAACCTCTTAGTGCGTACTTTATTCGCTCCAATTTTATAAACCCTGCCATGTCGTTTATCCAGGCCTCCACGCCCGGGGGTTTAGCTTCTTTCCACATAAGTAGAATCCTTCGCCGGGCTACTAGGGATGCAAAGGCCAAAACATCGGCCTCTCTCGCCTCCTGCACTCCCGGCTCTTCTGCAACCCCAAATATAGCCAACCCCCAGCTTGGTTCGACCCGGACCCCCACCACCTTTGAGATCACTCTTGCCACACCCACCCAGAAACCATGCAATACCGGACATGACCAAAACATGTGGGTGTGGTTCGCCGGGCTTCCCGCGCACCTCCCGCACCTATCCTCCACTCAAAAAAATCTACTCAGCCTTGCTCCCGTCATATGCGCCCCGTGTAGAACCTTGAATTGGATCAGGCTGAGCCTGGCACACGAGGACGAGGAATTTACCCTACTTAGGGCATCTGCCCACAGCCCCTCCTCAATCTCTTCCCCCAGCTCCTCCTCCCATTTACCCTTTAGCTCCTCTACCATCGTCTCCCCCTCGTCTCTCATTTCCCTGTATATATCGGACACTTTACCATCACCGACCCATGCCCCCGAGATCACTCTGTCCTGGATCCCCTGCGCCGGGAGCTGCGGAAATTCCCTCACCTGTTGCCTTGCAAATGCCCTCACTTGCATATATCGGAAGGCATTCCCAGGTGGCAACTTGTATTTTTCTACCAGTGCTCCCAGACTCGCGAACGTCCCGTCCAAGAACAAGTCCTTCAATTTCACAATTCCTGCTCGTTGCCAAGATTGGAATCCCCCATCTATCCTTCCCGGGACGAACCTGTGGTTGTTCCTTATCGGGGACCACACCGAGGCACCCGTCACCCCCCTATGTCATCTCCACTGCCCCCAAATCTTCAAAGTCGCCACCACCACTGGGTTTGTGGTGTATTTTTTCGGGGAAAACGGTAACGGCGCCATCGCCAGTGCTTTTAAACTTGTTCCCCTTCAGGACGCCATCTCCAGCCTTTTCCACGCCGCTCCTTCTTCTTCCCTCATCCACTTACATATCATAGACACGTTGGCGGCCCAATAATAATCACTCAGGCTCGGCAGTGCCAGCCCCCCTCTGTCCCTACTGCGCTGCAGGAACCCCCTCTTTACCCTCGGGGTCTTTCCAGCCCACACAAAGCTCATAATACCCCTGTCCACTTTCTTGAAGAAGGCCTTTGTAATCAGTATGGGGAGGCACTGAAACACGAAAAGAAACCTCGGGAGGACCACCATTTTGACCGTCTGTACCCTACCCGCCAATGACAGGGGCACCATGTCCCACCTTTTAAAGTCCTCCTCCATATGCTCTACCTGTCGTGTCAAGTTAAGTTTATGCAAGGTTCCCCAGTTCCTAGCCACCTGGATCCCTAGATATCGAAACTCCCTTGCTACTCTCCTCAGCGGCAGATCGTCTATTCCCCTGCCCTGTTCCCTGGGGTGCATCACAAATAGTTCACTCTTTCCCATGTTCAATTTGTATCCCGAGAACTCTCCAAACTCCCTGAGTGTCTGCATTATCTCAGGCATCCCCTCCACTGGGTCCGCCACATATAGCAGCAGATCATCCGCATATAATGACACCCGATGTTCCTCTCCTCCTCTAAGCACCCCCCTCCACTTCTTAGAGCCAATGGCTCGATTGCCAACGCGAACAGTAACGGGGACAAGGGACACCCCTGTCTTGTGCCCCTATGTAATCGGAAATAGTCGGATTGTTGCCTGTTTGTAACCACGCTTGCCACCGGGGCCCCGTACAGAAGCTGAACCCATCTGATGAACCCCTCTCCAAATCCAAATCTCTTCAGTACCTCCCACAGGTAGTCCCACTCCACTCTATCGAATGCCTTCTCTGCATCCATCGCCACCACTATCTCCACCTCCCACTCCGGTGGGGGCATCATCATTACCCCCAGCAACCTTCGTATGTTGGCATTCAATTGCCTCCCTTTAACAAACCCTGTCTGGTCGTCATGTACCACCCCTGGGACACAGTCCTCTATCCTAGTCGCCATCACCTTGGCCAGTAACTTGGTGTCTACATTTAGGAGGGAGATGGGCCTGTATGACCCGCACTGCAGCGGGTCTTTGTCTCATTTCAGGATCAACGATGTTGTCGCCTCCGACATCGTCGGGGGTAGTGTCCCCCTTTCCTTAGCCTCATTGAAGGTTCTCGCCAGGAGTGGGGCCAGTAGGTCCACATATTTCCTGTAAAATTCCACCGGGAACCCATCTGGTCCCGGGGCCTTTCCTGCCTGCATGTTCCCGATTCCTTTTACCACCTCCTCCACCTCAATCTGCGCTCCCAGACCTGTCACCTCCTGCTCCTCAACCCTCGGGAACTCCAACTGGTCCAAGAAGTGCATCATTCCCTCTTTCCCCTCCGGGGGTTGGGACTTATACAGCCTCTCATAGAATGACTTAAACACCCCGTTCACCCTCTCCGCCCTCTGTTCCATCCTTCCCTCCCCGTCCCGAATTCCTCCGATCTCTCCCGCCGCCCCCCTCTTCCTAAGTTGTTGGGCCAGCAGTCGGCTCGTCTTTTCCCCATACTCGTATTGTATTCCCTGTGCCTTCCTCCACTGCGTCTCCGCCTTACCCGTGGTCAGCAGGTCAAACTCCGTCTGTAGTCTCGTCTTTCCCTGTATAACCCTTCATCCGGGGCCTCCGCATATTGCCTATCCACCCTCAGAATCTCCCCGATCAGTCTCTCCCTTTCTTTACCCTCTTCTTTCCCATTGTGGGCTCTTATGGAAATCAGCTCCCCCCTAACCACCGCTTTCAGCGCCTCCCATACTACTCCCACCTGGACCTCTCCATCATCGTTGACCTCTAGGTACCTTTCAATACATCCCCTCACCCTTCCACATACCCCCTCATCTGCCAACAGTCCCATGTCTAATCTCCAAAGTGGGCGCTGCTCCTTCTCCTCTCCTAGATCCAGATCCACCCAGTGTGGGGCGTGATCTGAAACGGCCAAAGCCGACTATTCCGTTACTGCCACTTTCGGGATCAGCGCCCTTCCCAGGACAAAAAAGTCTATCCGGGAGTATACTTTATGTACGTGGGAGAAGAAGAAAAACTCCTTTCTCCTCGGTCTAGCAAATCTCCAGGATCTACTCCTCCCATCTGCTCCATAAACCCCTTAAGCACCTTGGCCGCTGCCGGCCTCCTCCCGGTCCTAGATCTGGACCGGTCCAGCCCTGGGTCCAGCACCGTGTTGAAGTCCCCCCCCCAATACCAAATTTCCCCATCTCTAGATCCGGGATGCGCCCCAACATACGCTTCATAAAACCCGCGTCATCCCAGTTCGGGGCATATACGTTCACCAGCACCATCGCCTCACCTTGCAATCTGCCACTCACCATCACGTACCTGCCCCCACTGTCCGCCACTGTGGTCTTAGCCTCAAACAGTACCCGTTTCCCCACCAGTATTGCCACCCCTCTATTTTTTGCATCTAATCCTGAGTGGAAAACCTGTCCCACCCATCCTTTCCTTAATCTGACCTGATCCGCCACTTTCAGGTGCGTCTCTTGAAGCATAACCACATCCACCTTCAACCTCTTTAAGTGCGCAAATACCCTTGCCCTCTTAATCGGCCCGTTCAACCCTCTCACGTTCCACGTGATCAACCGGGTTGGGGGGCCCTTTACCCCCCCCCCCCCATCGTTGACTAGCCATCCCCTTTTTTAAACCAGCTCCTCACCCGGGTCCCACGCACCCATTTGTCCCCCAGATGGCGCCCTCCCGTCCCGACCATCCCATCCCATATCAGCTCCCCCTTACCCTCAGCAGCAGCAACCCAGTTAATCCCCCCCCCCCCCACTAGATTCCCTTCTAGCTTGATTGCTCCCCCCCATATTGCTTCCAGGAGTCAGCAAACTCTGGCTGACCTCGGCTTCCCCCATTTACCCTTGGCCTCCCTGCGTGTAGGGCCCCCTTCCTTCCTGCGCCCACTTTTCCCGCCACAATTTCCGTAGCGCGGGAGAAAAGCCCGCACTTCCCTCTTGGCCCCGCCCTAATGGCGCAGTTCCCTCTCCCCTTCCCTGTCCCCTTCCCCACCGGCACCCACATTTCTTCGTGTGTGTCCCCCCTCTGGGGGTGTGGGAAAAAAAATTCTCCCGTCCAACATTTTTACAGATAAGCCCTCCCCCTCTCCCCCCTTTACAATTCCTTGCCACCACCTCGCTACTTCTTTCCAAACATCCATTCCTCAAATCTAGTCCAACTTCTCTTCTTGAATAAATGGCCACGCCTCCTCCGCCGTCTCGAAGTAGTGTTGTTTGCCCTGGTGTGTAACCCACAGTCTTGCCGGCTGCAACATTCCAAATTTCACTTTTTTCCTCTGGAGCACCGCCTTGGCCCGATTGAAACTCGCCCCCCTTCTCGCCACCTCCGCACTCCAATCTTGGTACACGCGGATCACCGCGTTCTCCCACCTGCTACTCCGTGTCTTCTTAGCCCATCTCAGGACCATCTCTCTGTCTTTGTAGCGGTGGAACCTCACCACTATTGCTCGAGGTATTTCCCCTGCCTTCGGTCTTCTCACGAGGACCCGGTATGCTCCCTCCACTTCCAGGGGGCCCGCCGGGGCCTCAGCTCCCATTAAAGTATGGAGCATCGTATTCACATACGCCCAACATCCGCTCCCTCTGACCCTTCGGGAAGACCCAAAATCCTTAAATTCTTCCTCCTCGAGCTATTTTCCAGGGCTTCCAGCCTTTCTATGCACCTCTTATGTAGTGCCTCGTGCGTCTCCGTCTTCACCACCAAGCCCTGTATCTCGTCTTCATTCTCGGCTGCCTTTGCCTTCACTCCACGGAGCTCCATCTCCTGGGTCTTTTGCGTCTCCTTCAATCCCTCAATCGCCAGCAACATCGGCGCCAGCACCTCCTTCTTGAGCTCCTCCACACATCGCCAAGACTCCATCTTGCTTCTCCCTTCTCTTCTCTGCCGCTGCTCCAGAGGATCCTCCGCAATCTGGACACTGCTGTCACTCCTTTCATCCACACCCCGGGGGACTTCTTCCTTTATCGCCTCACACTGAGTTTGGCCGTGAAAAATTTCCGTTGGGGCTCCCGATAAGAGGCCAAAAGTCCGTTAAAATGGGAGGTGCCGAAACGTGCGACTCAGCTGGTCATTGCCGCAACCGGAAGTTTGATGACTGTGAATTTGACATACCTCAAATTAAATTGGAAAATTAGGATGTTCTTAAAAATTAGGATGAATTGTTCAGTTACCTTCCAGAGGAGAAACAAACTGACCTGAAAGAGTTATTGATATCACATGGGCAAGTCTGTAGAGATAAATTGGGAAGTACTAAAATGGCTATACATGATGTAGATGTGGGAAATGTTGTTCCTATCAAACAACTTGGGCAGCACGGTAGCACAAGTGGATAGCACTGTGGCTTCACAACGCCAGGGTCCCAGGTTCGATTCCCTGCTGGGTCACTGTCTGTGTGGAGTCTGCACGTTCTCCCCGTGTGTGCGTGGGTTTCCTCCGGGTGCTCCGGTTTCCTCCCACTGTCCAAAGACGTGCAGGTTAGGTGGATAGGCCATGATAAATTGCCCTTAGTGACCAAAATGGTTAGGAAGGGTTGTTGGGTTACGGGGATAAGGTGGAAGTGAGGGCTTAAGTGGGTCGCTGCAGACGCGATGGGCCGAATGGCCTCCTTCTGCACTGTATGTTCTATGTTCTAAAAACATCCAGATAGACTTAATCCTTTAAAATTGGCACTGGTTAACAGAGAGATTGAGAGTATGCTGAAGAATGGCATAATTGAAGTGTGTTGCAGCCAATGGAGCTCACCCATAGTGATGGTACCTAAACCAGACGGTACCCAACGGTTGTGTGGGGGCTATCGAAAGGTGAATGTAGTTACAAGAACTGACTCTTACCCTATCCCACGTTTGAAGGATTGCATTGCGAAAGTGGGACCATCTGCTTTTATTTCCAACTTCCAGACATGGAAAGAACATTTTAAACATCGTATGGAGTTCTTCGATCAACTTCAGGAGGCGGATTTGGTGATGAACCTAGCTGAAAGTGAATTTGGAGAAGCCCGAATCACTTTCCTTGAGGAGTTTCCGATACCCTCAAGACGAAGGGAAACAATGCGATCTGTTAACATGAATGAATTTGATCGAACCTTTGTGTAAAGGTTTTGTGGCGTGATTACTCCACTGATGGACTTGCTAAAGAAACTTCAAAAATTTCAATGGGCAGCGGACTTTCAACAGGCATTTGACTGCCTGAAAGCTGTGATCACCAATGCTCCTGTACTGGAGAATTGCAAGGGACTCTGTGGTCAGATTGAACTAAAGTATCTGATTCTAAAGAGAAATGCCGAGGAGTAGAGGAATGAGACTTTGTTCAAAGAGACTGTCAATCGAGAAAGATTTCGGTTGGAGGAAGAAGAACAAAGAAAAATGGACTATATTTTATACCTGTTTGCGTGTGCTGTTTTTTTTTAAAAATGAAAAGGTATATTTACTGTGTACATTTCTTAGTGGATGGTGCAAAAGTGAAAAATGAAACCACCTTGAAGTTGATGGTTTATTTTTTTTCTTGGGGGGAGGTGTCATGTGAGAGTACCTTTAAGACATGGCTGTTTAAGAAAACAGTGATGTCAGAGAGTGGGTGGAGCTGAGGTTAGGTCAGCCATTTTGCAGTTTAGTGTTGCAGTCTGAAAAGAGCTTGTGAGTGTCTGTGTTTTGCAGTGAGCTGGATTTGCTGTGATATCTGCCATGAAAGACTATCTCTGGATCATTTGGGTGATTTAAACTCATAATAGTAAAGCCTTTAACCTGATGTGATTCTGTTTAAAGGTGTTAAGTTTCTTGGAAGTTTGAAGAAACATTTTGAGGAATTATTTACTGTTGCAATACTTTCGGAGTTATCTTTGAAGTAAGGGGTGTTAAGAGATCCAATGTTTATTTAAGATGTTAAGTTGAGTTCATGGAATAAACATTGTTTTGTGTTTAAAAACCCACGTGTCCATAATTGTAATCCCACTCCTAGGGAACAAGCCGTGTGCTAGGAAAAGCAACAATACATTAAAGAGAGAGGTCGGTTGAACTCCTTAATACATTTTGGGGTTCTGAAAACGCCTCGCCCATAACAACTCCCATTCTCCGCCCCCGCGCCGATTGTGATTTCGGCGCGGAGGCTCGGAGAATCCCGTTCTCAAGCCAGGCAACACTCTGGGGTTTGACTTGTCCACTATAACATTAGCTGGGATTAAAGCAAATTAGGTATAGCTCATTTAGGAACACAGTATGAGTTCAAAGTCCTTAATCTTATTTCAGTTGCATAGCTGTTTTTTTTTAGAAGGAAAATGAAGAACAACTATAACACACATGAATTTCCCCCTGCAAATTTATTTCCTTCTCTTTTCTCAGAAGACATTGGAAGTTACTTGTTTGGGTCCAGTTCTCGGACACCAGTCAATTTATAATCACTTGACTATGTGGCAATTAATCAAGCGTGAATTTTTAAAAATAAATTTAGTGTACCCAATTCATTTTTTCCAATTAAGTGGCAATTTAGCGTGGCCAATCCACCTAGCCTACACATCTTTGGGTTGTGGGGGCAAAACCCACACAAACACAGGGAGAATGTGCAAACTCAACACGGACAGTGACCCAGAGCCGGGATCGAACCTGGGACCTCGGCACCGTGAGGCTGCAGGGCTAACCCACTGCGCTACCATGAAATTTAATAGTGAGTCTTGTCAGACTCTCACCAAAACACTATTCAGTCTTGTCCACCTGTGTAAACCTCCAGCAAAATGCAGTTTTGATCAGTGATTAGGTATATCCCGACACTACCTCGTGCTATTGACGTTAATTATAATATCCCTATAGCAGCCCTGTCTGAGATCAATGAACTTAGTACAGACTGGAGATAATTCTGTGATCTCCCTAGTCTTTATGGTCCAATTATTTAATGGTGAAACTCTTATCACAATCAGCAGAGCCTGCATCTGCTTTTTGAAGGAAATTTCATATAAATTCTAAAACAGTAATTATAATTAAATACTTATGGGCATTCTTGGAAGTCTTAAAAAAGTCTTTAAAAAGACGAAGCCATGCAAATATCTATAATGAAGAAATTTGCAAGTAAAATACCTTTAAGCTCCATAGTGGGTTAATATTGAAGGTGTTTTTTTTTAAATACCAAATTTTTAAATGATATTTCCCTCCATTTTTTCCTCTGGCTGTTGTTAGGCCTTTGTATTCTAAATTTAATGGAGATGAGGAGTATCATTTTACATTCTACAAATGGTAGCAATCCAACAAAGGACATCAAAGTTCACTCCAAGGTGAAGTTTCTCTCTCTTAATGGCAAGAGTCTTCACCCTATATTGGCATTATGGAAAACAATCAATTGGATAGAACAGAGCATCAAAGGAAGGTTCAGTTGAGTATTAATTCAGTGTCAGTGCTCAGTCCAGCAGTGCATTAACATGGGATATTGTATTATAATTAAATAACATTTAGAATAAATGTCAACTCCCTACTATATGAACAGATATCTCTCTCCCTCTCAGTTTTCTTTTAATCTTTTCACTAAAGGAATGATTGTCCTGAACAGCCCACCAAAATGGTCACCCCATAATTTAAGCTAGTCAGTGGAACGTTAGTCAACTTTGAATAGCACTGATGCTGAACCCATATTTTTTCTTTTACCCTCCATGAACCCAAATGACAATAAGGCCTCCTGTAGCATTCACCGCCCCCCCCCCCCCCCTCCACACATACACACACAACCATTGTTATCCTGGAGTTAACTGAATACAAGACAAGTTTCAAATTTGGGATATTTCTATCAAGGTTGTGGGATTACAGGTTTCCTAATGTTACTAGAAAGGTAAAAGGTAGTTCTAAATGTCATAGCCCCACTATAAGTGATTTGTCAAAATAACTCAAATGTTGAAGAACATACCAATATTTTCTCTTCGGATTTACACTTCGTTGTTAATCTCACTTTCTTCATAAACTCTACTTTCTTTGGTTGCAGAATTCTAGTTACATGTTCTGTAAACAAACAAAACTCTTTGAAGTGTTGATGTTAGATTCGATTTCTCCAAATCAAGAGCAGATTAATGAACCTGCTCAGAGAAAAAGACAATGTTGAATATTGCATTTTATACATGTCATTTTGTGACAAGATATAATGATATGAGAGAGAATGGAATGAGAAGAGATCATTCAGCCGTCAAAGGTCCTCTTTCCACAGATCACATATCATTCGCTATTACTCTTGAGGCACATAAACACAGACCTGGATCAGTTGGCTTGTTTCTCTGCTGTACATTCTGCATAATTCAGTCTAAAGCCTAGCTTGGCTGAGTAACAAAATAAATTGCCACTGTGATTAAAAATAATGTTGATTGAATATTGAGACTTACCAAACCATTTAACCTTTTAAAGAGGCTACTAACTGTAAGTTAAACCTTGAAGATAAAAGATCTTTGAATTTTCCTTACCATCTCCAAAAGTATGAGACTATTAATCCAGATAGGTTTCCTTTAGTTCTGCTGTTTGGCCCGTCACTAGTCTGGAGGTTGTGCAAGCGTGTGGCAGGTGGAGTTAATTTTCTATTCTTCCTGTGCAGCAGGAGCAGACTCATTTTGATGGCTAAATTAAGATCAGAGGAGCTCCACACAGGAAATCAAATGCACAACATGCTGGTGGCTGGGTGCTCTGTACAATCTGCTAATTGTGAGTTGTCTGGGCCGGACAATTCCATGTTAATGTCCAAAGTTGTGGACCCCTATGAAATGAATGGAGCTGCCTCAGGTCAAGGTCTCCAATAATGCTAGGGAAGGAGACCCAAAACTCCGGTTCGTTATTGAACAGCAATGTTGGATTTTTGCATAGGTAATACATATCGTTGTCTCAGCAGGATCAGGTAGTGAGTCGTTGAGCCTTACAGATGGAGCAAGTCCCAGGTTTGATTTACTGGTCTCTACTGGACCTTAGCCAGGCTGGTGGGAAGGATGCCCTCATTTAGCTTCAAGGCACATGGGTTTTAGTGATCAAAAGAGTCATTTGGGCTTTCAGTTAGAATAAAATATGTTATGAGTTGACTACACCAAGGGCTTTCCCTCTTTCTATTTTAGAGCAGCAAACTACTGCAGATGCTGGAAATAGGTAATAAAAACAGAAAATGCTGGAAAAACTCAACAGGTCTGGCAGCACCTGTGGAGAGAAAAACAGAGTTATCGCTTCGAGTCTGTATGACTCTTCTGTTGTTGTTATAGCGACATGCTGCACTTTCTTCTATAGGAAATCTGCCGATGCAGCCTAAGGGGTTATGTTGCTCAGTCTGTATTGTCAAATGAGGCATGCATATTGCTGTAAACCTTTCTGCTGCTGTGTTACAAACTTAGTTTTAATGTACTAGTTTTCAAACAAAAAATATTTCATTTTAGAGGATGACACAACAAAGATACAAAATAATACATTGCCATGAGCAAGGCAAAAAAACGGCTTAAC
This sequence comes from Scyliorhinus torazame, assembly GCF_047496885.1. Taxonomy (NCBI): domain Eukaryota; kingdom Metazoa; phylum Chordata; class Chondrichthyes; order Carcharhiniformes; family Scyliorhinidae; genus Scyliorhinus; species Scyliorhinus torazame. The sequence goes on along the minus strand of NC_092716.1, from coordinate 83,255,200 downwards.
ATAATGAGAACAGGAGAATGGCTGAATACAATCATTAGACAAAACTATATAGCAATACAGCCCCACCATCACATGTTACATAAACTCGCAACCATCATGAGAAATCAGAATACATTTTACGCGCCATGATTGGGTGCACATCCACATACATCTCCCTCAACTCCAGCAGTGCCAAAGGCACCAATGATTAAAGATAGTCAGCATGAGGGCAGCATGGTGGCGCAGTGGTAGCACTACAGTCTCACCACACCGAGGTCCCAGGTTCGATCCTGGCTCTGGGTCACTGTCCGTATGGAGTTTGCACATTCTCCCCGTGTTTGCGTAGGTTTCACCCCCACAACCCAAAGATGTGCAAGGTAGGTCGATTGAACACGCTAAATTGCCCCCTTTATTGGAAAAAATGAATTGGGTACTCTAAATTTATTTTTAAAAAGATAGCCAGCATGGCTTTGTGAGGGGCATGTCATGCTTCACAAGCCTCATTGAATTCTTAAAGGATGTGACGAGACACATTGATGAAGGTCGGGCAGTGGATGTGGTGTATATGGATTTCAGCAAGACAATTGATAAGGTTCCCCATGGTAGGCTCATTCAGAACATTAGGGGGCATGGGATACAGGGAGATTTGGCTGTCTGGATACAAAATTGACTGGCTGAAAGAAGACAGTGAGTAGTAGTGGATGGAAAGTATTCTGCCTGAAGGTTGGTGACCAGTGGTGTCCTACAGGGATCTGTTCTGGGAACTCTGCTCTTTGTGGTTTTAATAAATGACTTGGATGAGGAAGTGGAAGGGTGGGTTAGTAAGTTTGCCGATGACATGAAGGTTGGTGGAGTTGTAGATAGTGTCGAGGGCAGTTGCAGGTTACAACAGGACATTGACAGGATGCACAGCTGGGCTGAGAAGTGGCAGATGGAGTTCAACCTAGATAAATGTGAAGTGATTCATTTTGGAAGGTTGAATTTGAATGCTCAATACAGGATTAAAGGCAGGATTCTTGGAAGTGTGAAGGAACAGAGGGATCTTTGGTGTCCACGTACATAGGTCCTTCAAAGTTGCCACCCAGGTTGATAGGGTTGTTAAGTTGTTAAATGGTGTGTTGGCTTTCATTAACAGGGGGATTGAGTTTAAGAGCTGCGAGGTTTTGCTGAAGCTTTATAAAACACTGGTTAGATCACCCTTGGAATATTATGTCCAGTTCTGGTCGCCTCATTATAGGAAGGATATGGATGCTTTGGAGAGAGTGCAGAGGAGATTTACCAGGATGCTGCCTGGACTGGAGGGCATGTCTTATGAAGAAAGGTTGAGGGACCTAGGGCTTTTCTCACTGGAGTGAAGAAGGAAGAGAGGTGACTTGATAGAGGTGTACAAGGTGTTGAGAGGCACGGATAGAGTGGATAGCCAGAGACTTTTCCCCACGGCGGAAATGGCTGTCAGGAGGGGACATAATTCTAAGGTAATTGGAGGAAGGTATAGGGGAGATGTCAGAGGTAGGTTCTTTACAGAGAGAGTGGTGGGTGCATGGAATGCACTGCCAGCGGAGCTGGTGGGGTCAGAGTCATTATGAATATTTAAGCCACTCTTGGACAGGCACATTGAAAGCAGTAAATTGAAGGGGTGTAGGTTAGATTGATCTTAGATTAGGATAAGTGGTCAGCACAACATTGTGGGCCGAAGGGCCTGTACTGTGCTGTACTCTTCTATGTTCTATGTTCGATGACCCATCACAGCATCCTCTCTTCAAATCCCAGACCTATCTGCACCTAATGAAAGTGCCAAGAACGGATTCATCATCCCCACCCTTACAAAAACAAAAGAAAATACACAAAAAACCAACTTCTGAGGGGAGTTACATATATACAACACAGCGCAACTTAACCCCAAAGTAGGCCCGGGCAGAACCAGGATCATTCCATACAATTGTGGTGGGAAGACTGACAAAAACAAGTTCAAATTATGATCAAACCTTCAGGACCTCCCAAAAGAGGAAAGGAAGGAAAAATTAGAACTACCAGAACTAACCCATCCGATAACAAAGGGTCAGGGCTCAACCCAGAGCCCATGCCTCCTTACCGCCTGCCACCAATCAATAGGCGATCAGGCCAGTCAATCACAACAAGAAGACACCACACCCCACCAGAATGACAGAAGAATATCCACCAAAGCACAAAACTCGACCCATTCCCAGGCCCCCATGCACCAGAGAAGCAGAACCCAGCCTCCCAGGATGCCCCCAGCAAGCACCCTCAAAGCGGGGCACCCCAAGCCCCTAGGAGCCACAGGATAGCAGCCACAGCACCAGACCTGTCTTAGCCCAGCACCACCCGACAAACAAAAAGCTATACCACCAGCACCTCCAGAACACCCCAAAAACCTGCATCCCCCCAAGCCGAGCCTGTACTTTCCAACCCCATCCAGGGAAACCCACCTTCCGCACACATATTAATAAAAAGAGGATAATTACTACAGCCCCAGCTGAGGGGGTGGGGTTCCCATCCTGAGGAGAAGAAGAAGAACTGTCAAGCACCCCACCCCCCAAAGAAGGGATGCCCAAACTAACTCAAAGTGACCACCGTCACAGAGAGGATACCCAGGGCAATCCCCCTCCACATCAAGCCAACCACAATTACTGAGCCCACTTTAGCAAGTACCAATACTAATCATCATGCTCTAATAGCTCAAAGGAGGAGTAAAGAGATATCCAAACCAAGGGGAAAAAAACTCAACCTCAAGGAAGGGTCAGGGGAACCCAGTCCTTCCCAGGATACAAAACCTGTCCAGGGCATTTAAGGATAAAAATGCAGATTCTTAAATTCAAATAACAATTTGTTAAAAATAAATAAGTCCAAGATGGATTAGGTCTAACTGGGGGCTCAATCTCAATCTCAGTGAGGACTGAACTAACCCTACTAACCCCAACCATCCACTCTTCACCCTGCCCCAATTCCACTTCTTTATAAATGAGACAGGGAATGATAAAAACATTTCTCTCCCCCAACGACAAGGATTAGAAAACAATGATAAAAAAGAGTAAAACTATGCACAGATCACACTTCTCATAATTGACTCAATATGGTTTTGCTAAAACAGGATAATCAACGACACAGGCTATCACACTCACGTTTTCCACTCTCCTGCAGGAGAAAAAGATAGTAACAAATAATCAACAACATGATCAACAGGAAATAATGTCCAGGATTATAAAAGAATCACAGGGTTATTTGCAGGATAAGGACATAGAGTCATAAGAACAACAAAGAACAAAGAACAAAGAAATGTACAGCACAGGAACAGGCCCTTCGGTCCTCCAAGCCCGTGCCGACCATGCTGCCCGACTAAACTACAATCTTCTACACTTCCTGGGTCCGTATCCCTCTATTCCCATCCTATTCATGTATTTGTCAAGATGCCCCTTAAATGTCACTATCGTCCCTGCTTCCACCACCTCCTCCGAGTAGCGAGTTCCAGGCACCCACTACCCTCTGTGTAAAAAACTTGCCTCGTACATCTACTCTAAACCTTGCCCCTCTCACCTTAAACCTATGCCACCTAGTAATTGACCCCTCTACCCTGGGGAAAAGCCTCTGACTATCCACTCTGTCTATGCCCCTCATAATTTTGTAGACCTCTATCAGGTCGCCCCTCAACCTCCGCCGTTCCAGTGAGAACAAACCGAGTTTATTCTTTTTTTTTTTAAATATGTTTTTATTAAGAATTTTTCAACAATATTTTCTCCCATACAAAAACAAACCCCCCCCCCGTAACAAAGAAAAAAAAGAAAGCTTGCGTGGCAAGACATGAACATGGCAAGTCAATAAGATACAGAACTTTGTACATTGGATTCTTCCCGTACATGTCAGTTTCCGGATCATTCATGTGTTTTCTTGCTCAAATGCCCCCCAGAGATACCCCCCTTCCCCCTCCCTCCCTCCCCCCCCCCCCAAACGATGCCCCCCCCCACCCTCCTCCCCTGGGTTGCTGTTGCTGCTGTCCTCAATTTCCTCCCCCAGCTCCTCTTCCCATTTACCCTTCAGCTCCTCTACCAAAGCCTCCCCCTCTTCTTTCATCTCCTAGTATATCGCCGACACCTTGCCCTCTCCGACCCATACGCCCAAAATCACCCTATCTTGAATCCCCTGTGCCAGGAGTAGCAGAAATTCCCTCACCTGCCGCCTCACACACGCCCTCACTTGCATGTACCTGAAAGCGTTTCCCGGGGGTAGCCCAAACTTCTCCTCCAGCGCCCCTAAACTCGCAACCGTCCCGTCAATGAACAGGTCTCCCATTCTTCTAATCCCTGCCCGATACCAGCTCTGAAACCCCCCCCCCGTCCAGCCTTCCTGGGACAAACCGATGGTTGTCTCTGATCGGGGACCACACCGAGGCTCCCGTCGCACCCCTGTGCCGTCTCCACTGCTCCCAGATCTTTAGCGTTGCCGCCACCACCGAGCTCGTGGTGTACCTTGTCGGCGAGAGCGGCAGCGGTGCCGTCACCAGCACCCCCAGGCTCGTTCCTTTGCAGGAAGCCATCTCCAACCTCTTCCACGCCGCCCCCTGTCCCTCCATCATCCACTTGCGGATCATTGCCACGTTGGCTGCCCAATAGTAACCACCCAAATTCGGCAACGTCAACCCTCCTCTATCTCTGCTACGCTCCAGGAACCCCCTCCTTACCCTCGGGGTCTTGCTCGCCCACACAAATCCCATAATGCTCCTGCTTACCCTCTTAAAGAAGGCCTTAGTAATCACAATTGGGAGGCATTGGAATACAAAAAGAAACCTCGGGTGGACCACCATTTTAACCGACTGTACCCTACCCGCCAGCGAGAGTGGCAACTTGTCCCACCTTTTAAAATCCTCCTCCATCTGTTCCACCAGCCACGTCAAATTAAGTTTGTGCAGTGCCCCCCAGCTCCTAGCTACCTGAACCCCCAAGTATCGAAAGCTCCTTTCCGCCCTCCTCAACGGTAGGTCCCCCAGGTGGATCACAAAGAGCTCACTCTTTCCCACATTGAGCTGATAGCCCGAAAAGTCTCCAAACTCCCGTAGGATCTGCATTACCTCAACCATCCCCTCCACTGGATCCGCCACATACAGCAACAGGTCGTCTGCGTACAGCGACACTCGGTGTTCCTCTCCCCCTCGAACCACCCCCTTCCATTTCCCCGACTCCCTTAACGCCATGGCCAAAGGTTCAATTGCTAATGCAAACAGCAGAGGGGACAGTGGGCGCCCCTGCCTCGTCCCTCGATACAGCCGGAAATACTCCGACCTCCGCCGGTTCGTGACCACACTCGCCACCGGGGCTTTATACAGGAGCTTAACCCAACTAATAAACCCTCCCCCGAACCCAAACCTCCTCAACACTTCCCAGAGATACTCCCACTCTACCCGATCAAAGGCCTTCTCCGCGTCCATGGCTGTCACTATCTCCGCTTCTCCCTCCACCGATGGCATCATTATCACATTTAGGAGCCTTCGCACATTAGTATTTAACTGCCTACCCTTTACGAACCCCGTCTGGTCCTCGTGAATCACCCCCGGGACACAGTCCTCAATCCTCGTGGCCAACATTTTTGCCAGCAACTTAGCATCTACGTTAAGGAGCGAGATCGGTCTATACGACCCACATTGCAGTGGGTCCTTATCCCGCTTCAAGATCAAAGAGATCGTCGCCTCCGACATTGTCGGGGGCAGGGTCCCCCCTCCCTTGCTTCATTGAAGGTCCTTACCAGCAACGGGGCTAACAGGTCTACATACTTCCTATAAAACTCCACCGGGAACCCATCCGGCCCCAGGGCCCTCCCTGCCTGCATGCTCCCCAGTCCTTTAACCAGCTCCTCCACCCCAATTGGCGCCCCCAAACCAGCCACCTCCTGCTCCTCCACCCTTGGGAACCTCAATTGGTCCAAGAAACGTCGCATCCCCTCTTTTCCCCCTGGGGGCTGGGACCTATACAGCTCCTCGTAAAAGGCCTTATAAGCCTCATTCACTTTCCCCGCACTCCGCACCGTAGTTCCCCTGCCATCTTTGACTCCGCCTATTTCCCTCGCTGCCATCCTCTTACGAAGCTGATGTGCCAGCATCCGACTCGCCTTCTCCCCATATTCATATAACGCCTTCCTCCACTGTGCCTCTGCCTTCCCTGTGGTCAACAGGTCGAACTTCGTCTCTCCCTGAGTAGTCCCTCATCAGGAGCCTCTGCGTATCTCCTGTCCACCCTTTAAATCTCCCCCACTAACCTCTCCCTTTCCCTGCCCTCTCTCTTCACCCTATGAGCCCTGATGGAGATTAACTCTCCCCTGACCACCGCCTTCAGCGCCACCCATACTACTCCCACCTGCACCTCCCCGTTGTCGTTGGCCTCCAGATACCTTTCGATACACCCCTGCACCCTTCCGCACACTTCCTCGTCTGCCAGCAGTCCCACATCCAACCTCCACAACGGGCGTTGGTCCCTCTCCTCCCCCAGCTCTAGCTCCACCCAATGCGGGGCATGGTCTGAAATGGCTGTGGCCGAATACTCCGTACCCTCCACTTTCGGGATCAATGCCCTGCCCAGAACAAAAAAAATCTATCCGGGAGTAGGCCTTATGTTCGTGGGAGAAAAAAGAAAACTCTCTGGCCAAAGGCCTGGCAAATCTCCACGGATCTACTCCCCCCATCTGGTCCATAAACCCCCTAAGCACCTTGGCCGCAGCCGGCCTCTTCCCCGTCCTAGATCTGGAGCGATCTAATGCTGGGTCCAGCACCGTGTTAAAATCCCCACCCATTATCAAGCTCCCTACCTCCAGGTCTGGAATACGCCCCAACATTCGTTTCATGAAGCCAGCATCGTCCCAGTTCGGGGCATATACATTCACCAGTACCACCTTCGTCCCCTGCAACCTACCACTCACCATCACGTATCAGCCTCCCTTATCCGCTACTATGTTCTTGGCCTCAAACGACACCCGCTTTCCCACCAGTATTGCCACCCCTCTATTCTTCGCATCCAGCCCCGAATGGAACACCTGTCCTACCCATCCCTTCCTTAACCTGACCTGATCTGCCACCTTCAGATGTGTCTCCTGAAGCATGACCACGTCTGCCTTCAGTCCCTTTAGGTGCGCGAACACTCGGGCCCCCTTAACTGGCCATTTAGGCCTCTCACATTCCACATGATCAGCCGGATTGGGGGGGCTAAACCCCCCCCCCCGCCGACTAGCCATCTCCTATCTTAGGCCAGTCCCGTGCTCGCGCCTCCCACGCCCTCCAGTCCCCCAGACGGGGAACCCCCGTCCTGACCACCTCTTCCATTTTCCGTTCCCCCTCGGACAGTGCAGCAGCAACCCTAAAATCCCCCCCCCCCTCCCCCCCCCCCCCCCCCCCCGCCCCGCTAGATCCACATCTAGCTCTTTTGCTCCCCCCATATTACTTCCGTCAGCTGACTTCTGCTTACCCCGGCTTCCCCCGCCTTCCCATTGATCTCCCCGTGTGGGAGTCTCTTCTCCTCCTTACCTTCCTCCTTCCTTTTGGCGTGGGAAAAAGCCTGTGCTTTCCTGAACCAGCCCCGCCCCCTGTGGCGCAGCTCCTGTTGCGGCCATTATCCCAGTTCCCCCATCCCCGGGTCTCACCTCCCTCCAGCACCGACGCCCACATCCCCCATCATTATCATCTCATCTACAGAAAAGAAAAAAGGAATTTTAGGAATTTTAACCAGAACTCTACCCACATCCCCATCCTTCATCCCACCCATGAAGTATTCTTACCCCTTATTTACAACCCCATATACAACCAACATCTCCCCCCACAACCACATCCCCTCAGTTCGAGTCCAGTTTTTTCATCTGAATCCAGTTTTTTCCGCTGCTCCAGAGCCTCTTTTCTTGCCGTTCCACCGCTGATCTCAGCCATATAATGTAAGGGGGGACCTTACTGCACCTTCCCACACGGGATCAAATCAAAAAAGTTCCGTTGGGGCTCCTCTGGAGAGCCCGAAAGTCCGTTATCGCGGGAGCTGCCGAAATGTGCGGTTTAACTCCGCATCGCCGCAACCGGAAGTCCAAACCGTGTTTATTGAACCAGTCCTCATAACTAATGCCCTCCATACCAGGCAACATTCTGGTAAATCTCTTCTGCACCCTCTCTAAAGCCTCCATATCCTTCTGGTAGTGTGGCGACCAGAATTGAACACTATACTCCAAGTGTGGCCTAACTAAGGTTCTATACAGCTGCAACATGACTTGCCAATTCTTATACTCAATGCCCCGGCCAATGAAGGCAAGCATGCCGTATGCCTTCTTGACTACCTTCTCCACCTGTGTTGCCCCTTTCAGTGACCTGTGGACCTGTACTCCTAGATCTCTCTGACTTTCAATACTCTTGAGGGTTCTACCATTCCCTACTCGCATTAGACCTTCCAAAATGCATTACCTCACATTTTTTCCGGATTAAACTCCATCTGCCATCTCTCCGCCCAAGTCTCCAAACAATCTAAATCCTGCTGTATCCTCTGACAGTCCTCATCGCTATCCGCAATTCCACTAACCTTTGTGTCGTCTGCAAACTTACTAATCAGACCAGTTACATTTTCCTCCAAATCATTTATATATACTACAAACAGCAAAGGTCCCAGCACTGATCCCTGCAGAACACCACTGGTCACAGCCCTCCAATTAGAAAAGCATCCTTCCATTGCTACTCTCTGCCTTCTATGACCTAGCCAGTTCTGTATCCACCACTCCAGCTCTCCCCTGATCCCGTGTGACTTCAGCTTTTGTACTAGTCTACCATGAGGGACCTTGTCAAAGCCCTTACTGAAGTCCATATAGACAACATCCACTGCCCTACCTGCACCATTCATCTTTGTGACCTCCTCGAAAAACTCTATCAAGTTAGTGAGACACGACCTCCCCTTCACAAAACCATGCTGCCTCTCACTAATACGTCCATTTGCTTCCAAATGGGAGTAGATCCTGTCTCGAAGAATTCTCTCCAGTAATTTCCCTACCACTGAAGTAAGGCTCACCGACCTGTAGTTCCCTGGATTATCCTTGCTACCCTTCTTAAACAGAGGAACAACATTGACTATTCTCCAGTCCTCCGGGACATCACCTGAAGACAGTGAGGATCCAAAGATTTCTGTCAAGGCCTCAGCAATTTCCTCTCCAGCCTCCTTCAGTATTCTGGGGTTGATCCCATCAGGCCCTGGGGACTTATCTACCTTAATATTTTTTAAGACGCCCAACACCTCGTCTTTTTGGATCTCAATGTGACCCAGGCTATCTACACACCCTTCTCCAGACTCAACATCTACCAATTCCTTCTCTTTGGTGAATACTGATGCAAAGTATTCATTTAGTACCTCGCCCATTTCCTCTGGCTCCACACACAGATTCCCTTGCCTATCCTTCAGTGGGCCAACCCTTTCCTTGGCTACCCTCTTGCTTTTTATGTACGTGTAAAAAGCCTTGGGATTTTCCTTAACCCTATTTGCCAATTACTTTTCGTGACCCCTTCTAGCCCTGCTGACTCCTTGCTTAAGTTCCTCCTACTTTCCTTATATTCCACACAGGCTTCGTCTGTTCCCAGCCTTTTAGCCCTGACAAATGCCTCCTTTTTCTTTTTGACGAGACCTACAATATCTCTCGTTATCCAAGGTTCCCGAAAATTGCCGTATTTATCCTTCTTCCTCGCAGGAACATGCCGGTCCTGAATTCCTTTCAACTGTCACTTGAAAGCCTCCCGCATGTCAGATGTTGATTTGCCCTCAAACATCCGCCCCCAATCTAGGTTCTTCAGTTCCCACCTAATATTGTTATAATTAGCCTTCCACCAATTTAGCACATTCACCCTAGGACCACTCTTATCCTTGTCCACCAGCACTTTAAAACTTACTGAATTGTGGTCACTGTTCCCGAAATGCTCCCCTACTGAAACTTCTACCACCTGGCCGGGCTCATTCCCCAATAACAGGTCCAGTACCGCCCCTTCCCTAGTTGGACTGTCTACATATTGTTTTAAGAAGCCCTCCTGGATGCTCCTTACAAACTCTGCCCCGTCTAAGCCCCTGGCACTAAGTGAGTCCCAGTCAATATTGGGGAAGATGAAATATCACATTACAACAACCCTGTTGTTTTTACTCTTTTCCAAAATCTGTCTAACTATCTGCTCCTCTATCTCCTGCTGGCTGTTGGGAGACCTGTAGTAAACCCCCAACATTGTGACTGCACCCTTCTTATTCCTGATCTCTACCCATATAACCTCACTGCCCTCTGAGGTGTCCTCCCGTAGTACAGCTGTGATATCCTCCCTAACCAGTAGCGCAACTCTGCCACCCCTTTTACATCCCCCTCTATCTCGCCTGAAACATCTAAATTCTGGAACGTTTAGCTGCCAATCCTGCCCTTCCCTCAACCAGATCTCTGTAATGGCAACAACATCATAGTTCCAAGTACTAATCCAAGCTCTAAGTTCATCTGCCTTACCCGTAATACTTCTTGCAGTAAAACATATGCACTTCAGGCCACCAGACCCGGTGTGTTCAGCAACTTCTCCCCGTCTGCTCTGCCTCAGAGCCACACTGTCCCTATTCCCTAGTTCTCCCTCAATGCTCTCATCTTCTGGCCTATTGCTCCCGTGCCCACCCCCCTGCCATACTAGTTTAAACCCTCCCGTGTGACACTAGCAAACCTCGCGGCCAGGATATTTATGCCTCTCCAGTTTAGATGCAACCCGTCCTTCTTATATAGAATTCCTACAGTGCAGAAGGAGGCCATTCGGCCCATCTAGTCTGCACAGACCCTCTGAAAGAGCACCCTACCAAGACCCACTCCCTCACCCAATCTCCATACCCCCACCTAACCTGCACATCCCTGAACACACTAAGGGGCAATTTAACATGGCCAATCCATCTAACCTGCACATCTTTGGACTATGGGAGGAAACCGGAGCATGCGGAGGAAACCCACGCAGACACAGAAAGTGCAAACTCACACAGATAGTCACCCAAGGCTGGAATTGAACCCGGGTCCTTGGCCCTGCGAGGCAGCAGTGCTAACCACTGTGCCGCCTTAACTATTTTACATGTTGCACGAGAAGATGAAGGATAAAGCAGGAACAACAAGCACTCTTTAGGATCTCTCCTGATTCCAACATTCGAAGCACAAGACACCATCACTCCCACCATGCCGTCTCTCTGACGCTCAGATGGTCCACAGCCGAGGCCTGGGCCACATCCCAGCCCACTCCGACTGCCACAAACAAATGAGGATTTTAACAATTTATCTCGGCTGTTACTCGCAAAAACACCAATCAGGAACTTCCAGGGACACAGCACACGCCACGTAACCCAGGAAAAGACAAATCTGAAAAGTGCACCAGGATAAACTGATGGATTAAAAGATGAGCAGAATCGGAGCTCGGGAAATGCTCCTGCGGTTACATCACGTCACCTGTCTTAATGTACTAGCTTAACACAAACTGAAACAAAGTATTGAAGAGTATATACGTTAATTACTGTGTATGTACATGTCAATATCATTCAGGCAAAGATTCCATTTAATATAAATTTGGAATAAAATACATTAAAAAAGAAATTTCTTTCAAGGCCGATTTTAACATCGAGTGCCCGGCAGTTAGGAGTCTCGTTAAAGTCACACTCCAATGTCTAGTTGCACAGTGGTAGCAAACCTACCTCTGAGCCAGAAGCTCTGGATTCAAATCCCACCCAGGGCTTGATGGCCAAGTAAGGTGAATTCATATAATGTGGCCAAACAGGTTGAGTGTCAACCTGCAAAATTCTTCCAACACATGGCAATGGTTCGTGGGAAGAGTGGATGAGACTCCTAGTCAGCAGCCATCCTCCCATCTTCCCTCATCTCAATCTTCCACTATACCCCTCTATTTCCTTCCCCTTCAGATGCTTGTCTGACTATAGTAGACATTTCAACCATACCCTGGGGTAGTGAGTTCCACATTCTTACCACCCTTTTGGTGAAGAAGTTCCTTCTGAATTCTCTATTTGGATTTCTCAGTGACTATGTTATACTGATGGCCTCTAGCTGTGCTCTTCCGCACAAGTGGCAACATTTTTTCTGTATCCAGTCTATCAAAACCATTTATCATTTTAAAGACTTCCCTACTTTTCAATTCAATAAGCTTGAAGTTTGATTTGCTTTTTTAAATGGCCTTGTTAACCTGTGGTACAACTTTTAATGATTGATGTCTCACCTTGGGAAAGCAATAGTAATTTCCAAGGAACTCAGTGTGATACAGGGGAACTTTTAAGCTATTGTAATCAGTGGAAAGAGATTGCAGAGCTATTTAGGTATGAATTGCTACCCTACTCACAATAGCACCATTTACATTAATCACAGACTCAGTGCACTCAAGGTTCCCAATCACTACAACACACTTTATCACACCTCATTCTCATCATGTGCACACACTCACCAGTATTACAATCCTCCCTCACCCAGAACTCATACATTACACACAGACTATCTATCACCTATTACACTATGACAGGTGCATTCTCAAGATGCGTCGCAAAGCTCTCAGTAACATGCACCGTTCTTTATTGCAGGAGAACTCCGGCCAGTAGGCTGCTACCAGAGGAGTGAAAGGCTGTCTACATACCCTGGTCCCCATCAAAGGAAGCTTGCTTGCCATCCTGGGGAGAGGTGGAATCAAGGTAGTGACAACTGGCAACACTGGAGGAAATATTGCACAGTGTTTCTTATCCCATCTGGCTTCCACCACACTCCAAATTATAAGCTGTAGATGCTTATACCGCTCCCTTCTCCCTCCCTACTCTCCTACGTTAGCCTAGCTAACCCTCATCTCTCTCTTTTCATTTCAGGAGCTGGTAATGTGGAAAGTCCTATTGCCAGTGGAGCTTTCATCAAGATGCACTAATCGCTTGATTGGAATCTCACAAGTCCTGGCATTGTCTTAATTTTGGAGGTTAGGGGTGAAATTCTCCGGTATCGGCGCGATGTCCGCCGACCGGCGCCAAAAACGGCGCAAATCAGTCCGGCATCGCGTCGCCCCAAAGGTGCGGAATCCTCCGCCCCTTGACCGGCCGAGTCCTAACCTTGAGGGGCTAGGCCCGCGCCGGATTGATTTCCGCCCCGCCAGCTGGCGCGGAAATGACATTGCCGGCGGCGCATGCGCGGGAGCGTTAGCGGCCGCTCACGGTATCCCCGCACATGCGCTGTGGAGGGAGTCTCTTCAGACTTGGAGAGAGGTGGTTTAATCCACGCCGGTGGGACAGGCATTCTAGCAGCGGGACTTCGGCCCATCCAGGGCCCGCCAACCGGTGCGGCGCGATTCCCGCCCCCATCGAATCTCCGGTGCCGGAGAATTCAGCAACCGGCGGGGGCGGGATTCACGCCAGCCCCCAGCGATTCTCCGACCCGGCGGGGGGTCGGAGAATCTCGCCCTAGGTTAGAGCAGCTGCCTACAAGTTGTGACGCAGCATGCACACGTTTGCAGGAGCTAGGGAATGGGGTAGAATGCCACAGGTACTATCTCTTATATTAGCTCTGCTACAGAGGACTCAGATGTTTATTTCTACGGGCCTAAGTATCAAAGGCGATTGCTGGGATCTGCCAGTTAATGCTAGGAGCACTGGGTAGCCTACCGGTGAACTTACATATGATTGCACGGAGCATGGGGGAGTCCAGACCTAACTTGTCTCACGGCTTTTTGCTGAGTATGGAGACATTGTAATGCAGGCATTTTCAAAGTGGGTGTTGGGAGGGTCGCAGAGCCATCTGTCGCAGCGTTCCTCATCGTGTGAATTCAGGCACAACGGCCTCAGCAGCCGGTTTTTAAAAATGCCGGCTGTGAGCGGCTTTAAAAATGACGCCGCTTTAAAAATGCAGCCGTTTTGTGCATGCGTACCCGCTCATCAGTGCGCATGCCCAGAGCCCAGAGAGAAACACCGCCTCCTTCTGACGTCAGCGCACTGACCCTGGAGAAGATTTTTTTTTTAATTCAATTCAGTCTTCCTGCTTCTGTCTTGAATATGCTCAATGGCTGAGCCTGCAGAACTCTCTTTGATAGTGAATTTTAGAGATTAAAAAGATTCACAATACTTTGAGTTAAGTAATTCCCCCTCATCTATGTCTAAAATCGTCACATTGTAATTTGCAGAACACATCCCCAGGCTGTAAGCAACCCATCTGAGGAAAACTTACATTCTGTAAAGTCCAGAGAGAATAATGCCTGTTTCAATGAGGTCATTTCTCATTCTTCGCTACTCTAGAATATAAGCCCAGGCTCACCTCCCGTATTAAAGGTAAGAAAAAATGGTGGGTCGTGAAGGTCGGTTGCGTGGGTCGTGAAGGTCGGCGGGCGTGGGTCCTGAAGGATGGCCTGTTGGTAAAAATGGGTCCCGGGCAAACAGGTTTGAAAAACATTGTTCTAACATGGACCAAGTGGTCAGCTCCATTAACACTGTGACACCCACCACTGAGGGGCCTTCTCCTGGGGTCTGACAGATTCCATGATACAAATCGCTGCCATGGAAACTAAGACAGCTGCAATGTGAGCTTTCACAGTTACCACACAATTTGAGAAGGTTTCCATCTTGACTCTACGGGCCTTTAAAGCACCGCGGCAGCCTGCCCTTTCTTCTTAGGCAGAGCCACAGGAATTCTCAGGCACTGTTCCAGGAGATGATGGCTTTACTGCTTGGGAATAGCATACTATTAGGAGGACAGCCTCTGCCAGGCGCTCCCTCTGAGTCCAAGCTGTTAGTGCCAGACAGTCAGCAGCGCCAGGCTGCTCTGGCCCAAGTTGAGATGCTGTAAGCTGCAGCTGGGCCTGCTAGACCCAGAAGGTTGTCCTTCATAACCATCTTGGGTCCTCACTGGAAGCTCAGCAGCCTTCCAGCTCCCTTGCTCAGCCACTGGGGAAGCATCTTGTAGAAACTTGAGGATATGGAAAGACCGGCAGTAAAGGCTGACACAAGAATGATTTTTGATTATTTCTAATACAGATGTAATTGAGTTGATAGATAAATTTGGTTTATGATCTGGATATTCTGCTCATCTTTATAGTGAAGTGAGGACAGGATCCATAAATCTGAACGCAACCAGATTGTAAGGATAATGATAAGGATTTGTATGTATAGGAGACTGGGGTTCTCTGATTCAGCTGAAGTGTTCCTCAATGAATTTGGTCATAGGGGGTGAGGCATGAATAGCTCCTCCTCCCTCACTTGTTGCCGCCCAAGTGGTAAAGGCTCAATCCTCATGATGGTGAAGTTGTGGATCATAAGAACGACTTCCAGGTGCGGCAATGACCAGCTGAGTCGCACGTTTCGGCACCTCCCGTTGGAACGGACTTTTGGGCTCTTGATAGGAGCCCCAACGGCAATTTAAATGGCCAAAATCACTGTGTGGTAAACTAGAAGGGAATCCCCCCCGGACACATATGGAAAAAGGAGAGGATAGCGGCCGGATTGCAGAAGATCCTCTGGAGCAGCGGCAAGGAAGGGAAGCTCGAAGCAAGATGGCGTCGGAAGGTGGCCGTTTGTTATGGGGCCCGGAGCAACAAGAGTTCCTGCGGCGCTGTGTGGAAGAGCTGAAGAAGGAGTTGAAGAAGGAGGTGTTGGCCCCGATATTACAGGCGATTGAAGGGCTAAAGGAGGAGCAGAGGACCCAGGAGCTGGAGCTTCGGGTCGTGAAGGCAAAGACTGCTGAAAACGAAGGTGAAATATAGGGCCTGGTGATGAAGACAGAGACGCACGAGGCACAGCACAAAAGGTGTGTGGAGAGGTTGGAAGCACTGGAGAATAATTCGAGGAGGAAGAATTTAAGAGTCCTGGGTCTTCCCGAAGGCGCAGAGGGGGCGGACGTCGGGGCATATGTGAGCACGATGCTTCACTCGCTAATGGGATCGGAGGCCCCGACGGGCCCTTTGGAGGTGGAGGGAGCCTATCGAGTTCTGGCGCGAAGACCAAAGGCTGGAGAAATACCTTGAGCTATAGTGGTGAGGTTTCTCCGCTACAACGACAGAGAGACGGTCCTCAGATGGGCGAAGAAAACTCGGAGCTGTAGGTGGGAGAACGCGGTGATCCGCGTATACCAGGACTGGAGTGCGGAGGTGGCGAGAAGGAGGGCAAGTTTCAATCGGGCTAAGGCGGTGCTTCACAAAAAGAAGGTTCAATTTGGAATGTTGCAACCGGCGAGACTGTGGGTCACACACCAAGGGAAGCACCACTACTTTGAGATGGCAGAAGAGGCGTGGACATTCATTGTGGACGAGAAGCTGGAATAGTCTGGTGAGAGAAAGAGCTTCTGGGATAAAGTGGTGGGGTGATTATGTGGGGCGAGGAAGGGGAAGGGGGGGGGGATGATTTTTCAATTTGTTAATTCTTCGATCCTGTAACTTTTCTCTCTTCCCCTCGTTGGGGGGGGAGGGGGAGTATGAGGAACTGTGGGCGCCGGTGGGAAGGAAAGGGGAAGGAGAAGGGAAATGCGCCATTAGGGGCGGGGCCGAGTGGGAAACACGGGCTTTGCTCCCGCGCTATGGTAATTGTGGCGGGAGCAGGGATGCAGGAAGGAGGGGGCCTCGCACAGTGGGGGCCGAGGGCAAAGGGGGAAGCTGAGGTCAGCCAGAGTTCGCTGACTTCTGGGAGCAACATGGGGGGTGCAACTACGCTAGAGGGGGATCTAGCGGAGGGGGGGGGGTGGGGGGAGTTAACTGGGTTGCTGCTGCTAAGGAGAAGGGGGAGCTGTTATGGGACGGGGTGGTCGAGACGGGGGGGGGCACCGTCGGTGGGATATACAGGTACGTGGGAACCGGGTGAGGAGCTGGGTTAAAAAAGGGGATGGCTAGTGGACAAGGGGGGGGGAGTAAAGAGCCCCCCAACCCGGCTGATCACGTGGAACGTGAGAGGGCTGAACGGGCCGATTAAAAGGGCACGGGTACTCGCACACCTAAAGAAATTAAAGGCAGATGTGGTTATGTTGCAGGAGACGCACCTGAAACTGATAGACCAGGTCAGACTACGTAAAGGATGGGTGGGGCAGGTGTTTCATTTGGGTTTAGATGCGAAGATTAGGGGGGTGGCTATCTTAGTGGGGAAACGGGTACTGTTTGAGGCAAAGACCATAGTGGCGGATAGTGGGGGTAGATATGTGATGGTGAGTGGCAGATTGCAAGGGGAGGCGGTGGTTCTGGTGAACGTATACGCCCCGAACTGGGATGATGCAAACTTTATGAGGTGTATGTTGGGGCGTATCCCGGGCCTGGAGGCGGGAAAGTTGGTAATGGGGGGAGACTTCAATACGGTGCTTGATCCAGGGCTGGACAGGTCGAGGTCCAGGACCGGGAGGAGGCCGGCAGCGGCCAGGGTGCTCAAGGACTTCATGGAGCAGATGGGAGGAGTAGACCCCTGGAGATTTATTAGGCCTAGGAGTAAGGAGTTCTCATTTTTCTCCCATGTTCACAAGGTATATTCGCGGATAGACTTTTTTGTCTTGGGAAGGGCACAGATTCCGAAGGTGACAGGGACGGAGTATACGGCCAATAGCCATTTCGGACCACGCTCCACATTGGTTAGACCTGGAGGTAGGAGAGGAAAAAGAACAGCACCCACTCTGGAGAATGGATATGGGCTTATTGGCGGATGAGGGGGTATGTCTAAGGGTGAGGGGGTGTATCGAAAGGTACTTGGAGCTTAATGACAACGGAGAGGTTCAGGTGGGAGTGGTCTGGGAGGCGTTGAAGGCGGTGGTCAGAGGGGAACTGATATCCATAAGGGCACATAAAGGGAAGCAAGAGGGTAAAGAAAGGGAGCGATTGTTGAGAGAACCTCTGAGGGTGGACAGGCAATATGCAGAGGCACCGGAGGAGGGACTGTACAGGGAAAGACAAAGGTTACATGTGGAATTTGACCTGCTGACCACGGGTAAGGCAGAGGCACAGTGGAGGAGGGCACAGGGTGTACAGTATGAGTATGGAGAGAAGGTGAGCCGGCTACTGGCCCACCAATTGAGGAAGAGGGGGGCGGCGCGGGAGATAGGTGGGGTGAGAGATGAGGAGGGAGAGATGGAACGGGGAGCGGAGAGAGTGAACGGGGTGTTCAAGACAGTCTATGAGAGGTTATATAAGGCTCAGCCCCTGGAAGGGAAGGAGGGAAAGATGTGTTTCCTGGATCAGCTGGAATTCCCGAAGGTGGAGGAGCAGGAGAGGGCGGGACTGGGAGCACAGATTGAGATGGAGGAGGTGGTAAAGGGGATTGGGAGCATGCAGGCGGGGAAGGCTCCGGGACCGGATGGGTTCCCGGTGGAATTTTATAGGAAATATATGGACCTACTGGCCCCGCTTTTGACGAGAACCTTTAATGAGGCCAGGGAAAGGGGGAAGTTGCCCCCGACTATGTCGGAGGCGACGATATCGTTACTTTTGAAAAAGGAAAAAGACCCGCTGCAGTGTGGGTCCTACAGGCCCATTTCCCTTTTGAACGTAGATGCTAAGCTCCTGGCCAAGGTGATGGCGACGAGGATAGAGGATTGTGTCCCGGGGGTGGTCCACGAGGATCAAACTGGGTTCGTTAAGGGGAGACAGCTGAACACGAACATACGGAGGCTGCTAGGGGTGATGATGATGCCCCCACCAGAGGGGGAGGCGGAGATAGTGGTGGCGATGGACGCCGAGAAAGCATTCGGGACTACCTGTGGGAAGTGTTGAGGAGATTTGGTTTTGGAGAAGGGCTTATTGGATGGGTACAGCTGCTATATAGGGCCCCGGTGGCAAGTGTGATCACGAATAGGCAGAGGTCTGACTACTTCCGTCTTTATAGAGGGACGAGGCAGGGGTGTCCCCTGTCTCCGTTACTGTTTGCATTGGCAATTGAGCCCCTGCCCATAGCACTGAGGGGCTCCAGGAAGTGGAGGGGAGTACTCAGGGGAGGAGAAGAACACCGGGTATCATTGTATGCAGATGATTTATTGCTGTATGTTGCGGACCCAGTGGAGGGGATGCCTGAGATAATGCAGACACTCAGGGAGTTTGGGGAATTCTCGGGGTACAAATTGAATATGGGGAAGAGTGAGTTGTTTGTGGTGCATCCGGGGGAGCAGAGCAGGGGAATAGATGATTTACCGCTGAGGAAGGTAACAAGAGATTTCCGGTACTTAGGGATTCAGATAGCCAGGAGTTGGGGAACCATACATAGGCTTAATCTAACACGATTGGTGGAACAGATGGAGGAGGACTTTAAGAGATGGGACATGGTGCCCCTGTCACTGGTGGGTAGGGTGCAGGCGGTCAAAATGGTAGTCCTCCCGAGATTCCTTTTTGTGTTTCAGTGCCTCCCGGTGATGGTCACGAAGGCTTTTTTCAAGAAAATCGAGAAAAGTGTCATGAGTTTTGTGTGGGCTGGGAAGACCCCAAGAGTGAGGAGGGTTTTTTTGCAGCGTAGCAGGGATAGGGGGGTACTGGCACTACCGAGCTTAAGTGAGTACTACTGGGCCACCAATATCTCAATGGTGTGTAAGTGGATGGGAGAAGGGGAGGGAGCGGCGTGGAAGAGATTGGAGATGGCGTCCTGCAAAGGAACCAGCCTACAAGCACTGGTGACGGCACCGCTGCCGTTCTCCCCGAAGAAATACACCACAAGTCCAGTGGTGGTGGCAACACTGAAAATTTGGGGGCAGTGGAGACGGCATAGGGGAAGGACGGGAGCCTCGGTGCGGTCCCCGATAAGAAATAATCATAGGTTTGTCCCGGGGAGAATAGATGGGGGATTTAGAGCATGGCAGAGAGCTGGGATTGTGCAACTGAGAGATCTGTTCTTGGACGGGACGTTTGCGAGTCTGGGAGCGCTGACGGAAAAATATGGGTTGCCCCAAGGGAATGCATTTCGGTACATGCAACTGAGGGCTTTTGCGAGGCAACAGGTAAGGGAATTCCCGCAGCTCCTGACGCAGGAGATTCAGGATAGAGTGATCTCAGGGACATGGGTGGGGGATGGTAGGGTGTCGGATATATACAGGGAAATGAGAGACGAGGGGGAGAACATGGTGGATGAGCTGAAGGGAAAATGGGAGGAAGAGCTGGGGGAAGAGATTGAAGAGGGGCTGTGGGCAGATGCCCTACGTAGGGTAAACTCTCCGTCCTCGTGCGCCAGTCTTAGCCTGATACAATTTAAGGTTTTGCACAGGGCACATATGACCGGAGTAAGGCTCAGTAAATTTTTCGGGGTAGAGGATAGGTGTGGGAGATGCTCGAGAAGCCCAGCAAACCACACCCACATGTTTTGGTCATGCCGGGCACTGCAGGGGTTCGGGTGGGGGTGGCGAATGTGCTTTCGAAGGTGGTGGGGGTCCAGGTCGAGCCAAGCTGGGGGTTGGCTATATTTGGGGTTGCAGAAGAGCCGGGAGTGCAGGAGGCGAGAGAGTCTGATGTTTTGGCCTTTGCGTCCCTAGTAGCCCGGCGAAGGATATTGCTTATGTGGAAGGAAGCCAAACCCCCGGGCGTGGAGACCTGGATAAATGACATGGCAGGGTTTATAAAACTAGAACGGATAAAGTTTGCACTAAGGGGTTCGGCTCAAGGGTTCACCAGGCGGTGGCAATCGTTCATTAACTACCTCGCAGAACGATAAAGGAAATGGGAAGGTAACAGCAGCAACCCAGGGGGGAGGGGGGGGGGGGAGGGGGGCGGGGGGGGGGGGGGGTGGGGGGGGGGGGGGGAGGGGGGCGGGGGGGTGGGGGGCTCGGGTGGGTCCTCAGGGGTGTTTTTATATAGATATTTGTACTTGGTTATGTATATTGGATTGTTTGATTTTATTATTTGGGAGAGTTATTATTTTTGTTATGGCAGTTGCCATTTAGTTTATATATTATTTATTTATTTGTTAAAAACGGTCACTGTTATTTATATTGTTTTATTGTTGTAAAAAGGAAAAACCTTTGTACTGTTTTGTTTGGCCGAAAAATGTGAATAAAATATATATATTTTTTAAATAAGAACATAAGAACTAGGAGCAGGACTAGGCCATCTGGCCCCTCGAGCCTGCTCCGCCATTCAATGAGATCATGACTGATCTTTTGTGGACTCAGCTCCACTTTCCGGCCCGAACACCATAACCCTTAATCCCTATTAAATGGATCATGGAACAGACAACCACAAATCTCAATACCTGCTCATGGGGTGTATACCAAAGCTCCCCAGAGCTGTCCAGGTCAAAGAAACATTGCTCGAGCACACCAAATCTATGCAGGATGATGGTTTCTTGATGCTGAATGATTCTCATTGTGGACCTGCTTTGCAGCTGTTCCTGAACTCAGCCATGTCCAGAGGGATAGCTATTGTCATAATATACACCAGTATATCATGGTGCAGATACACACACACTGATGGACACACAGCAAGACCAATCAACACACACAACACCGCAGCCAATCACCAGTTAGAGCACACTCACTATAAAGACAGGGGGCATCAGAGTTCCCACTCATTCGGGATGCAGCCTCCTAGAAGGACAGAACTTACAGCTTACAGCACAGATCTTCACCATGTGCTGAGTGCATAGACTGGTTAGGACAGGCATAGGTCTTTAGTTTAATCTAACATTGTGTTAACCCACAGTGAAAGTATGTTCAACAGTTTCTAACTTAATAAAATAGTGTTGCACTATTTTAAGTGTTGGTGGCCTGTATGTGTTCCACGGATCCAGAGCACCCAACACATCATGATACCAGGAGTTGAGGGATATTAGAACTTCTTAGACCTACCTGCAAGTGATCTGCCTTCCACCAGCATACAGTCATCCTGCAAAATGGACAGCGTCCGCCCGCCGCCATCGCACCGCATCACCGGTAACCTGGGGGCCAACTGGAAGATATTCAAACAACGCTTCCAGCTCTACCTTGAAGCCACAGACCGGGAAGATGCCTCAGACACCAGAAAGATCGCTCTCTTCCTATCCACGGCCGGGGAACATGCCATCCACATTTTCAATTCTCTCACCTTTGCTGATGACGAAGATAAATCAAAATTCAAGACGGTCCTCCTCAAGTTTGACACTCACTGCAACATCGAGGTGAATGAAAGTTTTGAGCGCTTTGTATTCCAACAGCGTTTGCAGGGTAAGGATGAACCTTTCCAGTCCTTTCTCACCCACCTCCGCATCATTGCGCAGTCCTGTAATTACGGGCCCACATCCGACTCCATGATACGCGACCAGATCGTTTTCGGTGTTCAGTCGGACCCCCTACGCCAGCAGCTCCTCAAGGTGAAGCAGCTCACCCTAGCGACCGCCATCGAGGCCTGCGTGCTACACGAACACGCCACTAGTCGGTATTCCCACATCCAAGCGGCTGAAACGGCGCGGTAAGGTCCCCACGAAGCAGAACGGGTCCAAGCAATCGAGCAACTCCAGGGCCTCAGCCTGGATGAGGGCGGCCATTTCGCGCGCTTTTCGCAGACTCCCGCGCTTGTGCGCACCGAACGAGGGGACGGCGACATCGACGAACGTACTGCGCAGGCGTGCACCACGTACGACCGCACCGTGCATGCGCGGTGGCGCAGCAAACGTACTGACGCTACAATGTGCGGCAACTGTGGCTCCGCCCACTTAAAGCGGCAATGCCCTGCCAAATCCCGACGATGCCTGAGATGTGGCAAACTTGGCCGCTATGCTAGTTTATGCAGATCAGCTCAGCCTGCCAACTCATATCGCTCCAGCCAGCCTCGCAGGAATGTCCGGGCCATTCAACCCACGGTGACTGAGTCCGATGCGGACCTACTACCCGATATTGACACCGATGACCCGAAGGCGCCTTCTCGAGTCGGTATCGTTACAAAAAACAGGGTGACCCCGAAGCAAAGAATCCAGCCTCAATCGGCATACAGCATCGATCCAGACGATGAGTGGGTGCCACCTTGACGATCAACCGGTTCCAAATACGATTCCACCTGGACACTGGTGCCTCCGCCAATCTCATTGCGCGGTCTGACCTCCAAAGCCTTCATGTCAAACCAACCATCCTCCCATCAGCCTGCCAGCTATTAGATCACAATGGCAATGCCATTGCTGCCAGCGGCTCATGCCAACTTGAAGTGACGCACAGGTCACGCAAAGCCATCCTTCCCTTTGAAATCGTGGGCTCCTCGAAAGCCTCCCTGCTTGGCGCGCAGGCATGCAAGCTGCTGAACCTAGTTCAGAGAGTTCACTCTCTCTCTCCTGCTGACGCGTCTGCCTTTCAGGACACCGACTTCAGGGCGCAGCTTGACGCCATTATCAACCAGTACCACAACGTCTTCGAGGGCATGGGCACGCTCCCGGACACCTACAAGATTTTATTAAAACCGAATGCCACGCCTGTGGTGCACGCACCTCGCAGGGTCCCAGCATCCCTTAAGGACCACTTCAAGCAGCAGCTGCAGGACCTCCAGAACCAAGGAGTGATTTCCAAAGTCACGGAACCAACCGACTGGGTCAGTTCCATGGTATGATTAAAAAAGCCTTCCGGCGAATTGAGAATTTGCATTGATCCCAAGGATCCAAATTGCAATATCATGAGGGAGCATTATCCAATTCCCAAGCGCGAAGAGCTCACATGTGAGATGGCTCGCGCCAAGCACTTCACCAAACTCAACGCCTCAAAAGGATTCTGGCAAATCCAGCTCGATAAATCCAGCAGGAAACTTTGCACATTTAATACCCCCTTTGGCAGATATTGTTACAACAGGATGACGTTTGGGATCATATCTGCATCAGAAGTGTTCCATAGGATTATGGAACAAATGGTGGAAGGCATTGAAGGTGTTCGCGTCTATGTCGATGACATAATCATTTGGTCCACCTCCAGGAGCATGTTAGTCGCCTCCAGTGCGTATTCAGACGTATACATGAACATGGCCTCCGCCTCAACAGGGCCAAATGCTCTTTTGGTCAGACGGAACTCAAGTTCCTCGGGGACCACATCTCCCAGTTGGGTGTGCAGCCGGATGCAGACAAAGTAGCTGCCATCACATCTATGAAAACACCAGAGGACAAGAAGGCGGTCCTCCGATTTCTGGGCATGGTTAACTTTTCAGGGAAATTTATCCCTAACCTCGCCTCTCATACCACGGCTCTCAGGAACCTGGTCAGGAAGACGACAGACTTCCAATGGCTCCCTGCCCACGAGCGCGAATGGAGAGAACTCAAAACAAAACTGACCACGGCCCCGGTTTTAGCTTTCTTTGATCCAGCATAGGAGACCAAAATTTCGACCGATGCCAGTCAATCCGGCATTGGGACAGTGCTCCTTCAACGTGATGAGGCTTCATCATGGACCCCCGTTGCATATGCGTCACGTGCGATGACCCCCACGGAGCAGTGCTACGCACAGATAGAAAAGGAGTGCCTGGGCCTTCTGACCGGTGTGGTTAAGTTTCACGATTATGTCTACGGACTTCCTCAATTCACTGTCGAGACCGACCATCGCCCGCTGGTCAATATAATACAGAAAGACTTGAACGACATGACGCCTCGCCTCCAGCGTATTCTTCTCAAGCTCCGGCGATATGACTTCCAGCTGGTATACACCCCAGGCAAAGACCTCATCATTGCTGGCGCTCTCTCCAGGGCAGTCAACACTCCATGTGGCCCAGTGGGATTCATCTGCCAGGTTGACGCCCATGTGGCATTCGCGGCCTCCAATCTACCTGCCACGGATGAACGCCTCGTCCAAATTCGCCGCGAGACGGCGGCTGACCCCTTGCTACAGCGTGTCATGCGCCACCTAACGGACGGGTGGCTCAAGCGCCAAAGCCCTCAGAATGTCAGAGATGATCTGACGGTAGTAGACGGGGTTCTTCTAAAACTGGACCGCATTGTCATCCCGCATAGCATGCGCCAGCTTGTCCTGGAACAACTACACGAGGGCCACCTTGGCGTGGAGAAGTGCCGCCGACGGGCCCGAGAGGCAGTGTACTGGCCCGGCATTAATGAGGACATAGCCAACACAGTGCTCAACTGCCCCACTTGTCAGCGCTTCCCGCCGGCCCAACCACGTGAGACCCTGCAGCCCCATGAGTTGGTCACGTCACCATGGACCAAGGTGGGCATCGACCTGTTCCACGCACTGGCACTGAGTAGAGATTATGTCCTGATCGTGGGCTACTTTTCGAATTACCCGGAGATGATACGGTTGCAGGACTTCACCTCGTCTGCAGTCATTCGTGCATGTAAAGAAACCTTTGCTCGTCACGGCATCCTGCTCACAGTTATGTCGGACAATGGCCCCTGCTTCACCAGCCAGGAATGGTCCAACTTTGCCAGGCGGTACAATTTTGCCCATGTGACATCCAGTCCCCTGTACCCCCAATCCAACAGCAAAGCGGAGAAGGGAGTACATATAGTCAAACGGCTCCAATGCAAGGCTGCCGATGCTGGGTCCGATTTCTACCTCGCCTTGCTGGCCTATCACTCCGCCCCACTGTCCAGTGGCCTGTCGCCAGCCCAGTTACTCATGGGTCATACCCTGAGGACGACGGTGCCGTCCATCCATGTCCCAGACCTCGACCACGTTCCGGTCCTTCGCCGGATGCAGCTGTCTCGTGCACAGCACAAGGCGGCTCATGATTCCCGTGCAGCTGATCTCCCTGCTCTGGCTCCAGATGACAATGTCCGTGTCCATCATCCGGATGGTGACTGGTCTGCAACCGCTGTAGTCCTTCGGCAGGTGGCCCCCCGCTCGTTCCTGGTTCGTCTACCGGATGGCTCTATTCTGCGCCGCAATCGACGCGCCCTTCATCTCGTTCCACGCTCGCCACGTGATCCTCCACTGTTGCCTCGCCCCCCCTGCTGACCCTGCCACGGACTATGCAGAGCTCCCTGTCACTCTGCATCCCCCTGACTCTGACGCAGTTCAGCCCGCTCCTGAATTGGCGGCTCTCGACCCACCCTTGAGGCGGTCAACCAGAATTCGTCGCCCACCTCAGAGACTTAATTTATGAACTTTGCGGACTTATAAACTCTCTGAATTGTTTCGTTGCTTTGTTTGATCGTTTCCCTGGTTTGTATATAGTGTTGATCTCGTTACTCTTGTTGCATACTTCTTCTCTGCACCATGCACCTTCCCATGTAAATAGCTGAGTTCTCATGTACGTAGTCCTGTAAATATGTCTTCTCACCCCACACGTAGTTAAGAACATTCTTACCATACATTATTTATTGCCACACACATACATTCTTTTATAAAAGGGGGGATGTCATAATATACACCAGTATATCATGGTGCACACACACTGATGGACACACAGCGGGACCAATCAACACACACAACACCACAGCCAATCACCAGTTAGAGCACATGCACTATAAAGACAGGGGGCATCAGAGTTCCTGCTCATTCGGGATGCAGCCTCCTCGAAGGACAGCTTACAGCTTACAGCACAGATATTCACCATGTGCTGAGTGCATAGACTGCTTAGGACAGGCATAGGTCTTTAGTTTAATCTAACATCGTGTTAACCCACAGTGAAAGTATGTTCAACAGTTTCTAAATTAATAAAATAGTGTTGCACTATTTTAAGTGTTGGTGGCCTGTATGTGTCCCACGGATCCAGAGCACCCAACACATCACCAATATTGCCCAATAGTTTGCCTGGAACTTGGCAGCATGGTTGGAATAAAAGAAACATAAAGAGCTGGCGCAGGAAGGAAGAATCTCGACTTCCACAGGATAGCGGGTACTTCCTGTTGGAGAAGTTCATGTGCTTCCAGCCCACTGAATTAAGAACCTATTGGTGCCCAAAAGACAGCCACTATACAGGCAGACTTGAAGGCCAACAGATTAAGATATGTTTACAAAGCTATTCCCATTAAAAAAAAATATATAAATTCTGATGGTAACTAGGAACATTAAATATGGTTCACGATTTAAAAATTGTACTTCAGTCTTCCCGAAAGATATTAAGGACTCACAAATTAAACAATGCTTAAATTATACCCATTTTCCTTTCAAATTGTTTTGCAACGCATTCATCATATATATCTCCAGCACTGGTTTCCAAGGCCAATACTACAGATGCATCTGGACAAGTATTATCCGCACAGCAACAGGGGCAAGCAATCCCACATTCTGGATAACACGACAATTGCGAATTAAACAACGTAACCTTCAAGCTGATCGTGTCTTCACAATGCTGACAACATCCCTGCTCACCAAGTGAACTTTCCATTGAAGCATACTTGCCAAACTTTCAACAATATTCTCATGTTTTTATTACAGAACAGTAGATATGGATATACTCCAGCTGAAACAAAACCGAATAAGAGGTTTGTTTGTCACACTGCATGCCACTTTGGTTAGATCTTTAGATAGATCTGTGCCAGTCCAAAAATGTTACAGGTGTTACTTGTGCACGACACAGCCCAGATCTTAAGCCACATGCTTAGTGTCTGTTTGCCTTGTGTTTTCAAAAGTGCCATCCTGCTCCAATAAAACTGAAATGTAAGACTCTAAAGAGGGCACAAACAAAAATGTGGCCTTCTTTTAGGATTAACAAGAATCAAAAACCATTACCTTGCAGCTCTTCGGAGATATCTTGACTAGAAGTAGCCATTTCTGCAACGACAGCCTTAGTGATTATGCAGGTACTGAGAATGAGAGAAATATCAAGTTGAAGCAGTTACACATCCTGCTGCAGTAACCACACTAAACTAAGAGGAAGCAGCTCTCTGGAAATACAATAAAGAATCCAACCAGAATACATCAAAAAAGATTATTTGTGTGTTTTAATAAAATGTATCCATATATTATCCAAATAATATATTTACTGCCATCATTGTTTGTATTTAACTAGTTGATATTTTAACCTGTAGGTACCTAATACTCACTCCTGCAAAATAGAAAGAGAGTCACAGTACTGAAGGTAATTAATAGTGAAACAGAATTAAGTT
This sequence comes from Scyliorhinus torazame, assembly GCF_047496885.1. Taxonomy (NCBI): domain Eukaryota; kingdom Metazoa; phylum Chordata; class Chondrichthyes; order Carcharhiniformes; family Scyliorhinidae; genus Scyliorhinus; species Scyliorhinus torazame. Next base: position 83,227,301 of record NC_092716.1, on the reverse strand, counting down.
GTGTTGTCACTGTCAGTGACATCTGTCCAAACTAGTAACAATACACATATTACTTTGCTCCTGCAGATTACAGATTCATTTTTGATTTTTGTTTTCAGTTCGTTGCAGGAAATGTTCTCCACTGAAACATCTTGCAACGATTAATAAAGTGTGAGGCATAGCTGGAGTTCGATCCCATGCGATGTGGGCATAAACTGCAAACAAATAAGGGGCAATCGTCTGAACAAAACATGAATAAAATAACTTGGTGAATGGATAGAGTTGTAAGTGAAATATGTACAGTATAATACCTTGTACTGTATAATGGATACCTTGAGTAGTATTGTATAGCAATAAACTAATCAATCACGACAAACATGATTCAAAGTAGGTTTTAGAGTTTGGCCGTTAATTCCTTGGTGCTGATAGGAATGTACAGTGTCCATGCTATCACCGAGGTCAGCAGCCTTGGTGTATTCACAATAACTACATTATGTCAATTCATTACTTGGGAATGAATTCTAAATCCATCTTATCCTATAACTATAGTTCTTAACAATATTCACACGAACATAATACGATGAGATTCTGAATTGTTGTTAACCTTTTCCTTGCTTATCTATCCACCAGCTCAGTGGTTCGCAATCCTTTTTGGTTGAGGAATCCCATTTCAAATGTATTGTGGGATCAGTGAGTTGGATGTGGTGCAGACTGAGATAGTGTTGTGGGTTCAATTCTCGTGTCAGCCGTGGTCGTTCATGGAGAGCTGCCTCCTTGCCTTGCCCCATGCTTGGATAGTCAACAACGTTTCCTGCCAGCAACATGATTTTAGGTGGCAGTACTGGTTGCTGGGACTTTGTAACCACTGTTCCTTTATGGGAGATGGTGGCAGAGATGGTGGCGTCATGGTAGTGTCGCAAGACTGGTAATCCAGAGGCACAGGCTAATGCCCAGGGGGATGGATTCTAATTCCTGCATGGTAGCTTGTGGAATTTCAATTCAATTAATAAAAACTGGAATTCAAAGCTAGTCTCAGTAGTGATGACGATGAAATCATCATCGATTGTTCCATCTGGGTTTTTTTAAAGCCCATCTGGTTCACAAGAAAAGCTGCCATCCTTACCTGGTCTGGCCTACATGTGACTCCCAAGCCACAGCAATGAGGTTGGCCCTTACCTGCCCTCTGAAATGGCCTAGCGAGACACTCAGTTCAAGGGCAATTAGAGGTGGGTAGCAAATGCTGGACTTACCAGTGATGCCCACATCTATGAAGGAATATAGAAAAACAGACAGAGTAATACCTATATGGTTACTTGTGGACCTTTCAAATGGATTAGTATTAGTTTGGATTTTATGCTCCCTTGCCAGGTGGGGTAGAAGGTAGGGGGGCAGAAAACATTCCAATCACCAGAAATTACTGCACTATTTATATATAAATAACGATGAGCACATTAGTCTCACCGCTATTTTGACAGGGAATCTGGGCCTACGTGTTAGAATTAGTAATTGTGTGGTACTTCACATCTGCTACGTAACTCAAGTTCTGCCTGCACTATACCACCATCTAGTGGCTAAAGTGTTTTGGCAGCATTTGAAGCACAAACAATTTGGAAATCCAAACTACTGTATTTGTTCCAATGATAGTTGAAGTGTATTCAACTCACTGAAAATGGACTTTGATTTGGTCCGGTCACTGAGCATGAAAATATAGTAAAATGTGTATCTTCGCACACATTCTGTATGAAACAGCCTCAAGAGTATGTAAACTACCTATAAAACATTATGTACATACTTCAAAAAAACAATTCTCCTTTGTAATGGATGATGTTAAGTTTTCATACTATTAAACTGATGCACTTTCTTCCAGTTGAAGTCCAATGAGCATGTCCAAATAAACCCTGCCCCCCCAAAGGAATGTCACTAACACAAAGAAAAACGCAGGGTGTCCAAAGAAAACTAAATATTGTATCATTCAAACAATTGAGAGGTCGTAAATAACCAATTGCATAGGTTCAATGAATTGGTGGACATTGAGACTTGTAAGTCCAGAATCGTCTTCTAGGCATTTACTAATCCACTGAACATGGGAACGTAGTCACATCCTAGGATTGTGATCGTCCAACTTTAATCAATTCTAAAATTGGACCCAGCAGAAGGACCAAGTTTTTTCTCTTTAGTAGATAAGTGCAGCACGGTAGCTCAGTGGTTAGCACTGTTGCTTCACAGTGCCAGGGTCCTGGGTTCGATTCCCAGCTTGGGTCACTATCTGTGCGGAGTCTGCACATTCTCCCTGTGTCTATGTGGGTTTCCTCCGGGTTCTCCGGTTTCCTCCCACAGTCCAAAGATGTGCGGGTTAGGTGGATTGGCCATGCTAAATTGCCCTGTATTGTTCAAAGGTTAGACGTGGTTACTGGGTTACGGGAATAGGGTGGAGGTGTCTTGAGTCGGGCGCTCTTTCAAGGGCGGTGTAGACTCGATGGGCTGAATGACCTCCTTCTGCATTGTAAATACTATGAACTATGAAGTGACATCAGAATGAAGAAAATGTGATTTGCAGAGCTCTAAAGCATTGATTATGATGTAGGGATTTGCTTCTTGATGTGTAAAAAAACTGACAACTCAGTAACTGATCTCAATCTGTCTTCGGGCAAGAAGCCAGTTTACAAGGAACTTTATAAAGCAAAACTAGACACCAAGCCAGGTTAAGTGATGTTAAGACAGGCTTGGTCAAAGAGATATGTTTTAAGGGACACCTTTCTAAAAAACATTTTTATTTGCCATATTTTCATCACTTTTGCCATACAACAAAAGAGAACAAAAACAGAACAACCCCAACAATATAAAACCTGAAACACAGACTCATAAAACAAAAACGAGAACGGACACCTTCCTTAGCATTCAACGGCAACCAACTCCCAAAAGTGCATAATAAACAAACCCCAAGAATTGTGGAATCCCTTCTTCACCCCCCTCAACTCAAACTTCACCTTCTCCGGGATCAAAAACTCTTATCAGGTTCCCTCGCCACGCCAAAGCACAGGGCGGAGAAGCTGACCTCCACGCCAACAAGATCCGCCTACGAGCGATCAGCGAGGCAAAGGCTAAAACGTTCACCCCTGCACCCGCCTGCAACTCTGAACAGTCCCCGGAAATGGCTTCCGGGGGACCAGGTTCCACATCCATATGCAACACCCCCGAGATAGTGCTTAATACCTCCCTCCAATACCTTTCCAGCTTCGAGCAGGACCAAAACATATGAACGTGATTTGCGGCACTCCACCCCACATCGCTCACAGACATCCTCCACCTCCTGAAACAACCAGCTCATCTTTGATTTTGTGATGAGCAGCACGGTCGCGCAGTGGGAGCCCTGCTGCCTCAGGGCGCCGAGGTCCCAGGTTCGATCCCGGTTCTGGGTCACTGTCCATGTGGAGTTTGCACATTCTCCCCGTGTTTGCATGAGTTTCGCCCCCACAACCCAAAGATGTGCAGAGTAGGTGGATTGGCCACGCTAAATTGCCCATCAATTGGAAAAAATGAATTGGGTAATCTAAATTTATTTTAAAATATATTCGGATTATGATGAGGGCTGTCAGGAATCTGGTGGCGGCATGTAGGAGGCGGTCGCACGTTGGATGGTTCCTGCTCGAGGCTTGATTTTTTAGAATTTAATGTCGGTCCCAGGGCAATTTTTCATTTACTAAGTACAGGAAAACATAAGGAAGGAGGATGTCCAAAAACCAAAGGAAAGCCGCTGTGAAGAAGGGGGCGACTGAAGGTTCGCCGTCGCATGGAAGGGCCTGCTCGGCAACTGGAAGGATGGCGGAGGCTGGGTCACTGGGCGGGGCCACACTGTTCACGGTAGAAAAGATGACAGAGGTGATGGCTTTGGAATCTGACTAACAGTTTGCAAAGCACATGGAGGGAGGGGATGAGGAAGGAGATGATGGCAGCATTGAAGGTACTGGTGGAGGAGGCGATTGCCCCAGTAAAGATGGCGGTATCGAGGGCATTGGCTGAGGTGCGGGAGTAGGGTGAGAAACTGAAGGGAGTGGAGGAGGCCCTGGCGCAACACAGCGATCAGCTCACCTCGATGGGTGAGGAGCTGCAGAGGGTGGTGGAGGCCAGCAGGGGTCTGCGAGCCAAAGTGGAGGACCTTTGGGGCTTCAGGTAGCGAGGGAATGGATGGAGCTCCATAAGTGGAACTTAACAAAGCTGGTGGAGGAGGCCAGGGAGGATCTTAAGAGATGGGATACACTGCACTTAACGTTGGAGGGGAGGGTCCAAGTGGTGAAAATAAATATTCTGCCGAGGCTCTTGTTTATCTTTCAGGCTCTCTCAATCTTTATACCAAAGGCCTTTTTCGGAAAGTGGACACTATCATCTCTGACTTTGTATGGGCGGGGAAGGTGCCGAGGGTGGGGAGGACCCTGCTACAGAGGCAGAGGCAGCAGGGAGGGTTGCCGTTGCCGAACCTGCTTCATTATTATTGAGCGGCGAATGTGGACAAAGTACGGCGGTGGTGGGAAGGAGAAGGGATAGAGTGGGTTAGGATGGAGGAGGAATCTTGTAAGGGGTCTAGTTTGAGGGCTATAGTGATGGCAGCATTGCCAATGGCTCAGAGTAGGTATTCAGGGAGCCCACTGGTGCAGTCCACGGTGAAGATATGGAATCAGCTGAGGAGGCATTTTAGGGTGGAAGGGATGTCGGTGCTAACACCGCTGTGCGAGAATCATGGGTTTGAGCCGGGGTGGGGATGGATAGTGTATACACGAGGTGGAGGGAAATGGGGCTGGTCAAGGTGAGGGATTTGTATTTGGAGGAAGGGTTCGCCAGTCTGGAGGAGCTAAGGAAGAGGGTAGAGCTGCCAAGGGGTAGTGAGTTCAGGTATCTACAGGTTAGGGACTTTGCACGAAAGGTCTGGAAGGGGTTCCCTAGATTGCTGGGATACACCCTGCTGGAGCGACTGCTGCTTCCGGATGTGGAAGGGGAGGGAAGAATTGGGTATATATATAAGTGGCTGGGGGAGCAGGGAGGCGAGTGGGTGGTGAAGATCAAGGAGAAATGGGAAGCGGAGTTGGGAATGGAGATCAATTGGGGAGTATGGAGTGAGGCACTGCGAAGGGTAAACGGGACCTCCTCTTGTGCAAGGATGAGCTTGATACAATTTAAGGTGGTGCACAGGATGCATCTGACTCGAGCGAGAATGAGTGGGTTCTTTCAGGGGGTAGCAGATGAGTGTGAGAGATGTGGGCGGGGGCCAGCGAATCACGCGCACATGATTTAGGGTTGCGAAAAATTGGGAAGATTCTGGGCGGGAGTGTTTGCAGTCTTAGCCAGGATGGTGGAGGAGGAAGTGGACCCGGACCCTTTGGTGGCGATATTTGGGGTTTCAGAGAAGCCAGAGCTCATGAAGAGGAGGAAGGCCGATGTCTTGGCCTTCGCCTCTCTGATTGCACGACGACGAATCTTGCTGGAGTGGCGGTCGGCATCACCACCGGGGGTAGCAGCATGTTTGGGTGACCTGTACGACTTCCTATGGTTAGAGAAGATAAAGTATGAGTTAAGGGGCTCAGCAGGGGAGTTTGAGAAAAGGTGGGGGATGTTTGTGACTGTGTTTGAACTGGATCACGCTCATAGGTCGTTGAGGCCTAAACCAAAGGCGAATGAGCCGCCAAAAGCAATGATTATTTGTTTCCTTAGGTACTGTGTGAAGGAGAAGGACCTGAGTTGGGCAAAGCAGAAGTGGGAGGTGCAGTCGGCTGGGGCTGGTATAGGTATTTATTGGCACTTAACCGTGGAGTTGGCGAGGAGACAGGCAGCCATCTGCCAAGTGAAGACAGCACTGTATAACAGAGGTGTGTGATTTGGCTTGATGTACCCAGCTAAGTTGAGGGTGACCTACAACTCCAAACAGCGGGATTCTCCCTTCTGGGGACTAATTCCCCACGCCGGCAGGAGAACCGGCGCCAAACACTCCGGCATCAATAGCCCCCGAAAGTGCGGAATTCTCCGCACTTTCGGGGGCTAGGTGGACGGCGGAGGGGTTGGCGTTTCTCCAGCTGGTGCCAAAAGACGAGTCCGCGCATGCGCCGAAGGGCCGTCGTGATCTTGCGCATGTGTGGAACCGCCAGCATGGTTCCGCGCATGTGCAGACCGGCTGGCGTATTTTGGCGCATGCCAATGCAGTTCTCTTTTCCCTTCAGTGGCCGACGCGGAAGGACGAAGTGCCCCCGCGGAACAAGCCCACCCGCAGATCGGTGGGCCCCGATCACGGGCCAGGCCACCGTGCCCCCCCCCCCCCCCGCCGAGGTCGGATCCCCCCACGTCCCCCCGAGGACCTACCTGTCAGGTCCCGCCATGTTGGACCATGTGTAACTCACGCCGGTGGGACTGGCCAAAAACGGACGGCCGCTCGGCCCATCGGGCCGGGAGAATTGCCGGGGGGGCCGCTGCCAATGGCCCCCGACTGGCGTGGCGTGAATTCCGCACCCGTCTGAAAAACGGAGCCGGAGCCGGAGAATACGGCAACCGGCGTCGGGGTGGGATTCGCGCCACCTCCCGGGGATATTGACCACAGTATCGGACTTGGCGTAGCTTGGCATGCTCTAACATACAAAAGTCAGCTCCCCTAGGACCCCCAGTATACCCCAAAACCTCTACCCAACTGGTCCTGCACTTCCTCAACCACACCCAGTGAGAGCATCTTGCCACTGAACAGCACACTGCTCACCCAGATGAAGAGAAGAAAAAGAAAATCCTTAAGGAAAAAACACTTGAGTTGGGCAGAAACAATATAACTAATCCCACCTCATCATGCACCACTACTCATTCCCTAAGAACACCAACCTCAAGGAATTGTCAGAAGGAACCCAAGTCTCTGCAGGATACATAATCTGTCCAGGCCATCAACGGAGATTGGCACGGATTTCTAAATTCCTAAATAACATAAAAGCCCAAATAAAGCCTGATATGGTTTGCTCTAAATGGAGGGCTATCCGCAATCTCAGTGAGGGCTATACTAACTCTGTCATCCACCTCCACCCCCACCATCTATCCATCATCCTGCCCTGGCACCACTCATCCTCATTATAAGTGAGATAAGGGGTGTCGAAAAAGCACTCGTCTCTCATAACCACAAGGATTAAAAGACATAATGACAAAAAGGAGTAAACCTGCGCACAGACCATATTTCACATAATCAACTCAATATGACTTTTGCTAGACAGGATAACAGATGACACTTGCCCTCGTGCTCACATCTCTCACGCCCTTACAGGAGAAAAGACAACAATAAATAATCAACAACATAATCACAAGGGAATAACGTCCAGGGTTATTGAATAATTGCAGGACCACGGCATCATCTATGTTGCTCCAGATGGCTGACGCCAAGACAGGAACATTCCTCAGGGTCTCTCAAGGATTCCAACGAACTAAGCACCTTCTATTCCACCATGCTGCTGCTCTGGCATCCCAGCAATACACAGCCTAAGTCCTGGCTGGGGGTGGGGGTGGGAATGACTCGAGCCGCTCGGCCACTCCCACCCTTTGCAATGAGAATAGAGGATAGGATAATATAGGGTCAGTAGTTGGGGAGGCCAAACCAACCCCAGGCCTTGAAGGTTAAACATTCTGTGCTTCTTGAACCCGATGCACCCAGCTTCCAAATCCTAGAGCATGGCAGCCAATTTTCAAACTCAATCAGGTACTCACTTCCCACTTCTCGCCAGGGTCCGGGCCCACGGACATACCTTGCCCAGCCCCTACCACCTGAACCCATCAGGATAAACAAAAAACCATGCAGCAGGATCTTGTCTGGAAGGCGGGCCCTTACCAAGGAAAGTGCTATTCCGCATGAAAGAACTCTTTCATGCACCGCTACCATTCTCCCAATGGATACCTCGCAAATCTTCAATGTGAACTTCAAAGGCCTGCATCGCAGAGCCGAGATCTTCATCCAGAACAGTTTTCAATGGCGGCCATCATTCGGATGCACACCGCACCGCCAAGGTGAAAGCCCACTTACCAGCAACGATGGCACTGCAAGCTGGGCCCCACCCCAGCCCACTCCGACTGCCATGGTCAAACAAGGATTTTCTTCAATCTATCTTGGCTCCTCTTCCACAAAACACCAATCAGGGTCATTCAGCAACATAGCTCAAGACATATCCCAAGAAAAGATAAATATGATATGTGCACCAGGATAAAATAAAGGATTACAAGATGAGCAGGACCAGAGCTCAGAAAACACAGCTGCTCCCACACTCACATCACATGATCTCCCTCCCCCTCCCACCCCTTCCACTTTTTTGACAGAGGCCAGCTCCTTCGATATTGATTCCAACCTCAGAACTGTGGTTTTGCTCTTTCTGTTCTTCCACCTTCCAGCTACACATGGCTTTTATTTTAAACTGGGCAAAAGATTGTGCTCTCCACTTCTGGCATAAGAGATCCATTTATATTGGCATCATTCAAAGGAATATGCTCTTGAAGATATAGAACGAAAATCAACGGTTCTATGATTAACTGACTTAATTTATACCATCTTGGCTCTTACCAAGTCGAAGGGTATCAATATTAAGAGCACTGAATCCACTACTGAAGACATTATGGGGGCTACAGATTTCAAACTGGATTATGTCTCATTTTTAAATTGCAGACATTCAACAGGGCAGCACGGTAGCATAGTGGTTAGCACAATTGCTTCACAGCTCCAGGGTCCCAGGTTCGATTCCCGGCTTGGGTCACTGTCTGTGCAGAGTCTGCACGTTCTCCCTGTGTCTGCGTGGGTTTTCTCCGGGTGCTCCGGTTTCCTCCCACAGTCCAAAGATGTGCAGGTTAGGTGGATTGGCCATGATAAATTGCCCTTAGTGTTCAAAATTGCCCTTAGTGTTGGGCGGGGTTACTGGGTAATGGGAATAGGGTGGAGGTGTGCGGTTTGGTAGGGTGCTCTTTCAAAGAGCCAGTGCAGACCCGATGGGCCGAATGGCCTCCGTCTGCACTGTAAATTCTATGAAAAACTTGGAGACCGCAGGTACATTTCTTCGGAAAATCGGCTCCTTCTCCCAGCAAACGTGCAGAAACTTAAGCTGGAGAATCCGGTTGAGAAGGTTGTTTAGTGCTGGTCCGAGGCAACAGAAGAGCTCCTGCGTGATTGCTTGGAGTCAGTGGACTGATCCATATTCAAGAACTCAGTGACCAACCTAAATGAGTATGCCACCACTGTCACAGACGTCATCAGCAAGCGTGTAGAAGTGTGCCAAAGAAAGTAGTACGTGCGTTCTCCAACCGAAAACCATGGTTTAATCGGGAGATTCACTCCCTACTGAAGGACAGGTCTGAGGCATTCAATACAGGCGACACTGACCTATACAAGAAATCCAGGTACGACCTCCACAAAGGCATCAGGGATGCCAAGAGACAATACTAGACTAAGCTAGAGTCACAGATTAACGTTGTGGACTCTCATCGGTCGTGGCAAGGCTCAAACAACATAACGGGCTACAAAACAAAGCCGAGTAGAATCTCCATCAGCAGTGCACCCCTCCCCTATGAGCTCAATGCATTCTATGCTCGGTTTGAGCAAGAAACTATCAAACTGTTGTCAACTGCCCCAGCAGCATCGGTCACGCCCATACCTACCATCACATCTTCTGAAGTTTATGAAGTCAGATAGGCCGTCTTGAAAGTGAACCCTTGGAAAGCGACGGGTCCTGATGGGGAGCCTGGTTGTGCACTCAGATCCTCCGTGGACCAACTGATGATGTGTTCGCGGACATCTTCAACTGCTCCCTACACCGTTCTGAGGTTCCCACCTGCTTCAAGAAGACCACCATAATACCTATTCCAAAGAAGAACCAGGCAGCGTGCCTCAATGACTACCATCTGGTGGCCTTGACATCGATCATTATGAAGTGCTTCGAGAGGTTGGTCATGAGACACATCAACTCCATACTCCCAGAATGCCTTGATCCACTGCAATTCGCATACCGCCACAACCGGTCCACAGCAGACGGCATCTCCCTCCCCCTACATTCATCCCTGGAGCATCTTTACAACAAGGACTCCTACGTCAGACTCCTATTCATTGACAACAACTCCACCCTCAACACCATAATCCCAGGCAAGCTCATATCAAAATTCCACAATCTACAACTTGGCTCCTTACTCTGCAACTGGATCATCGACTCCCTGACCAAAAGCAACAATTGGTAAAATGTTTCAATTGAGATGCTGCATAGTTTTGGATCATGATAAAGGGCCTCTGGCATAGTATGTTCATGCATCATGAAGAGTTTGAGAAGGAGACTGAGGAGTTCAGAGCAGCACCGCAGCTCAGAGGCATCTACTCCATTGACCACACTCAGTAAGGATAAACAACAACGCCTCCTCACCATAGTCCTCAATACTGGGCCGCACAAGGTTGCGTACTTAACCCCCTACTATACTCCCTATACACACACGACTTTGTGGCAAAATTTGGCTCCAACTCCAATTGCACGTTTGCTGATGACACGACCGTAGTGGGTCGGACCTCGAACAACGATGAATCAAAATACAGGAGGGAGATAGAGAACCTAGTGGAGTTGTGTAACGACAACACTCTCTCCCTCAATGTGAAGAAAACTAAAGAGCTGGTCATTGACTTCAGGAAGCAAAGTATTGTACACACCCCTGTCTGCATCAATGGTGCCGAGATGGAGATCGTTGACAGCTTCAAATTCCTAGGTGTGCACATCACGAACAATCAGCTGGTCCACCCACGTCGATGCTATGACCAAGAAAGCACAACAGCACCTATACTTCCTCAGGAAACTAAGGGAATTTGGCATGTCTACGTTGACTCTTACCAATTTTTACAGATGCACCATTGAAAGCATCCTATCTGGCTGCATCAATAATAATAATACTCTTTATTGTCAAAAGTATGCTTACATTAACACTGCAATGAAGTTACTGTGAAAAGCCCCTAGTCGCCACATTCCAGCGCCTGTTCGGGTACACAGAGGGAGAATTCAGAATGTCCAAATTACCGAATAGCACATCGTTCAGGACTTTTGGGATGAAACCGGAGCACCCGGAGGAAACCCACGCAGACACGGGGAGAATGTGCAGACTCCGCACAGACAGTTACCCAAGCTGGGAATCGAACCTGGGACCCTGATGCTGTGAAGCCATACTGCTAACCACTATGCTTCCGGCACTGTAGAAAGCATCCTATCTGGCTGCATCATAGCCTGGTATGGCAACTGCTCAGCCCAAGACCGTAAGAAACTACAGAGAGTTGTGAACACAGGACAGTCCATCACACAAAACTGCCTCCCATCCATTGACTCTGTCTACACCTCTCGCTGCCTTGGGAAAGCAGGCGGCATACTCAAAGACCCCTTCCACCCGGGTTATTCACTCTTTCAATTTCTTCCATTGGGCAGGAGATACAAAAGTCTGAGAACATGCACGAACATTCAAAACAGCTTCTTCCCCGCTATTACCAGACTCCTGAATGACTCTCTTATGGACTGATCTAATCTCGTCACACATCTTCTCTACTGAGTAGTATTACACCCCGAATGCTTCACCCATTGCCTGTGCCTATGTATTTATATTGTGTATTTATGTGTGTCCTTTTTTTCATGTATGGAATGATCTGTCTGGACTGTGCACAGAACAATACTTTTCACTGTATCTCGGTACATGTGACAATAAAACAAATCCAAATCCAATTCTAATTGTAATTGCAGAACTAAATGTTGGATAGTTTTATTGAAGTAACTAGCCAGTTATTAAAATCCAAATTATTTTCCCTTGACATGGAACAAATTTCTCATCCCTAATTTCTCAAGGTGATGGTTGGTCATCATTTTAAACCCCTGATTATTGTGGTAGTGGTGCCATCAAGATAGCATTGGGTAGCAAATTGTAAGATGGTTACTGAATCACAGCTAAATCAGGATATATAACTAAGATGGGATCTTACAAATGTCAGTGCTTCCTAGATGTTGTTTCTCTTGCCAGTGGTAAAGATTGCAGTGCTTGAAGCTATTGTTGAAGCAAAATTAGGAAGCTATCACAATGCCTTTGCACAAAGACAGTATACACAATGGTGCAGCACCGGAAGACAGCGACCATTATTCAAGAGCGGCAGTATGGGCGGCATGTGGTGCAGTGGTTAGCACTGGGACTGCGGCACTGAGGACCCGGGTTTGAATCCCGGCCCTGGGTCACTGTCCGTGTGGAGTTTGCACATTCTCCCTATGTCTGCGTGGGTTTCACCCCCACAACCCAAAGATGTGCTGGTTAGGTGGATTGGCCACGCTAAATTGCCCCTTAATTGGAACAGAAAAATAATTGGCTACTCTAAATTTATTTGAAAAAAGATTCAAGAAGGGAAGTAGGGGAAAGACAGGTAATTATAGGCCAGAGAGTGTAATATAAGTTGTAGGCAAATTATTGGAAAACATTTGAGAGACAGAATTAATCTCCACTCGGGGAGGCAAGAATTCATCAAGGATAGTCAGCATGGCTTTATCAGGGGGAGATCCTGTCTAACAGATTTCATTTGGGCAGCATGGTGGCACAAAGTGCCAGAGATCTGGGTTTGATTCTGACCTCAGGTGACTGTGTGGAGTCTACACGTTCTCTTTGTGTCTGCGTGTGTTTCCTCCGGGTGCTCCGGTTTCCTCCCACAGTCCAAAGATGTGCAGATTAGGTGGATCGACTATGCTAAATTGCCCCAAGGCGAGGTTATGGGGATAGGGCAGGGCAGTAGACCTGGGTAGAGTGCCCTTTCAGTGGGTTGGTGTAGACTCGATCGGTCGATTTGACTCCTTCTGCACTGTAGGGATTCTATGATTGCATTTTGAGGTGACTAGGTATGTTGATGAGGGCAGTGTAGTCTACATGGACTTTAGTAAGTCTTTTGACAAGGTCCTGCACAGGAGACTGATCAAGAGGAGCCCATCGGATCCAGAACAATTTGGCAAATTGGATCCAAAGATAGCTTAGTGGCAGGAGGCAGGGGGCGATGGTCAAAGGTTGTTTTTGTGACTGGAAACCTGTGTCTAGTGGTACATCACAGGATTCAGTGCTCAAGTGCTTGCTGTTTGTAGAGTATATTAATGATCTAGACATGAATGTGGGGGATACGATCAGTAAGTTCACAGATGACATGCAAATTTGTGACATGGTAAATGCAAGGACAAAAGCCTTAGATTATAGGATGAAACAGATGGGTTGGTCAGACGGGCAAAACAGTGGTAAATGGAATTTAACCCAGAAAAGTGAGGTGATGCATTTTGGGAGGACTAACAATGAACAGGCGGGACACCAGGAGTACGGAGGACCAAAGCGACCTTGGGGTGCATGTTCAAAGATCCCGGAAGGCAGGATAGGTAGATAAGGATGTTAAGGCATATGGGGTACGTGCCGTTATTAACTGAGGCATGTAATATAAGGGCAGAGAGGTTGTGTTGGAGCTGCATTAAATGCTCATTAGGCCACAGCTGGAGTACTGTCTGCAGTTCTGGTTGCCACACTGTAGGTAGGATGGGATTGCACTGGAGAGGGTGCAGAGGATGTTCACCACAATGTTGCCTGGGCTGGAGCGTTTCAGTTATGAAGAGAGGCTCAGGGTGGTGAGTGACTTGGAGGAGAACCTCCAGGTGGTGGGGTTCCCAGGTATCTGCTGCTCTTGTCCTTCTAGATGGTAGTTGTTGTGGGTTTGGAAGGTGCTGTCTAAGGAACTGTGGTGAGTTACTGTTGTGCATCTTGTAGATGGTACACGCGGCTGTCACTGTTCATCGGTAGTGGAGAGTTTGAATGTTTGTGGAAGGAGGAGCAATCAAGCAGGTTGCTTTGTCCTGGATGGTGTCAAGCTTGAGTGTTGTTGGAGCCGTACTCATCCAGGCAAGTGGAGAGTATTCCATTACACTCCTGACGTGCCCTGCAGATGAAGGACAGGCTTTGGAGGGGTCATGAGGTGAATTCCCCATCGTAGCATTCCTAGCCTTTGACCAGCCCTGGTAGCCACAGGATTAATATGGCTAGTTTCTGATCAATGGTAGCCCCCCAGGAGGTTGATTGTGGGGGATTCAGCAATGGTAATGCCATTGAATGTCAAGGGGCGGTGGTTAGATCCTCTCTTGTAGGAGATGGTCATTGCCTGGCCCTTGTGTGGCGCGAATGTAACTTGCCACTTGTCAGCCCAAGCCTGGATATTGCCCAGGTCTTGCTGTATTTTGACATGAACTGCTTCATTATCTGAGGAGTCGTGAATGGTGAACATTGTTCACAGATGACTGCACATCGCCGCTTCTGACCTTATGCTGGAAGGGAGGTCATTGATGAAGCAATTGAAGATGAAGATGGTTGAGCCGAGGACACTACCCTGAGGAACCCCTGCAGTGATTTCCTGGAGTTGAGATGATTGCCCTCCAACCACCACAACCATCTTCCTTTGTACCAGGTATGACTCCAACCAGCGGAGAGTTTGCCCCAATTTCCATAGACTCCAGTTTAGCTGGGGCTCGTTGATGCCATACTCGGTCAAAAGCTGCCTTGGTGTCAAGGGCAGTCACTCTCACCTCACCTCTGGCATTCAGCTCTTTTGATCATGTTTGAACCAAGGCTGTAATGAGGCCAGGAGCTGAGTGACCTTAGCGGAAGCCAAACTGAGTGTCCGTGAGCAGGTTATTGCTGAGTAAGTACAAAGAAACACCAAAAACAGGATGGGGGCAAGGGGGGCAAATGACAAAGGAAGGGATGGGGAAAGATCCGCAGATATGTAAATAGATGACAATCACCCACTGTATGATACAAGTCCTAAGAAAATATCTTAAAGAAACAAAAGCGGGGGCGGCAATACCAATGGAAAGTTCTTGTGTAGTGTAGCCGATGTCCATACAGTGTACTGTACAGAGTATAAAATGAAAAACTGCAATAAAAACATTTTCCAAAAATAATTGCAGAGCAAGTGCTGCTTGATAGCACTGTTGATGACTCCTTCCATCACTTCGCTGATGATGGAGAATAGATGGATAGGGCAAATCTAATGCAGCCAATTACCGCCCTGTTTCTTGTGTACAGGACACACCTGGGCAATTGTCCACATTGCCAGGAGGATGCCAGTGTTGTAGCTGTACTGGAACAGAGTGGCTACGGGTGTGGCAGAATGTGGAGCACAGCAGCCATTCTGCATTCAAAAATGCACCTGATACAATTTCTACTCTCTCTCTTGTTTCGGGTCATGAATATTTCATCACATTCAAACCTTAAGCTGGAGAATCTGCCATCCAAACTATTCAAATACAAAGTGGGCAGAACATAGAAAATAGGTGCAGGAGTAGACCATTTGGCCCTTTGAGCCTGCATTACCATTCAATATGATCATGTCTGATCATGCAAATTCAGTATCCCACTCCCACTTTCTCTCCATACCCCTTGATCCCTTTAGCCGCAAAGGCCAGGTCCAGCTTCTTCTTGAATATATCCAACAAGCAAGCCCCAACAGCTTTCTGTGGTAGAAAATTCCACAAGATCACAACTCTCTGAGAGAAGACGTTCTTCCACCTCTCAGTCCTGAATGACTTGCCCCTTATTCTTAGGCTGTGACCCCTGGTTCTGGACATCCCCAGATCGGGAACATTTTCCCCACATCTAGCCTGTCCAGTCCCATCAAGATTTTCTATGAGATCCCCTCTCATTTTTCTAAACTCCAGTGACTACAAGCCCAGTTGATCTGGTCTTTCTTCATATGTCTTGCTATTGAGGGTGTTCAGCAAAGGTTCACCAGACTAATTTCCTGGATGGCAGGAATCACGTCCTTCATATAATGTGGCAACCAGAATTGCACACAGTACTCCAGCTGTGGCCTCACCAAAGTTTTATACAACGCCAACATGTCCTCTCTGCATTTGTAATCTATGCCTTGCTTGATAAAGGCAAGTGTCCCATATTCCTTTTCACCACCCTATTAACCTGCTCTCCCACCTTCAGAGATCTCTGGACAAACTCGCCAAGGTCCCTTTGTTTCTCAGAATTTCCCAGTGTCATGCTGTTCATTGAATACTTCCTTGTCAAATTTCTTCTTCCCCACTTTCCCTCCCCGCCTGATCTGTCCGGGAGGGTGTTCCCCCATTTCCTCTCCCCTTCTTCTCCCTCCGTCGGCTTCAGCCGTATCCTTTCTGTGGATGGGGGGGGGGGGTTGCCCCCCTCCCTCTGCGCTGTTTCTCAGGCTCTCAGTCTCCTACCCCCCCTCTCCCCCCTGGGTTATGCATCCTTGACGTTCCTCCTTGTCTTCCTTTCCTTTCCCTTTCTAATGCTTCCAGTTTCCCTCTCTATTGGCTGTTGTTGGCCTTGAACAGGTTTTGGAACAGACCGACAAATTGCCCCCATGCAGTGAGGAAGCCTTCCTCCGACCTTCAGATGGCGTATCTGATCTTCTCCAGTCGGACAAATTCCGATAGGTCAGCTAGCCAGTTTTCAGTTGTGGGTGATGCTGCTGATCGCCTGCCGAGCAGGATTCTCCGGTGTGCGATTAGGGATGTGAAAGCTTGGACATCGGTCCTCTTCCCCATGTGTAGCTCTGGCTGCTCTGATACCCCGAAGATTGCCACACTTGGGCATGGCTTCACCATCACCCCAACATTGCATCGGAGAAGGCTGTCCCGAACCCAGCTCGTTTGGGCCATGCCCAGAATATGTGGGTGTGGTTGGCCAGGCCCCTCTGACATTTGTCCTCCACCTCTGGGAAGAACCTGCTCATTCAGATTCTGGTCAGGTGCGTTCTATGCACCACTTTGAGCTGCATGAGGCTGAGCCTTGCGCAGGAGGAGGTGGTATTGGCCTTGGTCAGTGCTTCGCTCCAGAGTCCCCACCCCACTTCTGTCCCCAGTTCGTCCTCCCATTTCCGTCTGGTCTCATCCTGTAGCTGTCCATCAATTTTCCCACAGAGTCCCCCTTCTTAACTGTCCGTGTTCATCAGGTCCTCTAATAATGTAGTCTCCGGGGCTCTGGGGTACTCTACTGTCACTTTGCGGAGGAAGTGTTCTTTTTACAGGTGTCTCATTTCCTGTCCTATCGGCAATTCCCATTCCTCCGTCAGTTCGTTCAGCATCGTTAGTCTGTGTCCTATGTAAAGGTCCCTGTCAGCGTCCCCCCATCCGGTCTCCATTTTTTAAACGTTGCGTCGAGCATGGCTGGCAGGAATCTGTGGTTTCCGTGGATGGGGGCCATCCCTGTCAGCCCAAAGTGCTGCCTTAGTTGACCCCATGTTTTCAGTGTGGCCATTACCACTGGGCTGGATGGGTATTTTGTCGAGAGGGATGGGAGTGCTGCCGTGGACAGGGCCTGGAGGGTTCTCTTGCAGGAGGCCCATCCGCACCCACTCCAGGTTGGGTTTGTGCACCCATCCCCTCACTGTTTCCGCTGTTGCAGCCCAGTGAGTTTGGCAGTGCCATGCCTCCCTTGATTTTCTTCCTTTGCAGTGTTGATTTGGGGACTCACACACACACACAAATGCCATAATTAGGCTAACTACACTTTGGAAGAAAGTCTTAGGGATGAAGATCTGTATGGATCTAAACAAAAAGTGGAACCTCGGCAACACGTTCATTTTGATCGTCTGCACTCTCCCCGCCCGGGTGAGTGGGCCTGCGCCCCACCGCTGTAGGTCCTTTTTGACATCCTCCACCAGGCTGGTCAGCTTCCACTTGTGGATCCGTGTCCAGTTACTGGCTCTTTGGAAACCCAGGTATCTGAATCCATTTTGGGCTATTTTAATACGGGAGCCCCTCCAGCTCTGTCCCTCATCCATTTGGGTTCACTGGGAACGCCTCACTCTTGCCCAGGTTCAGTTTGTAACCAGAGAAGGTTCCAAACTCTTTCAGGATCCACATGGTTGCTTCCAGTCCTTCCTGTGCCTTTGAGATGTACAGGAGCAGGTCATCCCCACCGAGTGAAACTCAGCTTTTCGCGTCCCACCAGGCTATCGCCAGGAGTTTGATTGTTAGAGTGAACAGGAGCGGGGACCATGGGCATCCCTGCCTTGTGCCTTTGTAGTTGGACGTATTCAGAGCTAGTGGTGTTAGTTCGAACGTTCGCCTTGGGAGCATTGTACAGGAGTCGCACGCAGGCGGTGAATCCCGTTCATATATTCTGTGCCGTCCCAGTACACATGCACCAGGACTACCGGTGCCCCTTCCAGGACACCGCTGACTATGACGTACTATCCCCGGGTCCGTAACCGGCCTGGTCTCAGTAAATCTCGCCCTCTTGCTGATCAGTGTGGCTACTCCCCTAGCCCTCACCCCGTAATATGAATAGCATGTCTGTCCCACCCAGCCCTTCCTTACCAGTAATCTGTCCTCCCTTGGGTGTGTCTCCTGTTGGTAGATTATGTCCGCCTTCAGGCTTCTCAAGTGGGCGAAGATTCAGTATCTTTTCACTGGACCCTCAGTCCCCATACGTTCCAGGTGACTATCCTGATTTGGGGGTGGGGGGGGGTTCTGGCCCCCCGTTTGTGTGGGATAACCCATACTTACCTGTTGGATGCGTATCTGCAATCCGGGGTTTCTCTTGGTTAGAGGGCCATCCAAAATGGCCACGGTCGGCGCTCTCACCATGAGGCCTGGCCTCTGCGCTCCGAAGTTTCCCTTTGTCCAGGGGGCACCCAACATGGCCGGCAAGTGCGTACGCGCCACATGGGTGCATCCCTACACTCCAGGGTCTGCCCTTTGTTTAAGGACGCTCCAAAGTGACTGCTTGCGGCGCCATCTTGGTTTCTCAGCCAGCTCTGTGCCTGTCAGGGCTTATCTTGCTGAACACCCTTCTCCCTCTGTCTCTTGGCTGTTCTATGCACTGCACCTGTCCACCCCCCCCCGTGTTCTCCCTACCTTTCGTTGTGCCCCCCCATTGGCCAGACGCTTCCTCTCCCCCAAAAGGCAGCCGTGGCCCCCCTTAGTGCCCGTCTTCCTGCGCTTGCCCTCCCTGCTAGTATGGTGGCTCCAGTCCCCGGGCTGATTCAATCCCATGTCCCAAGTTATCTGCCTGCCTATGTTCCCTTCATCATCAACGCCTCACCTGCTTTCCCTATCACCGCTCTCCCCTCTCTGTAGTCCGACACTTGGTTCAAAAGGAGGCAAACAGTCCTGCGGGTGCAGTCTATAAAATAGTCTCTGGCTTCCGCTTTTCTCTCCCACTGCCGTCCTGCTCCGGCGCCTCTTCTCTGCAGAGCCAGTTCTGTCCAAATCGGCTCTTACAAATTTGTTGGCCTCTGCCGGGGTGTTAAAGTAGTTTTCGCTCATTCAAAACAGGATGAGTAAACAAATCTACATTTATTTAGTGCTTTCACAATCTCAGGACATCCCAAAACATTTCACAGCCAAATAAGTGCATCATTAGTATCTACAAAGAACAAAGAAATGTACAGCACAGGAACAGGCCCTTCGGCCCTCCAAGCCCGTGCCGACCATGCTGCCCGACTAAACTACAATCTTCTACACTTCCTGTGTCCGTATCACTCTATTCCCATCCTATTCATGTATTTGTCAAGATGCCCCTTAAATGTCACTATCGTCCCTGCTTCCACCACCTCCTCCGGTAGCAAGTTCCAGGCACCCACTACCCTCTGCGTAAAAAACTTGCCTCGTACATCTACTCTAAACTTTGCCCCTCTCACCTTAAACCTATGCCCCCTAGTAATTGACCCCTCTACCCTGGGGAAAAGCCTCTGACTATCCACTCTGTCTATGCCCCTCATAAATTTGTAGACCTCTATCAGGTCTCCCCTCAACCTCCTTCGTTCCAGTGAGAACAAACCGAGTTTATTCAACCGCTCCTCATAGCTAATGCCCTCCATGTCATCTATGCCTTGTAGTCACTTTAGCTGTTGTTCAGTTTGAAGACAAAGATCTTGGAAACACTGTTTAAAATCTAACATTGCAAAATGTGATATTTTGCCTAGGTGGGAAAAGCAATTTTGATACATCAAGGCCTAAGTCAATGCCTGCTTCATTGCAATACAATTACATCCCAAAATCACCAACATGAATTGCAAAGCTAATCTGTTGGGAGAGAATTCCAATCCAGCAAGGATTAAACCATGCACACATAAACAGAACACTGTAGATGTGGAAAACTGAATACAAAATGTTGTAAATTCTCAACCGGTGGAAATAGGGTTCATGCTTTAGGTTGATTACTTTTGTCAGAACTGGAAGATAGAAATTAAGAGACAGGGAAAGCATGGTAGCGTGTAGAGTGGAAGGCAATCTCTCCTATCTACCATTGTTCTGTATTTGTTTAACACTTGTTACATCTGAATGTTTTCCAGTTCTGATGAAGTAACGGATGTTACTTGATGAGTATTTCCAGAATTTTCATGGACTGTAGCAAAAGAGATTCTGATGGAGCAGGGCCAGACTCGATGTCCATTGTCCTGCAAGGGACCCAAGGAACTAGGTCCAAGTCTCTTTTTATTTAAAACTCGTGCTCTGCAGCCAGGGTTCTCAGAAAAAATACTTCACAATTGCACAGCCAAGCCCTGGTATCGACACCTCAGTCTTGATTGCACATGCAACTTCAGGCCAGTGGCAGCAGTACAAATTAAAATGTGAGGCACCAGGAATTCAGCAATGACTAAATTTGTAGGCAGTCATGCAGTCAGTGTCAATGTTGAATTGAGCAAATCTAGACTTTTTAAAGCACGCTGGAATCACATGTTCACACGCCTGCAGCTCATTTAGGGATTTTCATTCCATTTACACACAAATTCTCAATATACACCAAGATCAAGTATGAATCATGACATTCGCAATATAGATGCATAGTAGAGGTGCATAAGAATTAATGTCAAATTTAAAAGTGGCTGCTGCTTTTGCCAGTATTTCACAATAAGCTTGATTTCCTGTTTCCCCGAGTCAGTTCTTGCTTGTTGGATCTTTCCTTAAGCAGTAGAAATAATATTGTTTGCCAACTGATACAAACTGAGATGTTTGCGTAACTTAAAATTTCATGTTGTACACCTTTTCTAACTGCTTGTAGAGGTAATACCTTGTGTGGAAATAAATATGGCTAACATTTTTGGGGAGGTGGTGGTGGCACACTGGCACGGTCACTGGACTAGTAATCCAGGGAAATGCTCTGGGGACCTGGGTTCGAATTCCATCATGGCAGATGGTGACATTTGAATTCAATAAAAATCTAATCAAAGGTGCAAGGATAACCATGAAACCATTCTTTAAAAATCAATCAGTTCGAGATCATCGGGGTGCGGCGATGACCAGCTGAGTCGCACGTTTTGGCAGCTCCCTGTGAAACGGACTTTTGGGCTCTTGATAGGAGCCCCAACGGCAATTTTGACGGCTAAAAACACTGCGGTAAACCAGAAGGGAATCCCCCCTGGATACGGATGGAAAAAGGAGGAGAGAGTGGCCAGATTGCAGTGGATCCTTTAGAACAGCGGCAAGGAAGGCAAGCAAAAACCAAGATGGCGTCGGAAGGTGGCAGTTTAACATGGGGCCCTGAACAACAAGAGTTCTTGAAATGCTGTGTGGAAGAGATCAAAAAGGAAATGAAGAAAGAGCTATTGGCCCCGATACTACAGGCGATCGAAGGGCTAAAGGAGGAACAAAAGACCCAGGAGCGGGAGCTTCGGGTCGTGAAGGCAAAGGCAGCCGAGAATGAGGACGATATACAGGGCCTGGTGGTGAAGACTGAGACGCAGGAGGCACATCAGAAACGATGTGTGGAAAGGTTGGAGGCACTGGAAAACAACGCAAGGAGGAACAACCTGAGGATTCTTGGTCTTCCTGAAGGTGTGGAGGGAGCGGACGTCGGGGCATATGTGAGCACGATGCTGCACTCGTTAATGGGAGCGGAGGCCCCGGCGGGTCCGTTGGAGGTGGAGGGAGCATACCGAGTGATGGCGCGAGGACCGAGAGCAGGAGAAATTCCCAGAGCCATAGTGGTGAGATTCCTCCGTTTTAAGGATAGAGAAATGGTCCTTAGATGGGCGAAGAAAACTCGGAGCAGTAAATGGGAGAACGCGATGATCCGCGTTTATCAAGACTGGAGTGCGGAGGTGGCGAGAAGGAGGGCGAGCTTTAATCGGGCCAAGGCGGTGCTTCATAAAAAGAAGATAAAATTTGGAATGCTGCAACCGGCAAGACTGTGGGTCACATATCGAGGGAGGCACCACTACTTTGAGACGGCGGATGAAGCGTGGACTTTTATTGTGGAAGAAAAACTGGAATGAGCGGGTTATTAAAAAGAACGTTCGAACAAAGTGGTGGGGCGAATGTGGGGGGCAAAGAGGGGTTTTATGTACTAATCCTGCGATGTGGTAACTTTTCTCTCTCCCACAGGTGGTGATGGGGGGATGAGGGGAGGTGGAGGAGATGGGGCGTTGGCCATTGGGGGCGGGGCCAAGGGAGAAGCGCAGGCTTGGTTCCCGCGCTATGATAATCATGGCGGGAATAGAGAAGCAGGAAGGAGGGGGCGTCGCACGGTGCGAGCCGAGGTCACGGGGGCAAGCCGAGGTCAGCCAGAGTTTGCTGACTTCTGGGAGCAACATGGGGGGAGTAATTACGCTAGCGGGGGATCTAGTGGGGGGGGGGGGGTGGGAGGGGGGAATTACTGGGTTGCTGCTGCTGGGGAGAGGGGGGAGCTGGTATGGGAGAGGATGGGCGGGGGGGCACCGCCTGGGGGAGATACAGCTGCGTGGGAACCGGGTGAGGAGCTGGAAAAAGGTGATGGCTAATCGACAAGGGGGGGGGGGGGGTAGGAAGCCCCCCAACTCGGCTGATCACGTGGAACGTGAGAGGGCTGAACGGGCCGATAAAGAGGGCACGGGTACTCGCACACCTTAAGAAACTTAAGGCAGATGTGGTTATGTTACAGGAAACGCACCTGAAACTGATAGACCAGGTTAGGCTACGCAAAGGATGGGTGGGGCAGGTGTTCCATTCGGGGCTAGATGCGAAAAACAGGGGGGTGGCTATATTAGTGGGGAAGCGGGTAATGTTCGAGGCAAAGACTATAGTGGCGGATAACGGGGGCAGATACGTGATGGTGAGTGGCAAACTACAGGGGGAGACGGTGGTTTTGGTAAACGTATATGCCCCGAACTGGGATGATGCCAATTTTATGAGGCGGATGCTAGGACGCATTCCGGACCTAGAGATGGGAAAGCTGATAATGGGGGGAGATTTTAATACGGTGTTGGAACCAGGGCTGGATAGGTCGAAGTCCAGGTCTGGAAGGAGGCCGGCAGCAGCCAAGGTACTTAAAGATTTTATGGAGCAGATGGGAGGTGTAGACCCGTGGAGATTTAGCAGACCTAGGAGTAAGGAGTTCTCGTTTTTCTCCTATGTCCATAAAGTCTACTCGCGAATAGACTTTTTTGTGCTGGGTAGGGCATTGATCCCGAAGGTGAGGGGAACGGAGTATACGGCTATAGCCATTTTGGATCACGCTCCACACTGGGTGGACTTGGAGATAGGGGAGGAAACAGGAGGGCGCCCACCCTGGAGAATGGACATGGGACTAATGGCAGATGAGGGTGTGTGTCTAAGGGTGAGGGGGTGCATTGAAAAGTACTTGGAACTCAATGATAATGGGGAGGTCCAGGTGGGAGTGGTCTGGGAGGCGTTGAAGGCGGTGGTTAGAGGGGAGCTGATATCAATAAGGGCACATAAAGGGAAGCAGGAGAGTAAGGAACGGGAGCGGTTGCTGCAACAACTTTTGAGGGTGGACAGACAATATGCGGAAGCACCGGAGGAGGGACTGTACAGGGAAAGGCAAAGGCTACATGTAGAATTTGACTTGCTGACTACAGGCACTGCAGAGGCACAATGGAGGAAGGCACAGGGTGTACAGTACGAATATGGGGAGAAGGCGAGCAGGTTGCTGGCACACCAATTGAGGAAAAGGGGAGCAGCGAGGGAAATAGGGGGAGTGAGGGATGAGGAAGGAGAGATGGAGCGGGGAGCAGAGAGAGTGAATGGAGTGTTCAAGACATTTTATAAAAAATTATATGAAGCTCAACCCCCGGATGGGAGGGAGAGAATGATGGGCTTCTTGGATCGGCTGGAATTTCCCAAGGTGGAAGAGCAGGAAAGGGTGGGACTGGGAGCACAGATCGAGGTAGAAGAAGTGGTGAAAGGAATTAGGAGCATGCAGGCGGGAAAGGCCCCGGGACCGGATGGATTCCCAGTCGAATTCTATAGAAAATATGTGGACTTGCTCGCCCCGGTACTGACGAGGACCTTTAATGAGGCAAAGGAAAGGGGACAACTGCCCCCGACTATGTCTGAAGCAACGATATCGCTTCTCTTAAAGAAGGAAAAGGACCCGCTACAATGCGGGTCCTATAGACCTATTTCCCTCCTAAATGTAGATGCCAAGGTCCTGGCCAAGGTAATGGCAATGAGAATAGAGGAATGTGTCCCGGGGGTGGTCCACGAGGACCAAACTGGGTTTGTGAAGGGGAGACAGCTGAACACGAATATACGGAGGTTGTTAGGGGTAATGATGATGGCCCCACCAGAGGGAGAAACGGAGATAGCAGTGGCGATGGATGCCGAGAAAGCATTTGATAGAGTGGAGTGGGATTATTTGTGGGAGGTGTTGAGGAGATTTGGTTTTGGAGAGGGGTATGTTAGATGGGTGCAGCTGTTGTATAGGGCCCCAGTGGCGAGCGTGGTCACGAATGGACGGGGATCTGCATATTTTCGGCTCCATAGAGGGACAAGGCAGGGATGCCCTCTGTCCCCATTATTGTTTGCACTGGCGATTGAGCCCCTGGCGATAGCGTTGAGGGGTTCCAAGAAGTGGAGGGGAGTACTTAGGGGAGGAGAAGAGCACCGGGTATCTTTGTATGCGGACGATTTGCTACTATACGTGGCGGACCCGGCGGAGGGGATGCCAGAAATAATGCGGATACTTGGGGAGTTTGGGGATTTTTCAGGGTATAAATTGAACATGGGGAAAAGTGAGTTGTTTGTGGTGCATCCAGGGGAGCAGAGTAGAGAAATAGAGGACCTACCGTTGAGGAAGGTAACAAGGGACTTTTGTTACCTGGGGATCCAGATAGCTAAGAATTGGGGCACATTGCATAGGTTAAATTTAACGCGGTTGGTGGAACAGATGGAGGAGGATTTCAAGAGATGGGATATGGTATCCCTGTCAATGGCAGGGAGGGTGCAGGCGGTTAAGATGGTGGTCCTCCCGAGATTCCTCTTTGTGTTTCAGTGCCTCCCGGTGGTGATCACGAAGGCTTTTTTTAAAAGGAGTGAAAAGAGCATCATGGGTTTTGTGTGGGCCGGGAAGACCCCGAGAGTGAGGAAGGGATTCTTACAGCGTAGCAGGGATAGGGGGGGGCTGGCACTACCGAGCCTAAGTGAGTATTATTGGGCCGCTAATATTTCAATGGTGAGTAAGTGGATGGGAGAGGAGAAGGGAGCGGCGTGGAAGAGATTAGAGAGGGCGTCCTGTAGGGGGACTAGCCTACAGGCTATGGTGACAGCCCCATTGCCGTTCTCACCGATGAACTACACCACAAGCCCGGTGGTGGTGGCTACACTGAAGATTTGGGGACAGTGGAGACGGCATAGGGGAAAGACTGGAGCCTTGGGGGGGGTCCCCGATAAGAAACAACCATAGGTTTGCCCCGGGGGGAATGGATGGGGGATATGGAATGTGGCAAAGAGCAGGAATAACGCAACTGAAAGATCTGTTTGTGGATGGGAAGTTCGCGAGTCTGGGAGCGCTGACCGAGAAATATGGGTTGCCCCAAGGGAATGCATTCAGGTATATGCAACTGAGGGCTTTTGCGAGGCAACAGGTGAGGGAATTCCCGCAGCTCCCGACACAAGAGGTGCAGGACAGAGTGATCTCAAAGACATGGGTGGGGGATGGTAAGGTGTCAGATATATATATAGGGAAATGAGGGACGAAGGGGAGACTATGGTAGATGAACTAAAAGGGAAATGGGAAGAAGAGCTGGGGGAGGAGATCGAGGAGGGGCTGTGGGCAGATGCCCTAAGCAGGGTAAACTCGTCGTCCTCGTGTGCCAGGCTAAGCCTGATTCAGTTTGAGGTATTACACAGGGCGCATATGACTGGAGCACGGCTCAGTAAATTTTTTGGGGTGGAGGATAGGTGTGCGAGGTGCTCGAGAAGCCCAGCGAATCATACCCATATGTTTTGGTCATGCCCGGCACTACAGGGGTTTTGGATGGGGGTGACAAAGGTGCTTTCAAAAGTAGTAGGAGTCCGGGTCGAACCAAGCTGGGGGTTGGCTGTATTTGGGGTTGCACAAGAGCCGGGAGTGCAGGAGGCGAGAGAGGCCGATGTTTTGGCCTTTGCGTCCCTAGTAGCCCGGCGCAGGATATTGCTAATGTGGAAAGAAGCCAAGCCCCCGGGGGTGGAGACCTGGATAAATGACATGGCGGGGTTTATAAAGCTAGAGCGGATTAAGTTCGTCCTAAGGGGGTCGGCTCAAGGGTTCACCAGGCGGTGGCAACCGTTCGTCGAATACCTCGCAGAAAGATAGACGGAATGGGAAAAAGAAGGCAGCAGCAGCAGCAGCCCAGGATCGGGGGGGGCGGGGGGGGGGGGAGGAGGAACCAGAAGGACTCTCAGGGTTGTTAATATATACTGTATACTATGTATAGGTCGTTGCTACAGATAATTATATATTGGACTGTTAAATTATATTTTTGGAGAGTGTTACTTGTGACAAGGCAGTTGCCAATTAGGGCTAGTTTTCATTTTTGTTATTTATTATTTATTCATTTTTTGTTTATAAAATAGGTCATTGTTATTTGTGTTGTTATAACATTGTGTAAAGGATGCACAATGTACTGTGTTGGTTGACCAAAAATTTTCAATAAAATATTTAATAAAAAAAAAATCAATCAGTTCACTAATGCCACCACCCAGTTGAAGGGCAATTAGAGGTGGGCAATAAATGCTGGCCGAGCCAGCAATTCAAATGTAAGAATTTTATAAATATACCAATATTTTGCAATCTATTATGAAAATGGGTATGAAATCAAATGCAATAAATGCACAGGCATCTTTTAGAACATAGGAACAGGAGTAGACCATTTGGCTCAAGCCTGCTTCACCATTTAATTAGATCATCACTGATCATCTACCACATTCTCACACTATCCCCATATCCCTTGATGTCATTAGCATTCAGAAATTTGTGCCTTGAACATGCTCAATCATTGAGCTTCAAAAGACCTCTGGGGCAGAGAATCCAAAGATTCATCACCTGCCGAGAGAAGAAATTCTTCCTCACCCCAGTCTTAAATGGCCTGCCCCTTATTCTGAGACTGAGAGAGAGAGAGAGAGCGCGAGAGGGACCAACCCTCGAACTGTGGGATGATCCACAAAATCCCGTGGTGGTTGTGGGCCCAGCCACAGGACCTCACTTTCGGCCCGCTCGCTCAAAATGGTGGCCCGGTAGTGCGATTCGTAACAGAATGCCTTGCAATCCCCACTGCGCATAAATTTGCATGGCAAGGGATAGCGAACTGCCTCTGATTTGCACTCCCAGCAAGAGCACAAATCAGAGGTGATTCATCTCCGGCGGGAGAACGTAGTCTCCCAAGCAGAGAATTCCGGCCAGTTACCTCTGTACTCAAACCCCCCTTGCAATAAAGGCCAAAATACAATTAGCCTTCCGAATTGCTTGCTGAACCTGCATGCTAGATTTTAGTGATTCAGGAACAAGGATAGCTAGGTCCATTTGGATGTCAACACTTCCCAACCCCTCTCCAACTCAGTTTTTTCTACCAAAGTAGATAACTTCACACTTACTATATTTATATATAATCAAAGATTTAAATTACACACGTACTATATTTATATATAATCAAGGATTTAAATTACAACGGAAAATTTCAAGTGTTAATGAATGAATCGCAAATGTAATGTAATTCCACCGAAATGAAGACACACAGGTGAAAGGCAGGTAAATGGTTTATTTACCAGCTGTACAGCACTACATTAATTAAATGCTTTACCCTAGCTCTCACAACCCCATTGAAATAGAGTATTTTTACATTGTTTTCTCATCAGCTTGACTCCCTTTCCTTCACAAACAGTACAGCTAAATATAAAAAAAACAAAATCAACCCAGAGTCAGCGCTAAAAAGGGGGTAGAAAGCAGATTTAATTGCAATTCACCTAGAACAGAAAAAGAATTTCATGTTGAGTCAGCAAATAAAGCTTCTGACATACTCTTGTGGCACAACTTTCTTGTATCTGCAACAGCGCAAACTTCTTTTAAACTTCACATTACTTTATTTTGCAATACAAAGCACATGGATATACTCACTCCTCAAAACTCTGCCTCGTCCTAGTTTTTAAGGATTAGTTCCATTATGCCCTCTTACAAATACATCAGATACATAATATGAGGTTCAGAGAAGCAAAAAAATATATAGTTAGGTGGGAGACAGCCAACCTATAGTGGAAATATAAGTAATTAAAATTTACAACATTAAAATCTGCAACTTTAAAGGGATTTGTAGTATGCTGTGAATGTGCTCATTACAATTTGATAGTTTCTGCTCTGAACAGCTCAATTTGCAAATTAATTTTTACATGATTCTGCACATATTCACAAACACTGAAGAGTTTGACTCTTTGTGACAAATGTAATTTGTAAACGTCTCAAGCAGTGGTTAAAATGTTACTCTCCTGCACTTTGATACATAATCACTAGAAAAGATTAAAATGTAAAAAAGTTATCTACAACAAGCATGACCATTTTTTTTTTGAGATGCCCTGTACAAAAAAATTAAAACACACAACAGCCGTCAGTGTTACTATGGATGGTCGGTTGTAAAATAATTCATGTGGCTTGAACTTAATTTAACAGTAACACAATGATTTTCAATCAGTGATTTGCATTCTGAGACGCCCAACTATAGCGGAAGAAACCAAAGTTGTATATTATCATTTACAATTGGGTTGCACAAAAACATGACTATACGTCCAAAAATTCACAATTCTTTTGTATTTAAAGTTTACTACAAGTCAAATTTCCACCTGCCCAGCTCTTGAGTATAGCAGGGTGTTATGGTAAAAATAGCCTATGTTCTTTGCAACATATATATATATATATATATATCACAATGGTTCGTGCCACTGGGAAACAATTCTCTTATTATGCAAAAAGAGCTACGGCACAGATACTGTACACAATCGTTATTTAAGGGCATGAACTATTTTACTGCCTTGTGTACATAAAGTGTACAAAGCATCTCATGGTATACCATTTTGGTTCTGAGAAATCATTCAGTGAAATTGTATTGGTACAATTTTTATAACAAATAAAATAACAATTTCTGATTCATAAATAGCATTCTATGCTATAAAAGGGGAACCTAGTCTAAACTTATTTTAGCTTCCTGGATGAGAAATTCTCTCTAGTACTCAGAAGGTTAAATGGTCTAAATCATTTTATAGAAGCATGTGTCAAAGCAAAAATACATGTAATCTTATTCCGCAGGGCCATATTATTAGCATGCCTGGCCTTCCTCCATCACCGGTCCATCATACTAAGGATCATCTCAGGTGTGATGTCTCCATTCTGAGCCTCAGTTCCTGATTGCACCTGCACATCTTCAGCCTCAGGCTCTTTCTTTATCTCAACAATGATGTTTTCGATAGTTGTAGTCCCTGGTTCTTGCAACTGTTGAACTGTGCCTGCTGAGATGAAAAAGGAACAAAGCTCAATGTCAAAGTTAAAACAAACTACAAAATCCAAAATGTGCTTTTAAAAGTGCAAGGAATCATGTTCTGATCAAAACTGCCCCATTCCAACAAAAAACTGGAAGTAAATCACATCAAATGCAATTCTCTGTGTACTTTAAAAACAGACCAGGCAGCACGGTGGCGCAGTGGTTAGCATTGCTGCCTCACGGTGCCACGGGGCGTCATTCTCCAACCCCCCGCCGGGTTGGAGAATCGCCGGGGGCTGCCGTGAATCCCGCCCCCGCCGGTTGCCGAAGTCTCCGGTACCGGATATTCGGCGGGGGCGGGAATCGGGCCGCGCCGGTTGGCGGCCCCCCCCCGCTGGATTCTCCGTCGCGGATGGGCCGAAGTCCCGCCGATAAATTGCCTGTCCCGCCGGCGTGGATTAAACCACCTTTTGAACGGCGGGACAAGGCGGCGTGGGCGGGCTCCGGGATCCTTGGGGGGCGATCTGACCCCGGGGCGGTGCCCCCACGGTGGCCTGGCCAGCGATCAGGGCCCACCGATCCGCGGGTGGGCCTGTGCCGTGGGGGCACTCTTTCCCTTCCGCCACGGTCTCCACCATGGCGGAGGCGGAAGAGACTCCCTCCACTGCGCATGCGCGGGAAACTTTCAGCGGCCGCTGACGCTCCCGTGCATGCGCCGCCCCGACATGTCATTTCCTCGCCAGCTGGCGGGGCAACAAAGGCCGTTTCCGCCAGCTGGCGGGGTGGAAATTCCTCCGCCGTCGGCCTAGCCCCTCAATGTTGGGGCTCGGCCCCCAAAGATGCAGAGCATTCCGCACCTTTGGGGTGGCGCGATGCCCGTCTGGCGCCGTTTTGGGCGCCAGTCGGCGGACATCGTGCCGTTTCGGGAGAATTTCGCCCACGGTCTGTAAAGTAAAAATGGGAAAATATGTCATTTGAAACATGGAAGTCTGGCGAAACCTGACCGGAGGGTACATGGGCAAATGTAGGGAAAAATCCCATGAAAGGTTAACAGCAGCAGCAAAAGAAAGTTTTGATATGCAGATAACCTTTATCAAACAGGTGTTAAGAAAACAGCTTGTGACTGCTCAAGCTGTAAAACTGATGCATATCTTTCAAGTTAAAGCAGATTGAACTTTTAGTTACATGAAGGGAAACAATATTTTGCACCTTCTTTGAAGTTAATTATTTTAGTAAGCAGCTATTAAAGAATTGCCAGGATCTTCAGTTGAATTAGGTGACAAATGTTTAGGTGTGAAATCTTGCTGACACCAGTTGAATATGGGAGGCCGGAGACAACGTGTCCATGAGAGCACAAGTTAACCCCAAATCGGAGTCAGAGTTCTGACAAACTAAGGGCACTATTTGGTAATAAAGCAACTTTAGAAGTGACAGGAACCAGAACCCCTCTAGGATCAAAGCACTTTTGAACATTACAAAGGAAAAAAATGTAATCAGAGTTCGATGAGCTAAAGTCATGGTCAACATGAATACATAGTCGTGTTAGAAGTAATTAAGATTAAAGGTACCTTGAACAGTCAAGAGCAAAACAAAGTTACTTTACGATAATGTCATATAAACTTAATAACTGCCAGAAGGGAAATATAAACCCTAAATCGGTAACAGTCAGCTCTCATATCTGTCCTCGATACATGGGACGGATAGAACACGGAAACGGAGCAGACCAGCGAATCCATCTGAGGAAGACCAAAAGTTAAAGAAGAAAGATTGTCAAGAAAGACCTGAAGCTCTAACAACTAACCAGAAGGATCCAAAGAAAAGATCTTTTTACCTTTCTGTAAAAACAGTGATTTCATCTTTTAAAAGAAAAAATATAATAATAAAACTTAAAAGTTTTAACAGTGGTTATTACAAAGTCTACTTTACTTACTTAGCAACGCGGGATCCAGGATCGATGCTACTAAGTGGTAAGTAGATAAAATCTTCTATGAAGATACGGGTTATACCGGGGGATAACTTGAAAATATAGATTGACCCGAATAGCACCCACTTACGTCTGCATAGGAGTCAGGGAGTGACAATCCCTGCTCACCATTTAGAATGTCTTATTGACCCTTTTTGGTATAGGGGGAATTCTAAGAATAGTGGTGAGTTTTTTTACTTTAGGTCCCAGGTTCGATCCCAGCCCTGGGTCACTGCCCGTATGGAGTTTGCACATTCTTCCCGTGTTGCGTGGGTTTCGCCCCCACAACCCAAAGATGCGCAGGCTAGGTGGATTGGCCACACTAAATTGTCCCTTGAATGAAAAAAATCAATTGGGTACTCTAAATTTATTTTTTTTAAAACAGACCTGGTTCTGCTACAGGTTGCTAAAAGTCTAGTTCACTCCATGTACCAAATTGCCAATCTTAGCCATGTGTTCCCTATTTATGATAAGAAAATCTGAAGGACAGCCATTTCAGATCTATTTCCTAGAATCCAGCTTCAGCACATTATTGTTGGCCTCAAACCAAATTTCTTTAGATAAGTGAGACATTTAAGGATTAACTGCTTTGGACTTCTGTTGGTGGCATGCAAGTGGAAGTCGCACATTGGGTAGCTCCTGCTCGGGCTCTGGTTTTTGGAGTTTAATGCTCGGTTTTAGGGGCAGTTTTTGAACAAGCTGGTGGAAGGCATAAGGAAGATGGGGAATGACCCCTAAAAAAGCCGCGGCAAAGAAGGGGGTGAGTAAAAGTTTGCCGTCAAGTGAACGGGTCACCCCGGCAGCAGGAAAGGTGATGGAGGCTGGATCGCTGGGTGGGGCCACACCCCTCAGTGGAAACGCTGACCAAGGTGATGGTTGGAGAATTCAAGAGGCAGTTCACTAAGCACATGGAGGTGCTACAAAAGGTGATGCTGGCTGCAATGAAGGAGTGGGTGGAGTAAGTGATTGCCCCGGTGAAGGCAGCGGTGTTGAAGATATTGGCCGTAACAAATTGTGGGCTTTTCTGAGGGGGTGGAGAGCCCGAGGCCGACTTGAGTATTTCGCGAAGATGTTGGCAGAGTTGGTGTATATGGGGTGCGGGGAGGGGAGAAAGAGACAGAGACAGAGAGAAATAATCGTCCCGATGAGCTGGACAGGGCTCATTGGTCGCTCAGGCCCAAGCCGAAAGCAAATGAGCCGCCAGGGGCAGTTATAATTTGCTTTCACAAGTTTCATGTTAAGGAGGTCCCAAGTTGGGCGAAGCAAAGGCATGAGGTGAAGTGGTAATGAGTTGGTATTCAATTATACCAGGACTCGACGGTTTAGCTGGCGAAAAGGCGGATGCCCTTCGGACAGGTGAATGCGGCACTCTACAGTAATGGTGTGAGGTTTGGCGTGGTCTATCCGGGGAAGCCGAGGGTGACCTACAACTCAAAAGACTTCTACTTCAAGATGGAGGCGTTCGGGAAGGCCGAAGGATTGGGACTGAAATGAGGGATGGGGTTGGGAGGGGGACTTGGACTGAGGGGATGGGGGCTGTGCTCTGCCTTTATTTCTCGATTCGGGTTATTATTTGCTTTGTATGTGGGGTGGGGGGGGGGAAAAACACTTGGCTTTTCAGGTTAGTTGAATGGGAAAGGGTAGTTTACCTTTGTTACAGACTAAAGTTGGTAACAGTTATATTGGGCTATGGGGTTATGACGGTTTTCTGGGGTGTGGTTTTTGCATTGGTTTTGTTTGTCTTTGTTTTCAGGGGCCATGGGGGAGGGGATTGGGAGAGGGGGGCCTGGGCAGGACCTCCACACTGGCAAGCGAAGGTTGGCTAGAGAACGGGAGCGTGGTGGCTTTGGGGGGGGGGGGGGGGGGGGGGGGGAAGAGAGAGAGAGAGAGAGAGAGAGAGAGAGAGAGAGAGAGAGAGAGAGAGAGAAAAAGGCTGCGGTCGTTGGAAACTGGTCGAACAGGTTTTGATGAGCCTGGGTGGTGTGAAAGGCGGGAGGATGGGATCCATACTGGGAGAGGTGTTTTCAAGAGAAAGCGGATGGGGAGGATTTTGAAGGTAAAAAAGGGAAGGGCAGGGCCCGGGGTTATGATGATGCCGGACAGGGAGTGAGTGTGTGTGTGTGAGAATACTAATGTGAAACATGAGGGGGTTAGGAGGTCGAAGGTCTTTACACATTTAAAGAGCTTAAAGGCCGACTTGATGATGTTGCAGGAGACCCATCTGAGGGTGAAGGATCAGGTGAGGCTTAGGAAGGGTTAGGTGAGTCAGCTTTTCCATTTGGGGTTCAATAGCAGAGCTCAGGGGGTAGTGGTATTGGTGGGCAAGAGGGTGAGGTTTCAGATGGAGAAGGTGGTGGCGGACTAGGTACGTGTGAGGTGACGGGGCATTAGAGGTTGGTGGCTCTGACGGTGATTGAGGAATAAGCGGGGTTTAATTGCACGGGGGAAGTTTCGCAGTTGGTGGTTTGGGAGGCTCTGAAGGCAGTAGTGGGGGGGGGGGGGGGATTTTGTTCAAGACAAAGGTGGACAAGAACAAAGAACAATACAGCACAGGAACAGGCCCTTCAGCCCTGCATGCCTGTACCGGTCATGATACCACACTTGGCCAAAACCCTCAGCACTTCCTAGTGCTGTATCCCTCTATACACATCCTATCCATGTGTTTGTCAAGATGCCTTTTGAACGCTGTTAATGTATCTGATTCCACAACCTCTCCTGGCAATGCATTCCAGGCACTCACCACCCTCTGTGTAAAAAACCTGCCTTGCACATCTCCTCTAAACTTTGCCCCATGGACCTTAAACCTATGCCCCCTGGTGACTAACCCCTCCACCCTGGGAAAGAGTGCCTGTCCATCCACTTTATCCATGCCCCTCAATCTTGTAGACCTCTATCAGGTCACCCCTCAACCTCCGTCTTTCTAATGAAAACAGTCCGAGTCTATCAGCCTCTCCACATAACTAACACCGTCCAGACCAGGCAACATCCTGGTAAACCTCCTCTGCACCCTCTCCAAAGCCTCCATATCCTTCTGGTAGTGTGGCGACCAGAATTGTGCGCAATATTCCAAGCGCAGTCGCACCAAGGTTCTATACAACTAACAAAGAACAGTACAGCACAGGGACAGGCCCTTCGGCCCTCCAAGCCCGTGCCGACCATGCTGCCTGACTAAACTACAATCTTCTCCATTTCCTGGGTCGGTATCCCTCTATTCCCATCCAATTCATAGCATGACTGTAACATGACTTGCCAGTTTTTATACTCGATGCCCCGTCCAATGAGGGCAAGCATTCCATATGCTTTCTTGACTACCCTGTCCACTTGTGTTGCCACCTTCAATGAACTGTGGACCTGCACGCCCAGATCTCTCTGACGTTCTATATTCCTAAGAGTTTTGCTGTTTACGGTATATTTCCCCTCTCTGTTAGACAGGGCTGGTTTAGCTCAGTGGGCTAGACAGCTGGTTTGTGATGCAGAACAAGGCCAGCAGCGCGGGTACAAGGGTGCCCTATTGCCCATACCAGTTGAGAATTCTGAATTCTCCCTCGGTGTACCCAAACAGGCGCCGGAATGTGGCGACTAGGGGCTCTTAACAGTAACTTCATTGCAGTGTTAATGGAAGTCTACTTGTGACAATAAAGATTATTTCTATTGATATAAACTTACCAAAATGCATTACCCCACATTTGCCATTTCTCTACCCAAGTCTCCAACCTATCTATGTCCTGCTGTATCTTCTGACAATCCTCAACACGATCTGCCACTCCACCAACCTTGGTGTCATCCACAAACTTACTAATCAGACTGGCGACATTTTCCTCCAAATCGTTTATGTACACTACAAACAACAGAGGCCCAAGCACAGATCCCTGTGGAACACCACTAGTCACAACCTTCCATTCAGAAAAACATCCTTCTACTGTTACCCTTTGCCTTCGCTGACCAAGCCAGTTCTGTACCCATCTTACCACCTCACCTCTGATCCTGTGTGACTTCACCTTTTGTACCAGTCTGACATGCACCTTGTCAAAGGCTTTACTGAAGTCCATGTAAACAATATCCACCACCCTCCCCATATCAATCGTCTTTGTCACTTCCTCAAAAACTCGATCAAGTTAGGGAGGCACGACCTCCCCTTCACAAAACCATGCTATCTATCGCTTATAGCAGACGAGAGAGGGGGGGGGGGGGGGGGGGGGGGGGGGGGGGCAAAAATTGATTTTGGAGGTGGATAGGAGATACATGGACGTGGCGGCCTGGACCCCTTGGCTAAGAGGAAGGAGCTTCGGGCGAGGTTCGAAGTTGTCCACAGGGAAAGCAGTGCGTCAGTTGAAAACGGTGATGGGAGCAGTCAATGAGCACGGGGGAAAGGCAGGGCTTATGTTGGCTGGCCAGCTCTAGAGAGGTGCATGGGTCATACAGGCCCATATCCCTACTAAATGTAGATGGCAAGGTATCGGCAAAGGTTCTGGCGGCAAGGTTAAGGGATGCCTTCTGAAGGTGATTGGGGAGGACCAAACGGGGTTCGAAGGGAAGGCAGCTGTATTCGAAGGCGAGGAGGTTGTTGAATGTGATCCTGTCTCCAGTGAGGGAAAGGAGATGGAAGTGGTCGTGGCATTGGACGCAGAGAAAATGTTTGATCAGGTACAGTGAGGTTACTCGATAGCGGTATTTGCAATTGAGCCGAGGTTTATGGCGTGGGTTTGGCTGTTGTATAAGGAGCTAATGGTGAGCGTTCGCACTAATAGTACAAATGTGGGGTACTTTACACTGCACCAGGGTACAAGGCAGGGGTGTTCTATTGCCCTATGTCCCGCCTGTTGTTTGCATTGGCTGTAGAGCCCTTTGCCATCACGCTCAGGAGCTTGGGGCTATGGAAAGGGATAGTGAGGGGGGTGGAGCACAGGGTGTCCTCAAACGCAGATAATCTGCTATTGTATATCTCGGAACCAAGCACATCGGTGGGGAGTATAGTGGAGCTGCACCAAAAATTCGGGACTTTTCGGGGTTTAAATTGAATGTAAGCAAGTGAGTATTTTGTGGTCTCCCAGCCAGGAGTAGGGGGTGGGGGGCTGGCATTCTGTTTGGCGGCAAAGCACTTTAGGCCTCTCACACTTATTGTACTTTTATTGGGAGGCAAATGTGGAGAACGTGTAGAGCTGGGCCATCGGGAGCTCTTGATGGTTCCAGGAAGGTACTCGGTGGTGGCCACTTTGAAAATTTGGAGGCAGTTTAGGTAACATTTTAAGTTGGGGCCGGATCAAGGGAGGATGCAAAATTAGGGGAGGGGAGTTGTTTCGGCGATTTATGGGAAGATCCTGGAGGAGGACAGGGTGTCTATGGAGGGGCTTACGGCAAAGTGGGAGGAGATGGAAGAGGGATTGTGATGTGAGGTGCAGCAGAGGGTAAATGCCTCGATCTTGAGTGCAATGCTGGGGCTGATACAGTTGAAAGTCGTACATAGGGCGCACCTCACAAAATCAAACATGAGACAGCTGTGGGAGGGGGTGGAGAATGTCTGTGAGCGATGTGGGAGGGACCCCGCAAACCATGTTCACGTGTTTTGGTCCTGCCCGAAGCTGGAAAGGTTTTGGAAGATGGTATTTAGCACAATCTCACACATGAATGTGAAGCCCAGTACCCAAGAAGCCATATTTAGGGTTTTGGACTGGCCCGGGTTGCAGGTGGGTGCGGATGTTTTAGCCTTTGCCTCGCTGATTGCTGGTAGGCGGGTGTTGTTGAGGTGGAGGTCAGTCTCTCCACTCTGTGCGTCAGGGGGACCTGCTGGAGTTTTTGACCCTGGAGAAGGCGAGGTTTGAGCTGGGGGGGCTCGAAGGAGGGGTTCTACAATTCTTGGTATTTGTTTATTATGCACTTTCGGGAGATGGTCACCATTGACTGTTGGGGGTGGGGTGGGGGGATTGTTTTCTTTTTTATATTTTGGGGTTGTTTTTGTTCCTCTTTTGTATGATGAAATGTATGTGAATATATGTGGCGAATAAAAAGATTTTTAAGAAAGGATTGACTGCTTTGCAAATCGGCAAATCAACAACTTAAGTAAATGGATTTCTTATTTGTTTTAATCAATTTCTCAACTAGTTCCATAGAAAAGTTACAGCAGAGGAGGTCATTCAGCCCATCTTGTCTATGCAAGCCCAAGAACACGCAGGTACCCTTTCTAATCACACCTTCTTTCATCCGGTCCATAGCCCTGTAGCTTAGAGCACTTAAGGTGCAGATCCAGGTACTTATTAAAAGAGTTCAGGGTCTCTGCCTCCACCATCAACCTGGGCAGCGAATTCCAGACTCTCACAACACTGCGTAAAAAAGTTTTTCCTCATGTCCCCTCTACACCTTCTGCTATTTATCTTGAATCCATGTCTGGTTCTAGAATTCTCCACCAATTACGGGTGGGGAAGGTATCGAGGGTGGGGAGGACCCTGCTACAGAGGCAGAAGCAGCAGGGGGGGGTTGGCTTTGCCAAAGAGCTTCATTAGTATTGGGCAGCGAATGGGGACAAATTGTGGCGGTGGTGGGAAGGAGAAGGGGTAGAGTGGGTTAGGATGGAGGAGGAATCTTGTAAGGGGTCTAGTTTGAGGGCTATGGTGACGGCAGCATTGCCAATGGCTCAGAGTAGGTATTCAGGAAGTCCAGTAGTGCAGTCCACGGCAGGGCATCACGGTAGCACAAGTGGATAGCACTGTGGCTTCACAGCACCAGCACCCCAGGTTCGATTCCCTGCTGGATCACTGTCTGTGTGGAGTTTTCACATTCTCCCCGTGTCTGCGTTGGTTTCCTCCGGGTGCTCCGGATTCCTCCCACAGTCCAAAAACATGCAGGTTAGGTGGATTGGCCATGATAAATTGCCCTTAGTGACCAAAAAGGTTATATGGGGTTACGGGGATAGGGTGGAAGTGAGGGCTTCAGTGGGTCGGTGCAGACTTGATGGGCTGAATGGCCTCCTTCTGCAGTGTATGTTCTATGTTCTAAAAAAAGATATTGAATCAGCTGAGGAGGCATTTTAGGGTGGAAGGGATGTTGGTGCTAATGCCGCTGTGCGAGAATCATGGGTTTGAACAGGGGGGGATGGATAGTGTATACAGGAGGTGGAGGGAAGTGGGGCTGGTCAAGGTGAGGGATCTGTATTTGGAGGAAGGGTTCGCCAGTCTGGAGGAGCTAAGGGAGAGGGTAGAGCTGTTGAGGGGTAGTGAGTTCAGGTATCTACAAGTTAGGGACTTTGCACGAAAGGTCTGGAAGGAGTTCCCTAGTTTGCTGGGATACACCCTGCTGGAGCGACTGCTGCTTCTGGTTGTGGAAAGGGAGGGAAGAATTGGGGATATATATAAGTGGCTGGGGGAACAGGGAGGCGAGCGGGTGGTGAGGATCAAGGAGAAATGGGAAGCGGAGTTGGGAATGGAGATCAATTGGGGAGTATGGAGTGAGGCACTGCGAAGGGTAAACAGGACCTCCTCTTGTTCGAGGATGAGCCTGATACAGTTTAAGGTGGTGCACAGGGTGCATATGACTCGGGCGAGAATGAGTGGGTTCTTTCAGGTGGTACCAGATGAGTGTGAGAGGTGTGGGCGGGGCCAGCGAATCATGCGCACATGTTTTGGGGTTGGAAAAATTGGGAAGATTCTGGGCGGGGAGTGTTCGTGGTCTTAGCCAGGATAGTGGGGTGGGTGATGGGGAGTGAAAAAGGAGAAAAATCTGTACAAACTGTATAGTTGATTGTTGGGAAGAATATTTCCCGGGGTGTTTATTTGCTGTAACCTACTTTGATACAAGTTTGAATAAAATGCGTTAAAAAAAAAAAAAAAAAAAATTCTTCACCAAGGGAAAACATTTTATCCTGTCCACCTTATTCCTTCCCCTCAATTTTGTACACCTCAATTAAGGCATCCCTCAGCCTTCTTTGTTCCAAAGAAAATAACCTCAACCTATCCAAACTCTCCTTCTAGCTGTGCTTTTCTAGCCCTGGCAATATTCTTGTAAACCTCCTCTGCACTCTATCCAGAGCAATAACATCCTTCCTGTAATGTGATGACCAGAAGTGCACACAATATTCCAGTTTTGGCCTCACCAGTGTTTTATACAATTCTAACATTATATCCTTACTTTTATATTTTATACCTCTGCCAATGAAGGAGAGCATTCCCGCTTTCTTAACAACCTGCGGCAGGATGCTCCATCCTGCCGGGCCACATTTCTGCCTCACCCCGCCGGCAGGATGCTCCATTATGCCGGCCGGTCAATGGGGTTTGTCATTGTGGGGCAGCCCCACGCCGTCGGGAAACCCCCAGCGGCCGGCAAAACGGAGCATCTCGCCGGCAGAGAATCCCGCCCCTTGTCTACTTGAACTGCTGCCTTTGGGGACTTGTGTATCTGTATGCTATGATCTCTCACTTCATCTACCCCTTTTAGGATATTCCCATTTATTGTGTACACCTTACAACGGTTTGACCTCTCTAAATGCACGACCTCACACTTCTGTGTTAAATTCCATCTGCCACTTTATCGCCCACTCCACCAATCCGCCTATGTAGTTTTGAAGATTATAGTTATCCTCTAAACCACTCAGCCAATCTTTGTGTCATCTGCAAATTTCCCAATCATGCTCCCCATATTCACCTCCAAATCGTGAATGTATAGCACAAACAAGAAGGTTCCCAATACCGAGCCCTATGGAACACCAATTGAAACAACTTTCCAATTGTAACGGCAGCCATTGACCATTATCCTTTGCTTCCTGTTTCTAAGCCAATTTTTAACCAGTTTGCCACATTGTCCTGTATCCCATGGGCTTTCACTTTCTTGAACAACCTGCCATGTGACTTTGTCAAACGCCTTGCTAAAATCATTGTACACCACATCCACTGCTCTATCAACCCTTCTTGTCACTTCCTCAAAGAATTCAATCAAATTTGTGAGGCAAGAGCTTCCTTTAACAAATCCATGCTGACTATCCCCGACTAGTCCATGCCTTTTTATGTGACAGTTAATCCTATCTCTCAAGATTGATTCTACTAATTTGCCCACCAGTGACGCAAGACTATCTGGCCTATAATTGTTCGGCATTTCCTTTGATCCCCTTTTAAACAATGGTAGCACGTTTGCATTTCTCCAGTCCTCTGGTACCTACCCTGTGTCTAGTGAGGATTGGAAAAACATCCTCTTGAGCATGTATCTCCTCCCTGACCTTCTTCAGTAGCCTCGGAAACAACCATCTGGCCCTGGCGACTTATCAACTTTCAAGGACTTCCTTTAAAAAAAAATTCTAATTAAGGGGCAATTTAGCGTGGCCAATCCACCTACCCTGCACATCGTGGACTTGTCGGGGTGAGACCCACCCAGACACAAGGACATGCAAACTCCACACGGAAAGTGACAAACCCGGTCCTCGGCGCCGAACTTTCAAGGATTTCAATTCTTCGAGTACTTCCTCTCTCTATTATCCCATCCAGTATCAGTGCTCATCATGGATTATTATATCTGCATCATCCATGTCCTTTGTATACACGGAGGCAAAATATTCATTTAAAACCCTTCCCACAGACTCTGCATCTATATACAAGTTCCCCCTCTCTTTTATCTCTGATAGGTCCCACTTTTCCCTTAACTAACCGTTTACATTAATATATTTATAAAACATCTATGAGTTTTCCTTAACTTTACTTGCTAATTTTTTTTTCATGGCCTCTCTTTGATTTCCTTATTGGCTTCGTCCCTGCACTTTCTATACTCGTCTAGGCTATCTGCAGTGCTTAGTTCGTTATGCCTATTGTACACTTTCTTTTTCTGTTTGATCTTCCTCTGTATTCCTCTAGACAACCAGTAGATTTGTCAGTACAACTCTTATTTTTGGAGGGGCGTGTCTACTTTGTACATTTAGGATATCCCAGTTTAGTGCTTCCCACTGGTTTTCCACAGTTTTATTCTCTAGCAGTGCTGGCCAGTCCACCTCAGCCAAATCCCTTCTCATTTCTAAAAAATTTGCCATCTCCCAGTACAAAATTTTTACTCCTGCTTTATCCCTGCCCTTTTCCATGGTAATACCGAATCTAACTGAATTGTGATCGTTATTCCTGATATGGTCACCAACTGTCACCTCACCCATTGCCGTTATTAGATCCCCAAGACTAGGTCTAGAATTACATCACATCTTGTTGGGCTCGCTTGTCACTAAATGGCTGAAAACATTTTCTTGGACACATTAATGAATTTTTCTCCCTCAGTTCCCCATACATTGTTTGATTCCCAGTTGATATTGGGCTAGCTAAAGTCTCCTACTATGATTGCCCTCCTGTTCTTACAGGCATAAATTTGCCTACATATTTACCCTTCTATTTCCCTTTCATAATTTGGGGGTCTATAGTATAGAACATAGAACATCGCAGTACAGGCCCTTCGGCCCTCGATGTTGCGCCGACCTGTGAAGCCACTCTAAATCCCATCTACGCTATTCCCTTATCGTCCATATGTCTATCCAATGACCATTTGAATGCCCTTAGTGTTGGCGAGCCCACTACTGTTGCAGGAAGGGCATTCCACGCCCTTACTACTCTCTGAGTAAAGAACTTACCTCAGACATCTGTCCTATATCTATCTCCCTTCAATTTAAAGCTATGTCCCCTCATGCTAGGCATCAGCATCAGAGGAAAAAGGCGCTCACTGTCCACCCTATCCAATCCTCTAATCATCTTGTATGCCTCAATTAAGTCACCTCTTAATCTTCTTCTCTCGAACGAAAACAGCCTTAAGTCCCTCAGCCTTTCCTCATAAGATCTTCCCTCCATACCAGGCAGCAATCTGGTAAATCTCCTCTGCACCCTTTCCAATACTT
Source organism: Scyliorhinus torazame (assembly GCF_047496885.1). Taxonomy (NCBI): domain Eukaryota; kingdom Metazoa; phylum Chordata; class Chondrichthyes; order Carcharhiniformes; family Scyliorhinidae; genus Scyliorhinus; species Scyliorhinus torazame. The sequence goes on along the minus strand of NC_092716.1, from coordinate 83,184,815 downwards.
CCACATCCTTCCTATAATGCGGCGACCAGAATTGCACGCAATACTCCAAATGCGGCCGCACCAGAGTTTTGTACAGCTGCAACATGACCTCATGGCTTTGAAACTCAATCCCTCTGCCAATAAAAGCTAACACACCGTGCGCCTTCTTAACAACCCTCTCAACCTGGGTGGCAACTTTCAGGGATCTATGTACATGGACACCGAGATCTCGCTGCTCATCCACACTGCCAAGAATCTTACCATTAGCCCAGTACTCGGTCTTCCTGTTATTCCTTCCAAAATGAATCACCTCACATTTTTCTGCATTAAACTCCATTTGCCACCTCGCAGCACAGCGCTGCAGCTTATCTATGTCCCTCTGTAACTTGTAACATCCTTCCGCACTGTCCACAACTCCACCGACTTTAGTGTCATCTGCAAATTTACTCACCCATCCTTCTGCGCCCTCTTCCAGGTCATTTATAAAAATGACAAACAGCAGTGGCCCCAAAACAGATCCTTGTGGTACACCACTCGTAACTGGACTCCAGTCTGAACATTTCCCATCAACCACCACCCTTTGTCTTCTTCCAGCTAGCCAATTTCTGATCCAAACTGCTATATCACCCTGAATCCCATGCCTCCGTATTTTCTGCAGTAGCCTAACGTGGGGAACCTTATCAAACACTTTACTGAAATCCTTAAACACCACATCAACTGCTTTACCCTCATCCACCTGTTTGGTCACCTTCTCAAAGAACTCAATAAGGTTTGTGAGGCACGACCTACCCTTCACAAAACCGTGTTGACCATCTCTAATCAAATTATTCCTTTCCAGATGATTATACATCCCATCTCTTATAAACCTTTCCAAGATTTTGCCCACAACAGAAGTAAGGCTCACTGGTCTATAGTTATCGGGGATGTCTCTACTCCCCTTCTTGAACAAGTGGACAATATTTGCTATCCTCCAGTCTTCTGGCACTATTCCTGTAGACAAAGATGACTTAAAGATCAAAGCCAAAGGCTCAGCAATCTCCTCCCTAGCTTCCCAGAGAATCCTAGGATAAATCCCATCCGGCCCAAGGGACTTATCTATTTTCACACTTTCCAGAATTGCTAACACTTCCTCCTTATGAACCTCAAGCCCTTCTAATCTAGTAGCCTGAATCTCAGTATTCTCCTTGACAACATTGTCTTTTTCCTGTGTGAATACTGACGAAAAATATTAATTTAGCACCTCTCCTATCTCCTCGGACTCCAAGCACAACTTCCCACTACTGTCCCAGTAGTGTGACTCCCAGTAGTGTTACTGCCCCTTTTTTATTTCCAAGTGCAACCCATAAAGCCTAGCTTGTTGACCCATTTGGTATGCCATCCCATCTCACAACTGGAATTGATTCCCTAACCATTAGTGCTAGTGCTACCGCCCCCCCCCCCCGCCCCGCCTGCCGAAAACTGTATCCAGGGATACCGAGCTGCCAATTTTGCCCCTCCTTTAAAAAAATATACTTTTATTAGCATTTATGCACAGTAAAACTTTACGTTCAATATTTATAGTGCTTGCCGTTATTATGAACGTACAATCATTCTTGGGGTCCCCCCACCCCCTCCTTGGCATCACCCTCTCTCATTCAGGGTGTTCTGTCCCCGAGCTCCTATTCTCCCCTTTGGCCCCCCCCCTTCCCTTTATGTTTTCTGTTGCCAGCCTTGTGGGTTCGGCTTCTCCCTGTAGTTCCCGAGTTTCCTCATCTCTTCCTCCCCCCTTCCCCTTAGAGTTATGTATCCCTGTCTGCTTTCTCCCATCTCTTGCTTTTTCCCTATTCGCTGTTGGCTTCGAACAGATTTTGGAACAGGCTGACGAACTGCCCCCATGCTTTAAGGAAGTCTTTTTCCGACCCTCAGATGGTGTACTCGACCTTCTCCAAATGGAGAAATTCCGCCAGGTCTGCCAGCCAGTTTGCAGCTGTGGGTGGTGCTGCTGATTGCCAGCCAAGCAGGATTATCCAGCATGTGATAGGGAGGAGAAAGCTAGGGTGTCGGCCCTCTTCCCAGTGTGTAGCTCTGGCTGTTCTGATACCCCGAGGATGCCACTATCGGGCACGGCTCCACCCTCAGCCCCACAACCTTGGACATTGTCTCGAAAAAGGCTGTCCAGAACCCTACAAGTTTGGGACAAGCCCAGAACATGTGGTTGACCAGGCCTCTCTGGCACCATTCACATTTATCTTCCAACTCCGGAAGAACCTGTGCATTCGGGTTCTGGTTAGGTGCGCTCTGTGCACCACCTTGAACTGCATGAGGCTGAGCCCTGCGCACGAGAAGGTGGAGTTGGCCCTGCTCAATGTTTCGCTCCAGAGTCCCCAGCCCACCTCTGTCCTCAGTTCTACTCCCCATTTTTGTCCGACTTCATTCAGTGGCAGTCTCGGCCTGTCCAGTAGCTGCCCGTAGATTTTCCCAGTTCGCCCTTCCTTACTGTCCTCGTTGTATTTATCAGGTCCTCTAGTAATGTGGTTCCCGGGGCACCCTACTGTCTCCTTGCGGAGAAATTGCTTTACCTGGAGGTGTCTAAGTTCCTGTCCTGTCGGCAGTCCCAGGTCCTCCATTAGTTCGCTCAGTGCCACTAGTCTGTCCCCCTGTAAAAGTCCCCGACTGTTAGCATCCCCCCGCCCCCCCCCCCCCATTTTTTGAAAGTGGGGTTGAGTATAGCTGGTGGGAACTTATGGTTTCTGCAGATGGGGACCAAATGTTGCCTCATCTGGTTCCATGTCCTTAGTGTAGCTACCAATTTGGCCCCTCCTTTAGCCAGGTTTCCTTATAGCAATGATATCCTGCTGCTATGTGTCTATCTGTGCTCTTTTAAAAAAAAAAGAGTACCCAATTAATTTTCTTTCCCAATTAAAGGGCAATTTAGCGTGGCCAATCTACCTATCCTGTACATCTTTGGGTTGTGGGGGTGAGACCCACATAGACACGGGGAGAATGTGCAAACTCCACAGATATACAGTTCCGTCCCTAGCTCAGCTCAATGAATAACTGGCCAGGCCTGGCAGCACTGAGCCAAACAAACCATGCCCACATCGAGTTAGCAGTCTCATTTAGGACAGCAGTCCTGTGTAATTTGGCATCAATTACACTATGCTAGGAAAAATATATTAAAATAGACACAGTTAACCATGATTCCTATTCCTGGTATTACTTAATAGTTTCTGAAAGTACATGGCAAGCACTTCACAAAGAGATGATCCTATTGTTTGGTTTATGAATTGGGCCAAAGGTGCACCAAAAACAGGAACTGGATTTACACAGAACATGCAATTTTTAATGTATATATAAAATGTTACATTACCAGTATTTTTATTTGATTGATTAGCTTTGCCAGGTGGTCTACCCCTTCGCTTTTTTGCTGGTGTAGGTATGGGGATAACTTCTGCAATAGGCTGCTCCTCTTCTTCCTCTTCCTCAGGTTTGCTCACAACTGGCTCGTCCTCTTCATCACCATCTAGTTCAGGTTCAGCATTATCCTCATCATCTACAAAAGTAGATAGTACACTGATTAAAACAAGATTAAGCATCAAAACAAGATAGTTTAACCCACCCAATACTGAAAATCCAATTTAGTATTGTTTTAGGGCAAAGATTAGCCACCTTACAACAATTTATTTTGTTCTTAAAAATGTCTTCTTCAATTCCTCTCAAGCAATGCTTTCCCTGCCGTTATACTCAGTATGCCATTGTCACTTGCTGTGAGAATAGTAGAAATGATCCCCCACAAACTTCAAGTTTTCACATTGAAAGGGTCATTAAACCACATGAAGTATTGATCAATATTCATCACGTCAATAAGACATTTAAGGGCAGCACGGTGGCACAGTGGTTACTGCTGCCGCCTCACGGCACCAAGGTCCCAGGTTCGATCCCGGCTCTGGGTCACTGTCCGTGTGGAGTTTGATCATTCTCCCAGTGTTTGCGTGGGTTTCGACCCCCACAACCCAAAGATGTGCACGGTAGGTTAATTGGCCACACTAAATTACCCCTTAATTGGAAAAAATGAATTGGATAATCTAAATTTTTTTTTTATTTTTATAAAAGACATTTAAAAATAATTAAGTACCCAATTAATTCCCCCTGCCCAATTAAGGGGCAATTTAGCGTGGCCAATCCACCAACCTGCACATCTTTGGGTTTGGGGGATGAGACCCACACAGGCACGGGGAGAATGTGCAAACTCCAATGTCAATAAAACTTGATTAAAAAATCAAAACTATTTTTTTTTTGCCATTTTAGAAGACATTTGCTGAATGAAAAGATAGCTGCTGCAGATCACATGACTCAAGAGTGGCCATCTCTTCTGGTTTCCAACAGAGGTTATACCCTCTGGACTTTCATTTTTTGGACTTGAAATCACGCGAATATTCATTTCTGTGGTTCTTTTACTGTAGTTCATCATTCTCTTTATTCTGATCCTCCTTATTGTATGTGTACATGTGAGCTTGTGAACATCCTCCCCAACAGCACGGTAGCACAAGTGGATAGCACTGTGGCTTCACAGCGCCAGGGTACAGGTTCAATTCCCGGCTGGGTCACTGTCTGTGCAGAGTCTGCACGTTCTCCCAGTGTCTGCGTGGGTTTCCTCTGGGTGCTCAGGTTTCCTCTCACAGTCCAAAGACGTGCAGGTTAGATGGATTGGCCATGCAAAATTGCCCTTAGTGATCAAAAAGGTTAGGAGGGGTTATTGGGTTACAGGGATGGGGTGGAAGTGAGGGCTTGAGTGGGTCAGTGCACTCGATGGGCCGAATGGCCTCCTTCAGCACTATGTTCTAACACCCTCCCAGATCTTGCGAAATAAACTGACCGTAGTTAATCATAACGAGTTTGTTACGTGTTACTTTTAAAATTGGATCTCAAACAGGAGGGTTTGGGGAAAGACGCCACAGCCAACTGAAAAAAAATTCAAAAACACCTATGCTCACAGATGGCGAGAGGATAAAGAAGTTCAGTTTGCCGCTCTCCTTTCTGGAACAGGATACCAATCCCATCCAAACTAGAGAGCATATATGGGTTAATATTGAGATATTTACACTTGACACATTTCAGAACCTTGCAAAATGTTTTAACCAGAAGGTCTGGAGACCAGTGAAATGTAAGTTGATGAGGACTAAACAAAAATATAGACAAAATATATAGCATGGCAAAAGATTACATTGCTCACTGAAGCGAAAGAACAGGGTAGTTCATTTAAACCCCAGAGATGACTCACATAAGCTCTTTTTACCCTCAATTCAATGATCTTTTGCTGAACTATTTAATATCCTTCCCATTGTAAATTTAAATGTTTCAATCCTATCCCCCCATCTCAACTCAGAGGACCGTAACTCAAATTAATCCAGTCCCTCACTCTACCCAGGACCTGTGGTCTTTATTATCCCAGTTAGTCGCCACTAGAATTGTTCCAAGGCTGCTATATCATTCCAAAAGCGACACTTTAGAGTGGTTTCACAGGTCGGCGCAACATCGAGGGCCGAAGGGCCTGTACTGCGCTGTAATGTTCTAAAGAAACACCCAGAAACTGCATATATTACAACAAATAACCAGCTCAACTGCAACAGTATCTCCATGATTGTATGCAAGTTTCACTGAAGCCCAGCGTCCCATAGGCCCTTCAGGATGTTTTTTGCACCTGTAAGCATTATTTTGTTAAATGTAATTGATACTAGTATGTTCAGATGTGCCTGTTGCACATTTGTCGACAGAGCACTGTTTCGACGAGCATATCACGTGGAAACATTTAAAGAATGAATATAACGTCTCGCAAATGAGAGTTGCAATCCATTACCCAACACCCAGAAAATCCTCGCCAACCAATATCACACACTGTTTTGAAGAGGCAGAACTAAGATGCAAAGCCCTTTACAATAAATAGCTATAAAGCTCAACACAGGCTTACAGTTTAGCTGCCTTCTAGCTCACAGGGGTGGAAAGACTTGCTGTAACCACTGATATTCCAGTAGAACAGGGAAATGGCTGTGATAATAAACAGTTATATTAGAAAAGGCTGGGCAGAAAATGGGCTAAGCAATTACGTTGAAAGACAAAGGTCCAAATAAGAAAACCGTATTTGATTCAATAGCTTACTGCTTCATTTGGCTTGAACTTTTCATGGCCTCTATTGGTTCTCTCTTATAATCACAGGCTGGGAATTACTGGCTCACCCATATTCAGAATTACTCAGCCTTCTGGACTGAGGATACATGGGGCGCGATTCTCTGAAATGGAGACAGAGTGTTCGCGCCGTCGAGGTTCATGACAGCGCGAAACGGCCCCTATCCCGACCGATTCAGGGCCCGAAAATGGGCTAGGAGCGCCGCCGCGTCATTTACACGCGCCACGCCATGACGCCGCGTAAAGGCAGCGCCGCATACATGACGCGGCCGGCGCCGCATAACTGGCGTCACCCGCGCATGCCTGGTTGCCGTCCTCCCCGAGTACGCCCCGCAAGAAGATGTCCGACGGATCTTGCGGGGCTGCGGAAGAAAGGAGGTCCTCCTTCAGAGAGGCCGGCCCGACGATCGGTGGGCACCGATCGCGGGCCAGACCCCATTTGAGGACCCCCCCCCCCCCCCCCCACCCCCGCACTGTTCCCGCCGGCAGCGACCAGGTGTGGACGGCGCCGGGGGGAACCCGCCGTTTTGGGCAGGCCGCTCGGCCCACCCAACACTGAGAATCGCGGGGGTACTGGTGAATCGCTATTTTGGCTGTCTCGGGCGATTCACTGGACCGCGCCGCACAAAACGCGATTGTGCCGATCTGGCCGCTTCCGTGAATCGCGGGAGGGCGTCGTTGCGGGAAAATTTGGCGACCCAGGCGATTCTCTGAAACGGCGCGGGAGCAGAGAATCGCGCCCAGGATGTACTCTTGTGAACTGATCAAAAATAGCTAGACAATCTTTTTCCCCCAACACCTATTCATGCCAATCAATTGCTTGCACCGTAAGGACCTTTGTATGAACTTGGGTTTCTCAATCCTGCAGCAATTTTGGTAAGGAGCTTTTTGTGTGTTAATTTGACAAATGCGTTCTTAAAATCCATATAGACAATGTCCATTGCATTCACTTGCTCAAACGTCTGTTACTTCATTAAAAAAATCAATTAACTTTGTCAAACATGATATGTCTTTTACAAATCTGTGTTGGCTTCCTTTAATTAACTTAACCCCATTCCCAAAAGTCAAGAGCTCACTGCCTACAGTTGTTACAGCAAAATCTTCGAGTCAAGTAACTGGTACCACAGCAGAGCATTTAAAACAGAGTTCAATATTACCACTGTCAGTGGAGTCTCCTTTCTTGGACTGCATTTTCCGTTTCCTCCCGCGTCCTTTGCTCTTCTTCCGCTCTATAGTATCTCCTTCATCGCCTCCTGGCCCACTGCAATTCTCAGCATGTTTCGTCATTGTATTCTGCAGGAAGCATACCAATGACAAAATGTTTATGTAGAAAATATTTGCATTGCAAGTTACTTAGAAAATCAATAAAATGCCAAATACTGCGAATGCTGGAAATCAGAAATAAAATCAGAATGTTGGAAGTACTCAGCAGGCCAAGCAACATCCTTGGAGAGGGAAATAAAGTTAATTTTTCAGGACAACTTCCAGGACTTCTATAATTTTAGGAAACAAAATAAATAACCTGACGAATATATTTGTGACTCACTAGTCAAGCACATGCTTTATAAAATAGACTTTAAAAAAAGTGAGGATACTGTTCATATGATTAAAATCAGAACTGCGGTTCCACCAAATTGCTTCCATCTTCGCTATGGCTCATTCTTTTGTAGTTCTGGTATAAACAATAATGTCTAGATCAGGCAGCCTTGTGACATGTAGTCCATCACAGCAGCAGACAACAGCATTTAATTTCTCCGGCTATACCACTTTCTTAACTATTTTGGAATGGTATATGCAGACCAAACCAAAAAGAGCTGGAAGATCATGCAAAGAGAATCCTCATGTATTATTAGTTCAAAGAACTTTAACTTCCACAAAGAATTCTTTTTCTGACCTTGCACTGCCTGGAACTACTTTCTAAAATGCATATTAATTTGCTTTCATCATCATATATGTGGTCTCAATGCTGCCTCTTCCATCAATGAACTGAAAGGTGCAGTTCAGGAAGAACCGTACAAGCACAGAAGGGGGAACAATCACCATCAAAATGATACAACTACGGTGATTTCCCCCCCAATTTGTTTGGTGGTGGTTGAATAAGGACAAGTTAAATTCTCGGTTAGCTTTTTTTCCCCCCCAGACAGCAAAAACTAAAATGCAACTTAAAATTAAAGTTACAAAAACATTTCACTGCAACAAAGTAATTTTAAAATTTCACATTTTCAAGTGCTAATTTCGATCACATAAAAATGAATTTAAGGATGTTCAATAGTATTTTTTTTTAAATCAACTTAATATTTTACCCCATCTTTAAATCTCTTTACAACCGTGACTCTGCCCCGACCTCTCCAATCTCAAACCTCTGCAAAACACCTTCTAAATTTTCCAATCCTTTTGTTATAGTCGCTTGTGCATCTCTTTCTTCTCAGCACGATCAGTATAGATGGCTTCAGTTACCAAAGTTCCAACCACTGGAAATTCCTCCCCAAACTTCTCAGCCTTCCTACTTTCCCCTTCTCATACAAGACTATTCTTCAAAAAAAATTATTTGATCATCCTTACTAAATTGTTATAATGGCTTGCCATCAGTTTTTCCAATGTTTCTGAAGTATTTCAAGACAATTTCAACATTAAAGCCACTATATAAACAAAGGTTTTTGTTGGCAATTAATAAGCGGTTTCATCTGAATATAATATCTGGTACCTTACGAGTGAATGTTTTGCCACATTTTATGCACAAAAAGGTGGCAGGAATAAAATTAGGATCATGGTAGCGTTTGAAGTGCATATCCAATAGTTGTTTCTGCCGAAAAGTCTTATCACATCGGCTGCAGGAATAAGGCTTCTCTCCAGTATGAGTTCGTTTGTGCATCACCATGTGACGCTCCTCCAGTGAGAAGAGAGAAAACAAGCAGCATTAAATGAAGACAGCAAACAACTTCTGAAAATAAAGGTAATCAAAGGTGAATCAAATATTTCTGGACCCTGCCATGAATTCCACTCACTCTTGATTTGATTCGCATTACCAGCCACTCACTCAGGCTGAAACACACCGTGGCATCTTGTTCAACACTTCAACCCTAACTTTTGAACCACCACTAAAACTGGTTATTGCCACTTCTGCCTTGAAATGCATGATATTTTCATTAGTTTATTAGGTTACTTTACCATCCTTCACACTCCACAAACCCCAATATGCAAAAACTCAGCTGTCCAAATGCAACCAGAACTAAATCCCACATCCATATTTCCCCATTCTTGCTGATTTCACAATCCACAAACTCAAAATACTCAAGTCTTCAAATTTCTTTGGATCGCCCCCAAAACTCCTTTCACTAGGTTTCCTTCAGCATCCGGATAAAAATTGTATATTCTCCCCTGAAAGCCCTGCCTTGAGAGAAGATGGATCATTATTTTGAAGTGGCTGAACATGGATCTTGATTTGATGTTTCAACTGGAAATGAGCAAAATGACATTTTTGCAACTATGTTGTAATACCCCTTATGTTTGTGGATAATATAAGTGAGCTCATGTGTCCATCTATTAGTTAAGTGTGACCTGATCACAGATAGCACTACCTGTAGGTTTAGTTCAACATCTTACTTTATGTATTTTGGAATGGGTTTGAGGAAATTATCCAACTATTTGTAAATTTTGAAGAATTTATTATATGCCTTTTTTATTTGAACTTTAAAGAAAATTGAGAGTACTCCAAATCTCCTTACACGTCAGCTGAAGGCACGGGTATAATGATAATCCTGTTGTCGTACATCTGATGTAACTACCTAAAGTCCTGAAAGACGTGCTGTTAGGAATTGGACATTCTGTTGAATTCTGAACCACTGGTAATGGAACCTGCAGCTGCCTTAGTCAGTTCTCTGCAATGCCACCTCCAAGCTCCTCTGCCTTTCCATTTCTTTGTCCGCTTTTAAACCCTTCTTAAAGCCCATCTCTTAAAACAAGGTTTTAACTAGCACTTAAACCTTCTGAAACAGCTTAGGATACTTTTTTCATTAAAAAAAAAAAATCACTATATAAAACACAAGTTGTTACTGCGTTAGTTTTAATTTTATTGGCAATTGTGCTTGTATTATAAATAAGACCTTCTCCATTGCGGTCATCTCTGCAAATTCCAGCTGCTCTGAAAGCAACAGTAATTATTAAATACAGACGCGCTAAACTGGACTAAAAGTTCAAACTGCTGAAAGCAGCTGAAAAACTAGAAAAACAATACCTGCTGAAATGTATCGCAGGTCTTAAAGAGTTATTAATTAATGGCAAAAGCATTTTCAAAGAAACAAATTCTTAACTTGTAGACAATTTCAATGTTATATCAAAAGGAGATATAAACAAGAAATTAATGCTCTGGTTCTCTTAAGGAACCCTTAAAATGTAATTTCTTCCTCTTGTGCCATCCTCTGGGGTGGGGTGGGGAAGTGCTACATCTACCTATTATATAATAGAAGATGGTGCGAATGGCAACTACTTTAACAAATCCAGTCTTATACGGATTTCAGCAGTAGGTTTTGCTTCTTCCTATTTAATTTTAGTACCAATCTGAATGAAGTCAAGTCAGAATTAACTGCTTCAAATGGTGCGGAGGATGCTAGTAACAATCATGTAACTTGGTTAAAGTTGGGCTGGTTGCCAATTTTATTGGTAAACTCCAGAAAAGCTTGACGCCTTTTCCCTGGGGGACAGAGTCAATATGGGGCTGTACTTGACCCACGTGTCAAACTCATGGACACTCCTGAATTTGCACCTCATTTGCAGTAACTTTTCCAATCCAAGCTGTCAATGATGCTCTTCTTCTGTGCAGAACAAGAAACCACGGTCACTGTCCCTGAAGGCACCAATATTAAAAAATATTGCGACTATAACATACTTCCAGCAAACAAATTACTTTGAGCCCTTCTTCAGATGTTAAAGCAAACGTTTGAGCTTTCCACATGCAGAGCACGTGTCTTCTCCCGTCTCTAAGACTAGTCAATCATTAGAAATTATTCAGAGGTAAATTTCACAGAGCCAATACCAAAGTAGCATAAAATTCAATCAAGTCAAATGGCGCTAGTGATTTGCAAGAACATCTTGCAAAAACTTAAACTCAAAAATTCAGTTTCCCATAGTGCTGCAAAGATGCACTTCTGAATAAAATTTGTTTCATTCTAGTTGAACAGCAAAACCAAAAGCTGCTGGTGTGGGAGACAAAATTCCTACCAGCAATAAAAAGACATACATTTAAACAGTGTCTTTCAGGGTCTTTAACCTTATAATTAGAATAATCTTTATTGTCACAAGTAGGCTTACATTAACACTGCAAGCCCCTAGTCACTACATTCCGGCACCTGTTCGGGTAGACAGGAGAATTCAGAACATCCAATTCACCTAACAAGCACGTCTTTCAGGACTTGTGGGAGGAAAACGAAGCACCCGGAGGAAACCTACGCAGACACAGGGAGAACGTGCACCCTCCGCACAAGACAGTGACCCAAGCCGGGAATTGAACCCGTAGCCCTGGCACTGTGAAGCAACAGTGCTAACCACTGTGCTACCGTGCCACCCATTCTGGATGTTCCAAAGTACTTCACAGCCCATGAAGTGCTTTTTGAAGTCGGGAGTCTCCGTTGCAATATAAAGAACGTAGAGAATAAATGTTGTAATATATGAAAGGAGAATTCGGGAGATAGTCTAAAGCTGACTTGTCCAACATGTGGCCAGAGGACCGGAGCAACCCTCTACTCCACACAGCATCCGGAGCCAGTTTTCAAAATGGCAGTCAAATCACGAAGTTTGAATGGAAAGGTCTACATGGAGCTGCTCTTCCAATCACAGGCTGCTTCTTTCCCATGTTTTGATATGTTCAATTGTGAACCTATCAACAGCTAATTTGGGAGAGATAATCTGTGATTGGAGGCACTGTGAACACCAGCAACAATGAGTTGGAGGCCTGCGGCACCCAGGTCTCTGGAGCTGGACATGATGCAGCCGGAATGGGACCCTCTGACATTTGGGGGGGGGGGGGGGGGAAAGAAGAGAGAGACAGAGAGAATGGATAACAGAGTAAGGGCGAGAGTTCTAGGGAGTGTGTCCGAAGGGCAGAACGTCCTCAAGTCTGTCTCGCTCCCCGGTTCTGGGTTCTCACAATCACTCACCCCTTCTCAGTGGGTGAGGCTGAGTGAATGAGCACCCGGAGACTGGGGGTGAACCAGGTACACATACACCCAATTGCACTCTTAATTTATTGCTCATTAGTTTTTTGCTGAGCAATTTTCATATTAGTTTTTTTTTTTTTTTTTTTAATCATTTTTAACTTTAAGCCGAACTTCAGCTTTCCACGCGCAGGAATCTAATTTATGTGAATAGTGAACAAGAAAGAAAAAAATAAACATGCCACTTGTCCTCCAATCTTCCAGTCAAATAGTAATAAATGTAGTATGGACAGGAAAAAAAACAGAAATGCAGCAGAATCAATATGCCTTATAAATAAGTTATTGTTTTGTTAAGATTCGTCAATATAGAGAGCTATACATTGGCACATAATATTTTAAAATGTTATGTCTTTCATTCCAATAAAGACATTTTTATGGTTATGTCAAATAGAATTGAAGAGCAGATTCTCTAGCTGAAGAATCCGACTCCTACATATAACTGCAGTTTATCACTTTCATCAAATGGTTGCCACGGTAAAAAAAATAATTGCCAATATGCTTTTGTACAGCACAGCAACACAGTGGTTAGCACAGTTGCTTCACAGCTCCAGGGTCCCAGGTTCGATCCCTGGCTTGGTCACTGCCTGTGTGGAGTCTGCACATTCTCCCAGTGTCTGCGTGGGTTTCTCACGGGTGCTCTGGTTTCCTCCCAGTCCACAGATGTGCAGGTTAGATGGATTGGCCATGATAAATTGCCCTTAGTGTCCAAAAGGTTGGGTGGGGTTACTGAGTTACGGGGATAGGGTGGAGGCGTGGGGTGCGCTTTCCAAGAGCCGGTACAGATTTGATGGGCCGAATGGCCTCCTTCTGCACTACAAATTCTATGATTCTATAAGTATTCCAAATTACATATTAGGCTTCCAAATTTAGTGATCACTCCATTCTAATTGTAGAAGCATGTAACAATTTGGTTTACATTCTTAAAATTGTAAATCTTTAATTCATAGAACACTAATATGATCCAAGTATTTCTTACTTGCAAATACAGTTATGTATCAGAATGACAACATTAGCCCATCAAAATAGGGTTTACCGAACTTTCAGCAAAAGCCATACATATTGCAATTCCCAAAATGTAGGATTAACTGAATTTAACCATCTAACATCCACAGCAAGATTGATCATTACGTTTATTTGATTGTAATACCTGTTTACATGCATAATCACAAAGTTCACATTTGAAACGTTTCTCATTCTTGTGAGATTTCTGGTGTTGTATGAGGGCATATCGCTCATGGAAGACTGCATCACAGTAACGGCACTTCTTGCCTGACTCAAGATAGGAATGCTGTTTTCTCAAATGAACACCTGTGAAGGAAAGGAAGCTACAGAGATTGAACTCATACTTTAAAGCACTATTAAATGCAACAAGTTACTGAATTACACAATTATATCCCTTTGACTTCTGGGTCGCCCTGAATGTTAAGATTAATGCATTTTATTTACAAACCACAAGGGACACCCCGAATGTTTCACGCCACAGACACATACAACTAAGCACTAAAATGTCAAAGAGCATTGGCATAAGAAATGGAAGCATTAACACTAATGCAATGGAGAATTATGTTTGAAGATGGGGTAGGCTACACTGCCGGATATGTTCAGTCAGTTTTCCATGCATTTAAGATCAGAAAAATCTTGACCGAAGTCAATAAATTGAATACATTTGTGAAACAAATTGATAAGTGTGCTCTCCATCAACCAGACAGATCTCTTCTCAAATGGAAAAAAATATGAAAATTTCCTTTCTAGTCATATCAAGGAATTTGCCCATCGAAATTGAGACCAGATAAAGTAATGCTGACTAAAAATATGGAATCTTACAACACCAGGTTAAAGTCCAACAGGTTTGTTTCAAATCACTAGCTTTCGGAGCACTGCTTTCGGATTCACCTGAGGAAGGAGCAGTGCTCTGAAAGCTAGTGATTCGAAACATACCTGTTGGACTTTAACCTGGTGTTGTAAGACTTCTTACTGTACTCACCCCAGTCCAACGCCGGCATCTCCACATCAAAAATATGGGGGTTGCCATGCAGTTGAGTAACACTAACCTGCCAGCATAATTTTATAGCATAGCACAAGAACATGCTTTAGTCACAATTTGATACTCTATGCGATTACGGTGTGAACTTGCATTTATTTTGTTCTCCGAGCATCACTTTTTAAAAAAATGCTTGTATTACTCATTAAGTTCCAACTTACTAAACCATTTTTCATAAACGTATTTCTCTACCCACTCCATATAATTCTTATACATTACTAGAGGTGGCAAATGAGAAACAAAAATGAAGCGAATGGGACGCCTGTACCCTCCAAGTTGGAAAGCAACATCCACCATGAGACATTAAGAACCTGTGATATTTCAGGGAGGAATCAAAGGCACTAGATTCATTTTTGAAAATAATTAATGCTCAGATGGAGCAGAGCATTAGCTTTGTGGTTGATTTTTGGGGTCCTGGTTACTGATTTCTTGGACATGGATATTGTCAATGCTCAAATTGTGGCACAATTGTGTTAATATTTGTCACAAGTTACACAGACAACCGGGAGAGAGACAAACTTGGTCTGCTGACAAATTAATAGTTTTGGAATAGTAATTTCCCTCATTTGTATATTTATATAAATTCAAGGTTTTGAAGATCTAACACACTTACCTAAATCACTTTTTCTAGCAATAACAGTGTCGCAATGTGGACAGTGGAATTTTGCCACGTTCTCCGTATGTTTCTGTAAAATATGCATCTTCATTGTTCCACTTTGAGTGAAGCGAGCATGGCAGATGTAGCATTCGTATGGCTTCTCGCCTATTTCAGAAATCACATTTTAGAACCTCCTGATCACTGAACCACAATGGGTCCCTTAATAACCAAAGACAACACAAGCTACAATTTTAAAGCATTTAGGAATTCATCCCCACACAAGATTAATTTCAATATTAACAAAAAAGCACACCAGCGTTATTGGGAAAGGAAAATAGTAGCACCCCACAAAAAAACAAAAACAGCACTCTAACATCTGATGTAAGGAGCATCTTTCAGCAAGTGTTGATGAGCTGCAAATATAGGAACTAGTTTCTGTAAACATGCGCATTGAGCACCTACTGTAGCTTACTAGGTAAATAGATTGCCCAAGGTGGTATAAACCAGACAGATCTGAAATGTTCAACCCCTGGTTCCCCTTTTCTAAGTACACCAACAATGGGACGGACACTGGTCCCAATTGTCAAATAAAAATGGCCCATTTTTAGGGTGGCAAAAATCAAGAACTAAACCACGAGAAAGCAGATCAATCCTCCAAACGTAGTTATTGTTGCTGCTGTTCAAGATGCATTCATAAGACCATAAGACATAGGAGCAGAATTAGGCCACTTGGCCCATCGGGTCTGCTCCGCCATTCAATCATGGCTGATATTTTCTCATCCCCATGCTCCTGTCTTCTCCCCATAACCCCTGATCCCCTTATTAATCGAGAACCTATCTATCTCTGTCTTAAAGGTGGTGAATTGGCCTCCACAGCCTTCTGCGGCAAAGAGTTCCACAGATTCACCACCCTCTGGCTGAAGAAATTCCTCCTCATCTCGGTTTTAAAGGATCGTCCCTTTAATCTGAGATGGTGTCCTCTGGTTCTAGTTTTTCCTACAAGTGGAAACATCCTCTCCATGTCCACTTTATCCAGGCCTCGCAGTATCTTGTACGTTTCAATAAGATGCCCTCTCATCCTTCTAAACTCCAGCGAGTACAGACCCAGCGTCCTCCAACGTTCCTCATACAACAAGTTCTTCATTCCAGGGATCATTCTTGTGAACCTCCTCTGGACCCTTTCCAAGGCCAGCACATCTTTCCTTAGATATGGGGCCCAAAACTGCTCACGATACTCCAAATGGGGTCTGACCAGAGCCTTATACAGCCTCAGAAGTACAACCCTGGTCTTGTATTCTAGCCCTCTTGACATGAATGCTAACATTGCATTTGCCTTCTTAACTGACGACTGAACCTGTACATTAACCTTAAGAGAATCGTGAACAAGGACTCCCAAATGCTTTCTGAAGCATTTCCCCATTTAGAAAATAGTCTATGCCTAGATTCCTCCTTCCAAAAGTGCATAGCCTCACACTTTTCCACATTGTATTTCATTTGCCACTTCATTGCCCACTCTCCTAGCTTGTCCAAGTCCTTCTGCAGCCCCTTTGCTTTCTCAATACTACCTGTCCCTCTACAGATCTTTGTATCATCTGCAAACTTAGCAATAGTGCCTTCAGTACCTTCTTCCAGATCATTAATGTATATTGCAAAAAGTTGTGGTCCCAGCACAGACCCGAGGCACACCACTAGTCATCGGCTGCCATCCTGAAAAAGACCCCTTTATCCCCACTCTTTGCCTTCTGCCAGTCAGCCAATCTGCTTTCCATGCCAGGATCTTACCCTTAACACCATGGGCTTTTAAATTATTTAATAATAAGTCCCTAAGGTGTTAATCAGCCACTGAAGGCCTCAAGCCGTAGCAGATACCATGCACTCTTTCTCCAGGGCTAGTCAGATGCGAAAAAGACCAGAGAAGATCTGAGTAATTGTTCAGAGCAAGTACCATCACAGGCTGTATCTGACCTGGACCTGTAGGTGGCTACACCTCAATCCCTGATGTATGATTATTTCAGGCAGATCATTGAGGGAAGCAGCAAGAGTCTGATGAAGAAAGAATGCTAGCTTGGAATCACTAATTCAAATATGAGCGTATCAGGCATGGACAGAATCTCTCTCAACTGTGACAGCCACAGACAATGCCACTCACTGTCTAATTCAACTGTTTCAAAGAACAAAGAAATGTACAGCACAGGAACAGGCCCTTCGGCCCTCCAAGCCCGTGCCGACCATGCTGCCCGACTAAACTACAATCTTCTACACTTCCTGGGTCCGTATCCCTCTATTCATGTATTTGTCAAGATGCCCCTTAAATGTCACTATCGTCTCTGCTTCCACCACCTCCTCCGGTAGCGAGTTCCAGGCACCCACTACCCTCTGTGTAAAAAAACGTGCCTCGTACATCTACTCTAAACCTTGCCCCTCTCACCTTAAACCTATGCCCCCTAGTAATTAACCCCTCTACCCTGGGGAAAAGCCTCTGACTATCCACTCTGTCTATGCCCCTCATAATTTTGTAGACCTCTATATCAGGTCGCCCCTCAACCTCCGTCGTTCCAGTAATAACAAACCGAGTTTATTCAACCGCTCCTCATAGCTAATGCCCTCAATACCAGGCAACATTCTGGTAAATGAGTATGCAGAAATGTGCTCTTTTACCACCTTAATATAATACTTTGCTATCCTAAAGAGATGGTTTGCTGGTTTTCAGAACCACAGGCATTTGAGCTGCTCCTACATTGATTTTCAGCCACCAGCTCACATCACATTGCCAGAATTATGCTTCAAACTGTTCTCCCCGACTGGTGATTTATTACTGAGATTCCTTGGCTGCTGTTGATGGTCTTACAGGCTAACAAACATCACTTCTCCACCGTTGCACGTTGGTCAAAGTGTTACGGCAGACCTGTGCATGTGCCAAATGATTGACGTCCACAGTTCACCCAGTACAGATTTTGCTCATCATGCTCTCCAACACTTTGATGCGTTATATCTCAGAATATGCTACAATCGCGAAGATTATACAGTTAATTTTTAGGATGGTGCCTTTTGGTTTATTAGATAATTTCACATTGGAATGTCTCTTTAAATTTAGGGTGAAGGAAGGGGGTCAAGTGCCCTGTTCTGCAATCGGCCAGGCAGTAAGCTTGGGTAGTTTGATTGTTAGAGATGAAATGTAGACTCCAATTGCTTTACTGAAGAGGGTGAAAGATATTTGCATTTGAGGACAATGGCCAGTCTCAGAGTCAACAGTAGACCCAGAGTCTCTCAGAAGTCCCAGAAAGGTGTTACAGGTATCAAATTGAAAACAGCAGCGCTGCAAACTATCCATTTATTTCTAAGATGAAAGAGAGTTGGGATCAAAGATAGCTAATAAGCATTTCTTCTTTGATACAAAACTAGAAGTGCATCCCATTGCCATAGAGATTTAAAAAAAAAAATTCAAGTACCCAATTCTTTTTTCCAATCAAGGGGCAATTTAACATGACCGATCCACCTACCCTACGCATCTTTTAGGTCGTGGGGCAAGACCAGCGCCAACATGGGGAGAATGTGGAAACTCCAAATGGACAGTAACCCGGGTCCTCAGCGCCATGAGGCAGCAGTGCTAACCATTGCACCACCTGCTGCCATGGGGAGGAGGGAGACATTTTTAAAATTAGATTCCCGGTTTCTCTATAAATCCATGAACATTAGACAGACCGGGACTTTCCCCGTTTACTCTGCGCATTGGCGTTGTAATTCTCAAGAAAGGAATAACATTTTTTTTAAATGGGCCTGCACCTTAACCAGAGAAGATGCTGACTACTGTTCACCATGCAGAACCTGGGTGAGAGTTCACACTCAGATAGAAGACCATGTTTGAGAAGATTTAAAGATGGCTGGAAGATTTGTCCAGCTTGGAGCTACAGGAAGGATCTAAAGTGTAACCCCCACAGGGCAGCGCAAGGCAGTTCTGGAATTAGAAGTTACCCAGCTGGTAAAGTAACAAGGAAGGAAGCAGGTCATCAGGAGCTGATCATTTTAGGACTAGTTCCAGGAGGAGGAGGCGTCCACTTAAGCAATAATGTAACATAAACCACAGAATGAGATTTTCAGTCAAGCTAGAATTTAAATGATGAATCATCTTTCTGCAGTTTAAAATATAAGTTGGCCATGAAAGTAGGACAGTGATTAGTCAAGTGTTTTTAAATAATTTGTAACAGTAAACGTTTGAAAACTAGAAATCTTGTCATTCTTTCAGCTATTAACTAGAGGTTTGAATTTATCTTTTTAAAGTTAACAGTCTCTAATGGAGATCATAAATATAGAGAAAATGTTGAAATAAATCATCCAAATCTAAATAGACTGAACACAATAGGTTATGACATTATGTTCCAACGTTTCAGCATCATAATCCAACCATATGCTTTAAATTATCTCTGAAGGGCACAATTGATATCTGCCAGCAAAGTAAAATATTCGTTACAAAATGCACATTTTCCACCATATAGATGCAGCCATAACAAGTTCAAAAATAGTTAGAATAGGACCCAATTTCAAATAAGAATAAGATATGGATTATTGTACCAGAGTGGGTCCTCATGTGCCTTTTCAGCTTGTAGGTGTCCCTGCTAGCATAGCTACACAGGCTACATTGGAACGGGCGTTCTCCAGTGTGAGAGCGAATGTGGCGCTTTAACTTACTAACCTGTAAAATCAAACAAACAGTTAGTCAGCCTTAATGTATGAGAACTCACAACTATTTACATCTCTGGTGAGATTACAAAGGGAATTGCAGAGTTTAGAGCCTTGAAAACTGAAGTTATGGCTACCAACGGTGAAGTTCTAAAATCGGGAATGGGCAAAAGGCCAGAATTAAAGGAACACAGAGATCTGGGAGGGATTGAAGGCCAGAGAATATTACAGAGATATGGGGGAGTGAGGCCACGGACGAATGCATGAGAATTTTTAAACTGCGGTGTTACTTAACTGAGAGACAATGTATATCAGAAAGTGCAGAGACAATGGATGATTAGGACTTGCTGTAAGGTAGGACAGAAGCAGCAGATTACAAAATTAGAGGGTGAGATGCAAGAGATTGGCCAGGAGTGTGTTGCAATTATGATAGGGAGTATATTAGAAATTTGGGTTCAGAAATGGGGTCCCAAAAAGGTCAACAATTTAAAGGTTTAAATAGATTGAAGGAAAATGCTGTTAGCCCAAACTCAAAAGGGATATGCCCTACCTGGCTGAGTCGCACGCTCCCATTCAGACTTAAACTTAAGAGTGCATAATGTGATTCATCAAAGACCCATAGTCTTTCGGGACATTCCTATTTGACCAGCCATTATCCTATTAACAGAGTCTGATGACCTAATGGTCTATAAATGGACAGCAGGTGCACATGAATGGCATAGACCTGGCCTTTTGTGTAAACGGGAATGGGCGATCAGCCAAATAACAAGGATAGATCCGAGATGGACCACCTCGGGGGAGAAGATTTGTTTGAAGGACTGGCCGTTGCTTCGAGAGAAAGTGCTAGAGAGAAATTCCTTTGGGAACAAAGGCAGAAGCAGATGGGAGCCAAGAAGACAGGTCAGGAAAACTGGAAGCAGAATGCTGTGGCGAGCAGCCATTGCCAGAGAGAGATGAAGCTTTCAAAAGGGATTCTGAATGAGATGTCCGAAGAGAAGATTGCTTCCTAACTGAAAGTGCTGCCTTTGCCTGCATGTGTAAGTGGAATGAGAGCTGTATTTTAATGCCAAGTTTTGTTTAATGGGACATTGTGTGTTAAAAAGAAACTGCATATAATCTGTTAGTGTTAGAACTGTGAAGTTTGAAAGTTTAAATATAGTTTTGTCTTTTAATAAAGTTTTGTTTATAAAATATCAAAGCCCAATTTCTTATATTATCACCCCCGGAACGAATCTAACTTTTCTGCATAGTCTTAAAACTTAAAAAGTAACACGTCGGGTTCAGCATCTTAACCTTTTGTTGACGGTTGACTAGGCATTCGTAACACAATAGTCAAGTCCAGAGATAATGAAGGCATGGATGAAGGTTTCATTAGCAGAAGAGCTGAGGCAGGAGGGAGTCAGGCAATATTATGGAGGTGGAAACTGGCAGTGTTAGTGATGGCACAGATGTGATTGGAAGTTCAGCTCAGGGTCAAACATAGTAACGGTTACAAACAGTCTGGTTCAGCATCAGATGGTTTCCTGGGAGAATAATGGAGCCAGTGACTGGAACAATTTCTTGGCGGGCAACAGCAGCTTTTCAGACTTCCCAATACTTTGTTGGAGGAAATTCCTGCTCAGAAAAGCAATCTGATAATTTAAAGACAATGAGAGCATCGAGGAAAGTAGAGATGGATGTTGTCAGCATATGTGCACAAATCAACAGCGTTTTTGGATGATTTTGCTGATCAGCAGGGTAGTTTAAAAGTAGAAAACTCCTATCTGTTGACCGAGTGGCAAAGCACAAAAATATCACAACCATTTTTAAATGGTCTAATGTAGACAATTAGCACAAATTAAGTTTTATATTGACATGAGCTTTGACAAGTGGCCTGCCTAATAATTAAAAGTGGCTTTCAGAATATTTGTTCAAATCCAAAATGGCATTTTTTCTCAACATACGAGCGTAGTATAAATAGGGTGCATTCCCCCCTATTTTTGTTAAGTGGTCAATGCAGTGACCTAATTGTTAGGTATCTATATATTGCACATATCAAAGAACATTCATTTAGGCATTTCTGATGCAATCTGCCTCAATAGCAATGAATACTTTTATCCAAATGGTGGGTAAAACCACAGAATAATGCCCAACTAACCTGCGTGTATCTAAACATTTCCCCCTGCTCCAGCCCATACTTCACTCCGAACTCCTTCAATCCTGCAAAACGACCCCATAGAAACAAATCTTTTAGTGTCCTAATTCCTTTCTCCTCACATCTCCACAAATTTCCATCCCATTTCCCTGGCTCAAATCTATAGTTCCCCCGAATCGGCATTTCCCTTGACCCTGCCCCTAACCCGAAGTGCTGTCGAAACTGCCTCCATATTCTCAACTAAGCTATTACTACCAGACTCCCTGAGTATCTCCCGGGGGCCGTCGCTCCTCTTTGTAGTAGCACCTTTTAAATTCTGGCCACCTTTCCTCCCCATATGAACGAGGTAATCATCCCTTCAATCTCTCTAGAAAATGCCGTTGGCAGGAAAATCGGCATGCAGGCATTGAAAAATAAACAGGAATCATGGCAGCACATTCATTTTAACCGCCTGTACCCGACGCACCAGTGACAGAGGGAGACCACCCCACCTTGCCAGATCAGCATTTACCCTCCCCGCCAAACTAGAAATGTCCCAAATCTCGAGCAACCTGCCCGCCCAGGTATCTAAAGTGAGTACAAAATGTAATTCTTATACAAAAGCAAAAAACTGTGGATGTGAGAAATTGAAATAAAAACAGAAGATGCAGTAAATACTCAGCAGGTCTAGCAGCATATGTGGAAAGAGATAATGGTTCAATTTGATGAACAATCAGTACTCGGAAAAGTTAGAGATGCAATGAATAAAGGCTTTAAATGAAGGAGGGGATGTGCGGGGGAGGGGGGGCAGAATAAATGCAACAGGGACAGAGAATCTGGAAGAATGGTATAAAGTATTTCGAGGAACCAGAGTGCAAGGAAGTATAATCAAGTCAATGTGCTTATAAGTATGACAGAAGTCAAGAAAAGGAAGGGGGGGGGCAATGGAAATGCAGAAGGATTGAATGCCCATGGTGAAAAGGAGACTGTTAGGACCAGGAAACTGGAAAGTGACCGAAAGCATCAGAAGACTCTTGGATGTGGATGGGAAGAGAATGGACAGGAAATCAGTTCAGTAGAGCAAAACAGGTTGAACCGATGGGTCTACAAGGGCACTCCCATTCATGGATTTTGGGAAGATGCTGTTTGTTCAAGGTTGCGGAACTTGGAGGTAGTGGAGAGATCTTCAGAGGAAATGAGGTCAGTCCTGGAAACAATCCCTTGATTTTCAGTGGTGGGGTCAAGGTTCAGGGACTGGAGGGGGAAATGTTAAGAGTAGACATTCGGCCTCTGGTAGATCAAGATTAGTGTGCCAAATAAGAACAGCATCACCCGGATGGTGCTTGATGACAATGTCAGGGTGAAACCCGAGAGAATGAATGCCACTAGTTCAGAGGGAAGATAGGTTAGAGAAGCAGAGAAATTGAGATTGCAACGTCTTGCTAACTGTTCTCAATAAAAAGATCTACAGAGGCTAATGGGCCAGAAAGCAGGGTGCAGCTCTGTAGAAGTTAACTATTTCCTAATACACCTGATAGGTAAAAGATAGTTATTTAGGATAAATATTAAGCCCCAGTTTACTCATTTTAAATTAAGGATTTCAACACTCTCATAACCTCAGGTCATCTCAAAACATACAGCTTACAAAACAGCATAACACAGCATAATTCACTTTACTAAGTTCCATTATTCTAGCAAGTCAGTACAACATAAAAACAACAGAAACACAAAAGAACCTGATACATGCAAAAGCAGTAGAGATTAAAACACTTTAACTGAACTAATGAATACATTTTTCAAGACAGTGTCCAAGGACAGGGCGGGCTCCATAGCAACGACACAGTAACATGAAGGTTCTATTGTTATAACAGCTAAGTCAGCAAAAGACCAGTTCAAGCTGGTCGCGATAACAGCACAATATCGCATTCCTTAACATACACAAGTATGTAGACACGAAACAATTAAAACTAATGTTGCACATTCAAGATTGACGTCAAATCACTCATTTGATTCTAACCCAAACCAATTAGGATGACTTGGAGGTGTAGATAGATAGCTAAAGACGGATATGATTTTGTATAACCGTGAGGGTCCGAACGGCCATCTTTATTCATGAATCATCTATACTTTGATCTAAACTAGTCGCTGTCTCTATACTTTCACTTTTCCACTCTAACTCTTAAAGTAAATGCAAGCTGTTTTAAATTTAAGCAAGTAACCATTTCTGTATTATTTTAAAAGTTAAATTGTGTACAAGTTGCTTCTCTTAAGTCCTTTTTGCTAGCCGGACTTATTAGAGAATAAGATTTAAGTAATTCTCAATTGTAATCAAATAGAGGCAATAAACGATTCTTATTTGCACCCGAGAAGTTTTAACTCAAATTTCTACTGAGTTTTAGTGTTCGCAAGTGCCACTAGATCCACATGGTAGATATCTTTCAAGCTAGAATGAGAATAAGGGAGATGGGTAAATGGGTGCGCTGTACAGGAAATAAGACTCCTGGCCAAAGAACTGCGGTGCTGAGGCAAAGGTGACAGAAGAATTCTAACGAAACTCAAAATTCACTGAGGCACAGGTGAAAGGGGATGGTCCTGAGGCCTTTGTCAAGGACAAATCATTTGAGAGTCATGGAGGGGAAGGTCAGAGGCTTTCGCGAATACACAGTAAAGAACAAAAAGAGGAGGAGGAGTGGGGTCAGAGGAATTGATGGAGAAGAAGGATCCAGAGGGGAAGCCATGAGTATGAAGCTGCTTAGATAGATAGTCACAGTTGGCTCTACCTGCATACTGCTTTAGGTTTTTAAAATAAATTAAACCATCCTTTCAAGAAATAAAGCACGCAGTAGGCAAATTAGCATTAGCTTACCATATAGGTATGTGCTAGGGAGGCTATAAGGTTCTAACAGCATCAATATCAAACTGTATCATGTTCTGACAGAAAACAAACATCCTCACAATCTGTTTATGCACTAAAGACAGATCAAGCAGGAGGGGGCAGGTTACAAATAGAACAAGCAACAGCAAGATCAGGGCCATAACTGTGTCTTCTTCACTACTCACCTCTTCAATTGCTTCCCCATCTGAAAACACAGCTCCTTAACTAAGATACTGCTTATCCTTTTTTATATGCCCTACTTTGGCACCTGTCTTTTAAAAATATTTTGCCTGTTAAGAATCTTACATGATTTTCTGTCACAAAGATCAGAACCGTACATGCTTTTCTGTGACAAAGATCAAAGTGAACTTTGAGAATTGTATTTCATCTTTTTTCTAGACATATGCTGGGAGAACATAGTCGTCAGTTAACTTCAGACAATAACTTCTAGTTAGTACCTTCACGCAGGACAAGTGCCAAGGAACTTCACAGGAACATCAAGCACCATTTGCACTTCTCAAGAACAGTTAAGAATGGACAATAAATCTGACAGCTAGCGATGCTCACATTTCTCAAACAACAAAAAAAGTGACACCCACTCGCATGGGAAGATACTAGATAGATGACTAAATGCTTAATCAAAAAGAAAAGTTTCAAGGAGCATCCAAAAGGAGGAGAGGTAAAAAAGCAGAGGGGTTTCAGGAAGGAATTCCAGAACTTAGGACATATGAACACAAATACAAATTAGGAGCAAAAATAGGCCCCTTGCGCCTGATCCGCCATTCAATAGAATCTTGGTTGATCAGATTGCGACTTCAACCGCGAATTTCTGCCAACCTCCAATAACCTTTCATCTTTTTGTTAATCAAGAATCTATCTAGTTTGGCCTTAAAAATGTTCTTCTTCCACTGCCTTTTGAGGAACAGAGTTCCAGAGACTCATGATCCTCAGAGAAAACCGCTCTCATCTCTGGCTTAAATTAACAACACCTTATTTTTAAAAAGTGAGCCCTAGCTCTAGATTCTCTGACAAGAGGAAACATCCACCCGGTCAATACACCTCAGGATCTTAAAGGTTTCGAACAAGTTGCCTCTTACTCTAAATTCTAGGAGATACAAACATAACCTCTCCGACCTTTCCTCATAAGCCTTAACCCACCCATTCGTCCAGTAAACCTTCTCTGAATTGCTTCTTATGCATTTACATTTTCCTTAAGTAAGGAAACTAGTACTGTAGAGTCTTCTAGATGTGATCTCACCAATGCCATGTACAACTGAAACATAACCTCCCTACTTTTGTATTCAATTCCGCTCAAAATAAAATAACATTCTAATAGCTTTCCTAATTACTTGCTGTATCTGTATACTAGCTTTTTGTGATTCATGCACTGGGACGCCCAGATGCCTCTGTAGCTTAGAGCTCAGCAATCTCTCACTAGGTAATCAGCTTTTTTTATTCTTCCTGCCAATATTGGACAATTTCACATTTATCCTAATTCCTGTACCAGCTTATCCGAACAGGTGCCAGATTGTGGCGACTAGGGGCTTTTCACAGTAACTACATACTTGTGGCAATAAACGGTTATTATTATTATACTCCATTTGCCAAATTTTGCCCACTCACTTTGTAGCCTCCTCACGCCTTGTTCACAACTTACTTTCCTATCTTTGTGTTGTCAGCAAATTTAGCAACCATATCTGTAGTCCCTTCATCCAAGTCACTTATATAAATTGTAACGGTTGAGGCTCTAGCACTGATGCCTGTGGCACACCACTTGCAACACCCAGTCAACCAGGAAAGGATTCATTTACACCAACTCCTGTTTCCTGTTAGCTTGTCAATCTTCAATCCATGTCAATATGTTACCCCTACACCATGAACTTTTAATTTCTGTTAATAACCTTTGGTACGGCAGCTTTATCAAATGTCTTCAGGAAATCTAATTACAGTACATCCACCGATTCCCCTTTGTCCATAGGACATATGATTCTCTCCCCAACAATGACGGAGTGATTAAAACTGGGGATGCCCAAAAGGCCAGAATCGGTGGAGTGCAGATATCTGACGGTTGTTGGGCTGGAGGAGTTTACAAAGAGACGGAAGGATTTGAAAACAAGAGAATTTTAAAGAGACACTGCTCAACCCTGACTCAAGGTGAGTGCAGGGGTGATGGGTGAACTGGAATTGGTGAGAGTTATATATAGGTGAGTTAAGATATAGGCAGCAGCTTTGGATGACTTCACATTTATGGAGGGTTGAAGCTGGCCAGTAGCATCTTGGAACAGGCAAATCTTGACGTAACAAATTATGTGCTTTCTGATGACATCCCCAGGCACAGCATGTACATGAGAAAAAGGAAGGGTTCAAGGACAGATGATGGGGGCATTGCCCAAGAGAGGGAAGAAATGACATCGCAGGCCATTTTCCGGCTATGATTAAATTGATATGAATAGAACCAGGAGAACATTGTCCAAATTGGTAGGACAACAGTGGAGAGAGGCTGGAGGATGTGTGCTCAATCATGCGAAAGACTGCAGGCAGATTAAAAATAACAAGGTGATAAAAGTCACAGAACAATTATTCGTAACTTTGCTAAGAGCCATTTTAAGACCATGCCAGGGATTTAAACAAGGAATTCGGAGGACGGTGGACATGGATTTAGCAGGCGACAGTATGTTCAAGGACTCGAGAGAGAAAAAGGTTGGAGATGGAGTGGCAGCCTGAAAGGACAGAGAGGTCAACAAGTGGTTTTCTGAAGGGATGATGACTACAGATTTGAAGGAGAGGGGTAAGGTATCCAGGGAGAACAAACCATCAAATAACATGGGGACGAGGAAGGGAGATTGTGTGGCAAACAGTTTAGTGGGAACAGGGTTGAGGCATTTTTTAAAAAACAATCCAATTAAGGGGTAATTTATTATGGCCAATCCACCTACTCTGCACATCATGGAGTTGTGGGAGTGAGACCCACGCAGACAAGGGGGGAATGTGCAAACCCCACAACGACATAGCCCGGGGCTGGGATTGAACCCAGGTCCTCGGTGCTGTGAGGCAGCAGTGCTAACCACTGTGCCACCTTGCCGCCCTTGGGTTGAGGCAGATTAACTAAACCTTAGATTTTCTTCAAAACTTTCCATTTTCTGAAAAGTTAGCACTTGTGATATGGCAGGTGTGTTGAGGCAAAGGGAGGTACTAAGTGCTTAGGAAATACTTTAAGTGCATGATGTGGGCCTGCACTTTTTCACTCTTTATGACCGACAGAGCCAAAGTGTTGCCTGCACTGTCATTTTTTTCAATGCATTTCAAGCCTGTTGCATTTGCAGCGTTTTCCCCCTAATTTATTGATCTTTCTTTTGTATGAATCTCTGACGTGTTTTACATCCTACACTATTCGCACTTCTTATTGTCCCTTTAGATTCTGATTGTTCTTATTCATTTGTCCATTACACCTTCGGAATTGGCCAATATTGGCTCTTATGATCAGGATCCAAACAATTCAACTTTGACATCTTCATATCATAGAATTTACAGTGCAGAAGGAGGCCATTCAGCCCATCGAGTCTGCACCAGCTCTTGGAAAGAGCACCCTACCCAGGGTCAACACCTCCACCCTATCCCCATAACCCAGTAACCCCACCCAACACGAAGGGCAATTTTGGACACTCGGGGCAATTTAGCATGGCCAATCCACCTAACCTGCACATCTTTGGACTGTGGGAGGCACCCGGAGGAAACCCACGCACACACGGGGAGGATGTGCAGACTCCGCACAGACAGTGACTCAATGCAATAACACCATTCCCATTTGCCTTATGCAGCACTCCCATCTTTGCTTTGATCACCACTGATCAGGGTTTCAGCCACCTAGATCCCATACTCAGGAATTCCTTCCTACATTGTCCCTCACTTCTTGCAACATCCCAATAACATCAACAAAGGGAAAATCTGAAAAATCTATAATGAGCAGTAATCTGCTTTGCCACATCATTCCCCAGGTGGTAGAATTTACTCTATATTGTCCTAGCCTAGATCAACTGAGTCACTTTCTGACAGTACTCGGGCTTTTATGTAAAGGTGGTGATCGGAACTCCATAGTTTATGGAAGGTGCAATACAGGAAGATATTACAATAAATGAGTCTAGAGGTAAAATGGGCTGAGGCATGGGGCAGCGCAGTGGCTAGCACTGCTGCATCACAGCACCATGGACCTGGGGTCAATTCCGACCTCAGGTGACTGTGTGGAGTTTGCACATTCTCCCACTGTCTGCGTGGGTTGCCTTCAGACGCTCCGGTTTCCTCCCACAGTCCAAAGATGTACTGGTTAGGTGGACTGGTTATGCTAAATTGCCCCCTAGGGTGGGGTTGCAGGTATAGGGCAGGGGATTGGACCTCGTTGGGGTGGCCTTTCGAAGGATTGGTGCAGACTCAATGGGCCGAATGGCCTCCTCCTGCACTGTAGAGATTCTATGAGGTATGCGTGAAGGCAGCAATGTTACAGGCAAAGGTAGGCAGGCGGTTCTAGTAAGGAGAGGAAATTGGATTATCAGCTCAAACAAACAAACGATTTGGTCAAAAGTACAATTATGTGCTCCTATACTAACGTTTCAAAAATAAAATCCAGTCAGTTTAATTTCACATTCCTATGAATCTTCCTCTGATAAATTGAACCTCATGCTGGTTTTTGTTGCCACTTCCTAAAAATCAATAGAAATTCTATCATTGTTCAGCATTTAACTTCTTACCTCCACACTAGCATAGTCGCACATCGAGCACTTGAATGGCTTCTCATGTGTATGTTTGTAACGGCGATGCCTCACCAGCTCTCCACTCGTTACAAATGCCATGTCACAATCAGGACACTTGTGTGGTTTAGTACCTACAAAGTTTACAAGGATGTTATTAATTTTCAATTCATGTTTTTGTAAATTTGGTGTTGAGTCGCAGTGTCTAGTTTTATACTTCATTAGATTCCAGTTTTAGAGACATTCAAGCTATTAATCATATGGTTTAAATAAAATTACAGTTTCAAAACAATCACCATTTTTCACATCAGAAAATTTACCCCATCTCAACTCATAAATTGATTGACAATTTAAAAATAAGTCTCGTTGGATTTATTGTCAAGTATACCGAGGTACAGTGAAAAGTATTATTCTGCGTACAGTACAGACAGATCGGTCCATAAATGAAAAAAACATGAGACATACAATAGACACACAAGGTAAATACACAGACACAGACATCGGGTGAAGCATACGGAGTGTAGTACTGCTCAGTAGATAAGATGCATGGAGAGATCAGTTCAGTCCATAAGAGGATCATTCAGGAGTCTGGTAACAGCTGGAAGGAAGCTGTTTTTGAATCTGCTAGTGCATATTCTCAGACTTTGTATCTCCTGCCCAATGGAAGAATAACCTGGGTGAGGGGGGTCATTGATTGTTCTGCCCGCTTTCCTAAGGCAGTGGGAGGTGGTTTACGAACTTCAATGCACATTTGCAGTTGCATTTTTCGTGTAATGGAACTTACTGATTTAAATTTGGGACATTTTTTACAGTTTTCTTCCAAATGAAGAGCTATAATTAAACTATGAGTCAACCAATAACTGCAGACATGAATTTACATGACTTTTAGGACTTTGTTGAACAAAAGGAAGTGTTCTGTTGAGTGAGTTTCAAGTCTATTTTTCCTTTACTCCAGGTGGATAGGAACACGAGGACACTAATCTCAGGAAAACCTCAGCACGCTTGCAGCCACCTGCTTCTGTTCTCAAATTATCTTGCTCCCTCCAGAAAATTACCCATGATCCCTGTTATTACCTTCTGTTATTTTCAGAATTGTTAGGACACTATGTCAAAGGCTAATTGTCTGCGATTCACCAATCCTGAGCGCTTATGGACTTGAGCAAGGAAGCAGCACTCTCCTTTAAGTTTGTACTCAAGCATTTATAACACAGGCCTCTCCGCAGTCTGTTCCAGAAAAGAGCCAGAAAGAAGAGCTGAGAAGACTGGTTTTGCATCTCAATGTCACAAAAGGAAATATCACATTCAATATTTCAGCACTCAGAAATACATAAGACTGCCAACATCCAGGGGGGGGGGAAAGAAATGTTATTTCCACTGCGGTAGAGGAAAGGCCCAAACAATTTTCAAGTGTGGGCTTCTCCAGGGAACTGTAGCCAGCAAATGGGCACTCTGCTTTAGTTGGGCATTTTCTTTGACAAAGAAATCAGCCAGTTGTAATGCGCATCCAGGCAGTATTTAATATCTGTATGGGGTGGAAGAATGTGGGAGTGAATGCCTGTTGAGCCAACAGGCCAGTATCAGGCCTGACGATTATGGGGGCCTGGATGGGCACTCCCCTTCTGTGCCTTGCTGCATGAGGTAACACTCTTCCACTGCTTTACATGCAACAGATCATGCTCAGGGATGTTTCTATAAAAAATGTTCATTTTATGTGAATAGATTGTTAGCTTGACTTATAAATCCCCATAGGAAAATTGGCTAGATGCAATGGGTGTTGATAACCCACTCCAATTGGACATGAATATCCTGCTTGATATCAATCTAGTAGAGTTCAGAACTCTACTCGCTGCTCATGAGGTTATCTCGAGTGGTGCGCAAACCCATAACCTTCTGACTCAGGTGCAGGAACACCAAGTTGACAGCCCTGTGCTTCCTGGCCCCACTAGAATCTCTTCAAAAAAATGTATGCTTTCAGAGAGGCCTCTAGTTTCCTCAACACCTGGAGGAAATGGAATCAGCGTGCAACAGTCATGCTCTGACATTTCTCCATGCAAATTGCAAGCAAGATCCTATAACAGGTGTAGCTTTTCCTCAGGTCAGCTCATTATTCAAATGAGAATCATGTAGCTTAAATAGTTGAAAATCTCCTCATTCTTTTATATTTACAATAATTTGAGGCCTGTGGTTACCAGTATGTTGAATGTCCACTGGATTGAAGATCCAGTGCTGTAACAACTGTATTGTATTGAGTGTTTTACCGTCATCTCCTTTGTTGGACCATCGTCGATCCAATTTTCTAATTTCTAGCCATCAGTAAAATAGAATCTGTTAACTGCTAGTGAAAGAGGAGGCTATCCAACGATTGGAAAATAATTTAGTAATACTTCCACCACCCCTGCAAAGTTGGAATTCCAGGCAGGGATTCTACTCAGAATGTCCTGTACAAATGCACCAAGGACACCAAGTTCTAGCTGTGATGGACATAATTTGATTACTTTTCCCATTTGCTAGAATTATGTCATACTATGCAAATAATTACAATCTTTTAATTATGCAAAAACTGCAAGAAAGAAAATTCTGGGATGAGATCTGGGTTGCAAATTTTGTTGGTGAAAATTTTAGGAGGACAGGAATCCTGAAAAAACTGTATGAAAAAAGTATGTTTGAATTTTATTTTTAATTTTTGGTTGTCAAGTAATTAGGAAAGCTAATAGAATGTTATAGTTTATGGGACGGGAATTGAATATAAAAGTCAGGCAGTTATGTTTCAGTTGTATAGGACACTGGTGAGACCACATCTGGAGTACAGTATTGGTCGTCTTATTTAAGGATGTATGTAAATGTGTTGGAAGCAGATCGGAGAAGGTTTACTGGACTAATACCAGGAACGGGCAGGTTGTTGTATGAGGAAAGGTTGGACAGGCTAGGCTTGTATTCACTGGAGTTAGGAGGAGCAAGAGGCAGGACATTTAGAAAAGCTTAATACAATCAGGCAATCAATATTGTTTGACACATTTCAAGAGTCCTTTGAGAATGACAGGCAGGGTGGATTCAGGGGTGTCAGTAGATATAGTGTATTTTGATTTGAAAAGGCATTTAATAAGATGTTACATAAAAGGTTGCTGGGAGTGATATAGCAGCACAAATAAAAGATTAGCTAACCAATAGAAAAGAGAGTCAGGATAAATGGATCATTTTCAGATTGGGAAACTGCAATTGGTGCTGTGCCACAGGGATCAGTGCTGGGGCATTAATTGTTCAAGACTTGGGTACGGCTACAGACTGCTTTGTAGTCAAATTACAAAGATAGGTAGAAAAGCAAGTTGTGAGGAGGATATGAATCTGCAACGGGATACAGATATGTTAAATGGGTGGGCAAAAAATGGAAGATGAATATAATGTGGGAAAATTAGGGTTACTGGCATGAATAGAAAAGTAGATTATTTAAATGGACAGAGATTTAACATGTTGAGTACAGAGGGAGTTGGGTGTCATTGTACATGAATCAAAAGTTATTATGCAGATACGCCAAATAACCAACAAGGCAAATGGAATGTTTGCCTTTATTGCAAGGGGGATGGAGTATAAAAGTAGGGAAGCCTTGTAACAATTGTTCAGGGCATTGGTTAGACCACACCTAGAATACTATCTAGAGGAAGCAGTTCAGAGACTTTTCACTCGGGTGATATCTGGGATGAAGGAGTTGTCATATAAGGAAACATTGAGCAATTTGGGCCTCTAGTCACTGGGGTTTAGAGGAATGAGAGGTGATCTTATTGTAACATATCAGTTCTGAAGAGCTTTACAGAGTAGATGCTGAAAGGATGTCTCCTCTCGTGGGGGGAGGGCACAGTTTAGAAATTGGAGTTGCAGCCATAATCAGATCAGGTATGATCTTATTGGCCTACATCTGTTCCGACCTCTTAGGATCACAAACCAAAAGTGACTGAAGCATGTTGAGATGATTCTGGGTCATGGAAAAGCACCACAGAAATGCAGAAACAGAATGAAAAGTGAACAATTGAAACGTGACACAATCTACATTAAAATTTAAAATGTTGGCACTTCCATTTGACAACTTCCAACTATCCCAATCTGAGGAGTGCTCTACTGTCAATATTCATGAGTATTCCTCATGTCTGTCATCACTGAGTTGTTACAATAAGCCTCCAACCAGTAGGTGGTGCTGTCAGCACCTATTTGTCTCAACAACTTCTAATTGAATTTTTTTTTTTTTTTTTTTTTTTTTTTTAAGAGTACCCAATTCATTATTCCCAATTAAGGGGCAATTTAGCGTGGCCAATCCACCTATCCTGCACATCTTTGGGTTGTGGGGGCGAAACCCACGCAAACACGGGGAGAATGTGCAAACTCCACACAGACAGTGACCCACTGCGCCACCGTGCTGCCCTGTCTCAACAACTTAGGCGATCTCCTCTGTCCTGCTGCAGTCTCCTTTTGACTCGATGCAGATTCCTAATTTCTATAACCATTTTTTGTAATTATGTCTTATTTTGAACTACTTTATTTACACATCACCACACTGAATCTAATTTTCATTCCTTCTGCTAGGCAGATATGTAGCAATGGCAAAACTTATTTCCCTCTTTTTCCCACATGATCGGGCCACCACAATTTGGTGAAACATTTCATATATTAAATACAGCAAGCCCAGAAAATTGGGGTTCTATGACGTACATAGCATGCAAATGCAATTACAGGGCTTCCCTTGGGCAGAATGTGCATTGCCCAAACTTAGCATAACTATGTCGAATGGCCACTTCAAAAGTGGAATTAGCAAGTGATTTTAATGGAGCTGGGAGAGATGATGGCGTAGAGG
Organism: Scyliorhinus torazame; assembly: GCF_047496885.1. Lineage (NCBI taxonomy): Eukaryota > Metazoa > Chordata > Chondrichthyes > Carcharhiniformes > Scyliorhinidae > Scyliorhinus > Scyliorhinus torazame. Next base: position 83,150,579 of record NC_092716.1, on the reverse strand, counting down.
TAATGTCATTGGACTAATAGTCCAGAGACCTGGGTAATGTTCTGAAGACCCAAGTTTAAATGCCACCAAGGCAGATGGTGAAATTTGAATTCAACAGAAACATCTGGAATTAAATGTTTACTGATGACCATGAAACCATTGCAGATTGTTGTACAAATCTATCTGCTTCCTAAAGTAGCCCAACCAGCGAAACCCACATCTCTGGAATTAATTTAAAATAATAAGTTATTAGTGTCACAAGTAGGCTTATATTAACACTGCAATGAAGTTACTGTGAAAATCCCCTAGCCACCACACTCCAGCGACTGTTCGGGTGTACTTGAGGGAGAATTCAGAATGTCCGATTCACTTAACAAGCACTTTTTCGGGACTTGTGGGAAGAAACCGGAGCACCCGGAGGAAACCCACGCAGACAAGGGAACAACTTGCAGACACCTCATAGACAATGACCCAAGCCGGGAATCGAACCCAGGTCCACGGCGCTGTGAAAAAACAGTGCTACTGTGCCACCCATAAACTCATAGGCACACTTTCTAGCTCGACAGAATTGTTTATTTAAAAAAAAAAATTTAGAGTACCCAATTAATTTATTCTAATTAAGGGGCAATTTAACATGGCCAATCCACCTAGCCTGCACATCTTTGGGTTGTGGGGGCGAAACCCACGCAAACACGGGGAGAATGTGCAAACTCCACATGGACAGCGACCAAGAGCCGGGATCGAACCTGGGACCTCGACGCTGCGAGGCTAACGCACTGCGCCACCGTGCTGCCCTAGCTCGACAGAAATAACTTTGTTCATTGGGTCTTTCCATCACAACCAAGAAAACTCTTGTCAGCTTGGTTCTGAGAGGATCCCCTATCTACACTCAGTTTGGGAATCTCATTCATATGTTAATAATGTCCAACCACAAGAACAGGTTCTTGCTGGTGTCATCAGGCAGGTAGCAGGTGTAGTCTGAAAACTCAAATGGTGTTTCCATTTCTGCCTGTGCATGAAAAATGTACAAATGATGGTTAATAGGAAATAAAATTAGTTTTGAATGGAACATGTTTCTGTGGCAAGAATAACATGTAATCTTTGCAGCTACTGGACCAAGATAAATCTGCCAATCACTTAATCTTTTTATAATTTTGTGGGAAATCTTAAAATATTGCATTCAGAACACAAACAGTATTTTGACATTTTAAACATCCTGACATACCAAATTTTCAATTAAAGCAGATGCTTTTGTTACCTGTGTGTGTGTTGAGATGGTTTCTCAGAAGCGTAACTGTTCGAAAAGCTCTCCCACAAAGGTGACACTTATGCGGTCGCTCATCAGTGTGGCTTTTCATGTGCCGGTCTAGGTTAGAACGTCGGGGACAAGTATAGCTGCACAATTCACATTGGAATGTTTTCTTTACTCCTAAAATGAAATCAAACATGGTAATTGAAAAACTAATTTTGGTACAAGCATTGTCGTGATCCCCAGAAAATTGGTACACAGATACAAGATACTGTCCATGTTTTTCCCGACCCCCCCGAACCCTCAATCTACTATTAAAGATGGAGCTTAGAAATGGAATCAGTTCTAACTTGCTGTGTACACACAGATACCGTGCCCTCTCATTCTCCTGTTTGCTCTTATTTAGGAAAGAATTTGCTCCTATTTAGAAAAGAAATTGCCAGTTACTACCCCAAAAACCTGCTAAAATTGGAGCACAGCATATGAACATATACAATTATGAAGGGAATATAGGATAGAAGCAGGGAGGTTGTTTCCACTGGCAGGTGAAACTAGACCTAGTGGGCGTAGCCTCAAAGATGGAGCAGATTTAGGACTGAGTTGAGGAGGAGCTTCTTCACCCAAAGGGTCATGAATGCGTGGAATTCCTTGCCCAGTGAAACAATTGTTGCTACCTCGTTAAATGTTTTTAAGGCAAAACGAGATGGATTTTTGAACAGTAAAGGAATAAAAGGTTACAGTTGAGTCCACAAAAAGATCAGCCATGATCTTATTGAATGGCGGAGCAAGCTCGAGGGGCCAGATAATTTGTTCTTATGAATCCACACCAAGTTTAAAGCTATACTTTATATTTGAAATATCATAAAATCACTACAGTGCAGAAGGGGGATATTCGGCTCATCGGTTCTACACTGTTCCCTAGAAAGAGCACCCCACCTAGGCCACCACCCTATCCCTGTAACCCCACCTAACCTTTGGATACTACACAGCAATTTAGCGTGGCCAATTTGCCTAACCGGCACATCTTTAGACTGTGGGAGGAAACCGGAGCACCTGGCGGAAATCCACGCAGATGAGAAAGTGCCAACTCCACAGAGACGGTCATCCCAGTCTGAAATTGAACCCGGGTCCCTAAAGCTGTGAGGCAAGTGTTATTCAGTGCCACTCAACTCCATGACCAGGGTTAGCAGGGTCAAACCCGAAATATTAATTTGTAAATTACTCATAAATTAGGCCACTGTATAAAGAATTATGGGTATCGGATTAAATATAATAAATAGAAAATGAATAAACTGAGGTTCCAAATTGAGGCGAGAGAAAATGCTACTTCAGTTAAGTGGTTTGCCAATGAAAAATGAAGTAGGAACTTCTTTATGGGAAGTTATTTTATTAAAAATAATGTAACTGGGGTGGCACAGTGGTTAGCACTGCTGCCTCATGGCGCCGAGGCCCTGGATCGATCCTGACCCCGGGTTACTGTCCGTGTGGAGTTTGCACATTCCCACAGTGTCAGTGTGGTTCACCCCCACAACTCAAAAAGATGTGCAGGGTAGGTGAATTGGGCATGCTAAATCGCCCCTTAATTGGAAAAGAATTGGGTACTCTAAAAAAAAAAATGTTTTACATTTTTATTAATATAAACGTCAGTGGTGAATCATACCTTAAAAGGACTCCTTCAACTACCAGATGCCTGTTCCAGCATGGCAATAGAAATTAACTTCAGCCTAGTAATCCAAATTAATCTCAGAAGCATCAACCACGTTAACCTTGTCTCAATCTAGCACTATCATTATACATCTCTAGTCTAGTCATCAATCTCAGGTAATTTCTATTTTCAGCACAACAATCTCATGGCTAAAAGTGGCAGTGGATAAGACCAAACAAACTGTACATGTGGCTCAAACTTGTGACAACGGTTAACAAGGTTGTGACATCAATTTGGAATTGTATTTCCTCAACAAGTAGGACACAACATTTTTAATTGCACACTGAATTTACACACAACTGTATATTTCCCTACCGCACAATGGAACTGAATGCAAAAAGACATTTGCAAAAGCAAAGATTAATAACGCTCTCTCACAGGAAAATAAGTCACCAGGAAACAAGACTGAAAATTCCACTGTGATCCATTCTCCTCTCAAATTATCAATATGGTTCCGTGTGCACTGACAATTATCTACAAAAACATGCAGAACACAATTTGCAGTTCTCTCCATCAAAATAGCTAACAGTTTAAAAGAGTTGAATCGATTATTTATTACTAGTGCCATTAACAAATGCTTGAACAAGTCAGCTGTTATGCTGTCAGAGTTAAGATAATGCCTGTGCACAATCAGTGGACAGAGGAACATTATGTGCTCATCTATTATTGCCAGTAGTAATTTCCATCATTAAGATTCTGATCTCCGTTGCATTGCTATGGGGAGGCAAAGTTGCCAGAAGCATCACCTTTCGGTTGCTCTTATCCTCATTACAGTTCGGAGAGCAATTCACCTACCAATCTGATGGCATAGCCCAAAGGCCACAAAAAAAAAATCCCAGCCCTGCCTGTTTCAGATCTACCCTTCATCAAAAGAAAATCTGAATTATGAATACAACCGTTCAGTTATAAATTAACAAAATATTTGGGCTAGTTAAAACGTGTGCGTGTAATAACACTAATGCTATTACATCCTTGTGCAATTCATTCTGCTAGAACTGCAGTGGTTTGAATTTGAAAACCAAATTTGAGCACACACCTGTCGATAACAGTTGTTTTTTTTTTAAATTTAAATTTAGAGTACCCAATTCATTTTTCCCCCCCAAGGGACAACTTAGCGTGGTCAATCCACCTACCCTACACATCTTTGGGTTATGGGGGAGAGACCTACTCAGACAAGGAGAGAATGTGCAAACTCTACACAGACAGTGACCCAAGGCCTTATCGAACCCGGGTCCTCAGCGACGTGAGACAGCAGTGATAACCACTGTGCCACCATGCCGCCCCTAATACACTTGTTTTTTGGTATGATTTTTTATTTTAAAAACAGAGCATGCTGGGCCAGCTAAGTCATGCCATCACATTTCCAACAGATATGGGGAATACAGTAGATTTCTCATAGCCTTTTCTCCATCCATCAATACAAATGAAAAGTACTATTACAGGGTTAGGCTTTTCCCAGTTTTATCAATTGGCACAAGGACTGTTAACAAGCAAGGTCATGTATTTATGCAAGGTTGTTTTCTCCGAAACAATTAGTTGATGACCCACCAGTTTTGTCATATTCTTTTTTTAAATAAATTTAGAGTACACAATTTATTTTTTCCCCCGCCAATTAAGAGGCAATTTAGCACGGCCAATCCACCTATACCCTGCACATCTTTGGGTTGTGGGGGTGCAAACTCTACAGACATCGACCCGGGGCCGGGATCGAACCCGGGTCCTCGGCGCTGTGAGGCAGCAAAAGGTAACCACTGTGCCATCTGATTTGTCATATTTGGATTCCCAATTCTGAACTGTCCATCCCGGTCAGAAGAGTTTAATTATATGAGACACGTAACAATTCATATGCTTTTGAATAATCTTATCACTACATTCAACTGAAATTATGGTGCGCTTCTTCTAAATTTCAGGCTGATAAGGTCGGGGGTGTTGGAAAAACTAGGATTATGAAATAGAAAATATAAAGCTTACTTGGAGGAAAGATGATTTACATAAAGGTTACTATTTAAATGCAAGATTCACAGCACAACTTAAGCATAGTGTAGTTTTAAACATTATATGCCACTATGCAGACCCTGCTGTGTCATATCCACTAATCTCACCAAGACAATGTTGTAACAATTCACCTGATTGAAAGAAAGATGAACGTTTATTTATTGCATCATCATGCCTCTCAAACATTCCACATATACCTGGTAATACATTATTTTGAAGCAAAGTGATGGTTACATAACCAAACAAGCATGCCCCTCCCTCCAAAAAAAATTCTGATTCTTCCATAGCCACTTTACCCAACTTGGTAACTGAAAATAGTTAGCTATAATGTAGAATTTTATTCTAAAGCTTTACAGTTAAGGAAGATGCAGCATATAGTTTAAAGTTCAGTTTAGCAACTGGCATGTGTCAGTGATGACCAAGTCAAGACTGGTCTCCAATGTGATGGTCAAGTAGCCAGGTTCACATAACATTGGTCATATAGCAACAGCGGTCACTGTATATGGAACTGTGTCAAAACATGAATTACTGCTTTCACAGGAAAATAAGATGTTGCTGAGACAGGGAGAAACAGAGAGGGAGAAGAGGATCCCATTCACCATCCAGTGACCTAGTTATATAAAGAACATGACTAAAAAAATAAACATTATAGCGTTGTTCATTTTAAGCACCATCTGGACTTTGCCATCGAGGAGTTGTATTTTATATTAAGTTACATTATGTTTTGAGTGAAACATTGCAATGTACTATACCTTTCTTTTTAATCTTCATTGGTTTTGGAGGCTTCATGGTACCAACCGCCTTCTCTACGTTAACCTCTGAAAGTAAACCTTCCTGTTGCTCCTCTTCAAAATCATATACAGACAAGTCAACATCTTTGGAATCATCCACTTTGTAGCGCAGCTTGTTCTTTTTCTTTTTGATTTTTTTGATAGGTGGCTGATAATCAGGATCTTTCTGCCAAGCGGCCGAAGCATCCTCATCCTCCCGCATTTCTATTGCCCCATCTTCTACCGTCTCCACCTCACCATTTGCACCTACTTTCACAACCTGAAACCCTTCAGGTAGGGGAAGGGTGTGACAGATTACAGGATCCCCTTCCTGAAGTTCATCTTTGGGAGCTTCATTCTCATAGTTTCCTTGCAGCTCATCAATACTGCTTTGGGCTACCTGCACTAGCTGCAGTTCACCAAGGTTTATTGGCTGCTCCTCCATATTCACCACCTGCAGCGTGATAATCTGTGTATCGTCTACAGTGTCTGAATCGTGAGCTGCACCCTCTATTGGTTGCTTCATTTGTAGTAGTGTAGGGTCCAATGGTTGCATCATTACCACTTGCAAGTTGCTATTCATATCTTGTGCTGCTACCTCAGCACCATCCGATTCTTTCTGCTGCCCATCTGCATCTTCTGGTTGCCCACCTTCGCGTCGTCTTTGATAGGTTTTGTGCTCTTTGACCTTCGTAAACATTTCCGACTCCTCCACAGCCACATTATCCGACTCGGTCGCCATGGCAACTGAAATTTAAGCAGCAAAACAGTCAACTATAATGCAGATTTAAAAATCAGGATCACATTAGTCATAACCAGATATATTTTCACACTGGGTGCCACCAAGGTGTCAGCAAATAGAAGTTCCCTAACTGCTTTTCAATTCATTCAATAAAACTGCATTAAAGAAAAGGCCTGCAACCACTCAACATTCCTGGATGTTTATATAATTTGATATTATGGATAGTACTTCTAATCATTAGCAAACTCAATAGTGGTAATATACAGTGCTTGTAACAGGTGTACTACCTTTTCCCTTTAAAAGGAAGACAGGCAAGAGAACTGTGTGACAGGGAGAAATTAGATGTTTGGCAAGTTGTTATCTTAACAGGAACTATAACTGACAAGAAAATAGAAAAGGAGGGAGAAAAGAAGAAATGGGACAATTTTGTTTTAAATCAATAACTAATGAGTAACCATTTTTTAAACTAAATCCCAGATTAACAAAAATCTATACAATGGATTAGACATAAAAGCTGGGATTTACAAACATTGCAACTGATAGTTTATAATTTGTTCTTAGGCATTAATATTCTATTATAGAATGAGACAATATAGGTAGTGGCCAGTCAGCCACTATACCCATGATGGCTCTTTGGTAGAGCTATCCCATTAGTACCCACTCCCCCATAGCCGTGTAATGTATTTACCCATTCCAATTGAATCTACGACCACCATCCTTCAGGGCATTCCAAATCACAACAGCTCAGGCAAAAACTTGATTCATCATGTAATCACCTAGTCTTTTGTCAATCATTTTAAATTTGGGTTTGCAGGCTACTAACCTTTCTGCTACTGGAAACAATTTCTTCTCCTCCCCAACTATACTTTATTCATAAAATGTATTAAAAACGGCAAAATAAATCAGTTTATTCCAATATTGTTACTCACCGCGATTAGTCAATAATTACAATGTTCATTACATGTCAAACATGCCGCCCCTCAATGCATATAGTCGAAAGGACTCAGGCCGCGGTCTTTCCCGATTGCACTTTTGTGGCACCTGCCCCAAATCTTTGTGCATTCCTTAGTGTTCAATTCGAAACCTTGGAAAATATGTATCCTTATTTACTCTGATTACTTACTTCATGATTTTGAACAGTTCTATCAAATCTCCTTTTAACTTTCTCTGTGATAAGAACTACTGCAATTTTGTCAGTCTGCCTACATTCACCTTTCGAGTAAATTTCTTTTGCACTTCTCCAAGTGCCTTGGAACCCTTCCTAAGGTGTAGTGCCCAGAACTGAACACTCCAGCAGGGGCTTCATTACTGTTTTATAACAGGTTAGCTTAACTTCTTTGCTATTGCCCTCTGCAGCTATTGATGAAGCCAAGGATCTCATGCTTTAAAAAAAAAAAGCATCCATCTCAACTTATCCTAACACCGTCAAATATTTGTGTACATAAAGCACAAGGTTTTTGTTCCTGCACCCCCATTAATTTCACATTGCTTCTCCACAATTTTCCTCCCAAAATATTTGAAGCAAATTGAACATATGCGGTTAACAGATCCGTGCTAACTTTCATTCACCAGCACAAAATTTTATAAATGCTAATTAATTTTGTCCCGAGTTATTGCCCATCTAGTTTCTCACTGACTTTAGGCTGATTAGCCTGTAGTTACGTTTAGCCCACTGTCATTTTTAAAAGACAAGGTTGTTACATCTGCAATCAACCAATCTTCTGGCACCACCTTTATATCGGAGAATTGGAAGATTGTGGCTAGAGCCGTAGAACTTTGCATGCACCCCCCATCCAGACCAGATAACTTTTTCTACTTGGAAGATTGCAAACAAGTACAAATCTATCTAACTTTATTCTATCCAATGTCACTACTGCTTCCTCCACAGCATCCTCTGGCGGCATGGAAGCAGTGGTTAGCACTGTTGCTACACAGTGCCAGGGACATGGGTTTGATTCCCGGCTTGAGTCACCGTCTGTGCGGACGGTGTTCCCGTTCTCCCAGTGTCTGCGTCGGTTTCCTCCGGGTGTCCCGAAAGACGTGCTGGTTAGTGATTTGGACATTCTGAATCGCCGTGTACTCGAATAGGCGCTGGAGTGACAACTAGGGGATTTTCACAGTAATGTCATTGCAGTGTCAATGTAAGTATACTTGTGACACTCGTATCTGAAATGAAGTCAGTTGTAAAATGCTCATTTATACCTCAGTCATGCTCTATGGTCACAAGAAGATCTTGTTTATGTTCCGTAATCAGCCCCTCTATCTTTTTACTGTGTTTATAAAAAGATTTCGGGTTCCCATTCAAGCTAGTCACAAATTGATTCTATTGCTCTCAGCCCCACTCACTGCCTTCATTAGCTCTCTGTACTTTCTATACTCACCTTAGTTATTTTAAGCCTAACATCTCCTTTCTCAGTCTCATAACTCCACATCTGTCAAGTGATCCAGGGAGCTTTAGCCTTTAGCTTTGGAAGCTCTTCCTTTCCCCCTCATGGCAATATATCCACTCTGTTTGAGCCACTTCCTCTTTGAAGGCATCTCGTTATTTAATTATTGTTTTGCTTACCAATTTTAGATAGCAGTCCATCTGGGCAGATCACTTTTAAAACTTGTTGAAGTCCCCCCACTCTAGTGAACAGCATATCCATTTTCTCCTCATAGTTCATCTTTCTAACAGATCGGCCTAATTTTTCTCCTCTGCTGTTATGAAATGGTTATGTGCTTTTTAAGTTGCAAACAAAATGACATACAATGCTGCAGGTGCAGCTACAAAACTGTGTTTCAAGACACCTTCTGGGATTTGACCTAACTCCCTGTTCACTTTGTTTATTTCAGCCTAACTATGCTTTTGCACGCTTGGTGACAACTCAGCCAGTCCCTAGATCTCTCACGATTTCTCTTTTGGAAAGTTCTATCCCAACCAGGAACCTATTCTCCCCCAATAAAAAAAAATTACTTTGAATGTGTAAATATTGGAATTAATTTGTCACCAATTAACTCAAGCACAAATAGAAACAGAAACAGGCCATTCGGCCCCTCAAGCTTGCTCTGCCATTCACAATGATCATGGCTTATCCTGCATCTCAACTCCACACTCCTGCTCTCTCCATTTACCCCTTTTCTGTCTAGAAATGATTTCCTTACTATACTTCTTGTGACAATTTCCACAGCCTTCTGTGGTAGAGAATTCCACCGATCTGAGTCTATTTGTAAAATCTAAAATCCTGTTAACCATCATTCCCTAACTTACTCATTTCTTTTTAAGCTTCGTGCCAGTATAAAATTCATCACTCTGCACTCAACCTGCATTTAAACAGCAGTTGGGTATTCAGTTCTTGCCCTAACAATACAGGTGATCATTCAGGTCTTTCACCCACATTCAGTTAGCTCTCAACTGCAAACCTAGTTTCAGCCAACCATATCCCAACCAAGAATGTATTGAGGCGAATTCAGTTACCTGTCCATTCTAGGTCACTATATCACTTTTTAGGAACAAAATCGCAAAATGTGCACTCAGCTACCCTGGAGGTTCAAGGATGCCTTAATGACTAGTCAGCAATTCTACTGTAACTTGCTGTACCATATCCCACCAACTGTACTTCACTTACAAAAAGCCATTATTCTGTCATGACGTTAACTTTCCACAAGCAAAAGGTAACAGAATAAGACAGAGTGGCAGATCTAATTAGCACACTGCTCTTACACCTCTACAACCAGGGTTGAAACCCAACCTGGATCGCACTCGTTAGTTCTTTGTGAAATAGGTTCATGTGAATCTTATGAAGAGAATCAACTACTCATCATTTGAACAAATTGGCAATATTCAATCAAAAATGAACAACGGGGAAAATATACAAGCGTGTAGTACAAAAAAGTTCACCCGATATTGGGCAGCACGGCAGCATAGTGGTTAGCACAGTTGCTTCCCAGCTTCAGGGTCTCGGGTTCGATTCCCAGCTTGGATCACTGTCTGTGCGGAGTCTGCACGTTCTCCCAGTGCCTGCGTGGGTTTCCTCCGGGTGCTCTGGTTTCCTCCCACAGTCCAAAGATGAGCAGGTTAGGTGGGTTGGCTATGATAAATTGTCCTTAAGTGTCCAAAAAGGTTAAGTGGCATTTACTGGGATAGAGTAGATACGTAGGCTTGAGTAGGGTGCTCTCTGTAAGGACCGGTACAGACTCACTGGACCGAATGGCCTACTTCTGCACTGTAAATTCTATGATACTACGAAGACAATTTTTTGGTATTGCAAAATAAAACTTGCATCATATCTGGCCTGGATTCTGTGACCAATAAGAAAGGATGTTCCATTCCTTAGCATCAATACGTTTCACTTTAATGAGCACATAAGTCACTTCATATAGGCATCCTCCTGTGAATACAGATAGTAGTCTCAGCATAACCTGTTCCCATGCACGTGTGTGTGAATATAGCTTTACAATAATGCCCAGGTATCCATTATTTAAGATCAAATATTTTTCTTTAAACTTCAAGAATCGTGAAATCGGAGAACCTATGTTAACTGTGGCTTTCAGATGACAAAAAGCTTGTCCTAATTTTGTGTTTAATCTTTATTATTATTGTCACAAGCAGGCTTACATTAACACTGCAATGAAGTTACTGTGAAAATCTCCTGGTCGCCACACCCAGGAGCCTGTTCGAGTACAGAGGGATAATTCAGAATGTCCAATTCACCTAACAGCACGTCTTTCAGGACTTTAGGTAGTTACATCAGATGTACAACAGGATTATCATTAAACCAGTGCCTTCAGCTGATGTGGAAGGAGATTTGGAGTACTCTCAATTCTCTCAAAGTTCAAATAAAAAAAGCATATAAATTCTTCAAAGTTTAAAAATAGTTACATAATTTCCTCAAACCCATTCCAAAATACATAAAGTAAAATGTTATATTAAACCTGCAGGTAGTGCTATCTGTGATCAGGTCACACTGAACTAATAGATGGACACATTAGCTCACTTATATCGTCCACAAACATGAGGGGTATTACAATATAGTTGCAAAAATTACATTTTGCCCATTTCCATTTGACAGTCAAACTGCATTTTAGTTTTACAAAGATCAAATCAAGATCCATGTTCAGCCACTCCAAAATAACGATCCATCTTCTCTCAAGGCAGGGCTGTGCACAAGTACAAGCTGCTAAAAAAAATAAAGTCCGCATATCCTACCAGTACTCACCACTATAACATTTCCCAAAGGGGGTGGAATATCCACTGGAGACATCAAAAAAGCAACCTTAAGGAGTCACAAAAGTTCGTTGACAGCACAACAGTGGCTGTTGTTTTACTCTCAAATTCAGTGGCATCTTTCTGACTGAGAAATGCAGACCAGTTTGGTCCTTTTCTTAAAACCATGATTTTTACTGCAGTGCAATCTCAAAAATGCGATCTGGCGAGGCCGTTTGCATGTGTATTACTTGAAAACAAGTAATGGAAGCTTCAGATAATTTTATAACAACAGTTATGTCCTCCAGAGTCGGCCGCAATAAAATGTGTAACGATTTCCACACGATGACAGTTGTGGAATTTTTAATCAAATCAAGATATCTACAAACCTTTAACATTTTAAAAAAACCGATGCGATTGGGTTGGATTACAGCAAATTTGCTTAGGTTAGGTTTAATACCGAAGCGACAGTCAGGCCACATTCTACTTGCTACTTCCTTTTCAAAGACACTTGACAGATTGCATTTGCAAGTAATGGAGTCGCTTGTCTGGTCTGATTCATTTTAAAACTCTAAAGTTTTGTGGAAGGGAGTTAGTTGAGAAGGGCGGGGAGGAAAGGAGTGAAAAGGGAGAAAAACAAATCCTGCGGCCGAATGGGTTGCCACTGCCTGCTGGATTAAGAATGCAAAGCTTCATTAAAAATGTGTCCGGGTTGCTTAAAATGGCGACGGGATGGGGAGGGCGAGTGAAATATCTTTCCATCCCTCCACCCATGCCATCTCCCGTTAGAAATAACTCGCCACTTTGCCCTGCCGACTGCGATCAGCCCGGTTATAGAGGGAGCTCTTTGCAATTTGCTGCCACCGAGCGGGCCCTTGTGATAGACGGGCGAGAGGGAGACACAGGGGGAAGACGCTGCTCGCAGCGGCTGCAGCCGGGGAGCCGAGCCGCGAACAAAGAGGAAAGGCCCGGCCTCGCCTCCCGCACGCCAGGAACCAGCCCCGGGGAGCAAAGAGCCGCCGGGCCGCCCTTCCCCCGGCGGGCTCCCGGGCGGCGAGGTGAATCTTGTTTTTTGGGGCCGGTCGTTTAAAGGCTTTCTTTAGCTGCGGGAGTGGAAGTTTTTTTTTCCCCGAGTATTTTTTTTCCTCTGTCTGAATATAACGATAGAGGGAGACAAACACACCCAGCGCCGACAAGCCCCATCGTGACACCTAGAGGCGGCACAAAGGACCTGCATTTGGCCCCTCTAACCGCTCTCACTTACATTTTCACCGTCTTTTCTTGCAGGAAAAGTCCCTTTCGGTGTCTCCCGATGCCCGCGTGAGGTGCCCGGCTGCCCGAAACACCCTGAAAGCGCGGGGCCAATCTGTTAAAACGTTCCCATTAGAGCAGGGAAGAGAAAATGGCGGCGCCCGCTCTCACTGCGCATGCTCGGCAGCGCCACAACTGTGGGGACGTGCGCGGGGCACTGTGGGTAGAGGGCAGAAAACGCGCGAACTTCTTGTTTCAAAAAGAAACGGTTTAAACGGTCGCCAACGGAAAAGAGGGCATGAAGGCCGCGGCAAGAGCCCACCCGGACATGACGTCCGCAGGACAACATGGTGCCTCCTTCGGCATGATTCAGCAATTACAAGGCCGCGGATTCTCTCTGGAACCTGATGCTGTCATGTGTAACTTATTTTAATGTACTGGTGAAACAGATCGCAATTCTGAAATTAAAGTCAACATAACAACTGCTGGAGTTACAAATAAAAGGTCAATCAACATCTGGAAAGAGATGAGGATCATCCTTGGACAGAGGTTCTTGAGGAGTCTTTTATGCCAAAACATTTGAGATGCCAAACCTGGCTGGATATTTTCCTGGCGATTTCATCACTGTGGCTGCAACTGCCCCCCATATATCCTTGTCAACAAAATATTTTATCACCAACTCCAATATTCTAATTAATAAAAATGTATTCCAATTCGGTCTAGAAGTTTGCAGATGATACGACTGGTGGGTCGTATCTCAAACAACGACGAATCAGACTACAGAAGGGAGATAGACCACGTGGTTGCACGGTTTACTGGAAATAACCTCTCTCTAAATGTCGGCAAGACCAAGGAACTGATCATCAACTTCAGGAAGCGTAGCACGATCCCTGTCTACATCAATGGCTCCGAAGTGCAGTTGGTCGATAGCTTTTAAGTTCCAAGGGGATCACCACCATCAACAGTCTGTCCTGGTCCACTCACGTTGATACAACAATCAAGAAATCCCAACAACGTCTCTACTTCCTTGGGTTTGGATTTTGTTTATTGTCACATGTACTGAGGTACAGTGAAACATATTTTTCTGCGAGCAGCTCAAACCGATCATTTAGTACATGAAAAGAAAATACATAATAGGGCAACACAAGGTACACAATGTAAATATATAGACATCAGGTGAAGCATACAGGAGTGTAGTATTAATCAGGTCAGTCCATAAGAGGGTCGTTTAGGAGACTGGTAACAGCGGGGAGGAAGCTATTTTTGAATCCGTTTGTGTGTGTTCTCAGACTTTTCCTGCCCGATGGAAGAAGTTAGAAGAGTGAGTAAGCAGGGTGGGAGGGGTCTTTGATTATGCTGCCCGCTTTCCCAAGGCAGTGGGTTTGTGTAATGGACTGAGCTGTGTTCACGACTTTCTGGAGTTTCTTGTGGTCTTGGGCCGAGCAGCTGCCATACCAGGCTTTGATGCAGCCAGATAAGATGCTTTCTATGGTACATCTGTAAAAGTTGGTAAGAGTTAGTGTGGACATGCCAAATTTCCTTAGTTTCTTGAGGAAGTAAAGGGACTGTTGTGCTTTCTTGGTGGTAGCGTCGACGTGGGTGGACCAGGACAGATTTTTGGTGATGTGTACACCTGGGAATTTGAAACTGCTAACCATCTCCACCTCGGCCCCGTTGATGCTGACAGGGATGTGAACAGTACTTTGCTTCCTGAAGTCAATGACGAGCTCTTTAGTTTTGCTGGCATTGAGGGATAGATTGTTGTCATTACACCACTCCACTAGGTTCTCTATCTCCCTCCTGTATTCTGACTCGTCGTTGTTTGAGATCCAACCCACTATGGTTGTGTCGCCAGCAAACGTGTAGATGGAGTTGGAACAACATTTTGCCAGACAGTCGTGTGTGTATAGGGTGTATAGCAGGGGGCTAGGTGCGCAACCTTGCGGGGCCCCGGTATTGAGGACTATCGTGGAGGAGGTGTTGTTGTTTATTCTTACTGAGTATGGCCTGTGGGTCAGAAAGTCGAGGATCCAGTTGAAGAGTGAGGAGCCAAGTCCTACGTTTTGGAGCTTTGATATGAGCTTGGCTGGGATTTTGGTGTTGAAGGTGGAGCTGTAGTCAATAAAGAGGAGTCTGATGTAGGAGTCCTTATTGTCGAGATGCTCCAGGGATGAGTGTAGGGACAGGGAGTTGCTGTCTGCTGTGGACCAGTTGTGGGTTGGATCTCAAACAACGACGGGTCAGAATAAAGGAGGGAGATAGAGAACCTAGCGGAATGGTGTAATGACAACAATCTATCCCTCAATGCCAGCAAAACTAAAGAGCTCATCATTGACGTCAGGAAGCAAAGTACTGTTCACATCCCTGTCTGCTGTGGACCGGTTGTGATGGTATGCGAATTGCAGTGGATCTAGGCAACCTGGGAGTATGTAGCTGATGTGCTTCATGACCAACCTCTCGAATCACTTCATTACGATTGATTTTGGGCACCTGACAGTAGTCATTGAGGCACGTTGCCTGGTTCTTCTTTGGCATCGGTATGATGGTGGTCTTGAAGCAGGTAGGGACCTCTGAGCGAAGTAGGGACAGGTTGAAGATGTCTGCGAACACATCTGTCAGCTGGTCCGTGAAGGCCCTGAGTGCACGACCAGGGGCCCCGTCGCCTTCCGAGGGTCCACTTTCAGGCAGGTCAATCTGTGGCGGTGGATATGGGTGTGTCCGGGGCTGCTGGAGCACTCTACAGCGGATTGATGGTTTCCTGCTCAAACTGAGCATAGAATGCATTGAGTTCATCAGGGAGGGGTGTGCTGCTGCCAGATATACTGCTCGGCTTTGCTTTGTAGCGCGTTATGTTGTTTAGGCCTTGCCACAACTGACGAGAGTCTGTAACGCTAGTCTGACTCCAGCTTGGTTTGATTGTCTCTTGGCATCCCGGATGGCTTTGCGGAGGTTGTACCTGGATTTCCTGTGTAGGTCAGGGTCGCCTGACTTGAATGCTTCAGACCTGTCCTTCAGTAGGGAGTCAATCTCCTGTTTAAGCCATGGCTTCCGGTTGGGGAACGTACATACTGCTTTCTTTGGCACGCAGTCGTCCACACATTAACTGATGAAGTCTGTTACGGTGGTGGCATACTCATTTAGGTTGGTCGTTGAGTTCTTAAATATGGACCAGTCCACTGTCTCCAAGCAGTCACGCAGGAGCTCTTCTGTTTCCAGCACTGCATAACCTTCTTAGCCAGATTCTCCCGCTTAAGTTTCTGCTTGTATGCCGGGAGGAGGAGCACCGTCTTATGATCTGATTTTCCAAAGTGCGGTCGGGGGATGGAACGGGAGACGCCCTTGATTTTTGTGTAGCAGTGGTCAAGAGTGTTGTCGCCCCTGGTGGGACAGGAGAGGTGTTGGTGGAATTATGGCAGTTCACTCTTGAGGTTGGCCTTGATGAAGTCCCCGGCCACGATGAATAAGGCCTCCGGGTGTTCTGTTTCACTGTTGTTTATGACCGTGTACAGTTCGTCCTATGGAAGCTAAAGAAATTCAGCATGTCTGCATCGACTCTCACAAACCTGTACAGATGTGCCATAGAGAGCATCCTATCCGTCTGCATCGCAGCTTGGTATGTCAACTGCTCAGGCCAAGATTACAAGAAACTGCAGAGTGTGGTGAACTCAGCCCAACGCATCACACAAGCTTGCCATCCTCCCATTGATCTGTCTATACCTCCCGCTACCTCAGGAAGGCAGACAGCATTGTCAGAGACCCCTCCCACCCAGGCTTTGCCCTCTTCCAAACCCTTCCATCAGGCAAAACAGAAGCTTGAAGACCCGCACATCCAGACATAGGAACAACCTCTTCCCCATGGCTACTATACTCCTCAACGACTCTCCCTCAGACTGAACTGTACCCTGTAAGAACATTATTCACGACGCCTATACTGCTCTTGATCATGTATTTGCTTTGTTTGGCCCTTGCTCCGCACTGTAACCAATCACTATTTGTCGATGTATTATTTGTCGATGTACTTTGTCGATTATTCTTTTTGTATACTGTGTACATTCCCTTGGCCGCAGAAAAATACTTTTCACTGTCCTTCGGTACATGTGACAATAAATCCATCAAATAAACTGGAGAAACGGCCAGACACGTGGCAGGTGAAATTGAATGCAAAGATTTACTAAGCAAAGCGTTTTGGTAGAAAGAACGATAAATGGCAATGTAAATTACATGGTAAAATTTTGAAGTGCGGGAACATAGACATTGAGGGTGTGTGCATGTGCACAATTTAAAGATGGGGGGACAAGTTGAGAAAATTGTTTAAAAAGCATATAGGATCCTAATTTTTATAAACTGAGGCATAATATATAGAAACAAAGTTATGCAAGCCTTGACAAATTGCTGGCAAGGGCTTATGTAATGATACAACAATGCACACCAAAGTTTTGAAGGATGTTAAGGGCTTAGAGAAGGTGCAATGGAGATTTAATGGTACAAGGCCGTGGATGGGGGGGGGGGGGGGGTGCAATCACTTGGAAAGACTACAGAAGCTAAAGTAGTTCTTCTTGGGGCAGAGAAAATTAAGGGAATATTTAAAATCATGAAGAGCTTTGAGAGTGCAAATAAAGAAAAACTGTTGCCAATGGCAGACGGGTCAGTAATCAGTAACCGAAGGACACAGATTTAAGACAATTAGTGAAAGAAGGAGACAAATTTATGTGCAGCAAGTTGTTATGATTTGAAAAACGCTGCCCGAAAGGTCAATGGTAGAAGATTCAACAGCAACTTTTCTGCTTTTCAACTTTGGAAATTGAATGAATATTTGAAGGGGAGAAATTGGCAGGGCTATGGGAAATGAGCAGCACAGTGGGACAACGCATCTATCAAAGAGCCAGCACAGGTATATTGAGTAAATGGCTCTGTTTTATCATTCCACGATTTAAGTGTTTTATCATTCCATGATGGGCGGCACAGTGGTTAGCACTGCTGACTCACAGCGCCAGGGATCTGGGTTTGATTACGGCCTTGGGTGACTGTCTATGTGAAGTTTGCACATTCCCTATGTGTCTGCATGGGTTTCCTCTGGGTGCGCCAATTTCCTCCCACAGTTCAAAAATGTGCATGTTATGTTGATTGGCCATGATCGATGTGTGGGGTTATGGGGAGTGGGCCTAGGTAGAGTGCTCTTTTGGATGGTTGGTGCGGACTCGATGGACCTAATGGCCTTCTGCACTGTAGGGATTCTATGCTCAAAAGAAAATGTTAAAAAAAGCACAGAGTTTTTCAATGTCCCTATGATTTTCTCCTGTGTTGCAGAAGTATCCAAGAAGTTAATCTTTAATTCCTGGAACCGCAGGACATTACTAAATGATTGTATATTTTCTCTACTTTGATACATATTAATGACTGATGTACTGAATGATAGAGTGATCAACTGGTGGATGGCTTTTCCCCTCATTGACTATTTTTATAATCTTAAATCTTTAAATCTACTTGTAATCGGCCTTCCTTTTATATAGTAAATCTCATTTTTTAAAGCATCTTTAAGATGATGGCTCTGCAGCAACTAGACACCCAACAATGTCATTCCAACCAATGCTTTCATCATACAAAATTGTATATTCAGTTCATCTTACTTGGGTTGGTCTAGAATCAACTTCCTCGTTATTTGTCATGATTAAAAAGGTGTGGAATGCCACCACGCTCCAGCAATTATTTCTGTAATTTCAGGCATGGAAATTATACCTGGTTGTAAACATCACTTACATCAGGGAATTTAAAGGAAGCTCCAGTTATTGTGTAACATCCAGTGTGGTGGTAGAACATACAGACCAGGAAGACCCAAAATGTGGTCTTGAATTTGTGCTATTAGTTGATCTCTGCTAGGATGCCATACATTACAAATGTTTTCAACATCAATTGACTAAGAAAGGAAAGATCGGGTAGGTTCACATTCCCAACTGCTGTTCCATGACCTGTTTCAAAAATGAATAGAATACTAATTTCACTGACTCGACCTGCATGAATAAGTAGCTCTTGGGCAATATACTTGTGGCAATTGGTTACTCGAATTAAATCCTAGCGTGAGTCCAAACCTTCAAGAAAGGGTGGGAAAAAAATTGCAAATAAAATAGCTGGGTGTTCTGAGATTGAAGCAAACAAATTAATCGGCTTAAAAAACAACACGAAAGAGAAATGAAGTGTTTTCATTGAGTCTTACCATTGTAAGTTTTTGGTGTAATACAGTCGTGCATTCATTTATTTTCTACATCCGTATTCTCCCCATCTTTCTTTAGATGTTTGAATCCTCGCTGGGGACATCTCCACAGGCATGTTACCCTCTATTTCTTTGTCAAGTTGTCATCATTCATGTATGAGCCTTAACGGTGAATAGCGGCAGTCCATCAGAACCAGCCGAAATCATTCTTTACCCAATGTCCACACACGTACACTTAGGCAGTTGGATCAGACTTGGGGTCGGTGGGGAACTCTGTCTTAATTCCCCAAATGCTTCGGTGGTGAAGCAACCCACTGATGCAATTCTCATTGATGTGTAGTGTTGCTGAGGAAATGTTTGAAGAAAGGCAGCCCCTCATTAAATATCCTCTCCATTGTATTTTTACTCAAAATCAAATAAAATGCTGAAACCTGCCACCCAAAACCTGTTTCACAGGTTGCGTGTTGGGATCATTATGGTAAATTAGATCATTGGTCTCCTACAAACCCAGAAGTAAGTGAACGTTTTTGAATTAAGCTGTACTTAAATTATAACTCTAGTCCTTGGAGAGTCACTTAAGTGTGTCATTCCCTTATATTTACATCAAAAACTCAGCCAGTCTCCCTATGAGCTGGCTGCAAAGTGATTCCTGGTATTTTGGTTATGTGCAGGCTGGCTGTGGCAAATAGGCCACTGTGCAAGCGCAGTTTCACTCTAATTAAACCACATATTTAGAAATCATGCTGCAAGTGCCAGGATTTGCAGCCTTACCATCATGACAGTCTGTTTGCTGGCCAAAGAAAGAACAGCAGCAGTCAGGGAGGCCCGCCTAAAAATTTATCTTAAAATATTGATGTGTTTAGTTTGATGTTGATGACAGGTAGAGAACTCACATGTCAGGAGCCAGCAGTACAGGGGTGGTTTAAAAACAACTTTACAAAAGCATTACAGTAACCAACAAGGTTAATTTTTCTTCCCTCCTCAATAACCAACACACAAGGGGGCAAATTCATTCACATACTCTGCAGCCCTATTTTCATGTTTCCCACATGGCTCATAGTGGAGTGACACACGCTGGTGCAATCTGCGTGTCGTCAAAGTAGTCAAAAGGGAAAGATTCTGATGTCACAGACACCAACAGGCTGCTGCAACACAAAAATTGTAAAACAGGAATATGCAGAGAACGCCTTATTTATTCTTGAGGCAACAAGCATTAACAAACATGAAGGGCCTGGCTCTGGAGCTACTTAAAGGGCCACTCAACAAGTTAACTGCAGCTGAGGTATTCGGGTAACATTGGTAGAAGAATTGTGGTGAGTTGCTGGAGGAGTTTGATACCTGCGGACCATGGACTGAGAGAATTGAATGTCTTGCATTACTAGGAGGGGGGGGCAGTAGTTGCAGTGCCACGTGCTGTACAATGTGAGCCAAATATATTGGAGCAGAAGGAGCGAACGAGGGGAAACTGCAAGGAAGGAGGAGAAGGCAAGCTCGCCTTAGAAAGCCCTACCTTCAGAGGGTCTTCTGGGAGCATCAGCCGAACGTTGGAATGAGTCAGCAGCAATGCCTCAAGAGGCTTCACTTTACTAAGGAGGTAGTCATAGAATTGTGTCGCCTCCTTCGCGAAGACCTAGAAACTCTAACCAGGATGAGGACGGAACTCCGAGTACCAGTGAAGATCACCATCTCCCTTTCCTTCACAATTGGTTTCTTCTAGTTTGGAACTGCTGAAATTAGCAACATGTCACAATTCACTGTCCACAGAAGTATTGGGAAATGACAGACCTGCTCTACAGGAGGAGAGGAGACATCATCCCTGAGGGAGGAAGGTTAGGTTGAGAGGGGACATGGATTTATCAGGATAGCAAGCATCCTCATGGCATAGGTGCTATCGACTGCACACATGTGGCTGCGCAGGCCACCCATATCACAGGGAACGATAATGTAACTATAAAGACTACGACTCAATAAATTTGCAGTTAGTGGGCAAGCAGATTACAAATTACTCGTAAGTGAATGCATGCTTTCTTGAGGCACTCACAATGCTTTAATCCTTTGACAATACCATCTATTTTTGTGCCTCTGCGACACAACAGAAAGGCTGCTTGGAGATTAGAGATATCCTCTCCACACAAGGTTTAGGACCCTCTTCCATCATCCCACAAAGTGGGAGGGCCTTCAATGAAAGCCTGGAACCACCTGCAACACCATGAAGTAACATTGGTCCCTATCTAGATTGCTCAGGGGAGCTCTGCAGTACATGTCTAAGAGAGTCTCCATGTTTTTGCAGCATACTCCACAACTTCACAATTATGAGGGCCCAGCCACTACCTCCTGGGAACAGGAGGGCACTTCAGGAGGAGGAGGGGAAAGGGAGAAGGCCACATGCACCAGGTGTAACTGTATATCAGGATTCGCTTCTCCACCTCTGACATGGGCACACCATTCCCTTACAATACATCCATTTTAGATTCCTCATAATAACATCTCCTTGGGCTACATTATCAATCAAGTTTTTCAATAATAACCTACAATTCAACAACTTTATCCAGCAATACATCAAAAATACAGGGGGGAAAACAATAAATCTCCCTTGTGCATTCCTTTCCCACCTGTCTTGTAGGAGCCCTTGAATGGCTGAGTGCTCCTATTCATTGTTACCCCAGTGGTTGCAGGGAGGCTGATGATGGGAGATGAAAGATGGCCTTGGAGGATGTGATTGAGTAGTCTGGGCTTCTAGGTCCTGGCTTCAGGTTGCACCACCTCAGCATGGCAGCAATCGGCTGGCTATCTGGGAGACAACAGCAAGGACTCTGACAGAGTAGTTATGGTGGAAGCATAAATTTCATCCTGAGAAGACAGCAGGTTCCTATTACATAGTGCTACTGTCATGGGAATAGCCTCTCAACACTGTTCATCAACTGTTGGAGCAGATTGCTGGATTGTTGTTAAAGATTGCATGCTCCGGCGAACAATGATATTTGCAAGCACAATCATAGATTATCATAGAATTTACAGTGCAGAATTTACAATGGCAGCTCTCTGTCTGGATGTCAACAACCTGAGCCTGCAAGTGTGTAGCCAGTGATCTCACACGACTGTCTGAGCTCTCACATCAGCACTGATACATCAGCAGGACTCTGCCTGTGCTACATTGGAAGCTGGGATTGTAGTCAGCAGATCTGCACCCTTGATTGGTCTGGCAGTAGGAGAACTTCTACGTGCAATGGATGGTCCCCAAGATCTGGATGAAGCTCTCTGGCACAGTAGAGCCATATTCCTGCATGTTTTTAGCTGGTGACTCTCTGGCAGGCCATTCAATGTCCTAGCATTTTGTGCATGTTCATCAGCATTTTCCTATAGTCTGACCCAACAAGAACCTTATTTGATCCTAAGTGGCCGAACAAGGAACTCACATATGAGCTAACATATCCCTCTGACCTTGTTGCAGCCCACTCGGGCCCAGTGACTCACCACATCTTGACTCTAGAATAGCCTCTTAAGGTTTTCACTGTGCCATTATCTGAGGTATTGGTTGCAAGTGTTATATCAAGTGATGGTGCTTCATGTTTCAAGGCTGCCTCACTGCTGAGGACCCAGGTTCGATCCTGGCTCTGGGTCACTGTCCGCGTGGAGTTTGCACATTCTCCCCGCGCCTGCGTGGGTCTCACCCCCACAGCCCAAAGATGTGCAGGGTAAGTGGATTGGCCACGCTAAATTGCCCCTTCAATGGAAAAAGAAAGATTTTTCTCGGCTAACTCCCTCCTTTCATCGCTCAATTTGCTTCATGGAGAGGAAATCACAGTCCACAGTCAATCCCTTGCTGTAAGGTGACTGCTCTGGGAGTGACTAAAAGCAATTATCCAGTAGCTTGCAGTACATTTAAAGGGACTTCTCCTGTAAAAAGGAAAATATGTCACAATCATGGAAATGAAGTAGGTACACCAATTTTCTGTTTTACCCACGTTGTTTCCAACAGGACAGGGAGCGCATGCACCACAACCTGAAATCAAGACGATTGAATTTCACTTGTTCTCAAATATCTATAGTGATTTTGCACTCCACCAGTTTCATCTAGGTAGCTCAACAAAATCTCTAGTGATCTTTAAAATATTTGCAACCTGATGAAGCGACAGTTGAGAAGCCGCTTGATCATCAATTGTGCTATAATATCAAAGTAAGACAGCATGCTGTAGAATAGTGCAGCAATCTTTGCATTGACGTTTGGCCAGAAATGTCCTGTCCACAAAAGGCAGGGCAAATCCGCCCCATCAATCTACTCTCGATCATCAGCAAAGTGATTCAAAGTCGTCCGCAATGCTGTCAAGCAGCACATACTCAGCAATAACCTGCTCAATGACGCTTAGTTTAGGTTCTGCTGGGGCTACTGGTCTCATTCCCGCCGTGGTTCAAAAATGGACAAAAGAGCTAAATGCCAGAGGTGAGGTTAGAGTGACTGCCTTTGACATCAAGGCAGCATTTGACCGAGTATGGCATCATAAACTGGAGTCAAATGGGAATTGGGGAAAACTCTCCGCTGTTTGGAGTCATACCTGGCACAAAGGAAGATGGTTGTGATGGTTGGAGGTCAATCCTTTCAGCTCCAGGACATCACTGCAGGAGTTCCTCAGGATAGTGTCCTCGGCTCAACCATCTTCAGCTGCTTCACTAATGACCTACCCTCCATCATAAGGTTAGAAGTGCGGATATTCGCAGATGATTGCACAATGTCCAACACTACTCGTGACTCCCCTGATACCGAAGCAGTCTGTTTCAAATACGTAGTAAGACCTGTGCAAAAACCAGGCTTGGGCTGAGTGGAAAATGGCCAAGTAGAAAATGACATTCAGCCACACAAGTGCCAAACAATGAACATGTTCATCAAGAGAGAACCTAATCATTGCCCCTGACATTCAATGGCATTACCATCGCCGAATCCCCACATCCAGAGGGTTACCATTGACCAGAAATTGAATTGGATCAGCCATATAAATACTGTGGCTACAAGAGCAGATCAGAGGCTGGGCGAGTAACTCACTTCCTGACTCCCCAAAGCTTATACACTATCTACAAGGTACAAGTCATCAGTTTAATCAGTTTGCACTGAGTGCTGAATTTGGTGCTTTTTGAGTGCTATAGTAAGAGTTTGGTGACCGAGGGAGTGCTGAATTTGGTGCTTTTTGAGTGCTATAGTAAGAGTTTGGTGACCGAGGGAGTTAGGTGAGGAGGGAGTAAGGTGCTCCTTTCATTTTGTTTCCGACATTTCCGCAAAGAGTGCGAAGAGAGCCAGGAGTTTACAGAAAGTGTAGCTGACTGGGAGCAGAGTCGGAGGGCGGAGATCTAGTTAGTCCACAGGGCAGCTATATTCTGTCAGGTAAGAAGGGATGGCGGCTAGGCCAGTTGCATGCTCCTCCTGTAGGATGTGGGTGTCCCCCGGTACCACCGGTGTCCCCGCTGACTATACCTGCGGGAAGTGCACCCAACTTCAGCTCCTCAAAGACCGTGTTAGGGAACTGGAGCTGAAGCTGGATGAACTTCGGATCATCCGGGAGGCAGAGGGGGTGATTGAGAAGAGTTACAAGGAGGTAACCACACCCAAGGTACAGGACAAGAATAGCTGGGTTACAGTCAGGGGAAAAAAAACAAACAGGCAGACAGTGCAGGGATCCCTCGTGGCCGTTCCCCTTCAAAACAAGTATACCGTTTTGGATGCTGTTGGGGGGGATGACCTACCGGAGGAAGGCCCTAGCGGCCAGGTCTCTGGCACTGAGTCTGGCTCTGGGGCTCAGAAGGGAAGGGGGGAGAATAGAAAAGCAATAGTTGTAGGAGATCCAATGGTTAGGGGAATAGATAGGAGATTCTGTGGTCGCGAGCGAGACTCCCGGAAGGTATGTTGCCTCCCGGGTGCCAGGGCCAGGGATGTCTCGGATCGTGTCTTCAGGATCCTTAAGGGGGAGGGTGAGCAGCCAGAAGTCGTGGTGCACATTGGTACCAACGACATAGGTAGGAAAAGGGGTGTGGAGGTAATAAACAAGTTTAGGGAGTTAGGCTGGAAGTTAAAAGCCAGGACAGACAGAGTTGTCATCTCTGGTTTGTTGCCGGTGCCACGTGATAGCGAGGCTAGGAATAGGGAGAGAGTGCAGTTGAACACGTGGCTACAGGAATGGTGTAGGAGGGAGGGCTTCAGGTATTTGGATAATTGGAGCGCATTCTGGGGAAGGTGGGACCTGTACAAGCAGGACAGGTTGCATCTGAACCAGAGGGGCACCAATATCCTGGGAGGAAGGTTTTCTAGTACTCTTCGGGAGGGTTTAAACTAATTTGGCAGGGGAATGGGAACCGGATTTGTAGTCCAGCAACTAAGGTAGCCGATATTCAGGACGCCAAAGCATGTAGTGAGGCAGTGGGGAAGGGAACACTGACAAAGGAGAGTACTTGCAGGCACGGAGATGGGTTGAAGTGTGTATACTTCAGCGCAAGAAGCATCAGGATTAAGGTGGGTGAACTTAAGGCATGGATCGGTACTTGGGACTACGATGTGGTGGCCATCACGGAAACTTGGATAGAAGAGGGGCAGAAATGGTTGTTAGAGGTCCCTGGTTATAGATGTTTCAATAAGATTAGGGAGGGTGGTAAAAGAGGTGGGGGGGTGGCATTATTAATTAGACATAGTATAACAGCTGCAGAAAGGCAGTTCGAGGAGTATCACCCTATTGAGGTAGTATGGGTTGAAGTCAGAAATAGGAAAGGAGCAGTCACCTTGTTAGGAGTTTTCTATAGGCCCCCCAATAGTAGCAGAGATGTGGAGGAACAGATTGGGAAACAGATTTTGGAAAGGTTCAGAAGTCATAGGGTAGTAGTCATGGGCGACTTTAACTTCCCAAATATTGAGTGGAAACTCTTTAGATCAAATAGTTTGGATGGGGTGGTGTTTGTGCAGTGTGTCCAGGAAGCTTTTCTAACACAGTATGTAGATTGTCCGACCAGAGGAGGGGCAATATTGTATTTAGTACTGGGTAATGAACCAGGGCAAGTGATAGATTTGTTAGTGGGGGAGCATTTTGGAGATAGTGACCACAATTCTGTGACTTTCACTTTAGTAATGGAGAGGGATAGGTACGTGCAACAGGGCAAGGTTTACAATTGGGGGAAGGGTAAATACGATGTTGTCAGAGAAGAATTGAAGTGCATAAGTTGGGAACATAGGCTGTCAGGGAAGGACACAAGTGAAATGTGGAACTTGTTCAAGGAACAGGTGCTACGTGTCCTTGATATGTATGTCCCTGTCAGGCAGGGAAGAGATGGTCGAGTGAGGGAACCATGGTTGACAAGAGAGGTTGAATGTCTTGTTAAGAGGAAAAAGGAGACTTATGTAAGGCTGAGGAAACAAGGTTCAGACAGGGCATTGGAGGGATACAAGATAGCCAGGAGGGAACTGAAGAAAGGGATTAGGAGAGCTAAGAGAGGGCATGAACAATCTTTGGCGGGTAGGATCAAGGAAAACCCCAAGGCCTTTTACACATATGTGAGAAATATGAGAATGACTAGAGCGAGGGTAGGTCCGATCAAGGACAGTAGCGGGAGATTGTGTATTGAGTCTGAAGAGATAGGAGAGGTCTTGAACGAGTACTTTTCTTCTGTATTTACAAATGAGAGGGGCGATATTGTTGGAGAGGACAGTGTGAAACAGATTGGTAAGCTCGAGGAAATACTTGTTAGGAAGGAAGATGTGTTGGGCATTTTGAAAAACTTGAGGATAGACAAGTCCCCCGGGCCTGACGGGATATATCCAAGGATTCTATGGGAAGCAAGAGATGAAATTGCAGAGCCATTGGCAATGATCTTTTCGTCCTCACTGTCAACAGGGGTGGTACCAGGGGATTGGAGAGTGGCGAATGTCGTGCCTCTGTTCAAAAAAGGGACTAGGGATAACCCTGGGAATTACAGGCCAGTTAGTCTTACTTCGGTGGTAGGCAAAGTAATGGAAAGGGTACTGAAGGATAGGATTTCTGAGCATCTGGAAAGACACTGCTTGATTAGGGATAGTCAGCACGGATTTGTGAGGGGTAGGTCTTGCCTTAAAAGTCTTATTGAATTCTTTGAGGAGGTGACCAAGCATGTGGATGAAGGTAAAGCAGTGGATGTAGTGTACATGGATTTTAGTAAGGCATTTGATAAGGTTCCCCATGGTAGGCTTATGCAGAAAGTAAGGAGGCATGGGATAGTGGGAAATTTGGCCAGTTGGATAACGAACTGGCTAACCGATAGAAGTCAGAGAGTGGTGGTGGATGGTAAATATTCAGCCTGGATCCCAGTTACCAGTGGCGTACCGCAGGGATCAGTTCTGGGTCCTCTGCTGTTTGTGATTTTCATTCATGACTTGGATGAGGGAGTTGAAGGGTGGGTCAGTAAATTTGCAGACGATACGAAGATTGGTGGAGTTGTGGATAGTAAGGAGGGCTGTTGTCGGCTGCAAAGAGACATAGATAGGATGCAGAGCTGGGCTGAGAAGTGGCAGATGGAGTTTAACCCTGAAAAGTGTGAGGTTGTCCATTTTGGAAGGACAAATATGAATGCGGAATACAGGGTTAACGGTAGAGTTCTTGGCAATGTGGAGGAGCAGAGAGATCTTGGGGTCTATGTTCATACATCTTTGAAAGTTGCCACTCAAGTGGATAGAGCTGTGAAGAAGGCCTATGGTGTGCTCGCGTTCATTAACAGAGGGATTGAATTTAAGAGCCGTGAGGTGATGATGCAGCTGTACAAAACTTTGGTAAGGCCACATTTGGAGTACTGTGTACAGTTCTGGTCGCCTCATTTTAGGAAGGATGTGGAAGCTTTGGAAAAGGTGCAAAGAAGATTTACCAGGATGTTGCCTGGAATGGAGAGTAGGTCTTACGAGGAAAGGTTGAGGGTGCTAGGCCTTTTCTCATTAGAACGGAGAAGGATGAGGGGCGACTTGATAGAGGTTTATAAGATGATCAGGGGAATAGATAGAGTAGACAGTCAGAGACTTTTTCCCTGGGTGGAACAAACCATTACAAGGGGAAATAAATTTAAGGTGAAAGGTGGAAGATATAGGAGGGATATCAGAGGTAGGTTCTTTACCCAGAGAGTAGTGGGGGCATGGAATGCACTGCCTGTGGAAGTAGTTGAGTCGGAAACATTAGGGACCTTCAAGCAGCTATTGGATAGGTACATGGATTACGGTAAAATGATATAGTGTAGATTTATTTGTTCTTAAGGGCAGCACGGTAGCATTGTGGATAGCACAATGCTTCACAGCTCCAGGGTCCCAGGTTCGATTCCGGCTTGGGTCACTGTCTGTGCGGAGTCTGCACGTCCTCCCCGTGTCTGCGTGGGTTTCCTCCGGGTGCTCCGGTTTCCTCCCACAGTCCAAAGATGTGCAGGTTAGGTGAATTGGCCAATGATAAATTGCCCTTAATGTCCAAAATTGCCCTTGGTGTTGGGTGGAGGTGTTGAGTTTGGGTAGGGCGCTCTTTCCAGGAGCCGGTGCAGACTCAAGGGGCCGAATGGCCTCCTTCTGCACTGTAAATTCAATGATAATCTATGATTAATCTAGGACAAAGGTTCGGCACAACATCGTGGGCCGAAGGGCCTGTTCGGTGCTGTATTTTCTATGTTCTATGTTCATATTCTCAATTTGCCTGGATGAATGCAGCTCCAACAACACTCAAGAAGTTGGACACCATCCAGGACAAAGATCACTTGAGTGCCATCCCATTCCCACTATCTTCAACATTCACTACTCCCTTCACCACCAACGCACAGTGGCAGCAGTGTGTGCCATCTACAAGATGCACTGCAGAAACTCACCAAGGCCCTTTCAACAGCACTTGCAAACCCAAGTTTGGGGGCAAGCGGGAACAGGTTACTGAGTTGGATGATTAGCCATGATCATATTAAATGGCAGAGCAAGCTCAAAAGGCTGAATAGCCTATTCCTGCTCCTATTTTCTATGTTTTCATGTAACACCACCACTTGCAAGTTCCTTTCCAAGTTACACATCATTCTGACTTGGAACTATATCACTGTTCCTTCACTGTGGCTAGTCAAAATCCTGGAACTTCCTTCCTAACAGCACTAGGGTGTTCCTATGACACATGGACTGCAGCAGTTCAGGATGGGCAATGAATCCAGGTCTAGACGCCGAAATCCCATGAATAAATAAAATAAATTTACAGAAAACTGCCATTCTGACATAGTATCTCCCAAAGACGCAACTAATTTCAGCTGCTTCATCAATGAGCTTCCTTCTATCATGACAGAAATTAGATGTTCACTGATGACTGCACAGGGTTCAGTACCATTCTCAATTCCTCAGATACTGAAGTAGTCCGTGCCTGCATGCAGCAATAAATGCACATCATTTAGCTTTGTGATTAATGTAGAAATTGATACACATTATATTTTATATTTATGGCAGTAATGTTATTAAAAGCCTGGGTTAAGGTATATATTTGTTGCAGTAATATGGTAAAGGTATCCAGCTTGTGTGTCTGCTAAAGCTGTAATTAAGAAGTCATAAAAGTTGAGGTAATGATTGTTTCTAACCATTTACTTATTTACATATAGAGAGTTAATGGAACATTGTTATGATTCCTGAAGATTCCCTTGAGAGTAGATAATTTATGAGGGGTGGTAATTAGTCCTAGCTAAGCCGTTCATGTGACATCATAATGGGATGATGTAATTAATGAGAGGAGCCAAGTCTGTCTGTAGTTTTTTTTTTCATTTGACATAAGATTTGAGTCTGACAAGACAAGAATTTTAAGTCGAAGAGCAGATTTGCCAAATGCTGCTGGGTTGAGCAGAAATGTATTGGGTCTGCTCCAGAAAGGGTGTCCATCCAAAGGTTTCTGTACAACTAAGCAAGTACTTTGTTTATTAACTTTATTTATAAGTGGCATTTGAACTGTATGGGTTGCTTAATTGGAGTTAGCAGTAGGTATAGATAGTAACTTTGGTCAGATTCATCACTCCTGCGGTGAAGTTTCCTTTCCTCACAGTTTTACAAATTAAAATGAATTGTTTGGGATTCTTGTCTGGTAACCTAACAAATGTTGGGGTCTGGTCCAATGTCTTAACAAAATTGAGAGCTCTTTACTGGGCTTAAGAACAATAATTCCTAGTTTGATTTGGGATTCATTAATTTACAGACAGCATGTGTGAGGAACTGATACTTTCTTTCAGGTATTGATACTGTTGTCAGTTGTGGTAGTAGAGGTATTACAGTACCTGGTAATGCTGGAACACCATTGGTAGAAACTGTATGCTTCCTATTGGTCAAGATGTATGGTAGCTCTGCCCTGCTAGATGGGGTATAAGAGCCCGTGCCGCCCCAGCAGCCTTCATTCTGTACCTGAGCTGCTGGGGGAACATCTAGCTTATTAAAGCCTTCAGTTGGATGACAACCTCGCTTTAGTGGTCATTGATCATGCATCAGTTTAATAAGCTAGTTTTAAAAAGGATGGAGCTCCGAATCAAACCGAAGTGTCTGCAACACAGCCCCCATGCAGCAAACCCAGTGGCAATCTTCAAACGCTGGCTGGCGTGCTTTAAAGGATATCTCGGGACAGCTGAAAACACACCCATGAGAGAACAGAAAATGCAAGTCCTGCACTCAAGGGTGAGCCCGGAGATTTACACCCTCATCGAGGAAGCGGAAGACTTTGATGCAGCAATAGAGCTGCTAAAAGGACATTATATTCGCCCGGTAAACCAGGTCTACGTCCGGCATCTGCTAGTAACGAGGCGACAAACCCCTGGGGAATCGCTGGAAGAATTCTACCGTGCACTCCTGGTGCTGGGGAGAAACTGCAGCTGCCCGCAAGTTTCGGCGAGCGAACACACTGAACTCTTGGTCCAGGACGCTTTCGTGGCAGGTATGCTATCCTCCCAAATCCGCCAGCGATTGCTAGAAAAAGACACTCTAGGTATCAAGGAGGCACGGGCCCTTGCAGGCTCCCTGGATGTGGCTCTAGAAACGCCCACGCTTATGTTTCCGACCGCGCGGCAGCCCCCTGGGCAGCGTGGAACCCCTCCGCAGCCGACCCCGAGACATCCCCCATCCCCCCACAAGCTTGTGCTGCAAGGCGGCCTGGCAATCCCGGGGGGCCCCGCTGCTACTTTTGCGGGCAGGCCAAGCACTCCCGCCAGTGCTGCCCGGCCCGCGCATCCACCTGCAAGGGATGCGGTAAAAAGGGCCATTTCGTGGTGGTATGCCAGGCCCGTGCGGTTGCCGTGGTCTCCGGTGGCGAATGTGGACAGCCACCACAAACCTCTCCACGGTCCCCGTGCAGCCAGCGGGCGCCGCCATCTTTCTACTCCAGGGCCACGTGCGGCCCCCGGGCGCCGCCATCTTGTCCCGCGGACGCCACGTTAGAGGGATGGGCGCCGCCATTTTGTGCACCCCCAGCCATGTGCGACCAATGGGAGCCGCCATCTTGGATGAATCCCCAGGACCCAGCTCGGCTGACCACACACTGCCCGAAGAGAACACTCAACTGCTGCGATTAGCCTCGGTGACTCTGGATCAGTCCCGGCCTCGAACACTCTTAACTGCTACAACGACTGTATTTAGCAACAGGCACGAGACGCCCTGCCTAATCGACTCTGGGAGCACGGAGAGCTTCATACACCCCGACACGGTAAGGCGCTGTTCTCTCCTCGTCCACCCCGTTAATCAAAAAATCTCCCTGGCCTCCGGTTCCCACTCAGTAGAGATAAAGGGGTTTTGTGTTGCAAACCTCACAGTCTAGGGAAGGGAGTTCAAAAATTACCATCTCTATGCCTTCCCCACCTCTGCACGGCCACACTCCTAGGTTTAGACTTCCAGTGTAACCTCCAAAGTCTAATCTTCAAATTTGGCGGCCCTATACCCCCCTCACTGTCTGCGGCCTCGCGACCCTTAAGGTCAACCTGCCTTCCCTGTTTGCGAACCTCATCCTGGATTGCAAACCCATCGCCACCAGGAGCAGACGGTACAGTGCCCAGGACCGGAACTTTATTAGGTCAGAGGTCCAAAGGCTACTGAGGGAAGGAGTCATTGAAGCTAGCAACAGTCCCTGGAGAGCTCAAGTAGTGGTGGTAAAGACCAGGGAGAAGCATAGGATGGTCATTGACTACAGTCAGACCATCAACAGGTTTACGCAGCTGGACGCGTACCCTCTTCCCCGCATATCCAACCTGGTAAACAGGATCACGCATTACAAGGTCTTCTCCACGGTGGACCTTAAGTCCGCCTACCACCAGCTCCCCATCCGCACTAGTGACCGCAAATACACTGCCTTCGAGGCAGATGGGCGGCTCTACCACTTCTTAAGGGTTCCCTTCGGTGTCACCAATGGGGTCTCGGTCTTCCAGCGTGAGATGGACCGAATGGTTGACCGGTACGGTTTACGGGCAACATTCCCGTATCTCAATAATGTCACCATCTGCGGCCACGACCAGCAGGACCACGACACCAACCTCCGAAAATTCCTCCAGACCGCAAAGATCCTTAACCTTACATACAACAAAGATAAATGCGTGTTTAGCACCGACCGCCTAGCCATCCTCGGCTACGTAGTGCAAAATGGAGTTATAGGCCCCGACCCTGAACGCATGCGCCCCCTTATGGAGTTCCCCCTTCCTCACTCCCCAAGGCCCTGAAGCGCTGCCTAGGGTTTTTCAGTTACTACGCCCAGCGGGTCCCCAACTATGCGGACAAGGCCCGTCCCCTGATCCAATCCACAGCTTTTCCCCTGTTGATAGAGGCCCGCCAGGCCTTCAGCCGCATCAAAGCAGACATTGCAAAGGCCACGATGCACCGAAATCCGCCACTTCTCAGTCGAAAAGGAGGCCCAGGCCATAGTAGAAGCTGTGAGCCATTGGAGGCATTACCTGGCCGGCAGGAGATTCACTCTCCTCACTGACCAACGGTCGGTTGCTTTCATGTTCGACAATGCACAGCGGGGCAAGATTAAAAACGATAAGATATTGCGGT
Source organism: Scyliorhinus torazame (assembly GCF_047496885.1). Lineage (NCBI taxonomy): Eukaryota > Metazoa > Chordata > Chondrichthyes > Carcharhiniformes > Scyliorhinidae > Scyliorhinus > Scyliorhinus torazame. The sequence goes on along the minus strand of NC_092716.1, from coordinate 83,117,487 downwards.
GGAGGATCGAACTCTCCACCTACAACTACGAGATCTTGTATCGTCCCGGGAAGTTAAATGAGCCTCCTGACGCCCTGTCCCGCGGCACATGTGCCACCGCACAAGTGGACCGCCTCCGATCCCTCCACGAGGACCTCTGCCACCCGGGGGTCATTCACCTTTTCTATTTTATCAAGACCCGCAACCTGCCATACTCCATCGAGGAGGTCAGGACAGCCACCAGGGACTGCCAAATCTGCACGGAGTGCAAACCGCACTTCTACTGGCCAGAGAAAGCGCACCTGATAAAGGCTTCCCGTCCCTTTGGACGCCTCAGCATGGACTTCAAAGGCCCCCTCCCCTCCACCGACCGCAACACCTACTTCCTGAACGTGATTGACGAGTACTCCCGGTTCCCATTCGCCATCCCCTGCCCCGACATGACCGCAACCACCGCCATCAAGGCCCTCCATAGCATCTTTGCACTGTTCGGGTTCCCCGCCTACATACATAGTGGTAGGGGGTCCTCCTTTATGAGCGACAAACTGCGTCAATTCCTGCTCAGCAAGGGCATCGCCTCGAGCAGGATGACCAGTTACAACCCCCGGGGTAACGGACAGGTAGAGAGGGAGAATGGAACGGTCTGGAAGACCGTCCTACTGGCCCTGCGGTCCAGGAATCTCCCAGTCTCCCGCTGGCAGGAAGTCCTCCCGGATGCCCTCCACTCCATCCGGTCACTGCTTTGTACCACAACAAACCAGACACCTCATGAACGTCTCCTTGTCTTCCCCAGGAAGTCCTCCTCTGGGACCTCGCTCCCGACCTGGCTGGCAGCTCCCGGACCCATCCTGCTCTGAAAACACATGCGGCCGCACAAGTCGGACCCGTTGGTCGAGAGGGTCCATCTTCTCCACGCTAACCCCCAGTACGCCTACGTGGCGTACCCCGATGGCCGACAAGATACGGTCTCCCCACGAGACCTGCCACCCGTCGGAGCCCCATGCACACCCCAGCTACCAGTCCCACCCTCCCCTCCACCAGGGCACCTTACAGGAGGATCAGTCCTTCCGCCGGCCCCGTCTAGGCCCCCCCACCCACCGACGCACCCCACAGGCGCTCCCTTCCCAGGTCAACCGTTTTCCCCACCAGCGCCGTCTAGGGGTGTCGAAGTTACCACGGAGATCGAAGCCACGCTCCCGGAGCCACAGACACCCGAGCCTCCACCGGAGTCACCACCGAAGCTCCGACAATCACAGAGGATGACCAGGGCCCCCGATCGACTGATTGCTTCATTTTAAATAGTAAATTTAAATCATAAATTGTAAATAGTTAATAGAATTGTAAATAGTTACAAAACTCTGTACGGAGGTATTACGGTACCTCCATAACTAATTCTACCACGTTGCCATGTTTGTAGTATCAGGCCACCACCCCCACCTGACTCTTTTTTAACGGGTGAATGTGGTAGTAGAGGTATTACGGTACCTGGTAATGCTGGAACACCATTGGTAGAAACTGTATGCTTCCTATTGGTCAAGATGTATGGTAGCTCCCTGCTAGGCGGGGTATGAGAGCCCGTGCCGCCCCAGCAGCCTTCATTCTGTACCTGAGCTGCTGGGGGAAACATGTAGCTTATTAAAGCCTTCAGTTGGACTACAACCTCGCTTTAGTGGTCATTGATCATACATCATCAGTTTAAATAAGGAGTGACTGGTAAAATGGCTCTTTCAGTGGCTAAGAGTTCCCTAGGTGTGGAACAGTTCACTCTGGTTGCTTTACAGGATGGTTAAAATAAAGCTTTTGGATTTGGCGGTCACGCGGCAGTTGACTTTACCTGAAGGCGCGAAGAAGGTGGAGATAATTCAAGCAATTGCTTAGCATTTAAATTTATGAGACACCGTCTGAATCATTAGAATTAACTAAGATTGAATTACAAATGAAACAATTAGAAATTGCAGCAAAAAAAAATCAAGAGAACGAAATAGAACTGAAATAGCTTGTATTGGAATTAAAAGCAAAGGGAAAAGATAGAGAGCGGCAATGGCAGAGGCAAATGAGAAAGGGAGAGAATTTGAACTTCAGAAAATGGAACTGCAAAGAGATTATCAATTTAAAACGTTGGCGTTAAATGCAAAAATTGAGAAAAATTCAGAGGGAGGAGTAACCCCTCTTAGCCAAAAGCCTTGTGGGGATATATATAAATATATTCAAACACTGCCAAGGTTTGAAGAGGAAGATGTGGAAGCCATTTTTAAAAATCTGATTCGAGAAAGTAGCTGAATAATTTGGTTCAAACAAAGTTAGTAGGTAGAGCTAGTGAAGTGTTTTATTAATCCCAAATCAAACTAGGAATTATACTTCTTAAGCCCAGTAAAGAATCTCCAATTTTGTTAGGACATCGGACCAGATCCCAATATTTGTTAGAGGAGGTATTATGATGAGGTGAGAAAAGCCATTTTAAGTGCATGTGAATGAGTGCCAGAAGCATACAGACAGAAATTTACAAATCTAAGGAAGGAACCAGGTCTGATGTATATAGAATTTGAAAATATCAAACAAAATCATTTTGATAGTTGGATGAGAGCATTAAAAAATGTATGAAGCTCTTCGGGAAATGGTTATTTTTGTGACTTTAAAGATTCACTTCCTGCAGTAGTAAGAACTCATGTGGAAGAGTAAAGGATTAAAACTACTAGACAGGCAGCAGAAATAGCAGATAATGTTCAATTAATTCATAAATTAATGTTTGGTTTTTGAATTCAATTTCAATTTGTGAAGAATAGAAACTGAGGAAATGAAAAATCTACAGGTGGTAAAGGCAAAAGAGGTCTAGTTGGAGATATTAAAGAGATTTTGTCTCAGGTTAAAAATGAAACTTATGAAGTTGGAAGGGAGATAAGTAAAATTAAATGTTTTCATTGTAATAAGGTTGGACACACAAAGTCGCAGTGTTGCTAACTTAAAAAAAGTACTGGGAAGACATATTCTTTCAAACAGGAAAAGCCAGTGGGGTTTATTAAAGAGGCAAAAGGGCAGCATGGTGGCGCAGTCGTTAGCACTGCTGCCTAACGGCACTGAGGACCCAGGTTCAATCCCGGCCCTGGTCACTGTCCATGTGGAGTTTGCACATTCTCCCCGTGTCTGCATGGATCTCACCCCCACAACCCAAAAAGATGTGCAGGGTAGGTGAATTGGCCACACTAAATTGCCCCTTAATTGGAAAAAGAATTGGATACTCTAAATTTATTTTAAAAGTTTACAAGGTGGAGGAGATAAAGAGGTTAAGATCTGACGCGATCTAGGAACAAGTCAATCTTTAATGGTGAGAGATAAAGAGATATATAGTTCAGAAGGAGTATTGCTGGAAAAGATGGTAATATGTGGGATTACTGGTGAACCGAGTGATTTTCCATTATATAAGGTAAGGTTAGAGAGTCCAGTGAAAAGTGGTGAAGTGGAGATCTCGGACGCTGACTCCATAGTTCAATACAGTGTGGTGCTGTACAAGAATAAAACTTTTGCCAGTCTTGTGTCCATCGAGCTCGGCGTCTGTTTCTTGAGCCCCCGTTTAACCGTCTGCACGGCCCTCTGCCAAACGATTCAATGCCAAATGGTTATGGGGCGGTCCGGATGTGACAAATTCCATTGCTCTTCACAAAAGCGGCAAAAAGGCCCCGTTTTCGGTCATGATAACAGAATCAGGGATTCCTGTGGGTGGAAAAAGAAATGCGCAATCGCTTGATGGTCTCCCGGGAAGTGATCAATGCCATCTTGTGAGCATCCAGCCACTTCGAGTGGGCATCCACCAGGACGAGAAACATCAAATCCAAGGACTCCCCTAACCTGCAGATATCTGAACCCATTCCCCTTTGGCAACTGATATGTCCCCTACAGCTCCTCCAGGTCTGAAAACTCCCCTCCCACAAACAAATCCCTAAAATATTCTATCCCTACCTGCCACCAGCCCCGGAACTTTGCATCCAAACTCGCCGGCGCAAACCTGTGATTATCGCAAATTGGTGCCCACAAAGGCATGCCTTCCAATCCAAAGTGCTGCCGACAATGGTTGTAAACCCACAGTATTGATACCAGCATTGGGTTCATAGAGTACCTGACGGTGAGAATGGAATAGGCGTCAACAACAGTGCCCTCAGGCTGGTCCCCTTACACCAGGCCTCCTCCATCCACCCCAAGACCGGCTGCTCCTCTGCCACCCATTCGCCCATTTCCTAACAATTGCAATATTAGCTGCTCCGTGGTAGTTCAACAAGCCCGGCAATGTTAAACTCCCCCCCCCTCCCCCCGCCCCGCAATCTGTGGATCCCTCACATAAAATACCCTCCTCACTTGCTTGCCTTCCCTGTCCACACAAACCTCAAAATCATCCCATTATTTTTTTTTTTAAATATGTTTTATTGAAATTTTTTTCCCCAAACAACAATTTTTCCCCTCTTACAAAGCAAACGCAACAATAACAATACAGAAATTTTTAACAATACACAAGTAACAAAACCCCTTTATCTTTGACCTAAACTAAACTAACCCCCCCCCCTTCTCCCCCCCCCCCCTTCCCCCTGGGTTGCTGCTGCTGGTCATCTGTCTTCCCTCTAACGCTCCCCTAGGTAGTCGAGAAATGGCTGCCACCGCCTGGTGAACCCTTGAGCCGATCCTCTCAGGGCAAACTTTATCTGCTCCAGTTTAATGAACCCCGCCATATCATTTACCCAGGCCTCCAGTCCGGGGGGTTTCGCCTCCTTCCACATGAGTAGGATCCTGCGCCGGGCTACTAGGGACGCAAAGGCCACAACGCCGGCCTCTTTCACCTCCTGCACTCCCGGCTCTTCCGCAACTCCAAATAGAGCTAACCCCCAGCTTGGTTTGACCCGGGCCTTCACCACCCGCGAAATCACTCCCGTCACTCCCTTCCAATACCCTTCCAGTGCCGGACACGCCCAAAACATATGTGCGTGGTTTGCCGAGCTCCCGCCACACCTCCCACATTTGTCCTCCACTCCAAAGAACCTGCTCAATCTTGCTCCCGTTATGTGTGCTCTATGTAGCACCTTAAATTGAATCAGGCTAAGCCTAAGCCTGGAAAATCATCCCATTATAAGGGGCTGGTTTAGCACAGGGCTAAATCGCTGGCTTTGAAAGCAGACCAAGGCAGGCCAGCAGCACGGTTCACTTCCCGTACCAGCCTCCCCGAACAGGTGCCGGAATGTGGCGACTAGGGGTTTTTCACAGTAACTTCATTTGAAGCCTACTTGTGACGATAAGCGATTTTCATTTCATTTCATTAACCCTTCTAAAAACGGACATGGGCACAAAAATTGGGAGGGACTGGAACACAAACAAAAACTTCAGCAACATCATCTTTATCATTGGGACCCGACCCGGCAATGGAAATGGCAACAACACATCCCACCTCTTAAAGCCTGCCTTCATTCCCTCCACCAACCGCGTCAAGTTCAACTTATGCAGCTGGGCCCAAATCCGCACCACCTGTTTCCCAAGGTAGCGAAAGCTCATCCCCACCAACCAAAGCGGCAGTTCCCCCAACCTCCTCTCCTGTCCCCGTGCATTAATTGGGAATCCCGTGGATTAATTGGGAATACCTCTCTTTTCCTCATATTAAGCTTGTATCCATTCAAAACTACCGACCGGTTCCGAAATATTGAACAGGAGATAATCAGAGTACAAAGGAACTCGTGCTCGACCACACCCTCTCCATACCCCTCCATCCCCTCAAACACCTAAATGCCATTGCCAGTGGCTTAAGGGACAGAGGTGAACGTTTTGGGGCGTTATCATAGAATTATAGAATCATAGAATTTACAGTGCAGAAGCAGAAGGAGGCCATTCGGCCCATCGAGTCTGCACCGGCTCTTGGAAAGAGCACCCTACCCAAGGTCAACACCTTCACCCTATCCCATAACCCAGTAACCCCACCCAACACTAAGGGCAATTTTGGACACTAAGGGCAATTTATCATGGCCAATCCACCTAACCTGCACATCTTTGGACTGTGGGAGGAAACCAGAGCACCCGGAGGAAACCCACGCACACACGGGGAGGATGTGCAGACTCCACACAGACAGTGACCCAAGCCGGAATCGAACCTGGGACCCTGGAGCTGTGAAGCAATTGTGCTATCCACAAAGCTACCGTTATCTCTGATGTGATATCCTTGCGGCCTCGGACCAAACGCCGCTGCGACTCTGGGCTTGTGTTGCAATATTGCAATGTGTTTTCAGCCTAGGCTAATGCAATGTTGTTTGACTGGGGGAGTCCCTGGGGAATTAATGTGTTTTCAGCCTGGAGAGTTAATTTGTTTTCAGCTTGGGAAGATGGTGTCATTGCTGGGTGGAGCTAAGACATTCAGACATTTTGAGAAAGGTTTTTTAGGGACGTTCTGATCTGACTAACCCCTTAGGCCACAAGTAAGGTCTTTTGTCACAGTAGGATAGTTAAAAAATTAGTAATAGTATTTAAAGGAGAGCAGACTTGTCTGAGGATGAGAAGGAAGCTGAAACAAACCAGTTGAAGCAGCTTTTTGAGGACATCCAGTCAGACTCTGTAGGGTTTCTACCAGTAAACAAATGTGTGATGGGAAGCAAGTATTACTATGGCATTGGGATCGATCCGAGCTGTATGTTTTTTTTCCCTTTCTTGTTGTTTAATTGGGAATAGAGGTAGTAATTAAGTGTATGGTATTTACTGTATTGAGTAATATTGTTTAAGGGGTAATTGTAAGCTATTTTCCGGTGTATTGGTAAAGAGTTTCATATTGTGTTCAGAATAAAGTATTGTTTTAAAATACCAAATCCTTGTTTCTTCATGCAATCACTCCTGGAGCAAAGTATTCTTTCTGCACAGTCTTTCAAAAAGTAAAATATTGGGGTTTCTGTCCAGTATACCGGCCACTTTTGGGGTCTGGTCTAGGATTGTCACATTATCCCTTGTCCGCCATGAGCCAATCTGTCATCCTGGGGTGGCCCACGAAGACGCCAGAAATCTTCAAATGCCCCAGGATGTAGTTGTCATGCACACTCCCAGGGTAGCGGGTACACAGGTGAATGATTTGGAGGTGGTGGTCACACACTATCCGAACATTCAGGGAGTAGAATCCTTCCTGTTGCTCGCAGAGCAACATGTGTATCATCGGCCGCCCCCTGGACCTGGGGCATCCCGGTGATGGCAGCAAACCCTGCAGCCCGAGCATCTTGGTGGGCCAGTTCCGGTTTGAAGGTGATATAGTTGGATGCCTGGGCATACAAAGCATCTGTCACCTCCTGGATATACCTGTGGACGGAAGATTGAGATATGCCACAGAGGTCCCCGCTCGTGCTCTGGAATGACTCGGTGGCATAAACACTCAAGGTTGCAGAGACCTTCACGGCCAACGGGAGTGGATGTCCTCCTGCACGGAGTGCCATATCTACGAGGATGTGGCACAGGTACTGCACTGTCTCTCTGCTGAAATGCAGTCTTCTGCAGCACATGGTGTCCGTCAGCTCATTAAATGACCAACGATGCCTGTACACCTTGTGCCATCACTGGCCTCTCCTTGTGGGTCCCCCCTCAATCTGATGGGTGGCCAGGACTTCAGGGTGTGGGTCCCATGCACATATGATGCCTCCTCCAGCCTGTGTTGACGTTGCTGCTGTCAGTTACCTGTCCCTACTTCTCTCAGAGTGCCATCCAGTGAGCCAGTTATGCTGGCAAACCTTGTCCTGCACACACACCCTGACCACATCAGGAACCCCTCGACTCCAGACCTCTGCCAGGAACCTTGCTCAGCTGCCCTCCGCTTATCAACACATTTACCCTTTGGTCACGAAGGTCAGGAAATCACCATTTTACTGCACAATGCTCAATGTACAAGCTCCTTCTCTGCATATTTTAGCTTCAGCATGGGGTGGCACGGTGATTTAGTGGTTAGCACGGCAGTCTCGGAGTGCCAGAGACCCAGGTTCAATTCCAGCCTTGGTTCACTGTCTGTGTGGAGTTTTTACGTTCATTCCATGTCTGCCTGGGGTTCCATTGGGTGCTCCGGTTTTCTCTCACAGTCCAAAGATGTGCAGGCTATGTGGATTGGCCATTCTAAATTGCCCCTAAGTGTCCAAAAGTCTGGTGGTGTTACAGGGATATGGTGGGGTGTGGGATTGGGCCTAGGTAAGGTGGTCTTTCGAAGGATTGGTGCAGACTCGATGGGCCGAATGATCTCCTTTTGCTCTGCAGGGATTCTATGTGGTACCACAGGATGTGGGACTAGACCCAAAGTCAGCACTCTATTAGTGTACTAGTTTCAGCTGTGTTACCCTGACAGACAAGTGCTGAGCACGGGCGAGGCATTTGCACATTAAGTTGCTCTCATTCTCCTTTTAGCAAATGGCTTAAAATAGATTTGAGGATATTTAAGGATAGCTCATCTAGGTTCTATCTTGGTAACAGTTGGTTTCTAATCTGGGATTAATGAAAAAGAGACATAAAATCACCTGAAAAAATTGAGCGGTGCTCACTCTTGGCAAAAGAAACACCATTGATGTGTCCTGATCCTAAAGAGCCAATATGGACATATACGGCCGAATTCTCCGTTCCTGAGACTAATTGTTGACGCCAGGGCAGGATTCGTGGACTTTCACAACAGCAAAACTGGCGTGCACCTGGACCGATTCGGCAGGATTCGGCGGGTTTTACCAGGTTCGCGATTGACACTTGGGAGGCTGGCAAGCAACAGCCTCATATTCACACTTCACTCCCCACACACACCATCCTGGCCAACAAGGTGGCAGCGAGGAGAGCAACCCCGAGGTTTACCGCTGCTGAGCTGAATGGAGACACTCTTGGACGTGGTGGAGGAGCAGAAGATGACCTTGTACCCTGGTCTGGGGAGGAGGCTGCCAGCTGCTGCCGTTCGCTGTGCCTGGGCGCAGGCGGCAGAGGCCGTGAGTCCTGACGGGCTAGCAGTGCCGGAAAAAACAGCCCAACCTCCTCAGGGCGGCCAGAGTGAGTAGCCAGCACTGTGTCCCTGGCAGTAACCCGCGTCCCACACACCTGTAACCCTAGCCCTTCCCCACCCGGAGGGCAGCCGATGCCCCACATGCTGGAGCCCATACCGGCCGCCTATGGCCGGGTGCCCAGGCCACTGTGGCCACCAACTACCCACCCCCTGGGCTGCATGCGTCGGACTGTCAAACACTCGTTTTCTATCCTCCCCCAAACTACCCACCCCCTGGAGTAGGCCGGGCACAACTGCTGGGAGTGGTAGAAGGCAGGAGGGGGACTGCCGGACCTGCGACCCATCACCGTGGCTGGGCAAACGGCCCTGGACGTGGTCAGCTGCCCAGGGGAACGGGAGGTCACCGAGGTGGAGTTCAGCCGCAGGCGAGGAAGTGAGACCCCGCTTAGTTGCGGTTCTCTGTGACACGTCTGCCGACCCCCCCCCTAACCAACCGCCCCCACCACCACCCTCACGCCAACACCACCACCTACACGCCCACCCCAACTCCCCCCAGGCCCGCAGTCTAATCATGCATCTTGTCTTTGTCTTGTTGGATGGAGAGGGTCCATCTGGCGTCCCCCGCCCCCAGCCAGTGCCACACCCGTGAGCCGTGCAGTGACGCTGAGAGCAGCTTGAACACCAGCCCTCCCCCCGAGACTCAGGACACCCCGGAGCTCGGGTTGGAGGATGATAGTGATTTCCCATCACAGTAGTCTCCAACACCCTCCACCATCCCAGAGACACTCACCTTGGTTGGGCATGTTAGTGAAGAGGCTCTTGGGACACTATCTGGTGCGTACCACACAGTTGACCCGGTACAGCAGGTGGAGGTAGGTACTCCCAAGGGGGCGGACGGTTGGAGGGCAGGCCAAACCCAGTGTCTCGCTGCCGTCCAGATGGGCCCCGAGCTTCTGGAACAAACAGTCGCAGAGCCAGGGACTACATGAGGGGATGTCATGGAGCATCCAGCATCTGCAGGTGCAGTTGGAGGATTCCAACCACGTGCAGCAGCAGGAGGTGGTGCCGACAATGCGTGCCACCCAGGCCAACACCGCACGGTAGCGTCCGCGGTGGAGGCATTGGGCGATAGTTTTGGGCCTATCTAAGGATCAGTATGTCTAAGGCATGGGGCATTCTGAGCAGGTGCTGGCTGAGGCCCAGGGCAGGGTTGCCGCCTCACAGGCGACCATGTCCCAAAGCCACCTTGAAATTGCAGCGGCGCTCCTGAGTGTGGCCCAGTCACAGCATGGCTAGGAACGTTGGGGGCATTACCCAGGTGCTGGCAGACGTAGCGCAGGCACAGAGGGAGGTGACTCAGTCCCAGAGGGAGATGGTGCAGTCACTGGCTGATCTGACACAGACCCAGGAGGTGGTGGCACAGTCGCAGCATGATATGGCACAGTCACAGATGGAGATGATCCACCCCCTGTGCTACATGACCGCGAGTGTGTGGACCCCGGCCGAGACCATAGTGGACCTCCAGAATGACAGTGCCAGGTGGCAGGGGAGCATCAGGGGAGAGCTACCCTCGCACCCCTGTTCCATGGAGTAGCCCGGGGGCCATAGGGCAATCCGAGGGAGGAGGAGGTGATGAGGCCTGTGCCGGTGACTCCCGGAGGGGCGGTGCCGGAACACCACAGCATCTTGTACTCCCCAACCCCCGTCCCTGCCGCAGCGGGCAGAACGGGGCGGCACACCCCCGGACCACCTGAGCAGCAGCTGGGCCCATCCAGGCCCAGTCGCCCCAGGAGATGCCTGTCTGTGAGATCCCGGACAGGTCCCCACTCGGCGCCTCGAAGGCAGCAGTGCTAATCACTGTGCCGCGCACAGCCTTTTGAGCATGTATCTGCAGGGCTTTCTTAACCCGTGTGGATACATGTTATCTCTCCTTTGTACCTCTACTACCAAGATTTCCAATCTAGCATTTAGAAATCGTTCTCCCCATGTCTGCATGGGTTTCCTCCGGATGCTCCGGTTTCCTCCCACAAGTCCTGAAAGACGTGCTTGTTAGGTGAATTGGATATTCTGAATTCTCCCTCTGTGTCCCCGAACATGTGCCGGAGTTTGACGACGAGGGGATTTTCACAGTAACTTCATTGCAGTGTTAATGTAAGCCTACTTGTGACACTAATGAAGATTATTATAATGTTAATTGCATTCAACAGGCCTTGCTAGCTTATTTTGTCACTGCTTAATGCAGCGGGAAAAGCTCTTCTAGTTTCTTGTATTTTATGAATTTTCCATGAGAGACAGTGAAGAATGGGCTCCAAGATTTCTAAATGCTCGATTGTGTCATGTGAGAGAACCTTTAAGAAATGGGTGTTTATCAAATAGCTGCAGTGATGTCAGAGTGTGGCTGGAGCTGGGCTGTCTTTCACTTTCGTTTTTGAGCTGGCAGCAACAGAGTGTTTTAGTTTCGTTTTGAGAGCTGGATAGCTGCAGGCAAAGCAAGCAGCTGTACAAGGATCTCTCTGCAATCTGAACACTGTCTCCAGATCATTTGGGTGATTTCAAAGTGGTAACTGCTCTCAGTAGAGAATTTAAACCTGATCTGTGTGTCAAAAAGGATCTTTTGATTATGGATATTGCAGGGAAAGATTAAGGGTTACTTATAGAATATTGCCTCTGTGGGGATGATTGGTGTTGATAGTTGTTAAGATGTTTACTGTGGGTGTATAAAGTGTTAACTGGTTTCATAAATAAACATTGTTTTAATTTAAAAGTACTTTAGTTCTCTGTTTCATCACACCTGTAAAGTGGGCCCTTGTGCTCCCCATAACCACAATCTATTAAAAGTTATGGGTCAGGTGAACTCCATGATACACTTTGGGGTTTTCTAAACCTTGGCCTGTAATAATTGGAAATCTTGGTAGTAGAGGTATAAAGGAGAGATAACATGCATCCATAGGGGTTAAGAAAGCCCTGCTGACACATGCTCGAAAGGCTGTAGGCAGCATGGTGGCACAGTGATTAGCACTGCTGCCTCACAGCGCCAGGGACTCAGGTTCAATTCCTGCCTTGGGTGACTGTCTGTGTGGAGTCTGCACTTTCTCCCTGTGTCTGCGTGGGTTTCCTCCGGGTGCTCCGGTTTCCTCCCACAGTCCACAGATGTGCAGGTTAGGTGGATTGGCCATGCTAAATTGCCCCTTAGTGTCCAAAAGGCTAGGTGGGGTTACTGGGTTACAAGGATAGGATGGAGACGTGGGCTTAAGTAGGGTGCTCTTTCCAAGGGCTGGTGCAGACCTGATGGGCCGAATGGCTTCCTTCTGCACTGTAAATCCTATGATTCTATGAGCAGGTAGCTTTGGAGGTCAATGCCAGGAGTCTAACACCGAGGACTTGGATACAGTGCAACAAGTTCAAAAATCTCACAAATCGAGTTCAAAGATCCTATAAATGGTCAACAGTGAATGCATCTTCAAATACTGTATTCTACCAACTGCATCAGCCCTCAGATTTCGCAATGCTGCACAACTGCAACACTCACCTACCAACCATCTCTGTCAATCAAATACATACCTGACACATATTGTATGCCAATCTTTTTTTTTGTTAACATCAATGATTGTATAAGTGCCGCTTTGTGACAATAAGCAATTTTCATTTCATTTTCATGCTCTCATCTGGACCTGGAAACATTGATCAATTTTGCATCCAATTTCCACCCCTCTCTCATCTTTACATGGTCCATCTCCGACACTTCCTTACCCTTCCTTGACCTCTGTCTTCACTTCCAGTGATCGACTGACCACTAATATTTGTAATACTTGGTAATCAGCAGGAGGTTTCCTTGCCCATGTTTAACCTGAAGCCATGAGACTTCATGGGGTCCAGAGTCGATGTTGAGGATTCCCAGCGCAACTTCCACCTGACTGTATACCCTGTGCCATCACGTCTGCTGTATACCACTGTGCCACCACCCCTCCTGGTGAGACAGGACATACTCAGGAATGGTGATAGTGGTGTCCTGGATATTGTCTGTGATGTGTTGGGTAGGCTGGGTCGAGGTGAACTGCACTTGATGCAGTGTAGCGAGAGACAGACCTCCAACACTTGATAAAATGCAACACGATTTTATTCAACATCTAAACTATTATACATGTTCAATTGTGGGTTGACACTATGCTGACTTGACTGGAGACCTGACACTAGCCTGACCAGACAAGCCTAGCTACCACATGGTGTAGGCACTGGCTAGCTCACGAGCTCTGACTGTCTCAGAGGCTGGGTCCCGAGAGCGCGGGAAAACTGGTGCCCTCTGGCTTTATAGTGGTTGTGTCCTGTCTGGTGATTGGCTGCTCTGTTCTGTGTGCTTACTGGTCATCCTGTGTGTCAATCACTGCCTGTCTGCATTCCATTGTAGACATTGATGTATATTATGACATCTCCCCCCCCTTTTTTTTCTATATTGTGTGTGTTGAGATAATAAATATTAAGGCGCATGTGCGTATGGATGTATATATGTGCGTGACTATATACAGAATGTGCTAAAATTACCTTATGTACACAGGAAGGTGTCGCTAGTGCAGATACAGGGCAGATGAAACGGTAACAACGATATTTACAGAGGTCAAAACGATACGGTAACACAGTTGTGCAAAAGTTCAGTCTATAAGTTTAGTCGCTGCGGCGGGCGACAAATTCTGGTTGACCGCCTCAAGGGTGGATCAGGGGCTGCATGCACTTGGATAGGCGGGGCCGCTGCCAATGCGGTTGTCGCAGAGGTCGGCAGGATTGCTGGTAGATTGGTGGCCTCGTGGTAGGGCACGTCCGGAGGAAGCATTGTGTGAGGCGGGACATCATGGTTAGGTGGCGGGCGTGGAACTATGCGCAGCGCCCGTCTGTTGCATCGTAAGAAGGAGCCATCAGCCATGCGGGTGAGGAACGATCTCGGGGTCACTTGCTTGACCACCACAGCTGTGGCGGACCAGCCGCCGTCAGGCAACTGCACACGAACACGATCAGTTGGGACCAACTCGGGGAGATCCGTGGCAGGAGCGTCGTATGCTGACTTCTGTTGGGCACAAGGCTGCTGCATCTTTTATATGACCGTGAGGTGGTCAAGGTCTGGAACATGGATGGCTGGAACCGTGGTTCGCAGAGTGCGATTCATGAGCATCTGCGCGGGAGACAACCCAGTGGACAGTGGGGATGCTCTGTATGCCAGCAGCGCCAGGTTGAAGTCGGAGCCTGAGTCTGCAGCCTTGCATAGTAATCTCTTGACGATATAGACCCCTTTTTCGGTTTTGCACATGCTCGCCGATGATCGTGCGCGCATGCGCAATGCGGGTGAATTTGTTTTACATGTTCGTGGCCATTTTAAAGGCCGCTTGCAGCCGGCGTTATTAAAAGCCGGCTGCTGGACTTCCGGGTGCGGCGATGACCAGCTGAGTCGCACGTTTCGGCAGCTCCCGGTGAAACGGACTTTTGGGCTCTTGATAGGAGCCCCAACAGCAATTTTGACGGCTATAAACACTGTGCGGTAAACCAGAAGGGAATCCCCCCTGGATACGGATGAAAAAAGGAGGAGAAAGTGGCCGGATTGCAGTGGATCCTTTAGAACAGCGGCAAGGAAGGCAAGCAAAAACCAAGATGGCGTCGGAAGGTGGCAGTTTAACATGGGGCCCTGAACAACAAGAGTTCTTGAAATGCTGTGTGGAAGAGCTCAAAAAGGAAATGAAGAAAGAGCTGTTGGCCCCGATACTACAGGCGATTGAAGGGCTAAAGGAGGAACAAAAGACCCAGGAGCGGGAGCTTCGGGTCGTGAAGGCAAAGGCAGCCGAGAATGAGGACGACATACAGGGCCTGGTGGTGAAGACGGAGACACATGAGGCACATCAGAAACGATGTGTGGAAAGGTTGGAGGCACTGGAGAACAACGCAAGGATGAACAACCTGAGGATTCTTGGTCTTCCTGAAGGTGTGGAGGGAGCGGACGTCGGGGCATATGTGAGCACGATGCTGCACTCGTTAATGGGAGCGGAGGCCCCGGCGGGTCCGTTGGAGGTGGAGGGAGCATACCGAGTGATGGCGCGAGGGCCGAGAGCAGGAGAAATTCCCAGAGCCATAGTGGTGAGATTCCTCCGTTTTAAAGATAGAGAAATGGTCCTTAGATGGGCAAAGAAAACTCGGAGCAGTAAATGGGAGAACGCGGTGATCCGCGTTTATCAAGACTGGAGTGCGGAGGTGGCGAGAAGGAGGGCGAGCTTTAATCGGGCCAAGGCGGTGCTTCATAAAAAGAAGATAAAATTTGGAAT
Organism: Scyliorhinus torazame; assembly: GCF_047496885.1. Lineage (NCBI taxonomy): Eukaryota > Metazoa > Chordata > Chondrichthyes > Carcharhiniformes > Scyliorhinidae > Scyliorhinus > Scyliorhinus torazame. The sequence goes on along the minus strand of NC_092716.1, from coordinate 83,102,247 downwards.
GCTGCAACCGGCAAGACTGTGGGTCACATATCGAGGGAGGCACCACTACTTTGAGACGGCGGATGAAGCGTGGACTTTTATTGTGGAAGAAAAACTGGAATGAGCGGGTTATTAAAAAGAACGTTTGAACAAAGTGGTGGGGCGAATGTGGGGGGCAAATAGGGGGGTTAAAAAGGGGGGAAAGAGGAGTTTTATGTACTAATCCTGCGATGTGGTAACTTTTCTCTCTTCCACAGGTGGTGATGGGGGGAGGAGGGGAGGTGGAGGAGATGGGGCGTTGGCCATTGGGGGCGGGGCCAAGGGAGAAGCGCGGGCTTGGTTCCCGCGCTATGATAATTATGGCGGGAATAGAGAAGCAGGAAGGAGGGGGCGTCGCACGGTGCGAGCCGAGGTCATGGGGGGAAGCCGAGGTCGGCCAGAGTTTGCTGACTTCTGGGAGCAACATGGGGGGAGTAATTACGCTAGCGGGGGATCTAGCGGGGGGGGGGGTGGGAGGGGGGAATTACTGGGTTGCTGCTGCTGGGGAGAGGGGGGAGCTGGTGTGGGAGGGGATGGGCGGGGGGGCACCGACTGGGGGAGATACAGCTGCGTGGGAACCGGGTGAGGAGCTGGAAAAAGGTGATGGCTAATCGACAAGGGGGGGGGGTAGGATGCCCCCCAACCCGGCTGATCACGTGGAACGTGAGAGGGCTGAACGGGCCGATAAAGAGGGCACGGGTACTCGCACACCTTAAGAAACTTAAGGCAGATGTGGTTATGTTACAGGAAACGCACCTGAAACTGATAGACCAGGTTAGGCTACGCAAAGGATGGGTGGGGCAGGTGTTCCATTCGGGGCTAGATGCGAAAAACAGGGGGGTGGCTATATTAGTGGGGAAGCGGGTAATGTTCGAGGCAAAGACTATAGTGGCGGATAACGGGGGCAGATACGTGATGGTGAGTGGCAAACTACAGGGGGAGACGGTGGTTTTGGTAAACGTATATGCCCCGAACTGGGATGATGCCAATTTTATGAGGCGGATGCTAGGACGCATTCCGGACCTAGAGATGGGAAAGCTGATAATGGGGGGAGATTTTAATACGGTGTTGGAACCAGGGCTGGATAGGTCGAAGTCCAGGACTGGAAGGAGGACGGCAGCAGCCAAGGTACTTAAAGATTTTATGGAGCAGATGGGAGGTGTAGACCCGTGGAGATTTAGCAGACCTAGGAGTAAGGAGTTCTCGTTTTTCTCCTATGTCCATAAAGTCTACTCGCGAATAGACTTTTTTGTGCTGGGAAGGGCGTTGATCCCGAAGGTGAGGGGAACGGAGTATACGGCTATAGCCATTTCGGATCACGCTCCACACTGGGTAGACTTGGAGATAGGGGAGGAAACAGGAGGGCGCCCACCCTGGAGAATAGACATGGGACTAATGGCAGATGAGGGGGTGTGTCTAAGGGTGAGGGGGTGCATTGAAAAGTACTTGGAACTCAATGATAATGGGGAGGTCCAGGTGGGAGTGGTCTGGGAGGCGTTGAAGGCGGTGGTTAGAGGGGAGCTGATATCGATAAGGGCACATAAAGGGAAGCAGGAGAGTAAGGAACGGGAGCGGTTGCTGCAAGAACTTTTGAGGGTGGACAGACAATATGCGGAAGCACCGGAGGAGGGATTGTACAGGGAAAGGCAAAGGCTACATGTAGAATTTGACTTGCTGACTACAGGCACTGCAGAGGCACAATGGAGGAAGGCACAGGGTGTACAGTACGAATATGGGGAGAAGGCGAGCAGGTTGCTGGCTCACCAATTGAGGAAAAGGGGAGCAGCGAGGGAAATAGGGGGAGTGAGGGACGAGGAAGGAGAGATGGAGCGGGGAGCGGAGAGAGTGAATGGAGTGTTCAAGACATTTTATAAAAAATTATATGAAGCTCAACCCCCGGATGGGAGGGAGAGAATGATGGGCTTCTTGGATCGGCTGGAATTTCCCAAGGTATAAGAACAGGAAAGGGTGGGACTGGGAGCACAGATCGAGGTAGAAGTGGTGAAAGGAATTAGGAGCATGCAGGCGGGAAAGGCCCCGGGACCGGATGGATTCCCAGTCGAATTCTATAGAAAATATGTGGACTTGCTCGCCCCGGTATTGACGAGGACCTTTAATGAGGCAAAGGAAAGGGGACAACTGCCCCCGACTATGTCTGAAGCAATGATATCGCTTCTCTTAAAGAAGGAAAAGGACCTGCTACAATGCGGGTCCTATAGACCCATTTCCCTCCTAAATGTAGATGCCAAGATCCTGGCCAAGGTAATGGCAATGAGAATAGAGGAATGTGTCCCGGGGGTGGTCCACGAGGACCAAACTGGGTTTGTGAAGGGGAGACAGCTGAACACGAATATACGGAGGCTGTTAGGGGTAATGATGATGGCCCCACCAGAGGGGGAAACGGAGATAGTAGTGGCGATGGATGCCGAGAAAGCATTTGATAGAGTGGAGTGGGATTATTTGTGGGAGGTGTTGAGGAGATTTGGTTTTGGAGAGGGGTATGTTAGATGGGTGCAGCTGTTGTATAGGGCCCCGATGGCGAGTGTGGTCACGAATGGACGGGGATCTGCATATTTTCGGCTCCATAGAGGGACAAGGCAGGGATGCCCTCTGTCCCCATTATTGTTTGCACTGGCGATTGAGCCCCTGGCGATAGCGTTGAGGGGTTCCAAGAAGTGGAGGGGAGTACTTAGAGGAGGAGAAGAACACCGGGTATCTTTGTATGCGGACGACTTGCTACTATACGTGGCAGACCTGGCGGAGGGGATGCCAGAAATAATGCGGATACTTGGGGAGTTTGGGGATTTTTCAGGGTATAAATTGAACATGGCGAAAAGTGAGTTGTTTGTGGTGCATCCAGGGGAGCAGAGTAGAGAAATAGAGGACCTACCGTTGAGGAAGGTAACAGGGGACTTTCGTTACCTGGGGATCCAGATAGCCAAGAATTGGGGCACATTGCATAGGTTAAATTTAACGCGGTTGGTGGAACAAATGGAGGAGGATTTTAAGAGATGGATATGGTATCCCTGTCACTGGCAGGGAGGGTGCAGGCGGTTAAGATGGTGGTCCTCCCGAGATTCCTCTTTGTGTTTCAGTGCCTCCCGGTGGTGATCACGAAGGCTTTTTTAAAAAGGAGTGAAAAGAGCATCATGGGTTTTGTGTGGCCGGGAAGACCCCGACAGTGAGGAAGGGATTCTTACAGCGCAGCAGGGATAGGGGGGGGGCTGGCACTACCGAGCCTAAGTGAGTATTATTGGGCCGCTAATATTTCAATGGTGAGTAAGTGGATGGGAGAGGAGGAGGGAGCGGCGTGGAAGAGATTAGAGAGGGCGTCCTGTAGGGGGACTAGCCTACAGGCTATGGTGACAGCCCCATTGCCGTTCTCACCGAGGAACTACACCACAAGCCCGGTGGTGGTGGCTACGCTGAAGATTTGGGGACAGTGGAGACAGCATAGGGGAAAGACTGGAGCCTTGGGGGGGTCCCCGATAAGAAACAACCATAGGTTTGCCCCGGGGGGAATGGATGGGGGATATGGAATGTGGCAAAGAGCAGGAATAACGCAACTGAAAGGTCTGTTTGTGGATGGGAAGTTCGCGAGTCTGGGAGCGCTGACCGAGAAATATGGGTTGCCCCAAGGGAATGCATTCAGGTATATGCAACTGAGGGCTTTTGCGAGGCAACAGGTGAGGGAATTCCTGCAGCTCCCGACACAAGAGGTGCAGGACAGAGTGATCTCAAAGACATGGGTGGGGGATGGTAAGGTGTCAGATATATGACAGGGAAATGAGGGACGAAGGGGAGACTATGGTAGATGAACTAAAAGGGAAATGGGAAGAAGAGCTGGGGGAGGAGATCGAGGAGGGGCTGTGGGCAGATGCCCTAAGCAGGGTAAACTCGTCGTCCTCGTGTGCCAGGCTAAGCCTGGTTCAGTTTAAGGTATTACACAGGGCACATATGACTGGAGTACGGCTCAGTAAATTTTTTGGGGTGGAGGATAGGTGTGCGAGGTGCTCGAGAAGCCCAGCGAATCATACCCATATATTCTGGTCATGCCCGGCACTACAGGGGTTTTGGATGGGGTGACAAAGGTGCTTTCAAAAGTAGTGGGGGTCCGGGTCGAACCAAGCTGGGGGTTAGCTATATTTGTTTGCACAAGAGCCGGGAGTGCAGGAGGCGAGAGAGGCCGATGTTTTGGCCTTTGCGTCCCTAGTAGCCCGGCGCAGGATATTGTTAATGTGGAAAGAAGCCAGGCCCCCGGGGGTGGAGACCTGGATAAATGACATGGCAGGGTTTATAAAGCTAGAGCGGATTAAGTTCGTCCTAAGGGGGTCGGCTCAAGGGTTCACCAGGCGGTGGCAACCGTTCGTCGAATACCTCGCAGAAAGATAGATGGAATGGAAAAAAGAAGGCAGCAGCAGCAGCCCAGGATCGGGGGGGGGGGGGGGGGGGGGGGGGGAAACCAGAAGGACTCTCAGGGTTGTTAATATATACTGTATAATATGTATAGGTCGTTGCGACAGATAATTATATATTGGTCTGTTAAATTATATTTTTGGAGAGTGTTACTTGTGATAAGGCAGTTGCCAATTAGGGTTAGTTTTCATTTTTGTTTTTTATTATTTATTCATTTTTTTTTGTTTATAAAATAGGTCATTGTTATTTGTGTTGTTATAATATTGTGTAAAGGATGCACAATGTACTGTGTTGGTTGACCAAAAATTTTCAATAAAATATTTATTTAAAAAAAAGCCGGCTGCTACACGGGGATTTGAGAGATCGGGAACGCCGCGAAGGATGGCTCCACGACCCTCCCGACACCCGCCTGCGACCCACCCGCGGGTCGCGCCCCAAGTTTGAAGAACACTGCTGTAAGGGATGATTCTGGGAGTATGACTATGGCAGGTTGTTACTTAACTAGTCTGTGAGACAGCTCTCCCAACTTTGACACAAGCCCCCAGATGTTTGTAAGGAGGATTTTGAAGGGTCGGCAGGGCTGGGTTTGCCGTTGTCGTTTCCAGCGCCTGGTTCAATGCCGGGTGGTTTCATTCCTTTTTTGTATTTTTTTAGTGGTTGAATACAACCGAGTGGCCTGCTAGGCCATTTCAGAGGGCATTTCAGAGTCCACCACATTGCTGTGGGTTTGTAGTCACATGTAGGCCAGACCAGATCAGATAAGGACATTAGTGAACCAGATGGGTTTTTACGACAATCGACTATGGTTTCATAGTCATCATTAATCTTGCAATTCCAGGTATTTTATTGAGTATAAATTCCATCACCCACCGTTGTGGGTTTCAAACCCAGGACCCCAGATCATTATCATGGGTCTCTGGATTACTATTCCAGCGATAATGCCACTATGCCACCGCCTCCACATCATTCTCCTTCGGATCTGTTCTGATGATGTCACCTTTGAAAATGGTGCTTCTGATAGGTCTGCTTTTTTCCTTAAATGAAGTTTCCCCCCGTCTGCGGTTGACAGGACACCCAACCAGATTCAACCCATTTCTCACACACCGGCCCTCCCCTCATCTCCCTCCCAGAACCATCAAAGGGTCCCCCTTGTCCTCAGTTTCCACCCCACTAGCCTCTGCATTCAAAGGATCATCCTTCACCATTTCCAGCAACTCTAGCATGATGCTACCATGAAACACATCTTCCCATGCCCCACGAGTCAGCATTCTGCAGGGACCGCTCCCTCTGTGACACCCTGGCCCACTCCTCCATCACCTTCCCAAGGCAGCTTTCCTTGCAATCGCAGAAGGTGCAACATCTGCCCCATTTCCTTCTCCCCCTCCCCCCTCTCCATTTAAGGCCCCAAACACACCTTTCAGGTTAAGCAGCATTTCACTTACACTTCTTTCAATTTGGTTGTGGTGAACGTATTTTGGCAGCCATTCACCACTGCTTTGCATTATACTATGTTGTTGCCCTTGTGGGCTCCACCTATGGACCATTGTACTGTATGACACCGCTTATATCATGTTGGTGCCCTTGTGGGCTCCGCCCCTGGCTCCGCCCCCTTGAGGGGAGGTATATAGAGCAGCTGCCCTGTAGGCGGCTCTCAGTGCAGAGCAGTCGCAGGCAGGCACTGTTCTAGTTGATTAAAGCCACTGTTCACTTCAACTCTGTCTCGTGTGAATTGATGGTCGCATCAATTTAATCAACTACAACATCGCGATGGAAGCAGCCCTCAAACCTGACCGACTGGAACTCGACCCACAGGCCGTGGAAGCCAAAGGGATTTTTTCACACTGGCTCCCATGTTTCGAGGCCTACCTCGCTGCCTCCCCCTCGCCCTCTGTCACCGACGAACAGAAGCTGAGCCTCCTCCACGCCCGGGTGAGCAGTCGAATCTCCGTGCAAATCGAGGAAATGAACACATACGCAGATGCACTCGCGATCCTGAAGCGGCAATACGTGAGGCCGGTGAACAAAGTGTCCGCGAGGCATCTCCTCACCACTCGCTGCCAACGAACTTGGGAATCGCTGGAGGAGTACCTACGCGACCTGAAAGTCCTCGCGCGAAGCTCCAACTACAAGGCTGTCACGGCTTCGCAACAGATGGAACTCACCATCCGGGACGCCTACATGGCTGGAGTCCGGTCCAACTACGTCAGACAGCGCCTGCTCGACAAGGGAGCCCTCAACCTAGAAGGGACGGTAAAACTAGCCACCTCCCTAGAAGTAGCATTTCAGAGCCTCAACGCTTTGCCCTCGTGGACACCCGGCCAGAGAGTACCCCAGGCCTGTGCCGCGCAGCTGCCCGCCCAACCCGGGGGGCTGCCCTGCTACTTTTGCGGCCAGAACCAGCACCCCAGGCAGCATTGCCCGGCTCGGAACGTGAACTGTAGTGACTGCGGCAAGAAAGGACATTTTGCCAAAACTTGCCTGGCCAGGCCAAATCCTCCAAATCACAGGCCCAACTCTCAGACTCACAGGCCCACAGACCCCGCAGCGTGGCTGCGTGCCTGCCGGCTCCACCCCCTTCGGACGTGGCACCCGCCTCGTGTTGTCCGTGGGGGCAACCATCTACGACTCTACACAACATTGGCGACTCACGGGGGCCGCCATCTTGGCTGCCATCTTCATCGCCGCCCGACACGTGCGACCGACGGGGGCCGCCATCTTGGGACTACCCCACCACCTCTGACCACGCCGGCTACCCACAAATCGGCGCGGTCACCTTCGACCAGTCACACCCAAAGCACCTCAGGAACTCCATGATGACTGTCCGGGTCAATGGACACGAAACGCCCTGCCTGTTTGACTCTGGGACCACGGAGAGCTTCGTACACCCAGACACGGTAAGGCGCTGTTCTCTCCAAATCTCCCGCGCATTTCAAACAATCTCCCTCACTTCCGGATCGCACTCAGTGCAGATCCGGGGGTACACTGTCGCGAACCTCGCGATACAGGGCGTTGAATACGCAAACTTTAAACTGTATGTACTCCCCGATCTCTGCGCTCCTCTCCTGTTGGGACTGGACTTCCAGTGCAACCTCAGGAGCCTGACCCTAAAGTTCGGCGGGCCCCTACTCCCCCTCACTGTTTGTAGCCTCGCGACCCTGAAGGTCGACCCTCCCCCGCTATTCGTGAATCTCACTGCTGACTGTAAACCCGTCGCCACCAAGAGCAGGTGGTACAGTATCCAGGACAGGACTTTTATCAAGTCCGAGGTCCAGCGGCTCTTGCGGGAAGGGGTCATTGAGGCCAGTAACAGCCCCTGGAGAGCCATGGTGGTGGTCGTCAGGACCGGGGAAAAGAACCAGTTGGTTGTAGACTACAGCCAAACCATAAACCGATACACGCACCTCGATGCGTACCCCCTCCCCCGGCTAGCGGACATGGTGAATCAGATTGCACACTACCGGGTGTTCTTCACGGTAGATCGGAAGTCCGCATATCACCAGCTCTCAATCCGCCCGGAGGACCGCCACTACACGGCCTTTGAAGCAGACGGCCACCTCTTCCACTTCCTCCGGGTCCCTTTCGGCGTCACCGACGGGGTCTTGGTCTTCCAAAGAACGATGGACTGAATGGTGGACTAGTAAGGGCTGTGGGCCACATTTCCATACTTGGACAACTTCACCATCTGCGGCCACGACCAGCAGGACCACGACGCCAACCTTCAGATGTTTCTCCAAACTGCCCAAGCCCTAGACCTCACTTATAACAAGGAGAAATTCGTTTTCCGCACAAACAGACTAGCCATCCTCGGCTATGTCGTGGAAAACGGAGTCCTAGGGCCCGACCCCGACCGTATGCGCCCCTCCTGCAACTTCCCCTTCCCCACTGCCCCAAGGCTCTGAAAAGATGCCTCGGGTTCTTTTCCTATTATACCCAGGGGTCCCCAACTATGCGGACAAAGCCCGCCCACTGATCAAAGCTACCATCTTCACACTGGCGGCTGAGGCCCGCCAGGCCTTCAGCCGCATCAAGGAGATATTGCCAAAGCCGCGATGTGCGCGGTGGACGGGTTGTCCCCTTCCAGGTGGAGAGCGACGTGTCAGAGGTTGCCCTCACCGCCACCCTTAACCAGGCAGGCAGGCCTGTAGCATTTTTCTCCCGTACCCTCAACGCCTCTGAGATTCGACACTCCTCAGTCGAAAAAGCTCAAGCCATCGTGGAAGCTGTACGGCACTGGAGGCACTACTGCGTTGGTAGGAGGTTTACGCTTGTCACCGACCAACGTTCGGTAGCCTTCATGTTCGACAATACACAGCGGGGCAAGATCAAGAATGATAAAATCTTCAACACGGTGCTGGATCCAGGGCTGGACCGGTCCAGGTCTAGGACCGGGAGGAGGCCGGCAGCGGCCGAGGTGCTTAAGGACTACATGGAGCAGATAGGAGGAGTGGATCCCTGGAGATTTACTAGGCCTAGGAGTAAAGAGTTCTCCTTCTTCTCCCATGTCCACAAGGTGTATTCTCGGATAGACTTCTTTGTCCTGGGAAGGGCGCTGATCCCGAAGGTGGCCGGGACGGAGTACTCGGCTATAGCCATTTCGGACCATGCCCCACATTGGGTAGATCTGGAAGCAGGAGAGGAAAAGGAACAGCACCCACTGTGGAGATTAGATATGGGATTGTTGGCAGATGAGGGTGTGTGTGTAAGGGTAAGGAGATGTATCGAAAGGTATCTGGAGATTAATGACGATGGAGAGGTTCAGGTGGGAGTGGTCTGGGAAGCACTGAAGGCGGTGGTCAGAGGGGAACTGATTTCCATAAGGGCCCATAAGGGGAAACAAGAGAGCAAAGAGAGGGAGAGATTGTTGAGAGAAATTTTGAGGGTGGATAGGCAGTATGCGGTGGCCCCGGATGAAGGACTATACAGGGAAAGACGAAGGTTGCACACGGAATTTGATTTGTTGATCACGGGCAAGGCGGAGGCACAATGGAGGAAGGCACAGGGAGTGCAGTATGAGTACGGAGAGAAGGCGAGCCGGTTACTGGCCCAACAACTGAGGAAGAGGGGGGCGGCGAGGGAGATTGGAGGGGTTAGGGACGAGGAGGGTGAGATGGAACGGGGAGCGGAGAGGGTGAACGGGGTGTTTAAGGCATTTTATGAGAGGCTGTATAAGGCTCAGCCCCCGGAAGGGAAGGAGGGAATGATGCACTTCCTAGACCAGTTGGAATTCCCGAAGGTTGAGGAGCAGGAGAGGACAGGACTGGGAGCACAGATTGAGGTGGAGGAGGTGGTAAAAGGGATTGGGAGCATGCAGGCAGGGAAGGCCCCGGGACCGGATGGGTTCCCGGTGGAATTTTATAGGAAATACGTGGACCTGCTGGCCCCGCTTCTGACGAGAACCTTTAATGAAGAAACCTTAATAAAGGAAAGGGGGACGTTGCCCCCGACGATGTCGGAGGCGACGATATCGCTGCTCTTGAAAAGAGACAAAGACCCGCTGCAGTGCAGGTCTTACAGGCCTATCTCCCTCCTGAATGTAGATGCCAAGCTTCTGGCCAAGGTGATGGCGACGAGGATGGAGGATTGTGTCCCGGGGGTGGTCCACGAGGATCAAACGGGGTTTGTTAAGGGGAGACAATTGAACACTAACATACGGAGGCTGTTGGGTGTGATGATGATGCCCCCGCCGGAGGGGGAGGCGGAGATAGTGGTGGCGATGGATGCAGAGAAAGCATTTGATAGAGTGGAGTGGGATTACCTGTGGGAAGTGTTGAGGAGATTTGGATTTGGAGAGGGGTTTATTGGATGGGTTCAGCTTCTATACAGGGCCCCGGTGGCAAGTGTGATTACAAATAGGCAGAGATCTGACCACTTCCGTCTATACAGAGGGACAAGACAGGGATGTCCTCTGTCCCCGTTACTGTTTGCGTTAGCAATTGAGCCACTGGCCATAGCGCTGAGGGGCTCAAGGAAGTGGAGGGGAGAACTTAGGGGAGGAGAAGAGCACCGGGTGTCACTATACGCGGATGATTTGTTGTTGTATGTTGCGGACTCAGTGGAGGGGATGCCCGAGATAATGCAGACACTCAGGGAGTTTGGGGAATTTTCAGGATATAAATTGAATATGGGGAAGAGTGAGCTGTTTGTGATGCACCCTGGGGAACAGGGCAGGGGAATAGATGATTTGCCGTTGAGGAGCGTAACAAGGGATTTTCGGTACCTAGGGATCCAGATGGCCAGGAACTGGGGAACCTTGCATAAGCTTAATTTAGTAAGATTGGTGGAGCAGATGGAAGAGGACTTTAGGAGATGGGACATGGTGCCCCTGTCATTGGCGGGTAGGGTGCAGGCGATTAAAATGGTGGTCCTTCCGCGGTTTCTTTTTGTGTTCCAGTGCCTCCCTGTGATGATTACAAAGGCCTTTTTCAAGAAAGTGGATAAGAGCATTATGAGTTTTGTGTGGGCTGGGAAGACCCCAAGAGTGAAGAGGGGGTTCCTGCAGCGTAGAAGGGATAGGGGGGGACTGGCACTGCCGAGTTTAAGTGACTATTATTGGGCCGCCAACATATCAATGGTATGCAAGTGGATGGAGGAAGGGGAGGGAGCAGCGTGGAAAAGACTAGAGATAGCGTCCTGTAGGGGAACCAGCCTAAAAGCATTGGCGACGGCGCCTTTACCGTTCTCCCCGAAGAAATACACCACAAGTCCAGTGGTGGTGGCAACGCTGAAAATTTGGGGGCAGTGGAGACGGCATAAGGGAGTGACGGGTGCCTCGGTGAGGTCCCCGATAAGGAACAACCACAGGTTCGTCCCGGGGAAGATAGATGGGGGATTTAAAGCTTGGCAGAGAGCAAGGATTGTGAAATTGAAGGATTTGTTCCTAGGTGGGACGTTTGCGCGTCTGGGAGCACTGACAGAAAAATATGGGTTGCCACCGGGGAATGCATTTCGGTATATGCAACTGAGGGCTTTTGCGAGGCAACAGGTGAGGGAATTTCCGCGGCTCCCGGCGCAAGAGATTCAGGACAGAGTGATTTTGGGGGCATGGGTGGGGGATGGTAGGGTGTCAGATATATACAGAGAAATGAGAGACGAGGGGGAGACGATGGTGGAGGAGCCGAAGGGAAAATGGGAAGAGGAGCTAGGGGAAGAGATTGAGGAGGGGCTGTGGGCAGATGCCTTAAGTAGGGTAAACTCTTCGTCCTCATGCGCCAGGCTCAGCCTGATACAATTCAAGGTTCTACATAGGGCGCACATGACTGGAGCAAGGTTAAGTAGATTTTTTGGAGTGGAGGATAGGTGCGGGAGATGCGCGGGAAGCCCAGCGAACCACACCCACATGTTTTGGTCATGCCCGGTACTGCATGGGTTCTGGGTGGGAGTGGCGAATGTGCTTTCAAGGGTGGTGGGGGTCCGGGTTGAGCCAGGCTGGGGGTTGGCTATATTTGGGGTTGCGGACGAGCCGGGAGTGCAGGAGGCGAGAGAGGCTGACGTTTTAGCCTTTGCGTCCCTAGTAGCCCGGCGAAGGATATTACTTATGTGGAAAGAAGCTAAACCCCCAGGTGTGGAGGCCTGGATAAATGACATGGCGGGGTTTATAAAACTGGAGCGGATAAAATACGCATTAAGAGGTTCGGCTCAAGGGTTCACCAGGCGGTGGCAACCGTTCCTCGACTATCTCGCAGAACGATAAGGGAAATGGGAAAGGTAGCAGCAGCAACCCGGGGGGGAGTGGGGGGGCCATCCGGGCCCTCAGGGGTTTTGTACAGGTGTTTGTATATGAGTTATTTATATTGGTTTTTGTGACTTTATTATTTTGGATATTGGCTAGATTTTATTTATTTATTTATTTTGTTGCTGGCAGTTGCCGTCTAGTTAATATATTATTTATTCTTAAAAAAAAACGGTCACCGTCATTATTTATATTGTTTTAAAGTTGCAAAAGGGGAAAATTTTGTACTGTCTTTATTTGACCGAAATATTTGAATAAAATATATTTTTAAAAAAAGAATAATAAAATCTTGAGGTGGAGGATCGGACTCTCCACCTATAATTACGATATAGTGTATCGTCCTGGGAAGCTCAATGAGCCCCCAGATACCCTGTCCCACGGCACATGCGCCACGCGCATGATGACAGACTCTGGGCCATCCACAATGACCTCTGCCACCCGGGGGTCACCCGGCTTATCCACTACATCAAGGCCCGCAACCTGCCCTACTCCACCGAGGAGGTCAGGGCCATGACCAGGGAATGCCAAATCTGCGAGACGTGTAAGCCGCACTTCTATCGACTGGATAAGGCCCATCTGGGGAAGGCATCCTGGCCCTTAGAGCGCCTCAGTATCAACTTCAAAGGGCCCCTCCCCTCTACAACTGCAAAAAGTATTTCCTCAACGTCATTGACGAGTACTCCCACTTCCCCTTTGCAATTCCTTACCCCGACATGACCGCGGCCACTGTCATTAAGGCCCTGCATAGTATCTTCACCTTGTTCGGTTTCCCCACTTATGTCCACATTGGCCGGGGCTCCTCGTTTATGAGCGACGAATTGTGTCAGTACCTGCTCGGTAAGGGCATCGCCTCGAGCAGGACTACCAGTTACAACCCCTGGGGAAACGGACAGGTGGAGAGGGAGAACGCGACGTTCTGGAAGACCATCCTCCTGGCCCTGCGGTCTAGGAATCTCCCAGTTTCCCACTGGCAGGAGGTCCTCCCCGATGCGCTCCACCCCATTAGGTCACTTCTTTGCACAGCCACGAACGAGACCCCTCATGACCGCCTATTTGTTTTCCCGAGGAAATCCACCTCCGGAGTCTCGCTTCCAGCCTGGCTGAAGACACCGGGGCCCGTACTCCTCCAGAAACACGTGAGGAGCCGTAAGTCCGACCCCCTGGTCGAGAGGGTCCAGCTCCTTCACGCCAATCCCCAGTATGCATACGTGACGCACCCAGACGGCCAACAAGATACGGTCTCCCTCCATGATCTGGCACCCGCAGGATCCCCTATGACCATCCCCTACCCCCCACAACCTACAACGAACAGTGCCCCCGCCCCTACATGGCCTCCACACCCCCTCCTATACACCCTCCCCCCATCACCGGCCTACAAGGATGAAGCTCCAGAAGACACGCTCCCAGAGCCCACACCCATGCCCGCATCGACGAGTTCAACACTCATGCCCGCATCGATGAGTTCAACACCCATGCCCGCACCGACGGGTTTGACACCCGTGCCCTCTGCGAAACCAGAGCTCAAGGCGATCACAGCACACGATCAGGGCGCCGGACTGACTCAACCTGTGAGCCCTTCACCCCCGCTGGACTTCAATTTTTTAACAGGGGGTGAATGTGGTGAACGTATTATGGCAACCATTCACCACTGTATTGCATTGTACTATGTTGTTGCCCTTGTGGGCTCCACCTATGGACCATTGTATCATATTACACCGCTTGTGTCATGTTGGTGCCCTTGAGGGCTCTGCCCTGGCTCCGTCCCCTTGAGGGGAGGTATATAGGCAGCTCTCAATGCAGAGCAGTCGCAGGCAGGCACTGTTCTAGTTGATTAAAGCCACTGTTAACTTCAACTCTCTGTCTCATGTGAATTGATGGTTGCATCATTGGTCTACTATGTTCTCAGCTCCCAAAGCGGTCTCCTCAACATTGGGGAGACTGAACAGATTTGGTGACCGCTTTGCAGAACACCTTTGGTCAGCCCGCAAATATGACCCCCAACCTTCCTGTTGGGTTCCATTTTAACTCGGCACCTTGCTCTCATGCCCACATGTCCATCCTCAGCGTCCTGCAATGTTCCAGTGAAGACCAACGCAAACTGGATGTGTAGAATCAAATCTTCTGATTGGACATGTTACAGCGCTCAGGACTTGACATTGAGTTCAACAACTTTAAATTGCAGCCAACAGCTGCAGATGCTGGTATCTTTATATCTAATCCTCCTTAACCAATCATGACGCAGCATCAGATGGCCAATGTCTCAGTTTCCAATGCAGTATAAGCAGCTTCCAAAAGCCTGGTCCTGCTGAGGAAGCTCATGTAAGTTCAGATTGCTGCCATCAAGGCTGCAAGTTACAAGTGTCCATAGCAGTTCAGCAATCTGTCCTTTGACAGATTACTAGGACCACTGAGGCACTATTGTGAGGAAATGGCAGTGGCTCCATGTGACAAATGTGATATAAAATAGTTAGTTTAAATATTAGTTACAGTAATGTAGATGTAGGCCAGTTTAATTCTAGTGAGTTCACAAAGGACAAAGCACAAAGGATTTCAGAAAGCATGGCAAGGAAGGGGGAGGGGTGTCTAGTGGAAGAGGGGAAAAGGATGCTGGGTAACAAGAGGCCCAGGGTTAAGGAATGCGAAGGAATACGAAGTGAGCCAATGAGGATGTATGGCCAGGTCAGGAGGGGTATAGGATGACCTATGGGAATCGTGTATGTGAAACTTGATGCCATTTGAATGTATTTGCAGAGATCCCTTTGTCTCCGACCTCATTTGTTTTCCGAGGGGTCCAGAAGACAGTTTCTGTGTTCTGTATCTCTATGAAGCGAGTCAGCCTTACAAGTTGGTTAAAATAAATAATACTATACCTACAAATCCATCTTGAGTTTTATTGAGGCCAGACTGACGGGTAAAGAATTCAATATTGCTATTTGGTGCCGAAAACCCGGGATTTCTCCAGACGGTCACCGATCAACTGCAAAATCAGAACTAGACTGATGTTGGACAAGGAAAGTGGAAAAGGGCCCACAATGTGTGTAGCTGGAAAATTACCACACATTGGTTTTCCCCTCTTCTCATGGTCTGATTGGTCTGGTCACTCGCGGTTTGTACGGAAAGATCGTCTCGACGAAATCAAAGGTCAGTCTGGGATTAGAAAATTTAACTGATGGGATATCATAAATTGATAGTTCAGTTTTCGATTAATTTTGGAATTGATGGGACATCGAATTGATGGTTTAATTCCATATGTGTGTAGTTTTGGGATTGATGGGACATTGGATGATGGTTTAATTCCATGTGTGTGTGTTTTGGAATTGATTTAATTCCACGTGTGAGTGTTTTGGAAACTATAGTTGATTAACCTAAAATTGTATCCTTGGACTGTAGTGGCGAGAAACGCAGTCTTACGGATTAGGTCGAGATTATGAGGAATTGCTTGGATAACACGAGTGATCCAGACACACCATTGCAAATATTATGTGATATTTATCCAGATAAAGCGAGAGATTTTAGGAAAATGTCAGCAACCTTAAGGAAGAAATTGGGTGACGAATGGCCATTAGGGGGCACTAAAGACCTGGACATCATTAAGAAAATTCAAGGAGAAATCTGGAAAAAGGGCCAAAGTATGAAAGCAAAAGAATTAATTGGATTATGGAGACAATATTGTCAAGAGGAGAGGGATAAGATCATGTTATCAAGTTGGCAAGAAAATGCCCTTAAAATGGGGATTCCAATTAGTGAAGGGGGAACCAGAAAACTCTGGAGATCTTGAAAAAGGAGTGTGCATTCAAAAAACGTGCAAGTAAAGAGAGGGTGGACTTGAGTAAAAAAAATGGGCGACGTAGTTCAATGGCTGGCCTTGCATTGACAGATGTAAATGATGACCTGGAGAATTGGACCATGTCGGCTAGAGTTCCGACTGCACCAGTAGCATTGTCTGCACTAATTCCGGAACCACCAGGGTATCATAATTCATATCCAGTCACTGCTCCCCAGATTCAAATCATGCCAGCCTCTCCAGCCCCTTCGGTTGATAGCTTGGGCCCTATTACAGCACCTTCACCATCTGTTAGAGAAGGGGAGCTCTGTTCAACAAGCCCAGTTAGCTCGAGGACCCGATCTTGGACAATGAGAGAGGGGCCTGATCCTATCCAGAAACAATCACGTATACCACCTAGATCCCTTCAGACCAATATGGTAGGACAGAAGAGTATGAGAACAAAGAAAGAAGACGGGAATGGTTCTGAGGAGCAAGAGCTCCCCCTATTGAAAGGGAATGATGTTGAAGTCTTTGAAGAACCAGAGGAATCCACTAAAGCGCCCCCTAGTGAGACTCTGAGACAGTTGCCGATTAGGAAAATACCTAACCCTGATGCTGCAACGGCAGCAGCACAGCCCACGATAGACATTTATTTCCCATGGAGACCCAGTGAGATGATGGCTATTCTGGCTGCAATCCCAGACAGGAAGAAATCTCCTGCTGCTTTCGTGGACTACCTGAGAACTACCATCTCAGTTTATCAAGCTGATTCAAGGGACCTCTGGGCCCTAGTCCAGCAGGTTTTAACCCCAGCAGAGTACCGCAATCATCTCAATCACTTGAATTATGCTAGCCACGCTGCACTTCAGCAAGCCCATGCTTTGGACGATGATAGATGGGCACAAATCCTGAATGCGTTGAATGTCACATTTTAAAAGTCCATTAACATTTCTGCTATCTTAGACCTCAAACCTAAAAAGACTGAAGAGCCAGAGGAATTTCTGGAATGTTTTAATGAAATCTACCGTGGGCAGTCAGGCGACTTGCCGTACCAAAATAGTCAGAATTCCCCTCAATATTGTGATATGTTTTGTTTTTTTTAAATATATTTTATTGACATTTTTCAAACAGAGATTTTCCGTTTTTACAACATAATAAAGAAATAAGCATTAAACGTTATTTAAATAATATATTAAACTAACAACAAATGAAAAAAGAGATAAACAAAAAGCAAATATCAACAACTGGCAAAAAACAAAAACACAGGATAGTACCCCCCCCCCCCAATCCCCCCTGGGTTGCTGCTGCTGTCCATTCTGTTTTTCCATTATCGTTCCGCGAGATAGTCAAGGAACGGTTGCCACCGCCTGGTGAACCCCTGAGCCGATCCTCTTAACGCATATTTTATTCGCTCCAGTCTTATGAACCCTGTCATGTCGTTTATCCAGGCCTCCAAGCCCGGGGACTTTGCTTCTTTCCACATAAGTAGAATCCTACGACGGGCTACTAGGGATGCAAGGGCCAGAACGTCGGCCTCGTTCGCCTCCTGCACTCCCAGTTCTTCTGCAACCCCAAATATAGCTAACCCCCAGCTTGGTTTGACCCGGACCCCCACCACCTTTGAGACCACTCTTGCCACACCCTCCCAGAACTCATGCAGTGCCGAACACGACCAGAACATGTGGGTGTGGTTCGCCGAGCTTCCCGAGTACCTCCCACACCTATCCTCCATCCCAAAAAACCTGCTCAGTCTTGCTCCCGTCATATGCGCCCTGTGTAGAACCTTAAATTGAATCAGGCTAAGCCTGGCACATGAGGACGAGGAATTTACCCTGCTTAGGGCATCTGCCCACAGCCCCTCCTCAATCTCTTCCCCCAGCTCCTCTTCCCATTTTCCCTTCAGCTCCTCTACCATCGTCTCCCCCTCGTCCCTCATCTCCCTGTACATTTCCGACACTTTACCTTCTCCAACCCATGCCCCCGAAATCACTCTATCCTGGACCCCTTGCGTCGGGAGCCGCGGAAATTCCCTCACCTGCATGTATCGGAAAGCATTCCCTGGTGGCAACTTATATTTTTCTTCCAATGCTCCCAAACTCGCAAACGTCCCGTCCACGAACAGGTCCTTCAGCTTCCTAATTCCTGCTCGCTGCCAACATTGAAATCCCCCATCTATCCTCCCCGGGACAAACCTGTGGTTATTCCTTATCGGGGACCACACCGAGGCACCCGTCACTCCCCTGTGTTGTCTCCACTGCCCCCAGATCTTCAAGGTCGCCACCACCACTGGGCTTATGGTGTACCTTTTCGGGGAGAACGGTAGCGGCGCCGTTGCCAGCGCTTTCAGGCTTGTTCCCTTACAGGACGCCATCTCTAGCCTTTTCCACGCCGCACCTTCCTCTTCCCTCATCCACTTACGGACCATCGACACATTGGCGGCCCAATAGTAGTCACTCAGACTCGGCAGTGCCAATCCCCCTCTGTCCCTACTGCGCTGCAGGAACCCCCTCTTTACCCTCGGGGTCTTTCCCGCCCATACTAAGCTCATAATGCTCCTATCTATGTTTTTAAAAAAGGCCTTAGTAATCAGGATGGGGAGGCACTGAAACACGAAAAGAAACCTCGGGAGGACAACCATCTTGACCGCCTGTACTCTGCCCGCCAATGACAGGGGCACCATATCCCACCTCTTAAAGTCCTCCTCCATCTGCTCTACCAGTCGCGTCAGGTTAAGTTTGTGTAGGGTTCCCCAGTTCCTGGCCACCTGAATCCCCAGGTATCGAAAATTCCCTGTCACTCTCCTCAGATGCAAAGCATCTATTCCCCTGCCCTGTTCCCCGTGGTGCATCACAAAAAGTTCGCTCTTTCCCATATTTAATTTATATCCCGAGAACTCTCCAAACTCCCTGAGTATCTGCATCACCTCTGGCATCCCCTCGACTGCGTCCGCCACATATAGCAGTAAATCGTCTGCATATAGTGACACTCGATGTTCCTCTCCCCCTCTAAGCACCCCCCTCCACTTCTTAGAGTCCCTCAGCGCTGTGGCCAATGGCTCAAATGCCAACGCGAACAGTAACGGGGACAGGGAGCACCCCTGTCTTGTACCCCTATGTAATCGGAAGTACCCCGATCTTTGCCTATTTGTAACAACGCTTGCCACCGGGGCCCCATACAGGAGTCTAACCCATCTAATGAACCCCTCCCCGAACCCAAATCTCTTCAGCACCTCACACAAATAGTCCCACTCCACTCTATCGAATGCCTTCTCTGCATCCATCGCCACCACTATCTCTGCCTCCCCCTCCGGTGGGGGCATCATCATCACCCCCAGCAACCTTCGTATATTGGCGTTCAATTGTCTCCCTTTAACAAACCCTGTCTGGTCGTCATGTACCACCCCTGGGACGTACTCCTCTATCCTTGTCGCCATCACTTTGGTCAGCAGTTTGGCGTCTACGTTTAGGAGGGAGATGGGCCTGTATGACCCGCACTGCAGCGGGTCTTTGTCTCGTTTCAGAATTAACGATATTGTCGCCTCCGACATTGTCGGGGGTAGTATCCCCCTTTCCTTAGCCTCATTGAAGGTTCTCGCCAGAAACGGGGCCAGCAGGTCCATATACTTCCTGTAAAATTCCACCGGGAACCGATCTGGTCCCGGGGCCTTCCCTACTTGCATATTCCCAATTCCTTTGATCACCTCCTCCACCTCAATCTGCGCCCCAAGACCTGCCACCTCCTGCTCCTCCACCCTCGGGAACTCCAGCTGGTCCAAAAAATGTATCATTCCCTCTTTCCCCTCCGGGGGTTGGGACTTATACAGACTCTCATAAAATGTCTTGAACACCTCGTTCACTTTCCCTGCTCTCTGCTCCATCTTTCCCGTTTCGTCCCTAACTCCTCCTATCTCTCTCGCCGCCCCCCTCCTTCGAAGTTGTTGGGCCAGCAGCCGGCTGTGCCTTCCTCCACTGCGTCTCCGCCTTTCCCATGGTCAGCAGGTCAAACTCCGTCTGTAGTCTTCGTCTTTCCCTGTATAGCCCTTCATCTGGGGCCTCCACATACTGCCTATCCACCCTCAGAATTTCCCCAACCAATCTCTCTCTTTCTTTACCCTCTTGTTTCCCCTTGTGGGCTCTAATGGAAATCTGCTCTCCTCTAACCACCGCCTTCAGCGCTTCCCATACTACCCCCACCTGGACCTCCCCACCATCATTGACCTCCAGGTATCTTTCGATGCATCCCTTCACCCTTCCGCATACCCCCTTGTCCGCCAGTAGTCCCATGTCTAATCTCCAAAGTGGGCGCTGCTCCTTTTCCTCTCCTAGATCCAGATCCACCCAATGTTGGGCGTGATCTGAAACGGCTATAGCCGAGTACTCCGTTCCTGCCACTTTCGGGATCAGCGCCCTTCCCAAGACAAAAAAGTCTATCCGGGAGTACACTTTATGGACGTGGGAGAAGAAGGAAAACTCTTTCCCCATCGGACTAGCAAATCTCCACGGATCTACCCCTCCCATCTGCTCCATAAATCCCTTAAGCACCTTGGCCGCTGCCGGCCTTCTCCTGGTCCTGGATCTGGACCGGTCCAGCCCTGGGTCCAGCACTGTGTTAAAATCCCATCCCATTACCAAGCTTCCCGCCTCCAGGTCCGGGATACGTCCCAGCATTCGCTTCATGAATCCCGCGTCATCCCAGTTCGGGGCATATACGTTCACCAGCACAACCGCCTCACCTTGCAATCTGCCACTCACCATCACGTACCTGCCCCCACTATCCACCAGTATGGTCTTAGCCTCGAACGATACCCGTTTCCCCACCAGTATTGCCACCCCTCTGTTTTTCGCATCTAACCCTGAGTGGAATACCTGTCACACCCATCCTTTCCTCAGTCTAACCTGATCCGCCAATTTCAGGTGCGTCTCCTGGAGCACAACCACGTCCGCCTTCAGTCTCTTTAAGTGCGCAAACACCCTTGCCCTCTTAATCGGCCCATTTAAACCTCTCACATTCCACGTAATCAGCTGAGTTGGGGGGCCATTTACCCCCCCCCCCCTTGTCGACTAGCCATCCCCTTTTTTAAGCCAGCTCCTCACCCAGGTCCCACGTACCCGTCTGTCCCCCAGACGGCGCCCTCCCGTCCCGACCACCTCGTCTCGTATCAGCTCCCCCTTACTCTCAGCAGCAGCAACCCAGTTAATCCCCCGCCCCCGCTAGATTCCCCTCTAGCTTGATTGCTCCACCCATATTGCTTCCGGGAGTCAGCTAACTCTGGCTTCCCCTGTTTATCCTTTGACCTCCCTGCGTGTGAGGCCCCCTTCCTTCCTGCGCCCTTTTTCCCGCCTCAATTTCCATAGCGCGGGGAAGAAAAAAAAACCCGCGCTTCCCTCTCGGCCCTGCCCCTAATGGCGCAGTTCCCGCATTCCCCTCCCCTGTCCCCTTTTCCACCGGCGCCCACATTTCTTCGTGTGTCCCCCCTCAGGGGGGGGGGGGGGGAGAAAACATTCCCCATCCAACATTCTTACATATTAGCCCTCCCCTCTCCCCACTTTACATTTCTGTGCCACCACCTCGCTACCTCTCTCCAGACATCAATTTCTCAAGTCTAGTCCAATTTCTCTTCCAGAATGAATGTCCATGCCTCTTCCGCCGTCTCGAAGTAGTGGTGTTTGCCCTGGTGTGTGACCCACAATCTTGCCGGCTGCAGCATCCCAAATTTGACTTTCTTCCTATGGAGCACCGCCTTGGCCCGATTGAAGTTCGCCCTCCTTCTCACCACCTCCGCACTCCAATCTTGATATACACGTATCACCGCGTTCTCCCACTTGCTGCTCCGTGTCCTCTTAGCCCAACTCAGGACCATCTCCCTGTCCCTGTAGCGATGGAACCTCACTACTATTACTCGTGGTGTTTCCCCTGCCTTTGGTCTTCTCACGAGGACCCGGTACGCTCCCTCCACTTCCAGGGGGCCCGTTGGGGCCTCAGCTCCCATTAGAGTATGGAGCATCGTACTCACATACGCCCCAGCATCAGCCCTCTCTGACCCTTCAGAGAGACCTAAAATCCTTAGATTCTTCCTCCTCGAGCTGTTCTCCAGGGCTTCCAGCCTTTCTATGCGCCTCTTATGTAGTGCCTCGTGCGTCTCCGTTTTTATCACCAGGCCCTGTATCTCGTCTTCGTTCTCGGCTGCCTTTGCCTTCACTCCACAGAGCTCCATCGCCTGGACCTTTTGTGTTTCCTTCAATCTCTCGATTGCCAGTAACATCGGCGCCAGCACCTCTTTCTTGAGCTCCTCCACACATCGTTGGAGGAACTCCTGCTGTTCCGGGCCCCATACCATCTGGGCTCCCTCGGCCGCCATCTTGCTTCTCCCTTCTCTTCCCTGCCGTTGCTCCAGAGGATCCTCTGCAATCTGGACACTGCTGTCACTCCTTTCCATCCACACCCGGGGGGACCTCTTCCTTTGTCACCTCACACTGGGTTTGGCCGTAAAATATTTCCGTTGGGGCTCCCGATAAGAGCCCAAAAGTCCGTTGAAACGGGAGGTGCCGAAACGTGCGGCTCAGCTGGTCATCGCCGCAACCGGAAGTCAATATTGTGATATGTTAATGCATTGCCTACCACCTTCTGTGGCTACTGCCGTGAAATGTAATAACATGAATTGGACAGAGAACCACCCTTCTCAGATGGCCAGGGCAGTCAGATTTTATTGGAAGGAGGGTGTAGGCCAGGAAGGAGGCTCAGTTACAAAGATTAAGACTGAGTATGCAATGAAAAAGGATGATCTGAGACCCCAACCAACGGCAGATACGGTGGCTTACCAGCTGGAACCCCAATATTGTGACCTTGGGTGGGTGGATCAGCACGGGGGAGGATATCAAACCCACCCAAATGGACCCTCAGTTCCTCTTTATGACCCACCGTATGCACCAACAGATTTACAACTGCCGCCCCCTCTGAGGGGCCATTGGCCTACTGGGAAAAGGTGACGGAGCAGATATAGAGGGAACAATACGTTTTAATTGCGGCCGTGCAGATCACTGGCATCAGGAATGCCCCTTTAAAAGACGGGCAGCAGAAGGAGACTACCCGACCCAAAGGAGGGGGTACCCACCAAGGGGAGGACAGATGAGATACACTGACTTCTCCCAGTCAAACCCTTTCCCAACACAAGATTGACTAGCTAATTTAGTCATAAGGACTCTCCAATCAGACAGGGAACCTATTATTTTTCTGCACATAGGAGATCAACGCCCATTTGTAATCGACACTGGAGCAGCCATGCCTTCGGTGCAATCAGAACTTCGCCTACCACTATCCGACCACACTCAGCATTTGTCGGGGTTCCAAGGACAGGTGTGTGAGTATCCTATTTCTGAACCTGTGACAGTCACTTACGAGAATAAGTCTGCGGATCATCAGTTTGTGGTGACTACTGGATTGGACTGTAACTTGTTGGCCCGAGATTTACTGTGTATCTTCCAGCTACAGCTAGAGTGCGGAGACAAAGGGGTAACGGTTCAATCATGGGGGATGAGACGACAGTGCTATATTTCTATCACACCCCAGTGGTGGACGTTAGACATTGAACATTCACTGCACCACGTTACCCTGGCCTATGACAGAACCAGACAAAACAGGGAGTTGGAGGACAAATACCGGCCGTTAATTGGGACCGAATGGCCAGTCAAGATTACAGCCACAGTCACGGGAAAAGAAGGTACAGCCGATTTTGTTACAATACCACCACATTTATGGCCACAGTCAGCTTCTGTAGGCCCTCATATTACACGTCAGGTCCACGACCAGTACCATGCCAAGGATCTGGGGCCTATGGTAAGGAGGGCAGTGGATCATTCAGATCCAACAGAGTACGCACTTCTTCAAGTCATGCCAGATGGCACTTCCATAAAATATTTTGAGGTCCCTGAAACGATTAACACTCGACTTCAGCATCACCTGGGACATGACGTTTTGGAATATGTTAACCCACAGGCCTGGGCGGAATATCCATCACAAGTGGGACAGGCAAATGTTACACCCATTTTAAGGTAATGATTAAGGACCATGTAAAGCAGCCTTCCATTCGGCAATACCCCCTGAAACCCCAAGTTGCCCCGTCTATAGACAAATTAATCCGAGAGCTGTTGCAACATTGGGTATTTTGGTCCCTTGCCAATCAGAATGTAACACCCCCATACTTGCTGTGCCTAAACCAGCCAAACCAGATCAGTACCGATTAGCACAGGATTTACGTTCAATCAATGCCATCGCACAGCCGTTACATGCTCTCGTCCCTAATCCTGCCCCCATACTGGCTCAAATTCCAGCTCGAGCCCGGGTCTTCGCCATAGTTGACCTTCAGCATGCTTTCTTTGCCCTCCCACTCGCATCTGAAAGCCAATATTTATTTGCCTTCACTTACAATGGACAGCAGTATACCTGGACCCGATTGCCTCAGGGGTTCGTCAACTCACCTACGCTCTTCTCCAGGTGTCTGCAGACCCAACTCCAGGCCTTGACATTGGAGCATGGTTCCACTCTAGTGCAGTATGTAGATGACATATTGGTAGCGAGTCCCGACGAGCCCATTAACATGGATGATGTGATCCAGTTATTAAACCACCTACCCTCGTTGGGTTATGTTGTTTCACAATCAAAGGTCCTGGTGGCTCAGACAAAGGTCAAGTTCTTAGGAGTTTTACTTACAGCCACAGAAAGAAGTCTCGAACCCAGTAGGATTGAACCAATATGCCAATTCCCCGCCCCTACCACAGCCAAGGTGATCTGTCATTGGCTGGTTATGGTGAATTATTGTAGGCAGTGGATACCAAACATCGCTATCTATACAAAGCTGCTGACGCCTTACACTAGTGAAGGGAAGAATTTTACTCTCACTACCGAGGCACTCAAAGCCTTCCATTGCCTGAAGCAGGCCTTGTTACAAGCACTGGCCCTCGGTCGGCCCCTGTACGACCGACCGTTCCAGATATACTGTACCGTTCTGGAAGGATGTTCAACAGCGGTACTCACCCAGCAACATGGGGATAAGCACCGGCCCGTAGCATATTACTCTTCCAAACTTGATCCAGTGGCGTTGGGACACCGTTTGCACCCAGATCTTGGCAGCGATATACAATAGTTTACAGGCTGCTGCCAATATAACTCTCCAACAGGATATTACGATGTATAGCTCCCACTCGGTCATCGCACTACTGGGGCAACTGCAGACTCAGCATCTTACCGCAGCTCGTCAGAATAGGTACGAAATATACCTTTTAAACAATCCACGTCTGACATTTAAATACTGTACCACTATCAATCCAGCCTGTTTTCTTAGCGGTCCCCCTGTCCATGAAGACGCACCTGGCCACGACCGTTTAGCCTTGATTCAGGAAACTACCACAAGAAGGGAAAATCTGAGCGATATTCCGTTAGAACAATCTGACATGATTATGTATGTTGATGGCAGTGCATTAGTAAGCCCCACTGGCCGGAGACTGTCCGGTTACGCAAACATAGATCAGGATGGTCTGATTCTAGAAGCGGCCGCTTTTCAGACCCCTTATTCAGCCCAACAAGCCGAACGTTTTGCCCTTACCCATGCATGTATACTTGGGGTAAATCGTCGGGTAAATATTTATACTGACTCCCGATACGCCTTCGGAGTAGTTCATGACTTCGGACAGCTCTGGAAGAAGAGCACCTCGGCCGGCACGGAAATATCCCACCGGGGTTTAGTTAATGACCTACTGCAAGCTCTCCTTATGCCCGTGCAGATTTCCATCATTAAATGCGCTGCCATACAAACGGTAAGACCCCAGTTGACGTTGGTAATGAACAAGCAGATTGTGCAGCGCGGACAGCCGCGCAAATTCAGCAAGTGATGGTGCCTAAAATGTTAAGTCAGACTAAACAATCTGCTATAAATAGGTCTGCTTCTGACAAGCCAATGCCAAGCATCCAAGACGTCATAAGGTTACAGGAGGGCGCCCCTGAGAGTGATAAATAAATGTGGAAGCGGTTAGGTTGTACATATGATTCTGTTTCCTCTTTATGGACCACGCCAGCACATCAGACTTGTATGTCTGATGTACTGGCTTTATGGGTCATCGAATGTGTACACTTTGCAACTCATTGTGGGGCTCGGGGGACTAGTGATTTGTTGCTGGACACTTGGTGGCACCCTAAAATGCAGGGGCTGGCCCAGAGTATCAGTAATCGGTGTTTGATTTGTCAGCAATATAACACTGGCAAAGGTATCCCTTGTGGTATGGGGCAAACCCCGTTGCCCAATGGTCCCTTTGAGACGCTCCAAATGGATTACATTGAGTTAGAAAGGTGTCAATGTTATAAATATGTTTTGGTCATAGTGGATGTGTTCAGCAGATGGGTCGAGACGTATCCGACTAACGATAATAAAGCTGCTACTGTGGTTAAAGTTCTGATGCGGGAAATCATTCCCCGGTACGGTATACCAGCTCAGTTAAGTTCTGATAGCGGGCCTCATTTTATTGGACAGATTAATAAAGAGTTCTGCTCCCAGTTGGGCATACACCAGCAGTTACACTGTGCGTACAGACAGCAGGCGGCCAGGTTGGTTGACACAATCAGAGCCTCAAAACTAAATTGGCTAAATTAAGAGCAGACACGGGACTGACATGGCTTAAGTTGCTCCCCGTTGCCCTTTTCCAGCTGCGGGACCGGCCCGGCTTTCTCCTGCCGAGATCCTTTATGACAGGCCCCTTAGGACTCCCTGGAACCTGCATGTCCCCAGACTGGTTCAGTTTCACCATATGACTGAAGAAATTACCACCTATGTTCTAGCCCTCACTATGGTCCTCAAGGAGCTCCATGGCCAGGTCCGCGCGGCTCACCCGCCACCATTACCTAGCTCACTTTCAGTGCAGCCTGGTAGTTATGTCATGGTCAAAAATTGGACTCGGAAAGGGTCGGAGCCACGATGGGAGGGACCCTTCCAAGTTCTCCTTACTACCCCCACTGCAGTTAAAGTGGAGGGGCGGAGTGCTTGGGTCCACCTCCACCACTGTAAATTGGGTCCACCTCTACCATTGTAAAAAGATCGGTCACTAACCTGCCTCCCTTCCCCAGTGCTGGTTTACAGGTGTGAAGCATGATGGGGTGGCTACGCACCGCCTGTGTGATCTTCGGCCTCGCCTCGCTTGGAGTGACATCGGGGGCGGACATGGAAAAGGGAAATGTCATCTACATCTGTAACCCCAACCAAACTACAAGGAGATTTCATTTATGCAGAGGTGACGTTCTTCGCTGCCCCCATATACGAGGGCATGGTATCGACTCATGGAAGGTCATCAGGTTAACGGACAATGCAGGACTCATGAAGCAATTGCACCGGTCTCGGCGATGGGAAGGGAACATTACATGGACATTGCCTTGTTTCTGGAGTACATGTAAATTTGATTTTGGATGTGTTAAGATTGGTGCCATAAAGGTAAAGTCAGACCGTCAGGAGAGGGTAGGAAGAGGTTGTGAGAGAGAGAGGGGGACTAGAGAGAGGACGGGGCCTGTAAGGAGGGGAGTACAACTAGAACGTAGGTTATCAGGAGATACACTTAATTCATTAAGGACCCAGACTGAGGAAAACCCAGGTAGTATGAATCTCTTCTACCAGATTTACCACCGCTTGTATGGCCTGGGACGGGTTGTCTGCTACCCGAACCCCGCAGCGGTGTCTCGGTTATTTTCTGTTTCACCGCTTTGGGGTACTCCCCAAACGGTGGTTCATTGTCAGCATTCCGAGCCACCGCCTGAGCAAGTCACTCTTCCTTACGATCCGGGTTCAGCACCACCGGCTATTTACCTTCCCCTTCCTCGGGATAATTCCCACTCACAGTATGACAGGCTGCAAGGGTGGAGGGCGTACATACCTAGCCACTTCACTCCCAATAGACTCCCGGTCGTACGAGAATTGTTTCAGCAGTGAAGGGTACAGCTGTTTGCTGGTAGAGGTGGAAACGAATATAACATGTCTGTTCCCCACCTGCATGGACAGGAGGTGTCATATCACTCAGGTGTCTGGCCAATGCGCCTGTTACACCACCACCTGCGTTCCATTGAACGCCGGCCTCCAGCTCCTTTGTGGATGGACGAATGTCTCTCACATCACTGTTGGGACTAGGGCTTTCCGCATTGCTAGGAGGCCCGAATGGGCGTCCAAAGCTGGATAAACTGGGCTACTGGGGGATTCCTACGCAACCGAAACACTGATTGTGATGCTAGCCTTTACACGGAGCAAGGATACTACTTTTTTTTTTAAATGGCACAGCGACCAATGTTTTGTCACCCCCCATTTCCCCACCAAATTGCTATCGGGATTCTAGTCCCTACCACAGTCCCCTGCCCCTCTGCGTGGATACTGCACAATCAGTTGGCACGCCAGGCGGTCTCAGCCGAATTCTGCGAGAACTGGAAAAAACCTCAGGTTCTCGCACCCAACCGGGGCCACTCAGCCGGATGGGGAATTCTGAGCGTCTTGACACTGGGAGGTGTGGGGGGGTTCCTTGGCGGTCAGCGATAGGAATTTTTATATTTGTGGCCTTACCATCCTGGGAAACGAAACCTTGGGAGCCCTCGGGGCAATAACCAAAGAATTGTCTCAGCTGCGGTTGTTTGCTATGCAGAACCGGTATGCTCTTGACTATCTTCTGGCCCGTGAGGGTGGGGTATGCGCCATAGTGCAGGGCAAGTGCATCATGGGAGTTCAAGACCCACTAACATCACTAAATTTATGGATCACATACGGGATCACCTGGACGGAATGCAGGACCCTGGCTCTTGGGGAAACTGGGGATTTGGAGGGTGGAAGGACTGGTTGATAAATATGGCCATGTATTTAGCAGTGGCACTCGGCTGCATCTTTGTGGGCCTGGCCATCCTTAAATGCGTGATGGGTAAAATGCAGGGTGCACTGGAACAGATAGACGCCCCTAGAATCTTGGCTGTTAGGATCCACGAGGGTGCAGTGGATGAAGGGGGGCTGCAACAGGAATTGGAAATGCAGCGACAAATCTTTTTAGATGAGGGGCCGCCGTAGCTACGGATTGAATAGATAGGTTATCATGAAATGATAAAAGGAGGGAATGACGAATGTGATATAAAAGTTAGTTTAAATATTAGTTACAGTAATGTAGATGTAGGCCAGTTTAATTCTAGTGAGTTCACAAAGGATAAAGCACAAAGGATTTCAGAAAGCATGGCAAGGAAGGGGGAGGGGTGTCTGGTGGAAGAGGGGAAAAGGATGCTGGGTAACAAGAGGCCCAGGGTTAAGGAATGCGAAGTGAGCCAATGAGGATGTATGGCCAGGTCAGGAGGGGTATAGGATGACCTATGGGAATCGTGTATGTGAAACTTGATGCCATTTGAATGTATTTGCAGAGATCCCTTTGTCTCCTCATTTGTTTTCCGAGGGGTCCAGAAGACAGTTTCTGTGTTCTGTGTCTCTATGAAGCGAGTTAGCCTTGCAAGTTGGTTAAAATAAATAATACTATACCTACAAATCAATCTCGAGTTTTATTGAGGCCAGACTAACGGGTAAAGAATTCAATATTGCCACATGGA
Source organism: Scyliorhinus torazame (assembly GCF_047496885.1). Lineage (NCBI taxonomy): Eukaryota > Metazoa > Chordata > Chondrichthyes > Carcharhiniformes > Scyliorhinidae > Scyliorhinus > Scyliorhinus torazame. The sequence goes on along the minus strand of NC_092716.1, from coordinate 83,072,722 downwards.
GCACAAACCTGCTGCCTAGCTTAAGAAAGGACAAAGCTGATACAAGGAGCTCAAAATGGCACCACTGTCATCAAATCAGCTTTACACGCTGATTGATGCCATGATCTGCCGACTATATTTTTGCTGGAAGTCAGCTGCATTTTATAATGCCCTCAACATTGTGATTTGCAGCAAAAATATGCATATATAACATGGACCCCATTTAGGTTCTTGAATGACACCTGTAGCACCCACGTAATGAGGTCTGTAGAACTCCATATTTCACCACTTTTTCTCAGCGCTGTGGATCTATGGTCTCAAAGACAGGCCAGAGATACTCTCAGGAAACCAAATCATTTGAGTGTGGGATTGAGGGTGGGGGATGTTTTACTGGCTCATAATTAACTTTACCACCCGTCGTGTTTTTTTTTCATTATTATTTTTAAAAAGCAATATTTGTTCAAACAGCAACTGCTGACAATGTATACAGTTTTAGAAGAGATGTTGAGTTTGAGGGAACTGAATTAACACTGATTAAATGGTTTAAAAAACACACTAGCACACATAATAAATGACTACTAATGTAATTAAATTCCTTTATGTTATGTAAAGACTTCACTTACTCAGAATTAGCTATTAAACAAAGAAAAATCAAAAAAATTAGAAACTATCTCAAATAGCATGGGTGGGAGATAAATGAAAACAATTGTTATTTTTTGTATTAAGTTCTTGGAATTATAAGTGTCTCAGGCAAACTGGACATTTATTGCCCATCCCTTAGTTGCCCTAGAGATGGCAGTGATAGAGCTGAATGGTTTACAAGTTCACTTTCGAGGACAGTCGAGAGCCAATCACTTTGGTGTGGAACTTGAATTGCGTACGGGCAGACAGATAAAGCAGGATTTGTACCCTAGTGAACTAGTTGGGTTTTTAAAACAATGAAGGCCCACAGCATTACTTGGTAGACAGGTCATAGGCTAACATTTATTGCTGTAGTGGAACACAATAGGCTGACAAGACTCCAAGCTCCACCTTCCAACAACATAATCCCAGCCAATATCAAAACTCCAAAACTTAGAACTTGGCTCCTCCCTCTGCAACTGCATCCTCGACTTCCTGACCCATAGACCATGATCAGTAAGGATAAACACCTCCTCAATAATGGGGCCCCTTAAGGCTGCGTTCTTGACGTCTACTATACTCCCTATACGTACACGACGTATGGCAAAATTTGGCTCTAACTCCATCTGCAAGTTAAAAAAAAATATTTTTATTCAAGGCATATTCATATTTACAAACAGAATCAGAAGAACAGGGCAGCACGATGGCGCAGTGGTAGCACTGCAGTCTCACGGCGCCGAGGTCCCAGGTTCGATCAGGTTCTGGGTCACTGTCCGTGTGGAGTTTGCACATTCTCCCCGTGTTTGCATGGGTTTCGCCCCCAGAACCCAAAGATGTGCAGGGTAGGTGAATTGAACACGCTAAATTGCCCCTTAATTGGAAGAAATGAATTGAGTACTCTAAATTTATTTTAAATTTAAAAAATCGGAAGAACAGCCAAACAATCAATAAACAACCCCCACTCTGACAGGGGGTAAACTCTGACTTTACCCCTTCCTCACATTCCACCCACCTTTGCTGAGCTCTCAAACCTCCTTAAAGAAATCAATAAATGGCTTCCCCGTGAACCCATCTGCCGACCCCCTAAAGACGAACTTTGGTCCTCACGATCTCAATTGCTTTGTTATTCAATGTTACATCATTGAAAAAAATCAAGAGGTTTGTCCTCGAACTCACCATGCTTAGTCTTCAAATGTCTTTGAAGTTTTGAGGGTTTTAAACTTTCATTTGCCAGTGCTTCCCTGCATATAATACACATGAACTTGGAATCTTGATTTGCAGTGGCAAAATTAATACACCCATACCTCAGGTAATCACCTTTATGCTGAATCGAGTTGCGGGGCCAATCTTCTGAGTCGCTGTCATCTCAAGGCCTTCTTCTGCAAAGGTGGGTCTTCACCTTTGCAGAAGAAGGCCTTGAGATGACAGAGACTCAGAAGATTGGACCTGCAACTCGATTCAGTTCATCAGCACAGATCGTATTAAGAATCTTCGGCATATTATAGTTGGGATAATTTGGGGGAGATAACTGTTTTATTGTGTTTGAAAATAAACTTGGGTTGAATTGTGAACATGTGCCTGTCCTTTGTTCATCTTCAAATAAGGGAACCTGGGTAAAGCGTTTGAATAATAAATTGGTCTAAGTGTCTGATAATTTACAGACAAAGAACTCCCAGAACAGTTATCTGAGGCCAGGTTCAGAAGTCTGGGCCAGAAATACAGAACTCCATCTTATTGTGTGCAAAGAAAATAGGAATGAAATGGCAATTTGATGGTGATTGCCACTTCATGGATGATTCGGCTCAATATTTATTGGGAAGAAATTTTTGTTAAGCTCAAGCACTACAAGTTTGGCCACCTACAGACATGTCATGTAATAATCTTTGCCACGTATAATCCATCGGCATTGTAATGTGGTTTATAATACGATATGTAAAGACAGAATGTACATTCATCACCTCCATTAGTTCAAGAGACTCAACCCCCTTCCTTGGATTTGAATGCAATCTAGGCTTACACTCCAGTGCACTGTTGAAAGAGTTCTACGTTGTCAGAGGTGCCATTGTTAGTATAACACATCAAAGAAGTCTGACAAAATTTCATGGCACTTTTCGAACACAGAGGGTTTCTCTCCCTGATGATGTGCTTCCCTCAGTCAATATCAAAAGTATATGAATTCACCATTCATTTAATTGTTGGTTCAGTGGAAGTAATGCATTTCGAAATAATTGCATGCAAAACTATCTAATACGGTCAAGAAAAAAGATGTTACATAATAATGTAGGGTTGTATTTTTCCTTTGCAGAACCAAAAATCACAAACTAAATGATCTGCATTTTGGTATAATACAGCATTGCATTTAATGAAATTTTATTTATGATCACAATTCACTTTTACTTACATAATACATTTATATAGAAAATCGAAGTATATCGTTTTACTGCACCTTGTGGAAAATAGTAAAACAGGTTTACAAACTTGAAGCTGCTGCAGTTTTTCTCTTTACTGCAACTGAAGTCAACATTAAATAAAAAAGACTGGACCTTTTTATTGTACATGTAATACTTGTATGCTCTCCACCATAACACTAGGCACTTGGACGTGAAGCAGCACTTCTGTTTCTGCCTCCAAGCAGCAAGACATGCAGAATTGTAGGTAAATATTTCAGCTGTGGCTTTTGGAGACATCTGTCTGTAAGGATCATCCCCCCAACACCCCATCAAGGTTAACCACTCCTAAGTGGATCATTCACACATTCAACTGTTCAAAGTGCATTTCCACCAACAGTCCCAATCTGGTCATAGTTTCTTGCACCACGAGGCCTTCTCCTTAAGTTGGTTTTGGGCTTTTTGTCAAAACTTTTCCATTCATATGTGAAGTATTGGCATTACAGTGCCAACATTCCCCAGATACAGTGGGGAAACACAAAGTGACTCTCCCATATGGTAGCATTCTCCCCTTCCCCCAAACCCAATCCCAAAATTAGGAAAAGTTAGGAATGCTGCACCTGAAATGTTCAAAGCTATAAATTCAGAAGCAGCTCGGCTTTTCAATTACTTTATGTTTGGACAACAAAAGCCACAATGCTTCAGAAGCTCTCTTCAAGGCGAAGCTGGCCATTCTTTCTGCTAAATGGAAGCACTCCTGGTTTAAAAAGCTGTACTAGCCATACTGACTGATCCCAGGAGCCTCTGCATACCATCCAAAGATTCTTCCATCTGTTTGTATGCAATTTTACCGTCTTCACCTGTCAGGGCATTGGAAACGATCACAGTGTAAGTGTTTGTATTGATGACAACAAATCATGGTAAGTACAGGTCAGACTGCCTTTATGTTTAATGCCGTTTCCATTTTGGTTAGGGTAGAGGTGATAAGACTCTTCAAACTTCAAAAATACCAATTCTGGAGAGAAGTTTACCCAAAAATTAAGATCATAATTTCTCTGTCATTACCATCACCTAGGGGCAGGGAAGGTGAGAAATATTAAAAATAAATCTTGTGACCCTGTCCCTTCAAAATGTATAAATTCATCATCAATTCGGTCAGATAATCCCCTCCTTTTAACTTTGTCGCATATGGAAATGTGGCAGCCAATTATTATTAATTTGCAAACTGCAAGGTCCCACAAACAATGAGGCATAAATCCAGGCAATCTGTTTGTGTTGTGGGATATATATTGGCTCAGACATCAAGACAGCTCCTCTGTTCATCAAATATGACCATCTGAGGGGGCAGGCTGCTTCAATTTAACGTTTTACCTAAAATATAGCATTATGGAGAGTACAACACTTCCTCAGTATTGTCCTGTGATATGGAGAATACATTATCTTGTCAGGTTTGTAGAATTGGGATTTGATTACATGACCTTCTGACTCGGAGCTGGAATTCCCTCCCCAATACCCTCTGCCTCACCACCTCCCTCTCTACGGTGGTATTGTCAGGAGGACTGCTATTTTATGGGACTAATCAAAACGAGAAGGTTGCTTGAATTATTTTGGTTCTGAGTATAAACTGAAACTAAGCAAATTGATGTTTGCTTGAATCAGGTTAAAACATGGACATTGGATTTACTAAACTTCAGTTTCAGCAAAGACAATGCTCCTATAGCCAAAAGATACAGTCCACTTGCATCAAGTGAGGGTCAGCAGTGCACAAGTTTAATATGAAATACTTTAGATCAGATGCACTCTGGAGCGTGGTCCCAGCAATGGGTCCATCTCTTCCCCTTGTCTAAAGGTTGAGGGTTTTTGAGGAGTTGGAGGTATTTCAAATGGTATGGGGATGAAACCGGATTTGTTAAAATTAATCCTATGAAAAGAATCACTGATATGTTCCATGATTCACTATGGGTACATTTAGATCTAAGTTTGTATTATTGGAACCTGTTTAAGAGATCCACTAAGTTCAACTGATGATCATAGTTTGGTCTGATAACCAGGGCCTTTTCAGTCACTATGAAGCCACCAAAACCAGTATAGTTTTCTCGAGCTTTGGAAAGAATTATGGGGAAAACTAGCAAAGGAGGGAGGAAAAAGAATGGAAGGAGATTTCCTTGCAGGATGCAAATTTCATAAAAGTGACGATCTCTCAAGGAGACTTCCCTTCCCATTTGACATAGGTCATACAAAGTTGTCAAAAATCCTGTCTAAACAATACAAATTCTTCTGTTATGTTCACATTTTTAAATGACTTAATACAATCTTAATACAAAATCAGTTCACAGCTCTCCTGTTATTCAAGAGACACAGCCAAAGGTGAAGCATCCAATAATTCATCTGATCTGCATTAAAGAAAATCAAGTTCAACACTTGCAAGTTATTTGAATAAGCAATACAACAATTAAAGGACTTACCAAAAGATAAGAGGGTCTGTTTAGCAACATCACGAACTTCTTTATCAGTCTGGCAAAGGTAGACTAGTTGATCAATACTCTCTTTGGCCTGAAGAAAACAAATGAAATTAAAGAAAAACAGTACAGAATTCCTGCTCTTTGCTACTCCTGGAATTAAACTAATTCCAGTTTTTTTTGCCAAGATAATTTTCCATCCTCTTAAATGCCAGTGTGCTATGTTGACGTTTAATAGCCTATATTAAATGACTTGAATGAAGGGACAGAATATATTGTAGCCAAATTTGCTGACAACATAAAGAGATGGGAAATCAAGTTGTGAGTAGGCATGTAGTGTTTGCAAAGGGAAATTGATAGGTTAAGTGAGTGGGCAAAACTTTGGCAGAGTATAATGTGGGAAAATGAGGTTATATCTTTGGTAGGAGGAAGAGAAAAGCAGAATATTATTTAAGTGGAGAGAGTGCACAGAATGCTGGAGTACAAAGGGATCTCGGTGTCCTCATGAATTCAATCACAAAAGGTTAGCATGTATGCACAACAAGTATAATAATAGGAAGGCAATTCAATTGTTGGACTATTGTAAGGGGTTGGAGTATAGACACAGGTAAGTTTAATTGCAACTGTATAGGGGATGCATCTAAAGTACTGCATACAGCTTTGGTCTCCTTACTTAAGGTGGGATAGACTGGTGTCAGAAAAGGTTCACTAGGTTGATTCCTGGGATGAAAGGGTTATCTTGTGAGGAAAGGTTGAACCTATACAAATTATAGTTGAGAAGAATGAGAGGTGATCTTATTGAAGCATAAAACATTTGAAGGAGACTTGACAGAATGGATGCCAAGAGGATGTTGCCTCTCCTGGGGGAAACAAGGACCAGGAGCAAAATTTTCAAAATAAGGGCTCTCCCATTTACGACAGAAATTAGGAGTTTCTTCTCTCAAAGAGCGTCAGTAACCTACCCCAGATGGCAGTGGGGGCTGATTCATTGAATATATTTTTGATCTGTAAAAGGAGTCAACACTTAGTGGGGTAGGGTGAGGGGCATGCAGGCAAGTGGAATTAAGACCACAATCAGATCTTGTGATTGTGATCTTACAGAATGGTAGAGGGGCTGAATGGCCTATTCCTGCTTCTGTTTTTTAAGATATGGTTTGTAGGGGCTTCTCGAAGTGGACCATGGGAGCAAACTAATATCCAGCTCCACAATGGAATATGGCAGCACAGCCACTCAATCTCCCAACATTATTGAATACAAGGATGAAAACTCCAAATAGTAGAAATATACAGCAGCGGGCAGCACGGTGGCACAGTGGTTAGCATTGCTGCCTACGGCGCAGAGGACCTGGGTTTGAATCCCGGCCCTGGGTCACTGTCCGTGTGGAGTTTGCACATTCTCCCCGAGTCTGCGTGGATTTCACCCCCACAACCAAAAAGATGTGCAGGGTAGGTGGATTGGCCGCACTAAATTGCCCCTTAATTGGAAAAAAATAATTGGGTACTCTAAATTTAAAAAAAAAAGAAGTACATAGCAGCTCTGTTGTCTGTAAGAGTGAGGAAAAAATAAAGTTTTGGCTGTGGCTTCAGAACTGAAAGGAAAGATGGACAAGTATTTTTAAGAAGGTTGGAAAATTAGAGACCAAAAGGGAAGCAAGGAGAACAAACATTTTTACCAACTAGCTTGTAAACTACAAAAAGTAATGAATTCACATATAGAAACATGATCATTTTTTTTTTTTATAAATGTTTTATTGAAATTTTTTTCCCAAACAACAATTTTTCCCCTCTTACAAAGCAAACGCAACAATAACAATACAGAAATTTTAAACAATACACAAGTAACAAAACCCCTTTATCTTTGACCTAAACTAAACCCCCCCCCCCCCCCCCCTCCCCCTGGGTTGCTGCTGCTGGTCATCTGTCTTCCCTCTAACGTTCCCCTAGGTAGTCGAGAAATGGCTGCCACCGCCTGGTGAACCCTTGAGCCGATCCTCTCAGGGCAAACTTTATCTGCTCCAGTTTAATGAACCCCGCCATATCATTTACCCAGGCCTCCAGTCCGGGGGGTTTCGCCTCCTTCCACATGAGTAGGATCCTGCGCCGGGCTACTAGGGACGCAAAGGCCACGACATCGGCCTCTTTCGCCTCCTGCACTCCCGGCTCTTCCGCAACTCCAAATAGAGCTAACCCCCAGCTTGGTTTGACCCGGGCATTCACCACCTGCGAGATCACTCCCGTCACTCCCTTCCAATATCCTTCCTGTGCCGGGCACGCCCAAAACATATGTGCGTGGTGTGCCGGGCTCCCGCCACACCTCCCACATTTGTCCTCCACTCCAAAGAACCTGCTCAATCTTGCTCCCGTTATGTGTGCTCTATGTAGCACCTTAAATTGAATCAGGCTAAGCCTGGCGCATGAGGAAGAGGAATTTACCCTGCTTAGGGCATCAGCCCACATACCCTCCTCTATCTCCTCCCCTAGTTCTTCTTCCCACTTTCCTTTTAGTTCGCCCACCGACTCCTCCCCCTCTTCCCTCATCTCTCGGTAAATCTCTGACACCTTGCCCTCTCCGACCCACACCCCTGAAAGCACCCTGTCCTGTATCCCCTGTGTCGGGAGCAATGGAAATTCCCTCACCTGTTGTCTAGTAAATGCCCTCACCTGCATATATCTCAAGAAATTTCCCCGGGGCAACTTATACTTTTCCTCCAATGCTCCCAAGCTCGCAAAAGTCCCATCTATAAATAAATCTCCCACCCTCCTAATTCCCAACTGGAACCAGCTCTGAAATCCTCCATCCATTCTTCCTGGGGCGAACCTATGGTTGTTCCTGATTGGGGACCCCACCAGGGCTCCCCGCACCCCTCTCTGTCGCCTCCACTGTCCCCAGATATTTAATGTTGCCGCCACCACCGGGTTCGTGGTAAACTTTTTAGGTGAGATCGGTAGCGGCGCCGTCACCAGCGCCTCTAAACTCGTCCCTTTACAGGACTTTCTCTCCAGTCTTTCCCACGCCGCTCCCTCACCCTCCATCATCCATTTACGTATCATTGCCACATTGGCGGCCCAATAGTAATCGCCCAAGTTCGGTAGTGCCAATCCTCCTCTGTCCCTACTACGCTGAAGGAACCCCCTCCTTACTCTCGGAACTTTCCCTGCCCACACGAAGCTCGTGATGCTCCTGTCTATTTTATTAAAAAAGGTCTTAGTGATTAGGATAGGGAGACATTGAAATACAAATAAGAACCTCGGGAGGACCATCATCTTAATTGCTTGCACCCTGCCCGCCAGCGATAGAGGCTGCATGTCCCACCTCTTGAAGTCCTCCTCCATTTGTTCTACCAACCGTGTCAGATTAAGTCTGTGCAAGGTTCCCCAGCTCCTAGCGATCTGAATCCCCAGGTATCGGAAGTTTCTTTCCACTTTCCTTAGAGGCAAGCCTTCTATCTCTCTACTCTGGTCCCCTGGATGTATCACAAATAATTCACTCTTCCCCATGTTTAGCCTATACCCCGAGAAATCCCCGAACCCCCTCAAAATTCGCATAACCTCTATCATTCCCCCCGCTGGGTCCGACACGTATAACAATAGGTCATCCGCATATAACGAGACTCGGTGTTCTTCTCCCCCTCTAATCACCCCTCTCCATTTCCTGGAGTCTCTCAACGCCATGGCCAGAGGTTCAATTGCCAACGCGAACAACAATGGAGACAGCGGGCATCCCTGTCTTGTTCCCCTATATAGTCGGAAATACTCCGATCTATGTCGACCTGTAACTACGCTTGCCGTTGGAGCCCCATAAAGAAGTCTAACCCAGCTAATAAACCCGTTCCCAAACCCAAACCTCCTTAACACTTCCCATAAATACTCCCACTCCACCCTATCAAATGCCTTCTCTGCGTCCATTGCCGCCACTATCTCTGCCTCCCCCTCCACTGGGGGCATCATTATCACCCCTAATAGTCGTCGCACGTTAACATTCAGTTGTCTCCCTTTTACGAACCCTGTCTGGTCTTCGTGCACCACCCCCGGGACACAGTCCTCTATCCTCGATGCCAGTACCTTTGCCAACAATTTGGCGTCCACGTTCAACAATGAAATGGGTCTATAGGACCCGCACTGCAACGGATCTTTATCCCTCTTCAAAATTAACGATATCGTCGCCTCCGACATCGTCGGGGGTAGAGTCCCCCCTTTCCTGGCCTCATTGAACGTCCTCACCATCAACGGGGCCAACAAGTCCACATATTTTCTGTAATACTCCACCGGGAACCCGTCTGGTCCTGGGGCCTTCCCTGCTTGCATGCTTCCCAGTCCCTTAATAACCTCGTCCACCCCAATCGGTGCCCCCAGGCCTACCACCCCCCGCTCCTCCACTTTCGGGAACCTCAATTGGTCCAGGAACTGCCGCATCCCCTCCTCTCCCTCTGGGGGTTGAGACCTATACAGTTCCTCATAGAAGGTCTTGAACACCTCATTTATCTTTCCTGCCCTTCGCACCGTGTCTCCCCTTTCGTCTCTAATTCCTCCTATTTCCCTCGCTGCTGCCCTCTTTCGCAATTGATGAGCCAACAGGCGACTCGCCTTTTCCCCATATTCATACCTCCTCCCCTGTGCCTTCCTCCACAGTACCTCCGCCTTTCTGGTGGTCAGAAGGTCAAATTCCGTCTGGAGTCGTCTCCTCTCCCTGTACAATTCCTCCTCCGGGGTCTCTGCAAATTCCCTATCCACCCTTAAAATCTCCCCCAGTAATCTTTCCCTTTCCTTGGCCTCTGTTTTCCTTTTGTGGGCCCCAATGGAGATCAGCTCTCCTCTGACCACCGCTTTTAGTGCTTCCCATACCACTCCCACCGGGACCTCGCCGTCGTCATTGACCTCTAGGTATCTCTCAATACACCCCCGCACTCTTGCACACACTCCCTCATCCGCCATCAGTCCCACATCTAATCGCCAGAGTGTTCTCTGCTCCCTTTCCTCTCCTAATTCCAGGTCCACCCAATGTGGGGCATGATCCGAAACCGCTATGGCTGAGTACTCAGCTTCTTCCACCCTAGAGATCAACGACCTTCCCAAAACAAAAAAATCTATCCGGGAGTACACTTTATGGACATGGGAGAAGAAGGAATACTCCCTAGCCCTAGGTCTAAGAAATCGCCATGGATCCACTCCCCCCATTTGGTCCATAAACCCCTTAAGTACCTTGGCCGCTGCCGGCCTTCTTCCGGTCCTTGAGCTGGATCTATCTAGCCCCGGGTCCAGCACCGTATTAAAGTCCCCTCCTAAAATCAAGTTTCCTACCTCCAGGTCCGGTATACGCCCCGAAACATGATCATTTTGCCTGTCACTATTATATGTTTTGAATCTACATTAACTCAAATAATCTGGTCAGTCCAACACCTTGTGTGATCCCAGGTTGTTTTGATGAGATTTCACATACTCTTGTGAGACTTGGAAATAGTCAACATTTAGTGTTTCCAAAAACTATTATTTACATTATTTATATCCAAGCCCTCATTCCAAATACATTGTTCTCTGGAAACATACTGTTCTGTGTCTACCACCCTTGGAGCATCTTGGTCATCTGGCCCTGATGTCATGCTTACATCATCATGAGCATCATTGTTTAATTAACATAACCATTGACCCGTTACTCCTCACAGGTGACCTAGGAGAGGGGTACCAGGGTGGCCACCAATATGCATGCAGCTCGTGGACCCTGCTGAATATATATTGCCTCTTTTACAATTTATTATAATTTAAGCTCAAATCTCTCGGTTAGCCCTGCCTCTGTTTGTGCCTGGGATGGGTCTTGCAAGATACATACAAACGTCCCTGTTGACGCACAAAGAAGCAGTGTTTCTTTAGAGAAGTCTTTGTTTTCATTCCTGCAATTTCCTGTACATTGTGTAGTGGACTTGGTTCAAGAAAGGGCACGGCAGTCAAACTCATCATCTTGAGAGGATCTGGTCAAATTTTGGGCCTCATTGTGACCACGGTTCTCAAAAGTTTATGTGTCACAGAACAGATTGATGGCCAATAGAAGACTGAGCACCTGCTCAACAGAGGCCTGGTGACCACCTGGAGCAGATTCTTGACAAAATGGCCATCCTTAGCACCCTTAAATGTTAAATAGAGATCAGCTTGAGGCTTTGCTTCCTTTTATTTAACTGATTAGCTGTGGTGTAGTTCAACACAGGCCCAGACATACTCGAGTGGTGTCCTTCTCTGTAGGCAGGTAATTACACGATATATTCCTTTGGTGAAGCACTGCTGATACGGTCAGAAGAGTCTCACACCAAATTATCTAACAAATTATCTGTTCCTATTGAGCAGACCCAGACCCCCTCTGATTGGTGTATCTGTTTATTATTTCCCCATTCACTCCTCTTTTGTCCTTTTTCAATTTTTCAAACTTTCTAGTTTACCGGTGCTTTCAGTTTTGCTGAAAGGTGGCTGCTCAAAACTGCCGAACATTTTGGGGACAAGATTCCACGGCAACTGTTAAACCAGCAAAGACCATGGTTCAGTTAGTTTGCCTTCTATCACCATGGTAGTTGCATGATACAACAATAGTGAAGTTGCTGACTAAATCAAAGCAATCAATTAGTTCACAACAGACTAAGGCACAAGGAAAACCACAGTGTTGAGCAGCTTTGGGTACCATAGGTTTAAAGCCATTTGTTTCATGGAACATTTAACATGTCATGGCTCAGATTATTCATCTACCATCAATCAAAATTTTACATCCTGCTCTTTAATCTAATTCAAGTATTTTAAAACGCTGTTTATACAGACATTGCAGTAGTCAATAGCGTGGTTCTGTACATGCAAAGATTTCAAAACGTAGACGGAGTTATATTCAGGAGACTGCAGAAGCAGGTAAACTATATGTAGAAATGAAGCCAAGTTTGAAACTGTGCCAGAAAAAGAAAATCCCTTTCTAGTTTTAAAAAGTCAAGCTTAGACAACATTGAGAACTAGGTCAAGTCTGTGGAAAGTTGCTGCTATTGCATTTTAAGTCGACTATGAAACTATCAGGCGTGGAACACACTACTCCCAGAGGTTATTGGATAGGCATATGGAGTGCACTAGAATGATTGGGCGTAGGTTGATTTGATCTTAGTTTCAGACTAGTTTGGTACAACATCGTGGGCCAAAGGGCCTGTATTGTGCTGTACAGTTCTATGTTCTATATCCATACAGTAATTCACAATTTAGTGAAAGCAACAAAATGACTTTCGAGGGGGTCTTCGTTTATAGTCATTTCAGAGCAGGCTAAGACAGTAAATTAGGATGGGTTCAAGTGTCATGTGTTTTTTTTCCCCAATCACTGAACTGAAGCACTCACCTTTAGATGCGCCAGTGCTGTACAACCTACTTTTCTCAGCTGTCCATCCTCATCTTCAAGCAACTCCAAGTAACAAACCAGGGCCTGAAAACAAACAAATATACACAATTAGTCTGTCACACAAAACAAATCATCTTCCAACGTTCATATACTAGCCGTTTCGAGATGAATGCTTATGTAGTGTAAACAGTGCTCTTTGTGACACAACAGGGCAGTTAGTGATTAAGTGCTAACAAGGACTCAGCTCTGTAAACCCACGTTTCACTGCACTTTGGTGGAGGATCTACAATATTTAAACAGATAATGAATGGTATCGAGCCAGCCAATTTTCTGCTTCATTCTGATTGGATACAAAAACTGGATTTGGCTGCATTGACATTGCAACTGCAGTGATACATAGGAACAGGAGTAGGCTTTCAAGCCCTCATGCCTATTCCACCATTCCATTAGATTATTGTTGATCTGTACTGCAATTTAAATGACCAACCTTTTCTTGATATCCCTTGACACCTTTACCTGACAAATAACAATCAATGTAAAATCTTGAAAGATCCAATTAACCAATTAATCCAGTCTTTTGGGGAAAGAGTTCCAGATTTCTGCTGTTCTTTGAGAGAAAAAGTGCTTCCTGATTCCAATTCTGAATGGCCAAGCTTTAACTTCTAGATTACGTCCCATTGTTTGTGATTCTTTCACCAGAGGAAATACTTTCTCATTATTTACTCAATCAAATCCTTTTAACGTTTTAAATACCTCAATCAGATCACCCCTAAATTTTCTATAAACAAGTGAATACCCAGTTTTGGGTGAAACCACACTGCACAAATGCAACTAGATTGGTGCAATACCGCCAACAGCCTCACCTGCTCAGGCACAATACACTATTATTACCAGCAGCCTTGCCTGCTCAGGTATAATACACTTGCACTGCCAACAGGCCAACCCCAAGAGGTACAATACATGTCCTCATGGTGATCTCAAACACAGCTCCATTAAGTCCACAATAAAAGATTTCACATAAAATTAAGGGGTTCCTAATTTACAAAGAGTCTTTAAGCGTTGTGCCATCATCTCTGTCCCCTGTATAGATAAGTTTCTGGAGGGAGCAGTCAAGGTAGCTTTGAGAGAAGCAATTACGTGTACAGACCCTTTACTACCAACCTTTTCTCTGAATTTGGAATCTTCTGCCAGGTTTTTCAGCACAGAGGCAGCAGTGTTGCAGATCTTAGTGTTGTCCTCCAACAGAAGCAGACCCACGGCTTTCAGTCCATCCTTCTGGAGCTGAGTCCCCGAGAGGTGTTTCAGAGTCTTCAGAACCACGTCCCTTTCAGAGGACTGAAGATTCTGAACCAGGAATACTGCAAAGAATGGAAATTATGAGGATGGAGGGGGAGCAAAAAATCATAAAATATCTATGGCCATTTCTACTCTATCCAGATTAAACAGACCGTAAACTGGTTATCTGACTTGAGTGGCTATTCACTATTTTTGTGACTGGACAGGATTGTCGGGTGGTTATTTGACATGTGAACCTACACCAATGCTCTCCCAGCATCATTACATGCATTCCATGTAGAAGCTTGGCTTGCGATCAGGGAAGGGAGGGGGACAAAAATTCCTGATCTAACCCAGAAGTACTGCAGCCGGTGCAATACGTGTATCAATGAACAAGTGCATCACAAGGATAGGGTATGCATACGTGCCACATTCAAATACAGATGTGTATTCTTCCCCCAGAGATTCATCAAAAGCTTTTATAAAATCAAATCAGGTGTATTTTATGTTTATATCATTCTAAACCTTCAACAACCATTAAAAAAAAAAAACCAGACTACAACATTCACAATTTGCAAAAACATGGAAATTATTCCAGAAAAAAAATAATTGTACTGAGACATGTTTCCAAGCTGATAGCGCCCTGCTGGATAAGAGTGTGCGCTCTCCTTGATTAACAGGATCCTGCATGGAAACAGCCAGAATGGCTGGAAATATCGGCTGGATGATGATCACATGTCAACGTCAGTTTGTGCTAATGGAAAGGGTCAGTCCAGAGTGCTGCTACAAAAAGGCTTCCTATGGGCATTCACCGCACTCATTATGGCTCCACTGACCTCAAGGCAACCCATCTTGTTAGCCAAGCTGGCAGAGTCTTGGCTTCTGTTCAAAACTGAATGATATGGTGAAAAGAAAAAACATGTAGAAACAGAGGCGCAGGAAAGAAGAGGATTATAAATGGAAGGCTAGAGTTAGGTGTGAGGCTGCAGTTTAAGAGACATTAAAGAACTGTAGCAAAGTACCTTCATCTGCCAGCTCCATGATATAGGCAGGTAAGGAGGGCACGTTCTGCTCCTCAATGTGACTCAAGTATTGGAAGATCGTCAGCAGTTCCACATTTCCACTACGAGCACGTTTTGGCAACGTTCTGTCCAAAAATCTTTCCACTAGTTTAATGAAAACTGAAAGAAAGAGCAGATTACATAAATTTTACTGAAGAAATGATTAAAGTCCACACGTAATGTAGATACTGCTAAAGCATCACAAACATTTGTCAGAGTCTAGTCTAGAAAGTTTTAAATTAATTAATAAATTTAGAGTACCCAATTCTCTTTTTTCCAATTAAGGGGCAATTTAGCGTGGCCAATCCACTTACTTTGCACATCCTTGGGTTGTGGGGATGAGACCCACGCAGACACGGGGAGAATGTGCAAACTCCACACAGACAGTGACCCTTACATTCATGACGGGGCACTAAAAGTTAATAAATTGTCCAAATGGAAGGTCCTAGTAAATTTCAGAGTTCAGCAGCACGGTACAATAGAACATGCTTAACACAAACCATCTGAATCAGTAATGTATCAGACAGCATACAAAGCAGATCATCCTCATATCTGTACGTTCATGCTAATGTTCACTTAAGAAGAGTGCTGGCTCTCAGCCTGCCTGCAGAGTTAAATTAGCTCTGGGGTTGTAAAGGCCAGTCTGCTGGAAGGAAAGGCGAGCTCATGAGATGGGCTAATCAACTGAATAACCCATCTTCTTTCTCTCTTCAGTGCATTCCAGCCATGCCTATTTGGTTGGGCGAATTTCAGGACAATGCTGGTCCCTCTTCAATATGGGAGGTGTGAGATTGATTAGCACTTGAACAGGCAGGTAGGTGACAGATGAAAATCAACGTAAAGAAATGAAAATTGTTTTAAAAAATCCAAGAAGAGATTATCACTTAAAAGGAAATGTTAATGGAAATGGTCATAAATGACAATAATTTGAAGTAATTACGGAAGAGAGCTGGATATATATATATATTTGAAAATGATGAATTTAGAGGGCTAGGGAGATAGGGTTGGGGAAGGGGACTAGCTAGGGAGCTCTTTCGGGAGTCGGTGCAGAGAGGATGGGCCAAATGGCCTCCTTCTGTGCTGTAAAAGTCTATGTAAAACAAGTCAGATGATGGATTTATTAAAAGATCACGAAGCCAAAGTAACAAGCTCATCCTGTACTGCATAAAACACTGGTGTTGAACAAAGTAGAAAACTGTACAGTCCAACTGCCACACCGTAGAAAAGATACTGCAGCTATTGAGGATAAGACAAGAGGGGATTCAGAATGATTGAGGGAACAGAGGGATTGGATTACGGGGTATGATTATGTAAATTGACCATGTTCTTATTGGAAAAAGAATGGTGGAGAGGTAATATGATTGCTGCTTTTAGAATTCTAAAGGGACTCGATATTGCCTAACTGTGACAGATTGGTTCTACAGTTCTGAGGAAAGTGAAACAAAGGCGTGTACCCAAAGGGGGTAAATCTAAAACTAATCTGTGGAAAATGTTTTTAATCCTGTGTTTAGTCCATGAAAACAGGTGACCAGGGAGATGGTGGAAGCAGTTTATTAATTAATTTAAATCAATTTATTTCAGAAAAAATTTTGGGGTATATTATAGGAATAATTTAAGAGAGGAAACATGACATGTGGTAAGTGTGGTGGGCTTGATAGGAACAGGTAACTTTGAAGGTATGGTTCTCAAAGCTCTCCACCACTGAGGTTTTCTCTGCATTATATCTGGGTCTGTTACAGACTAATTACTATTAATTGTAAATTTGTGACCATCAGGATAGTATATGACAGACTATGGTCTTCACCTTACATTCCTTTCTCAAATCCTTCCAACTAGAATTAGGCTGAAACAGATTCAGCTACATCAAGACCATAGCACAGAAAGAGGTCATTTGGCCCATTTGGTCTGTGCTGGCATTTGTGCTCCACATAAACCTCAGCCCACCCTTCTTTATCTGACGCCATTAGTATAATCCTTCTATTCCCATCTCCCCCAATGGCTTTTCTAGCTTCCTCTGAGAAATGTATCCACACCATTTGCCTCCAGAACTCCATGTGGTATCAAATTCCAATCATCCAACTCTATGGATAAAGAAGTTTCTACTGAATTCTTTCTTTTTATTAGTGGCTATATTACATTTATAACCTTGAGTTTTTGATTTCCCCATAAATGAAAGCATTTTATCAACATTTACCCTCTCAAACTCTTTTGTCATCATATACCTCTATCAGGTCATGAGTTTTACAGCAAAAAGGCACTTTGGTCCATCCTGTCGTGCTGGCCATCAAGCACCTATCTATTCTAATCCCATTTTCCAGCACTTGGTTTGGAGCCTTGTATACTATGGTGTTTCAAGTACTCATTCTAAACGATTCTTACTCCTCAGCTTTCTCTTTTCAAGTGTATTCTCCACCTTTTTCTGATAGGTATTTTCTCAGTTCTACCTTCCAAATATTTTTGCACATTTTCCACTGCATCTATAGTCTTTTATAATATAGGGATCAGACAGTGCATAGTACACCAAGGGTGATCTAACCAAGGCCTGATACGAGTTTCACATAACTACTGGTTTTCAAATCTATCCCCGCAAAAGTGAACCAGTGTTTGATTAGCTTCTTCAGAAAATGCTTAATCAGCCTCCGTCGCTACTTTTAGTGACTAATAAATTCCCAGATCCTTCATTTTTCTACCCCTCTTATTTATTTATTTTTTAATATATTTTATTGAAAATTTTTCGATCACAATTTTTTCCCCTTACACATCAAACATAACAAAAAAGAAAATTTAACAGTGAACAAATGGCTAATCAACATGGTAAACTAATCATTTAACAAACTAAAACTTTCCACCCCCCCCCCCCTCCCCCCTGGGTTGCTGCTGCTGGTCATCTGTCTTCCCTCTAACGTTCCCCTAGGTATTCGAGGAATGGCTGTCACCGCCTGGTGAACCCTTGAGCCGATCCTCTCAGCGCAAACTTCATCTGCTCCAGTTTTATGAACCCCGCCATATCGTTTATCCAGGCCTCCAGTCCGGGGGGTTTTGCTTCCTTCCACATGAGTAAAATCCTACGCCGGGCTACTAGGGACGCAAAGGCCACAACGTCGGCCTCTTTCGCCTCCTGCACTCCCGGCTCATCCGCAACTCCAAATAAAGCTAGCCCCCAGCCTGGTTTGACCCGGGCCTTCACCACCTTCGAAATCACTCCCGTCACTCCCTTCCAATACCCCTCCAGTGCCGGGCACGACCAAAACATATGTGCGTGGTTTGCCGGGCTTCCGCCGCACCTCCCACACTTGTCCTCCACTCCAAAGAACCTGCTCAATCTTTCTCCCATTATGTGTGCTCTATGTAGCACCTTGAATTGAATCAGGCTAAGCCTGGCGCATGAGGAAGAGGAATTTACCCTGCTTAGGGCATCAGCCCACATACCCTCCTCTATCTCCTCCCCTAGCTCTTCTTCCCACTTTCCTTTTAATTCGCCCACCAGCTCCTCCCCCTCTTCCCTCATCTCTCGGTATATCTCTGACACCTTGCCCTCCCCGACCCACACCCCCGAAAGCACTCTGTCCTGGATCCCCTGTGCCGGGAGCAGCGGAAATTCCCTCACCTGTTGTCTTGTGAACGCCCTCACCTGCATATATCTAAGGAAGTTTCCCCGGGGCAACTTATACTTTTCCTCCAATGCTCCCAAGCTCGCAAACGTCCCACCTATAAATAAATCTCCCACCCTCCTAATTCCCAACTGGTGCCAGCTCTGAAATCCTCCATCCATCCTTCCTGGGGCAAACCTGTGGTTGTTCCTAATTGGGGACCCCACCAGGGCTCCCCGCGCACCTCTCTGTCGCCTCCATTGTCCCCAAATATTCAATGTTGCCGCCACCACTGGGTTTGTGGTAAACTTTTTTGGTGAGAGCCGTAGCGGCGCCGTCACCAGCGCCTCTAGGCTCATCCCTTTACAGGACTTTCTCTCCAGTCTTTTCCACGCCGCTCCCTCTCCCTCCATCATCCATTTACGAATCATCGCCACCTTGGCGGCCCAATAGTAGTCGCCCAAATTCGGTAGCGCCAATCCTCCTCTGTCTCTGCTACGTTGTAGGAACCCCCTCCTTACCCTCGGGACTTTCCCTGCCCACACGAAGCTCGTGATGCTCCTGTCTATTTTTTAAAAAAAAGGTCTTAGTGATTAGTATAGGGAGACATTGAAATACAAATAAGAACCTCGGGAGGACCATCGTCTTAATTGCCTGCACTCTGCCCGCCAACGACAGAGGCTGCATGTCCCACCTCTTGAAGTCCTCCTCCATTTGTTCTACCAATCAGACGTGTCAGATTAAGTCTGTGTAAGGTTCCCCAGCTCCTAGCGATCTGAATCCCCAGGTATCGGAAGTTTCTTTCCACTTTCCTTAGAGGCAGGCCTTCTATCTCTCTACTCTGATCCCCAAGGTGTATCACGAATAGTTCACTCTTCCCCATGTTAAGCCTATATCCCGAGAAATCTCCGAACTCCCTCAATATCTGCATGACCTCTGTCATCCCCCCCACTGGGTCCGTCACATACAACAGTAGGTCATCCGCGTATAGCGACACTCGGTGTCTACCCCTCTTATTATCCACACAGTGTGGCTTCATTCTTTTTCTGACCAAAATGTACCATCTCACTTATTCATATCGAAATTACCGGTACTTATTTTAAAAATATTTTTATTCAAGGCATTTTCAGTTTTGCACAGGGAAAACAAAAGAGATATAACATCAGGACACAACCTTCACAAATCACACTCCAAACCTCTCCGAGCCAGCCCCTGTCCCATTTTCCAACTATAACAAAAGAACCCTCCCTCCCCCTCCTCACTGACATTTAACCACTCTTTAAAGAAGTCGACGAACAACCTCCACCTCGAGAAAACCCCTCATCCACGCCTCTAATCGCAAACTTTATCTTTTCCAGGTGCAGAAACTCCGCCAAGTCACTCAACCACACCATCGCTTTAGACAGCTCCAAATCCTGCCACCCTAACAGTATCCACCTCCGGGCTATCAGGGAAGCAAAGGCCAACAGATCAGCCTCTCTGCCCACCAGCACTACCGGATCTTCCAAAACTCCAAATATTGCCACCCCCGGGCTCGGAGCCACCTTCATCTCCAGCATCTTCGACATAGTTCCCGTAAAGGCCTCCTAAAACTCCTCTAACTTCGGGCAAGCCCAAAACATGTGGACATGATTCGCCAATCCCCTAGCGCACCGCCCATACCTATCCTCTACTCCTGGAAAGAACTGACTCATCCGAGACACCATCACGTGCACCCTATGCACCAACTGGATGAGACTCAGTCTCGCACATGAGGACGACACGTTTACCTCCCGCAGTCCAACCTCTACAATCCCGACCCCCCAGCTCCTCTCCCCGTTTCTGTTTTATTCCCTCCATTGAAGACTGTCCTCTATCCATCAACTCACCATATATGTCAAACTCTTCCCTCCTCAATCTCGTCCTTGGACAAAATTTTATCTTGCAGCACCGGGACTGGTAACTTCGGAAATGTACCCAACTCCTTCCTAACGAAGTGTCTAATCCCGCCCCCCCTGGTAGTTGAAACGCCTCCTCTAGTTCTCCCAACTCTTCAAACATCAGCCCCAAAATCATGTCTGTAAAGCATTCTATCCCTGCCCTCTCCCATGCAGGAAAAGTGGAATCTAGAACCTCGATTGCCACAGACCAGCACCCACAATGACATTGCCTCAATCTTAAAATGCTGATGGCATTGATTCCACACCCGTAATGCTGATACCACCACCAGGCTCATGGTGAGCATGGAAGAGGTGCCAATGACAGCGCCCTTAAATGGGTTCCTCTATACGAGGTTTCCTCCATCCGCCCCCACACTGACCTCTCCCCCATGCTCACTTCCTGACCCTCAACATTTGCCGCTCAGTATTAATTTAGCAGGTTTGGCAGTGCCAACCCGTCACTTCGTCTGGCCCTCGCCAAAAATATCCTCCTGATCCTGGGTTTTCCCCCCATGTTCAGACATCGCCCCGTGACCCGCTGCAACTGCCCCATCGCCTTACCCGTAGACAACTCCACCAAGAACTTCTTCCTCTCCTTTAGCAACACCTCCCCAGGGACACTTCGGCTCCACCTCCTGCATGGCTTCCACTAATCTTTGGCTTTCTAGCCACTCCCCCTTCTCTTTATGCACCCGGATCAAAATAAACTCCCCCTTGGATCAGTGCCTTTAGCGTTTTCCACACTATGGGGCTCCACATAATTTCGTATAGCCACCCCTATCCTTTCGCTGACCCCGTCATCAGCCCACAACCCCACATCTAACCTCCACTGCGGCTGTTGGGAACCTCTTCTTTCCACGTCAAGTCCACCAAGTTTGAGACCACGATCGCCGGATATTGCGTCCCAACCAGCCCCACCAGCAACCTCTTGTCCAGCTCAAAAAAAACCGATCCGGGAATACCCCCGGTGAACATACGAAAAGAATGGGAATTCCTTCCCCCTCAGCCTCCCAAACTGCCATGGCTTAACCTCTCCCATTCGCACCATAAATCCCAGCAGTTCCCTCGCCATCGCCGACACCTTCAGGGACTTAAGACACGACTGATCTATCTTTTGATTCAAAGCCATATTGAAATCCGCCCCCCCATAATCAACCGGTGTGTGTCCAGGTCCGGGACCTTCACCAACACCTTCTTCACAAATTCTACATCATCCCAGTTGGGGCATATATATTCACCAACACCACGGGTGTCCCCTTCAATCTCCCCACTCACCATCACAAATCAGCCTCAGGATCCGCCACAATACTACCAGCCGAAAACACCACCCTCTTACTCACCAGCATCGCTCCCCACCTAGTCTTCATATCCAACCCTCAATGAAACATCTTGCCTCAACCTCCTTTGATCTGTAACTTTTAAATGAGTCTCTTGCATGAACACCACTTCTGCAAAGACACGAGACCTCTTGATTGGCCCATTCAGTCCCCTAACATTCCAGCTGACCAGCCTGGTTGGTGGGCTCCAGGACACCACCACCCGGCCCGCACCCCGATCAACCATATCCAATGTGTTCTCCAGGCCCACCTCATGCTAACGGCCGCCACCCCCCCCCTTAGCCAACTGCACCACACCAACACATTCCACATCAGCAATCCACCTTTCCAGCCCTGCCTTTCACCCAACCCAAATACCTAACATCCCACCCCAGCCACAAACGAAGAAAACCACCCCCTCTCCACCAGCTTCTCGAACATCCGAGCCATGTATTTTGTGGCCTGTGTCCCCTCGATCCCTTCAGACAGCCCCACCACCCTGAGATTCAGCCTCCTTGAGCGATTCTCTCGTCGTCCACCTTCGCTCGCAGCGTCTTCTGGCCCTCCGCCATCATCAGCATTTCAGCCTCTAGTGAGGCCAAATGGTTATGGTGGTCGGCCACCGACTCGTCCACCTTCTGGGATGGCACATTCTACGCCTCCAGCCTTTGCTCCACTCATTCTAGGGCAGCCAGGATCAGCTCTGCCACTTTAGCCAAGTCTTCCGAGGCCTCCTTCCTGTGGTGTTGGAATTTGACCGTCAAAAGCTCCATTAGTTGCTCCATTGACTATTATGTGGGCAACGACCCCACAGAGCTCTCTGCCATCTTTTTCTCTATCGCACCTCGATAGTCCTCCTGGTCTGACTGTTGCCCGTTACTCATTGCACTCCTTGTTTGGTAGGGCTTAGATATTCCATGCTGAGGAAACTCATTCACTCTCACTGTTCTTTCGTTTTCCTCCTGTGTAACACCCCGCAAAACGGGCGAAAATGCCCAAAAAATTCAACCTCGGGCAGGAGCCACTTAATGTGCGACCACTCACTCCTTGGCCACCACTGGAAGCTCCTCATTTCACAAATTTAGTAATGTCCTCTTGTACTTTGTTGTATTCTTCCTTTGTGTTAACCACACCACTCAATGTGGTGTCATCACAAGTTTAGAAGTTCTCATCAACTTCAGAGTGCTAATCATTTATGTAAATAGTAAACAACAGTGCTGTCAGCACTGATCCCTGTCAAACGTTACCCACTTTTATCAATCTGTGTAGCTGCTCTAAACCCCCATCTCTGTTTACTGTTTGTAGGCAGCTTGCTATCCATTTGCTACTTGTCTGCTAATTCCAAATGCTCAGTAACAAGTCTATTATGCGGTACTCCATTAAAAACCTATTCAAAATCTTATTACAGTTTCTCCTTAAAATGCATCAAAAGTATAATCTTTTATTTGTTACTCCAGCAAAGATATCTACATGTAGAAGCTGTCCAGTTGAACATGGTCACTAACCTGCTTCCGGTGGGCCAGAGTGCTGCTCATTCACTCTGCTCCCAAAATTCAAGTTCAGCTTCTGCAGAACGCGCTCAACTGTAGCACTGAACAGGTTCGGGCTCTCGGTGCAGTGTGTCCAGAATGAAAGGACCGTCTTATCTTTTAGTAGTGGCATGACTGAAGGGATGCAAGTTTAAAAAAGAGACAGCATAAATACCAAGGTTTTAAAAATGCAAAACAAAGAAAACTTGTCCCTCACATGAATACGGGACAGATTTACAGTGAAACACTTGATTCTGGAAAGCTAGTTGTCATGTGACATCTCCTGGACTTTGTCCAGCCAGAGATTGCAATTCTAGCCCCAATTTGCCCAATAATTTAGAGATCACTATGGTTACGCAATTAATTTATATTTATTTTGAGGAAAATAATTTGATACAGTGCCTTTCATGACTTCAGGATGTCCCAAAGCACTTATGGTCAACTAAATACTTTAAGTATGGGCACTGATGTAGGAAAGATGGCAGCCAATTTGCACACAGCAAGCTCCCTCAGCTAGTGACGATGATCAGATCATCAATTTAAGTGATAAGAAAGGTTGTTTTATGTTTAAACATTTTTTTTATTCTCCTCCTTTTTCACATTTTCTCCAAAATTTACACCAACCAACAATAAACAATAATCAGTAACAAATGTCAATCCGCATATCAATAACAACGATCCCATCCTCCCACCAAACCCCAAACATTAGCCCGCATGTTCACACAAACAAAAGACAAAAAGAAATTAGGGATCACCCATAGTCGCCATTAACACACACAGCCCCCCTCCCCAACCCTCCCACCCACACACCCCAACTAATGTTCGATGTTATCCAGTTCTTGAAAGTGCATAACAAATAATGCCCATGAATTGTAGAACCCCTCCCATCCTTCCTCTCAGTCCAAACTTAACCTTCTTAAGAATCAAGAATTCCAACAGGTCCCCCCCCCCGCCACGCCAGGGCACAGGGTGGAGAGGTTGCACTCCAAACTATCAGGATCCGCCTTCGGGCGATCAACGAGGCAAAGGCTACAACATCTGCCTCCGCACCCGTTTCCAACCCTGGCTGGTTCGACACCCCGAATATGGTCTCTCGGGGGCCCGGGTCCAGTTTCACGTGCACCACTTTAGAAATTACCCTAAAAATCCTCTTCCAGTAATCCTCTAGCTTTGGACAGGACCAAAACATATGAACGTGATTAGCAGCCCCCCCCCCCCCGCACCGTTCACACACATCTTCTACTCCTTCAAAGAATCGGCTCACCCTAGCGAGGTGTGCTCTGTATACCACCTTCAGCTGTATCAGTCCCAACCTTGCGCACAAGGTGGAGGCATTCACTCTCCGGAGCACCTCACACCAGAACGCCTCCTCCATATCCTCTCCTAACTCTTCCTCCCACTTTGCTTTGATCCCTTCCAGTGTTGCCTTCTCCTCTTCCAAAATAGCTCCGTAAACCGCTGGCACTACCCCCTTCTCCAGTCCCCCTGTCGTCAGCACCTCCTCCAGCAATGTGGAGGCCGGCTCCACCTGGAAGCTCTGTATCTCCTTTCTGGCAAAATCTTGAACCTGCATGTATCTGAACATCTCCCCCCGCTCCAGCCCATACTTCGCTTCTGCAAACCGACCCCAAAGAATCAAATCTTTTTGTGTCTTAATCCCCTTTTCCTCCCATTTCTGAAAATTTCCATCCCACCTCCCTGGCTCAAATCTGTGGTTCCCCGAATCGGCACTTCCCTTGACCCTGCCCCCAACCCAAAATGTTGGTGAAATTGCCTCCAAATTCTCAATGAAGCTATAATTACCGGACTCCCTGAGTATTTCCCTGGGGCTATCGGGAGCGGTGCTGTTGCTAGTCCTTTCAATCCCGACCCCCTGCACAAACTCTCCTCCATTCTGACCCACTGGGAATCAACCCCTCTGACCCAGCTCCGCACCTTCTCCACATTTGCCGCTTAGTAGTAATACATCAGGTTCGGAAGACCCAAACCCCCTGCCTGCCTTCCCCTCTGTAGCAGCACCTTTCTAACTCTGGCCACCTTCTCGCCCCATGTGAACGAAGTAATCCTTCCCTCAATTTCTCTGAAAAAAGCCGTTGGCAGGAAACTCGCCAGGCATTGGAAAATAAACAGAAATCGCAGCAACACGTTCATTTTAACCGCCTGTACCCGACCCACCAGTGACAGAGGGAGATCATCCCACCTTGCCAGATCAGCTTTCACTCTCCCCACCAAACTAGAAATGTTGTACCGACGGAGCCCCCCCCAATCCTGAGCAACCTGCAACCCCAGGTACCTAAAGGGAGTCCCTGCCCTACGGAATGGCAGCCCCCCCCCACCTCTGCCCCCATCCCCGGCTGAGACACCACAAAGTACTCACTTGTGTCTAGATTTAGTTTGTACCCCGAGAAAGACCCAAACACTCGAAGCAGCTCCAATATTCCCCCTATCGACACACTCGGTTCCGACACGTATAACAGCATGTCATCGGCATATAAGGTTACCCTATGATCTATCCCCCCCCGCACTATTCCTTTCTATAACCCCAAACTTCTTAATGCGATGGCCAACAGCTCAATCGCGAGTGCAAACAGCAGGGGGGATATAGGACATCCCTGCCTAGTCCCACGGTGGAGAGAAAAGTATCTCGAGCTGATGTTGTTTGTGCGGACACTCGCCCTCGGCTCCTTATATAGTAGCTTTACCCAGTTCACAAATCTTGGTCCAATCCCAAACCGCTCCAGAACTGCCATCAAGTACCCCCATTCGACCCAGTCAAATGCCTTCTCAGCGTCCAATGCTACAACCACCTCTGTTTCCTTCCCCTCTGCCGGTGCCATAACGACGTTCAATACCCTTCTAACGTTTGGAAAGAGCTGCCTCCCTCTCACGAACCCCGTCTGATCTTCACCTATCACCTTCGGGAGGCACTCCTCCAGCCTACCGGCCAGTACCTTCGCCAATACTTTTGAGTCCACATTCAGAAGTGATAGGGGCCTATACGACCCACACTCCGTTGGATCCTTATCTTTTTTAAGCAACAGGGAAATCGATGCCTGCCCCAAAGTTTGTGGCAACACCCCCTTCCCTATCACCTCTTCAAACATCCCCACCATCAGGGGTGCCAGCTTATCCTTGAATTTTTTATAATATTCCACCGGAAACCCATCCGGCCCTGCCACCTTCCCCGACTGCATCCTCCCAATCGCATCTTTTATCTCTTGCTCCACTATCGCTCCTTCTAATGTAGCCCTGTCCCCCTCCCCTAACCTCGGGTACTCCAACCCATCTAGAAATTCCTGCATCTCATGGTCTCCCCCAGGTGGCTCTGACCTGTACAACCTCTCATAAAATTCCTCAAAAACCTTGTTAATCAGATCATGAGCCACCACCAACTTCCCTGCCCTATCCCTCACCTGAACAATTTCCCTTACCACTGCCTCCCTCCAGAGATGACCTGCTTTATCTCCATGTTCGTAAACTGCACCTCTTGCTCGTCTCAGTTGGCGCACCCCCTTCCTGGTAGATAGTCGGTCAAAGCTCGCCTGTAGTTCCTTCCTCTTTTCCAGCTTCGCTGGGTCCCCATCTTTTGCATACCTCCTATCTACCTCCAACATCTCATCTATTACCCTCTGCCGCTCCAACCTCTCCTCTTTGTCCACCCTGGCCTTGAACAAAATTACCTCACCCCTCACCACCGCCTTTAGAGCCTCCCAGGCACCGCCTTCGACACCTCACCCGTACAGTTGAAACCTACATATTCCTTAATTACCATTTCAATTTTGTCACAGTACACTTGGTCCCCCAAAAGTCCCACATCTAATTTCGACCCCTGCCTCTGCACGACCCCCTTCTCCAGTACCATATCCACCCAATGCGGAGCATGATCTGACACTGCATTTGCCGAGTATTCCGACCCCTTAACCCCAGCCAGCAAAGCTTTCCCCACCACGAAAAAGTCGATCCGCGAGTATACCTTATGGACTGCTGAGAAAAACAAGTACTCCCGCTCCCTTGGGTACAGAAACCTCCAAGGGTCCACTCCTCCCATTTCCACCATTAGCCCAGCCAACGCCTTCGCCCCCCCGATGGGACCAGCGAGCGAGGCCGTGACCTGTCCAACCTTGGCTCCTGTACCAACTACCCCTCCCCACTATCAGTTTGAGTGTGTCCAGGTCAGGGATGGCCCCAAACACCTTCTTTGCGAATCCCACATCGCCCCAATTGGGACTGTATACACTTAACAGCACCACTAACCTCCCCTCCAGTGCCCCTGTCGCAATCACATATCTACCCCCCTTTTCTGCCACCACCTTCTCCATCTGGAAGCGTATTCATTTGCTGACCATTACCGCTACTCTTTTGCTGACCATTACTGCTGAAGTGATAAGAAGGGTTGATGAAGGTACTGCAGTGGATATGGTGTACATGGAATTTAGCAAGGCGTTGACAAAGTCCCACATGGCAGATTGGTCAAGAAAGTGAAAGCCCATGGGATACAGGGCAATGTGGCAAACTGGATAAAATGTATTAGGAAACAAAGGGTAATGGTCGATGGCTGCCCTTGCAATTGAAAAGTTGTTTCAAATGGTGTTCCACAGGGCTCGGTGTTGGGACTCTTACTGTTTGTGTTATACATTAACGATTTGGATGGGAACGTGGGGAGCATGATTGGGAAATTTGCAGATGACACAAAGATTGGCTGAGTAGTGAGCAGTGGAGAGGATAGTTATAATCTTCAAACCGATAAAGATGGATTGGTGGAGTGGGCGTTAAAATGGCAGATGGATTTTAACACAGAGAAGTGTGAGGTCATGCATTTAGGGAGGCGGACTAGTTGTAGGGAGCACACTATAAACGGAAACATACTAAGAGGGGCAAATTAAGTCAGAGATCTTGGTGTACAGATACACAGATCCCCAAAGGCAGCAGTTCAAGTAGACAAGGTTGTTAAGAAAGCATATGGAATGCTCTCCTACATTGGCAGAGGTATAGATTATTAAAGTAAGGATATAATGTTAGAATTGTATAAAGCACTGGTGAGGCCACAACTGGTACATTGGGCGCAGTTCTGGTCACCACATTATTGATCTGGAGAGTGCAGAGGAGGTTTACAAGAATGTTGCCAGGGCTAGAAAAGTGTAGCTACGAGGAGAGATTGGATAGGTTGGGATTATTTTCCTTGGAATAAAGAAGGCTGAGGGGTGACTTAATTGAGATGTACAAAATTATGAGGGAAAGAGATAAGGTGAACAGGATAAAATTGTTTTCCCTGGTGGAGAATTCTAGAACCAGTGTACATAGATTAAAGATAAGTGGCAGAAGGTGTAGCTGAGACGCGCGTACAAACTTTTTTACGCAGGGGGTAGTGGGAGTCTGTAATTCACTGCCCGAGTTGGTGGTGGAGGCAGAGATCCTAAACTCTTTTAAAGGGTACCTGGATCTGCACCTTAGTGCTCTAAGCTACAGGGCTATGGACCAGGTGCAGGAAGGTGGGATTAGAAAAGGTATCTGGGTGTCCTAGGGCTGGGGTGGACAAGATGGGCCGAATGGCCTCCTTCTGTGCTGTAAGTTTTCTATGATTCTATGAAATACATGCTGTGATATAAATATTGGCCAGTACACTGGGGATAATTCCCCAGCTCTTCTTCGAACAGTTCCATCGGATTAATTGCATCCACCGACGGATATTTTGGGCTTTGGTTTAACATCCCATTCAAAAGAAGTGACCTCCAACAGCATTGTTTGCCTTCAGCATTGCGGAGCGACAGCCTGGAATTTTTTGCTCAAGTCTCTGAAGTGAGACTTGAACCCATAACTTCCCGACTCAAAAAGGCAAGAATTCTACCATCCAATTACCATTACACATTCTAATTTCTCCCTTGTAATTGGAAAAGGAAATCAGACGGTGTGGAACGGGAATAGGCTACAATGAGCCAGTGCACTAATGTTGGGTGATGTTTCAATTGAGACGGCTCACTCACCCTCCTCGGCAGTGCTTATGTTCCCAGATTTCTCCTCACTCAGTCTGGCGACTACCTTTAGAACATGGGCCTCCCTCAGAAGCTTGTCCAGTGCATAGATCTCTCGGCATCGCAGTGGTCCATAGATACCCAGTTGCTGCAACACAAAATATTGGTGTTGATGTGTATAGAAAAGATTGGACAACTTATATGTATATAATACATTTAAGTCAATAAAATGCTCTTAAGGTGCTTAACAAGAACATTATAAATAATATATTTTTAACACAGAGAAGGTGGCGATATCAGGAGTTATGACCAAAAGCTTGATCAAAGAGGTACTTTTAAGGGGCATCTTAAGTGGAGAGGTTTAGGGAGGGAATTGCAAGGCAGCTGAAAGCATTACCTCGAGTGGAGCAATGAAAATCAGGGACATGCAGGAAGCCAGATCAGTTGGAACGCCTGTATCAATGAGGCTGTTAGAGTTGGACATGGTTACAGAAATAGGAAGGGATGAGGCCATGGAGGGATTTGAACCAAAAATGAGGATTTTAAAATTAACGTGTTATTGAACAGAACGCACATGAAGGTCAGCCAAAACAAGGCTGACCAGTGAATGATCCTAGAAGCAAGTTTAAAGATACAGGCAGCAAAGTTTCGGATGAGCACGTATTTCTGGAAGATGAGAGGCCAGCCAGGAGAACATGGGAATAAACAAGTTATTACAATTGCAGACCAGACCCCAGCAATGGCTAGGATATTGGACTGAAACCCCAATATTTTAGTCTATTTGTAAGACTATGGAGAAAGAATGATTTGCTCCAGGAGTGATTGTATGAAGAAATAGGGATTTGGTACATTTAAAACTAAACTTTATTATGACTACAATATTAAACTTTTTTAACTTCGCACCTGAAAAGAACAGCTTACAATTACACCTTAAACACTACAACTCCATTTCCCATTAAACAACATGAAAATAAACATACAGATCTCAATCTATCTTACTGTGGGAGAATTGTGGACTCTGAATCAGGCAGATCAAAATTTAATTCCTCTCGCCAAGGTTTTCTCCAAAAACTGGAGTTGTTCAGATTTCGGAATATACTGCGCATGTGCAAAGCGCTTTGGGAACTGCTTAGGTTAGGCGCACGTTGGGAATTATGCATCGCCTGGGTGCTTTGTGGGATTTCCCATTCGTGACATCTACACTTGAAAAAATAGTGCGGATTTTAGAATTTTCTGGATAAGGGATGCTCAACCTGTAATGCATCTAGTGGGAAAATATTTGCCAGGACATTAAGAGAACTCCCCTGCTCTTCTTCAAAATACTACCATAGGAGCTTTTCCATCTACCCAAGAGTGCAGACATTTCTAGGTTTAACGTCTCATGGAAAAGATGGTGCCTCTGATAATGATCATCTTGCCAAACATCATAATAATAATCTTTATTGTCACAAGTAGGCTTACATCAACATTGCAATGAAGTTACTGTGAAAAGCCCCTAGTTGTCACATTCCGGCACCGGTTCGGATACACAGAGGGAGAATTCAGAATGTCCAATTCACCTAACAGCACATCTTTGGGAACTTGTGGGAGGAAACCGGAGCACCCGGTGGAAAGCCATGCAGACACAGGGAGTGACCCAAGTCGGAATCGAAGCTGGGACCCTGGCGCTGTGAAGCAACAGTGCTAACCACTGTGCTGTAGCGCCGCCGTGATACTGAACTGGGTTATGTGCCGAAGCCACTGGAGTGGATCTTGAATTCACAACCTTCTGACTCAGCGGCGAGAATGTCACCAGAGCAAAGGTTGACATCCAAAGTGGGACAAAACCTGGAAGATGTTATGGTGGCAAAACCCAATTCCAATTTAATCCTCAAATTAGGCACAGGATTTGAATCATAGACCCCACTGGGCCTGGCTGGAGCAGGGCAGCTCATTATAGACTAATTTTTGCAATCATCAGCTCAAAGAAATTTAGCAGTGTAACTTGACGAAAATGCTGGCTGATAATGGCATGGCCAGGGCAACTGGGGGTTTAGTGAACCATCAGCATAAGCTACTGATCTTTAAGGAGAAGGAAAATGAATCATAGTCTATTCGAATAAGTAAGAGAAATGTAGACAGTAAGAAAGATTGGATTACGAGAGAGATAGAAGAAAAACCAAAGAAAAAGAAAATAAATAACATTTTTAAAATCTAACAAAATAGCTACACAAAGGAATGAGATTTCCATTCTGGGCTAGAGAGGTTGATTGCTATGCTTCAACAATCACCACATTGCGAAAAGGCACTTATAGACCCGTAATTACCAAACTTAACATGTGTTTGATGGGTAATTAATGTGTAATTCCAACAAGTTATTAAAGATAACAGGGAGGTAAATGCGAGATGCTGTTTATGCAAATGACATGGCGAGTGGAGTAAATCTACCAGCAAATTCTGGAGATTTGCATCGTGTGACAGATCTCGAATTGTCAGAGCTTGCTGCTGGTTGCTTTGTCATAAAACTATGTGCATCATTAACATACCATTACTTATCCAGCAAGCCTCATTTTTCACTTTGATTTCCTTCATTCAGATCACCCCATTTTGGTCATTCCATTCCAAAGGAAAATTGTTTTGATTATAGATCAGCCATAAAAAGTAAAAACCACATTGTGAATTATATTTTCAATCAGTTTCTGCAGCACGATGTTACTCTCCATAGATAGTCGTGTTGCAAAGGGTGAAATGACGTTTGAAATTGATTTAACGTGCTTCAGTGCCATCAGCTGACTGAAAGCAGTACTACAGGACCGATACAGAGAGGATGCAGTGAACTCCAAACTGGAACACGTATTTGGATACACTTATTCAGCCCTGGTCTCCTTACATTAATCAACTGGGGCTATCAATGGACAGACAAGTTAATAAAATAAATAGTGCTGCAGAAATCCAATTTAATATTGTATAATTAAGTGCGCTGTTCTATAACAAAGGAAGCTGGTTCACGAACTGTAGCCAGTCAGAGTGAATAGATTCCACACAGCAGGCACTGCACTCTCCTCCCTCCAGTCAGAGTGAGTACAGATTCCACACAGCAGGCACTGCACCCTCCTCCCTCCAATCAGAGTGAATACAGATTCCACACAGCAGATACTCCACTCTCCTCCCTCCAATCAGAGTGAATACAGATTCCACACAGCAGATACTCCACTCTCCTCCCTCCAATCAGAGTGAATACAGATTCCACACAGCAGGCACTGCACTCTCCTCCCTCCAGTCAGTGAATACAGATTCCACACAGCAGGCACTGCACTCTCCTCCCTCCAGTCAGTGAATACAGATTCCACACAGCAGGTACTGCACTCTCCTCCCTCCAGTCAGTGAATACAGATTCCACACAGCAGGTACTGCACTCTCCTCCCTCCAGTCAGTGAATACAGATTCCACACAGCAGGTACTGCACCCTCCTCCCTCCAGTCAGTGAATACAGATTCCACACAGCAGGCACTGCACTCTCCTCCCTCCAGTCAGTGAATACAGATTCCACACAGCAGGTACTGCACTCTCCTCCCTCCAGTCAGTGAATACAGATTCCACACAGCAGGTACTGCACTCTCCTCCCTCCAGTCAGTGAATACAGATTCCACACAGCAGGTACTGCACTCTCCTCCCTCCAGTCAGTGAATACAGATTCCACACAGCAGGTACTGCACTCTCCTCCCTCCAGTCAGTGAATACAGATTCCACACAGCAGGTACTGCACCCTCCTCCCTCCAGTCAGTGAATACAGATTCCACACAGCAGGTACTGCACTCTCCTCCCTCCAGTCAGAGTGAATACAGATTCCACAAAGCAGGTACTGCACCCTCCTCCCTCCAGTCAGAGTGAATACAGATTCCACACAGCAGGCACTGCACTCTCCTCCCTCCAGTCAGTGAATACAGGTTCCACACAGCAGGTACTGCACTCTCCTCCCTCCAGTCAGTGAATACAGATTCCACACAGCAGGCACTGCACCCTCCTCCCTCCAGTCAGAGTGAATACAGATTCCACAAAGCAGGTACTGCACCCTCCTCCCTCCAGTCAGAGTGAATACAGATTCCACACAGCAGGCACTGCACTCTCCTCCCTCCAGTCAGTGAATACAGGTTCCACACAGCAGGTACTGCACTCTCCTCCCTCCAGTCAGTGAATACAGATTCCACACAGAAGGTACTGCACTCTCCTCCTCCCAGTAAGTGAATACAGATTCCACACAGCAGGTACTGCACTCTCCTCCCTCCAGTCAGAGTGAATACAGATTCCACACAGCAGGCACTGCACTCTCCTCCCTCCAGTCAGTGAATACAGGTTCCACACAGCAGGTACTGCACTCTCCTCCCTCCAGTCAGTGAATACAGATTCCACACAGAAGGTACTGCACTCTCCTCCTCCCAGTAAGTGAATACAGATTCCACACAGCAGGTACTGCACTCTCCTCCCTCCAGTCAGTGAATACAGATTCCACACAGCAGGTACTGCACTCTCCTCCCTCCAGTCAGAGT
This sequence comes from Scyliorhinus torazame, assembly GCF_047496885.1. Classification (NCBI taxonomy): domain Eukaryota; kingdom Metazoa; phylum Chordata; class Chondrichthyes; order Carcharhiniformes; family Scyliorhinidae; genus Scyliorhinus; species Scyliorhinus torazame. The sequence continues at coordinate 83,038,743 of NC_092716.1, read as the reverse complement.
GAGTACTGATTCCACACAGAAGGTACTGCACTCTCCTCCCTCCAGTCAGAGTGAATACAGATTCCACACAGCAGGCACTGCACTCTCCTCCCTCCAGTCAGTGAATACAGGTTCCACACAGCAGGTACTGCACTCTCCTCCCTCCAGTCAGTGAATACAGATTCCACACAGCAGGTACTGCACTCTCCTCCCTCCAATCAGAGTGAATACAGATTCCACACAGCAAGTACTGCACTCTCCTCCCTCCAGTCAGAGTGAATACAGATTCCACACAGCAGGTACTGCACTCTCCTCCCTCCAGTCAGTGAATACAGATTCTACACAGCAGGTACTGCACTCTCCTCCCTCCAGTCAGTGAATACGGATTCCACACAGCCGGTACTGCACTCTCCTCCCTCCAGTCAGTGAATACAGATTCCACACAGCAGGTACTGCACTCTCCTCCCTCCAGTCAGTGAATACAGATTCCACACAGCAGGTACTGCACTCTCCTCTCTCCAGTCAGTGAATGCAGATTCCACACAGCAGGCACTGCACTCTCCTCCCACCAATCAGAGTGAATACAGGTTCCACACAGCAGATACTCCACTCTCCTCCCTCCAGTCAGTGAATACAGATTCCACACAGCAGGCACTGCACCCTCCTCCCTCCAATCAGAGTGAATACAGATTCCACACAGCAGGCACTGCACTCTCCTCCCTCCAGTCAGAGTGAATACAGATTCCACAAAGCAGGTACTGCACCCTCCTCCCTCCAGTCAGAGTGAATACAGATTCCACACAGCAGGCACTGCACTCTCCTCCCTCCAGTCAGTGAATACAGGTTCCACACAGCAGGTACTGCACTCTCCTCCCTCCAGTCAGTGAATACAGATTCCACACAGAAGGTACTGCACTCTCCTCCTCCCAGTAAGTGAATACAGATTCCACACAGCAGGTACTGCACTCTCCTCCCTCCAGTCAGTGAATACAGATTCCACACAGCAGGTACTGCACTCTCCTCCCTCCAGTCAGAGTGAGTACTGATTCCACACAGAAGGTACTGCACTCTCCTCCCTCCAGTCAGTGAATACAGATTCCACACAGCAGGTACTGCACTCTCCTCTCTCCAGTCAGTGAATGCAGATTCCACACAGCAGGCACTGCACTCTCCTCCCACCAATCAGAGTGAATACAGGTTCCACACAGCAGATACTCCACTCTCCTCCCTCCAGTCAGTGAATACAGATTCCACACAGCAGGTACTGCACTCCCCTCCCTCCAGTCAGAGTGAATACAGATTCCACACATCAGGTACTGCACTCTCCTCCCTCCAGTCAGCGTGAATACAGATTCCACACAGCAGGAACTGCACTCTCCTCCCTCCAGTCAGTGAATACAGATTCTACACAGCAGGTACTGCACTCTCCTCCCTCCAGTCAGTGAATACAGATTCCACACAGCAGGTACTGCACTCTCCTCCCTCCAGTCAGTGAATACAGATTCCACACAGCAGGTACTGCACTCTCCTCCTTCCAGTCAGTGAATACAGATTCCACACAGCAGGCACTGCACTCTCCTCCTTCCAGTCAGTGAATACAGATTCCACACAGAAGGTACTGCACTCTCCTCCCTCCAGTCAGTGAATACAGATTCCACACAGAAGGTACTGCACTCTCCACCCTCCAGTCAGTGAATACAGATTCCACACAGCAGGCACTGCACTCTCCTCCTTCCAGTCAGTGAATACAGATTCCACACAGCAGGTACTGCACTCTCCTCCCTCCAGTCAGTGAATACAGATTCCACACAGCAGGTACTGCACTCTCCTCCTTCCAGTCAGTGAATACAGATTCCACACAGAAGGTACTGCACTCTCCTCCCTCCAGTCAGTGAATACAGATTCCACACAGCAGGCACTGCACTCTCCTCGCCCCAGTCAGTGAATACAGATTCCACACAGCAGGCACTGCACTCTCCTCCTTCCAGTCAGTGAACACAGATTCCACACAGCAGGCACTGCACTCTCCTCCTTCCAGTCAGTGAATACAGATTCCACACAGCAGATACTCCACTCTCCTCCTTCCAGTCAGAGTGAGTACAGATTCCACACAGCAGGTACTGCACTCTCCTCCCTCAGTGAATGCAGATTCCACACAGCAGGCACTGCACTCTCCTCCCTCCAATCAGAGTGAATACAGATTCCGCACAGCAGGTACTGCACTCTCCTCGCCCCAGTCAGAGTGAATACAGATTCCACACAGCAGGCACTGCACTGTCCTCCCTCCAGTCAGAGTGAATACAGATTCCACACAGCAGGTACTGCATTCTCCTCCCTCCAGTCAGTGAATACAGATTCCACACAGCAGGCACTGCACTGTCCTCCCTCCAGTCAGAGTGAATACAGATTCCACACAGCAGGTACTGCATTCTCCTCCCTCCAGTCAGTGAATACAGATTCCACACAGAAGGTACTGCACTCTCCTCCCTCCAGAGTGAATACAGATTCCACACAGCAGGTACTGCACTCTCCTCCGTCCAGTCAGCGTGAATACAGATTCCACACAGCAGGTACTGCACTCTCCTCCCTCCAGTCAGTGAATACAGATTCCACACAGGAGGTACTGCACTCTCCTCCCTCCAGTCAGTGAATACAGATTCCACACAGCAGATACTCCACTCTCCTCCTTCCAGTCAGTGAATACAGATTCCACACAGCAGGCACTGCACTCTCCTCCGTCCAGTCAGTGAATACAGATTCCACACAGAAGGTACTGCACTCTCCTCCCTCCAGTCAGTGAATACAGATTCGACACAGCAGGTACTGCACCCTCCTCCCTCCAGTCAGTGAATACAGATTCCACACAGCAGGTACTGCACTCTCCTCCCTCCAGTCAGAGTGAGTACTGATTCCACACAGAAGGTACTGCACTCTCCTCCCTCCAGTCAGAGTGAATACAGATTCCACACAGCAGGTACTGCACTCTCCTCCCTCCAGTCAGTGAATACAGATTCCACACAGCAGGCACTGCACCCTCCTCCCTCCAATCAGAGTGAATACAGATTCCACACAGCAGGCACTGCACTCTCCTCCCTCCAGTCAGAGTGAATACAGATTCCACAAAGCAGGTACTGCACCCTCCTCCCTCCAGTCAGAGTGAATAGAGATTCCACACAGCAGGCACTGCACTCTCCTCCCTCCAGTCAGTGAATACAGGTTCCACACAGCAGGTACTGCACTCTCCTCCCTCCAGTCAGTGAATACAGATTCCACACAGCAGGTACTGCACTCTCCTCCCTCCAGTCAGAGTGAGTACTGATTCCACACAGACGGTACTGCACTCTCCTCCCTCCAGTCAGAGTGAATACAGATTCCTCACAGCAGGCACTGCACTCTCCTCCCTCCAGTCAGTGAATACAGGTTCCACACAGCAGGTACTGCACTCTCCTCCCTCCAGTCAGTGAATACAGATTCCACACAGCAGGTACTGCACTCTCCTCCCTCCAATCAGAGTGAATACAGATTCCACACAGCAAGTACTGCACTCTCCTCCCTCCAGTCAGAGTGAATACAGATTCCACACAGCAGGTACTGCACTCTCCTCCCTCCAGTCAGTGAATACAGATTCTACACAGCAGGTACTGCACTCTCCTCCCTCCAGTCAGTGAATACGGATTCCACACAGCCGGTACTGCACTCTCCTCCCTCCAGTCAGTGAATACAGATTCCACACAGCAGGTACTGCACTCTCCTCCCTCCAGTCAGTGAATACAGATTCTACACAGCAGGTACTGCACTCTCCTCCCTCCAGTCAGTGAATACGGATTCCACACAGCCGGTACTGCACTCTCCTCCCTCCAGTCAGTGAATACAGATTCCACACAGCAGGTACTGCACTCTCCTCCCTCCAGTCAGTGAATACAGATTCCACACAGCAGGTACTGCACTCTCCTCTCTCCAGTCAGTGAATGCAGATTCCACACAGCAGGCACTGCACTCTCCTCCCACCAATCAGAGTGAATACAGGTTCCACACAGCAGATACTCCACTCTCCTCCCTCCAGTCAGTGAATACAGATTCCACACAGCAGGCACTGCACCCTCCTCCCTCCAATCAGAGTGAATACAGATTCCACACAGCAGGCACTGCACTCTCCTCCCTCCAGTCAGAGTGAATACAGATTCCACAAAGCAGGTACTGCACCCTCCTCCCTCCAGTCAGAGTGAATACAGATTCCACACAGCAGGCACTGCACTCTCCTCCCTCCAGTCAGTGAATACAGGTTCCACACAGCAGGTACTGCACTCTCCTCCCTCCAGTCAGTGAATACAGATTCCACACAGAAGGTACTGCACTCTCCTCCTCCCAGTAAGTGAATACAGATTCCACACAGCAGGTACTGCACTCTCCTCCCTCCAGTCAGTGAATACAGATTCCACACAGCAGGTACTGCACTCTCCTCCCTCCAGTCAGAGTGAGTACTGATTCCACACAGAAGGTACTGCACTCTCCTCCCTCCAGTCAGTGAATACAGATTCCACACAGCAGGTACTGCACTCTCCTCTCTCCAGTCAGTGAATGCAGATTCCACACAGCAGGCACTGCACTCTCCTCCCACCAATCAGAGTGAATACAGGTTCCACACAGCAGATACTCCACTCTCCTCCCTCCAGTCAGTGAATACAGATTCCACACAGCAGGTACTGCACTCCCCTCCCTCCAGTCAGAGTGAATACAGATTCCACACATCAGGTACTGCACTCTCCTCCCTCCAGTCAGCGTGAATACAGATTCCACACAGCAGGAACTGCACTCTCCTCCCTCCAGTCAGTGAATACAGATTCTACACAGCAGGTACTGCACTCTCCTCCCTCCAGTCAGTGAATACAGATTCCACACAGCAGGTACTGCACTCTCCTCCCTCCAGTCAGTGAATACAGATTCCACACAGCAGGTACTGCACTCTCCTCCTTCCAGTCAGTGAATACAGATTCCACACAGCAGGCACTGCACTCTCCTCCTTCCAGTCAGTGAATACAGATTCCACACAGAAGGTACTGCACTCTCCTCCCTCCAGTCAGTGAATACAGATTCCACACAGAAGGTACTGCACTCTCCACCCTCCAGTCAGTGAATACAGATTCCACACAGCAGGCACTGCACTCTCCTCCTTCCAGTCAGTGAATACAGATTCCACACAGCAGGTACTGCACTCTCCTCCCTCCAGTCAGTGAATACAGATTCCACACAGCAGGTACTGCACTCTCCTCCTTCCAGTCAGTGAATACAGATTCCACACAGAAGGTACTGCACTCTCCTCCCTCCAGTCAGTGAATACAGATTCCACACAGCAGGCACTGCACTCTCCTCGCCCCAGTCAGTGAATACAGATTCCACACAGCAGGCACTGCACTCTCCTCCTTCCAGTCAGTGAACACAGATTCCACACAGCAGGCACTGCACTCTCCTCCTTCCAGTCAGTGAATACAGATTCCACACAGCAGATACTCCACTCTCCTCCTTCCAGTCAGAGTGAGTACAGATTCCACACAGCAGGTACTGCACTCTCCTCCCTCAGTGAATGCAGATTCCACACAGCAGGCACTGCACTCTCCTCCCTCCAATCAGAGTGAATACAGATTCCACACAGCAGGTACTGCACTCTCCTCGCCCCAGTCAGAGTGAATACAGATTCCACACAGCAGGCACTGCACTGTCCTCCCTCCAGTCAGAGTGAATACAGATTCCACACAGCAGGTTCTGCATTCTCCTCCCTCCAGTCAGTGAATACAGATTCCACACAGCAGGCACTGCACTGTCCTCCCTCCAGTCAGAGTGAATACAGATTCCACACAGCAGGTACTGCATTCTCCTCCCTCCAGTCAGTGAATACAGATTCCACACAGAAGGTACTGCACTCTCCTCCCTCCAGAGTGAATACAGATTCCACACAGCAGGTACTGCACTCTCCTCCGTCCAGTCAGCGTGAATACAGATTCCACACAGCAGGTACTGCACTCTCCTCCCTCCAGTCAGTGAATACAGATTCCACACAGGAGGTACTGCACTCTCCTCCCTCCAGTCAGTGAATACAGATTCCACACAGCAGATACTCCACTCTCCTCCTTCCAGTCAGTGAATACAGATTCCACACAGCAGGCACTGCACTCTCCTCCGTCCAGTCAGTGAATACAGATTCCACACAGAAGGTACTGCACTCTCCTCCCTCCAGTCAGTGAATACAGATTCGACACAGCAGGTACTGCACCCTCCTCCCTCCAGTCAGTGAATACAGATTCCACACAGCAGGTACTGCACTCTCCTCCCTCCAGTCAGAGTGAGTACTGATTCCACACAGAAGGTACTGCACTCTCCTCCCTCCAGTCAGAGTGAATACAGATTCCACACAGCAGGTACTGCACTCTCCTCCCTCCAGTCAGTGAATACAGATTCCACACAGCAGGCACTGCACCCTCCTCCCTCCAATCAGAGTGAATACAGATTCCACACAGCAGGCACTGCACTCTCCTCCCTCCAGTCAGAGTGAATACAGATTCCACAAAGCAGGTACTGCACCCTCCTCCCTCCAGTCAGAGTGAATAGAGATTCCACACAGCAGGCACTGCACTCTCCTCCCTCCAGTCAGTGAATACAGGTTCCACACAGCAGGTACTGCACTCTCCTCCCTCCAGTCAGTGAATACAGATTCCACACAGCAGGTACTGCACTCTCCTCCCTCCAGTCAGAGTGAGTACTGATTCCACACAGACGGTACTGCACTCTCCTCCCTCCAGTCAGAGTGAATACAGATTCCTCACAGCAGGCACTGCACTCTCCTCCCTCCAGTCAGTGAATACAGGTTCCACACAGCAGGTACTGCACTCTCCTCCCTCCAGTCAGTGAATACAGATTCCACACAGCAGGTACTGCACTCTCCTCCCTCCAATCAGAGTGAATACAGATTCCACACAGCAAGTACTGCACTCTCCTCCCTCCAGTCAGAGTGAATACAGATTCCACACAGCAGGTACTGCACTCTCCTCCCTCCAGTCAGTGAATACAGATTCTACACAGCAGGTACTGCACTCTCCTCCCTCCAGTCAGTGAATACGGATTCCACACAGCCGGTACTGCACTCTCCTCCCTCCAGTCAGTGAATACAGATTCCACACAGCAGGTACTGCACTCTCCTCCCTCCAGTCAGTGAATACAGATTCCACACAGCAGGTACTGCACTCTCCTCTCTCCAGTCAGTGAATGCAGATTCCACACAGCAGGCACTGCACTCTCCTCCCACCAATCAGAGTGAATACAGGTTCCACACAGCAGATACTCCACTCTCCTCCCTCCAGTCAGTGAATACAGATTCCACACAGCAGGTACTGCACTCCCCTCCCTCCAGTCTGAGTGAATACAGATTCCACACAGCAGGTACTGCACTCTCCTCCCTCCAGTCAGCGTGAATACAGATTCCACACAGCAGGAACTGCACTCTCCTCCCTCCAGTCAGTGAATACAGATTCTACACAGCAGGTACTGCACTCTCCTCCCTCCAGTCAGTGAATACAGATTCCACACAGCAGGTACTGCACTCTCCTCCCTCCAGTCAGTGAATACAGATTCCACACAGCAGGTACTGCACTCTCCTCCTTCCAGTCAGTGAATACAGATTCCACACAGCAGGCACTGCACTCTCCTCCTTCCAGTCAGTGAATACAGATTCCACACAGAAGGTACTGCACTCTCCTCCCTCCAGTCAGTGAATACAGATTCCACACAGAAGGTACTGCACTCTCCACCCTCCAGTCAGTGAATACAGATTCCACACAGCAGGCACTGCACTCTCCTCCTTCCAGTCAGTGAATACAGATTCCACACAGCAGGTACTGCACTCTCCTCCCTCCAGTCAGTGAATACAGATTCCACACAGCAGGTACTGCACTCTCCTCCTTCCAGTCAGTGAATACAGATTCCACACAGAAGGTACTGCACTCTCCTCCCTCCAGTCAGTGAATACAGATTCCACACAGCAGGTACTGCACTCTCCTCCTTCCAGTCAGTGAATACAGATTCCACACAGAAGGTACTGCACTCTCCTCCCTCCAGTCAGTGAATACAGATTCCACACAGCAGGCACTGCACTCTCCTCGCCCCAGTCAGTGAATACAGATTCCACACAGCAGGCACTGCACTCTCCTCCTTCCAGTCAGTGAACACAGATTCCACACAGCAGGCACTGCACTCTCCTCCTTCCAGTCAGTGAATACAGATTCCACACAGCAGATACTCCACTCTCCTCCTTCCAGTCAGAGTGAGTACAGATTCCACACAGCAGGTACTGCACTCTCCTCCCTCAGTGAATGCAGATTCCGCACAGCAGGTACTGCACTCTCCTCCCTCCAATCAGTGAATACAGATTCCACACAGCAGGCACTGCACTCTCCTCCCTCCAATCAGAGTGAATACAGATTCCACACAGCAGGCACTGCACTCTCCTCGCCCCAGTCAGAGTGAATACAGATTCCACACAGCAGGCACTGCACTGTCCTCCCTCCAGTCAGAGTGAATACAGATTCCACACAGCAGGTACTGCATTCTCCTCCCTCCAGTCAGAGTGAGTACGAATTCCACACAGCAGGCACAGCACCCTCCTCCCTCCAGTCAGTGAATACAGATTCCAAACAGCAGGCACTGCACTCTCCTCCCTCCAGCCAGAGTGAATACAGATTCCACACAGCAGGCACTGCACTCTCCTCCCTCCAGTCAGTGAATACAGATTCCACACAGCAGGTACTGCACTCCCCTCCCTCCAGAGTGAATACAGATTCCACACAGCAGGTACTGCACTCTCCTCCGTCCAGTCAGCGTGAATACAGATTCCACACAGCAGGTACTGCACTCTCCTCCCTCCAGTCAGTGAATACAGATTCCACACAGGAGGTACTGCACTCTCCTCCCTCCAGTCAGTGAATACAGATTCCACACAGCAGATACTCCACTCTCCTCCTTCCAGTCAGTGAATACAGATTCCACACAGCAGGCACTGCACTCTCCTCCGTCCAGTCAGTGAATACAGATTCCACACAGAAGGTACTGCACTCTCCTCCCTCCAGTCAGTGAATACAGATTCCACACAGAAAGTACTGCACTCTCCTCCCTCCAGTCAGTGAATACAGATTCCACACAGCAGGCACTGCACTCTCCTCCTTCCAGTCAGTGAATACAGATTCCACACAGCAGGCACTGCACTCTCCTCCTTCCAGTCAGAGTGAGTACAGATTCCACACAGCAGGTACTGCACTCTCCTCCCTCCAGTCAGTGAATGCAGATTCCACACAGCAGGTACTGCACTCTCCTCCCTCCAGTCAGTGAATACAGATTCCAGACAGCAGGTACTGCACTCTCCTTCCTCCAGTCAGTGAATGCAGATTCCACACAGCAGGTACTGCACTCTCCTTCCTCCAGTCAGTGAATACAGATTCCACACAGCAGGTACTGCACTCTCCTCCCTCCAGTCAGAGTGAATACAGATTCCACACAGCAGGTACTGCACTCTCCTCCCTCCAGTCAGAGTGAATACAGATTCCACACAGCAGGTACTGCACTCTCCTTCCTCCAGTCAGTGAATACAGATTCCACACAGCAGGTACTGCACTCTCCTCCCTCCAGTCAGTGAATACAGATTCCACACAGCAGGTACTGCACTCTCCTTCCTCCAGTCAGAGTCAAAATTCACTCTATCCAGCAGGTGCTGCATTTGTCATTTCTGGACGTCTGTTGATAAACTTCTACTTGATTAGGCAATACTGCTAGATATATCAATTTCTAGTAGGTACTAATTTAATGGTTCAATGCTGCATTATCTTATGTGAACTTCCACCGAAGGAGCTGGGCTCCTTTGATTTGTAAATAATTGTTAAATGAAGTATAATTTAACCCCAGTCTTCCCATCTGAAGCTTTAATTTGCTCTAGTCGGCACAGTGGCTAGCACTGCTGCCTCACCGCGCCAGGGACTGGGCTCAATTCCAACTTCGGGTGACTGTGTGGAATTTGCACTTTCTCCCCATGTCTGAGTGGGTTCCTCCAAGTGCTCTGGTTTCCTCCCAGTCCAAACATATGCAGGTTTTGTCGTGTCCAAAAGGTTAGTTGGGGTTACTGTGAACGGGTGGGAGCGTGACGCTAGGTAGGATGCAGAGGGTCGGTGCAGACTCCATAGGCCGAATGGCCTCCATCTACACTATAGGTACTCTATGATTTATGTGCTGTTATGTCGGAATTAAACACCAACTCACTTTAGATCATGTAGATCAAAACCCAAGTTTCAAGTATATAAGCAAATTACTGCGGATGCTGGAATCTGAAACCAAAAAGAAAATGCTGGAAAATCTCAGCAGGTCTGGTAGCATCTGTAGGGAGATAAAAGAGCTAACGTTTCGAGTCCAGATGACCCTTTGTCAAAGCTTTGAGACCTGCTGAGATTTTCCAGCATTTTCTGGGGGGTTTCAAAACCCAAGTTTCAGCAGGATTTTTTACAGACATCTATCAATCCCCTTTCACAAACTGTCTCCCAGTGTGTCGGAAAGCAGAATGAAACTCCTGTCACTGTACTTTAACACAACCTACCTCACACACACCGTTTATGCTGTTTGTCAGCATAAATGAGCACTGAGCTATTTTAACACAGAGCTTTGTGGTGTGCCCACAGTTTCAGTAACTATCACACTGCAGATAATGTAAGAATCTGACTGATGTTTACCAGTAAAAGTCTGCTGCAGTTATTCAAGTGTACAATCAGAACCTGGTCCAAGTGTTCATTCCCTGTTGTCATTGGAACCGGACTCCCTTCGGAGCCACTGCCGACTCCAGTATCCTCCGTTAATGCTTCGCTGGGTCCCGCAGCAAGTCCACGTGCTCGACTGCTATGCCTGCCGGAGAAGCAGATATAAAGTCACGACAATAGCTCGAGACTGCTTCACTTACCCATTTAGGAGGCACACAGACAAACTGATCTTTCCACACCTGTCTCACAAGGCCAGGGACAAGTAATGGTGGAAGGTGTTTCACGGAGTGGTGGTGATGATATAGGGGACTCAGCAGAATGGGGTGGGGGGGGGGCGGTTTAGTGCCTTAGAACAAAGGACCCCTCCTTACAAGACCACAAGGGTGGTTTGCATTCCCTGCTCCCCGTGTGGTGAAAGTCCTGCCCATCACTAGGTTAACCCTAGTGACAGTGGATTGAGGCCCTTGCAGTCATTGCCAATTTAGGGGCCTCAATTGGCCGTAGCGCGGGAAGGCCGACCATGGGCCTTCCCACCCTAGACTTAGTTTTGGCAGGAGGCAGGATCTGACATGATGTGATGGTAATTTTCAATTGTCTGCTCTCTTCCTTGGTGATGGCTTCATCAAATACCTGGGACATGCATTTCAACTGTCGAATTCCAAATGACACGGATTCCATATCCCAGGCAAACTGCCTCCTCCTGAACTAAATCTAGACAAGAGTGAGTATTTTGTGGTGTCTCGGCCGGGGGTGGGGGGCTGCCATTCCATAGGGCAGGGACTCACTTTAGGTACCTGGGAGCGCAGGTTGCCCAGGAGTGGGGGGTGGGGAGTGGGGGGTGGGTGGAGGCTCTGCAGGTAAAACATTTCTAGTTTGGTGGGGAGACTGAAAGCTGATCTGGCAAGGTGGGAAGGTGGGATGGTCTCCCTCTGTCACTGGCGGGTCGGGTACAGGCGGTTAAAATGAACGTGTTGCCACGATTTCTGTTTATTTTTCAATGCCTACCGATTTTCCTGCCAAAGGCTTTTTTCAGTGAGATTGAGGGAAGGATTACTTTGTTCATATGGGGAGGGAAGGCGGCCAGAGTTATAAAGGTGCTGCTACAGGGGGGAAGGCAGGGGTTTGTGTCTTCCGAATCTGATGTATTACCACTGGGCGGCGAATGTGGAGAAGGTGCAGAGCTGGGTAAGAGGGGTTGATTCCCAGTGGGTCAGAATGGAGGAGAGTTTGTGCAGGGGGTCGGGATTGAAAGCACTTGCAACAGCGCCGCTCCCGATAGCCCCGGGGAAGTACTCAGGGAGTCTGGTAATAATAGCTTCATTGAAAATCTGGAGGCAGTTTTGCCAACACTTCGGGTTGGGGGCAGGGTCAAGGGAAATGCCGATTCGGGGGAACCACAGATTTGAGCCAGGGAGGTGGGATGGAAATTTTCAGAAATGGGAGGAGAAGGGTTAAGACACTAAAAGATTTGTTTCTTAGGGGTCGGTTTGCAGGATTGAAGGAGCTGGAAGCTAAGTATGGGCTGGAGCAGGGGGAAATGTTTAGAATCATGCAGGTTCGTGATTTTGCCAGAAAGGAGATACAGAGCTTTCCGGTGGAGCCGGCCTCCACATTGCTGGAGGAGGTGCTGACGACAGGGGGACTGGAGAAGGGGGTAGTGTCAGCGATGTACGGAACTATTTTGGACGAGGAGAAGACACCACTGGCAGGGATCAAAGCAAAGTGGGAGGAAGAGTTGGGAGAGGTTATGCAGGAGGGGTTCTGGTGTGAGGTGCTCCGGAGAGTAAATGCCTCCACCTCGTGCGCGAGGTTGGGGCTGGTACAGCTGAAGGTGGTATACAGAGCACACCTCACGAGGGCGAGGATGAGCCGATTCTTTGAAGGAGTAGAAGATGTGTGTGAACGTTGCGGGCGGGAGGCCCGCTAATCACATTCATATGCTTTAGTCCTGTCCAATGCTAGAAGATTACTAGAAGGAGGTTTTTAGGGTAATTTCTAAAGTGGTGCACGTGTAACTGGACCTGGGCCCCTGGGAGGCCATATTTGGGGTGTCGGACTAGCCAGGGTTGGAAATGGGTGCGGGGGCAGATGTTGTAGCCTTCGCCTCGTTGATCGCCCAAAGGCAGATCCTGATAGGTTAGAGAGCAACCTCTCCACCCTGTGCCCTGGCGTGGTGGGGGGACCTGTTGGAATTCTTGACTCTTGAGAAGGTTAAGTTTGAACTGAGGGGAAGGATGGAGGGGTTTTACAATTCATGGGCATTATTCATTATGCACTTTCAAGAACTGGATAACATCGAACATTAGTTGGGGCGTGTGGGTGGGAGGGTTGGGGGCGGGGGACTGTGTGTGTTAATGGCGACTATGTGTGATCCCTAATTCCTTTCTGTCATTTGTTTGTGTGAACATGCGGGCTAATGTTTAGGGTTTGGTGGGAGAATGGGATCGTTGTTATTGATATGGGGATTGACATATTTGTTACTGATTATTGTTGGTGGGTGTAAATCTGAGAGAAAATGTGAAAAAGGAGAATAAAAAATATTTTTAAAACTGCCTCCTCCTACAAGGTGGATGAGGCATAGACTCTTCAATGAGATACTGCCACCCTACTGCCAAAAAATAATAGAACTTGGGGATACAATTTAAACATCAGGGGTCTCCCAATTAAGACAGAAATGAGAAGAATGTTTCTCTCTCAGAGGGTGGTTAATCTTTGGAACCCTCTTTCTCAGAGAGCTGTGGAGGCAGGATCAATGAATATGTTTAAGGCAGAGAATGATAGATTCTTGCCTACAAGGGAGTCAAAGGTTAAGGAAAATAGGAAAACGTGGAGTTGAGGCCACAATCAGATTAGACATGATCCTATTGAGTGGTGGAGCAGGCTTTAGGACTAAATAGATTACTAATGCTCCTCATTCATGTGTTCGTATGTATGTATACCATCACAACCTACAACAAGCTTTTATGTAAAAATACTTGCATTTATATAATGCTTTACAGCCAATGATGTACTCTTTGAAGGATAGTCATTGTTGTAATGTAGAAAACATGTTAGCTAATTTGGACACATATAACTCCAACAAGTAGCAATGGGATAACGAACAGAAAACCTGTTGGTTTGTAATGTTGACTGAGGGACAAATATTGGTCAAGTCACGGTGGATAACTCCACTGCTCTTCTACAAAATAATAATGTGGGATCTTTTTACATCCACATGAGCAGGCAGCTGGGATCCATGGTTTAGCATCTCATCTGAAAGGTGGCACCTCCGACAATGGAGCACACCCTCAGTACTGCCGAGGTAGTGTCAGACAGATTACTACTGTCACGTGTCAGCAAAGATCATTGTGCTCAAGCCCTGAAGTGGGACTTGAACATCCAACCTTGTGACTCAGAGGCAAGAGTGCTAGCAACTGAGGCATGGCTGACTTGATAGTGCCTTTAACATAGGCAAATGTCCCAAAGATACTTCACAGGAGCATCCGATGACTAACATTGACATTGGGCCACATAAGTAGATGTTGAAGCAGATAGGTCAACGGCTAGGCTCAATGGTCAGGTTTTAAGGATCGTCTCAAAGGAGGATAGAGAGGTGGAAAGTTTTAGGGAGGAAATTGCTAGGTTAGGACCTAACAGCTGAAGAACAGCCACCAATGGTGGAGCAATTAAAACAGAGGATGAAGTGCAAGAAATCAGAACACTTAAATGCACAATTTTGAAAAGTGTAGATGAGCAGAGACATCTTAGTGTCCACATTCACAATTCCTTAAAAATGGCATGGCAAATTGGTAAGATGGTTAAAAGGATATGGTTTTGAGGAATGGAATATAAAAATAATAAAAGCTAAAACCTTATAAATCACTGCTTAGGCCTCTGCTGAGGTATTGTGGATGATTCTGGACACCACTTGAGCAAAGATGCAAGTGCAATAGAAAGGCTCTAGGGGAGGTTTACCAGAGATGCTAACCTTCAGTTATGAGGATTGGTTGGGAATATTAGGACTGTTCTCCTTGGAGCAGGGATGATTAACGGTTGACCTAATAGAGATTTACAAAATGGTGGGAAGGTCTTGACTGAGAAAAGCTGTTTTCTCCAGTGAGTGAGTCAATACCAAAGGTTAGATTTTAAATTGATGGCAAAAATCTGGAGGGGCAATGAGGAGAAACATTCTTGGGATCTGGAACATTCTACCTGTAAAAGGCAGTGGAAGCTGATTCCACAAATCACTTCAAAAGGAAGCAGGACAGTTAATCAAAGGGGGATTTGCAGGGTTGTGGGCAAAAAGCGAGGAAGTGGCTACTTTTTCAAAGAGCCAGCAGGAGCACGATGGCCTCTTTGTGTGCTGCAAATTTCTATGATTTCAGTTTGCTGGACTTGCCACAAGAAATAGGTCATACCTTCCCATCTTCTCTGCCTCGTCTTCTGAGAATTCCGAATCCTCCATGTCGGATGTGTTGAGAAAGTCGAAGCTCTCCAGTGCATGTTCAACAGTCAGGCTGATACTTGATGCTCTGCTCCTGTTTACACCCTGCCTCTGCTGCAAAAAGACAACACTCTATATTCAGCAAATATAAATACTTTATCCGACTAATCTTACATCATTTGTGAGCCATTATGGAAGGTACTTTAAATGGAAGTTAAAATGACCAAGTGTCCCACAGCCCAAGGGTCATTTTAATGGAAGCCATTTAATCACTAAAATAATCTGACTCCAGGAAAGTAGCTTCCCCTTAACCTTCCTTACTTAACATTTCAGAGGTGGGCTGCAAGTCCAAGGAGGAAATCTAGTTAAAATCATTCAATTTATTGAGACAAAGTTGGATTGAAATCTAGCACAATTAAGGATCAATTTGGTTTCTGATCTTCAACTTGCTACTACATGAATTGGGATTCGACAAAATGGCCTTTTTAAAAAGGGTTGAAATGAAGATCTCCGATCCGAACTACTGAGATCAGGTCCACTTACAATGGATTGCCATGCTCTGTATTCACAGTCACCGTGTTATGGTCAGTACTACAGCTGATAAAGACACTTTAATCCTCCCAGTACACAGCCAGATAACAAACATCTCTGAAAATTGCTGCTGTCTCTCCCTCTCACTTCCTCACAGCCGTCACACAATATTCTGGCAGTAGGTGGCGATGCTGGATTAGGCTCGACCAATTCCACGCTAATCACGACAAAACTCCTCTTAAAAAGCAACGTTTGGTTTCCCTCCATTATTGATTGAGGAAACCTCACTAGCTTCTTGAATAAAAGTTACTCCGTAAAAAAGGAAAGGCTTGTTAAATTTGAAAAGCACTCCAATAGACAAAAATGAAGGGCATAATAATAATGGATGGGAAATGCATAAAGAAAAGCCACAGAAAACAGGGACTGGATAATACAGGAAATGAAGGGCATAATAATAATGGATGGGAAATGCATAAAGAAAAGCCACAGAAAACAGGGACTGGATAATACAGGGTAGTGGTTGGGTTGCTAACCAATAATCCAAACATAAATCAAAAACAGCAAGAGAGCTTGGTGGACTGCTATCTTCTAAATCCCAATGCTGGTTAACTGCCCATTCCTACAAAATACTCATCAGTTAACAGCACCCACACTCCACTAACGATGGGGCAATTTCTCTCCGATACTAATTAATGTACTTCAGACTAACAAACAATATCAATTAGATATCTAGCCCTGTAGCAGGACTTCAAAGAGTACTGATTACTGCAAAGAAAGCTCATTGAATGTCAGGTTTCAGGCAGAGCCAGCACTCATTTGCAATCGTAACCTGCAACCCACCATGAGACTCATTTTCCAGGATGTTTCTGATTGGTGTCTCTCGTGTTGGCAACCAGTCTGTTGGCAGCAGTCAGGGTTGATGATTTACTGGCATCAGCAACACAAACTGATCAACACCCACCACCAAAACTGCAGCAGCTTTATTGAGGAATTAGATGGCCAATGATCAGGAAGTACTACGTCCAAAAGCCATCACCAAATAAAAGCAACCACTCACATGGGCACCATCCACCTCTTATTACACGTCTCTCGCTCAACATGTAGCTCGCATTGGTATTTGGTTGCCACGTGGTTTTGGTACTGGACCGGTAGCTCAGACCTCAATTCCCACTACCAGACCAGTGAGGGAAAATTGTTCACTGTTTGTAGGAATCAGAAAATGAATGCAGCAGTGTGTCCTTCAGGAACGGGTATCTAACACCCACAACAGCTCTGGTTTACATCCAGTCCCTCACTACTCACTTGCCTCATATCACCTTTAGTCCCAACTACTGACAAGTGATAAATCCAGCTCCGCCCATGTCACCCACAGTCCCAAAATCAAATGAAAAATGAATATTCCACTACAGCATTGTACAATGAGGATCAGCTAGAATTTGTTCACGAACTCCAACATTTTGGGGTCCTGACAATCTGAACTGCAGGACACTGGATGATAACCAAAGCCCCGCTTAGAATAAGGGATAATAAACCCAGTCACAAGCCACCTCATACAATGCACCGCGCTCAAGACGATAAAAAGTAGGCGTTGGTTTTATCATAGTTCTAGGACTGAATCATGGGGTGATCCCAAATGAGAAGGCGTTAAAACTATACTCTTCCTAAACCAGCTTCTTGAGCTTACTCTCCTCACCCACCGCCAGCTTCTCAATAGGTCCATTTCACACCACATCTGACCAGCCCTAATATTTTTTGAGAATGCCAGAAGCAACATTTGTGCCTCAGTCACTGAAAAGCACTTCACAACACGTAGTTACCGGAAATCTGGAACCAAAGTGATTTTTAGTTTCATTTCAGACTGCCCATGTGGGTAGCTTGGGTTTGAAGCGCACTCTTCATTGCTCCTCTCAACCAACATCAAAGGTGGGGACTTCTGCCTATTTCTTGACTGCACAGTTGCTGTAGGTGGAACATCTTTATATGACATGGCCCTTTGTGGTGGGGAAATAGAGAAATGAAGAGCAAGGCCCCGTTGAGTTCTCCTGTTTTGTCCGAGTACAGAAGGCAGACCACCACTTTCTAACAGGGTTATCTGCACAGAAAGAAGCAGAGGAAGAACATGAAAGTTCCAATCTCAGTGTTTCACATGTCAGGCACTCCCAACCCAATCAGCTGCAGTACGTTCCGAATTCCCGAAACAACTGCTCTACTTGGTCATGGCAGGAGACTCCCAGGAGGAAAACGGAAATACTTTGGGGGTGTCCTCAAAGCATCCCTGAAGAGGTCAAACATCCCTGTCGACTCATCGGAGACCCTGGCTTGTGACAGTCCAAAATGGGGATGACTCATCTGGCAAGGTAACACACATTGAGACACTTTGTCAGGAATGTGTAGATGCCAAGTCGAGGTGTCGAAGGGAGTACACAAATCTCCAACCGATCTATCCACCCAACCCTCCAAGCACCACCTGTCCTGCATGAGGCAGTGTGCAGATCGTGTATTGGACTTAATCTCAAAACCCATCACTCCGAAGTGGAAGAAAGTCATTTTCAATTCCCTGGAACTCCCCGAGGCAGAGACAGACATTTCAGGATCCCACGGGATACCTCAGGCATTGGAAAATGCCTGGCTCATTCTCTTGATCCCGGCGTCATCCCTTTCCAACTGCCATCATATTGTAAAGGGATGGGAGGAAATGCAAAGAATAAAGGAATAATTGCTGGAGTTCCTTTGTAACAAAGTGGTAACTAGTTATACTCCAGCAGCTGGAGTTTCATTTGTGACTCTACGGCTTAGAATTTCAGGGCACCATTCAGTCTGAAACGTTCACACCCACTCACTTGATCCTTAACACAAGGGCTGCAATTTCTCAAGAGGCCATGACATCCCAAGTATTTTTTTATTGCCTCTAACCTAGGTGACATATTAATTAACCACTGTCCCAATTCCTCCCACTGCTTCAGTTAAAACTTACTGAACAGCCCACGGCAGACCAGTGGGGACTCTTGCTCCAATTCCTAGAATCCACAACTGGTATAATATCCGGTCTGCAGTCATCTCCAGCTGACCCTGCTCAAGCCTCTCACTGGATAGCAGATGAGCTATTAACGCCAAATGGAAATCTCCTTAATGTTTTTTCTGTAAGTGTTCTGTGATGCTTTAGCCACACATTATGAGGAGAGTGAAGTGGACAGAGCCGGGTAGAGGGGAGTGCATTTTTCCCAGCATCCTTGACCTGTTTGAGAATATGCACACACAACATGAACCACTTGCCTCTCAAGGGCAGAGAGATGAAATTGTAAATCTTGTAACCTCGTTTGGAACAATAGTTTCCCAATCACCTTCTGAGCTTGTGAATAATGGAGGGGAGGAGGGAGGGAAAGAGGATGGGATAATGTTGGCAGGGGCTGGGGAATAAGCAGGGCTGGAGGAGGGAAAATAGTCAGTATTAAAGCTATAACGGCAATAAGACACCTGTAACTACCATGGAATATATCTGTGTTTCAGCCAACAGCCTACACACATCATGCTCTTTTCCTCAGTTGGCCGAGAAGGCGGAGCTGTCACGTTGGAAGCAATTCATCACCTATATCTGTCTTTGTTGAATGGAGGCTCTCGTGATACAGAAAATGGTCCACATTTTTCAGGATCTTACCACTGAATTGAATTGTTGAATGTGTGTGTGTGTTGGGGGGGGGGGAAAAAGAGGTTTTGCTGTGGGGTCAGTTTGGAAGAGGACCTTAGCTTTCAGGGTGTTTAGTGAAAGGTCTATTTTTTTCATTTGCTTCTGAGGAAGGGTCAATGATGAACGGAGCTCAGTTCCCGAGTGAGTGCAGATACAAGTGTTATCTGCATACTGAAGCTGGAGTGGTTTTGAATTAAAGGCTTTGTTGGTTGAAAAGTTTGTGTGCCGGTTCTATAGATTATCTCTACATCTGTGATTAATTGGGGGAGGTACGGTGTGGCACTGCAGCAAGGAAGATGGACAAGGTGGTTGGTGAGGAATAGAATATTTGAATAGATGATTGGGAAAGAATATTTGAGGACCAGGATCTCAAACCTGAGATTAAGGTCATGATTTATCAGGCAACAGTGATGTTGCATTCTTATATGCTTCAGAGAAATGGACAATCTATGGCAGGCACCACAAAGGAAGTACTACCAGCAATGCCTTCACAAGATCCTCCAAATCCAGTGACAAGAAAGACAGTCCAGCAGCAACATCTCTCTCGCAGGCCAACCTGCCCAGCATGCAGGCACCAATCACTGAAAACCAGCATCGCTGGGCCCGACACCAGACTCACGATGAAACCACTCTACTCAGAACTCATTTGTGACAGGAAATTCTCAGGAGGATAGCGGAAACACATTAGGGATATCCTCAAAGCATCCCTGACGAGGTCTAACATTCCTGTAGACACATGGGAAACGTTGGCCTAGAGAAGGTTAATTTGGGAAGGCATTTAACACAGTGAGAGTCTGCTTTCGGAGCACACAGAGGTATTGGAGAGATCCTTGATCACCCAAAATGTCTAACCCTTCAAGCACCACCTGCCCTGCATATGTCTGCATGACATACCAGCCACCTCAGAATTCAATGAATCAGAATGGAAGCCAGTCATCTCCAATCCCCAGGGACTGCCCAGGAAGAGACATACATCATGCACTTAAGACAGGTAGCTAGCCTAAGGCTCAAAACTTTCACTGGACCCGGTATTTGGAGCAAAACCATGTGGTGGCCAAACTACATCCTTCAATTGGTGGTGGTAATCATAATATGAACCATTTCTGCTCCCACTTTAACCCATTTCGCTCTCCTCCCTGAGGCTGCTCCATACGGTCTCTATATGATTGCAGAGGTGAGCTTGAATGTTGTGCCTTTCCCTCCTGATCTCCAGTGAAAGCAGATGGGGAATACCATCAGGAGGAATACGGCCCTATTGAGATGAGTGGCCAAAGATGAGCTTTGTGCCTGTTCCCCACTTGGCAGCTGCACACCAGAGACATGATTCAAATCAGGAGCTCATACAGAATATAACGGTCATGGATTCATAGACGTTTACAGCAAAGAAGGAGGCCAATCAACTCATTTTATCCATACAAGTCAACAAAGATCTGATGACTCCAATCCCATTTTCCAGCACTTGGTCCATAGCCTTGGAGGTGATGACTGTGCAAGTGAATACCTAAATATTTCTTAAATGTTTCTGACTCAACCGCCCTTTCAAGCAGTGGGTTCCAGACTCCCATCACCCTCTGGGTGAAAACATTTCTCCTCAACTCCCTTCTTCGCCTTTTATCTCTTACCTTAAATCTATCCTTCAGTTATTGACCCTTCTAGTAATGGAAAAAGTGCCTTCCTACCCCACTATCTCTGCCCCATATAATCCTATACAGCTCCGTCCCCTCTCAACCTTCACTGCTCCAAGGATAACAGTTCAGGCATATCCAATCTTTCCTCATAGCTCAGTCTCCAGCCCAGCCCAGTGGAAATTAAACCTCAATGTGCTATGTAGCATTACTGAGAATATCTCCTACAGCCAAATGTTGGATAGGACCTGAACATATGAACTGCCAGGTCAATAAATAAGCCTCCACCACTTGTCCTTATATTTTGAGCACCTGCAACAGATTTAGGGATAACAGTGTCACTTCCTTATAGCAGTTAAACATTTTCTGAAGAGGGAGATTGTGAAAGCCCAATAAAATGTTATGGCTACCTTGATTGCACTGAGAAATGCGACGCATCGACTAGGCCAGTCTGAGTCACACTTTTCACAAAGATGCCATTCATTTTCAAAACACACCAGATCCTCATGACATCATTCAATCTCAATGCAGTAGGTACATGAAGCATTTTCAGGTGATTCACAGGGGTTTTGTTATCAGATGATCTCAGCACACATTGTGGGTGATACTCAGCTGGCACAGACAAACATGCCTGTTAAATTGGTCAGTTCTGTCATACAGAGAAAGGGCCCATAATGAAATTGCTGAAGTAGCTCACCCAGTCAGTGTTAAGGAGAAGGGAGGCAAGGAATAGAGGATTTGAACTAATGGGTCAGTCAAAGACCTTTTTAATGTGTTTGGAAGACTGATTTGTGTACTTAACTCTTAACATGGCTTTTGTGTTTAGTCTTATTATCCTCCTCCTTAAATTCACCCTACACTATCTCCTGAGGAAGCCAATGAGCAATGTTTTCAGGTCTCGGTTGGCACCAGGAGGTAACTGATGATCGGCATACAGAGAAAGGCCAAGCACACACTTTTATGCAATAGTGAAATCTAAATCCAGGTTGTTCAATTATTCAATGCTGCTGATTTGAACAAATGTAATCACTCCTGGGAGTATTCGCCCAAAATATTATTTCATCCATACACTAACAACCTCACTTCCCAAATTCACAGCTTTCAAACATCACCTTCAAAAGCAAAGAAAATGGGCGGCACGGCGACGCAGTGATTAGCATTGCTGTCTCACAGCGCCAAGGACCCGGGTTCGATCCCAGCCCTGGGTCACTGTCCGTGTGGAGTTTGCACATTCTCCCCGTGTCTGCGTGGGTCTCACCCCCACAACCCAAAGATGTGCAGGGTATGTGGATTCGCCACACTAAATTGCCCTTAATTGGAAAAAAAGAATTGGGTACTCTAAATTTTAAAAAAGCAAAACCAAATTCCACAATAACTTCAATAGGAGTTAGCAAAGTCTTTAGCGCACGCAGTAAAGATATTGCTGACCACGATGAGGTAAACCCATTTTGCTTGGTACTCTCAGGAACACTGCCAACTCCCCCTTCATTACAGCAGTGGTTCCTGGCTCAGAGTGAACTAAATTGGCTTGTCTAAAGAGAGAAAGCTGCCCTGGCTGGGATTTAATAAACAGACAGTTGCCAGCTGCATGTCAGACACTGAATGACGAACAGGATTTCATTAACCTCCTCCGGTCAAGCCGGGCCATTATCTCAAACCTCCCACCCCAACCTGCTCCAGAACATCAGCAGAGAGTCGGGCTCAGCTTCAGAGACCATTCCATCCCACCTCCTCCCACACCTCAGCCTCCGACACCAGCCGTGGGACGTTTTTCTATGTTTATAACTGCCAGCTGCCGCATTCCTAGTCAGCCTCCCATCATCCAACCTTTCATAAACTTGAGCTCATTTACAACTCTGCTGTTTGTATCCTTACTCGCACAACGTTCTGTTTGCCCATCAACCCCAGTGCTCGCTGACCTACACTAAGCTCCTGGTCAAGCAATGCCTCAATTACTAAATTCTCATCCTTGGTTTCAAATCCTTCTGTGGCCTCACCCCTACCCTATCTCTGTAACCTCCTCCAAATCTCCCAAGATATCCTCTGTGCTCCTCCAATTCTGGCCTCTTGCACATCCTCAATTTTAATTACTGAACCATTAGCAACTGTGCGTTCAGCTGCCTTGGCCCTAAGCTCTGGAATTCCCTCCCCAAACCTCCCACCCCTCCAAGCTTTTAGTTATTTGTCCCATTATTTCATGTGACATGGTGTAAAATTGAATTCCTATGAAAAGCCTTTAAATGTTTTATCATGTTAAAGGAGCCATACAAATGCAAGTTGTTATTCCAGAAAATTTCATGTGAGGTGACAAATCAAATTCTTCACAGAAATACAGCTGTATTTAAACCTGGACACCTTTTCATTTAATGGCCTCAGATTTTAAAAAAAATCTGGTCATTTAAACTTTCTCTGCGGCCACAACCCTCCAAATACCTGCTAAATAAACAATGTGTAATTGCATGACCATTCCTACATGAATGAAATGATGTCGAGGAACCGTGCCAGAGAGTGAGGTGGGTCAAGGAGGTTAGAAGACAAGTGGTTATACAGGATGCCTTACCATAGCCAGCTAATAGTTTGCAAGTTGGAAAGAAATGTACGAGTGGTTCATTCACTCTCCCACACAGGGACACAGGAAAAGTCCAATTTTAGGGGCCTAACAAACGAGCCAGACGTCAGGTGAATAGCCCAAGACCTTTCAGTTACTGCCAGGCACACAAAGTAGGAATGGTGGAAGTGCAAAAAAGTAGGACATTTAAATAAACTTCTGTAATGCTTTATAATTCTAAAAAAGATCTTGGCATTTCCAGCTGGTTGTATATCTAATTTCTACACCCCCCCATAAAAACTATTATAAGCTTATTTCATTACTACTACCCGCCCCGCCCCCCCCCCGCCCCCGCCCGCGCCCGCCCCCGCCCGCCCCCCCTGCCCCCCCCACACCACCACCACCACCCAAAGCTTGTTTCAGTTTCCTCCTCGCACTGCCCTGGACTAAGCTAAGTGCGCTAACTAGTAATTGTAACCATGCCCAGTTTATATTGAACAGTAGATTATTAAATCTTGGAATACAGGCACTGCACAGGTACAGAACTTCACCCCTATAAAAAGATCTGCAGGTGTCATCATGCTTGACTGCCTCACACCTTTACAGGGCAGACAGTCTGCAGAAAGACTGCTTTGAAAGGTTGAACTGTCAGGCCCAATTCCTCAGCATAATGACAAATGGGAAGGGCCTCAAGGCCTCTGGAGCAGCCACAGTCTCAGGTGGATCTTTGCAACTTGGGGTGATTCACAATTTATCTTGTCATGCACCAGGTGGAGGCAGGATAACATCAATATTATGGTCATGCCAAAGGGCATAAAGACAGTCAAGCAGATGTCCACAAAACCGACCCGCCGATCCAACTCTGCAGGGATGATGTTGCCTCTGCCCCAGTGTCACCCAGCAGAATCAAATTCAAATATGGAATCAGCAAGTGGTAAATCAGCTAAGGAATCTCAAAATAATACCACACAGACCCTGCTAAATCGCCAAAATATACTTGCTACCCACAACTGTTGCTCCAAATACAGGTTTTAACTTGTATCGCAAAAGCAGTTTTGTTCTGGTTATGTTTTCTATTTATCTCAGAATAATAGTGACCTGGTGTCATTTGTAATTCCACTGACAATGAAACAGCACATCCCAGCCTGCAACAGGAGCTGAATAACAAGGCAGGCCTCGGCTGATAAATATCAGGTGACATTCACACCACACAAGTGCCCAATAATGATCTTCACAAACAAAAAAACATCCGGCCATTTCCCATGGAGCTTCACTGGAGCACAATTCCCAAGCTCCCCATCAGCCAGGAGTTTAACTGAACCAGCCAAATCATCACCACAGCTACAAGAGCTGGACAGAGGCACCATACTCCACAAAGAGTGGCTCATCACCGGAACACCAAATTTCTCCATCATCAACATGGCGCACGTTAGGTGGGTGATTGAATACTCACTCACCAGTTAACCACATTGGTGCAGCTCCAACACTCTAGAAACTTGATGCTGTTGTAGCCACTTAAAATGGCCAACTCCCGATTCAAAATGGCAAACGGCAAAGGCTGATGGGAAAGTCAGCCAACACGACAAAAACGAGCAGCTGCAGGTTGGCTGTGTATTTACCTCTGGAAAGGGCAGACACCATCGATACCAGCAACCATCAGCATAACAAAACAACAGCCACCTGCATACTAATGAGCAATCCCCAGGAACAATAAGCAACATTTAGACACACAAAGCAAAACCAGACTCTTCGGCGCCAGCAGAAGCCTACACAAAAGGAGGTGAACGACCACCTCAAGACCGCCCATCGATCAGGGAACCGCTCCAGCACTGGAGAAAATCGAACCAAGCGATTGGGACAAAGTCCAATCACTTGGGACCAGGTACAGGGTCCGCCCCGAAAGGCGGGAAGCCCCTGGGGACTATAAGAATTGAGCCCCAAGTTCAAATCGCTCTCTTCTCCAGCTCTTCACTCTTCAGCAGCTGGTCGAAACTGTAAGTCTTACTTCAACGCTCGCTACGAGATAGGCGCTCCTAGCTATCAATCTGTACCAACTTCGAATCCCGCAGGCTCAGAACCCGAACGAAAGGCCATTTGATCCCTGACCTGGTGGGCCAGTTCCAAGTTAAGTATAGGCCTGTTAGTTGTAGAAGTAGCTTAAACGTAGAATTTGTGCATGAGTAGTGATTACTGTGTATAATAAATGTGCTTTGATTTAAATCTTACTAATCGGTGTATTGGATTATTGATCATTACTCGGACTTGAACCACATGGCAGTATCATAAAGATACCTGGCGACTCAAGAACAAAGGTAATAAAACAGAGCAATTGAACTAAGGCAAAGTTAGCAACACTGTTCACAAAGTAGTTTGCTTGATTAATACCCCTGCTACTGGGCTAAGCGTAAACTGTGGACTGTGGTTGCAGCATGTATGATCTGCAGGGTGCACTACAGCAATTTCAACACCTCCCTTCCCTGCAATTTGTCATTGAGAAAAGCAGAGCAGCAACATTGGGGAAACAGATTCCCTCTAAGTCACATCCCATCTTGAGTAGGGAACTTCTGCCAAATTATTGGGCCTGTATCCTGAAATGGTCTACTAGCACCACATCTGAGGGCAGCCACAGTTCAAAAAGACCCAACAGCAATTTACAGGGCAACTGGAGATTGTCAATAAATGTATCTTTGTCATTATCACTTACATCCCAAGAACAAAAACATTTTTAAACAGTGCACAAACTTTAAAACTCTGTCCAGATCTGGACCCCAGTTCTTCTGTCTTCACAGGATTGGAACATAACAAACCTCTCAGATTTAGGTCTGCACACTCCCTTGTATTTAAACAGCAACATTGAGGAATGTTTTGTAAAATTGCAGGGTGGAGCACTGCACTCTTAAGGCAACAAATACAAGAGGTGATGACCTGACGAGAAGAGTTAGGAATTTCACATTCTTAATATAATGAAGCTGCATTTATATATTCATCAGATGTTGGGCCCAAGCAGGAATGAGCGCTGTTCATGCCACTGCTGGACGTTATCGTATTCTGAATAGGAACAGTCATGCTACAGATCTCGAATGTCAAGGATGGGAGAGAAACTATTTTACCATTTTATCACAGCATGGGCACACAAGGACCAGTGAACCGACGAAGCCAATTTTGAGCACCATACTTTAGGAAGCAAAGGCTTTCAAGAGGGTGCAGAAAAGATTTACGAAAATGGTTTCAAGGATAAACTGGAGAACCTGCGGTTCTTTCCCTGAGAGAAGGAAAGGTTGAGAGGAGATTCGATAGAGCGGTTTAAAATCATGAGCAGTCTAAAAGGCGTATTAAGGGTCAAGAACTAAAGGACACATTTTTTTAAAAAAAACTTTAAAAAAAAAAAAAAAATTCCCCCAAATAAGGGGCAATTTAGCGTGGCCAATTCACCTACCCTGCACACCTTTGGGTTGTGGGGATGAGACCCACACAAACACGGGGAGAATGTGCAAACTCCACATGGACAGTGACCTGGGCTGAGATCGAACCTGGGTCCTCGGTGCAGTGAGCAGCAGTGCTAACCACTGTGCCACCCAGAGGACACACATTCAAGGTGAATTGCAAAAGAACCAAAGAGGACAGGAGAAAAAAAACTATATCACACAGCAAGTGACAAGGACAGAATATGCTATGGTGGAGGTAATTTAATCTTGGCTTTCAAAGAGGAATGGGATAATTATCTGAAGCAAAAACATTTTGCAGTGCTACAGGGAAAGGGACTAGTTGAGATGCTCTTGGCAAGTGTTGACATGGACCTGATGGGCTGAATGGATGCCTCCAGTGTAATCATCCTGTAAACCTGATTATATCTTCGATTCAACTGAATACAGGTAAGACCTCCCCCCCTCACAACACAGAAATTGCAATGTAGTTGGCAGAAATACCTGTATCTCCTTAATCTTCTTGTCTTGCATCTTTTTTTCTGCTGAACAGCAGACATTCTTATTAATAAAAGATCTGGTAAAAACATAGGAACAGGAATCTCTTGACCCTGTTCCACCATTCAATTAGATCATCGCTGGTCTGTATTTCAACTCTATCCACCCTTGTACTCTGTAACCCTTAATAACTTAGCCTTAAAAGAAACTACCATATCAATCTCAGTATTGGCATTTTCAATTGACCCAGCCTCAACAGCATTTTGAAACTGTTCCAGATTTCCACTACCCTTTTGTGAAGAAGTGCTCCTTGATATCACTCCTAAACTGGCTAGCTCTAATTTTAAGTTCATGCTCCCTTGTTTTGGACTCTCAAGGAATTCAATAGTTTCTTTCCATCTACCCTGCCAAATCCTATAATTATCTTAAAACACCTCAATTAGTTCACGGTTTAATCTTATACACTCAAGGGAAGCCTCATTTTGAGATATTTTGTGTGGCACGGTGGCTAGCACTGCTGCCTCACAGCTCCAGGGTCCCAGGTGCAATTCCGGCCTCGGGTGACTGTGTGGAGTTTGCACTTTCTCCCCGTGTCTGTGCGGGTTTCCTGCGGGCGCTCCGGTTTCCCCTCACAGTCCAAAGATGTGCAGGTTAGGTGGATTGGCCAGGCTAAATTGCCCCTTAGTGCCCAAAAGGTTAGGTGGGGTTACTGGGATAGAGTGGAGATGTGGATTTAAGTAGGGTACTCTTTCCAAGGGCTGGTGCACACTTGATAGGCCGAATGGCCTACTTCTGTACTGTTGCTTCTATGAATCAATATGCAGTGTAAAATAATTCCGTACAAGGGAAGGCACTTTTCGGATCAACAACCTCAGCACAATGAAATAACGACTACTGCCCTTTTTCATTAGGATAAAGAAATGGTTCAAACAGTTGAAAGTCATTGGAAGAATGATAACCTGGCTACACAGTATTGGACACGGAATAAAGGAGGGACTACATTTCAACCTGCAGATTCACTGCTTAAAATGTCACCCCATCCAGCCAAAAAGCAAAACATCAAGAACAACAGTATATATTCACCTCTTGTTGAGGGAACATATTAAGAATTTTCCAAAGCAAATATGACTGAAACAGGTTTGATGATTTAAATTTTTAAAATTCGCAAAATTCCAATAAAA
Organism: Scyliorhinus torazame; assembly: GCF_047496885.1. Taxonomy (NCBI): domain Eukaryota; kingdom Metazoa; phylum Chordata; class Chondrichthyes; order Carcharhiniformes; family Scyliorhinidae; genus Scyliorhinus; species Scyliorhinus torazame. The sequence goes on along the minus strand of NC_092716.1, from coordinate 83,010,070 downwards.
ACATGCAGATGTTCAATATAATTAAAATGTACCCACAGCATAAAATTACTGCTTTTTTTTTTTTTTACATAGATAGCTTGAAAATTAAATTTTCATACCAAACAAATCACATTGAAATAACACAAACCCAAGCCAAAAAAAAAAAACTTACCATCAGCACTTCTTCCAAATGTTTGACCTCCAGCTCTAACTTCTGGAGTTCTGGGAACTGGCCACGATAATCATCAAGTGTTGAATTTAATGTCATTAGGGCTTCCTCTATCCCTGGGTCTACAGGCTTCACCTTTCCGCTCTCTGTAGGCCCAGTTTTAGCATCATTTGATTTGGTTTTCTCTTCTGTAGAGGCAACACTCTGAACCACTGGCACAGCAGCAAAGGTTTCACTTTCTGGTGTCACCAACAGACTACACGCGCTTTCTGGAATTTTTGACTTTTCTAGTGGGGCTTCAGATGGTAGTGTTCCGTTGACAGTATCTTCCGTCACAGGTTGATCAGCTTCTGCTTCTGAGATTTGTGAAGACTCCAGTAAATCTGATATGGCAGCAACCTGCAGTTCGGACTCTGTGCTCATTGATGCATTCAGGTCCATTGCAGCGTCTACACTTGCTTCACTAATATGGCTGAGAGTTCGGGAAACTGGCACATTTCCATTAATTATTCCATGCTTTAGGGTCTCCTTCTCTTCCTCCGCCTCTTCCACTTGCTGCCTGGCAGCCTCCGGACTACCTGTCTGAGGCTCCTCAGTTTGTGCAAATGTTATAGTGATTCTAGGAACTGTTCCCTGTATTTCTGGCTGCACCAGTGTTTTTTGGGAATGCCTAACACTGGTCGACAACTGTGGACTGGAAGAACCATCTGAAGAATCAGAGGAGATGGACCAAGCAGCACCATTCTCCAGCTCTTCCTGTCTCCGCAGCATGTTCTATACAAAACAAGAAAGTACAAGTTACAATCTGCTCAGTAGCCAAGAGTACATGTTCAGTCAAGTACTCCATCAGAACAGCATATCTCACCAGAGATAGCATCAAGACTATCTGGAGATCATTTGTAAACTGACCAAAGCAGCCCCAAAGCAGAGCTCAAAACTCTAGAAAAAGGATCAACATATCACCGGCATAATCAGTCTGTGCCACTAATACCACACCTAATACTACGATGAATGTTGGTGTGAACTCAGCCAGGACTCCAAGTCAGGCAAATCTAAGAACAATGCCCCTGGCTTGTTTTAACTTACTTTGCAAAAAGCAGGTACCTCTCCTGGATATTAAAAGAAGAAGTTATGGTTGGGGGACTTGTAGTCAGACAAACCTCTTTGCAACACAGAACCAAGCAAAGCAGATGAAAGGTGCTCGCCCTGAAGCATTAACTGTATCTTTCTTCACAGGTAATGCATGACCTGCTAAGTGTTTCAAAGGGAATGCGAGAAGGAGCTAGAAGTCTAGATTTTCCAATCAGACAAAATCTTGAATGAAAATATAGAGAGGTACATTTTTGTCTAATTGTACGTTTACTACTTCCTTAGCAGTTTCCAGGGTCAGCCAATGTGGAACGTGCTCATCCCACTGTTGCAGTTCAACAGAGGCAGCCTTCTCCCTAACATCCTTCAGTAAAGGAAATTTGCCATCCTTACCTGGTCTGGCCTACATGCGACTTCAGGCTCACAGCGGTGTGGTGGACTCTAATTGCTGTTTGATGTTGGCTTGCTAGGCCACTCAGTTGTCACAAAGACGCCTCAGCACTACTTTCTCAAGAGCAACCAAGAATGAGCAATAAATGCTGTCTTTGCCAGCGATGCCCACATCCTTTGAATGAATCCATCAAAATTTAATCACAAGACTGAAGACATTCCTTTTCCTGCATAAATGTGACATCTACATTTTTGAGAACTTAAATCAAGAAATGCATTGCCACAAATGTGTGTGTGTGTGTGTGGGGAGGGGGGGGGGGAAGAGAGAGAGAGAGAGAGAGAGAGAGAGAGAGAGAGAGAGAGAGAGAGAGGAGAGAGAGAGAAAAAGACTGACTATCAAGGCTATACATGGTCACAATGAAACTTCAGGGATTTGAGGCTGCAAACATCTCACATCCAAAGAAGGTGCCTCACCATTTGGACCCTGATTTGAGTCCCTTGATTGGTTTACTGCCCAATAATGTGTTGCCTCCCCCCGCCCAACCCAATGTACTTCAAGTTTATTCACTTCAACTGGAGAATGCTGCAAATACAAAGTTCACACTCTTATAAACTGAGCACAAAACAGCACAAACCAGAAAAAAGGTGCTAAATGAGCTTTGCTGGTGGTTCAGCAAGTTTAACCAGTGAGTGACTGAGTCAGACAGGTCAGAAAAGCCCCCAGCACAATCCTGGTCTGTCGGATGCAGCTAATTTAAAGTGGGATAGTGGGCGTGGGTATTACCATCGGTTTCAGTGCCACCAGGCTGGAATAGGAGTTCCTGATCATCATCCAGCTATACTTTCAGTTGAGCAGGAGAAGAGCAACAAAATAATAAGCACCAGACAATAAAGAATGTTAACTTTAAAGACGCGAGTCATTCAACTGGTTTATTAGAGAACAAGCTCCACCCAATAGACACACAAACTGACTATTACCTAATCATCACACGCAAGCTACCAGACTATGTGCCATGTTAACAATATTGATGCACGATCAATTATACTCAAGACGAAGTGATTTCATAACTGAAGGCTTTAATCGACTAGAACTTGTTCCCCAGCAGCTTCGGTACAGAAAGTACTTGTACTCCGCCTGTCAGGGCGGAGCTACGTATCAACAGCCAATGGTAAACTCCTAGGTTTAACCAATGGTCATCAGCCTCTTAGGTACCGCAATACCTGATAATACCACAAACATATCTGTCCAAAAGGGGGCTTAAACAAAACAATTACTTCAGAAACTCATATTGAAGCAAATGAATAAGTAAAACATTCTCAAATCATGCCCAGAGACAAAACAAAAAGGGTAGGGAGAATGTGGAGGTACGTTAGGCCCTACTTCCTAATAGTAAGCATACACACAGGAGCCAGTGAACACCTGCGCCACAGCCATAAGATCGCCTTGTAACTTCCTGAAAAAAGTATGCGAAGGAACATTGCTGTTCATCAATAACATCGACATATGCAAAATAAACAGTTGTTTAGCTGCTTAATGTCTACCATTCAAGAATTGAAAAATGGAACCAGAATGTTCAATTTCTGATATTGATGACTTTCAACAGGGATTCACTTTCTAACATTAACGGGTGAAAGTACATCTCTGGTAGTGAGGCCAAGCAAAAAAAAATGACAACCGTACAACTTAAATTACTAGTTAAACTGCGAATAATGGTTTGTAGTATCAGTCAAGAAACAGAAGGTTAGCCACCTTCGGAATTACACATCTTAGTGCCTCTGGCTGCACATGTAGACCAGAAATGTTGCTCTTTATTAACAGCTTCAGTCAAATATAACTTTCTCTTGTGTCTCCCTTCTCCCATACTGCTTTCCCTTTGTTATCCAGCCCTCCCCCCGCCTTCTCTAGTTCCTCTGTCACTATGACAACTTAGAGCTAAGAATGTTCAAGCCATACAGCCAGAGTGAAAGGTTCTCTGTGCCCGAGGTGCAGTGAAATCGTAAACATGTTTATAAAGGATAATCGATGATTTTACTGTGTAGTGCATACAAGAGGATAGCTCTATCTCTTCGCTCTACAAGCGTGCACACTACGCTCTGCCATAGCTGATGACCCTACTCCACAGCAGGTTTATATTAATGCCAAGCTGACCAAAGTCAAATAGGAGCCAAGGTCCCAATCTTCAGGTGGTAAAATTAAATCAACAGAGCAACTGGGTGGCACCAAACAAGACTTGCTTTTCCTGCAGTTTGGATTACAGAGGCGATTTACCAGGATGCTGCCTGGACTGGAGGGCATATCTTATGAAGAAAGGTTGAGGGAGCTAGGGCTTTTCACACTGGAGCGAAGAACAGGGGCTGTTTAGCACAGGACTAATTCGCTGGCTTTGAAAGCAGACCAAGGCAGGCCAGCAGCACGGTTCAATTGCCGTATCAGCCTCCCCGAACAGGTGCCGGAATGTGGCGACTAGGGGCTTTTCACAGTAACTTCATTTGAAGCCTACTTGTGACAATAAGTGATTTTCATTAGGGGCTGGTTTAGCACAGTGGGCTAAGTAGCTGACTTGTAATGCAAAACAGGGCCAGCAGCGTGGGTTCAATTCCCGTACCGGCCTCCCTGAACAGGCGCCGGAATGTGACGACTAGGGGCTTTTCACAGTAACTTCATTGAAGCCTACGTATGACAATAAGCTATTATTATTATTATAATAGAAGGAAGAGGGGTGACTTGATAGAGGTGTACAAGGTGATGAGAGGCATGGATAGAGTGGATAGCCAGAGACTTTTCCCCAGGGCGGAAATGGCGGTCATGAGGGGGCATAATTTGAAGGTGATTGGAGGAAGGTATAGGGGAGATGTCAGAGGTACGTTCTTTACACAGAGAGTGGTGGGTGCAAGGAATGCACTGCCAGCAGAGGTGGTGGAGACAAGTCATTAGCGACATTTAAGCGACTCTTAGACAGGCACATGGACAGCAGTAAATTGAAGGAGTGTAGGTTATGTTGATCTTAGATTCGGATAAATGGTCGGCAGAACATCGTGGCCCGAAGGGCCTGTACTGTGAAGGGGCAGCACGGTAGCACAAGTGATTAGCACGGTGGCTTCACAGCGCCAGGGTCCCAGGTTCGATTCCCTGCTGGGTCACTGTCTGTGCGGAGTCTGCACATTCTCCCCATGCCTGCATGGGTTTATTCCGGGTGCTCCGGTTTCCTACCAAAGACGTGCAGGTTAGCTGGATTGGCCATGATAAATTACCCATAGTGACAAAAAAAAAAGGTTAGGAGTGGTTATTGGGTTATGGGGATAGGATGGAAGTGGGGTCTTAAGTAGGTCGGTGCAGACTCGATGGGCCGAATGACCTCCTTCTGCACTGTATGTTCTATGTTCTGTGCTGTACTGTTCTACGTCCATACATTCAGGGCATCCATGACAGAATACACAGCAGCACAGCACGTGAACACCCTTACAGAGACTTACATAAAAGGCCTGTTCCCGCAGGGATGGGGTATCTGGCGGACTTTGGTTGTAGGTAGAGAATCGCTTGTTCACAGTGGGCACTTTGTTGACAGTACTTGCAGCAGATGTTTGATCATCTTTGTCGAATGGACTGAAAGAGAACACATGAGCTAAATAAGACATGATACACAGACAGCTGACATTCAAGACACAATGGAATGACTTGCTTGCTACGATATTTTCTACACGTTCTAACCTTGGGATTCAATATATGATTTAAGCGGCTCGGTGACTAGTGCAAATATTTGACAGCAAACACAAATTGTTGGCTCCTTTTACCAGTAATTACTGCTGGTGAGTGTTCAATTCTATTGGAAGATGCAGAAACATTATCCTGTGGTGAGAGCATTGATGGGGGAAGAAGAGGGCAAGAATCAGCACATGTAATGTCGCCTCAGAGTCAGACAGGTTCAAGCTCCACTGCAGTGAGTCGAGTACATCATGCTAGACTTGATGCGATATGAGGGGAAAGTTCTGCTGCCCCAGGTGCCATCTTTCAGATGAAGTGTTAAACCGTTTGCTGTCTCAGGACATCTGAGGAGTCGGGAGCCCTCCCAGTTTCCGGACCAATATGTACCCTTCAAACCGCTTCACTGAACAGCTTAATTGATCATTGATTCCACTGCAGTTTCAAGGTTCTTACTGTGCAACCGGCTGCCATGATTTCCCTACATTAAAACAGTGACTACACTTTAAAAGGTACTTTATTGGCTGTGAAGTGCTTTGAGACACTCTGAATCTATGAAGGGTGCTGTGGTGATGTGCATCACTGTAAATACATGTAAGCTAGACAGACACTAGAGGGAGCACCAGAAACATCACACACACACACTCAACCAATAGATAAGTTAGATGGGAGGCGACCAATGGACATTCACGATACACAAGGAGGTGACACGACCACAGGGGGGCATTACACCAACCCATACATAAAGGACACCACACACATTATCAGGCCCTTTGGCCAGTGGAGACAGTCAGTGAGGAGAGGCACAGGGTTGATTCATTATCACACCCACCACGTGGAAGACAGCAGCTGGTTAGTCAGTTTAGGTAGCTACAATAGGATTAGCAGTAGTGTCGAACTCAAGTTATAAAAGTGTACATAGTGTAAATAAATGTGTTAAAGTTATTTACACATCTCGACCTTCCTTGACAAATGCAACACAAGGAAGCCGCTTATGTTACAAAGGAAACATAACAAAACAGGTGCCACAAAGATTTACGTCTCCCTTATTTATGGCAGCAAGATCTTTCCTTCAATATTTTACTGAGTGCAGAATAAAAAAGGAGTTTCCTTTTCTTATCTTACTTCCTGTCCTAAAGGCATATGCGCAAGCACACACATAAGCTCAAGCATGGACTGCCAATTCTGCCCCCCCACCCTTTCTATCCCAAGGGAGATGGAAGGCCAACTAGATGCTGCTTTAGTTAATCTCATCCTAAATCTGGCACAGAACATGGATTGACTTGCAATTTCCTTGGTCTGAGTGGCTCAGTTACACAAAGGAAAACATCCACTCAGAGGCACTGGAGAAACCTGTATGTACATTGAAAGAAAGTGAAAGACGGAATGTGACATTCAAACCTACCCTTTCAAAGGGAATCCCAGCCGCCATATCGGCTGACATAGTAATGGATTTAATTGTCTAAGCAGCATGGTGGTTACCGAATATTTCTTATGTTCATGGTGAGACTTGTAAATTTTTGAGCATATTTTAAGCAGATCTTTGGCCAGAATTGGTTTGTCAAGCTTCATCAAACTTCTAAAAAAAATGACTTGAGGGGAAGTCAGGAATTATGCGTAGACAAAGACATATCAGCCAATCCCAACACGCCCAATAGCAAAAGGAAAAGTTTGTCACGTCCTCACAAGAGGTTGATGCCAATCACAGCAAAGTTGTTAAAAAGTTAAGCAGAACTATGCTGAATATTTTAAAATATTCTGCAAGTTCACTAAAATCATATTTTCAGTACTCCAATTATTTCAGTAATCTTTGGCTCATATGAGTGCTTCAATTCAAATAGGATACAATAATGTGTGCAGAGATTGAGATTTGATTGTCTACCATTCAACTCGGTGTGCACATCAAGAGTTGGAAAGTTCTTCTGAAAGTGACCATGGCTCTGCAGCTAACAACTGGCACAAATAAACTGGTTTCTAGATCATCCCCTAGGACTGGCCATCAAACCAAAACTAGGTCAAATACAAGCTCTGAATGCTCTGTCGCACCTGGGAGAAAAGGATTAGGCGTGTTGCTTAAAGGGGGATTTAAAAAATAATTCCATAACAAATTACAGTACGAAGTCTTACAACACCAGGTTAAAGTCCAACAGGTTTGTTTCGATGTCACTAGCTTTCGGAGCGCTGCTCCTTCCTCAGGTGAATGAAGAGGTCTGTTCCAGAAACACATATATAGACAAATTCAAGATGCCAAATTCAAGATGCCAAAGTTTGGCATCTTTGAATTTGTCTATATATGTGTTTCTGGAACAGACCTCTTCATTCACCTGAGGAAGGAGCAGCGCTCCGAAAGCTGGTGACATCGAAACAAACCTGTTGGACTTTAACCTGGTGTTGTAAGACTTCGTACTGTGATCACCCCAGTCCAACGCCGGCATCTCCACATCATGGCTACCATCGACACCGCAAACTGCCGGCTCAAAGTGGAGAGGATCTCCAGGAAGATCGCGCATATAGACACTGACATTAAGTTTCTACAAAGATGCAAGAAAGCAGACAAGATCCCGAAAGGGCTACAGATCACAAACCCACTCAAGTCGACCTACAACACAGACTTCGCTGAGAGACTCTGCCGTCGCACCTCTCTCACACTCCTCAACCACCTCGTCCGCCAGCTCTACAGCAGACGACGCAACCTGGAAACCAAGATAGAGGCCATATTCTCAACTTGCGCTCAGGATGCAGCAGACCAGCTGCGGAACACCGCCAAACAGATGAGACAACAATACTATGCCACCTATATGCATACCAAGAACAGAAAGCTTGAGAAACTCGGCATCACCACCGGCAGCAACCAAGCCATCCCCGGTGTCACAGTAGAAAACAATACAGGGAAATCTATTGTCAACTTGTCAGACTACACCCTTCAACCAGACGAAATCGAAGTCCTCAGCAGAGGGCTTAATTTCTGCACCACCACCAAAATGGACCCCATCAGTCTCGCGGCAGACACGGAGGAATTCATCAGGCGAATGAGGCTCCGGGAATTCTTCCACAGACCCCAAGAGGCCAACAGCGAACCCAAGCAGACTACCAATGAACCGGAACAGCAGACAGAGAGATCTGCGGTGCGGCAACCGAAGAGGAAAGAGTCGAATTGGACCCCTCCGGAAGGCCGCTGCCTTAAACTCGACATGTCTGCTCAAGCCGTCAGGAGTCGCGTCAATGCCAGATTCATCAGTCGCATTCACAAGACAACCCCGAACGTCACCCAAGCACAACGCAATGCCATCCGCGCTCTCAAGACCAACCACAGCATCGTCATCAAACCAGCAGACAAAGGGGGGGCCACTGTCGTACTGAACAGAACGGACTACTGCAAAGAAGTATACCGACAACTGAACAACCAAGAACACTACAGACAGTTACCCGCAGATCCGACCAAGGAACACATCCGCCAACTTAACAGACTGATCAAGACCTTGGATCCAGATCTTCAGAGCACCCTACGTGCTCTCATCCCACGTACTCCCCGCATTGGAGATCTCTACTGCCTCCCAAAAATACATAAGGCCAACACACCAGGCCGCCCTATCGTTTCAGGCAATGGGACCCTGTGTGAGAACCTCTCTGGCTACATCGAGGGCATCTTGAAACCCATCGTACAAGGTACCCCCAGCTTCTGTCGCGACACGACGGACTTCCTACAGAAACTCAGCACCCATGGACCAGTTGAACCAGGAACATTCCTCGTCACAATGGACGTCTCGGCACTCTACACCAGCATCCCCCATGACGACGGCATTGCTGCAACAGCCTCAGTACTCAACACCGACAACTGCCAATCTCCAGACGCAATTCTGCAACTCATCCGCTTTATTCTGGATCACAACGTCTTCACCTTCGACAACAAGTTCTTCATCCAGACGCACGGAACAGCCATGGGGACCAAATTCGCACCCCAATACGCCAACATCTTCATGCACAAGTTTGAACAGGACCTACTCACCGCACAGGACCTTCAACCGATGTTATACACCAGATACATCGATGACATTTTTTTCCTTTGGACCCACGGCGAAGAATCACTGAAACGACTACACGATGACATTAATAAGTTCCATCCAACCATCAGACTCACCATGGACTACTCTCCAAAATCAGTTGCATTCTTGGACACACTCGTCTCCATCAAGGACGGTCACCTCAGCACTTCGCTTTACCGCAAACCCACGGATAACCTCATGATGCTCCACTTCTCCAGCTTCCACCCTAAACACATTAAAGAAGCCATCCCCTATGGACAAGCGCTCCGTATACACAGGATCTGCTCAGACGAGGAGGAGCGTAACAGACATCTACAGACGTTGAAAGATGCCCTCGTACGAACGGGATATGGCACTCGACTCATCGATCGACAGTTCCAACGCGCCACAGCGAAAAACCGGACCGACCTCCTCAGAAGACAAACATGGGACACAACCGACAGAATACCCTTCGTCGTCCAGTACTTCCCCGGAGCGGAGAAACTACGTCATCTTCTTCACAGCCTTCAACACGTCATTGATGACGATGAACACCTTGCCAAGGTCATCCCCACACCCCCACTACTTGCCTTCAAACAACCGCGCAACCTCAAACGAACCATTGTGTGCAGCAAATTACCCAGTCTTCAGAACAGTGACCACGACACCACAGAACCCTGTCATGGCAATCTCTGCAAGACGTGCCAGATCATCGACATGGATACCACTATTACACGTGAGAACACCACCCACCAGGTACGCGGTATATACTCCTGCGACTCGGCCAACGTTGTCTACCTCATACGCTGCAGGAAAGGATGTCCCGAAGCGTGGTACATTGGCGAGACCATGCAGACGCTGCGACAACGAATGAACGGACATCGCGCAACAATCACCAGGCAGGAATGTTCCCTTCCAGTCGGGGAACACTTCAGCAGTCAAGGGCATTCAGCCTCTGATCTCCGGGTAAGCGTTCTCCAAGGCGGCCTTCAGGACCCGCGACAACGCAGAATCGCCGAGCAGAAACTTATAGCCAAGTTCCGCACACATGAGTGCGGCCTCAACCGGGACCTGGGATTCATGTCACATTACATTCATCCCCCACCATCTGGCCTGCGAAATCCTACCAACTGTCCTGGCTTGAGACAATTCACACCTCTTTAACCTGGGGTTACCCCATCTCTGGATCTGTAAAGATTTAATCACCTGCTAATGCTCGCATTCCTAGCATTGTTTGGCATCTTTGAATCTGTCTATATATGTGTTTCTGGAACAGACCTCTTCATTCACCTGAGGAAGGAGCAGCGCTCCGAAAGCTAGTGACATCGAAACAAACCTGTTGGACTTTAACCTGGTGTTGTAAGACTTCGTACTGTGCTCACCCCAGTCCAACACCGGCATCTCCACATCATAACAAATTACGGCACACATTGGGATCTAACTAACTACAAGATTTGCACAAATTACCACAGGAACATAGAAACAAACAGGCCACTCAGCTCCTCAAGCTTGTTTTGCTGCCATTCAATGAGATTATGGTTGATCGTGTAAACAACTCCACATATCCACCTTTGGCCAACTAAAATGTTATCAACCAGCAGCATTATTAATTCCAGAATCAATCACTGCATCATAAATTTAATTTCAACGCAGAGTGGGGAGAGAGTATGAGGAACTTACATGGGGGCAGAATTTTACTTTCCCCCCTCCCCCCACCGGTGGGTTTGTAGGTGATGATCATGGTGGTGGGACCAGAACATTTTTCAGAGGGCCTCCCCATCAGGTTGCTGCCTGCCTCGATCTCTCCCCAATTTCACATCAGCCACCCTGGCCTTAATTGAGGCACTTTATTGCCAAGTTATTGACCACTTGCGGGTGGTTTCCCACCCAGCCTCAATTTTTAGGCTGCTGGGAGGAGTTCAGGCACTGGGTGTGGATGGCTTGAAAATGAACCCTGTTTCGGCCTCAGGCGGGAAGGGGCTGTGCCTCCATCTGCTGCTCCTACCCAATCCCCGTGGGGACTCCTTCAACCCCGCCACCCAGGTCTCTCTTCCGGCACCCTAGCCGCCCCCCCCCCCCCGCCCAACCCCCCCCCCCCCCCCCCCGCCCAACCCCCCCCCCCCCCCCCCCCGGTCTCCCTTCCCCACAGGTCTCACCTATCCTCCTCACCCTGAAACTCAAGTTACCTGCTCCTGGATAACCGGGACTTTAGCCCTGGGGACTGCTTGTACTCCCAGTCCTGTTTACTGCAGCTTCTACCGCTGCAGGGACTAGAGTTTCCAGTCAATCAGATTGTCTGGCAGCTCTTCAAGTGGTGACTGCTTCCTGACTGAGGGGCAGAAGTTCTGCCTCCCGCTAATTAATGCACCTTAGAGCATGAAACAGCTATTGGGGCAGCCAGCATGGATGGGAATGTATTTGCTGCCAGCTCCTGAGATGGTGGGGAGAGGGCAACCCATGAGCTTTCAAATAAATATGTATTCTCACCAGCACGAAGATTCAGTGTCAGTGTCAAATGGCCTCCTTTTTGGCACGCCATCTCACATTCTGATTCATTCATCGATCAACATATTTTCTTACTTTTTATAAGATCAAAGTGTGTAAGAATTGACCATCAGTACATGAATACTCCTCCCTGATGTGGAAAAACACTTCCGGTTACCTCAGCATCATTTCCACCCACCACAGAGGAGGAAGGCACCATCTTACCGAAAATAACTGAAACAAGTCCCCAGCAGCGGAGGGGAAATACAAAGTTACATCACTCAAAATAACATCAAACCCTTGCACCTACAGAATTGAAGGAAGTGCAGCCCTGTGACGTGGATTGTAGCTGGTGGGGCTTGTGTATAAAAACACAGAAAGAAATATAACACAGCTGGCCAGGCGAGCATTTATTACCCATACCTAATTGCCCTTAAGAAGATGACTGTGAGCCACCTTCTTGAACTGCTACATTCCACATGATGTAGGTACACCCACAGTGCTGTTAGAAAGGGAAATGATTGAAAGGGCAACAATGAATAATACATAAATAGATTTGAACTATTCAAGTAAGGGAATAAAAGCTACATGCAAGGTCACTTTGACGGACACAAAGAACATTGTCGCCTTGTGTATCACTCAAAATCATGCTGAACTACACTAAAACCTTTATTTCTTATTCAATCCATATCAGAGGGTCTTCAGGCCACAATTCCCAAATCATCCTTAACTGGGATTTGATCACAAGAGTATTGCAAGATTATCTTGACTTCAGTGAGGCAAGGTAAATATTGGTCCTTTAGAGGATGAGAAGGGAGATTTAATAATGGGAGATGAGGAAATGGCTGAGGAACTGAGCAGGTTTTTTGGGTCGGTCTTCACAGTGGAAGACACAAATAACATGCCAGTGACTGATGGAAATGAGGCAATAACAGGTGAGGACCGTGAGATGATTGTTATCACTAAGGAGGTAGTGATGGGCAAGCTAATGAGGCTAAAGGTAGACAGGTCTCCTGGCCCTGATGGACGCATCCCGGAGTGCTAAAAGAGATGGCTAGGGAAATTGCAAATGCACTAGTGATAATTTACCAAAATTCACGAGACTCTAAGGTGATCCCGGCAGATTGGAAATTAGCAAACGTGACACCACTGTTTAAAAAAGGAGGTAGGCAGAAAGTGGGTAATTATAGGCCAGTTAGCTTAACTTCCGTAATAGGGAAGATGATGGAATCTATCATCAAGGAAGAAATAGCGAGGCATCTGGATGGAAATTATCCCATTGGGCAGACGCAGCATGGGTTCATAAAGGGCAGGTCGTGCCTAACTAATTTAGTGGAATTTGTTGAGGACAATACCAGTGCGGTAGATAACGGGGAGCCAATGGATGTGGTATATCTGGATTTCCAGAAAGCTTTTGACAAGGTGCCACACAAAAGATTGCTGCATAAGATAAAGATGCATGGCATTAAGGGTAAAGAAGTAGCATGTATAGATGATTGGTTAATTAATAGAAAGCAAAGAGTGGGGATTAATGGGTGTTTCTTTGGTTGGCAATCAGTAGCTAGTGGTGTTCCTCAGGGTTCAGTGTTGAGCCCACAATTGTTCACAATTTACATAGATGATTTGGAGTTGGGGACCAAGGGCAATGTGTCCAAGTTTGCAGACGACACTAAGATGAGTGGTAAAGCAAAAAGTGCAGAGGATACCGGAAGTCTGCAGAGGGATTTGGATAGGTTAAGTGAATGGGCTAGAGTCTGGCAGATGGAATACAATGTTGACAAATGTGAGGTTATCCATTTTGGTAGGAATAACAGCAAAAGGGATTATTATTTAAATGATAAAATATTAAAACATGCTGCTGTGCAGAGAGACCTGGGTGTGCTAGTGCATGAATCGCAAAAAGTTGGTTTACAGGTGCAACAGGTGATTAAGAAGGCAAATGGAATGTTGTCCTTCATTGCTAGAGGGATGGAGTTTAAGACTAGGGAGGTTATGCTGCAATTGTATAATGTGTTAGTGAGGCCACACCTGGAGTATTGTGTTCAGTTTTGGTCGCCTTACCTGAGAAAGGACGTACTGGCGCTGGAGAGTGTGCAGAGGAGATTCACTAGGTTAATCCCAGAGCTGAAGGGGTTGGATTACAAGGAGAGGTTGAGTTGACTGGGACTGTACTCGTTGGAATTTAGAAGGATGAGGGGGGATCTTACAGAAACGCATACAATTATGAAGGGAATAGGATAGATGCAGGCAGGTTGTTTCCACTGGCAGGTGAAAGCAGAACTAGGGGGCATAGCCTCAAAATAAGGGGAAGTAGATTTAGGACTGAGCGTAGGAGGAACTTCTTCACCCAAAGGGTTGTGAATCTATGGAATTCCTTGCCCAGTGAAGCAGTAAAGGCTCCTTCATTAAATGTTTTTAAGATAAAGATAAATCGTTTTTTGAAGAATAAAGGGATTAAGGGTTATGGTGTTTGGGCCGGAAAGTGGAGCTGAGTCCACAAAAATCAGCAATGATCTCAGTGAATGGCGGAGCAGGCACGAGGGGCCAGATGGCCTACTCCTGCTCCTAGTTCTTATGTTCTTATGTTAAAGACACCTTAGCAACCAAATCTCTTTCCATATCCAATCCAAATGTTGAGGGGGACTAATCTAATCCTAACTGGAAATAATCCTAACTGGAAAGAAGCACAAAATGACTGAAAAGATTAACAGCAGAGATAATCCATCTCAGGTAAGCAAGGCAATACAACCCTGCTGTGCACAGATCCCATTTCCCATTTTACTTCCACAATTCACAGTTTTAGTGAGTGGAGCTGAAAAATCCCCAAACCGACACCATATTTAAGAGAACTATTTTATCAGCTGACTTGATGTTCATCAAGTTTAAATATGTAATAACCGATTACTAACATTAGTGAATTGAAGAGTCCTCAGTTCAATCCCAAGTTTACACTCAGTGAATTTATATGACCCAGAAACAACAGGGGAACGACAACTGGTTTAAGGACTCACGGTTTGGCCGGGGGAGGGGGGAGAGAAAGAGAGGAGGATGAGGAGTAGGGATCAGCAGTCAGACAGTGTTTGTTCTCCAAATTAATCAATATCCCTGTGGAAAGCATGGAAGCTTGGAATAGATTAGGGCCAGAAATGATGAGCCCTGCAGTCAAATAGCCGGTCTACAATCTGCATCAAGATTCATAAATTAAGCCACTTGGCAGCGATAGAGGCAGGCTACAAGCAAACACAGAACTGTATCCTGGCAAAGCACGAGGAGAGAAGAATATTACACAAATTTAATTATTCCTGTTGCTGGCACTGGGATTTAAACAATGTCTCTGATAATCTTGATGTTTATGTAGTAGTAGTATTTAAATAGCTCCATACTCCAAATTACTCTGTTCCTTTTCCCCTCGTGCACTGCCTGACCCTGTTGGTGCTAGGCCTTTGAGGTCAGTTGCTTCAAGTCCCTTTCCTTTATGCATTTTAGAACAAGACAAAAGATAATCAATATATTCCACTCCTGTGTCTTAAAATGCCTGAAGAATGGGGTCCAGTATCCAGGAAGGGCACCAAGAAAACCTAGAGGAAATCCAGAGTCATGGACTGCCCTGGAGTAAAGCCCCAATTTATTGATGAACAATCATTAATAGGCCAAAACAAAATATTACATGTGCTGGAAACCTTAAATAAAAATTAGAAAATGCTGGGACAACAGGTCGGACACGGCTGTGGAGAATTAAAGTTTCAGTCTGATGAAAGGCCATCGACCAGAAACATCAACTTTCTTTCTCTACGGATGCAGTCTGTCCTTACTGAGTGTTTCCAGCAATTTCTGTTTTTCTTTTTAATCCTTAACTGGGATTTGATCTCAAGAGTATTGCAAAATTATCTTGACTTCAGTGAGCTGAAAGGTTTACAGTTCTCTTGCTTTCACAGGTTTTAGAACTTTTAGTCCTACTCTTAATGGAACTGCTCATTATGTAGCCAGGTAGACAGTAATGCTGTGAAAGTTTATGCAGTGTTACAATGCACGGGTAAGGCAATTAACTATTAAACTACAAGGGGCTGGTTTAGCACACTGGGCTAAATCGCTGGCTTTTAAAGCAGACCAAGGCAGGCCAGCAGCACGGTTCAATTCCCGTACCAGCCTCCCCGAACAGGCGCCGGAATGTGGCGACTAGGGGCTTTTCACAGTAACTTCATTTGAAGCCTACTTGTGACAATAAGCAATTTTCATTTCAAGTCCTATTCTTACTTCGTCTAGCCCCAGGTATGGTTTTGGTTCTCTTACATTATGAGGGATAGCAACATCCTGGAAAAGGCTTGAAGGACTCAATTGATTAAGGGCCTTCAGACCCTAGTTTAAGGGCCCTTAGTTATCAGGACAGATTTGACGAGATGGCACTTTTTATCCTTGGGGGAAAAAAGTGTAGGCTTCAAAGAGGTAAGATAAGATATATTTACAATTATGAAGGAATGGGATCCTGTCATTGTAGATTAAGTAAGGCAGAACTGGGGGCATCAGTATTAGTCACAATATCTTTATTGGATGTCAGGATGTTACTTTCTTTCCTCAGAGTGGTCAACCTCTGGAATAAGTGTCCAGAGTGTACACTGATAATTTGCAGAGAATGCGTTAAATGGAGCGGGAAAATTTCCTGAGGTGGAAACTTTCATCATAAAAGGTAGGTGGAGGGCAGCACGGTGGCGCAGTGGTTAGCATTGGTGCCTCACGGCGCTGAGGTCCCAGGTTCGATCTCAGCCCTCGGTCACTGTACGTGCTGAGTTTGCACATTCTCCCCGTGTTTGTATGGGTTTCACCCCCACAACCCAAAGATGTGCAGTGTAGGTGGATTGGTCACACTAAATTACCCCTTAATTGGAAAAATGTAATTGGGTACTCTAAATTTATTTTTTTTAAAAGGTAGGTGGGCTGGCAGGAAAGAGTTGGGGAACCAATCACTGCAGTCTCCTGGACTGTGCATGCTTTCCCAAGGGAAGGGGTGGTAGGGCAAGGCCTTTTATTACTTCTCAAGGGATTGTGTGACCGCAGAAGAGGGGTGCAGGCATTAAATGATGTGCAGATTGCACCATGCACACAGTGTCAGTGTGGGAGAGCATCCGGATATTCCCAGTCTTTCTTTTTATTCTGCAAGAGATCTGTTGACTTGCTGATAAATATGTATCATTCTGTTGAAAACTGCATAAAACAGGAAGTGGACTCTGAATTAAAGGGCTCACTGGGTGCTCTGCAGTTGTGCAATAATTCTGAAAGACACACTTGTAAAAATCACAGCAGAACCTGTAGCAGAGTGCAAGTGAAAGGGTCCATTGTAACCAGATGAAAGTAGTCATTTGGTTATCTAGTATTCTTACAAGCTCTTACTGTGGACAAAGCGTTTTCCGTGCCATGAACACACTACAAAAGACTAATCTCATCTGTTTTTTAGACTACGAAAGACTTACTTCCAAATGACCTCTAGGCTGAGTTTGATAGTTCCCAGGTCATTGATATCCACAGCGACAGACTGAGGCAGGGCTGCAAACAAATCTTTTGTTTCGCAGGAGACGTTGCCAACTATGACGTGATTCGCCAGGCTTTTCAGTTCCGTTACCTGCAAGAATGAACTGATTAATGTCTTTGATGCTTCACAGCTTTCCAAAACAGTTCTTATCGAGACCCCAAAAAATCATGCACTAGTGCCTTTTCCATTATCAATGAAGCATTCCATGTTGTTGCCGCTGCTTTAAGTGCTGTTTTGTTCACTAGTTTAATATATCGACAAAAGTACTGCAATGCAGAGCCTTTTTGGAGCTGTAGTAGGTCGACACAATGACTCAACTGTTGTGGAAACCCAGATTAAGATTGCTCCTGAAATTTCTTTCTTCCCTAACCTCAAATATTTCTTCTTGGATCTTTAAAAAACATTTTCCCTGTCCTCTATTTGGGAGGGGAGGGGTGGTAGTATGTAGCAGGGTGGAAATGCAGACTTACTTTTGGTCTGCCTTCCCTGACAAAAATGTTAGAAATGCAGGTCTTTAAGAGAAAACCAGGCCTTGCTTCAGAGTGAATTGAGTGCAAGTGATGCTCATTGAAGCTTGTACTTCACTGCTGGGTTTTCCCCAGTGGAGGGAAGGCTTCTGGGCAGGGAGAGGATCCACAGTCTTTGTATTGAACTGTAGTATCACAATAAAACAGTTGTGAATCATCAGTATGTCTTCCAGTGCCTAATTTGTTAAATGGATATTCACCTGTAAAACATTCCCAGGCCATCAGAAAATGGATAGCTTGACAATCAATCCTCAGATTTGCAGGTGCTGTTTGATTTTAAAAGGTTGCTAAATTCACTTAAACCCAAGTTAGCCATCACTCTGCTCCATTTTCAATCTCACTTGGCCTGGCTTCACTAAGACGCCAATGAGTTTACACAGTAAATATCAGAGAAGTCTCGGCCAGTAAACGTCAAGGTTCAATTCCCAGTGTGGGTTAAGAGATTTCAGGTAACGTAGCAGTACAAACATCAGCCAGGATTCCCATTCCCTTTACTACATGCTGATGACTCTACCTCCCCTGATCTTTCCTGGTGAGTTCAAACAATTAGTGTCAATGGGACCGTCACCCCAGCAAGAAATCAAAGCTTTCAATAAAGGAGCCTACCATCATGCTGTAAGCAACCCTGGTGAGATGTACAAAATACTTGGGCTGACCCTTTCCCCTCTCGAGTCCAGTGGAAGTGCTGCAAACTCAGAACAGTTTTCATCCTGTGCAGCAGTTTTTCATTATTTCCATTTACACCAAACGCGAGTTTGACAATAAGACTTATGGACACCGCAGGTCAACAAGCACTTCAACATCTTAGAACTAGCTTTACAAAACCCTAGTTGGACCACACGTGGAATATAGTGTCCAGTTCCGGTTGCCTCATTATAGGAAGGTTGTGGATACTTTGGAGAGGGTGCAGAGATTTACCAGGATGCTGCCTGGACTGGAGGGCATGTCTTATGAAGAAAGGTTTAGTGAGCTAGGGCTTTTCACACTGGAGCGAAGAAGGAAGAGAGGTGACTTGATAGAGGTATAGAAGGTGATGAGAGGCAGGGATAGAGTAGATAGCCAGAGACTTTTCCCCAGGGCGGAAATGGCTGTCACGAGGGGGCAAAACTTAAAGGTGATTGGAGGAAGGTATAGGGGATGTCAGAGGTATGTTCTTTACACAGAGAGTGGTGGGTGTGTGGAATGCACTGCCAGCAGAGGTGGTGGAGTCAGAGCCATTAGGGACATTTAAGTGACCCTTGGACAGGCACATGGACAGCAGTAAATTGAAGGGGTGTAGGTTAGGTGATCTTAGATTAGGATAAGTGGTCGGCCCAACATCGTGGGCCGAAGGGCCTGTACTGTGCTGTTCTATGTTAACCTCCCGTTACTTAATCTCCCCCTCTAGTCATATGGTTTTGGTCAGTGATGGGCAACCTGCAGGTGGGGGCCATGTGGCCCATCTGGGTTCTGAGTGCAGTCCACTAGACATTTCGGTGACCATTGCCCACATGCAGTGTTGCCACATTTCACTGATTTCCGTCTGCAGTTTTTTCACTGCCGGTATGACTGAAGTGAGAAACAGGTAAAGCAAGGACATGTGAAGTGAGGTGCGTGCTGATTGCTCACAACATTGACTGTGAGAGCCGTGCATTCCCTCTGCACCCAAAGTGTAAATATTTATTTTGTTTTTACCACTTGAAGTTGATTATAGTCCGATTGACACGTGAATGATTAAGCATTTTCTATAACTAGTTGTGAAATATTAGGTATATATTAAATGTATTCAATCTTATTCACGGGGTTATGGTTAGTGGACAAGCCCGGTTTCAATCTTATGGCCCACTGAGATGAAGGAGGGCCACTCATGCAGCCCACTCACTAACCCAGGTTGCCCATCACTGGGTTAGGCAAAAACCATCACAATCACCAGGATTTTAAGATCTGGAACAGAACCAAACAGCTTGGTTTGGGCTAGCACAGCATTGTACAAAGAGCTGTGCATAGGTTGAAAACCTTGTGCTAAATTCAGCTGGATAGTCAGAGGGAGCGGTACATGAGCTCTTAGAGGGGGAGATTATTACTTGGGCATTCTTCTGTGAAAAACATTGTAGTCAGGAGGAGAGTGGGAACAGAAAAGAAGAATTTTATCTTCCAGTCTTTGTTTACACTTCAGTTTTTGCTCAAAATAGTTTTATTTTTTAAGTACAGCCAAGATTAATGGTCAGAAGCTTGAATTTAGGCCCCAGTCTGGCAGTCTGTCGAAATAAAGACTGTCGAGTCACTTCTTGCATTAGCTAATTTGCAAGAGCTCTCAGCATAAGCTGATCCCCTGCTGGAAAGGCTTCTCTTCGTAAACAGGAACATGTCAAGTAAACAATGTCATATAGAGTGTCTCCTTGCATCATCTGAGAACACCACATGTTGCCACTCTCTCCAAGCTGATTTTATTCAATGAATTGTAATAACTGAAAGGTGGGAAATGAATGTTGCTGTTCCCAAGTGACCCAGAGATCCTTACCTTGATTGAGAGGAATTCTGTAACAAGAGGCTGGAATATCATCTCCTCACCATCCCACACTTGCTTCCCATTTGCTTCAATGCGGCCTTTCAACTTCCACCGCTGGCGACCATACTTCATGAATATCTGGCAATAGATGTTAGATGGATTTATGATTCATCAGAAATATATTCATCTCTCCACTTCCTTTCAGCCAGGCTGTGGTCAAATAGCAACATCTGGATATTTCTACAGCAGTAATATTACGACATTAATTGCTTAGAATCTCCCACTTACATTTTACAATTTTCAACAATTTGTGTTGCAGCACATTATCACCAAACATATCTTAAATTCATAGCTGGTCAGAATAAAAATGTAAGCTTTGCTGTACTGTGCTTTCAAGCAAATTCCCCAATGGCTCCGCATGTTTATCCAATGAGGGGCCAAGCCAAACACATGCAAAAATCCCATGGATGATTCCCAGCTTGCGCTGAGATAGCAGTGTTACAACTAACCTCACCACCTGGGTCAAAGAGAGAGAAATAAAATAAGCTTGGGATCCCAACTTCACAAATCCTGTGTGTCTGTTTTGACAAAAAAGTGGACGATTTAAAACTAGTAGTTAAGAAGCATAAAATATTAGATAGGGCAAACATAGTGAGGGAGGACGAACGGAGATGTTTAGCATCTTTGAAAGTGGATAAACCACCAGGCTCAGATGAAATGCATCCTAAATGAAGGGGGAAAAAATAGTGGAGGCTCTGATCATCATTTTTCAATCTACACCAGCTGCAAGCATGGTGCCAACTGCTAATGCTGTACTGTTGTTCAAAATGCTAGGGAGGATTAGGCTGAGTATTTACACACCAGTTAGCCTATCCTCTGTGTCATAGCTGTGATGTTCTCTGTTTTGTTAATCAGGATGTCTTGAGTACGTAGTGTAGAACAAAGAACATCAGGCTAAGTCAATGAACCAAGCTGACTTATTTTCATTACTTAAATAAGATTCAAACAAGTTCCAAGGTAAAAGTTATTAAATTAAGCTGTATGATATCTCTAACTACAGATCTCTCAATTATGCAACTAATCTCTCTCATGCCTAAACACCTTCTCCCAGAATCCCAGGAGTCACATGATATTTATATGACCGTTCTTTATCTCCATCTGGTGGTGAGAAGTATTATCAGATTGTTAACCCTTTGTCTTCTTTACAATATCCATATTGTTACAATAGTCATAGAGGTCTGCAGCATGGAAAGGGGCTTTTCGGCCCAACTTGTCCATGCCATCCAGTTTTACCTCTAAAGTAGTCCCAATTGCTCACATTTGGCTCATATCCCTCTATATCCATCTCGGCCATATAACGGTCTAAATGCTTTTTAAAAGACAAAATTGAACCTGCCTCTACTAGTGCCTCTGGCGTTTCATTCCAGACACTCACCACCCTCTGTGTGAAAAAATTGCCCCTCTGGACCATTTTGCATCTCTGCTCTCTCATCTTAAACCTATGCCCTCTAGTTTTAGACTCCCCTACTTTTGGGAAAATATGTTGACTATCTACCTATGCTCCTCATTATTTTATAGATCTCGATAAGTCACCCCTAAGCCTCCTATGCTCCAGGGAAAAAAGTCCCTGTCTATCCAGCTTCGCATTACAACTCAAACAATCAAGTCCCGGTAGCATCCTAGTAAATCTTTTGTGTACTCTTTCTAGTTTAATAATATCCTTTCTGTAGTAGGGTGACCAGAACTGTACGCAGTATTCCAAGTGTGGCCATACTAATGTCATGTGCAACTTCAACAAGACGTCCCAACCCCTGTATTCAATGTTTTGACCAATGAAACCTAGCATGTGAAATGCCTTCTTCATCACCCTGTCCACCTGTAACTTCACTTTCAAGGAGCTATGAGCCTGTACTCTTAGATCTCTTTGTTCTATAACCCACCCCAACACTCTACCATTAACCGAGTATGTCCTGGCCCGATTCGATCTAACAAAATGCATCACCTCACATTTATCTAAATTAAACTCCATCTGCCATTCATCAGCCCACTGGCCCAATTGATCAAGATCCCATTGCAATCCTAGATAATCTTCTTCACTGTCTACCATGCCACCAATCTTGGTGTCATCTGCAAACTTACTAACCATGTCTCCTAAATCCTCATCCAAATCATTAATATAAATAACAAATAACAGTGGACCCAGCACTGATCTCTGAGGCACACCGCTCCAGTTTCAAAAACAACCCTCTCCAACCATCCTTCTTCTGTCGTCAAGCCAATTTTGTATCCAATTGGCTACCTCACCCTGTATCCCGTGAGATTTAACCTTATGCAACAACCTACCGTGAGGTACCTGGTCAAAGCCCTTGCTAAAGTCCATGTAGACGACGTTGACTGCACTGCCCTCATCTACCTTCTTGGTTACCCCTTCCAAAATCTCAATCAAATTCCTGAGACATGATTTTCCACTCTCAAAACCATGCTGACTGACCCTAATCAGTCCTTGCCCCTCTAAATGCCTGTAGATCCTGTCTCTCAGAATACCTTCTAACCAGAATACCTGTGGTGGGAAAATTATTGGAAAAAATTACATTAACACTGCAATGAAGTGACTGTGAAAACTCCCTAGTTGCCACACTCCGGCGCCTGTTCACGTACACTGAGGGAGAACTCAGAATCTCCAAATCAACTAACAGCACGTCTTTCGGGACTTGTGGGAGGAAACCAGAGCATCCGGAGGAAACCCACGCAGACACGGAGAGAACTTGCAGACTCCGCACAGACAATGACCCATGCCGGGAATCGAACTGGGACCCTGGCGCTGTGAAGCCACAGTGCTAACCACTGTGCTAACATGCCGCCCTATTCGATCTATATATAGAGGACATGATTAAGAAGTTGGCAGATAATACAAAAACTGTCCAACAGAGGGGAAACATTTCACAAAGGGGAATGTGGTGACTAGGGGCTTTTCACAGTAACTTCATTTGAAGCCTACTTGTGACAATAAGCGATTTTCATTCATTTCATTTCAAAAAGCTGTAGAGAGCAAGAAGGTATCAGTGGAGTAGTCAAATGGACAGTCAAGTAGTAAATGAAATTCCATCCAGAGAGATGCATTTGAGGAAGATAAACAAGCCAAGGAAATGTACAATAATTGGGAGGATTCAGAGGAGTGTAGAGGAACAAGACCACCTTAGAATACATATCCATAAGGTCTCTGAAGATAGGACAGGTGATAAAGTGGTCAAGGCATACAGGATAAAAGTGGGAAGGATATGCTAGAATTGTATAAAACACTAATCAGGCCACAGTAAGAGTGCCACGTACAGTCAATGCACTGCTTTGCAGGAAGGATGTGATCGCATTAGAGAGGGTACAAAGGAAATCTCTGAGGATGTAGCTAAGAATGGAGAATTGCGTTTTGAGGAAAGATCGAATTTTTCAAAAAAGATAATTTATCGAAGGTTTATCCATCCAGAAAGTTTAAAAAAACCAGGAAGTCAATAAAACAAAACAATATTGAACACTCCAGAACGTAGTAACAATTCATATAACACTATAGCAAAGTAACACATTAGAAAACCCCCCATATATAAGCCAAACCCCCAAGAGCTTTTTTAAAACAAAATAAAGTCCACCCCTACCCCTTAATAGCCAATAGTTACTGTACCCAGTCACCCTCCCTTACTCCCCCTTCCCCCCTCCCCCCCCCCCATTGACGTTCCAATACTTCTGTAAAAAGTCGATGCACAGCTTCCACCTCACGAAGAATCCCTCATCTCCATACCTCTAATGGCAAACTTAATTTAATTCTCTTCAAATGAAGAAACTCCACAAGGTTCGCACCCAAGATCCGATACTTGGTGGATCCAAGGACCACCAGTTAAAAAATTCTCCTTTGGGCTAGCAGGGAGGCAAAAGCCACAACATCGGCCTTCCTCCCCACCAAAACCCCCGGATCCTCAAAATTAGAGGATTTTGAGGATCCTCAAAATTCTCAAAATGAGAGGAGCCTATCCTGTAGACCCAAGGATGGCAACATTGGGAACGAACCCACCTCTTTACTCAAAAAGGCCCTTATTTGGAGGTATCTGAACTCATTACCACTGGCAATTGGTAAGCCTCTGTCAGATCAGATGGGTCTGTAAACTTCCCACAGGTCCTTGAAGCATTTGATCCCCAAACGGTCCAACTCTATATACCTAGCATCCAATTTTGCTGGGACAAATCTATGGTTACCACGGATCAGGGCCTTTCTGTACATGCCCTCTAAGCCAAAATGTAGTCGGCACTGATTCCACACCCTCAAAGTGGAAACTACCACTGGATTTGAGGAGTACCTACTCAGTGAGAATGGCAGAGGAGCTGAAGCCAATGCCCTGAAGGAGGTCTCCCTATGCGAGGCCTCCTCCAACCTACAACCATCGACTCTTGATCTCACATTCATTTCCGGACCATGACAATACTGGCATAAGACCATAAGACAAAGAAGCAGAATTAGGCCACTCGGCCCATCGCGTCTGCTCAGCCATTCAATCATGGCTGATATTTTTCTCATCTCAATTCTCCTGCTTTCCCCCCATAACCCCTGATCCCACATTATATTTATAAAATATTTGGCTAAACATTAGAAGTGCCATAATCTACAAGGCGACGGACCAAGAGCTGTTAGGTTGGATAACTCTTTTTTTTCTCTGCCAGCATGAACACAATGAGATGAATGGACTCCTTCTACATCATGACGTTTTTCTAATTTCTCTATGGTTCATAAATACTGCCTGGTACCCTGGACTAGAGGCGAGTGTATGAGTTGACATTGGTCAAGGACAGGATCAGACTTATGCTTCCTGCATGCTGCAACTCACTGCTGTAGCTCACACAAGAATAACAGCCGTTTGGGTGAGGGGTGCTACTAATAGATGACCAGTGGAGCCGTACACCAGCAAGTAGTCAGCATCTTCAGATGACGAGGAGGGTTTTATTTATTTTGGCAATCAGGAGGTTAAGAGAACTCAATGTGAATGCCCCAAGCTACAAGGCGATTGATTACAGGACACATTAATCACAAAATGTAAAGGATTAAGAACTTTCACCACCCATGTAATGATATGTTCCAACATCTTTCAAACATTCCCTAAAACATACAGAGTCAGAATAAGTGATACTACACTTAACGCATTTAAAGAAAATAATTTTAAATCTTTTGAGATTTGTTTGGGTAAAAAAAATCTCATTCCGTTTAAAATATTTCCTCACCTCATACTGGTCTCCTGGGCAGAGACGAGCAAACCCTGCAAGCCCTGAAACAAGACACACAAAACTTTATTAGAAGAAAACATTTGCATAGAAGTTAACGCACAGGAAAGATAAAAAATACCATGATTTCAGCAACATTGATCACCGCACTGTAAGCAATATTATGTACTAACATGAATGTTGGATTATATTACAGGGAAAGCTCCATTCGAGACTGTAGCTGAGTGATGCCCTATCTACTGGCAAGCTGCAGGAAATTCCTAGACAATCCTCAGGCAGATTCTCTTGTACGAATGCTCCCTCTACTTAAACCTCTTCTTTGCGAACAGCAGTGCAATCTTTTCAATTAGTTCACTTTGGAAGAATTTTAAAATGGAAAATAAAATGCAAAACTCCTTTTTTAAATATTAAACACTGCGGATGCTGGAAAGCGGAAATAAAAACAGAAAATGCTGGAAAAGCTCAGCAGGTCTGGTAGCACTGGCGGAGAGAGAAACATGTATTATTTCACGTCCGTATGTCTTTTCTGCGGAGCTCTAAGCGAAACGTTGGCTCTCTCCACAGATGCTGCCAGGTCTGCTGAGTTTACCCAGCATTTGCTGTTTTTTACATTTGAATTGTTGGGAGGTCCGGGTGTTAATGTATGGTAGCAAAGTGGGACAGACTTGGAACTTTAGATGAACTGGAGCTTAGAGAGCGTGGAGGATGGACGGCCAGTCACGTAAACATTGGTGCAATTAAGTCTGGCGGTGAGAAAGGCTCAAATGAGGATTTCAATGGCAGATGGGTTGAGGCAGGATGAAGTTGGGTGAGGTCACAGATTTAGAATGGTATTTGTGCAGGGTTGGATTTGTACTTCAATCGTAGCTTGATATTGACTGAAATATTGAAGGCAGAACCCACCTCGTCTTTGCAGAGTGGCCAGGGAAGGGGTGGAATTGGTGGCAAGAGATTGTGGCAAGAAAAAGGTGCTAGATTTGGCCTTGCTAATGTTTAGCTGGAGGAAGTTACGGCTCATCTGAGTTTTGATGTTGAAGAAGTAGCCCAAAGGACATTGAAAGAGTCAAGAGGTGAGTGTCATCAGTATACACATGAAGGCTAAACCCATATCTGCAGAAGATATCTCACCATGTATGTGAGGAAGATGCAGCAGTCTATGCTCAGAGAAGCAGAAATAAGACTGAATACACTTGAAGATGAAGTTCAGGGATGATGGACAGAGGAAGATGACAATATGTTCAAGGACTTTGGAGAAGAAAAGGACATTAAAGATAAAGTGGTAGTTGGCAAGGTAGAAAGGTTAAAGATAGATTTTTTACTTCAGAACATCGGCAATGATGGTGATTTTGAAAGGAAGCTAAGTATTGTTGAGGAGCAAGGAATCATTTATAATCTTGGCTGTCATGAGTGCCAGAAAGGGACGTGGGATGGGTCAGCGGTATCGTGGGTATTGGTTCCAAGAAGCAGCAGAAACGTTTCAACAAACAGAGCATCTCCAGTCTCAAACTAGAACACTTCAAAATACGCGTACATAGGAAGAGGTAATTTAGTCACGGAGTCTGTTCTGCAGTTGAGCAAATTATGGTTGATCTGTAACCTGCTCCATGTCCCTTAAATACTTCAGTTAATAGTTATTTTGCAGTACAGAAGTACATTTTGCTGAAAAAAAGGTACATATTTGTCAATGTTTTTCATTTTGCACTCAGGACAATTCACAAGAATTTCAGAAAATAACAAATTTATTCTGTGAGAAAAGAGTGCTGATTGGCAGAGGTGTTTCCATGGATAATACACCAGTTGATGGTGGCTGACAGTTAACCGCCAAGCATGGTTTGAAATTTAAATCAGGCAGCTTGCCTCTCGTTGGTCAAGGTCTTGCCCTGAAGAATGGCTGTCACTAATTTTGTTTAGCTGAGACAAGTGCAATGTGTCTACATATTCTTTCTGTCCGCAAAGAACATAACCATGTGCATTCATAGATGTAGCTTCCAGTGCACCCAAATGCGCCACACTGCGAGCCTGAATGACGATCTTAAATTGGTTGTCAGAATAATTCTTTGCACACAGAGGATTACGTAGCAGATGCCCAATCACAGAATCACGTCTAATGTTGGGCATTGTGTTTTGAGTTTTGCAAGCGCGGGCTAATTTGATATGGACTATACCTTGCAAGGAGCATATAGCAGCATGGGTGCAAAATTGTCTGAGTGACAGGTAACATAGTGCAGTGCTAAATAGTTATTTTTCAGACTGGAGGAAGATATATAGCAGAGGGGCGAGTGTTATAAACACTGCTTTTCCTGAACTATATGAATGACCTAAACTTGGGTGTACAGGGCACAAGTTCAGAATTTAGGGATGGCACAACACTTGGAAGTATTGTGTATTGTAAGGGATACCCCTCAAAAGAACATGACAGTCTGGTAGAATGGCAGACATGTGGCAAATGGAGATTAATGCAAAGAAATGTGAAGTGATTCATTTTGGTAGGAGGAACGAGGAGAGGCATTAAAAAATAAAGGGTACAATTTTAAAGGAGGTGTTAGAGCAGAGGAACCTGGGAGTATACGTGCACAAATCATTGACGGTGACAGGGCAGATTAAGAAAGTGGTTAATAAAACATAATGGATCTCGAGTTGTATAAATTGGAGCAAGCAGTACAAAAACAAGTAAGTTATGTAAATCTATACATCCTGGTTCGGCCTCAACTGATGTGTTGTGTCCAGTTCTGGGCATGATACATCAGGAAGGATGGAAAGGCATTGGAGAGGATGCAGAAAAGATTCACAAGAATAGTTCCAGGGATGAGGGATCTCAGATGGTTGATGGAGGTGTTGAATGTCTGGACAGAGTAGATAGGGAGTAACTATTCCCATTGGGAGCAGAATCGCGAACCAGAGGACACAGATTTAAGATGATTGGCCAAAAGATGCAAAGTGAGGGCGAAAATATGAGCAGGATATGGCTCTTCCAGACACGAGCTGAGTGCAGCATAAATAAGATGTGGCAGGGGATGAGAGATTAATCATGAACTCATTACTTAAAACCGTAATCAATATTACTTAAATAGTCTATTAATGGAGTAATCATTAAACTCTTTCTATAGAAATGATTGAGTGCTCCCTGAAAATTTAATCAGGCTGCTCAAAACCAGCATCCTTGTTTTTTTGTCAGGGAATCCATTTCTTTTAAATGTGAGGTTTTTTGAAGGTATGAGGCCAGCTCCTGGTTAATGTGTGCTGCACGGTGTGCAGTGCTGAAAGTTAATCATGTGACCAGCGTTCAGTATGAAAACCCAACCACGGGATCAGCAATAAAGAACAGGATCGGCTCCATGGTGCTGAAGTGCTGTTGTAAGCTCTCTGTTGCTGGGGGAACTGGGGATCAGAGCAGTCCCAGGAGGTGTTGATAGCTCTGTGCTGCTGAGGAGTTGGTGTTCTGTGAAGCACTGGAGCCGTAGTTGTTTGGTGCGGCGGGGAGTTGGGGTACGGAGGAGGGTTGGCAGCAACACAGCTTTGAAGCTGGAGCCGTGTCGGAGTAGAGACTCTGTGGTGTAGCCTGACAATACCAAGGGACGCAGTCTCCGCCGAAATATCTGAGTCCTGGTAGGCCGCTGGGGTAGACTGAGCTGGAGTCTGGCTGCCTGACAACTCATTGCAGGCAGAAGATGCAAGAGGACCTTTGGGCAAGTTGGAGCTACTGTTCGGGGAAATGGGAGGCTATATTCTCAAAAGCGAGGAGCTGAAATCTCTCGTGAGGAAGACTGAGTTTAAAGGATTTAAAACAAGTTATTTAAAGTGTTGGTTCTCTGTGTTTTACGGTTTAGAGAATATCACAAGTTTTGGAAATTTTGTTGTGTATACAGGAGGGTAAATGAATTGTATCAGAAGGTACCTTATTAAATCTGTTTGTCCCACTCCCGAACTGGAACTATTGTTGATGTCACTCTCACCCTTTTCTCCTGCACTACTATATAAACACACACCATCCCCACTCCACCCTACCTTCCTCCAAGCTTGACCATATGGAGTGGCCGTGCTCTTTATGTTGGATTTGAATAGGTGGATAAAGGGAGCCTGGTTTGCCACTCCTCCAAATGGCTCCGATTTTAGGGAAACATTTGTATTACGCATGACTTTTTCCAGCAGGCCAACCAAGCAGTCCAACAAGTGACCACATGAGGTACAGAGTGAGAACCTATGCATCAATAGCTCAGACATACAGTACACTACGGTATCCGCTTGGTTGCAAACAGAGCTACAGTGGTTGCTAGCACAAAACAAATAAAAATGAATCACTACAGAAGCTCTTCATTACATTTGATATCCATCCACAATTTGTGCGTCATTATAGATGTGCTTTATGAGGGCAGCACGGTGGCGCAGTGGGTTAGCCCTGCTGCCTCACGACGCTGAGGTCCCAGGTTCAATCCCGGCTCTGGGTCACTGTCCGTGTTGAGTTTGCACATTCTCCACATGTTTGCGTGGGTTTCGCCCCCACAACCCAAAGATGTGGAAGGTAGGTGGATTGACCACGCTAAATTGCCCCTTAATTGGCAAAAAAATTAATTGGGTACACTAAATTTGTAAAAAAAAAAAAAGATGTTCTTTATATATTTGAACAGGTTAAGTTTTTAATTAGCAATGAAACTGAACAAAATACAAAATAGTAGCTCCACTGTTGAATCATTCTAAGCAGCCCGAATGAATCTTCTCCTATTTAAATGCAGGCCTACATCCATCCTGAGTCAAGCAGATTTACCCCCTAGGTTACATATTCCACAGTCCAAACAACATTTATGTGATTCACTTGATGCCTTGCTGTTTAAATGAAAATAGATACAGCATTTCCACCTTTACAAGTCACAGAATTGTTATGGTGCAAGAAGAGGCCATTTGGCCCATCGTTTCTGCACCAGCTCTCCAAATGAGCATCATGACTTTTCCCCATACCCCTGCACATGGTTTCCATTCAATAGACCAATAGAACATTACAGCGCAGTACAGGCCCTTCGGCCCTCGATGTTGCGCCGACCTGTGAAACCAATCTAAAGCCCACCTACACTATTCCATTATCATCCATATGTTTATCCAATAACCATTTAAATGCCCTTATTGTTGGCGAGTCCACTACTGTTGCAGGCAGGGCATTATACGCCCTTACTACTCTCGGAGTAAAGAACCTACCTCTGACATCTGTCCTACCTTTATCTCCCCTCAATTTAAAGCTATGTCCCCTCGTGCTAGCCATCACCATCTGAGGAAAAAGGCTCTCACTGTCCACCCTATCTAATCCTCTGATCATCTTGTATGCCTCTATTAAGTCACCTCTTAACCTTCTTCTCTCTAAGTAATCATCTAATGCTCTCTTGAATGTCTCGATTGGACCTTCTTCCACCACACTTCCAGATCTGAACCACACTTGTGTGAAAACACGTTTTCTCACATCACATTTACTATCTACACAAGCAGGAAAGTTAACAGCAGACAAAGTTACACAGCGGCCATGCCCAGAGCGACTGCAGAGCTGGAAATGCAATAATAGGCCTAGCTACTGCCTTTGATGGGTAGAAGTACACAATGGTTTAGAAAACAATATTTCAAAGGGCAGCACAGTAGCGCAGTGGTTAGCACTGCTGCCTCATGGCGTTCGATCCCGGCCCGGGTCACTATCCGTGTGGAGATTGCACATTCTCCCCGTGTCTGCGTGGGCCTCAACCCGACAACCCAAAGATGTGCAGGCTAGGTGGATTGGCCACATTAAATTGTCCCTTAAGTGGGGGAAAAAATTGGGTACTCTAAATTTATTTAAAAAAAGAAAAGAATATTTCTGTAAAAATCATGTATTGTTGAACTTAATTACAAAACTAAAAGCTTGGTTGAAAGGATTGCCCCACATCCTGCAGCGTCATCCTCCGCAATAACATCGTCGCTCGTGAATCCCATTTCTACAGATCTGCAACATGTTTCTTGTTTGCACACAAAATCCCACCCCCCCACAAAAAAAGCTGAAGATGGTCTCATGCTCTAACTTAACTATCTCAAGACAGCATAGCCTAAGTTAGAAAATAAGTTTAAAAAAACAATCCAATCTATTCTTAAGTA
The DNA here is from genome assembly GCF_047496885.1 of Scyliorhinus torazame. Classification (NCBI taxonomy): domain Eukaryota; kingdom Metazoa; phylum Chordata; class Chondrichthyes; order Carcharhiniformes; family Scyliorhinidae; genus Scyliorhinus; species Scyliorhinus torazame. The sequence goes on along the minus strand of NC_092716.1, from coordinate 82,978,334 downwards.
AGACTTGTAAAATAAATGAGGATTTACTAACAATTTGAGCAAGTTAAAACAACAAAACTGGTGGCTATTTAAAAACTCTGTCCAATTTGTTAACATCATTACGATACTTTTTTTAAATGTATTTATTTATTATTTCCAATTAAGGGGCAATTTAGCCTGGCCAATCGACCTTCCTTGCACACTTTTGTGCTGTGGGGGTGAGATCCACGTAGACACGGGGAAAATTTGCAAACTCCACATAGACAGTGACCCGGGGTCGGGATCGAAACGGGGTCCTCGGCGCCGTGAGGCAGCAGTGCTAACCACTGCACCACCGTGCCGCCCCTGTTAACATCATTACAATAACGTGACACATCTTCTCTTTCGTTTTCTGAAAGCAACTGCACTGTTCACCAGAAGGAGAGCCATCCATCATCTCACAAATTAGATCATTGGTTCCCTTCTTGCAACTTTTATAGTTTGATAGCCTCAGTAACTGACAGATTTCAGTCCCCCAACGAGCCAGTAGTTCCATTCAGAGTCAGGCCGCGGTCATGCTTTTGACTGAGCAAAAGGCAGCAATCCTATTCACAAGACATCAATGATAACATGACGTAACTTTGCTCTATTGTACAATGTACAATCGCTTTAGGCTTGGCTGGTCAGGTTTAAAATTAGAGCGGTTTGTATCTTTAAAGAAAAATCTGTAAAACTGCCAGCTACTGGAATAGAAAGTTCTGTGCCTTGCTAATCAAGTGCTTCAGGGGAACTGACAAGAAACTAAACTGAGTAATTGTTTTTCAAAAGCAGTGCTTGGTATCAAGTTGGTTGGTTGGATAAAGTGATTCTCGCAAAATTTGTATTTCGAATCAATACGAATGCGACTGTAGGGCACCTCGATTGGTCCCACAAGCCTGGTTCCAAGGTGAATGTAACAGTCGCAACACTGTGCGACTACCAAGCATATTATATCCAGATTTGAAACACATTTCAATGTGATTCCCATTCTGTGGATGTGTATTACTGCACAGACAAGGCTGTGGATGTGTATTACTGCACAAACAAGGCTGTGGATGTGTATTACTGAACAAACAAGGCTGTGGATGTGTACTACTGCACAGACAAGGCTGTGGATGTGTACTACTGCACAGACAAGGCTGTGGATATCTATTACTGCACAGACAAGGTTGTGGATATCTATTACTGCACAGACAAGGCTGTGGATATCTATTACTGCACAGACAAGGTTGTGGATATCTATTACTGCACAGGCAAGGTTGTGGATGTGTATTACTGCACAGACAAGGCTACGGATGTGTATTACTGCACAGACAAGGCTGTGGAAGTGTATTACTGCACAGACAAGGTTGTGGATGTGTATTACTGCACAGACAAGGCTGTGGATATCTATTACTGCACAGACAAGGTTGTGGATGTGTATTACTGCACAGACAAGGTTGTGGATATCTATTACTGCACAGACAAGGCTGTGGATGTGTATTACTGCACAGACAAGGTTGTGGATATCTATTACTGTACAGACAAGGCTGTGGAAGTGTATTACTGCACAGACAAGGCTGTGGATATCTATTACTGCACAGACAAGGTTGTGGATGTGTATTACTGCACAGACAAGGCTGTGGATATCTATTACTGCACAGACAAGGCTGTGGATGTGTATTACTGCACAGACAAGGCTGTGGAAGTGTATTACTGAACAAACAAGGCTGTGGATATCTATTACTGCACAGACAAGGTTGTGGATGTGTATGACTGCACAGACAAGGCTGTGGATATCTATTACTGCACAGACAAGGTTGTGAATGTGTATTACTGCACAGACAAGGCTGTGGAAGTGTATGACTGCACAGACAAGGCTGTGGATGTATGTTACTACACAGACAAGGCTGTGGATGTATGTTACTACACAGACAAGGCTGTGGATGTGTATTACTGCACAGACAAGGCTGTGGATGTGTATGATTGCACAGACAAAGCTGTGGATGTGTATGATTGCACAGACAAGGCTGTGGATGTGTATGACTGCACAGACAAGGCTGTGGATGTGTATTACTGCACAGACAAGGCTGTGGATATCTATTACTGCACAGACAAGGTTGTGGATGTGTATTACTGCACAGACAAGGCTGTGGAAGTGTACTACTGCACAGACAAGGTTGTGGATGTGTATTACTGCACAGACAAGGCTGTGGATGTGTATTACTGCACAGACAAGGTTGTGAATGTGTATTACTGCACAGACAAGGCTGTGGAAGTTTATGACTGCACAGACAAGGCTGTGGATGTGTATGACTGCACAGACAAGGCTGTGGATGTGTATTACTGCACAGACAAGGCTGTGGAAGTGTATTACTGCACAGACAAGGCTGTGGATATCTATTACTGCACAGACAAGGCTGTGGATGTGTATTACTGCACAGACAAGGCTGTGGATATCTATTACTGCACAGACAAGGTTGTGAATGTGTATTACTGCACAGACAAGGCTGTGGAAGTTTATGACTGCACAGACAAGGCTGTGGATGTATGTTACTACACAGACAAGGCTGTGGATGTATGTTACTACACAGACAAGGCTGTGGATGTGTATTACTGCACAGACAAGGCTGTGGATGTGTATGATTGCACAGACAAAGCTGTGGAAGTGTATGATTGCACAGACAAGGCTGTGGATGTGTATAACTGCACAGACAAGGCTGTGGATGTGTATTACTGCACATACAAGGCTGTGGATATCTATTACTGCACAGACAAGGTTGTGGATGTGTATTACTGCACAGACAAGGCTGTGGAAGTGTACTACTGCACAGACAAGGTTGTGGATGTGTATTACTGCACAGACAAGGCTGTGGATGTGTATTACTGCACAGACAAGGCTGTGGATGTGTATTACTGCACAGACAAGGCTGTGGATGTGTACTACTGCACAGACAAGGCTGTGGATATCTATTACTGCACAGACAAGGTTGTGGATATCTATTACTGCACAGACAAGTTTGTGGATATCTATTACTGCACAGACAAGGTTGTGGATGTGTATTACTGCACAGACAAGGCTGTGGATATCCATTACTGCACAGACAAGGTTGTGGAAGTGTATGACTGCACAGACAAGGCTCTGGATGTATGTTACTGCACAGACAAGGCTGTGGATGTGTATTACTTCACAGACAAAGCTGTGGATGTGTATGATTGCACAGACAAAGCTGTGGAAGTGTATGATTGCACAGACAAGGCTGTGGATCTGTATGACTGCACAGACAAGGCTGTGGATGTGTATTACTGCACAGACAAGGCTGTGGATGTGTATTACTGCACAGACAAGGCTGTGGATGTGTACTACTGCACAGACAAGGCTGTGGAAGTGTATGACTGCACAGACAAGGCTGTGGATGTGTATTACTGCACAGACAAGGCTGTGGATGTGTATTACTGCACAGACAAGGCTGTGGATATCTATTACTGCACAGACCAGGTTGTGGATGTGTATTACTGCACAGGTAAGGCTGTGGAAGTGTATGACTGCACTGACAAGGCTGTGGATATGTATTACTGCACAGACAAGGCTGTGGAAGTGTATGACTGCACAGACAAGGCTGTGGAAGTGTATTACTGCACAGACAAGGCTGTGGAAGTGTATTACTGCACAGACAAGGTTGTGGATGTGTATTACTGCACAGACAAGGCTGTGGAAGTCTATGACTGCACAGACAAGGCTGTGGAAGAGTATTACTGCACAGACAACGCTGTGGAAGTGTATTACTGCACAGACAAGGCTGTGGATGTGTATTACTGCACAGACAAGGCTGTGGATGTGTATGATTGCACAGACAAAGCTGTGGAAGTGTATGATTGCACAGACAAGGCTGTGGATGTGTATGACTGCACAGACAAGGCTGTGGATGTGTATGACTGCACAGACAAGGCTGTGGATGTGTATGACTGCACAGACAAGGCTGTGGATGTATTTTATTGCAAACAAGGCTGTGGATGTGTATTACTGCACAGACAAGGCTGTGGATGTGTATTACTGCAGACAAGGCTGTGGATGTGTATTATTGCACAGACAAGGCTGTGGATGTGAATTATTGCACAGACAAGGCTACGGATGTGTATTACTGCACAAACAAGGCTGTGGATGTGTATTACTGCACAAACAAGGCTGTGGATGTGTATTACTGAACAAACAAGGCTGTGGATGTGTATTACTGCACAAACAAGGCTGTGGATGTGTATTACTGCACAAACAAGGCTGTGGATGTGTATTACTGCACAAACAAGGCTGTGGATGTGTATTACTGAACAAACAAGGCTGTGGATGTGTATTCCTGCACAAACAAGGCTGTGAATGTGTATTACTGAACAAACAAGGCTGTGGATGTGTATTACTGCACAAACAAGGCTGTGGGTGTGTATTATTGCACAGACAAGGCTGTGACAAATACACATTCTACTTCTACTCCTAACATTAAATATTGTTAGATAACTCAGCTGTAAATAGATCATTTTCACCATCATCACCTCCACCCTTAATGCAAAAGTCACTCTGCTCCCTACTTAGAAATATATACAAAGCTTGTGAAGAAGATATCAGGCTGTATATGGTTGGCTGACTCCCCCCCCACCCCCCCCCCAGACCCAGACCCAGGGTCTTATGCCACCCGGGGACCCACAACCAGGGTATGCTTGACCTCACCCCCCCCCCAGCGGACCAGGGCCCAGGGTCTGCTGCTGCCGCCTGCAGACCCGGACCTTGATCCAGGGTCTCCCGCTGCCCCACATCCAGCGTCTCCTGCCACTCACAGGCCCAGCATAGAAGGGGTGACCCGTTAATCAGAACATTTAGTCGCAACATTTTCTAAACAAATAAGCATTTCACATCCTGTTAATTTATTAAGTCAGTCGCAAATTGAGACAGTCACAAAATTATTGCAATGCTGCCCTGTCGCTGAATTTATCTGAAGATCTACAGTGAAGGGTCTGCTGCTGTTCCTCTCCTGATGCAAGACACATTTTACTTTTACTTGAAATCCTTTGCTTTCCTCACTTCCACACCAGTAAAATGAAGTGATTGTCAGTGTTATTCATTCTCATATTGTAATCTTTAGCCACTGACATGTTTTCCACCCACAGCTCCAAAAGATAATGCAATTTTTGCTGTTGCCTAGTAACCCACATTTCACCTGCCGGAACCAGCCTGATAACTGCTAATTCTACTTGCACGTTTTACAAGACGTCGAGGTGATGTAATTTACAGTATCTGTTGAACATTGCTCATCAGCAGCGAGTGTTATAGTAGGCAGCAGTCACCGCTTTATAAAGTCAAGTTACTGGTTCAAATACAACTGCTGTATTTCAAGAGCAAAACCATTCCTACGGGGCGACATAAAAAAACAAAGTCTTTGTGAAAAGTATTTAGCAAACCGTGATCATTAGAAGAAAGAGCAGAGAGCCATGAGCCATCGTTATCACTTCACGCGTAAAGAACACAATGACCCCCTGCCATAACTGGCATCATGTTCGGTTCACAAAAGGGGAGCAACTAGGAATGTTAAATGAAGACAATACTTCCGAGGCCTAATTAGGCTCGGCTTTAAGGCATTATAGCAATTTCATTTTTAAAAGCTTGCTTTTTCAAAAAATGCTTTTTAAAGCAATATTTGTTCGAAGGCACCACCCTTGACCAAAGGAAGGCAGATTCAGTCTGACCTGGATGTACAGATACAAAATCCAAATGAACCCAGTCACGATTTTTAAAAGCCGCAGTGTGATTTTCATTATCCAGTACAGTGGGTTTTTCAAACTTCTTTTCCCTGGACCCACTTTTTTTAACTGGCCGACCTTCGCAACGTATCATTATTTCTTACCTTTAATGCGACAGGTGAGGCTGCTTGGTCCTTACGATCTCACTTGCTTTGCCATTCGATTTACATTTCTGCTAAGCACTTCAGCTGACGATTTAAGCCCTGGCTGCATCCAAAAATCAAGAGTTTTGTCTTCGAACTCACCATGCTTCGTCTTCAAATGTCTTTGAAATTTTGAGGGTTTGAAACTTTCATTTGCCAGTAGTTCCCTGCATTTAACACACATGGGCTTTGCATCCTGATTTGCAGTGGCATAATTAATAAAGCCATACCTTAAAAAAATCATCTTTATACTGCTTCGTGCCCGATCTCAGCTTCTTCTTAATGGGTTGTTCATCAGTGGCCCTGGAGCTCACACCAGCACTGCTTTGTCCTGCTGTGGACTCTACCGCGCAGCTCTCTCCAGCAGATTTAGTCGTGAGATTATGGCCTTATTGTGTCTCTGGCCTTCTCTTCCTTATTACAAAATGGTCCATTTAAATTCTCCCATTCTGTTGCTTCCTTGCTGGCAGTTGCAAAATGGTAGAATCGCTCTTCAGTGATTTCACACCCAGAACACGTGATGTCAGTCAGTGTTAGGGGCGTGTGGCATGATCTCTGCCGTCGCTTCTGGTAGGAAGACACCAGCTGTTCCTGGGACAGTGTGCTGACATCTGGAGGAGTCGGTCTGCCCCGCTGGGTTCTGAGCCTGCGCACTGCTACATCCGGCTGAGGGGGCACACATGCACAGGGCGGCCAGCATTTTTGAAAGCCGGTCGCAGTCGGCCCGCATTTTTAAAAGCCGATTGCAGCCAGTATTTTTAAAAGCTGATCGCAGTTATTGGGCACTTCTTCCCGCGATCAGGAGGGCCGCGACCCTCCCGATACCCGCCTGTGACTGATCCAGTATTACCCAAGGCACATGCAGAGACGCTCTACTTTTGCACATTAATGACACTTACATTCCAAATCATTATCTCAAAATTGCCACTGTTCAGTGAAGTAGGATCTGGAATACCATCCATGCGATTGCGGACGAGATAGAAGATATTCTGATCGTTTGCCTCGATAACAGAAGTAACAGTCAGAGCTGGATTTTCGCTACTGAGGCAGGTAGTTAGAGACCAGAAATCTGTTGCCAGACCCGTCTTGGTAAAAGGAACCACAAATCACACAATTTTCATTCCAGATAGCCAGGGACGGGATAGAGTCAAGCCTGCTGGCTCCAGAAGCAGAGCATAGGTAGTCATGGAGGCAGGTGAATGCTGAGGCGGGCTTGCTAGAAGGCTCGCCTCAGTTCTCCGGGACTTTGTCCCAGTTGTTTCAGGAGCTGTTAGGGCCTCTAGCCCTCACCCATCTCCGTTCACATGCTCCTTCCTGCTCATGCCCGTCACTAACTGCATGGCCTTCATACCCTCCATGCCCACCCACCCCACTTAGCCCTCATAACCTTCATACCAACTTATGCCCCGCCACCCACTCCCATGCACCCTTATACCACCTCCATAGCTACTTACTCATATCCACCATAAGCAGACCTCCAGCGCATTGTGGAGATGAAAAAAAACTTCTCAAATCAAGTACAGCTCCCACTCATACACATTGATGGTGGAAAAAAACTCCCATTCAAAAACCATTAGAAGCTCTTAAATCTCAAATGGTTAAGCTCTTAGAAAAGCAAACTTCTATTCAGGACCATCAAAATACATCTAATTCTTCAATAGTCTCTTAAACTGTCAAATTTCGAACTCAAAATGCCCACTGAGAAAACTATAGCTGTTGAACAGCCAATCAATCAGAATGACATAATAATATCCTTGGGGAAATTTCAACAAGGTCTCCATTGAAACTGCATGATCAGAAGCTACTGTTTTTTTCTAACCTACAGCAGATGGCCTGTCACTCACAGCAGTCCAGCAGAAGTTTTTTTTAAAACTTTCAGTGCATGCAGTTGCAGCATGCTTTGCTTAGAGGTTAAAGAGTAGGGGATTTCAAAATCTTCAGATCATGACTATTATACAGACGTCATGTTACTTACCTTTCATTTGGTGACACATTGCGGGTCAAGGCTCTTACAACAGCCAAAATGAGGTTTGTTTGAACTCAGCAGTGAATTCAAATGGTCCTGTTGAGTTAGGGGGCGCAATTCTCCCATCGGGAGACCACGTCCCGACGCCGGAGTAAAAACCGGAGTGTTTCACTCCGGCGTCGGAGACCTCTCCCAGCCCCCTATTCTCCCGCCCCCGGGGGGCTAGGAACGGTGTCGCGTCATTTACGCACGCCGGGGCTTGGTGGCGCGTAAAAGCGGCGCTGCGTAAAAGACGCGGCCGGCACCGCATAAATGATGTCACCCGCGCATACACGGGGTGGCCAGCGCCAACCCGCACATGTGCGGGTGCCGTCCTCCCCGAGGCCGCCCCGTAAGAAGATGTCGGATGGATCTTGCGGGGCGGTGGAGGAAAGGAGGTCCTCCTTCAGAGAGGCCGGCCTGCTGATCGGTGGGCACCCAGACCCCTTTTGAGGCCCCCCCCACCCAGTGCAGGAACCCCCCCCCCCCACCCAGTGCAGGAACCCCCCCCCCACAGGCCGTGGGACGTTCCCGCGCTGTTCCCGCCGGAAGCGACCAGGCGTGGCCGGCGGGAACCCGTCGTGTTGGGCAGGCCACTCGGCCCATTCGGGCCGGAGAATCGCCGCTCGCCCGTTACAAACGGCGAGCGGCAATTCTCCCAGTGGCCAGCCGTGATTCTCGCCGCGCCGGTTTGGGGGGGGGTGGCGGTGGGAGAATCGCGTGCGGTCGTCGGGGCGGGGCACGTGCGGCGCCCCGGCGATTCTCCCACCCGGCGTTGGGGGGGGGGGGGGGGGGGGGGGGGGTGTGGATCCCGCCCAAGGTTTCCCTTCAAGCTAAATATTGCTCCTCCCCTTCCCCCACCGACAAAAATTGGATGTTGGAAATGGGGAGAACTTCTAGTTTTAGGTTCCATCCGCCATTTTAAAATGCTTGCAAAGTCTTCCTTCCCTCCTCCCCAAAAATCTGACCTGTAGTTTCAGGACACACTAATCTACACAACTGCAATGGGGCTCATAAATTGGTTTATAATCCTATATTCAGCAGGATAATTACTAATCTCATATCGATTGGCATGCATTAGAACTAAGCCAAATAAATGCATTTCCATGTACAAGCAACTTTAAACTTGCTCGTTGTGATCATGAGAGTAATTCAAAACATTTAAATTGTGTTGCCTCATATATAAATCATTATAAACGCCTATGATAATTATACAAATACATGTGTGAAACACTTGGAACACACAGCACAGATCACCCATTATAAAAATAAATTCACTTTGAACAGCAATTACTTAAGGAGGGCAAGGATTGGACGAACAGCAGAGAGTTTCCAAACCTGACAGATCAATGCAAAAAGGCTCCAATCTCAGGACCTTTGAAAGTTTTGAAAAGGATGTTACTCACCTTTCATTTTCACGTGGAATTCTCCTAACTGGTTCTCGAGCTCACTCTCCATTGTGCACATACTCTGGGTAAAAGAAAGGGACTTTTTCACTTTGGTACAATGTAGATCACTTGGGTTTCAAAGTTGACAAAAAAGCCAATAAATCAGGACATTACACTCCTCAGATTTGATTTTCAATTGAGGGCTGGGAATCTGACGTCCTGATTATTTTCAAATCCTGACATCATGTTGTGTCTATGTCACTCAGGCTTCGTAATCTTCAAATGCTAATACCTTAACTTAAAGGAATTTGGAGGGCCAGAAGCCTTCGCGCTCAGAGAATGGACCAACGGCCAGCTAAACAATACCGTAGCCAAGCTCACAGCGAAACCTCTGATGGTAAGCAAGTTCCAGTCTGAAAAATGTTTTTGCAGCTCTCTGCTTTAAAATTGGCAGCTGTGCACTATCGTGTTCCCAGACTGTTCAGAATTGGCAACCTCTCATTTGAAAATCACCTCCTAGCTCTCCCTGGGCCATTAATTGGAGGTGAGCAGATTTGCAGTTCCACCCTCCCTTTTAAAATTGTGTTGCGCTCTGGAGGTGTTGGGGTTCAATGACACACTCTGGGAACACAATTTCCAATGCGCAGTAAGAGGGAGTGCTGCAGTATTGGAACTTCCATCTTTTGGATGACATGTTAAACTAAGACCCAGTCAACATTGCTCTAAATTATAGAGGAGCATAGCAACCTACAAAAACCCTGCAGGGCAGCAAGTCAAAATTAGAGAGAACACTGCTATTTGCCCTTTCAGGTGGGTACAGGTGACCCCATAGCACTGTCTTGAAAGAACAGGGAGTTTTTTGTTTTAATTTATTCATCATGGGATGTGGACGTCGCTGGCTAGGCCTGCATTTATCGTCCATCCGTAATTGCCCTTCTTCGGAGGGCAGTTAAGTGTCAACCATACTGCTGTGGATCTAGAGTCACATGTAGACCAGACCAATTAAAGATGGCAGATTTCCTTCCGTAAAGGATATTAGTGAACCAGATGGGTTTTTACAACAATCAACAATGGTTTCAAGGTTAGACATCTAATTGCAAATTTTTGTTGAATTCAAATTTCACTATCTGCTGTTGATTAACCTGAGTCTGTAGATTACTTGTCCAGTGATATTACCACTTTTAGTGGTCAATATTTATCCCTCAACCAACATGACTAAAACATTAGCTGGTCATTTATTTTGTTGCTGTTTTGGGAGCTGGATGTGCACAATTAGCTACCATACTTTCAACATTACTTCATTGACTCCACTTCAAAAGTATTCCCTTGGGACATCCTAAAATTGCAAAAGCGCAATATCGCTGCAAGTTTATAAAATCTAAAGAAGTTACAATGTACCAGTCAGACCACATTAACCACTGTGTTCAGTTCAGATTGCCAATGGTGCAAGATATACAAGTACCAAAGAAGACAGAGATAAAAACAGAAAGTGCTAGAAATACTCAAGACGTTCCAGCAGCATCAATGGACAGAGAAACAGAGTTAATGTTTCAAGTGATTGCTCTTCAGAACTTGAACTTCCAATACTCAAGAAGAAACATATTTGACTCGAAACATGAACTCCATTTCTCGCTCCACAGATGCTGACAGACATTCAACTTGAAACATTAAAAAGATTTTTCCAGTACCCACAGTATTTTGCCTTTCAATTAGAGAAAACAGAGAAGGGAAACAGCACTGATCCCCAGTGGAAAGGAGATGAGCAATGAATGTAATATCACCCTCTTGTGACCATTTGTGTATGTGTTTATTAAACCCAAACCAGGTTAAATCAGTTCAGTTGGGTACTTGATCTCTATGCAGCACAAAGTCTTTTTTTGTCCTGCAAAGATGTCAAAAAAGAAAATTCAGTTTCTAAGTCCGGAATAATAAACATATGAAAGGTGAAAATCTCATAGGAATAAATATAATACTGAATGGTATAAATATGGGAAACCTAGATAATTTCAAGAAGATAGGCTGGATGACAGATTTAAATTAGGAATATGAAATTTAAATTAGCTGTAAAAATAATTTGCACTTGTATAGCACATTATCTCAGGACATCCCAAAACGTCAGTTTAAAAACTGGTGTTATTAACTTTGAAGTGTAGTCAGCAACAGCACAAAAGCAGGGCCCAATCTAATCTGTACATCCCAATAGCATGACATGTAATGACTTTCAACATCACTGTATTAAGGAAATTCTGTTGCATTTATACTTCAAAGATCCAGCCACCAAGCTCAGCAATATTTGCTTATTTCTCAATTACAATCTTTCCGCTCCTGACTTTACCTCAGTATATTCTTTGTAGCCCTTGTTAGCTTCAGCCAAGCTCTCCCTAGCTTCTTTGCTGGTTTGAGACACAGTATAGGCCCGCACCATGTTGTTTGCACCATCTCGTAATCTTCGCTGGATGCAGTAAGATTCATAAAGTTCATCGATCTGCAACAATTGCAATGAAAATAAACCAGTCAGTCATCTACTTTACAAGGACAATGCTGTGGATGCAGCAGGCTCAAGACTTTATTACGCAGACAATGTAGTGCATAGGCTTTCAAATCCGGGTTCAAGGAAGTTTTTATATCTGGGAGTCGACCCACTATGCACTTTTGTACATTCATTTTAGACAAATTACCCATGCACCTCAGAAATGGGGAATTGTTCAAGAACAACAGAAGGTCTATTATCTTTCACACGTTTAATTGATAAATGAATGAGGGGGGCCCATTTGGACTGGAGAAAGAATTTCCAGTTAACCTGAATGTCAATTCATGAGATCTATAACAGAGGATCCCATTGACAATGATATTCTTATAACAGGATTGAGCTTCTATGTCTCTCTGGCCCCCAATTCACCCCCACCCACCCCCCCATCTATTCTGAAGACGCTGATTGATGGAGGTTCAGTGCTAATACCACCAGGCACTTCTCAATTCCTTGGCAAAAGTGGGCATTCTTCATGTGCGAGTCAAGACAATAAGTGACATTAGCTATTCCCCATGAAGGCACCTTACAGACGACAGCTGTTTTTTTTCCTTATTCACTGTTTGTATGAGATTCAAATATCATCAAAGCAGCTGAGACCCCAATTTAGTATTGAGAGATTGTGACATTGCTCGAGATGCAGACTTTTGGATGTAACATTGAACCAAAGCCCTATCTGCCCGCTCTGGCAGATGCACAAGGTCCCATTGTAGTATTCAAAGAAGGGTAGAGTTCACCCTGTCCATGATTTACAATAAACCAACACCGACAAACCAGAATAGCCAGTCACTTCTCATTTCAGTGTGAGATTTCACTGCACACAATCTGGTTACCACATTCACCTTAACACTTGGAAAATTAATGATTTACTGTGAAGTATTTTTAGATGGCTCAAAGACATACAAATACTATATAAACCACTGTCACTCATGTGCACTTTCTAGTGCGGACATCAGGGAATCGTGACAGCAGCTGACAATCTGATCTACTTTACTCTCCCCAGTCACCTTTTTTTACTGACAAAATCATACAGATTGCAATAGGTTAGATTTAAAGAATTCCAAATTCCGATTTAAAGAGAAACAATAAATGTAATGAATTTTTAATGACACCAAGATTGTTACGCTGGGTACTACTTCCAGACAGTGTCCACAACAAATTCTAAATAGTTAGCGGCAAAGGTTGACGAACACCGATCGCCTGGGTGAAAGAACTCCCTGTGTAACACACGTCACTGCGTAGCAGTTGTCATGGGAGTGTCCCTTTAAGAAATATTTTTGTCTTATCACATGGCTTCAGTGATGTCATTGTGTGGGTGGAGCTGGGCTGTGGCTCTGTGAGTTTTTACTTTCGCTTTGGGTTTTGGACTGGTTTGAACTGCACAGGTTAAAAGAAGTGTCCCTCTATCTTCATTTTAAAAGCTGTTTCCAGACTACTTGGTAACTTAAAAGAGATAATTGCTTTATGGAAATAATTCAAATCTGCTGTTTGAAAAGGGGAACAGAATATCAATAATAAGTCTTATACCAGTAAGAATGCCGTGCGCTGGGCCACACCTTTGAAAAGGGGTTTCTGGTTTTACTTGAATTTTGTATTGAATTGGAACAGTTAAGGGGGAATTCATTAAGGGTTATACATAGATTACTGTAGCTATGTGGGGTCTTTTATGTTTGAAGTCAATAAAAAATTCTTACTGTGTGTTTATACAAATGTTAACTAAATTTGTAGAATAAAGCTGGTTTTTTGATTTAAAGCGCCTAAGAAGTCCCTTGAATCACACCTGAAAGGCAGGCTCTTGTGCTCATCTTAGCCAAATTCAACAAAGGTTTTGGATCAGGTGGACTCCATAATATGCTTTGGTGTTGTTAAACCATAACACAGTTCACTGGAACCCTTTAATGAGTCTTCTATGAGTTGGCATTGTGGTGCCTCTTACTAAAGACACTTCTTATAACTAACACAAAGAAATCTTTCCACAACATGGAACATTTAGCTAACATAAGGCAGCATTCTGGAAATGATAATTATTTGAATTTTTATGTAATTCTCCGCATTATAAAGAGAGAAATTTGTAAGTTGATTGGCCCTACTCAGCCTTCTTTTGTATTGGGTTTTTAAATTGTTGCTCGGGACCAGTCAGGGGATAGACTCTGTAAAACTGATCTTTTCCGCAAAAAAAAAAAATGGTGTAAAATTATTTAAACTAATATGTCAGGGGGATGGGAAAACAAGCTGTAGTCCAGAAGCCAGTGTTGAGAGTAGTGAGGTACTGAGGAGGGTATCAAGGTCGCATGAGTGTACCGGCAGACAGAAAGGTGGGTTGAAGTGTGTCTACTTCAATGCAAGGAGCATCCGGAATAAGATAGGTGAACTTGGAGCGTGGATTGGTACTTGGGACTACGATGTTGTGGCCATTACGGAGACATGGTTAGAACAGGGACAGGAATGGTTGTTGGAAGTTCTGGGGTATAGATGTTTCAGTAAGAGTAGGGAAGGTGGTAAAAGAGGTGGAGGAGTAGCATTGTTAATCAAAGATAGTTTAACGGCTGCAGAAAGGCAGTTCGAAGGGGATCTGCCTACTGAGGTAATATGGGCTGAAGTTAGAAATAGGAAAGGTGCGGTCACGTTGTTAGGAGTTTTCTATAGGCCCCCAAATAGTAATAGAGATGTGGAGGAAGAAATTGCAAAACAGATTATGGATAGGTGTGGAGGTCTCAGGGAATTTGGCATGGGTGAGTTTAACTTTCCAAATATTGATTGGAACCTCTATAGGTCGAACAGTTCGGATTGGGAAGTTTTTGTACAGTGTGTGCAGGAGGGTTTCCTGACACAATATGTGGATAGGCCGACAAGAGGTGGGGTCACATTGGATTTGATACTGGGTAATGAACTGGGCCAAGTGTTAGATTTGTTTGTGGGAGAGCACTTTGGAGATAGTGACCACAATTCGGTGTCTTTCACTATTGCAATGGAGAGGGATAGGGCCATACGGCAGGGCAAGGTTTATAATTGGGGGAGGGGAAATTATGATGCAATTAGGCAAGAATTAGGGAGCATAAGATGGGAACAGAAACTGTCAGGAAAAGGCACAAATGAAAAGTGGAGCTTGTTCAAGGAACAAATACTGCGTGTCCTTGATAGGTATGTCCCTGTCAGGCAGGGGGAAATGGCCATGTGAGGGAACCATGGTTCACAAAAGAGGTTGAATGTCTTGTCAAGAGGAAAAAGGATGAGAAAACAAGGTTCAGTTGGGTCGCTTGACGGTTACAAGGTAGCAAGGAATGAGCTAAAAAAAAAAAGGGCTTAGGGGAGCTTGGAGGGGGCATGAGAAGTCCTTGGCGGGTCGGATCAAGGAAAACCCTTTTTACTCTTTATGTGAGAAATAAAAGAATGACCAGGGTGAGGTTAGGGTCGGTCAAGGACAGTAGTGGGAACTTGTGCATGGATTCAGAAGAAATAGGAGAGGCGTTGAATGAATACTTTCTTGTGTTCACCAAGAAGAGGGGCCATGTTTTTGAGGATGAGAATGTGATACAGGCGGGTAGGCTGGAGGAAGTAGATGTTCTGAGGAAGGATGTATTAGCAATTTTGAAAAACCTTAGGGTCAACAAGTCCCCTGGGCCAGATGGGATATATCCAAGGATTCTTTGGGAGGCAAGGGATGAGATTGCAGAGCCTTTGGCTTTGATCTTTGGGTCCTCACTGTCCACGGGGATAGTGCCAGAGGACTGGAGAGTGAAATGAATGAAAATGAAATGAAATGAATGTTGCTCCTCTGTTCAAGAAAGGGAATAGGAATGACCCTGGTAATTATAGGCCAGTTAGTCTTACTTCGGTGGTCGGTAGGTTAATGGAAAAGGTCTTGAAGGATAGAATTTATGACCATTTGGAAAGATGCAGCTTAATCCGGGATAGTCAACACAGATTCGTGAAGGGTAAGTCTTGCCTCACAAATTTGATTGAATTCCTTGAGGAGGTAACTAAGTGTGTAGATGAAGGTAGAGCAGTTGATGTCGTATACATGGATTTTAGTAAAGGCGTTTGATAAGGTTCCCCATGGTCGGCTCATGAAGAAAGTAAGGAGGTGTGGGATAGAGGGAAATTTGGCCAATTGGCTAAGTAACTGGCTATCACATAGAAGACAGAGGGTGGATGGAAAATTTTCAGGCTGGAGACCAGTTACCAGCGGTGTACCACAGGGATCAGTGCTGGGTCCTCTGCTATTTGTGATTTTTATCAATGACTTGGAGGAGGGGGCTGAAGGCTGGGTCAGTAAATTTGCTGATGACACCAAGATTGGTGGAGTAGTGGATGAGGTGGAGGGCTGTTGATAGGCTGCAAAGAGACATTGATAGGATGCAGAGCTGGGCCGGAAAATGGCAGATCGAGTTTAACTCTGATAAGTGCGAGGTGATTCATTTTGGTAGAAAAGATTTGAATGCGGATTACAGGGTCAACGGCAGGATTCTGAGGAATGTGGAGGAACAGAGAGATCTTGGGGTTCATGTCCACAGATTTCTGAAGGTTGCCACTCAAGTGGATAGAGCCGTGAAGAAGGCCTAAAGTGCATTAGCGTTTATTAACAGGGGGCTTGAGTTTAAGAGCCATGGGATTATGCTGCAACTGTACATGACCTTGGTGAGACCACATTTGGAGTATTGTGTGCAGTTCTGGTCACCTCATTATAGGAAGGATGTGGAAGCATTGGAAAGAGTGCAAAGGAGATTTACCAGGATGCTGCCTGGTTTGGAGGATAGGTCTTATGAGGAAAGGTTGAGGGAGCTAGGGCTTTTCTCTTTGGAGCGGAAGAGGATGAGAGGTGTCTTGATAGAGGTTTATAAGATGATG
This sequence comes from Scyliorhinus torazame, assembly GCF_047496885.1. NCBI lineage: Eukaryota > Metazoa > Chordata > Chondrichthyes > Carcharhiniformes > Scyliorhinidae > Scyliorhinus > Scyliorhinus torazame. The sequence goes on along the minus strand of NC_092716.1, from coordinate 82,961,660 downwards.
AGGGGGATAAATAAGAGTGGACGTTCAGAGACTATTTCCTCGGGTGGATGTAGCTGTTACAAGAGGGCATAACTATAAGGTTCAGGGTGGGAGATATAGGAGGGATGTCCGAGGTAGGTTCTTTGCTCAGAGAGTGGTTAGGGTATGGAATAGACTGCCTGCTGTGATAGTGGAGTCAGACACTTTAGGAACTTTCAAGCGGTTATTGGATAGGCACATGGAGCACACCAGAATGACAGGGAGTGGGATAGCTTGATCTTGGTTTTGGACAATGCCCGGCACAACATCGAGGGCCGAAGGGCCTGTTCTGTGCTGTACTGTTCCATGTTCTAAAATCATATTTCAGTTAAATCAGGGTTTTTCAAAGTGCAAGTTGTGAGTGGGTCGCTGGCAGGTGTCGGGAGAGTCGCGGAGCGATCAGTGACGGCATTCCCACGGTGGTCCCGATCAGGCGGGGAAAGAGTGCTCAAAGGCCGTTACCGGCATTTTTATTGAGAATGGCGGCTGCTGCCACCTTTTAAATGATAAGGAAAGGAGGCTGTGTGCAGTCTTCTGGCCAGAAGCGACAGCAGTGAGCATGTCATGTGCCCTGCATGTATACTTGATGCCCTGCATGTACATGCTTTTGGTGCTAAATCACAGGGGAGAGCTTCTTCCATTTTCTAGTTGCTAGCAAGACAGGGGGACTGTGAAGAAAGAGAAGGCCAGAGACACAAATAGGCAGTGTACTTACTGGCCAGGATCTCACATCTGAATCTGGAGAGAGCTGCTCAGAAGAGTTCAAGGCAGGAGAGCAGTGCTGTTGTTAGCACCGTACAGAACTTCAATGCCTTTGGCTAACAGCCTATAAAGAAGAAACTTAACTCAGGAACAAAGCAGTATAAAGATGATTTCTTGAGGTATGGTTTTGTCAATTGTGCCGGTGCAAATAAGAAAGCAATGCCAATGTGTGTTATATGCAAAGAGGTACTGGCAAATGAAGTTTCTGATTTTGAAAGAGAAGTGATGGTAAAAAATTCCTTTTGAGGTTGAGACCCCAGAGTCAGTTATTAACTTTCAGCTGAATAGGGCAACATGGTGGCACAGTGGTTAGTACTGCTACCTACGGTGCTGAGGAACCGGGCTCGATCCTGGCCCTGGTCACAGTCTCTGTGGAGCTTCTCCCCGTGTCTGCGTGGGTTTCGCCCCACAACCAAAAGATGTAAATATTAGGTGGATTGGCTACACTAAATTGCACCTTAGTTGGGAATAAAAAATAATTGGGTGCTCTAAATTTATTTTTTAAAACTTACAGCTGACTCCAAATGAAAAGATTACACTGCTGTACTTTGCCTGTGACAGCACATTAAAAACATGCCAAAAGCCCATGAGGCTTTTAGTATTTTGGAGTAGCATCTTTCAGGAGTATTCAGTGCTGAGTAAAACAAGCATTTTGTTGCTATTGCCTTCATGGCGACCTACATGTGCACGGTTGGACTTTCAGTTCTCACAAAGATGAAGACAGCACAAAGCAACTGGCTGAAGTCTGCACCGGATATGCGCATTGGTCTCTCCTCCTATGAAGCTGATTGGAATGAGATCGGGAGGCTCCCCTTTTGCATTAAAGATAAGCGAACGTGGCATTTGTCGTGAAGGTCAGCCGACATGGGCTGCGAAGGTCGGCCGGCTTACAAGAGTGGATCCCTGGGAAAAAAGCTTGAAAAACACTTGAGTTAGATGATGAATTAGAACATTAAGAGTGGCCAGCACACCCCAAGTACCTGAAACAGGTCTGCTGTGTCACTGAAGGAGCAAGGGAGAGAATCGCAGAGTATAGGGCCTAGGCACTGTTTGGAGAAGTGCTTTTGTGAACGGTTGCCTGTTTTGTACTGTGGCTTGCAAAACTCATGACCGGAGTCGTGTGACCTCTGATATCATTCCTTTGAGAGTAAAAGGATTGAAGTGGAAACCATTTAACACACCACATTGAACATTGTGTAGCTGAAATACGAGTGGATTTTGATCAGTGGAAGAGAGCCAGCCACTTTAAGAAACAGCAGAGTATAATTAAAATTTCAGTCTACAACATTGTACAGGATATTGACTTCTGGGTGAGTCAGGACAAGCTTTGAATATTTCAATACTGACTCCAATGGAGATGAGATTTGAGATTTAATTGGCAATTCTTCTCATCTCAATGGCAGAATTATGAAACTGCTACAGAGTTAAACAAGAAACCCAAACAAATGAGTAGCATCTCTGAAATCAGTGCTGGGGGGTGGAAAAGAGTGCTACAAGCTGTTCTGCACCCGAGACCTCACCAAGGAGCAAAAAGGCCAGTCGTGTGAAATGCTGGACAACACAGTAGCACAGTGGTTCGCACAGTCGCTTCACAGCTCCAGGGTCCCAGGTTCGATTCCCGGCTTGGGTCACTATCTGTGTGGAGTCTGCACATTCTCGCCGTGCGTTTCCTCCGGGTGCTCGGTTTCCTCCCACAGTCCAACGATGTGCAGGTTAGGTGGATTGTCCTGAGTGTCCAAAACGGTTAGGTGGGGTTGTTGGGTTACAGGGATAGGGTAGAGGTATGGGCTTAAGTAGGGTGCTCTTGGGCGGCATGTGGCGCAGTGGATAGCACTGGGACTGCGGCGCTGAGGACCCGGGTTCGAATCCCGGTCTTGGGTCACTGTCCGTGTGGAGTTTGCACATTCTCCCCATGTCTGCGTGGGTTTCACCCCCACAACCCAAAGATGTGCAGGTTAGGTGGATTGGCCACGCTAAATTGCCCCTTAGTTGGGAAAAAAAATAATTGGGTACTCTAAATTTATAAAAAATAAAGCAGACTCAATGGGCCGAATGGCCTCCTTCTGCAGTGTAAAATTCGATGATCTATGATTCTACTGGAGGCCTTGAAGACCCAAGTTGAACCCTTAGTTACGAATGTTACGTGTTCAATGTCAGTGCTCAGGAAGATGGGGAGAATATTGATCAGTGAGTGAGATGTCGAGCTGAATCCTGAGAGTTTGAGCAACTGAAGGATGATCTGATCAGAGATAAGATTGTCTTGGGAACAAGAGATTCCCCCATGAAGGCATGTCTGTTGAGAGAAGAGAAGCATACTCTAACAAGAGCTACTGCCATATGCAGAAGTTCTGAAATGATTAATCATTAGCTAAACAGTATTTGCACTATGCAGAGAGGAAGTTCATGTCTTGTAATCACAAGACAATGGAGAAAAGGAGAACTATTTACAGAAGGGCCAGCAGAGAGATCAAGCCCAGAGTACTGGATGCAAATATTGGCAGAGGTCACCATATAAAAAAGAAGGAAGCATTACCAGTGTGGGGAAAGCAGTTCTCTAACTGCAAGGCGATGAATCACTTTGCATTCAAGTGTTTGGCTGGAAAGAAGAAAAGCAAGCCTATTCGGACAACTTATTCCACACCCTAGAACAGGTTGGCACCTTCAAGTCTCTGGGTAAACAATGGTTTGTGACTACTGGAATGCTAACTTCAGATGGACGGCGTCAGGTTAATGGGAGTGATAGAGACCTGTCCTCCATGCAACAGTGTGTGCTTCGGTGACCAGTGTGAAGTTGCTCAAGATAGTGACCTGGATATGAAGCCACTGAAGGTAAAGTTGAGGCTCTGTGATAGAATAATGCTCACCCTAAGAGATTAAACTAAGCCAAGAGCCCAATGCAAGGAGAAGAAAGGAGATCTGCAGTTCCAGATCATCGATGATAAGCAGCATCCTCTGATTTCTGCTCAAACATTTCAAAGCAGATATATAGGAACACCACCACCTGGAAGTTCCCTTCCAAGCCATTCACCATCCGAATTTGGAAAAATATCGCCGTTCCCACTGTTGCTGGGTCAAAATCCTGGAACTCCCTCCCCAATAGCACACTGGGTGTACCCACACCACATAGACCGCAGCAATTCAAGAAGGCGGCTCACCACCACTTCAAAGACAATTATGGACAGGCAATAAATGCTGGCCTAGTCAGTGATGCCCATATCCCTTGAATGAATAAAAAAAAGTTGGGACCCTCCATGTACCAAAAGAGATTTACAGTGTTTCGCACGGCACCAAGCCATTGACAGCTGAACACATCCTGAATTACAAAGATGTTTTCACAGGTCTTGGATGTCCTCCTGGTGAAAATCATCTTGATGTAGATGTGATCATGAATTAATTATTAATTAACTAATCATGAATTAACTTCTTCAGTCCAGCCTGAAAGTCAAGATAGAGGAGCTTGAAAAGATGGGAGCAATCAAGTGAGTGACAAGTCCAACAGGTTGGATTGCAGCATGGTTACAGTGAAAAAAACCTGAAAAGTTGTGTTTACAAAAGGATCTCAATAAAGCTTGGAAGATACCTCTCCAGCCCATGCCAACCACAAGAATTTTGCCGCAGCTTTCAAGGGAAAGGTCTTTACCACCCTAGATGCAAAGGATGGATGCTGACAAGTGAAGTTGGATTTAAGCAGCAGTTTCCGAACTATGGTCTGGACGCCATTTGGAGGGTACAGATAGTGCAGTTGGCACATCTACTGCTCCAGAATGCAAACAGCATGAGATAGCCAATGATCTTGTGGAAGTGGAAGCAATCGTCGATGACTTGCTCGCCTATGGAAGGAGCCATCACAAACCATGATCAGAATCTAGCGAGATGTAGCAGCACGGTGGCGCGGTGGGTTAGCCCTGCTGCCGAGGTCCCAGGTTCGATCACAGCTCTGCGTCACTGTCCGTGTGCAGTTTGCATATTCTCCCAGTGTTTGCATGGGTTTCGCCCCTTCAACCCAAAGATGTGCAGGCTAGGTGGATTGGACACGCTAAATTGCCCCTTAATTGGAAAAAATGAATTGGGTCTCTAAATTTATTTTTAAAAAGATTCTAGCGAGACAGCTAGAGTGAGCGCCAGATGAAACTGAAGCCGAACAAGAAAAACTGCAACTGAAGATTACTGAAGTCAAGTACATAGGTTGTGCACTGAAAGAATGTTGTCCTGACCCTGATCAGGCGCCTGCGAGCTGTGGCAGAAAGGCAGAAACCAATGTGTGAAGGCAGTTCAATGATTTCTAAGATTTGTGAAGCCAAGTTCTTTTGTCATCACAGCGTGCACTCTATGTAAGCACACAAGTGATGTTGGGACACAGAACAAGAAGCAGACTTCACTCGCATCAAAAAACTAGTGATGACAATGCCAGTGCTGAGGTACAACAATGTCAACGATGAAGGCACGCTGCAGTGTGATGCCAGTGAAAGAGGACTTGGAGCAAGGACAACCAGTTGCATTTGCATCCACAGCATTAACACAAATTGAACAAGTTACGTGCAGTCTGAGAAAGAGTGTCTGGCTATTGCCTTTGCTTGTGAGCATTTTAATCAGTCTCTGTTTGGGGGAGAGAAAGTAATGGTCAAGCCTGACCACAAGCTACATCAAAGCATCTTTCTTAAACCGCTTTTATCTGCTCCAAAGTACTACATATGATGTTACTTTGTTTGCAGAGATATCATTTGGAAGTGAAGTACAAGCAACAAATCGTAGTAATACTCGCTACAACAATGGCATTCCCTGGAGAGGTGAAGACACTCCAGGAAACATACAAACAACGATAACAACTCGCATGGGTACCATTAGAAGATCTGAACACTTTAAAGATTGTGTGTGCAATGCATGTGTAGAAACAGATGAAAGTGAAACAGACTAGAATGAACAATTTTGTGTGCATGTGATGACTTTCAATATAGACCATTAATGTGGGTAACTTGAAACTGCAAGCACTATTTGTTTTTCTATTTTTATATAACGAGGAATGTTTGGGGAAATGTATTTGTGCATGGTTGCCTGTTTGTGTACTGCGGCTTGCCAGAGTAATGTGGCCAAAGTCATATGACCTCTGATGTAATTACATTGATGTAAGGACTGAGGGAGAAGCCATTTTACCCACCACATGGAACATACATGGTCAATGATGGTGGGGCAATTAAAACAAAAGAGGCCCTAACTGGAAGAGCACCCATATCTCATTAAGATTGGAAGAAGAGAATTCTCAATTCTGGTTTCAAGTTGAGCCATTGCTGAATTGGGACCCCAGGTCGCTCAGCAAGCACAAGGATGATGGGGAAAAGGAACTTGGGCGCGGGTTAGCATATAGGCAACAGAATTTGAATGAGCTCACGTTTACGGAAGATGGGAGGCCTACCAGGACAGCAGAATATAGTCCAGCAGTTAGAAAGGCATGGATGAGGTTTTGAGAAACAGATGAGCAGAGATGGGCAATGTTACAGAGGCGGAAGCAGCTGGTCTTTGTAATGAAGTGGATATGTGGTGCAAATCACAAGGTCAAATACAGCACCAAAACTATGGTTTAGTCTCAGATAGTGGCCGGGAAGAGGATTGGAGGAGGTGGCTACAGAACGTACAAGTGAGATCAAGACATTCAAAGTGGAAAGGTTTTTTAATATAATATATGAACTTTGGCTGCTGTTTAAATTAAAGTTTATTAATTGAAATGCTTTACTACGACGGCAACAAAACCATTAAATAGCTGAACTTGGTGACACATATTCTGTTAGTTCTTTGAAAGTCTAATTTATATTGATTAGGCATATTGACAAAATGTTGCAAATTGGCTCAAGTCGATCAAGTTCAGTTTCAGTAAATGTGAGGTGGTGCATTTTTGGTATGTATAAAAATATCTGCAGTAACTGTAGACTGAATAAGTGGGATTGGTGCTGTGGAAAATCAAAAGGACTTCATTGAAACAGGTTCAAAGAAGGTTAAAAACAGTGCCTTGGGTTGACAAGGCAGAACTAATGGAGTATTTCAAAAAGTGTGGAATATCAAAATGAAGAATTAATGATGAGCCTATATAAACACTTAATGAGGCTACCATAGGCAAGATATTGAGGCTTTAGCAAGGGTATAAGACAGATTCACAGACTGCACTTTGCCTAAGAGTACATACGAATACTAAAGATGAAAAAAGAGTCTGTTAGATAATGCAGACTTACAGGGCAATATAACAAAAAGTTTTCAAATTATATAAGGTTGGGAATGGGCAGATAAAACTCAACTGAGGGGCAAGAAAAAGGGGCCATAGATATAGGGGGGGCATGGTAGCACAGTGGTTAGCACTGTTGCTTCACAGGGTCCCAGGTTCAATTTCCAGCGGAGTCTGCACGTTCTCCCTGTGTCTGCGTAGATTTCCTCCCACAAGTCCTGAAAGACGTGCTTGTTAGGTGAATTGGACATTCTGAATTCTCACTCCATGTACCCAAACAGGCGCCAATGTGGTACCCAATGTGGTGACTGGGGGATTTTCACAGTAACTTTATTGCAGTGTTAATGTAAGCCTACTTGTGACAATAATAAAGATTATCTGTAAAGATTTAATCACCTGCTAATGCTCGCATTCCAAGCATTGTCTGGCATCTTTGGCTCTGTCTATATATATGTTTCTGGAACATACCTCTTCATTCACCTGAGGAAGGAGCAGCGCTCCGAAAGCTAGTGACATCGAAACAAACCTGTTGGACTTTAACCTGGTGTTGTAAGACTTCTTACTGTGCTCACCCCAGTCCAACGCCGGCATCTCCACATCATTATTATTAGTAGTAGTAGATAATGTAAGAAATTTAACAGAGGGTGAGAGAACCTTCCTTAAAGAATATTTAGCTGGTTAAGTGATCACTTTCAGGGTTTGTGATCAAAGTAAAATTATGGGCAGGTTTCTCCTGGCAGGCTTCTGAACCAAAAGCAGAGCGGCCTATTAATAGCCAGGCGGCAGATTTGCGGTCTAATTATGGACGGTGGGCAGGAGCTTGTTACTGGAGGGCCAGAAGTCTTCCAACTCAAAAGCAGCATCAGGTGTAATGGTAGATAGGTGAGGGAGAGGACCCATCAAAATGGAGGCACCTTCTTTTGAACACCAGATGTGTTTATAATGAGTGCCCAAACTAAAAAACAGTAACTAACCAAAAAACAATAACAAGCAATAAAAAGGCAGGAAGGATTTAACATTTTCAATCAGGAGTAGTGCTTCTGAAATGCTACTAACAAATCCCTACTACCCTGCACCTTTACGCCACAACAAATTATTTACTCTTCTGGGGGCACTCACTTACCACAACACTAGAAGAACAGACTCCTAAAAACAGATTGAATAAACCCCACCCATGCAAGGTTTTTAGCAGTCCATCAAGTCTCAGGTTAAAAGCATGGTCATTCTTTTTGGCTTTGAAACCTTCGCTACAAAAGTTTCTGAGGTGGACTGATATCCGCAAGTGTTGAAAATCATGTGACACCAACTACATCTGAGACAGAGCTGCAAGGCCCTTAGATAAGAGACCACAGCAGTCAAACATGGATGTTCATTAGAACATAGAACATTACAGCGCAGCACAGGCCCTTCGGCCCTCGATGTTGCGCCGACCTGTGAAACCACTCTAAAGCCCATCTACACTATTCCCTTATCGTCCATATGTCTATCCAATGACCATTTGAATGCCCTTAGTGTTGGCGAGTCCACTACTGTTGCAGGCAGGGCATTCCATGCCCTTACTACTCTCTGAGTAAAGAACCTACCTCTGACATCTGTCCTATATCTATCTCCCCTCAATTTAAAGCTATGTCCCCTCGTGCTGGACATCACCATCCGAGGAAAAAGACTCTCACTGTCCACCCTAGCCAATCTTCTGATCATCTTGTATGCCTCAATTAAGTCACCTCTTAACCTTCTTCTCTCTAACGAAAACAGCCTCAAGTCCCTCAGCCTTTCCTCATAAGATCTTCCCTCCATACCAGGCAACATTCTGGTAAATCTCCTCTGCACCCTTTCCAATGTTTCCACATCCTTCCTATAATGCAGCAACCAGAATTGCATGCAATACTCCAAATGCAGCCGCGCTAGAGCTTTGTACAGCTGCAACATGACCTCATGGCTCCGAAACTCAATCCCTCTACCAATAAAAAGCTAACACACCGTACGCCTTCTTAACAACCCTCTCAACCTGGGTGGCAACTTTCAGGGATCTATGTACATGGACACCGAGATCTCTCTGCTCATCCACACTGCCAAGAATCTTACCATTAGCCCAGTACTCTGTCTTCCTGTTAATCCTTCCAAAATGAATCACCTCACACTTTGCTGCATTAAACTCCATTTGCCACCTCTCAGCCCAGCGCTGCAGCTTATCTATGTCCCTCTGTAACTTGTAACATCCTTCCGCACTGTCCACAACTCCACCGACTTGTGTCATCTGCAAATTTACTCACCCATCCTTCTATGCCCTCCTCCAAGTCATTTATAAAAATGACAAACAGCAGTGGCCCCAAAACAGATCCTTGTGGTACACCACTAGTAACTGGACTCCAGTCTGGACATTTCCCATCAACCACCACCCTTTGTCTTCTTCCAGCTAGCCAATTTCTGATCCAAACTGCTAAATCACCCTGAATCCCACGCCTCCGTATTTTCTGCAGCAGTCTACCGTGGGGAACCTTATCAAACGCTTTACTGAAATCCATATACCCCACATCAACTGCTTTACCCTCATCCACCTGTTTGGTCACCTTCTCAAAGAACTCAATAAGGTTTGTGAGGCACGACCTACCCTTCACAAAACCGTGTTGGCTATCTCTAATCAAATTATTCCTTTCCAGATGATTATACATCCTATCTCATATAAACCTTTCCAAGATTTTGCCCACAACAGAAGTAAGGCTCACTGGTCTATAGTTACCGGGGTTATCTCTGCTCCCCTTCTTGAACAAGGGGACAACATTTGCTATCCTCCAGTCTTCTGGCACTATTCCTGTAGACAAAGATGACTTAAAGATCAAAGCGAAAGGCTCAGCAATCTCCTCCCTAGCTTCCCAGAGAATCCTAGGATAAATCCCATCCGGCCCAGTGGACTTATCTATTTTCACACCTTCCAGAATTGCTAACACCTCCTCCTTATGAACCTCAAGCCCTTCTAGTCTAGTAGCCTGAATCTCAGTATTCTCCTCAACAACATTGTCTTTTTCCTGTGTGAATACTGATGAAAAATATTAATTTACCACCTCTCCTATCTCCTCGGACTCCAAGCACAACTTCCCACTACTGTCCTTGACTGGCCCTACTCTTACTCTAGTCATTTGTTTATTCCTGACATTATATGCAATTATAATTATATGCAAATAAATGTATCAACACTTGACAATGAACTGGCTGAGCACTGTAATCTATGATGGAGCAACAGCACTGATCAGTCTGATAGAACATACACTTGACAGACAGGCAGACATATATACACAGCACAAGAACACCGCAGAATCATTTGAACATACTTCATCCAGGGACTAAACATGGGTCAGGTTTGAGCAAATATCTTTCTCTTATTTGACCACATTCAACATCTCAATATCTCAGCTCAGTGACCAATTACAACTCAAATGACTGGATGGTACAAGGAAACACAATGACCGGTAAGATAACTTCGAGATTGGTTCCTAGTTTATCGGTAAAGTTTCTAATCCAGAAACTTAAAAAAAAACGTCAGAAGGCACAAAGGACATCAGTGCATATTTTAAACAGTGACGCACTAAGTGAATCCCTTCAGTCAAAATGAAAAGAAGCTGACTCACTGAACAAATGCCTCTGGAAAACGAGCAAAGTTTTCACAGGCCACCTACAATATTTTACAAAATAACTTGATATATTTTATGAAATACCTGCCTATCAATTTAGAGGGGAAATGAATGGCTATAAATTGAAAGAGGGGAATGTGTAACGAAACCTAGGTGTCCTCGTGCACCAGTCGCTGAAGGTAAGCATGCAGGTGCAGCAGGAGTAAAGAAGGCAAATGGTATGTTGGCCTTTATAGCGAGACGATTAGTGTATAGGAGCAGGGATGTCTTGCTGCAATTATACAGGGCCTTGGTGAGGCCACATCTGGAATATTATTTGCAGTTTTGTTTTCCTTATCTGATAAAGGATGTTTTTGCTATTGAGGGAGTACAGCAAAGGTTTACCAAACAAATTCCTGGAGTAGCGGGACTGCCATATGAGAAGAGGTTGAGTTGGTTAGGATTTTATTCAGAAATCTGAGAGGGAGAGTGGTACATTGGTGCAGTGGTTAGCACCACTGCTTCAGAGCACCAACAACCCGGGTTTGATCCCGGCCCTGGGTCACTGTCCGTGTGGAGTTTGCTCATTCTCCCAGTGTTTCCGTGGGTCTCACCCCCACAACCCAAAGATGTGCAGGGTAGGTGGATTGGCCACTCTAAATTGCCCCTTAATGGGAAAAAAATAATTTGGGTATTCTAAATTTTTTTTAAAAAGAGGGGGAATCTCATTGAAACCTATTAAATTCTAACAGGGCTCGACAGAGTAGGTGCAGGAAGGATGTTCCCGGTGGTGGGGGAGTGGTGGTGAAGGTCACAGTCTGAGGATACTGGGTAGACCATTTAGGACAGAGTTAAGGAGAAATTTCTTCACGCTGGTGAACCTGTGGAATTTGTTACTACAGGAAGTAATTGAGGCCAAAACATTTTCTGTTTGTAAGAAGGAGTTAGATAAAGCACTTGGGGCTAAGGAATCAAAGGATGTGGGGGGGGGGGGGGGGGGGCGGGGGGGGAGAAGAGAGAGAAGCTAGACTGGCAATTGGGTTGGATGATCAGCCATGATCATAATGAATGGCAGAGCAGGCTCGAAGGGCCAAACGGCCCACTCCTGCTCCTATTTTCTATGTTTCCATGTATCTTAGATTAAGGATAAATCACATGGAAATACACATAACTGCATTTTGGGCAGAGGATTGGAATTGCGCGTTGTGGCCCACATACAAATCAATCATTTTTCTAGCCAATGGTTTCGACTTGGTAACATTTCATACTGGTGGGCACATCAGTGTCAAAGCCAATTGCATAAATAAGCCATAAATCCTCTAAGCACTTCTTGCTAGCAGTAAATACACAGCTATGGAACAAAACATTGCAGCAGTTGTTTGTAAATTTGTATATAAACAAAATTATTTTCCCAAGCCCAGATTCTAGTTCATTGACTTGGGGTCAAGAAGCAGCCTGGAACATGGAAAGAAGCACTGTGCAGATCACCGTCAAAACAACTTTGTCCTGCACAAGGAGGACATGCAAATTCGTGAAACGTTCCATATTTTTAAAATATTTGTTTGAAATATCCCTTATGACATCACCAGGCAAATGCTGGAAGATATACTCAGTGAATTTGGATATGTGCATTATGCGGATATTGAGGTGGAAATGGCAAGTCTAAGGGCTGTGGTGTGGTTCATTTTGAGAGTCCAGATTCTGCGAGTGTGCCTGCAGGACGAAGAATGGAATCCGATTTAATTGCAGGGAAATTGATGTCCAACTGGTCAGAAATGTTTAAAAATGTTTAAAATCCATTTTTCTTTGACTGTTTAAAATGATCGAACAATAAAACCGTCCTTTTAGTGTTTTTGTTCCATTCTTTAAAAAAATTGTCTGGAGATTTGACAATGCGCACATTGCATTTTGTTTTTATTTCGTGTGAAAAATACACTTTGGTACTAAGTGATTTGATAATAAGTGTGATTTGGGAATTTGTTTTAAAGAACAGCTTTGTCAAACAGGTTTTTTCACAACTTTCCCAGCTCCCGGGAAATGGCCGTTGGCTGTGATTTTAAAATGGCACAGACAAAGTTTGTATACACATCTGGCCACTATAGAAACTCAGTGTGAATGAAGCTGCTTTTCCATCTTTAAGCGATGTAGGCCAGATGTAGAACCACATCAAGAGCAGTACTGCATCACAAGTGCCACAAGAGGAAGTTGCAGCTGGGAAGAAAGGCTCAAAAAGAACTTGCAGAATTTTTTTTTTTTAAACCCCTCTGCTATGGAGATGGTTGGGGAAGTCCAATGTTGGTTTACAAAACAGATTTTGAGAGGGAGAATACTAAAAAAGACTGTTTGCAACAATGGGCCACAGACTCAGGATTATCACTGGAAGACAATTTTTCCTTCAAATAGATCATTAGAATATGCTGTTGATGTCAAAAATGACAGGAAGAGACTCAGCAAGTACTTGACAGCAAAGGATAAAGGGGTAATAGATGAGAATAGGTAGCACCAGCTGAAGGGGTAGATGATGTGGTGGGCCCAATGTGCACCAAGTTCTATGATTCATCAAGAGATATCAATGCGGGCGGCATGTGGCACAGTGATTAACATTGATGCCTACAGCTCTGAGGACCCGGGTTCGAATCCCGGCCCTGGGTCACTGTCCGTGCGGAGTTTGCACAGTCTCCCAGTGTCTGCATGGGTTTCACCCCCACAACCCAAAGATGTGCAGGGTAGGTGAATTGGCCACGCTAAATTGCCCCTTAATTGGAAAAAAATAATAATTGGGTACTCTAAATTTGATTGATCCTGACAACCCATGTACTTAACAGCGACAAACAGCATGCCCCCCCCCCCCTTCCAAAATGGAGGGAAATGAGTTTTCATTGCCAAATTCAGATTCATTACTAACTTCAGGAGTTAGTTGGCAATTTTATTGGGGAAAAATGATACTAATGAGGACTGGCTCAAATGCTGACAATATCCTTCAATGTTAAAGAGCCTTGCCTTATATTAAAGTACTAATAGGGTCACTAAAACTGAACAGAACGATCCTGGGATGGGAAAGGAGGAGAAAAAGAAACTTCATATACGCACTGTTGGTTGCTAATCAGTGACCTCCAAGCTGAAGTGCATGTGTAAAGGGCAGGCTCAGATGAGCCGTGTTCAACAGTAAGTCTGGCCAACAGTCGGTGTGAGGGAAATGAATAATGACCACTGGGCTACTGGAGGAAATAGCCAAACTGCATTAGAAGACTCCAGCTCCCTCTCAAGTCACTAAAGCCTGGATTGACTGTGGGTGCCAATTTTCTGAAATGCCAGCGCAGTATTTCCTCAAACTCCTTACAAACTGCTCTCCGGGGGGGTTGGAGGGGGGGGGGGGGGGGGGGGGGGGGGGGGGGGGGGAGAGAGAGAGCGAGAGAGAGAGAGAGAGAGAGAGAGAGAGAGAGAGAGAGAGAGAGCGCAAATCTGCTGTGCTCATCAGATCAAGGAAACATCAGAAAATACTGTTCTGATCAAATACTGTTCTGATCAAATACTGACGATAAAGACATAACTCAAATATTGTCCCAAATGTCAAGTAGCTGCAACTGCCAAGCTCCCATTAGGACGGAATACACTTGGCAGAGATTAATTGGGTCCCCAATCTGCAACAGTTTAGACCTCCAGCTGCAAGTTGTAAAATCGGTGGCTATCTAGCACAAAGGTCAATTGCATGTCGCAATAGACGAGCAGTGGTTTGAGTGTCAGATTCACGTTCTCTCGCCCTACCTCCATTTCCCTGGCTATCCCTTCAGGAAGCTGCCACTGTAACTGAACTGTCTGAGAAAATTCACCAGTGAAAGCTGGAGTAGGTCCAAAAGTCCCAGCTGAAAATAATTAGATCAGAAGGGATGGAAACATTTAGCAGAATTTTCACTATTCCCGAACCATGGGGAAGAACAAAGGGAAGTGGTTAACTCATTGGTCATTAAAACATAAACTTTAGCAAAATAGCCAGTGCCAATGTCCATCTGTTCATTCAGCAGAAATCTATAACATCTCATTTTTAATTGGGATTCCACCAGGTTGCAGGCAACTACCAATGGTTACCAGTGACAGTCAGCAGGATGATGCAATTAGTCCACTCATGCGCTGCTGACTAGAAATGTCTCGCTGGAACAGGAAAATTTACAGTGAGTGATTCAGAGTGAGAGAGCATGTGGGCAGGCAAAAGAGAGCACAAGCAAGAGAGAAAGAGAGAAGGCAAGAGAGAGCGAGAGAGAGAGAGAGAGAGAGAGAGAGAGAGGGGGAGGGCGAGAGAGGGGGGGGCGAGTGAGAGGAGGGCGAGAGATAGGGGTGCGAGAGCGAGGGGGCGAGAGAGAGAGGGGGCGTGAGAGAGAGGGGGCACGAGAGAGAGGGGGCACGAGAGAGAGGGGGCACGAGAGAGAGGGGGCACGAGAGAGAGGCGGCGTGAGAGAGAGGCGGCGTGAGAGAGAGGGGGCGTGAGAGAGAGGGGGCGTGAGAGAGAGGGGGCGTGAGAGAGAGGGGGCGTGAGAGAGGGGGCGTGAGAGAGAGGGGGCGTGAGAGAGAGGGGGCGTGAGAGAGAGGGGGCGTGAGAGAGAGGGGGCGTGAGAGAGAGGGGGCGTGAGAGAGAGGGGGCGTGAGAGAGAGGGGGCGTGAGAGAGAGGGGGCGCGAGAGAGAGGGGGCGCGAGAGAGAGAGAGAGAGGGCGAGAGAGAGAGAGGGCGAGAGAGAGAGGGCGAGAGAGAGGGGGCGCGAGATAGGGGTGCGAGAGCGAGGGGGCGAGCGAGAGAGAGGGGGTGAGCGAGAGAGAGAGGGCGAGCGAGAGAGCGCGAGAGAGAGAGAGAGAGCGCGAGAGAGAGAGAGGGCGAGAGAGGGGGGCGAGAGAGAGGGCGAGAAAGAAAGGGGGCGTGAGAGAGAGCGAGAGAGAGGGGGCGCGAGAGAGAGGGGGCGCGAGAGAGAGGGCGAGAGAGAGAGAGGGCGCGAGAGAGAGGGCGAGAGAGAGAGGGCGAGAGAGAGAGAGAGGGCGAGAGAGAGAGAGGGCGAGAGAGAGAGAGGGCGAGAGAGAGAGAGGGCGAGAGAGAGAGAGAGAGGGCGAGAGAGAGAGAGAGAGGGCGAGAGAGAGAGAGGGCGAGAGAGAGGGGGCGCGAGAGAGGGGGCGCGAGAGAGAGAGGAGGCGCGAGAGAGAGGGGGCGCGAGAGAGGGGGCGCGAGAGAGAGGGGGCGCGAGAGAGAGGGGGAGGCGAGAGAGAGGGGGGGCGAGAGAGAGGGCGAGAAAGAAAGGGGGCGTGAGAGAGAGGGGGCGAGAGGGAGAGGGGGCGAGAGGGAGCGAGAGGGAGAGGGGGCGAGAGGGAGAGGGGGCGAGAGGGAGAGGGGGCGAGAGGGAGAGGGGGCGAGAGGGAGAGGGGGCGAGAGGGAGAGGGGGCGAGAGGGAGAGAGAGGGAGAGGGGGCGAGAGGGAGAGGGGGCGAGAGGGAGAGGGGGCGAGAGGGAGAGGGGGCGAGAGGGAGAGGGGGCGAGAGGGAGAGGGGGCGAGAGGGAGAGGGGGCGAGAGGGGGCGAGAGGGGGCGAGGGGGCGCGAGAGGGAGAGGGGGCGAGAGGGAGAGGGCGAGAGGGAGAGCGGGCGAGAGGGAGAGCGGGCGAGAGGGAGAGCGGGCGAGAGGGAGAGCGGGCGAGAGGGAGAGGGGGCGAGAGGGAGAGGGGGCGAGAGAGAGAGGGGGCGAGAGAGAGAGGGGGCGAGAGAGAGAGGGGGCGAGAGAGAGAGGGGGCGAGAGGGAGAGGGGGCGAGAGGGAGAGGGGGCGAGAGGGAGAGGGGGCGAGAGGGAGAGGGGGCGAGAGGGAGAGGGGGCGAGAGGGAGAGGGGGCGAGAGGGAGAGGGGGCGAGAGGGAGAGGGGGCGAGAGGGAGAGGGGGCGAGAGGGAGAGGGGGCGAGAGGGAGAGGGGGCGAGAGGGAGAGGGGGCGAGAGGGCGAGGGGGCGAGAGGGAGAGGGGGCGAGAGGGAGAGGGGGCGAGAGGGAGAGGGGGCGAGAGGGAGAGGGGGCGAGAGGGAGAGGGGGCGAGAGGGAGAGGGGGCGAGAGGAAGAGGGGGCAAGAGAGAGGGGGCGAGAGAGAGGGGGCGAGAGAGAGAGGGGGCGAGAGAGAGGGGGCAAGAGAGAGAGAGGGGGCGAGAGAGAGAGAGGGGGCGAGAGAGAGCGAGGGCGAGAGAGAGCGAGGGAGCGAGAGAGAGAGAGAGGGAGCGAGAGGGAAAGGGCGAGTGAGAATGAGGGAAAGGGCGAGTGAGAGAGGGGGAAGGGGCAAGTGAGAGGGAAAGGCTAAGCGTAAGGGAGAGGGCGAGGGAGAGGACAAGCGCGAGGTGGAGGGTAAGCGTGAGGTATAGGGTAAGCACAAGGGACAGGGCAAGAGCGAGGGAGGTCCAGAGTGGGGGAGAGAAGGGTGGGTCCAGAGCAAGGGAGAGGGGTGTCCAGAGCACGGGAGAGGGGGGTCCAGAGCGAGGGAGAGGGGGATTCAGGGCGAGGGAAGGGGGGGGGGGGGAGACAACTGAGCGAGAGGGGCGAGGAGGGGGGACAGAGCGAGAGAGGACGGGGGGACAGAGTGGGGGAGAGAGGGGTGGGGGGAGGGTGTCCAGAGCGAAGGGGGGGGGGTGGAACTGTGGGTGAGGGGAGGGGAACAGAGCGTGAGGGGAAAGGGGAAGAGAGCGAGAGAGGAGGGGGGGGGGAAGAGAGCGAGAGAGGAGGGGGGACTGAGTGAGAGGGGAGTGGGGGGACTGAGCGAGAGGGGAGGGGAGACTGAGCGAGAGGGGAGGGGAGACTGAGCGAGAGGGGAGGGGAGACTGAGCGAGAGGGGCGGGGAGACTAAGCGAGAGGGGCGGGGAGACTGAGCGAGAGGGGAGGGGAGACTGAGCGAGAGGGGAGGGGAGACTGAGCGAGAGGGGAGGGGAGACTGAGCGAGAGGGGAGGGGAGACTGAGCGAGAGGGGAGGGGAGACTGAGCGAGAGGGGAGGGGAGACTGAGCGAGAGGGGAGGGGAGATTGAGCGAGAGGGGAGGGGGACAGAGCAAGAGGGGAGGGGGACAGGGCGCGAGGGGAAGGGGGGACTGAGCGAGAGGGGAGGGGGACAGAGCATGAGGGGATGGGGGGACTGAGCCAGAGGGGAGGGGGAACAGAGTGAGAGGGGAGGGGGAACAGAGTGAGAGGGGAGGGGGGACTGAGCGAGAGGGGAGGGGGGACTGAGCGAGAGGGGAGGGGGGACTGAGCGAGAGGGGAGGGGGGAGACAGAGTGAGAGGGAGGGGGGGGGAACTGAGCGAGAGGAGAGGGGGGAACTGAGCGAGAGGGGAGGGGGAGACAGAGCAAGAGAGGAGGGGGACAGAGCGTGAGGGGATGGGGGGGACAGAGCGAGAGGGGAGAGGGAAAGAGTGTGAGGGGACAGAGTGAGAGGGGAGGGGGTGACAGAGCGAGAGAGGAGGGGGGACAGAGCGAGAGAGGAGGGGGGACAGAGTGAGAGAGGAGGGGGGACAGAGTGAGAGAGGAGGGGGGACAGAGTGAGATAGGAGGGGGGACAGAGTGAGATAGGAGGGGGGACAGAGTGAGATAGGAGGGGGGACAGAGTGAGATAGGAGGGGGGACAGAGTGAGATAGGAGGGGGGACAGAGTGAGATAGGAGGGGGGACAGAGTGAGAGGGGAGGGGGACAGAGTGAGAGAGGAGGGGAGACTGAGCGAGAGGGGAGGGGAGACTGAGCGAGAGGGGAGGGGAGACTGAGCGAGAGGGGAGGGGAGATTGAGCGAGAGGGGAGGGGGACAGAGCAAGAGGGGAGGGGGACAGGGCGCGAGGGGAAGGGGGGACTGAGCGAGAGGGGAGGGGGACAGAGCATGAGGG
Source organism: Scyliorhinus torazame (assembly GCF_047496885.1). NCBI lineage: Eukaryota > Metazoa > Chordata > Chondrichthyes > Carcharhiniformes > Scyliorhinidae > Scyliorhinus > Scyliorhinus torazame. The sequence goes on along the minus strand of NC_092716.1, from coordinate 82,943,194 downwards.
GATGGGGGGACTGAGCCAGAGGGGAGGGGGAACAGAGTGAGAGGGGAGGGGGAACAGAGTGAGAGGGGAGGGGGGACTGAGCGAGAGGGGAGGGGGGACTGAGCGAGAGGGGAGGGGGGACTGAGCGAGAGGGGAGGGGGGAGACAGAGTGAGAGGGAGGGGGGGGAACTGAGCGAGAGGAGAGGGGGGAACTGAGCGAGAGGGGAGGGGGAGACAGAGCAAGAGAGGAGGGGGACAGAGCGTGAGGGGATGGGGGGGACAGAGCGAGAGGGGAGAGGGAAAGAGTGTGAGGGGACAGAGTGAGAGGGGAGGGGGTGACAGAGCGAGAGAGGAGGGGGGACAGAGCGAGAGAGGAGGGGGGACAGAGTGAGAGAGGAGGGGGGACAGAGTGAGAGAGGAGGGGGGACAGAGTGAGATAGGAGGGGGGACAGAGTGAGATAGGAGGGGGGACAGAGTGAGATAGGAGGGGGGACAGAGTGAGATAGGAGGGGGGACAGAGTGAGATAGGAGGGGGGACAGAGTGAGATAGGAGGGGGGACAGAGTGAGAGGGGAGGGGGACAGAGTGAGAGAGGAGGGGGGGGACAGAGTGAGAGAGGAGGGGGGGCAGAGCGAGAGAGGAGGGGGAAGACAGAGCGAGAGAGGGGACGGGGACAGAGTGAGAGGAGGGGGTCAGAGCGAGAGGAGGGGGACAGAGTGAGAGGGGACAGAGCGAGGGGGAGGGGGACAGAGCGAGGGGGAGGGGGACAGAGCAAGAGAGGAGGGGGACAGAGCGAAGAGGAGGGGGGACAGTGCGAGAGAGGAGGGGGGACAGAGCGAGAGAGGAGGGGGGACAGAGCGAGAGAGGAGGGGGGACAGAGCGAGAGAGGAGGGGGGACAGAGCGAGAGGGGACAGAGCGAAAGGGGAGGGGGGGACAGAGCGAGAGGGGAGGGGGGGACAGAGCGAGAGGGGAGGGGGGGACAGAGCGAAATGGGAGGGGGGACAGAGCGAGAGGGGAGGGGGGACAGAGCTAGGGGGAAGGGGGGGAAACGGCGAGAGAGGAGGGGGATAGAGCGAGAGAGATGGGGGAGACAGAGCGAGAGGGGAGGGGACAGAGCGACTTGGAAATATATCGCCGTTCCTTCACTGTCACTGTGTCAACATCCTGGAACGCTCTCCCGAACAGCACTGTGGGCGTACCTTCACCTAAGCGACTGCAGTGGTTCGAGAAATCAACTCACCCCCACCTTCTGAAGGGCAACTAGGGATGGGCAATAAGTGCTGGCCTAACCAGCGACGCCCACATCCTGTAAATGAATTTTTAAAAACTCTCCTCCCAAAACAATCCCACCATCCTGGGGATTAGACTAGTAAATCTTCATTGCACTTCCTCTATGGCAAGTGTTTCCCCTTAGATAAGACAACCAAAACTGCGCACAATATTCAAAGTGCGGTCTAACCAAGGCTCTATACATCTCAGCAAGACATTTTTATTCCTGCACTAAGTCCTCTTGCAATGAACGGCAACAAACTATTTGCCTTTCAAATTTCCTGCTGCACCTGCAAGCTTGCTTTTCATGACTCATGGACTAGGACACCCAGGTCCTCTTGAACATCCCCCCCCCCTCCCCTCTCGCTCAGTTTCCCCCCTCCCCTCTCACTCTGTCCCCCCTCCTCTCTCGCTCTGTCCTCCCCCATCCCCTCTCGCTCTGTCCCCCCCACCCTCTCACACTCTGTCCCACTTCCCAACCTCTCATCATTTATGGAAATTCTCTGCCTGTTTCTTTTTCTATCCAAGTGGAAAACTTGACACTTATTTGCATTGTATTCTGCCACGTACATCTGTATTATAGGTAACATCCTCAAAAAACTCCGACACATTTGTCAAACAGATTTCCCTTTCATAAATCCATGTTTTTAAAAATGTAAAGTGCCCAATTCATTTTCTCCACCAATTAAAGGGCCGGGAAACACACAGCTGGGGGACTAGAAAATCCAACCCCGTATCACTACATTACCCAAGGGGACAGTCGTTTATAGAAAGACACATCCGGACTGTCAAAAGAACCCTCATGAAACACAGAGATAAAGAAAGACCCAAATCTTGCCTTATTAACAGTCCGAGATACACCTCTCAAGGCTGATATGAAATCAGCTGTAGAGCTGTTGAACGAAAGAAAGTACAAGATAACCCACTTGAAGCAAGACACTGCCTCGACGCCGGACACTGCCTCGACGCCGGGCACTGCCTCGAAGCCGGGCACTGCCTCGAAGCCGGGCACTGCCTCGAAGCCGGGCACTGCCTCGAAGCCGGGCACTGCCTCGAAGCCGGGCACTGCCTCGAAGCCGGGCACTGCCTCGAGGCCGGGCACTGCCTCGAGGCTGGACACTCCCTCGAGGCTGGACACTCCCTCGAGGCTGGACACTCCCTCGAGGCTGGACACTCCCTCGAGGCTGGACACTCCCTCGAGGCTGGACACTCCGTCGAGGCTGGACACTCCGTCGAGGCTGGACACTCCGTCGAGGCTGGACACTCCGTCGAGGCTGGACACTCCCTCGAGGCTGGACACTCCCTCGAGGCGGGACACTCCCTCGAGGCGGGACACTCCCTCGAGGCTGGACACTCCCTCGAGGCTGGACACTCCCTCCAAGCTGGACACTCCCTCGAAGCTGGACACTCCCTCGAAGCTGGACACTCCCTCGAAGCTGGACACTCCCTCGAAGCTGGACACTCCCTCGAAGCTGGACACTCCCTCGAAGCTGGACACTCCCTCGAAGCAAAATACTCCATCTAAGCAAAATACTCCATCTAAGCAAAATACCCCATCGAAGCAAAATACTCCATCTAAGCAAAATACTCCATCTAAGCAAAATACTCCATCTAAGCAAAATACCCCATCTAAGCAAAATACCCCATCTAAGCAAAATACTCCATCTAAGCAAAATACTCCATCTAAGCGAAATACTCCACCTAAGCGAAATACTCCACCTAAGCGAAATACTCCACCTAAGCGAAATACTCCATCTAAGCAAAATACCCCATCTAAGCAAAATACTCCATCGATGCAAAATACCCAATCGAAGCAAAATACCCCATCTAAGCAAAATACTCCATCTAAGCAAAATACCCCATCTAAGCAAAATACCCCATCTAAGCAAAATACTCCTACACCTGGGCTGGGAAAGCAAAAAAGATAACCAATAATACCAAAAAAACAACATCACCAACAAGGGATGAAACATCAACAACTTCACCAGCAAGTGACAGAAAATTAAGAAATTTAAGTACAACTGCTACAAAACCAGTAGCAACACGCCCTCCAGGCTGGACACGCCCTCCAGGCTGGACACACCCTCGAAGCAGGACACGCCCTCGAAGCAGGACACGCCCTCGAAGCAGGACACGCCCTCGAAGCAGGCGATCGGGACACCGTTTTTAAATGGCGATCACTCGCTACAATGGGGAGTTCCAGCGAGTGGAGTTCACCACTGTAAAAATGGGACTGTGTTCCTCGTTCAGGCCCCTGATTCAACACGAGTCATGTTGAACGGCCATGTGTTTCTCAGCACTGCGAGTGTTGGGAAACACGCGGTTAAACGTTCTTGCTACGGCACTTTGATCTCTTTAGGGAGAATCGCAGCCATTGCTTCATCATAGGCCTGGAAATAAGACCCACAATTATTAAACAAATATCAACGGAAAGATGAAGGAGCAATTTTGTTTCAAATGTACCCGTCATGCAGATCAGCATGCACAGTAAATATGAACAACATACGATCAAAGTGACAACTTAAAATGATGCCCGACAGCCATGTCGACTCTATATCATCTGTAACTTGCAGTTCATTGAGAAGAGGACCTGTGGGGAGCACCAAAGGGAAAATGATGGAAAATCTCAGCAGGTCTGGCAGCATCTGTAGGGAGAGAAAAGAGCTAACGTTTTGAGTCCAGATGACCCTTTGTCAAAGCTCCCGTGGGGAGCACCTAGACTTCAATAAAAATTAAATTTTTTTTTAGAGTAGCCAATTATTTTTCTTTTCCAATTAAGGGGCAATTTCGCGTGGCCAATCCACCTAACCTGCACATCTTTGGGTTGTGGGGGTGAAACCCACGCAGACATGGGGATATTGTGCAAACTCCGCACGGTCAGTGACTCAGGGCCGGGATTCGAACGCGGGTCCTCAGCGCTGCAGTCCCAGTGCTAACCACTGCGCCACGTGCCGCCCCACCTAGACTTAAATGAGTGCATAAACCCACATCAGATCCTTTGATGTGCAGAATGTTGCCAAAACAGCTTTCAAATCAAGTATAATGTGAGAAAACTACAAAACAACTTGGGTCCAATAAATATTTGGGATGCCTTCCTAATCGCCAACATCTGAGGTGAAGATGAGAACATAAGATAGCTTATTAGCCATATCAACATCACAAGAAAAACCCAGTAAATTAGCAGAAATTTCCAGCCAGGACATGTTACCATTGTAACCCATTAATCAAAAGAAAAACCCTCATGTATTGACTTGATTTTGTTGTGAAACACGTGAAGAAAAGAGGGAAGTGTCATTGTTGGGTATTGTGTCATCATATAGTTTCTTACCTTACTAACATGAAACTCCAGTCTCCGAATAAACCTTTCAATTGACTTGATTTGCTGTCAGGAGGAGAAGTTACGAAAAAGAGGGAAAAAAGAAAGTTAAACAGTCTTGGCAAGTCCTCTTTATTGGAAACACATTAAACAAATTGGAGATGCTTTTGTGCTTAAATCCATCAAACGCATTATTCATATTTTCCAGTACACAAGTACATGTAATTCACTATGTGGTCAAAACCACAGATACAGCCAAATCATTAAATGCAAGAGTTTTTTCACAGTGAGCTGCAGATTTGCAACAATTCCAGAAACCAATTCCACATCTCTGCTGGATGGGACGGGTGAGAATATTCCCACAGCAAGTCTACTTGAAAGGAGTGGGAGGAAGAAGGCAAACAGGAAGATGGGTGAGTTCAGGCCAGCACTTGTTATGCATTTAGCACAGCCCAGGGAGAAAGCAACATTTGGAACGAAAAGCTGTTTATGGAAATTAGGTGGCTTCCTTCACTGAATTCACAGTTGCTTATACTTCACAATCAAGACTCTCCCAGTTAACTTGAGATTGTGGATGCGAGTGAGAATTTCTACCCAGTCACACAGCAGGTGGCCTCAGCCAGGATAATGAACGCTGTGCAACCAGATGACTAGGCCAAAGGGGTGAAGAGCGAAAATAATAGAAAGCCAAAATCACATAACTGCTTGTGTTGGCCATTTGTAAAATTTCTTTTTTTTTTTAAATTTAAAGTACCCAATTCTTTGTTTTTCCAATTAAGGGGCAATGTAGCATGGCCAATCCACCTACCCTGCACATCTTTGGGTTGTGGGGGTGAGCCCCATGCAGACACGAAGAGAATGTGTAAACTCCACACGGACAGTGACCCAGAGCTGGGATCGAACCTGAGTCTTCAGCACTGTGAGGCAGCAGTGCTAACTACTGCGCCACCGTGCCGCCCATTTATAAAGTTTTCTGAGCAATGTAAACTTTAGACTTTAGAAGCTTCTATGTTGGCCTTTATCAAATCAAGGTTATTTGGAATTATGCAAAGTATCCAGTTCTCTATGTCAACTCGAGTTTGAATGTGGAGCAATACTGAAAATTCTTACCTTGTCAAGGTCATATAGAAATCCCTGAAACCAGCAAGAAACAAAAGTTACAATGAGCACCCTGTGTAACTAAATATAACTTCTAATGATGGTGACATGCAAAATTCAAGATGCAAGGAAAAAAGAAATCATTGCTTAAAAGAGAGAGTCTCAATTCTCATTTCTCTATTAATTTGAACATGAAAATTTCAGGCAAGTTGCAAGTTCACAATTTGTTTGTAAACTGTCCACCCGATTTTTAGAAATCAAACGGAATTGGTGTCAACTAAAGTAATCATGTACAGCAAATATTTATAATCTTGCAAAATACTGAAATGTAATTTATGGGACAAATGCAATAAACCAATCCACTTGTACCGAAAGCCAATAAACTAATCCACCTGCACTGCTAGACTCCTCACATTCTATTGCATCCCAAGCTTCAAATTAATAGAAATTTCAGAATAGCTGAAGAAATAACATTCAAATGATTATTCAAGTCCTTCTTGAACCTACTGCGTTACAAGTTTACGTACACCAGAGCAATTAAAAATTTGCAAGGTTTAGGAGCTGCATCAAATATATAAAGATCCTGCACTCCTTACATATAATTATTGAAATCAGACATTACACTGAAGTGTCAGAATTTAAGTACTGGGGAGCCACTAAAGATTCAACTCAGTCTTTAACTAAAGATTACCAGGTTCTGCAGTACTCGCATATTAACATTTTTTATTTTTAAAATTATTTTTATGCATATTAAAATTATTAACCTTTGCACACCTTCGGGTGTTACTTAAGGAATATTCCTTACCAGTCTGGAGTTCCTTTTCATATCTTTGAGCTGAGCTGTTAAGTTGTCGAGCTCCAGCTGATGAACTTGCAAGTATGCACTGTAAGGATAGGACAAGCAACACTTCCTTAGAGCTATCAGAATTAATGGAGCAGATATCATTTTAGTAGCCTACGGCCATACTAGTCTGAAATACTAGCCCGATCTCATCTAATCTTGGAAGCTAAGCAGACTCAGACATGGTAAGTACTTGGATGGGAGATATCATTTGAGTAAAGTAACAAATAACCGTGAGCGCACAAATTTAGCAATACCACATGTTGATTTAGCCTTGGTCCATCCAGATGTCTAATCTCCAACATTTGGTGTCCATTGTAAATCTAATTTGGTTTATCAAAAACTCAATTAATACAGAAAATGTCACTTTTACAAAATTCTGATGGATTACTGTATTTAGACTAGAATTCCAAATTACTTTATTTACTTTCCATCCCCCCCAAAGCATTGTGGCCTTTGTTAATGATATTTTTCCTCACTATTACTTTTACAGTTTAAAAAGAAATACATTTAAAGTACCCAATTCTTTTTTTTCTTCCCCAATTAGAGGGGCAATTTAGCATGGCCAATCCACCTACCCTGCACATCTTTTTGGCTTGTGGGGGCGAGACCCATGCAGACACAGGGAGAATGTGCAAATTCCACATGGACAGTGACTCGGGGCTGGGATCGAACCCGGATCCTCAGCGCCGTGAGGCAGCAGTGCTAACGACTGCACCACCGTGCTGCCCACTCGTTCACAGTTAGTCGAAAAGAAAACACAAGGATCTTTCCATAACCGTATGCATAAAAGTGTGCCATCTAATGCATCTGTATACCTTATGAAAGGTGATAAGTCTGTGCTCTATTAAGTTTATCAGAGAATCGAGTTCTAAAATTATCTGGCACTTAAAAGTATTCCCAATATGCATATCTCCTGACAATTGAATAGTAACTGAGGGGCAAGTCCGCATAAGTTGCTGTATTGGCCCCTACCCGAGTGATCGGATGAACAATCGGGAGTGAAGAGGAAGCAAGGAACTTGTGTCAGTTGAGCTCCTGTCTACATTTTTAGAAATCATGAAGTCTTGCAAGTGATGCAATTAAGGTGTAAATGGTTCACATACATTTACAACATTGTTTCAAGGACCTTGAACTGAGTTACATTGCAAATCTAATGAATACAGTTACCAACAAAGCATTGCACAGATTTATATCTGTTGCAGTTCAGATCACAATGCAATTTAGTTTACAGTCCTCATGTATCCCATTTCATTACACATCACAGAAAGAGGCCAACATTTTCTATCTGAACATCCTGCCAAATTATCTCCTGCCACAAGTACTTTAGTGAATATAGATTAACATCTTATTGCTAACTAGAGTGACAAATCTCAGGGCAAGTCATTACTGTACAAATTCTTTACCTACTCAAATTCAAGGAAAGTGAACTTAAGTCCAATTAACAAACTGGATGTTGAATGAGCATCATATAAAGTCATGGCGAGGAATAGCACAAAGTAAATCCCTTGGCCCATATCAGAATGCATGCATGTTGTTTATAATTGGCTTATGCCTGTGATAAATATAAGATGATATCCAGAAACACTCATAATAACTTTAAGAGTTTTTGCTAGAATGGGATTTGGTTGGTACTTTCACCAGATCAACTGCCTAAAGACCACCACAAACTATGATCCAACTGGAAAGGCAGGTATTAAACTACATAAAAGACTAAACTGAGCCTTGGCTGGAATAGACATATGGCAATTCATTTAAAATTATCTCATTAAAAATACATAACCAGGAAATCCTGAGTGCACCCAAACTTAATTTTAAAAATGACACTTAAATAAAGAAGAAACTAAAAATACCTTCCCAGTAGATTTTTCTTCAGTCACTAAAACTTTTATTTCACCAGAATACAATCCAGTTGTTTTTACACGGAGCAGGAATGGAACAAAACAGGTTTGAAAAATTCAACCTGTGCTATTTTAGCATGCAAAACTACTTTGATCCAATGCTGTAGGACAGATTAATTTCCCCTCCAGCAATCATATCCAATATCCATTTTATTTGGACACCACAATTTGTAGTTGAACGAGCAAGGCTGTTTTAGTCAGTACTGACTAAATAAATCCCACGGTGCAACAAGGAGTCAGCCTTTTGGGTTTTTGTAACTACTGATTATATGAAAGTTAATGGTTTCAAAAGTACAAGGGCTGTTTATAGACAGACAGTCTCTTTTATGTGAGGGGGGAGCAGAGTTAAAACATTTGCAAGTGCAGCTTTCATGAAGCAACCATAATTCATACCCTTGGTAAATCGTTCCAGCAGGCTAAGCAACAGGTGAATGTTCAAAATACATTGCTCTCAGGGGACAGGCAGGTGGAAGGTCTGATAAGTAGTTAACCAAAGTAATCAAATTTAAACAAATTGCAGTCCAGAATTTAAAAAAAAAAATTTAAAACTGACCTTCACTTGCAGTCCAACTGAACAGCATTGATAGTTCATATCATTTACAAACTGTCAGCAAGTTACAGGAGCAAGGGTGGGTGATGGGATTTGTTGACATGGTAACTTGGTTAATAATTGGAAACCAAGATTACTGCTGTTCTTTTCTGTGGAGGTGGGGAAACCATGAGAAATAGTAAAAATGAGCTCAGGCATCAATAATTTTCCAAGATACGATCCTCATTTATTTAGCGGTTACTGGCCAAGTCTGTTGGATTCAACGCAAACCAGTCTTTACAGAAAAGAAAGGTATGACCATCTTTCCTTGAGATCACACATCACTGCCGAAAACTACTCACTGTGTCAAAAGGCATCTTTTCTGATCAGAAAAGGACCAATTTACAAATCCAAGCAGTTTCATTATTATAAATGTATCATAAGCAAATGGTTCAATTCTTGGCTCAGATTCTTTCAAAATCACTTGTATGCAGAGAATAAGAGAACGTCTTACTTTAGGCCCTTTTTCAAAGCTTCATAAACCTCATCCAGCCGTTCAGGCTGAGGGTTCTTGGGTGGAAGCGATTTATGGGAAATGCTGAACATTTTGCCAGCTCTATGGGCAGTTTTCCGTTGTGTTGATGGGGTGCTGAACACCTTTAGCTTCCTGTAAGGCAGAAATTCACAATATCAATTAAAGTGATGAAAATAAACAACCTCCAACAGCACAACAATGACTCACTATCACCAGCAGGGAGATTAATACATCGGTCACCAAAATGAACATGCGGTTGAAACTGTCCCAAGATTTCTTTCCGGTAGCAATAAAACTTGTTTAGGATTAATTAGGATCTAAAACTCCTGTGTACAGGAAAAACAGACATGCAAAATTGCTGCAAATACCCAACCGGTCAGGCAGTACCTGCGGAGGGAAAAACATCCTGGCCAGTTCATCAGAAGAGATGTGGACTTTGTTAAGAAGGTAGGTAACAGTTCACATCATAACAGGCTGGTCAGCAAAGTTAGAGCCATGGAATAAAAGGATAGTCGCAGCATTGATATGAAATTGGCAGCAAGGCAGGAAAAAAGAGCAGTGATAATCGGTTGTTTTTCCAGACTGGAGGGAAATATATGGCAGGTTCTCCAGTGGTTGGTACTGGATTACTGTTTTTCCTGATTCTATATTAATGGCCTGGAACTGGGTGTACTGGGCACAATTTCAAAATGTGCAGAGGACACAACATTTGGACACAGACAGGCTGGTGGAATGGTTGGACAGAGAAATGTGAAGTGATTCATTCTGGTGGGAAGAATGAGGAGAGGCAGTATAAAACAAAGTTTGGAATTCTAAAGGCAGTTCACGGCACCGAGGACCCGGTTCAGTCCCGGTTCCGGAACACTGTCCGTGTGAAGTTTGCACATTTTCCCTGTGTCTGCATGAGTCTCACCCCCACAACCCAAAGATGTGCAGAGTCGGTGAGTTGGCCATGCTAAATTGCTCCTTAATTGGAAAAAAATAATTGGGTACTCTAAACTTTACCAAAAAAAAAGAATTCTAAAGGCGGAGAAGGGGCAGAGGGACCTGGGAGTTTATGCGCACAAATCTTTGAAGGTGGCAGGCAGGGCAGTTTGAAAAAGTGGTTAATAAAGCAAATGGTATATTGGGCTTTATAAATAGGGGCATAATCGGCAGGAAGTTAGGAACCATCTGTGTAAAACACTGGGTTGGTCTCAACTAGTGCATGCTGTTCATTCGTGGGCACTACATTTAGGAAAGATGTGGAGACATTAGAGAGGATGAAAAAGATTCAAGAGAATATGTGGATTGGAGAAACTGGATATGTTCTCCTTGGATATGGGAAGAAGTGTCCAAAATCGTAAGGGGTCTGGACAGAGTAGATAAGGAAAAATTGTTCTGTTGGCAGAAGGATCAAGAATCAGAGGGGACGGATTTAAGCTGAAGAGCAAAAGAAGCAATGGTGTCATAAGGAAAACATTTTGTTTTAAAAGAAGCAAGTGGTTAGAATGTGGAATGCAGTGGATGCAAATTGAATTGAAGGCTTCAAAAGCAAACTGGATAATTATCTGAAGAGGAAAAAAAAACCAGCAAGGCTAAAGCAAAATACAGGGGGAGTGAGACAACGAGGGGTGATTTTGCAGAGTGCCAGTATGGACACAATGGGCTGGATGGCCTCCTTCTGTGCTGCAACCTTTTTATGACTCTATGAACTGGACATTAAGTCACTACTCTGCAGTATCCCTGCTGATTTCCCCCTCCCATTCCTTTTTATTAATCCCCCAAACTGACTAAACTGCCCGTCCATCATTCAGCCAACAGATTATAAAAGGTTACATGTTTGAAACATTATCACCGTTTCTTTTTATATTTCCATATGCTGCTTACTTGCTACCCATTTTCAGCATTTGCACTTTTTATTTCAGATTTGCAACATTTGAGGTCTTTCCTTTGTATTCCCCCAATTACAATACTGTTTTGCTCAATAAAAGTACAATGTGTGATTAGTGTTCAGCATAATTACCGATCTGCAGCATGTGACCAACACATGCCACATAATACCCACAAAAAGATTCAGACTAGTTTTCGTTTTCGGTGTTTCAGTCTTAAAACTTCAGTTACAATTCATTCAACTATCACCACTGCACATCAGCAAGTTTAAACAGCTGCAATCAGGGCACACTTCCATTTTTAATATGACTTATACATCGCATTAAAAGAAACAAAATATCGAGCAGATTTCAGTCAGCATGTTAAAAAGAAAACTCAAAAAATTGCAATTAAAAGACTGTTTCAGGTTGTACCTAAAAAAAAGACCCGGTTGCAATGTTGAGAATGCCATGAACAAGGGTAATTGAGAATACTCGCATTAGAGATGGGGCCAGTTTCTAGGGTGAAGATTTAGTCGGACATAAAGATTTGATGATGGGCAAAAGACCAGGAGACCTGTGTGTATGGTAGTTAACTCACTTAAACCCAAGTTCTGTGATCTTTTAAACCACTTAATTGGTTTACGCACAGATTCTGGATAGAGAAGACCAATGATGAAATACTGTCATTCAATCGGACACTTGTAGCCATCATTTCAAAAATTGGCACTGTGCGTACTTTAGAGAGTAGCTCAGAGTGGAATCTGCAAGTAGTGAGTCATTGGGCATGACTGGCCTACAGCCAGGGCAGGGGGCCAAAGGGCAGTGCGTGCGACAACTGGCTGGAGGGGGAGGTTGCACAAGCATTCTACTGCAGGGGTTCCTAAGGAGGTTGATGGGGCAGCATACAGGAATACGCTGATTGGCATGCACACATGAATACTGGGTGCATTGGGAAACCTGCTGGAAAGCTTGCGGTCATTGTGAATTTCTGCAGAACGTTTGATGTGAGTACTAAGCCTTTTGCCACGTACACTCCGCTCCCCATCAACTTCACCAACTTTTAAGTAGCAGTATAAATTCCACATACTTCTACTAACCCAGCAACAGTCAGTAGAAATCAGTGATCGACCTGAAAGTTATCCGGATGATCCCTTTAAATAGCACTGATGGGAGATCCTTCCCGTTGTTGAATGCATGCTCAGCTGTGCGAGGTTAAGGGAGCGCGTCAGCTGAAACGCCAAAATGGCACTGAAAGAGTCTAATCAGCATAACATGCTAATTGATATCACAATGTGCCACTCTTCATGCTTCCACTGCACACTCTGAACATGCGTAGTGACATCCTCATCAAAATGTAAAAATGCTGTCCTGTCCACCAGAAGGTTGCGGCGGCTATCTAAAAGTTGGTGACTGCAGTTAATTACTACTTTTACTGGGCCGGTTGGGTCATATCAGCGCACAATATAAATTAGACCTTGGAGGCTGCTGGAAAATTTAAACAAGGCAGGTTTCATATATTTGTAACAAAAAAGGAGCTGTTTATGCACTGTATTCTTCATTTAGCATGTCAAAATTAGCCACCGGTAAAATGGCTGCACATTTTATCCATTACATTAAACATTCATCTCACTTCTCAAAGGCAATTAGGAATAGGCAATAAATGCTGATGCAGCCAAAAACCTGTTCAGCCCTACTTTCATTAAATGGTTAATCATATCTTAATCCTTTTGGACCTTTCTTGACAGTGAATGGATGGACATCAGCAAACAATCCACATTCCATTATCTAACCAGAGAGACAGATTTCTCCTGACATTTTTTGCCAATAAATAAATGCCGCAAATGAGTAGATACAACAGATTTTGCATCATTGAGGTAAATCTGACCTTATGGCCAAAAGAGTTTAACTTGCATTGATGGCAGAGCTCTCGCTCTCGATCTAGAAGGTTGCGGGATTAAGTCTCACCCGCCAGAGAGTTGAGAATACAATCCAGACAGTACTGAGGGAGTGCTGCACCGTCAGAGGTGGTGCTTTTCAAACAAGTTAAATGAAGTCCATGTCTGCCTTCTCAGGTGGAGATAAAATATCAGATGAAGCTACTTCAAAAATGAGTCTGCAGCTCTTCCAGTGTCCTAGCAAGCAGATTGTCAAGCCATTATCTGAGTGTTTTTGACATTGTAACAGCGACTACACTTAAAAAAAAAGTACTGTAATTCATTGGCTGCAGAACACTTTGGGAGGTTGCAAAAGATGCTATACAAGTACCATTTTTTATTTTATTCAAGGAATATGGGAGTCACTGGCTCGGCCAGCATTTGTTGGCCATCCCAAATTGCCCTGCTTAAACGTTTGCAGTCCATGTGGTGTAAGGGATACCCACAGTCTTGTTAGGGGAGGGAGGTTCTCTCAAGATTTCAACCCAGACACCAGTTGTTCCTCACGGGATCGGTCTATTCTGTGGGCAAGGGGTTTTGGCGACTTTCAGGAAAAACTTTAATGTCCAAGAGTTTGGTAAGTTAAAGAACAGCCGCAGCAACATTTAAGCACTGGCGTGCTCCTCTTGCCATCTCAGTTGAAGTATGTTGACATGGAGCAGACAGCTCTGTACCATAGTGGGGCAGTGGGTTAACATACCAAGTCTTCAGAGCACAGCCCTTCACTATTGGTCATTCCGCTTAAAAAAAATAAAGCTTTGCAATTCTTGCTCAGTGGGGAAAATAATCCATTAAATCACTAAGGGCCTATTTGATTTGTAAACAGCACTAACCTGAATGCTTTGTCCTGTGGTGAATTGACTCCAGCAAATGACTGACTCCTAGTAATTCCAGTCAACAAAATGCGGCGCACAGGCCGCATGGACAGTGACATTGTGAATGGTATCCTGGCTGGGAGCCCTGTGGAAAGAGAGAGAAAAGACACCAATGTATGACTGTCTTACACTGTAGCCATGTAAAATGGCTGACTCCCGATTAGAATGGCCAAACCCCGATTTAAAATGGCGAACGGAAGAGGCTGATGGGAAAATCAGCCAACAGGACTCAAACAGACAGCTGCAGGTAAAACAGTGTATTCGCCTCTGGGGAAGTCAGTCCAGACCGATACCTGCAGCCATCAACATCACAACAACCCAGCCATCTGCATATTAATCAGCCATCCCCGGGAACAATTGCTACACATTAGCAACATAAAGCCAACCCAGACCTTTCAGCGCCAGCAGGGGCTGACACGAAGAAAGGTAAACGACCACCCCCCGATCAAGGAATCGCTCCAGTATTGGAGAATATCGAACCAAGTGATTGGGACCAAGTCCAATCACTTGGAACCAGGTACAAGGTCCGCCCCGAGAGGCAGGAAGCCCCTGGGGACTATAAGAATAGGGGCCAAGTTTAACTCGACCCTTCTCCTCCTGCCCGCAACTTCGAGACCCTTCTACAAGAGAACGTAAGTTTTACTCCAGCGATCACTACCAGATAGACACTCCTGACTATCGACTTGTACCAGCTTTTGAATCCCGCCGGCTCAGAACCAATTCGAAAGACCATTCGTTTCCCTGACCTGGTGGGCCATTTCCAAAAGTTAAGTATTGGCCTTTTAGTGGTAGGTAGTAGTCTAGAAGTAGGATTATTGTATACGTATTAATTGCTGTATATAATAAATGAGCGTTGATTTAACTCTTACTAAGCGGTGTGTTGCATTATTAATCATTACTTGGACTTGAACCACGTGGCGGTGTCAGAACGATACCTGGCGACTCATGAGCAAAGGTGACAGAATTAGAGCAAATAAACTAAGGTGAAAACAAGCAACAACACACACACACAAATATATGCTTCTAATGAGCTGAGAATGTGATTATAATGACAAATGCTTCACTGCATCAAAAGAATGTGAAAAAGGCAGTAATTTCTTACTGTAATTTTCCTCATCTGGAGGTTTACAAGCATCTTGCAGTCTACAAATTCCCTCCCCAACGCAACAATTAAACTCTAACTGACCTCAGGTGCTGTTTACTTACAAATAGAGCTCGAATAAATTTATGTCACACCAGCAGAACGTGTGACATAGCAGAATACTTTCATCATCATTAAGCAATCATCAACCTACTTGCCACAAGATGTCCCACACCAGGTCAACTAGTAAAGTCAGTTATAGTATTACTAAAGTATGGCATCGATGAAGAATTAAAAGTTAACATGTCAAGTGCTGGTGAGAGTATCCCCCCCATTTGCTGTGTTTGCACTTTGCCTATTACCAGGTGCATTATACCAGCCTATGTTCTTTTTTAAATAAAAATTTAAGGTACCCAATTCTTTTTTTCCCCCAATTAAGGGGCAATTTAATGTGGCCAATCCACCTACCCAGCACATCTTTGGGTTGCAAGGGCGAGGCCCACACAGACACAGGGAGAACTTGCAAACCCCACACGGACAGTGACCCTGGGCCAGGTTCGAACCGGGTCCTCAACGCTGTGAGGCAGCAGTGCTAACCACTGCGCCACCCCACCACCTTATGTTCTAATGGTTTACATTACTTCAGTGTAGTCAGAATGAGTCACATTATTTTAAACTAATGATGCAACTATGTCAGCTAATGTACCTCTCAAAATAAAAATCAATGATTACATTACATTGGGTGTTCAAGTTTTTAACTATCAGAAGTTATTTTAAAGCCACAACATTCAGACTGCCTTTTCAGATGGGTCTCTAACTAAAATACTGTCAAACTGTCTTCAACTGTTCACTGTACCCAATTGAAGGCCACACAAATAGGCATGCAATGAGAAAGATAGATCAATTGACTTGTCACAGACTGAGATCCTCAATCAGCAAACTATTTTACAAACTGGTGCAGTGCGTCCAACAACAGAAATTAATTCCGAGAGGAGCTAATTTAAAATCCTATGTAGTCACTGGATAGCAAGGATAATCCCGGGAACTACAGGCCGGTGAGCCTTACTTCAGTGGTAGGGAAATTACTGGAGAGAATTCTTCGAGACAGGATCTACTCCTATTTGGAAGCAAATGGACGTATTAGTGAGAGGCAGCACGGTTTTGTGAAGGGGAGGTCGTGGCTCACTAACTTGATAGAGTTTTTCGAGGAGGTCACTAAGATGATTGATGCAGGTCGGGCAGTGGATGTTGTCTATATGGACTTCAGTAAGGCCTTTGACAAGGTCCCTCATGGTAGACTAGTACAAAAGGTGAAGTCACACGGGATCAGGGGTGAGCTGGCAAGGTGGATACAGAACTGGCTAGGCCATAGAAGGCAGAGAGTAGCAATGGAAGGATGCTTTTCTCATTGGAGGGCTGTGACCAGTGGTGTTCCACAGGGATCAGTGCTGGGACCTTTGCTCTTTGTAGTATATATAAATGATTTGGAGGAAAATGTAACTGGTCTGATTAGTAAGTTTGCAGACGACACAAAGGTTGGTGGAATTGCGGATAGCGATGAGGACTGTCGGAGGATACAGCAGGATTTAGATGTTTGGAGACTTGGGCGGAGAGATGGCAGATGGAGTTTAATCCGGACAAATGTGAGGTAATGCATTTTGGAAGGTCTAATGCAGGTAGGGAATATACAGTGAATGGTAGAACCCTCAAGAGTATTGAAAGTCAAAGAGATCTAGGAGTACAGGTCCACAGGTCATTGAAAGGGGCAACACAGGTGGAGAAGGTAGTCAAGAAGGCATACGGCATGCTTGCCTTCATTGGCCGGGGCATTGAGTATAAGAATTGGCAAGTCATGTTGCAGCTGTATAGAACCTTAGTTAGGCCACACTTGGAGTATAGTGTTCAATTCTGGTCGCCACACTACCAGAAGGATGTGGAGGCTTTAGAGAGGGTGCAGAAGAGATTTACCAGAATGTTGCCTGGTATGGAGGGCATTAGCTATGAGGAGCGGTTGAATAAACTCGGTTTGTTCTCACTGGAACGAAGGAGGTTGAGGGGAGACCTGATAGAGGTCTACAAAATTATGAGGGGCATAGACAGAGTGGATAGTCAGAGGCTTTTCCCCAGGGTAGAGGGGTCAATTACTAGGGGGCATAGGTTTAAGGTGAGAGGGGCAAGGTTTAGAGTAGATGTACGAGGCAAGTTTTTTACGCAGAGGGTAGTGGGTGCCTGGAACTCGCTACCGGAGGAGGTGGTGGAAGTAGGGACGATAGTGGCATTTAAGGGGCATCTTGACAAATACATGAATAGGATGGGAATAGAGGGATACGGACCCAGGAAGTGTAGAAGATCGTAGTTTAGTCGGGCAGCATGGTCGGCACGGGCTTGGAGGGCCGAAGGGCCTGTTCCTGTGCTGTACATTTCTTTGTTCTTTGTTCTTTGAGACAACAATGTGAATTTTACCACTTGACAACCTTCCAAAAGGAGCCTTTCCATCGCTAATTTTGTAATTTAAAATTGTCTTTTAAGAACCAAAAATCTTCATCGCCACTGGGAAGTCTCTCGTCTAAAAAGACCTGGGGCTGGATTCTCAGTTTTTCCCCCGCCGTCGTAAAAACTGTGGACTTTCGTGCCAGAAAAACTGGCGTGAAAGGGCCACAGATTCATAGCCCTGCAGGAGCTAGCAATGAACCATCGTAAAACTAGCAGCTTTTGCTGCAGATATGGGCCCCCGCACTTCCGGGTCAGAGGCCGTGCATGCACACGGCGGCGGCCTCCAGTGGCCACGCAGTGCTCCATGGCAGGCTCAGACCGTGGAGCTGGAGCCGAAACAGTGCCCCCGATCGGCCGTGCGCCCGACCCGAACCGCCCGCCCAAAAGGTGCCTGGTCCCGTATTAGGCTCTCGCCTGCCCTCCGATTGGCCTGCCCCAGACCAGCATTGCTCGTATCCCAACCGACAGGACCATGTTAGATCCATGCCATCGGGACTTCGGCATGTCGGGGGCGGAGAATTTCGGAGCAGGCCTCCAGCAATGGCCACAGGTAGGTGATATGCGGCGCGGCGCACTCTCAGAGTACGGTGCTTTTCAGGGCCTGGGGAATCGGGTCCCGATTCCATGCAGGGGAACGGATTCTCCACCCTGGCGCAGGCCGCGATTTTGGCATCGGGGTGCGGAGAATCCAGCCCGAGATTTTTTGAACTACCTATTAAAGTCTGCCTATTGTCAAATCACATTTTGCTACAACTGTACAGAAGTTCAAGTTAAACCATTTCAGGACTACTGCATACAAGTTTGGGCATCGTGCCTTCAAAAGGATATATTTCCCTTGGAAGGAATATAGTATAGACTCACCAAAACATTATCAGGGCTCCAAGGGTTAAAATGTGAAGAGAGTTTACATTAATCAGGGCTTAGGCCCAGAATATAAAAAGTTGAGAAGTAATTTGATTGAGGCTTTTAGGATTTTGAAAGAAAATTGAGTAGATGGAAACTTTTGGGAGTCTTGAATAAGGGTACATAATCTTAAAATCAAAGCCAGACCATCCAACCAGGGCAGAAAAGTGAGGAAACGCATTTTTGAAAAAAATGTGGGAGACACTGCCACAAAAAGCAATAGATACAAGCTCAATTAATAATTTTAAATCGGAGATGGATAGATTTTTTATCAGCCAAGCTTATTAAGGAATATGATGCCAGGTACCCAGGTGGAGTCAGGATATAGATCAGTCTTGATCGCAGCAGAACAGAATCAAAGGGGCTAAATGACTTGACTCCTAGTCCTAACTTCCAACATCCTGTCCAGACTACCACTGGGGAGTTACCTCCAGTAGTACATGATGGATAAGATTTTAGCATTTGGTGTATAGTGTTGGAGTTTTCATTTTTCACAGACCAGTTGTATAGTTAAACTTAACGCAAATACTGGTGGGCCAGTAGATTTGAATTGACACATAACCCAATGATATTCCAATGCCATCAGGATATAGGTTAGGGGAAACATGGTGAGAAAAGGAATTCACTGTTCCAAGCAGCTATTTTGTGGCTTACACTGGGAAGAACTGGAGGCAGTCACAGCAACCCCTACACACAGCTGGCAAGCAAAACATGAACCATTATACACAAAGCCTTAAAACTATTCAAAGTATTCAACTGGGAATCATCAAAAGGCGACTCATAACTCACTTAAAAAGAATAAATTACATATCGCACAGTCCACCATAAGAATATATAGTCACTGAAGAGTTCACCAGGTTGAAAGATTCTGCACAACCACTCCACAATTGGAAGTTGAAGTAATATTTCTAATCAGGCTGTTAAAGTCTTTTTATTTAACATTTTTAGAAAAATCACATGAACACAAACAAAAGAAGATGAAAGCAACCCATACAACAGGCTTTAGCATAAAACAGTCGTCATCTCAAGAATGGGAATAAATAAGACCAGTTGAATCAGTGACAAAATCCCCAACATATCTTCTTCACAGATAGAGGAACCGTCTGCACCAAAACAGGCTAGAGGCGACATCACAGACCTACATCTTCTCCATAGCTTCAAAACAAAATGACAGAAGGAAGAAAACAATATCCTGAGAATCCCAGAACTAAAGGGGAAATCAACTAACAGCGCAAATTAAACTCTTCTCCATGTGCAGGCCAGAACAGATAGCAAGGAGCAAGCACTCCAAGCCAAACAAATCCCAGTCCTCATTCAGATTACAGTCTGCCTGAAAAAGGAAAGGGCGTGACACAGAAAAAATAGGGAGGAACTCACTGGGGCGACCTTCCTCGAACATAGTGAGGACAGAACCAATCCTGCCAACCCAAACCCGCCACCTGCTCTGGCTGTCTTCCTCCCCAGGATATATTAGGATAAAGATACTTTGGACAAATCATGATGAGCACTCTTCAGCATCTTCCTGGGATTCCAACGATCAAAGCACAAAATCTCATTGCTTCCAACATGCCACCTAACCCAACCCAGGCAGGCTCAGCCATCCGCAATCTCACTCAACCACATCAGGAACAGGACAACCCAACCCTAGGCTTCAGAGACAGGCTTGAGGGACCTACTCCAGCCCCTAATTCGTATGTTCATAAAAATGGGCACTCAAACAATGTAACGATTTGTCTACATAAAGCGGCTACAGTTCAAAAATTATTCATTAGAAACACAGGGCTTTGAGATATCCGAAGAACACAAAGGCCCGACAGAAATGGAAACGGTTCTCTCTCTTTCATAAAGTCTAGCTGTGGATGATTGACATTTCTCATGGTGTGAGGCGGTGTAAAATCAAACTGTTTTACACACAATCAGATCTTTTAAGATTATTTGCACTCATTTCCTGATATCTCAATGGAACTTTAAAAATCCAAAAACTGGGAGTGAACTTGAACTTCTGAGCACACTCCATCTAGTCTGTTCTAATTTCTGTAACGCTTCATGCATCATGTCAAGAGACTCCCTATTCCCAACATGTCAACATGTAGTCTCCCAGCATAGGTTTAAAATAAACATCAGTCAATTGGGGGGAAAATATTTGCAATAGCCTTGTTTCTCCCCCACAATCCCTCTTGCTCTTTCCACTCAATCTTGGATTCCCAATTTTCGTCACGCTATTTAAACAGGGGCAGATTCAGTTCACCCTGTTGGGTGATATTGGTCAAATGTGAGGCTTAGAATTTGACAGCAATACTAGAAGAACCAAGTTGGAATCAAATCTGAAGATGACGAGAATAGGATGAGGAGAGATTTCCTAAACCAATACAAATACCATTTCATTTCATTTTACACAATTTTCACATCGAGGCAAAGGCAAAATACACATCTGTAAAGAGGTAAATGCTTCAGGGCAGGCAGCAGACACAAAAGGCTGGATTCTGCCAAGATGGGACTATGTACACACGCCGGCGTAAAAACGCTAGCGTTTCACTCTGAAGATTCCTATAAAAAAGATCAGCCAATTCATTGACCTGCAGGGGGCTAGCAAGGACGCAGAGTAGCTCACGCTGCTTTATCTGAGGATACAGGCCCCTGCACTTCCAGTTTTGAGTCCACGCATGCCCATGGCAGCGGCCTCGCCAAGCGCCATGGCAGACTCGGACCACGGATGCAGATGAAGAATGTAGACCCCCCCCCCCCCCCCGACCGGGCACGCACCCGAAGATTTGACCGCGCCGATCTGTCCCCCGGCCGCCTATAAGGCCCCCCCCCCCGGTGTCTGATCCCCCCCACCCCCCACCAGGGCAGCCACGGACTAAGTCCACAACCACCACGCAAGCTTCCCGAACGGTGATAGGTGGTTAGAACCACAGCGTTGGGAACTCAGACAGTCAGGAGCGGAGGATTGCTGGGCGGGCCTCTGGCAATGGGTCCCCAGCCGCGCCGAGTACTCCGCGAACACGGCGATTCTCGGGTCCCGGAGAATCGCCAGACCGGTGCCAGGACTGATTTCGGCGTAAAATTGGATTCTCCGCCGTCCACGCCAAATGCGATTTTGACGTGGAGCTGTGGAGAATCCAGCCCAAGGTTTCAGCTTTGGAAGAAAGACCAATTGTCTGCACCGTGGCTATTAGAATGTGCATTATCCACAGAAACTTTTATTTAATTGAAAGTTTGATAAAGACCTGCGATTTTGAAGACATTGAACTAGAGTTAGTTCGTCTATGTTACAGTTGAAAAATTACTCTTTCTATTCTTAAGCTTCATTTGCTCTCAAACGGTTCTCAAGGACTGGATGTCAGAAACTACTCAGAAAACATTAGAGAGCTAATGACTCACCACGGCACAGAAACAGCTGCATTTTGTATCTTTGCCACAGCAGAGTTCTCAGAAAAGACCCCATTACTCATTTTAACCTCATGCTGTACTAAGTCTCACCATTAACAATACAGAGTCAAGTTCTGGAAGACAGCTATTTACTAAACAAAAGAAGCATTTCAAAAAGCCCACACCTTGTTTACTCCATCACGTTGTTGTGTTCTGAAGATTAAATGTTAATGAGGCCACAAGTTTTACAGCTAGCCTTTACTATTCCAAGTATAAGTAGGCATCAAACAGAGACACAGCCTTCTGTATTCAGTCTATGTGTCTGTGAACTTGCAGCTGCTATCAGTAAACACACCCAAATATATCTGCCCCTTCACTATCTCCACTTAGTACACCAAACTATTAACCCCCCCCCCCTCCCTCCTCAATTCTACCACTTTTATCAGTCATAAATCAATTATGTTCCAAATATCTGCGACAGTCAGCAACTGGTACAGGCAACTTCTGGAATACCAGTACCAACTTGTATGTGGAGGTCACGCCCTTCTGTCAATGTTACAATGCATCTGCACATGGCATTTATTTTGGTCTTACAGAATTGTAGAAATGTGAGAAGGCAATGCCCTCAGCCTTCCTAATAGAGCTTTACAAGACACCGTCCAGCACTGAATATTATCAGAGAAAATGTTTGTGAAGAACAGGAGAAAACCACTCAAGGCAGAAACTATCAAAAACAACGTGCCCTGAGTAAACCAGACAGTGAATCTGATTTGTGCAAGGTTTGAATGCATAAAAGCTGCAGAAAATCTTGACATATTAATCCAATAGGAAAAAAATTGCCCATTCTTAACCTTCCCTCTTCAGGGTAATGAGTATTTATAGTGAAATAATCCATCCTGCCACAGAGAGACCGGGTTCTTGCAAACATCCCACTGCAGCCCTCGGGGTTAACAAACAGCTTTCACCAAATAAATTCCTTAGAGGAAACATCTTGGGAGGAGGTCACAAGGGTCGCATATGTGGGAACTGACCCATGACAATTTATATACATGTATATATTTTTTTAAAGACCGGCATATAAAACTTATTTTTCCGACTGGGCAGGGGCAAAGAAGCGACATTTGGCTTCAGTATCGCTGGATTAGACTGGAACAATTAAATTGCAAAGTTAGCCAAGACGCTGCCATCTGATTCCGAACCCAATTGATAGCCTGACACCATTCACGGTCATGCACATGTGCAAACTTTCTGCTGCTGAAAGGTTAACATCCTCTTTGAATGGGATGAAACCGCAGAAGGAAACTCAATGACAAATCATTTTATAGGATGTGGATGTCACCGACAAAGCCAGTATTTATTGCTCATCCCTAGCTGCCCTTGAACAGAATTGGCTTGATAGGGCAGAAGATTCGTCCATATCACGGCGGATCTGGGGTCACATACAGGCCGGACCAGGTAGGAATGGCAGATTACATTCCCGGAAGGATGAACCAGATGGGTTTTCCAGACAATCGACCATGCTGGTCACCATCACTGGGACTAGCTTTCAATTCCTGACTTTAATGAATTGAATTTAAATTCCACCAGCTGCCTTGGTGGGATTTGAACCCATAATCCCAGATCATTAACCTGGTCCTCTATTAGTACAGGGACATTACCACCTTAGCACCATCTCCCCCAAATTGTGCTCCCTCCATTACTTCTTCCAAGTCAAATATCTTACATTTGTCTACTTAGTATTTTATCTAGCATAGTCGTATTCATCTAAAAATTTCACCTCGATCCTTCTATAATTTCTGTGATTGCAATTAATCAACAACTTGTATTTATATAGCACATTTAATGTAATACAAGATTGGGACTTCAGCAATCGAAGACACAGCCACTGACAGTGGAATGATGAAAATCAGGAATGCTGAAGAGGCCAGAATTAGAGGAATCCAGATATCTTGGAGGGTTATGGGGCTGGACAGATTACAGATATAGGGAGGTTGAGGCCATGGAGGGTATTGAAAACTGGATGATAATTTCACAATTAAGGCATTGCTTGCTGGCAGCCGATGTAGGCTAACATGCAGAGGGATGATAGCGGAAATAGGACTGGCTGTGAGCTAAGACATGGGCATCAGAGTTTTTGGATTACCTCAAGATGACTAAGGGCAGAATTCAGGAGAGCAGAATAGTCAAGACTAGAGGTAATGAAGGCATGAATGAGAGTTTCAGCGGCAGTAGAGCTGAAACAGGGGCAAAGTTACAGGAGATGGAAATAGATGATTTTAGTGGTGCAAATATGAGAACAGAAACTCATATTGGGATCAAACGTAACATCAAGATTTCAAACAGACTGGTTCAATCTCAGGCTGTTGCCAAAGGGAGGGTGCAGTTGGGAGCTAGGCAATCGAGTTTGAAGTGCGGACCAAGGTGGCTTCAGTCTTCCCAATATTTTATTGGAGGAAACGTCTGCTCTCTGGTACGGAATGTTGGATAAGTAGCAACAATGGACGAGGTGAGAGAGGTTGCCATATATGCAAATTACGACCCCCTTTCCCATCCCTTCCAGATCACCCCTTTATCCCGATCTTCCACACTGAACTGACCATCCTACCCTTTGTTCTTTCACAAGGAAGTGCTGAGGGTTTTGGCCAAGGTTGGTATCATGACCAGTACAGGCTTGGAGGGCCGAAGGGCCTGCTCCTGTACTGTATTGTTCTTTGACCTCCTGTGTGATGCCACCAAACACATCTCTCCCTTCCCTTCCAGAGGAACTGTTTCCTTCCTGACACCTGATCAACTCCCCAGTTACCCCCAACACCCTCCGATGCCCTCTTATGCAAGTTTTGGAGATACAATATCTGCTCTTTCACCTCCTTCCTACCCTTCATCCAGAGCCCAAACACTCCTTCGAGGCATAAAAGCAATTTATTTGTACTTCTTCCATGACCACTCATTTACCTATAATTTTGCTGGCAGTGTTGGCTGACCTGTGAAAAATTAATTCAATTGTAACTGATAATGAAACTACTTTCAGAAAATGGGGACTGCAGAGATGTACCAGTGGTTGATTCGGTTGCCAACCCTGGCATTATGCTGAATTGTGTATTGAAGTTCAATGGTAGTACTGCTTTGGGACTATTCCTATCACAGGAAGCTATTAGGACAGTCTTTATCTCTGTAGTTCTTGGGAGGGGGAGGCGGGGGTCTCACATTTCCCTTGGCTCTGCACTTTCTTCAAAATATTTTACAAAAAATGTATTCTCAGGACGTGTCAGGCAAGGTTAGCATTTACTGCCTATCCTTATTGCCCTCAAGAAGGCGGCAGTGAGCCATCTCCTTGAATCTTTGCAGTCCATGTGCAGTACTGTTAGGTAAGGAGTTCCAGAATTTTAGCCCAGAGAAGAAGAGAGGGTGATATATTTCCAAGCCAGGGTGGTTAAGTCTCTAACTTCTTCCAGTTCTGATGAAAGGCCGTCGACCTGTAACATTAACTCTGCTTATCTTGCTCCACAGATACTGAATGACTTGTGTTTCTCGCACATATTCTGCTCTTGTTTTAGATCAAGACTAATGTGGACCCACAGCACCATTCCTAAAACTGTTCTCCCATTCAGTACTTCCCCAAGGCCAGACATCAGTCCCGCAAAAAGTATTTGCTACTTCCTCTGAACCAATTATGAACCCGAAACTAGGTTTTATACTCGATACGCATTCCCTTAAACTTGTGCAGCAAACCTTTATAGGTTTAATCATTGCAATAATAATAATCTTTTATTAGTGTCACAAGTAAGCTTACATTAACACTGCAATTAAGTGGCTGTGAAAATATCCTAGTCGCCACACTCCGGCACCCGTTCAGGTACAGAGAGGGAGAATTTACAATGTCCAATTCGCCTAACAACACGTCTTTTGGAACTTGTGGGGGAAAACCAGTGCGCCAGGAGGAAACCCACGCAGACACGGGAGAACGTGCAGACTCCGCACAAACAGTGACCCATGCCGGGAATCGAACCCAGGTCGCAGGAACTGTGAAGCAACAGTGCTAACCAGTGGGCTACCGTGGTGTTGAGACTGAATTTAAAACAAGTAGTAATGCTGAAATTGTTGACTCCCTTTTCAAGGTTATTTATGTACAGGTAAATCTTCTCGCTTGCTCATGCTCTTGATTAAGTAAATGAACATCTAATCATTTGCGGTAATGCACGCAAACTCAGTGTACGAGGTAAAAGCAAGCAACTATAATAGCAGGTTTGAATAAAATGATCCTTGGGAGTTATAAAACTTGCGTTCTGGTTTGCCCACAGTGAAAGCAACCTATCATTAACCTTTGCTCAATACTATACGCATGTTAAAAGTCCATTGCAACAAATGGGTTTTGTAACAATGCTCAATTTAAATAACAAAACTGGACACTCAATAGTCAGCTGTACAAGCAAGATAAATTTCACCACAACAACGACTGAATTCACTGCAGAAAGACAAATCATCTCGGAGTGGTCATATTTTTTTAAAGCACACCATCCCAAACCTTGGATAACCCATCACATGCCAGTGACTAGATATAGCCTGAACCAGCCCAACCTAATCAAATTCCCTTGGCAAGATGAATAAGTACTCGGAATAATCAATAAAACATCAACAGAATGGGATTCCTTTGTAAACTGGCTAATAATGGACTTCCTTCATGCCAACGTGCTCATGAAGTTATTTTTCATACCAAACCTCATTCAGCAACACAATATGCACAATGTAAATATTTTACTCAGGAACCCCATTTGTTGTAGCAAACAGAAAAGGCATTCATCGCAAGCCATAGGCAAGTAAATGGCATAGGAAACCAGGACTTGTGTGAAAAGAAGTTCTGATCAGCTGATACGTACAAAATGTGGTACAAAGACAGGATTTGAAATACAGAGCAACAAAGAACAAATCAATTTGCATTGTTGCTACTTTTTCTCACATTAATTATTGTGTTGGGCATGATGGGAAGGTATTCTCCTGATATCAAATCCCTCAAGTCGTGTCTTCTTCTGCATGCAGGGGAAGGATATGTGGGGAGAATGTCAGAGGCGAGAAAGAGAATGTTGGAGTGAAAAGTCAACTTGGGCCTGCTTTTGTGCATTCCTGTTGGGTCAGTTATGAATGGGAATGGCAGATCTGAGGAACAAGCCACCTGCCCCTCTCTTCAGCTGGAGAATGATACATAGTCTTTAAATCAAAAACATGCATTTATAAATTTTGAAGGAAGACATACAATTCTTCAACGCCAGATAGAAGGCACAACATACACAGTGTAATACATTATCAGCAGCACTGTAGTCCCAGTTACTGGAGCATTCTATTTTCTTGGCCGCAGGAAAACACTGCCATTGTAAAAATACTGCAGCTGTGCCAGTATGCACAAGACTGAAGAAAGCACTCTGATCCCATGCAGGCTGCACAATATTTAAATTGGCCCAAATCAATAAAGAAAGTGATTCAATGACCCTTCTGTAAAGTAACTTTGGTTAATTGAAAATAAAAGCCTCATTTAGTAGATGCAGCAGCCATCATTGTGCAAGGGAATCAAGTACGCATATTGCCACCAACTCCACCCCCCTCCCTGCAAGATATCAGACTGTCCCAATGGCTTTCTGTGATAGGGATAGTCCCAGAGCAGTAGTACCATTGAACCACAATTCACAATGCCTGGATTGCCAACAGGGCCATCCCCTCGTGCATCTCTGTGGTCTATAGATTATCAGTGGCAATTTATTTAATTTTGTGCATTTTAGCAAACAGAATTATGGGCGCAATTTCATGAAAATGAAAGAGTCCCGTTTAGCGGGGTGTTTGCCGGTGCTTGCAGTGCCAAGAACGACCCCGCTATTAAACGGGACTTCCTTGGCAAGGAACACTTCGCCAAGCCCACACTCAGGCTCATTTCCTGCTTGAATAAGCTCAGCTTGACAGTGCAAGGGCCCCGATCTCTGCCCCCCCCCCCCCCCCCCCCCCAACGCACTAATCTGGGAGTCTTTAAGACACCCTGCCCACACCCCACCTCATAATGGCAGGACAGCCCCCGTGTCCAATCCCCGGCATGGACAAAATACCACCTGGGCACCGCCAACCTGGCACCCTGGCAATGCCCCTGCCAACACCACCTGGGCAGTGCCAGGGTGCCCAGGTGGCATTGGGAGTGCCAGGTTGGGCCTATACCCATTATGGGCAGTTGGTGAGAGGAAAGAAGTACAGTTTGCCTGTCTCGCTCATGTCAGTAACAACGGTCACTTCCTGCAATTTGGAGTTCAGAAGAATGACAGGGTAGATGTTTCCCCTCATGGGGGAATCTGGAACCGAGGGGCACAATTTAAAAAATAAGGGGTCTCCCATTTAAGGTGGAAATGAGGAGGAGCTTCTTCACTCAAGAGGGGCACTTGTCTTTCGATTTCTCGTCCCCAGTGAGCAGTGGAAGCTGGATTATTGAATATATTCAAGGCTGAGTTAGACAGATTTTAGATCGACAGGCAAGTGGAGTTAAGGCCACAATCAGATCACCCATGATCTTATGGAATAGCAGAGCAGGCAAAGTGAACCGAATGACTTACTCATGATCCTCTTATGACCATATGAAGTGAAATAATACCTTTAATAAAATGGGCTAATCGTCCCAAACAGCAATCTTTTAGGAAGATAGATTGGCATTTATATCGCACCTTTCAGTTTTACAAAAAGATAAACCCTCTGTTAGGGGTGATGGCGGGACCTTCGAATCAAACTGCTGTAGCCAGTTCCATCCAGCTGAGTAGGTTTGTAGCTTTCCAAAGATTGTACAAATATTTACATTTTCCAAAACTAATTTCTTTTCACAGATGCAGCAATAGGTCATCACACTGTTGCTAATATTATTGTAACTCTGCTTTTTCTTTAAATAAAAGATATTTATTGGTGTCATAATTCAGTAACACTTACTGGCCTTGTTCCCAGTCTCTCATGGCCAGTTACAGGAGTTTTCCCATTTTGTCCCACAGGGTAATCTGGTGGTATCCATCTGTCCAGAATCGCTTTGGCTATTTTCCATTGGCCCTCTTTTGGGTGGTATGCTAATATATGACAAGTATTCCACCTCAATGCATTCATTAGGAGGTCACCATTGTGGTTGCATGTGTTGTTAATCTAATGCACAAAAAGATAGCAAAAAATGCTGGTTTGTAAGGGCATGGCTATGGAGAAAGCAAAGACTCCATCTGTTTAATGCTCTCTTACCAAGTGTTGCATTCTCGCTCTGCTTTGGAATGACTGCATCAGACAACGTTTCCATTCCACTTTGTGGGATGGAAAATTGTTTCCTGATCTTGCTACTAAGTGGATAGCTACAGAACTTTTTTTAAGTTTCTGTGCAGATTATTTTTCCTCCTTTCTTTGCTGTACCTGCAGTCTTAATGAAGGAAGGGTTGGTATCGCTGTGTTGTGTGCCAGTTTGATGGTTTGGATATATTTCTTAATAAACGTGTTTTTTTATTTTGAAAGAAAATCAAACTGTTCTGCTTGTAAATGTTTGTATTGCCCAGTGTGCCCCAATTTGGAAAGATTGTTCTGTTAAACAGCTCGAATGGTATGGCAATGATTCAGGTTTGTAAGCATTCTCATTGTGTTTGACAGCAAGAACCCCTTTTGGTTTGCACGAAGAGCAGCAATTTGCCTGCAATGCAGTTCCTGTGCTCCAAAGTTAGGTCAGATTCTAAGAAGCTAATGCACAAGTCAGTGGTCAGCATTTTTTCTTTTATAAATTCAGAGTACCCATTCAATTTTTTTCCAATTAAGGGGCAATTTAGCATGGCCAATCCACCTAGCCTGCACATCTTTGGGTTGTGGGGGCGAAACCCACGCAAACAGGGGGAGAATGTGCAAACACCACACGGACAGTGACTCAGAGCCAGGATCGAAACTGGGTCCTCGGCGCCGTGAGGCAACAGGGCTAACCCACTGCGCCACCATGCTGCCCCGTGGTCAGCATTTATGCGGTTAGATCAGTTTCCTTTAGCTCAGTGGTAGAATTCTGGATGGGTGAAAAGCTAGGCATGATATATTTTGTTTCTCATTGTTCCAGACTTCTGGCCAGCTCCTACTGGAACTTACTGATAGAGGTGTCAACTGTGGTTCAACATTAGTCTCATTTTACAACACACAGTCTAAGATGACACAAGTGGAGCACTGAGGGAGTGCTGCACCAGAATTGACGTCCTTTGGATGAGATCATCATAGAATTTACAGTGCAGAAGGAGGCCACTCAGCCAATCGAGTCTGCACCGGCTCTTGGAAAGAGCACCTCATCCAACCCCACACCTCCACCCTATCCCCATAACGCAGTAACCCCACCCAACACTAAGGGAAATTTTGGACACTAAGGGCAATTTAGCATGGCCAATCCACCTAACCTGCATATCTTTGGACTGTGGGGGGAAAAACGGAGCACCCAGAGGAAACCCACGCAGACACAGGGAGAACATGCAGACTCCGCACAGACAGTGACCCAGCGGGGAATCGAACCTGGACCCTGGTGCTGTGAAGCAGCAGTGCTAACCACTGTGCTACCGTGCTACCTATGTTAAAACAATGTTAATTGTTAAAATTATGTTAAAACAAGCGAGATGTTAAAACAAGACCCCACCTGCCCTCTCAGGTAGGTGTAAAAAGATCGCATCCCAATTGCAGGGATGTGCTGTCTGGTGTCCTGGCCAATAGTTCACTTCGCAACTAGTATCACTAAAAAAAT
Organism: Scyliorhinus torazame; assembly: GCF_047496885.1. Lineage (NCBI taxonomy): Eukaryota > Metazoa > Chordata > Chondrichthyes > Carcharhiniformes > Scyliorhinidae > Scyliorhinus > Scyliorhinus torazame. The sequence continues at coordinate 82,912,466 of NC_092716.1, read as the reverse complement.
TGATTCGCTGATCATTGTAACATTGCTGTCTGTTGGGGCTTGCTGTAAAGCAATTGGTTTCCTGAACTACAATAATGACTCTACTTCATAAAGTACTTCTTTTCTTTCTGGTTCAAACTCAAGAGTGGTAGCACATCAGCCAATCAGCATTCAGGCCATCGCACTTCACTGTGGTCCTTAGCACTGACAAAACAGGAGACACACAGCACAGCAACTGAAGCACGCAAGTTCAGACCACAGAGCAGTAGGTTATGGCCCTGTACACAAAGCTCCCACACATGGGAACATTTTCGCGAGTATACAACTGCACACATTGGGATTGAGGAACTGGATTTAGGAACGTAAATGTACAGGGCGGGATTCTCCGACCCCCCTCGCCAGGTCGGAGAATGGCCGGGGGTCGGCGTGAATCCCGCCCCTGCCGGCTGCCGAATTCTTCGGCGCCGGGGATTTGGCGGAGGCGGGAATCGCGCATTGCTGGTCGGCGGCCGCTGACAGCACCCCCCCCCCCTCCCCTGGCGATTCTCCGGCCCGCGACGGGCCGAGTGGCCGCCCGTTTTCAGCTGGTCCCGCCGGCATAAATTGGAATAGGCCCTTATCGGCGGGACCTGACGGCGCAGGCGGCCTCCGGGGATCTCGGGGGGATCTGGCCCCGGGAGGTGCCCCCACGGTGGCCAGGCACGCGATCGGACCTGTGCGTGGGGGCACTCTATTCCTCCGCATCGGCCGCTGTGGTCCTCCGCGATGGCCGATGCGGGGACGAACCCTCCCGAGCATGCGCGGGGATGACGCCAGCACATGCTCGTGCTCCCGTGCATGCGCCAACTCGTGCCGGCCGGCGGAGGCCCTTCGGTGCCGGTGGGCGTGGCGCTAAGCCCCTTCCCCGCCGGCCGGCGGGGCGCAAACCACTCCGGGGCGGGCCTTGCCCCTGAAGGTGCGGAGGATTCTGCACCTTTGGGGGCGGCCCGATGCCGGAGTGGTTCATGCAACTCCTTCCCGCCGGAGTTTCCCGCCCGCCGATTACGGCAGAATCCCACCCAGAGAGTCTGCACACAATCCTCTCACGACAGAAATACAAAAATGCAGAAGTGTCACTATCAGCTTTCTTGGCTGGAGATGATAACCTGATACAGGAGAAGCTCAGGAAAAAGGGATGCTGAAAGCCACTGCACAACATCAACACCGAATGCCTTCTTTGGAAGACAGCTTCTGACCAAGAAGGAACAAAACAAAAGGTCGACCTCCCACAACGCAGATTGCACTCTCGAGTTCACATCTAACGAAGGCTACATTACCATGTTTAGATGCTAGAACAGTGAGTAAAATATTAAATCCCAAATTCTTCACAGATCAACCTTTTTCCTCCAGACACCAATTATTTCCAGCTTCAGTTAAATCCCGAGCAATTCCTTTGTTTTGCTTCCACCGGGGATTTGATATTCTATTGAAAGGGTCATTGGTGGGAGGGATGCAGGAAGGGGAAAGGGTTGGGCAACTCAAAGAATAGGTGGAAGGCATCCATTTTCTCCCAGAAGCAGGGTTATGCAAGTCTGGTATTTATAACCTGCGATTCATGGGTTATTCCAACAAATTAATACAAACTCACAACAGGGTGATGTGCTGAGATAACCGCTCTTTGCCATACACTCAACATGGTGATGACGCATTTAATTTTAACACTCATTTGTAATTTAACAGAAATGTGGAAAGTTACGGATTAGAGTCGGCATTCTTTAGTTCTCGGGCAGCGCGGTGGCACAGTGGTTAGCACTGCTGCCTCACGGCACTGAGGACCCGGGTCACTAGTCGTGTGGAGTTTGCACATTCTCCCAGTGTCTGCGTGGGTCTCACCCCCACAACCCAAAGATATTAAGGTGGGTGGATCGGCCATGCTAAATTGCCCCTTAGCACTTTAAATTTATAAAAAAAAGAAAAAGCATTCTTTAGCTCTCTAATGGTACCTCAGCTCTCAGTGAAGTCAATCAGTGAGCATCTTTCAACACAAGCCAGTCTTTCTGAATGGCTTATGTTGACCTTTGCCCTGCGGCCAAGGGTTTACAATTGACACAGCAGTACAGACTATAGACCTCGGGGAGTATATGTGAGCCAATCACTCACCCTCGCAAAGGGCATGACATACAATAATAACAGCCTCGAGGATTAGAAAGATTAAACAGCAGACGAATGAAAAGGGACACAGAATTCTGAAAACTTGGTGTGAAGTCTGAGCCAATGTTAGCTCTCACAATGAACTCACAAAGTATTCATGCTGAATTTCAGCTGTTCTTCAGCAACATATTTTGTGATTTTACTCAGAACAAGCTAGTCAATTCATTTGCTCTAAAAGAGCAGGAATTGAGGTAGTGTTGAATGATGCCTGGGGTAAGAGGAGGTTCAAAATGCTGAATGTGTCTACATGTTGAGGGGCACGCGACTAACAGGTCGAGCAAACAAAATTCACATAGGGCAGCACGGTGGCGCAGTGGGTTAGCCCTGCTCCCTCACGGCACCAAGGTTCCAGATTCGATCCCGGCTCTGGGTCACTGTCCGTGTGGAGTTTGCACAATCTCCCCGTGTATGCGTGGGTTTCGCCCCCACAATCCAAAGGTGTGCGGGCTAGGTGGATTGGCCACGCTAAATTGCCCCTTAAATTGGAATAAAACAAATTGGGTACTCTAAATTTGTTTTTGAAAAGGAAAAAAAAAGAAAAATTAATGTACCAGACCTGGACACATCAAGGAAGAAAGCAAAAACTGCAATTACCCTGCAGGGTTTTCACCACACATCCAGGAAAAAGGGTGCAGGGTATCTAGATGCATCATATGGGGAGGAGACTTTTGATTCTTTGGGAACATATCTCACTGTATCAATTTCAGATGTCAGCCACGCCTCAGCTGGTTTATCCCCCCCCCCTCCTCCTTATACATCTGGGTCAGAAGGTTTCAGGTTCAAGTCCCACACCATCAAGTCTGACAGGGACACTTAATTGGGGCCTCTTTTCCCCTCTCAAGTCAATATTTTTTTTAATGGCCATGGTAATATTCAAAGAGAAGTTGGGGGCGGGGGGGGGTGGTTCAACATTTATTCCTCAACCAACATCACAAACAGATGATCTGATCTTTACCACATTGCTGCTTATGGGATCTTGCTATTCCTAAATTGGCTCCCATGTTTCCTATATTACAACAGTGATCACACTTTGAAAATACCTTCACTGTCTGCAAAGTGTTTCATGAAATTCTTGGGTCATGAAAGATGCTATGTAAATACAAAACTTTTGTTTTCCTCTTAGTTTCCAAGAAGACTCTTTAGAACAGCCGCAACCCATTTTTACAAAAAAAAACAAAATGAACTAAATCAAAGCCAACCTAGACCAGTTGAATTTCAACATTTGAAGCGTGAAGCAGAGAAATGAAATTCAAACAGGGCTAAGTAATTCAGAGTTTTGATTCAGCCAGTAACCATTCCCACAGAAACTCCATTTGGTCAATACTCCATTACAATGCTTCACTCAGTCAATCTGTTGAGCTGGTCAATAGAAGTGACAAAGGTAGAGTAGCACGGTGACGCAGTGGGTTAGCCCTGCTGCCTCATGGCGCCGAGGTCCCAGGTTCGATCCCGGCTCTGGGTCACTGTCCGTGTGGAGTTTGCACATTCTCCCCGTGTTTGCATGTGTTTCATCCCACAACCCAAAAATGTGCAGGCTAGGTGGATTGGCCATGCTAAATTGCCCCTTAATTGTAAAAAATGAATTGGGTATTCTAAATTTATAAAAAAAGAGAAGTGACAAAGGTAGCAAATTGTGTGGTCATTTTGGGCCTATCTTTGAGCAAACTGCATGTTTCAGTACAATCCCAATCCAATCTGGATTATTCCACCTCTCCTATCGCTCTAGTGAGAACATACACCTTGCTGAATAAAGACACTCTCCACCAGGGTAGGATACTGATTTTGACTCAATGTTCTGCACGACATTAATGCTAAATGCAATGAACAGTGAGAGCCAGTACAGCAGTAACCTATATAAAAGCTAAATGGTTAGAATTCTTCTTCCATAAAAGGAATTGCACAGGACATATTTACCCAATCGAATAGATAGCAGCACCACAAGTCTAAGTCACAAACAACTGCACACATCTCCGAATATAAATTGGGGCAGCTTCAACAACAGGGACGGCACACTGGTTAGCACTGCTGCCTCACTGCGCCAGGGACACAGGATCAATTGTAGCCTCGGGTGACTGCGTGTGTGGACTTAATACATTCTCCCCATGTGTGCGTTAGTTTTCTCAAGGTGTTCTGGTTTCCTCCCACAGTCCAAAGATGTACATGTTAAGTGGATGGGCCATGATAAAATTGCACCTTAGTGTGTCCAGGAATGTGCAGGTTAGGTGGGGTTACAGGGATAGGGCGGGGAAATGGGCGTAAGTAGGGTGCTCTTTCAGAGGGTCGGGTGCAGACTCATAGGCCGAATGGCCTCCTTCTGCACTGTAGGGATTCAAGGATAATGACTGCCAGCGGATACAATTCAGTCACTTGAAAGTCGATGGACAATGTATACGAAAATCCCAAAGCAATTATAAACTATTTAAATTTCAGCATTCACAAGACAGTCACAGGAAAAGCATACTAATCTCTTAAAAACATCGCCTACCACTCCCTCAACAAACAAGATACTTGGCAGTTGCCTGGTAGCTGTGGCTATTCATGACCTAATCTAGATAGTAAAGCAGTGAGTATAAATCTATATATACATACACACTAAGCATGCATCTTTATACCCAGTATTACATACACAAAACATTTTTCAAGTAATATATATATATATATATATTGCTAGGATACTAAATAAGTCAATTTTTCCATGCTCCAAACTCATATTAAGTCTGCGCTTACAGAATGTAAGAAGTGCACTCATGAAGTAATACCCAACCTCTTGCCCAGCAACCTAATTAAACCCACCAGTTCTCCAATATTTCCTACAGTTACCCACCCCTGTTTAGGGTTAGTCACGAGTAAACAGAGGTGGTACAATAGTGGCAGCCCGGACAGTTTTCAGTGGGGTCTGATGCACAAAAGGCCCATTTCTTGGGTATAAATTTGCACCTAATTAACTGCCAAAGTTGGTTTTCTGACAACTCAGATATACTTTATAAATGGGTGTCCCCATCACAGAATTGAATGTTGTAATGATGTTTGAAAAAGTCTCAAGTAGATTCCATTGCAAAAGTATTGCATAATGTAACTGAGTCTTAAACCTGGCAATAAAGGGTAATTGTGAAGCTTTACTATGTATTATACATGAGCCATCAATGGTACATTTTGGGGATTCTGGTGTCTGCATCCAAAAGTGTGGCCGCTGATTATAGAGTTACTGGATACAAATACCTTCAAGACACTGGGAAACGTAGCCTCCCACTTGTCAGTGGTAGCATCCTGGAAGTTAGCAAGTATGGGTCAAGTCACACTTCAGCAATCTGTACATATAATCTAGGTTGAACTTGACAGAGAGTGCTGCACTGTCAGAGGCGCTGACTTCTGGATGAGGTATTAAACCAATGTCCCTTCTGTGCTCTTGGATGGATGCAAGATATCTGAAGAGGAGTGGGAAATTCATCCAGCATCCTACCAACATTTACTCCTCAATGAACATTATTAAAAACAATAATTATTTTTGACAACAATCACATCATATTTTTGTGGGACCTGGCTGGAATTGGTTTAAATGTTTATCTGTTACACCAGTGGCTACTCTCAAAAATATGTTATTGGCTACAAATAACTTTTGAGACATTCCAAAGTGGTGAAAGATGCTTTATAAAGTCAAGCTCTTTACCCCACATGTCCTTACAATTCCAAGATGATACATGTTGACTGTATTATACGATTCATTTTGCGATAGTTTGTGACAGAACCATATCAAACCCTACAAGTTCCACTGTATATTTTTGAAATGAAATGAAATGAACTGGGTGTGCTCGTACATGAAACACAGTTAACATCTGGATACAGCAAGTAACTAGGAAGTAACTTATTTGTATCCAGTAACTCTATAATCAGCGGCCACACTTTTGGATGCAGACACCAGAATCCCCAAAATGTACCATTGATGGCTCATGTATAATACATAGTAAAGCTTCACAATTACCCTTTATTGCCAGGTTTAAGACTCAGTTACATTATGCAATACTTTTGCAATGGAATCTACTTGAGACTTTTTCAAACATCATAGAACACTTTTAAGCATTCCCAAAGGGTGCTCCTGGTTAGCCCTGATCTCCAGTATTGTCTCTCCTGGTAGCAGACACAAGATCTTCCTGCAGCATCCATGTCTCCATTATCTCGGGACTTTGTTATTCTGATCTGCTCCAGGATGGCCTCCCACATTTTGCCCCTTGTCATCTTGCAGTCATCCAAACTCCTAGCTCACACCAAATCTTGTTCATCTATCAGCTATGTGCTTGCCCACCTACATTGGCATTCTTTAAGCAGCACCTGAATTTTAAACTTCTTATCCTGGACTTCAAATAGCCCTATAGTTTCACCCCTCCCATCTTTGCAAACTGCTCCTGCCCCACAACCCTCAGAGGTATGTGTGCCCTTCTAATTCTGGCATCTTGAACATCCCCTATTTTAATTGCCCCACCACGGGTAGTCATTCTTCCAAGGAGGTGTAGGCCATATAGTCCCACGGGCCTGCCCAGCCATTCAATAAGATCATGGTCGATCCGATCTTGGTTTCAATTCCACCTTTCTGCCTATTCCCCATAAACCTCGACTCCCCATAGTTCAAGAATTGGCCTGTCTCAGCTTTGAATATATTCAATGATTCAGCCTCCAGTGTGCTCTGGGATAGTGAATTCCAAAGATTTCCTCGTCTCTATCTTAAAAAGGGTTGATCCTTTATTCTGAAACTATGTCCCCAATTTCTAGATTCCCCCAAAAAAGGAAACATCCTCTCAGCATTTACCATGCCAAGTCCCCTCAGAATCTCTCATTCTTTTAAGTTCCATTGATTTCAGGCCCAATCTGCTCAACGTTTCCTCACAAGATAGCCCCTTCATCCTGAAGCCAACCTAATGAACGCTCTCTTAATTGTCTCCAATGCATGTTTCTTTCTCAAGTAGGAGACCAAAAATGCGCACAGCATTCTAGGTGTGATCTCACCAATGTCCTTCCCTACTTTTATATTCCATCCTCCTTGAAGTCAGGGCAAACTTTCCGTTTGCCTTCCTAGTTACTTGCTGTATCCAGATGTTAACTGTGTTTCATGTACGAGTACATCCAGATTCCTTTGTACTGCAGCAGTCTCTAATCTCTCTCCATTTAAATATTTTGCTTCCTACCAACTTGGACAACCTCGCATTTACCCCACATGATATTCCATTTGCCAAATTTCTGACCACTTACATAACCTTGTCGCTTTGCAGTGTCCTTATGTCTACTTCACAACTTGCTTTCCCACCCATCTGCAAATTTTGTAACAATTCATTTGGTTTCTTCCTAATATAGATTGTTAGTTCAGACACTCCTTGTGGCACTCCACCAGTAACAGTTTGCCAACCTGAAAATGAAGCATTTATTCTGTTTCCTGTTAGTCAACTAATCCATTATCAGTGCAATTATGTCATCCACAACATAATGGGCTCTTATCTTTTATCTGGCACCTTATTGAATGCCTTTTGGAAATCAAACTAAACAGCTACTGGTTCTTCTTCATCCAATCTGTTCACTACATTCACAAAAAAAAATCTTAATAAATTCATCAAACATGATTTCCTTTCACAAAACCATCTTGGACTCTGCTTGATTGTATTATAATTTACCAAATGTCCAGTTACAACCTACTTTATGATGGATTCTTGCATTTTCCCCAATGACGGATATTCAGGTAACTCTGGCTGATACTTTTCTGTTTTCTGTCTCTCTCTCCTTTTTGTTTGAACAGGGACATTACCGTTGCAGTTTCTTCATCCACTGGGACATTTCCAGAATCTAGGGAACTTCGGAAGATTACCAAAGTTAATCAATGCATCCACTACCTCTGAAAGCACTTATTTTAAGAACTTATGATGCAGGCTATTGCCAGCCCTTATTTAGTCCTTTCAGTCTACCAAAGACTTTTTCTCCAAGCTCTTCTTTCCCTACATCTTTGACCAAGGTTTTGGTCATCTGGTCTAAGATCTCATGTGGCTTGGTGTCAAATTGTGAGTCTTAATACTCCTGTAAAGTACCTTGGAACATTTCAGGAGGTTAAAAATGATATAATCATAGAAGTTTATTCACCCAAAACTACATTATATTCATAAAATTTCTGATAAAAAAGACATATTGTAAAACACTTCAAATTGAGTGAACTTTTCTCCAGACACTCGGAGGTGCCTCAATATAATTTCAATATTCTTGACATTTGCAATGTACATTCCATGTCAGGCATAATTCGGCAGGGGTTCTACAGTTTCCAGTCCCTCAGTGCACTGTGGCTGAAAGGCCTTAGACAGTGGCCTTTGCCTATTGCGCTATAAGCACAAAGGCTGCTGCAGCATGCCTGCAACCTACCCCAGTTCTGTTGTCATCCTGCATAAGCAATGGTAATGCTGCATGAGCAATGGATGATGAGGTTAATGTTGGAGCAGCTTTCGGTCACTGTGCAAATACCTAGTTGACACATCTCAGATGTCAGTGCTTGAAAGTTGCTGGGCAGGTCATATTCAACTAAGGATGTCTAGTGCTCATGGATTGCTCATCTCCCCAATTAGGGAAGTCATCATGAATACAGACGAGATTCTCTTGATGATGGGTTTGTAAGGCGCTGTTTTTCAAGTGCAACCACAGTATGTCACCCCTCATCCACTGGGTACAATTGGAGGGACACAAAAGAAAACAGGTTTTCTGCAGCCTTCTCTGAAACAAATTCTTCCTGTGACAATGAAGAACCTACTCTATATGTTGATCAGTAAGCTATTCAAATGTGGCCAACAGGGAGGAGAACAAAGGGATCCCTGTTTTGCTGGAGGAAACAATGTGATCTCAAGATGACAAGAAGTTAGCAAACAGCTCATTATTCTTCACACAAAGGAACGGATAAACATGCAGTGCACAGAAAGAATAAAATAGTGAAACAGTAAGCTTTAGTCAAATGTTCAGTGATAGTTGAATAAGAATATGGATACTTTGCATAACTGGCAACGGTAGAGAAAAGAGCTGACCCAAACATCCCTTCCCCAAGGGTAATATTTGCACCTGGGCTGCAACGGGGAAAGAAACATGCACCATTGCACCTTGAACTATGCTGCACTTGGCTAATATGCAGTCAGCATTTCAGTTCATAGTTAATTTAAATACTTCATGTATATTAAACAGAAATCCTCAGGAATTGTTATGTCTCCTGGCTCCAGTAGTGAGCAAAAATCACATTTAGACTCAAAATGTTGGAGCTTCAGTGAGTGTATATCTTGCTGCTCTCTATGTGGCTGAGGGACTGATACATTGTTACTTGACACATAACCACAGTGCAGCAGTAAAATGCTGCATCCTAGGATACATATTCACAGAAATAATTAGTTCCTGGCTCTTTTATGTATAATATAACCAGTATATCCAATAGGAGGCTGGTTAGCTCAGTTGGCTGGACAGCTGGTTCGTGATGCGGAGCAACACCAATACTGTGGGTTCAATTCCTGAGACCCCGCCTTCTCAAGCTTGCCCCCTGCCTGAGGTGTTCTGATCCTCCAGTTAAACCACCACCAGTCAGCTCTCCCCCTCAAAGGGAAAAGCAGCCTATAGTCATCTAGGACTATGGCGACTTTATCTTTATATCCAACAATAAACCTTGAAATCAAACTGGATAAAATGCTGACCTAATTCATATTCATCCATAGACTAAATGAACTACATCACATTGATTTAGACTATTTCAATACTTGGAAATCACCACAAAGAAACGACCCTGGGTTTGCAAAGGAATATATTTAAATACATTTCAGACCAACTATTAGTACATTCAGGTAGATTCTGTCTGTTAATGAAGCTGATGCATAGGTGGTATATGGTATCAAAAAGCATCAATTATTAAATTATAGATTTTAACACTGCTGAACAGTTCGAACATCCAGGAGCCCTTCACATGGATTACCATTAAACACGGTAATGCTCTTTTAGTAAAGGCAATGCTGAGTTACAACAGTTTCATGTTAGATTAAAGGAATGGAATACCATATAGAAAAAGTTTTGACATTGATCTGAACTGATACTTAGCACCGGATTTTCAACAGCCGGTAGAGTTGGGAAAGGAGGAGCTCCACCCCTCCGCCACTATTTTCAACCAGAGGGGGGGAAATGGGGAACTCACTCACCTTCACTGAATGGCTCATTAAGCTCCTTAAGGAACTTGATAACAGGTCAGGGAGGACAGGAATTTGCAATTATCAATTCGACAAATCCCAATGGTCTGGTTCTGCCAGCTTCAAGGTGGGGAGAACTTTTAATTCAATTAAAAGTGTCAGTACGCCCGGAAGGGAGTGTCTTGAGCGTTAACTTTAGTTTGGCCACATGGACACTTGGCGTTAAATGTTGCTGATCCTCCGACAAGCTGCCTGCTATCTTCAGCAAGACAGCAGCAACCCCCATCATGGTTGTGCAAGACTGGCTTCACTGAGGTGCTCCCAATGACTGAATAGCCTTCCAACACTATAGATCACCTATCAAGAATGGCACTTGAGGTTACTGGACATTAAAAGTACCTCCTGGCATCACCATTGACTATGTTCATCTATTCCTTTCACAGAATCTCTGCTTTCTCACTGATCAAGTTATACTCGCTTGGTAAAACGTGAGCTTCTGGTCTACAATGTGGAAGCTTTGTTTACCCCTCTTGCACACTAATACTTCTCCATTCTAGCATTGGAGAGGCGCAGATATTTGTGGAATTATTAATGTGGTCATATTTGCACAAGTCATCAAATCAGCACAGACCAGGACCCAAGCTGAAACCTTCTGACCTGGTTCAGCTCGATACCAAGCTGTGCATACATTTCTTCCCATTATGATTAGGTTGATTTCCATTCTTCCTACTCTGTACAAACAATTCTCAGAAAGTTAGGAAACTAGTTCATTCCAAGAAACCTTCTGCTTACAGATGGACCAAATCAAGGGACCAAGCAACCAGCTCCCCGCTGAGTGATCACCAGTCTGTCTATTGCTCAATGTCTTTTGCTCAAATGAAGTGAATTGTTAGTTATTTGTTGGCCACTGCACAAGAAGTTTGCTCTTCCCACTGTTTGCACAAAGAGTGAGCATTCATAAACACACAGCTCAGTGAGTCTATCCAGACAGTAGCTAAATTATATCAACGAGACAAATTTTCGGTTCAATTCCAGGTCTGCACTGAGTTACAATTGGACTCAACAACTTTTGCAAGGAAACAGAAAAAGACCAGGTTACACACTCCTGACCAATGACAGAAACAAGAGTAAAAAATCAGCAAGGGATATCAGCCATGGCCTCAGTTGTAATGGCCCATGGCAAACAGCCTGCTGACATTCATGAGCAAAGTTCACACAGAAATAATGACCACTCTATTAACTAAATGAGTAGAGTAACTTGCATAGGCAGAGCAATTCCCCAACCAGGAAGGGAGGAAAGAACAGCCACCGGTTAAAACTTAAATCACTGATTTAGGTCCTCAAACCACCCACAATAAATAACCCCGCCCCAATTAATTTGGCAAGAAGCTGCTGTCTAATAGAAGTGAACCCTGCCGTAGCTAAATAGACAGTATACTTACTTTTGCTTTTGTGGTACAATTCTAGGAGAGCACGTTTTCTAAAAGCTTTCAATTCTCAACCTATCAATCTAATCTTTCGACACAAAATAATGATACTTTACTGAAAGCATTTAAAACCTAGTTAAAATTCCAGGCTATTCACAAGCTCACAGATGCAATAACTTTGAAACGCCTTACTTGACTTCACAAAAGGAAATAGTATTTAGTAAGCTAATGACACAGGTGGCAATGTTTAAGTACAGATAAGAAAAGCATTTAAAACACCCGAGAGCAGAGGAAGGGGCACCACACAGCCAGAAGAGCAGCAGCAGAGTCAGATACATTAAAATGCTGTAGGACAGTCGAAGAAGACGTTTACCTTTTATTAACATATTACAAAGACTGTGAACCACATTTACTCAGCTCCTGTCTATGTAGTCAGCCAAAAACGTAGTGTACAAATTCAATGAATGGAGAATTTACCTTGAACTCCACAAAGACTGAAAATTGAACAACAGCTATGTCTAAATCAACGTCATCCAGCTCCAATTTATGTTCTTGTCTACTCAGATAAAACAGGAATAAAGCTCAAGTCTTGGAGCTTTTCGGATCCCTCCCACATTGACATCATGCATTTCCTGCTGCTCCCAATAATCATACTGAAACGTAGTTTTATTGTGTTTAAGACATCCACACGCATTGAGCAATACTACACTCCCCCAGTTCGGAGGCAGGCTTAAAGAAATTTAAGTGAACTGGCTACATACCTCTGTGACTACTATTGTAGCGAGAAAAAAAATACAAGGACCATTAAGCTAGAACACCAAAGGAGTTACTTACAAAAACAAAAATTATTTTGGGAAGTAATGGGTATAGTTTTATTTTGAGGGGGTGGGAAAAGAGGTCAGAATTAAACTGGTGAAGGGAAACAACTGAAGTCCATTTCTTATACTCTCAGACTGTCCAAAGGGGATTGTTATCCACTAATGTGTATTATCATAATGGCCAAAGGACATATCAGGGCTCATTAGGTTATGGCATTAATTACAAACCTCTTAAATTCATTTGTCATTATTCATTACCCTGGCAACTATACATCACAGGAGTAAATCAGTGATCCAGAGAGAAAACCCACCACTATTAAACACCATCCTCCAGGATTTCATCACTCGACAACATAGCCGTCCGGCATAGATCACTTTCTATCCCTGAATCTCAAAATCCAGACCGAATCACTTGGACAGGAGTGCCCTTTCACGGTGTCATCTTAAACCAGTATTGATTGAACAATTAGTCATTTGAAACTGTGATTAAAGTCTTTACATAAATCTGAGCCTATTGTATCAGGGAGGAGTTACTGAGTCATCAGGCTCCCACTGAGTTACAAGATAATACGCAATAATTATTTTTTTAAACACAAATGTTAAATACATGACCTGCAGTCATGTACTCAAACTGTCCATTTTGGTACAGAGTGACAGTAGAATGAACGGGGTCCACTTGTAAGTTCAAATACAGAGGCCAGTTTAGAGTGTAGGGTCTCTGCAATATTCTGGAAATAAATATCACTACCTAACGTAACCATCTCAGCGTGATTTGAAGCATTGTCACCCAATTTCTTTGTACGATGCAATGTCAAGAATTAGTTCTCAGAACTTGTTTTTGCTTTTTAGAGACGCATTTTAATTTCTGCTTTATATCCACCATTGAACCTTGAGAATCACAGGAGCCTGTGACTCGCCACTGTAGAACATTTGTGTGCTGGAGGTCAAAAAATACTGCATCACCAGGTTAACATCCATTTCTCTTCACCAGACTATAGTAATTATATTATTGTAAGCAAAGAGTTAGGAACTGTATTGTTATATGCACACTCAAGAATCCAGGATGCCACGTCACTCACTAATCCTTGACAGTCTCGGTATTGAACAATGTACCAGTCCACAGCACAGTGTGATCTGAGAAATACATTCAATGAAGCTCCAATGTTCGAGTTTAAAAGTGCAGTTATTTTGAACATCTGGGAAGCACCAGCCATAATGTATACTCTGGTACCTCATGGTTGAAAAGAAAGGCTTATTGAGCCTTCACTATAGAGCCTTTGGCTTTCTTTTAAGCTCTGCTGAGTAAAAAGAATTCTTGCTTTTTTTTTAACGGTGCATTAGGCAGTAACTCCGCTAATCTGCGACCTTCAATAAAAAAGGACAAGTGCAATGCACTGCGCCATAGGGTACAGGACCACACACACACTGCAGTGCAAATGTAAAGCAATGGGGTATCAACTAGATCAGATAACATTAGACAACAATACGACCAGAGACACATTACACCCTAAACTACGGCTATGTTCAATTTTAGTACATTTAGTTGGAGTCCGTGAGGTTATCGCCATCATTGGACAATGGCAGACGTCAAGCATTGTAAACTATTTACAGGATGTAGACAGTGGTGATCCTAGTGTGTATATTGTTGCACACCATAGCACAAAAGACATAGGTTACAGTCAACACTTGGAACAAAAATAACCTAGGCTGAAGCTTTCATTGCATTATACCAAAAATGATCTAATAGCAGTGCAGCAAAACCCATCCCACAGACCTGACCACAATATCCACGGAAAACACAAAACCAAAGACAGGGCATCTTCACATGGAATATAACTTCCAAGTTCAACTGGGAGAGAGGGCAGTGAGGATCAAAAGGGAGAGAAATCCTCAACCACCTTCGTAACTGTCGTGTCAAATTCCTCATTTGATATCTTGTAACTACTGAATTAAATGAAAAATAGCCTGTGGTTCCTTGGTAGAGACAGAAATGAGATGGACATCAGGCTGCACTGTGGCTCAGAGCCCCAAATCCCCACAATGGCAGTACAGAGTTTACCAAGTCAGATACGACAAATACTATACATGCACTGGAAGGAAAAGAATGGGGTGATCCAGTAAACTTTAAAAGGATGAACTGGTACCAGAACATTTGCTGCTTTGTCACAAAAGTTCTAAATTAAAAATTTGACATAAAATGGAGGGGCTATTTGCACGAATCCAGTTTTCCTCAACACATAATTAAGGTCAATATTCAAGTATTCAAATATCATCTTTGTTGTGCTGTCTCACTCTGCCTTACTGGATTGAAGGGGGCAAAGACCTACATGCTTACATTCCCAAGAAGAGAAATAAATGGGAGGGCTACAGATATCTGGACCATTGGGGTCTCTTCTGGATCAGGTGGGACCTGTGCAAGAAGGACGGGCTGCATCTAAACTGGAGGAGCATAAATATTCTGGCCGGGAGGTTTGCCAGTGTCACATGGGTGGACTTAAATGAGTTTGGCAGGGGGGTGGGAACCAAAGCAAAGGTGAATTAACTGAAGGGGAATTAGAGAGTGGGGCCAGTAAGACTCAGAGGAAGAGCAGGCAGGGTGTGGTTGCTGATCAAAGAGGGTCTGGTGGACTGAAGTGCATTTGCTTCAATGTGAGAAGTGCAACAAACAAAACAGGCGAACTTAAGAGCTTGGATTAGTACTTGGAACTATGATGTTGTTGCCATTACAGAGACTTGGTTAAGGAAAGGACAGGATTGACAGCTTGACGTTCCAGGATGCTGATGTTTCAGGTGGGATGTAAAAGGGGTGGGGGAGTTGCACTACTGGTTAAGGAGAATATCACAGCTGTACTGCAGGAGGACACCTCAGAGATCTCATACTACGAGGTAATATGGGTAGAGCTCAGGAATAGGAAAGGTGTAGTCAAAATGTTGGGTGTTTACTATAGGCTTCCCAACAGCCAGCGGGAGATCGAGGAACAGATATGTCAGCAGATTTTGGCAAGGTGTAAAAGTAACAGGGTTTTTGTGGTGGGTGATTTTAACTTCCCCTATATTGACTGGGACTCACTTAGTGCCAGGGGCATGGATAGGGCAGAGTTTGTAAGGAGCACCCAGGAGGGCTTCTTGAAATAGTATATAGAAAGTCGAAATAGGGAAAAGGCCATCCTGGACCTGGTATTGGGGAATGAGCCCGGCCAGGTGGTCGACGTTTCAGTAGGGGAACAGTTCGGGAACAGTGACCACAATTCAGTAAGCTTTAAGGTAGTATTGGATAAAGATAAGTGCAGTCCTCAGGTGAAGGTGCTAAATTGGGGGAAGGCTAATTACAACAATATTAGGCAGGAACTGAAGAGTGTAGATTGGGGGCAGATGTTTCAGGGCAAATCAACATTTGGCATGTTGATAGGAATTCAGGACCGTCACAATCCTGTAAGGATGAAGGATAAGTTTTGGTAACCGTGGATGACGAGACATATTGTGAGCCTAGTCAGAAAAAACGGAAGCATTTGTCTAGGCTGGGAACACACAAAGCAAGTGTGAAACACAAGCGAAGTAGAAAGAAACTTGAGCAAGGAGTCAGGCGGGTTAAAAGGGGTGACAAAAAGTTCTTTGTTCTAACAGGTTCACAGTAACATGTTCAACCTACATTCTTGGGCAGACTGGAGAAAATTTCTTACAATTATTAAAGGAGATCATGACTTGGTCAAACTTTGGGTTGACTGAACAACAGCACTAGTTTGGGCCAAGCCCATACAAGGAATACAACAATGAAATAAATAATGTTACTCTGAAAGGCAAAGCTGTATTTGAGCCATTTCACGAAGAACCCATACTGGAAATTTAATTCCGGAATATCTGCCCTGTAACATTATAATGCAACCATCTGACATTTCAAAGATGGAAATGAAGTTTAACAGAATTTAACTTGAATATATCCAAAGAAAGTTGCCACACTTGTTGAGGTGCTAGAGGAACAGAGAGAGCTACATGGACAAGCAGAATCACTGGGCGTGATTTTCCGGAAAACATTCTAAGTTCATTTGTGGTGGGTTTTTCAGGGAGTTTCCCGTCGGCTCTGCCGGCGAGTTCCCCACCGCTATTCAATGACACGTAGTCATTTGTTTGGTCCCTGGGGAGTTTCTCACTGGTCCAGCCCACACTTAGAATTTTGTTTAGCACTGGGGATCCGTGATCGGGCCGCCATTTTGATAGGGTGCCCCGATCCCTCAGTGAGCTTGTGGGCCCCCCACACTCCGCACCCATGGGAAATGTCACCTCCCATTCACATGGACACTACCCCCCACTATGGGGTCCTTGGGGGCTCCCCTCTTCAGGCACCCCAAACCCGCTTACAGCACCCCCTTCCTTCCAGGACCCACACCCGTCACCATCCCAACCTCCCGGAGGCCTCTACTTACCTGCACTGCACACCCACACCCTTCAAACCCCCTCTCCATCCTCAATTCATGGGCATAGCCCCCCTCGAGCCCTCACCCGTGGCAGACGATAGGGAGCAATCAGGACATTCAGAGGGGTACATCAGTGTCACTCCGGCAGATCCATAGCCGCTTGGAGGAGTCCCAGAGGCTACGGGTGCAGGAGATGTCACTGGCAATGCATGGCACCGAGGCCAACACTGCTCGGGTGGCGACCGCAGTGGGAAGCCTGGTCACAACCTCAGCACCATTAGTGAAGGTGTCCAAGGCTGAGGGCCTCGGCAGAATGTCCGACTTGCTGGGGGATGTCACGGAGTACCAGACTGACCTTGATGAGGTTCTGCTGGACATGCCCCGCTCTCAGATGGACATGGCTGAGGCGCTGCAGAGCATAACCCAGTCACTGAGGAGCATAGCCGAGAGCATCGACACAATGGTTCAGACCATGGGAAACTGCCAGGGCTGGCTGAGCCAGATGTTGCAGGGGCAGCTGGGGCTCGAACCAGCTGTCCCTCCATCCTAAGGTGAACCCTAGGGCCCTATGGGCACCAAGCAGAAGGAGGGGGCGCTGAGTGCCAACCTGGACCTGTCCATGAAGTGGCGATGGTGGCCATCAACTCCCCGAGTTCCACCTCTCTGATGAGGCCACCTCTCAGATGTGTATTACACATTCAAACACCTTTGTGCATAACCAGTATGATGCCTGTGTCACTTTCTTCTGCAATGCGGGCCAACCTCCGAACACTTGGCCCATCTCTCCCTCCTCATGGCACCCACCCACCTTCCGGCCATGGACATGTCCCAAGAGCTGTGTCACATCCTCTGGGTGTTCAGATATTGACTGCTGCGTTGTGTGGTGTTGCCTCCCGCAGCGTTCAAGCACAATGACCAAGCATCAAGGTGTGACTGGGATGCTAGGCAATGACTCCCACATTCTACATGGCCTGCACATCCATGGGAATCCACCTGGGATGTGTGAAGTGATCACTTAACCACGATTGTCAATTCCCTGTTAGTGATAACCTTCAGCCACATGGCCAGAGGACTCGGCAGTCTCTGTGGATTATGGGTGGTCGGTGGGGGAGACGGGCAGGGACTAGAGTTGCCCCTGGAAAGGGTACACACGATCCAGGGGTTGGCATGGTGATGCCGCAAGCGGTTGTCCTCCCCCACCCTCCTATGGCAGCCCACCCCTGCAGAGGGTCCCCCAGCCCTCGCCCAGTACAAGGGTGACAATCCCAGCGCACCCGAGCTCTTTGCCTGCGAGCAAAGATGGCTACTCACCTCCTCGGCTCCCCACAGAAGCCCTTTGCCAGGTTCACGTTTTTCAAAAGGGGTAGGAATCGCTGCCAGCGTGACCACTTGCTGGGGAGGCCGCTGAATGACGGAAGGCCATTGGATATGGGTTGGCTCTCGTTAATTGCATGGAAATGTCTCTTGCGTGGTGATACGGGATTGGGCCAGTTTCATCACAAACTGTTTGGCGCCTGGTGCGGTTCTAGTTTTTGGCCTCTCCCGTTAATCACCGGCCTCATTTCGTTTGAGCAAGAGCGTAATGAGGCCGGAGAATTGCGCCCACTAAGTTTCCCTTCTCTCCCCCATTGCAGAAACGTACCGTCACACATTTGCTGATGCTGTTTTATAAGAGACTCTGAGGTTAGGCTGACTTCTCCCATGTCCACCTTCCAGCTAGGGGCTGAAGCATTCATCTTGACATGCTACAGACAACTTGACTCAAGTCTGGACCTCTCCATTTCATGGGGGAAAATGGGGAACGAGAGTGAGGAGGGAGGGAAACGAGGCAGCAATATGATGGGCAGCTTTCACAAACAGTTTTAATTCCGATTCCAGGAGACTAGTGTCCATGAGCTGACACACAGCACCTAACATACCCAAGTACAATTCCCTTATCCAAAGGTGGAAGAAACTGGGAGTAAGGGCCTGCTGTCATGATAAGGAAGCTAGACTCATTAGGTTAAACAGTGGATGCTTCAAACACAAATGATAGTGTCCATTTAAAGGTTGTTTTTATGTTACATTAGCAGAGTATTTAAACTGATTTCAAACCTGCAGAACTTCAGCAGCCAGTTCCAACCACATTTTAAACTACCAGATCTTCCACAATCGGCACCCCAGAACACAAGTGCTTCCGGAACCAATGACCCAAACACTCCACTGACCCCAATATAAAACTGCTTTACACTGGCCTGGAACCTGGGTCTCATACTGTGCTACCAGTTCAGCAACTAGCAATAAACAAATGTCAAAGCCCATTTAAGCTTTTAAGCCATGTCTTGGTCTACAATGCGAACACAAAAAACCTGGCGCAAAGTTCAATTCAATGCTGCTGGCAGCTCCAGCAATGCCTAGGTCCCCAGCGTGGGTGTGCTGCAGTTGTACAGTAACAAAGCAGCTCCAGACAGCACAGAAGAAGCCTACTAGCCTCTGATACACAAAGGGCCTATTAAAAGTGGAGTTTGACAATGCAGAATTCCATCTGTTTTTGAGCTTTAGCTTTTCCAGTTACTGCCACTGACATTTTTCTTTAGAGGAGCCAAATGTTATTAGATATTCGCCACATCCAGCAGCTCCACTACACCCTCATTCAGAGGTTTACTGAAAACTTGCCATCCGAGTGCATCCCCTTTTTCATTGTGCGCATGTGCCTGGTTGTGCTTACAGCATTCCCAAACAGGGCTGTGGGCCGAGCATGGGAAGAGCCAGCAGTTTATTATCAGAGCAGAAACAGAAGCAGTCCCCGGCTTCAGTTCCTCTCCAGAACTCATCACCGTCAGGATAAGGAAGGAAACTTCAGATCCCCAAAAGATAACACCATTTCCCAGAACTTTTCATTTGCTTAATTTTAGTAGTGTTTGGAGTTGGGGATTATTTTATCTAACTGCAGAAACGATCTATCACAGTGCGTGTTTCTCACTGGAAGCAGCCTAGTATGACACACCGTTTAACATTCTAGGGGGTTGCAAAAGTCACAGAGTTCAGGAATTAATCCACGTTCCGAAGTGAAAGCAAACATTCCACTGGCAGGACGGCAGTCAGACTGACCAACATCGAGGGACTCGGAAGGAACTTTTGTGTACCAATTTGATCGGAGAGATCGGGCATGGGGCCAGCATCTGTGCTGTTCACAGTCAGAACCTGAAAATTCCATATTGTGCTGGATTTAATTTTATATTGCAAATATACCTCCCATCTCCGGTTACTGGCACAGCACCAAGCCAGGAAGAAACACAAATCTGCAGACCATCCCTTCTTGGATTGGGGGGGGGGGGTGCACAGCATGGTAGGGAACTTGGAAAACTCGGTCCGTTAGGAGTCATTTCAGACCAAACTCAGGAGAGGTTGGCAATAGAAGCTGGAATGAGGTAAATGCTGCAGTATTGCAGGCAGTGCTGCAGGAGGGTGGGAGTGGGGATGGTGCATGTCCAAAAAAATCTTGTAAAAAGTGATCAGACAAATTGAGAAGCCTTTTTGAGAAAGCATAGGAGGTTCTTGGCATTATTAACACAAGAAAATAATACAAAAGCAATGAAATTACATAAAAACATTTTATAAGTCACAGGTAAGGCCGCAGCTGGAGTATTATGTTTAATGGGCACTGCACCTTAGGAAGGATGTCACAGGTTGAAGTAAGAGAGGGTTCAGAAGTCATTGAGAGTAAGTGCAGACTGAGAGAAGCTGGGGTTAGAAAGTGGAAATTAAATAAAGACCTGCATTTATATAGCAACTTTCACAACCTTGCAACTTCTCAAGTGCTTTACAGCCAATTAAGTACTTTTGAAGTGCATTCGATGTTGTAATGGAGGGAATGGCATCAGCCAATTTGCAAACAGCACATTGCCACAGCTTGTTTCTGTGATGTTGACTGAGGGATGAATACTGACCAGGACATTGGCCGGGATGTTGGGGGGGGGGGGGCGACACTCCCCTGCACCTCTTCAACATTGCACTACAGAATCTTTCATGTCCACCTGGGAAGGCAGATAAGGCCTTGAGTTAACATCTTATCCAAAAGGCAGCATCAACAAGAGTACAGCACTTTCCCAACACTGCATTGGCGTATCAGCCTAGATTTCTGTGTTTAAGTCGTCGAGTGGAACTTGAACCCAAAACCCTCTGACTCAGAACCAGGATTGCTACCAACGGAACCACAGCTGACACGGAAATATAAAGGGCACGATTTTCCCACCCTATCGCATCCGACGCCGATCCCATTACATCGGGTGCATAGCGGGAGGGGTCAAAAATGGGTTTTGCAGGGGCACCACAGTGGTGCAATGGTTGGCACTGCTGCCTCACGGCGCTGAGGTCCCAGGTTCGATCCCGGCTCTGGGTCACTGTCCGTGTGGAGTTTGCACATTCTCCCCGTGTCTGCGTGGGTCTCACCCCCACAACCCAAAGATGTGCAGGGTAGGTGGATTGGCCACGCTAAATTGCCCCTTAATTGAAAAAGAAATGAATTGGGTGCTCTAAATTTAAAGAAAAAAAGAAATTGGTTTTGTGTTGGGTGCCGAGCCACATGCCATGTATCGGCCCTGCTATGCCAGGCACAATCTGGAACACACCCTCGACTGTTCACTACATTAAAGATACTTCAAGTTGATGTTGCATTTACCTCTTGCTATATATTTCTACAACAGAAATCTCTCAAATTTCAGTACCCTCAGTGCTCCCCTCGTATGCCCGAATCAGCTTTATTTTTAACAAAAACATTGTTTTTCATATTCATAGACATCGTCTTGTAACACAATACTACAGTTCTTGGAGTTTTAGTATACTAACTTCACTGACAGCACACCGGGTTGAAATGTCATTGCATGGTGAGGATAGCCCAGTTCCTAGAGCTCCTCATGTTAATGGTTCTCTCCTGACCGACACCATTTCAATTTTGAAGACATTGCAAACTGAGAAAAGGCCATTAAAAGGCGACCGTTGTGCAAAAATCCCAAAATAAACAAATTTAAGCATTTTATCATGGTGGGGGTATAGTCGTTAGACAATCAGTAACTTTGGTGGTTTGTTCACACTACTCTCCCCTCCCAGATAAATTATTTAAAACAAGGCGGATTGGCAGGCCATGATTCACTGAGTTACGGGATTCTATTACTATTTAGATTTCTATGAAAGATAATAAACTGCACCACATGTGTAATATGATCTGGATTATATTTACAAGAAATACAAATCCACTCATTGTTAAGTCATTATATAGCAATTTACTGTAAGCAACAAATGACGATTTGATATTAATCACAACAGCAGCAAGGAGTGCTAATGTCTTGTACTTGTGAAAAACGTAGAAATAGTACGAGTGGACATGGCGTGTTCATAGAGGTGACTGGTGTATGGTGTACACACCCATAGCTGTGTACCACTCCGCATTCCAGAGCTGGAATTGTGACAGAAAGATTTGCAGCTATTTATTTTCTGCCCTGGCGTCCCCCCCTCCTTGCACCACTCCAAGCAGATGGAATGTGCTTCCACTTTCAGAAGCACAGTTCTGGGCCACAAGCGAGGCCACTTTGCCTGCTTAACAACCTTCCAGTGAGCAGTCATCTCCCAATTACCTGACCTCCACATGAAACACAAGGCAGAATAGAGGCTTGAGGGAGGGTAAGTGGGGAGACGACAGGGCAAGAGGAAACAAAAAAAAACTTGTGGATTTCATGACGATTCATTCAATACATAGCATCTTGAATGCTTGTGGTCAGATTAACTTCCGAGTAACTTTAAAAGAAACATTTTTGATGCTGGAAGACCAAAAAGGGAGCTTGTAACTTCACAATTTTAAATTCAAAATCAGCATTTTTTTGATCAACAGATAAAATTTTCTTCCATCAAAGTTTTCACGCGACACTATTGATCTCCTGCACACTTTGTGTAAAGCTGAAGTTTCCACTTAATTCTCTGACCAACCACATAACATTTAGGAAGTATTTAGGTGTGCACTTGTGATTCCAAGGCATATAAATCTATGGGCCAAATGCTGGAAAATGGGATTGGAATAGCTTTTGACCGGTGCAGATGCGATGGGCTGAAGGGTCTTTTCTGTGCTGCAGACTTTTATGTCTAAATGTTCATATCTGGATTCCTTAACCTAGAAGAAGCAGATAAGAATGACAGCTGTTCAGATTCTGGAAGTGGTTGTGTGCCTGGACTGATAATGAACCACATCTCCTGGACGAGTATAAGAAAAATTTATAAGAAAAATTTATTCATCGGACATGGGCTAGTATTTATTGCTAAATGGGAGTGGTGGCATCTCCATCGGCGTCGATGTGGTCCTTGCCAACTTTTTCGGATGCCAGGAAAGGAGACACTCACAATCCGAAAAATTCAGACCTAGGGCTTTGTGCGGTAGAATACAGCCAACAGTGATTTTTTTGTCACTGAGTGCGAGATCATTTACTGATCTGGCTTCTTTGTGATTCAATTCAAGCTGCAAATGATAGTTCAGTACCCAAAAAGCTTACAATAGCTAAAGGAGGGGAAGACGCTCCTAAAGTCACTTCCTCCACACACTACTGCCTCATCTCATTACTCTTGCTTCCTGGAATGGAGTGAGAAAGCTTTGGCAATGTTATCATCAGTCTAAAAACATACACAAAATGTGAAGTTTCATGTGTTTAAGATTGAGCCCAACTCCCAGCATATGTCACCAGGTAGCTACCCAGCCAGGGAAATTGTCTCAGTGTCAGCTACTCTATATGGAAAATAAGCTCCAATGTTTTGGCATTATTATTTCAATAAGAAAGAAGCCTTAGCATACATGTCTGTCCTCCAGCTCTTCTTTTTAATGTTGCTGGTTATCCCGCCACGATGGTAGAGGCAATGTTTTAATAATCTTCATTAGTGTCACAAGTAGGCTTACATTAACACTGCAACGAAGTTATTGTGAAAATCCCCCAGTCGCCACATTCTGGCGCCTGTTCGGGAACACGGAGGGAGAATTCAGAATGCCCAATTCACCGAACAAGCATGTCTTTCGGGACTTGTAGGAGGAAAGTGGTGCCCCTGGAGAAAACCCACGCAGACAGGGGGAGAACGTGCAGACTCCACATAGAAAGTGACCCAAGCCGGGAATTGAACCTGGGACCCCGGCGCTGTGAAGCAACAGTGCTAATCACTGTGCTACCGTGCCACCCTTTTATCCCATTGGTCTGTTTGTCTATAAAACAGAATGGGCTGGATTCTTCAGCCCCACCCGCTGCAAGATTGCCACGGGTGGGACACGGACAATGTAAAGGTCCATTGACATCGGGCAGGGGTTTCTGGTCGCCAGGCGGGCACGGCCGGAGAATCCTGCTCTATATCTCAGGAAGCTAATGGAAGATTTAAACAAAATCTGGTGTACAAAGAGGATATGGCCCAAAGAAAAACTAAAAAATTCTAGGATCTGGATCCAAACTAATGGATCCATTAGAATTGGGCGATGGGGTGAAATTACTTTCTGAAAAACATTGTGGGTCATTTTATTTAGACTGTTGCAAATTGTTTTAGAATGTTGTGGATTGGTTGTGATGCAATTTGTCATAGCATTCAAAATGTGAACAGAGTAGAGGGCGGCATGGTGGCAGAGTGGTTAGCACTGCTGCCTCACGGTGCCAAGGACCCAGGTTCGATTCTAGCCCAGGTCACCGTCCATGTGGAGTTTGCACATTCTCCCTGTGTCTGCGTGGGTCTCACCCCCACAACCCAAAGATGTGCCTGTAGGTGAATTGGCCATGCTAAACTGCCCCTTAATTGGGAAAAAAAATTGGCTACTCTAAATTTATCTTTTAAAAAATATGAGCAGAGTTTTCTGAGCAGGTTTTTGGATGTGGATTGGCATGAAGTGCAATGGAAGCTCTTAATAAAATGATTTCTTTTCAGCTTTTTGATTATAAAGAATGAACAGGCCAGGAAACGCCTCAAGGAAGAGCTGCATAATTGTAATGACAATGAGTTAACACAGCATGGTGGAGAAATATGTGCTCTACTGAGTGCCCCTTCATTTGCTGCAGATTGTTTATCGCCCTGCTGCATGCCCGCCAAAATCAAAGGAGTCATACTGCTGGGAAAAGACATCAGCAAAGTGGTAAATGTTCTACTGACAACTGACTACTGTGGAGGTAAATCAGCCCGAGGCCCTGCCTGCACAAATGCAGAATCACTCCAGGTTTGGAGCCCAGTGGAGTGGGTGTGGTGGTGGTGTCAGGAGAGAACCTGTGTTAAACACTGGCCATAGTAAGATTTTGAGTTGCCAATGTGAAAATCTGAAATTTTCCCACCTTTATCTCCAAGCAGTTACACCATCTTGACATTGCTGCGATATATAGTTTTTAAAAATTCATAGTAAGTTGGAAGAGAGCAAGGTACAGACAGCACAGCAATGTACTGCTACACAAAGCATGAGACACTGAACGTTTCCAATTCATCGGTTAAATGAGACTCAACAACTGAGCAACGCACAACCAGCACAGTAAACAACTGCAGTTTGACATGATATTAGGCCATATTAAAATAAATCATTAAGACCTTGTAGAAAAGCAATCAATTGAAATATGTATAACTGAGTGAACAATTCAGAAGGATCACCAGGAGCAAGGGACAACTTATATAAACCAGATTGCATTCTGCATGCACTAATTGGAATACAATGAAATTATACACAATGGACTCCGGAGTTAATTGTGCTCCATAATGGACATTTTATGAAGAATTGTATTTCTCATTTCTTTTATGTTCATGAAGGCAGCTAGCTGATAACCCATTCCTATCCCACCTGCGCTGACGCGAGTTGACCATTATTTAGCATCTGATCCAAGAGGGCTGAAGGGGCTAGTTTTGTACAATATTAATCTGCTTTTAATGAGCATTAAGGACTGGAGAAACTCACAGAACCAAGAGAATTTGTGGCAAAACATAAATTAAATTTTATAATTTGGTTGTAGTAATGTTGTTGTGGCCCAGAAAGGGTAAAAATCTCATCCATCAGCCAGACAACTTCATTCCACTTTAACACGGAATGGCAGAAGTGAGGTTAGACAAGGAGTGTAAAGGATGACACTTGATTGAAAACTGACTAGTTGCAACTTCTAATACTGCACACGTGTGCTCGGGTACCAAAATTACTTTCCCGCTCCTTAACATATCCATTGTGGCACAGTAACAGAGTGGTTAGCACTGTTGCTTCACAGCGTCTAGGTCCCAGGTTCAATTCCCAGCGTGGGTCACTGTGCGGAGTCTGCACGTTCTCCCCGTGTCTGCGTGGGTTTCCTCCGGGTGCTCCGGTTTCCTCCCACAAGTTCCAATACGACGTGCTGTTACATGAATTGTACATTCGGAATTCTCCCTCTGTGTACTCGAACAGGTGCATGAGATTGGCGGCTAGGGAATTTTCACAGTAATTTCATTGCAGTGTTAATGTCAGCCTACTTGTGACAATAATAAAGATTATTAACTAGTCAATTCACAATAGAGACAAAATATTGGGTCATTTAGAATACAGTCACCTCAGAATAATAATAATCTTTATTATTGTCACAAGTAGGCTTACATTAACACTGCAATTAAGTTACTGTGAAAATCCCCTAGTCGCCACACTCCGGCGCCTGTTCGGGTACATGGAGGGAGAATTCAGAATGTCCAAATTACTTAACAGCACGTCTTTTGGGACTTGTGGGAGGAACCCAGAGCGCCTGGAGGAAACCAATGCAGACACGGGGAGAACGTGCAGCCTCCGCACAAACAGTGACCCAAGCTGGGAATCGATCCTGGGACTCTTGCGCTGTGAAGCAACCGTACCTGCCATCATTCAGATATGAACAAAAGCTGACCAAAATGCTTCAGATATCTCTGAAAATAGACATCATGTTATCCTACATCTTGGCACAAAGTGCAATAATCCACAGGCTCAACTGTGGGAGGAATGATGTGTGACAAGCTGAAAGGGTTCTTCCATCAAAAGTAGTAAAAAATATGATCACACAATTCAAGTTCAAAAACAAAGGTACAATGTCTAAAAATCAGCGACCTTGAGGGCCAAGGTTATGTCTGATTCAGATCTTGCTGGATTTCAGGTCGGGAGGTTCAGGTCAAGCGTCGTTCAAAGAGCAGGAACAGACCAGGGTGTAAGCAGCAGGGAGGAGGATAGCCAGCCAGGCACCAGATTGCGGCAATGCAGCAAATTTTCCAGATCAGCTTTACAAAAAAATTTTTACTCAATTAATATTGATGCATGTCACATTCTAAAAATGTCCAATTTTTTAACAACTCCAGTTTTTGGCCAGCCGGATTTGAGTAACTGTACCTGTACTTGTAACAAAGAGCAAGTAATTTAATATATAGCTGATCAACTGCTCTTTCATTTAATTGGTATCATTTTATTCCAAGTTTACATTTTGTAAAATATGAAGTTAAACATTTTAAAACAAATTAGTTTAAGCATAAACAGTAAATCTTGCTTTCAATATTTCTTTACAATTTACAGCTAATCTTATTACATTATTTGCTTGAGTGTTTCTTACTCGAACCATAGGGTTCTAATTGGAAAGAACTCTTTCTTCCTCCTCATGTTATCCTCAGTGTCCAGGGAGGAGCTGTGCTTGACAGGCCAAAGAAATGGCCGCCTCCAGCTGGGAAGTGCTTGGGAGCCCAACTTAGTCTGGTGGAGTTGCTGCTTTCACCTCTCAGCTCGGAACCTCCCAGTCTCCTAGATATCCTTTCAAGTGGGTTTACCAAATGCTTCCTGGCGATCAGGGTAACTGAGAACCCTCAACACCCTGAGCCCAACCCATCATGAAGCCATGATTCCTTCACTGCCGATACTGATCAGATTGGGAAAAGGTTATCGGCAGCCCAGCTTTTGTCTTCAACCCTCTGCTCCTTCTCCCAGCTCTCACTAGCTGCGATGCATCCCAACCATAAGAAAGGAGCTACAGTCGACCATTTGACACTTTGAGCTGACTCTATCATTCAATAAAATGCTGCCTCAATTCCACCTTCCTGCGCTATCACCGTATCAGGTGATTTTCTTTGTACCCCAAAATCTATCAACTCTTAACTTGAATATAGTCAACTTGAATATAGTCATCAACGAGTATCTACCCTCCTCTGGGTCAGAAAATTCCAAAGATTCACAATCCTTTGGATGAAGAAATCTCTCATCTAAGCCCTAAATTTCCAACCCCCTTATTTTGACACAGTGACCCAAGTCCTAGGCAGGGGACACATTTTCCCAAGCAAAACGATCCAGATTAAGACCTCAAAAACAAAGTTACAATTCATTCCCCTGGCAAAGGAAGCCCAGCTTAGTCCTTCACTTCAATCTAAACCTGGGATATGACTATCATTGGCAAGGCCACCTTTTGTTGCTCATCCAAAATTGCCCTAGAGAAGGTAGCCGTAAGTTGCAAATCACGTGTTGTAGATACACACACAGTGCTGTTAGGGAGGGAGTTCCAAGATTTTGAGCCAGTGACAGTGAAGGAACATTGACATAGTTCCAAGTCAGTTCCTTAAGGGCAGTTAGGGATGGGTAACAAATGTTGACCTTGTCAGTGATGTTCACATCCCATGAATGAATTAAAATCAGGATGGTATGCGACAGGAGCTTGTCGATGGTGTGAGAGGAGCTTGTTGATGAAGATGATCCCATGAATCTGCTGCCCTTGTTCTTCTAGGTGGTATAGAGGTCACAGATTTGGAAGATTTTGACAAAGGACTCAGATTCTACAGCGCATATTATAGATGGTGCACACTGCTGTCACAGTGTACCAGTGGTGAAGGAAGTCAATAGTATGGTGGTGGACACGATGCCAGTCAAGCGGACTCCTTTGTCCTGGATGGTAGCCTTGTTGAGCCACACTCATCCAGGCAAGTGGAGAGTATTCCATCCGCACCCCCGACTTGTGCCTTGTGGACAGGCTGGGAATTGAAGTGAGTTATTTGCTACAGAACTTCCAGCTTCTGACTTGCCTTTGCAGCCACAGTATGGCTAGCCCAGTTAAGTTTCTGGTCAATGATGTTGATGGTGGATGATTCAGTGAAGATATTGCCATTAAACATCAATGGAAGATGATTAGATTCTCTCATTGCAGACAGTCAGTGTCTTGCATTTGTATGGTGCAAATGTTACTTACTATTCATCAGCCCAAGCCTGGATACTGTCCAGGCCTTGCTGCATTGTGACATGGATTGCTTCAGTATCAAAGTTGCCACAAATAGTATGAAACACTGCATAGTCTTAAGTGAACATCCTGGGCAGGATTCTTCGGCCGAGCCCGCCCGGCGACCGGAGAATCCAGTCGGAGGTCAATGGACTTTTCCGTTGTCCACGTCTTGCCTGTGCCGATCTTGCGGCGGGCGGGGCAGAAGACTCCAGCCGCCCCCCCCCTCATTGCTGACCCTATGATGTAGAGAAGATCATTGATAAAGCAGCTGAAGATGGTTGGGCCTCAGATACTATCCCAAGGAACTCTTGCAGTAATGCCCTGCTGCTGTGATGATTGGCCTCCAAACACCCACTGTTAACCTCCTTTATGCTGGGTAGGACTCCAACCAGGGGAGAGTTTTTGCCCAGATTTCCATTGACTTCAATTTTGCTTGGATTCCTGATGAAATACTCAGTCAAATTCTGCCTTGGTGTCAAGGGCAGTCAATCACACCCCCTGTCTGGAATTTAGCTCTTTTGTTCAGATGTTTAGCTGAGCACTTGAAACACCATTGCATTAAAGGCTACACACTAAGTGCTAGAAAATGGGATGAGAATAGATAGGTGTTTGATGGCCAGTGCAGACACGATGGGCTGAGGGGCCTCTTTCTGTGCTGTAAAACTGTATGACTCTTTGATTATGACTCTAATGTTGTGACCAAGGCTGTAATGTGATGTGAAACCAAATGGCCCTGGCAGAACCCAAACTGAATGTCAGTGAGCAGGCTATTGTTGAGTAGGTGCCACTTCACAGCACCATCAACTACACATTCCATCACTTTGCTGATGATCGAAGATAGACTGATGGTGGTGACAATTGACCAGATTTGTCCTGTTGTTTTGTGGACAGGACATAGCTGGGCAAAATGCTACATTGTTGGGTAGGTACCCGTGTTGTAGTTGTACTGGAGTAACTTTGGCTAAGGGCACAGCTAGTTCTGGAGCAGAGGTTTTAAGTACTGCTACTGCAATGTTGTCAGGGCACATTGCCTTTGCTGTCGCCAGTATATTCAGCCATTTCTTGGTATTACATGGAGTGAATTGAATTGGCTGAGGCTAAAAAAAAAAAAGGGGGTGGCGCAGTGGTTAGCGCTGCTGCCTCAGACCGCCGAGGACCCAGGTTCGATCCTGGCCCCGGGTGGAGTTTGCAGATTTCCCCCGTGTCTGCGTGCGTCTCACCCCCACAAACCCAAAGATGTGTAGGGTAGGTGGATTGGCCACGCTAAATTGCCCCTTAATTGGAAACAAAAAGAATTGGGCATTTAAAACTAAAAACAAACACGAAAAAAGGATATCCTAATGCACTGTATAGCCAATCAAGTACTTTTTGAATTGTAGACACTGGTGCAATGTAGGAAATGTGGCAAGCTCTGACAAAATATCCAATGTTCAGATTTTAGTGCTATTAATTGGTGGTTGAACATTTTCCCAAACACAGGGAGAACGCCTCTGAACTTCTTCAAAATAGATTCATGGGATCTTTTATGTCCATTGGAGACAGCAGATGGGACCTCATCCTCATCCAAATTACAACCCTTTCAACAGTGCAGCACTCCAAAGGAATGTCAAGAAATCTTGGGAGTATGAAAGCGCCATCAAGTCTGCTCTTTCCAAAAATCCCAATAAAAAACATTTTTTTAAAAAAGTCTGCTCTCTCCAAAGTCCATGAAAGAGTACCAGAGTCCAGGACTTCTCACTACCCCGCCTCCCACTCACCGCCCCCCCCCCCCCCCCCGCCCCCCCCCCCACTCTACCCTCCTTCCTTAAACTATTACTACTTGTGCGCAAAACAGACCAAACAATCTACTCAAATATTGCAGAGGCCAGTAGCATATTAGAGCTTTGTTACACAACTCTCAAACAACAAAAAGGAAAACTTTCTGAAGATCAAAAATTTAGAGGAGGTGGGAAGAGAATTCAGTGGCAGTCTCAAATTGATTAAAGGTGTAACACATGACTTGACGGGTTGAGAAGTTGGGAAGTGGAGAGAGATTGTGCATTAAAACAAGTGTCTCCTACAGCTGTTTGATGCTGGCATATTCTGGGAACTTAACTGCTTTCATGCAATGATGATCCTGAAGTAATTACCCAAGCTTTGCTGCTACAGATGTAAATCTATTTCCCTAGTGATCATCAGCCTCCTCATACTTGTTCTTTTTAAATGTCTCCTTCAGTG
Organism: Scyliorhinus torazame; assembly: GCF_047496885.1. NCBI lineage: Eukaryota > Metazoa > Chordata > Chondrichthyes > Carcharhiniformes > Scyliorhinidae > Scyliorhinus > Scyliorhinus torazame. Next base: position 82,881,052 of record NC_092716.1, on the reverse strand, counting down.
GCCCCTGCAGCATTATATCTCAATTTTAGTTCATTCCTAGACATTTCAAGAAAGGGCGAAATTTGACTTCACTCTGTAAATGTCAAGAACACATTTTCCCACAAGGTGGTACAAAAAAGTTTTTTTTTCCATTTGCTAAACAAAAAGAATTCTAAATTACTTTTTGTGATTAAGTGAAAATTCCTTGCAACCTTGGTACAGCCGCACTTGGAATATTGCGCGCAACTCTGGTCGCCACACTACCAGAAGGAGGTGGAGGTTTTGGAGAGGGTGCAGAGGAGGTTCACCAGGATGTTGCCTGGTCTGGAGGGTGTTCGCTATGCGGAGAGGCTGAATAGACTCGGACTGTTTTCATTAGAACGACAGAGGCCAAGGGGTGACCTGATAGAGGTCTTCAAAATTATGGATAGAATGTATGGGCAGGCACTCTTTCCCAGGACGGAGGGGTCAGTCACCAGGGATCATAGGTTTAAGATCCGTGGGGCAAAGTTTAGAGATGTGCTGTCTTGTTCTTTGTTACGGTGGTTGAGTCAGAGTGAGAATTTTACTGAATCATTCAGTTAAATAAAGCAACCAGAATAAAAGGTCACTCCAAGCCATTTTCCACAGACTCCATTCCCAATCAATCTAAACTTCAGGTGAACCAGACAAATGTTTACCAGTTCTGAACAGCATGAATTTTTTCCTGGTCTACAGAGGTGAACTCCAATGTTGAACATTAACTGTTAAACTTTTTTGGATTACCCAGGCAACCAACAGACAGCACTAAGTTGCACAGATGCTTCACCAAACATGAATACTGAATTTGACAAAGATTTCATGCGCGTTACAATTCTCAAGTTACACAATCTCCTTCACATTTTTGTCATCCGCTGTAATCATCTGGACTGCTTTCACATTGAAACATTTGATATCGCACTTCAGACTGACATCATCAAGGAAATAACCGGACAACTCAGGGTTCAGTTCATTACGAAGAGGTGTAGCCACCTGGGTTGGCCACTTCCCGACTTAAAATGGAGAACCGCAAAGGCTGAAGGGGAATTCAACCAACACAGGCAAAGACTAGCAAGTGCAGAAATCATGTATATTGAAACCTGCAAAACAACCAGACAGCACTGAAACCAGCAGCCATCTGCACAGTAATGCAGCAGCCATCTGCATAGTAATGAGCGATTCCAAGGCACAATGGCAACAGTTAAGGTGAATAAAGCCAAGCCAGACTCCTCGGCGCCAGCAGGAACCAAGACAAAGGAAGGCCAACGGACATTTAGGGACCGCCCAGTGATCAGGGAACAACTTCAGTATTGGGGAAATCAATCCAAGTGATCGGGACGCAGTCCAATCATTTGGAACCAGGTACGGGGTCCGCTCCGAAGGACGGGAAGCCCCTGGGGACTATAAAGTAAAGCCCCCAAGTTCAAATCGTCCTTCTTTGGCAGGGTCACTCAGCAACTTGAACCAACCCTTGACAGTGACCTGCCTTGCTGCCGCCAACCAAGTAAGTCTCAAGTCAACGCTCGCTACGAGATAGACGCTCCTAGCTACCATTCCATACCAGCTTTTGAATCCTGCAGACTTAGGACCTGAACGAAAGGCCATTTGTTCCCCTGACCTGGTGGGCCAGTCCGAAGCTAAGTATCGGCCTTTGAGTGATAGGAATAGCCTAGAAAGTAGAGTTTATGCATGAGTAGTGATTTACTGTGTATAATAAATGTGTTTTGATTTGAATATTACTAATTGGTGTGGTGAGTTATTGATCATTACTTGAACTTGAACCTCGTGGCGGTATCATAAAGATACCTGGCGACTCTAGAGCAAAGGTTAAACAAACAGAGCAAATTACGAATTAAGAGCCAACCAAAAGTTAGCAAAAGAGGGGACATTTATTTCTGACCGAGGAGAGATATGACCAATAACTATAAATGGTACCATAGATTGTACATAAAGAGTAAGCAATAGAATGAAGGAAGTTGCCTAGAACCAACTGATCTTTCACAAAAAATAACTCAACTCCTACTAGTTTGGTAGTTTTTTGTACCTGAAAAAGAAAGATTGCAGCCTGCAAACACTAATTAGTGCTTAATAATTCAGATAATTGGAATTAAAATTCATAAACATGTATCATTTTATCCTCAGAGCATCATATAGCACTTCACAACCATTGGAATTACTTCTGAAGTGTAGTCACTTATGGAAGCTAATATAAATCAGTAAATGAGTGCATTCAATAATTAAGTGGCAGGAGTAAGAACATCGGAAACATGAGGGACACGTTGTTTGGCTTTTTGAGCACGCTCTGCCATTCAAAAAGATCATGACTGATCTTCTATCACAAGCCTTCCTTCTTGCACCATCCACATATCCCTTCACTTCCATAAACACCCATATCCATTTGATTCCAGAAATCTATTGACCTTTGGCTTGACTATACTCAATGACAGAAAATGCACAACTCTGCGGTAGACAATTGCAAAGATTCATAAACCTTTAAGTGGAGAAATTCCCTCTTATTCAATTCTAAATAGTCAACTCCTTCTGCTGAGACTGTGAGCCCATGTTCTAGATTTACCCACCAGGGGAAACATTTTCTCAGCATTTACCCTGTCAAGCCACTCAAGGGTTTTATATGTTGCAATTCGATCTTCTCACATTCTTCTATACACCAGGGATAATAGACCTAGTCTACTCCATATTTCCTCACAGGATAATCCCCTCCGTTTAGTTTACCTTTTCTGCACTCCTTCTGAGAAAATTGTGCCCTTCCTTAGGTAAGGAGACCAAAGCTTCACCCATTTCTCTGGGCGTGGCTGAATCAACGTTCTGTAGAACTACTTGGAAACAGTACCCATTTATTTTTTTTACCAATTAAGGGGCAATTTAGCGTGGCCAATCCACCTAACCTGCACATCTTTGGGTTGAGGGGGTGAAACCTTGGTACGGCCGCAGTTGGAATATCGCGCACAATTCTGGCCGCCACACTACCAGAAGGATGTGGAGGGTTTGGAGAGGGTGCAGAGGAGGTTCACCAGGATGTTGCCTGGTCTGGAGGGTGTTCGCTATGCGGAGAGGCTGAATAGACTCGGACTGTTTTCATTAGAACGACGGAGGCCGAGGAGTGACCTGATAGAGGTCTACAAGATCATGAAGGGCATGGATAGAGTGTATGGGCAGGCACTCTTTCCCAAGGTGGCGGGGTCAGTCATCTTGGGGGGAGGGGGAGGGGGGGGGGGGGGGGGAGAGAAGAAACGCAGACACAGGGAGAATGTGCTAACTCCACACAGATAGTGACCCGGGGCCGGGCCCAGGTACTCAGCGTCGTAGGCAGCAGTGCTGACCACTGCGCCACCGCAATAACTTTGAGGGGCGGGGGGGGGGGGGGGGGGGGGGGAAGAAACGCAGACACAGGGAGAATGTGCTAACTCCACACAGGTAGTGACCCGGGGCCGGGATCGGGCCCAGGTACTCAGCGTCGTAGGCAGCAGTGCTGACCACTGCGCCACCGCAATAACTTTGAAACATCAGCTAGCATACCATTTCCCTTCATAATTACTTTTTCTATACCTGCATAAGTTGGTTATTCATGTACAGAGTGCAAATATTTCTGTCCTTCGCCATTCAAATATAATTCTGCTTCTATATTTTTCCCACCAAATTGGTTAACTTTGCCCTTCATAGAAACACAGATAGTAGGAGGAGGGGGAGGAGATCATTCAGCCCTGCATGCCTGCTCCACCATTCAACATCATGGCTGATCCTCTATCTCAATGACATATTCCCACTCCCTCCCCATACCCCTTGATGTCTTTGAGTCTAGAAATTAAACTATAATTGCGACTTGGCCTCCACAGCCTTGTGGCAGAGAATTCCACAGGTTTACCACCCGAGTGTAGACGTTTCTCATCTCAGTCCTAAATGGCCTACCCAGTATCCGGAGAATGTGACTGCTCCTTCTAGATGGCATCCCCCACCCCGCCCACCCCATCACCACCAGAGGAAACATCATCCCTGCATCCAGTCTGTCAGCTGTGTCAGAATTTGATACATTTCAATGGCATCCCCTTTCATTCTTCTAAACTCCAGTGAATACAGGTCTAGTCAACCCAACCTCTCCTCTGCCATCCCAGAAATGAGACGGGTGAACCGTCACTGCTTCCCAGGGATGGCAAGTATATCCTTCCTTAGCTTGGGAGACCAAAATTGCAGACAATTCTCCAGGCGTGCCATCACCCAGGCCCTGTACAGCTACAGTAAGACATTCTTGCTCCTGTATTCAATCGTCTTCAAATGAAGGCCAACATACATTTTGCCTTCCTAACTGCTTGCTGTATGTGTATGTCTGTTTTCTGATTGGTGTACAAGGACACCCAGGTCCATTTATACATCAATATTTCCCAATCTGTTACTATTTAAATAATATTCTGCCATTCTATCTTTTCTACCAAAATGGATAACCTCACGTTATACTGCATCTGCCATGTGTTTGCTCGCTTACTCAACTTGTCAAAACTGCCCTGAAGCCTCTTAATATCCACCTCAACATTGACATTTCCACCAAGCCAGAAAACTTGGAAATATTGGTTCGCTCATCCCAAATCATTTATATTATGAATAGCAGGGTCCCAAGCATTATTCCCTGCTCGTCACCAGCTGCCACTCCATAAAAGACCGATTTATTCCTACTCTTTTGCTGTCCATTAGCCAATTCTCAATCCATGGCAGTATATTACCCCCAATCCCATGTGCTTTAATTTTGTACACTAGCCTCTTATTTGGGACTTCATCAAAAGCTTTCTCAAAATTTAAACACACATCTGCTGGTTCACCCTCATCTATTATACTCGTAACACCCTAGGGCATCATGGTGGCGCAGTGGGGTTAGCACCGCGGCCTCACGGTGCCAAGGTCCCAGGTTCGATCCTGGCTCTGGGTCACTGTCCGTGTGGAGTTTGCACATTCTTCCCGTGTATGCGTGGGTTTCGCCCCCACAACCCAAAAATGTGCAAGCTAGGTGGATTGGCCACGCTAAATTGCCTCTTAAATTGGAAAAATGAATTGGGTACTCCAAATTTAAAAAATACTAGTAACATCCTCAAACAAAATCCAGTAGTTTTGTCAAACATGATTTCCCTTTCATAAATCCATGGTGATTTTGTCTAATCCAATTGATATTTTCCAAGTGTCCTATTATTGCAGCCTTAGACTCTAGCATGTTTCCTACTATTGATGTTCGGCTAACTGGCCTGTAATTCATGATTTTCTCCCTCCCTCCCTTTTTAAATAGTGGGGTTCTGTTTCGACCCTTGAATCTGCTGGAACTGTTCAGAATGTACAGAATTTTGGAAGATGACACCAAATGCATCCACTATTTTCTTGGCCACCCCCTGCAGTATCCTTTCGTAGTGGGTGGCACACTGGATTGCACTGCTGTCCCACAGGGCCAGGGGCCCGGGTTCCATTCCGGCCCTGGGTGATTGTCTGTCTGGAGTTTGTGCGTCCTCTCCGTGCCTTAGCGTGTTTCTTTCGGGTGCTCCAGTTACCTCCCACAGTCCAACAATGGTTAGGTGGATTGGCCATGATGTAATTGCCCCTTATTGTCCAGGGATGTATGTGTAAGTTAGGTGGGGTTCAGGGTTAGGAAGGGGGAGTGGGCCGAGCTAGGGTGGTCTTTCAGAAGATCACTGCAGGCTCGATGGGCTGAATAGCCTCCTTCTGTACTGTAGGGATTCTATAGTTCTATGGGATGTACATTATCAGGCCATGGGGATATAGCAGCTTTCAGTCACATTAATTTCTCCAGCATTAGTTTTTTTAGTAATACTAATTTTCCTTTAATTGCTCCTTCTCACTAGACCCTTCGTTCCCTAGCATTTCTGTTAAGTTGTCCGTGTTTTCCTCAGTAAAGACAGAACTGAAGTAATTGTTTAATTGCTCTGCCATTTCCTTATTTTCTATTATAAATTTTCCCATTTATTTTAATCAATCTTTTTTGTTTTGCATACTTATGGAAGCTTTGATGTGGAGATGCCGGCGTTGGACTGGGGTGGGCACAGCAAGAAGCCTTACAACACGCGGTTAAAGTCCAACAGATTTATTTGGAATCACTAGCTTTTGGAGCACAGCTCCTTCATCAGGTGAGTGAAGAGGTAGGTTACACAAACACAGCACATATAGACAAAGCCAATGATGCAAGATGATACTTGGAATGAGAGTCTTTGCAGGCAATTAAATCTTTACAGGTCCAGACAATGTGACTGGAGAAAGGGATAATCACAGGTTAAGGAGGTGCGAATTGTCTCAAGCCAGGACAGTTGGTAGGATTTTGCAAGCCCAGGCCAGATGGTGGAGGGTTAAATGTAGTTAAACGTAGTGAGACATGAATCCAAGGTCCTGGCTGAGGCCCTACTCATATGTGCGGAACTTGGTCATCAGTTTCTGCTCGTGCTGTATTCTAAACTGTTCCCCATTCTCTGGGTTGCCACCTTCTATAGCAACTTTATATGACTCCTTCCGACATATTACCCTGCCTGCCCACCCATCCAACCAATCTATATCCCTCTGCAGCTTCTTGGCGTCTTCCTCACTGCTCAATTTCCGACCAAAGTTTGTGCCATTAGCAATCTTGGATACACATTTCACTCAGTCCCCTCATCTAAAGTCATTGATCTAGATTGTAAATAGCTGAGGTCCTAGTGAACCTTGAGTTACACCATTGAGTGACAGCCTGCAACCTAAAAAACACCCCATTCATTTCCCTCTGCTGTCCATTAACCTTCCTCCTTTCTCAAATAACAGGGTCAACTTGGTTACCATCCAAGCCTTGGGAACTGTTCTAGAATCTCAGGAGTTTTGAAAGATCAAAACCAATGTGCCTATTTACCGAGATGCAAGTCATCAGGTCCAAGGGATTTGTCACGACTTAATCCCATTTATTTCTTGAGTGCCATTTCTTTACTCATACTGATTTCAAGTCGCTCATTATCACTAAACCCCCGTTCCCAAGCATTTCCTGAAGGCTTTGTGTGTCTTCTACCATGGAGACCGATACACAGTGGAGTTTGGTGTGTAAGTTGATCTTTAAAGCCTTGACAAATCCTTCCAAAAACAGGGAGGGGGCTGGGGGGCTGCTGAGTATAAAAGAACCAGCAGCATAGGAGTAGGTGCTCACCATCTTTATCATTCGCCATGGGGGTCTGCTCTGTGTGGCATGCATTAAACTCGTACACATCTTCACAATGCAGCTCAAATTGCTTGCTTGACTGCTTGCGCCCAATCATAAGGTACATCGAATAAAACTTCCATTCGTGGGGTGAAAAATTGAGGCTGATTACTGAGGCAAATATAGCATGTTGTAGCTGAAAAGGTGTTGGGGAGGGCAAATTATGTAGCAAGTAATGCAAAAACAAGATTTCTGGGGCTGAAAATATTTTGTACATTGGGTCAATTTGTCGGTCATAATCAGTAGTATTTAATGTCTCAGCCGTTTCCCGATTCTCCATTATAATTTCATGTGTTTCTGCCTCTAATGGGCTCAGGTTTACTTTCACTAACATTTTCCTAGTTACATAACTATACAAACATTTACAATTCGTTTTGATGTCTCTTATTGATCTATTCTCATTTTCTTTTCTCTCTCTCTTCATCAACTTCTTGGTCCTCCTTTGTTGCATTTTAAAATTCCCCTAATCCTCAGGTTTATGACTCTTTCTGAAAATTTAAAGCCTTTTCCTTTGGCCTAACACTAGATTTAACTCCTCTCATTAGCCACAGTTAGACCACTTCTTCCGTGTGACTTTTTGTACTGAAAAGGAATGCATATTTGTTGCACAGCAATAGGGACGCAGGTTTGATTCTGACCTCGGGTGACAGTCTCTGTGGAGTTTGCACATTCTCCCAGTGTCTGTGCGGGTTTCCTCCAGGTGCTTCGGTTTCCTCCCACAGTCCAAAGGTATGCAGGTTAGGTAGATCGGACATGCTAAATTGCTCCTTAGTGTCCAAACGTTAGGGAAGGTTACAGGTTTAGGGTGGTGGATTGGGCCTAGGTAGGGTGCTCTTTAGAAGGGTTACTGCAAACAGAATGGGTCCAATGGCCTCCTACTGCACTGTAGGGATTCTATTCTATGAAATTATAGTGCCAATTAAACTGATGACCAGCCCAATAAGGACTGATCGATATGATGGTGTGCCTGATGAAAGGACTGGTCGATACGATGGTGTGCCCAGTGAGGGATCGAGTTGCAAATTAACTCCATCATATCAGGTACTGCTGGGCAATCATACCACACTAAACAGTCTAGTACTTAAAAGAACATTCAGAAAGACTGATGACAAAATTGGAATGGAAAGAAATTGACATTTTACAAATTGATTCAGACGTTCCAGAGGCCTTTTTTTCTGACAAATGCCTCCTTTAAAAGTAAGAGAAAACTGTAATATGGTCAGATAGTTTTGGCAGGGCGACTCCAGAAAATACTGAAGGCATCCACACTGAAACTCATGATACTTTTTAAAAACTGTATTTTTAGCATCCCCAGAGACTGCTTGGAAGGGGTGGGGTAACGGGAGGAGAACATTGAATAGCTTCCCATTCAAGTCTATTCCAGTCCACTTCACGGGCACAGAGGCAATATTTATTTGGAGAACAAGTCATGCTTCCAGTAAAAGGTACTAAAATCACTTGTTCAAACTGAATTCTGCCTGGCCCAGATGCAACTGAAACATCTGACAGCCAGCCTCAACAATTTCACAGTACATCAAACTTTTGCTCTTTCAGGTCAACTTCAATTCCTGTCTATGTTGCAATGTGAAAATCAAACACAAACAGCAATAGAAGAGAAAGCTGAGCCTAGCCTGACCAAGTTAGTTTTTTTTGTCACATCTTAATATTGGACTCAGACTCTGGTAAGTCCTTGGTCCCACTAACCCAGAGCATACCTTTGCCGACACAATATCTGAGCACTTAGTTATGAGTCCAGAAATAGAGCATGGAATTCTATTCATGGTGTTATAGCCTAATGGTTATATTATGTCCTTGCAAGTGATTTTCCACAATGGCAAAGGGCAGCAGAATTAACATTTTCTATTCATAGAAATATATTAGTAATTTCTAACAACGCTCATTTATCTAGTGCCCTTAATGGAGTAAAAAGTCCCACTGTATTTTTGATAATGTTTTTTCATTCATTCAAGGTGGACTTCGCTAACTACACCAGTATTTATTGCTCATCCCCAAATGCCCTGGAGAAAGTGGAGATGAGCTGCCTTCTGTGACAGCAGCAGTTCAATTCTCAAAATATAAAATGTCTCAGCAATAGTATTCTATTCCAGCAAGGACTTTATTTCTACAAATTCAATCCCTTCTCCTTCTTAAGCTTACTATTCCCCGAGAAATATCTTGATTTCCTCTACAACTCCTTCATACTCTTTTTATTCAGTATGGGAATGGAATAAATGCCTGCTTAAGAGTTAATGTGGAGGAACTTAAATGCAGGAGTGTTAAAAGTCTATATACAGATCCCAATACTCTCACCTCCCATAAAAGGATTGAACTCTATTTTACACCATGAACAGCTGAACCATTTCTCAACTTTGGCCTGCATTGTATACCAAAAATAATGGGAGACAAGACCTGGACTCTGAATAAAAATAATGGGGAGTTTATCAGCAATCATTAAAGTGCAAATCAGACAGCAAATTCCAGAAACTGCACATACACAATTAAAAGCAGAAATCACAAAGTTTGTCCGATTTGTCCTGCTTCTCTAGAGCAGGGCTTTTCAAGTGCAGGTCGTGACCCGTAGGTGAGGTAGTACTGCTGCCTCACAGCGCCAATGACCCGGGTTCGATTCTGAGCTCTGGTAGAGTTTGCTCGTTATCCCCGTGTCTGCGTGAATTTCCTCCGGCTGCTCCGGTTTCCTCCCACAATCCAAAGATGTGCAGGTTAGGTGGACACACACATCAGTTATCTCACTCTTAACCTCTTTTTATTTCCTGCTCTTTATTTCACTTTCTGTACAAGAGTTACGCATGCGGCTTCAGATTGAGTGGGTCAGTAATATGTTATTCAATCTGATTGGAGATATCCGGCTGCTACCCTGTTCACACAGGTCCCAGATGCCATGCGACAGCATCACGCTGAAATGGATTTCAAATCACTGAAAGTTCCAATGTAAAAGCACAAAAGGGAAGTGCGTGGACAATTAAGTGCAATGAGTGTAGAGTTCTGTTCATTTGCCACTGACCACATATTCCAGTAAGAAGTCTTTGAAACACCAGGTTACATCACACATCACATATTCCAGGTCAGTGGACTGATTTGAGGGGCAAACAAAGTACAACTCGCATTTGCAATACATACTGGGCATGACTTAATGGAAAGATTAGTAACTGTAAGAGGGACTGGGAAAAAGCAGTCAGTGCAGGGATCCCCGCCAGTCGTTCCCCTGAGAAACAAGTATACCGCTTTGGATACTTGTGGGGGGGGACGACTTACCAGGGGTAAGCCATGGGGTACGGGCCTCTGGCACGGAGTCTGTCCCTGTTGCTCAGAAGGGAAGGGGGGAGAGGAGCAGAGCATTAGTAATTGGGGACTCTATAGTCAGGGGCACAGATAGGAGATTTTGTGGGAGCGTGAGAGACTCGCGTTTGGTATGTTGCCTCCCAGGTGCAAGGGTACGTGATGTCTCGGATCGTGTTTTCCGGGTCCTTAGGGGGGAGGGGGAGCAGTCCCAAGTCGTGGTCCACATTGGCACTAACGACATAGGTAGGAAAGGGGACAAGGATGTCAGGCAGGCTTTCAGGGAGCTAGGATGGAAGCTCAGAACGAGAACAAACAGAGTTGTTATCTCTGGGTTGTTGCCCGTGCCACGTGATAGTGAGATGAGGAATAGGGAGAGAGAGCATTTAAACACGTGGCTACAGGGATGGTGCAGGCGGGAGGGATTCAGATTTTTGGATAACTGGGGCTCTTTCTGGGGAAGGTGGGACCTCTACAGACAGGATGGTCTACATCTGAACCCGAGGGGCACAAATATCCTGGGGGGGAGATTTGTTAGTGCTCTTTGGGGGGGTTTAAACTAATGCAGTAGGGGCATGGGAACCTGGATTGTAGTTTTAGGGTAAGGGAGAATGAGAGTATAGAGGTCAGGAGCACAGATTTGACGTCGCAGGAGGGGGCCAGTGTTTAGGTAGGTGGTTTGAAGTGTGTCTACTTCAATGCCAGGAGTATACGAAACAAGGTAGGGGAACTGGCAGCATGGGTTGATACCTGGGACTTCGATGTTGTGGCCATTTCGGAGACATGGATAGAGCAGGGACAGGAATGGATGTTGCAGGTTCCGGGGTTTAGGTGTTTTAGTAAGCTCAGAGAAGGAGGCAAAAGAAGGGGAGGTGTGGCGCTGCTAGTCAAGAGCAGTATTACGGTGGCGGAGAGGATGCTAGATGGGGACTCTTCTTCCGAGGTAGTATGGGCTGAAGTTAGAAACAGGAAAGGAGAGGTCACCCTGTTGGGAGTTTTTTATAGGCCTCCTAATAGTTCTAGGGATGTAGAGGAAAGGATGGCGAAGATGATTCTGGATATGAGTGAAAGTAACAGGGTAGTTATTATGGGAGACTTTAACTTTCCAAATATTGACTGGAAAAGATATAGTTCGGGTACAATAGATGGGTCGTTTTTTGTACAGTGTGTGCAGGAGGGTTTCCTGAAACAATATGTTGACAGGCCAACAAGAGGCGAGGCCACGTTGGATTTGGTTTTGGGTAATGAACCAGGCCAGGTGTTGGATTTGGAGGTAGGAGAACACTTTGGGGACAGTGACCACAATTCGGTGACGTTTACGTTAATGATGGAAAGGGATAAGTATACACCGCAGGGCAAGAGTTATAGCTGGGGGAAGGGCAATTATGATGCCATTAGACGTGACTTGGGGGGGGATAAGGTGGAGAAGTAGGCTGCAAGTGTTGGGCACACTGGATAAGTGGGGCTTGTTCAAGGATCAGCTACTGCGTGTTCTTGATAAGTATGTACCGGTCAGACAGGGAGGAAGGCGTCGAGCGAGGGAACCGTGGTTTACCAAGGAAGTGGAATCTCTTGTTAAGAGGAAGAAGGAGGCCTATGTGAAGATGAAGTGTGAAGTTTCGGTTGGGGCGATGGATAGTTACAAGGTAGCGAGGAAGGATCTAAAGAGAGAGCTAAGACGAGCAAGGAGGGGACATGAGAAGTATTTGGCAGGAAGGATCAAGGAAAACCCAAAAGCTTTCTATAGGTATGTCAGGAATAAGCGAATGACTAGGGAAAGAGTAGGACCAGTCAAGGACAGGGATGGGAAATTGTGTGTGGAGTCTGAAGAGATAGGCGAGATACTAAATGAATATTTTTCGTCAGTATTCACTCAGGAAAAAGATAATGTTGTGGAGGAGAATGCTGAGCCCCAGGCTAATAGAATAGATGGCATTGAGGTACGTAGGGAAGAGGTGTTGGCAATTCTGGACAGGCTGAAAATAGATAAGTCCCCGGGACCTGATGGGATTTATCCTAGGATTCTCTGGGAGGCCAGGGAAGAGATTGCTGGACCTTTGGCTTTGATTTTTATGTCATCATTGGCTACAGGAATAGTGCCAGAGGACTGGAGGACAGCAAATGTGGTCCCTTTGTTCAAAAAGGGGAGCAGAGACAACCCCGGCAACTATAGACCGGTGAGCCTCACGTCTGTAGTGGGTAAAGTCTTGGAGGGGATTATAAGAGACAAGATTTATAATCATCTAGATAGGAATAATATGATCAGGGATAGTCAGCATGGCTTTGTGAAGGGTAGGTCATGCCTCACAAACCTTATCGAGTTCTTTGAGAAGGTGACTGAACAGGTAGACGAGGGTAGAGCAGTTGATGTGGTGTATATGGATTTCAGCAAAGCGTTTGATAAGGTTCCCCATGGTAGGCTATTGCAGAAAATACAGAGGCTGGGGATTGAGGGTGATTTAGAGATGTGGATCAGAAATTGGCTAGCTGAAAGAAGACAGAGGGTGGTGGTTGATGGGATATGTTCAGAATGGAGTACAGTCACAAGTGGAGTACCACAAGGATCTGTTCTGGGGCCGTTGCTGTTTGTCATTTTTATCAATTACCTAAAGGAAGGCGCAGAAGGGTGGGTGAGTAAATTTGCAGACGATACTAAAGTCGGTGGTGTTGTCGATAGTGTGGAAGGATGTAGCAGGTTACAGAGGGATATAGATAAGCTGCAGAGCTGGGCTGAGAGGTGGCAAATGGAGTTTAATGTAGAGAAGTGTGAGGTGATTCACTTTGGAAGGAATAACAGGAATGCGGAATATTTGGCTAATGGTAAAGTTCTTGAAAGTGTGGATGAGCAGAGGGATCTAGGTGTCCATGTACTTAGATCCCTGAAAGTTGCCACCCAGGTTGATAGGGTTGTGAAGAAGGCCTATGGAGTGTTGGCCTTTATTGGTAGAGGGATTGAGTTCCGGAGTCGGGAGGTCATGTTGCAGCTGTACAGAACTCTGGTACGGCCGCATTTGGAGTATTGCGTACAGTTCTGGTCACCGCATTATAGGAAGGACGTGGAGGCTTTGGAGCGGGTGCAGAGGAGATTTACCAGGATGTTGCCTGGTATGGAGGGAAAATCTTATGAGGAAAGGCTGATGGACTTGAGGTTGTTTTCGTTGGAGAGAAGAAGGTTAAGAGGAGACTTAATAGAGGCATACAAAATGATCAGGGGGTTGGATAGGGTGGACAGTGAGAGCCTTCTCCCGCGGATGGATATGGCTGGCACGAGGGGACATAACTTTAAACTGAGGGGTAATAGATATAGGACAGAGGTCAGAGGTAGGTTCTTTACGCAAAGAGTAGTGAGGCCGTGGAATGCCCTACCTGCTACAGTAGTGAACTCGCCAACATTGAGGGCATTTAAAAGTTTATTGGATAAACATATGGATGATAATGGCATAGTGTAGGTTAGATGGCTTTTGTTTCGGTGCAACATCGTGGACCGAAGGGCCTGTACTGCGCTGTATTGTTCTATGTTCCAAGTGTCATTTTGGACACGATGGTGGGATGTTTCTCAATGGCCGCGTTGACAAAATTGCTGCCAGAATTTAACAGCACTTGGTGCCAGAACTTCGTTCCCATGAGCTTCTCACCATTATTGGCTGTCTCGCCATGTGATTTGTCAGACTCATGCCTCAGCATCTGCTTTTAAACGCTCCCTCACTACTCACGCCCAGTCAACACACAAGTATGTCAGGGCACAGATCTGCCCCTCGCTTTGGGGATGCCGACCTGGCCTGGCTTCTCAAAGCCATTGATGCGAGGCACAAAACGTTCTGGGAGGTGTACTGCAGTTAAATTGTGGCCACTGTCTAATCATCCAATAATATAGGAGAAGGAGGCCCTTTAGTCTTCCAGGACAGAGCCCTGTTCGTGGTTCTCTGCTGAAGATCACTTTAATTCCCTTTTACTGCGAGCAGCCTCTAGCTTCACAGCTGATGGCTATTGCTAATGAGAAATTGGCTTTGTTAGTTGTGAGAACACTTCACAGCTGCTGGTTGTGTTTGCTACTTGCTCCTGCTGGTGGCTGCAAATGCCTGTAGGCTGCTGTTATTGTTTCCTTTCTTTTCTGTAGTCGGAAAGGAGGACATTTTTTTCTAAGATACCTGGTTCTGAAACACCAGGCACATTGGGACATCGAAATCCAGAAGACAATCTGGTTTGAGGCAAGAAGATGCTGCGGGACCTGGCGCGTGATATTGATCCAAATGGGCCATCTGATGATGCCTTTGAAGAAATACTTTCACTGGTTCTTCAGTTTATAGACCTATCCAATTAATCTCATTCCCTTTTTCTTTTCCCACAACCTTGCAAATTATTCCCGATCCAGTATTTGTCCAATCCCCTCTGGAAAGTTATTGTGAATCTTATTCCTCCAGCCTTTCAGGCAACACAACTATTTTCACTGGCTCTCCAACAGAACCATTATGTATTATTAAAAGGCTTAGTGGATAAGAAGCACTGTTTTCAGTCGGCAAGACAAGCAGATGTGTTTGTTGCCAGCATGTTGCTGAACTGCCCAGGTTCTGTCATTGTGTGAGTGGCCTAATGTAGTATAGGCCTGCTGGATATTTGTTGCTATAGGTGGAAGAAAGCCCAAGGTCAGGAAAGGGGAAACAAATATGCAGCATCAATAAACCATATAAAAACAGGCAAAGTATGGTCTAAATGAAAGGGAATGTCATCTTGAAAATAAATTCTGACAAATTTTCTTTGGTGCATAGTGATGTGACTGAATGATGTGCTGCTTTTTCCCCATATACATGAAAGGCCAACCAAGTCCTTCAACTTATTATACTGATGGTTGGAAGTGTAAGATACACATCTTCACCAGCGAACACGAGTGTTGCCATCAGCCTCAATAACAAAGATAATGAGCTTTTGTGAACAGAAGTTAAATTTTTAAATAATTTCAATGAATACTTGCAGCAGCTGAAAAGGCTATTTCTTTAGCCAGATAAAAGTAGGATCCCTTCGCTCTTTTCCAATGAGATACAAGGTTAAATCATGATTCTAGACCCAACTGTAGATTTGAGCCTGAACACTGAACTTCCACTTGCTCTGATCTAAGCTGATGTTTTCCTTTAAAATGCTCTGCCTAAGGCAGCAGTAGTTAGGACAGCTGCCTCACGGCGCCGAGGTCCCAGGTTCGATCCTGGCTCTGGGTCACTGTCCGTTTGGAGTTTGCACATTCTCCCCGTGTTTGCATGGGTTTCACCCCTACAACCCAAAGATGTGCAGGTTAGGTGGATTGGCCACATTAAATTGCCCCTTAATTGGAAAAAATTAATTGGGTATCTAAATTTTAAAAAAAGATGCTCTGCCTAAATTAGAACTACACTGTTGCTGCTAACTTTTAGCCTTAGTTTAATTGCTCTTGTTCTATCACCTTTGCTCGAGTCGCCAGGTATCTTTCTGATACCGCCACGTGGTTCAAGTCCGAGTAATGATCAATAATCCAACACACTGCTTAGTAAGAGTTAAATCAACGCACATTTATTATATACAGTAATCAATACTTATACATTAATTCTACTTCTAAGCTACTTCCTACCAACTAACAGGCCAATACTTAACTTTGGGAATGACCCACCAGGTCAGGGAAACAAATGGCCTTTCGTATGGGTTCTGAGCCTGCGGGATTCGAAGCTGGTACAGGTCGATAGCTAGGAGCGCCCATCTCGTAGCGAGTGTTGAAGTAAGACTTACGATTTGAGCGGTTGTTGCAGAAGGTCAGCAGAAGGGTCTCGAAGGGTGCAGAAGGATGAAGAAGGGTCGATTTGAACTTGGACTCTATTCTTATAGTCCCCAGGGGCTTCCCGCCTTTCGGGGCGGACCCTGTACCTGGTTCTCTCCTGATATTCTCCAATGCTGGAGCGATTCCTTGATCGATGGGCGGTTTTGGGGTGGTCGTTCACCTCTCTTTGTGTAGGCTCCTGCTGGCGCCGGAAAGTCTGGGTTGGCTTTGTGTGTCTAATTTGTTGCACATTGTTCCCGGGATTGCTAATTAATATTCAGATGGCTGGTGTTTTGTGATGCTGATGGCTGCAGGTATCGATTCTGTCTGGCCTCCCCAGAGGCGAATACAAAGTTTTACCTGCAGCTACTTGTTTGAGTCCTGTTGGCTCATTTTCCCATCAGCCTTTTCCGTTCGCCATTTTAAATCAGGGTTGGCCATTCTAAATCGGGAGTTAGCCATTTTAACTGGTTGCAACACCAAGTAGTTTCTTGTCATAGGACAGAGAGCATCGGGGTCTTAGCACTTCGGAGATTTGTCATGAGGTGTTTAGCTAATGCAAATTGAAGCTTTGCTGCATACAGAATGATTTTTCCCATGTAATCCTGTTATTAGTGCTGCCAGGTGGGGGTTGGCTGGGAGACCAATGGCTGCATGCTTCGTAACTTACTGCTGCCCGAGTGTTTCAAGGCTGATAAATGAAACTGGCCTTTATTTACACTACACTACAATGGAAATCGATTCTGCTGGAATCGCAACTCCCAAGCTCAATTAAACAATTAATTCTCAAAGTAGCGGTTCCAGTTTTTTCTATCTCCTCTCTTAATTCCCTATTCAAGAGTCAGTTTGGCATTCATCTCAAGGCTGCACACTTGGTTATTACACGAAACATATCTGTAGATTTAATTTGGGGCAGGAGGGAAGAGACAGAATGTGACAATCATACATTATAGCCATTCCACAAAATGCCATCCTGGAAGTGTTCTGGAAACACAACACAAAAAAGGGAGAAAGATGTTTCTGGACCCTGCTGCAGTGACTGACCTTTCGATCCTGTACAGAGAGAGTGCTGCACTGTCAGAGGTGCTGCCTTTCATTTTAAAGTGAAGGCATGTCTGCCCTCTCCGGTGAGTATAGAAGATCTCATGGCACCACTTTGAAGAAGAACCGGAGAGTTTCCCTGGTATTCTGCCCAATACGGACCCCTCAGGTCAGCGTCACAAAAAAAACCAGATTACCTGGTCATTACCACATGACTGTATGTGGGAGATGACCGTGTACAAACTGGCGAATACATTTCTGACATTACAACAGTGACTGTGCTATAAAAGAACTTCATTGGATGTAAAGTTCTTGGAGATATTCGGTGGTTATCAAAAGTGCCAAGGAAATGGAAGTCTTTCTTTCAGATTATAGCAATTAGCTGGTTGTACAGGGACACTTTTAGAGACATTGTGGGAGCGCAGGGTAAAATCAAAGCAAAATACTTCAGGCGCTAGAAATCTGAAATAAAGACAGAAAATGCTGGAAAAACTCAGGTCTGGCAGCATCTGTGGAAAGAGAAACAGAGTTAACGTTTTGAGTCTTAAGAAGTCAGATGGCCAAACTTTTCTTGAATTTTCTGTATTCATTACAGGAATGAGCACACGTGTGCTGCATCCACTTACGGACAAATCCACAATTCACGAACACGATTTAAAACCAGTCTTTCAGATTTATCACAAGTTTGTGTTCTATCCACAGACTATACAAAGGTGGGAATCTCTCTTTTATCTCTGTTGTCACTAAAAAATACTGTAATATTGTGAAATACTGTATAATGTGAAGAGAAACAAACTAGAAATACAGCATACACCATGTCTCTGCACTCATCCACTTGCAACATTATCTCCAGACGTCAAGATCTAGGGACTGCTGATCAACGTACTTCAATTTGTTAATACCTGTACTTACTGGCAGTACACCACCAAGAGCTCATGTCTAATTAGAGGAGACAGCAGTTCAGTGCCAAAAATACATCAGGTGCCCAAGTCTATGGGCTGCTGCCAAGGGGTAATATCAGTATTAAACAAACAGAGCAGGAGCATTGGCATGGAGGTTGGGAGACACAACCGTGGAACGCTGCCTTTTAACCGAAAGAAAAACTTAAAGAGCCATAAAAGGTGGGAGCAAATATATATCAAAAGGAGGAATGACCTCAGACTAGTCTCTTTCATCACCTGCCAGCAACTTGGTATGAAATCGTACCCCTCCACTGTGTGCTGAATTAAAATGTGCTCATTCCATTATCTAATAACTCAACATCATCTGAATATTGTAGCCCTGCTGACACTCTCAAAATACCATGCACATAGACACTACCTTTGGCGAGAGAGGACGACAACTAAAGTAGATGCTGTTTTTGCAATGGGAAATCAGAAATCTCCTCTCCTTGGGAACAGCCAAGTGCATTTCTCATCACTGCAAGATATATCACAGGCACCTGACACAAGTGGCAGCTCATTTTTAAAATGGGCACAAACCCTCCCTAAAATAACTCCATGGAAATTAAAGGGGATTTGTTAAGATTGAAAGTGTGTGCAATAATTAAGCTCTTAATACACTCGTACAATCAATATACTTCCTCGTATCATAATACCACACCCAATTCAGAATGCTTCAATGAACAGGAAACTACAACAAAGGCCGACTGACAACTACTAATTTAGCTATCAGAAGGGCGGCACGGGAGCACAGTGGTTAGCACTGCTGCCTCACAGTGCCAGGGACCCGGGCTCAATTCCGGCCTTGGATCACTGTGTGTGGGGTTTGTACATTCATAGAATCATAGAATTTACAGTGCAGAAGGAGGCCATTCGGGCAATCGAGTCTGCACCGGCTCTTGGAAAGAGCACCCTACCAAAGCCCACACCTCCATCCTATCCCGTAACCCCACCTAACCTTTTTGGAGACCAAGGGCAATTTAGCATGGCCAATCCACCTAACCTGCACATCTTTGGACAGTGGGAGGAAACCGGAGCACCTGGAGGAAACCCACACTGTCTGCGTGGAATTCCTCCGGTTTACTCACACGGTCCAAAGATGTATGGGGTAGGTGGATTGCTAAATTGCCCCTTAGTGTCCCCGGATGTGAAGGTTAGGTTATGGGGTTGCAGGAATAAGGTGGGATATGGATAGGTGTGGACTCGATGGGCCGAATGGCCTCCGTCTGAACTGTAGGGATTCTATGATTAGTAAAGGGAGCAGTTAGGGATACAACATTTAAATTGCAAACACTACCATTGGACAATTAACTATGCAGAGCCTGATACAAGTTAAAGCACAGTAAATTCATCAAAACTAACACTTCAAACAACCTTACCAGAACTTAACTATCCCAGAAAGCCTGTTTGAAACGATACTTTGAAAAGCTTACACTGCAAATTTTGGCATTTCACTAACTTTTACATTTACAGATCTATTAAAATGCTTTCATGAGCTCAGCAAGCGGAGTTGCAGAGCCATGCAGACAAGTTTGACACCAAGCCTTAGCTGAGTTAGTTAGGATTGCAGGAAGGGCAGCACGCGTGTGCTACAGCATGGTAGCATTGTGGATAGCACAATTGCTTCACAGCTCCAAGGTCCCAGGTTCGATTCCTGGCTTGGGTCACTGTCTTTGTGGAGACTGCACATCCTCCCCGTGTGTGCGTGGGTTTCCTCCGGGTGCTCCGGTTTCCTCCCACAGTCCAAAGATGTGCAGGTTAGGTGGATTGGCCATGATAAATTGACCTTCGTGTCCAAAATTGCCCTTAGTGTTGGGTGGGGCTACTGGGTTATGGGGACAGGGTGGAGGTGTTGACCTTGGGTAGGGTGCTCTTTCCAAGAGCCGGTGCAGACTCGATGGGCCGAATGGCCTCCTTCTGCACTGTAAATTCTATGATAATCTATGACAACTGTCTCAGTGTGACTTGTTGCTCCTGGATCTCTGGTGAGGAATTTTTCCCTGGTGCCACCCCTTAGTTTCCCTCCCCACGACTGCATGCTCCTCCCCTCCCTGACGTCTACGTGTGTACTCAGATTGTAGATATCCGGTTAGGACAATCTTGGACTTGGCACTGATGACACTGCAGGAGGGCAGTGGTAAAAATAAATATATTAAAAGGACAAAGAATGTAGTAACCATATTTTTGACAGTACCAAAAAGGACAAATAGGGCCTCAGTTTAATGCGTCCAAATGATGGCACCTCACACAGTGCAGCACTCCCTCAACATTGCACTGGAGAGCCGGCTTTGATGTTCATGTCTTGGAGTGGGACTTGAACGTTTCGACTCGAAACATTAACTCTTTTCTCTCCCTACAAATGCGGTCAGACCTGCTGAGATTTTCCAGCATTTTCTCTTTGGTTTCAGATTCCAGCATCCGCAGTAATTTGCCTTCATCCACTGTTTATTACAATATTGGTTGTGGGATAAATATTGGCCAGGACACTGGGAAGAACTCCTCTGCTCTTCAGATAGTGCCACAACATGTTTTTCTACATCCACAGATGTCCCTTCACTTTAATTTGAAAGGCAGTACCTCTGACAGTGCAGCATTCCATCAGTTCAGGATTGGAGGATCAGCTTAGGCTCTGTCAAGGAACAGGAACTGATTTCCGAGCCGAGGTAAGCAACTACAAGTCCTGGCACGTCCAGGGAGTTTCCGCATGTGTGCAAATCAGGAGCAGGCTTTGCACGCGCTGTTCAGCATTTGCAGTTTTTAGGGCTGAGAACAAGTGCCCACTGTGCCTGCATGGGAAGAAAAATGCCCCAAAAAACAATCAGGGACACAGGTGCTGTAATGAGAAAAGTCCCAGGACAGGGAGAGATCCTGAAGAGATTGAAACCTGGGAGGTGAGGAGTTTCTGAGGCAGTATATGCGTTGCAGCAGCTTTGAGGGAATTCAGAGCTGTCTACGAGTGAACATTTGGGAATCCCTTGTGAGGGAGATTGGTTGACTGGGTTACTGATGTTTGGGTGAGTTGCTGCTGAGAAATCAGTGGGATCTGTCTTGGTTGTATCTGTCATTTATTGTGTAGCACGGTGTGTCTGACCACAATTTGCCTATGAATTCACATGTACCTCATGTTGATTTTGAATGCTAGAATTTAAGACAGATATTGTAAAGTGTCTTACTTTTCTGACTTTGTTAATAAAGTTCATTTTGTTTGTTCAGAAACAGTGGAAATCTTGTGACTTTATTCTCTTCATAAGTACCTTTGATCTCAAACCTCATCTACTTTAAACAACCATTATCGGCCCCAACCGGATCATCCCAAAACTTGGGGGTCTGGTCTAAAACCATATGCAAAGTCTTTCTCAAATATTGTGAAGAGGTTCTACCCATATTAACCCAATGATTAGAAAGTCTGAATAGACTAAATAGTTTAATTATCTCTCGGGGTATTTCAAAAACACATTTAAAGAACCCATTAGCCATTTTGCCCCCATCGTTAACTCTTAACATAATGGTCGTTTCATGCTCGAAAGATCCGTTATGGATCATGTTTGACTAATTATAGCAAGCAATTTAAGAGATTGGTCCAGTTTGTGCACTCCTAATTCCCCAGTTAATGATTAACTAATGATGAACTAGGGGTGGAATGGGAGCAGAGCGGAGGAAAGGAGCAGGAAGTATCAACTACGGGCAAGGGCAGGTACAACAAAAGCAAAATGCCACAGATGTTGGAAAACAGAAAGTGCCAGATAAACACAGCAGGTCAGGCAGCAACTGCGAAGGGAGAAACAAGAGTTGACATTTCAGGTCAATGACCTTGCATTAGCAGATGAGACAATTTCACACAGGAAAGATGACATTTTAATGGTCGTAGTCAACACAGGAGCCAACAAGGCACCAGGGAACAGGTAGGGAGGGGGAAGGGGGGAAAGAGTTGGAGGCTAGGGAGAAAGGAAGGAGGGGTTGGGAACGTCAAGAATAGATAACAGGGGGCCAAACAGCAAGACACCAAAGAAACGCCTAAAGTACCGGGGGGGGGGGGGGGGGGGGGGCTATACATATGTAAATAGATTACAATCACCTTTTGTAAAATATGTATTCTAATAAAATATCTTTCTAAAAATAACAACGGGTGGGGGGGCGGCCAATTCCAATGTCGAGCTCTTGTAAACTGTATCTGATCCACATACCTTTGTTTATTGCACAGTGTATAAAGTGAAGAACTACAATAAAATATTGTTTTTAAATTCGCAACTGACTAATTTAAAGGTGGTGTTAAAACATCCAAGCACTACATTCTGCTGTTTGCGCACATACTGGATCAAAAAAATACAGGATTTCCTATGCAAGATTAAATGGCAGAGAAAGATTAAAAAACACCAGAGTGACCAAAGTCATCTGCTTCTGACAGCAGTGTCACACACAGCTGTGCTTTAAACCAAGCAAGTGAATGACATTCATGAGGAATTGTACAGGGCTGATCCGGGCGGGGAGGATGGAGATATGGGGTGGTTCTTGAATGGGCTGGAATTTTCACCACTGAATGAGGAGAGGCAGGCAGGCACGAGAGGAGCCTCTAGGGTTGAGGGAGGTAATGAAAAGCATAAGAGGGATGAATTGGGGAAGGCCCTGGGCGAAACTTTATAAGGAGTTTGCGGCAGAATTGGCACCTCAGCTGCTGGGGGCATTTAGTGAGGCATTAGAGAAGAGAGAGCTGCTGGAGACCATGACACAGGCGGTGTTTACGCTAATACCATAGAAAGGGAAGGACCCTTTAGAATGTGGGTTGTACAGGCCATATCACTGTTGAATATGGACACGAAGGTGCTGGCTAAGTTAGTGGTGGAGAGGATGAAAGGATGCGTTCCAGGGTGGTTGTGGAGGATCAAATAGGCTTTGTGAAAGGTAGGCTACTCTCTAGTAATATTAGGCAGTTATTGAATATGATCATGACTCTGTCGAGGGAACGAGTACCGGAGGTAGTGGTGCCTATGGACGCAGAGAAGGCCTTTGATCGGGAGGAGTGGCTGTACCTGTTCGAGGTCCTTGAAAGGTTTGGGTTTGTGCCAAAGTTTGTGGCATGAGTGCGTCTGTCATACATGGTACTGGTGGCGAGCATATGGGTCAATGAGATCAGCTCACAGAGTTTCAGGTTGTATTGGGGAACAAGACAGGGGTGTCCAATGTCGCCCCTACGGTTTGCACTAGCGATAGAGCCCTTGCCGATGGTGCTTAGATGATCAGCAAAGTGGCAGGGGGAGTAGGGAACACCAGGTGTCACTGTACGCGGACGACCTGCTGTTATATGTGTCGGTCCCGCTGAAGAGTATGGGGAGGATTATGAGCCTATTAGGGAGGTTCGGGGCTTTCTCGGGTTACAAGTTGAACATGGGGAAAAGTGAAGTGTTCCGGCGAATGAGTTGGGTCAGGGAGCTAATTTAGGGGAGCTGTCATTTAGGGTAGCCAGGGATAGGTTAGGGCAGCACGGTAGCATAGTGGTTAGCACAATTGCTTCACAACTCCAGGGTCCCAAGTGCAATTCCCGGCTTGGGTCACTGTCTGTACGGAGTCTGCACGTTCTCCCAGTGTGTGCGTGGGTTTCCTCCGGGTGCTTTGGTTTCCTCCCACAGTCCAAAGATGTGCAGGTTAGGTGGATTGGCCTTAGTTTCCAAAATTGTCCTTAGTGTTGGGTGGGGTTACTGGGACAGGGTGGAGGTGTGGTGTTGGATCGGGTGCTCTTTCCAAGAGCCAGTGCAAACTCGATGGGCCGAATGGCCTCCTCTTGCACTGTATATTCTATGTAAATTCTATGTAAATCTGGGGATCCAGGTGACAGCGGAGTGGGCGACATTGCATAAGTGAAAATTATCAAAGTTGGTGGAGGAGATAAAGGAGGACTTTAGGAGGTGGGATACACTACACCTGCACCTGAACCCCGAGAGTTTCAGCAGAGGGCTTTGAGACACGGTGGGGACTGTTCGTGGCCATGTTCGAGGAATTGTTCATTGTGGAGAGGGTGAAAAAAGGGGAAAACTTATACAGTCTGTAAAACTGTGAGATGGGGAGAGTGTTCCCCGGATTATTTATGTTTTTGTAGTTTTTGAATATGTTCGGAATAAAATACAGTTTTAAAAAAGTGAA
Organism: Scyliorhinus torazame; assembly: GCF_047496885.1. Taxonomy (NCBI): domain Eukaryota; kingdom Metazoa; phylum Chordata; class Chondrichthyes; order Carcharhiniformes; family Scyliorhinidae; genus Scyliorhinus; species Scyliorhinus torazame. The sequence goes on along the minus strand of NC_092716.1, from coordinate 82,856,640 downwards.
TGATAATCACCTGAAAGTTAGCCATGAAATAGATAATTAAAATAGACTTCTTTTTAAACCCCACTTTCTACTGTCCACACAGTATTCCAATTTAGGAAACGGGAGACAATTTTAGTTTAACATAAATACTTCTCTCAAAAGAACTTCTTGTCCCAGATTACAAACAATCCACTCAATTGTTGGTTTCAAATGAAATGCTGAAGTTTAATGAGATTCCAAAATGATGCATCGCAACTTCACAGCATAGCCATATTAAGGGGTAAATTCTCAAGGGGGTGCAGAAGCAGAGGAACCTGGGATTTATATGTGCACACATCATTGAAGGAGACTGGGCACGTTGAGAAAGTGGCTTTAAAGCATACGGGATCCTGGGCTTTATAAATAGGGGCTTAGACTACAAAAACAAGCAGATGTGTACAAAACACAAATTCCACCTAACTGGAGTATTGCGTCCAGCTCTGGGCACCATGCTTTAGGAAAGAAGTCAGGGCAGCACGGTTGTGCGGTGATTAGCACTGTTGCCTCACGACGCCGAGGTCCCAGGTTCGATCCAGGCTCTGGGTCACTGTCCGTGTGGAGTTTGCACATTCTCCCCGTGTTTGCGTGGGTTTCGCCCCCACAACTCAAACATGTGCAGGGTAGGTGGATTGGCCACACTAATTTGTCCCTGAATTGGAAAAAATGAATTGGGCACTCTAAATTTATTTAAAAAAAGGAAATAAGTCAAGGCATTTGGGTGCAGAAAAGATTTACAAGAATGATTTCAGGATGAAGAATCTCTAGTCATGTGGATAGATTGGAAAAGCTGGGGCTATTCTACTTGGAGAATCCAGCAGCAAGTAACTCACCTGGTAACTCCCCAATGCCTGTCCACCACCTACTAGGCACAAGTCAGGTGTGTGATGGAATACTCCCCACTTACTTGGATCAACACAGCTCCAACAATAGTTAAAAGCTGGACACCAACCAGGACAAAGCATCCCATCCACAAACATTCATTCCCTCCACCATGGATACACAGTGACAGATGTGTGTACCTTTTACAAGAAGTCATGCAGGTACTCAGCAAGGCTCCTTGGGCAGTACCTTCCAAACCCACAAATGCTGCCATCAAAAAGGACACAGTCAGCAGATATATGGGAACACCACCACCTGGAAGTTCCTACCCAAGCCACTCACCATTCTGACTTGGAAATATATCACTGTTCCTTTACTGTTGCTGGGTCAAGTTTCTGGAACTCACAGCACTGTGGGTGCACCTACATCACAGGGACTGCATCGGTTCAAGACGGCAGCCCACCACCACCTTCTCAAGGACAATTAGGGATGGGCAACAAATGCTGGCCTAGCCAGTGACGCCAATATCCCATGAATAAATTAAAGAGGAGATTTGATAGAGGTGTTCAAAATTGAACAGGTCTGGAGAGAGGAGATAGGGAGAGGCTGATCTCATTGGCAGAAAGATCAAAAACCAGAGAACACCAATTTAAGATGATTGGCAAAAGAAGCAACTGAGTCATGAAGGAAACTTTTTTGTTTAAATGTAGCATGTGGTTAAGGCCAGGAATGCACTGGCTGATTGTGTGGTGGAGGCCGATTCAATTGAGACTGTTAAAAGAGAAGTGGATATTTATCAGAAGAGAAAGCGGAGTGAGATTTGGCAAGTTGCTCTTTCAGAAAACCGGCACAGACACAGTGGGCTAAACGACCTCTGCAATGTATCCATTCTCTAATTCTCTCTATTCTCACCAATTGCTTCACAAGTCCCAGTGGTGGCCAGCAATTTTCCAAACGTTCCTATTTTCCAAGAGGAACAGAATACACAAAATAAAAAAGGTACCCTCCATCAAACTGGACTGTAGATGCTGAGATTCCCCCAATATTTTGTGTCAAAATCAGAAATCAATTAGGGAATTCAGAAGAAACTTTCCGTCGACAGCAATGACAATGTGTAACTCACTAAGGCGAACAGTATTTAAGAGTGTAGCCACCAGGGTTGGCCAACTCCCAACGTAAAATGGAGGACAGCAAAGGCTGCAGGGAAATTCAGCCAACACAGGCTGAAACTAGCAGGTGCAAGTTACTATGTATTAAACTCTGCAAAAACCCAGACAGCATCGATACAAGCAGTCATCTGCATAATAATGTAGCAGCCATCTACATACTAATGAACGATCCCCAGGTACAATCGAAACATTTGGGATAAACAAAGCCAAGCCAGACTCCCCGGCGCCAGTAGGAGCCAACACAAAAGAGGTTAACGGACACCTCAAGACCGCCCATCGATCAGGGAACCGCTCCAGTATTGGAGAAATCGAACCAAGCAATTGGAACGAAGTCCAATCACTTGGAACCAGGTACAGGGTCCGCCCCGAAAGGCGGGAAGCCCTGGGGACAATAAAGTTAAGCCCCCAAGTTCAAATCGTTCTTCTTGACCGGGTCACTCAGCAACGCGAACCAACCCTTGATAGTGACCGGTGCAGTTGCCGCCGATATCCAGTAAGTCTTAAGTCAACGCTCGCTACGATTTAGGCGCTCCTAGCTACCAATCCGTACCAACTTCGAATCCCGCAGACTCAGAACCCGAACGAAAGGCCATTTGTTCCCCTGACCTGGTGGACCAGTCCGAAGCTAAATATAGGCCTGTTAGTTGTAGAAGTAGCTTATAAGTAGAATTTGTGCATGAGTAGCGTTTACTGTGTATAATAAATGTGCTTTGATTTGAATCTTACTAATTGGTGTACTGAGTTATTGATCATTACTTGAACCTCGTGGCGGTATCATAAAGATACCTGGTGACTCGAGAGCAAAGGTTATAAAACAGAGCCAATTGAACCAACCAAAAGTTAGCAACAAGAGGAAACTAAGAGAGAGGATATGATGGAGAAGGGAAGAGAGGGTGGCTCCAACGGAGCATAAACGCCACTGGGCATGGACTGGTCAAGTTGAATGGCCCATTTCTGTGCTGCGTCTCCAGTATAACTCCCTCAGCCCCGTACATACAAGGTTATCAAAAGAGTTGGTTTACGTCAACTCGTAATCAGCGACTGCTTAAAAAAAGTACTGTTGGTTCTATTTTTAAATTAACCTCAAGTTGTACAGTAGCTTTAACTCAAAAGTGCCCCAAGTGCTTCCCAACTGGAAACAGACAAGGAAATGGATACCAAGGCACGGAGAGATTAAAAGTTATTACAACAAGAAAAAAGCTCAGAGATGTCAAAGCAAAGAGAGCTGAAATTTAATTTGTGTGAAACTGGGATTGTTTTCTCAAAAACACAAGACGTGCTTTATCCCCGAAAGGGGATTGAAGTAAGCATTGTTCTTAGAGTGCTTTCTCAACATTTTCCCGCAAAAAAAGATGATATATATTGGGGAGGGCATGATACTGAGGTAGATATCTCAGCCTGGCCTGATGGTGCAGCTTTTTAAGCCGCGAAGTAACCAAGTCCAGGTTCATTCTTCATCTGTGCTGGGTTAACTGACCTCAGCAAGGGCAGCACGGTGGCACAGTGGTTAGCACTGCTGCCTACAGCACTGAGGACCTGGGTTCGATCTCGGCCTCGGTCACTGTCCGTGTGGAGTTTGCGCATTCCCCCCTGTGGCTGCGTGTGTCTCACCCCCACAGCCCAAAGATGTGCAAGTTAGGTGGATTGGCCATGTCAAATTACCCTCAATTGGAAAAAAATAATTGGGTTTTCTTTAAAAATAAATAAATAACTGGCCTCAACCAGGGTATCGGTAGCAGTGTTGTGTGTGGTCTTAGCGGTCCTAGGTGGGGAAGGAGCATATCTTTCAGAATTTTCTCCCCCACCCCCCAATCTTCCAACCACCTTAGATATAATGTAACAATTTTTAAAAATTCCACACTCTTCCCTATTCCCTCCCAGTCCCAAACATGCACAAATGCACTGATTTAACTTCTAGCCATAAAGCAGCTGTTAATTTATGTTAGATAAAGATGAAATCAGCATCCTTTGGTCCAGTATTTTTTCACCTCAGGAACTAGACAGCAGGAAATGCAACTTCAGTATACACCAGATAAGCTTTTATCTAAAGTTCTGGTATTTCCCAGAGAGGGAGGAGGAGAAGACAACGGCAATGACTAAGACAACAACTTCGGCAACATTAAATCATGATAAGATTGAACGCTAGCCAGTCATTCTTTTTAAGAAAATTGAAAAACGTTATCATTAGCCCCTATGGTTTGAACAGAGATGCATTTGACGGACCCTGTAATTTTAATAAACTAAGCTGGGTGACCTCCACAGTACTATCAATGATGAAGTCATCACAATGAGATATAGAATATACCACGAATTTGAGAAGATGGCGTGTGCGTTCTTCAATTCAGAATGAACCTGAACAGTTTACAGGATGATAATTTGGAAAAGCAACCATATATTACAGGCACTGATCAGGAAAAAGAATTCCACTGCCTGCCAGTGATGTATTTTATATTCAGCGATACTGTACATCCACAGCCTTTTGAAGAAACAAATTTTCTGTTAACGTCAGTGCGACCGCTTCGTTAAAATTACGGAAAATGGTTTTAACTGGAAAAGAAAACAAAGCACAAAAAAGCATTTTCTGTTTAATTTTTATCATGGGCCATCTATTCTCCCACAAAGGCCCCTGTAACACCACTGTGGGGTAACATATCGCCGATACAGAATATTTGTGACTTGGCATAGAGTCTGCATTTAACAACCATCACTGTAACGTAATTATGTGGGTGCGTCAGCGGGTACATTTATTTCAGATTTCACATGATAATTACGGATGGTCAGGGCCATTCGGCCCATCTTAGTCCATCCATGCAGATGTTGCCCATCATGTTCCTATTGTAGCATCTAAGTGGTTTGTGCATTAGATTCAGGGTTACTTTCGGTCAAAGGATCGAACTTCCAAAACACTTTTTCCACTTCACTGAAGCAAAGTTTTTCGAAAACCAACAAATTACAAGTAGGAAAACAGGAATTTGTAGATAAGCATTGTCATTTCAGTTTCCCCATGAGAAAACATTTCAAGAGACAAATTTCTAGCAGTTATATTTAGACGCCTCCAGGGACTCTGGGCTTTAATGATTTTTAAACTTCATTTCACATCACGCACGTCAGATAGAAAGCTGGCCGCATATCAGACCACGACTTACACCCTATGCAAGCCACAGCTCTAAGTAGGCAGTGATATCCAACCAGCCTGCATTAAATAAAAGGCCAGCATTAACATTCAAAGGCAACCACTAATACATTTCCAACTGCATTGAGTTCTCAGAATCTAGAATAATAAATTGATTTTGCAGATCAGTTTGATTCCCCTCAGGCTAAAATGTTAAAACATGACACTGGGAAGTAGAGGGTTCAGCTACAGTAGTGTTGGGAGCTCCACCCAAGTTACAGTCAGTTCAAATCGTAAACTTAAAACTGAAATCATAAACTTGAATAACCAGGTTATTCATCAAGGCCCCGCCTTCTCAATCTTGCCCCTCGCCTGAGGTGTGGTGATCCTCAGGTTAAATCACCACCAGTCAGCTCTCCCCCTTAGAAGGGGAAAGCAGCCTATGGTTCATAAGACCATAAGACATAGGAGCAGAATTGGGCTATTCAGCCCATTGAGTCTGCTCTGCCATTTAATCATGGCTGATATTTTTCTCATCCCCATTCTCCTGCCTTCTCCCCATAACCCCTGATCCCCTTATTGATCAAAAACCTATCTATCTCGGTCTTAAAGACACTCGAGTGATTTGGCCTCCACAGCCTTCTGCAGCAAAGAGTTCCACAGATTCATCACCCTCTGGCTGAAGAAATTTTTCCTCATCTCTGTTTTAAAGGATCGTCCCTTTAGTCTGAGATGGTGCCCTCTGGTTCTAGTTTTTCCAACAAGTGGAAACATCCTCTCCACGCCCACTCTATCCAGGCCTCGCAGTACCCTGCAAGTTTCAATAAGATCCCCCCTCATCATTCTAAACTCCAACGAGTACAGACCCAGAGTCCTCAACCGTTCCTCATACGACAAGTCACCTGGTTCCGCCAGGCTGTCATCTGATGGGTTTCAGTAGTCGCCATTCTGACTTTAGGGCAAGGGGGGTACTACCGCCATTTGAAGGATCCAATTAATTCAACCCATCAACTGGGAAGAGAAAATGCAGAAGCAAGAAGCACATGAGACTCAAAACTTTAAAACTAAAAAAATATGGAGAGCGTGGCGGTGGTTAGCATTGCTGCCTCATGGCACTGAGGACGCGGGTTCAATCCCGGCCATGGGTCACTGTCCGTGTGCAGTTGGTACATTCTCCCAATGACTGGGTGGGTCTCATCCCCACAACCCAAAAAGATGTGCAGGGTAGGTGAATTGGCCAGGCTAAATTGGAAAAAAAATAAATGGGTACTCTAAATTTAAAAAAATATGGAGTGCGCTAACTTGTCAGCCATAACAAGCTGGATGGCCTTTTATTTAAATGGCTCATACTTTTGAGTACATTTGGCAATACAAAACAAAAAGGTACACAAGATTTTAGTCAAATTGTGGCATAACTGACCACCACCACCAAGAGGGAGGTCTCCCTCTAAAAAACTATTGAAAATATAATCAGAAGCGGAGTTGAATAAGCACTTGCATTTTGAGATGGAGGCACAGGCTTTATGCCAATAATAGTTTATTTACATAATATATGCAAGCAGTTTGATACAATGAGATTATATATTCTATAAGAATCTTTGCTTGCTGTAAACAACTTGTATTTATATCGCAAGAAACAAAACGATGGAAATATACAGCTGATCAAACAAAGAAGGGGTTACTGAGCGGGTGTAGGACCTGCTGCCAGCAAGAATGAGAACATTTGGCCTTCCAGCCAAAATTCCATTCACTCTGAGCAGCACCAGAACATTCCAGCCACGAACGAGGCAGAAGATTGGGGCCAATGATGATCTTTTGCATATATAATCTTTATTGTCACAAGTAGGCTTACATTAACACTGCAATGAAGTTACTGTGAAAATCCCCTAGTTGCCACACGACACTGCGCCTGTTAGGGTACGCTGTGGGAGAATTTAGAATGTCCAATTTCCCTAACAAGCACGTCTTTCGGAACTTGAGGGAGGAAACCGGAGCACGAGGAGAAAACCCACGCAGCCACGGTGATGATTGTGCAAACTCCACACAGACAGTGACCTAAGACCGGGAATCGAACCCAGGTCCCTGGTGCTGTGAAGCAACAGTGCTAACCACTATGCTACCATGCCACCCTATCTTGTGTTTTGGTGGAGTAAAATGTTCCAAGGTACTTCACAGGGGTGATTAGCAAACAAAGGTTTACACTAAGTCACTCAGGAGAGGGTACCAAAAGCTTGGTTAATTAGGTAGGTTTTAAAGGAGCATTTTAACAAGCGCAGAAATGCTTAGGAAGGGAATTCCAGAGTTTCGGGCCTAGGCAGCTAAAAGCATGACCATCAATGGTGGTGCAAAGAAAATAAAAGCACACTTGCTTTCTCTCAAAGATCACAGTCCAGCTTAACCCATAGAAACCTAGAGGACTTGCATTTTAAAGTGACAGACCATTTGTAGACGTGAGCCGTTTAAAACCTTTTTCTAATGACTGCAGTAAAAATACCCGCAAACTCAGTGACAGAAAGACTGACTGACCCCCTGAACTGTGAGGTCAGTGGGATGACGGATCTATCCTGTCAATCACAAGGGGCTCATGTCTACAAATGGTCTGTCACTTTTAAGGAACTCAAAACAGGTGTCAATGTTACTATTGTGAGATGTGGGTCCAGGGGAAAAATACACTTGCATTTATTTATTTTTTAAAAATCTTTTTATTCTCCTTGTTTTCAACAATAAACAACCAAAGAAAAAACTAACAAAAACAAATACAATAACAATCCCCCACACACAAACCGTCCCACGCTCAATATACAGACCAAAACATCCACCTGTACATGCCAGGTAAAAAAAAACAAATTACAATCAATCCGGAAAGTGTAACCAAAGACAACAATACTGCCACACTGCCCCCCCCCCCCCCCACCCCCATGATCAATGGGAACCAATTCTCGAAGTGCATAATAAACAGCCCCCATGAATTGTGAAACCCTTCAAACCCCTCAAATTCCACGTAACTATCGTAACCGGGGGTATCACCCCCCCCCATCCATCATCCTCATAACTCCAGGATCTGCCCACTGGGCTTGGCCTGCCCCATCCCAATGCTACCATCGAGCCCCTCCCCCTCCCAGAATCTCCCATCCACTTCCGCTCGAAAACACCTCACCCAGTATCAGTCCCCTCCCCAACTTTTCACACCTCCTAGGTCCATCGAAACCTGTTCTACCAGGCTCTGATGTCCCTAGCCCCTCCCCCCACCATACTTCCGTTTACTGGCCAGCTTGAGCTAGCCAGTGTGGAGGCCCCTGCCCAGGCCTCACTCCCCTCCAAACCCCTCTCCCCTGCCCGGTCACAGGAAAACAAAGAAATCCTCTTCAACACACAACCCCAGTGTAAACATACAAACCCCAAAGAACCATCATTGCAAAAGAAAATCCCAACTCTTACCTTGTCCAAACAGGCAACTTCAACCTTCAACTCATTTAACACATATAACAACATGCAGTGAAAAATAGAGCTACATACACTCCTACACCCTCAGTCCAAGACCAATCCTCAGTCCCATTTTTCACTTCTGTCCAAGTTCTTCTACCTTCACAAATGCCTCCACCGCCTCGAAGTAAAAGTCTTGGGAGTTGTAGGTCACCCTCAACTTAGCTGGGTACACTTTGTCGTACCACACACTGCTGTTATACAGTGCCCTCTTCACTCAGCCGAAGGCTGCCCGCCTTCTTGCCAACTCCACAGTAAAGTCCTGGTATATACGTTTACCAGCTCCAGCCATACACTTGCATTTAAAGTGCCTTTCATGAATTTGAAAGTACTTTACAGCCAATGAATGACTTTTGAAATGTAGTCACTGTTGGAATTTAGGAATTGTGGCAGCTGATTTGCACAAAAACAGCAAAATAAGTGTTGATTGAGAAATTGGCCAGGACATTATGGGGATCCTTTATGCCCAGCTGAGAGGCCAGATGTGGCCTTGGTTTAACATCTCATGTAAAAGACAGCACCTTTGACAATGCTGCACTCCCTCAGTACTGCATCGGAATGTCAGCTTTGGATTTAGTGCTCCAGTCTCGTGGTGTGGCTTGGCAAGGTCTTTGCCGGACAAAATGCATAGAATCAATGTTTTTGTGCATCATCACTTACCAAAGTCAGAGAGTTTTGAAAAGGTACATAATTTCCCTCTGGATAACTTGCTTCTACTTCCAAGATCACCATTGCAAGAGTTTAAATAAACTTGCATCTTGAGGGGAAGCATGGTGCACAGTGGTTAGCACAATTGCCTCACAGCTCCCGGGACCCAGATTCAATTCCGGCCTTGGGTGGTGTTTGTGTTAAGATTGCACTTTTTTCCCATGTCTGCGTGAGTTTCCTCCGGGTGCTCCGATTTCCTCCCACAATCCAAATATGTGCAGGTTAGGGGGATTGGCCGTGATCAATGCACGGGGCTATGGGGGTGGTGGGCCAAGGTAGAGTGCCCTTTTGGAGGACAGCAAGGTGGCGCAGTGGCTAGCACTGCTGCCTACAGCGCCGAGGACCCTGGTCACTGTCCACGTGGAGTTTGCACATTCTCCCAGTGTCTGCGTAGGTCTCACCCCCCTCAACCCAAAAATATGTGTAAGGAGGTGAATTGGCCACGCTAAATTGCCCCTTAATTGGAAAAAAGAATTGGGTACTCTAAATTTGAAAATAAATGTTTAAAAGAGAATGCTTTTGAAGGGTCAGCGCAGACTTAATGGACTGAATGGCCTCCTTCGGCACTGTAGGGATTCTTTGGAAATCCAAAAGGATGTCCAGAATGGTTTAAGGCTGCTGATTTATAGATTTTTTTGAAAAATGTAGACTTATAAATTAACCCCTTTGATGCAGGATCTAACATAACAGAAATATTGTAGTAATTTCCTCTTTTGAGGGCTATTTACACTAGTTTGCACAACTAATTTTTTTTGCTCAATTTCTGCTCAAACATATTTGCATATCGCCAACATAATATCCTCCATGAGGGGCGGCATGTGGTGCAGTGGTTAGCACTGGGACTGTGGTGCTGAGGGCCCGGGTTCGAATCCCGGCCCTGGGTCACTGTCCGTGTGGAGTTTGCACATTCTCCCCATGTCTGCATGGGTTTCACCCCACAACCCAAAGATTTTTTTTTTTTTTAAATTTAGAGTACCCAATTCAGGGGCAATTTAGCGTGGCCAATTCACCTACCCTGCACATCTTTGGGTTGTGGGGGCGAAACCCACGCAAACACGGGGAGAATGTGCGAACTCCACACGGACAGTGAGCCAGGGCCGGGATCGAACCTGGGACCTCGGCGCCGTGAGGCAGCAGGGCTAACCCACTGCGCCACCATGCTGCCCTCACAGCCCAAAGATGTGCTGGTTAGGTGGATTGGCCACGCTAAAATGCCCCTTAATTGGAAAAGAAAAATAATTGGCTACTCTAAATTTATTAAAAATAATATCCTCCATGAATCGAAACGAGACAGCAATTTAGAACCAATGACCGAGATTTTCCGCACACCCCACGCGTGTTTCGCGGAAGTGGCACACCATTGGCCGGCGGCAGGATCTTTGAATCCCGCCACTGTTAACGGGGTTTCCCATTCTATGCAACGGAATAGATCCCGCCAACAACAACGGCCAGAAAATTCCAGCCAGTGGCTTTTTTGGCATTAGAAATATTCTTTGGTCTATTTAAGAATGGTAACAAGGGACAAAGAAAGATATTAAGAGCTGAAATTTGTTTATCAAAGAGAAACAAATAAGCATTTTGAATTAGTTGCAAGCCCAACACTGGAGAATAACTAAATAACTTGAAACTTGTTCGGGCGGGAAAGTGAAGTTGAGTCCATAAAAGATCAGCCATGATCTAATTGAATGGCGGAGCAGGCTCGAAGGGCCAGAAGGCCTACTCCTGCTCCTAGTTCTTATGTTCTCATAAAGGACCATTTACTAGTTACAACAGGGGATCCTATTCACTTTTAGTAAATAATATTTTAAAGGACGTCTGTTGGTGACCTAGCATCAAAGAAAATGCTTAATTTTAAGAGCCTGTCTGAAAGGCCCAAAATATAGATGCAGTTAGCAGAAAGCCTCCATGGTGATTAATTTGATCATAGAATCTACTGTGCGGGACTTCCGGGTGCGGCGATGACCAGCTGAGTCGCACGTTTCGGCAGCTCCCTGTGAAACGGACTTTTGGGCTCTTGATAGGAGCCCCAACGGCAATTTTGACAGCTAAAAACACTGTGCGGTAAACCAGAAGGGAATCCCCCCTGGATACGGATGGAAAAAGGAGGAGAGAGTGGCCAGATTGCAGTGGATCCTTTAGAACAGCGGCAAGGAAGGCAAGCAAAAACCAAGATGGCGTCGGAAGGTGGCAGTTTAACATGGGGCCCTGAACAACAAGAGTTCTTGAAATGCTGTGTGGAAGAGATCAAAAAGGAAATGAAGAAAGAGCTGTTGGCCCCGATACTACAGGCGATCGAAGGGCTAAAGGAGGAACAAAAGACCCAGGAGCGGGAGCTTCGGGTCATGAAGGCAAAGGCAGCCGAGAACGAGGACGATATACAGGGCCTGGTGGTGAAGACGGAGACGCAGGAGGCACATCAGAAACGATGTGTGGAAAGGTTGGAGGCACTGGAAAACAACGCAAGGAGGAACAACCTGAGGATTCTTGGTCTTCCTGAAGGTGTGGAGGGAGCGGACGTCGGGGCATATGTGAGCACGATGCTGCACTCGTTAATGGGAGCGGAGGCCCCGGCGGGTCCGTTGGAGGTGGAGGGAGCATACCGAGTGATGGCGCGAGGACCGAGAGCAGGAGAAATTCCCAGAGCCATAGTGGTGAGATTCCTCCGTTTTAAGGATAGAGAAATGGTCCTTAGATGGGCGAAGAAAACTCGGAGCAGTAAATGGGAGAACGCGGTGATCCGCGTTTATCAAGACTGGAGTGCGGAGGTGGCGAGAAGGAGGGCGAGCTTTAATCGGGCCAAGGCGGTGCTTCATAAAAAGAAGATAAAATTTGGAATGCTGCAACCGGCAAGACTGTGGGTCACATATCGAGGGAGGCACCACTACTTTGAGACGGCGGATGAAGCGTGGACTTTTATTGTGGAAGAAAAACTGGAATGAGCGGGTTATTAAAAAGAACGTTCGAACAAAGTGGTGGGGCGAATGTGGGGGGCAAAGAGGGGTTTTATGTACTAATCCTGCGATGTGGTAACTTTTCTCTCTCCCACAGGTGGTGATGGGGGGAGGAGGGGAGGTGGAGGAGATGGGGCGTTGGCCATTGGGGGCGGGGCCAAGGGAGAAACGCGGGCTTGGTTCCCGCGCTATGATAATCATGGCGGGAATAGAGAAGCAGGAAGGAGGGGGCGTCGCACGGTGCGAGCCGAGGTCACGGGGGGAAGCCGAGGTCAGCCAGAGTTTGCTGACTTCTGGGAGCAACATGGGGGGAGTAATTACGCTAGCGGGGGATCTAGCGGGGGGGGGTGGGAGGGGGGAATTACTGGGTTGCTGCTGCTGGGGAGAGGGGGGGGCTGGTATGGGAGAGGATGGGCGGGGCACCGCCTGGGGGAGATACAGCTGCGTGGGAACCGGGTGAGGAGCTGGAAAAAGGTGATGGCTAATCGACAAGGGTGGGGGGGTAGGAAGCCCCCCAACTCGGCTGATCACGTGGAACGTGAGAGGGCTGAACGGGCCGATAAAGAGGGCACGGGTACTCGCACACCTTAAGAAACCTAAGGCAGATGTGGTTATGTTACAGGAAACGCACCTGAAACTGATAGACCAGGTTTGGCTACGCAAAGGATGGGTGGGGCAGGTGTTCCATTCGGGGCTAGATGCGAAAAACAGGGGGGTGGCTATATTAGTGGGGAAGCGGGTAATGTTCGAGGCAAAGACTATAGTGGCGGATAACGGGGGCAGATACGTGATGGTGAGTGGCAAACTACAGGGGGAGACGGTGGTTTTGGTAAACGTATATGCCCCGAACTGGGATGATGCCAATTTTATGAGGCGGATGCTAGGACGCATTCCGGACCTAGAGATGGGAAAGCTAATAATGGGGGGAGATTTTAATACGGTGTTGGAACCAGGGCTGGATAGGTCGAAGTCCAGGACTGGAAGGAGGCCGGCAGCAGCCAAGGTACTTAAAGATTTTATGGAGCAGATGGGAGGTGTAGACCCGTGGAGATTTAGCAGACCTAGGAGTAAGGAGTTCTCGTTTTTCTCCTATGTCCATAAAGTCTACTCGCGAATAGACTTTTTTGTGCTGGGTAGGGCATTGATCCCGAAGGTGAGGGGAACGGAGTATACGGCTATAGCCATTTCGGATCACGCTCCACACTGGGTGGACTTGGAGATAGGGGAGGAAACAGGAGGGCGCCCACCCTGGAGAATGGACATGGGACTAATGGCAGATGAGGGGGTGTGTCTAAGGGTGAGGGGGTGCATTGAAAAGTACTTGGAACTCAATGATAATGGGGAGGTCCAGGTGGGAGTGGTCTGGGAGGTGTTGAAGGCGGTGGTTAGAGGGGAGCTGATATCAATAAGGGCACATAAAGGGAAGCAGGAGAGTAAGGAACGGGAGCGGTTGCTGCAAGAACTTTTGAGGGTGGACAGACAATATGCGGAAGCACCGGAGGAGGGACTGTACAGGGAAAGGCAAAGGCTACATGTAGAATTTGACTTGCTGACTACAGGCACTGCAGAGGCACAATGGAGGAAGGCACAGGGTGTACAGTACGAATATGGGGAGAAGGCGAGCAGGTTGCTGGCACACCAATTGAGGAAAAGGGGAGCAGCGAGGGAAATAGGGGGAGTGAGGGATGAGGAAGGAGAGATGGAGCGGGGAGCGGAGAGAGTGAATGGAGTGTTCAAGACATTTTATAAAAAATTATATGAAGCTCAACCCCCGGATGGGAGGGAGAGAATGATGGGCTTCTTGGATCGGCTGGAATTTCCCAAGGTGGAAGAGCAGGAAAGGGTGGGACTGGGAGCACAGATCGAGGTAGAAGAAGTGGTGAAAGGAATTAGGAGCATGCAGGCGGGAAAGGCCCCGGGACCGGATGGATTCCCAGTCGAATTCTATAGAAAATATGTGGACTTGCTCGCCCCGGTACTGACGAGGACCTTTAATGAGGCAAAGGAAAGGGGACAACTGCCCCCGACTATGTCTGAAGCAACGATATCGCTTCTCTTAAAGAAGGAAAAGGACCCGCTACAATGCGGGTCCTATAGACCTATTTCCCTCCTAAATGTAGATGCCAAGGTCCTGGCCAAGGTAATGGCAATGAGAATAGAGGAATGTGTCCCGGGGGTGGTCCACGAGGACCAAACTGGGTTTGTGAAGGGGAGACAGCTGAACACGAATATACGGAGGCTGTTAGGGGTAATGATGATGGCCCCACCAGAGGGAGAAACGGAGATGGTAGTGGCGATGGATGCCGAGAAAGCATTTGATAGAGTGGAGTGGGATTATTTGTGGGAGGTGTTGAGGAGATTTGGTTTTGGAGAGGGGTATGTTAGATGGGTGCAGCTGTTGTATAGGGCCCCAGTGGCGAGCGTGGTCACGAATGGACGGGGATCTGCATATTTTCGGCTCCATAGAGGGACAAGGCAGGGATGCCCTCTGTCCCCATTATTGTTTGCACTGGCGATTGAGCCCCTGGCGATAGCGTTGAGGGGTTCCAAGAAGTGGAGGGGAGTACTTAGGGGAGGAGAAGAGCACCGGGTATCTTTGTATGCAGACGATTTGCTACTATACGTGGCGGACCAGGCGGAGGGGATGCCAGAAATAATGCGGATACTTGGGGAGTTTGGGGATTTTTCAGGGTATAAATTGAACATGGGGAAAAGTGAGTTGTTTGTGGTGCATCCAGGGGAGCAGAGTAGAGAAATAGAGGACCTACCGTTGAGGAAGGTAACAAGGGACTTTCGTTACCTGGGGATCCAGATAGCTAAGAATTGGGGCACATTGCATAGGTTAAATTTAACGCGGTTGGTGGAACAGATGGAGGAGGATTTCAAGAGATGGGATATGGTATCCCTGTCAATGGCAGGGAGGGTGCAGGCGGTTAAGATGGTGGTCCTCCCGAGATTCCTCTTTGTGTTTCAGTGCCTCCCGGTGGTGATCACGAAGGCTTTTTTAAAAAGGATTGAAAAGAGCATCATGGGTTTTGTGTGGGCCGGGAAGACCCCGAGAGTGAAGAAGGGATTCTTACAGCGTAGCAGGGATAGGGGGGGGGCCGGCACTACCGAGCCTAAGTGAGTATTATTGGGCCGCTAATATTTCAATGGTGAGTAAGTGGATGGGAGAGGAGGAGGGAGCGGCGTGGAAGAGATTAGAGAGGGCGTCCTGTAGGGGGACTAGCCTACAGGCTATGGTGACAGCCCCATTGCCGTTCTCACCGAGGAACTACACCACAAGCCCGGTGGTGGTGGCTACACTGAAGATTTGGGGACAGTGGAGACGGCATAGGGGAAAGACTGGAGCCTTGGGGGGGGTTCCCCGATAAGAAACAACCATAGGTTTGCCCCGGGGGGAATGGATGGGGGATATGGAATGTGGCAAAGAGCAGGAATAACGCAACTGAAAGATCTGTTTGTGGATGGGAAGTTCGCGAGTCTGGGAGCGCTGACCGAGAAATATGGGTTGCCCCAAGGGAATGCATTCAGGTATATGCAACTGAGGGCTTTTGCGAGGCAACAGGTGAGGGAATTCCCGCAGCTCCCGACACAAGAGGTGCAGGACAGAGTGATCTCAAAAGACATGGGTGGGGGATGGTAAGGTGTCAGATATATATAGGGAAATGAGGGACGAAGGGGAGACTATGGTAGATGAACTAAAAGGGAAATGGGAAGAAGAGCTGGGGGAGGAGATCGAGGAGGGGCTGTGGGCAGATGCCCTAAGCAGGGTAAACTCGTCGTCCTCGTGTGCCAGGCTAGGCCTGATTCAGTTTAAGGTATTACACAGGGCACATATGACTGGAGCACGGCTCAGTAAATTTTTTGGGGTGGAGGATAGGTGTGCGAGGTGCTCGAGAAGCCCAGCGAATCATACCCATATGTTTTGGTCATGCCCGGCACTACAGGGGTTTTGGATGGGGGTGACAAAGGTGCTTTCAAAAGTAGTAGGAGTCCGGGTCGAACCAAGCTGGGGGTTGGCTATATTTGGGGTTGCACAAGAGCCGGGAGTGCAGGAGGCGAGAGAGGCCGATGTTTTGGCCTTTGCGTCCCTAGTAGCCCGGCGCAGGATATTGCTAATGTGGAAAGAAGCCAAGCCCCCGGGGGCGGAGACCTGGATAAATGACATGGCGGGGTTTATAAAGCTAGAGCGGATGAAGTTCGTCCTAAGGGGGTCGGCTCAAGGGTTCACCAGGCGGTGGCAACCGTTCGTCGAATACCTCGCAGAAAGATAGACGGAATGGGAAAAAGAAGGCAGCAGCAGCAGCCCAGGATCGGGGGGGGGGGGGGGGGGGGGGAGGAACCAGAAGGACTCTCAGGGTTGTTAATATATACTGTATAGTATGTATAGGTCGTTGCTACAGATAATTATATATTGGACTGTTAAATTATATTTTTGGAGAGTGTTACTTGTGACAAGGCAGTTGCCAATTAGGGCTAGTTTTCATTTTTGTTATTTATTATTTATTCATTTTTTGTTTATAAAATAGGTCATTGTTATTTGTGTTGTTATAATATTGTGTAAAGGATGCACAATGTACTGTGTTGGTTGACCAAAAATTTTCAATAAAATATTTAATAAAAAAAAAAGAATCTACTGTGCAGAAGGAGGCCATTCGGCCCATCGAGTCTGCACCTGCCCTTGGAAAGAGTGCCCCACTTAAGCCACCCCATCCCCGTAACCCAGTAACCCCACCTAACCTTTGGACAATTTAGCATGGCCAATCCACCTAACCTGCACATTTTTGGACTGTGGGAGGAAACCGGAGCACCCGGAGGAAACTCACGCAGACACGGGGAGAATGTGCAGGCTCCGCACAGACAGTGACCCAAGCCGGGAATCGAACCTGGGACCCTGGAGCTGTGAAGCAACATTGTTAACCACTGTGCTACCGTGCCGCTCCAACATCTGGAGGTGTGGCCAGTTTTGTGGGTGGGGTCTGGTGCCAGTAACAATTAAAACCAGAAGAAAAGTTAAATTTGCGCTGAACCTGAATTCACAAACTTTTGCACTTTCTTTTGGCAAAACTACTGCTACGCAACTCAGTAAAATTCAATGCTGCCCAAACATATTTGGCTAGTTGTCTATATCCAAAAGGGCAAACTTCATCCCAACCAACTTTCCTGCTTTAAGGCATTCGATGAGATGCTTTGCAAAACCTTTGCAAACAGATGGAAATTATCTGGCCAAGTTCCAATGTAGCTGCCAGTTATTTATAATTTGCAAAGGCTATGTGCACACAGTTTCCCAAGGTACATTTGAATTACAAATGGCTGCAAATGTTTTTGTGAAGGAATAATCCCATCTATGGATTTGCACTGGTCCATTCCAGAAGGCATAGATACAATGGGGGGGGGGGGGGGGGGGGGGGGAAGAGGGAAAGAGAGAGAGAGAGAGAGAGGGGGGGGGGGGGGGAAGGGAGAGTTTTGTTATAAACTGTCCAATTACCTATCCAGCATAAAAACTGCATCACCACCATTAAATGGATATTGCGCATGCATTTCCTTTTTAAAAAAAATTAATTCAGAATACCCAATTCATTTCTTTCAATTAAGAGGGAATTTAGCATGGCCAATCCACCTAGCCTGCACATCTTTGGGTTGTGGGGGCAAAACTATCACCCTCTCCACCCCCCACCATTGTGAATATAATAACTGTCCAGTTTGTCCCCACTCCCCAGTACATGAAGTTTGAAAAAGGTACATTTAAATTGCAATTGGCTGCAAACATGTTGCTTTTTGAAGAGTAATCCTATTTAAATACATGGTTGCACCTCTGTTCTGAAGTATTTTTGTCACAATGGAAACAGGGTTGTGCGGCCAAACTCTGCTGGAGAGGTTATTTCAGAAGAATGTGCAAGGCCAAATATCTGCTATTTGGAACTATTGGTTTAAAGTTACAATCGGCCTTTCTCCTCCATCAAGTAGTTGTGTGTGAAAATACACCACAATGTATCATATTCTTTTCTTCCTGCATCATTCCAACACTGATTGTTCTTAAATTCTGTTGAAAACAAACTTGGCAGCTACTGTGGAGAACAAGCAGAAACTCTTCAAACTAGTGGTTTCAGCATACTCAGAAACATCAGTTAATATGGTCAGAGACACATTCAATGCATACAACAGCTTGCATTTATATAGCATCCCCAGAGTAAAGACACCCCAGTGGACTTAACAGAAGAGTTAGCAGACAAAATTTGACACCAAGCAGTATAAAGGAGGTCATGAGGATACGTGACCAAAAGCTTGTCCAACGGGTAGGTTTGAAGGAGAAACTTAAAAAGGACAGGAGATACAAGGGAAGAAAGGCCATAAAGTGAATTCCAAACAAGTAGCTGAAAACATGCCCAATGCTGCAGCGGTAAAAATGCAGGATGTGTAAGAGGTGAGACCTGGAAGAGCTCAGGCTGGAGAAGGTTATAGAAGTGCAAAGCGATAGAAGCATTTGAAAACAAGGATGAGAACTTAAGTAACAAAGGTGTTGCCGGATAGGGCCATGTCCAGAAATGAGCATGGGGCTGAAAGGTGTACTGCTTTTTGGAAACATTAAGGAACGGTTATGAATGTAGGATTTTAAATGTATTGTATTTGGTGCAGTAAGAGGTAAAAGCCTGGGTTCAGTAGCGTTTTTGAAGAATCCTGGGTTAAAAGATTTTAGGAGCCAGGAAAGCAATGAAAGCATCGTATGAAGCTCAGGCTAATGGAATGTTGTTTGGTTTAAGGGGATTCTTTGTGGAGTTAATTAGATTTCAGCTTGGTAAGACGTTGTAATTACAGGGAGGAGCCAAAGTATCGGGCATTTTGCAGAAAAACAATATTAGTTGGAGATGGGGGCAGCACTGTGGCACTGTGGTTAGCACAGCTGCCTCACAATGCCAGGGACCCAGGTACAATTCCAGCATGAATCATTATCTGTTGGAGATTGCAAGTTCTTCCCGTGTCTGCATGGATTTCCTCTGGGTGCTCTGGTTTCCTCCCAAAGTCCAAAGATATGCAGGTTAGGTGAGACTGACCATGCTAAAGGGTGCTCTTTCAGAGGGTCGGTGCAGACTCAATGGGCTGAATGGCCACTTTCCGCACTGTAGGGATTCTATGATTCTATGTGAGCAGAAGTCAAGCAACTCAGTTCAGTTAAAATATAGTTACATTAAAGTTTCTTTCCAGACAGTTCAGGAGAGTGCGATTAGAAGACGAGTTGAAACAAGCTGAAGCAGCTTCTGATGAAACAGTTTCTGATAGGATTCATGTATTTTCTTTAAGGCAGTTTCAAAGTATCTCTCCTTCTCAAAGAACACTTCAATAAGGCAGGTATTTCTGAAGATTAATTGTATTTTACCAATGGATTGAGAGCCGAGATTCCTATTGTTGTTTGAGTGGGAATGAAGATAGCAGTTAAGGGTTACTGTATTCACTGTATTAATTACCAGTGTTTAAGGGGTGATTGTAAGGTATTTTCTAGTGTTATGTTTAAGATATTTTAATACTGTGTTGGTAATAAAGTTTGTTTTAAAATAACATCCCTATTTATTCGGGAACTCACTTCTGGAGTGAGGTATCTTTCCTCACAGTCTTATAAAATTAGAATAAAATATTGGAGATTCTGTCCAGTATCCTAGCCACTGTTGGGGTCTGGTCTAGGATCATAATAGAACAGGTAGCTATGATTTGGGAGATATTAGGAACTTGGGTCCAGAAATGGGGTCCAAGATGTAGCAGGCAATTTAGTGGTTAAACAGGCAGAGGGAAAAGACTGCTAGCAGCAGAGTCAGAGGGATACGTCCACAGCCTGAGTTACCTTGCCCTATTCAGACTTTTAAATAAAAAAATTAGAGCACCCAATTCACTTTTTCCAATTAAGAGGCAATTTAGCGTGGTCAATCCACCTAGCCTGCACATATTTGGGTTGTGGGGGCGAAACCCATGCATACACGGGGAGAATGTGCAAACGCCACACAGACAGTAACCCAGAGCCGGGATCGAACCTGGGACCTCGGCACAGTGAGCCAGCAGGGCTAACACACCGCGCCACCGTGCTGCCACGCCTATTCAGACTTAACCTCATTAGTGGGAATACACAGGATGCCACGGTTCAGCCAGGATGATCCACTCAAGATCTATTGTCCTTCAGGGAAACCTTGTTTGACCAGCTATTAGCCCATCAGAGTCTGATGGCCTATTAGTCTGTCAATGGAAGGTTAGTTGTATATAAATGGCTCAGCTCTGTTCTTTTATTTTTCTAAGGGCAATTTAGCATGGCCAATCTACCTAACCAACGCGTCTTTGGACTGTGGGAGGAAACCCACGCAGACACAGGGAGAACATGTAGACTTCTCACAGACAGTGACCCAGCGGGGAATCGAACACAATGGGCCAAATGGCATCCAGCACTAACAATTGTGATTCTATGCCATTGCACACAGATAACAAACTTTGTTACATGCTCAAAGGCCATCTTTAATTTTGTTATAAACTGTCCAATTACCTATCCAGCATAAAAACTGCATCACCACCATTAAATGGATATTGCGCATGCATTTCCTTTTTAAAAAAAATTAATTCAGAATACCCAATTCATTTCTTTCAATTAAGAGGGAATTTAGCATGGCCA
The DNA here is from genome assembly GCF_047496885.1 of Scyliorhinus torazame. Classification (NCBI taxonomy): domain Eukaryota; kingdom Metazoa; phylum Chordata; class Chondrichthyes; order Carcharhiniformes; family Scyliorhinidae; genus Scyliorhinus; species Scyliorhinus torazame. The sequence goes on along the minus strand of NC_092716.1, from coordinate 82,835,730 downwards.
ATCCACCTAGCCTGCACATCTTTGGGTTGTGGGGGCAAAACCCACGCAAACACGGGGAGATTGTGCAAACTCCACACGGACAGTGAACCAGAGCCAGGATCAAACCTGGGACCTCGGTGGCATGAGGCAGCAGTGCTGACCACTGCACCACAGTGCTGCCCCCTTCCCGTGCATTTCCAATTCATCATTGAGCAAGAGTCATTGTATACAGGGCCAGAAACCCTCTACAGACATATAGATTGCAAAGTTATCTGCATAAACAAAACGTTGGTATCACATATTAATCATCAGTTTATTTTCTGAAATTTGCATTTTAATCTGGTGTCCTGCACAAATTAATACATAAAGAAGTGAGACAGCAAACAGTGTGTAAATGACAATATTCTGTGCAATTTACCACTTCAAGCGTAGAAAAAAAAGATACTGGTGTTAAAAAATATTTCCATCTCTATCTTCTACCACTTTGTAGCACAGAATCGCACTTTGGGGGAATGGGATGTGGTGAGAAGCATGAAAACACTACAAACCAGTTTTTACTAATTCAGCAGTGTCACTAATATCGAAACCAAACAGAGTAAAACGGCCATCAGCAGTTCTGCAACCAAACATTTAAATACATCTGCCTTGTTTGAATAAATGTTTCAACACTCTACATGCGTCATTTCTGCAGGTACACAGGGATATACTGACCAGGCTCCTTATTAAAGAGGTGGTAGTGTGGGCAGCATGGTAGCACAGTGGTTAACACTGTTGCTTCACAGCATCAGGATCACAGGTTCGATTCCCGGCTTGGGTTACTGTCTGCGGGATGTCTGTACATTCTCCCCGTGTCTGCGTGGGTTTCCTCCAGGTGCCCCGGTTTCCTCCCACAAGTCCCAAAAGACGTGCTTGTTAGGTGAAATGGACATTAGGGCTGGGCAGTAAATGCTCGCCTAGCCAGTGACACCCACAGTCCATGAAATAATTAAATCAAATTACATTAAACTTATGTACTTATAGACTGGCCTCTCCAATTGGCAAAGTTGATTCCTCCTCTTTCTGCAATTGCGAGCATGAGATCACAAGAGGAAGTGCTGAAATGGGCTAAAAGAACATTTGTATAGTGCCTTTCATGATCACAGGATGCCCCAAAGCCAATGAAGTAATTTTGAAGTGTAGTCACTGTTGTAACGCGGGAAACATTAATTTTGCACAGCAAACCCCCACAAACGGCAATGTGATAATAACCAGCATCCGGTTTTTATAATGTTGATTGAGGAATTAATATTGGCGAGGACACTGGGAATAATTCACCTGCTCTTGGTCAAAATAGTGCCATGGGATCCACCTGAGAGGCTAGACAAGATACTTCAGAACACAGGAGATGGTGGTTATGTTCCCGAAGCCTATTCTGCCATTCAATTAGGTCATGTCGGACTGCGCCACCGTGATGCCCTGATGTACCCAACCTGGATTGCAAATCCCTTAATTAACTTTGCCGAACAAGATTCTATCAATCTCAGTTTTGAACTTTTCAGCTGACCTCAGCTTTTTGCATGCTAGAGTTACAGATTTTCATTCCCACTTATCGGTGAGCAAAACAACTTATTTATTTAGTGCCTTTAACATAATGAAACACCCAAAGATGTTTCACAGGAGCATTACAAAACAAAATGTGGCACCGAGTGACAAAAGGAGAAATTAGGTCAAATGATCACAATCTTGGTCAAAAATGAGGATTCCAGCTGATGTGGTGGAAATAAATAGGTGATCTTAGTGATAGGAAGATTAGGAGGTCAGAAGCTCAACTCAGGATCAACTGTGACACTAAGGCTGTAAACAGAATAGCTTAATCTCAGACTCTTCCCGGGAGGAGGGATAGAGATTATATCGAGGAAAGAGAGTTTGGAGTGAGGCTAAAAAAAAAAAAATGGCTTCAGTCTCCCGAGCTCTAAATCTTTAAAGTTATGATCTTTTGTTCTGGACTCCCTCACCAAAATTATCAACCCCATCAAATCCTTTAATCTTCTTAAACACCTCAATTAGGTCATCCTTTATCTTTCTTCCTTTTACAATCATTGGTTCCTAGAATGCACATCTGGAACAGCCATTCTCAAAAATAAAAGACATATTAAAGGCCTGCAGCATTCAAAACATTGAAACCATGGTAAAGCAATTTTTAAAAAAAATTGGATTGGGGTGTAGAACACTTAGAAACGTATCACATCGGGAAAAGGACGCTTTTGTTTAGCTTAATAACTGTCACAGCACTTGAACCATTGTGTGGGAAAAAGCGTTATATAAATGGAATGATTGTTCGACTACACACTTTGTTGCTTAGGCATAGAGTTTTCCAGCACAAAAAGAGGCCCTCTGTGTCTTCACCTGCCATCAAGCACCTATCTATTCTAATCCAATTTTCCAGCACTTGAAAATGCCACAGCATACAAGGTGACAGACAAGTGCACATCTAAATGCTTCTTAAATATTGTGATGGTTCCCGCCTCCACCACCCTTTCAGGCAGTGCGTTCCAGACTCCCACCACTCTCTGGGTGAAAGGTTTTTCCTCAAATCCCCACTAAATCTCTTGCCCCTTACCTTAAATCTGTGCCTGCCTGGTTATTGACCCCTCAACTAAAAAGAAAAGTTCCTCCGATCTACCGAACAACCCCAGCCTAGCCAACCTCTCTTCATAGCTGAAAAAAAACAAAAGGGCCTTCTTAAATTTTTAGACACTTAACTCTCCTCAAAATACAATTTGTAATACATGGGGGTAATCCAAAACCAATCAGCACACAAACGCGAATTAATCACAGCTTGGAGTAAAACACTTGAGAAACTGCATCTAGTGCCACAGAAACTCAAGTGAATGCAGTTTTCTATTGCATACATATGGTATTCATCAATTAGGGTAGATCTGAGAAGAAAGCAAAGTGGGGGGAAAATGTTTTTTAAAATCCTTTTATAGTCCCATCATCAAGCACACACCTAAAGAGCAGAAGCTTGCAAAGCTGATGTTGAAGAGTAATCTCTGCACTTCATCAATTTGACCCACCCAGGTGACATGGCGTGAATATTTTGGGGGGGATTTCGGCGGGAGCGGTGCGCAAGGGATTTCTGGGAGGTAAGTTTTTCCTTCAAAAACACTTACCTTCACAGGAGCAGGCCTTTGGATTTTGGCGGGAGCGGTGCGCAAGTGATTTCTGGGAGGTAAGTTTGTCCTTTAAAAACACTTACCTAGTCCCGTTTCTGTTCTTCTTTTCTGTTTTATTTTTTAAAAATATAAGGCGGGAACCGGAAGTTCGACTTCTGGGAAGGCCCCCACCCCCCCCCCAACCAATAAATTCTGGTGGAGAGGAAACCCGAGACACTACACGTGTAGTGTCTCCCACCCACCCTCCTCCTCCTCTAACCTAGTAATAAGATCCATTGGTGTGAGGCAAGTGCCATATTATATTATTATTATTAGCATTATTATATTATATTATTAGCATTGCGCAGGTCAAGGAGACACAGCCGGAGTGAGAGAGATACAGACAGTGAGAATTTGGTAGTTTGGTGCAGTGAGGTAACCAGGAAAGGTAAGTGGTTAATCTAATTGTGCTGTTCTTCAGTTAAAAGTGCAGGGTAGATTAGTGTCTGATTGGCTGAAGCTGCCCCCACCATAAACTTAAATTAAACTAATTAATTAATTAGTGATGGCTGGTCAGGTGATGTGCTTGAGTTGCTTGATGTGGGAGCTGGCAGATCCCATTGCGAGCTGCAGCGACCACATCTGCAGTAAGTGTTGGCTGCTCGAAGAGCCGATCCGACTCAGAGTTGATGAGCTGGAGTCTGAGCTTCAAACACTGAGGCACATCCGGGAGGGGGAGACTTACCTGGACACTGTTTCAGGAGGCAGTCACACCTGTCAGAGTAAGTAGTTTAAATCCTGCCAGTGGCCAGGGACAGCAGGGTGTGACTGCAAGTCAGGCAGGTAAAGGGAACCAGCAGTCAGGAACTCAGGAGCCTCAGCCCTTGACCCTGTCCAACAGGTATGAGGCACTTGCTCCCTGTGTGGATGGCGAACAGGGTTGCAGGAAGGATGAGTCAGCTGACCAAGGCACCATGGTTCAGCAGGCCATTCAAGGGGAGGGAGTAAATAGGCAAGTTGTAGTTGTAGGGGATTCTATTATCAGGGGGATAGATAGTATCCTTTGTGAGCAGGATAAAGAGTCCCGCATGGTATGTTGCCTGCACGGTGCTAGGGTGCGGGACATCTCTGACCGGCTTGAAAGGATACTGGAGAGGGAGGGGGAGGATCCAGTTGTTGTGGTCCATGTCGGTACCAACAACATAGGCAAGTCTAGGAAAGAGGATCTGTTTAGAGATTATAAAGAGCTAGGATTCATATTAAAAAACAGGTCCTCAAGGGTCATAATCTCCGGATTACTGCCCGAGCCACGTGCAAATTGGCATAGGGAGGCAAGAATAAGGGAAGTTAACACGTGGCTGAAAGAGTGGTGTGGGAATGAGGGGTTCCTTTTCATGGGACACTGGCATCAGTTTTGGGACAGGGGGGACCTCTACCGTTGGGATGGTCTCCACCTGAACCGAGCTGGGACCAGTGTTCTGGCGAAAAGAGTAAATAGGGTGGTCAATAGGACTTTAAACTAAAGATTGGGTGGGGGAAGGGAAAGTCAGGGAACCAAGAGGTGAAGTAATCAGCGGGGAGCGTAGCTGCTTACGAATACAAAAAAACACAAACAGACAAAACTCAAGAGTGGTTACGATTGTCCCCATCCCACAAAATATGACACAGTGTATGGAAAGGCTCAGTAAACCAAGGTCCACCACACTAAGAAAACAAAAAGGGACGGTCAATAGAGAATTAAAGGTGCTATATTTAAATGCGCGCAGTGTACGGAACAAGGTAGATGAGCTTGTGGCCCAGATTGTGACTGGCAGGTATGATGGGGTAGGCTTCACAGAGACATGGTTGCAGGGGGTTCAGGACTGACATTTAAAGATCCAGGGATTCACAACCTATCGAAAAGACAGAGAGGTGGGCAGAGGGGGCGGGGTTGCCTTGTTAATTAGGAATGAAATTAAATCAATAGCACTAAACGACACAGGGTCAGATGATGTGGAGTCTGTGTGGGTAGAGTTGAGGAACCACAAAGGCAAAAAAACCATAATGGGAGTTATGTACAGGCCTCCTAACAGTGGTCAGGACCAGGGGCACAAAATGCACCACAAAATAGAAAGTGCATGTCAGAAAGGCAAGGTCACAGTGATCATGGGGGACTTCAATATGCAGGTGGACTGGGTAAATAATGCTGCCAGTGGACCCAAGGAAAGGGAATTCATTGAATGTTTACAGGAGGGCTTTTTGGAACAGCTTGTGATGGAGCCCACGAGGGAACAGGCCATTCTGGACTTAGTGTTATGTAATGAGCCAGACTTGATTAAAGATCTTAAAGTAAGGGAGCACTTTGGAGGCAGTGATCATAATATGGTTGAATTCAATCTCCAATTTGAAAGAAAGAAGGTAGAATCAGATGTAAAGGTGTTGCAGTTAAATAAAGGTAACTGCAGGGGCATGAGGGAGGAACTGACGAAAATCGACTGGGAGCAGAGCCTAGTGGGAAAGACAGTAGAACAGCAATGGCAGGAGTTTCTGGGAGTAATTGAGGACACAGTACAGAGGTTCATCCCAAAGAAAAGAAAGGTTATCAGAGGGGGGGGATTAGGCAGCCATGGCTGACAAAGGAAGTTAGGGAATGCATCAAAGCAAAAGAGAAAGCCTATAATGTGGCAAAGAGTAGTGGGAAGTCAGAAGATTGGGAAGGCTACAAAAACAAACAGAGGATAACAAAGAGAGAAATAAGAAAATAGAGGATCAAATTTGAAGGTAGGCTAGCCAGTAACATTAGGAATGATAGTAAAAGTTTCTTTAAATACATTAAAAACAAACGGGAGGCAAAAGTTGACATTGGGCCGCTCCAAAATGACGCTGGTAATTTTGTGATGGGAGACAAGGAAATAGCTGAGGAACTGAATAAGTACTTTGCGTCAGTCTTCACAGTAGAAGACATGAGTAATATCCCAACAATTCCGGAGTCAGGGGGCAGAGTTGAATATGGTAGCCATCACAAAGGAGAAAGTGCTAGAGAAACTAAGAGGTCTAAAAATTGATAAATCCCCGGGCCCAGGTGGGCTACATCCTAGAGTTCTAAAGGAGATAGCTGAAGAAATAGTGGAGGCGTTAGTTATGATCTTTCAAAAGACACTGGAGTCAGGGAAAGTCCCAGAGGATTGGAAAATCGCTGTTGTAACCCCCCTGTTCAAGAAGGGAAGAAGGAAAAAGATGGAAAATTATAGGCCAATTAGCCTAACCTCGGTTGTTGGCAAGATTCTAGAATCCATTGTTAAGGATGAGATTTCTAAATTCTTGGAAGTGCAGGGTCGGATTAGGACAAGTCAGCATGGATTTAGGAAGGGGAGGTCGTGCCTGACAAACCTGTTAGAGTTCTTTGAAGAGATAACAAATAGGTTAGACCAAGGAGAGCCAATGGATGTTATCTATCTTGACTTCCAAAAGGCCTTTGATAAGGTGCCTCACGGGAGACTGCTGAGTAAAATAAGGGCCCATGGTATTCGAGGCAAGGTACTAACATGGATTGACGATTGGCTGTCAGGCAGAAGGCAGAGAGTTGGGATAAAAGGTTCTTTTTCGGAATGGCAACCGGTGACGAGTGGTGTCCCGCAGGGTTCAGTGTTGGGGCCACAGCTGTTCTCTTTATATATTAACGATCTAGATGACGGGACTGGGGGCGTTCTGGCTAAGTTTGCCGATGATACAAAGATAGGTGGAGGGGCAGGTAGTATGGAGGAGGTGGGGAGGATGCAGAAAGATTTAGACAGTTTAGGAGAGTGGTCCAAGAAATGGCTGATGAAAATCAACGTGGGCAAGTGCGAGGTCTTGCACTTTAATAGAGGCATGGACTATTTTCTAAACGATGACAAAATTCATAATGCTGAAGTGCAAAGGGACTTGGGAGTCCTAGTCCAGGATTCTCTAAAGGTAAACTTGCAGGTTGAGTCCGTAATTAAGAAAGCAAATGCAATGTTGTCATTCATCTCAAGAGGCTTGGAATATAAAAGAAGGGATGTACTTCTGAAGCTTTATAAAGCATTAGTTAGGCCCCATTTAGAATACTGTGAGCAATTTTGGGCCCCACACCTCAGGAAGGACATACTGGCACTGGAGCGGGTCCAGCGGAGATTCACACGGATGATCCCAGGAATGGTAGGCCTAACATACGATGAACGTCTGAGGATCCTGGGATTATATTCATTGGAGTTTAGGAGGTTGAGGGGAGGTCTAATAGAAACTTACAAGATAATGAATGGCTTAGATAGGGTGGATGTAGGGAAGTTGTTTCCATTAGCAGGGGAGACTAGGACCCGGGGGCACAGCCTTAGAATAAAAGGGAGTCACTTTAGAACAGAGATGAGGAGAAATTTCTTCAGCCAGAGAGTGATGGGTCTGTGGAATTCATTGCCACAGAGGGCGGTGGAGGCTGGGACGTTGAGTGTCTTTAAGACAGAAGTTGATAAATTCTGGATTTCTCAAGGAATTAAGGGCTATGGAGAGAGAGCGGGTAAATGGAGTTGAAATCAGCCATGATTGAATGGTGGAGTGGACTCGATGGGCCGAATGGCCTTACTTCCGCTCCTATAAGTCTTATGGTCTTATGGTCTTAATATAAATATTTCTTACAATTCTACACTCAAAGATGTCAGCTGTGGCTCTGGGTAGCACTTTCAACTCAAGAGTCAGAATGTGGGTTCCAGTCTCACTCCAGAGACCTGAAAACAAAATCTAGACTGACACCCCAGTACAGCTTTCCAAATGTAGTTTTAAACTGAGGTCCGGCATGCCCATTTAGATGGATAGAAAATAATCCATGGCTCCATTTCAATTAAGAGAAGAATTCTCCAACATTTATCCCTCAATGGTGATAAAAACATATTTTCTGATCATTATCACATTGCTGTTTGTGAGACCTTGCTGCGCACACATTGGCTGTCATGTTCCCACATTATAATAGTGAATGCAGTTTGAATCGTACTTGGGGATTTTTGAGATAGTGAAAGACTCTAATTGCAAATCATTAATTTGGTCTGCTCAGAGGCGCACAGGTCCTCTCCCCCATTCCTCAGGCCCAGCTCAAGCTGACAGAAGGCAATCAACAAAAACAATACAGTTTAAGCAATATGTGCACACCTGCAATTTACTTTGTAATAATGAACAGTAAAAGCTGGCTGCCTTAAATGAGACACGTTCAACTCTGCTTACAGGGCATGAGCAACACCATCCAATACCACAGTCTGAAAGCAATAAAGAAATTATCTTTGACATCATTAAAACAGGCATGGTGAAAAGTACTGCACTTTTAGCCTGTTCCCCATGAAGCAATGCAAACACAACACAATCCTCTGATCCATTGCCATTTACCAGTGAAAAAACATTAAGCAGAACACTGATTTCCTGTCACTAGATGCAGCAGACAGCCTACCAATAACTTGACAATGCAAGCCAGAGATGTCCAGTGGTAGTAAAAGGGAGAATGTCCAACCAGCCGAATGAATTTCTTTCTGCCTGCGAACTCAAACACACTCACTCACTTAACAGCACTGCAGAGTATTTCCTTGGAAGATTTACATTCGCACAGATCAATGATTCTGAGGTTGAAATTTACTCTCATTATAAAAATGGGATTGTGTTTTTAGATTTTACACAATTGTGTACACTAGTGAAGTCTGTGGTCTGGGATCAAACCCCCAAATGGTAGCAGACAGACAACAGCCATGAGATTCAACCATCCTTCTTTGATATACTGCCATAGCTTAATGTCTGCAATGATCAAATGGTTACAGCAAATCTTTTATGCCTAACTTCAGAGTGCAAAGCTCAATAAAAGTCAGTCAGAAGTACAATGGAAGTGCTCAAGCCTGATGTGGGTCTTTGTAAGAATCTTATTTGTTGAAGCACAATTACCATTAAACTCTTTACCCCGTCCTGTTGCACTCTGCCTTTACCCAAATTGTTACAGCGTGGTGTTGCCTTGACTTATTTCTCAAAATCTGCTTTGATCTAACCCCTCCCCAGCCTTACTTATACAATTCACTAGGATGCTGATCCCAGCATGTTTTAAGTGGAGCCCATTCCAAGAAAACTTTTCCCACTTTCCTCTATGCTGGTGCTCGTGTCCTATGAGTCGAAATCCATTCTTCCCATTCAACTCTTTGAGCCAAAGATTTAATTCTCTAATCTACTTGGCCCTTTGCCAATTGGCATGTAGCCCAGGTAACAATCCTGTCAGTCAGTCTTCATTGGAAAAAAAGGTTTTCTTTTTACCTGCACATACTGATTGGAATTCACTAGTACAACAACCAGCCTACCATTTTTAAAAATGGATCACAACGGTCATGATTCAACCACTCCTTTAAAAAAACAAGCACAATTTAACAGCTCTCAGGAAAATTACAGATCACAGATCAAACGTGTCAGGGTGAAATGAATTGCTAGAACTTTTTGGTCTCCTATTTCATTGCACTATTTTGGCAATACTACTTCTGAGCTGCTTTGACAACACTATTTCTGAAAAGATGCAAGACAATTACGTAATGCATAACCAGAGGCCTAAATGCCCAACAGCAAATCCATAAAAGATGGTTTTAAAAGCGCATGTCAACCTTACTGTCACACATCTATCGCACACAGTGAAACAGTAAAAAGCAATAAATGTACACTATTTACACTCACTTTAGTTTAATTTATAAAAGTCTCCCCTCGCAGCATTGTATCACCATCTTTTCAATATTTATGAAGTCTTGTCTCACCACCACCACTACAGGCTGTAACTTATTCAAAATTAAAAGTGCAGATGAAAAATATCAGTGTCAATAATTTCAGTTTGAATGCACCACTAAGCTAAGAGCTAATAATTCTGAAGAAAAATCTGCAACCTGAAATGGTTCCAGAATAAAACTGTTTGCAACTTAATATTTTCAATTGAAGATTATTTAAATTGCACCCAAACAATAAGATGAATGCTCAGCCTGAGTATTCTTAAATTATGGCTGTGACTGTCTCATCATTACACAGTTACTGTATTGTGGGACAATATCAGAAGTACTTTTGTGTTAAAACAAGGGGTACACCAATAAAAGCTACTGACCAGCAAAAACTCTCTGATAGGTTTAGTGGAAAGGTATCCTAACTGCAGATAACAGGTGTGTGACAGCCAGCTATCTGACCCCAGAACTCCAGGCCAGAAAATTTGAGCAATAAAGTATAAAGCAGTGTATTTAAATGACACAGCATCATTTATAAATCTGCAATTTGCTTGCAATATTTTGACAACAGAACCTTTGGATAAGATGCAAGCCAGACTGTGAAGAATGTAACCAGAGATTCAAAAAGTGATTTGGCTATTTGGTTTATAGCCAAAATTGTCAGGGATGTGGGGTTATCGGTTACTTATCAGGGATGTGGGGTTATCGATTACTTAACCTTTAAGACAGATATTGTCAACACAGAACTAAAGTATCTACCTTGTCACTTAACAGGAAGGCAAAAGAAATGTACCACGCCATTGGAAAATTAAATCGGGCTCAAGCTGGCTCCAAAAGGCACCAATAAATTTTGGATTGTCAGCTCAGACATTTTTTTGTTAATTCGTTCATGGTATGTGGGCGTCGCTGGCTGATGCCAACTATTCATAATTTACACCAACAACATTCGGATTCCATGTCCGCTTTGGCACTTCAAAAGCCTGCACACAGCCGGATTCAAGCTACCTGCATTAAAATCGCAAGATCCTGCATTCCACATCCAAATTACTCACTGCAGTTCATGGCTCACACACTGCAAGGTTAAATTGGTGTTCCCTGAAAAAAATATATGGTTGCATTTTTCTCCCTCTCATCTGGAGAAAGAACCAGGTGGACAATTGTAGGTAGGTGTGTGAGCAGAGACATAACCACATTTTTTTTTTTTTAAAACTGGTGATGGGCAAAAAGGAACTGACCAGCAGTGCACTTCAAGGAGTAGCTGAAAAGATATAGATCTTAACTTCTTTTTGTTTTCGAATTAATCTTTTAAAAAATTTCATTTAAGCTTTCCTAGGGTTGCTTTGGGGTTACAACCTGGTCCTTAAATCACCTCTACTGGTTAATATGGTCCCAAATCTATAAATTTACCAAGTCAAATGGCACGGATTACTTAACTGATTTTTTAAAAAGCACTTTAAAATTAAAATATCCGGGTGGCACGGTGGTGCAGTGGTTAGCACTGCTGCCTCATGGTGCCGAAGACCCGGGTTCGATCCTGGCCCCGGATCATCTGTCCATGTGGAGTTTGCACATTCTCCCAGTGTCCTGCGTGGGTCTCACCCCCACAATCCAAAGGGTAGGTGGATTGGCCATGCTAAATTTCCCCTTGATTGGAATTTTTTTATTTAAAAAAAAATGAAAATACCAAGTTCTGGGGGAGACCCAGGCTTTACAAGACTAGTCAGAGTTTCTCCCAGAATAATATGTAGAATACTCGGTTGAGTCCTCTCAATACAATGAACAAATTCCAATCAGAATAATGTTGGACACCAGTAAAATCAGAATGATTGATGGAGAAGGGCTGAGCAAATAATTGGTCCCATTGAAATAAACTTCCTGTCAGTCAACTACGGAGCAACATTGACAGAAGCCAAAAGTTGGCAACACTGTGCATGGTTCAACCACCGGCGTTTTACCAGAACATTCTTTGTTCATTATAACAGTGATGTCTGCCCTGATCAAAATCACCGCAGATAATCTCATTCACATTTCCTGTATAATTTACAGCCACTCCATATAACAGTTCGAAAATACATTCATAATTGAACTAATCACGTTATTAATGTTCAGTCCTTGGCATAAGCATAGCTGAAACAAAGGTGGGTAGCATAATACATTCACCTTCACCACACTGATATCACAGCACAGAGGTCAAAATCCACACAGCATTGGGTGGGAAAAATACATTAGCCATTTAGGATTAACGTTTTTAATGATTGCTGCCACCTTGCAGCAAGGTGGCAAGGAAATCATGTCCAATTAATAATGCAATCCAATGCCATTTTGAGTCACTGCACAAAAGAAATGTTAGGTACCTTAAACTAATCAATTTATTATGGACATATAACAGGTTTAATTTCAGATGCCAACTTATTTTGGGGGTTAACCTCCCATCTTGGAAGTGGATATTGGACCTTACCAAATTGCACTTAATCTGAATACATAAGATCATTTTTAACCACCACCAAGCGATTTTAAAAAATGTATTTACGACAGGGACAGCAAAATTAGAGTAACATCCAAAAGGGTCTGTGCCAAAAATCAATGTTTCCCTCTTGCCCAGAAAATAAAGCAGGACTTTTGATCATCGCCAAGCCCCCCTGAATTTCTAACATTGCTATAAATGGCACTTTTGTGTGTGGTTTTGTTCCTGTAATACAAGTGCCGGAATCTTAGCCACAACATGAATCACACTAATCTTGCTGCATGGTGTAACAAATGAACTTGTTTTCAGTGACATTTCAAATGCAAATTCAAAGCTAATTTGGTTGCTAACTTGTTTGAGGCCTGTCAGCATTTCTGTTTGCTATCAACTTCAATAGTTTCTAGGTTATCAAACATCTATTGTAACACATGCTGTACAGTAATAAGTAGTCGTGGGTATTTATAATTTAATTTGAAAAATTTGCCTGCACGAGTACTTTTCATAAAGTTGCGCAAAATAAGAAAATCGATTCATGACGTCAGAACATGCAAAACAAACCAGTTCCCCAGCCAGTTCATCAATCCAAGTCACCAGTGTGCATACACAAAAAGGAAAACAGATACAGCCGGTCCCCAACATACAGTTCAGCATTGTGGCATTGTCCTTGCAGCCGCTGCCACTTTACAGAATAATGATGTGCTAGGTTACAAATCCCCAATGGCTATAATTCATGGCAAATGCACCAGTCTACCAGCACCCACACGCTCACATGAGGAATAAAGAAACAGGAAAGGGAGGGAGAATGAAGAGGAAGGGTACACGAGGGAGGAAGAGGCCAAACATTCTGAGGGAAGGCGAGGTGGGCAAAATGTTTATAGTGTGTCCCTCAACACACCGTCTTGCATTCTGGAATTTACAACACTTGATCATGGACAGATGCTTGCACCAGAAGACCAGCAAAAGTTCTGGGCAGCCCAAAAGGCACCTTCCCTGAGTTGATGTCCTTCCAGCTGCAGTTAACATTTGTCTCAGGGGGTGTCCCTGGAAATAGAGCAGGCTTCATAGAATCCCTACAAAGCAGAAGGAGGCCATTAGGCCCATCGAGTCTGCATCAATCCTTTGAAAGAGCACCATACCGAGGTCCAATTCTCCACCCTATTCCCACCTAACCTTTCAACATTTGGGGGCAGTTTTAGCATGGCCAATCAACCTGACCTGCACATCTTTGGACTTGGGTGATACAGCTGTTTGGGGTTAACTTCAACAAACTCCACAGCATTCCCTTCAGACATTCGTGGCAAAAATATAGGAGGGTGAGGAGGCCAGAGTGAGGGGGGTGAGGAGGCCAGAGTGAGGGGGAGTGAGGTGGGCAGTGAAGGGGTGAGGAGGGCAGAGTGAGGGGGCTGTGGAGCGCAGAGTGAGGGGGCTGAGGACAGAGTGAGGGGGTGAGGACAGAGTGAGGTGGTGAAGAGGGCAGAGTGAGGGGGTGAGGAGAGCAGACTAAGGGCTGAGGTGGGTGAGGACGGCAGAATGAAGGGGGTGAGGACGATCAGAGTGGGGGGCGGAGGGCAGAGATTGAGGGGGATGAGGAGATCAGAGAGAGGGACAGGGTGAGGAGGGGACTGAGGGGCTGCGGTGATCGTATAGGGTGGGGGTGCGGCGAGGGTGGGGGGGTGCGGCGAGGGTGGGGGGGTGCGGCGAGGGTGGGGGGGGTGCGGCGAGGGTGGGGGGGTGCGGCGAGGGTGGGGGGGTGCGGCGAGGGTGGGGGGGTGCGGTGAGGGTGGAAAGTACGGTGAGGGTGGAAAGTGCGGTGAGGGTGGGTGCGATGAGGGTGGAGAGTGCGGTGAGGGTGGAGAGTGCGGTGAGGGTGGAGAGTGCGGTGAGGGTGGAGAGTGCGGTGAGGGTGGGGGGGGGCGGTGAGGGTGGAGAGTACGGTGAGGGTGGGGTGGTGCGGTGAGGGTGGAGGGTGCGGTGAGGGTGGAGGGTGCGGTGAGGGTGGGGGGTGCGGTGAGGGTGGGGGGTGCGGTGAGGGTGGAGGGTGCGGAGAGGGGTGGGGGGTGCGGAGAGGGGTGGGGTGGTGCGGAGTGGGGGGGTGCGGAGAGAGTGGGGGGGTGCGGAGAGAGTGGGGGGGGGGGGTGCGGAGAGAGTGGGGGGTGCAGAGAGAATGGGGGGGTGCGGAGAGAGTGGGGGGGGGTGCGGAGAGAGTGGGGGGGGGGTGCGATGAGTGTGGGGGGGGTTGCGTTGAGGGGGGTTGCGGTGAGGGTGGGGGGGGGTGCGATGAGTGTGGGGGGGGTTGCGTTGAGGGGGGTTGCGGTGAGGGTGAATGTGGAGGGTGACAGTGTCTTGCAGGGAGTGGGTGATGTGGCAGCATTTGATGCCCATTCCCCGGGGTCGCTGCTATCCCCTGCTCCAATGTGGAAGCTTTTTCCTCTGGGAGCGGCCAACACAGCAACCCTCAAACTGACAGCTTTGGGGGGGGGGGGGGGGGGGGGCGCAATCCTCTGGGAAAACATCCCATTCCCAGCAATTCGCCTCCATCTTTCCCACGTTCAGAGCCTGAATATAAAAGTTTTCAATATGAACAATGTATCCGGGGCAACACTCTGTCCCTCCTCTCCATCCCAGCACCCAGAGTCCCACTCACTCCCAGGCATCACTTCCAATCAAAAGGATTGATTTTAAACCTCTCTCCCGGATCTCATACCTTTCAACACATTTTTATTTCACAAATGCTAAACAAAAAAAGAAAAAAAAAGTGCTGGGGGCCGGAGGGCGGGCACCACGTTCCGTTACAGCGGAATTTCCACCCATTTTACAGCCGCGCTGTCGGGCGAACCTGCTGCCAAGAGAACCCTTCGAACCGCGATCTGAGAGGGGGGGGGGGATAAATAAAGCGAGAACAGTTCTTACATGGCTGCAACGTCGCTTCAGAGTGCAGCTGCCGCCAGTCAGGCTGTTAAATCCAGAGGTTTGCAGCGTTTCCTGCGGGCAGACAGCAGCTTGAAGCGGGAAGGAGCTGGCTTGGCAACATGTCCCGCTGCACAGGGGAGCTGCCGACTGACTCGCTCTCCTCTCTGCGCCTCTCTCTCTCTCTCCCGCAGACACCAGTTGTGGACGGAGCTGCTGACAGACAGGGGGAGGGGCGGGCAGACTGCAGCCAGCCCCTCTCACTGCAGCCTGTGCCTCACTGTGAGAGCGGAGACTCCACGCTTGTATGCACTCCAGCCCAGGCTGCACTCGCCCAACGACGACCCCCCCCCCCCCCCCCGGTCCTCTCCCACTCCGCACCCGCAGCGAGCACTGAGCAGCTGCACCATGCACACAGCACCGTGTCAGAATCAAAATAATCACCGGCGCCCTCAAGATTGCTCGGGCTGGATTGTTCCGGAGTGGCGGGGGAAAGCAAACCCTCTCCACCCCGGCCACAATTGACTACTCCGAAAGCACCATTTACGGCTTTCCTTTCAAAGTTGAACGTTGATTTGCTTACAGAAAGGCTGATCTGATCTCAAAGGGATTGGGTGGAAGTTATGTTGTATAGAAGCTCTGCTCCGACCCCCCTATTTTAATACTGGGTTCAACCCTGGGCACAGCCCCCCTCAGTCAGGGCGCAGATTAACTGGCGCGATACTGGGGCTGAAAGGATTAGATCATCAGAACAGTTGCACAGACTCGGTTTGTATCCCTTTGAGTAGAGAAGCTAAAGGGGTGATCTAACTGAGGTTTTTAAGATGATTAAAGGATTTGATAGGGTTGATGGAGAGAAACTGTTGCCTGTGGTGAGGATCTGGAACAGGGGCCTGTAACCTTGAAAGGAGGACTGGGTGGTTTAGAGGTAGTGTCTGGAAGCACTTTGTAAACACAAATGGTTGTGAAAATCTGGAACTCGGCCAAAAAAACAAACTGGAAGTGGGGTCAATTGAAAATGTCCATTGAAATTGCTAGATTTTTGGTGGGCAAGGGTATTAATGATAACTGAACCCAACAACAGCTTGTATTTAGATAGAACCCCGAATGTAATAAAATATCATTAGGTTCTTCTTGGGAGCATCATCAAACAAAACTGGCCAGTGAGTGATACAAGGAGCTATTGGGGCAGATGGCCCTGGTCATTGAGGCAGGTTTTAAAGAGTGTCTTAAATAAGTGTAAGGATCCTCCTGTTTAAACCCCGTTTGTTTCCTGTTTTCCCCTTCCTTTTCTCTTTTTTTTTCGCTATTACAATTTTTATCCATGGATGATTAATGGGCCTGTGGCGTTAATGCAGACTTTGCCTTTAATTCAAGCTGGAGAGACCAGTGAAGACTTGGCTGGCAGCCAATGAACTGGCTTGAAATGCTGGCCTTGCCGATAACTGGTGGTGATTGGTTCTGAGTTCTCTGGATGTTTCTCTCTCCCCAGTAAGGCTGGGTTGTTTTAGTTTCATGTACGGTTCAGAAGCATCTCTGATTTTCTCCGTGTGATATGATGAAATCCTTCTAAAAATCCTTCTAAGAACCCTGCTCACTCTCCAGGAAGACGGCAAGTCATTTTAGTGAAACTGCAAAGGATTCAGATTAAAACTTGGGCTGGAAGCTGGTTTGATGCAACACAAAAAGTCTTGAGAACAGTAGACTCAAAAGTGGACCTTTGAGTTGAAGGCCCAGTTGCATAAAGGTTAAAGTGTCTCCAGAAGAAATACTCCTGCCAGTGAGTACTGAATGAATGTTACGGCAAGAAGACCATCACCAAACGCCGGTAGCTGCAATCAATCAGCATACTTAGAGGACAGCTTGCTGCAACTAAATCAACATCGAAAGCAAAGTCTCATCTCTTATTAACCTTAATCCTTATTATTTTTAACCCTTTCCACCATCTGTGTTTGTCGTGTGTGTAGGTAGAGGGTGGGACAGTAAAATGAAATGAAAAATGAAAATTGCTTATCGTCACAAGTAGGCTTCAATGAAGTTACTGTGAAAAGCCCCATTCGCCACATTCCGGCACCTGTTCGGGGAGGCTGGTACGGGAATTGAACCCGCGTTGCTGGCCTGCCATGGTCTGCTTTAAAAACCAGCTATTTAACCCTGTGCTAAACCAGCCCCCGAAAAGAGGGGCAGTAAGAAAGCTTGTCATTATGCCATTGTATTTACTGCATATTTCATCTTTATTTCTGTTATAAATAAACAGGAATTGTGTTTCAACTTATAAACCTGGTGACTGCAGTTATTGGGCAGCCAAGGGGCAAAGATTCTGGAATTTTTATACAAATTATTGGTTAATTCACTTGTATTGGGGCTGGAATCGACCATGTATTCGCCCAGGGTGTCATGACAGGAGGAAAGCACGGGAGCAAATGCTGAAAGGTTTTAGTGAGGGAAATGTCAGAGTGTTTGGCATTGGCGGCTGTCATAACCCCCACCAGTAGCACAGGGAAACCATTGTTGATCTCATGGGACTCCTCAGGTAGGGGCGGTGGCCACCCAGTTAGAGTTTGTTAGTCCTACATCTAAAGCAGGGCCCGAAACTGTTGGTTTTTCCAACAAGGACAGAATTTGGAGTGAGTTACTATTGTGGGCAGAGTCTTGTAAATAGTTCAATAAATCCAGCATGTTGGAGCAGGGGTGAGCACTGCTGCCTCACGGCGCTGAGGTCCCAGGTTCGATCCTGGGTCACTGTCCATGTGGAGTTTGCACATTCGCCCCGTGTCTGAATGGGTTTCACCCCCACAATCAAAAGATGTGCAGGGTAGGTGAATTGGCCACACTAAATTCCCTCTTAATTGAAAAAAAATAATTTGGTACTCTAAATTTATAATAAGAAAAAGTTAAATAAATTCTTGTTCCACAACCACTGGCTTCCTCAGTTACTAAACTGGCGACGAAGACAAAGGAAACTCTGGACACGCTTGTGGAACCACCTAGCTGCCCCGGACGATTACTATCCCGGAACGTGTGGACATAAAAGTTCAAGACGTCACTGTTTGGTAAGCTAGAAGCCTTTGAAGCCGGTCTGGAAGATTGGAGCAAGTATTACTGAGCACATGAGGTACTTCTTCCAGGCTTTTAAAAATATGTTTTTTTATCAGAGACCCCACCCACCACCACCACAGCGCCCCCCCCCCCCAAACCCCCCAAAAAAAACAACTGACAGTGACTAATTCCTTGAAGTAGGTAATGAATGACTGCGATCTCCGGTAGAACCCTTCAATTGACCCCCTAATGATGTACTTTATTTTATCCAGGTTATAAGAATTCCATTAGGTCACCCAACCATACTGGAGGTGCTGGGTGGAGATTATGACCTCCACCCCAGCAGAATTCACCTCTGGACAACCAGTGAGTGAAGGCAAGGACAGCTGCCTTCACCCCTCTCAGCAGCCCTGGCCAGTCCGACACCCCAAAAGTGGCCTCCAGAGGACAAGACTCCAGATCGATATTCAGAATCGCTGACATTGTGTTGAAGGAGACCCAAAAACTTACCAAACGTGTGAGAGATTGGCTGGCCTCCTGGACCTCCACTCGCACCCGTCTTCGATCTCCAGAAAAAAAAACACTGAACCTAGTTTTGGTCAGGTGCACCCTGTACACCACCTTAAGTTGGATCAGAGCAAGCGCACACATGAAAACGTGGAGTTCACCCTGCGAAGGACCTCACTCCACACCTCATCATCCAGTACAGGCCGCAGTTCCCTCTCCCACATCGCCTTCACCCCATCCGCCAAGTACAAATCCTCGGATAAAATTTGTCCATAAATACCAGACATGCTACCCTCTTCCGACCCCGCCAACGAAAGTACCCTTTCCAACAGAGATGTGCTCCCAGCTTAAAGTACTGCCTGAATTGTCTCCATATCCTTAAAGTAGACCCGACCACCAGGTGCAAGGAGTACATTGCCTGAGAAAACAGGAGTGAGGCAGTCACCAGCGCACCCAGACTAGACCCCTTACACGACCTCGCCTCTGTCTGTTCACATACGGAACTTGGGTCACTGCACCACCGCAGCATTAGCCACCGAATAATAACAAAGCGAATTCCGCAATGCTAGCCCTCTCCCCCCGACTGTCTATCCCATTGAAGAACTCTCCTACGGATCCTCGGAGTCTTGCCCACCTGTACAATATATGAGATTAACCTATTAACCTTCAGAAAGAAAGATTTAGGGAGGAAGATAGGAAGACATTGAAACTAAAACAAGAACCTTGGAAGAATATTCATTTTAATAGACTGGACTCTGCCTGCCAGGGACAGAGGAAGGTTGTCCCACTTTTGCAGATCAGACTTAACCCTGACTTGCGAAGTTTAATGTATGCAGCTGGGCCCAATCATGGACCACCCGGACTCCCAGATACCTGAAGCTAGAGCTGGCCAAGCGAAAAGGCAACACCTCAAAGTTGGCTCCCCGGAAAATGCTCACTTTTCCAGATTCAACTTGTTACCCAAAAAGGAACCAAAGCTCCTCAATAGCTCTATTATATCACCCATTGTGGGGACCGGGTCCATAACATAAAGCAGCACATAAAAGACCACCCCCCCCTCGAACGCCACAACTACCCTTCCCTGTATACAACAAATCAAACGTGTCTGCACCATTACCTGCTTGCCAGGAGCTCTGAGGTAGGATCACACAATTACCTGCCGTCCACCTCCAAGGTGTCATCCACCCATCTCTGTCATTCCACCCTTACCAAACCTCCTCTCCATATGCACCTTGTGGTATTCTCTAAACACCACCTTCAAGGCTTCCCAAAGCGTGGAGGACAAGGCAGAATCATTCCCATTAAATTCCACATACTCAACAACAGCCTTGGACATGTGCCCACAAAACCCCAAATCTTTTAAAAATAAATTTAGAGTACCCAATTATTATTTTTTTTCCAATTTAGGGGCAATTTAGCGTGGCCATTCCACTTAACCTGCACAACTTTGGGTTGTGAGGGTGAAACCCACGCAGACTTGGGGAGAATGTGCAAACTCCACACGGACAGTGACCCAGCGCCGGGGTTCAAACCCGGGTCCTCAGCACCGCAGTCCCAATGCTATCTACTGCGCCACATGCCGCCTTTACAAAACCCCAAATCTACCAAAAACCCTACACCTAAACTCCATGGTGGGCACTGAACAGGGCCCACACTCCCAAAACCAAATCAACCAGATGCGGGGCATGATCCCAAGATGACAATGGCGGAGAATTCTGCCTTCCCACACAAGTGAGAAGAAATCTACCCACCAGAAAAAGGTCAATTCTCTAATACACCTTATGTATTGGGGAGACGAACGAGCATTTCTTATCCCGCCCGGGTGCATAAACCTCCAAGCATCTTCCCCCCGACCTGTTCCATAAACCTACCTGCCATAGACCCTATAACCATCACTTATACACTGTGTGGGTCCGCCACCACCTGGCTGCCGAAAAACAAACCCGCCTGTTAATTAAATTTGTCTCTCTCTCTCTTCCTCCTCCTCTCCCCCCCCCCCCCCCCCCCGGCCGAGCCCTACCGTTGAAGCCCGAGGGAAAGACCTGGCTCACCCATTCCTTCCGCAGTCTTGTCTGGCCCCTCACCCACAAGTGAGTCTCCTGCAAATACATCACATCAGCCTCAGGATTCTTTAGGTGAGAGAAAACTCTCAATTTTTATTTTTTTTAAATAAATATTTTAATTCAAATTTTTACATATTTTCAACAAACCCCCCCCCCTTACAGTAAAAAGAAAAACAAAGAACACATAAATAAACATCTTATAGTTATGTCACATATTCCCCCAATATACAAGCCCCCCATTAAACAATAATAAACACAAAGAATCTTCCCCCCCGCCCCCCCACTCCCCTTGGGTTGCTGCTGTCCACCTCTTAACGCTCCACTAGAAAATCTAGGAACGGCTGTCACCGCCTGAAGAAACCTTGCACAGATCCTCTTAAGGCAAATTTTACCCTCTCCAGTTTAATGAACCCTACCACGTCGCTGATCCAGGCTTCCACGCTTGGGGGCCTCGCCTCCTTCCACTGGAGCAGAATCCTCCGCCGGGCTACCAGGGACGCAAAGGCCAGAATACCGGCCTCTTTTGCCTCCTGCACTCCCGGCTCGTCCAATACCCCAAATAGTGCGAGCCCCCAACTCGGCTTAACCTGGGTGTTTACCACCTTATACCCATCCTCGCAATGCCCCTCCAGAGCCCGTCCAGCACTGGGCACGGCCAGAACATGTGGCCGTGATTTGCTGGGCTCCCCGAACACTTCACACACCTGTCCTCTACTCCAAAAAAATGACTCAGCCTTGCCCCAGTCATGTGCGCCCTGTGCAGAACCTTAAATTGTATCAGGCTCAGCCTGGCGCAAGAGGAGTAAGAATTTACCCTACCCAGGGTGTCCGCCCACGTACCCTCGTCTATCTCCTCCCCCAGCTCCTCCTCCCATTTAACTTTCAGCGCATCCACCGAGGCCTCCTCCTCCTCCTGCATCTCCTGGTAGATCGCCAAGACCCTGCCTTCTCCAACCCACACCCGCAAGAGCACCCTATCCTGGATCCTACGTGCTGGCAGCAGTGGGAATTCCCTCACCTGTCATCTTACAAACGCCCTTACCTGCATGTACCTGAAGGCATTTCCAGGGGGGAGCCCAAATTTTTCCTCTAACGCCCCAAGGCTCACACACGTCCCATCTATAAACAGGTCCCCCATCCTTATAATACCTGCCCTGTGCCAGCTCAGGAACCCCCCATCCATTCTCCCCGGGACAAACCGATGGTTCTCTCGGATCGGGGATCACACCGAAGCCTCTGCGTCCCCCCCCGTGGCGTCTCCACTGCCCCCAAATTTTAAGGGTCGCCGCCACCGCTAGACTCGTGGTGTACCTTGTCGGCGGGAGCGGCAGCGGTGCCGTCACCATTGCTCTGAGGCTCGTGCCCACAAAGGACGCCATCTCCAGCCTCTTCCACGCCGCCTCCTCCCCCTCCATTACCCACTTTCGTATCATCGCCACATTGGCAGCCCAGTAGTACCCACATAGATTGGGCAACGCTAGCCCTCCTCTGTCCCTGCTCCGTTCCAGAAACACCCTTCTCACCCTCGGGGCCATTTTTGCCCATACAAACCCCATGCTGCTCCTGCTGACCCGCTTAAAAAAGGCCTCAGGGATCAGGATGGGGAGGCACTGGAATATAAAAAGGAACCTTGGGAGCACCGTCATCTTCACTGACTATACTCTACCCGCCAGGCAGACTGGCAGCATATCCCACCTTTTAAACTCCTCCTCCATCTGCTCCACCAGCCTCATCAAGTTGAGCTTGTGTAGGGCCCTCCTGGCCACCTGGATCCCCAGGTACCAAAAACTCCTTTCCGCCCTCTTCAGTGGAAGCTCGTCTATCCCCCTTCCCTGGTCCCCTAGGTGTATCACGAATAGCTCACTCTTCCCCATGTTGAGCTTAAGAACAGAAGAACATAAGAACATAAGAACTAGGAGCAGGAGTAGGCCATCTGGCCCCTCGAGCCTGTTCCACCATTCAATGAGATCATGGCTAATCTTTTGTGGACTCAGCTCCATTTTCCGGCCCGAACACCATAACCCTTAATCCCTTTATTCTTCAAAAAACTATCTTTATCTTAAAAACATTTCATGAAGGAGCCTCTACTGCTTCACTGGGCAAGGAATTCCATAGATTCACAACCCTTTGGGTGAAGAAGTTCCTCCTAAACTCAGTCCTAAATCTACTTCCCCTTATTTTGAGGCTATGCCCCCTAGTTCTGCTTTCACCCGCCAGTGGAAACAACCTGCCCGCATCTATCCTATCTATTCCCTTCATAATTTTATATGTTTCTATAAGATCCCCCCTCATCCTTCTAAATTCCAACGAGTACAGTCCCAGTCTACTCAACCTCTCCTCGTAATCCAACCCCTTCAGCTCTGGGATTAACCTAGTGAATCTCCTCTGCACACCCTCCAGTGCCAGTACGTCCTTTCTCAAGTAAGGAGACCAAAACTGAACACAATACTCCAGGTGTGGCCTCACTAACACCTTATACAGTTGCAGCATAACCTCCCTAGTCTTAAACTCCATCCCTCTAGCATTGAAGGACAAAATTCCATTTGCCTTCTTAATCACCTGTTGCACCTGTGAACCAACTTTTTGCGACTCATGCACTAGCACACCCAAGTCTCTCTGCACAGCAGCATGTTTTAATATTTTATCATTTAAATAATAATCCCTTTTGCTGTTATTCCTACCAAAATGGATAACCTCACATTTGTCAACATTCTATTCCATCTGCCAGACCCTAGCCCATTCACTTAGCCTATCCAAATCCCTCTGCAGACTTCCAGTATCCTCTGCACTTTTTGCTTTACCACTCATCTTAGTGTCGTCTGCAAACTTGGACACATTGCCCTTGGTCCCCAACTCCAAATCATCTATGTAAATTGTGAACAATTGTCGGCCCAACACTGATCCCTGAGGGACACCACTAGCTACTGATTGCCAACCAGAGAAACACCCATTAATCCCCACTCTTTGCTTTCTATTAATTAACCAATCCTCTATCCATGCTACTACTTTCCCCTTAATGCCATGCATCTTTATCTTATGCAGCAACTTTTTGTGTGGCACCTTGTCAAAGGCTTTCTGGAAATCCAGATATACCACATCCATTGGCTCCCCATTATCTACCGCACTGGTAATGACCTCAAACAATTCCACTAAATTAGTTAGGCACGACCTGCCCTTTATGAACCCATGCTGCGTCTGCCCAATGGGACAATTTCCATCCAGATGCCTTGCTATTTCTTCCTTGATGATAGATTCTAGCATCTTCCCTACTACCGAAGTTAAGCACACTGGCCTATAATTACCCGCTTTCTGCCTACCCCCTTTTTTAAACAGTGGTGTCACGTTTGCTAATTTCCAATCCACCGGGACCATCCCAGAGTCTAGCGAATTTTGGGAAATTATCACTAGTGCATTTGCAATTTCCCTAGCCATCTCTTTTAGCACTCTGGGATGCGTTCCATCAGGGCCAGGAGACTTGTCTACCTTTAGCCCCATTAGCTTGCCCATCACTACCTCCTTAGTGATAACAATCCTCTCAAAGTCCTCACCTGTGATAGCCTCATTTCCATCAGTCACTGGCATGTTATTTGTGTCTTCCACTGTGAAGACCGACCCAAAAAACCTGTTCAGTTCCTCAGCCATTTCCTCATCTCCCATTATTAAATCTCCCTTCTCATCCTCTAGAGGACCCTAAAGATTTCCCAGTCCTCTAGTCTCGTGATTACATTGAGGAGCCTCCGCACATTGGTGTTTAGCTGCCTTCCCTTCACGAAACCTGTCTGGTCCTCGTAGATCACCCCCAGGACACAGTCCTCAATTCTGGTAGCCAACACCTTCGCTAACAGCTTCGCATCCACATTGAGGAGCGAGATTGGCCTACACGACCCACATTGTAAAGGGTCCTTGTCCCGCTTCAAGATCAGCGAGATCAGCGCCCTGGACATCGTCGGGGGGTAGGAGACCCCCTCCCTCGCCTCATTGAAAGTCCTCACTAGTAGTGGGCCCAACAGGTCCATATACTTCCTGTAAAATTCCAACGGGAATCCATCTGGCCCCGGTGCCTTCCCTGCCTGCATACTCCCCAGCCCCTTAGTCAGCCCTACCGGTGCCCCAAGCCCTGCCACCTGCCCCTCCTCTACCCTCGGGAACCTCAGCCGATTCAAAAATCGAGGCATCCCCCCCCTCCTCAGTCGGGGGCTCAGGCCTATACAGCCCCTCATAGAAGTCTCTAAATACCCCATTTATTCCCACCGCACTCCGCACCGTGTTCCCCCCTTTATCCCTAACTCCCCCAATCTCTCTCGCTGCCCCCCGCTTCTGAAGCTGGTGTGCCAGCATCCGGCTAGCCTTCTCCCCGTATTCATACACCACCCCTTGCGCCTTCCTCCACTGCACCTCGCCTTCTTGGTAGTCAACAGGTCGAACTGGAGGCTTCGTCGCTCCTTGAGTAGTCCCTCCTCAGGGACCTCTGCATACCTCCTATCTACCCTTAAAATCGCCCCAACCAACCTCGCCCTCTTTCTCCTCTCCTTCCCCTCCTTGTGGGCCCTAGTGGAGATTAGCTCTCCCCTAATCACCGCCTTCAGCGCCTCCCAGACCACCCCTATCTCCACCTCCCCATTATCATTAACCTCTAGGTATCTTTCAATGCATCCCCGGATCCGCCCGTTCACCTCCTCATCCGCCAGCAAACCCACTTCCAGGCGCCACAGCGGGCGCTGGTCCCTCTCCTCCCCTAGCTCGAGCTCCACCCAGTGCGGGGCATGGTCTGAGATGGCTATGGCCGAATACTCCGTGTCCTCCACCCTCGGGATCAGCGTCCTGCTCAAAACGAAGAAGGTCAATCCGGGAGTAGCCTTTATGGACGTGGGAAAAGACAGAGAATTCCCTGGCCCCCAGCCTAACAAACCTCCATGGGTCCACTCCTCCCATCTGGTCCATAAACCCCCTCAACACCTTAGCCGCCGCCGGCCTCTTACCCATCCTGGACCTAGAGCGGTCCAATGCTGGATCCAATACTGTATTAAAGTCCCCCCCCCATTATCAAGCTCCCTCCTCCAGGTCCGGAATCCGGCCCAACATGCGCCGCTTAAATCCGGCATCGTCCCAATTCAGGGCATACACATTCACCAAGACCACCTGCATTCCCTACAGCTTACCACTCACCATCACGGACCTACCTCCATTGTCTGCCACACTGCTCAGCGCCTCAAACGACACCCGCTTCCCCACCAAAATCGCCACCCCTCGATTCTTTGCGTCCAACCCCAAATGGAAAACCAGCCCCACCCACCCCTTTCTCAGCCTAACCTGGTCTGCCACCCTCAAATGCGTCTCCTGGAGCATGACCACATCTGCCTTCATTCCCTTCAGGTGCGCGAACACACGGGCCCTCTTGACCGGCCTGTTCATTCCAAGTTACCAGCCGGACACCCCCCCCCCCGCCGATTAGCCATCTCCCTTTCTAGGCCAGCCACGTGCCCACACCTCCCGCACCCTCCGTTCCCCCCAGCGGCAGACCCCCACCCCGATTCTCTCTTCAGGCTCCAGCTCCCTTTGGCCAATGCAGCAGCAACCCAGTTCCCCCACCCCCTCCCCAGCTAGGTCCTCCCTTAGCGGTGTTGCTCCCCCATAGCACTCCTGTAAGTCAGCTGACTCATGCTGACCCTGGCCGCTCCCGCCACTCCATCGACCCTCCCAGAGTGAGAATCTCTCCCCCCCCCCCCCCCCCCCCTCCCCCCTCCTGTCCATCAGCGGGTGCTCCTCTCCAACACCACCCCTCCTCCCGACCCCGCACCCTCTGGCACAGCTCCCTTTCGCGGCCTGATCCCAGCTCCCCCACCTCGGGCCTCCCCTCCCCCCCAATGGGGCCCCCTCTTCCAACCACCGACGCCCACACTCTCAACACACCCCCACTACGAACCATTTCACCCTATCCCACCCAGCACCCAAAAACAAACTGTACCAAACAGAACTGCGAAATCCTACCAACTGTCCTGGTTTGACACAATTGACACTCCTTTAACCTGGGGTTACCCCATCTCTGGATCTGTAAAGATTTAATCACCTGCTAATGCTCGCATTCCAAGCATTGTCTGGCATCTTTGAATCTGTCTATATATATGTTTCTGGAACATACCTCTTCATTCACCTGAGGAAGGAGCAGCGCTCCGAAAGCTAGTGATATCGAAACAAACCTGTTGGACTTCAACCTGGTGTTGTAAGACTTCTTACCAAACAGAACAGAACATCCCCCCCAAAACACAACAATCACATCAATCCCCTCCCAACATCCCCTCGCAACCGACCCTCAATCCGAGTCCAACTTTCCGGCCTGGATAAAGGTCCACTCCTCCTCTGGCGTCTTGAAGTAGTGGTGGTGGTCCTTGAAAGTGACCCACAGTCGCGCCGGCTGCAACATTCCAAATTTCACCCCCTTCCGATGCAGAGCCGCCTTAGCCCGATTGTACCCGGCCCTCTTCTTGGCCACCTCCGTGCTCCTGTCCTGGTATATCCGGACCTCTGCATTCTCCCACCTGCTACTCCACTCCTTCTTTGCCCACCTTAGGACACACTCCCTGTCCATGAAGCGATGGAACCGCACCAGCACCACCCGCGGCGGCTCGTTGGGCCTCCTCGCCAGGACTCGATGGGCACCCTCCAGCTCCAGGGGCCTCAGGAAGGCCCCTGTGCCCATCAACGTGTTCAGCATCGAGGCCACGTATGCTCCAACATACAATCCCTCCGGGAGAACCAGAATCCGTAGGTTCTTCCTCCTCGACCGATTCTCCATGTCCTCGAACTTCTCCTGCCATTTCTTATGCATCGCCTCCACCTTCACTGCCAGGCCCAATATCTCGTCCTCATTCTCCGTGGCCTTCTGCTGCACCTCCCGGATCGCCGCCCCTTGGGCCTTCTGGGTCTCGAGCAGCTTGTCTATCGAAGCCTTCATCGGCTCCAACAGTTCTGCCTTCAATTCCGTGAAGCAGTGCTTGAGAAACTCCTGCTGTTCCTGCGACCACTGCGCCCATGCTACCTGGTCTCCACCCGCCGCCATCTTGGTTTTCCTCCCTTGCACTTTTCGCTGCTCCAAAACTACTTTTTTCACCGCTCCACTCCTGGTCCAATCCATACAATGCCGGGGAAATGCTACGGTCACCTTCCCACACTGGGAACCGTCGAACAAATGCCGCTGGGGACCTTAAAAAGAGCCCAAAAGTCAGTTTCTGGCGGGAGTTGCCGAACATGCCACTTAGCTCCGCATAGCCGCAACCGGAAGTCCAACTCTCGATCTTTTTACTAGGCCCCCAATCCACTTATGTTCCACCTGACCAACCGAATCGGGGGTCCCCCACCCCCTCCCCTTAACCCAGAGTCAGCCATTTACACAGGAAAGGATTATCAAGCACCTGCCCAGAAGATTTGGGCCCAAGGCCCACCCAACGTGCCCACCAAACCAACACAAAAAATGAAACAAAGAAAATTCCATGGTCGCCTTCAGAAAACAAACCCTCCCCTCCCCACCCCCATCCCCTGGACCCTCCCCACCCCTTCCCTGAACCAAACTCCACCCAAACATCCACATTAATCTTATTCCAAAGACCAATACCCTCTCCTTTTAAAAAAAAAAATTTAGAGTACCCAATTCATTTTTTCCAATTAAGGGGTAATTTAGCGTGGCCAATCCACCTAGCCTGCACATTTTTGTGTTGTGGGGGTGAAACACAGGCAAACACGGGGAGAATGTGCAAACTCCACACGGACAGTGACCCAGAGCCGGGATCGAACCTGGGACCTCAGCGCCGTGAGGCAGGAGTGCTAACCACTATGCCACCGCGCTGCCCTACAATACCCTCTCCTAACCAACCCTAACCTCCAACCAAACAAAAATGCTAGGCTCATTGAACCACAAGAAAATAGGTCCATCAGGACATAGACCCTCTCCCCACCCTGCTTCCGTTTGCTAGCTAAAAATGAACTGCCAGCAAGGTAGCCCCTTCCCAGGATCGAAAAAAGATAAAGAAATACCCCTATCCATCCCAGCTACAGAAATACAACAAAATTCAACACCCCTACCAAGAGTAAGATCCCACCGGGAGTCATATATTTCCAAAGAAAAGAAAAATACTGCCTTAAATAATATCCCACAAAATATTTAGCCTCCCAACTCCACCATACAACTTATACAAACAAGGTCCACTGCCAAGGTGCCCAGGTGGCACTGCGAGCTGGAATGGGGCACTGCCAAGGTGCCAAGCTGGCATTTTTTTACACACGCAGGCATAGATTTCATAGAATTTAGAGTGCAGAAGGAGGCCATTCGGCCCATTGAGTCTGCACCAGCTCTTGGAAAGAGCACCCTACCTAACCCCACACCTCCACCCTATATCCCCACAACTCAGTAACCCCATCCAACACTAAGGGCAATTTTGGACACTATGGGTCAATTTAGCATGGCCAATCCACCTAACCTGCACATCTTTGGACTGTGGGAGGAAACCGGAGCACCCGGAGGAAACCCACGCACACACAGGGAGAATGTGCAGACTCCGCACAGACAGTGACCCAAGCCGGGAATCGAACCTGGGACCCTAAAGCTGTGAAGCAATTGTGCTAACCACTATTCTACCGTGCTGCCCAGGCAATCAGGCCGGGAACCCTCCCATATTGCGTTCGGGATGGGGCCTCAGAGATTGGGGCGCCATTTAAAAATGGCGTCCCAATCTTTCACGACAATGGGGAGTTCCCGCGAACGGAGCTCCCCACTGTAAAAAAAAACGGGGTATGTGCAACCTCGGCTGCCGTTTCCCATTCAGACCCCTTATTCAATGCAAGTCGCATTGAATAGTCATGTGTTTCCCGGCACTGCGAGTGCCAGGAAGCACGCGGCTAAACGCGCTCGCTCGGGGACTTTGTTCCCTTTTGGGGGAATTGCGCCCAAAGAGTCTCACTTACCCGGCCACACCATGAGCTGGTCGCATTGGTAGCTGAATATTATGACCCAAAACCTTCCATGATCATGCAGCGCTAGAGGTTAAACATGGCGTTGCGTCACCAGGTGAAGCTTGACCCGTCTTCGGTGACTGGCAGAGCATTGCAAATTTGGGCCTTTTCCGCTCCGAAATGTTGAGTAATAGGCTGGTTTATGGAATAAACAACACGGCCACTCAGAGGAAGCTGTTGGTGGAGCCCCACCTTAGATATAAAACGGGCTGTCACTGTACTATGAACACACTGAGAAAGGGTGCAAGAGCTGCAGGGGTACATGGATTATGGCATCTATAGTTTTGCCCGCCCTCTGTTTTGAACGCCCACTACATCACAGGACAATGCCAGTCAGGCCAGGTCACCTCACCCAGAGGCAATTGTGCAGCCGGGCCAATCTTTCGGGAGCCAACTATGACCTGTGGGCTTCGGCATACCTCCCCTGAGGATGAAGGGGCGAGCAGGCCACATGTCAAATGTGTGGTCGGAGGACAGCTGATGGCCACAGCCACCAATACCAGCACAGAGAACGCCATCCAAGGCAGCCGCCAAGATCAGCAGGAGGCAGAGCCTTACATGTCCCCCCTCGGTTGTGATACGGGGCCCCGGGACCAATTTGCTGGGCAGCGATTGTTTGTGAGTCCTCCGTTTCAACTGTCAACAGGTTTTTCGAATATGCACTTAGAATCTGTACGATGCACTGGGAAAATATCCCTAAGTGTTCCAGGAGTGTCTGGGCAGGATAAAAGGAGCCACAGTCCTTACAGTCAGAAACGGGGACAATTGGGAGACAAAGAAATGGCTGAACAACTAAATACATACTTTGGTTCTGTCTTCATAAATGAGGACACAAATCAGATACCAAAAATGTTGGGAATGCAGTGTTTAGTGAGAAGGAGGAACTGAAGGAGATCAATATCAGTAGAGAAATGGTATTGGGGAAAGTTTTTTTTATTTAAAAAATATTTTTATTCTCCTCCTTTTTCACATTTTCTCCCGAATTTACACCCACCAACCATAAACAATAATCAGCAACAAATATGTCAATCCCCATAACAATAACAACGATCCCATCCTCCCACCAACCCCCAAACATCAGCCCACATGTTTACATAAACAAATGACAAAAAGGAATCCGGGATTACCCATAGTCACCCTTAATCTTACACAGCCCCCCTCCCCCAAACTAATGTTCGATGTTATCGAGTTCTTGAAAGTGCATAATAAATAATGCCCATGACTTGTAGAACCCCTCCGAGCTTCCCCTCAGTTCGAACTTAACCTTCTCAAGGGTCAAGTATTCCAACAGGTTCCCCCACCACGCCAGGGCACTGGGTGGAGAGGCTGCTCTCCATCCCAGCAGGATGCGCCTTCGGGCGATCAACGAGGCGAAGGCTATGATATCTGCCTCTGCACCCGTTTCCAACCCTGGCTGGTCCGACATCCCGAATATGGCCTCCCGGGGACCCGGGTCCAGTTTCACGCGCACCACCTTGGGAATTACCCTAAACACCTCCTTCCAGTACTCCCCTAGCTTTGGACAGGACCAAAACATATGAACGTGATTAGCAGGCCCACCCCGGCAACGCTCACAGACATCTTCTACTCCTTCAAAAAATCGTCTCATCCTCGCCCTCGTGAGGTGTGCTCTGTATACCACCTTCAGCTGTATCAGCCCCAACCTCGCACATGAGGTGGAGGCATTCACTCTCCGGAGCACCTCACACCAGACCCCTTCCTCTTTCACCTCTCCCAGCTTTTCCTCCCATTTTGCTTTGATCCCTTCCAGTGGTGCCTTATCCTCTTCCAGAATAGCTCCGTACACCGCTGACACTACCCCCTTCTCCAGTCCCCTTGTCGTCAGCGCTTCCTCCAGCAATGTGGAGGCCGGTCCCTCTGGGAAGCTTTGTATCTCCTTCCTGGCAAAATCCCGAACCTGCACGTATCTAAACACTTCTCCCTGCTCCAGTCCATACTTTGGGTTTCCAGCTCCCTCAATCCTGCAAACCGACCCCGAAGAAACAAATCTTTTAGCATCTTAATCCCCTTTTCTTCCCATTTCCGAAAACTTCCATCCCACCTCCCTGGCTCAAATCTGTGGTTCCCCCGAATCGGCATTTCCTTGACCCTGCCCCCAACCCGAAGTGTTGACGAAACTGCCTCCAGATTTTCAACGAAGCTATTATTACCGGACTCCCTGAATATTTCCCCGGAGCTATCGGGAGCGGCGCTGTTGCAAGTGCTTTCAGCCCCAACTCCCTGCACAAACGCTCCTCCATTCTGACCCACTAGGAATCAACCCCTCTGACCCAGCTCCGCATCTTCTCCACATTCGCCGCCCAGTAGTAGTACATCAGGTTCGGGAGACCCTAACCCCCTGCCTGCCTTCCCCTCTGCAGCAGCACCTTTCTCACTCTGGCCACCTTCCCTCCCCATATGAACGAGGTAATCCTTCCCTTAATCTCCCTGAAAAAAGACTTTGGCAAGAAAATCGGTAGGCATTGAAAAATAAACAGAAATCGCGGCAACACATTCATTTTAACCGCCTGTATCCGACCTGCCAATGACAGAGGAAGGCCATCCCACCTTGCCAGATCGGCTTTCACTCTCTCCACCAAACTAGTGATGTTGTACCTGCGAAGCCTCCCCCACTCCCGGGCAACCTGCATCCCAAGATACCTAAAGTGAGTCCCTGCCCTACGGAATGGCAGCCCCCCCCGCCCACCCCCGGCCGAGACACCACAAAATACTCACTCTTGTCCAGGTTCAGCTTGTCCCCCGAGAAAGACCCAAATACTCGCAATAGCTCAAATATTCCTCCTATCGACGCACTCGGTTCTGACACATACAGCAGCAAGTCGTCGGCATATAAGGACACCCTATGCTCTATTTCCCCCCGCACTATTCCTTTCCATGCTCCCGAACTTCTCAATGCGATGGCCAACGGCTCAATCGCAAGTGCAAACAGCAGGGGGGACATAGGACATCCCTGCCTCGTCCCACGGTGGTGAGAAAAGTATCTCGAACTGATATTATTTGTGCGGACACTCGCCTTCGGCTCCTTATATAATAGCTTTACCCAGTTCACAAATCTTGGTCCAATCCCAAACCGCTCCAGCACTGCCATCAGGTACCCCCATTCTACCCAATCAAACGCCTTCTCGGCGTCCAATGCCACAACCACCTGTTTCCTTCCCTTCCGCCGGTGCCATAACGACGTTCAAAACCCTCCTGATGTTCGAAAACAGCTGCCTCCCTTTCACGAACCCCGTCTGATCCTCCCCCATCACCTTCAGGAGGCACTCCTCCAGCCTACCCGCCAGTACCTTCGCCAACACTTTTGCGTCCACATTCAGAAACAATTTGGGCCTATATGACCCACACTCAGTCGGGTCCTTATCTTTTTTTAGCAACAGTGAAGTCTATGCCTGCCCAAGGTTTATAGCAGCATTCCCTTCCCTATCGCCTCTTCAAACATCCCCACCATCAGGGGTGCCAACGTATCCTTAAATTTTTTATCATATTCCACCGGAAACCCATCCGGCCCTGCCACCTTCCCCGACTGCATCCTCCCAATCGCATCCTTTATCTCCTGCTCCACTATTGCTCCTTCTAATGTAGCCGTGTCCCCCTCCCCTAGCCTCGGGACTCCAACCCATCTAGAAATTCCTGCATCTCACAGTCTCCCCCGGGTGGCTCTGACTTGTACAACCTCTCATAAAACTCCTCAAAAACCTTGTTAATCAGCACTGGAGCCACCACCACCTTCCCTGCCTATCCCTCACCTGAAGAATTTACCTTGCCGCTGCCTCCCTCTGGAGCTGACCTGCCTTATCTCCATGTTCATAAACTGCACCCCTTGCTCGTCTCAGTTGGCGCATCGCCTTCCTGGTGGACAGTCGGTCGAAGCTCGCCTGTAGTTCCTTCCTCTTTTGCAGCTTCGCTGGGTCCCCATCTTCTGCATACCTCCTATCTACCTCCAACATCTCATCTATTACCCTCTGCCGCTCCAACCTTTCCTCTTTGTCCACCCTGCCTTAAACAAAATTACCTCACCCCTCACCACCGCCTTTAGAGCCTCCCAGACGACTGCCTTCGACACCTCACCCATACAATTGAAAC
This sequence comes from Scyliorhinus torazame, assembly GCF_047496885.1. Taxonomy (NCBI): domain Eukaryota; kingdom Metazoa; phylum Chordata; class Chondrichthyes; order Carcharhiniformes; family Scyliorhinidae; genus Scyliorhinus; species Scyliorhinus torazame. The sequence continues at coordinate 82,801,817 of NC_092716.1, read as the reverse complement.
CTACATATTCCTTAATTACCTATTCAATTTTCTGACAGAACACTTGGTTCCCCAAAAGCCCCACATCCAGTTTCCAACCCGGTCTCTGCGCTACCCCCTTCTCCAGCACCATATCCACCCAATGTGGAGCGTGATCTGACACTGCAATTGCAGAGTATTCCGACCCCTTGACTCCAGCCAGCAAAGCCTTTCCCACTACAAAAATGTCGATCCGCGAGTATACCTTATGGACTGCTGAGAAAAATGAGTACTCCCGTTCCCTTGGGTGCAGGAACCTCCAAGGGTCCACCCCTCCCATTTCCACCATTAGCCCAGCCAGCGCCTTCGCCCCCCCCCCCCTTGATGGGACCGGCGAGCGCGGCCGTGATCTGTCCAACCTTGGCTCCTGCACCAAGTTCCAGTCGCCCCCCACAATCAGCTCATGTGTGTCCAAGTCGAGAATGGCCCCAAACACCTTCCTCGCGAATCCCACATCGTCCCAATTGGGACCGTATACACTTAACAGCACCACTAATCTCCCCTCCAGCGCCCCTGCCACAATCACATATCTACCCCCCTGATCTGCCACCACCTTCTCCATCTGGAAGTGTACCCTTTTGCTGACCAGCACCGTTACCCCTCGAGCCCATCCATCAAATCCAGAGTGAAACATTTGGTTAACCCAGCCCTTTTTAAGTCTCACCTGGTCCTTCACCCTCAAGTGAGTCTCCTGCAGCATTGCTACATCGGCTTTCAACTTTTAAGATGCGCGAGCACCACTTGACCGGACGTCCTTGCCCTCTCACGTTCCACATGACTATCCTTACTGGGGGTCTCTCACCCCCCCCCCCCCAACTTTCTTATCCACCATCATCATACCACCGGGCCCTGCCCCATAAGCCTGACCCGCCCCTGTCCATTGTTAACATCAAACCCCTTTTCCCCCCTCCCAAGAACCCCCCCTACATTTCCCCCTGAAACAACATCCCCCAACATCCATCCCTTCCCCCCCTCTTGCTTGCCTCGTCGGCCCATTGAAGCCTGCTATCCAGGCTCCAACGTCCGCAACCCTCCTCTCACCTCACCTCCGTTCACTAGCTGACTTTATTTAGCTAGCGCGGGTGGCTCCTCCCGCCAAGACATATCGTCCCCTTCCACCCAGTCCCAGAGAAAGAAACTCCAAAACAAACCCAACAATCCAACCCCTACAATTCACTAACATAACATTTAACCGTCGCAACACAGAACACCAATCAACCCACCATTAACTTGAACTCTGTTACAATGCAAAGAGAAGTAAATTATAATACAAATCAATAAAAAGAAAGTTGTAACATTTGTACATTTTCCAGCTGCTCAAACACAGTCCACAGTCTCTCTTCCAGTTCCGCTCTTCACGTCTGTCCCAAGCCTTCTGCCCTCACGAACGCCTCAGCCGGCTCCTCTGTCTCAAAATAAAAGTCTTTGGCGTTATACGTTACCCTCAACTTCGCCGGGTACACCATACCAAATCGCACCCCCTTCTTGTACAGCGCCGCCTTCACTCGCCCAAACGCCGCTCGTCTTTTTGCCAACTCCACCATCAAGTCCTGGTAGATCTGAACTGCAGTACCAGCCCACAGCACCTCACACTTCTGCTTCGCCCAGCTTAATACCTTCTCCTTCATGCAAAACTTATGGAAGCAGATAATTACTGCCCTTGGCTGCTCGTTCACTTTGGGCTTCGGCCTTAATGACCGATGAGCTCGGTCTAGCTCGTACCGGGAGGGGTCCTCACCCTCCCCCATCAGCTCCGCCAACTTCTTAGCGAAGTATTGTGTTGGCCTTGGGCCCTCAGTCCCTTCGGGCAAGCCCACAATTCTCAAATTGTGCTGTCTTGAGCGGTTTTCCAAGTCTTTAAGCTTTGCTCGGAGTCCTCTGTTAACCTCCACCACCCTCCGCAGCTCTTCCTTCATCGAGGTGACCTGGTCGCTATGTCGTGACACGGCCTCCTCCACTTCCTTCATCTTCTCGCTCTGCTCTCTCACCACGGCTGATGCCTTTGCCACCGCCACCCTCACCAAGGCGATTGCCTCCTCCACCAATGACTTCAACGTGACTGCCGTCTCCTTCCTCAATATGCCTCGCAAACTGTTTTTCCAGCTCCACCGCCATCACCTTGCTCATCTTTCTCCACCATAAGTAGTGCGGCCCCGCCTTCCAGTTCGGCTTCCGCCATCCTGTCAACACTTTTGCTCGTCTTCTCCTTCAGCGGCGAACCCGCGTTTCCTCCTTTCTTCGCCGCTGCTCTTCGCATCCATTAGCAGCTTATTGTTTTTTATTTTCTTTCTTTTCTCCTCTCTCCCCCTTCAGCCTCCTGTCCTTCAACAATCTGAATTATTCTACATTGTCCCCTGGCCTTGGGCCTGTCTCCTCGGCCTCCTCGTAGCTCCGCCCCGGCTGCTCTGATCTCGACGCCGCTCTGGGCCCGCCGCCCGACACCCGCGCGGGGTTCTTCGCTGATTTTTAAACCAGCCCCGCTGGCCTAGTGACGGCCCCAAAGGCCGGCGATAGTCGGGGGTGAATGCAGACTCGGGGAAATCCCCGAAATCGCCGCAAATCTTAGCCGCCGGCGGGAGCTCTTGTTGCTGCGGCCGCCTTGCTCGCCCACGCCACCGGAAGTCCCGGTATTGGGGAAATTGATGGGATTGAAGGCTGACAAATCCCCAGGGCCTGATAATCTGCACTCCAGGGGACTTAAGTAGCTCTAGAAATAGTGGATACATTGGTGGTCATCTTCCAGGATTCTATAGACTGCAAATTGGGGGGTAGCTAATGTAATTCCACTATTTAAAAAGGGAGGCAGAGAGAAAACAGGGAATTATAGACCTGACGTCAGTAGTGGGGATAATTCTATAATCCATTATCAAAGATTTCATAGCAGAGCACTTAGAAAACAGTGGCAGGATCGGACAGTCAGCATGGATTTATGATGGGGAAATCATGCTGGACGAATCTACTGGAATTCTTCGAGGATGTAACAAGTAGAGTTGAAGAGGGGAGCCAGTGGATGTGGCCTATTCGGACTTTCAGAAGACTTTTGACAGAGTTCCGCATGCGAGATTAGCATGTACAATTAAAGCGCATGGGATTAGGGGTAAGGTATTGAGATGGACAGAAAACCTGTTGGCAGACAAGAAACAAAGAGTAGGAATTAACAGGTCTTTTTCAAATTGGCAGGCAGTAGCATGGGGTACCGCAAGGATCAGTGCTAGGACCTCAGCTACTCACAATATATATTGATTTAGATGAGGGAACAAAATGTAATATCTCCAAATTTGCAGATGGCACCAATGTGAATGGGGGCGGGGGGGGGGGGGGGGTGAGCTGTGAGGAGACTGCAGAGATCATTCAGTGTGATTTGGACAAGTTGAGTGAGTGGGCAAATAAATGGCAGATGCAGTACAATTTACAGAATGTGAGGTCATCCAGTTGGTAGCAAAATCGATCATCTGATTGTCATAAATTAGGAGAGGGAAACGTGCAACGAGACCTGGGTGTCCTCACACCAGTCACTGAAGGTAAGCATGCAGCTGGCCTGCATTGCGAGAGGATTCGAGTACAGGAGCAGGATGTCTTGCTGCAATTATACAGGGCCTTAGTGAGCCACACCTGGAATAACGTGTGCAGTTTTGGTCTGCTTATTTGAAGAAGGATATTCTTGTTTTAGAGGGAGTGCAGTGAAGGTTTACCAGACTGATTCCTGGCGTGGCGGGACTGACTTATGAGGAGAGATTGAATCGGTTCGGATTGTATTTGCTGGAGTTGAGAAGCATGAGAGGGGGGGGGGGATCTCATAGAACTCTATAACATTCTAACAGCAACAGACAGATAGATGCGGGAAGGATGTTCCCGATGGTGACTGTTTCCAGAAGCAGGGATCACAGACTGAGGATACGGGGTAGACCATTTTGGACAGAGATGAGATGAAATATCTTCACCCAGAGACTTGTCGGCCCGTGGAATTTGTTACCACAGAAGGTAGTTGAGGCCAAAATGTTATGGGTGCAATCCAACGATGACAATGGGCGGGATCACTTTTTGGCAAATCTGCATATTAGAGTGAGGCAGTTAGTCTCACTCTAGAACAATGAGCTGGGAGGATACTAACTTTATTGGTTTGTAATGTGCATATTCCCAAGGTTCCTGAGGCTTTGGGATTCAACCCCTTTGCCTCAGAGACCTCGGATGAGCTCTTTCAGCACTGGTTCCCACACACGGGGACCAGACGGAACGGCACTCGTGGAGGTCTTCCAGAGGATTGGAGGCCCCCAGCTGCAAACCCTTTTGGCAGGGTGGGGCCCTGACACTACTGGTGCCAGCCTGACACCTTGGCAGTGCCACCTGGGTACCAGCCTGGCACTACCAAGGTGCCCAGGTGGCATGGGCAGTGCCAAGGTGCTATGCTGGCATTTCCTTGCGCACACGATCGAGCCGAGGTGTTTTAAAAATGGCAACCCGGTATCTGGCTACACTGGGGTGTTCAAGTGAGCTGAGCTCCCCACTGCACGAAGGAGGGCTATGTGCAGCCTCGGCCAAGCGTTACCCGTTCACGCCCCTTATTCAACGTGAGTCACTTTGAATAGCCATGTGTATCTCTGCACTGTGATCACAAGGTAACACACGTCTAAACACGCGGGCTCGGGGACTTTGTTTCCTTTTGGGAGAATCACACACTGTTTTCAAGAAGCAGTGTGATATCGCACTTAGGGCGATATGGGGGGGAAAGCGGGATTGCGCTATTGACTTGGATGATCATAATGAATGGTGGAGCAGGCTCAAAGCGCCGAAAAGGCCTCCTCCTACCCCACTTTCTATGTTTTGATGTATCCATGTGGGGCCTGATGCTCATCCCCAGTACTTTAGGGTAAAACCTGTCCTCTACACATTGCTTGCCAAGGCTGACATGGAGCTACAGCGCCTGGTGGATCTATGGATTATATGCGCTGTACAATTTGCGAGTGGGCTGCACCAGTGGTGCCTGTAATAAAGCATGACAAATCTGTTTGACTCTGCAGAGATTAGATGCTCACGGTAAAGAGAGCTTCATGCTTGAGCCAGTACCCGATGCCGAGAGTGGAAGATTTGTACGCAAAACTAATTGGAGGGTGTTCTTTTACAAAACTTGATATGAGTCATGCCTATTTACAGCTGGAGCTAGATTCAGCATCCAGAAAATTTGTGACCATAAACACCCACAGAGGGTTATTTGAATACCCCCGCCTCCCCTTTGGGGTCTCATCTGTCCCTGCTTGAAAGGGAAAGTATCCTGCACGGTCTGCCGAAGGTGGCCGTCTATCTCTTTTCCAAGTGGGCGCCTGGCTAACAAGGATCAAGTGTGTGTTCTGTGTTAGAATGGTGACTTACTTAGGATGCAGGGTGGACAGGGATATCAGTGGCAAATAAAGTTCGGGCCACAAAAAGGGCCCCTACCCTGAAGAACACCACTGAACTCCGGTTGTTCCTCGGCCTGGTAAATTATTATGGAAAGTTCATCGCCAACTTAGCCACCTTATTAGCTCCACTCCACATATTGTTGAAGAAGGACCAGACATGGTTCTGGGGTACCCCGCAGGATAAAACATTCACCGGGTAAAAAAGCACCTGTCGTTGACACAGCTCCTCACTCAATATGATGCAGCTCAGCCGCTTACCCTAACATGAGATGCCTTCCCATGGCATTGGGGCAGTGCTGGCCCGCAGATGGGAAGCACTGCCCTAATATTCCATGGAACATCCCAGCACTTTCTCTTTGAGGACCCTGGCGGACACTCAGTGACGAGGTGCTCAAATCGAGGAGGAGGGTTGGTGGTAATATCTGGAGTAAAGAAGTTCCACCGATATGTTTACAGGAGGTACTTCTCCATTGTGACTAAACACAAGCCCCTGCTTGGCCATTTTAGGGAAGACAAGGGAATTCGACCCATCGCACCAGCCAGAATTCAGCATTGGGCGCTTCTACTCGTCGCGTTTGAAGATTTGTTTCAACACCGCCTGGGAATGCAGATTTCCCATGTCGACACTCTCACTCGTCTAGCATTGCCCACGAGTTCCTCATCCCCACCAGTAGCAGATGATACCATGCCAGTGACCTTGTTTAGGTGTGAGCATGGATGCAGCAGGACCTCAGGCTGGTGAAACTCCGCCACATGCTTTTGATCGGCGGAATGCAGGGGATCCCTCCTGTAGCACTACTGCCTTTTGCCCAGAGGTTCCTGGAGCTCAGCGTGGAGGACGGTGCCACACTGTGGGATGCTCGCATAGCCATTCCGCCACAGGGTTAGGAGTCCCTGCTGAAATTTACACACAGTGGTCATCTGGACACCCCTGAGATGAAGATGCTGGCCTATAGTGATGTCTGGTATCGATGGGGACATTGAGAAGATCGTACACAGCTGCCCGGCATGCCAGGAGCATCAGGAGCTTCCGTTGGCAGCCTCCCTTCATCCACGGGATTGGCCGGGACTCCCATGGGTGCAACTGCATGCAGACTTCCACAGGGCCTTTCATGGGATACATGTTCTTAGTCATCGTGGACGCCCACTTGAAATGGTTTGACAAGATGGCCTTGATGACATCCAGGGCCACGGTAGAAAAGCTCCGGTGCTCGTTCAGCACCCATGGGATCCCTAAGGTCCTGGTGACGGACAATAAGATGTCACCAAGTGAAGAGTTTGCCACATTTGCAAAAGGGAACAGCATCTGGCATATGAGAACCGCTCGTACCATCCCTCATCCAATAGCCTGGTGGAAAGAGTGGTCCAGACTTTCATAAAAAAGCAAACCACAGGTGCCATGGTCACGCGACTGCCGCAGTTCATTTTCAATACCGCACCACGCCACACGTGACGACAGGAATCGGCACTGCAGAACTGCTGATGGGCCATAAGCTTAAAACCCAGTTGAGCCTCACGTTTCTGAACTTCAGTGGGAAAGTGGAGGTGCAGCAGGGGGCACAGAAGCGACACCCTGACTGGAGGACGCCATGGTGGCAGTTTCACTAAGGGGACACGGTCTATACCCGGAGCTTTGGAGAGGGGGCATTTGGCTCCCATGTGTTGAGCTGGAGAGAACAGGACCTGTCACCTACACAGTTAGGATTCAGGGGAGAGTTGATCGGAAGTGAGAGCCCGCGCTACATGATGCCCAACTGGCAGCATTGACATCCCCTCTGTGGCAGGAACCACCCCTCAGGAACCCCAGCTGTGTATATCCCAGCGCCCAGACCAGCCGAATGAGGATGACTTTGGCTCGGGAATTGGCATGAGAGATATCCTTGCAGACGAATGACATCGTGTCCGGGACCGAGGTCCCGTCGATAACACTTCAGAGGTCAGCCAGAAAAAGGGTAAATCGGTGAATTGATACAGACCACCCGACCTAGAACCAGAGCAAGCTGAAACACAGACTCGGGCGAAGCGGCAGAGAAGGCACCAAACTTTAGCAGCTGAAGGGTTCTTTCAGCCTTGGGGGTGGGAGATTGTCGATCTTCCCGTGGGACGCATGGAGTATAAGCTTTCCATGTAGGGGGTGGAGACCACCCAGATGGAGCTATTTAGACCAACATATAAAGCCGGTCCTGCTGTTGTTGTCCCAGAAGGGACTGGATTGGGAAAGAGTTACTGCCGTGGGCAGAGTATTGGCCATAGTTCAATACATTCTTGTTCCACTACTGCTGGCTTGCCCAATTACTAAAGCAGCTGAAGGCACATAGTTGGCAATGGTGGAGCAGGAATGCTAAGAGGCCAGAATTAGAGATGTGCAGGTATCTTGTGGATTATTTCTTTCATGACTTGTGGGCCCTGTAGGCAAAGCCAGCTACTGTTGCCCATTCCAAACTGCCCTTGTGAAAACATGGACCCAAGTCACCTTTAAAAAAAAAAAAAAATTTAGAGTACCCAATTCATTTTTCCAATTAAGGGACAATTTAGCGTAGCCAATCCACCTGCACATCTTTGGGTTGTGGGGGCGAAACCCACGCAGACACGGGAAGAATGTGCAAACTCCACACGGTCAGTGACCCAGAGCCAGGCTCGAACCTGGGACTGCAGTGCAGTGAGGCAGCAGTGCTAACCACTGCGCCACCGTGCAGCTCCCTGAGTCACCTTCTTGCGCTGCTGCAGTCCATCTGGTTTGGCTTTCTCTTGTAGCGGCTTAGTGTCACAGAGTGGCCTGTCCGGCTATTTCAGAGTCAGCCACATTTCATGGAGGCCAGACCATGATGGCAGATTTCCTCTTCTACAGGACACATTAGTGAATCATATGGGTTTTTAACGCCACTAGATGGCTGTTTCATAGTCACCATTACCGAGTCCAGCTTTCAATTCCAGATTTATATTAGCTTAATTTAAATTCCACCAATTGCCGTGGTGGCAATCGAAGCCAAGTTCTCACAGCCCTCGCCTGGGCCTCTGAATTACGAGTCCAATGATGTTACCACTACACTACCATCACCCATATCTTGGAGGGTTGCAAGACTGGAAGGGATTCCTGAATGAGGAAGGGAGGGACGAGGCCATGAGTAGATTTGATGACATGGATGAGAATTTTAACTTCAAGCCGCTGCTTAACTGGGAGCCAGTGTAGGACATTGAGCAGAGGGGTGATGGGCGAGCAGGACTTGTGTGTTCGGACCCAGGAGGACAGTTTTGGATGACCTCAGATTTATGGACGGTAGATGGGAGGGGACTGGCCAGGAATGATTTGAATAGTCAAATTTAGAGGTAACGGAGGCATGAATGAGGGTTTGAGCAGATGAGCTAAAGCAACAAAGATGGAGTTACGGTACAGATCAGCCATGATATCATTGAATGGAAGAAGAGATTCAAGGGATTAAATGGTCTCACATTTATTTGTTAAGCACTTCAGAATAAAGTGTGACCAGGTTTGAAGTATACGCCTATCTCAAAGACTTACAGTTATACAGCACTTAATCACCTTCTCAGAAATTTCCTGTTTCTCGTTTCTTTGAGTAAACTCCATTTCATGCAATGTTGTGTGTGCTTTTGCCTGCCTAATATCTAGGTAAAGTTAGCAAACGCAAGCTCGAAATAAAAACCCACAGACATTGGGCTTGATTCAGCAGCCCTGTCTTGCCCGACTTCGTGTCGGGATGAGGCCGTTGAATCTCGCGAGAGGCTTGCGATGCTCAAAACACCTTGCACGATTTAAAGAAATCCCGCAAGATGTCTTGATCTGGATCTTGCCCTCATTCAAATGTATGTTCAGGGATTCACCCAGGACCTAATAGTCATGCCTGGGAGGCCTCGCAAGGACGCCATTTAGTATTGCTTTCCACAAATGCAAGCCAGTTGTAATGGTGCCCAGGGGTGTCTCCCAGGGCATGAGGGGTCCCCAGGTGGACAGAGCCAGGGCAAGGTGGCACCCTGGCACTACCTCTGGCATCCAGGCACTTTAGCACGGCCAGTCTGGCACCCCGGTAGTGCCACCCTGGCACTGCCAGGGTGTCAAGCTGGCACTGCCAGAGATTGAGCCGGGGGGGCTCCCAGAGGTTGGGGAGAGGGGTTCGAAAACAGGGGGGGGGTGCGTTGTTACTGAAAGGGGTAAAGATCAGTGAAGCCAGAAAAAATGGTGCCCCAATCTGCAGGACACCTTTCCTGCAGGGCTCGCCAGCAGGAAATGACTGTCTAGACGGAGAGAAACTCCCCAAGACCAAAAAAAAAGGCAAAGTGCCATTGAATATCTGGTGCTTCTCAGCATTGCAGCCACCTAGAAACACTGTGCTACACGTGCCTAAAACCGGACATCGATTTTGTTCCGTGAATAGCGGCCATTATTCTGGTTCACCGGAAATAATAAACACTCTGAAGTGACTCCCTCAATTGGGATAAATGAACAAATACATTTCCCAACAGATAGAAGGTTAGATTGTAAGGAACAATAAACAATTAAATGAAGACCATTAAATATAAACAATAGACTTATAGCCTTCACAAACTTTGTTGTACTGAGAATATATATATAAAACACAAGTACAGTCCTACACTAATGCACAATTACTCTTGAAACATGTTCCCTTGCCTGTCATGACTGCATGGCTGTATTATCTGCGTGTGCTTCAATTGTTGCTGGCTAGGTGCAATACAGTCCAAGATGTAGTCCCAAATTACTTGGATGTTATTCTGAAACAAAGGGAATTAAGTCATGCATTTCTCCGACTAGGCAGAGTTGATGATCAAATTTTAAAAAAAAATGTTCATGGGATGTAACATGTGGGCATCGCTGGCAAGGCCAGCATTTATTGCCCATCCTAATTGCCCCCGAGAAGTGGTGGTGAGGCAGTTCTTGAACTATTGCAGTCCTTGTGTTGTAGGAACATCCACAGTGCTGTTCGGAAGTGAGTTCCAAGATTTTGACCCAACGACAATAAGAGAATGACGATACATTTCCAAGTCAGGATGGTGTGTGGCTTGGAGAGAAACTTGCAGGTCATGGTGTTCCCATGTGTCTGCTGCCCTTGTCCATCTAGTGGTTGGTCACAGGTTTGGAAGATGCTGCAGTGCATCTTACAGATGGTACACACTGCTGCCACTGTGCATCGGTGGTGGAGGGAGTGAATGTTTAGGGTGGTGGATGGGGTGCCAACTAAATGGGCAGCTTTGTCCTTGATTGTACGGAGTTCCTTAAATGTTGTTGCAACATCAGTCAAGTGGAGAATATTTAATCACATTCCTGACTTGTGCCTTGTAGATGGTGGACAGGCTTTGGGGAGTAAGGAGGCAAGTTACATTCTGCAGAATTTCCAGCCTCTGACCTTGCCTTGTCGTCACAGTATTTATATGGCTAGCCCAGTTCAATTTCTTGTCAATAGTAACCCCAGGATAGTGGTTTGGGGTGGGGGGGGGGGGATGTGGTAAACCACAATATTGCATTGTATTGTATTGTGCATGCCTGGGCTTGTCCAGGCTGGCTCCACCTGTGGCTCTTCCCCTCGGGCTTATGTATAACAGTGGCAAGTCTCCCCGTCTGAGCCAGTTCGGGTCCAGAGGCAGGAGGCTTGCTGTTTAGTTTATTAAAGCCTCAGTTACGTTCATCACTCGTTGTGTGTTATCAATGGTGTATCAGGGGACACGTTAAAGGAAACATAAACTAAATTATAGTATTATTTCCACTAACAATGATGCCCTCCAATCCCTGCAGTGTCCCCTGATCATGGAAACCCTGATCATGGAAGGCCTCAGGCACACCAGTGGACACCACATATTCCTCCTCCAAGACCACTCTGGCGTGGGAAAGACTGTCGAAGAAAGGCTCACAGCCTCATTTACATATATATAGCTGCAACACATCTCCTTGAGTGGTTGGTCTCTCGCTCACCTTCCAGCGTCCGTTAAATTAAGCCAGGAATGTGAGGGTTGGAGGTAGGTTTGGTCTAGGAAACAGATTTTTCTGACTTTAAAAGTAGCTGACTTTACTCTGAAAAATTACTTTTGGTAACACTCTGCCTTGTACTCACTTCCTATGTAGAAAGCAGTCCTGCCCATATAAAAGCTACACGTACAATACACAACAGGCAGCTGCAGCTTCACATTACATCCCTTTGATGATATTTAATGCAATCTGTTAATATCTCAGAAACATATCCCAACAGAGTTAAAGATCAATGTTTTGTCTGCACCATGTCTAAACCAGGCCTGCCTGTTTAAAGGTGTGACACATTAAGTATTCATTTGTGGCTTTGGCACAGGAACGCATCCATTATAAAGCTTGAGGTCACAAGTGGTCAAAAGTCAAGACTGCTTCACATTATAAAGCAGTGAATAAAGATTCCCTGATAGCTCTGGAAGTTTGTTCCTGCAAGCAAAGTTTCAGATTTGTCAATCTGCACATAACTCAGCGTGTTGAAATTGACCACAGCACGTGTGTGTTCAGGAAGAAAAGTCAGTCGTTGAGGGCCAGCTTTTACTCGCCCTTAGCCTCTGTTGGACTCGACTGCAATTCCATTGTGATCAGAGGTCACACTCGCTGATGCATTATTAGTAAGAGGTACCAGAAAGTGACTTGTGCCCATGTACAAGGAGTCAACCGCTTTCAGGAAAGGGAGGAGGAGGAAGTGAATTTATGAGAATGAGAAATTGGCTACAGGTGCACAAATATACAGGGCGCGATTCTCTGACCGCGTTGCGCTCAAGTGAGAGCACAACGCGACTGGGGAGTGCTGGGAGAGGCCTCCCAACAGCCTCCACGCTTCACGGGATTCGTCGAAGTCCCGTGAGATGTCAGAGTCAGAACTCACCCCAAATGGGCTGACCAAACGCCGCTCCCGGAAGTAGGTCATAAACTTACTTATGACCTACCTGTCTATGATCCACTGGCCTCCTTCGATTCTCCAGCCTCCCCAGGGAGGCTGGAGCCGGGCTGCGATCGGTGCTGGTCCACACAAATGTGGACCAGATGGTACGGCTGGGCCATTGGAGACCCCTTGGGTGGTCATGGTGGCTCCCTAGCCCGGTCCTGGAACATGGGCACCTTGGCACTGCCCAACTGGCATATCAGCACTGCCACCCTGGCACTGCCAAGGTGCCTAGATGGCATTGACAGGCTGGAAGGAGCACTGCATGGGTGCCAGGGTGGCAGTGCAAGGGTGCCTGAGTGCCAAGGTGGCACTGCCAAGGGACAGGGGGTGAGGGGGGCCATGCCCATGAAATGAGGGTGGAGGGGGTATTTGAAGGGTGGGAGAGTTCAGGTTAGGTAAGTAGCGGCCTCTGGGAAGTTGGAGGGGTGATGGGTGTGGGTCCTAGAAGGGAGAAGGTGCTGTTAGGGGGTTGGGGGGCCTGAAGAGAGTTGATCCCAGGACACCATAGCGGGGTGTCCTCATTTGGGGGTGGGGGGGTGGGGTAGTATCCATGTGTGTGGGGGGCTGGCATTGCCATCGGCAGGGGCTGTGGGGGACCCACATGCTCACTTAGAGATCGGGGCACCCTCTCAAAACTGCGGCCCGATCTCGGAGTTCAGCTCCCCAGTGCGAAAAAAAATTCTAAGTGTGGGCTAAACCGGTGAGAAACTCCCCAGGTCCTAAAATCGTGACTAAGTGTCATTGAATAGCGGTGGGGAACCAGCCGGCAGGGCTGGTGGGAAACCCCCTGAAAAACGTGCCTCAAATTAACTTAGAAATCTTTTGGGAGAATCACTCCCATGGTTTCCTCAATTGATAACTCAATATTTTTCCTGTGCATGTCCTCTCATGGTTATTCCGAAGACAATTGTAAGCAACTCTTCCATGGATGTTAAGTAACTGACTTCAAATAAATCAACATTGTTAACATGTCATATAGACTGAAATTTAAAAAAAAGAAAAATAAATGAATTTCCAAATAACAATTTGGGAAACAATTCAGTTAGATTCAGTATTACCAAAAAAGGACAGAGATGAAGCAAGATTAAACGTTTTGAACTGGGGGAAGGCAAATTTTGCAGAAATGAGAAGGGACTTGGCTGAGGTGGACGAGCCAGCACTGCTTGAGGATAAATCAGTGGAAAACTAGTGGGGAGCACTAAAAAGCGAGATCCTAAATGTATAAAGTAGACATATCTTTGGAGGGGATAAGGGTGGTACAGCCAAATCTAGACCCTCTGGTTGTCCAGAGTATACAGGGGAAGATCAAACAGAAAAATAAAGCATCCGATAGGCACAAAGAACTAAGCACTGCAGATAGCATAGACGAGTACGAGTACAAAGCAAAAGAGGAATAAGGAAATCAAAGAGAGGCCATGAAAAGAGATTAGCAAGTAAAGTTAAGGAAAACCCAAAGATGTTTTATCAATATATTAAGTTAAAAGGTTAGTTAAGGGAAACGTGGGACCTATCAGAGATGAAGAAGGGAACTTGTGTGTAAATACAGAGTCTGTGGGAAGTGTTTTAAATTAATATTATGTCTCCGTTACAATGGAAAGGGACGATGCAGATAAAATAGTCCAGGAGAAACACAGAGATATTTGACAGGATAATCATAAGGGGAGAGAAGGTACTCGAAGGGTTGGAATCCTTGAAAGTTGTTAAGCCAGGGCCAGAGGGATTGTTTCCGAGGCTACTTAAGAAGGTCAGAGAGGAGATAACAGATGTTCTGAGGATGATTTTCCAATCCTCACTATATACAGTGGTGGTACCAAAGGACTGGAGAAACGCAAACATAGTTCCATTGTTTAAAAAGGGGTCAAAGGAAATGCCAAACAATTATGGCTAGTTACTCTTATGTCGGTGGTGGGAAAATTAGTAGAATCAATCCTGAGAGATAGGAATAATTATCACGTAGAAAGGCTTGTGCTAGTCAGGGATAATCAGCATGGATTTGTTAAACGAAGATCTTGCCTCACAAATTTGATTGAATTTTTTGAGGAAGTGACAAGAAGGATTGATGAAGGTAGTGCAATGGATGTTGTGTACATGGACTTTAACAAGGCGTTTGACAAGGTCCCACATCGCAGATTGGTCAAAAAAGTAAAAGCCATGGGATACAGGGCAATGTGGCAAACTGGATAAAAAGTTGACTTAGTAACAGGAAACAAAGAGTAATGGTCGATGGATGCCCTAGCGAATGCAAGATTGATCCCAGTGATGTTCCACAGAGCTCAGTGTTAGAACCGTTTACTTTTTGTATTATATACTAACGATTTGGGAGCGAACGGGGGGGGGGGGGAACCAAACAGTTATAGGGAGTACACATTAAATGGGAATATACTAAGAGGAGTAGATGAAGAAGTGAGAGATCTTGGTGTACATATACACAAGCCCCTAAAGGGAAAGACCATGCTATCAAATGGGACTTAGTTGCAATCTGGGGCCTCAGCGGGGTTGCCCCGCTGAGTCTGCACTTAGTCCCATTTCCTGCACTGAGGAGCTCTGCTCGGCAGACCCCTCTTTCCACTGGGGGCTCCGGTTTCCTCCCACAAGTCCCGAAAGACGTGCTGTTAGGTAATTTGAACATTCTGAATTCTCCCTCTGTGTACCCGATCAGGTGCCGGAATGTGGCGACTAGGGGCTTTTAACAGTAACTTCATTGCAGTGTTAATGTAAGCCTACTTGTGACAATAAAGATTATTATCTGCACCTTAAGTGCTGTAAGCTACAGGGCTATGGACCGGGTGCAGGAAGGTGGAATTAAAAATGGCACCTAGGTGTCCTCAGACTGGCATGGACAAGATGGGCCGAATGGTCTCCTTCTATAATGTAACATTTCTTTTTTTAAAATGTTTTCAATTCAGGGACATTTTGGCGTGGCCAACACATCTACCCTGGGTTGTGCGGGCAAGACCCATGCAGACACTGGGAGAATGTGCAAACTCCACATGTTAGTGACCCGGGATCAAACCCGGTCCACGGTGCCATGAGGTAGCAGTGCCAACCAGTGCGCCACCATGCCGCCCAGAACTCTGAAATGATGAGCAATTGAAATCATCAATGATTACAATTTGTTCAAAAGGCTATAGTGATTTCTCATGGTCAAAATCCCACTATATCTGCAATGTTGTCACTAAAACTGTGCACACAAAATCAATAACAATCTAAAACGTGACAAAAATAATAACGATGTCGCAGAATGAGAATGATTTTGTTCTGAAAATGCACCCAGTTTCAATTAAATTAAAAATATCCAACTTTATTATAAGAATTTCATTGGAATGAAGCTGTCCCGTGATTTTAATTCTATCTGCATAGTGGAACTACTTTGATATTGATTTGCGCAGAGAAATTCATTACTTTGGCAGTGAATTAAACTACAATTCAAAGGTAATGCCTTGAACACCATCTTTAGGGAATTACCAAACAGCTTAAAGGAAACAGGTCTCCTTTCGCACTACCATTAGTTGCTATGGCAACCAGTTCTAGGTGATGCATGCTGAGTGTGATGTAATTCAATAATAATCGCCCTGACCCATTTTATCCTGACACAGAATTAGAGATTATTTTACCAATCAACAGTGGGTCAGTGGACAATGACTGACAGACTATGTCTCAAACTCTCTCCTTTGAAATCAATTAGTGAAGCGGATTGGATGGGGTGGGGCGGGGGGGGGGGGGGGGGGGCGGGGGGGCGGAGGATTAAAATGGATTCATTCTAAATCTCGACTATGTTGATGGTATAAATTTTCAATTGGTTGGGATCAACTGGTTGGATTCAAATCATCTTGTTATTCTCATGCACACTTGGAGCAGAAACTAATTCATATTAACTATACAACGGACTATAACATCTTTTCATTCACAAATTCCTTTGCGGGGGAGGGGGGGGCGGAGTACTTTATGGGGCAGGTAAGAGAGTGTCCCAAAGAGAAAGGGAGAGGGAAATATATGTCTCACCTTATTGATGCAATCTATTGCTCTTAAAATATATAATTTGCACATATAATGAACACACAAATAAAATCAACATACTTTGTGATAACTAACTGGATTGGATTCTTGGACCCAATCCGATTTTTTTTTATTCCAAAGGGAACTATTAAAGATACACTAGCCAGTCACAACATATAAATGCAGCTGTGAACTAGAGTGTTCCTGCTATTACAATTGTACCATGTGTTCTCGACCATGGCTTCCCTCAATCCCTCCCAATTCAAGAGGTAGTGCGTGCATTTAAAAATATATACTTTTTAATATAGGTACCCAATCATTTTTTCCAATTAAGGGGCTATTTAGCGTGACCAAACCACCTAACCTGCACATCTTTGGGTTGTGGGGGTGAAACCCACGCTGACACGGGGAGAAAGTGCAAACTCCACACGGACATTGACCTGGGGCCGGGGTTGAACCCGGGTCCTCAGCTCCATAGGCAGCAGTGCTAACCACTGGGTCACCGTGCCGCCCACCGGTACATGCATAAAACACAATATAAAAATGACATCATATACAGTAATGATTTAGCATTTGCTACTTGTAGAAGGTGATTGTGCTGGTCAAACAGTATCAACATGGTGTAGCCGTGAAAGGGCCAGCATCCAGTAGTATTTAATAAATGATTAATAGCTATTATTTTTTTATTTTAAATTAATTTAATTAATTTTTCCAATTAAAGGCAATTTAGCGTGGCCAATTCACCTATCCTTCACATCTTGGGGTTGTAGGGGTGAGATCCACGCAGACACGGGGAGAATGTGCAAACTCCACACGGACAGTGACCCGGGCCAAAATCAAACCTGGGTCCTCGCCGCTGTGAGGCGGCAGTGCCAACCACTGGGCCACCATGCCGCCTTATAGCGATTACCTTTTGAGTTACCGTACAATATGTTGTCAAGTAAAGGGGATAAGTAACTGACTTCAAGTATTTTTTTAAAATCACATATTTCATTTATAAAACAAAAGAAGCAAACATTAGAACACAAGGGCTAGGTAGTATAGTTCTTAAATTAAATGTGTTTGGGTCATCTCAATCCAGTTTGCAGGTGGTCAAAATTGACAAAGTTATTAAGACAGGCTACAAGAGGTCTAGCGTGGGAAACCAATAAATCACAATATTGTGGCTTTGAGTGGCAGGAAATGGATATTGTTGCATTCAAGGTTACCCTTGGAAAGCTCTTGATCCTAGCCTCAGTTTTGGAGGTGAGGTTCTGATCCTGGGTCCCCCATTGTGATCTGATTGGACATAGTCAGCATGGATTTACAAATGGGAAATCATGTTTGGCGAACTTGGAGTTTTTTGAAGATGCCACTGACAAATTTGATAAACAATGTAGGATATTTCAAAATCTGATTCAGCTCCTCTCATTGGCCAGTATTTCCATGCATATAACACACATGGGCTTTGCATTGGCACAATTGACAAAACCATACCTCAAGAAATCATCTTTGTACTGCCTTGTTCCTCAGTTAAGTTTCTTCTTTGTAGGCTGTTCACCAAAGGCCCTGGAGCTTAGTACAGAGCTAACAATAGCACTGCTCTGTCCTGCCATGTATTCTCCTGAGCAGCTCTCTCCAGCAGATTCAGATGTAAGATCCTGGCCGGTAGGTATACTGCCTATTTGTGTGTCTGGCCATCTCTTCCTCAACGATCCACCTTCACAGTCCTCGTGCCTTGCTTGATAGTAGATAGAAAATGGAAAAAGCTCTCCTCCGTGATTTGGCACCAAAAGCATGTACATAGAAGCTGCTTGATGTCAAGTGTACGTGCAGGGTGCGTGACCTTCCTGCTGCCATTTATGGTCAGAAGATTGCACACAGGCTCATTTTGTTCTCATTTGGAAGCCGGTAGTGGTCGTCATTCTCAATTTGAATGCCGATAGCGACCGTTGAGCGGTTCTCCTGCAATCAGGACCACTGTGAGAATGCCACAGCCCTCCCAACACACGCCCGCAAACCTCCCATGGGTTGCAACCCACACTTTTAAAAACCCTGCTCTAGAATTTTGGAGAAGTGACCTCATTGAATCCTACAAAATGCTTTTTAAAAAAAAAAATGTAAGAGTACTCAATTCTTTTTTTCCCCAATTAAGGGGCAATTTAGCATGGCTAATCCACTTATGCTACACATGGTTGAGTTGTGGGGGGAGAGATCCATGCAGACACAGGGAGAATGTGTGAACTCCACACAGACAGTGGCCCGAGGCCAGGATTGAACCCGGGTCCTCGGTGTCGTGAGGCAGCAGTGCTAACCACTGCGCCACCGTGTTGCTCCTGAATCCTACAAAATACTTAAAGGAATAGACAGGGTAGATGCAGATAAGATGTTTCTCTTGGTTGGGGAGTCTAAAACCAGGGGGCACAATTTCAAAATAAGGGGAAGCCACTTAGGACGAACACGAGGAGAAATGTAGTTACACAGAGAGTTGTGAATCTTTGGAAATCTCTATCCCAGAGAGCTGTGGAAGCTCTGTCAGCGTATATGTTTAAAGCAGGGATTGATAGATTTCTGATTAACAATAACATAAAGGGTTTATGGGGATAATGGGCGTAAAAGGCATTGAAGTGTCCAATCAGCCATGATCATAGGAAATGGTGGTGCAGGCTCGATAGGTTGAATAGCCTATTTCTGTTCCTATTTTCTTTCTATAGGGGGCGGTTTAGCTCAAGTTAGCTGAATGGCTGGTTTGTGTTTGCAGAGCGATACCAACAGCACAGGTTCAAACCCCGTACCAGCTGAGGTTATTCATGAAGGCCCCGCCTTCTCAACCTTGACCTCGCCTGAGGCGTGGTGACCTTCAAGTTAAATCACCACCTCTTAGAGGAGAGCAGCCTATGGTCCTCTGGGATTGTGGCAACATTTAAAACAATGTTATTTTCTTTCTGTCAGCTGGGTGTCTGACATGTGCAGCATTTGAACTCAAATCAAGTTGAGAAATCCACAATCTATCTGCCCAATCTAGAATGTACGCTCTTTCTTTATAGAGACGTACATCATCTTCCCAGGTCCAGAACTCTTTGGTGCAGAGTCAAGAATTAAGGACTCCCAAATGCGTGAAAGGCTATTGCTGATGTTTATGTAGTTAATACAATGCAGCTTCAGCTTTCTAGAGCTTGTTTACCAAGGAATGTGCTACCCTCTGGGGCACTGATTAGCAGAGTTACCTGAAACCAGAGTGGATGGAATCCTGGGTCCCTCCCTATTAATTCTAACCTTCCGTTTAATTTTGAGCCCAGTTGGTGAGTCAATTATTAACAGTGCCCTTGGGTAGTGCAGACCTGCCTGGATCAGGTATCAGATTACAGACTCTGCCACAGAGGGTTGACTTCAACATTCCCTCAAAACTATCTGGCCAGGCAGCAACCAGAAAGTTCCCATGCAGGTTACACACAAACCGATCCCTTTCAGTTACCATGCGAGCACAAAAACTTTTAACGACCCATGCAATTAAACAAATCACTCGCATACAACAAATGAAAATTACAAGCTGTGCTGGCTGACTTCATTCTGAGCTACCATTACTAGACCTATCACCTTGGAGCCACCTCAATGCCAATGTAACCCCTGTTACTACTCCCTCAAGGAAGAACCCCAAGACCCTGATCTCTCCCCCAAGGAAGCAATCACTATTTAGTCAACAAACAACTGATGTGCCTGAATTTCATCCCTGGTTGCAAATACCATCAGTTCCCAAGATTTACACAGTGAACATCATAACCTCACCATAAAATGTGCGAGTGCATTACACCAACATGAACCGTGATTACACCAGTTGGAAGCGTGTAGTTTCAGCAATAGCGGTTTGTCTTTCTTCAACCTAATCATGGTCGGCAGCGAGGCTTGTACACATGACCACGTGTTCTCATATCCATTCTCCAGATAGTAACTTCCGGCAGTTGTTAGCACAACTATTAATTTCTTTGCCGGACACAGAAAGGGCATCTGGGGCTGGATTCTCCATTTCATGGATTATGTCCCCACACCATCGTGAAAACTGTGGTCTTATACGCCAGAAAAACTGCCGTCAAAAAGCCACAGATTCACAGCCCTGCAGTGGGCTAGCAGGGAGCTGTTTGTTTTTATAAATTGTTTTTATTAAAGCTTTTTTCAACCAGAATTATTACATAACAAAATAAACCAAAGATATTTAACAAAACGAGGTGGCTGCTATCATTATACAAAACAAAAATACACATTATATCAATAAGGCCCCCCCTCCCTCCCCGATGCTGCTGACACTTTACTGCTCCCCTAGAAAGTCAAGGAAAGGTTGCCACCGCCGGGAGAACCCCATCAAGGACCCTCTCTCAAGGCAAACTTTATTCGCTCCAGGCTGAGGAACCCAGCCATATCATTAACTCAGGTCTCCACACTCTGGGGTTTTGAGTCCCTCCACATTAACAAGATCCGGCTCTGGGCTACCAGGGAGGCAAAGGCCAGTACCTCGGCCTCTTTCGCTTCCTGCACTCGCGGATCCTCCGACACCCCAAATATCGCTATTGTTGGACTCGACTTCACCCACGTGTCCAAAATCCTGGACATAGCCCTCGCAAAGCCCTGCCAGAATTCTTTAAGCGCCGGGCATGCCCAGAACATATGGACATGGTTCGCCGGAGTCCCTGCACATCTCGTGCACCTGTCCTCTACCCCAAAAAACTTGCTCATTCTCGCCGTCGTCATGTGAGCCCGGTGCACCACATTAAACTGAATTAAACTGAACCTGGCACATGATGCAGATGAATTCACGCTGCCCAGGGTATCAGCCCACAGGCCCTCATCCCGCTCCTCCTCCCACTTGCCCTTCAGCTCCTCCACTGAGGCTTCCTCCGCCTCCTGCAGCTCCTGATATATGTCCAACACCTTCCCCTCCCCTACCCAGATGCCACACACCACCCTGTCCTGTATCCTTCGAGGGGGTAACAGCGGAAATGTCCCCACCTGCTTTTTGAGAAAGTCCCGAACCTGGAGATATCTGAAAGCATTTCCCGGGGGCAGGCCAAACTTCTCCTCCAGCGCCTGCCGCTGCGGAAAGTCCCGTCTACAAACAGGTCCCCCATCCTTCTAATGCCTGTCCTATACCAGCCTTGAAACCCCCCCCATCTATCTTGCCCGGAGCAAATCTATGGTTATTCCATATCGGGGTCCAAACTGAGGCCCCCTCCTCCTTCCTGTGCCTCCTCCACTGACCCTAGACCCTCAGTGCCGCCTTCACCACCGGGCTTGTGGTGTATCGTGCCGGCGAGAACGGCAGCGGTGCAGTTACTAGTGCCCCTAGGCTGGTGCCTTTGCATGACGCCGCCTCTAGCCGCCCCCACGCAGACCCCTCCTCCATTACCCACTTCCTAATCATCCCGTGGTGGTGGCGGCCCTGAGAGTCTGGGGGCAATGGAGGAGACATGTGGGAGCAGAGGGAGCATCGGTCAGGTCCCCAATCTGTAATAATCACCGGTTTGCCCCGGGAAGTATGGATGGGGAGTTCTGGATATGGTGGAGAGCAGGAATTGAGAGGATGGGGGATATGTTTATAGTGGGGAGCTTTCCTAGTATGAGGGCGCTGGAGGAGAAGTTTGGGTTGGCGAGGGGAAACAAATTCAGGTATCTGCAGGTGCGGGACTTCCTACGTAAACAGGTGTCAACCTTCCCGCTCCTACCGCTAAGGGGGATTCAGGACAGGGTAGTTTCCAGAGGGTGGGTAGGAGAAGGGAGTATCTCGGACATTTACAAGGAACTTATGGGGTCAGAGGAGACACAGACCGAGGAGCTGAAGTGCAAGTGGGAGGAGGAGCTGGGAGGAGAGATAGAGGATGGTCTATGGGCGGACGCGTTGAGTGTTGAGTCAACGCGTCCGCAACATGTGCCAGGCTCAGCCTGATACAATTCAAGGTTGTTCACCGGGCTCACATGGCAGTGGCCTGGATGAGCAGATTCTTTGGGGTGGAAGACAGGTGTGCAAAATGTGCGGGAGGACCAGCGAACCATGTTCACATGTTCTGGGCATGTCTGAATCTTAGGGGATTTTGGCAGAGGTTTGCAGATGTCATGTCCACGGTGTTAAAAACAAGGGCGGCGCTGAGTCCAGAGGTGGCGATTTTCAGGGTGTCGGAAGACCCGGGAATCCAGGAGGAGAAAGAGGCAGACGTTCTGGCCTTTGCTTCCCTGGTAGCCCGGAGACATATTATTAGCAAAAAGGGATTCAAAGCCCCCCGAAGTCGGAGACTTGGCTATCGGACATGGCTAGCTTTCTCTGTTTGGAGAAAATCAAGTTCGCCTTGAGAGGGTCACTGTTAGGGTTCGCCCGGAGGTGGCAACCGTTCGTCGACTTCTTCACGGAAAATTAATCGTCAGCAGAAAGGGGGGGGGGGGTAGTTTAGCTTAGAGTAGGGGGTTAATAAAGGTGGGACCTGTAAGGTTGGAGACGGCTTTTGCACTACGTTTATAGTTTCATGTACATTGGTTATTGTGTTGTTATAATACCAAAAAATACCTCAATAAAATGTTTATTAAAAAAAAATATCGACATAGCAAAGGCTGAACTTTTCAAGAACCAACAGTTTAAACATTTGAACAGACAGAATAAACACAGTGCTTCACTAATGTTGGAACGTTCCCTCTCAGTAAATTATCAGATGATAAATGACAGCTATGCGATGAAATTACTACCATAGTAATGTAGCTTTTCAAATCCTTGCTATACATAATGGACCTCCTCAATTAGGATATTGAGATAGAGTTCAAAAATACACATCACAAAGGAAAAGTTCCTCCTTTAGGAACAATAAACAACAACAAAACCTCATAGGCACCTTTAGTATAATAAAACATTCCAAGGATATAGGAGCATTATAGAGCAAAATTTCACACAGAGTAATAAGGAGATACTGAGCAGATAACCAATAGCCTAGTCAAAGAAGTAGGTTTTAAAGAGTGTCTTCAAAGCGGAGAGAGGCTTGGGCAGGAAATTCTAGAGCTTAGGGTCTTAAGAATTAAAGGCACATCCGCCAATGATGGAGCAATTAAAATTGTGGATGTTCATGAGGCCGGAATTTGAGAAATGCAGACACCACAGAAGGTTATACAGTTGGAGGAGATTACAGAGATAAGGGAGGGACAAGGCCGAGGAGGGAGTTGAAATCAAAAATGAGAATTTTAAGATTGAGTGGGCAAATGTTCCACATGATGTGGCATTCACGAATAAGGCATCTATAATTGACAAGATCTCTACTGGCTGGAAAAGACACAAATAAATTATTTGGCTTGGTTCTAAATCTTCATCAATAAACATAGCCAGAAGGTATGTGTGTGTGGATATCGATTAGAGACTGTCAACTGTGATGCCTGACATGATTAAATAGATGAGTGATGTTCCCTATCCAAGCTCAAAGAGCATGACTGGTCCCTTGGTTGATGTTCTGGAGGACCGCTAACATCCACTGAGTCATATCCCCACATGAATCAGCTCCTCAAACAGAGGAAGGAGATAACAAAAACAAAAATAGATGCTAATTAGGAACATGTGATGATTCAGAACGAAAATCCACTCATCATTATTGAATGTAAGGACCAGGTTTTTAATGAGGGCTCAAGGGAGACAAACACTACCACTCATATTCTGCTTGTTTAAAAAGGCAAAAGTTAATTTTTGATTGTAAAAAAAAACTTCAATCTCGGAGTTGGTTTTTTAGCTTTCCCCTGCCACACAACCATAAGCAAGCAACTTATATTCTGTATTTATTCTGGGCGGAGGAGGAACTTCCCTGAACACCACTTTGACAATATCAAGGTTGTTGCAACATCAAAATATATGGCAGCTTAAGTGTGTGGCACAATGGCTTGTCACCACAACAGTTACAGCACTATTAAGCTCAAGTCGCCAGGCAAGGCTGGATGCTTAACAGGGGAATGCAATGAGATACAAATAAAGGATGGGAGATAAGGTGACATGACTGCTCCAGCCCACTTCCTGAAAGGCAATCTAAGTTGGGAAAGTTGGAAGTAAGTTGGCTGTTCTTGCATAGAGGATGATTCATCATGCGTAACAAACACAGAACTATTTTGCCCTTTTATGCTGTCTACGTGAATGGTTCAATTGTTGAAAATGTTCTTCTGTGAATGTAAGGTTAAACTCAGGACCTACTTGCCTGATCCAATGTTTAAGAACGAAGGCAAACACAGGGAGAAAGTGCAAACTCCACACGGACAGTGACGTGGGGCCGTGATCGAACCCGGATCCTCGGCACTGTGAAGCAGCAGTGCTAATCGCTGCGTCACCGTGCCACCCTTGAGAATAGCTTTTCAATGAACAGTTAAACAATTTTTAAAATATAAGGAAACCCTTTTTACTACTCACTTATATATTTTCTCTCTCCAATTAAACAAAGCCCATTGCAGGTCAAAAGCCACTTATAAACAAAGTTAGCATACACAGGGTAACCTGATGAACACCTGTATGGAGATTTCTTGGAAAGATTGCTTGAATAGAGAAAGAAACCCTTTCAGGTAACAACCAACAAATCCTCGGTCTTTGTCAGACCCCTGCTCAACCTCACAGCATTTGGCAAAAAACTGCTGCTCAACATAAGACTGCCAAACCTATAACAAACTGCAAAACTACAGACAGCTCTGGTTCCTCCCATTAATCACATCTTTATCTCACTCAGATCTCATGACCTGCTTACCTAGGTCTAAACACAATGTCTCAAATTATATAATCTCCAGCAATCATAACAAAATTCCATGAGGCCTCTCTTTGTAAACAAAAACATGATTGGAATGAATGATGATCTCACTTTTTCAACACCTTAATTGCAGCTTTTGCAGCCACAGAGTCTGGATACCTTAACCTAGATTCTTTAATAATATTACTGCAACAGATACATCCTGAACTCAGGCTTTTAAAAACATTACTGCAACAGATATTAAATACAATTTATATACCAATTCCGTACATTCATCACACTCCAGTCACACATTCATTTGCTCTATCCTTCTATTTCAAGACTTACTTGTGCTTGGTACCGGGAGTAATGCGGAGATTACGGGCGGGATTCTCCGTTGGCAGGATCCTCCGCTTTGCCGGCAATGCACTCACGCCCTCAGATTTACCGATGGTGCGGGGATGGTCACAATAGGAAACCCCATTAGCCAGCTGCTGGGGCAGAGGATCCCGCTGCCGGCGGGGGTCGCCTCGCCAGAAATCCCGGAAAAATCCCACCCTATTTTGTTTGAGGTCTGATTGCTAATTTTCTACCGAGCTCCTGAAATTCTGAGTACAGGACCACATCCCTCTTTCTCTCTATGTACTGACGTCGACCACAACTGTTGTCTGTTCACCAATCCCCCCTCTATATACTCTGCATCCATTCTGCAGAAGGAGATGCTGGATTCTGTCAAATGATTTCCCCCGAGAGAGATTTGGAGGAGAAAACGGAAAAGAAAAAGTACATGTTAATCATTTGTGCATATTTTCATTAGCATTCTGAACACAAATTATTCTGTATATTTCGCAGCAGACTATTTCTTCTGACACTGGACGACAAGGAGAGTCAATTACAATCCTTCCCACACAAACATTTACTATGCAAAATCCTGGTGTTTGTATTTTAAGTGATTGTGTTTTAGTTAAACAAAATAACTCCGTTCTGAAGGAAGGCATATTGGACTCGAAATGTTCATTATGGTTTCTCACTCCTCAGATAATACCAAACCTGCTGAATGCAGCTACAAAAACACTGAAGAAGTTCGATACCATCCAGGGCAAAGCAGTCCGCTTGATTGACACCCCTTCCACTCCCTCCACCACTGACGAACAGTGGCAGCCATGTATGCTATCTGCAAGATGCACTGAAAGAACTCACCAAGGTTCCTCAGGCAGCACCTTACAATCCCATGACTATTGCATCTAGAAGGACAAGAGCAGCAGATACCTGGGAAGAGCACCACCTGGAGGTTCCCCTCCAAGCCACTCACCATTCTGACTTGGAAATATATCGCCGTTCCTTCACTGTCACTGGGTCAAAACCCTTGTGCTTCCTCCCCAACAGCACTGTGGGAGTATCTACATCTCAGGCACTGCAGCGGTTCAAGAAGGCAGCTTACCAGCACCTTCTCAAGGGCGACTAGGGATGGGCAATAAATGCTAGCCCAGACAACAACGTTCACATCCTGTAAATATTAATAAAATAAATCAGAGAAATCTCCAGGAGGCTCAGTAGTATTTATCTTTCTTCCCCACTTCTCCTTTCCAACATATATACCCTTGCAACCCCTTTGAGTGATGCTGACAGACGATCCTCTGTCTCAGACATCCAAGTGGTGCTGTCATTGCTACTTTTAAATTTTATTTTATCTATTCCCTTCCCCACCTTCAATTAAAAAAAAAGTAGAATTAAACAAAACCAGTATAATTGTGTCCCATTCTGTTTATTCGGCCGGTTAAAAGGGACCAAAGGTAATCACCTAACAAAGCTAGTGATGGGGATCCCTTCGGACATGCAACTTGCAGGCCTTTGGTTGGCAGGAAACAGTTGGTGGGAAAAATGACAGCAGAGATTTAAGCACCTTGCATGTATTATAACGGCAGAGGTGGACTGGGTCCTTATGTGAAGTGGCCATTAATTGGCCACTAAAGGGCCGCAATAGGCCCAAGGGCTGGTGAGGGGTCTGCCTGCATCTTACCTACCACCTGTAACAGATGGTCAGGTTGGAGGTGGGCAGGGAAAGTGGGCTTCCTACCCACTTTATTTTATATGCTCCCCACCCCGCCTATAAATACCCCGGTGGTGATGGTGATGGTGGTGAGGGAAGAAGAACAGGGAAGAGAAAACACAAATCTTTGTGGTGATGTCCAACATTTACCATTCAAGAATTGTTCAAAACATTTCAGGGAAGAATGCAGACCTCCTGCACATGGGAGCAGTCGGAAACAAGACTCTTCAGCCAAGATCATGTTCTACGCAAGAAATTAATTTAAAACTCAAGTCACATTATTTTCCCCCTTACTACGCAGCATTCCACATCATGAAGTAAATTTTTCCAACACTTTATAATTAAGTCGATATCAGACAGCTTTGGACTTTTCCAGAACATGCTTACTCAAGCACTTTCATTCTTTCATTGTTCTACTCATTTGTCCCCTCTCACAAGTACCACATCACCCCAGAGATGGCTCTACAGATAGAGGCCCTTCTTTGGTAGCTCTGCTGTGGCAAGTGTGGTGACCAGGCATTTATTCCCGTGGGATGGTAGTGGGTCAGGACCTCCGCCTCCTTCTCACCTTCACCCTAATCAGGTCCATGGTGGGAAGGCCCATGTACAGCATTATGGCCCTGCCAATTAGGGTCCTTAAGTTTGGCATTGATGCCCACTTGAGGGCTTCATACCATGATGAACCCAGTGGTGGCCGGATCCTCGCCATGTGGGGAGCACCACAGCAAGCAAACCCATGCAGGTTTGCTTGCAGAACTCTGGGGAAGCCACTCATTGAAAGGCACCAAATGCCTGATCAAGGAACTCAGTTGGGAAGGGGATGTCTGCTGAAAGCAAATCCCTATCCACCCTTTCCCATTCCGTTGTGACCACAACACCCCATCACTCACCTCTGGTCTGTGATCCACCACCAATAAGCTTCAGGTGGGTGTTGTACCAGCAGTAGCCACCTTCTCCCCAATGATGCTGCTGTTCATGAAAGCTGCTGGCCTTTGAATGGCCAGCAGCTCTCAACTGGCAGGACTTCCACACCTGACCCTGGGGTAGGCCCACCTCTGTCCAGTAAAGTGCCCGATTGGCATTCAATATGATGGACCTCCTGAAAAGAGGCAGCTCAGGCCTCTCGGCAGCCCTCCAAAATGGAACCTTCTCAAGTTGTGCAGCTCAGTACGAAGGTTAAAGTTTGGAGATGAATGAAAGACAAATTAATCTATGAACTTCCCTTTGCACATGGAATTCAGATTTAAAGGGGAAAAAGGCAGAAAAGCAGATTTAAAACTTATTCACAAGGAGTCAACTGACAGAATGAAGATAGTGAAACAAAGAACAAAATACCTGGTCCTGGGTTGAAGCACAATACAGGAAGGTAAACATCCTGTTAATTGAGGAGTTACTCGACAGAACTGTAGACCTGTGAACTTGGCATTGATAGTAAGTGAAAAAGAAAAGCTGGAGTTCGCACATTCTCCCGTGTTTGCGTGGGTTTCACCCCCACAGCACAAAGATGTGCAGGGTAGGTGGATTGGCCATGCTAAATTGCCCTTTAATTGGAAAAAATGAATTGGGTACTCGAAATTTATTAAGAAGAAGAAAAAGTAGTGAGGTCTCTGGAGAACTGTAGTAGGATATGAAGCAAATATGGCCTTATACAGTTCTCAATTTACCAATTTCAAAGAATCACATGACCATAACCAAAGAACCATAGCAGCACAGGAGGCCACTTGGTCCATTACGCCTGTGCTGGCTCTAGAGCAGTCCAATTGGCCCCATTCTCCTGCTCTTTCCCATAGTCCTGAAAATTTAGCCTGATGTGTACACCCAATTCCCTTTGGAAGATATGATGGGTTTAGTTGACAATTGGAGAACTCAAGATGTCTAGACCTTAGCAAAACCGTTGCCACACATGAGACTACAAGGACGATAGGCCTGGGATAGAAGGGAAGCCTTTGAAGTGAATAACTAGCTCAAAGTTAAAGGATGCAAACTTAGTTTTTAAATAGAAAAGCACCAATACAATGAGGCGACTGGGCACCATAAGGAGCTGCTCCAGGGCCACCCGGGTGGTTTCATGCATATTAATGATTTGGAAGAAGAGATGGTAACAAAGTTCTCCAACCTTAATTCTGTCAAATTGTGTTGGGCGGGGTGGGGGAGGGTAAATACCACACGTCAACTGGTCTAATTGCAGGAAGATCTGTTTAGGTTGGGAGAATGAGCCAAAATAAAAATGGCGTTTAAAGAAGCCGAGGCAGGGAAACAAGCTGTGGGATTATAAAGTAAATGAGATACAGAAAACAGCACAGGGCAGGGTGTGGATTAAATAAGGAAAATTGTTTCCAGTGGCAGAACGATCAGTAACCAGAGAGCACAGATTTAAGATAACTGACAAAAGATACAGAGGGGAGAGGAGGAGAATTGGTGTTCTTTCAAGGAAAGTAATTTTATTTAAATTTTTCATTTTAATAAATAATGCAACAAAACTGCAAGAACGGTACAGCTCAGAACAGGAGAACAGTAATATAATTGGCCCAACACAATCATTAGACTCAATTTGGTGCCTCGATACGCACGATCAGAGAATGCGGGAGAGAAGGATAAAGCCGGAGAACATGGTAAAATTGTGCTCACCATCCCACGCGGTGATTGCTCTTAACGACCATGAGAGGTCAGAGTAAATTTTTTCCGCCATGTTCAGTCACGCATCAGAATATATCTTCCTCAACTCCAGCAACACCAAAGTTGAAATGACCTACTGTAATCCCCTCGCTTCAGATGTCAGACTCATCTGTACCCCATGTAGGAGTCAATTACGGATTCTTAAACCCCACCATAGCAAAAATAGAAAAATGCACAGAAAATACGTGAGAACCCAGTTCTAAAAGGATATATATATACACCACACATCATCCCAACCTCAGGCACAGTACAGAACAATTATCATTCCACATATTTACACAGAGAGGGACCAGCAGCTATGAATTCGGATTATGGTCAGTGTAATCAGCGCTTTCCAGCACATTAAACAAGACAGGAGAAAAAAGGAAGGGCTACCAGGAGCAACATTTCTCAGGATAATATAGGACCAAGATACAACCATAAATCTGTACTCCTCTGGCCCACGTCTACCCCCAAGGATGAAGAAGAGAAAAGGCTGTTCAGACAAGGGAATGTCCCAACCATAAGGGGGGGGCAAACAAGATATCAACCATAGTACAGGGCCCAGCTCAACCCCATGCTCTTGTGTACGAAGGGGTCAATAAACCAAGGATATTCAAGCACATCAAAAAAATTCAGCCTCTCGGGATGTCCCTAATAAGTGCCTTTGAGAAGAGAAGTCTCAAACATAAGAGGGCAACAGGATATCAATCATAGCACCAGACTTGGCCTAGTCCAGTAAACTCTGAGACAAAGGAGTCAATAACCCCAAGACACCCAGCACACGCCAGGACCCACTACCCAGTCGACCCTGCACCTCACCAACCCAGTGACCAAAACAGGGCTTATACAGCACATTGCTCACCCAGATGAAGAGAAGAAAAGGAACACCCGAGTAAGCCCCAAATAATTAGACACAGACCAGCAATGTATGCACTTGCAAGAAGGTTATTAGCGGAAGGGGCAGCGCTGCCTCAACAGAGAGAGGAAAACTCTGCCTTCTTATGGAATAACCAAGTACAACGAAGACGACACTCAGTGCCTAACTCCCCATCAAAGCTACCCCCAAAGCGAATAAGAGTTCCAACAAAGCTGAGACATGGCATACAGACTCTCAACTTCAACAAATCGAACAGGGATAATGTGGCCACAGCCAAGCATGCACCACAACTCATTTCAATCCACCACAATAGGCCTATAAGCACCAACCACACAGAAGAATCAGAAGGAACTCAGTCCTCTCCAGGATACATGATCTGCACAGGTCTTCAGAAGAGATAAGTACGGGGCAGCACGGTGGCGCAGTGGTAGCACTGCTGCCTCATGGCGTCGAGGTCCCAGGTTCGATCCCGGCTCTGGGTCACTGTCTGTGTGGAGTTTGTACATTCTCCCCGTGTTTGCGTGGGTTTCGCCCCCCACAACCCAAAGTTGTGCAGGCTGGGTGGATTGGCCACGCTAAATTGCCCCTTAATTGGAAAAATGAATTGGGTACTCTAAATTTATTTAAAAAAGAAGAGATAAGTACGGATTTTCAAAATTCAAAGCAACAAAACAAAATGCAAAATGAAAGCACAAAACATTTAGCTCTAACTGGAGGCTATCTTCACTCCAAGTGAGGACCAATCTAATCCTACCACCCATCACCACACCTACTATCCGCCCCACTCTGACTCCACTCATCTTCTCTATAAATGAGATAAGAGGTGTCAAAAATGCACCCCTTCTCATGGATGCAAGGATTACAGCACATAACTAAAGGACAAGACTGTGCACAAACCACATATCACTTTACTGATTCCACGTATTTTTTGCTGAAACAGGATAACAAGCCCTCGTGCTCAAACATTGCACACACTGGTCAAGAGAAAAGACACATCATGAAATCAACATCATAATCACAAGGGAATAAAGTCCAGGGTTACTGATGAACTTCAGGATAATAACAACATCCATGTCGCTTGGACAGGTCAAAGCCATGACAAGATCATCGAGCAACCCTCAGTATCTCTCAAAAATCGGCACCACAAGCTGGGCCCGACCCCAACCATCTCCAACCACCTCAATCAAACGCGGATTCTCCCTGATTCAACCCAGCTCTTCACCATCAATCTCCAACCAGAATCATCCAGGTACCTCGCGCAAGACATACATCCCAGAAAAAAGATAATCATGGGATGTGCATGGGGATAAAATAAAGAACTAATAGATGAGTGGAGCCAGAGATCACGAAAAGCAGCCACTCCAGTGTTCACATGACGTTGAGAATTTATTTATTTTAAAAAAAAAATTGAGAGTACCCACCCAATTATTTTTTTTCCAATTAAGGGGCAATTTATTGTGGCCAATCCACCTATCCTGCACATCTTTGGGTTGTGGGGTGAAACCCACGCAGACATGGGGAGAATGTGCAAATTCCACACGGACAGTGACCCAGAGCCAGGATCCGAACCCGGGTCCTCAGTGCCACAGTCCCAGTGCTAACCACTGCGCCGCAAGCCACCCCGAGAATTTATTTTTAATGTAATGAGTTGCTACCATCATTCACAACCTAAAATGATGGTAGCTGTCGATTCAACAGTAACTTTCAGAAGGATATACAGTTGAAGGGAAGCTAATTGAAGGGCAGTGGGGAATAGAGCAGGAACTAATCGAATAGCTAAAGAGCCGGCATAGGCATGATGGACTGAGTGAGTGGTCTTCTCCTGTGCTGTACGATTCTATGAAATTATAATCAGTTTATATAAGGCACTGATCTGCCCTCACTTGGGCAGATATCCTGGAAAGACACACCAATGACATCCTGATCTTGGAGGGAATAAAAAGAATCTAATTTGATAAATACGATTGCTCATCTGAACTATATTAAAAAATTACATACATTAGGGAAGTTTACATTGGATAAAAATGTGACATACAAGTGATCTTACTGAGCCTTTTCAGGTATTAATGGGACTAGATCAACTGTATCCCAGTGGTGTACAATATTAGCACGAGCTCTGGGATAAGTTCTGTAAATTCAGTGGAAGCTGCTGGAAAAATAATGTCCACCTGAGAGAGAGTGTGTCAGAGAGCGTGTGTGAGAGTATGTGTAAGAGAGAGAGTGTGCGTGAGTGAGTGAGTATGAGAGTGAGTGAGTCAGTGAGACTGAGTGAGTGCGTGAGAGTGAGTGAGAGTATGAGAGTGCGTGAGAGTGAGTGAGTGTGTGTGTGTGTGTGAGAGTGAGTGAGTGAATGTGTGAGACTGAATGAGTGAGAGATCGAGTGTGTGTGTGAGAGATCGAGAGTGTGTGTGTGAGAGATCGAGAGTGTGTGTGTGTGAGAGAGAAAATGTATATGTAAGAGAGGGAGTGTGTGTGTGCGTGTGAGAGAGAGAGAGAGACAGAGAGAGTAACATCTTCACATCGGCACTGAAGAATGTGTGGAAATGAATACCCATGAGCACCATAAGGCAACAGAACCAGAGGGTGCGATAAATGTCAAGGAATTTGACAGACTGATCTATTGAAAGGCATTAGAAATAAACCAAAGTAGGAAGTCTGTGACCTGTGGGACTGGTTTAATGGGTGGAAATGGTATTTTCCAATCCTGCACAATCCTACTTCACCAAGGACTTTGGGATATACTTGAAGTCCAGAGACATGTCATGGATTTCCAAAGTCTTTCTTGAAATTGACTTTAGAATTTCTTTTTTGCCTCCCTCAGGAGATGGCAGTTCTCAGATTCAGCTACCACTGGGTTTTTTTTTTCCAGCTACCACTGTTTAACAGATTTGGTGAACAGTGCTAGCTGTACTTGCCCTCCTTTTCACAGATGTTTAAATTAGGATATTTAAATCAAAAATGTTGCCATTCTTCCCATGTACCAACGCACTGGAGAGGACAGATGCGGGGATATGCCTACCACACCCAAAAAAAGGGGCAATCTGATTATCAACAGGAACTTTGAAGTAACCAGAACAGTATGAACGTTCTTTTTAAATTAACAATATTAATTCCATGAAACCTTTATTTATATTGTGCGGAATCATCAGGTCGGAGTGCTAATGCTATTCCTTTGAATGTTTGCTTGAAGAGAACTTCAAACGCCATGGACTTTCTGAAAAAGGTGTTCCCACAGCTGAAGGAATGGGTCATTATAATAAAGTTAAAAATATTAATATTAAAATTCAGGAGCTTACTTGCTCCATCATACAGTTTGAGGTATATTAGTAACGCCTGCAATCTGCTGTGATCACAGAACTCAAATCTTTTTCTTGAATATTTTCTCATGTTCTCACAAAACACTCGTATCTGCATCCGTGAACTTTCATCTATTCTTATTCATGCACACTTTTAATTTTTTTTTTTAAAGTATCCAATTTTTTTTCCAATTAAGGGGCAATTTTAGCATGGCCAATCCACCTACCCTGCACATCTTTGGGTTGTGGGGATGAAACCCAAGCAGACACGGGGAGAATGTGCAAACTCCACACGGACAGTGAACCGAGGCCGAGATCGAACCTGGGACCTCAGCACCGTGAGGCAACAGTGCTAACCACTGCGCCGCCATGCCGCCCATTCCTGCACACTTATTACACACAGTCTTATTCACACACTGACAGTCCTGTCCAACACTTTCTCTTTTACACATTCTCAGTCACACTCTTGCAATCTTCTCAGAAACTCAGGCTGTTAATTTCTACAAGAATTCTCCCGATCGTTCTCTGTAAATTCAGTGGAAGCTGCTGGAAAAATAGTGCCCACCTGAGAGAGAGTGTGCCTGTAAGAGAAAAAGTGTGTGTATGTTTGTGCGACTGAGAGAGAACAAGCGTGAGAGAGAGCGTGAGAGAGAGAGGGCGTGAGAGAGACAGGGAGCGTGAGAGAGAGAGAGAGAGTGTGAGAGAGTGACAGAGAGAGAGAGTGCAAGAGTGACAGAGAGACAGAGACAGAGAGAGACAGAGAGAGAGGGAGACAGAGAGAGAGGGAAACAGTGACAGAGAGAGAGACAGTGACAGAGAGAGAGACAGAGAGAGAGGGAAACAGAGAGAGGGAGACAGAGAGAGGGAGACAGAGAGAGAGGGAGACAGAGAGAGACAGAGACAGAGAGAGACAGAGAGAGACAGAGAGAGACAGAGAGAGACAGAGAGAGACAGAGAGAGACAGAGAGAGACAGAGAGAGAGAGACAGAGACAGAGAGAGACAGAGAGACAGAGAGAGAGAGACAAAGAAAGAGGGAGACAGAGAGCGAGAGAGAGAGACAGAGGAAGAGAGAGAGAGAGGGCAAGAGAGAGAGAGGGCGAGAGAGAGAGAGAGACGGAGAGAGAGTCACAGAGAGCGAGACAGAGAGACAGAGAGAGAGAGAGAGAGAGCGAGAGAGAGGAAACAAGATCCGTGCTGGGTGATACACCATCAATAATAGACGACGAGTGATGAATGTAACTGAGGCTTTAATACACTAAACAGCAAGCCTCCTGCCTCTGGGCCCGAACTGGGTCCGGAGGCGGAGACTTGCCACTTTTATACAGAAGCCCCGAGGGGAGGAGCCACAGGCGGAGCCAGCCTGGACAAGCCCAGGTTTGTACAACACAGCAGTGAATATAATACAATAAACACAATAACGTGGTTTACCACATTCATCCCCTGCTTAATAAAATGCCGGCGGGGGTGAAGTGGTAGAAACGGTCAAGTCTGTCGGGGGCCTTGACCTTCCGCTGTGACCGCCTCAGTCCCGGCTGTGGTGTTGGCGCCGGCATCGAGACCTGCGCATCCCGGAGCGTGTTGTCATCTTCTTCACCCAGATGTTGAGTCGGCGAGGGGGGGGGGGGGGGGCGGTGTACGGGCGGGGGTTGTGGTGCTTGTCCTCGGTGGGCCTGCGGGAGTCAGTTCGTGAGGGAGGTGGGCGGAGATTGTCGCCGGGGAGCCTGCAGGAGCCAAATCCCGAAGGCAGACCATGTCCTGCCGCCCATCCTGGTGTGTCACGTAGGCATATTGGGGGTTCGCATGGAGCAGCAGGATCTTCTCGACGAGGGGGTCGGTTTTATGGCTCCTCCTATGCTTGCGGAGGAGAACGGGCCCCGGGACTGTCAGCCAGGAGGGAAACGCGACCCCGGAGGTGGACTTCTTGGGGAAGGCAAACATATGCTCATGAGGAATCTGGTTAGTGGCTGTACGTAGAAGCGACCGGATGGAGTGGAGCGCATCGGGGAGGACCTCCTGCCAGCGAGGGACTGGGAGACTTTTCGACCGTAGGGCCAGGAGGACCGCCTTCCAGACCATCGCGTTCTCCCTCTCCAGTTGATAGTTTCCCCGGGGGTTATAGCTGGTCGTCCTGCTGGAGGCAATGCCTTTGCTGAGCAGGAACTGACGCAACTCGTCGCTCATAAAGGATGAGCCCCAATCACTGTGGATATAGGGGGTAACCCGAACAGGATGAAAAGGCTGTGCAGGGCCTTGATAACGGAGGCAGAGGTCATGTCAGAGCAGGGGATGGCGAAGGGGAATCTGGAGTACTCATCCACCATGTTGAGGAAGTACATGTTACGGTCAGTGGAGGGGAGGGGCCCTTTGAAGTCCATGTTGAGGCGCTCAAATGGGCGGGAGGCCTTTACCAGATGTACTCTGTCTGGCCGATAGAAGGGCGGTTTGCACTCCGCGCAGACCTGGCAGTCTCTGGTCATGGACTGGACCTCCTCGATGGAGTAGGGCAGATTGTGAGCCTTGATAAGGTGGAAAACGCGGATGACCCCTGGGTGACAGAGGTCGTTGTGGAGGGCCCTTAGTCGGTCTACTTGTGCACTGGCACATGTACCACGGGAGATGGCATCTGGGGGCTCATTGAGCTTCCCGGGCAGATACAAGATGTCATAGCTGTAGGGGGAGAGCTCGATCCTCCACCTCAGGATCTTGTCGTTCTTGATCTTGCCCCGCTGTGTATTGTTAAACATGAAAGCAACCGACCATTGGTCAGTGAGGAGAGTGAATCGCCTGCCGGCCAGGTTATGCCTCCAATGTCTCACAGCTTCTACTATGGCTTGGGCATCTTTTTCGACGGAGGAGTGTTGAATTTCGGAGAAATGGAGGGTACGGGAGAAGAAAGCCACGAGACTGCCCGCCTGGTTGAGTGTAGCGGCCAGAGCAAAGTCCGACGCATCGCTCTCCACTTGGAATGGGGTGGACTCGTCCACAGCGTGCATCGCGGCTTTGGCGATGTCTGCTTTGATGCGATCGAAGGCCAGTCGGGCCTCAGTCGCCAGGGGAAACGTGGTGGACTTGATCAGTGGGCGGGCCTTGTCCGCGTAGTTGGGGACCCACTGGGCGTAGTAAGTGAAGAACCCCAGGCATCTCTTCAGGGCCTTGGGGCAGTGGGGAAGGGGGAGTTCCAGCAGTCGGGGTCGGGCCCTAGGACTCCGTGATCCACGTCGTAGCCGAGGATGACCAGGCGGATTGTGCGAAAGATGCATTTCTCTCTATTATAAAAGTGAGGTTCAGGAGTTTCGCGGTGTGGAGGAAGCGCCGGAGGTTCTTGTCAAGGTCCTGCTGGTCACGGCCGCAGATGGTGACGCTGTCTAGGTACGGGAACGTGGCCTGCAGCCCGTATTTGTCAACCATTCGGTCCATTTCCCTTTGGAAGACCGAGACTCCGTTGGTGACGCCGAAGGGAACCCTGAGGAAGTGATAGAGGCGGCCGTCTGCCTCGAAGGCAGCGTATTGGCGGTCCTCCGAGCGGATAGGGAGCTGGTGGTACGCAGACTTTAAGTCAACTGTAGAGAAGACTCAATACTGCGCAATCTGATTGACCATGTCAGGTATGCGGGGAGGGTGTACGAGCTGTGTGGACCGGTTGATGGTCTGGCTATAATCGATGACCATCCGGTGCTTTTCCCCAGTCTTGACTACCACCACTTGGGCTCTCCAGGGGCTGTTACAAGCCTCAGTGATCCCCTCTCGCAGGAGTCGCTGGACCTCTGACCTGATGACGGCCCTGTCCTGGGCACTGTAGCGTCTGCTTCTGGTAGCAACGGGATTACAGTCCGGGGTGAGGTTTGCGAAGAGGGAGGGTGGGGCAACCTTAAGGGTCGCGAGGCTACTGACGGTGAGGGGGGGCAGGGGTCCATTGAACTTTAGGGTAAGGCTCTGGAGGTGGCACTGGAAGTCGAGCCCCAGTAATAGGGCAGCGCAGAGATGGGGGAGGATGTAGAGCCAAAAGTTGGTGTACTCTATGCCTTGCACAGTGAGGGTCGCGACACAGTACCCCCGGAGCTCCACTGCATGGGATCCGGAAGCCAGGAAGATTTTCTGGGTCGCGGGTAGGATGGGGAGAGAGCAGCGCCTTACCGTATCTGGGTGTATGAAGCTGTCCGTGCTCCCGGAGTCGAAAAGGCAGGCCATCTCGAGCCCGTTGATCCGGACAGTCATAGTAGACTTCACGAGGTGGTGCGGCCGGGACTGGTCCAGTGTGACGGAGGCGAGTGTCGGAAGACGGTCGGCCGACCGGTCGGCGGTAGCGGCGGCCAGCGTGCGGTCGGGCAAGCTGGGTTCCCGGGAGGCAGCGGAGGGTCCTAAGATGGCGGCCCCAATGAGTCGCACGTGGCGGGCGAGGTGCAAGGTGGCGTCCAAGATGGCGACCCCTGTGGGTCGCACATGGCGGGTGGCGCGGCAGCTGGGGGTGACCCCAACTGGCAGCAGACAGCGCTGCTGGGCCTAGAAGATTTGGGGGGGATCGGGCCTGGCAGGCTTTTGCAAAGTGGCCCTTCTTCCCACAGCCGCTACAAGTAGCGTTCCGTGCCAGGCAGCGTTGTCGGGGGTGAGTACCCTGGCAGCAGAAGTAGCACTTCGGGCCTCTGGTGTTGGTGGGCCGCTGCACGGTGCAGGCTTGTGTCGCACCCGGGTCAGTTGATGGCTGCGCCCACGAGGGTGCCGCGCGGTCGGAGGTGTAGGCCCCCATGTTCTGGGAGGCCACCTCCAGTGAGTTGAAGAGCTGGACTGTCTCTGGGAGGCCGAGAGTCCCCCCTTCTAATAAACGCTGGCGGATATAGTTCGAGTGCATGCCTGTGACATAGGCGTCCCTGATCAGCAGCTCCGTGTGCTGGGTAGCCGATATCGCCTGGCAGTCACTGTTTCGACAGAGGATGCGCAAGCGCACAGGAATTCTGCGAGTGATTCCCAGGGCGTTGGCGTCTCGTGGCGAGGAGGTGCCTAGCATATACCTGGTGAACAGATTTCACATAATGTCCTTTTAGCAGCGTTATCGCCTCCGCGTACGAGGGGGCTTCCCTGATGAGGTTAAAGACTCTTGGGCTCACCCGTGCGTGGAGGACCTGCTTCTTCTGGAGGTCCGTGAAGTCTTCGTTGAAAGATGCGATGTAGGCCTCGAAGCAGCTTAGCCAGTATTCAAAAATCTCTGTAGCGTCAGCTGCTTGGGGGTCCAGGTGCAAGCAATCAGGCTTGAGTGAGGAGTTCATCTTGAGTGAAGAGTCCATCTTTAGAAGTTTAGTGTGTTAAATTGATACACCATCAATAATAGACGACGAGTGATAAACGTAACTGAGGCTTTAATACACTAAACAGCAAGCCTCCTGCCTCTCGGCCCAAATTGGGTCTGGAGGCAGAGACTTGCCAGTTTTATACAGAAGCCCCGAGGGGAGGAGCCACAGGTGGAGCCAGCCTGGACAAGCCCAGGCATGTACAGCACAGCACAGTAAATATAATACAATGAACACAATAACGTGGTTTATCACACCGGGCGCTAAACAGTTGCCGATGCAACCGGCTCGCTCCCGTAGGCGAAATCGGGATCTTGCCGTAGCGTGGCGAGAAATCAATTGTCACCACTTAAGTCCCATTTCCATACAATTAGCGAGAGCCACCCCTTATCCAATGGCCTCCCATCATTCAGCGGCCTCCCCAGCGAGTGCTCACGCTGGGGACGATTAGTACTCCTTTTTAAAAACGTGAATCTGGCAGAAGGGCTTCTGTGGGGAGGCGAGGAGCCATCTTTGCTCACAGGCAAAAAGACCTGGGGTGCTAGGCTTGCTGCCCCTGTGCTCGGTGGGGAGTGCTCGGTGGGGAGAGGGGGCCCCTCGGCTGGGGCAGGAGCACCCCCCGCGGGGCGGGCAACAGGTGGACAATAGCTCACGACACCACCATGCCAACCTCTGGCTTGTGTGTACCCGTTCCGGGGGAACTCTTGTCCCTCCCCGTCTGCCCCAACGGCTACCCTATAACCCCCATCGACTAACGAGGCGTCTGTCCGTGCGGCTAAAGGCTATTGCTAATAGGGAATTGGCAATCGTGGTTAAGTGAGCACTTCACACAACCCACGTGTATTCCCATGGGTGGGCCATGTAGCATGTGGGAGTCATTCCCTAGCATCCCAATCAGACGGCGGTGCCTGGGCAGTGTACCTGAACACTGCGGGAGGCAACACCACACACGCAGCAGCCAACATCTGAACACCCAGGGGGTGGGACACAGCTCCGGGGACATGTCCATGGCCAGAGGGTTGGTGAGTGCCTCGGAGGGGTCCAGCACCCAGTCCGGTTGATGTTGTGAGTGGGTGTCTGGGGTACATGGGCTGGCGGCCTGGTGAGGGGGGCCCGCTGTGGCCTGGAGTATGCGGTCAGGGGCAAATGGAGGGTCCCAGGGTGGAGGCCATTGCTGTTTGACAGTCTAACACCCTTTCCCAATTCCTGACATATATTGACCGCTATGGCAGAGATGTTGGACACAGACGCTGGAGAAGGCGGCAGCAGCAACCTCTGCAGATGCCCGAGGCAGCGGCCTTTGTGCCAGACCCCGCCCCACACCCCGAGGACCAGGACGCCCATCAGGCCAGGGAGGGACCGGGGGGGGGGGGGGGGGGGTCCCATGACGGCCCAGGATGTACAGGCATCGCTGGTCCTTTGAACAAATGATGGACAGCGTGTGCTATAGGGGGTTCGGTCTCAACAAGGAGAAGGTGCAGCACCTGTGCCATATCCTAGCAGACTTGGTACCACGTACAGGAGGACACCCTCTCCCGGTGGCCATCAAGGTCACCGCAGCCCTGAACTTTTACGCCACGGAATCATTCCAGGGCTCGAACAGGGACCGGTGTGGTATTTCAGAGGCCATAGCCCACAGGTGCATCCAACAGGTCACGAATGCTCTGTATGCCCGGGTGGAAGACTACATCATTTTTAACATGGGTCACGCCCAGCAAGATGCCCGGGCTGCAGGTTTCTCCGCCATCACCGGGATGCCGCACATCCAGGGGGCATAAATGCCACGCATGATGCCCTGCGCTCACTGGGCCAATTGGGGGTGCCCTATGTGAACAGAAAAGGGTTCTACTCATTGAACATCTGTCTGCGACCACCAGATGAAGATAATGCACGTGTGTGCACGCTTCCCGGGGAGTGTGCATGACAGCTACATCCTGGGGCAGTCGGTCATCACCGCCCTCTTCGAGGAGCTTCCCAGGATAGGCGGCTGGCTCTTGGGGATAAGGGGTATCTGCTGAGAACCTTGGTCATGACGCCAGTATGGAGGCCGGTGACCGAAGCGGAGACCCAGTACAATGCGGCCCATGCAGGCACCCGGAGCATCATTGAGCGGTGCATCAGATTCCTCAAGATGCAGATCTGATGCCTCTAGCTCCGGTGGTGCGTTGCAGTATATTGCCTGGAGGATCGTCGCTTTGGGGTGGTCTGCTGAGTCCTCCACAACCTGGCACAGCAGTGGGGCGACGAGGAGCATGTGGCCAACTCCGAGGATAGGAGGGGGGAGGAAAAGGACGAGGATGATGAGGAGGCGCCAGACCAGTAGAGGCTGGAGGACGAGGCCAGGGAGGAACAGGCGGCACAACCGGAGGTTGCAGGACAGGCGGCAGCGGTCAGAGTCTGGCAAGCCTGGAGGGCCAGGGAGGCCCTCATACTTGCCCGATTCACTGAGGTGGTGGCCTGGTCCGTCATTGCATCCTTACCAATCCACCACCCCCATTTCCCACCCTCCCGGGGTATGTGTCACATCACTCCAGGGTGCTGGGACTGTGTCAGTGGGTCACTGTCGTGGGCAAGGGAGTGATGATAACCCCCAGA
The DNA here is from genome assembly GCF_047496885.1 of Scyliorhinus torazame. NCBI lineage: Eukaryota > Metazoa > Chordata > Chondrichthyes > Carcharhiniformes > Scyliorhinidae > Scyliorhinus > Scyliorhinus torazame. The sequence continues at coordinate 82,760,032 of NC_092716.1, read as the reverse complement.
GAGCCGAGCGCTGGTGCTCCTCAATCTATGCCATAGTCTGTGCTCGCTCACACCCATCACCTGCATGCGCTGATGCATTGCGGATGAAAGTGACAGAGGCTTCCTACTAGTTGTGCACAAGGGTGTTTATTTTTCAATACTCGTCCCCACTCTCCCGATGGTGCCGCCCTACTCCTCCCCCCACCCCCCCCCCCCTGCCCTCAGTGATTCTCGATGTGCTTGGCCCCCCTAGCTCTACCACTACGTCGAGGTGTCTCCCAGGATGCACATCGGAGGTGGAGGCAGCCAGAGGCTTACCTCGTCCCGTGGCCTTCAATGCCACTGGCGGGTGTCCTCTGGGGCAGGAGGGCCCCGGTTCACCTGTCGATGGCACATGCACAGCTGTGCCGCCCTGTCCTGTGTGCTGACCCCGAGACGAGGTCTCATTAGAGGGATGGAACTCAGGAGAGTTGGTGGCCATGTCGCCGCCCCATGGGACGGTTCCGGGTTGGCAGTTAGCACCCCCTCCTCCCGGTTGGTGCCCATAGAACCCTGGCATTCACCTTGGGAAGGAGGGGCAGCTGGTCGACCCCGGCTGCCCCTGCATCATCTGGCTCTACCAGCCCCGACGGTTCCCCAATGTCTGCTCCATCATGTCGACGTCCTCGGCAATGCTTCTCAGAGATTGGGACATGCTCTGCAGCGCCTCCGCAATGCCCTCCTGCGACTGGGACAAGCTCCACAAGACCTCGGTCATGCCCACCTGAGAGCGGGGCATGTCCCGCAGCACCTCATCAAGGTCGACCTGGTACTGGGTCACATCCCCCAGTGAATCAGATATTCTGCCAAGATGTTCAGCCATGGCCGTATCCAACTGCGCGAGACCTTGAAAACCTTCATTAATGCTGCCGACGTCGTGCACTAGGCTCTCCACTGCGGTCGCCATCCTAGCAATATTTGTCTCGGGGACATTGCCGGGGACATCTCCTGCGCCTGTAACCTCTGCTATGGATCTGCTGGAGTGACGCTGACATCTCCCTCGGAATGTCCCGGCCGTTCCCTATGGTCCCCATCAGCTTCAGGTAATCCTGTTCCAGAGGCTCAGCATCAGGCTGGGGCCCAGCTTGGTCCTATGATCCAGCAGACCTCCAACTGCTGTCTTGCCTGGGGTTCCTACCTGCACCTAATGTGCATCAACAGCAGTGTGGTGCTCACCAGATTGTGCCCCAGAAGGCTGTCCACTAACATTTCCACCGAGGTGTGTGTATCTGCGCTGGTGGAGGGTGGGGATGACAGCTGTGCAGCGACTAGAACAGTTGCATCCTTGGAACTCTCCTCCGAGGTGTTCTCCCCCCGGAGGCAGGAGAGGGGCCGCCCGGGATGGGCCAGCGCTGTCAGCTGGAGAACCTGCAGGAGAATGGACATGTGGTCAGTGGGGGGGGGGAGATGGGTCAGTCAGTAAGGCAATCACTACTCGCGTTTGACAGGTCCTCCAGATGGAGCCCGATGGTCCCTCAGCTCTGCTGCGTCCGCCAGCCTCCGCGTGGGTGACCGTTCTGTCCTTGGCCACACCGCTCAGAAAGCACTGGTTGCCTTGTGGTTCACCCTCCGGGACCCCTGGTGGAACATGACATCCCTCCTGGCCTCCACCGCGTCCAGGAACCTCCCCAGGACAGCATCCCCGAATTTTGGGGCTGGTCTCCTCGGCGCCATTGTTGCGAGCTGGCTGGAGTTGGCTGAGCAAGTGCAGCTTAAATGCCGCTCGACTTTCGTTAGCGGAGGGCTGACGAGAGCGGACCTGGTGAATTAACTTGCGAGCTGCCATTTGGGGGGAGAAGCCCGTGAGGCCTCACTCAGTGGACCAATTAACATTGAATAGCGTTGCTGGCCTCGCTGGGCCTCACGCCAGGAAACTCACGGCAATTCCCGCTCGCTAGCATTCTTCAAATTTTTTCTGGAGAATCGCGCCCAAAATGTGTCTGAGATAAAGCGTGAGCTTAATCGTAACTTTTACCAATATCAACTTTGTAGCTATTTCCAGGTGCGAAGAAACAGAATTCAAATTCACCAAATCTACATATCACTACGATAACCACGGCACTACCATACATTAAAAGCTTCATTATTACATGTTTCAGAACAGAACAATATATTTAAATGTTTCTGAACTAGAAGTATTCTCTGTTGAGTGAGATGCTGTCCCTCTTTCCAATAACTAACCCATAGGTCTGAATAGTCAGGCACTCAATAATATTTGCCTTTACTCTCCTGATGTTTTGTAGCAATCTGCCTTAATAAGGCTGCAGCAAAAGAATTGTAAGAAATTTGAAAAGATAGTAGTCGACTATTGTAAAAGCACATTGGCACTGAGTGGGATTTACCAGGACTAAAGACTTTCTACAGCTGCTGTATTGTTCATTCACGCCAGTCAGTAACCCCACTGAGGTGTAACTGGAGCAAGACACGAGGGAAAATTCCGCACCTCCATCTTGGGAACTTCCAACTGCTAAAATTAACAGTTGGAAAAACATGGGCTGGGGATCCAGGATTTCCTGCCAATGTGCTTGAAGTGTACTCGAGTGCTGAATTGGAAATTCCCAGCCGTTTACTGTTACCATTAGATTTTACAGGCATAATAAAATACGGACCACTGTTAGCTTAAACTCGTTTCGCTGGATATCAAGCAACCTGATTGCGTTAAGCAGCACAAGGTTAAAATTTACAACGCAAGCTGGGAGCACGGCCTTTACGCTCAGCTTTTATATGGTACCTGTGCTCATTGCACATCGTGCCTTTCAACAACAGCCCCCCCCCCCCCCCCCTCGACACCTCGGAGTGCGTGGGTTAAGGAGGCCACAGAGGTCACCACTTGGAAAACTTTAACTGAAATAGTGTTTTGAAATAAAAGGCAAAAACCTGTCAAAAGCAACTAACACGAACATGAAAGCTGTCAGTGGGGATGCAATCGAAGAGGAATGTGGTTTCCAAGAACAGAGGTCGGACTGCGTTCCCGATATCTCTGCGTTCCCGATATCTGGTGTATTGTAATTGATGGTTGTGGTACAGGTTTTAAAAATCTTCCTAAAAAGCGCCCCATGAATAAAAAATTGCTCCTGCGACAAAGCTGTAGCTAACACATTATATTCACTGACTAATATCTGTGGTCATTCCATCCCTTTCTGGTGTGTGTAGTTCCAGCAGGATGCAGTGTAAGGGCTGGAAGATGCCTTAATTTGGACTTAAGAAATTGGCACCTCCATCCACACAAAAATAGAAAGCAGGATTGGGGCATGGTGGGAGATGGGAAATCCTGAATCCAAAGCCGGGAGTTACTGCATGCCATCTTGGTGCAGCATTGATGTGGTACTGGTACACCACCAGAGAAGGCAGAAAGGTGGAAGTGGACCCATATAGGGCTGAATTCCCAATCATGCAATTTTAAAAAACAATCTGGGGAAGAGGGGCTTGCAAAATGCATCCCCTCTGCCCCTGCACAGCATTTCAATGGTGACCTCCTCCTGACACAGCAAACTTTGAAGAGGACAGTAATAGGGGTAGTCTAAGGTGGTCACATCTGTGTACGTATGCTTGGAGGCTGAGTCATTAATGCACGATCAATGACCACTAAAGCGAGGTTGTAGTCCAACTGAAAGCTTTAATAAGCTAGATGTTTCCCCCAGCAGCTCAGGTACAGAATGAAGGCTGCTGGGCGGCACGGGTTCTTATACCCCGCCTAGTAGTGTGGAGCTATCATACATTCCAACCAATAGAAAGCATACAGTTTCCACCAATGGTGCATCAGCCTATCTGGTACCGTAATACCTATAATACCACAGTCATGGACCTTTAACCTGCTTCGGTATTCCAGTCTAGCTCAGGGAATGATCAATTCAAAGAAATGTGGAGTAGTTTTTGTTTGGGGTGCTATTTCTGTAAGTTAATTTTTTGCAGTCAGCCAAGCAGAAATGTCCTGGAAACACAGACTGGAAGTAAGTAATTGATAACACAAATGATGTGTTAGGTGCTCTGGATCCGTGGAACACATACAGGCCACCAACACTTAAAATAGTGAACACTATTTTATTAAGTTAGAAACTGTTGAACATACTTTCACTGTGGGTTAACACGATGTTAGATTAAACTAAAGACCTATGCCTGTCCGAACCAGTCTACGCACTCAGCACATGGTGAGGACCTGTGCTGTAAGCTGCAAGCTCTGTCCTTGTAGGAGGCTGCATCCCGAATCAGCGGGAACTCTGATGCCCCTGTCTTTATAGTAAGTGTGCTCTAACTGGTGACTGGCTGCGGTGTTGTGTGTGTTGATTGGTCTTGCTGTGTGTCCATCAGTGTGTGTGTGTATCTGCACCATGATATACTGGTGTATATCATGACATCCCCCCTTTTATAAAAGAATGTATATGTGTGGCTATAAATAATGTATGGTGAGAATGTTCCTAACTACGTGTGGGGTGCGAAGACATATTTACAGGACTACGTACATGAGAACTAAGCTATTTACATAGGAAGGTACCTGGTGCAGAGAAGCAGTATGCAATAAGAATAACGAGATCAACACTATATACAACACTATACACTATACACAAACCAGGGAAACGATCAAACAAAGCAACAAAACAATTCAGAGAGTCTATAAGTCTACAAAGTTCATAAATTAGGTTTCCGAGGTGGGCGATGAATTCTGGTTGACCGCCTCAAGGGTGGGTTGAGAGCCGCCGGTTCAGGAGCGGGCTGGACTGCGTCAGAGTTAGGGGGAGGCAGAGTGACAGGGAGCTCTGCATAGTCCGTGGCAGGGTCAGCAGGAGGGCGAGGCGACAATGGAGGATCACGTGGCGAGCGTGGAAAAAGACGAAGGGCGGTCGATTGTGGCGCAGAATAGAGCCATCCGGTAGACGAACCAGGATCGAGCGGGGGGGCCACCTGCCGAAGGACAACAGCGGTCGCAGACCAGCCCCCATCCGGAAGATGGATGCGGACGTTGTCACCTGGAGCCAGAGCAGGGAGATCAGCTGCACGGGAGTCATGAGCCGGTGTGTGCTGTGCACGAGACAGCTGCATCCGGCGAAGGACCGGAACGTGGCCGAGGTCTGGGACATGAATGGACGGCACCGTCGTCCTCAGTGTATGACCCATGAGTAACTGGGCTGGCGACAGGCCAGTGGACAGCGGGGCGGAGCGATAGGCCAGCAAGGCAAGGTGGAAATCGGACCCAGCATTGACAGCCTTGCATAGGAGCCGTTTGACTATATGGACTCCCTTCTCCGCTTTGCCGTTGGATTGGGGGTACAGGGGACTGGATGTCACATGGGCAAAACTGTACCGCCTGGCAAAGTTAGACTATTCCTGGCTGGCGAAGCAGGGGCCATTGTCCGACATAACCGTGAGTGGGATGCCGTGTTGAGCAAATGTTTCTTTACATGCACGAATGACTATGGAACACTTCTGATGCAGATATGATCCCGAACGACATCCTGTTGTAACAATATCTGCCAAAGGGGGTATTAAATGTGCAAAGTTTCCTGCTGGATTTATCGAGCTGGATTTGCCAGAATCCTTTTGAGGCGTCGAGTTTGGTGAAGAGCTTGGCGCGAGCCATCTCACATGTGAGCTCTTCGCTCTTGGGAATTGGATAATGCTCTCTCATGATATTGCGATTTAGATCCTTGGGATCAATGCAAATTCTCAATTCGCCGGAAGGCTTTTTTACACATACCATGGAACTGACCCAGTCGGTCGGTTCCGTGACTTTGGAAATCACTCCTTGGTTCTGGAGGTCCTGCAGCTGCTGCTTGAGGCGGTCCTGGAGGGGTGCTGGGACCCTGCGAGGTGCATACACCACAGGCGTGGCATTCGGTTTTAATAAGATCTTGTGGGTGTATCGGAGCGTGCCCATGCCCTCGAAGACTTTGTGGTACTGGTTGATAATGGCGTCGAGCTGCGCCCTGAAGTCGGTGTCCTGAAAGGCAGACGCGTCAGCAGGAGAGAGAGAGTGAACTCTCTGAACTAGGTTCAACAGCTTGCATGCCTGCGCGCCAAGCAGGGAGGCTTTCGAAGAGCCCACGATTTCAAAGGGAAGGATGGCTTTGCGTGACTTGTGCGTCACTTCGAGCTGTCACGCGCCGCTGGCAGCAATGGCATTGCCATTATAATCTAATAGCTGGCAGGCTGTTGGGAGGATGGCTGGTTTGACACGAAGGCTTTGGAGGTAATGAGATTGGCGGAGGCACCACTGTCCAGGCGGAATCATATTTGGGACCGGTTGACCGTAAGGGTGGCACACCACTCATTGTCTAGACCGATGCTGTATACTGATAGAGGCTGGATTCTTTGCTTCGAGGGCAGCCTGTTTTTTATAACGATACCGATTCGAAAAGGTGTCTTCGGGTCTTCGGTGTCAATATTGGGTTGTCGGTCCGCATCGGACTCGGTGACCGTGGGTTGAATGGCCCGGACATTCCTGGCCGGAGCGATATGAATTGGCAGGCCGAGCTGATTTGCATAAAGCAGCATAGTGTCCAAGTTTGCCACATCTCAGGCACTGTCGGGATTTGGCTGGGCATTGCCGCTTTAAGTGGGTGGAGCCACAGTTGCCGCACGTTGTAGCATCAGTACGTTCGCTGCGCCACCGCGCATGCGCGGTCCGGCCGTACGTGGTGCGCGCCTGTACAGTACGTTCGTCGACATCGCCGTCCCCTCGTTCGGTGCGCACAAGCGCAGGTGTCCGCAAAAAGCACGCGAATTGGCCGCCCTTATCCAGGCTGAGGCCCTGGAGTTGCTCAATTGCTTGGACCCGTTCTGCCTCGTGGGGACCTTGCCGCGCTGTTTCAGCCGCTTGGATGTGGGAATACCGACTAGTGGCGTGTTCGTGTAGTACGCAGGTCTCGATGGCGGTCGCTAGGGTGAGCTGCTTTACCTTGAGGAGCTGCTGGCGTAGGGGGTCCAACTGAACACCGAAAATGATCTGGTCGCGTATCATGGAGTCGGAGGTGGGCCCGTAATTACAGGACTGCGCAAGGATGCGGAGGTGGGTGAGAAAGGACTGGAAAGGTTCATCCTTACCCTGTAAATGCTGTTGGAATACATAACGCTCGAAACTTTCATTCACCTCTGTGTTGCAGTGAGTGTCAAACTTGTGGAGGACAGTCTTGAATTTTGATTTATCTTCATCATCAGCAAAGGTGTGAGAATTGAAAATGTGTATGGCATGTTCCCTGGCCGTGGATAGGAAGAGAGCGATCTTCCTGGTGTCCGAGACATCTTCCCGGTCTGTGGCTTCCAGGTAGAGCTGGAAGTGTTGTTTGAATATCTTCCAGTTGGCCCCCAGGTTACCGGTGATGCGGAGCGGTGGCGGGCGGACGCTGTCCATTTTGCAGGATGACTGTATGCTGGTGGAACGCAGATCACTTACAGGTAGGTCTAAGAAGTTCTAATATCCCTCAACTCCTGGTATCATGATGTGTTGGGTGCTCTGGATCCGTGGAACACATACAGGCCACCAACACTTAAAATAGTGCAACACTATTTTATTCAGTTAGAAACTGTTGAACATACTGTCACTGTGGGTTAACACGATGTTAGATTAAACTAAAGACCTATGCCTGCCCGAACCAGTCTACGCACTCAGCACATGGTGAGGACCTGTGCTGTAAGGTCTGTCCTTGTAGGAGGCTGCATCCCGAATGAGCGGGAACTCTGATGCCCCCTGTCTTTATAGTGCATGTGCTCTAACTGGTAATTGGCTGCGGTGTTGTGTGTGTTGATTGGTCTTGCTGTGTGTCCATCAGTGTGTGTGTATCTGCACCATGATATACTGGTGTATATCATGACAATGAAGCAAAGCTAAAATGCTGGTGCATATTGCTGCGCCAGCATCCCTCGAAGAATGTGAATCCTTTTTCGCTCAGGGACGTGTGCTGGGTAATGAGGTGCTTGCAAACCTTTGACACAATTTGATGTGTGGCCATCATCTTTTCTCTGGTACTTGAGTGCACGAGCTAACCCTCGTAGATACCACTTTCAATGTTCTGCGCAATAAACAAAATGCAAAAAAGCTGAACCGTGCTGTTGAACAATGCTGAAATAATTTGTGTCAACCCTCATATCACCCACCATCCCCCTAGCATTAGGTTAGGGCAACAAATCTTTACAATGTGTGCTCACTATTCCAAATAATAAGTAACTCTCCACTGGTGCCCACCGCTTTCTATATGGTTAAAACTTCAAAGACTTCCTGTACCAGCCTCCCGAACAGGCGCCGGAATGTGGCGACTAGAGGCTTTTCACAGTAACTTCATTTGAAACCTATTTGTGACAATACGCGATTTTCATTTCAATTTCATTTCAAAAGCATTTGGCTCAGGATTTAAGCAGTGAGCAGATTCTCTCTCTCTCTCTCCCTCAAAGATAAAATGACTGACTTTAGTCAGTGGTCAATGCAAACAATTATAACGCTTTTGTAGATTGGAATTGTACCTGAATTATGGCAGGTGTATGTGGAGATTATTGCCAAAGGAGTGGTGAAAAGAGGTAGGTTTAAGGACTTTAAAGGTAAAAAAATCTGCAGTAAGAGAGATTTTAGTGGGGTGGAATTGTGCAGAGTATTCCACAGGCTGGTAGAAAATGGCTGAAAGCATTCCCGATGATGGTACAGTGGAAGGAGTAGGAGCCTGGATGTGAGGGATGCTGCAGTCAAACATGAAGGTGTATGTTATAACCTGCCTGCTAATCCATTGTGCTTTGCACGCGTGGGTTCGAATCCCATCCTCGTTGCCAGTTTTGAGGGCCACGAAGAATCCAGCACAAGTTTTAAGGATACAAAGTAATAACATTTATTTACAATAACATATATATAGATATATATATATATAAAACAGCAGCAGCAACTTCCCTTGCTGCACACTCCTTCCTGCTGGTTCCAAACTGGCCAGCTTTATTTATACTTGGGAGTTTACTAATGGTTTCTCCGCCCCCCTCATTGGGGAAGCTCATACTCCCACAGGATTGTGGGATCGTCATTAGTCCTCAGCCAATGGGAAGCAGGCAGGTTATAACAGTGTAATAGTCCGCAAGGGGCCTACGGGGTGGGAATGATTATCTTCCCAGTGGTCCTTGTGAAGTACGAGTTCCACCACTAGGGGAGGGGAATCGCTATTTAAAAATAAATAAATTTAGAGTACCCAATTCATTTTTCCAATTAAGGGGTAATTTAGCGTGTTCAATCCACCTACCTTGTACATCTTTGGGTTGTGGGGGCGAAACCCACGCAAACAGGGGGAGAATGTGCAAACTCCACAAGGACAGTGACCCAGAGCCGGGATCGAACCTGGGACCTCGGCGCCATGAGACTGCAGTGCTACCACTTGCTGCCCTGGGGAATCGCTATTAACCTCTGTATAAAAGGTAGGCCAGTAAGGCACTGTTTGGCCTGCGGTATAAATAATACGGTAACACAAAAAAAAACGTTTGGGCGAAATCTCCCTTACCTTTCAGCAGGCACTGCAGATCTCCTTGTCCCGGGAAAGCACGGAACAAGGGATGGAAGTGAATGTTTTGAGGCATCACCCTCACGTGGAATCCCCAACTCCCAGACAAAATGCATCGGTGACTGCAGCCTGTGGGCGAAGAGCCAGCTGCCGAGACGTGCAACATCACTGGTCTTGGGCTGGAATTTCCTTCAGCCTTGTACGACGTGGGCACCGGTCGAGGCGTACTCACAGACGGCAGGAGGGCCGGTGCTCCAGTAGAGTTAGGCATCAGCCCCAGGGACAGGTCTTGCATCTGGATGACCCAGAAGAGGCCGCGGATGAGGCTGAGACGCAGCGGAATTGTTTGACATCGCCCCATGTGGTCTCTATTCGCTGTCTGATTCAGATGGGGTTGGATACGGGAGCTGCTGTTTCTGTGGTGACGCAGAGCACCTTTAATCTTATAAAATGAGGTGTGCATACTCTGACTTTGGCTGACACGGCGGCTTGTTTGGCCACTTAGATGGGGGAAACAGTTGAATATTGTAGGGTCCACCCTTGCTCAGGTAGTTTATGGCATGTAAACAAGGCAAAATTACAATCATCATAGGGCAGCATGGTGGCGCAGTGGTAGCACTGCAGTCTCAAGGCGCCGAGGTCCCAGGTTCGATCCCGGCTCTGGGTCACTGTCCGTGTGGAGTTTGCACATTCTCCCCGTGTTTGCATGGGTTTCACCCCCACAACCCAAAGATGTGCAGGGTAGGTGAATTGAACACGCTAAATTACCCCTTAATTGGAAAAATTGAATTGAGTACTCTAAATTTATTTTTAAAAAATTTAAAAATTACAATAATCATGAGGGACTTCAATATGCAGGTGGATTAAGAAAATCAGGTTGGTAGTGGATCCCAAGAAAAGGAATTTAAATTCTCCCCGTGTTTGCGTGGGTTTCACCCCCACAACCCAAAGATATGCAGGTTAGGTGGATTGGCCACGCAAAATTGCCCCTTAATTGGAAAAAATGAATTGGGTACTCTAAATTTATAAAAGAAGAAAAAAAGGAAAAAAAAGGAAAAGGAATTTATGGAATATCTAAGAGATGTTTTTTTGGAGCAGCTTGTGACTGGCTACTAGGGAACAGGCAATTCTGGATTTCGTGATGTGTAATGAGGCAGACTTGATTGGGGAACCCAAGGTGAAGGAACCCTTAGTGAGCAGTGACCACAATATGATAGAATTTACCCTGCAGTTTGAGAGGGAGAAGCTGCAATCAGATGTAACGTTATTACAATTAAACTAGGATAACGACAAAGACATGAGGGAGGAGATGGCCAGAGTTGATTGGAAAAGGAGCCTAGCAGGAGAGACAGTGGAACAGCAAAGGCAGGAATTTTGGGGGGTTATTCGGGAGGCACAACAGAAATTCATCCCAAGGAAGAAACATGCTAAGGGGAGGACAAGGCATCCACAGCTGACGAGGGAAGTCAAGGACAGCGTAAAAGCTAAAGGAACAGCATACAAAGTGGCGACGATTAGTGGGAAGCCAGAGTATTGGGAAGCCTTTAAAATCGAGCAGAGGGCAACTAAAAAAGCAATAAGGGGGGGGGAGAAGATGAAGAATGAGTACAAGCTAGCTAGTAATATAAAGGAAGATAGGAAGAGTTTTTTTCAATATATAAAAGGTAAGAGAGGCAAAAATAGACATTGGACCACTGGAAAATGTGGCTGGAAAATAATAGAAAACAAAGAAATGGGGCTGGTTTAGCACACTGGGCTAAATCGCTGGCTTTTAAAGCAGACCAAGGCAGGCCAGCAGCACGGTTCAATTCCCGTACCAGCCTCCCCGAACTGGCGCTGGAATCTGGCGACTAGGGGCTTTTCACAGTAACTTAATTTGAAGCCTACTTGTGACAATAAGCGATTTTCATTTCATTTCATTTTCAAATGGCAGACAGTGAATAGTTACTTTGTGTGCAGTGGGGCACCTCTGAAAGTAGGGTGCTCACCTGAAGGAGCACCCTACCTAATCCCACTCCACCACTCTTTCCCCGTAATCTCACCTAACCTGCAGATCCCCAAGGGATAATTTCAGTATGGCCAATCCACCCAAGCTGAAGTTTGCTATAGTTGGTATAAATATACAAGCTGACCCATTCTACATACTTTTGTAAGGGCCCCGAAGAATCCAGCACGAGTTTTAAGGATACAAAATAATAAAGTTTATTTACTATAACAATATATACATAGTAGTAGCAGTAACTTCCCTTGCTACCTTCTCCTTCCTCCTGGTTCCTGGACTGGCCAGCTTATTTATAGTAGGAGTTTCTCCGCCCCCCTCATTGGGGAAGTTCATACTCCCATAGGATTGTGGGATAATCATTAGTCCCCAGCCAATCGTCAGTAGGCAGGTTATAACATCCCTCCCCCCCAAAGTCCAAGGAATCCACCGTAGGCCCTGGCGAAGGAAGGCGTCGAACACGTTTGGCCGCAGGCCGGACGCCATTTGCACGCGGCGCTGGATCAGGCGGCGTATAACGAGACGGAGACCGGCGCTTCCGTGATGAACGGCGCGGTTGTACATCCACGGCCTGTGGACCCGAGGATTCCCCCTCTGATTCATCCTGTGTCTCCATCTCGGAGTCAGAGTCTGCTGCCTCCGTCATGTCAGCGTCTCTGTCCCCATTCGGTCCCGTCATGACCTGCGCAGGCTTTGAGTGAGGCACCAGTGGAAGATTTGGAGGACTACCTTCCCTTGTTTCTGGTCTTTGCCGCTGTTGAACTGAGCTCCGGGGGCGGGGAATCTTTTGCGGGGATGATCTTCTGGACCGGACGTGGTCTACATGTTTTCGCTGGAGACGACCCTGGGCTTGCACTTGGTACGATATAGGGCCCGTTTGGCGAAAGATTACCCCAGGAACCCATTGGGCACCACCAGCAAAATTCCGCACGAATACTGGGTCACCGGGCGCAAACTGCCGAATCGGACGATGCTGAGACAATCCCGGTCCCTGCCGTTCTTGTGTGCGGCGTACCTTTGCGCCAATGTCCGGGAAGACCATACTAAGGCGGGTGCGAAGTCTCCGGCCCATTAGGAGTTCTGCGGGAGCTACCCCAGTCACTGTATGGGGGGTGGTCCTGTACGTAAACAAAAACCGAGCCAGTCTCGTGTCCATTGATCCGGAAGACTGCTTCTTTAGGCCTCTTTTGAATGTTTGCACTGCACGCCCTGCCAACCCATTTGAAGCCGGGTGGTAAGGGGCAGTGCGGATATGGCGGATGCCGTTCGTCTTTGTAAACCTAGCAAACTCCTCACTCGTGAATGGAGTGCCATTATCCGTGACCAGCACCTCGGGGAGGCCATGCGTGCTAAATGATAAACGCATTTTTTCAATTGTTGCGCAGGGCGTTGTCCCCTGCATCTTATGCACCTCCAGCCATTTGGACTGGGCGTCAATTAGTAGAAGGAACATGGATCCCTGAAAAGGGCCTGCAAAATCTGCATGTAAGCGTGCCCAAGGCCACCCTGGCCATTCCCAGTGATGTAGGGGCGCGGCCGGCGGAAGCTTCTGATGCTCCTGGCAAATGGAGCAGTTTTGGGCCACCTTCTCAATGTCGGTGTCGAGGCCTGGCCACCAGACATAACTCCGGGCCAACATTTTCATCTTGGTCACGCCCGGATGCCCATTGTGCAAGTCTGATAATATCAGCTCCTGGCCTTTTTCCAGGACAACCACACGCGTCCCCCACAAGAGGATGCCGTCTTCCACGCTGAACTCTGACAGCTTGGAGGAAAATGCCCGTAACTCGCCTGGGGGCTGTCTATGCTGCCCACCATACAGGACTATGTGCCGAACCTTTGACAGGACTGGCTCCGTCTGGGTCCACTCACGGATCTGTGATGCCGTGACAGGCAAGGTGTCCATAAAATTTAGGGTTGCGACCACCTCACCGGTCGTGGGGGTCGACATGGGGCCGGTCGATAAAGGCAATCGGCTCAGTGCGTCGGCATTTGCTATCTGCGTACCTGGTTTGTGCTCCAGAGAATACTCATATGCAGCAAGCAACAAAGCCCAGCGCTGGATCCGTGCAGAAGCAATGGGCGGTATCGGCTTATCCTCTCTGAAGAGTCCCAGCAGGGGCTTATGATCAGTCACGATAGTGAAATGGCGGCCGTACACATACTGGTGGAAGCGTTTCACCGCGAAAACCACTGCCAGGCCCTCCTTCTCGATCTGCGCGTACTTCTTCTCCGCTGCAGTCAATGTGCGGGAGGCGAAAGCTATGGGGCGCTCGGCCCCGTTCTCCATCTTGTGGGACAGGACAGCCCCAATACCATACGGGGATGCATCACATGTGACGAGCAAAGGCTTTCCCGGATCATAGTGGGTTAGTAACCCAGACGACGACAATTGTTGCTTTACCCGCCGGAAAGCGGTTTCTTGCGGCTGACCCCAAACCCAGGTGTGATTTTTCTTTAGCAGCAGGTGTAAGGGGGCCAGCGTAGTTGCCAGATTGGGGAGGAACTTCCCGTAATAGTTTACGAGACCGAGAAAAGAACGAAGATGCGAAGTGTCAGTCGGGGTGGGGGCATGTTGAATTGCACGCACCTTCTCTGCGACGGGGTGCAGACCCTCGCGGTCCACCCGATAACCTAGGTAGACTACTTCTTTTGCCTGAAATACGCACTTTGTGTGACGTAAACGGACTCCAGCCTCCGAAAGGCGTTTAAGGACAGCCTCCAGATTTTCCAAATGCTCTTGCTCCGATGTCCCTGTAATCAACACGTCATCTAGGTAGACAGCCACACGTGGTAAACCTCTCAAAATGCCCTCCATAACACGTTGAAAAATTACGCAGGCAGATGATACTCCAAAGGGCAACCGTGTATATTCATACAGGCCCCGGTGTGTGTTAATTGTTACATATGGTCGGGAGGCAGGGTCCAGCTCCAACTGCAGGTAGGCGTGACTCATATCTAATTTTGTGAATGAGAGTCCGCCTGCAAGTTTCGCGTAGAGATCCTCTATGCGAGGCATTGGGTATCTGTCGAGTCGGGAAACTGTATTCACTGTAAGTTTATAGTCGCCACGCAAGCGAACTGTGGCATCTGGCTTCATTACTGGCACAATTGGTGCTGCCCAGTCAGCAAAACGGACAGGCCTGATAATACCCAAACTCTCCAAACGAGTGAGCTCCCCTTCTACCTTCTCGAGCAAAGCGTAAGGCACTGGGCGCGCCCGGAAATAGCGCGGTGTGGCTCCTGGTTCAACTTGGATACGGGCTACGGCCCCTTTTATTTTCCCCAGACCAGGCTGGAATACCTCTGGGTATCGTCCTAGCACCTCAGTCAACCCTCCAGAAACTGTTTGGAGGATGTGCTGCCATTGCAACCGCAAATGGCGCAACCAGTCCCGACCCTACAGGCTGGGCCCATGGCCACGCACTACGATAAGTGGGAAACGCCCCTCCTGGCGTCCATAGACAACAGAGGTCATTGTAGTTCCTGCAATGTCCAGTGGTTCCCCCGTGTAGGTGGCCAACCTGGCCTGTGAGTCAGTTAGTGTCAGGGTCTGTATACCCTGCTTGATGCGGTCGAATGTCCTCTGGGCGATCACGGAGACCGCTGCGCCAGTATCCAACTCCATCTCCAGCGGGTGGCCATTGACCCGTACTGTCACCTTAATGGGGGCCACACGGGGAGCTGCCACACAATGCAGCTGCAGGCAGTCGTCCTCCGTCTCCACGTCCTCAGGAGTGGTCGCCGCAGGTTCATCCACATGGAAGGTACGGCCTCTGGGCTGGTCCCAGTTACGGCCCCTGGGCTGGTCCCAGTTACGGCCCCTGGGCTGGTCCCAGTTTCGGTCGGAACGACGGCGCCTCTGGCGTCCCCAGGACCGCCGTCCGCGACGGGGTCGGCGCCTACAAGTCTGACACGGACATGGCTCCTCATCCATTGGCTCTGGAGAAGGCTCCCTTCGGGGAGGAATGTCCGATGGCCACTGGCGTCGGTCTGGTTGTTGCCTCGCCCAAGGTACCGCACGAGTGCGGGGGGACGTTTTTGGGCGGAAAGGGTTTCGCCCCAAGGCATGCACTTCCATTCCCTGTAGCTCCTGTACTCCTCGCTCTGCGCTCTCTCGGGACAAGACTATTTGTATTGCCTGTTGAAAAGTCAATGTTGGCTCCGCTAACAACTTCCTCTGGGTGGCCGCAATGTTAATACCGCAAACCAAACGGTCGCGTAACATTTCTGACAAGGTCTCACCATAGTCACAGTATTCCGCAATCCCGCGTAGCCTGGATAAAAAATCGGCAAGGGATTCTCCAGAGGTCCTCTCAGCGGTATTAAACCGGTAACGCTGGACTATCGTGGACGGGGTTGGGTTAAAGTGTTGCCCCACTATATTCACAAGTTCGTCAAACGTTTTGGTGTCCGGCGCAGCTGGGTACGTAAGGCTCCTAATCACCCCAAACGTATGCGGCCCGCAGGCGGTGAGCAATATGACCACCTGGCGCTCGTTTTCAGTGATATTGTTTGCCCGGAAATAGTAACGCATCCGTTGCGTGTACTGGTTCCAGCTTTCCAGCGCAGCATCAAAAACATCCAAACGTCCGTACAGAGGCATGGTATAATAGAAAACAACTTCCAACCTGTATCCAACAAAAATCCAGGGAGGTGGCTTCAGCAGTGTAGACAGCTATTCACTTTTACCTTCGTCGCCAGTTTTGTAAGGGCCCCGAAGAATCCAGCACGAGTTTTAAGGATACAAAATAATAACGTTTATTTACTATAACAATATATACATAGTAGTAGCAGTAACTTCCCTTGCTACCTTCTCCTTCCTCCTGGTTCCTGGACTGGCCAGCTTATTTATAGTAGGAGTTTCTCCGCCCCCCTTATTGGGGAAGTTCATACTCCCATAGGATTGTGGGATAATCATTAGTCCCCAGCCAATCGTCAGTAGGCAGGTTATAACACATACAATGTTGCCAATGGTAGTGTACATATCAGTCATTGTTGAGAGATGAAGATGAAACCTCAATATGTACTAGAGTCAACCATCATTCATGCATGGAAGGAAAAACTATTGCCGATGTTTAGCGTGTACTTAGGCAGCAGAAAATGGAAGTGAGAGAGGTACCACATAGATCAGTGGAGGGCGATCTGCAGCCCAGGGGTCACATGCGGCCCACCTGGGTTTTTGTGTGCAGCTCACTCACTAGTCCAGATTACGTATCACTGACATAGATAGACCATGGAGAAGAGCCTGGAAAGGAATGATATTTTGGACCATGTGAAGGCCTTTTGGCTAAGATGAGCGTGAGGTCAGGTGTAATGCCTGGATCTGGTATGTCTCTTTTGTGGGGACCATGAATTGGATTCAATTTGAATTGGTTTTTGGAGCAGGCAAGGAACTGGATTTGGGGTTTGCCCCTGTCCACACTCTGAGCTCTGGCTTTGTAACTCTGATAAAGTAATTTTAAAAAAGGGGCAGGGGAAAGTAGGTAACATGACAGATAACTAGATAATAAATTTAAAAAAAATATATACAACTTTAAATGATCAAAAGTAGAATACCAAGGCCTATGCTTTAAATGTGCAAGTTTGGAAAAGTCAGCATGAAATTTGAGCTTGATTTGTATTGAAACTGGACTATAGGCTACAGTTCAGACATTGCATTTAGAAAGCTGGCCTGGAGCCGATCAGTTGCAAAGTCTAGCTCTGTGGGTTGCATTTAACTTTGTCTCTGTAATTCTATTTACAGGTCAATGCTCAGTTTGTTGTGCATACAAATTTAATCACATCCCATGGCTATAGTTCTGTTGGGTTCCAACAAAACTGGGCTTCTCGCATATAAATTAGACCACCAACACACACGCATACATTCAATTATCCCAATTATATCAGTAGGTCTGGCTGTATGCCCCCGATATTACAGTCGTTCTATATTACCTAAAGTTTACATTTTCATTTAAAACATGCAGAACATAACCAAACCGCCAATCACAATGGGAGAGTTTTATTGTATATTGTCTCCACTTGTCACATTAAATAATAATAAGCTTGAAAAAGTAGTCTTTTGTTTTACTTTTGTCATTTCTCCAACTCTTACTTTCTCCTCTCTTCCGTCTACATGTTATATTCTTGATAGCCAGTCAGTGAAGGAAGAATGCAGTCATTCCTGACCTGTGTTAGGAATTTGCATGTTTTTTTTTTATTGCCCATGATCAATATGTTTGCATGCAAAATGTATGTGTTTTCTCACCCTCAAAGTGATAGTCCCAATTTACATAATCCCTGCAGCAAGCCTCGTTTTAAAAAAAATAAGGAAGTGATTTTATTGTCACATACTTGACCCAGAGGTTTAAAATGCGCCATCTCATTCACTAGATCACACACACAAAAGTTAGATACAGATAAAGGTAAGACAATACAATTACGATTTATGATTGTCTCCATCTCCTTTATAGCAGGTCTGAAGTGTCTTAGATGAGTTGATGCTTTTGTTGAAGTGAAGGGTTTGCAAAGTAGCAGATTCTCAGTAGTCTGCAAAGTTTCTTGTTGTCAAATAACATGGGTTGGTTTTCATATGGACATGAATTTGTAATAGGTTGGAGGGGCAGAGTCTTTCTCCCACTTTTCAAGGTACTGTTGCTTATTACATTGACTGCTTGGGTGACTCACAGCTGATTTGATGGCTTTTTAATGTAACTCTGTCTCTGCAGAATTGCTTTTGGCTGTTATTTTAAAAACAGGCAACAAAATGTGACTTGTGCAAGTTCAAAATTACTTTCCAAAAGGGGATAGAGGGTTGATTACATTTCCTGTGTGGTGGCTTTCGCGCCTTGACAGTTTCTTGGCTGAGAACCCATGAATCCATTAACCCACTGAAACACTTGAGCCCCATGTAAAATATTGTTTGACTGACCGCTCTGGCTTTCTAATTTATGCTGTCAATTTCACAGTCTATATTTACACAAGATAAAGAGGGTACAATGATTCATACATTACAGGGTCTGGGTGATTGACACTTTTAGTGGACTGAGGTAAGAAAATGATTGAACAAAATGGAAAGTTATCAACGAATGATTTTTACAAAACGTTTTCTTTAGAAAACACCCCACCGTCACCAAAACAGTCAATGCATGAGGGCCGGTTTAGTTCAGTTGGCTTGACAGCTGGTTTGTGTTGCCGAGTGAGGCCAACAACGCAGATTCAATTCCTATATCGGCTGAAGTTATTTATGAAGTCCCCGTCTTCTCAACATTGCCCCTCGCGTGAGGTGTGATGATCCTCAGGTTAAATCACCACTAGTCAGCTCTTCCCCAAAATGGAGAAAATAGTTTACGGTCACCTGGAACTATGATGACTTTACTTACTTACATTGCTTCGATGCAGTGTATATTAGGTGACTGGGCATGGAAGTGCCATAGTTTGGCCTGCTGACATGAGGGGCCATGAGGGTGGTTGGGGTGAGGGCTGGAGGGCTTATTATAACCGGGAAGATGTCTCAAGCACCACGGTAGGCATTTTAAACAGCCCACCTCCACACCCGGTGACACTACATTTATCTTTTCCAGATTTGGCTGGCCTGACTGCAGCCCGCATCCACAGCACCCCCACCTTCCCAACTGGGAATTTTCCTAATTCCCACCACCCACCTCAAGGATGAAAATCCAGCCCAGTGGATCAATCCTGGGACTTCATCTCTCAAAGGTTCAGCGACTCAAGGACTTCAGCAACAGAACCATTGGAAAGCCCTAGTTTGGCCAACATCTACTGAAGAATTTTCAAAAGTTAATGAGGGGCCTTCTATTCTGTGAAGCAACATTGAATATTATAGCTATAAGTACTATGTTTTCTAAAAAGTTACCCAAGATTCATCTTTTTACCTATCAAACTGAAGGACTTTTTTTTAATAAAGAGGATATTGGAGAGGAGGTGCATGACGAGTGATGGGTGCAATTATCAAGATCGAAAGCTACATTTTGGGAAACAGGAACTAGGAGGAGTAGACCACAACGTCCATCAAGGCTGTTCCAGCATTCAATACGATCATGGTTGATCTTGGGCTTCAAGTCCATTTTCCTGCCCACTCCCCATATCCCTTAATTCCCTGAGACACCAGCCTTAAATGTATTCAACAATGGAGCATCCACATCCCTCTGGGATAGAGAATTCCAACTCTTTTACTGAACAACGTTCTCCCATATCTCAGTCCGAAATGATCAGCTACATATCCTGAGACTGTGTCCCGTGTTTTAGATTCTGTTACGGCCGGGTTGGGAGTACTGCTAGACTCGGAATAAAAGGGACTTCAACCAGGCTTCCTTCAAGAAACTCGGAATAATTGATTTATTATGAAACAATTAAAAAAAATTTTTTTAATGAATTGCAAAACTGGTTAACACACAATTTGTAATCTGGAAGTGTAACAATTTTGCCCCTTTTTTTAAAATCTCAACACAAAAAATAAACAACGTATAAGTCAAATAAGGCCTCTGTAAGGGAACAGTTTGAACAGGGTTACATTCAAAAGGTATTT
The DNA here is from genome assembly GCF_047496885.1 of Scyliorhinus torazame. Lineage (NCBI taxonomy): Eukaryota > Metazoa > Chordata > Chondrichthyes > Carcharhiniformes > Scyliorhinidae > Scyliorhinus > Scyliorhinus torazame. The sequence continues at coordinate 82,740,027 of NC_092716.1, read as the reverse complement.
ACACTGTTGATCTAATACAATCTGTATCTGTGGCTCTACTGACCAGGGATGATTGTCAGAGGAACAGTGATTAATGGTTATGAATGATTAGGTTGAACCAAATGTCTTGTTTCTTTGTTGTAACTTAATGAGGTTCTGTATGAGGATTTTGAGGGCCATAGGGGAGTATGTAGATCATAATGATAACAAGATGGTCCCGCCCTCGACTTTGTGGGAGGTGCTGAAGGCGGTGATTAGAGGAGAGGTCATAGTGTATACGGCACATGTGGATGGGGAGGTGAGGGGGGCGAAGGAAGAGCAGCAGAAACTGGTGGATGAGATTCTGGGGTTGGATCGTAGGTGTACGAGGAACCCGACCCCGGAGCCCTTGGCATGCAGTTTTACCTGTTGTCCATGGACAGGGCGGTGCGCCAATTGAGGCGAGTAAAAGGGGGGGGGTGTATTAATATGGGAATGGCCAGTCATCTCTTGGCTCACTAACTAAGGCAGCAAGGGGTGGCCAGGGAGATTGTTCAGGTTAAGGATTTGGAGGGTAGGCTGGTCTCCGCCCCAGATGAGGTGAATGGAGTTTTTAGGGCCTTTTATGAGATGTTGTATAGGTCGGAGCCGCCTGAGGACGAAGAGGGAATGGCAGAGCTCCTGGGTTGGGGGGGGGGGGTCCATTGTTGCTGGGCATGTTTAGGGACTCTTTGGTGAGGGGCGCCCTCCCGGAGTCACTGGGGCAAGCATCTATCTCTCTGCTCTGAAAAAGGAGAAGGACCCCACAGAGTGTAAATCGTATTATTAGTATTGTAGCTGCTCGAGCATTTCTCCAAACAGCAATACTGAGCCAAGGAGGTCAACTACAAGTTCCGCTTCCTGACTGACATTGGGCACAAAAGAAAATTTTTTAAAAATTAAAAATTAAAAAATAAAAATCGCTGCAGCTGGATTTTAGAATTTAAAAAAATATTTTAAAAACTTTTTTCCAAGATGGTTCTGGAGCATGATGACATTCTGCGAGCCCTCCCCTACAGATCCTCTTCCTATGTGTTTTATAACTATTATTACAGTGTGTTCTATAATTATTCATTATTATGGTATGTTCTATGTATTCATGTATGGAGTGATTTGCCAGGACTGTATGCAGAACAATACTTTTCACTGTACCTCAGTACACATGACAATAAATAAATTAAATCAAATCGTCCAGCTCTGTTGAATGTAGATGCCAAGTTATTGGTCAAGGTGTTGGCATTATGGAGCCTTGCCTTCCAGAGGGGGTGGGAGAAGGCCAGACAGGGTTTGTGAAGGGACAGAAGTTGTCATCCAGTGCGAGGCGGTTGTTGAACGTGGTGCTTACCCAGTGGTGCGGTCAGGCCGGAATCAGAGATAATCATATCATTTAATGCGGAGAACACGTTTGACCGAGTGGAGTGGGGGTACCTCTTTGAGGTATTGGAGAAGTTTGTGTCGTGGGTTCGACTGCTGTATATGGCCCCGTTTGTTAGTGTTTGTACCAACACCATGAGCTCGGGATCCAGATTGTGGGGTTGCTGTTGTGCTTAGCGGGGATCAGTTTTCAGAGCTTGAATTATTCGAGTCTGGTAAGTAAAATTAAGGTGGACTTGAGGTAGAAAAGTCTCCCATTATCTTTGGTGGACCGGGTCCAATCGGTTAAGATGAACATCTTGCCAAGATTTTTTTTATTTCAGTGTCTCCTAGTGTTCCTGCCAAGTCTGTTTTTCAAAGGGTAGAGCAGCTTATTTGCGGCTTAGGATCTGAGGGTTCGCAGGGGAGTCCTTCAGAGGGAGAGACAAGCAGGGGGTCTAAGCACTGCCAAATTTACTGTTTTATTCCTGGGCAGCCAATGCGGAGGTGTTAGGGTGATGCGTGGATCTGGGGGCTCTCTAGGTTCAGATGGAGTCGGGTCATGTAGAGGGACAAACCTGGAGGCATTGGTAACAGTGCCACTCCGTTGGCTCTGGCAAGGTACTCTGTGAACCCAGTGAGATGCAACTTCGCCTGCATCTGTCTCAACACTATCTGAATCTCAGCGGGGTGGCGCAGTGGTTAGCATTGCTGCCTCACGGCGCCGAGGTCCCAGGTTCAATCCCGGCTCTGGGTCACTGTCCGTGTGGAGTTTGCACATTCTCCCCGTGTTTGCATGGGGTTCGCCCCCACAACACAAAGATGTGCAGACTAGGTGGATTGGCCACGCTAAATTGTCCCTTAATTGGAAAAAATTAATTGGGTACTCTAAATTTTATTTTTTTTAAACACCATCTGAATCTCTTCCAAGCCCAGTGAGGCCTCCAGATCCTCCTGCAATTCCTCTCCCACCTTGGGAAACTCCAAATCCCACAGGAGCTCTGCCATTCCCTGTTTGTCCTCCGCGGCTCCGACCTATACAACCTCTCACAAAAGACCCTAACAGTCCGTTTAACTGGCTCCCATTTGTGCCAACCACCTGTTTGAGCCGGCAAGCGGTTGCCACATTTGGAGCACGGCAAGAGAAAGGGCTGGAGAGAGTGAGCGATTTATTCCTGGAGGGGCGGTTTGCCAGCCTGAAGGAATTGAAGGAGAAATTGGAGTTGTTGTTTTGTATTTTGTATAAAATCTTAAAACTTTAATAAAAACATTTTTTTTAAATTAAATAAATCTTGATGATTTTTAACATAGGCCAGCAGATGAAAGCTCCTGTACACTTGTTCTATTAAACGTCCCCCCATCCCAAGGTCAGGAATCTAACCCAACTGCACCAAACATTTCCCATGTTCCCACAACAACCATAATTCTGGTCCCCCAGAGTCAGACAGCCAAATTGGTGCCACATTGGTGCTTTGGCCAACTTAGGGTAAGGTTCAGGTAAAAAAAACATTTGAAAGCCCAACTCCAAATTTATATTTTCTGTTTGAGGCATTGAATGCCCACAATTAGAAGTAAACTGAGTTAAGCATTGTAAGTTATAGTGACCAGAAGTAAAATTGATGTTCGAACATTGACTGTTCTGCAACAATGAGCTAATTTCCTTACATTTAAAAGCAATTCCTCATTTTTAAATACACAAAACAGAACTAGGCTTTAAGCTGCACAGAATGTTTCCAATAAGGTTCACCTCTATCAGGTAATATTCGCCAATATCTTCCTTGCTTGCTTCAAACAAAAATCAGAGAATTGTACAGCACAGGAGACCATTCGGCCCATTGCGCCTGTAGCTGACTCATCAAAAGAGCTGTCAAATTCGTCACACACTGCCCCTGTTTCTCCATACCCTCACAAAATCCACACAACTTTGGAGTGTAACACTTGCAAAACGCCTTCATGTCAATTTATTCAAGGAGCATTGAAGCAATTAATGTAGGTATTATTGAGACGTTAAACAGGGACTGTGTACAGTTGTACGATTATAACTCTGGCAGGGAGGGAAGGTGGAAAGTGTTTATTCATGATGACCTGGCCAGCATGGTGAGAGGCAGGTTTGATCAGCCAGCTTTCCCATTAGTTTAGTGTGTTCATGGTCTCTGATCTGAAGTGGCTGTTGCTGTGTGTGAGATACTCGGGTCTTTCATCTTGGTTTAAAATGAAAAGCATTCCATGTTTCACACCTTTTGCTGAAGACAGGAGTGTAGAAATTCATTAGGTATTCCTTTGAAAAGCTCACCTTAGAAGAAGTTAAAGAATTTAAAATTGCATCTTTGACTTATTAAATTAGGTCACGTTGCTTGAACATGGCTTAAAACCATGGAATCCCTGCAGTGCAGAAGGAGGCCATTCAGCCCATCAAATCTGCACCGATCTTCTGAAAGAGTACCCTACCTGGGCCACACCCCCACCCTATCCCTGTATCCACACCTATCCTGCACATCCCTGGACCTACTAAGGGGCACTTTTATCATGGCCAATCCATCTAACTTGCACATCTTTGGACTATGGGAGGAACCTTTGCAGACACGGGGAGAAAGCGCAAACTCCACACAGTCACCCAAGGCCGGAATTGAACCCGAGTCCCTGGCACTGTGGGGCAGCAGTGCTAACTCATTGTGCCACCGTTTGTAGCCCCCTCTGTGCAAAAGATTGGGGTGATCTTATTGTTGAAAACATATACATGGATAGGATGGGTATAGAGGGATATAGCACTAGGAAGTGCTGAGGGATTTGGCCAAGGGTGGTATCATTACCGGTACAGGCTTGGAGGGCCGAAGGGCCTGTTCCTGTGCTGTATTGTTCTTTGTTGCAAGGTTTCATCAGATAGAAACAGAGAAACTGATTCCTCTGGTGAGGGAATCGGGGACGAGGGAGACATAATCATAATATTAATGCCAGACTATTTACAGCATTAAATCTGAAAGTAATTTTTTTCACAAAACGTAGTTTCATTTGGGAATTGTGTCTCGGGGAACGTTTTGTCACAGTTGGAGATTTCAAGTCTGAGACTGATCCATTTACGTTAGGTAAGTTATCAAGGATTTTGGGGAGCTAAGTGAGAAAGGCGGTAGAAGTACAGATAAGATGCCATCTAAATGAATGGTGGAGCACGTTCCTTTGTCTGTAAAAATTCATTACATTCAAAGGCACAGCTCTCTGCTCGACCTCTGTCACTCACTCGATCCATTTAATTATTTTACCCAGTCACGTTCACTCTGTCGCCTTCAAAATACCAATTGTGTGCTTTTTCTGCTATACATCAGCTTTCCGCGTTGCCTGGAGCAACCCACAGTTTCTAAATTGTGGTTCTAAAGGCACAAAGCACAAACTCAATTTCCTGCTTTTCTCTTGCACAGTTTCCTTGTTTCTTTGCTTTAACATTCAGGATGACAGGCACTATCTGAGCTCAAAGAGGTCCAGAAAGCATTGGAAAGCGAAGATAAAAAAAGGAAAAGAAAAAACTGCACCAAGGTCCCAGGTTCGATCCCGGCTCTGGGTCACTGTCCGTGTGGAGTTTGCATATTCTCCCAGTGTCTGCGTGGGTTTCGCCCCCACAACCCAAAACGATGTGCAGGCTAGGTGAATTGGCCGCACTGAATTGCCCCTTAATTGGAAAAATGAATTGGGTACTCTAAATTTAAAAGAAAAAATAAATAAAAGCAAACTGGCTTTAAGAGGCAATGACCATCTTCAGTGTAGAAACCAAAGGTTTAAATTAACAGAGCTCGAAGAGAGAACCACCTTTTGAGTGCTAGTCTTGATGTGGAGTCTCGAGCACAATCATCTCAGAAACAGATCAGGAGAAAATAGTGGGCGAGAAATTAGCCTTATTTCATAGAATTTACAGTGCAGAAGGAGGCCATTCAGCCCATCGAGTCTGCACCGGCTCTTGGAAAGAGCACCCTACCCAAGGTCAACACCTCCACCCTATCCCCATAACCCAGTAACCCCACCCAACATTAAGGGCAATTTTGGACACTAAGGGCAATTTATCATGGCCAATCCACCTAACCTGCACATCTTTGCACTGTGGGAGGAAACCGGAGTACCCGGAGGAAACCCACGCACACACGGGGAGGATGTGCAGACTCCGCACAGACAGTGACCCAAGCCGGAATCGAACCTGGGACCCTGGAGCTGTGAAGCAATTGTGCTATCCACAATGCTACCGTGCTGCCTTAGGATGATGCAATGGAGCTGAACATCAGGCGCTGCATCTAGTGTGTGGACAATCCAATACGGCACCTTTTGCGCCCCAGAAAATTCTCGGAATCGCTCTTCCAGACTGCAATGACATGACTGGTGACACTAATCACACCATTTTAAAGAGCAGCAGCCACAGAGAAGGGTAGTAAAGTCTTTTAATATTAATAAAAATATAAATTCACCGCACCAAACTGCTGGTGGTAACTAACTCTTCAGGTCGAAAGATTTGATGGAGAAATTCAGACAGGGTTTTATAAGCAGAACTGAATATAGTCCTCATTTTATCTTCAGGACACGTGCAATGAGTCAAATTATTGTAAGTCGGGAATTGTGGAAACAAAATATTTCAAATGCAATTCATGAAGTTTTTGTCCAGGCTGAAGAAATTCCTGTGCAGTAGCTTTCCATTATTTGTAAAACATTGGGTGAGGTCAACAAAAGGGGGCTCTCTCTGTGTTAGCACACGGATTTAGTTTATTAAAGCCTTCATTGCCATGTCAGGACAAAGTACTGCTGGTTTGGAATTTTTTTCCAAATTACCATTTTTCTTTAGGACTGGCAGCTTCACAGCATGACACAGCTCTCCCATAGAAATATTCCCACCCTCCCATTCCCCCCATCTTCCTCCCTCTTTTGCTGTTCTTGAAAGCAAATATAACTTTACAAACAGAAAGCAGAGAGTTGGGACTCAAATTATACCATCACAGCCAGTTTGCATTGTGCTGACAAATTGTATTTTAAATGCTCTCTTTGGGCTGGTAAACAATAGAGTTAAAAGGTTGGCTAGCTCTATACAAAAATGACATTTTATGCTTCTTCTTGGTCAACTTAAATGGTGGGATTTTACAGGTAGTGTGGTTTCCTGCCATGCAACCAAAACATCAGTGTAAAACTCACCTCTGCTCACAGATTGCTCCACTATCACTTAACACTCCGAGAAGGGCCTTCCATTCCCATCTCGGGAGCAGTTTCTTCTCCGAGAGCCAGTGGCCAATCAGATTGACCATAAGACCAATAGACGTAGGAGCAGAAATAGGCCATTCACCCATCAAGTCTGCCCCTCCATTCAATGAGATCATGGCTGATCTGATATGATCCTCAATTCCACTTTCCCACCTTAACCTCATAACCCTTGATTTCCATACAACATACTTAATGGCCCAGCCTCTGCAGATCTCTACTGTAAAGAATTCCACAAATACACTACCCGAGAATAAATTCCTCCTCATTTCGGTCTAAAATGGGCAACCCCTTGGCAGCACGTGGCGCTGTGGTTAGCACTGTGGCTTAATGACGCCGAGGTCCCAGGTTCGATCCTGGCTCTGGGTCACTTTCCGTGTGCAGTTTGCACAATCTCCCTGTGCTTGCGTGGGTTTTGCCCCCACAACCCAAGGATGTGCATGGTAGGTGGATTGGCCACGCTAAAATTGCCCCTTAGTTGGCAAAAATTAATTGGATACTCTCAATTTTTTATTTTTTTTAAATGGGCGACCCCTTACTCTGAAAGTAGGCCTTCTGGTCCGAGACTCTCCCAGAAGGGGAAACATCTTCTCAGCATCTACCCTGTCAAGCCTCCTGAGAATTCCCCACTCACTCCCCTCCCTCCCCGCCCCCTCCAACCCAGTCTCCAAAAATAGACTCAAGTCTGCGTCATTGCCGTGGACTCTTGCTTCCTTTAGTGACAGAAGCCGAATTAGATTTCCAAGTTAAACCCATGTTCAAAAAAGTACGAGAACAAGAAGCATGGAGTGTAACAAAGATTAAACTTGCACCTTTTCCCCCAGAGACTGTACACCCAACAAAAAGCTGCACCATTGGTCGAGTCATTGCTATTGATCTGCACAGGCCCCTGCAGCAATTACACCTCACCTGTACAGATGGATAAAACTGACTAAAGTTAGTATGAATTTGGTGATTGGAGGAATTGTGTGTTATTTACTCAAGACAAACAGAATGTTGAGGTGACTTAACTGGTGAAATCAAATACAGCACATAAACTGACCAATCTCTTGTTTGTGGCAGGTTAATTGTGGCAACTATCAAACAGAATCTGCTTTAAGACATGATCCTAACATGACTCATTGACTCCAGCAATATTCAGCCTAATTGACTTGGAATGCTTCTCAGGCACTGGGAGCCCATTATAAAGCAATAACTTCAGTTAACTAATTCTCAGGTCGTGAACGAGTCTCCTATTGTGCCAGACACAGGTCCCGTTCGCATGTTGTTTCGCCAAAAGAAAACATTGTGGAACTTGCCCGAGTACCAATATTCTGTCAAATGGATCCCATTTCAATTTTGCTGAGGGTCTGCTTCCCTCATTTTGATATGCCTTTTTCCACTTTGGGCTATCGATGAAGGGCCGAGCAGCTTGGGGGGTGGGGGAGCAGAGGTGGCCAAGCATCATCGCAACGTCCCCGTCTACGCGAACACCACAGGGTAATATGCCTGGACTCAGGTCAGCTGTTCCTCAAGGCTCAGTTCAGGAATTTGGCAAACAAAGCCTTATAAGTAGGAGGCCACTGTCACAAAAATATAGCCTTCATGTTCGTGGTGTACAATGCGGTTTTCTTTCTTTATTATGTCACACTACATAATGGGTTAAAAATTGATTTACACGGCCTACTTGTGATACAGACAGCTTCAGAACAGGTGTCATAAATCTGTCAGGTATGAAGGAAGGGACAAATCATTGTATTCAAACAAAGCCTACCGGATCCTAGTATTTGTATTAAATATGATTAGCTGTTCAATGTGGGTTTGAGATACATATTTAAATAAAGTTACTGGGCAGATACGAGATGAGTCAGCGATGTTTAAAAATAAATTCTAACGTTACTAGAGAGTGATAAATCTACAAAACAGTCTAAATGCTGACACCAGGCACTATAATGAAGAGAGGAACTTTACACAACATACTCCTTCAACTTTGGCAACAACGGCGAATCCAACAACAAGGGCTAGGGGGGCATTGCCAGCTGGCATGGGCACTGCCTGGGTACCAGGTTGGCACTGCCATGGTGCCAAACTGGCATTTTGTTTTTTACACGCACAATCAGACCGGGGGGGGGGGGCCTGCATGGGTGTTGTGGGGGTGGGCAGCACTCCAATAGTGCGTTTGGGCAGGGGTGGGTGCGGAGGTTTCTTTGGCGGCCTTGGAGATTGGGACACCATTTAAAAATGGCGTCCCTATCCCTCGCTTCACTGGGAGGTTCCGGCGAGCGGAGCTCCCCAGTGTACAAAACGGGGCCATGTGCAGCCTCGGCCACACGCTCCTCGCTGAAGCCCTTTATACAAACGGCAGTGGCATTTAAAAGCCATGTGTTTCTTGGCACTGCGAGCGCCAGAAATCACGCAGCTAAACACGCTCACTATGGGGCTTTTTCCCCATTTAGTTTAATCAAGCTCAATATGTTTTACAATGGTTTTCATTATCTTTCTATGAAGTTTCACGGCACACATGGACAATTTTCATGACACACCAATCAAAAACCACTGCTCCTTAGGATGAACGGGTTCTTTGATGGGAGTGGAGTATAGGTTTGAGCGGTTTTCTCGTGGGCCTGCCAACTATACCCACATGTTCTGGTCTTGTCTAAAGATGGTGAGCTTTTGGATCTCTTTCTTTAGCACCATATCAGCAGTTCTTAATATCAATCTGGAGTCTTAACCGTTGGTGGCCATTTTCGGGATATTGGACTCACTGGGGATGCGCTCACCTTTGCCTCGCTGATAGACGGAAGGCAAGTTCTGTTGGGATGGAGAACATTCCCTCCGCCTAGTGCCTCGGCCTGGTTGGGTGACCTTATGGACTTTGTATACCTGGAAAAGGTCAAATACACCGTTGGGAGACTGGTGGAGGGAATTTACCTGAGGTGGCAGCCAATTATCTCATACTTCAAGGAGTTAATTAACATCAACTGTTGGGGGGGGGGGGGGGGTTGGATGTAGCCTTTGTTGTTTGTTTTTCTATGTTTCTATATTACTGTATCTCTGATTTCTTGTGTTGTTAAGCATGGCAATTGTACCAAGTTTGACCAATTTTCAGAGTTACGTTGTAGTTTAAACAGTGTTTGTTACTTATGAAATCTTTAATAATAATATAATTTTTCAAACCCGCAGCCCTAAACTGTTGCTCCCCACTGATGGTATTAAATTAATATGTACAAACACATATTTTTCTTTCAGGTAAAGCAAAAGACAGGACATGGCAAATGTTGCAATCTGCTTGTCATGTGTTATGTAATATTCTTCCTAAATAGCAACTAGAAATGACAGATCGGTGCAGCATGTTTTTTAAAACTTCTTTTACAGCCATTCATCAAAGGCCCACATGGAAAGAATTAGCTCAGGCTTCAAACTGCTGCATTAAATTTCAGTGAACAATCTAACATCTTTTTTTTTTTTTTAAAAAGCAGTTTCTCCTATCCAGAGATTTTTAGACTTTGATCGATTGAGCGCACATTCGGAAAGCTGGTGAGAAAGGTACATTGTAATAAAGTCCGACATGTCAGGACTAGCTTTGAAGTCAAATCTTGAGCTACCCTACAATATTTCAAATCAATACAACAAACACAGTACATAATCAGCAATTCAGCAAATAGTGCTTTTGAACAAACATTAAAAGAGGTACATAAGAATAATGCAGCAAGTCAGTGATGATTCTGGATCTTATTTAATTATTTCTCAGAGGGAGGTTCCTGTTTAAAAGGATTGATGTTGTTTTCCTGCACCACACACCATCTGGAGCTACAAGTGAACGAGTGGGCCACCAGCTTCAATCGCTCAGATAATATAACCAGTGGGAACTTCTCCTCATCTTGCTGCCTCTGCGCAAAAGTCTTGTTCGTGGTTGGAGACAACCCAAAATAATGTGACAGACTGGACACTCGGCATGTGTCAGCCATAACAGTATCCAAATACATGAGACCACTTCACATACGGACGCTCCAATGATCTGCGTGGCTGAGCTGTCCCATATCAAAATCTAACCTTTCATTTAACATCAGCTCGAAGAAAGTTTCAGGGAGCAGGATCGATTTTCAACTTTGGGTGGGAAAAGTTTTTCGTTTAGTCAAAGATTTGCACTCAAAGGGTTAAACTGAAAGCTAAAAATAGCAAAACACTGCAGGCGCTGGGAATCTGAAAGCAAAACAAAGATGCTGGAAGCATGTTGGATGTTGTGGAGAGAACAGCAAAGCTAATGTTTTGAATGTGGACTCTCTCCCCGAGGAGAGTCCATTGAAGGGGAATTTGGAGCGGAAATATCTACTCTCCTGATCTTTCCAGAGAAGCTGATCGAGCTGCCGAGAGCCAAATGGAACTCCGGCAAATTAAACAATAGGATAATGGGAAAATGCTGGGGTTAAAAACAGAAAATGCTGGAAATGCTCAGCAGGTCAAGCACCACGTGTGATGAGAGAAACAAAGTTAACATTTCAAGCTCACGGCTAGGTCTCCAGCATTAACTGTGACCCAACAGTTTTACAGAGGCACGAGTGGTCCTCGTCACTGGCTGGGAAGCAGTGGTGATTGTTTTGTTATGCTCGTGACGTAGCATAAGCTGCTTCCTTGATGTGCACTCTGACAAAGGAAGGTTCAGACTTGGAGATAGTTCAATAAACATGTTGAAGCTATTAAAAATTCTCCTACTTGGATTCGACGCTACTGTTAATCCTGCTATAGCTACTCAGACTGACTAACCAGTCTGCTACAATCCGCGTGGTGGGAGTGATGTGTTTCAATCAACCCTGTGTCTGTGCTCACTGAGTGTCTCCACTGGAAAGAGACTCAGCATGTGTGATGTGTCCTTTTATATGGGTTGGTGTAATGCCCTCCTGTGGTAGTGTCACCTCGGTGTGTATTGTTACTGCCCATTGGTCGTGTCCTATCTTACTGACCTATTAGTTGACTGCCTGTGTGTCATGTCTCTGGTGTTCCCTCTAGTGTCTAGCTAGGTGTAGTGTATGTACATTAACCCTTTGTGTACACAGTGATGTATATCACCACATCCCCCCCTTTTTTGTGTTACATATTTTCTGTACAGTGTTAAAGAAAATTGAACAAACTAGGTAGATGAGTGATACTCTGTACAAGTTATGATAACAGTGATCATTAAACAATAAGTCCAAATCATATGCATGAGTCCAAAGTTCATTAATTATTATGGTTGAATGGCTTTCTTGTTTGGTTGGTGAGTTGGTGATGTTGATGGTGGCATTGCATTGTAAACACCATCAGTGTCCCCGTGCTGAAGGAACCAAGAAGTGGTCAAATCACTTTGTTGTCTGATTTGGACTCTTTTTTTTAATGCTTGTGGTGGTAATTCTTGATGGCATCTGTCCTGAAAGCCAGGTTGCCTGTTGGTAGTGCAGCAAACATGAATTGGTAAGATGCATCATCCTGCCATGGCATGTCATTGTACTGAGCTGAGCAGTAATAGTGTCCCTCATGGGCAGAGTTGTACCATGTCGTACCAGTCGTAGTTCCATTGGTGTTGTTTTTGTCGTGCTTGTTGTCGACGCTGTTGCCTTTGGTACGCTTCTTGCTATTGTCTTTGATGTTATTGTTGTGTTGGTTGGTTTTGTTGCCGTGTTTGCTGCGTTCAAGGACCACGCTCTGCGGATAATACGAGTCCTTCACACAGTTACTCGTGTCAGCGTCCTTCGTGGCACCTGCTGTCTCCTTGAGCGTGCCGTCACTGAGTTTGTGGCGCTCCCCGTCTGGAGTCATGTCCGGCTTACTTGAATTAGCTTTGGCTTGTCGATGCTCCCCGTCTGGAGTCTGGTCTGTTTCACCTGAGTCAGTTTTGGATTGTCGATGCTCCCCGTCTGGAGTCTGGTCTGTTTCACCTGAGTCAGTTTTGGATTGTCGATGCTCCCCGTCTGGAGTCTGGTCTGTTTCACCTCAGTCAGTTTTGGTTTGTCGATGCTCCCCGCCTGGAGCCCTTTCTGGTTCACCTGAATCAGCTTTGGTTTCTTGATGCTCCCGTCCAGAGTCATTTCAGGTTCACTTGCATCTTCTGAGGTTTCTTGATGCTCCATGTCCGGAGTAATTTCAGGTTCACTTGAATCTTCTGAAGTTTCGTGATGCTCCCCGTCCGGGGTCAAAACAGTTAGGAATGCATTTGCTTGCGTAGAGGCTCGAGCGAGTGAGGTTTGAAGTAATGTGGTGTCACCGGAGTCACCAGTAGTCTCACTGTGATTGTCGAGTGCCTCTGGACACACTAGCTGAGGTCTGTCACGTTGCACACCTGGTATGGGAAGTGGGATGCCGTCATCACTGGTCGCACATACAGTGGGTAGAGCCTCAGTGTGTTGTTGTTCCAGGTGAAATAATCTGGTTTTGAGGCGTAAACATTTTTTTTGCGTGTTTTGGGACATTTCCCCTTTATGTGGGCATGGTCCGGGGCCTCTGTCACAAGTAGGCTTCAATGAAGTTACTGTGAAAAGTCCCTAGTCGCCACATTCCGGCGCCTGTTCGGGAAGGCTGGTACGGGAATTGAACCGTGTTGCTGGCATGCCTTGGTCGTCTTTAAAAGCCAGCGATTTAGCCCAGTCTGCTACAATCCACGTGGTGGGAATGATGTGTTTCAATCAACCCTGTGTCTGTGCTCACTGAGAGTCTTCACTGGAAAGAGACTGAGCATGTGCGATGGGTTGGTGTAATGTCCTCCTGTGGTAGTGTCACCTCTTGTGTGTATCGTGACTGCCCATTGGCCGTGTCCTATCTTACTGACCTATTGGTTGACTGCCTGTGTGTCATGTCTCTGGTGTTCCCTCTAGTGTCTAGCTAGGTGTAGTGTATGTACATTAACCCTTTGTGTACTTACAGTGATGTATATCACCACAGTGATTTTACAGCCTTTTTATAAAAAAGTTTGAGTGCCCAATTCATTTTTTCCAATTAAGGGGCAATGTAGCGTGTTCAATCCACCTACCTTTCACATCTTTGGGTTGTGGGGGTGAAACCCACGCAAACACGGGGAGAATGTACAAACTCCACACAGACAGTGACCCAGAGCCGGGATCGAACCTGGGACCTCAGCGCCGTAAGACTGCAATGCTACCCACTGCGCCACCATGCAGCCCTTTTACGGCCTTTTATGTGGTTGAGGCTTCATGTTGCAGCATGAGGAGCAACATGAATTCCTGATTCAAAGATGAGTCGAGGTAGCTTAATCGGGGGCAGTCAGGTAGGGAAAGGGGGAGGCTGTGATCGCAAGGCCAGTGGGGGAAACAAGTGGGAGCGACGATCATCATTTTGAGGGGCTTCGTTGAACACGTCGTGCCCAAATAGGAGGAATGGGCCTTCCCGCAGTCTCAAGCCCGCAGCTAAGCTACCCCAGGTTTACCCAACATCGATATTTATTTTTCCCAGGTCAACAACTCTCTGACAGCTCCACGGCAGCTGTACCCGAGGGAGCACAATGGAAGCGGCAGCCGTACTGTCCCTTTTCTCGGCGCTCGCCTCCCAGGCTGCGTTCAACCTTTCATAGAGAGTGTTTCATGCTGGGCGGATGTTAATTGGCCAGCCAGTGTGAAGTTGTGCCCCGGAGCTGACCATGGCTCGAAAGGGCTCGCGCCCACTTCTCGGCCCAACGAATGCGTGTGCTCAATGGGCAAAATGTTCAGGCCATGATCTAGCAGACATCAATTTGTATGTCATGGAAAAACTGCTTTATAGCTGACATGGCATTTAAATGACCTGATTCAGGACATTGGTCGATAATGTCAGCTAGAGCTGCTGAAACCCCCTTTTTTAACCTTGGGCTGGATTTTCCGTTTGGGAGACTAAGGGTGCGATTCTCTGGAAAGATTTCTAAGTGTGGTGGTGAGCGGAAACTGCCACGAGCTTCCTGCCGCTCGGCCCAGCGAGGCCGGCAATACAATGCAACGTTATTTGGTCCACTTAAGAAAGCCCCATGCGCTTCTCACTGCAAATGAAGGCTCGCCAGCTGATTCGCCGGCACCGCGCTCGCCAGCCCCCCCGCTAACAAGGTCGAACAGCACTTAACCAGCATTTGCTCAACCAACCCCAACCAACTCGCAACAATGGCGCCCAGGAGACTGGCCTCAAGATTCGGGATGCAGATCTGAGGAGGCACCTAGTCGCAGTGGAGGCCAGGAAGAGTGTCCTGTTCCCCCGAGGGTCCTGGAGTGCCAGTCACAGGGCAGCCACTGCTGCCTGGGACGAGGTGGCAGAGGCTGTGTGACCAGTGCTGGAAAAAGGTCAACGACCTAAACAGGACAGTACGAGTGAGTTGCCACCAATGCCAGCACCGGCCCTCGTGGGGATGAGGTGGAGCCATGCCCAAAAGTGGCAGTCTTCGGGGTTTCAGACCAGCCAGATCTATTCCTGGGGAGGAGAGCGGACGCCCTTGCCTTTGCCTCCCTGATCACCCGCCATAGAATCCTGTTCGGCTGGCGGTCAGCAGCACCACCCAAAGCTGCAGACTGGCTGTCCGACCTCTCGGAACCTCTCCAAATGGAGAAAATCAAATTCGCCATCCGAGGGTCAGACGACGGCTTCCACAGAACGTGGGAGCCATTCATCCGATTGTTCTGGGACCGGTTTGTGGCCAACGAACTACAGATTTACTGCTGTTGAGCTGGTGCACAATACCCTACCAGTTATTCTATTCTATTTGTTAAGAATGACCGCCTCGCTGGGGGGCGCGACCCAGTACCAGGCCGACCTTGACGAGGGGCTGCGGGATATGTCCCGCTCTCAGATGGGAATGGCCTAGGCGCTGCGTAGCTTGTCGCAGGTGGGAATTGCCGAGGCACTGCAGAGGATGTCCCAGTCACTGAGGAGCATCGGCGAGGACATCGACACGATGGTGCAGACTATGGGGAACAAGCAGGGCTGGCATAGCCAGATGATGCAGGGGCAGCCGGAGCTCGAACCAACAGCCCCTCCCTCCCAAGGTGAACCCCAAGGCCCTATGGGCACCGATCGGGAGGGGGCACTGAGTGCCAACCTGGAATCGTCCCATGGGGCGCTGACGGTGGCCACCAGCTCTCCTGAGTTCCACCCCTCTGATGAGGCCGCATCTCACAGTCAGCACCCAGAACAGGGAGGCACGGCAATGCATGTGTCGCCAACAAGAAGATTGGAGGCTCCCGGCCCTGGAGGGCATCCGCAATGGGCATCGAAGGCCACGGGATGTGGTAAGTAGCTGGCAGCCTTCACCTCTGATGTGCATCCTGGGCACACACCTAGCCGAAGCGGTAGAGCAAGGTGGGCCAAGCAGATCAAGAATCACTGAGGGCACCATTGGGAGAGTGGGGAATTGTTAAACACAATATATGCCCTTGTGCACAACCAGTATGATGCCTCTGTCACTTTCTTTCACTATGCACGCCGACCTTCAAATCCTTGGCCCACCTCTACAGGCATCCACACCTCCCTGGGCACACCGCGTGCAAGTGATGGGTGTGAGCAAGTACTCAGCAGACAGGCAGGGTCAGACTACGGCACAGATTGAGGAGCACTGGCACTCAGCTCTCTGTGGGTTATCATCACCCCCCGTCTCGACAGTGACCCGCTGACGGCGCCGACACAGTCCCAGCAACCTGGAGTGATGTAACACAGACCCTGGGAGGGTGGGAAAGGTGGTTGGTAAGGTAGCGATGACAGACCAGGCGACATCCCGAGTGAATTGGGCGAGTGCGAGGGCCTCCCTGACCCTCCGGGGTTGCCGGACCCTCACCACTGACCCCTGTCCTGCAGCCTCTGCTGGTCCTCCATTCTACGCGTGAGTTTCCTCCGGGTGCTCCGGTTTCCTCCCACAGTCCAAAGACTTGCAGGTTAGGTGGATTGGCTATGCTAAATTGCCCCTTAGTGTCCAAAAAGGTTAGGAGGGGTTATTGGGTTACGGGGATAGGGTGGAAGTGAGGGCTTAAGTGGGTCGGTGCAGACTCGATGGGCCGAATGGCCTCCTTCTGCACTGTATGTTCTATGTTCTCCCTGGGCTCGTCCTCCAGCCCCTGCTGGTTCAGTGCCGCCTCATATCCTCATCCTCCTCGGAGGTGGCCACATGTACCTCATCACCAACCTCCAGCTCGTCGCCCGGCTGCTGTGCGAGGTTGTGGAGGGCACAACACAAAGCGGGCGACCCTCCGCGTGGTGTACTGGAGTGCACCACCGGAGTGGCTGAGGCATCGGAGCCACATTTTGAGCAGTCTCATTGTACTGGTCTTCACTTCGGTCTCCCGCCTCCTTACTGGCATCATTAGCCAGGTCCTCAGCGGGTACCCTAAGAGGCAGCCGCCCATCCTGGGGTGGTCATCGAAGAGGCGGAGGATGGCCAACTGCTCCAGGATGTAGCTGTCGTGGACAGTCCCCCGGAAGTGTGCATGATCTTCATGTGGTGGCCACACACAAGCTGTATGTTCAGGGAGTGGAACCCTTTTCTGGTAACAGAGGGCACTCCCAGATGGCCCGGTGAGCCCAGGGCAACATGCGTGCCATCTATTACCCTCTGGACCTGGGGCATTCCGGTGATGGGAGAGAAACCTGCTGCCCGGGCATCTTGCTAGGCTTGGTCCCTGTGCAGGTTGATGTAGTTTTGCGCCCGGACAAACAGGGCATCCATGATCTGCCGGGTGCACCAGCTGGCTGTGGCCAGCGAGATGCCACTCGAGCCCTGGAATGAACCCGAGGCATAAAGGTTCAGAGCTGCGGTGACCTTCACGGCGGCCAGGAGCGGGTGCACTCCTCCTTGGAGCCAAGTCCGCGAGGACATGCCACAGGTGCCACACTGTCTCCTTGTTGAGGCGGAGGAGCCACACTGTCTATCACCTGTTCAAATGACCAGCGACACCTGTACACCCTGGGCCGCCGTGGGACTCCTTCTGGGCAAATAGACCGAAAGAGATGGATATAAATGCAGCAGAAATGATTGCACTGACCCAAGGCATTGCAAATGAAATGGATTGGGTATGGGGTAAGTATTAATAGTAGGTGCGAGACGAGGTCTGAACTCCCCTGATAGTGCTGCTACAGTGGACTCAGATCAGAATCTCAGTGGGCAGCATACAGTCACTGTCGAGGTGCATGGAGGATTTCAGCTGCAATTTGGCAGAGGGCATGGCACAGAGCTTGCCCTCTCTGCAGTCTCTGCTCCATCTCCCTGCCCCGTCACAGATACAAAAGGCACAGGAGCTGCTGCCCCCATACATGTTGCAGCCTGAGTGTGGGGACAGGTCACCAAATCCTCTGCCTCCCCCTGCGAGGATAAAAGAACACTCTGCCCAATACAGAAATTCACCACAACACCTCAAAAGACACCAGAGTACAGTACTTCCAAAGACTTTGCAATAGCAAAACTTAGGGTAAAGTCACCTTACCAGCAAGTCTGGCTCTTTAGTAATACTAATGGTGGGTCCCCCCTTGCAGCTTTGTGAATGTTCTTTGGTGAATGAAAGACAGATATGCTGAATGGACCCGCAAGCACCCGAGTTTGTAAATTGTGTGTCAAATCACCAACTATGGTGGTTTGATATCACAATCCGATCAGTATGCACAGCACGCCCTGGTGAGAGTCCTTCCCAGCACGGGGCACTGTGGGGTCCATTGCAGAAGTGGTTGCGGATGTTACCCACCCCACTTGGAGGGGCCCTGGCTTCTATTGCGCCACTTCCAGTCAATACTCCGGATTCAAATTTCACACCTTCTAATTCCAGTATATCTACCTGGAGCAAAAGCTAAATCCAATTCCCTTTCAAACAGTTTCTGTAAAAAACACTCAGTCAGTCCCCCTGCTTGTGATAAATCATAAGCATTGCCTACTGGCATTACTTCAAACAGCCTTCAAATGATTTCTTCTGTCACATCACTTACTCAGATTCTGCACTTGGCAACGATCAGGTTTTGTGCACTGCAGGTAACGATTGAAAGCTGCTTCCAAAATGGAAGAACCACAAACATATATAAGCTCAAGATCAATAATTATTTAATCCAGCAACGTGATCAGAGACGAAAACATCATTCGCTCCACCTGCCTACACTCGTCAGCCACAACACGGGTGGGATTCTCTAATCCTGCGGCAGAGTGTCCACACCGTTGTAAAAGCCGTCGCGTTTTACGACGGCATGAACGGGCCGCTGCCAGGACTAATTCTGGCCTCTATAGGAGGCCAGCACAGTGCTGGAGCGGTCCACGCCGCTCCAGCTGCCGATCCCGGCACGAACTGTGCGCCGCGGGATCCGCGCATGCGCAGTGTCGCCGGCGCCAACACACACATGCGCAACGTGCTGGCCCTGATGCAACATGGCACAGGACTACAGGGGCCGGCGCGTAGGAAAGGAGGCCCCCAGCCAGAGAGGCCGGCCCGCCGATCGGTGGGCCCCGATCGCGGTCCAGGCCACATCGGAGACCCCCCCCCCCCCACCCGGGGTTGGATCCCCCCTCCCCGCCCTTAGGCCGCCACCCGACCCTTCAATGCCGAGGTCCCGCCCGCTCAGAGCAGGTTAGAATGGCGGCAGCGGGACTAGTTTGCTTTTGTTTTTTTAACGGTCACTCGGCCCATCTGGGCCGGAGAATCGTGGGGGGCAGGCCCGCGACCGGCGCCACGCCAATCACGCTGGTGCCATTGGCGGCGATTCTCCGCTCTGCTCTGCGGAGAATCGCGTGCCGGCGTCGGGGCGGCTTGGCCCAGTCGCGGGGATTCTCCGGCCCGGCTCAGGGCTGGGAGAACCCCACCCCACATTCCCAGTCTTATGCTATAGCAGACGGTCCACTGTTGCGTGAACAATCGTTGACATATTTCAAGGTTTTCTTTTTCAAACAGCTGTCCTTTGACCCTAGCATTCCCAGCTCATACACATCCCACCCCAGTTCAGCCGCAATTCCCACACTCCAGACCTTTCAACATTTAGTAAGAAAAGGAAAGGACTTGCATTTATAGGATGACCTCATGTCCCAATGCGTTTTACAATATCTAGAAATGTTGTTACTCTTGTAACGTAGAGAAAAACAGAAGTCGATTTGCGCACAGCAAGCTCCCACAGTGAGGTAATGGTCAGATATGCTTTCTTAAAAAAAAAGTGATGACTGCTTGAGAGATAAATAATGGCCGAAGCAGCAGCAAAACTAACACAGTTTCCCCCCTCCCTTCCCCCGCTCAGTGCCATGGGTTCTTTCCTGCACCCCAGCCAGTGCCTTAATTTACTGTTTTATCGGAAAGATGGCACCTCCGGCAGAGCAGCACTCCGTCTGATAGGAGGTTGGCTTGGACCCACAGCCATTCTGGGTCTAGGACGAGTGGGCTGCCACTACGCCAAGGCAAACCTTGCATTCTGTGCAAATCAAAATGTCAAAAAAAGCTACATATGGGAAAAGTAGAAACTTTCGGAAATTAAACCCCTGATGTTTATTTTTAAGAAACCATAATTGCCCAGCAGGAATGAGACTGGTTTGGGCCAGATGATCTTCCCATTGGTACCTGACATTGTGTGGCCTAATTAACAATAGCCCTCATCAGGGACTGTTGCAGGTCAATCCTAAAAAGGTTGGTTTCGGGATGATTTTTTATGAACTCCATAAAAATCTTCTGGCCTACTGCCAGCCTATAAGCACTTTTTGAAGTCCTATTGATCTTTGGTTGTCTTTGTTATGATGGAGAACCTTCTGTAGCTTTTTCTGTTTTACTTGCATTCTAGGATTTCAAGTGACAGATCAGATCAGATGGTAAGATTACACGGGTTTCATTCACATCCTCAAGGACATCTCTTGGTTCACACTGTCAATTTACGCTTCTTATATCCTAATTCATTCCAATCATTCCCTTTATCTTTTCTCCCATATTTCTTCTTCTGATCGTCATTTCCATGATCTTTTAAAAAAATAAATTTAAAGTACCCAATTCTTTTTTTTCCAATTAAGGGGCAATTTAGTGTGACCAATCTACCTGCCCTACAGATCTTTGAGTTTGTGGGGGTGAGACCCACACAGACACAGGGGGAATGTGCAAACTTCACATGGACGGTGAGCCCGGGCCGGGATCGAACCCGGGTACTCGGCGTCATGAGGCAGCAGTGCGAACCACTGCACCACCGTGCAGCCCGTCATTTCCATGATCAATCAGGTTGCCACTCTTGATCTCGGTCACTCTTTTCCTCTTGGTTTGCTTCACCAGCTCTCTTTGGAAAGCCAGTGGCTGGATTATGTTGGGAATGGAATTTTTGCCTCTCCATTGTGGCGAAAGTAACGGAGCAGCTCAAAAAGCACAAGTCCTCACACCCAAATACGGCACTTCCATTTTCTGCGGGGGCGTGAATGGGGGTGATTCACGTTTCATGTGTGCGCTGTTACAGACGAAGCTGGGTATTTAAAACATCAGCTGCCTCCACTGAAGATTTTGGTATCCTTGGCGTGTGAAACCCAAAGTGTGCAGATTAGACCTGGTAAAAGCATGTCTCAACTTTGTGGATTTGCTTGGATAGCCAGAATACCCCCTTTGGATATGGTCCTGGGGTATGTTTGGAGATTGTGCAGTGCCCTTTGCGGGAAGTAAGTGACATTTTGGAACTATTAAAAGTAGGCATAAATGTGCATAAAAGTACATAAACTCATTACTGTCAATCTCATTGGAACTGTCGACAGACCCGTCAAAATCAACTGTCAAAAGTGACAGAGGGAGGGCAGCACGGTGGCGCAGTGGTTAGCACTGCTGCCTCCCGGCACCGAGGTCCCAGGTTCGATCCCGGCTCTGGGTCACTGTCCATGTGGAGTTTGCACATTCTCCCAGTGTTTACATGGGTTTTGCCCCAAAAATGTGCAGGCTAGGCGGATTGGCCATGATAAATTGCCCTTAATTGGAAAAAATGAATTGGGTACTCTAAATTTATAAAACAAAAACTGACAGTAGGACCTGTCAAAGGAACCAATCAAAAGTGTCAAGAAGACCGGTCAAATGGAGCGGTTAAGCCAAGGCATTTAAAAGTCCTGCTCTTTAAAGCTTTGAAAAAAATGTCTGGATTGTTAAAAATACGTTTGCTTGCTATTGCGCTGTTGATACAAGCCGGAGGGCTTCCATTGCTGCATTATTGCCCATGACTGAATTCACAACTCTAAACCTTCTATTATCAGAGCACTGTGCCTGATATTTGAATTTGATTGACAGCCACAAGCGGTTATAGATTCTTTGATGTGGGACTATGAATCCCAATGTTTGTTGTTATAAGGATCTGTGTACTTTTGAATGAAATATTTATTATAAGGTATTATTTAGTTGAAGGAATGTAAATAGAGTAAATGGGTTTTATGAAGGAGAGTTTCTTTTCAATGTAGAGAATTCTGCAATTGACAGTCAGAGCTTTTACTTTATAGAACTTTATTTGGTGGATACTGGATGAGTTGGCATGCTAGGTGTACGGGCAAAGATGGGACATGGGTTGGCACTAAATTTGGATTTGTTTATTGTCACAAGGTACAGTGAAAGGTATTGTTCTGCATACAGTTAGGACAAATCATTCCATAAAAGAAAATAATACATAGGGCAAACATAAATGCAATAATGTAAATACATAGGCACACGCATCGGGAGAAGCATATAGGAGTGTAGTATTACTCAGTAGAGATGACGCGAGAAGAGATCATATCAGTCTATAAAAGGGTCATTTGGGAGTTTGGTAACAGTGGGAAAGAAGCGGTTTTTGAACCTGTTAGTGCGTGTTCTCAGACTTTTGTATCTCTTGCCCGATGGAAGAAATTGGAAGAGTGAATAAGCCAGGTGGGAGGGGCCTTTGATTATGCTGCCCGCTTTCCCCAGGCAGCGGGAGGTGTAGATGGAGTCAATGGATGGGAGACAGGTTCATGTGATGGACTGGGCTGTGTTCACGACTCTCTGTAGATTCTTACGATCTTGGACCGAGCAGTTCCCATACCAGGCTGTGATACAGCCACATAGGATGCATTCTATGGTGCATCTGTAAAGGCTGGTAAGAGTCAATGTGGACATGCCAAATTTCCTTAGTTTCTTGAGAAAGTATAGGCACTGTTGTGCTTTCTTGCTGGTAGCGTCGACGTGGGTGGACCAGGACAAATTGTTGGTGATGTGCACACCTGGGAATTTGAAGCTGTCAACCATTTCCACCTCGGCACCATTGCTGCAGACAGGGGTGTGCATGATACTTGGTGTAACGACAACAATCTCTCCCTCAATGTCAACAAAACTAAAGAGCTGGTCATTGACTACAGGAAGCAAAGTATTGTACACACCCCTGTCTGTATAATAATATTATTATTATTACGTCCTGGGGGGGGGGGGGGGGACTGCCTGGGAGGGTGGATGAGCAAGAGATAACATGAAGGGTTGGGGAAACTGGCACGTACGGGAGAGGGCCAGTGTACAAAGCTGTGTAAATATATCATTTTGCCATGTATATATCTTGCTCTGCGCGAATTCTCATTTTTTTTTGTTACGGGGGGGGGGTTATTGCTTGTAAGGGAGAAAAATTGTGTTAAAAAACTTTAATAAATATAAATTTTTTTAAATTAAAAAATATTATTATTATACAGATAGCGGTGTGTACTGTACTTTCCTTTCTGAAGTCAATGACCAGTTCTTTAGTTTTGTTGACATTGAGGGAGAGATTGTTGCCATTACACAACTCTACTAGGCTCTCTTTCTCCCTCCTGTATTATGATTCTTCGTTGTTCGAGGTCCGACCAACTACGGTCGTGTCGTCAGCAAACTTGTAGATGGAGTTGGAGCCAAATTATGGCACACAGTCGCGCGTGTATGGGGAGTATAGTAGGGGGCTAAGTATTCAGCCTTGAGGGCCCCCGGTATCGAGGGCCGTAATGGTATAGAGGTTATAAAGGGTTGGAGGGTGGATGGAGGTACATAGGGGACTTGGGTGGAGGGCAGAGGTTGGCTTAGGGTAGTTGGCTCTCTAAGAAGTGGTTGGGAGCCTTAACTTTGTATGGGGGAAATGAGGGGCCATAGAGGTTGCCCAGGATGGCATACCTTGGTGTGGGGATATGAGGTGGCATTAATCGGGTGTTGGGAGTGTGTGTGTGTGTGTGTGGGGGGGGGGGTCAATTAGATCATACTTCTAGGACTCGGGTTGTCCTAGATTGGACATTTTAGTTTGTTTTTGCTCCTGGATGCTTGAATTATTACCCATCCACTTGCTGTTGTCTCTCGGATTTGTTTAATCATTGGATGTAGAGATTCTCAGCTTCTAAGAAAGTGGTTTTCAGCGTGTTGAATTTGGACTCCACCTTCAGATGAGACATTAAACTGAGGCCCCTAGCTCTCTGTTCCATTAAAGAGTCCATGAAGAGGGTGATCTCCTGCTCGCCAGGTCAACGTTCCTCCCCTTAGCCAATATCACCAAATATTCAACAGTTGGTCATTCACCTCGCTGCTGTTCGGGCCAATCTTTTGAGCCAGCATGCAGAAGTCCTACAAGAGAGAGAAGGAGCTGTACTTGACCTAGTTTTAGGCAATCAAGCCAGGCAGGTGTTAGAAGTGCCAGTGGAGTGGCATTTTGGTGATAGTGACCATAACTCAGTAAGACCATAACGCAGTTCTGGAAAAGGAAAAGACAGACCAGAAATTATGGTTCTGAATTGGGGGAAGGTTGATTTTAACAGGGTAATAATAACAATAATATAATAATCGCTTATTGTCACAAGTAGGCTTCAATGAAGTTACTGTGAAAAGCCCCTACGGCACCTGTTCGGGGTAAGACAAAAAGTGGACTGGGAGCAGCTATTTGTAGGAAAATCCACATCCGAGCAGTAGGAGCCATTCAAAAAGTAAATAGAGAAAGTACAACGTCATCATGTTCCTGTAAAAGTCATTTTAAAACTTTTTAAAAATTAAATTTAGAGTATCCAATTATTTTTTTTTCCAATTAAGAGGGAATTTAGCATGGCCAACCCACATAGCCTGCACATCTTTTGGGTTGTGGAGGTGAGATCCATGCAAACAAGAGGAGAATGTGCAAACTCCACATTGACAGTGTCCTGGGGCCGGGATCAAACCCGGGTCCTTAGCACCGTGAGCAGCAGTGCTAAGCACTGCACCACCGTACCTTGTTCCTGTCAAAGTAATGGATGGGTCAAAAAGTTCACAGAAACCTGGATGTCAAGGGAAATACAGGATTGCATCAGGAAAAAAAGGAAGGCTTATGGCAGCTAGAGGGCTGAAAGTAGTATAGAAAGTGCAGGGGGGTACTTAAAAAAGAAATCAGGAGAGCGAAGAGGGGACATGAAAAAACATTGGCAGGGAAAATAAACACTTGGACGGAAAATAAGGGAGAATCCCAAGGTGTTTTATAAGTATATTAAGGGCAAGAGAGAACCAGGGAAAGAGTAGGGCCCATTAGGGACCAAAGTGGCAACCTGCGTGTGGAGTAGAAAGACGAAGGCGAGGTATTAAATTAATATTTTGTGTCTGTGTTCACTATGGAGAAGGGCGAGGTAGGCAAAGAAAGCAGTGAGGAGGACGGAGATACAATTGAACAGATTAGCATTGAGAGGGAGGAGATGTTAGCGCTTTCAGCAGACTTAAAAGTGGATAAATTCCCAGGCCCAGATGAGAGTCATCTTAGGCTGCTTTGTGAGGCAAGAGAGGAGAGTGCAGGGACATTCATTTTCAAATTCTCTCTGGCCACAGGTGAGATGCCAGAGAAGTTGAAGAGAAGGGAAGTAGGGAAGAACCAGGTAATTACAGGTCAGTGAGTGCAATATCAGTGATAGGGAAATTATTGGAAACGATTCTGAGGAACAGAATTTTTCTTTAATATATTTATTTATTTTAAAATTTTTCTAATTAAGGGGCAATTTAGCATGGCCAATCCACCTACCCAGCACATCTTTGGGTTGTGGGGGCGAGACCCACAGACACGGGGAGAATGTGCAAATCCACACAGAGAGTTAGCCGGGACCGGGATCGAACCCAGGTCCTCTGCGCCATGCGGCAGCAGTGCTAACCACTGCATCACCGTCCTGCCCTTGAGGAACAGGATTAATCTCCACATGTAGAGGCAAGTATTAAATAAAGATAGTCAGCATGGCTTTATCACGAGGAGATCATGCCTAACAATTGATTTAATTTTTCAAGGAGGTATCTAGGGGTGTAGATGGGGGCAGTGCAATGGATGTGGACTTCCATGACCTTTTGACAAGTTCACACATGGGAGATCGATCAAGTAGGCAAGGGCCCATGGGGTCCAGGGCAATTTGAAAAATTTGATCCAAAATTGGCTTAGTTGCAGGAGGCAGAAGGTGATGGTCGAAGATTGTTTTTGTAACTGGATGCCTGCATCCAGTCATGTACCGCAGTGATCAGTGCTGGGCTTCTTGCTGTTTGCAGAGTACATTAATGATCTATGGGAATGTGGGGGGTGCATGATCAGTAGTTTTGCAGATAACACAAAAATTGATGGTGCGGCAAATAGCGAGGCGGAAAACGTTAGATATCAGAGTGATATGGATGGGCTGGTCAGATGGAAGTTAACCCTGAAAAGTGAGAGATGATGCATTTTGGGAGGACGAATAAGGCAAGGGAATACACAATGAATGGTAGGATGCTAGGAAATGCAGAGGTCCAGAGGGACCTTGGGGTGCATGTCTATAAGTCCCTGCAGGCAGCAAGACCGTTCGATAAGATAGTTAAACGGTCATATGGGATACTTGCCTTTATTAGCAGACACAGAGAATAATAGAGCGGAGAGGTTATTAAAAAAAAGAATTTAGCATACCCAATTCATTTTTTCCAATTAAGGGGCAATTTAGCGTGGCCAATCCACCTGCCCTGCACATCTTTGGGTTGTGGGGGCGAAACCCACGCAGACACGGGGAGAATGTGCAAACTCCACACAGACAGTGACCCAGAAACAAACTTGGGACCTTGGCGCAGTGAGGCAGCAGTGCTATCCACTGCTCCACTGTGCTGCCCGAGAGCAGGGAGGTTATGATTAAGCTGTATCAAATGCCTGTTGGGCCACAGCTAGAGTATTGTGTGCAGTTCTGGTCGCCACGCTATAGGAAGGATGTGATTGCACTAGAGAGGTTGCAGAGGAGATTCACCAGGTGAACAGCAGCATTTCAGCTATGAAGAGTGGCTGGTTGGGCTGGGGTTGTTTTCCTTAGAACAGAGAAGGCTGGGGGGGGGGACCAACCTGATCGAGGTGTACAAAATTATGAGGGACATAGATAGGGTAGATAGGAAGAAACCTTTTCCCTTAGTTGAGGGCTCACAAACCAGGGGAGCATATATTTAATGTTATTGACAGGAGATTTAGAGGGGATTTGAGGAGAATGTTTTTCACCCAGAGGGTGGTGGGAATTTAGAACTCACTGCCTGCAAGGATGATAGAGCAGGAACCCTCACAACATTTGAGAAGCATTTATGTGAGACTTGAAATGCCGTAACATACAAGGCTACTGTGCAAGTGCTGGAAAATGAAACTAGGATAGATGTTAATGGCCAGCACAGACATGATGGGCCAAAGTGCCTTTTTCTGTGCTGTAAAACTCTAAGACTATCTAAATCTGGCCCCTATGGGGAAAGGGCAAGAAGGGGTTTAAAATTAAGTGTTTTAAATAGAGTTTAAGCTGGAAGTCCATTGACCACCATTTTAACTGCTCATTATAGATGGGTGGCTGGAACCCGAGCAGTTTATTTCACAAATACCTTGCAATAACTGTAATGATTAGTGGCGTGAAATTATTTCAGATAATTTCATGATTGACTGCGATGTAAATATTAGTAAGACAATCCTTTAAAAGCACAACAGTGAAAGCGGGGTGTGTGGGGGGGCGGGGGGGGGGGGGGGGGGTAACAATTGTTGTACGGCTCAAGTACTAGATACTAGAGGTTGGAAGTCAGAACAATGACTTTTGCTCAGTGTCATGGTGCTTTACAAACGTTAATACTGGTGAAGACATTGTCTAACATTTGAGCTCTCACTTCAATATGAACTGAACCGTCAGTGCTTCACAGCATATTATGGGCTGTATTTTTCTGGCAACTTGTAAACTTACACCAAGGAACGAGCTGTGGCTTAAATATTCTTCTACTCCAACCCTATCGTACACTTGTTGCCATCACATTGAATATCAGGTGCACTTGGCAATTAAACTGACCATCAAACATTCCTTTGGAAAGGCAGCTGGGTGCGGAGCTCTCACATATCATGCAGAATTCTGACAAGTAGAAGAGGCAGTGTGGAACCGGATATCATACCCCAAGACAATTACTTGCTTCGCTAGGCATTTGTTAGCTGAGCAGATTACAGTGAAAATGCCTGCCTACAGGATCCGTACATTGGGGCTTGTTCACGTTGGTCAAAACATAGTGTCAACAAGTCTTTTTCATGAAGTTTAAAATGCCTGTCTTTGTAACTGCAGCTTTAATTAACATGGCAAGTACACATTGAATAGAGAACCCATGGAAACAGTAATATAAACGAAACCATATCGAAGTCCATTATCATTTAGTCACACAAAAGGAACGCTCAAAAGGTTCTGAGAAGCTGTAATTTTGCAATGACCTGCAGGGATACACGGAGCACAAGGAACACAATATTCAGTTCTGTGCAATACTTTGAACCATTTCCTCTTTGATCTACGCAGTTTTATCTTGGAATAGTAGAACTTTACAGTACAGAAGTAGGCCATTCGGCCCATCGCGTTTTCACCGGCTCCCGAAAGAGTTACCTAACTAGTTCTCTTTCTCTGGCCCCATCTCCATAGACCTCTAAATTCATCACTTTTAAATATGTATCCAGCTCTCTTTTGAAACCTCTTTTGGAATCCGCCTCCACCACTCTCCCAGGCAACGTGGTCCAAATCCCAATAGCTCGGGGTAAAGAAGTTTCTCTTCATCTCACTCACTGTTCTTTTTTAAAAAAATTCCAATTAAGGGCAATTTAGCGTGGCCAATCCACCTAACCTGCACATCTTTGGGTTGTGGGGATGAAACCCACGCAGACACGGGGAGAACGTGCAAACTCCACATGGACAGTGACCCAGGTCCGGGATTCGAACCTGGGTCCTCAGAGCCGCAGTCCCAGTGCTAACCACTGTGCCACATGCCCCCCTGCACTCTTGCTGACCATCTTGAAATTGTGACCCCGAGTCACTGACTTAGTGGAAACTAGTGGAAACAGAATATCCTTTGCCCTGTCAAAATTGTTCATAATTTTGAACACCTCAATAATGTCACCTCTTAATCTTCTCTGCTCCAAGAAGGACTAGCCCAACTTATCCAATCTTTCTTGGTATCGAAAAGTCCTCATTCCTGGTATCATTCTAGCACATCTCCTCCCCACTCTCTCTAGGGCTTTAACATTCTTCCTGAAATAATCGTGTCCCCTTTTCCTTCCTGCTTGTTCTTCTCTGAACTGGAATTTTGTGCTCTCTCCTGATTCCTTATGAGACAGCCCATCTAAAGTTCTAACATGGGGAAATTGTTGAAGGCCTTAAAACTTGGAACTGTGTTAAATTTTAGCAGCACCGTAAATTGAAACAAGCCAGAAAATGCTAGACAATCTCAGCAGGTCTGAAGTATCTGCGGAGAGAAAAGGGAGCCAACGTTGAGTCCGGATGACAATGTTTTGACAAAGAGTCATTCAGACTCGAAATGTGAGCTCTGTTCTCCCTCCACAGACGCTGTTAGACCTGCTGAGATTGTCCAGCATTTTCTATTGTTTGTAACTTCCGATATTTATCATATTTATAATTTATCAATTAGCACACAAAGCATCATAGTAGTTTTATCTAAAACCCAAATGGCAGAATAATTTGATATCTGGGTGTTGGAAGTAATCCTTATTTGCCTCAAAATAGTAAGCTATCGAACTAGCTAACAATGACAGGACAACTGTGTTTATAAAAGGTGAAGGAGATATCAAATCTCTGGCATCTCTATGTGAAGGAGTTTTCACCTTCTCCAAATTATTTCCTTCATGTGGAAATTCCAATAAGTTAGGGGCAAAGCGGGGTTCAAATGTCTAGTTTCATGATCCTTTGGGCATTGTATAAGTTATTGTAAGGACTTCAACATGAACTATCTATGCAGGCAGCAGCCATTACAGTAGCATTATACTCATTCAACAGCTTCCCTAGATGTTGGTCTAATGTCCAAGGGGGCAGATGTGTCGGCCATCTGTCCAATCTCTTAGTCAATGAACTGGCGAAGGGGGAGGGAGATGGAAACATTAATTTGAAGTAATTCAAGTAATTTCAGCCCTGTCACTGAAATTGGTGTCAATGCTCAAACAGAAGGGAAACGTAACCATCTTCTCATGGGTTCACAAGAATCACGTTTGGTTTGAAACTCAAGCAAGTGGAGGTCTCAGTTGGTGCCAGCCCGAGATCCTGAATGAATAACTCCCATATCGACCATGCCAAACTGGGTGATTTCTACTCGGTTGTAAATGCTGAGCAAAAGATGTCAGCACGGACCAGGCACTGCTGAGGACTATTTACATAACGTGCCCATCGCCCCACTGCTCCAAGGAGTGTTAAAAAATTTTAAAAACTAAACAGAATATGTTGGCAGTATACTGTGGGTTAGTCAGCAGCTGTAAAGAGGAGGTTTATGACAACTCAGTTTTAGTCCTGATGAAGGGCATCAAACTCAAATACCAGAATGTGCCTCTGGCCTGATCTGCCGTGAATTTGGGCATTTTCTTTTTATCCTGAGGCAGAGATCTTGCAAAAAATCGTTTCAATAATTTGTTTCAATTTAAACATTTATGTAGGACTAAAAACGTATGGACAAGCACAAGGTATAATTTGAAGGGGGGGGGGAATATAATTTCATACAAGGCAATTATGATGCTACATTAAGGACAGTTTCAGATTAGCATTTCTGATGATGGCTCTTTGAATTGTCTTTAAACTGCGTTGCAATTTCTCATTAGAATATGTAGCCTTGGAAAGGGACGGTCCACCTGCTGCGTAGAATTCAGTTTTGCAGCTCCAGCAGCAATGGGCATGAAAAATGGTTTTTCAAAACCTCTTCCTCAGAATTGCTTTGTCATTAGGATCTTTCTCTGCCAGGCAACCTCGTCAAGTGGCACATTATTGATGCACTGAAAGAGTGAATGTTACTGTTCAAAGTTAAAGGGACAGCAGCTGTTTATGGTTTAAATCTAAAATTTGAACAAACATATCACATTGGGTTTGACTTATTGCTGGGCCTTGATCAACATTTAAACAAAGAGGCAGCCCAACTGCGGCTGGTGCACTGTGCCGCAGTGTGTACCATCTACAGCAGGCACTGTGCCGCAGTGTGTACCATGTACAGCAGGCACTGTGTGCTGCAGTGTGTACCATGTACAGCAGGCATTGTGTGCCGCAGTGTGTACCATGTACAGCAGGCACTGTGTGCCGCAGTGTGTACCATGTACAGCAGGCACTGTGTGCTGCAGTGTGTACCATGTACAGCAGGCACTGTGTGCTGCAGTGTGTACCATCTACAGCAGGCACTGTGCCGCAGTGTGTACCATGTACAGCAGGCACTGTGTGCCGCAGTGTGTACCATGTACAGCAGGCACTGTGTGCCGCAGTGTGTACCATGTACAGCAGGCACTGTGTGCTGCAGTGTGTACCATGTACAGCAGGCACTGTGTGCTGCAGTGTGTACCATGTACAGCAGGCACTGTGCCGCAGTGTGTACCATGTACAGCAGGCACAGTGTGCCGCAGTGTGTACCATGTACAGCAGGCACAGTGTGCTGCAGTGTGTACCATGTACAGCAGGCACTGTGTGCCGCAGTGTGTACCATGTACAGCAGGCACTGTGTGCCGCAGTGTGTACCATGTACAGCAGGCACTGTGTGCTGCAGTGTGTACCATGTACAGCAGGCACTGTGCCGCAGTGTGTACCATGTACAGCAGGCACAGTGTGCCGCAGTGTGTACCATGTACAGCAGGCACAGTGTGCTGCAGTGTGTACCATGTACAGCAGGCATTGTGTGCTGCAATGTGTACCATGTACAGCAGGCACTGTGCCACAGTGTGTACCATGTACAGCAGGCACAGTGTGCTGCAGTGTGTACCATGTACAGCAGGCACAGTGTGCCGCAGTGTGTACCATGTACAGCAGGCACTGTGTGCCGCAGTGTGTACCATCTACAGCAAGCACTGTGTGCTGCAGTGTGTACCATGTACAGCAGGCACTGTGTGCTGCAGTGTGTACCATGTACAGCAGGCAGTGTGTGCTACACTGTGTACCATCTGCAGCAGGCACAGTGTGCCGCAGTGTGTACCATGTACAGCAGGCATTGTGTGCCGCAGTGTGTACCATGTACAGCAGGCACAGTGCGCTGCAGTGTGTACCATGTACAGCAGGCATTGTGTGCTGCAGTGCGTACCGTGTACAGCAGGCACTGTGTGTTGCAGTGTGTACCATGTACAGCAGGCACTGTGTGCTGCAGTGTGTACCATCCACAGCAGGCACTGTGCCGCAGTGTGTACCATGTACAGCAGGCACTGTGCCGCAGTGTGTACCATGTACAGCAGGCACAGTGTGCCGCAGTGTGTACCATGTACAGCAGGCATTGTGTGCCGCAGTGTGTACCATGTACAGCAGGCACTGCGTGCTGCAGTGTGTACCATGTACAGCAGGCACTGTGTGCCGCAGTGTGTACCATGTACAGCAGGCATTGTGTGCCGCAGTGTGTACCATGTACAGCAGGCACTGTGTGCTGCAGTGTGTACCATGTACAGCAGGCACTGTGTGCTGCAGTGTGTACCATCAACAGCAGGCACTGTGCCACAGTGTGTACCATGTACAGCAGGCACAGTGTGCCGCAGTGTGTACCATGTACAGCAGGCATTGTGTGCCGCAGTGTGTACCATGTACAGCAGGCACTGCGTTCTGCAGTGTGTACCATGTACAGCAGGCACTGTGTGCCGCAGTGTGTACCATCTACAGCAGGCACTGTGCCGCAGTGTGTACCATGTACAGCAGGCACTGTGTGCCGCAGTGTGTACCATCTACAGCAGGCACTGTGCCGCAGTGTGTACCATCTACAGCAGGCACTGTGTGCTGCAGTGTGTGCCATGTACAGCAGGCACAGTGTGCTGCAGTGTGTACCATCTACAGCAGGCATTGTGTGCTGCAATGTGTACCATCTACAGCAGGCACTGTGCGCTGCAGTGTGTACCATCTACAGCAGGCACTGTGTGCTGCAGTGTGTACCATCTACAGCAGGCACAGTGTGCTGCAGTGTGTACCATCTACAGCAGGCATTGTGTGCTGCAGTGTGTACCATCTACAGCAGGCATTGCGTGCTGCAGTGTGTACCATCTACAGCAGGCATTGTGTGCTGCAATGTGTACCATGTACAGCAGGCATTGTGTGCCGCAGTGTGTACCATGTACAGCAGGCATTGTGCGCTGCAGTGTGTACCATGTACAGCAGGCATTGTGTGCTGCAGTGTGTACCATCTACAGCAGGCATTGTGTGCTGCAGTGTGTACCATGTACAGCAGGCATTGTGTGCCGCAGTGTGTACCATGTACAGCAGGCACTGTGTGCCGCAGTGTGTACCATCTACAGCAAGCACTGTGTGCTGCAGTGTGTACCATGTACAGCAGGCACTGTGTGCCGCAGTGTGTACCATCTACAGCAAGCACTGTGTGCTGCAGTGTGTACCATGTACAGCAGGCACTATGTACAGCAGGCAGTGTGTGCTACACTGTGTACCATGTACAGCAGGCATTGTGTGCCGCAGTGTGTACCATGTACAGCAGGCAGTGTGTGCTGCACTGTGTACCATCTGCAGCAGGCACTGCGGTGGTTCATCGAGTTTCTTTGACATCACATCCCAAACCATTCAGCTGGACAAAGGGCATTGGATTATCATCACCCCCAACTTTATCTTCTGGCCACAAACCATTCTGAATTGAGTTATACCTTTATACCACAGGTTAGGTGGATTGGCCATGCTAAAGTGCCCTTAGTGTCCAAAATTGCCCTTAGTGTTGGGTGGGGTTACTGGGTTGTGGGGATGGGGTAGGGGTGTTGACCTTGGGTAGGGTGCTCTTTCCAAGAGCCGGTGCAGACTCGATGGGCCAATGGCCTCCTTCTGCACTGTAAATTCTATGTTTTATTCTTTAAGTCCTCTGGGTCAAACATTCTGCAACTTTGTACCTAACAGCACCTTCACCACATGGACTGCGGCAGTTCAAGAATATGGTAATTCGCCATCACCTTTTTGAGGATAACTAGGGATGAGTAATAAATGCCAGTCTCATTAACAAAGTCCATATTCTCAAAAATAAATAAAAATAAATATTGGTGTTTGCAAAAGTGTTTCATCCGGTGAGCATCTGCTCCTGCATTAATTTCTGAGAGTTTCCTACATCCACAAAATAACAGAATCCCTACAGTGCAGGGAGGCCATTTCGCCCCATCGAGTCTGCATTGACCCTCTGAAAGAGCACCTCACAAACCCCCATTTCCCCATCCTATCCCAGTAACACCAAAACCCCACCTAGCCTGCACATCCCTGGACACGAAGGGGCAATTTAGCAATGGCTAATCCACCTAAACAGCACATCTCTGGGCATAGGTGACTTAAGTTTTGCATCGCTGACCAAAATCACATATATGCTGAATGTAGGGTTGTCAACCGGGATTCCTGGAGGCTTCATCACATGACTTGCCCCCATCCTCCACGCAGCCTTTAGTCGACCGGCATATCCACCCTCATGACACAATGTCTTCCTCCGCCAACTGGAAAGAAAAAAGATTCATTACCCAATTGGACGATGATGGACTGGTAGCCCAACAGCCTTTCTCGAAACCACCTCGACCCCACCCCCCGTTTTCAATATTTCTGAACCCAGTAAAGAGAAATATTCAAAGAAATGTTTTTTAAAAATCTTTTATAATGTCCCTATAATTATCCGCATTACACACGGCGGTGTCCTGGAGATTGATCTTGAATTCTGGGAGACTCCAGGCCAATCCTGGATGCTTGGCTAGTTGATTGGCCAGTGAGCAGGAAAAAAGCATTTTAGGGAGTTTCAAAAAAAAAAAAAAAGGAAATGAACAATTCTCTTCCACGTGAAGAGTCACTGTTTGTTATTTTTGTAAATGACTGGCAGAATTTCCCTGGAAAGCTCATTGACTGTCAGGTGATGCACTGGTTTATAGTGACAGGACTGTTATCTGCTTCTTTTTCGGTGATCACTCGGTAACGAGTATGACCGTCCACCTAAGAAACTCTATTACTGGTCATGGGTTCTGTGGGACTTCGCGTGGCTGATGAACTCGATCCTAGAGTCGCAGCTTTGATCGCGCATTTGGCAGACGCTTCCAGGAAGTTGGATTGGTCCTTGGTCTCTAGGTCACTGGTATTGCTTTCTCAGGCTGCTTTTCTGAGCCTCCTCTGGCCGCCGGGTGTCCTTGAAGAATTGTGTACCTTCAAATCAAGAGGTTCCCCCAAGTAGGTCTCTTTTCAGCAAGGATCTCCCAGGCGTTGATACCTACATTGCACCTTTGAGACAAGTCTTCAGGGTGTCTTTGAAGAGCTTTCTTTGTCCCCCTCTTGTTCAAGAGCCTTCCTTGAGCTGGATGAAGAAGATTTGCTTTGGCAGTCGGGTCTCTGACATCCTAAGCACATGGTCAGCCCAGCGGAGTTGGTTTTAGATGATCTTGGTTTTGGATTATCATGGCGCCAATGCTGATGCGCTTGGCTCCTTCAGGAAGCTGATGTTAGTACGGCTATCCTCTAAGCCGATGTAGACAATCTGTCTCAGACAGTGTTGATGGTACCTCTCCAGGGCCTTGAGATGGCGTCTGTACGTAATCCAGTTTCTGAAACATATAGAAGGGTTGGGATAATGACTGCCTTGTACATGAGGAACTTGGGTGTCAGCACGGATTTCATGGTTGTCAAAGACTCTTGTCCTTCACCGTCCGAAGGAGGTGCTCACAGATTGGATACGATGTTGAATCTCCACGTTAAAGGTGTGGCTCCCTAGGTAAGGGTAATGTTCCACGTTTGGTAGGGTATCTCTGTTGCTCTTGATGGAGGGAGACACTGGATATTGCCCTGCGGTGGGTTGGTAAGGGACTTGAGGTTGAGGCCAAGACCGATTCTTCAGTATGCTTCCGCGAAAGTCTCAAGCATGGTTTGGAGCTTCTCTTCTAAGAGAGTGGAAATGGGGATGTCATCCACATCCTGAAGCTCCACGAGCGATGCCAGTGTCGTTTTCTTCTTGGATTTCAACTGGTTGAGGTTGAAAGGTTTTCCATCCATCCTGCAGAAAATGTCCACTCCACTGGGAACCTGTTTTTTGATGAGGTGAAGGATGGTGGTGATGCTGCTGGAGAAAAGGGTGGGGTTGATGACACACCCCTGCTTGACTCCAGTTTTGACCTTGAAGGTTTCTCTCTTATTTCCATCATTGAGGGTTGTCACCGACATCTTGTGGTGGAGGAGTCGGAGGACGTTGACAAATCTCTCTTGACAGCCGCTTTGACAAAGTTTTCCAGAACACATTCCGATTGACTGAGTCAAAAGCCTTGGGCAGATCGGTGAAAGCTATGTAGAGTGTTTGACGTTGCTCCTGGCATTTCTCTTGAAGTTACCGAGCAGTGAAAATCGTGACCGCTATTCCACGGTTTGGTCGGAAGCCACATTAGCTTTGCAATCATAGAATTGTACAGCACAGAAGGAGGCCATTCAGTCCACCGTGTCCTCACCGCCTCCCGAAAGAGCTACCCAGCTAGCCCATTCCCCAACCCCATCTCCGTGGCCTTCTAAATTCATCACTTTCAAATATATAGCTAGCTCTCTTTTGAAACCTCCTATGGAATTTGCCTCCACCACTCTCCCAGACAGCTCATTACACAGCCCAACAACTGTCGGAGTAAAGAGGTTTCTCCTCATCTCACTCCTAGCTCTCTTGCTGATCATCTTGAAATTGTGACCCCCAAGTCATTGACTTACCAACTAGTGGAAGCAGAATATCCTTCCTTAACCTGTTAAGATTGTGCAGAATTTTGAACACCTCAATAAGGTCACCGCTTAATCTTCTCTGCTCCAAGCAGAACAAGCCCGATTACTCTAAAAATCCTTGGGCGCGATTCTCCGCTCCCGCGACTAAGTGCCCATGCCGTTGTGAACGCCGTTGAGGTTCACAATGGCGCGAAACGGCCCCGATCTCAACCAATTCAGGGCCCGAAAATGGGCTAGGATTGGGGCCGCGAGAAACTCGGGGGGGGGGGGGGGGGGGGGGGGGGGGGGGGGGGCGTGTCGCCGGGTCATCCGCTGCGTAACTGCCGTCACCCGCGCATGCACGGGTTGGCCAGCGCCAGCCGGCGTCAACCCGCGCATGCGTGGTTGCCGTCCTCCCTGAGGCCGCCCCGCAAGAAGATGTCGGATGGATCTTGCGGGGCGCGGAGGAAAGGAGGTCCTCCTTCAGAGAGGCCGGCCCGCCGATCGGTGGGCACGGATTGCGGGCCAGACCCCTTTTGAGTCCTACCCCGGCGAAAGAACCGCCCTCGCGCCCCCCCCCCCCCCCCCCACAGGCCGCCTCCCCAGCGTTCCCGCACTGTTCCCGCTGGCAGCGACCAGGTGTGGACGGCGCCGGTGGGAACTCGTCGTATTGGGCAGGCCACACGGCCCATCCGGGCCGGAGAATAGCGGGTGTAGCGGAGAATCGCCAATTTGGGTGTCCCGGGCGATTCTCCGGCCTGCGCCGCGCAGAACCCGACGGGGCCGTTCTCGCCGCTTGGGTGAATCAACTGGCGCGGGAGCGGCGAATCGCGCCTCTTGTTTCTAAAATTCCTCATTCCTGGTATCACTCTCGTAAATCTCACCTGCACTCTCTCTCGGGCTTTAACATCCTTTCTTAAATAAGGTGCCCAGAACTGAACACAATATTGCAAATGTGGTCTGAACAATGATTTGTACAGGTGTAGTATCACTTCCTTGCTTTTTAAAAAACTTTATGCCTCTATTTATAAACCCAAGGACCCTATAAGCCTTCTTAACAACGTTTTCAACTTGCTTGGCCACTTTCAGAGAATAATGCCCTTATATGGATGTATCTGCTCCTGTACTCTCCTCAAAATTGTACCATTGAGCCTATATTGTCTTCCCATTGTTCTTCTCCCAAAATGCATTACCTCATATTTCTCTGCATTGAAATTAATCTGCCAGGATTGTGCTCATTTGGCCACCTTGTCAATGTCCCTCTGAAGTCGCTCAGCATCATCCTCACAATTCACCATTCTCCCTAGCCTAGTATCATCTGCAAATTTAGAGTTTTTGCCCTCAACACCCATCTCCAAATAGTTTACATAAATCAGGGGAGGCGGAGGCATAGTAGTATTGCCGCTGAATTAGTAATCCAGAGACCCAAGGTAATGCTCCCTCCAGAGTTCAAATCCCTCCATGGCAGAAGGTGAAATTTGAATTCAATAAAAATCTGGAATCAAAAGCCTAATGATAACCATGAAACCGTTGTTGTTGTAAAAAATCTTCAGGAAAGGAAATCTGTCTTCCTACATGTGATGTAGGAACAAATGCTGGCCCACATCCCAAGAACAAATAAAAAAGAAAAAACTTAAGGTTCCCATGGGGAACACAACTTTCATCTCATCTCCATACCCAGATATATCTACCCTCTGTTTCCTATCTCTGAGCCAACTTCGAAGCCACGCTGCCAAAGACCCACCAATCCCAAACATTTCT
This sequence comes from Scyliorhinus torazame, assembly GCF_047496885.1. Classification (NCBI taxonomy): domain Eukaryota; kingdom Metazoa; phylum Chordata; class Chondrichthyes; order Carcharhiniformes; family Scyliorhinidae; genus Scyliorhinus; species Scyliorhinus torazame. Next base: position 82,701,725 of record NC_092716.1, on the reverse strand, counting down.
AATTTGCCTTTCCATCCTTTCCGGAAAAATTTGTTCAGAGACTGAGAGAAGTTGACTAGCCGAGGATGTTGGGCAGCAATCTTCCCAGCAAGAGTAGGGAGATTCCTCGGCAGTTCCCACAGTCCGCTTTGTCTCCTTTCTTTGTCTCCTTTCTTGAAGGTGGTGATAGCAGCGTCGGAGGTCAAAAGGAATTTCTTCTCTGTCCCAGATTTTCAGGAACAGCTGATGGAGATGACAGGTGATTTCTTCTCCACCATGTCTGAAAATCCCCGCTGGACTCCGTCCACTCCTGCACTACAGACCTGTTGTACCTTGTAATACGTTATATACAATTGCCATGTGAGAGTCCCTTTAAGAAAAGGGCTGTGATGTCATTGTGTGGGTAGAGCTGGAATGTGATGCTGTCTTTTACTTTTGTTTTGAGCTGGAAGCTGCTTTGTGTCTTAGTTTCATTTTCAGTTGGAGAGCTGCATTCAAACAAGAAGATGTATATCTCTCTCTGCAATCTAAAGAATGTCTTCAGCTCACTTGATAATTTAAAAGTGATACCTGCTTTCTGTAGAGAATTCAAACGTGCTGTCTTTGTTAAAACGTGTTTTGGCTTACAGATGTTGCCAGGAAAGGTATTACGGGTTACCTATAGAGTACTGTATCTTTAGGGGGTATCTGTGTTGGTAGTTGATAAGATGTTTACTGTGTGTTTATAAAATGTTAACTGCATTCATAGAATAAACATTGTTTTGTTTAAAAGTACTTTAGATCTCTGTTGCATCACACCTGTAAAGTGGGCCCTTGTGCTCCCCATAACCAAAATCTATTAAAAGTTGTGGGTCAGGTGAACTCCATGATATACTTTGGTGTTCTCTAAACCCTGGCCCATAATACTATTCTGCTGCTAATGTGAAACCGCAGGCAACAGAGGTTTAATTGCTGTTTGGTGAGGAAAGTCACAGATTGGAAGGTGGTTGCTCAGTTCCAGTTCAGAAAGAAATATGACCATTCTGACTTCCTAACTTTTCATGATACTCAGGTGCTAATTTCAAATTGTGACATCCTCACGGTGCCAACGTTTTTATCAGCCTGTAGTATATGTGCCTACGTTTCAAAAGCAATTAATTGGCTGAGACCGCACCAAGTTATGGAAGGCGTCAGTCACATCAATTGGCAAGTGGTTCATTTCCACAGCAGCCAACACATTACCAAAAATAATCACCTGGGGGGGGGGGGGGGGGGGGTAACATTTACACTGACCATGTGGCATATATAAAATGCTGAGGCAAATATTTCTTGCCCATGCCCCAGGGTTGTCTTGAATGTGAGCCAATCCAACAAGTTTTGGGGCTTTTACAGGACCAGGGAGAATCCATCGCGAGGTCAGGAAACTCCCAGGCATGTTAGGAGATAAAGGATGCTCGCTGCAAACAAGAATCTGCAGCAAAGCACAATCTGAGAGTCATTTGGAAAGTCTGCGTGGCCAGCTCAGTTCTCAGCATTTACCATGTTTGCCATCGGTGCCTCTTGTCCGAAAACAGAACATAGCAAACAAAAGAAATGTTCACAAGTCCAGTCTCTGTGGCTTGCGTCTGATCCTGGTCGACCGCCGGAGTGGGGACGACGGCGCCTTGATAGGCGGGATTGAAGCCTGACTGGTGGCCCCGTGGTTCGAGCTATCAGGAGGTGGCACAATAACAGATGGAAACAATGAACAATGTGGTTGCGGGTGGGCAATTGTGGGCAGTACCCGTCTGTTTCGCCGCACAACAGAGCCATCAGCCATACGCACAACATACGATCGGGGAGCAGCCTGTCGAACAACAACAGCTGGAGCTGACCAGCCTCCATCAGGTAGTTTGATCCGAACAGCATCTGCCGGGAGTAGCACAGGCAAATCAGTGGCATGAGCACCCTAGCCCTGCTTTTGCCGGTCCCTGAGCTTCTGCAGCACCGAGAGGTGATCCAGGTCAGGCAAGTGTATGGCTGGAAGAGTCGTCCGCAGGTCCCTGTTCATCAGGAGTTGAGCTGGTGACATGCCGGTAGACAGAGGGGTTGCCCTGTACGCAAGCAGCGCTAGGTTGACGTCAGAAGCAGAATCCGCGGCCTTGCAGATGAGCTGCCTCACTATGTGCACCCCTTTCTCAACCTTCCCGTTGGACTGTGGGTAATGCGGGCTGGAAGTGACGTGATGAAACTGATATACCTGGGCAAAATCTTGACCACTCTTGGCTGCTGAAGCAAGGACCGTTGTCACTCATGACAGTGAGTGGAATACCATGCCTGGAGAACATTTCCTTACAGGCCTTGATGACGGTCTTGAATGTGAGGTCCAAGTGCTTCACGACTTCTGGGTAGTTGGAAAAATAATCAATGATTAACACATAATCACGACCATTGGCATGAAAGAGGTCGATGCCGCTTCCGGGTGAGGCGATGACCAGCTGAGTCGCACGTTTCGGCAGCTCCCGGTGGAACGGACTTTTAGGCTCTTAATAAGAGCCCCAACGGCAATTTTAACGGCTAAAAGTACTGTGCGGTGAACCAGAAGGAATCCCCCCTGGATACGGATGAAAAAAGGAGAGGAAGGTGGCCGGATTGCGGTGGATCCTTTCGAGCAGCGGCAAGGAAGGCAAGCAAAAACCAAGATGGCGTCGGAAGGTGGTAGTTTAATATGGGGCCCTGAACAACAAGAGTTCTTGAAACACTGCGTGGAAGAACTCAAAAAGGAAATGAAGAAGGAGCTGTTGGCCCCGATATTACAGGCGATCGAAGGGCTAAAGGAGGAGCAAAAGACCCAGGAGCGGGAGCTTCGGGTCGTGAAGGCAAAGGCTGCCGAGAATGAGGACGACATACAGGGCCTGGTGGTGAAAACGGAGATGCACGAGGCACACCATAAACGATGTGTGGAAAGGCTGGAGGCGCTGGAGAACAACGCGAGGAGGAACAACCTAAGGATTCTTGGTCTTCCTGAAGGTGCGGAGGGAGCGGACGTCGGGGCATATGTGAGCACGATGCTGCACTCGTTAATGGGAGCGGAGGCCCCGGCGGGTCCGCTGGAGGTGGAGGGAGCATACCGAGTGATGGCGCGAGGACCGAGAGCAGGAGAAATTCCTAGAGCCATAGTGGTGAGATTCCTCCGTTTTAAGGATAGAGAGATGGTCCTTAGATGGGCAAAGAAAACTCGGAGCAGTAAGTGGGAGAACGCGGTGATCCGCGTATACCAAGACTGGAGTGCGGAGGTGGCGAGAAGGAGGGCGAGCTTTAATCGGGCCAAGGCGGTGCTTCACAAAAAGAAGATAAAATTCGGAATGCTGCAACCGGCAAGACTGTGGGTCACATATCAAGGGAGGCACCACTACTTTGAGACGGCGGATGAGGCGTGGACTTTTATCGTGGAAGAAAAATTGGAATGAGCGGGTTATTAAAAAGAACGTTTGAAACAAAGTGGTGGGGCGAGTATGGGGGGGCGAAGAGGGGGGTAAAAAGGGGGGGGAAAGAGGAGTTTTAGGTTATTAATCCTGCGATGTGGTAACTTTTCTCTCTTCCACAGGAGGTGGTGGGGGGAGGAAAGGAGGTGGAGGAGATGGGGCATTGGCCATTGGGGGCGGGGCCAAGGGGGAAGCGCGGGCTCGGTTCCCGCGCTATGATAATCATGGCGGGAATAGGGAAGCAGGAAGGAGGGGGCGTCGCACGGTGCGAGCCGAGGTCACGGGGGGGAAGCCGAGGTCGGCCAGAGTTTGCTGACTTCTGGGAGCAACATGGGGGGTGTAACTACGCTAGTGGGGGATCTAGCAGGGGGGTGGGAGGGGGGAATTATTGGGCTGCTGCTGCTGGGGAGAGGGGGGAGCTGGTATGGGGTGGGATGGGAGGGGGGGCACCGCCTGGGGGGGACACAGCTGCGTGGGAACCGGGTGAGGAGCTGGAAAAAGGGGATGGCTAATCGACAAGGGGGGGGGGGGGTAAAAAGCCCCCCAACTCGGCTGATCACGTGGAACGTGAGAGGGCTGAACGGGCCGATAAAGAGGGCACGGGTACTCGCACACCTTAAGAAACTTAAGGCAGACGTGGTTATGTTACAGGAAACGCACTTGAAACTGATAGACCAGGTGAGACTACGCAAAGGTTGGGTGGGGCAGGTGTTCCATTCGGGGCTAGATGCGAAAAACAGGGGGGTGGCTATATTAGTGGGGAAGCGGGTAATATTTGAGGCAAAGACTATAGTGGCGGATAGCGGGGGCAGATACGTGATGGTGAGTGGCAAACTACAGGGGGAGACGGTGGTCTTGGTAAATGTATATGCCCCGAACTGGGATGATGCCGATTTTATGAGGCGTATGCTAGGACGCATCCCGGACCGAGAGGTGGGAAAGTTGGTAATGGGGGGAGATTTCAATACGGTGTTGGAACCAGGGCTGGACAGGTCGAGGTCCAGGACTGGAAGGAGGCCGGCAGCAGCCAAGGTGCTGAAAGATTTTATGGAGCAGATGGGAGGAGTAGACCCGTGGAGATTTAGCAGACCTAGGAGTAAGGAGTTTTCGTTTTTCTCCGATGTCCACAAAGTCTATTCGCGAATAGACTTTTTTGTTTTGGGAAGGGCGTTGATCCCGAAGGTGAGGGGAATGGCTATAGCCATTTCGGATCACGCTCCACATTGGGTGGACTTGGAGATAGGGGAGGAAACAGAAGGGCGCCCACCCTGGAGAATGGACATGGGACTAATGGCAGATGAGGGGGTGTGTCTAAGGGTGAGGGGGTGCATTGAAAAGTACTTGGAACTCAATGATAATGGGGAGGTCCAGGTGGCAGTGGTCTGGGAGGCGCTGAAGGCAGTGGTTAGAGGGGAGCTGATATCAATAAGGGCACATAAAGGAAAGCAGGAGAGTAGGGAACGGGAGCGGTTGCTGCAAGAACTTCTGAGGGTGGACAGGCAATATGCGGAGGCACCGGAGGAGGGACTGTACAGGGAAAGGCAAAGGCTACACGTAGAATTTGACTTGCTGACAACGGGTACTGCAGAGGCACAGTGGAGGAAGGCACAGGGTGTACAGTACGAATATGGGGAGAAGGCGAGCAGGTTGCTGGCCCACCAATTGAGGAAAAGGGGAGCAGCGAGGGAAATAGGGGGAGTGAGGGATGAGGAAGGAGAGATGGAGCGGGGAGCGGAGAGAGTGAATGGAGTGTTCAAGGCATTTTATAAAAAATTATACGAAGCTCAACCCCCGGATGGGAGGGAGAGAATGATGGGCTTTCTGGACCGGCTGGAATTTCCCAAGGTGGAGGAGCAGGAAAGGGTGGGACTGGGAGCACAGATTGAAATAGAGGAAGTAGTGAAAGGAATTAGGAGCATGCAGGCAGGGAAGGCTCCGGGACCGGATGGATTCCCAGTTGAATTTTACAGGAAATATGTGGACTTGCTCCCCCTGCTACTGATGAGGACCTTTAATGAGGCAAAGGAAAGGGGACAGCTGCCCCCGACTATGTCTGAGGCAACGATATCGCTTCTCCTAAAGAAGGAAAAGGACCCGCTGCAATGCGGGTCCTATAGACCTATTTCCCTCCTAAATGTAGACGCTAAGATTCTGGCCAAGGTAATGGCAATGAGGATAGAGGATTGTGTCCCGAGGGTGGTCCATGAGGACCAAACTGGGTTTGTGAAGGGGAGACAGCTGAATACGAATATACGGAGGCTGCTAGGGGTAATGATGATGCCCCCACCAGAGGGGGAAGGGGAGATAGTGGTGGCGATGGATGCCGAGAAAGCATTTGATAGAGTGGAGTGGGATTATTTGTGGGAGGTGCTGAGGAGATTTGCTTTTGGAGATGAGTATGTTGGATGGGTGCAGCTGTTGTATAGGGCCCCAGTGGCGAGTGTGGTCACGAATGGACGGGGATCTGCATACTTTCGGCTCCATAGAGGGACAAGGCAGGGATGCCCTCTGTCCCCATTATTGTTTGCACTGGCGATTGAGCACCTGGCAATAGCATTGAGGGGTTCCAAGAAGTGGAGGGGAGTACTTAGAGGAGGAGAAGAACACCGGGTATCTCTATATGCGGATGATTTGTTGTTATATGTAGCGGACCCGGCGGAGGGGATGCCAGAGATAATGCGGACACTTCGGGAGTTTGGAGAATTCTCAGGATATAAACTGAACATGGGGAAAAGTGAGTTGTTTGTGGTGCATCCAGGGGAGCAGAGCAGAGAAATAGAGGACTTTCCGCTGAGGAAGGTAACAAGAGACTTTCGTTACTTGGGGATCCAGATAGCCAAGAATTGGGGTACATTGCACAGGTTAAATTTAACGCGATTGGTGGAACAAATGGAGGAGGACTTCAAGAGATGGGACATGGTATCCCGGTCACTGGCAGGGAGGGTGCAGGCGGTTAAAATGGTAGTCCTCCCGAGATTCCTCTTTGTGTTTCAGTGCCTCCCGGTGGTGATCACGAAGGCTTTTTTCAAAAGGATCAAAAAGAGTATCATGAGTTTTGTGTGGGCCGGGAAGACCCCGAGAGTGAGGAAGGGATTCTTACAGCGTAGTAGGGATAGGGGGGGGCTGGCACTACCGAGCCTAAGTGAGTATTATTGGGCCGCCAATATCTCAATGGTGAGTAAGTGGATGGGAGAAGAGGAGGGAGCGGCGTGGAAGAGATTGGAGAGGGTGTCCTGTAGGGGGACTAGCCTACAAGCTATGGTGACGGCCCCATTGCCGTTCTCACCGAAGAAATACACCACAAGCCCGGTGGTGGTGGCGACTTTGAAAATTTGGGGACAGTGGAGACGGCATAGGGGAAAGACAGGAGCCTTGGTGGGGTCCCCGATAAGAAATAACCATAGGTTTGCCCCGGGGAGAATGGATGGGGGATTTGGAATATGGCAAAGAGCAGGAGTAACGCAACTGAAAGATCTGTTTGTGGATGGGAAGTTCGCAAGTCTGGGAGCGCTGACCGAGAAATATGGGTTGCCCCAAGGGAATGCATTCCGGTATATGCAACTGAGGGCTTTTGCGAGGCAACAGGTGAGGGAATTCCCGCAGCTCCCGACGCATGAGGTGCAGGACAGAGTGATCTCAAAGACATGGGTGGGGGACGGTAAGGTGTCAGATATATATAGGGAAATGAGGGACGAGGGGGAGACTATGGTAGATGAGCTGAAAGGGAAATGGGAAGAAGAGCTGGGGGAGGAGATTGAGGAGGGGCTGTGGGCGGATGCCCTAAGTAGGGTAAACTCATCGTCCTCGTGTGCCACGTAAGCCTGATTCAATTTAAGGTGTTACACAGGGCGCATATGACTGGAGCACGGCTCAGTAAATTTTTTTGGGTAGAGGATAGGTGTGCGAAATGCTCGAGAAGCCCAGCGAATCACACCCACATGTTCTGGTCATGTCCGGCACTGCAGGGGTTCTGGGTGGGGGGTGACGAAGGTGCTTTCGAAAGTAGTGGGGGTCCAGGTCGAACCAAGCTGGGGGTTGGCTATATTTGGGGTTGCACAAGAGCCGGGAGTGCAGGAGGTGAGAGAGGCCGATGTTCTGGCCTTTGCGTCCCTCGTAGCCCGGCGCAGGATACTGTTGATGTGGAAGGAAGCCAAGCCCCCGGGGGTGGAGACCTGGATAAATGACATGGCAGGGTTTATAAAGCTGGAACGGATTACGTTCGTCCTAAGGGGATCGGCTCAAGGGTTCACCAGGCGGTGGCAACCGTTCGTCGAATACCTCACAGAAAGATAGAGGGAATGGAAAAGAAGAAGGCAGCAGCAGCAGCCCGGGGGGGGAGAAGAGGAACCAGAAGGACTCTCAGGGTTGTTAATATATATGTATAATATGTATAGGTCGTTGCTATAAATAATTGTATATTGGACTGTTAAATCATATTTTTGGAGAGTGTTTATCTGAGACAAGGCAGTTGCCATTTAGTTTTAGTTTTCGTTTTTGTTATATATTATTTATTCTTTGTTTATAAAACAGGTCATTGTTATTTATACTGTTATATTATTGTGTAAAGGATACACAATGTACTGTGATGGTTGACCAAAAATGTTCAATAAAATATATATATTTTTTTTTAAAATGTCGATGCCCACCTTGGACCACGGGGAGGTCACGATTTCGTGCTGCTGAAGCGTCTCCTTGTTCCGTGCTGGCTGGAAGCGTTGACAGGTCTGACAGTTGAGGACCATATTTGAGATATCCCGACTAATCCCAGGCCAGTAGACAGCTTGCCTTGTTCTGCGCCTACACTTCTCGACACCCAGGTGTCCCTCGTGGATATGCACCAAGCTCTGGAGACTGAGTGGAATGACAATGCGGTCCAGCTTGAGGAGGATACCATCAACCAAGGCATCCGCAATAATGAGCTCCTTGCCAGCCGTGTACACGAGTTCAAAGTCGTACCTTCTGAGTCTGAGGAGGATGTGCTGCAACCGGGCCTCATGTCGTTCAGGTCCTTGTGGATAATGTGGACCAGAGGCCTGTGGTCCGTCTCGATGGTGAATGTCGGCACGCCATAGACATAATCGTGGGACTTGAGAATTCCAGTGAGAAGGCCCAGGCATTCCTTTTCAATTTGGACATTCTGCTGTTCTGTGGGGGTCATCGCCCGTGATGCGTAGGCAACCGGTGCCCAGGAGGAGGTGTCATCGCGCTGGAACAACACCGCGCCGATCCCGTCCTGGCTCGCATCTGTCGAGATTTTTGTTTCCCTGTCAGGATCAAAAAATGCCAATATAGGTGCAGCGGTGAGCTTGGCTTTCAGCTCCAACCACTCTGCTTGGTGAGCTGCCTGCCACTCAAAAGGCAGTAGACTTTTTCACCAGGTGTCTGAGGGCCGTGGTGTGTGAGGCCAGGTTTGGGATAAACTTGCCCAAAAAGTTTACCATGCCTAGGAAGCGCAGCACCACCGTCTCGTCTTCAGGGGTCTTCATGGCTTTGATGGCCTTGACCTTGTCTGCGTCCGGGCGCACACCCTGCTGAGATATCTGGTCACCTAAGAACTTAAGTGTCGACATGCCAAAGCAACTCTTGGCCCTGTTCAGCTTGAAGCCGTTGGCATGGACACGGCTGAATACCTGCTGGACAGGAGACGAGAGATGTGCTCTTCGGGGGTCCTGGACCATATGATAACGTCGTCCACATACACATGAACCCCTTCAATGCCCTCCATCACCTGCTCCATGATTCGATGGAAGATCTCCGAGGCTGAGACAATGCCGAACGGCAAACGATTATAGCAGTACCTGCCAAACGGTGTGTTAAAGGTGCAGAGCCTTCTGCTGGACTCATCAGCTGGATTTTGCCAGAATCCATGTGACGCATCTAACTTTATGAAAAACCGGGCGTGTGCCACCTCACTTGTGAGTTCCTCCCGCTTCAGGATGGGGTAGTGTTCCCGCATTATATTCTGGTTGAGATCCTTGGGATCAAAGCAGATGCGCAGCTCCCCTGAAGGCCTTTTTACACACACCATTGAGCTGACCTAGTCAGTCGGTTCTGTAACTTTGGAAATGATACCCTGGTCCTGAAGATCCTTTAGCTGTGCCTTCAGGCGCTCCTTCAGTGGAGCCGGGACCTGGCGTGGAGCGTGGACCACAGGCGTGGCATCAGGCCGTAACAGGATCTTGTACCGATATGGCAGAATGCCCTTCCCGTCAAACACATCCGGATACTGAGCGAGGATGTCGTCAATGTCGGCTTGAAGATCGACGTTGGGGGAGATCATTGTGTAGACCCGCTGCACAAGGTTTAGCTGCTTGCATGCATGTGCGCCGAGCAGGGAGGCCCTGTCTGGCTTGACGATTTCAAACCTTAGCCTTGCGTGAATGCTCCTGTTGGAGACGAGCAGATGGCAGGATCCCAGTGCTGTGATGGCATTGCCGTTTTTGTCCAGGAGCTGGCAGGCTGCTGCAAGGAGCTTGGGTGGCTTCTTGTTGCGGTTGAAATCTACCTGTGAAAGGAGATTGGCAGAAGCACCTATGTCCAGCTTGAACTGGATAGAGCATTGATTTACTTGCATCACCGCACGCCATTCGTCTGCAGAATCCACAGTGAGGATGGACAGGCTTCGTGATGAATTCGGTGAGGCATGTTCACGTGTGGTAATGATGCCCACGTGGTAGGGGGACTCCAGGCAGTCGTCCTCTGGGTCCGTTGTACTGCCAGGATCAGAATCCTGTAAACCTTGTTGGACACTCCGAATGCGCCTGCGTTGGAATTGGGAGCGCTGGCCCTTGACTGGTGGTGCAGACCTGCACAAGGCTGCATAGTGTCCAGGCTTCCCGCAGTTTAAACATCGCCTGTCTCTTGCAGGGCAGTGCGACGGTGCCGCAGTTCGGGCACGTCATGACGTAGTTACGCTCCGTGCGTCGACGCACATGCGCAGTGTGGTCGGCAGACGTTCGCACCTGTGCAGTGTGGTGATCGGCCGCTTCGTTATCCCATTCGCATTGCGCTTGCGTGGGGCTCTGGGAAGAGCGCGCAAAATGGCCACTTTCATTAAAGCGGAGGTGCTGCATCCAGGCGATGGCCTGCACACTCTCTGCCTCGTAAGAGGCAAGTTTCTCATTCTCAGCCGATTTGTATTGGAAATATCGATTTTTGGCGTGCTCATGCACTGTACATGTTTCAATCGCGACTGACAGGGTCATATGCTTGATTCTTACAAGCTGCTCTCTCAGAGGATCAGAGTGAACTCCAAAAACGATTTGGTCTCTGATCATGGAGTCAGCAATATCACCAAAGTTGCAGGACAGCGCTAGTAGACAGAGATTAGATAAGAAGGAGTTGAAAGATTCATCTTTACCTTGTAGGCGTTGTTTGAATATATAGAGCTCGAAGATTTCATTGGTGTCCATTGCACAATGACTATCAAACTTGTCCAGGATGGTCTGAAACTTTGTCTCGTCCTGGCCTTCGGTGAAGTTAAACGAGTTGAAGAGTTGGATGGCTTGATCCCCCGCAGTTGAGAGGACAAGCGCGATCTTTCTTGTACCAGACGCACCCTCAAGGTCCGAGGCTTCGATGTATAGCAGAAACCTTTGCTTGAAAGTCCGCCAGTTGGCACTGAGATTGCCAGAGGTCCGCAGCTGTTGAGGACCTCCATGGTGCCGGGATACATTTGCTGGTCGTCACGGAACAGATTGAGGTAAACCGCCTAGGGAATAGCAGTCTTCTGGTACCATGTCGTGTTAAGCACACTGAGGTAACACGGGCTGCAACTGGGTGCAGCTTTAACTGAAAGATACTACAGACCTTGAAGTTAGTTCAATTTGATTTATTGAACCTGTCACACAGTTAGCACAGTTCTCTGTGAGTTCGACTCTCTGCTAACCTAAGTGTGATTACTGTCTGACTGAACCAGACTAGCTCTTAGCCATGTGCTGGATGTGTTATGTGATATATACACCCTGACTCACTCTGTAGATGTCCCCAGTGAAAAGAGGCGGAGTGTGAGTGCCTCGTGCCTTTTATAGTGGGAAACCACCCCCAAGTGTTCTGCCCGCTGATTGGTTATGTCCTGTTCTCTGTGTTCATTAGCTGCCTGTATCTCATTATGTGCATGTCTGCATATCATGACAACTTTGACAGGATTTCTACAAATGCTCGGGAAACCAAAGCACCAAATCTTTTGTCAGACAAAAAAACTGTGAACCGGGAAGAGACACGCAGTTACTAAAATTAAAAAGGATCCAAGAGTCCAATTAACCAACACATTTCAGAGTATTGCTCAGCTGAGCAATGGCTGGGACACGGCGAGGATTTATTGAACGTACACCCCATTAATGTTTACACCCTGCGTATCTTCTGCTTTCAAAATATATGCAGATTCTCTCACCTATTAGCTCTTCACATCTCTTTGAAGTCTCCCTCACCAAAAGAGTTGTATTGTGCCCGGACAAGAGACCAGGAGAGAAGAGCACAGGATGAATTGCTTTCTGAATATCCTTTCCTCTAGGAGACTTCTTAACTTGACAGGAGGCCACCCAGGCAAGGATTTGTGCGATGTGTGATGCACAAAGAGCTGAGGTCCTGCCACCCGATGGCTCCTTGCATGGACAGTCTGTGTTAGTGCACAGACCACCTGATGCTGCCAATTTGAACCGGCCTCAGTTTGTTTAGGTGCCAGAATGTTCCTCCTTAACTTCTGTGGAACAGTCAAGTTTGCAGCAAGGATAATTCTTGCTGACGTGTATAGTTTGGCAAATGCTAGTCCACTATCAGATTAACATTGACTCAATGCCACATGTCATTTTGAGAGGCTGCTGGAATCTAACCTTTGTGAATCGTAGAATTGAAGGTCCTCAAATTATCCAGAATCATTCAATTGCTGGAAACAAAAGGAATCGTAACTGGTTCCAGGCTCTCGGCCGCTCCAGTGTCCTGCCTCACTCTGTCCCGTGGTGGGTTCCCATTTGTAACATACTTGCATGCCATGAATACTCACTAGCATCAGACTTCTGAAATGACGTTCTTCTTTAGGATGAGATCAGCAGTGCACGAGAACATCGAGGCATTCATTTGACGATGGCATGCAACGGTTGGGGTTGTGTGTGAGGTCAGTGGTTTTCTGTGTTGAAATCTGCAGCACATGTGGAGGGAGGAAGAGAGTGACAGCATGCATTGAGGCTCGGGCCCAGCAAGGGCGAGTCAGTGGTGAGGGGGATACGGAAAGAGGCTGGGGGCACAGAGGAATGGAAAAGGGAGCATTGGGGTGGGGAAGAGGGGGTAGGGGAGAGTGAAAGGCCTGGCATCCCTGGATATGGTTGTCGGGGTAGGAACAGTCAAGGTAACAAAATGAGGGGCCTAAACGTCAGGATCTATACTGTCCAAATTACTGTCGATCACAGGGTGTTTGCTGGCCGGGTTTTACAGGGGTTTGGATTTAGCTACAGCATTTCCATTATCCCCACCGAGACGGATCCCGGGCAAAAGGGGAGAGCCAGCTGAACTCAAGTTCAGCCATTCTCTATGGAGTGCAGAGTACAACACTGGACACTGACAAAAGTATTCAATAAAGAATGAAACAAAAAACACAACATTGTTAATTCTACAATAGCATCTTCACTTCATTAAATGGATGCCAAGTTTATCTACACAGCAACAGAGCACTTTAATTCACGGTTTGAGAAGTTTGTGAGGTGTGATAAGTGTTATAAAAATTCAAGTCTCTCATTTCTTTCCCCCACCCCCATTTAATTTTAGTACCACGGCAGACTTCATATGGGTAATACACCTGTTAAAAAATGTGCACTTCTGATAAGAAAGTGCGGAATGTATTTTAGGTATCAGGATTGTCCTGTATTCCTAATGCTAAACATTATCACAAGGTTGCCTTTCCCTGTCCTGCAATATAATCTCTGGATAATCTGCAGGCTTTGTAGACAGGAGCTAGCTACCCTTGGAGCCGAGAGAAACACTTCATAGCCCAGCTTTAACTCTGCTCAGTGACTAAAAGCTAAATACTGCTGAAGCCGGAGAATAAATACAAGCAATTTGGACCAAAACTGTGAATTTACTTCAATGTATAGTGAGTGCTCGTGCCCTGAAGAGAATCGGCAGTGATTCTGCTTATTTTAAAGAGATAAGAATGAAACCAGTGAAACGATTTGAAGTGCTTGGCAAGTGGGAGATTGGAGAGAGAGAATGAAGAAATGCTGTCAGATATTCTCATGGCTTTCTCTTTTCCATAAAATAATTGTTCATCCACTGTTGACTGGAAATAGAAACTTGGGAGAACAGATTGAATAAAAATGCCAACGCTTTCTATCCTAACTCCCAATGTTTTTGGCACGTTGAGCCCCAGGACTAGGAATGCAGTTTGCATCTCTGTTGGTTCGAATGTTGGCTTCTTAAAAATTCTGCCGTCATGTTGCTGTGAAATAATTTCTGATTATGAATCACCACCAGCCTGTGTGTCAGACTGCAGCAAAAGTGTGCAGCTGTATTTGCTGCACTGCCTGCAGCACCACCTTATGGTGGGCTGGGGATGAACAGTCCAGGGCAGAATTACCTTGGGCGGGATTCTCCAATAACGGGGCTCTGTCCCCACGCCCGCGAAATAACACGGGCGAATCACTCCGGACTTTCGTGAAGAAAGTCAGGGAAGAGGGCTAGCAGGGCCCCGGAGTGCTCCTCGCAGCTCCGGCTGCCGATACGGGGCCTTGCACTTGTGGTCGGGGGTCCGCACATGCTCATGGCGGAGGCCTGCGTCAGCTGCTCCGCGCGACATGGTGGACCCACACCGCGGACCGGCACCAAGAAAATCCCCCCCCCCCCCAAGATCGCACGCCCGCGGATCGGTGGCTCCCGATCCATAGCCTGGCCGTCCTGGCAGCCCCCCCACCCCAGTGAAGGATCCCTCCACTCGCCTCCACCTACCTCCGCAGCCGCCACGCCGGGTTCCCAATGGGTGGGGCCATGAGAGTACCATGCTGTCGGGAACTCGACAGCTGCACTCGGTGATTCGCCGCGGGGGCCTCTTTCAATGGGCCCCGACCGGCGCCGCGTCGACCGCGTGCGCTAATTGGCGGCGATTCTCCGGGGACCAGAGAATCGCGGGAGTGGCGTCGGACCCGATCTGGGGTTTGACGCCCATTCTCTACCCCGCGCCAATCACGATTTCGGCGCGGAGGTTCGGAGAATCCCACCCGTTCTTTCAGAAACACAGCTGGATTCTCCAGTCACCGAAATCGCGTTCAGGGTTCAGCCGGAAAATCACAGTTCCCGACCAAATCGGGGGCGGCCCCGCTTTCGCGATGCCCCGCCCCTCCAAAGCGGCGTACTCGCAGAGTACACCGCGCCACGTATTGTTGGCCTCAGGACATTGCCGGAGGCCTGCCTCCCAATGCTCCGTCCCCGACCGGCAGAGTTCCTGACAGTGTCGGTCGCGTGTAGTCTCATCCGTTGGAAACTCGGCGTGGCGGCTGCCTCTCCCCCTTCTGTTGCGCGCCGCTTAAAAATCTTGGAAGAGACCTTCGCCCCCTCAGAGGGCCAGGTCCCACCATGCCACGCCACTTCCAATACTTTCTGGCGATCTCCAAAGTTATAAAAACGAACAATTACGGGCCGGGTATTCAGTAGTTCAATCTCATGTGCATTGATATTCTGTGCCAACAAGCCGGGTTTATCATCAATGACTGGAATAATATTGATGTGGAGATGCCGGAGTTAGACTGGGGTGAGCACAGTAAGAAGTCTTACAACACCAGGTTAAAGTCCAACAGGGTTGTTTCAAACACTAGCTTTCGGAGCACTGCTCCTTCCTCAGGTCATCTAATGTTGCAACTGTGGGGGGTTGGGATTGCCAAGTGCCAGGGAAGAGAGTCAAGGTTGCTCACTGTTGTGAAGGGGGGCATAATTAGGAGGTGAGTCAATCCAGCATCCTTATGATGGGGAAAATTACTTGAATAATTAAAATGTAACCAAAGTCTTACTAGAACCTTTCCACTTATAAAGGGTAAAGTTCCAACAAATTGCCTTGACGGGATTTTAATTATTCCACTGAGCACAAGTTACCAACCGACTAAGCAGCCTGAAGTAGAAATTGACAGGTTGTGAAGCTAGAGTGGTGTCGTATACGGGTCTGGTACATAAAAGGGTTAACGTGGCAATGTGTGCAGTACTACCCACAGAGTGTGTAACAGAACAAATGACCCACACCTGAGAGGTGTGTGTAGAAACAAGCATGGAGGCAGCTCCTAGCTTGGACCTAGAATCTAGCAATCAAAAAATTCTCACTGTTGGAACTACCTAAGACTATGAATACCTTACTGAATAACATCTAACAATATTCTAGTAATTGTCCAAATGTTATGATTACTGTACACCTGGGAGCAATTTCAAAGCTGTGATCTGATCAAAGGAATTATCCCCGAGAATACCGAGGAGCAATCAGGCTGCTGTTCATTGGTCTAGAAGGGAAGACGGAAGAGAAGGTTGGCTTCTCTCGGGCAGCTCGGAGGGCCAGGCCTGACAACAGCTTTGGGTCTTCCAAAGTGCATTACCTCATCCTTGTCCAGATTAAACTCCATCTGCCATTTCTCTGCTCAAGACTCCAACCAATTTATAAACTGCTGTATCCATGACAATCCTCTTCACTACCCGCAATCCACCGATTTTTGTGTCGTCTACGAACTTACTAATCAGACCAGCTACATTTTCTTCTAAATCATTTCTCTACACCACGAACAATAAAGGCCCCAGAACTGATCCCTGTGGAATGCCGCTAGTCACAGCCTTCCATTCAGAAAAACACCCTTCTACTGCTACCCTCTGTCTTCTGTGTTCAAGCCAGTTCTGTACCCAACTTGCCAGCTCTCCTCTGATCCCATGTGACTTCACCTTTTGTACCAGTCTACCATGAGGTACCTTGTCAAAGGCTTTATTGAAGGCCATGCATACAACATCTACTGTCTTTCCCTCATCTATCATCTTTGTCACTTCCTTGATAAACACTATTAAATTAGTGAGGCACGACCTCCCCTTTACAAAACCATGCTGTCCATCATGAATAAGTCCATTTGTTTCCAAATGTGAGTAAATCCTATATCTAAGAATCTTTTCCAATAATTTCCCCTACAACTAACGTAAGGCTCACCAGCCTATAATTTCCTGGATTATCCCTGCTGCCCTTCTTAAACAATGGAACAACATTGACTACTCTCGAGTCCTCTGGAACTTCACCTGTAGCCAATGAGGATACAAAGATTACTGTCAAGGCCCCAGCAATTTCCTCCCTTGCCTCCCTCAGTATTCTGGGGTAGATCCCATCAGGCCCTGGGGACATCTATTTTAATACTTTTTAAGATGCCCAACACCTCCTCTTTCTTAATATCAACATGACTCAGAATATCTACAAACTCTACCCTATACTCCTCATCCACCGAGTCCTCCTCTTTGGTGAATACGGAGGCAAAGTATTCATTTAGTATCTCTCCCATTTCCTCTGGTTCCATACATAGATCCCTTCCAATATCCTTGAATGGACCAACCCTTTCTCTGGCTACTCTCTTGCTCTTTACATATGTATAAAACTCCTTAGGATTTTCCTTAATCCTGTTTGCCAGTGACATTTCATGACCCCTTTTAGCTTTCCTCACTCCTACCTTAAGTTCCTTCATACTTGATTTATATTCTTCAAGGGCTGCATCTGTCCTCAGCCTTTGATACCTTACGAATGCTTCCTTTTTCTTTTTGACAAGGTCCATAATATCCCTCGTTATCCAGGTTTCCCTATACTTGCCATCCTTATCTTTCATCCTCACAGGTACATGTCGGTCCTGAATTCCATTCAACTGACATTTGAAAGCTTCCCACATGCCGGAAGTTGATTTTCCCTCAAACAGGCTCGCCCAGTCAACACTCCAGATCCTGCCTAATGCTGTTGTAATTAGCCTTCCCCCAGTCTAACATCTTCACCCCGAGGACCACTCTTGTCCTTTTCCACAAGCAGCTTAAAACTGACAGAATTCTGATCACTGTTCCCGAAATGATCTCCTGCTGAAACTTTGATCACCTGGCCGGGCTCATTTCTCAGCACCAGGTCTAATATGGCCCCTTCCCGAGATGGGCTATTTACAAAATGTTTTAAGAAACCCTCCTGGATGCTCCTTACAAATACTGCTCCATCCATGCCTCTAGCAGTAAGTGTGTCCCAGTCAATATAGGGAAAGTTAAAATCACCCACCACAACAACCCTATTGTTTATGCATCTTTCCAAGATCTGTTTTGCATATCTGCTCCTCTATCTCCCGCTGGCTGTTGGGAGGCCTATAGTAAACCCCTAACATTGTGACAGCACCCTTCCTATTCCTGAGCTCTACCCAGGTTGCCTCGCTGCCTGAACCCTTCAAGGGGTCCTCCCTCAGCACAGCTGTGATATTCTCCTTAACCAATAATGCAACTCTCCCACACCTTTTGCATCCCCCTCTATCCTGCCTGTGTTGATCTCCTATTTTCTTTCTCTGTCAGTCTGGCCTCATCGTCACCTGAAGCATCTAAATCCCTGAATGCCAATCCTGTCCCTCTTTC
This sequence comes from Scyliorhinus torazame, assembly GCF_047496885.1. Taxonomy (NCBI): domain Eukaryota; kingdom Metazoa; phylum Chordata; class Chondrichthyes; order Carcharhiniformes; family Scyliorhinidae; genus Scyliorhinus; species Scyliorhinus torazame. The sequence continues at coordinate 82,683,717 of NC_092716.1, read as the reverse complement.
AACCAAGTTTCTGTAATAGCAACATCATAATTCCGCAGACTAATCCAAGCTCTAAGTTCATCTGTTTTACCTGAAATACTCCTCGCATTGAAACAAATGCACTTCAGCACCCCAGCCCCGCTGTGTTGACCAACCACTCCCTGCCTGCTCTTCCTCTTAATCTTACTGGCCTTAGTCTGTAGCTTTCCCTCAATTATTTCTCCCGCTGACCTACTCACCACCCCCCCCCCCCCCCCCCTCCATACTAGACAGTTCAATCTGTTTCTCTGCCTTCCACTTTTCTCCTTACTAGCTTTTGTTTCGGTCCCTCTTTAGTACCCTCTGACTTTCTGCATTTATTCCCATCCCCCGCCACATTAGTTTGAACTCTCCCCACAGCGCTGGCAAACAACCCTGCACCCCAATTGTTTTTTAAAAATAAATTTAGAATATCCAATTCATTTTTTCCAATTTAGCGTGGCCAATCCACCTACGCTGCATATCTTTGGGTTGTGGGGGCGAAACCCACGCAGACACGGGGAGAATGTGCAAACTCCACACGGACAGTGACCCAGAGCCGGGATCGAACCTGGGACATCAGCACCGTGAGGCAGCAGTGCTAACCACTGTGCCACCCTCCCACTCCAATTGTAACATATAACATGCTAGCCTTTTACCATGCTATATGGGAGGTAGAGTCTTTAAAGCAGCATATTAGGGTACTTCTGGGGAGGAAGGGGAGAATGCACAAATTCTTCTCAGTCAGGTTTCAGGCTATATCAGGCTATAGCGGCAATTGATCTGTGTCAATTAGAGACATGGACATTCCCATTTCTGTATTTTCTAAAATAAATTTAGTGTACCCAATTATTTTTTTCTCCAATTAAAGGGGCAATTTTGCGTGGCCAATCCATCTAACCTGCACATCTTTGGGTTGTGTGGGTGAGACCCACGCAGACGCAGAGAGAATGTGCAAACTCCACATGGACAGTGACCCAGGGCCGTGATTCGAACCCGGGTCCTCAGCGCCGCAGTCTCAGTGCTAACCACTGTGCCACATGCCGCCTTCCCATTTCAGTATTTTAACACCATTGCTGCAAGTTAAACTGAGAAATAGATTGCAGTGGACTGGATCATTGGGGAAAGTTCATTATTACCAGAAAAATACAGATTATAAACAAACCTTTAATCAAGTTTTATGCTGTAAGGGTGCAACAATATTCAAACCAAAAGGTTTCCGAGAACTTGTGTATCAATTACCGTATTTTAAAACTGGTCGGCACATAAGAGGTTTAAGCTTAGAATGTGATGCCTGCAGATCGCCACATTAACAATGAACATCATTGGGCATTAGGGTCCATTGGGCTACAGAAGCTATTGATGTAGAAACCGCTTCAAATTGTTTTAACATCCAGTTCATTAACTTGCTTAGCAGTACATCATCCTAAACAGTCTGCATGTATGTGATTCCCAGCTCTCAGCATTAACTAATTCCTCGGAAGTTAAACTTTATCCCCCCACAGATCTGAGTGGGCTGATTAAAGAGATAAATGGGATTCAGTTGAAAAGTTTGTGTTCATTGGTGTGACCAACCCTGTAAAGGGTCAATGCAGCGCTCGCATCACAAGGTGGTTAACGCACATGGGTACGCAGAAAGAAATGTTGCAAATAAAATGGAGATTGGGACAGTTACAGCAAACACTATTTCACCTCAACCGTAGGAAAGGGAGGCTGATCAATGCAATCATTCAGGCCGGCAACTGTATATCACATACACAAACATATTTCGCTGTTCGGTTAAATACTTTGCACACCCGTTTTGCAATCATGGTTAATCACTTTCATCTATCCCTTCATCCACTGGGATGCGAGCAAATATTTCATGAAGCTATTTTGGGTTTCCAGCACCAATTCCAAATGCAAGGCAGCTGACAAGAGATCTGTTTACTTTGGTACACAATGGAAAAGAGTGCGATTTTAAGAGATGTTAACGGATATTCTACAATACATCGGGGTCACATATCCTGTTGTACCAGGTATTGTATCACACATCTGGTATCAATATCTCAATACTAACTGGCATTTTAACACCCACCTGGCATGAATATTCATAATATTCTGGACTCCCTTGTCTGCATCCTAACTCTTAATTCCATTTCTTGCATCATTCCACCACCTACTTGCCAACTCCATTGCATCTGCTTTCATGCCCAGAAGAATTGCAATCTCTCATTGAAGGGCTATAACACCCGCCTCAAGCCACTGACTCAAGTGTGGCTAATCTGCTGGCTGGTCTGGCTCAACAGCTGAAAATAAACTTTGCCTCTTCCCCTCTAAAACCAAACCACCTTAATCATCCTGGTCCACCTCCATCCCTTCCCTCACACCAGAAATCAGATGGAGGAAATGTATTTACTCTCCTTTCCAAATTTGTGGTTATCAGCTTGGCTGCCTCAGTCCCCGTCTCCTCAATCAATCTCAATGCACTCCCTGCTACATCTCTATACTCAACACTCTTAACATGTTTAGGGTGGAGATGAGGAGATCCAATAACGGTTGGATGATTATCTTGTTAAAGCTACACAGATCATAGAATTTACAGTGCGGACTTCCGGGTGCGGCTATGCAGAGCTAGGTCGCATATTCGGTAGCTCCCGCTTGGAACGGAATTTTGGGCTCTTTTACAGGGCCCCCACGGCATTTGTTTGACATTTCCTGGTGTGGCAAGAAGACTGCAGCATTCCCCTGACAGTGTCTCCCAGGAATGTTATGTCTTTTGGCTACCTACCCGGCAGAAACAGTAAAAGATTTGGCTTTGGCTGCAGGTTTAGACAAGGGCCTCTTCCAGCATGCAGGCGGGGGAAGGGCAAGCTTAAAGCTGCAATCTGACTTGACCCTATCAAAGGTGAATTCTAGCAGCAGAGGGAACAACTGTGAAAAGATCTACCAAGGCCATTGAAGAAGCAGGGACGAGACTTCCGGTGGCGGCCATGGAGGAGTAGGTCGCGCATTCGGCAGCTCCCGTCTGGAACTGACTCTCAGACCTTTTTCAGGAGTTTCCATAGACTTTTTAAATGGACCAGAAGTGTAACGGCCAAAGGAGCGGCACTGGAGCAACGGGAGAAGCAAAGGAAAGAAAACAAAATGGCGGCGGCCAGGGACAAAGGGGAGCTGCAGGAGTTCATCAAGCGCTGCTTCGAGGAGCAACGCGAGGAGATGCGCAAGGAGATGTTGGCGCCTATGCTTTCGGCAATTGAAGGACTCAGGATCACCCAGAAGGTCCACGAAGCTAAGATCCAGGAGGTACAGAAAAGAGTCAGTCAGAACGAGGACGAGCTCGTGGGCCTGGCGGTGAGAGTGGAGCAGAACGTGGCGCAACACAAGAGGTGGGCGGGAAGACTCGAAGATATGGAGAACAGGTCGAGGAGAAAGAATCTGCGAATCCTGGGTCTCCCTGAGGGAGTGGAGGGGGCTGATGCCGGGGCATACGCGAGCACGATGCTCGAGGCGATGATGGGCACGAAGGCCCCTTTGAGGCCGCTGCAGTTGGACGGGGCACATCGGGTGCTGGCGAAGAAGCCCCAGGCAAATGAGCCACCAAGTCCGATGGTGGTGAGGTTCCACCGGTTCACGGACAGAGAGTGGGTCCTGAGATGGACCAAGAAGGAGCGGAGCAGTAAGTGGGACAATGCAGAGATCCGAATATACCCGGACTGGAGCACGGAGGTTGCAAAGCGGAGAGCGGGTTTCAACCGGGCCAAAGCGGTGTTGTACCGGAAAGAAGTGAAATTCGGAATGCTGCAGCCAGCGCGACTGTGGGTCACATACAAGGGCCAACACTATTACTTCGAAACGCCTGAAGAGGTGTGGACCTTTGTACAAGCCGAAAAGTTGGACTCTAACTGAGGGTTTGTGAGGGTGGGGGGGGGATGTTTTGGAGTTTGATGTGTGATGGTTGTTGTATATAGGGGTCAATCACGCGCAGGAAATGTTACATGGGCTGGGGGAGAGAGACAAGGCCGCGACAGGAGCTGCGCCAGAGGGGGCGGAGCGGGCTTTGGAAAGCGCGGGGTGTTTTCCCGCGCGCGGGAAGAAAGGCGGGAAGGGGAACGAAGGAATGCATATGGATTGGGAGACTCCCACGCGGGAAGGTCAATGGGACAGCGTGGGAAGCCGGGGTCAGCAGGCGTCAGCTGACTTACGGGAGTGACATGGGGGGGGAGCAAAAAAGCTAGACAGGGGTCTAGTGGGGAGGGGAGGGGAGGGGAGGGGGGGAAGGGGGGGGGGGGGAAGGGTTGCTGCTGCACTGGCCAAAAGGGAATGGGACACAGAAGAGGTGGTCGGGACGGGGATCCCCCCTCTGGGGGACTGGAGGGTGAGGGAGGCGTGGACACGGGACTGGCCCAGAAAAGGAGATGGCTAGTCGGCGGGGCGTGGGGGGGGGTGAGAGCCCCTCCAATCCGGCTGATAACGTGGAATGTGAGGGGCCTGAATGGGCCGGTGAAGAGGGCTCGAGTGTTCGCGCACTTAAAGGGACTGAAAGCGGACGTGGCCATGCTCCAAGAGTCACACCTGAAGGTGGCGGACCAGGTCAGGCTAAGAAAGGGATGGGTAGGACAGGTATTCCACTTGGGACTGGACGCGAAGAATAGAGGGGTGGCAATATTGGTGGGAAAGCGGGTGTCATTTGAGGCCAAGACTATTGTAGCGGACAATGGAGGGCGATATGTAATGGTGAGCAGTAGGCTGCAAGGGATGTGGGTGGTGTTGGTAAACGTATACGCCCCAAACTGGGATGATGCAGGATTCATGAAGCGCATGTTGGGGCGCATTCCGGACCTGGAGATAGGAGGCCTGATAATGGGAGGGGACTTCAATACAGTGTTGGACCCAGCACTAGACCGCTCCAAATCAAGGACTGGAAAGAGGCCGGCGGCGGCCAAGGTACTTAGGGGGTTTATGGATCAGATGGAGGGAGTGGACCCATGGCGGTTTGCAAGGCCGCAGGCCAAGGAATTTTCTTTCTTCTCCCATGTACACAAAGCCTACTCCCGGATAGATTTCTTTGTTCTGGGTAGGGCGCTCATCCCGAGGGTGGAGGGGACGGAGTATTCGGCTATAGCCGTTTCGGACCATGCCCCACACTGGGTGGAACTGGGAGAGGATAGGGACCAACGCCCGTTGTGGCGGCTGGATGTGGGACTGCTGGCGGACGAGGTGGTGTGTGGGAAGGTGAGGGGATGTATCGAAAGGTACTTGGAGGCCAACGACAACTGGGAGGTGCGAGTGGGGGTGGTATGGGAGGCGTTGAAGGCGGTGATCAGGGGAGAGCTAATTTCCATTAGGGCTCATAGGGAGAAGACAGAGGGTATGGAAAGGGAGAGGTTAGTGGGGGAGATTTTGAGAGTGGACAGGAGATACGCAGAGGCCCCGGAGGAAAGATTACTTGGGGAAAGACGACGGCTGCAGACGGAGTTTGACCTGTTGACCACAGGGAAGGCGGAGGCACAGTGGAGGAAAGCGCAGGGGGCGACCTACGAGTATGGGGAAAAGGCTAGTCGGATGCTGGCACACCAGCTCCGTAAGAGGACGGCAGCGAGGGAAATAGGGGGTGTCAAAGATGGAAGGGGAGCCACGGTTCAGAGTGCGACGAAAATAAACGAGGTATTCAAGGCCTTTTATGAAGAGCTGTACAGATCCCAGCCCCCAGCGGGAGAAGAGGGGCTGAGGCGATTCCTAGATCAGCTGAGATTCCCGAGGGTGGAGGAGCAAGAGGTGGCTGGTTTGGGGGCACCAATTGGGTTGGAGGAGCTGAGCAAGGGTTTGGGGAGTATGCAGGCGGGGAAGGCCCCGGAACCGGACGGATTCCCGGTGGAGTTCTACAGGAAGTACGCAGACCTGTTGGCCCCGCTACTGGTGAGGATCTTTAATGAGGCAAGAGAGGAGGGGACCCTGCCCCCGACAATGTCGGAAGTGACAATTTCTTTGATCCTAAAGCGGGACAAGGACCCACTGCAATGTGGATCGTACAGGCCGATCTCGCTCCTCCATGTGGATGCAAAGTTGCTGACAAAAGTGCTGACCACGAGGATCGAGGACTGTGTCCCGGGGGTAATCCACGAGGACCAGACGGGATTTGTAAAGGGCAGGCAACTAAACACCAATGTGCGGCGGCTCTTAAACGTGATAATGATGCCATCGGAGGAGGGAGAGGCGGAGATAGTGGCAGCTATGGACGCGGAAAAGGCCTTTGACCAAGTAGAGTGGGAGTACTTCTGGGAGGTGCTGCGCAGGTTTGGGTTCGGGGTAGGGTTTATCAATTGGGTTAAGCTCCTTTACAGAGCCCCGATGGCAAGTGTAGTGACGAACCGGCGGAGGTCGGAGTACTTTCGACTGTACCGAGGGACGAGGCAGGGGTGCCCCCTGTCCCCCCTGTTGTTCGCATTGGCGATCGAACCATTGGCCATGTCATTGAGGGAGTCTAATAAATGGAAGGGGGTGGTCCGAGGGGGAGAAGAGCATCGGGTGTCGCTAAATGCGGATGACCTGTTGCTGTACGTGGCGGATCCAATGGAGGGGATGGGGGAGGTCATTCAGACTCTAAGGGAGTTTGGGGAGTTTTCGGGCTATAAGCTCAATGTAGGGAAGAGTGAGCTCTCTGTATTACAGGCGGGGGACCAAGAAAGAGGGATAGGGGACCTACCGCTGAGGAGGGCGGAGGGGAGCTTTTGTTATCTGGGGATCCAGATAGCCAGGAGTTGGGGGACCCTACATAAACTGAATCTGACAAGGTTGGTGGAGCAAATGGAGGAGGATTTCAAAAGATGGGACATGTTACCGCTCTCGCTGGCGGGTAGAGTACAGTCGGTCAAAATGGTGGTCCTTCCGAGGTTTCTGTTTCAGTGCCTTCCCATCGTGATCACTAAGGCCTTTTTTAAGAGAGTAGGCAGGAGTATTATGGGGTTTGTGTGGGCGAATAAGACCCCGAGAGTAAGGAGAGGGTTCCTGGAACGCAGTCGGGACCGAGGAGGGTTGGCGCTGCCAAACCTGGGGAGCTACTACTGGGCAGCAAATGTGGCGATGATCCGCAAGTGGGTTATGGAGGGAGAGGGGGCGGCATGGAAGAGGATGGAGATGGCGTCCTGTAACGGAACAAGCCTGGAGGCGTTGATGACGGCACCGCTGCCGCTCTCGCCGACAAAGTATACCACGAGCCCGGTGGCCGCAACGCTAAGGATCTGGGGCCAGTGGAGACGGCACCGGGGTGCAATGGGAGCATCGGTGTGGTCCCCGATCAGGGATAACCACCGGTTTGTCCCGGGGAAGATGGACGGGGGGTTCCAGAGCTGGCATCGGGCGGGGATTGGAAGAATGGGGGACCTGTTCATCGACAGGACGTTTGCGATCCTAGGGGCACTGGAGGAGAAGTTCGAGTTACCCCCGGAAAATGCCTTTAGATATATGCAGGTGAGGGCTTTTGTGAGGCGACAGGTGAGGGAATTCCCGTTGCTCCCGGCACAAGAAGTTCAAGATAGGGTGATCTCGGGTGTATGGGTCGGGGAGGGCAAGGTGTCGGAAATACACCAGGAGTTGAAAGAAGAGGGGGAAGCGCTGGTAGAAGAGTTGAAGGGTAAATGGGAGGAGGAGCTGGGGGAGGAGATCGAGGAAGGTCTGTGGGCTGATGCCCTAGGTAGGGTTAATTCCTCCTACTCGTGTGCCAGGCTCAGCCTGATACAATTTAAGGTGGTCCACAGAGCGCACTTGACGGGGGAGAGGTTGAGTAGGTTCTTTGGGGTAGAGGACAAATGTGGAAGGTGCTCAGGGAGCCCGGCGAACCATGTCCATATGTTTTGGTCATGCCCGGCACTGGAGGGGTTCTGGAGAGGAGTGGCGGGAGCAATATCTCAGGTGGTGAAAGTCCGGGTTAAGCCAAGCTGGGGGCTAGCAATATTTGGAGTAGTGGACGAACCGAGAGTGCAGGAGGCAAAAGAGGCCGGCATTCTGGCCTCTGCGTCCCTCGTAGCCCGGCGAAGGATCTTGCTAATGTGGAAGGAGGCGAAACCCCCCAGCCTGGAGGCCTGGATAAATGATATGGCTGGGTTCATAAAGTTGGAGAGGATTAAGTTCGCCTTGAGAGGGTCTGCGCAGGGGTTTTACAGGCGGTGGCAACCGTTCCTAGACTATCTCGCGGAGCGTTAGAGGAAGGTCGATCAGCAGCAGCAGCAAGAGGGGGGACTGCCTGGGAGGGTGGATGAGCAAGAGATAACATGAAGGGTTGGGGAAACTGGCACGTACGGGTGAGGGCCAGTGTACAAAGCTGTGTAAATATATCATTTTGCCATGTATATATCTTGCTCTGCGCGAATTCTCGTTTTTTTTTGTTACGGGGGGGGGGGGTTGTTTGTAAGGGAGAAAAATTGTGTTAAAAAACGTTAATAAATATATATATTTTTAAAAAAATTTACAGTGCAGAAGGAAGTCTTTCGGCCCATCTGCACCGGCCCTTGGAAAGAGCACCCGAACCAAGCCCACACCCCACCCCATCCCCGTAACCCAGCGACCCCACCCAACCTTTTTTGGACACGAAGGGCAATTTAGCATGGCCAAGCCACCTAACCTGCACATCTTTGGACTGTGGGAGGAAACCGGAGCACCCGGAGGAAACCCACGCAGACACGGGGAGAACGTGCAGACTCCGCACAGACAGTGACCCAAGCCGGGAATTGAACCTGGGACCCTGGAGCCGTGAAGCAACTGTGCTAACCACTGTGCTACCATGCTGCCCTCGATCATGGCCATTGCTTGATTAAGGATTGAGAGCATTTATATCGAAGGATGGCGGAGACATGAAGCTAGTAGTTAGGAAGCAGTGATAAGTAATGCTACATTCTGTTAATTAAACTGCTATCAAAGAAAAGACCTATGTCTTATTTCTTTATTCACCATCTGGCTTGGATCCAAATATCAGACCTCACCAGTTCTTCCATATGACTTCAGCTTTCTTGGCCTCTCTTGTAGTTTATCTCCTGGGGAGGAATCTTGTTGAGGCATTGTGGGTCCTGCAGGTTGAGGGCCTCTGAACAATGGAGGAGTTTTTATCTGGATTGGGGTGGAGCATCAGGTTTCATTTATTGCAGATGACCTATCTCTGTAGATTACGGATTCAACTCCCTCCATAGGCAGCAGAACAAAGACGCTTAATACGTTTGGGACACGATCTACCGGTTGCATTGCGCTCAAGCAAGAGCGCAACGCGGCTGGTAGATGCAGGAGAGGCCTCCCGCGGGCTTCCCGGCAGCATTTATATCCGGAGGGATATATCCAAGTCCCACGAGGTGCCGGCATCAAAATCGCACCCGAAAGTGGCATGATCAAACGGCGCGCGCCTACATAGTTTTCAACCTACGTAGGCAGGCTTACCCAGGATCTACCGGCCTCCCAGGGAGGCTGCAGCTGGGTGCCATTCTGTACTGATCCACACAAATGTGGGCCAGGCGGAACTGCACGCCATGGGTCACCAGGCCTTTGTATGCCCGTGCCTGGCCAGTAAGCAGGGTGGCTCCCAGGCCCTCCCCCGGAACAAGGGCACCTTGACACTGCCCAGACAGCACTTTGGCACGGACACCCTGGCACTGTCAAGGTGCCCACATGGCACTGCCAAGCTGACAGGAGCACTGCCAGGAAGCTTGGGGCTGTGGAGGTGTGCCAAGCTAGTACTGCCAAGGGTCAGGGCCAGAAGGGGGCCATGCCCATGAAGGGAGGATGGAGGGGGGGGGGGGGGGGGGTATGAAGGATGGGAGGTGCAGGGCAGGTAAGTAGGGGCCTCTGGAAGGGTGGGCGGGTGATGGGTGGGGGTCCATGGACTCCATAGCGGAGTGCCCTCACTTGGGGGGAGGGGGTAATGTCCATGTGTATGGGGTGACATTGCCCATGTTTGGGTTTTGGCCAACACGCTCACTTAAGAGATCAGGATACTCTTTCAAAATGGCAGCCCAATCTCAGAGTTCAGCTTCCCAGTGCTGAAAGAAATTCTAAGTCTGGGCTAAACCGGTGAGGAACTCTTCAGGGCTTTAGCGGATTACGGCTTTGCCTTTCCAATACCAGTTTCCATTATTTGGTGGTCCGGGTCCATAAGGCAAAAAAATTTCAGTTGCCCAATTCTAGCCTCTTTCCTTATTTTCAGATTTGGGACTGTTCTCGTTAAGGTTTTCCTCCCTTTCCTTCAGCCCCCCCCCCTTGCTGAAGAGGGTTTTATCCTTGCCCCAACCTGGCATGGGTTCTATTTCGGATCTGTATGGATATATTCTCTCGTCATATCCTGCTCCAATGGATGGGATGAGGGAGCGATGGGAGAGGGAGTTGGGTCCCGTGCTTACGGATGAGACTTGGAGGGAAGCCCTCTACAGGGTCAACTCCACATCCTCTTGTGCCCGACTGAGTTTAATCCAGTTTAAAATACTACCCAGGGCACACGTGACCAGGGCAAGGAAGAGTGTTTTTTCCCCCCAGACGTGGAGGACAAGTGTGATCGTTGTTCATTTGCGGCAGCTAAGCTACCACATGTTCTGGTCTTGTCCCAAACTTGCCAGCTTCTGGGTTTCCTTCTTCAACACTTTCTCAGAGATTCTTCAGGTGCTTCTGGAGCCATGTCCATTGGTAGCCATATCTGGGGTCTCAGACTCACCGGCATTTCACTCTGGGATAGGGGCGGATGTTATTGCCTTTGCCTCACTGTGGGCCCGGAGGCGAATGTTACTTAGTTGGAGGTCTCCCATCTCGTCCAGTACTTCTACATGGCTGGGCAATTTAATGACATTCCTGCACTTAAAAAAATTACACCATCAGGGGGTCGGTGGGGAGGTTAAACCTTAGATGGCAACCTTTTATTTCCTTTTTTAGGATCTAGATACGATCAGCTGGTAGGGAGTTTAGTTATAGTGTTTAGATTTTAGTTTGTGTTTTTGATTGGGGATTTGTTTGTAACTTTTTGACATTGCACCTTTATATCTTTGTTGGTTGATTGTAATATCTCCCTCTCTCCCCCTCCCATTTCAGCTAATCACAGGATTCCTCCTGCATCACCTCTCCTCCAGGGCACAGGCAGAAGAATGTGCTGGAGGGTAGGAAGTCGGCAAGAGATAAGTGGAATAGGATATAGATCAAGGAGTTCTGTCTGAATTGGAGGTTATATAGAGTGGGGCTCGCGAGGCCAACGAGGTGGCCATTGGAAAAGTCAAGTGTGGAGGTGAGTCACGCAGCAGCAGAGGTTCAGATAGTGATGGAGATGGCTACGTTGAGACAGTGGAAGCAGGCAGTCTTTGTGATGGACTGGATGTGGAGTTTAAACCACAGCTCAATGGTAAGCGGCACACCATCAGGTTGAGCTTAAGTGGACATCTGGAGAAGGGACTGGGATCAGGGGACAATGCATAGAGTTTCTGGTGTTGACCAAATAGGAAGGCATTGCTTTTCCCCACGTTAAGCTGCAAAACATGTTGGTTAGTCCACAAGTTGATGGCAGAAATACAGTCAACAACATGACAACAACTAGAATCAAGAGCAGTCTGGAGGATTTAAAGAAAAATATATTATTTCTCAGGATGTGGGCGTCACCATTCACTCTGCATAAACTCCAACTCAGACAGAGCTCCTTGGATGGGATTTCCCGACCACACCACCACGTGGTTTTCGGCAGCGGAGGCCGCCCGCCAGTGGGATCTACCGGTCCCGCCGTTGTCAACGGTGACTGCACCCCTCATCGTCAGGAAACCCATGCGCTGCCGTGGAACCGGAATTTCCCGCCAGCGTGAAAAGCCCCTCGATCTGTATCTTATTCCATACACCCATCACCTTGATATTTTCAGACTTCCCGTCCGGCAGCATATCATCAACCGCATCTTCAAATCCCACGATGGCTTTGCTCTTCCTCATGTTTGAAACCCCCTCCAGCTCCATGTTCATGTCTGCTTCTGGGCTCCTGGTTCGCCATCACCCCCACCCATCAGCGGCAGAACTTACAGCCATTATTTCTACAAATTCAAGCTTTATGTCAAGTCCCTCCTACACTTTGCCACCTTTCTTCTCACCTTAAAAATCCTCTTTTAAAAACAAAAACAGAAAATGCTGGAAATACTCAGCACGTCTGACAGCATCTGTGGAGAGAGAACAAAGCTAACGTTTTGAGTCTGGATGACTGTATTCTCTCTTTACAGATGCTGTCAAACCTGCTGAGATTTTCCAGCATTTCCTTTTTATGTTTCAGATTGCAGCATCTGCAGTAATTTGCTTTTATCCTTTTTTAAAAAGCATGTTTGGCAACACCTTCAGACATATTGTCCCTTCTTACTTCTACTCAGGTCCGACCCTGTGATTGACCTTGGGACATACTGCTAGGTTAAATATGTTATATAAATGATAGCTGTTTTTATTTTTTTATGTTGATTTATTTGTGGTATACTACGGGCGGGATTCTTCAGCCGTGTCCGCCCAGTGACCAGAGAATCCCACCCGAGATCAACGGAGTTCCCAATTTGGGAAAGGGAGATACAGGAAAACATTTCCAAAGATTATTGAGCTTTTGCATTGTAGCACACAAAGACTCCGTGAGACGAATAGAGTGAAGTCGATGAGGCTTTATTAAGCGTGTCTGTTCCCCCGCAGCTCGATAGTAAACTGGCCTTCGGGGGAAGACTCCGGCTTCTTATACTCCGCCTTCAGGGCGGAGCTTGAGGTCAACGGCCAACCAGGACCCGGGATCTGTCAGCCAATGACATTAGGGCTTCCAGTCCCACATGACCCCCAATACATACTACCACATTCACCCCTTGTCAAAAATGAACCCGGCGGGGTGATGCTTCGTATGGTGGTAAGGGTTTACAGGGCTGGTCCTGGGAGGACAAAACATTCACATGGCAATACAGTATTGGACAATTTCGTCCTGTTGCAACTATTTACAGAGGGTATAGGAAGAAAAGCAAAATGTTCTTGTGAACAGTCCATATTTGTTTTACATCGACGCCACGAGTCGGTCGGGCGGTCTGGTCGTCCGTGTCGATCGCCTCGGCCCCGGCGGTGGTGGTGGTGCTTGTACCAATGTTGTCGCCTCCAGGAGCCGTACGGTTTCAGCTCGGGCTTGATTCTTGGTCGGTGCTGAGGGGAGGGGAACCGAACCTCCTGGGAAGAGGGCGGTCGCGGGGTGCGGCGGTGGCAGGAAGGGGGGGGGGTTGGGTTGATGGTGTCGGGGGGGTGTGCGTGTGCCAGCGGGCGCCAGATCCCGCAGGGAGACCGTGTCCTGTCGGCCGTCGGGGTACTCCACGTAGGCGTACTGGGGGTTCGCGTGGAGGAGGTGAACCCTTTCGACCAACGGATCCGGCTTATGTGCCCGCACATGCTTTCGGAGCAGGATGGGTCCTGGGGCCGCCAGCCAGGTCGGCAGCGACGTTCCAGAGGAGGACCTCCTAGGGAAGACAAGGAGACGCTCATGAGGCGTTTGATTAGTGCTCGTACATAATAACGACCGGATGGAATGGAGAGCGTCCGGGAGGACCTCCTGCCACCGTGAAACTGGGAGGTCCCTGGACCGTAGGGCCAGTAGGACGGCCTTCCAGACCGTGCCGTTCTCCCTTTCTACTTGCCCGTTCCCCCGGGGGTTGTAGCTGGTCGTCCTGCTTGAGGCTATGCCCTTGCTGAGCAGGAACTGGCGCAGCTCGTCACTCATGAAAGAGGACTCCCTGTCGCTGTGGACGTATGCGGGGTAACCGAACAGTGTGAAGATGCTGTTCAGGGCTTTAATGACTGTGGCCGCGGTCATGTCAGAACAGGGAATGGCAAAAGGGAAGCGGGAGTATTCGTCCACTACATTAAGAAAATATGCGTTGCGGTCGGTGGAGGGGAGGGGCCCTTTGAAATCGAGACTGAGGCGTTCAAAGGGGCGGGAAGCCTTAATCAGGTGCGCTCCATCTGGCCTGAAAAAATACGGCTTGCATTCCGCGCAGATGTGGCAGTCCCTTGTGACTGTACGGACCTCCTCTAAAGAGTATGGGAGATTGCGGGACTTGATGAAGTGGTAAAACCGAGTGACCCCCGGGTGGCAGAGGTCCTTGTGGAGGGTTTGGAGGCGGTTAATTGTGTGTTGGCACATGTGCCGCGGGATAGGGCATCGGATGGCTCGTTCAGCTTTCCGGGACAATACAAAATCTCATAGTTGAAGGTGGAGAGCTCGATCCTCCACCTTAAGATTTTGTCGTTTTTGATTTTGCCCCGCTGTGCACTATCGAACATGAAGGCTACCGACCGTTGGTCCGTGAGGAGAGTGAATCTCCTGCCGGCCAGGTAATGCCTCCAATGTCGCACAGCTTCCACTATGGCTTGGGCTTCCTTTTCTACTGAAGAGTGGCGGATTTCTGAGGCGTGGAGGGTCCGGGAGAAAAAAGCCACGGGTCTGCCCGCTTGGTTAAGGGTGGCCGCTAGAGCTACGTCTGAGGCGTCGCTCTCGACCTGGAAGGGGAGGGACTCGTCGATGGCGCGCATCGTGGCCTTTGCGATATCCGCTTTGATGCGGCTGAAGGCCTGGCAAGCCTCTGTCGACAGAGGGAAGGTCGTGGTCTGTATTAGGGGGCGGGCCTTGTCTGCGTACTGGGGGACCCACTGGGCGTAGTACGAAAAGAACCCCAAGCAGCGTTTCAGGGCTTTTGGGCAGTGCGGGAGGGGAAATTCCATGAGTGCGCGCATACGTTCGGGATCGGGGCCTATTATCCCATTGCGCACTACGTAGCCCAGAATGGCTAACCGGTCGGTGCTAAAAACGCACTTGTCCTCGTTGTACGTGAGGTTCAAGGCTTTGGCGGTCTGGAGGAATTTTTGGAGGTTGGCGTCGTGGTCCTGCTGATCGTGGCCGCAGATGGTTACATTGTCGAGATACGGGAACGTGGCCCGCAACCCATGTTGATCAACCATTCGGTCCATCTCCCGTTGGAAGACTTCGAGGCCTACCTCAGATGCTTTACAGTCACACATATTTAATGATGGTCACATTTGTTACGTAGTCAAGCACTGTAGCCATTTTTAAATAATAATCTTTATTAGTGTCACAAGTAGGCTTACATTAACACTGCAATGAAGTTAGTGAAAATCTCCTAGTCGCAACACTCTTGAACCTGTTCGGGTACACGGAGGTAAAATTCAGAATGTCCAATTCGCTGAACAAGCACGTCATTCAGAACTTGTGGGAGGAAACCGGAGCACCCGGAGGAAACCCACGCAGACCCAGGGAGAACATGCAGGCTCCGCACAGACAGTGACCCGAGCCGAGAATCGAACCCAGGTCCCTGGTGCTCTGAAGCAACCGTGCTAACCATTGTACTACCCTGCCACCCATGTTATTCACACATAATAAAGTGATTGCTTTTTGTGCTATTGGTTAAGGGACGAATGTTGGCCAGGCCATTCAAGCACGTTTCCTGATCACAAATAAATCTGAGAATTATTAGCTCCAATCATGTAGAAGTACTTAAGGGACTGATACACCAGTACTGGGTGGTGAGCAAGAAGAAGTTACAGCAAGTGAACAAGAATTTGGGAAAGGGAGATACAGGAAAACATTTCCAAAGATTATTGAGCTTTTGCACAGAACATCTTGAACCTCAATTAAGTAAATGGTCGCTTAAAATGTCATGTAGGCATGGATTAATAGGCAACATAGTCTCTGTGGATATATAAAGAGCCATGTAGACATTCCATAGCGATGTACAGCTTTGAACTGACTTTAGTACCTGCTCAGGGGTTGAAGTGCAGCTTTGGCTCAAATCCATCGTAATGTGTTTATAGCGAGACAAGTTAGCATACATGAGATCATCATTGGAACAGGAAAGATCATCCATTTATTTCGTTTTCATAAATCCTTTCGGATTAGTTGGGCAAACATCTCACCACTGTTTGTGGATCTCATTGTGTGCATAAGGATTGCTGCATTTGGCCACATAACAAAAGTCAGTGCACTTCAGATATTTAATTACATGTGAAGATCGGTAGGCTCTTTTTGAGACTACGATGAAGTGCTATGTCGAGTTGATTGGAGATAGATCAATATCCCCTCAGTGGATTACAAACTCCTCGTCCCACTCAGGGTTCACTTATCATAAACCACAAGAATAAAGGACAAGTGTTCGTTTGCCTTCGGAACTCGACAATTGGTTTACTATTTCTGATTTTAGATGTCAGGTACCATATGGGATATTAATTTTCTTAACAAGGTTGCAATATTATTAAAGACATTCATTTCGGAAATTACAGGAAAATTCACCATTTCTTAATTCCAATAATTTTATTCCAAAAATCACCCCTCATTCATTGACTCACAGATATGGGAATCTGAAAAAGCGTCCTGATAAAGGGTCACATTCAAAATGTAACCTATGTTTTCTCTTTTATTTCTCAATATTGGGTGTTTCAGCAGCATACTCGGTATGTCCCTCAGATAATAAGTTCCAAACACTTCCTGACAATGCGGAAATGTAAGCAAACAGCATGTTTTCAATTGGAAAACGCAGAAATTAAAGCAGCCCAACTTGGGCATCTTGCACCATTCCTTCATCGTAAAGTAACATCCTAAAGCTGCTGTTTTAACAGCACCATGGGAGTACCTCCAATAGTTGAATCATAGAATCCCTACCATGCCCATCGAGTCTGCACCAGCCTTCTGAAAGCGCACTCTAACCCTATAACCCCATTTAGAAGCAATGTAGCATGGCCAATCGACTTAATCTGCACATTTATGGACTGTGGGAAGAAACCGGAGCACCTGGAGGAAACCCATGCAGGTGCGGGAAGAATGTGCAAACTCCAGAATCACCCGAGGTCGGAATTGAACCTGGTGCTGAGGCAGCAGTGCTAACCACTTTGCCATGGGCTGCAGCAATTCAAGAAACAGGCTCATCGTAACTTCTCAATGGCAACTAGGGATGGGCAATAAACATCAGCCTTTCCCGCGATGCTCACATCCAATGAATGATTGTTAGAAAGCTAACCTTCACATTACCCACCATCGAGGGGCTGTGCTCATCTCTTTCTGGAATTGCAGAATTTCTCTCAAATGTTTATCTGCAGATTAATGTCTCGGAGAAGTCAGACTGCATACAGCTGGTTTGAGACTGGCCTTTAAATAGAGGTTTCACTGTGTGATTTCCTCCCTTAGGCAGACCAATGCCATTTCCAGGTTGTATGTCAACTCAGTTAGAAGTACATCTGTTCCAAGTCAAACTGAACTGTGCCAACACTTTGAGAGCTGTCGCTACTTTTTCAGTGGACTGTACTTGGATTTTATTTTTCCAAAAATACTTTTGCTCGTTTGTTAAAGCCATGACAGAGCTGATTTTGGGCTGAAACATTGCAGTAACAGCCAATTAAAACTTAAAACTTCTGAATTTGGTGCCCGGGTGTAAAACTGGCATTGCGCATCAGCCATCACTGGAAATGAAAACCAAGTCGCATCTGATCTGCAATGTCAGCTTTCTGTCCCAGTGCCATGTTCAAAATCCAGCCTGGAGTGCCAGAAGATTGATAACTACAGCAAAGAGTTCAACAAAAACTATTTAAGGATCTGCTAAATTAAGAGACCCAAACTTATCACTTTTAGTGCAGCATGCTATATCCCTGGCAAATGGCTAAAACAGAGTGAATTATTATACTATGACAGTTGTTAACAATATTGACAGCAACCTGCCTTTGTATAGCACCAGTAATGTCAAAAATGTGCCACAGTGTTTCGTAATGCAATACTAAGGGGGGTATTAATTCCATCTGGTGGAACAGAGGTAGTAGGCGGAATTCACCCATCTGGAACAAAGTCTTGTGATGGGGGCAGGAATGTGGAGTATCCTCAGAGCGCCAGAGTCCCGGTTCATAGAATTTACAGTACAGGAGGCCATTCGGCCCACCGAGTTCGATCCCGGCCCCGGGTCATTGTCCGTGTGGAGTTTGCACATTCTCCAGTGTCTACGTGGGTCTCACCCCCACAACCCAAAGATGTGCACGGTAGGTGCATTGGCCACGCTAAATTGCCCCTTAATTGGAAAAATAGGGAATGTTTCTCGCTGCAGAGGCAGACGGGAAACCACACCATTTTTTCTGACCCAACCAATTAATTATTCATCCAGCTGTTTTGCACTGTGTTTGGTGTTGGGGCAGGCCTGATAGTGTGGAGTTCGCCGTCGTACCTGGCTGTCATATTGAAAAAGCACCAAACAAGAAAAAGATGGATCTCAAAGAACATTTGAGGCTGGAAGATGGACCACTTGGCTGACACTAAACCTGGAAGATCTACCTGTTGATGCCCTGCCCCACCACTGCTGTCGAGTTTCAGGGCTCAGGGTTCCTGGCAGCCTCCATGCCGAACTCCAGAGACAATCCAGGTATTGTTCGGGTGAGTCCCGACATCACATCACGTTGTTCCAAATGTGTTTTGGACGGACGTATTTTCCCACCGGCGTTGCGGAGAATTGGGCATGAATGGAAGATTCCGGTCATGTCTCCACCTGCATCCCATTAAGCAGGATGCCAATCAGTTTCACGCCAGCCTCCAGTGGATTTCCCAATCCGACATGGCGGGCATCAGTGGAAGATACGGGGGGAATTTCACCCCTCCCCCGGCTCCCGAATTGAACCCGCTGGCTGGACCGTGGGAGAACTCTAGCCAGTTTTACTAAATTATGTCTAGTCTAGTCTGGGTAAAAGAATCAATAACCAGGAGAATAGTATAACAAATAGTTTCAACTCCTTGATCGAAGTTGTACAAGCACCAGGTTATCCTGCAGGAAGAAAAGTTACCGTCTCATTCATATTTACAGACCAACAAGAAAGGACACTCCAAATGCATTCAAGCCTAGCACCCTGGGCGACTGATGAAAAGTGCTGCAGTACTGGGTTAGAGGTTTGTACTCCTCACAAACAGGAAAGGAGAGCTACAAGACCTAGAATCCAGAGAATACCTATTGCTGCAAACCAACTGGATGCATAATTGATGAGAGTGTCAACATTTATGGGAATACTCTTGTTTGTACTTCTTCAGGGGAATGTACGTCAATGACACCAGCACCTAAGGTTTTGATTGAAGTTTATGTAAGAAAACTTTAATTGAGTTGCAATATTTCTTCGACAAAGAAGATTTAGTCGGATAATTATTCAACTTGCCGTACAATCATGAAACTGGATTGTTCCAGCTTACAGTGAAACATAGAAGAGTAGGCTTTTCGGCCCTTCAAACCTGCTCCACGATTCATTATGATCATGGCTGAGCATTCAACTCAGCAACCTATTCCCACTTTCCACTCACATCCTATGATCCCTTTAGCCAAAGTACTATATCTAACTCCTTCTTAAAAACAATGTTTTGGCCTCAACTGCTTTCAGTGGTCGAGAATTCCATAGGCTTCACCACTCTCTGGGTGAAGACATTTCTCCTCATCTCAGTCCTAAATGGTCTACCCATATCTTCAGACTGTGACCCCTGGATCTGGACTTCCCCCACCATTGGGGACATCCTGCCTGCAAGTACCCTGCCTAGTCCCGTTCAAATTTGATAGTTTCTGTGTAATTTCCCCCTTATTCTTCTCCAGCAAATATAATCTCATTACCCCGATTTTAATTGATATCACTTTCAATTAGAGTAGCATTGTTCCTTTAATGGCAATTGTAGCACCATTGATCACACAAGAGGCGAGACGTAGAGAACTTCAATCGAGGCTTTATTGAGCAGACTTGTTCAGACTTGTTCCCCAGCAGCTCAGTCACAGAATGCAGCTGCGGGTAGTAAACCGGGTTCTTATACCCCGCCTATCTGGGTGGAGCCCAGTAGGCGGCAGATCCAATCGGGACCCAGCATCTCTCATCCAATAGCTCCTCGGCATTCATTGTGTACCGTATTACCCCTAATACATACCACCACATTCTCCCCTTGTTAAAAAGGAACCCGGCGGGGTGGTGGGTGGTATGGTGGTAGGGGTTTACAGGGTCGGTGCCTTAACCATTGAACTATATACAATCATGCCGCTTTTACTGGGCCACTGAATTATTCACATTTTACCCGATTAGCAGCGTTAGCTATTTACAACAATGCCGCTTTTCTAGGCTACTGAATTCTATACATCTTAAGTCGACTCGATGAGTCGAGATAGTGCTCTGGTCGCCCTCTCCGATCGCCGCAGCCCGGGTGGTGGTGGTGGCTCGGGTCCGGTCGACTCTGGGAGCATCGCGCTGTCCCTCTCGGTTTCGTTACTCCTGGGCGGGCCTGGGAGGAGAACCGATCCCCCTGGGAAGGGGGTGGCTGTGGGGTGCACCGGCGGGAGTGAAGGGGTGGGGATTGGTGTTAGGGGGGTGTGGGGAGCTCCGGCGGGCGCCAGGTCCCGCAGAGAGCCCGTGTCCTGTCGGCCGTCGGGGTACGCCACGTAGGCGTACTGCGGGTTGGCGTGGAGTAGATGTACCTTTTCCACCAGTGGGTCTGATTTGTGCGCCTGCACATGTTTCCGGAGCAGGATGGGTCCCGGGGCTGCCAGCCAGGTCGGAAGTGACGTTCCAGAAGCGGACTTCCTAGGGAAGACAAGGAGGCGCTCGTGCGGCGTTTAGTTCGTGGTGGTGCACAGCAGGGACCGGATAGAATGAAGGGCATCCGGGAGGACTTCCTGCCAGTGGGAAGTTGGGAGATTCCTAGACCGTAGGGCCAGTAGGACGGTCTTCCAGACCGTTCCGTTCTCCCTCTCTACCTACCCGTTCCCCCGGGGGTTGTAGCTGGTCGTCCTGCTTGAGGTTATGCCCTTGCTGAGCAGGAACTGACGCAGCTCGTCATTCATGAAGGAGGACCCCCTATCGCTATGGATGTAGGCGGGGAAACCGAACAGGGTAAAGATGGTGCAGAGGGCTTTAATGACCGTGGCCACGGTCATGTCGGGGCAGGGGATGGCGAAGGGGAAACGGGAGTATTCGTCAACAACGTTAAGAAAGTACGTGTTGCGATCGGTGGAGGGGAGGGGGCCTTTGAAATCCAGACTGAGGCATTCAAAGGGACGGAAAGCCTTGATCAGGTGCGCTCTATCTGGCCTGAAAAAATGCGGTTTGCATTCTGCGCAGATTTGGCAGTTCCTGGTGACTGTTCGAACCTCCTCGACGGAGTACGGGAGGTTGCGGGCCTTTATAAAGTGGTAGAAGCGAGTGACCCCCGGGTGGCAGAGGTCCTCGTGGAGGGCTTGGAGGCGGTCCACTCGTGCGTTGGCACATGTGCCGCGAGATAGGGCATCGGACGGCTCGTTCAGCTTTCCGGGACGGTACAAGATCTCATAGTTGTAGGTGGAGAGTTCGATCCTTCACCGCAGGATCTTGTCGTTCTTTATCTTGCCCCGCTGTGCATTATCGAACATGAAGGCTATCGACCGTTGATCAGTGAGGAGAGTGAATCTCCTACCAGCCAGGTAATGCCTCCAATGTCGCACAGCTTCTACTATGGCTTGGGCCTCCTTTTCTACTGAGGAGTGGCGAATTTCTGAAGCGTGGAGGGTCCGGGAGAAAAAGGCCACGGGTCTGCCCGCTTGGTTAAGGGTGGCCGCTAGAGCTACGTCAGATGCGTTGCTCTCGACTTGGAAGGGGAGGGACTCGTCGATGGCGCGCATCGTGGCCTTTGCGATATCCGCTTTGATGTGGCTGAAGGCCTGGTGGGCCTCTGTCGACAGGGGAAAAGTAGTGGACTGGATTAGTGGGCGGGCCTTGTCTGCGTACTGGGGGACCCACTGGGCGTAATAAGAAAAGCCCAGGCAGCGTTTCAGGGCTTTGGCACAGAGGGGAAGAGGGAACTCCATGAGGGGGCGCATGCTTTCAGGGTCGGGGCCTATCATTCCATTACGCACTACGTAGCCCAAGATGGCTAGACGGTCGATGCTGAACACGCATTTTTCCTCGTTGTAGGCGAGGTTGAGGGCGTTAACGGTCTGGAGGAATTTGCGGAGGTTGGGGTCATGATCCTGCTGGTCGTGGCCGCAGATGGTGACGTTGTCGAGGTACGGGAACGTGGCCCGTAAACCTTGCTGGTCAACCATTCGGTCCATCTTCCGTTGGAAGACCGAGACTCCGTTCGTGACGCCGAATGGAACCCTTAAGAAGTGGTATAGCCACCCGTCTGCTTCGAAGGCAGTGTACTTGCGGTCACCGGGGCGAATGGGGAGCTGGTGGTAGGCGGACCTAAGGTCCACGGTGGAGAAGACCTTGTACTGTGCAATCCGATTGACCATGTCGGATATGCGGGGAAGAGGGTACGCATCTAGCTGCGTGTACCTGTTGATGGTCTGACTGTAGCCTACGACCATCCTCTGCTTCTCCCCTGTCTTCACTACTACCACCTGAGCTCTCCAGGGACTATTGCTGGCCTGGATTATGCCTTCCTTCAGCAGCCGGACTTCGGACCTGATAAACGTCCGGTCCTGGGTGCTGTACCGTCTGCTCCTAGTGGCGACGGGTTTGCAATCCGGGGTGAGGTTCGCAAACAAGGAGGGCGGTTCGACCTGGAGTGTCGCGAGGCCACAGATAGTCAGTGGGGGTATCGGGCCGCCAAATTTAAATGTTAAGCTCTGGAGGTTGCATTGGAAGTCCAACCCCAGGAGAGTGGGAGCGCAGAGATGGGGGAGGACATACAGCCGGTAATTTTTGAACTCTCTCCCCTGCACCGTTAGGTTTGCGATGCAGAACCCTTTGATTTCAACGGAGTGGGACCCCGCCGCAAGGAAAATTTTTGGGTGCTTGGCCGAATTACAAGGGAACAGCGTCTTACCGTGTCCGGATGAATAAAACTCTCCGTGCTCCCAGAGTCGATCAAACACGGCGTCTCGTGCCCGTTCACCAGCACCTTTGTCCTTGTCGTCTGGAGCGTCCGGGGCCGCGACTGGTCGAGGGTCACCGATGCCAAACGTGGTTGGTGCATCAGATCGTTGACTTCAGGCAGTGTGGAGCCGTCCTGTCCAAGTACTTGCCTGTCAGCCAAGATGGCGGCGTCCACGGATCGCACGCTGCCGGGGGGTGGACAAAATGGCCGCTCCCATGGGTTGCACACGGCCGGGGGTGGACAAAATGGCCACTCCCATGGATCGCACGTGGCCCGTGGGGAGGAAGATGGCGCCGCCCGTCCCCCCCTCGTGGTGTCCGGGGTCCAGGATTGCGGCACCCGTGGGTCGCTGGGGGGGGGGTTGAGCCCGTGGTCCCGTTTGTTCCCCGGAGATAGCGGCGACCCCACGGGACTGGCACACCGCTGCGTAGTGCCCCTTTTTGCCGCAGCTTTTACAGGTGGCCGAGCGGGCTGGGCAGCGCTGGCGGGGGTGTTTCGGCTGCCCGCAAAAGTAGCAGTGGGCCCCCCCCGGGTGGTCTGGGATTCTGGCCGCGCACGCTTGCGGAGGGGTGGGGGGGTGCCGGGGGGGGGGGGGGGGGGGGGTCGGTCGCAGCGGGGGTCCACGGAGCCCAAGGGGATGTAGTGCGGTCGGGGGCATGGGCGCGGGCATTTTGGGAGGCCACGTCGAGGGAGGCTGCAAGGGCCCGTGTCTCTGCGAGTCCGAGAGAGTCTTTCTCTAAAAGTCTCTGGCGAATTTGCGACGATGCCAAACCTGTTACGTAAGCGTCTCTGATCAGGAGGTCCGTATGTTCATTTGCCGTTACCGCTGGGCAGTCGCAGTTTCTTCCCAGGATCGTCAGCGCATTGAAGACTTCGTCCAGCGATTCCCCGGGGATTTGTCGTCTCGTCGCGAGCTGGTAGCGTGCGTAGACCTGGTTGACGGGCCTAATGTAGGTCTGTTTCAGCAAGTTGATCGCTGCTGGGAATTCTTCCGCGTCCTCAATGAGTACATAGATTTCGGGACTCACTCTGGAATGCAGGACCTGCGTCTTCTGGTCTTCCGTTGGTCTGCCGGGGGCCGTTCGGAGGTACCCCTCAAAGCGCGCCAGCCAGTGTTTAAATGCCGATGTTGCGTTAGCTGCTTGGGGGCCGATTCGCAAGCAGTCCGGGGCGATCGGGAGCTCCATATTTCTTTTGAAGTCTGCTCAATAAATTGTAGCACCATCGATCACACACGAGGCGAGACGTAGAGAACTTCAATCGAGGCTTTATTGAGCAGACTTGTTCAGACTTGTTCCCCAGCAGTTACAGAATGCAGCTGCGGGTAGTAAACCGGGTTCTTATACCCCGCCTATCTGGGTGGAGCCCAGTAGGCGGCAGATCCAATCGGGACCCAGCATCTGTCATCCAATAGCTCCTCGGCATTCATGGTAGACCGTATTACCCCGAATACATACCACCACAGCAATCAATTCATATTACCCAGGATTCAAATCGAAAATCTACTTCTGTACTGTACCGTTCTGTACGTGGCAGCACGGTAGCATAGCGGTTAGCGCAATTGCTTCACAGCTCCAGGGTCCCAGGTTCGATTCCCGGCTGGGTCACTGTCTGTGCGGAGTCTGCACGTTCTCCCCGTGTGCGCGTGGGTTTCCTCCGGGTGCTCCGGTTTCCTCCCACGGTCCAAAGATGTGCAGGTTAGGTGGATTGGCCATGCTAAATTGCCCTTAGTGTCCAAAATTGCCCTTAATGTTGGTTGAGTGGGGTTACTGGGTTATGGGGATAGGGTGGTGTGGGCTTGGGTAGGGTGCTCTTTCCAAGAGCCGGTGCAGACTCGATGGGCCGAATGGCCTTCTTCTGCACTGTAAATTCTATGATATGGGTGCAGGTCTTGTGGGACAGGGAGCAGCAGCCCTCCCTCAAACCAAATGCTCTGGGTTCGTATTACCCCAAGTTTTGATGGCCAAGGAAAGTGCCATGTGATGGAAAGAACATTAGAACCTCCACCATCACAGTCTACAGCTCCAGACTACAACATGCATTTAAAAGCGCACATTGCCACAACAACCCAGACTGAGCACGGTAGCACAGTGGCTAGCACAGATGCTTCACAGCTCCAGGGTCCCAGGTTTGATTCCCGGCTTGGGTCACTGTCTGTGCGGAGTCTGCATGTTCTCCCAGTGTCTGCGTGGGTTTCCTCCGGGTGCTCCAAAGATGTGCAGTGATAAATTGCCCTTAAGTGCCAAAAAGGTTAGGTGAGGTGTTCTTTCCTAAGGGCCGGTGCAGACTCAATGAGCCAAATGGCCTCCTTCTGCACTTTAAATTCTATGATTCTATGAATGAGTTGTAACACACCATCACCACTGTTCTATAAGGTTACGGCCAGTAGAGGGAGTGTTATGCATAATTTAGTTTGGCGCGGTACATATTGTCGAGATTTTATGATCTTGAAGTTCAAAAGCACCTGGTGAACATGTAACTAAATGTATGATCTGAAGATCCCTTGTATCTCTCTCTCCATTTGAAGAAATTTCATAACAGAGCAAAGATAGTCAATAACTCAGTGTTGTGGGTTGACGTCCCACTCCAGGATTGGAGACAAAGTTCCAGGTCGACTATCCAGTGCAGTAGAGGGAGTGTAGCACTATCAGAGGTGTCAGCTAAGATGTTAAACAGAGGTCCTTTCTGCCCTTTCAAATGGGTGTGAGAAATCCCATGGCACTCAAAGGGAAGGAGGAAAGAGGAGAGAAAAAAAAAGAGACGTTCTGGTCATTATCACATTGTTGTTTGTGGGAGCTGGCTGTGGATAAATTGGCTGCTGCATTTTCTATATTGCAACAGTCGCTGCACTTGAAGAAGTACTGGGCAATCTAACGAGGCAGACAATAACTTGCTGATAGTGCGAACCCCCATCACATGGGAGGCCATCAGTTCAATGACAGCTTCCCTGTGAGTTGTGCGGAGGATTTTGGGGGGGCAGGGTGCGGCGGCTGCGGTGTTGTCAAACAGAGCTGGATACATGATGCGCCAAAGGGCCCTTGCCTCCTGATTTTCCCGGTTAAGATAACATACCCAGTTCCCGAGATCTCCTGTATTCTTCACCAGTGACCACCTCGCCTGGTGGCACTGCTAAGACCTCAGAGCTTCCAGACAGTGATTGGGCCTTAGCATCCGGAGCACGTCCTCTGTCCTTATTTGGATAATGTGCCGGGCAGGCATCCAGTTAGGAGGCCGCCTATGATAAAATTGCCAAGGCAGTCCCACCGCCAACAAGTGAGTACTCAGGAACCCTTTTTGCCCAGTGTCAGGGTCCTGACCCCCACCACCCACAGTAAAATTCAGGGTCATACTGTCCACAATTTATTCAAACTTTATAAGTTTAAAAGAATGTTTGGAGAATCACAGGCATTGCATACCTTAGTTATGTCGTAGAAGGAAAAGTTTTGGAAATGTGTTACTTGCTTGTTTGACTTTATCCTTTTGTGTGACTTCTTATTATCAGCCCAGCTAATCTTCAGGATGTTGAAGTCCACAGGTGCCGTGAGTACTGTTTGAGATTTATTGGGCATTAGAACTAGAGCACATCACCATCGCCTCAGAACTTTCCAAAAAGTACAACTCAGATGTTAGGTTCCCCCGACCTCCAAAGGTAATCGAGCAAAACTTGATTAAGGGTCAGTCCCTTAAAGGGAAACAGCCTTGAACAAAATTGAATCACAAATTAGACTTAAACCAAAATGTGGTCAATGGGGTCAATGTGGTAGTCACCACTGTTGTATTATATTGTATATACTGCACTGCATACGAGGGTATTACAGTAAGGCCCCTGTACTACAGGTACGGGGGTAGATCCCTGCCTGCTGGCTCTGCCCAATAGGCGAAGTATAAATGTGTGTTCTCCGAACTGCAACCATTTTGGCAGCAGTTGCAGGAGGCCACACATCTGTGTAATAAAGCCTTGATTACTCTCTACCCTCGTCTTGTCGTAATTGATAGTGCATCAATTTATTACACAGAGATTTTACAAAGATGGATCTCCGCATCAAGCCAGATCGCCTGAAGCTGTACCCTCAAGCAGACAATGCCAAAAAGGACTTTGCACATTGGCTAGCTTGCTTTGAAGCATACATGGGATCTGCGACAGACCCAATCCCAGAAGCACAGAAGCTCCAGATACTGTACACGCGGCTGAGCTCCGATGTCTTTCCCCTCATCCAGGACGCGCCTATCTATACAGAGGCCATGGCGCAACTGAAGGAGAACTACGCTCAGCAGACCAACAAGATCTATGCCAGGCACCTCATGTCCATGCGGCACCAACCTCCCGGTGAGTCTATGGAAGATTTCTGGCGTGCCCTGCTCGCCCTGATTAGAGACTGTGATTGCCAGGCCGTTTTGGCCGCTGAACATTCTAACCTGCTAATGAGAGACGGGTTCATTACAGGCATAGGGTTGGCCTACATCCGCCAGCGCCTTTTAGAAGGGGCTACGCTTGACCACGCGGCGACCAAGAAACTAGCACTCTCGCTCACAGTCGCCTCACGCAGCGTACAGGCGTATGCCCCCGACCACACGGCCCACCCTTCCTGGGCATCGTGGACCCCGCCAGCGGCCATCCCATCCTGGACCCCATCAGCGACTGCCCCCAGCCAACCCCACGCCTACGCCGTGCGGCAGCCAACCAACCCTGGGGGACCCAAGTGCTACTTCTGCGGACAGACAAAACACCCACGGCAGCGCTGCCTGGCACGGAGCGCGCTCTGCAAGGCCTGCGGCAAGAAAGGACATTTCGCTGCAGTGTGCCAGGCCCGCTCAATCGGCGCTATTGTCCCTGCAACCCGCGCGTGCGGCCAGTGGGCGCCGCCATCTTCCTCACCTCAGACCACATGCAGCCGGTGGGCGCTGCCATCTTGCTCCCCTCACAACACGTGCAGCCCGTGGGCACCGCCATCTTGCCTGCCCCAGGACACGTGCGGCCCGTGGGCGCCACCATCTTCCCCGCCTCAGGACCCCTGCCCGTCGGACACCTCATCAGGCCGCTCATCACCTGCAGCCGCCAACGACCAGCCGCGTCTCGCCTCCGTCACGATTGACCAGTCCCGACCGCACAACCTCGCGACCGCGTCGACAAAGGTGAAGGTCGACGGGCAGGAGATATCCTGCCTTCTGGAATCCGGGAGCACTGAGAGCTTCATCCACCCTGATACGGTAAGGCGCTGCTCCCTCGCGGTACACCCCATTAACCAAAGAATCTCCCTGGCCTCCCGATCCCACTCCGTTGCGATCTGGGGATACTGCATCGCCACCGTCACCATCCAGGGCGTTGAGTTCAGCGGCTTCCGTCTCTACGTCCTCCCCAACCTCTGCTCTGCCTTGCTACTCGGCCTGGACTTCCAGTGCAACCTCCAGAGCCTAACCCTGAAATTTGGCCGGCCCCTACCACCCCTTACTGTATGCGGCCTCATGATCCTTAAGGTCGACCCGCCTTCCCGGTTTTGCAAACCTCACCCCGGATTGCAAACCCGTCGCCACCAGGAGCAGATGGTACAGCGCCCAGGACAGGACCTTCATCAGGTCTGAGATCTAGCGGCTGCTGCGGGAAAGTATCATCGTGGCCAGCAACAGCCCCTGGAGAGCCCAAGTGGTAGTGGTGAAAACGGGGGAGAAAAACAGGATGGTCGTTGACTACAGTCAGACCATCAATCGGTACACAGCTCGACGTGTACCCCCTCCTACGCATATCTGATATGGTCAATCAGATTGCACAGTACCGGGTCTTCTCAACAGTGGACCTGAAATCTGCCTACCAACAGCTCCCCATTCGCAAGGCGGACCGCCTGTACACCGCGTTTGAAGCAGACGGCCGCCTTCACCATTTCCTTAAGGTTCCCTTTGGCGTTACTAATGGGGTCTCGGTCATCCAACGGGAGATGGACCGAATGGTTGACCCGTACGGACTGCGGGTCACTTTTCCGTACCTGGATAACGTCACCATCTGCGGCCACGACCAGCAGGACCACGACGCTAACCTTTCCAAATTTCTTCACACCGCCAAACTCCTCAACCTAACCTACAACAAGGAAACGTGTGTTCAGCACGAACCGATTAGCCATCCTCCAGAACGGAGTTCTAGGGCCCGACCCCGATCGCATGCGCCCCCTCGTGGATCTCTCCCTTCCCCACTGCCTCAAGGCCCTCAAACGATGCCTGGGGTTCTTTTCGTACTATGCCCAGTCCCTAATTATGCGGACAAGGCCCGCCCACTCATCCACTCCACCGGTTTCCCACTGACGGGCGAGGTTCACCAGGCCTTCAACCGTATCAAGGCCGACATCGCCAAGGGCGCGATGCACGCGGTCGACGAGATGCTCCCCTTCCAAGTCGAGAGCGATGCATCAGACATCACTCTGGCCGCCACCCTCAACCAGGCAGGCAGGCCCGTGGCATTCTTTTCCTGCACCCTCCATGCCTCCGGAATTCAGCACTCCTCCGTCGAAAAGGAGGCCCAAGCTATCGTTGAAGCTGTGCGGCGCTGGAGGCATTACCTGGGCGGCAGGAGATTCACTCTCCTCACAGACCAACGGTCGGTTGCCTTCATGTTTAACAACACACAGCGGGGTAAGATCAAAAATGATAAGATCTTGTGGTGGAGGATCGAGCTCTCCACCTTTAACTAAGAGATTTTGTATCGCCCCCGGTAAGCTCAACGAGCCCCTCGATGCCCTGTCCCGAGGTACATGTGCCAGCGCACAAGTGGACCGACTCCAGACCCTGCACAACGATCTCTGTCACCTAGGGCTCACCCGCTTTTATCACTTCATTAAGGACCGCAATCTGCCCTACTCCATCGAGGAAGTCAGGGCTGTCACCAGAGACTGCCAGGTCTGCGCGGAGAGTAAACCGCACTTCTACTGGCCAGACCGTGCGCGCCTGGTGAAGGCCTCCCGCCCCTTTGAACACCTCAGCGTGGACTTCAAAGGGCCCCTCCCCTCCACCAACCGCAACACGTACTTTCTCAATGTGGTCGACGAATATTTCAGCTTCCCCTTCGCCATCCCATGCCCCGATATGACGTCTGCTACCGTCATCAAAACCCTCAACACCATCTCCGCTCTGTTCCGTTTCCCCGCCTACGTCCACAGGGACTGAGGATCCTCATTTATGAGCGATGAGCTGTGCCAGTACCTGCTCAACAGGGGCATTGCCTTGAGCAGGACGACCGGCTACAACCCCCGGGGAAACGGGCAGGTGGAGCGGGAGAATGGGACGGTCTGAAAGGCCGTCCAGCTGGCCCTACGGCCAGAAATCCCCCGGCCTCCCGCTGGCAGGAGGTCCTCCCCGACGCACTTCACTCCATTCGGTCGCTCCGGTGCACGGCGACTAACGAAACCCCCCCCCCCCATTAACATCTCTTTGCCTTCCCCAGGAAGTCCACCTCCGGGGTTTCGCTCCCAACGTGGCTGGCAGCTCCAGGGCCCGTTCTCCTCCGCAAGCACGTGCGGCTCCACAAGGCGGAACCGTTGGTTGAGAGGGTACAGCTACTCCGCGCAAACACACAGTACGCCTACGTAGCGTACCCCGACGGCCACCAAGGCACAGTCTCTCTCAAGGATTTGGCACCAGCTGGGTCCCGTCCCCCCCCCCCCACCTGCCCCGGCGCCATCCTCCCTTCCCCCAGCGTACCCCACCACAGCCCCCGCTCCAGGACAATCCGTCCTCCCCTTGGTCCCACCCGGGGATGAAGAGGATGTCGACACGCTCCCGGAGTCGCCGACGCCCGAGTCGCTGACGCCTGACTCGCCACCAGCACTGCAGCGCTCTCAACGATGGATCAAGGCGCCTGACCGTCTAAATTTGTAACCTTCTCTGAAATTTTAATTACAACCTGTATGTAAATAGTTTTCCACCACCCCCGCTGGACTCATTCTTAACAGGGGGTGAATGTGGTAGTCACCACTGTTGTAGTATATTGTATATACTGCACTGCATACAAGGGTATTAAGTCAAGGCCACTGTACTACAGGTACGGGTGTAGATCCCTGCCTGCTGGCTCCGCCCAGTAGGCGGAGTATAAATGTGTGTGCACTCCAAACTGCAGCCATTTCGGCAGCAGCCGTAGGAGGCCACACATCTGTGTAATAAAACCTTGATTACTCTCTACTCTCGTCTCGTCGTAATTGATAGTGCATCAGTCAATAAGGCACCCCAGTGCCCTACGGCCACGGAAGGTCTCAAGGGTGCCAGTGGACACCAGGTGTTCCCTCTCCTGGAACACCCGGCCACGGATGTAGCCACGCAAGAGGGGCAGAGTCAGGTCAGACAACTCCCTCGGTCGCCCGCTGCCTGGACCTGTTGATGGCAAGTTTGGCCAGGCCCAGGAGCAGGTTCACGATCAAGTCCACCTCCTTCCTTCCCCTCCCCTCATCAAGTGCCGGGTGCCCATGGATCAGGACTGTGGGGCTGAAGTGCAA
Organism: Scyliorhinus torazame; assembly: GCF_047496885.1. NCBI lineage: Eukaryota > Metazoa > Chordata > Chondrichthyes > Carcharhiniformes > Scyliorhinidae > Scyliorhinus > Scyliorhinus torazame. Next base: position 82,652,412 of record NC_092716.1, on the reverse strand, counting down.
ACAAAGCTGCAACTAAAGGTTTTTTAAATAACTGAAAAGGGAGTGTAGTCTATAGAAACTCATATAAACATTGTCCATGGACTCCACAAGGCCACAAAAAGGTCAAGTATCCTGGGGGTCTGTGCTTGCTCCAAGCTGAGGAACCTATTCCAAGATGGTGCATGGTGACTCTCTACAAGCTCTGTCACCCAGACCACTTTCTTTTATTCTTTTTGTCTACTATGTACGTACTATATATGTTCACTTGGCCGCAGAAAAATACTTTTCACTGTACTTCGGCATATGTGACAATCAATCAATCAAAAACCAATGCAACCTACGGTTATGTGGTACTGCTGCATGCAACATCTTCCACACCAGGTGCTCAGAGTTAAGAGGGAGGACTCCTCTGTAGAGGGAGTTCCACTGGGGACTGATGCACGATCAATCACTACTGAAGCGAGATTGTAGTCCAATTGAAGGCTTTAATGAACTAGTAGTTACCCCAGCAGCTCTGGTACAGAATGGCTGCTGTGGGTGAAACACACGACTCTTATGCTCTGCCTGCTGGGTGGAACCAGCAGGCAGGTTCCAACACTCATACTACAGTATAAGGTACATCCCACCTAGGTATCGCGATACCCCTAATATAGCCTACCACAGGGATCTCCTTCACCGGATGGCAACAAGGCTCGCCAAGGCATGTCCGGGAATAGGTGAGGGCAAGGAAGTGAAGGGTGTGCAGCAACAGCCCATACAGGAAACCCATCCATGCAGTGCGAAAGAGCACAGAGGACATTTCCGCGAGGTGGCTCAAGCTGTAGGGCTCCGGATCTTGAGGGGGGGGCGGTCGGGACTTGGGGCAAAGCGAAATGCCATCCGAGCAGGGAGGCACTCAGACGGGGGTCCACCGTACACCAATGCCTCAAGGCCAACCCAGTGTCCCAGCTGACTCTCTTTACGTGCTCTTTTTAATTACCAATGAAATAAACAAATTAACTCATGTACAAATTCAAAGCCCATTAAAGGGACACTGTAACAACAAAGGTAACTTCAAAGAAAACTTTTCAAATTAAATTAAAATATTGTTTCCGTACGGATGATACATTCTAGCCCCTGCTGCACCCACCAGTCGTGGAAGGCCTCATGTGTACCAGTGTACACTGCGTGCATCCTCTCCAGGGACACCCAGGCGTGAACATGGCCACAGAAGAGGGGCAGACAGTCATGCTGGATGACCCGCTCCAAGCCCTTTAACAAGCAATGTTCATCATCTGTGTATCCTTAACAACATAGCCAACCAACCATTAACAATCCCTGTGCTTGCTGACCTACATCGGTTCAAAGTTAAGCATCGTCTCAATTTTAACATTTTTTGATTTGATTTATTATCACATGTATTACTACACAGTGAAAAGTGTTGTTTCTTGCATGCTATACAGACAACGCATACCGTACATAGGGAAGGAAAGAGAGACTGCATAATGTAATGTTACAGTCATAACTGGGATGTAGAGAAAAGAGCAACTTAATACGAGGTAGGTCCATTCAAAAGTCTGACGGCAGCAGGGAAGAAGCTGTTCCTGAGTCGGTTGGTACGTGACCTCAAACTTTTGTATCTTTTTCCTGACGGAAGAAGGTGGAAGAGAGTATGTCCGGGGTGCGTGGAGTCCTTAATTATGCTGGTTGCCTTTCCGAGGCAACGGGAATTAGAGTCAATGGATGGGAGGGTGGTTTGCGTGATGGACTGGGCTTCATTCACAACATTTTGTAGTTTCCTGCTGTCTTGGACAGAGCAGGAACCATACCAAGCTGTGATACAACCAGAAAGAATGCTTTCAATGGTGCATCTGTAAAAGTTGGTGAGCGTCGTAGCTGACATGCCACATTTCCTTAGTCTTCTTGTTTCTAACTTTTCGGTTGGTTCAATTGCTCTGTTTTATTATCTTTGCTCTCGAGTCGCCAGGTATCTTTATGATACCACCACGAGGTTCAAGTCCAAGTAATGATCAATAACTCAATACACCGATTAGTAAGATTCAAATCAAAGCACATTTATTATACAAAGTAGTCGCTACTCATGCACAAATTCTACGTCTAAGCTACTTCTACAACTAACAGGCCTATACTTAACTTCAGACTGGCCCACCAGGTCAGGGGAATAAATGGCCTTTCGTTTGGGTTCTGAGTCTGTGGGATTCGAAGTTGGTACGGATTTGTAACTAGGAGCGCCTATCTCGTAGCGAGCTTCTTTCGGTGGTCACTGCACCGGTCACGGTCAAGATTGGTTCACGTTGCTGGGTGACCCGGGCAGGACGAAGAGATGAAGAGAGCAATTTGAACTTGGGGCTTAACTCTTATAGTCCCCAGGGGCTTCCCGCCTTTCGGGGTGGACCCTGTACCTGGTCCCAAGTGATTGGACTTTGTCCCAATCGCTTGGTTCGATTTCTCCAATACTGGAGCGGTTCCCTGATTGATGGGCGGTCTTGAGGTGCTCGTTCACCTCCTTTGTGTTGGCTCCTGCTGGCGCCGGGGAGTCTGGCTTTGCTTTGTGTGTCCAAAATGTTACTTATTGTTCCAGGGGATTGCTCATCAGTATGTAGATGGCTGCTACATTGTTATGCTGATGGTCACTGGTATCGATATTGTCTGGCCTTTTGCAGAGTTAAATACACAGCAAACCATCAGCCTTTGCCGTTCGCCATTTTAAATCGGGAGCTGGCCAATTTAGGTGGCTACACTCTGAAAAATTAGAGTCGTTGATGGGCTTTCTTAACTACAGTGTCGACATGGGGGGACCAGGACAGGTTGTTGGTGATCTGTACACCTAAAAACCTGAAGCTCTCGACCCTTTCTACTTCGTTCCCATTGATGTAGACAGGGGCATGTTCTCCTCTATGCTTCCTAAAGCCAATGACAATCTCCTTCGTTTTGCTGACATTGAGGGAGAGATTATTGTCATAGCACCAGTTCACCAGATTCTCTATCTCATTCCTGTAATCTGTCTTGTCATTGTTTGAAATCTGACCCACTATGGTGGTGTCATCAGCAAATTTGAACATCGAGTTGGAGGGGAATTTGGCCACACAGTCATAGATGTATAAGGAGTATAGTAGGGGGCTGAGGACACAGCCTTGTGGGGCACCGGTGATCGTGGAGGAAGTGTTGTTGCCTATCCTTTCTGATTGTGGTCTGTGGGTTAGGACGTTCAGGTCATCCTTGTGTATAACGTTATCCATAGCATTACCAACCTCCATCTCTGTACTTTCCTCCAGTTCCATAATCTAATTTGGCCTCTTGAACATTCCCAATTTAAATCATTGCTGGCCGTGCCTTCAGCTGCCTGTGTCCCGAGGTCTGGAATTTCCTCCCTGTACTTCACTTTCCTTAAAACTTTCCTCTCTGACCAAGCTTCTGGCCATTTTCTCTAATATCACCTTAAATGAGTTATCATTTTTTTCTTTTAACACTCCTGTGAAGCACCTTTGAATGTTTATTATGTTAAAGGCACCATATAAAAACAAGTTACTGTTATATAATATTCCTCTGTCCATTATCGTAGTGGTGACATCAAGCTGATAGAAATAAAAAGATTACTGGCTGCATTAAAATGGGGCGGATATTTGCTCATTTCTAGGTTTGCCTCATGGTTCATTATTACCTGGTCTAAGTTGCCCACATGCTGACAGTTTGTTGCAATCAGCTGCCAAGAATTTGTTTAAATCATCATTTCATGTGTGGGGATTTGACCAAGTAAAATAATCTCAAAAGGAAGTCGTGCAGTGCTTAGTCAAAAGGACCACGCAGAGAAGGTATTTGAGGATATCTTTAATTTAGATTTGCTTTTAAAGTTAAGCTCAGTTGACCTTGAGAAAGGAGCTAGTCATGACGCAGCACATCTCATAACTGTTTAACAAACAAAATATCCACAGCACATTTCATAGCGAAAGCCGAGTTCGTGTGGGGACATCTCTGACTGGAACACATTCTCCAACAATCCCATAGTTTGCCTCAGCCTTGGACAGAGGTACCTGTAAAGTCCCTCGACTATTCTCCCTCCTTCGTTTTAAAAGAAAATGCCAAGGTGGGAAAACTTCAAATGAACGAATGAAGGCAGCAGAGACTTCTTTTGGATGAGTTTCAATTTTATTTTATAAATATCTCTAATTGTGACGCAATGAAATTATTAATTGTCAACTTGTCACAGTTGGAAGCAGTCAACTCTGGAGTTAAAGGTTCAACCACCCGTGCCTGGAACCTGAGAAGTTAATCAAGATGGATACTGTTGTGTTGCTTTTTCAATGATAAGTTGAGCCAAAGTCCTATCTGCCCAATTGGGAGGAGTGGATGAGTGATGAGGAGTGGGGAATTATTGGGCAGGGGGATGTTGGAGATCCCGTGACACAATTTGAAAAATAGTGGGCGGGATTCTGTGACCCTGAGGCCAAGCGTTGACGCCGTCGGAAACACCGTCGCGTTTCTCGACGGCGTCAACACGGCCTCAGGATCAGCAATTCAGGCCCCTACAGGGGGCCAGCACGGCACTGGGGCGGTTCACGCCGCTCCAGCTGCTGATCCCGGTGTCAACTGGGTGCTGCGGGGTCCACGCATGCGCAGTGGCACCGGCGCCAACGCGTGCATGCGCAGTGGCTTCCTTAATCGCGGCAGCCCCGAAGCAACATAACGCAGGACTACAGGAGTCGGCACGGAAGAAAGGAGGCACGCAGCCAGAGAGGCTGGCCTGCCGATCGTTGGGACCCAATCGCAGGTCAGGCCACATCTGAGGCGCCCCCCCCCCTCCCCACAAGGGTCGGACCCCCCCCACAGGCTGCCCCCCGACCCTTCCACGCTGAGTTCCCGCCGGCTGAGAGCAGGTGTGGACGGCGCCGGCGGGACTTGGCTTTTTTACGACGGCCGCTTGGCCCATCCTGGGCCGAGAATTGGCGGGACGGCCGTGTAGAGCGGCCCCCGACCGGCGCCGTGCCAACTACGCTGGCGCCAATGGCGGCGATTCTCCGCTCTGTGGAGAATCGCCTGCCGGCGTCGGGGCGGCGTGGCGCGATTCGCCGGTCGCGGGGATTCTCCGGCCTAGCCCCGGGCTGAGAGAATCCCGCCCAGTGTCTGGTGTGCTACTCCTTTTACTTCTTGCACTCAATTGCTGCTTTGTCCTGTTGGAATTCCATGTGCCTGGAGGATTGAAAAGGACGTTTTTGAACACAGCTACCTCATTCACAGCTTGATGTTAGACCAGAACACCAAGTTCTGTCAGCTTTAGCAAGCTGAGCTACATGCAAATTAATGGGAACATGAAGTCACAGTTTCCCCCGAGGCTCCTATGTGATCCACAAAAACAAAATAAAGTTTGGACAGTTTTGATTTAATGCGCTACTCATTACCGAATCAACACTGAAGAGAAAGGACCACCCCACCCAGAAAGATAAACCAGTTTAAAATTTACTAATACCAGTAAAAATCAGAAAGACTGGAGTTGTTTCTAAGGTTTTCAAGACCAGTTCAGAGACATTTTACTGTTTTTCTGGGCGATTCAGTTTTTCTCCCACAATAACTCAAAACGTCCATTGTCACGGTCACGGTTGACCTTTCCCCCCAGCTTTCTATCATCTTCATTTTATGATAATCATAGCATATCCTTCTCTTCTCAACATTTGAACCTTACCTGGCAGGCGATGAGGCCTCTGCCAGCGACCCATTCCTGAACTAGCCTCTTGAGAGAAAACTGGATGATCATTAAAGTGCCCAGAAAGATTTTAATTCCCGCGTCTCATTTTGATGTTCCAAGTTGAATGCCAGCTGCGATTGTGGGATACCGGGTGGCAGAAGAGTTCCGCCGGATAATTCTGTTGTAGGATCCCAACCTTTAAATGTTACCAAAGCTCCTCTACCTGCCAGTGGCGGGTAACCCAGTGTTGCCAAAAACCTAACAGTTAAAATACCAACAGGGCAGGTGGGAGGAGGAGCTGGGGGTGATGCTGGAGGAGGGGTTGTGGTGCGAGGTGTTGCAGAGGGTGAATGCCTCAACTTCATATCCGAGACTAGAGTTAATACAATTAAAAGGTGGTGCACAGGGCACACCTGACAAGGTCAAGGGTGAGCCAGGTGTTTGAGGTGGTAGAGGACATTTGCCAAAAGTGTGGGAGAGGCCCGGCCAACCATGTGCATATGTTCTGATCCTGCCCGAAGTTGGAGAGGTTGTGGGGTTCTTTCCTCGGCACCATGATGGCGATCTTGCACTTGGACTTGGAGCCCAGTCCCCTGGGCACCACATTTGGGGTGGCGGGCTTGTCTGAGCTGCAACGGGAGCAGGGGTGGGTGTTTGAGCCTTCGCCACGCTGATTGCTTGCAGGCGGGTCCTGTTGGGGTGGACGTCAGCTTTTCAGCTCTTTGCCCGAGTGTGGCTGGGGGACCTGATGGGAGTTTCTGTATCTTGAGACGGTTAAGTTCACCTTGAGGGATTCCATGAGAGGTAGAGTTTGTTTATTCTTCACTTTAAAAAGAGTTGGGCACCATCAGCTGCTAAGGGGGGTAGGGTAGGGATGGGGGGGGGGGGGTTATTGAGGCATGTGTGTGATGGTTGGTGGAGTGGTGGGGGACTTCTTCTGTTATTCTTTTTGCTTTTGTGTTGTTTTATGCATAAAAATGTTAAAAACCGAATAAAAATATTTAAAGAAAAACAACAGGGAAACAGCAGGTCAGCAGATGTTCCGTGGTTAACTTTTTAAAACAGTTTGTTTGCCCCATTCCCATAGAGCAGGCCATTTCTGAAGAAAAGGCCTGACAGCAGATTCCAACCGCTCAGTTTTTCCAAGGTAGTTTTTCCAAACTGACAGCGCCCTTTTGGTCACTTTTCAAGGCTCACTAATAATTTGGAGGCACAGTCCTTGACATGAGAAACATGTTTGGGTTTCCTTTCCACATCGCGTTTTCCAAAAGAACAAGTTGAAGACAAGGCACAGAGGGAACTAAACTCTTCCTGAGCAATGGTTTTAAAACAGTCAAGTGAGGTCTGCTATAAACAAAAGCTTGGAATAAGGTGGGAACAACTTCAGGTGCACATAGGGATCATGAAAATATCACACTTATATCACTAAATTGAGGTTTCTGGCAGGAATTTAAAATCAGTTCATGTTCACTCTCAGGTGAATCATCTCTATTGTTCAAACCATCACTGACACATTACAAATCTGTAAAAGGGGATATATAAAAGCCCCTTCGTGGCTCAGTGTGCTGTAGGGTGAGGTAGCTGAGCCACAGAGATCAGAAAGTCCCCAAATTCAAAGAAAGGTTTGGCTCGTTTCTGTTGAATTAGATGACCAGGAGAACACTTTACTGACCTCAGGGGAGGTGAAAAAAAATCAAGGTCATTCACTCTCCTGAATATGATTCAGTGATTCCTGCTGGTAACATGTCCATGTGTGGGAGATTGGATCAGCGACAGACTGGTCACAGCTATGGTGCCCTTCTTGGTTCAACAGACACCACCTCATAAGATGCAGGATCAGCATTAGGCCATTCGGCCCATCGGGTCTGCTCCACCATTCGATCACGGCTGATATGTTCCTCAACACCATTCTCCTGCCTTCTCCCCATAACCCCTGATCTCCATATTAATCAAGAAATCCTCTTATTAATAAAGAACACCAGATTTGTGTTTGAGGTGCTGTTACCACAGGGCTACAGACCAAGAGTTGGAAGGTGGAATTAATTAGACAGAATAGAACATAAGAATATATGAACTAGGAACAGGAGTAGGCAATTGAGCCTCTCGAGCCTGATTCATTGTTCAATTCAATCATGGCAGATCTCATCATGCCCTCAACACCAACAACCCTGCCCATTCTCCACAACCCTTCAAAGCATTACTAATTAAAAATGTCTATCTCCTCCTTAAATTTACTCACTGTCCCAGCATTCACTGCACTTTGGGGTCGCGAATTCCACAAATTCACAACCCTTTGAGAGAAGTAGTTTCTCCTCATCTCGGTTTTAAATTTGCTCCCCTATATCCTGAGACTATGACCTCTCATTCTAAAAAGGCCCCACAGAAGAAGCATCGGCTCCACGTCTACTTTATCCATACCTTTTAGTCATCCTGTGTACCTCAATTTGATCTCCCCATATTCTTCAAAACTAGAGTATAGGCCTAAACTGCTCAATCTCTCTTCATAAGACAAACTTCTCATCTCTGGAATCGATCCAATGAACCTCCTCTGAACTGCCTCCAATGCCACTACATCTTTCCTCAAATAAGGAGACCAAAACAGTGCACAATACTCCAGGTGTGGTCTCACCAATGTCTTGTACAGTTGCAACATTTCCTTACCTTTATGCTCTATTCCTTTAGCTACAAATGCCAACATGCCATTCGCTTTCTTTATTACCTGCATGCTAGTTTTCTGCAACTCATGCACGAGGACACCCAGATCCCTCTGCACTGGAGCACCCCAAAGTCTCTCCCCATTTAGAAAATAAGTGGTCTTTCCAAAAGGATGACCTCACATTTATCCATGGTAAACTCCATCTGCCACATTTTGGCCCACTCACCTAACCTATCTATATCAATTTTTAAGGTTCTTACTTCCTCATTGCAATTTACTGCCCCACCTATTTTAGTGTCATCTGCAAATTTGGCTGTAGAACCTTCTCTCGCTGTATCCAAGTCGTTAATATAGATTGTAAATAGTTGGGGCCCAAGAACCGAACCCTGCGGCACCCCACTAGTTACATCTTGCCACCCAGAAAAAGACCCATTTTTTCCCGACTCAGCCAGTCTTCTATCCAAGCTAATAAATTACCCATAATTCCATGTGATCTAACCGTGTGTATTATTAACCTTCTCTGCGGCACCTTATCAAACGCCTTTCGAACGTCCAGAGACATCCGTAGGAACCCCATTATATACTTACCTTGTTACATCTTCGAAGAACTAGCAAATTAGTCAAACATGATTTAACCTTCATAAAACCATGCTGACTTTGATGGATTGCGTTTTGACTTTCCAAATTTACTTCCCTAATAATGGATTCTAACAATTTCCCAACAACAGGTGTTAAACTAACAGGTCTGTAATTTCCTACATTCTGCCTCCCTCCCTTTTAGAATAAGGGCCTTACATTTTTGCAAACCACTGGAAACTCATATCCAGGGAATTTTGGAATATTATAACCAATGAATCCACTATTTCCACTGCCACTTCCTTTAACACCCTAGCATTTAGGTCATCAGGTCCTGGAGACTTGTCTGCTTTTAATCCCAATAGTTTGTCAAGTACGGTTTCCCTATTGATGCTGATGGTTTTAAGTTCCATCCTTTCTATTACCTCTCCCATTCCTATAGGGATGGTACTAGTGTCCTCCACCGTGAAAACGGAGGCAAAATATTGATTTAGCTTCTCCGCTATTTCTGTGTTCACCACTATTAACTCTATGGTTTCATCTTCCAAGGGACCAACTTCACTTTAGTGACTCGCTTCCCTTTTATGTACTTATTGAAGCTTTTGCTATCCTTTTTACTATTTTGCACTAACTTTCTTCAATAATTTACCTTCGCTCTTTTGATTATTTTGTTTTAGTACCCCTTTATGTTTGAATGTTTCCTAATCTTCCAGCCTGCCACTGGCCTTTGCAACATGGTATTTCTTAGTGTTTGTCTTTATATTGCCCATTACCTCCTTGCTTAGCTATGGATATTTTTTTTAAACCCCTCATATATCCTTCTTCCTCTCTAAAATATATTTTAGTTGCGAGGAATTGAGTATCTCCTTAAATAATTGCCACTGCTCATCAACTGTCCTACATTTTAGCCTTCCTGCCCACTCTACGCAAACAAAGAACAATGAAAATTACAGCACAGGAACAGGCCCTTCGGCCCTCCAAGCCTGTACCGACCATGCTGCCCGTCTGAACTAAAACCCCCTACCCTATCCGTCTATTCCCATCCGATTCATGTATTTGTCAAGATGCCCCTTAAAAGTCACTATTGTATCTACTTCCACTACCTCACCCAGAGTTCCAGGCTCCCACCACCCTCTGTGTAAAAGAACTGGTCTCGTACATCTCCTTTATACCTTGCCCCTCGCACCTTAAACCTTTGCCCCCTAGCAATTGACTCTTACAACCTGGGAAAGCTACTGACTATCCACTCTGTCCATGCCCCTCATAATTTTGTAGACCTCTATCAGGTCGCTTCTCAACCTCCGTCGTTCCAGTGAGAACAAAGTTTCTCCAACCTCTCCTCATAGCTAATGCCCTCCATACCAGGCAACATCCTGGTAAGTAATTTCAGTACCCTCTCCAAAGCCTCAACATCCATTTGGTAATGAGGTGATCAGAATTGAACACTATATTCCAAGTGCAGCCTAACTAAGGTTCTATAAAGCTGCAACATGACTTGCCATTTTTAAACCCCGGCCAATGAAGGCAAGCATGCCGTATGTCTTCTTGGCTACTGTAGCTATCTGGGATGGCCACTTCTAGAATACAAAATGGTGCTCGCTATGAATGTAAGGAACTATGAACAATGTTAGGAAAGCAAGCAGGCACAGAGCCTGAATGCGTATTGGGAAGGCGGCTCCCAGACAGGACTGAAACTGTAGGTCAATTAACATATTGATGGCCCATCTCCGGGAACAAAGGAAAGACACCCAAGCAACCGATACAGCTCCAGACATCCCGGCGCCAGTTCCCCAAACAAAGCCAGACCAACGGCCACCAAAGACACGCCCAGACATCAGAGCACCCACCCCTTTATTGGTCAAGATCAATACCAGTGATCAAGAGGCGGCCCAATTAATTGGGGCAAGTTTAAGGCCCGCCCAAAGGCACGCGAAGCCCCTCCGGGTATAAGAAGAAACCCCCGCGAATCGCTCTCTTGGATTTGGCTCTCAAAGCGGAGAGACCCGTCCACCAGCTGCACCAGAAGCAAGTAAGTCCAAGGTCAACGCTCGCTACCAGACAGACGAGCTTAGCTGTTCTCCTATACCACTTCGACCCCAGCAACCTCAGATCCGAACAACGGCCATTGTTCCTCTGACTGAGTGGGCGCCCGAAGCTAAGTATAGGCGTTAGCGTTAGAGATAGTTTAGTTTGTAGTACTTTGTAGAATGAGTAGATATTACTGTGTGTGTAAATAAATAGTATTGACTTTGAACTAACGAACTGGTGTATTGGCTCTTTGATCAGTAGTCGGGTTTGAACCTTGTGGCGGTATCGAGAGATACCTGGCGACTCTAATGCAAACATAACTAGGATTAAGGAAGGCGACCATATTGACCGCCACATTCATAACCAGAGAAACAGAGCAACACTACCTTCTCAACCTGCATTGCCACTTTCAGTGACCTGTGTACCTGTACACCCAGAACCCTCTGCCTATCAATACAGTTAAGGGTTCTGCCATTTACTATATATTTCCCATCTGTATTAGATCTTCCAAAATGCATTACCTCACATTTCCGGATAAAACTCCATCTGCCATCTCTCCGCCCAAGTCTCCAACCGATCTATATCCTGTTGTATCCTCTGATGGTCCTCATCGCTATCCACAATTCCACCAAATTGTGACATCCACAAACTTACTAATCAAACCAGTTACATTTTCCTCCAAATCATTTATATATATTACAAACAGCAAAGGTCCCAGCACTGATCCCTGAGGAACGCCACTAGTCACAGCCCTCCATCCTGAAAGGCACCCTTCCACTGCTACTCTCTGTCTTCTATGACCGAGCCAGTTCTGTATCCATCTTGCCAGCTCACCTCTGATCCCGTGCGACTTCACTTTCTATACCAGTCTACCTTGTCAAAGGCATTATTGAAGTTCATGTAGACAACATCCACTGCCCTACCTTCATCAATCATCTTCGTCACTTCCTCGAAAAACTCGATCAAGTAGTGAGACACGACTTCCCCTTCACAAAACCATGCTGCCTCTTGCTAATATGTCAACTTATTTCCAAGTGGGAATAAATCCTGTCTTGAAAAATCCTCTGCAATAATTTCCCTTCAACTGGCGTGAGGCTCACCAGCCTATAATTACCTGGATTATCCTTGCTACTCTTCTTAAACAAAGGAACAACATTGGCTATTATCCAATCCTCTGGGACATCCCTGTAGTCGGTGAGAATACAAAGATTTCTCTCAAGGCCCCAGCAATTTCCACCCTTGCCTCTCTAAGTATTCTAGGGTATATTCCATCAGGCCCTGGGGTCTTGTCTATCTGAATGTTTTTCAAGACCCCCAATACCTCCTCCTTTTTGATCTCAACATAACCCAAATTAACTAGACACTTATTTAATTTTTTAAATTACATAACGCTAGTGTGGGACTCCACGTCTTTGCCCCCAAACTGAATTTTGAACTCGCATCTAACCCCAGTGGGTTAGATGTGGAACAGCTGCAATGACTGTATCATTTGAGGAAAGGAGATCAATATTAAGGGGTAAAGTGCAGTGAAAAACAAGGAGTGAAAAACACAACTATGAATAGAAGGAGAACGATTAAGGGAGCAATTTACCCGAATGGGAACATAGTGCGAGAGCGCAATTAGCTGGGGGTTTCCTGGCACTTGGGAGTGCCGAGAAATACCCCGCTGTTGAACAGTCATTCGGGTATATCAGGGGCCTCAGCGGGGAACACACAGCCGAGGCTGCACTTAGTCCCATTTGCTGCACCATGGAGCTCCGCTCGCCAGAACTCCTCAGTGCAGGGAGAGATTGGGATACATTTATGGCACCACAATCTCTCGATCCCGCCCCCCCCCCATCTCACCTGTAAGGGCCCCCCATCTCACCTGTAAGGGCCCCCCCCTTCCTTTGCAGGGCATCCCCAGGCTCAAAAATGCCAGCTTGGCACCTTGGCCGTGCCAGCCAGGCAGTATCCCTATCAAACAGTGCCACCTGGGCACCTTGGCAGTGCCAGGTTGGCACTGCCAGGGTGACTGCCCAGAGGGCAACCACCTGGGGGCCTCCGACCCCCCCCCCCCCCCCCCAAGAGTGCCGTTCTTTCTGGTCCCAGCTTGTGGAGACCAGCACTGAACGTCGCTCGCACGAGGTCTCCAAAGCGAGCAAATTAGATCCCATGCCTTGGTTAGATCTCAGAAATGCATATTAGAGTGAGACCAGCTGCCTCACTCTAATATGCGGATTTGGCAGAAAGTGATCCAATCAACAGGCAGGATTCACATCACAAGGTCTCACGAGATCACGTTAGGAAGTGTGAGATTATTCATTTTGGTAATAACAAGAGAAAAACAAGGCATCAAACCTCTTATTGTTGATTTGATGTTGATATTAGGGCAGCACGGTAGCACAGTGGTTAGCACAGTTGCTTCACAGCTCCAGGGTCCCAAGATCGAATCCCGGCTTGGAAAACTTTCTGTGCGGAGTCTGTACGTCCTCCCCGCATCTGCGTGGGTTTCCTCCGTGTGCTCAGGTTTCCTCCCGCAGTCCAAAGATGTGCTGGTTAGGTGGATTGGCCATGATAAATTGCCCCTTAGTGTCCCAAAGGGTTAGGTGGGGTTACTGGGTTACGGGGATAGGGTGGAGGTGCGGGTGGTCTTTCCAAGGGCCAGTGCAGACTCGATGGGCCAAATTGCCTCCTTCTGCCCTGTAAATTGTAAGATTCTATGTTCACAGGGACTTGGGTGTACTTGTAGAAGGAACACAAAGTTAGCATGTAGTTTCAGCAAAAGCAAATGGCAAGGGGATTGGAGTAGAAGAATAAGGAAGTCTTGTACAGGGCTTTGGTGGGACTACACTTGGAATGAAGTGTACAGTTCTCGTCTCTATATTTACAGAAGAATAGACTTGCATTGGAGGCAGTAGAGCAAAGGTTCACTAGATTGGTTCTCGGGGTGAGAGGGTTGTCCTATGACAGGAGGCTGATTTAATTGGGCCATACTCTCTAGAGTTAAGAAGAATGTGAGGTGATTGCATTGAAATATACACGATTCTGAAGGGGAGTGACAGGGTAAACATTGTTGGGAAATCTGGGACACAGGGACGCGGTTTTAGAATTAAGGGGTCAATCAATAACTTCCTTACTCCAAAGGGTTGTGAATTTTTGGAACTCTCGATCCCAGAGGGCTGCGGATGCTCCATTGTTAAGTAGATAGACAGATTTTTGGTAGAGGAACTAAGGGATACGGGGAGCGAACAGGAAAATGGAGTGGAGGCAGAACATTAGCCATGATCTTTTTGAAAGGTGAAGCAGGCTCGAGGGGTTGTATGGTCTCCTCCTGCTCCCATTTCTTCGTTTTTTTGGTCACCAGACAGCACTCGGAGCCTGAATAATTCTTCAAATACCGAATAAAATTCACTGTGCAGCAAAACATTGACTGGACAATGTAATATATTATGCCACAAATGAGTCACAGAAAAGAAAACATTTGATGTCAAAGGGGTCATGGTTCACTTACTAAATCATTCATTCCCAATCTCTGGAGTGTTTATTCGATATCTTCATGCTGACTTTCTTTCCATTGTGAGCAGAAAAATTCATTATTGTTGGCAACTCTCCACCATGAAGTGTTAACTCCCGTTTCATTGATCAGTTTGCTTTGGATCCAGGCATATAAAAACAGACTGTACCCACAAATTAGTAACTAAATCAACATAAAAATCGGTGGGGAGATGTGAGATTCCCCAGAAAATTAACCACCACACATAATACAGTACATGCCGCTGTAAAGGATAAGGTGACCTTTGATAGACCCCGAAAACAGGGCATGAGGATCATGATTAAGAGTTAACCCATGCCCATTGCTTCCAATGCCATCAGCGCGACAACACGATGGTGCCTGCCAATTTGCATGATGGCTGTGTGAAGGCAATGCTAAATACGCAATGTTACTGCACACCTCAGAAGGGAACACAAGTTCACGTGAGGCCAGCACCTGTGATGGAATCCATGCTTTCAAAGCCATTTGATACAGACCCCAATTGAAACAAGAAACGGAGAAAGGAAACTGACCCTCTCTTACGAAACTGATACTGAAACTGCGATTGGAAACCAAAACTTCAGGAGAGCCTGGAACGGGCTGAAAGCATCTAAAAGGACACAGAGTTAACAGAACTCCGATGGTGATCCCCATGTACAGCACAGGAAGGTTGAAGAAGACACATTCTCAATTCAGAAGCTGAGAATATGCCATGCAGTTGCAGCTGTGTCGGTTACTTGACGATGACATTGGTGGATCTAAGTCAGCCGGTTGGTGGATCTACGTCAGCCGGGCTGCGCGCCATCAGTAGACTGGAGCGTTTCTGCCAGCCCTCCATCCAGAAGGTTGTGTCTGTGGATCTCAGGCTGGTTGCGCGCTGTTGTCAGCTGCGGATCAGCCTAAATCCAAGCAGAGGAGGAGGAGTTGAGCTTCTGAATGAGGAAGATAAAAGTTTGAAAGACTTTGCGACTGAACTTGATGACATTTATGCAGAATGAATTGCCATGCCAATTTGTGATATCGGTCTTAGTTGTATCTGCCATTCAACGTGTAATTTATAGTTTATAATTGACTGCAATTTGCCTGCTAATTCACAGTTTTAGAGTATCGGTGCGTATCAAAGATCATATTTAGTGTTTGCTTTGTTTGACTCTGTAAGTAACTACAACCTTGTGGTTTAATTCTTTCAGTAGATAACTGGGATTTGGTGTTTTGTCTTTTTTTTTTTTAAAAATGGTTGCTAGCCTTGTTCGAGGTCCTAACTCCCCATTTAAAGCCTATCTTTACTACTTAAAACCAGGTTGACCACTTAAAGGGGAAGTGCGTTCTGGCTAGACTGTTTATGGAAGAGAGTCTGAGTAGAGAGGAAAATAAGAATTATGGTTCAACAGGGGAGAGCATACGTCAAAGTTCTCTAGCTTCTTCCTGTGACCTAGTGATATAGGTCACTAAACGGGAAATCCACAAACCTTGGGCAATGCTCTGGGGTTGCAGGCTCAAATCCCGCCATGGTAGACAGCTAAATTTGAATTCAATAGTCAAAATTCTCTGACATTGCACTTGATGCCTTGGGGGAGGTGGTACAGAAGAGATGTGATCATCCATACGGAGTCAAGAGGCTCTTTAGCCAAACATCCAGAAGGCAGTGGGAGCAGATAACCATGGTGTCAAATACAAAGTCATGCTGAGGATCTGGATGCAATGTAACAAGAAATTCAATCACACAAATGGGGTCACATTGCACCAATTACACCCTAGCCTCACACACTGCTCAATGCATCACACTCCCATCACCTGCTTACTAACAATCTCTATTAACCATAACTCATATCTAACATTTGTAGCTTCATCTCATCCTCACACTCTTGGAACACCTGCAAGTCTCACACCCACACCTTACAGCTTGTACATACTGCCAACTATTCAACTGCGACAGCCAGATCATCAAAGATATTGCCTAAGACTCACTTCCCTCTCTTTTGCACGACAAGTTTGTGCATAACTAGAAGAGGCAGCAGCTAATAGGCGGGGAGCAGACAAGACTACATGCCCTTACCCCCATAGAGATGGCACGCGCCATCATTGGAGCAGCTGGTGCGGAGACTGCGCTGGTGTTGGGGCCAAAACCATTGACAATAACAGCAACTTCATACCTAATGTGGGGTCGCATGGTAGCACAGTGGTTAGCACTGTTGCTTCACAGCACGAGGGACCCCGGTTCGATTGCTGGCTTGGGTCACTGTCTGTGCGGAGTCTGAACGTTCTCCGTGTCTGCGTGGGTTTCCTCCGGGTGCGCCGATTTCCTCCCACAAGTCCGGAAAGACGTGCTAGTTAGGTGAATTAGACATTCCAAATTCTCCCTCCGTGTACCCGAACAGGTGCCTTGGTATGGCGACTAGGGGATTTTCACAGTAACTTCATTGTGACTTGTGACACTAATAAAGTAAAGATTATTATTATTATCCTCTTTCTCACATCCCACCATCTCTTTGGAATCCCAAGCTGTAGATGGTGCAAACATATACCTCTTTGCTTTCCCCCTCCTCCACTCATCACAACCTTATCCTCGTGTCCTTCACCTTTCAGGTGGTGGTGGAAAGCAAAGAGGCGGAAGAGCAGAAAGACAGAGATGATGAAGAAACGTCATCACTCATTCTCACAGTCACACTCACAAATTCAGACACTGTCACTGTAAATTAGAGGATTAGCTTAGGGACAGGATTGGCACGTGATGAGACATCTGTATGTGCAGCCGGGGCAGGAGTCAAAGATATTACAGATGGCAGCTCGCTGGAGGATGAGGTCACACATGGTTCTGTTTTGGAGGACTCAAGAGGAGCACTTCAATGGGGTGAGCTACAGAAAGCAGATGGGCATGCATGACAAAATGCTTGGTGCACTGATGGATCTACCAGAATACCATGGAGGAGTCAGGCACCAACTTGGGACAGGGCTTTACGCAGATCTTGGAGCCTATCCCTTCCAACATGGAACTGGCAGCCAACTCCATTGCCACACCTATAGTTCAAACCATGATGCCACATCTGACATCGGAGCTTGCATTGCAGCACAAGCAGAAGCCACTCAACGTCTGGGCGTTAATGTGGAAGCTGAGACTTCTGAAATGCAAGATCTGCTTCCTGCGTAACAAACTGGATTTCTGCCATCCTGACTGTGGGGAACGGTGTTCAAAAGGGATTTGCAGGGTTTATCAGCAGTTCAGTGATCTGTCGTCTAACAGACTACTAGGATTGCTGAGGAACCACCCCAGGGAGGAGCAGTAAAAGAGTCTGGCATAGAATGGGTTAACATGGCTACAGTATCACCCACACTGTGATGTGACACAACCCAAGTCAAAAGGAAAGTCTTTTAAAACACAGAGATTTGTATAGAAGTAAGCATGAAGACAGCTCCGAGCTTAGACCTTCTTCTGTATAAAGTTGCAAGTAGTTAATAAACGCTTATTAAGACTCAGAACCTCTATGTGAGACCTACTGAACTACACACATCTTACAGTGGTTCCATAGAGCGTGAACCATTGTCCCCTCTCAGGGTGGCAGCATTTATCCTCCCACCCACTGCCATCCTGCCAATGCCCTTGTTGCACGTCAGCCAGCCAGCCCAGATTACTGCTGTCAATGTGGAGGTGGTGCTACAATGCCAGTTTGTGTTATAACTGGACAGGAATATCCCATAGTAGAACACTGGCTCAAAAAACCGTACTTTTAAAAGAATCAAATGTGGATGAAGAGTGTCACAGGGCCGCTAATTAGTTTTAACAAGGAAAAGACATTTGTTAAACATGGAAAAAAGTGGATTTTAATACAATACCCCTTTACTCCCTCTTATCTTAACAAATACACACAGGTTTTAAGATTAAGACTGATGACAAAGTACATTTGATACTACAATGGTCTCATTCACACATAACGTCCTTTTGATGCACACAAGAATAAACTGGAACCCAGTTTATTGAACTGGCAATCATCAACCTAACAGCAAAACTGCCCTTTCTGTCAGACAGCAGTGTCACAAAAGCAGAAGGGCCGAGGATGTAGCCCATATTAATGTATTTCAGGGATATATTCACACAAAGTTGCCAATTCCTTTATTTATAGGTTAAAGGGAGGCCGGAAGTGCTTTTTAAAGGTTATCCAAGGTATTAATATACAAACAATAGTTAGTTCAAAATTGATTTAAGTTTGTTATTTTGTACCACAATTATATTATATGGCTTTGAAATCAAAAAGTGGAAGGGATCACCAGATGGTTTGTTCTGTGAATGAAGATTGCCACTTTGAAATACAGTGTTTAGTGCTTTTTGCGACTCCAAAGATACAGATTCATTCCTACCCACATGCAGCAGGACCGGCACAACATTCAGGTTTGAGCTGATGAGTGGCAAGAAACATTTGCCCAAAAGGGTTGGGTAGGGTTGTTGGGTTGCGGGGATGGGTGGAGGTGTGGGCTTAACTGGGGTGCTCTTTTCAAGGGCCGGTGCAGACCCGATGGGCCGAATGGCCACCTTCTGCACTGCAAATTCTGTGATGAGACCAGTCATATCACATATCAAAGCTCGTATCAAAGCTCCAAATCCTAGGACTTGGCTCCTCACTCTGCAACTGGATCCTCGACTTTCTGACCCACAGACCACAATCAGTAAGAATAAACAACAACACCTCCTCCACAACAGTCCTCAATACCGGGGCTCGCAAGGCTGCATACTTAGCCCCCTACTATACTCCCTGTATACACACACGACTGCGGGGAACAATTTGGTTCCAACTCCATCTACAAGTTTGCTGACGATTCGACCATAGTGGGCCAGATCTCAAATAACGATGAGTCAGAATACAGGAGGGGGATAGCGAACCTAGTGGAGTGGTGCAGCAACAACAATTTTTAAAATAATAATCTTTATTGTCACTAGTAGGCTTACATTAACACTGCAATGAAGTTACTGTGAAAAGCCCCTAGTCGCCACATTCCAGCACCTGTTCGGGTACACAGAGGGAGAATTCAGAATGTCCAAATTACCTAACAGCATGGCTTTCGGGACTTGTGGGAGGAAACCGGAACACCCGAGATGAACTCCACACAAACTGACCCAAGCCGGGAATCAAACCTGGGACCCTGGAGCTGTGAAGCAACAGTGCTACCCACTGTGCTACCGTGCCTCCCCGTACGTTGATAGTGGAGATTCAGTGATGGTAATGCCATTGAATATGATGGGACAATGGTGAGATTCTCTCTTGTTGGACAGGAACATTGCCTGGCATTTGTGTGGTGTGAATGCTGCTTGCCACGTGTCAGCCAAAGCCTGGATATTGTCCAAGTCTTCCTGGATTTGGACAAGCAAGGGGGGTGAAAGGTTCTGCAGCCAAGATAAGCAGGGGGTGAAAGATTATCGGGGCCAAAGATTATCAGGGGCAAGCGGGATACAGATTTGAGGTTATTGTCAGATCAGCTATGATCTTAATAAATGGCGGAGGAGGCTCCGGGGGCTGAATGGCCTACACCTGCTCTTTGTTCGTATGCAACTCTCTAACAGTACTGTGGGTGTACCTACACCACAGGAACTTCAGTGATTCAAGTCAGCAGCTTACCACCACCTTCTCAAGGGCAATTGAGAATAGGCAATAAATGCTGACCTAACCAGCGATATCCACATCTCATAAATAAATAAAATCATCTACTCCACACAAAATGTTGAAGTGAATTCTTCAAACAGCTTTTATTCGAACATGGAAAAGGAACAGTGGGAGCCAAAGTCCATACAGCATTATACAAAGCACCATAACTGAGAGGCACAAAGTAATTGAGAGTTGAGTTTTTTATAATAATCTTTATTGTCACAAGTAGGCTTACATTAACACTGCAATGAAGTTACTGTCAAAATCCCCTAGTTGCCACATTCTGGCAATTGTTCGGGTACACAAGTTCAGAATGTCCAAATTACCTAATAGCACGTCGTTCGGGACTTGTGGGAGGAAACTGGAGTACCCGGAGGAAACACATGCAGACATAAGGAGAACGAGCAGACTCCACACAGGCAGTGCTCCAAGCCAGGAATCGAACCTGGGACTTGGCTAACCACTATGTTATCTTGCTGAGTTTCCAAGTAAATAGATTGGGTTTTGAAAATTTGCATTAGGAGATAGGTTGACGTTTCAATTGTTAAATTTCATAAGGGAGTTTAAGGGACTTTTACAACTTCCAAAGGAAGATTATTAAATTTTATTTGACCCGAGGGTGGAGGCAATAGGAAAATATGAAAGGTTTTTATATTTTAGAAGCGTTGGGTTCAAAGAAGTGCTGAAGACAATTGAAAGGGAAAAAAGGATAGTTGAGGAAAGATGTTGAGCTGAGATGTGGTGGCTGTGTGGGGGAGATGTCCTGAGACCAACCCTGTGCTGAGAGAATGCATGAAATCTGAAACAGCTATCCAGTAAGGCTAGAAAAGTCTTTGTTTCAGAAAGCAATTTGTTTTTGAACCTCCTTGGATTTCTACAGCAGAGTGGAAGTGTTTGAGTTGTGGTGTGGTATACCTTTACTGAAGTAATAGCAGTTTTATTTTGGGTAATACTACTGGATTTTTATAGTTAAAAATCTATACGGATGTTGTGCCAAGATGTGTTTTTTGTGGGCAGATGTTTTGCAAGACTGTTTTAACTTTGTAATTTTAATCTTAGATGCTTTAGTTTTTCTTTGTTAATAAATATTGTAATTTTAAAATCCAAAGTTGCCAATGGAATTCTAGATCTCTGGGATCAGTAGTTTTTCCTCCTCATTTTCAAAATACAAAAAAAAGGTTAGGATTAGTAAGCCTGGTTTCCCCGAAAGGTCTGGCAAATAACATCTGCTGTCGTTGTAACACTGGGACCTTCTTGACTATGTCTTAGTGCAAATGCGATGATGTATTTATAGGCACTGAGCAAGAAAGGGAACCAGGAATGATCAATGTTATGATTCAGACAGATCTTCAATACCTATCTATGTTCACACCAAAAAAGGGAAGTATTCCAAATTTCACAAGATCCAAAATCTGTGCCCGTACCCTGCTGTGCACAGAATTTCTTTTAATTCATTCATGGGATGTTGGTGTCGCTGGCTGGGCCAACATTTGTTGCCCATCCCTAAATGCCCTGTATTTCAGAGGGTATTTAGAGTCAACCACATTGCCTTGGGTCTGGAGTCACATATAGGCCAGACCAGGTAAGGATGCCAAATTCTCCTTCCCCCAACAGATATTAGTGAACCAGATGGATTTTTACGACAATCGGTCATCATGAGACTTTTAATCCCAAAGTGCTCTACAGCCAATGGAAGTACTTTTGAAGTGCAAGTTAATGTTGAAATGTAGCAGATGAATTGCACACAGCAAGTTCCCACGAACAGCAATCTGACAAGGAACAAATCTTTTTATTTTAAATGACGTTGGTTAAGGGATACACATTGGCTACAGGACACCAGGGAGAATTCTCCTGCTCTTCAAAATAATGCTACGGGATGTTTACCATCCACCCAAGAGGGAAGATGGAGACTCAGGATAACGTCTCATCTGAAAATGGGACTGTCAGGCTGGATAATGTGCTCAAGTGTCTGGAGTGGGGTTTGAACCTACAATCCTCAGACTCAGAAGCAAGAATGCGGCCCAATGAGTCACAGCTGCAGTACATATGAATTTAGGAAACAAGTAAGCCATTCAGCCCTCAAACCTGCTCTGGATGGTACAACCAGCATGTGCGCGCATTACTTTCTCCTTAAGCTACAACATATCTTTCCATCAAACCACTGCATCTATATGGCAAAACAGATAGATTTACTTACAGGTCGAATAATACATTCATATCATAAAAAATACAGGAAGATATTACTTTGAAACAAGTAAATTGGAATCAGTCCACGTGGGCCATCAAACCTCCAATCCAAATTCAGATGTACAGTCAGAACTAAAGACATGAGAATTTTCTGACACTTCAATACCCAACAGCTTCTGAAATCCAAATTAGTTCAGTCATCCATTATCAAAGGCATAATGATACAAACCACTGAACAGGATGCAGTTTGCTCAGCATTTACATATCATCCTGATCTCATGTGCATACTAATCAAAGACCATGTATCATTTAACCAGAAAGCAAAGTCCTTGTATCTTAACTGAAATCCAGAACAGATACTCTATCCACATTTTGTCTCTCAGCTTCCATTTTAAAGTTTGGGAGATAAGGGGAGACAAATTCCATTTTAACTCACGCTATTTTAACTGCTTTATCATGTAGCCATCTGGGATGGCCACGTCCCGATTACAAAATAGACACTTGCAAAGAATGCAGGGAAAATTGGACAATGCTAAAAAAACAAGCTGGTGCAAGCTGTGTCTGTTGATTAGAACCTTAAACTCTCAGACAGGACAGAAATCACCAAACAATCTACATACCTAATGAGCCATCTCCGGGGACAAAAGGGAAACATTTAGATACACAATGTTAAGGCAGACTCCCCGGCTCCAGAAGAAGCTAAGACAAAGCAGACTGACAGTCACCAGGACACACCCAGCGATCAGGGAACCACCCCTCTATTGGAGGAAAATCGATACAGATGATTGGGAAAGACCCAATTAGTTGAGGCCAAGTTCAAGGCCCGCCCAAAAGCACGCAAAACCCTTTTTAGTATAAAAGGTATCCCCCAAGGGAGAACGGCCTCCTTTGGCTTTGGCTCTCACCGAAGAGAGAGACCTGCCTAGCAGCTGCATCAGACCACGCAAGTCCCAAGTCAACGCACGCTACGAGATAGACGCTCCTAGTTGCTACCCTGTAAACAGCTCAACCCAGCAGCCTTAGAACCGAGCAACGGCCATTGTTCCTCTGACTGAGTAGTCACCTGAAGCTAAGTATAGGCTTTAGTAATAGTGGTAGTTTAGTTTGTAGAGTTTATGCATGAGTAGATTTGACTGTGTGTAAATAAATGAGCATTGCTTTTGAACTTACTAACTGGTGTATCGAGTCATTGATCAGTATTCGGTTCTGAAGCTTGCGGCGGTGTCGAAAGATACCTGCCGACTCTTGAGCAAACGTGATTAAACAGAATCAAATTAAGAGCCAACCAAAAGTTAGCAACAATCAAAGGCAGATTTTCTCCAAGTTGCCTCAAACTTATTCTAGTGTTTCAGAAAAGAAATGCAATATAGGTGAAGACGTGTAAAAATTCAAATTTTGCCAGTTGTCACGACTTTCCTTTCTAACAGCTTTAAAAAAAATTCTGATACTTGATCCTGCTCAAATTTGTATCATGTCTTGGCCAAGAAGCTAGTTAAATAATCGGTTCTCCCATTTTCCAATGACAAGGGACTGGACAAGAGAGGTGACTCACCTTTTAACTGATTTCTTGCTGGCTCTTCATTTTCTTTCACTCATTGTCCCTGACATCTATGCTGGGATATGGCAAAAATCATTTTGTGAAATCAAGTCACATTACTCCACCTTACTACTGGAATACTATTTTTTTTTTTTTTAAGTGTAAGAAATGAGGGTTCTCAGGTAATTGCATGAGGCTTTACAATCGACTATTTCTACTGTAGCAACACCTCCAGTTTTGTAAACTCAAATGTTTTTTTGTAAATGCTCAAACAAAAATTACTTTCATAGGAAGGAAGTCAAGCAATAAGAATGCATGGCAGGAATTAGCTTCCTGTCTGGAAGATCCTGCAGATGTATTCTGATGTATGATGCCAAAAGATAAACAGTGTGGAGAAGTTCAATGTAATTTCCAGTAAAGTAATCTAAAATATTCACTGCACCACTGGAAAGTTTAGAATCAAAAAGGGAAGGAAATAAACATGTTTGCGTCCCAATAGAAGGCAATAGTTCAACATCATGGGCTGCCTGCCACTAACAGCCACTTGGTAATTGCTTGGGTTCATCAGCTCATTTGCAGGTCATTGGATTTATTTCTACGTGCAGTCCAAGCCTTCTAGAAAAGAAAGGAGGGGTAGGGTAGAAAGAAACAACAGATATTTGGAGAAATACCAATTTGCGTCGGTAGAATTGTGCCTCCTAGAGGCCAAAAGCAGTGCATCCTGGAGAGGGACCACCACAAAGGGCCTCAGCACAAACTTTCCTAGGACCACTTGCAAAATGTGGCAAGCAGCACTGCATGAGATTGAAAAAGTATCGCGAGGCGCAATGGAGTAGAACATAAATTAGATGCTGCTGTGATATTTCCATCAGATGCACGCTTGGGAGGCATAAACCAGAGAAAAACAGCTTTAAGAATAGTTGGAGCTTACTAGTTTTTAATAAACATAGCAAAATGATTTTCAGGGTCCATCAGTCAGGATGAAAAATTTTCACAGCATGTTGAATTGAATATTAATATTTCATGCCTAGTACAGGAACACTGTGTTCACTGTATTTTCCTGCTGACAACAGAAGAAACAAAATGTGCAAAGGTACAGCACAATGTCTTTTCGGCAATGAGATTACAACAGATAATGGTCGGGGGGGGGGGGTTTGCATGCAGCACCGAAGCTTATCGCTAACACTGAAGAACGTCTCGCTGAGATATCAAATGGTTTGTGTGGTCAGAACGTTGCTGCTCTCGATGTGCAGTCGATGTCCCAACATGGAGCTGTAGTGAAATCATAAAACAGTCCAGGTAGCCAGCCACACCCACATGGAAACTTAATGGGGCCAATTTGAGCATAGCCTGTGGGTGGACCTTTGGGTTGCTGTACAGCCATGCAGGTTAGAGGAAACACTGAGCATAACTGAGCACATGAGAATCAGGATATCTGGCCCCCAGGATTTAAATGAGAGATTAAAATAATTTAGGGTTGTATTCCCTGAATTTAGAAGGCTGAGGGGTGATTTGATAGATGGATAAATGGATACCACCTAGTGATGGAGATAACACGGGCTGTCACCTCCATTATCAGTCAGCAGACCTTTCACTGGCTTCGCATACGAATCCTGTCATTAAACCTGCGTGATACAAACACCAGATTGGTGACGTATACTGAGGACATTATTGGAACCACCATGGCCCCAGTGATCCACAGGCAGCAGACAGTCCAGCTGCCGCTAATAGTGGTACAGCGGCCAGAACCCAATCTTTTGAGCCATGATTGGCTGCGAACACGTCACTTTGATTGGCAGCAGATTTTTTGCACGTGTCCTGGAAACCTATATGAGGCCCTCGAGAAGTATGTGGAGGTATTCCAGGAGGGTCTGGGCAAAATAAAAGGAGCTAAAGCGCGAATTTATGTCAACCCGGAGGCCCAGGCGAGATAGTTCAGAACACCGCCGGTCCCTGTGCCTTGCTCACAATGGTGGACACTTGAGTTACAGTGCCTGGAGAAATTGGGCATCATATACCCAGTGTGATTTGCAGTGGGCCTCGCCAAGGGTCAAAGTGATGAAGCTGGATATCTGGGGATTATAAATTGACTTGTAAACAGGGCATCCTGCCTGGACCGTTACCTCATGCCACTTGTGAAGGATTTGTACGTGAAACTGGCTGGGGGCTACTCATTCACGAAACTGGGTATGAGCCACACATCGTCAATTGGAATCGGATACTGCATCAAGGAGGTTCGTGACTATAAATACCTAAAGGGGCTATTTGAATACACTCGCCTTCTCTTCGGGGTTTCTTCTGCTTGTGCAATATTTCAGAGAGTGGTGGAAGGCATCCCCCACCGTCTACCTCAAGAAGCAGTGTATCTGGATGACATATTCATCACATGGGCCATTGAGAAGGGGCATTCTGGAAGAAGTTCCCAGACAATTCTCTCAAGCAGGCGTTCACCTGAAGAGACAAATGCACCCTTCAAGCAAAGGCTGTTAAGAACCTGGATGACCAAGTGTACAAAGATGGTTTGCACCCAGTGGAGGAAAAGGTCCAGGCCATAAAGGGAGCCCCAATCCACAAAACATGATAGAATTGAGATCATCTTTGGGACTCATACATTATTAGTGTTACAACACCCTGGGCTAGGGCGCAGTCAATTCCACCCCCCCTTGACCCGGAGTCACAACACAATTGAATTAACCAATATTTCTGAGAAAAATACCGGACGTCTTTGGTCCTTGGCTGTCCAATAATTACAGTCACCAGGTTTGTAAATTCAAACACAATTAATTTTTATTTATAACAAGAACTATAATGAAATATGCAGCATATACAACTGATTAACTATTATCCAATACCTAATGTCCCACTTTAACTTGCCTCCACCTTCTGTGCGTGCTCTCACACACACATACGGGAAGAGAGGGGTAAAATAATAAGTAAAAGTAAAAGATAAGAGTCTTTCCAGCACACTTCAAACCAGGCGTTCAGGTCTAGATTTCTGCTTCCCAATCTGTAATGGTTTTCACTGTAGATTCAGTCCGGTCGGCAGTTTCAGAAATACAGCAGGAGAAAGCGAGAGAGACAGAGAAAGAGACAGAGAAAGAGACAGAGAAAGAGAGAGAGACAGAGAGAGAGACAGAGAGAGAGACAGAGAGAGAGACAGAGAGAGAGACAGAGAGAGAGACAGAGAGAGAGACAGAGAGAGAGACAGAGAGAGAGAGACAGAGAGAGAGAGACAGAGAGAGAGACAGAGAGAGAGACAGAGAGAGAGACAGAGAGAGAGACAGAGAGAGAGACAGAGAGAGAGACAGAGAGAGAGACAGCGAGAGAGACAGCGAGAGAGACAGCGAGAGAGACAGCGAGAGAGACAGCGAGAGAGACAGAGAGAGAGACAGAGAGAGAGACAGAGAGAGACAGAGAGAGAGACAGAGAGAGAGAGACAGAGAGAGAGACAGAAAGAGAGAGAGACAGACAGAGAGACAGACAGAGAGACAGACAGAGAGACAGACAGAGAGACAGACAGAGAGACAGACAGAGAGACAGACAGAGAGACAGACAGAGAGACAGACAGAGACAAATAGCACATGCTGATGCCCTCAGCCATCTTCTCCTGCCTGTGAGACCCCCTTTCCACCCACGGTGGAAAAAGTCACCGTAACTTTAAATTCCAAGATACTCTGCCAGTAACAGTCTCACAATTTTGCATATGGACTCAGAAATTCCACATTAACGAAACTTTGCCACATTATATTGCTTGACAGATTACAAGGGGCTCCCTCGGCAGCCATACGCAATGAAACAGCAGGAGCTGAGTGTTGAGGATGGCATCCTCCTTAGTAGAGCTTGTGTAGTCACCCTGCGACCAGGCCAGGAGTCGATTCTGCAGGACCTATGTAGTGGGCAACTAGAGGTTTCAAAGATGAAGGCGTTGGTGAGGAGTTATGTCTGGTGGCCAAAGATCGATGGCAATATCGAGCGAGCAGTGTAAAGATGCCTAGCGTCTCAAGAGCACCAACAAATCCCTCCTTCGGCCTCACTTCACCCCTGGGAATGGCCAGGGCATGCTGGTTACGGTTACATGCTGACTACACCGGAGTCCATGTTTTTGATCCTTGTGGATGCCCATTCTAAGTGGCTAGATGTACGCAGGATCCCCTCCACCACCGAGAGCCATTATGTCACGACAGGCGTAGCACCGGCAGAGCTCCTGATGGTCTGGCGCCTCTGAATTCGCTCAAGTCCGATTTCCATAAGTTTGGTCAAAAAGGTCGAATTACAACAGAATATTCAGAAGAAATATCATGGCCACAGGACGCGTAGGAGAGGTTTCCAACCGGGGGGATGCTGTTTATGCCTGACGCTTCACAGGAGACGCCCATTGGCTCCCAGGGATCGTATTACAGAAAACAAGGCATGTATCTTACAAGATCAGGACCCAAGGGGAGACATTGCGTAAACAAGTTGATCACCTTAAAAGCAGACAGCCCACCTCGGAGGAAGCCGCTTCTGGGATGTTGGTACCTCTACCACCTATTGGACCACTCCATAGCCAAGGAGTGCAACCCACAGTGGCCCAAGGCCCTGACCATCAAGATGACGCCAATTTAGCTGGTTTTCAGTGACCACCTGGGATGCATCACCTCTGAAATCTGTGGCAAGTATCACCTCCTGACTCCCCAGTGCCTGTCCATCATCTACAAGGTACAAGTCAGAGGAGTGTGATGAAATATTCTTCACTTGCTTGAGGTGAGTGTAACTCCACCAACACTCAAAGAATTTTTATACCCAGCAGGAAAAGCTGACAGATTGAGCGGCACCCCACAAGTCACCTTAAACATTCACCTCGGTCACCACCGATGCACAGTGGCAGCAGTGTGTACCAGATATAATATTCATTGTTGCCAAGCTACAAGCGTTCTTTCACAGCACCTTCCAAACCCCTATCACCAAGAACAACAAGGGCCGCAGATACATTCAAACACAGCCACCTCAAAGTTCTCCGCCAAGCCACATGCTATCCTGACATGGAACCATATCACCATTCCTTCACTGTCATTAAGTCAACAGCACTCTGAGGTTATCTGCAACAAATGATCTGCAGTGGTTCATCATCTTCTTCTCAAGGGAAATTAGGGATGGGCAACAAATGATGACCTTGCCAGCAATACTCACATCTCATGAAAGATTTTTTTTTTTTTTAAATGGGCCTGATGACGTTAGCAGTGACCTGACTTGTATGATTTGCCCTGGACTGCTCTGTTACTAAATTTGTCACCGTTCCTATCTCTGAAAAACTTTGATGCTTTGCCCAGGGAATTGTATTTTTGTTACCATATTACAAAGTTCCTCTTAACTCTTGTTTTAAGTAATCCAAAGTCAATTCTGAACATCCATTGTAAAACACTCAGGACCTTACAAAATGACTACCAGGTCTGGACGATTTCATCCACCCCCAATAATCTGCTACAAAATTGTTGGTCATTCTGCATAATTATTTTCATTTAATGATGTTATTTTTACAAGTTCAAAAAGGTCCACAACATTAATTGTACCCTTACAAGAGCTATTATTATTACTGCAGCTAAAGCAATGTTTTTAAATGTAGACTCCCTTGGGAAAGATTTCCTTTTTGTATTTTATATCAAATCATAACAATCATTATTTAAAAAGTTTGCAGCATGTAATGCACACCAGAAATCTCCATCATGTGGTATAGAAAGTTGTTTATCTCTTTCTTGTTTTTCCCATACCCTCTAAAACATTGACTGACATCACTCTGTAGCCTGCCTGTGGCAGCATTTCAGCAGAGATGTCTTTCTGATTCTCTCTCATTTCCTTCCTACAGGGAAGCACCTGGCTTTACTCAGTGCATCCTCACGGAAACACAGCTGAGACCAGCAATACAACATCTTACCTCTATATGGCCGTCAGTTGTTCTGCCAACATTCTATGAGACCCGAGCACCTTCAAAAGAATTAGACTCTAAGATTAAAGAATACATTGTTTAATTACTCCATCTGACTTGTTTTGCAAGGCAAGATGCTGGGGAGCAGAATGCTTTGTATTTCAGGCAAGTTGTCCTAGATATTTGATCGCTCACAAAAATGGGTACACAGGAGGATGTTACAAACTGCATATACCTGTTTTTGTGGTCCAAGGGGCCATGTTAAACTTCTGTGGAGAAATTCACTGCTTCAGGGTTGTAGCCAGCTCTACCTGCACTATTCATTCACTGTGTCTAAAATTGGGGGTGGGGAGAAGGGCAAGTGGGTGTCTCTGAAGTGACTCAAAGACAGTAAACACCACTTAATGGGTACAGGCAAGGGGAAACTTCAGAAATTGAAGAAAATGGCTGGAAGTGGTTCAGCCAAGGTACCCTGTTCCCCAGATGCCTCATTGGATGCCCTGGTCAGGCAGTGAACAGAAGGAGAAAGGTCTTGTTTCCCCAATTGGGAGAAAACCCCTTCTGACAACACAACTGATACTAGGAGGAAGAGGTCACCGAGGTGGTCAATGCAAGGAGCTTAGCTCCCAGGACATGGGGCTGTTTAGCACAGGGCTAAATCGCTGGCTTTGAAAGCAGACCAAGGCAGGCCAGCAGCACGGTTCAATTCCTGGAACAGCCTCCCCGAACAGGCGCTGGAATGTGGCGACTAGGGGCTTTTCACAGTAACTTCATTGAAGCCTATTTGTGACAATAAGTGATTTTCATTTCATGGCTGCAATGCAGAAAGAAGCTCAATGACCTCACCAGAGTTGACAAGATAAAAATATTGGTCTTTCACTTTCTCAGGCTTCAGCCTCACCAATGTTCCCTCTAATTTATTTTTCTTGGCGGTGGCCTGTTCATTTCAATGCATGGTACTTTAAACCTCTTTGTGCAGCAGCACACACTTCATCTTAAACAGGAAAACTTGTTAGCGGCCTGTGTGGTACCTTCTGCACACGCATGCACCTTGGAGGGAACATTAAGCCTCACTACTCGAGATACTCCCTGCTCTGCTTTCCATCTTTCTTTTAGAGTGACTGGCAATTCTGGAGGAGACATTGTTTCTCCACACACCTTACACTTTTTTGCTCTTCTTCACCCTACATTCTCTGCATTACAAACAGCTGCTTTCACCAGCCACTTTTTCCCTACCATTACACCAATAGCTAACCCATATCCTTCTCTTTGACTTAGTGCTGAGAATGTGGAGGTTTTGCGCCTACTTAAGAAGAGGACAGTCTTTATGAAGTTGGACCATCACTTAATCGGATCTTAGAAAGCAGCTGTTTGGAGATTTGTGCCACACATACTTTAGGGGCTAGGTTAAAAGATGATGACTTACGGTACAACTGTGCTCAGGTTATGGCAGGAAGATGGAGCGTCACATGGGCCAGTTTGCAGCCAAATATGATCACATACTAACTCTGCTGCAAAACTTTCTGGGTCAAACATGGTGAAGGCTGAGAGACATATTAAAAATTCTAGGTGCACTGGGCAGATTATCAGCGAGCTTGTTCACAATAGCTCAAGGAATGGAACAGTCCAACTGCAACTTGCATCAACAAGGCCTCACGCAGAACATGGAGACCATTCCTCCTAACAGGGACAAACTGAACCACCTTGGCTCTGGGGACCAACATTGGCAGAGTTTCCACAGTGTCATATCACTCTTGCAATGGATTCTCTTGCAGAGTCAGAGCAGTGTCAAAACACAATCCCAGGAGAGATTTGAAAATATTATTATTCAGTCATGAATCACTGGAAGGACAGCGTCTATTAACCATCCTTGAGAAGCTGGTGGTGAGCCACCCTAGTCGTCTTTTTGTTTCAAATGTTGCAGTTAAGAGTAAACCACATTGCATAGAGGCTATACGGGATAAGGGTGTCAGATTTCCTTCCCTAAACCAACATAAGAGAACCAGATGGACATGAAAATCTAATTGTTACACAATCACCTTTTTACATAGGCTGTACAGCACATAGACAGGCCATTCAGTCCATGCCAATGTTTATGTTGCGCTCAAGCCTCATCCATCTTTTTGCATCTAGATATACAATCATATCCATCTATTCCCTCTCCCTCAAATGCTTCCATATTTAGTTAATTAATGGAATTCCAGCAGGATTTTTAGTTCAGCCATTTAATCATTATGCTACGGCTCCTATCTGGTCCCATGAGGCTCCAGGGTAGAGGCACTTTCTGTCTCATCTCACATTCGCTACTTTGGAAAGAGTCAGGCAACATGAGAGTCATCATGTATCATTCAGCATCATCAGTATGCAAGTTCCAGTATCTTAAACAAATTCTACCTCAATTTCTAACTTGTATGTCATGTAATTGATTTGCTATATACATAACTCACAAACTACTTGATACAACTCACACCCTTATAAGGCATACACAGAAATTTGATAGCTATTGACACTCCCAGAATCTCTCTCCTCATCTCAGGCCATCTTAACATGATGGCCATACTCTCATACACCCACTGTCCCATCCGTACATCGCATTGTTTCTGAAAACATCATAACCTTTTCAAACAGCTACTTCAACTGGTTTAAAATTTGTTAAAATAAAAATTGCACACTTTAACTCTTGGGGAGGAAAATGTCAGATTTCGAAAGAATATTTCTTCTCAAATGTTTTGAAAGTTCTGACTGAAACCACAACCTATCCTCAGTAACTAGTACAGAGCCTACATTCAAGTTACACCATTGGAGGAAAAACTGTCAACTTGCTAATAATTTGAAAAAAACATACTTGATACTGAAAGAGGAAAAAATATCTCTTCCGTTACAAAACAAACACACTCGTTAGAGGAATGGGAATTTCTCTGACTACTCAAAGGGTTTCTTTAACGTATGGTCGGGTGAAAAAGTAAATAAAAGGTTACTGCAAAGAGAGCAGTTTGGAAATGGAGAAAAGGGTCGAAATACTATACAGATGGGAAAACCGCAGGCTGCTTATAATACATCTCATATAATAACAAGGTTTATTGAAAGCAAATGTTTTCTGATAGGAAATCTGCAGAATGGAGGATGTTAATATATTTTATTGGCATCTCTTAAACTCTCATCAGAGTAAAATAACAATATTCTGCATGGGAGCTTGAGACTTTGCTGATAAAATCTCCATGAAAGCCCATTGGGCAGGACAGCAAAATGTCAGGTTCAGAAAGGTTGACAAAGGTGACATTTGCTTGCAAGAAAACAGAATAAAGAATACAGCAATCAGAACACAAATTACATTTCGATTTAAAAATCCACACATTTTAATCATTTTAACCTTTTTTGTTGGAGAGGGGGTGGTGGTGTGGGAGGGCACCTCTTCATACCCAAATGAAGTTTGCATTTAACCACAAATTTAACCATCAAGAAATGCTTCACTGCACCACGGAACTTCGAACCAAACTTTGTATAAACCTCGAAGACGTTTCCTTCAAGGAGTGAAACTTTACAAATAGGACGTGAGTGCTTAAGATATTAGTTTTTTTTTAAATAACTAAAAGGTTGCGTCTCCTACTCACAGCGAACCGGTGTATTGCCTGAATAAAATCGGTGAGTTGTAGCTCTGTAAACTGCATTTACACTGTCAGCTCCAACTCTCAGGCACAGTGTGGTCCACAGTGTCTTACTAAGCTCACTGGCTACCGCCTGCACTGTTAAAAGTCACACCCTGCAACCTTCGACGGCAGTTCCTACCTTCCACTTCCACACGAGCAGACAGAGAGCTCAACCGGGGTGGCACTCTCCGCGGCCTTCACTCGCAAAATCGGTGTCTTCAGAAGTTTAGCTGCCAAACGAAGCGCCCGACTGGCGGGAGTCGGTGGAGAATGAATGGCGGGCAGGACACTGGTGTCCGGGGAACCTCTTCGCCACCGGCACGCCCCACGGCTCTCTAGCCCCACCCACCTCCTTAATCCTGTACCAACCCAAAATAAACATCCAAATCCCCCCACGCTTCAAATGCCGTTATTTGTTTATGACCAGATTCAAGGTGGATAGTCGAGGTAACCATTTGCTCCAAAATCTGCTGCGAACAATTTCTCAAAAAGAGTTCAAAATTCTCTCATTAAATTTGTCAGCACTTCGAAATGACTGGGTTACTCGAGGACCACTAGCTTGGATATATTAAAGGCGAGGTTCAAGGAGCAGACCCCTCAGCTTCCCAGGACAACCAGAGATAAGCTATAAATATAGATTCCATATCATCCCCAAACTCCTGCCAATAAGTTAAAACAAAACTATTTACCTTTATATTTAGGAAGGACGTACTGTACAGATAAAGGGAAGCAACGCGCGGGTTATAGAAATCATTGGATAAGGTATGTCACAGAAAGCTTACTACTAAAATTCCTCAGTAAAAGAGAGAATGTAGCAACTTGAATAGCAGGGCAATGACAGGAAACAAAGAGTTCGAGTACGAGTTGGGGTTGTTTAAGACTTGAACGCTATGTACTGCATCTCAGCGGGTAGGGGTTGTTTGGCAGTCCACAAAAGGGAACATATTTCAGGAGGACATAGGTTAATAGGATGGCAGATTGCAAATTTTAAAAAGGGCTTGCATTTGTGTGGCGTTTTCACAACAACCTGAGTCCCGAAGCACTTTAGAGCCAATTAAGTACTTTTAAAGCACAGTCACTTGCGTAGGAAACACAACATCCAATTTGCACATAGCAAATTCCTACAAACAGCAAATCTATTTTTGTGACGTTGATTGAGGGATAAAAAATTATCCAGGACACCAGGGATAACTCCCCTGTCCTTCTTCAAGATGGCAGATGGAGCATTTATTTAATTTGTTAACCAAGTCAACACTTCCAGCAGAGCAACACATCTTCAATAATGCACTGGAACGTGAGCCTTGATTTTTGTATCAAAGCCCTGACTGGGATTTGAACCAGCAACCTTATGCTGGCATGTGTGCTATCAACTAACTGAGCCAAAGCTGACACAGAGTGAGAACTATGAGATAACAGTCTGGGAGCTAAACAAAGGAAAGAGATTATACGAAATGTAAAGATTTTGAATGGATGGAGGAACAGGCACTCACCTGATTGGAATGCATACTTCTTTTTGGGCAGTATAGCAATAAAAAACCTTCCTCAAGAGAATCGACAAGCGCAAATACGTAACATCAGCTGCCTGAACACAATAGATCGACTGGAGCAAGACTATGACCAGAGATGGCTTGCCATTCCAGTCTCGCCGAAGTCAATGGCAACTTGCATGGTTCACCCATCCCGCTCATGGGGTCAACTTCAGCGAGACCAGAAGATGCCACTGGCGGGAAGGGCGGGAAAATTCTGCCCTATGGTTCCACACAAAAATGATACAATGTATTTCAATGTGCAATAGGGTATTTATTTTGTAGTTTGGTACACATGTATACAATACATTCTATTTATTATAGCAGGGCTTCCCCAAACTGTAGGTTGTAACCTATCATGAGGTTGGAAGATGATATTTGGGGGTAGTGAACTTTGACCCAACAATGGCTGCCTTGCAGCTCAGACTAATTTCTGCTCTGAGGCCCCATTGCTTCTGCAAAAAAAGCCTGAAAAAGTTAGGTGTTCACATTTTTGTAGAAAAATCTAATTAATCAGGATCATCTTGCAGCAATAGTCAGGATCATAACGCATCAAATAATCATGATTGTATTATGTTAATATTGCACCCACTGCACCAATAATGAGGATCCTATTACATCAATGCTCAGATTCCTTTTACATTCATAATTAAAGTCCTATTACTTTAAGATTCAAGATCCTGCTACATTAATAATCAGGATGCTATAATATTAAATGCCGATTGCATCAACAATCAGGATCTTATGGAATGAATAATCAACATCTTATTACATTATGGTCGCACAAAGTCTGAGGCATTAAAATGGGGTCAAACTGGGAAAACGTTTGGGAAGCACTATATTATAGCAAAGTTACCATTGCCAAAATTACCTAAGCCAGGGAAAGTTTAGTACAGATGCTAATGGCTCAGACCAGATGAGGAAATATCAGAAAATTATTTTCACCTCCAAAACATCATCTGTCTTTGCCCTTCTCAAGTCATCTCCTGCTGTGGAGCTCATTTAGCACAGTGGGCTAAACAGCTGGTTTAGCACAGTGGGCTAAACAGCTGGATTGTAATGCAGAACAGGGCCAGCAGCGTGGGTTCAATTCCCCTACCGGCCTCCCCGAACAGGCGCCGGAATGTGGCGACCAGGGGCTTTTCATAGTAACTTCATTGAAGCCTACTTGTGACAATAAGCGATTATTATTATTGAAACCCTCATTCATGCTTGCTCCCCAGATCAGTCTTCCACCTTGGGTTCTCTGTGAACTTGTACTCTTTCAAAACTCTGTTCTCCATGCCTTTATACACCAAGTACTGTTCACCCATCGCCCTTGTGCGTGCTCGCTGACCTATAATGAGATCTCTGTGCTTTTCAAATTCTGCCCCCTTACACAGTCCAATTTTCTTCACTCCACCATTGGCAGCTATGTTGTCAGCTGCCTGGGTCCTAGACTCTGGAATTTGCACCCTAAACCTCTCCATCTAGCTCGCTCTTCCATTAAAACTATCTTTTCGACAAAGTTTTAGTTCACCTGTCCTGACATCTCTTTTATTTGTTGATCTCTCCATTTTATTCCATTAAAGATATTTTTTAAGTGCATATGCTGTTTGTAAAGATTTTACTAAAAGGAAAAATCTGGAATGACTTCTGAGCCAGTAAACCACTCCTTGCAAATATAGGAATGAACTTAATACATGCAGTATTTTTGTTTTTCGAAAAATAAACATTTCTTATTTGTACTGATCTTCCATTGTAAATTAAGCCAGACGTTGCAAACATTTACTGCTATTGTGAAACAAAAGAAAGAAAAAGATGCTTTTTGCACGTCTGAAGTACACATCCTGACTTGTCACATTAACATCAGTTCAGCATAAAAAAGGCTTTCTCCTGAAAGACAACAGTGGTCTCTGATGAGATTATTGATTTTAATAGAAGATATTGTACTATTAGAATGCATCAACCACCTACCCAGCAAATGCCTCATCTCAGGGCAGCTAATCTGTACCAACCTGCCCGAGCTAGGCAGTTCTGCTACCGATCTGTGGCACAACACCAACAACACAGCCAAGAACCAGCACTTGGTTGATGATCCCATGTTGGAAATCCCAGGCTTTGACCTTCCACATGGTGAGCGGGTCAAACTGAAGAGGTTTCACACTGAAGTCGGAACCTGCCACAACAACCTCTTCCTTGCCCATACAACTATGGCAACTATGGGGCTGGTTTAGCATACTGAGCTAAATCGCTGGCTTTTAAAGCAGACCAAGCAGGCCAGCAGCATGGTTCAATTCCCGTACCAGCCTCCCCGAACAGGTGCCGGAATGTGGCGACTAGGGGCTTTTCACAGTAACTTCATTGAAGCCTACTTGTGACAATAAGCGATTTTCATTTCATTTCAAAGAGCCAATGTACATAATCAACTTGTGATTCAATGTAGGTCTCACTGCCCTACACCAGGCTGACGAGGCTGCCAATTGGCTGAAGAATTTCAGATTTGACATTTAGTTGTTCATCAGTACATACAACAGTAATAGTAGTAGCAGTAGTACTTGATAATAAGGACAGTGTAGTGCATTGGAACCCATGGTTGAATATGGAGTTCTTTGCAGACAGAAAAGACATCTACACACATTGCAGCTGCTTGCAGAATATGTGATGGCTATTTGCAAATCTTTCCTCAGGACAATGCCTTGACCAAAGTTAAGCTGCCTGGTTTAAATTTCAAACCATACTTGGCAAGTACCTTCAGTCACCATCAAATGTGCATATATTTTAATTTTATAACATTTCTTCCGTATACAAAAAACAAAGTACAAAACAACAACATAAAATAGTAAGCAGGAAAAATACAGGAAGGTCACCAGCATTTCGCCATACAGAAAGACAGACCAAGCCTGGTCCATGAACAGTCTGCATAGCACAAGAACCATAAATCCACAAGTAGATGGAACAGAGCCATTCATACAGGCCCCAATTCACTACGCCATAGTTATACAAACGGAAAATCACAACATCGCAGTTACATGAGGAAGCTAAATACATAATTGTGGTGAATGTATTCACCATAATATAAGTTGTCTGTATAGTATTGTGGCCTATGGCCAGGGAATGGTAATATGATCTCCTTCCATGTATTGTACTGGAAGCCTGGTGGGCTCCGCCTCTGGCTCCGCCCCCCCCAGGGCAGTATATAGACCTGCCGTCTGTGGGCGGCGCTCATTGTTACAGCAGTCACAGGCAGGCACGTTCTTGGATAATAAAGCCCATGTTCACTCGTTCTCATCGTCTTGTAGTGAATTGATGGTACATCAATAATAAACAAATACACGGTGAACAGGGCCCGCACAATTGGTATGCCATCAACTGTGCATTCTCCATTGCAACATCCCTACCAATCTGAGTCCATTTGCCAACCAATGAGCATTCTCGCCTCAGACAGCATAAAGTTGTTGTTTCCCCTGCCACTGCCATTCTTTTTTTTTTTAATTTAGAGTACCCAATTAATTTTTTCTAATTAAGCAGCAATTTAGCGTGGCCAATCCACCTAACCTGCACATCTTTGGGTTGTGAGGGCGAAACCCACGCAAACACGGGGAGAATTTGCAAACTCCACATGGACAGTGACCCAGAGCCGGGATCAAACTTGGGACCTCAGCGCCATGAGGCAGCAGCACTAACCACTGCCATCATGCTGCCCCTGACACTGCTATTCTTGCGGCTGTCACGATGATTACAAGATGAAAAGCTTCAGATTTCAGGGAGGACTGGGGAGTTGTGGGACTGGGTGGTGGTAAGTTTAAGTTTCCTCTAGCATTAAGGATTGAGTAGCCCGTGTTTCCTAGAACAATACAACAGACTTGTTCATGTTTTGGGACAGGTAGGTTGGGGAGACTGTTCCTGACAGGACAAAGCTCTCAAGAGTGTATGGGAGTTTGTCCATCTTAGATACACTTGGGGCGCGATTTTCTAGAAACATTTCCAAGTGTTGTAGCGAGCGGGAATTGCTTCAAGTTTCTCGCCGACCTTCCCAGCGAAACCGGCAATGCAATTCAACGTTAATTGGTCCACTTAAGGAGGCCACATGGGCTTTTCACCACAAATGACGCCT
The DNA here is from genome assembly GCF_047496885.1 of Scyliorhinus torazame. Lineage (NCBI taxonomy): Eukaryota > Metazoa > Chordata > Chondrichthyes > Carcharhiniformes > Scyliorhinidae > Scyliorhinus > Scyliorhinus torazame. The sequence continues at coordinate 82,613,451 of NC_092716.1, read as the reverse complement.
CGCCAGCCAATTCGCCGGGACCGTGCTCGCAAGCCTCCCGCTAACAAGGTTGAGCAGCACTTAAACTGCGCTTGCTCAGCCAAACCCAGCCAGCTCACAACAATGGCACCCAGGAGATCGGCCCCAAGATTCGGGGATGCTGACCAGGGGACGCTCCTGGACGCGGTGGAGGAGGGATGTCCTGTTCCCCTGGGGGCCCCGGAGGGTGAACCACAAGGCAGCCAGTGCTGCCTGAGATGAGGTGGCGGCAGCCATTAGTTCCAACAGTCTGACCAAGAGGACTGGCCAGCAGTGCAGGAAGAAGGTCAACGACTTACACTGGGCAGCATGAGTGAGTAGACACCAACGCCACCCCCCTCCACCCAAGAGCAATCCACCCCACAACTCTCTAAGCGACCCCCAGCCCTCCTTCCCACACCCTGCCTTCACCCCCCCTCTCCCACCACTGAACCACATGTGTGGCTAATGATGCTCTCTCTGTGTCTCCTCAGGAAAAGCTCTCCCACAATCGGCGAGAGAGGGCCCAGACTGGTGGAGGAGTGTCAGACACAAGAATCGTCACCTCCTTCGAGGAGCGGGCTGCATCTCAGTCAGCACACGGGACAGGGTGGCACGGCTGTGCATGCGCCGTCAACAAGTGAGCCGGGGCCCTCCAGCCCCAGAGCCCCCAGAGGATGCCGGCCAGGGGCATCGAGGACCATGGGACGAGGTAAGCAGCTGGCTGCTTCCACCTCAGATGTGCATCCCGGGGAAACACCAAGAAATAGTGGTAGAATTAGGAGGGCCAGGCACATTGAGCATCATTGAGGGCACCGGGGTAGGGGAGAGGGGGGTAGGCTGGGGGTGGGGAGGGGTGCGGGGGGAGTGGCACTATCGGCAATGGGGTATTATACAGCACCTTGATCAACTTTTTGCAAACCATTATTTATTTATTTTTTATTAATTTAGTGTACCCAATTAATTTTTTCCAATTTTTCCAATTAATGGGCAATTTAGAATGGCCAATCCACCTAACCTGCACATCTTTGAGTTGTGGGGGTGAAACCCACACAAACACGGGGAGAATGAGGAAACTCCACACAGACAGTGACTCAGAGCCGGGATCGAACCTGGGACCTCGGCACCTCGTGGCAGCAATGCTAACCACTGTGCCACCATGCTGTCCCCTTTTGCAAACCATTATGATGCCTCTGTCACTTTCTTACGCAATGCGGTCTTATCCCGGATCCTTTGCCCATCTCCCCAGGCGACCCCACCCTGACTGTGGACATGTCCCCGGAGCTGTGTCCCACCCCCTGGGTGTTCAGATGTTGGCTGCTGCATGTGTGGTGTTGCCTCCCGCAGTGTTCAGGCACAGTGTCCAGGCATCAAGGTGTGATTGGAATGCTAGGCAATGACTCCTACATGCTACATGGCCCGCCCACCCACGGGAGACCACTTAGCATGTGCCAAGTGCTCTCTTACCCACCATTGCCAATTCCCTATTAGCGGTAGCCTCCAGTCGCGCAGCCACAGTCCTCAGCAGTCGGTGGCGGTTATGGGTGATCGGTGGGGCAGACAGGCAGACACAAGGGTTGCCCCCGGAATGGGGTTGGGATCCAGGGTTGGCTTGGTGGTGCCATGAGCAATTGCTCCCCTTGTTTGCCCATCCCCCCTCAGCGCCTCCCCCTCCTACCCACCCTCCCTTGGCGGCCCACCCCTACGGAGGGTTCCCTACCCACTGTCGAGCACTGAGGTGGCAAGCCCAGCACACCCGGGCTCTTTGCCTGTGAGCAAAGATTGCTACTCAGCTCCTCGGCTCCCCGCGGAAACTCTTCCGTCAGGTTCATGTTTTTCAAAAGGAGTACTAATTGGCGCCAGTGTGACCACTTGCTGGGGAGGCCGCTGAATATGGGGTCGTGCTCATTGATCGTATGGAAATGGGACATGTGGTGATAATTGGTTTCTAGCTATGCTACGGCGAGATCCCGATTTTGCCTACGGGAGTGGGCTGGTTGCATCGGCAACTGTTTGTCGCCCGGCGCGGATCTCATTTTGAACCTCTTCCGCTAATCACTGGCCTCGGTACACTTGAGCGCGAGTGTAACAAGACCGGAAAATCGCGCCCATATATTCTGTAGCACGTAGGAAAGTTTAATTTTGATAATTATTGACAATTAGTTTGTAGTTTAGTTACGGGCATCAGTCAAATAATTGAAGTATGTCAACCCAGTATGATTTTATGGTGAATTCTGGGACACTTGCTCATCACATAACTTGGTCTTTGCATGACTCTCATACTTGACATGGAAGAAAAAGATATATGGCCCTTAAGCCAGTGATGCAAGACATCAAGGTTGAACAATTACTGGTGTGGAACCAACCACCTCCTTGGCAATTAAAATTATCAGCAATGTTCTTTAAATTCAAAGACCTATTGTTCAGAGAAAAACATTTAGCCTTGTGAATTAAATTAGTACAATTTAACTTCTGATGTATGAGATAAAGAAGTCACTTTCTTTCACAGTATGTAACCATCTTTGATTTTATAAGTTTACAATTCAATTCTGTAATTAGCTTTGGTAACTCCATAATTCTTTTAAATTTTATTCTGTATTAGTTGAATGTGTTGTGTTATATTTAGCACATCAATCACTTGTCTATACATGTATTATATAGACTGTGTAATTTCTGTTACTTTGTAAGATTTGTCAAGCTATTCTGTATTGTTAATTGACTTATACCAAACAGTGACAGATGCAACAAAAACATATGATGGCAAAGTAGTTCTCTCAGCAAAAACACATTGAAAAGCACTGGTCTTAATTAAGTTCGACTGATACTTAGAGATTATTAGACATCTGGACTGACGATTCCACATTCCCAGCTATCACATACTAACTTATCGCAAATAACGCAGACATCAAAACCATTCTCACCTATATTCTATACAGAATATCTAAGTACGACCCTCTTTGTAATCTATTTTATTGGTTTTAAGGTTACAAGCAACTTTATCATTCTATCCTTTGTTTTAAAAAGTAGAAGTAACTCATTCCAAGTAACCACTGTGAGAAATAGCATCACCCATCAAATGGCCTGAACAAAACAATAAGAAAATGAAATGAAAATTGCTTATTGTCACAAGTAGGCTTCAAATGAAGTTACTGTGAAAAAACCCTAGTTGCCACATTCCAGCGCCTGTTCGAAGTCTTACAACACCAGGTTAAAGTCCAACAGGTTTATTTGGAATCACTAGCTTTCGGAGCACAGCTCCTTCATCAGGTGAGTGAAGAGGTAGGTGACACAAACACAGCACATAAAGACAAAGCCAGTGATGCAAGATGATACTTTGAATGCGAGAGCCTTTGCAGGTAATTAAGTTTTTACAGGTCCAGGCGGTGCGACTGGAGAGAGGGATAAAGAGGTGTAAATTAACCATTTGGCCTGGACATGCAAGATCTTACCAACTGTCCTGGCTTGAGACAATTCACACCGCTTTAACATGTGATTATCTTCTTACTGTGCCCATCCCAGTCCAATGCCAGCATCTCCACATCATGTACAAAACAGAGGCACCGATAAGGGCCTGATTTAATGAGGATCTTTCACCAAATAAGCAATACCGAGACTATGAGCTCAAGCTTTCGTTTATGAGGGGATGATGGCATACTTCCCGGGTGCTAAGCAAACAAGCAAGGAAGGCATCATAAAACATCTTTATCTTAGCAAGAAGGAAGTATCAAAAACAAACGTTAATGAGAGGGACGGTCCCACAAGAAATTGACACCTCAGAGGGCTAGTCAGAGGACAGTGGGAAATGAAATGAATACATCACCATCATGTTATGGGCCAGGGTTTAGAGAACCCCAAAGTGTACCATGGAGTTCACCTGACCCACAACGTTTACTAGATTGTGGTATGGGGAGCACACGGCCCACTCTACAGGTGTGGTACAGCAGAAATGGAAAAGTATTTTTTAAAGCAAAACAATGTTTATTCTATGAACTCAAGTTAACCTTTTTAAAACATACAGTGAACATCTTAGCAACCATTAATTCAAATACAACCCCAAAGACTACAACACTAAGTAAACCTTTAAGCTTTCCTTTTTAACATCCATACAACTTAAAAACAAAACCTTTATCAGAAGCACATTAGGTTAAAGTCACTACTGAAAACATTTATAATTCTGAATTCACCAAATGATCAAGAGATAATCTTTTGATGGCAGAGAGAGATTAGCAGTACAGCTGCTCTGTCTGGCTTCAGCTCCCACACTGAAAACGAAACTAAAACACACCCTGCAGCCTGCTCAAAAACAAAAGTAAAAAGCTGATAGACAGCCCAGCTCTACCCCCTCTCTGACATCACTGCAGTAGTAAACACCCATTTCTTAAAGGTACTCTCTCTACAGATATTTATATACACACCCATTTATAAACACCCATTTCTTAAAGGTACTCTCACATGACAATCACCCTCAAGAAACCAATCAGAAACTGATCATGCACCACCTAGACCAATCACAGATTAAGCATGCACCCTTAAGCCAAATAGGAAACAGTCTTGCCTCATTTAGGCCAATCAGAATACAATAGCATCATTGATCATGCTGTGAATTGTGGTGTGGAATGAGTTAACAAGCAGCAGCTTTCACTGAGCAAGGTGTGTAACAAGTTTGAAACTGAAGTTCGTAAAACCTCCTGTCGACAGGAAAACAGAAGTTATGGGGAGAGAACAGAGACTAAGTGTCTATATGTGCGTAAGGCTGAACCAGAAAGCAAGAGTTGTAGTACACTAGTCAAGTCCTGCCCTGTTTTTGATAAATATTAATCCTCAACTTGTTAAAAATGTCCTTATTTACTTCACCAAACTATTTCCTGTTGCCTGTATAGTTAAAGTCTCATATGAACATAATTAGAATTTCTAAGTTCAAATTACACCTAGGACTTAAAGCACTAGTCTCTGCCTGCTCTGTTGCACTACCCATTGGGGCGACCTTCAGGCGACGACTAGTGGAGCCCTAATAGGCCAATCTCCAGCACACTGACTATTGAAAACATACCAGCCTCCAGGAGTTCTCTTTTTAGGCTTCTTGTGCCCTCTTTTGTGTTTTCTTTTCTAGTTGGGGGCCCTTTTCTATCTACATCACCCTGCTTGTTCCTGGGATCATAGCTGTCATCTGTGACTGCTGCAACACTGCCTGTGAGGATCCTCTGCTCCTCTGGGCATATTGCCAGGTTGGAGGATGGGCAATTTTTAATTCCTCCAACAGTACTAGCTCACTCAACCCTCACAGGTTCATGGATTCTTCGGGATCCTATCCATCGGTCAAATGTGAATTGCTTCAGTTGTTCAAACTCAGTGCAAGTTCGTGTTGGCTTTTTACGTGTGTTCTGGAATTGCTGCGGGGGGGTGGGGGGGGGGAGGTCGTGTTGGGGGGGTGGAAAGGTTCCAGGGCGAGGGAGGGGCGTGGTATGGTGTGAACTCACTCCTGCTGCCCGGTGTAGGTCGTTAACCTTCTTGTGGCACTGGAGGCAGGTCCACCTGGTCGTGCTGCCCGAGCTTACGCCCACTGCCACTTCATCCCAGGTGGCACTGGCTGCCCTGTGGATCACCCTCTGTTCCTCAGGAGGAACAGGACATCCCTCCTGGCCTCGACCGCATCCAGAAGCCTCCCAGGTCTACATCCCCAAATCGTGGGGCCGGTCTTCTCGGTGCCATGGCTGCGAGTTGGCTGAGCAAGTGCTGCTTAAGTACTGCTCGACCTTGTTAGCAGCGGCTGGTGAGCGTGGTCCCGGGGTGGGGGGGGGGGCTTCGTTAAGTGGACCAATTAACGTTGAATAGCATTGCCGGACTCACTGGGCTGAGCACTGGGAAGCTCGGAGCAGTTCCCGCTCGCTTCCACACCCAGAAATCTTTCTGGAGAATCGTGCCCAAGGGGTTGCAAGATAGCCTTCTTTTTCACTCATCCAATAAAAGGGGGGTGTATAGGGAAAGAATGGGAGAAAACAACAGAATAAAGAATTATTGTTTTGCATGTGCGAGGTCTTAGCCCCCTGACACAAGGATAACCTTTGTGGTGGTTTCACTAATCTCCCGAACATGTACAGAGTTCTTTTTAGGTTGCTGAGGATCTGTTCACTCCAAACTCATCCTCTGAGGGTTGTATTTCTTGTTTCAGTTGTTATTGGTATTACAGTCGTAGATTCCTCCTGAGGACCAGGGTACACAGCCCATCCAGCTAATGGCTTCTTGTTCATCAAAATCAAAGCACTCCTATTTCTTTGGATGATACTAGCTTCTGTCTGCACACTTTATAATATTGGCTGTTGCAACCTCTCCCTTATGGAACCTTCTTTGCTGCTGGTCCTTAATCCACATCATCTCTCAATGTGACATGTCTTGAGCCCTGTGTCATTGGTGGTAAGTGTGGGCTCGGCCTGTACTTTGTTCTGGGTACTTGGTAGATCTGCGATAGGGTGTCAGCAATATATTGGTAATTTCCCTGCACATGCTCTCGAATAGTGTCGTACTGCATCAGCTTCAGTCTGAATCTCTGGATTTGGGGTGGCATTTTTGTGATTTCTTTAAAGCTACCAGCGGTTTATGATCAGTTTCGATCTTGAACTATAGGCCTAAAATGTAGTCAGAAAATCTTTCAAATGTGCAAGTTGCTGGAGGGCTTCTTTCTCTATGACAGCATTGCATTAAAGAACTTGATGTGTAATTGATAGGTCACCTTGTCCCATTACTGTGAATCCAGAATAAGACTGCTCCCAGTCTTGTTGCTGACCCATCCACCGAGGTTCGGGACCATGGTGAACCTGGATCTCCAAAGATATCAACATATTTTTAATCGTCCAAATGACTGCTGTTGATGCTCAGTCCAGCACCATGCACGGTCTTGCCTCAAAGGATGTCTAAGAGGTTAGTTTACTTGAGCTAGGTGGGGTAGGAATTTTCCCAATTGGTTCATCTACTTACTAACTACTGGAGTTAGGTGATATTCCTGGTAGAAATACTCTTCTGGCTTTTTGCTTGCGCAGTGAATCCTCTTTTCTGGATAAAATGGTTTAAGAATTTTAAGGTGGGCTTTGAAAACTCACACTTCTCATTAGGTGTAAGTCCAGCACTTTGCAGTGTTTTTAATACTTTTACTCTTTTGTCATATTCTTCCTTTGCCGAGCCATGGATTAAAACCTCATCCATGGGGCACATGACACCTTCCATACCTTCTAATATGTTGGGCATCATCCTTTGGAAAACCTCTGGTGTGGACATGGTGCCAAAAGGCAGGAGGTTGAAGCAGTAATATCCAAAAGGTGCTATGAAGATGGATAGGAGGTTTTGACTCCTGGTCCAGTAGTAACTGCCAACATCCACTGTTTGCATTGAGTTTAGTAAAGATTGTACTCTTTGTTAGTTTAGCTAGGCGCTCAGCTACAGGTGGATCTCCAATTTTACTGCCTTGTTCAATTGCGTTAGATCGACAAAGATTCTGATGGATCCATTTGGTTTTAGACCTGGCACAATATCAGAACACCATCGAGTTGGTTTTGAGACTGGCAAAATAACTAATTGTTGAAACATGACCTCTATTCCACTCTAACAATTTTTGAACTGGGTGTGTGATCTTCTTGGGTATAAACAGACAAATGGGTTTCGCATCAGCTTTTAGCAAAAGTGGTAAACAGTTTTCAATTTTCCCAAGCCTCTTAAGAGTTTTGGAAATTCTCTTTTAAATGGGTTGCCTTGTTCTTGCTCATTGACTTCAACATTAAGGATTAGGTTCAGATCTATACAGGCTTTGCTGCTTAACAAGCAGGATTCCTGGTTCTAAATGACATATACTCTTCGAGATTTTTTTACCCTTTGTACCTCATTGTTGTGCCAAGCAGACCTTTGACTATTAGCTTGATTCCTTCTAGTCAATTAACTCCATCAGACAAAACTGTGCTTCCAGCTCCTGGCTGGGATTCTCCAAGCCCGCGCCGGGTCGGAGAATCGCCGGTGACATGGGAAATTCCCACCATGCCGCTCCGATGCCGGGAAGGGATTCTCCGGCGACCGGAGAATCGGCGCCAATTGTGCCCATGTGCTCGACGCGGCGCCGGTCGGGGGCCACTGAAAGAGGCCCCTGCACCGATTCTCCGCGGTCGACCGGCCAAATTCCTACCGAGTCTCCATCCGGCGTGGTTCCAACCTGGTGCCACCCGGCGGGACCTAAGACCCGCGGTCGCGGTGGCTGTCCTGGGGGGGGGGGGGGAATCAGACTGTGGTGGGGGCATCCACGGTATCCAGGCCCGCGATCGAGGGCAACCAATCGGCGGGCCCCGCGATCTGGAGGGGGCCTACCTCCTTCCGTGCAGGCCCACTGCAGGGCTCTGCCAAGTTGCGCGGTGCCAGCGCGGAAACGGCCACCACGCGCATGCGCTGACACGGAGGCGGCCGTCACGCGCATGTACGGACTTGCGTCGGCAGTGCAGGGACGAGTATCGGCGCCAGAGCTGCGTGGAGCACTCCGGCACCATGCTGGCCCCTGAATCGCTGGGCCAAGAGGCCCGTTGACGCTGGCGTGCACCACTCTGGTGTTTACACCGGCGTCAAAACATGGCCGGGATTTCGGAGAATCCCACATATTTAATTTAAATGCTGTATGATGCCCATTGATTTCAATGTTAACTTTCCAGTATTGGCTTTTGCTCTCTTTTGATTTCACTGAGAAAAGTGATTTCCTGGCTGTCTGGTTCCTGTACGTCTTGCATTGAGCTTCCTTCAAAGGATTTTTCTTTTCTGCTTTGCAAATACAGGCTATTTTGAAATACACACTGTTTTAAAATGACCAACTTGGCTGTGGTTCAGTGTGGTGGTGGAGAAGCATTCTTCCTGCCTGTGGACCTTCTACGTGCCACAGCGGGGACATTGTAAAATGGTTGTTGGCGCTATTTCAGTGCCCTTCCCTGGTTGCTGTCATGATGCGATTTCAATTTTGTACTCAGTAAGCTGGATGGCTTTAAATGGCTTTTCCCACAGGATTTTTCACTCACCTTACAAACCCTCAGTTTTGCTCTTGCCTGCCGAGCCAGTTGTACTGCTTTGCTCAGCAGCAAATCGTCTCTAGATTGTAGATAGTCTGACAGGCTTTCTTCCAAAACAACAACAACTGTATTGTTCTATGTTCTATAGTGAACTCGCCAACATTGAGGGCATTAAAAAATTTATTGGATAAACATATGGATGATAATGGCATAGTGTAGGTTAGATGGCTTTTGTTTCGGTGCAACATCGTGGGCCGAAGGGCCTGTACTGTGCTGTATTGTTCTATGTTCTAACTATTCAGGCACTTATTAAATCATCTGTTAACATTTTGTGCTCACAATTGTCAGTAAAAAGATAAGAGGTCATTTATAAATGAACAGATTCCTTCACTTGCTCTTTGATTTTGACGGTTGAATTTTGATGATGATGATGTTTCGACAAAGGCAAAAATACGGGTCAAAGGCTCTGATGACATCCTCGTTGGAAGCTGTCTCCTCATTCACCCACTGCCTGGTCAGCAGGGTGTCTGCGATGCTACCAACAGCATATAACAAGGTCCTTATTAGCCCGACTTGTGAGAACCAAAGCATTTTGATAATAAGTTCAGCGCTTTCTCCAGATTTGTCATTGCCCAGTCTGTCGGGTGCCCTCTTTGCTCTGAAACGATTCGGGGAGAGGTAGGGTAAAATTCATTCTCATACCTGGGTTGAGGTTTCCGTTTCCCATGCTGCTTTGTATGTTAGTCACTGGGCTGCCCTTGTGGGTTCCCTCTCTGGTCCAATTACTGCAGAGGCCTTGAAGGTCTTCACCTGCTGCTCTCTGCTGTTGCTACGCTTCAGCCTCATGCTGTTTCCCACCTTTTTACACTGCTTTTCTGTGGATCTGGTCACCACTGCCACCATCTATCATCACTGGGCTGTCATTGAAGATGTTGAATGTCTTATCTTAGCAAGAGATCTGGCTTTCTTCCTAATAACCGTTGTTTACATAGTTAATTATATACAGGCCTTATAAAGCACTGGGACAGAGCCATTGCTTCTCTGTGAGATTCTCCTTATCTCTCCTGTGTGCCATCATTATTACAGAGCGACTTACACACATGCTCAGTTAGTGTTAGAGTTAGCCCTCTAATCTACACAGGTTACCCTTTGGAATAGCATCGGCACCAGAGACCTTTCAAAGAATAACATCAAATCTTTTAGATAGCTTACACAGCGTTGAATATCACATGGACGACATTTTGATATACAGGCCCACTCAAATGAAGCAGGACATGAGAGTAACAGCAGTGTAAGAGGTAGGATTGACACAACAGGAATAGCAAGTTTTCACAGCCAGCAATCAGGTTTCAAGGACACGTTGTGACAGCATCAGGAATAAAGGTTGATCCGCTGAAGAAAATGATTCAGAAAATAATTTTCAGCTCTAAAGAACAAAGTTACAAAGGTTCAAGAGAATGCTGAGTTAAGCGGCAGAAATGTTTTTAAAAATGTAATAGAGCACAACAAACTACAAACCGATTGTTACAACAAGACCCAATTGTTACAACAAGACAATGAATGGAGTTGGGAAAAAGCACATCAGAAACCATTCAACAAAATCAAAGGTAGGTGATGTCATCAGAGATATTAGCACATTACGATTCAAAATTATCTCCTATAATAACAGTGGACTCATCCTGTACAGGATTGGGCCCAGTACTTCTTTCAGGTACAAAGAGATGGAAAAACCAGTCTATTTTGTACCACACAGATACGCAGTAACTGAAAAGGACGCATTGACAGCCAAGAGGTGAGAAATTTGCTAGCTGCATCTTATGTCTTCACATTACAATAGAAACAGACTACAAACCATGGGCATGACTCGCGGGAAAGATCTCTAAGTGTGTGATGCTCGATCAATAACTCCTGAGACTAGATTGGAGACAATTGAAGGCTTTATTGCAGTAGATGTTTCCCCCAGCAGCGCAGGTACAGAATGCAGCTGCTGGGGAGACACAGGCTCTTATACTCCGCCTTTCTGGGTGGAACCAGCAGGCAGGCTTCACCAATGAGAATAGCAGTCTCAGGTACCTCCCACACCAATGGTCTTACAGCATTATTCAGGGTACCGTAATACCCCTAATACCGACTACCACAGTGTGGAAGCGAACGGGAACTGCCACAAACCTTCCGGCGGTCGGCACAGTGAGGCCGGCAATGCTACTCAACGTTAGTTGGTCCACTTAATGAGGCCTCATGGGCTTCGTGCCGCAAATGAAGGCTTCCCAGCTGATTTTCCAGGAATGCGCTCGCCAGCCCCTCTGCCAACAAGGTAGGGCAGCGCAGAGGTGAGGAAGGACGTAGAGCCGGTAATTTTTAAACTCCCTTCCCTGGACTATGAGGATCGCTATGCAGAACCCTTTGATCTCTACCGAGTGAGACCCGGAGGCCAGGGAGATTTTTTGGTTGACTAGGTGGATAGGAAGAGAACAGCGCCTTATCGTATTGGGGTGTATGAAGCTCTCTGTGCTCCCGGAGTCGATCAGGAAGGATGTTTTATGCCCATTGATGAGTACGGTCACCGTCGCAGTCGAGAGTGTCCGGGGCCGAGACTGGTCCAGGGTCACCGAGGCAAGTCGTGGCAAAATTTGGATGTTTTCCTCGGGCGTTGTTTGGTCATCCGAGTCGGGGTCCTGACAGTCCAGCCAAGATGGCGGCGCCCACTGGTCACACATGGCTGGAGGTGTACAAGGTGGCAGTGCCCAGCTGTTGCACGTGGATCCCGGGGGACAAGATGGCAGCACTTGGAGGCCGCACGTGGCTCTGGAGAAGGAAGATGGCGGTGCCCGCTGGCCGCACGTGGCTCGTGGAGAGGGTTGTGGTGGCAGTCCTGGTTCGCCCCGGAGACCGCGGCGACCGCCCGGGTGTGGCATACTTCCACGAAATGGCCCTTTTTGCCGCACCCTTTGCAGATGGATGAGTGGGCCGGGCGGCGCTGCCAGGGGTGCTTGGCTTGCCCGCAAAAATAACAGCGGGGCCCCCCGGGGTTGCCTGGCAGTCTCACAGCACAAGCTTGTGGGGGATGCATCGGAGTCGGCCGCGGGGGGGTTCCATGCTGCCCAAGGGGCTGCCGCGCGGTCAGGGACGTAAGCGTGGGAGTTTCGAGTGGCCACATCCAGGGAGCTAGCAAGGGTCCATGCTTCCTTGAGGCCTAGTGTCTCTTTCTCCAGCAATCGCTGGCGGATTTGGGAGGACAGCATACCTGCAACGAAAGCGACCCGGATCAAAAGTTGTGTGTGGTCGCTGGCCGAAACATGCGGGTAGGCACAGTTCCTCCCTAACACCATGAGCACATGGTAGAGCTCCTCCAGTGATTCACCGGGGATTTGTCGCCTCGTCGCTAGCAGATGTTGGGCATAGACCTGGTTTACAGGGCAAATATAGTGTCCTTTCAACAGGGTCATTGCGGCCTCGAAATCGTCCGCATCCTCGATGAAGGTGTAGATCTCTGGGCTCACCCTAGAGTGGAGAACTTGCAGTTTCTGGTCCTCCGTAGGTTCAGTCGTGGCCGTCCTGAGGTACACTTTGAAGCACGCCAGCCTGTGTTTGAAAGTTGCCGCTGAGTTTGCCGCGTGGGGGCTGAGTTGCAGACACTCCGGCTTGAATTGGAGCACCATTCTTTAAAATCTAGTGCAATAAATTAATGCTTGATCAATAACTTCTGAGACGAGATTGGAGACAATTGAAGGCTTTATTGCACTAGATGTTTCCCCGAGCAGCGCAGGTGCAGAATGCAGCTGCTGGGGTGACACAGGCTCTTATACTCCGCCTTACTGGGCGGAACCAGCAGGCAGGCTTCACCAATGAGAATAGCAGTCTCAGGTACCTCCCACACCAATGGTCTTACAGCATTATTCAGGGTACCGTAATACCCCTAATATCAACTACCACATTCACCCCCTGTTAAAAAAGAGTCCGACAGGTGTGGTGGTCTTGCGTTATACAGTGGTAGAGATGTAGGTTATGGTGGTACCCGGTATACATTAGCACAGTGTTTTGCCTCGTTACATGTCGCAACTATTTACAGTAATTATTTACAGTCAGAGCGAAGCAATTAGTCGATTGCGGGCCCTGGTCGTCCTCTGCGATTGTCGTAGCTTTGGCGGTGATGCAGGCGCCAGCTCGGGCATCCGTGGCTCCGGGAGCGTGGCTTCGGCTTCTTCAGCAGCTTCATCACCCCTAGATGGGACCAGTGGAAGGACCGATCCACCTGGGAAGGGGGCAGCTGTGGGGTGCGCCGGTGGGAGGGAGGATGGGGTCGGTAGTGGAAGTGTGGGTGGGGATCTAGCGGGCGCAAGGTCCCATAGGGAGACTGTATCCTGTCAGCCGTCGGGGTATGCCACCTAGGCGTATTAAGGGTTAGAATGCAGGAGGTGGACCCTCTCGACCAATGGGTCCGACTTGTGCGCCCGCACGTGTTTGCGGAGCAGAATGGGTCCAGGAACTGCCAGCCAGGTTGGGAGCGAGGTCCCGGAGGAGGACTTCCTAGGGAAGACAAGGAGACATTTGCGAGGGATTTGGTTGGTCGTGGTACACAGTAGTGATCGGATGGAGTGGAGAGCATCTGTGAGGACTTCCTGCCAGCGGGAGACTGGGAGATTCCTGGACCGTAGGGCCAGAAGGACGGTCTTCCAGACTGTTCCATTCTCCCTCTCCACCTGTCCGTTTCCCCGGGGGTTGTAACTGGTCGTCCTGCTCGAGGCAATGCCCTTGCTGAGCAGGAATTGACGCAGTTCGTCGTTCATGAAGGAGGACCCCCTATCGCTGTGTTTGTAGGCAGGGAAACCAAACAGCGTGAAGATACTGTGGAGGGCTTTTATGACGGTGGCTGCGGTCATGTCGGGGCAGGGGATGGCGAATGGGAACCGGGAGTACTCGTCAATCACGTTCAGGAAGTACGTGTTGCAATCGGTGGAGCAGAGGGGCCCTTTGAAGTCCATACTGAGACGTTCAAAGGGGCGGGAAGCCTTTATCAGGTGCACTTTCTCTGGCCTGTAGAAGTGCGGCTTGCACTCCATGCAGATTTGGCAATTCCTGGTGGCGGTCCTGACCTCGATGGAGTAGGGCAGGTTTCGGGTCTTAATGAAATGGAAGAATCGAGTGACCCCCAGGTGGCAGAGGTCCCCGAGGAGGGCTCAGAGGTGGTTCACTTGTGCGTTGGCACATGTGCCGCAGGATTGGGCATCAGGAGGCTCGTTTAGCTTTCCGGGACGATACAAGATCTCATAGTTGTAGGTGGAGAGCTCGATCCTCCACCATAAGATCTTATCGTTCTTTATCTTGCCCCGCTATGCATTATCGAACATGAAAGCAACCGACCGTTGGTCAGTGAGGAGAGTGAATCTCCTGCCGGCCAGGTAATGCCTCCAGTGCCGCACAGCTTCTACTATGGCCTGGGCCTCCTTTTCAACTGAGGAATGGCGGATTTCTGAAGCATGGAGGGTGCGTGAGAAGAAGGCCACGGGTCTGCCCGCTTGGTTGAGGGTAGCCACCAGGGCTACGTCGGAAGCGTCGCTCTCGACTTGGAAGGGGAGGGATTCGTCGATTGAGTGCTTCGTGGCCTTTGTGATGTCCGGTTTGATGTGGCCGAAGGCCTGGCGGGCCTCTGCCGACAGGGGGAAGACTGAGGATTGAATTCGTGGGCGGGCCTTGTCCGCATAGTTGGGGAGCCACTGGGCATAATATGAAAAAAATCCCAGGCAGCGTTTCAGGCCTTGGAGCAGTGGGGGAAGGGGAACTCCATGAGGGGGTGCATGCGTTCAGGATCTGGGCCTATAACTCGATCATGCACTACGTAGCCGAGGATAGCTAGACGGTCGGTGCTGACGCATTTGTCCTTGTTATATGTTAGATTAAGGATTTTTGCGGTATGGAGGAATTTTCAGAGATTGGTGTCGTGGTCCTGCTGGTCGTGGCCGCACATGGTGATGTTATCGAGGTACGGAAACATGGCCGGCAAACCATTCGGTCCATCTCCCGTTGGAAGACCGAGACTCCATTTGTGACACCGAAGGGGACCCTTAGGAAGTGGTAGAGCCGCCCATCTGCTTCGAATGCAGTGTATTTACGGTCGCTAGGGCGGATGGGGAGCTGGGGGTAGGTGCATTTTAGATCCACCTGGAAAAGACCTTGTATTGTGCAATCTGATTGATCAGATCAGATATGCGGGGGAGAGGGTACGCATCGAGCTGCGTATACCTGTTGATGGTCTGACTATAATCGATGACCATCCTATGCTTCGCCCCGGTCTTTACAACCACTACTTGAGCTCTCCAGGGACTGTTCCTAGCCTCAATGATACCTTCCTTCAATAACCGCTGGACTTCCGACCTAAAGAAGGTCCGGTCCTGGGCACTGTACCGTCTGCTCCTGGTGGCGACGGGTTTGCAATCCGCGGTGAGGTTCGCAACCAGGGAAGGCGGATTGACTTTGAGGGTCGCGAGGCTGCAGACAGTGAGGGGGGTATAGGGCTGCTGAATTTAAAAGTTAAGCTCTGGAGGTTACATTGGAAGTCTAACCCTAGGAGCGTGGCAGCGCAGAGGTGATGAAGGACGTAGAGCCGGCAATTTTTAAACTCCCATCCCTGGACTGTGAGGTTCGCTATGCAGAACCCTTTGATCTCTACCGAGTGAGACCCGGAGGCCAGGGAGATTTTTTGGTTGACTGGGTGGATAGGAAGTGAACAGCGCCTTACCTTATTGGGGTGTATGAAGCTCTCTGTGCTCCCGGAGTCGATCAGGCAGGATGTTTTATGCCCATTGATGAGCATGGTCGTCGTCGCAGTCGAGAGTGTCCGGGGCCGAGACTGGTCCAGGGTCGCCGAGGCAAGTCGTGGCAAAATTTGGATGTTTTCCTCGGGCGATGTTTGGTCATCCGAGTCGGGGTCCTGACAGTCCAGCCAAGATGGCGGCACCCACTGGTCACACATGGCTGGAGGTGTACAAGATGGCGGCACCCAGCCGTCGCACGTGGTCCCCGGGGGACAAGATGGCGGCACTCGGAAGCCGCACGTGGCTCTGGAGAAGGAAGATGGCGGTGACCGCTGGCCGCATGTGGCTCGTGGAGAGGGTTGTGGTGGCGGTTCCGGGTCTCCTGAGACCGTGGCGATCGCCCAGGCGTGGCATACTTCCACAAAATGGCCCTTTTTGCCGCACCCTTTGCAGATGGATGAGCGGGCCGGGCAGCGCTGCCGAGGGTGCTTGGCCTGCCCGCAAAAATAACAGCGGGACCCCCCGGGGCTGCCTGGCAGTCTCACAGCACAGCTTGTGGGGGGGATGCATCGGAGCCGGCCGCAGGGGGGTTCCACGCTGCCCAAGGGGCTGCCGCGCGGTCAGGGACGTAAGCGTGGGCGTTTCGGGTGGCCACATCCAGGGAGCTAACAAGGGCCCGTGCTTCCTTGAGGCCTAGTGTCTCTTTCTCCAGCAAACGCTGGCGGATTTGGGAGGACAGCATACCTGCAACGAAAGCGTCTCGGAACAAAAGTTCTATGTGGTCGCTGGCCGAAACTTGTGGGTAGTCACAGTTCCTCCCTAACAGCAGGAGCGCATGGTAGAACTCCTCCAGTGATTCACCGGGAATTTGTCGCCTCGTCGCTAGCAGATGTCGGGCGTAGACCTGGTTTACAGGGTGAATATAGTGTCCTTTCAACAGGGTCATTGCGGCCTTGAAATCGTCTGCATCCTCGATGAGGGTGTGGATCTCTGGGCTCACCCGAGAGTGGAGAACTTACAGTTTCTGGTCCTCCGTAGGTTCAGTCGTGGCCATCCTGAGGTACCCTTTGAAGCACGCCAGCCTTTGTTTGAAAGTTGCCGCTGAGTTTGCCGCGTGGGGGCTGAGGTGCAGACACTCCGGCTTGATTCGGAGCTCCATTCTTTAAAATCTAGTGCAATAAATTGATGCTCGATCAATAACTCCTGAGATGAGATTGGAGACAATTGAAGGCTTTATTGCACTAGATGTTTCGGCCAGCAGTGCAGGTACAGAATGCAGCTGCTGGGGAGACACAGGCTCTTATACTCCGCCTTACTGGGGGAACCAGCAGGCAGGCTTCACCAATGAGAATAGCAGTCTCAGGTACCTCCCACACCAATGGTCTTACAGCATTATTCAGGGTACCGTAATACCCCTAATACCGACTACCACAGTGTGGAAGCGAACGGGAACTGCCACAAACTTTCCGGCGGTCAGCACAGTGAGGCCGGCAATGCTACTCAACGTTAGTTGGTCCACTTAATGAGGCCTCATGGGACTCGTGCCGCAAATGAAGGCTTCCCAGCTGATTTGCCGGGGACGCGCTCACCAGCCCCTCTGCCAACAAGGTAGGGCAGCACTTAAATAGCACTTGCACAGCCAACACCACTCAGCTCACAGCCATAGTGTCAATACGACTGCCCACACGATTCGCGGATGCAGACCTGGGGAGGCTCCTGGATGCGGTGGAGGCCAGCGGGGATGTCCTGTCCCCCTGAGGGTCCCGGAGGGTGATCCACAAGGTTGAAGTGGCAGCAGCCGTAAACTTGGGCAGTGTGAACAGCAGGACTGGCCTCCAGTGCCGCAGGAAGGTCAACCACTTACACCGGGCAGTACAAATGAGTTGGCCCCCCCCAACCCTGAACATTCCCACGCCCAAACCTACCATCTGCCCCCCATCCAGCTCACCCTTCACATCCCCCTCCCTTCACCCCATATCACAACCGTGACAGGGCATCAGCAATCAGATCTTCTTTTGGACACTTTTACATTAGTTCTGTCCAAATAGTTCAAGTATTCTCAGACCTAAAATTGGTCTTAGTGACAGTCTCCATTGGAACAAACAAAACTTTGTCGATAATTCAGTTACATGCAGTTGTTTGGCTTTACCAGCAGAGTTTTTTCATTTGATCGTACAACAGATTGTTTGTTGTTGCAGCATTCATCATCAGTTTGTTACATTCATCAATGGTTTTGTAGCCTGCTTTCTTCGCTGTCTGTTGAGGACAGCCAAACTAATTGGTAACAGCTGGTGCATTTGGATAGTGTGAAACACCAGGCTTTGCATTTTGTAAAGCTTACTAACTATTCTGACTACATTTGTACCAACGCTTCAGCCTCCATATTCCGTATTCCACCATGGACAATGCTCACTGTGAAACGGTGAGACAGCTTTGGTCCTTCATCTGTTCCTCCTGACCAGATCCTAGTCATCACTTACAGTTATGATAGGAATTTGACTGCTCTTGGAGCTCCACAGTTCCTGCAGTTTCTTTTGTTACAACCTGCTGCCTTGTGAGTGGCTGCTCCTCTTCGACCTCATGCAGGTGATTGCTGGTATTCTGGTATGCAATCTAATGCTGGATCTCAGCTTTCTTCCAAATCTGCCTTTCCAGACTAGCTTTCTTTTCCGTGTGACCATCACTGATGCCTCCTGCTGGATGAAGTTCCTATGCCAGCTGCATCTTGGCCTTCAGTTCTCCATTCCCTCTGTCATGGAGTTCCATCGTTCGTTTACGTACATCAACCATCTCCATTTGTACCTGTGCTGCCGTTAGTGGGTTGAGCTTGCATGGGTGGTGTTTAATGGGAACATTATTTCAGATAACTATATCTTGCTTAATTACTTTTGTGCATCCAGGTTATCCCCCACTCAGCTCTATGTGACTGTAGTGACTCTTTCAGGTCATTTTGACTTTCCGCTGGAAGCTAACTCAATATTTTATCCCAAATTTTGAATGCTTCTTCATTGTCAAATTTAATTTGAGGAATGTCAAATTCAGAATTGTCTGGATTTATCCCTTCTCCCTGAGTTACAATGACTAACACTTCCTCCTTCTTTCCTTCTCTGTCAAAATTTCAGCATATTAACCTGACACACTCTGTGAGTCCTCCTTCTGTTTGGCGTTATTATCAAATCATTTACCTCACTCCATTTCCTTTTGATCTGATAAGGCCCACCGAATCTTGCTTTAAATGGTTCCTCAAATGCAGAAATGTGTATTGTAGGTGCTGGTTTGATTATCATCTGCTTTGTCCTGACTAACCGTCTGATCAAATATGGTTTATAACAATTCATCCATCACCTGCTCTTGTTCTTTACTAACCACCTGATCAAATAAAGTTTCTGACAATTCAATCTCATTCCTATCGGCACTCCTCATTTCTCTTCCTCCTGTCTCAGCCTGTGGCTTTGTGATCGGGTTACCACACAATGAGGAAACACTCCCTGATATACTTCTTGCAACATCTCTATTGTTTGACTTTCCACTGGCTTTTCAACTACAGTGGGCTGCACTCCCACCTGTGATCCAGCTTTATCATTCCCCAGGATACGAGGCAGAAGGACTTTAATTTCAATTGACCAATAGAGACCAGAGAGAGTACAGTCAGCAGAAATGAAAGGAAACATTGAAGCAGGCAAAGCCAAATCATCTACTAGTTTTAATTCTGTTCAACAGTGTCCAGAGGACCAACAGCAGAATGAGAATACCTTATTCTCTATAAATGACGGAATGAACAATTGAAAAAATGTATTTTATTCCAAACAGGTGTAAAAAAATAGCAACATATATAAAAACACACTCCACAAACTCACAGTCCACAGTTTCTTCCCCTTTTTACCTCCTCTCCAACGCCCCCCCCCCCTCCCCCCTCCGCGATGAAGAGTTCCTCAAACATTGTCATGGACAACCCCCACCATGTCTCAAAGCCCCCGCTGACCCTCTCAACTCAAATTAAATCCATCCAGAAAAAATCGTACAAGTCCCCCATCCGACTTCCATTTCAGCAAGATCTTTCTCCGGGCAATTAGAGAGACGAAGACCACAACATCAGCCTTCTTCCTTTCCAGCAGTTTGACATTTCCGATACCTCAAAAAGATCGCCACCGTTAGGTCTGGCCTGACGTCCACCCCCACAATCGTAGATAATATCCCAAATATCGCTTCCCAATATCTCTCCAGCTTCTCACAACTCCAGAACACGTGAGCATGATTTGCTGGCCCTCCTCCACACTTCTCGCACTCATCGGCAACCCCTTAGAAGAACCCACACATCCTCGCCTGGGTCATATGTACCCTGTGCACCACCTTGAACTGAATCAAGCTCATCTTCGTGCAGGAGGATGTTGAATTCACCCTACTCATCGCGTCGCACCACAGTCCCCAGCCTATCTTCCCCCCCAACTCCTCCTCCCATTTGTTCTTGATCCTCACCACCTGCGGGGGCCCCCCCTGCTCCCCAACAACCCATAAATATCCCCAATCCTACCGTCTCCCAATTCACCCAGGAGCAGCAATTGCTCCAATAAAATCTACTCCTCAACCTGGGAAACGTCCTCCACTCCTTTCGTGCAAAATCCCTCACTTGCATGTTTTTTCGGTTTTTCTTTTGTCCCTCACCTGCATATATCCAAATTCAATCCCCCTTGGTAACTCAAACATCTCCCGCAACCCATCCAGACCTGCAAACTTCCCTTCCAAGTACAAGTCCCTGGCTCTCACCTGCCCTGCCTCCCTCCACTTCCCATACATCCCATCCATCTCCCCCGGTTTAAAACTGGTTCCTGTATAGCGATGTCAACACTGACAATCCAAAATTGCTTGTCCCCTAGTAGGCTCTGTCACAAGCTGCTCCAAAAAAAATCTCATAGTCATTCTGCAAATTCCTTTTCTTGGGATCCCCACGACCAACCTTATTTTCCCGGTCCACCTACATGTTGAATGCCCCATGATTATTGTAACATTGCCTTTCTTATATATCTTTTCTATCTCCTGATTTATTTTCTGTCCCACATGCTGACTACTACTATGAGGCCTGTATATAACTCCCATCAGGGTCTTTTCCCTTTGTGATTCCCCACGCAACCCACAGATTCTACGTCTTCTGACCCTATATCGCTTCTTGCTATCGGTTCATTTCTTACTAACAATGCAACCCTGCCCCTCTGCCGGTCTTTTCGACATGACACATATCCTTGGATATTTAGATCCCAGCCCTGATCCCCTTGCAGCCACTACTCTGTGATGCCCACAATTTCCCGCCAATTTCAATGTGCGCAAAAGCTCATTTACCTTTTTTTGTATACTGTGCGCATTTAGGTACAACACCCTGTTGCTCTGTTTATCTGGTTATAAATATGGCGGTCAATATGGTCGCCTTTCTTAATCCTAATTATGTTTCTACTTTCAGAGTCGCCAGGTATCTCTCAATACCACCACAAGGTTCAACCCGAATACTGATCAAAGAGCCAATACACCAGTTAGTTGGTTCAAAGTCAATACTATTTATTTACACACACAGTAAGGTCTACTCATGCACAACAGTACTACAAACTAAACTATCTCTAACGCTAACGCCTATACTTAACTTCGGGTGCCCACTTAGTCAGCGGAACAATGGCTGTTGTTCGGATCTGAGGCTGTTGGGTTCGAAGAGAAACAGGAGAACAGCAAAGGTCGTCCATCTGGTAGTGAGCGTTGATCTTGAACTTACTTGCTTCTGGTGATGTTGGTGGATGGGTCTCTCTGCCTGAGAGCCAAATCCAAGAGAGCGAATCTCTCGTGGGGGTTCCTTCTTATATCTGGAGGGGCTTCGCGTGCTTTTAGGCGGGCCTTAAACTTGGCCCCAATTAATTGGGCCACTTTTCGATCATTGTTATCGATCTTAACCAATAAAAGGGGTGGGTGCCCTGATGGCTGGGCGTGTCTTAGGTGGCCGTTGGCCTTGCTTTGTTTGTGTCTTTCGGTTGGGATACTGGCGCCGGGATGTCTGCGACAGTATCAACTACCTGAGTGTTAGTCCTTTGTTCCTCGGAGATGGGCCATCAATATGCTAATCGACCCAGAGTTTCGATGCCATCTGGTAACTGCTTCCCAAATATACATTCAGGCACTGTGCCTGCTTGTTGTCTAGCATTGTCCACATTTCCCTACATTCTTTGTGAGCGTCCATTTTGTATTCTGGAAGTGGCCATCCCAGATGGCTACAACCCTCAGACTTGCGTTGACTGCTCCCCTTCTCAATAGTGTCCCCTATTTTGCTCTGCCTGCGATTAGATTCCTGCCACTTTCTATACTCTCTGTTCTACTACATGTTCTAGAAACTTTACTAAACTCTCCTGAGCCTTCAGCTTTTTTCTCATTTAAAGTCCTCATGATTAATATGCACTCTCACCTTCTCCTTTAACTTTGATCTTCTAATTTTCCATACAACTTAACTCTTCCACCCCCCCCCATTATTTAGTTTAAAGCCCTATATACAGCCCTAGTTGTGCGATTTGCCAGGACTCGTCCCAGCTTGATGCAGGTGAAGGCCGTCCCATCGGATCAGCAACCGCCTTCCCCAGTACTGGTGCCAATGTCCCATGAATTCGAACCCATTTCTCCCACACCAAACTTTGAGCCGCGCATTTACCTCTTTAATCTTATTGACCCTGTGCCAATTAGCTCGTTGCTCAGGTAGTAACCCGGAGAATTTTGACTTTTTTGTTCCGCTTTTTAATTTAACCCATATCAGCTCATATTCCTTCAGCAGAACCTCTTTTCTTGTTCTACCTATGTCGTTGGTGCCTACATGGACGACAACTGGATCTTTACCCTCCCGCTCCAAATTCCTCTGCAGCCCAGATAAGATATCCTGACCCCGAGCACCAGGCAGGATGATGTTACTCTGCTCTGGTATCAAGCTTCTGATTTTGGATCGTTCTCACCTTCCTGATCTGAATAGTTGAGTGAATATATTTTCTCTGAACTGTCACAAATATACATTTCTTGTATGTGTGCAATTCGTATTTCTATTGTGTCCTCAAACTCACCATCATCATCCTGGGTATGCAGGTTCCTTCTCATTCACCATGTTGCTTTACCTCGAGTAATTCATTTACCAGCTTATTTCTTTGCCCTGTGCATCTTTTCCCAGTGATTGGGCTTTCCAAAGTTCTGCAGTTGAATCTGTCTGTGGGTATTTCCTTCTCGCTGTGAACTCATGCGATCATCCATAGCGCTTGCACATCTCTTGGCT
This sequence comes from Scyliorhinus torazame, assembly GCF_047496885.1. NCBI lineage: Eukaryota > Metazoa > Chordata > Chondrichthyes > Carcharhiniformes > Scyliorhinidae > Scyliorhinus > Scyliorhinus torazame. Next base: position 82,590,394 of record NC_092716.1, on the reverse strand, counting down.
TGGTCTGTATTTTGTTGCTGTATCACTGCTTCAACCCTTCTGCCTTTCCCTGGACTTAACCGAAGGTTAGCTGATTGGGTAGTCAGCGCCTTCACCTGTCTAGGGGTGGCTTCATGTGTTCTAGCAGTGTCAGTAGCCTGATATCAATTCCAGTACCATAGGCAGCATGGTGGCGCAGTGGGTTAGCCCTGCAGCCTCACGGCGCTGAGGTCCCAGCTTCGATCCCGGCTCTGGGTCACTGTCCATGTGGAGTTTGCACATTCTCCCAGTGTTTGCGTGGGTTTCGCCCCCACAACCCAAAGATGTGCAGGCTAGGTGGATTGGACACGTAAAAATTGCCCCTTAATTGTAAAAAATTAATTGGGTACACTAAGTTCATTAAAAACAAATAAATAAATAAATTCCCATACCAGCTGAGGTTACTCATGAAGGCCTAACCTTCTCAACCTTGCCCTCACCCAAGGTGCGGTAACCCTCAGGTTAATTCACCACCAATCAGCTCTCAAAGGGTAGATTGGCCTATGGTCCTCTGGCGACATTTAAAAGGGGGCCGGTTTAGCTTAGTTGGCTGGTCCGTTGGTTCGTGATGCAGAGAGAGCCCAACAGCGTGGGTTCAATCATGTACCGGCTGAGGTTATTCATGAAGGCCCATCGTCTCAACTTTTCCCCTCGCCTGACATGTGGCGATCCTCAGGTTAAATCACCACCAGTCAGCTCTCACCCTCAAAGAGGAAAGATGATCATCTGAGACTATGGCAACTTTATATTGTGAGCTTTGTATTTTCCAATCAGAACTTTTATGTACATTAGGGTGTGCAGATTCCTAAATCTGCTGTTTCTTTGAATTTATACTTGTCGGTTACATACAGATACGTAGAAAATAGGTGCAGGAGGCCTTTTGGCCCTTCGAGCCTGCTCCGCCATTTATCATGATCATGGCTGATCATCCAACTCAATAGCCTAATCCTGCTTTCTCCCCATAGCCTTTGATCCCATTCGCCCCAAGTGGTATATCTAGCCGCCTCTTGAATATATTCAAAGTTTTAGCATCAACTACTTCCTGTGGTAATAAATTCCACAGGATCACCACTCTGTGTGAAGAAACAGTCAATTTCAATACATTATCAAGGTAGACAATGAGGGAAGTCCTTTAGTTTTACAAATTTACTAGCTGTTTTGCATTCTTCCATTATTTTCTGTTACAATAAGCTTCCAGCTTGATGGATAGCATGTGGTGAGAGAAAAATGACATTGTCCACAGCAGATTCATCTTCAAATGAATTTGATGATTTTCTATGGAATCGCAATCGGCACCACGTCTAGATGAATCAGGAATTTTACATTTGTTTTAAATCATGAAAACTATAGTTCCTTACAATGGCTTCAGAGTATTGATAGATATAACTGCCACACTCAACAGGGAGCAATTGACAAGCTTGGCCTTTTAATAAAAAGCAAATAGCTAATCCTGAGAATTGTAATGCAAACCTTTTCTTTGTAAAGCAACTAAATGACAGGAAGCAGGTTGCCAAGTTTTAGTTGCTCATTCTGAGATCTGCTTTTGATGTTTCTTTCGAGTGATGCTTGTAGAATATTCACATATGGCCTCGCGCATGACTCGTCAGCTCTTTAATAGTACAGTAGGTGTGCACAAGAGATAACATGGTCCGTGTTGTGAGAGTATGTGTGTATCATCAGGAAACATCTGCATTTGGTGTCCATCTGTAGTTTGCTTGGGTTTTGTTATGACACAAATGTTGATTTATTTGCTTGCTTTAATAGTGATGAAGCTTTATTGAAGGAAAAATTAGCAGTGTGTATTATGTTTCAAGTTCTAAAACAACTGGAGTCAGCTCAATTGTTTTGTCATGTATTTATATGAATTGCAGCTAAAATGTACTACATCCTTGACAGCTGTCAACAAGTCTCTTGCCAGAACAAGCTACACTGGGTACTGTTTTTTGCTCAGAGCTTCATAAACCGTTGGATTATGAAATTTAAAGGAATATATATTTAGTCAATAACATACTCCTCTTTATTCATGGAATCTTTCACCCGGAATTCTTGCACCAGCACTTGTAAAGCATTTAAAACGGACAAATCAATTAACTAGGCATTAAACCCATTGTGTTGAAACATTGTCTGGTATCTATGTCAGCTGATATCTAAGTCAATTGGACCAGACAAATCTGACCATAAAATCCTGTCTCGACTACCAGAAGGATGTAGAGACTTTGGAGAGGGTACAGAAGAGGTTTATCAGGATGTTGCCTGGTATGGAGGACGTTAGCTATGAGGTTGGATAAACTCAAGTTTGTTCTCACTGGAACGTAGTAGGTTGAGGGGCAACCTGATAGAAGTCTACATGAGGAGCATGGACAGAATGGATAGTCAGAAGCTTTTTCCCAGGGTGGAAGAGTCAATTACTAGGGGACATAGGTTTAAGGTGGGATGGGCAAAGTTTAGAGAAGCTGTGCGAGGTAGGTTTAAGGTGGGATGGGCAAAGTTTAGAGAAGCTGTGCGAGGTAGGTTTTTTTTACACAAAGGGGTGGGTGCCTGGAACTCGCTGCTGGAGGTGGTGGAAGCAGGTGCGATAGCGACATTTAAGGAGCATCTTGAAAAATATATGAATAGGATGGGAGTAGAGGGGTATGGGCACCGGTACTGTAGAATGTTAGACAAGCACCATGGTCAGTGCAGGCTTGGAGGGCCGAAGGGCCTGTTCCTGAGCCGTACTTTTCTTTGTCACCAGTGTCATGATATTCAAACAGACACACCAACAGACAAATCAGAACACACAACACCACAACCAATCACAGACAAGGACAGGGACAGTATAAAAGGACAAATACGACACCTGGTGGCCAGTATTAGCTGGAGACCAGGACAAGGACAGACCTATTACACTACACACTCAGGGAGACAAGGTGCAGAGGATCCAGACCGAATTGTATATAGAAGTTGAAATAAAATAGAGTTGTACCAAATACAACTGTGTTGGTTCATCTGTGCATCAGAGCACCCAACACCACAACCAGCAGCCGCTTGAAATTGAAGATGATGTCCGTCAGGCCTGGTGAGTCTTCAGATGACTGAAGAGCCCGAATCAGGATCCACAAGTTCTTCTGCAGTGGCAGTATGTTGTTGCACAGAGTAGAGTTTCAGCCCTGGGTTGGCCTCCCTCTCCTTCCACTGCCACTTGTCCTTACTTTCAAGTCGCTGAGCCCCAAAGCAGCTTGCACCTTGGTGGACCATGCCAAGCCTTTTCCTCCCAGTCAGTGGTATTAATGCCACGGTGCTTTAGGGCAGCCTGGAGAGCATCCTTGTATCTTTTCATTTGGCCGCCCTTAGAGCGTTGGCCAGTGGAGAGTTGCCGACAGCGGCAGTTTCCAGGTATCAGGACACAATGACCCATTCGTCTGTATATCCACAGTAGAACACTCCTTCTACATCTTTTGCTGCAGGATTACCCTTTCACACTTTAGTGCTGATTAGCACTAACGGTGGCCATTCAGCCCATGGCTGCGCTGCTTCCTTGTAAAACTATTCACTTAATCCCATTTCTCCATTCTTTGTCCAGAGTGTGTAATATTTTTCCTTTTAAGTTTTTACCCCGATTTGTTTGGAATGCTACTATTGAATCTGCTTCCACTATCCTTTCTGAACTCCAAATTACAAGAACACACTGGCTGGAATTTTCCAGTCATTCACGCTGGCGGGATCTTCCAGTCCCGCCAATGGGCATGCCTGCCGTGGGTTTCCTGTCGGCGAGGGATGCATTCAACAGGGAATCCCATTAACAAAAACGGGACCAGAAGATCCTGCTGCTGGCTGATGGTGGGCGTCGGCAGCGAAATACACAGCGGGTTGTGCAGAAAAACTTGCCCACTGTGAACACTACACCAATCACCCAAAATCTGGTATCCTCTGGTTACCATGTCTTCTACCACTAGGTAGTTTTTCCTTATTTATTCCACCACAAACTTTTATAATTTTGAAAGCCTCTATCAAATCTTCTCTGGTCGAAGGAGAACAACTCCAGCCTCCAAAAAAAAATCAACATCTCTCATTCCTGGCACCCACTCCAGTAAATCTTTTATGCACCTTCCCCAAAGTGGAGTGCCCATACTTAACACAGTACTGCAGTGGAGGCCTAGCCAGTTCGTAAAGGTAGATCATAACTTACTTGCTTTTGTACTCTATTTCTCGGTTCATAAAGTCAAGAATCCAATATGTTTCTCCCCCCTCCAAAATAGACTTTACATTTGTGCTGCTAACTTCAAAAAGGTTCAAACCCTCCAGTCTTGCACCCTTTAAAATGGTACCATCTATCCAGTATTCATATTGCCGTTACAGATTCCTTTTACCAAAATGTATCACTTCTTACTTCGCTACTTCCGACTTCGCTGTATGAAATTTAATCTGTCAGGTATCTGACCATTTCGCCAATCTATGTCCTCACGAAGTCTGTTACCATTCTCATTACTTACTATGTTTCAGGGTTTTGTATCATTTGCAGATACTGAAATTACACTCCCCATTCCATTAAAAAATAAATTCCAATTAAGGGGCAATTTAGCATGGCCAATCCACCTACTCAGCACATCTTTGGGTCGTGGGGGTGAGAGAGACCCACGTAGACATGGGGAGAATGTGCAAACTCCACATGGACAGTGACCTGGGGCCGGGACTGAACCTGGGTCCTTGGCACCGTGAGGCAGCAGTGCTAACCACTGTGCCGCCCCATGCTGCCCATTCTCAAGCCTAGTTAATTAACATTCACCAAAACGGTCCTAATACCAGTCCCTGGGGAATACCAATGCACCCTTCCCTCCAGTCTGAAAAACAACTGTTTACTACTACTCGGTGCTTTCTGACCATGTTATCACTGCTCCTTCAATTCTACAGGCTTTAATTTTGCTAACATGTCTATTCTCTGGTACTTTGTCAGAATGCCCTTTGAAAGTCCATATATGCACCAGCAAGAGTATTAAAGATTTAGAAAATCTTACAAAAGTACCGCCGTAAAAAGCTTTATTTTGTACAAAATTAATAGCAAATAGTGTAGTTCTCGGTAAGTTAATAAAAAACAATTTTTCACAAATGTCCCACATCCTTTCCACTTACAAGGATTGAGATACCTCTCTTACAATAGGGACCAGCTAGCTGCTGGGGTACACCAACATTGGTGCTATTTGCAATGCCAATGACTCATCTGTTCTTAATGGCAGCAGACACGAGTAGACTAGAACTCAAATCCCAAAAGATGCAAAAGCTAGTAGTCATTAATGCTCAAGTAATTTGTAATTCCACTTAAAACCTGCTGCTACCCCAAGTGACACAACATAAAAACAGCAAATTGAATTTCCAGATTCCTGCTCAAAAAGTGTCATAACATGGCAGTCACTGAGCAATCAAAAAATGCCAGCTTTGTACTTCAAGAGAGAGCGTAATATCCCACAAAATGAAATGCCTGCTTTAATAATGAATTAGATGCAGCGCAATCGCTTTACTCAAATGTCAAATGAGGAAGACTGCATAACCTATTAATCTGCTTTGCAAGTGTCTCATGTACATTTCTAAAATTTTGCAAACAACCTTGCTTACCAAAATTTATTTCTGTTCGTTTGGTGTGGATTATCCAAAACATATTTCATTTTTTAAATGAGGCGCTACTTTTAGTGCTAAAACTCAGTTTAATTATCGTCTCATATCAACGTTTGCTCTCCCAGTCTTCTCAGCAAGTGTGGATTGCATTGATATGGATGAAGTCTATATCGGAAGCATTAGGGGAAAAGTAGCTGAACATCTTCTGCAACCTGCTTTTGGACCAAGCCAGAAAGTTAAACAATGTTGTACATATTTTCTGTGAAAACAAGAAACTAATTCGCAAATGTTAATATTGATGAATCAGCAATACCATAAACCCAATCACCAACCCATCAGTAGGCGGTCCTCATTAAAAAAAATCTCGAGTCAGCAGATGTGGTGTGTTTTGTACGCTCAGAGTCTCTTGACTTTGCATTTCCTATCTTCTGCGTCACCTGGTCTAATTTGGTTTAGGTTGTTTGGGGTTGAATGGGTTCACCCTGAAGATGTTGACTTCAAGTTTCTATGAACAGAAGTATAGAAGATAGATACAAACACTCCAGGAGTTTCAGAAGTCTCAGAGCCTCCTGCAGGAGACACCAAGGGCAACTTATTATAGCTGATTGGAGTTGTGGTCACTCCTGCTCCACCTCTGTTGTTATTCTCTCCCATCAAACTCATGTTGAACAAGTTGCCTTTTTGCAAGCAATTGTTACTTTTGTGAAGGCCACGAAGAATCCAGCACGAGTACAGCAGCAGCAACTTCCCTTGCTGCACACTCCTTCCTGTTGGTTCATGAACTGGCCAGCTTTATTTATACTAGGGAGGTTACTAATGGTTTCTCCGCCCCCCTCATTGGGGAAGATCATACTCCCACAGGATTGTGGGATTGTCATTAGTCCTCAGCCAATGGTAAGTAGGCAGGTTATAACATCCCTCCCCCACAAAGTCCAAGGAATCCACCGAAGACCCTGGCGAAGGAGGGCGTTGGACTAGTTTGGCCACAGGCCGGACACCATTTGCACGCGGCGCTGGATCAGGCGGCGTGTAACAAGACGGAGACCGGCGCTTCCGTGATGAACGGCGCAACGGTTGTACATCCACGGCCTGTGGACCCGAGGATTCCCCCTCTGATGCATCCTGTGTCTCCATCTCGGAGTCAGAGTCTGCTGCCTCCGTCATGTCAGCGTCTCCATTCGGTTCCGTAATGACCTGCGCAGGCTTCGAGTGAGGCACCAGTGGAAGATTGAGAGGACTACCTTCCCTTGTCTCTGGTCTCTGCGGCTGTAGAAATGAGCTCCGGGGGCGGGGAATCTTTTGAGGGGATAGTCTTCTGGACCGAACGTGGTCTACATGTTTGCGCTGGAGACGACCCTGGGCTTGCACCTGGTGAGATATAGGGCCCGTTTGGCGAAAGATTACACCAGGAACCCATTGGGCACCACCAGCAAAATTCCGAACGAACACTGGGTCACCGGGCGCAAACTGCCAAATCGGCCAATGCCGAGAAAATCCCTGTCCCTGCCGTTCTTGTGTGCGGTGTACTTTTGCACCAATGTCCGGGAAAACCATACTAAGGTGGGTGCGAAGTCTCCGGCCCATTAGGAGTTCTGCGGGAGCTACCCCAGTCACCGCATGGGGGGTGGTCCTATACGTAAACAAAAAGCGAGCCAGTCTCGTGTCCATTGATCCGGAAGACTGCTTCTTTAGGCCTCTTTTGAATGTCTGCACTCTGCCAACCCATTTGAAGCCGGGTGGTAAGGGGCAGTGCGGATATGGCGTGTGCCGTTCATCTTCGTGAACCTCGCAAACTCCTCACTCGTGAATGGAGTGCCGTTATCCGTGACCAGCACCTCGGGGAGGCCATGCGTACTAAACGACAAACGCATCTTTTCAATTGTTGCGCAGGACGTTGTCCCCTGCATCTTATGCACCTCTAGCCATATAGACTGGGCGTCAATTAATAGAAGGAACATGGATCCTTGAAAAGGGCCTGCGAAATCTGCATGCAAGCGTGCCCAAGGCCGCCCTGGCCATTCCCAGTGATGTAGGGGCGCGGCCGGCAGAAGCTTCTGATGCTCCTGGCAAATGGAGCAGTTTTGGGCCACCTTCTCAATGTCGGTGTCGAGGCCTGGCCACCAGACATAACTCCGGGCCAACATTTTCATTTTGGTCACACCTGGATGCCCATTGTGCAAGTCTGTTAGTATCAGCTCCTGGCCTTTTTCCGGGACAATCACACGCGCCGCCCACAAGAGGATGCGGTCTTACACGCTGAATTCTGACAGCTTGGAGGAAAATGCCCGCAACTCACCTGGGAGCTGTCTATGCTGCCCACCATACAGGACTATGTGCCGAACCTTTGACAGGGCTGGCTCCGTCTGGGTCCACTCACGGATCTGTGATGCCATGACAGGCAAGGTGTCCATTAAATTTAGGGTTGCAACCACCTCACCGGTCGTGGGGGTCGACATGGGGCCGGTCGATAAAGGCAATCGGCTCAGTGCGTTGGCATTTGCTATCTGCGTACCTGGTTTGTGCTCCAGAGAATACTCGTATGCAGCAAGCAACAAAGCCCAGCGCTGGATCCGTGCGGAAGCAATGGGCGGTATTGGCTGATCCTCTCTGAAAAGTCCCAGCAGAGGCTTATGATCAGTCACGATAGTGAAATGGCGGCCATACACGTACTGGTGGAAGCGTTTCACCGCAAAAACTACTGCCAGGCCCTCCTTCTCGATCTGCGCGTACTTTTTCTCTGCTGCAGTCAATGTGCGGGAGGCGAAAGCTATCGGTCGCTCGGCCCCGTTCTCCCTCTTGTGGGACAGGACGGCCCCAATACCATACGGGGATGCATCACGTTACGAGCAAAGGCTTTCCAGGATCATAGTGGGTTAGTAACCCAGACGATGACAATTGTTGCTTTACCCGCCGGAAAGCGGTTTCTTGCGGCTGACCCCAAACCCAGGTGTGATTTTTCTTTAGCAGAAGGTGCAAAGGGGCCAGCGTAGTTGCCAGATTGGGGAGGAACTTCCCATAATAGTTTACGAGACCAAGAAAAGAACGAAGATGCGAAGTGTCAGTCGGGGCGGGGGCATGTTGAATTGCACGCACCTTCTCTGCGACGGGGTGCAAACCTTCGCGGTCCACCCGATAACCTAGGTAGACTACTTCCTTTGCCTGAAATACGCACTTTGTGCGACGTAAACGGACTCCAGCCTCCGAAAAGCGTCGAAGGACAGCCTCCAGATTTTCCAAATGTTCCTGCTCCAACGTCCCTGTAATCAAAACGTCATCTAAGTAGACAGCAACACGTGGTAAACCTCTCAAAATGCCCTCCATAACACGTTGAAAAATTGCGCAGGCAGAGGATACTCCAAAGGGCAACGGTGTATATTCATACAGGCCCCGGTGTGTATTAATCGTTACATATGGTCGGGAGGCAGGGTCCAGCTCCAACTGCAGGTAGGCGTGACTCATATCTAATTTTGTGAACGAGAGTCCACCTGCAAGCTTCGCGTAGAGATCCTCTATGCGAGGCATTGGATATCGGTCGAGTCGGGAAGCCGTATTCACTGTAAGTTTATAGTCGCCACACAAGCGAACTGTGGCATCTGGCTTCATTACTGGTACAATTGGTGCTGCCCAGTCAGCAAAACGGACGGGCCTGATAATACCCAAACTCTCCAAACGAGTGAGCTCCCCTTCTACCTTCTCGAGCAAGGCGTAAGGCACCGGGCGCGCCCGGAAATAGCACGGCGTGGCTCCTGGTTCGACTTGGATACGGGCTACGGCCCCTTTTATTTTCCCCAAACCAGGCTGGAATACATCTGGGTATCGTCCTAGCACCTCAGTCAACCCTTCAGAAACTGTTTGGAGGATGTGCTGCCATTGCAACCGCAAATGGCGCAACCAGTCCCAACCCAACAGGCTGGGCCCATGGCCGCGCACCACGATAAGTGGGAAACACCCCTCCTGGCGTCCATAAACAACAGGTGTCATTGTAGTTCCTGCAATGTCCAGTGGTTGCCCCGTGTAGGTGGCCAACCTGGCCTGTGAGTCGGTTAATGTAAGGGTCTGTATACCCTGCTTGATGCGGTCGAATGTCCTCTGGGCGATCACGGAGACCGCTGCGCCAGTGTCCAACTCCATCTCAAGCGGGTGGCCATTGACCCGTACTGTCACCTTAATGGGGGGGCCACACGGGGAGCTGCCACACAATGCAGCTGCAGGCAGTCGTCCTCCGTCTCCACGTCCTCAGGAGTAGTCGCCGCAGGTTCATCCACATGGAAGGTACGACCCTGGGCTGGTCCCAGTTACGGCCCCTGGGCTGGTCCCAGTTTCGGTCGGAACGACGGCACCTCTGGCGCCCCCAGGACCGCCGTCCGCGACGGGGTCGGCGCCTACAAGTCTGACACGGACATGGCTCCTCATCCATTGGTTCTGGAGAAGGCTCCCTTCGGGGAGGAATGTCTGACGGCCACTGGCGTCGGTCCGGATGTTGCCTCGCCCAAGGTACCGCAGGAGTGCGGGGAAACGTTTTCGGACGGAAGGGGTTGCGCCCCAAGGCATGCACTTCCATTCCCTGTAGCTCCTGCACTCCTCGTTCTGCGCTCTCTCGGGACAATACCATTTGAATGGCCTGTTGAAAAGTCAATGTTGGCTCAGCTAACAACTTTCTCTGGGTGGCCGCATTGTTAATACCGCAAACCAAACCGTCGCGTAACATTTCTGACAAGGTCTCACCATAGTCACAGTACTCCGCAATCCTGCGTAGCCTGGATAGAAAATCGGCAAGGGATTCTCCAGGGGTCCTCTCAGCGGTATTAAACCGGTAACGCTGGACTATCGTGGACGGGGTTGGGTTAAAATGTTGCCCCACTATATCCACAAGTTCATCAAACGTTTTGGTGTCCGGCGCAGCTGGGTACGTAAGGTTCCTAATCACCCCAAACGTATGCGGGCCGCAGGCGGTGAGCAATATGACCACTTGCGCTCGTTTTCGGTGATATTGTTTGCCCGGAAATAGTAACGCATCCGTTGTGTGTACTGGTTCCAGCTTTCCAGCACAGCATCAAAAACATCCAAACGTCCGTACAGAGGCATGGTATAATAGAAAACAACTTCCAACCTGTATCCAACAAAAATCCAGGGAGGTGGCTTCAGCAGTGTAGACAGCTATTCACTTTAACCTTCGTCGCCGTTATAACAGTTACCCAATCACTAACCAAAACGGAATGGATATCTGAAATTGTATTGAGGCCGATGTTTCACAGTACAAGCAAAATTGGCTCAGTAAAATAAAAACCTTCAAAAAGAAAATGCATTCAAATAAACTCCGTACAATGACATTTTAAAATCACATGTTGTCCATCTGCCAAGGGAGTTGCTGATCATCTCGCAGCCAATTTCAATGCAAACTGTTTGATAGTTGTCTTTGTTTAATTGCAAGTAGAAAACTGCTGCAGAAGCAAATTTAATTCATGCAAGAGATCAAAGACTGCTGGCTATTTAAGTAGTTTATTTATGGACAAATGCATTACACAATAATTGTGGGGAGAGATGGAAATGATCAGTTGCCCAATTGGGTCAATCAGTGCAATCAATGTTTTAGTGCAAAATTCCAATAGTAAGAAAACGCATAAAAATTCCAGCTAAAACAACTTCTCTCCAAATTATCATTTAATTTTATTTAAAAACATCAAATATAAATCTTGAAACATGAAATACACACTAGCATGCATTTTCCTACAAAAACACTTGCAACAGTGGAACTATTGCTAAAGAGCTATAAAAAGCATGATTTAATAAAAAACAGTGCACCGTTCAAGGCATATGCTTCAAAATTGCCCTCAACATGATAATGCGAGTTTCATAGTTGGTTATTGATATTTTCACATCTGTGGAAAAATGTTTAAAAAAATGTTAGTCATGATTGCACACTTACACTGTCTGCTACTTTGAGAACACTGTTAATGCAGCTACAACTTTGAACAAACCGGCAGCCAACTCATGACTTTTGGTGACATGGGAGGAAGTTAGCCTGTATTTTTTTTCTCCAGTTATCCAGTTGGAACGACTGGATTTCTGTATAAGACACTGGATTCACCGGCAGTCCTCCTGGCTTTGTCATGGCCAACCATTACCGGCAGCATTTTATTCCCAAAATAAATTTTTAAATACCAATCAATGGATTTCCGATTATGATAACCCAGCTAACTCCAGAAAGCCCGGAAGCACCAGAGTAATTAAATTTGGATTTTCCAGCTGCGCCCACCAACTAGCAGCGTTGACATGGAGCTACCCAATGCTGCTGCATTCCAAAAGTCATTGAATTACAACAAATTGTAAAACTGAAACAGGCCATTTATTTTCTGCATGAACTGCAGTTTTAATCCTAAATGCCTGCTCTGTGCTCATATTCGTTCAAAACGCTCCCCCCTTTTTTCAACCACTTATTTAACTCATTCTTCAATGTTAACATGATCTCAGTTTTAATCTGGTCGTGTATTCCATATCTTTTATTAAAAATGGATTTTACAGTTCAATGCTCCAATTCCTTGATTTCATCTGCAAAACTCCTCAATCACTAGAAATGGTTTGATTTGGCCTACTCTTGCTCATCCCTTTATAATCATTCTTTAATAATTGAAAAATATCTCTTAATTACCTGTCATCTCTGCCATTTTAACCAAAACAGCAACACTTTTCGGTGTTTTTTAAAATTAAGGAGCAATTTAGCGTAGCCAATCCACCTACCCTGCACATCTTTGGATTGTGGGGGTGAGACACGCAGACACAGGGAGAATGTGCAAACTCCACATGGACAGTCGATCCCGGGCCCTTGGCGCTGTGAGGCAGCAGTGCTAACCACTGTGCCATAGTGCTGCCCAATTTTCAGTGTTTTTTAATTCCATATTTCTTCATAGAAGACAACATCCTGAAGATATTGCCATAACATCCTTCCTATAGAGAGCACAGACTGTACACAATGTCTCAAGTATAGTCTTAGTAACGTTTTATACACTGTATATACTAGTGTAAAGGTGGACCTCATGTAAAAGTCTATCCCTTCATTTTTGGCCTACAACACCATATACCTCTTGTCAGGGATCAGCGCCCCAAAATTTTAGAACCATAATATTGGGCTGGATTCTCCGCCACACGCAGCGGAGTTCCTGACGTGACGGAGAATCCAGCACCGGGAAAGAAACGGGATTGGCGGTGTTCCAATCCCCCACTGGCGGCAGCATTGAGGTTCGTGCCCTACTTTGGGCACCAAAAATGGGCTGGGCACCATATTCTCCAGGCCTGTGTGAATCTCTGGTCCTCTGGGCTGGGATTCACATGGGCCGAGAAGTGGTGCAGGTATTTCCCAGCATGGCTCTGACTTGGTGAACTTTGGGGAAGAGAAAAGAGATTTAAAAAGATCCAAACAAGAGCATAGCCAGAGGCACAGCTCTCTGGTTCCTCAGAAATCAAACTGTCTGAGCTGTCACAGTTAAACTGGAGGCTGTCCTCATCCAGTCAACTGCACACAAAATTCACTTACAGTGGTTATTACAAGATCCATAGGGCCATCGGGTGATGCACCAAACATTTCAAGACCATCTTTTATCTGTTTTCTTAGTTCTTCATAATCTGGCTCCTCATCATATTCTAGTAACACCACTTGTTGTAAGTATTTCTTCAGTTCATCTACAAGTTAATAATATTGACATTTCAAATAAATAATGAGGGAGAGGGAATAGAACACTGCACACAAATATATCATCCTTTCAGAAACAAACTTCTAAATTTAAATAACCCCCAAGTAAGCTCGGCAAAAAGGTTTAGCCAACAACTTATTATATAGTGCCTTTTACATAATGAAATGTCATAATGTGCTTCACTATGACACTGAGCCATAGAAGGAGAAACTAAGGTCAGATGACCAAAGGCTTGTTCAAAGAGGTATGTTTTAAGGATTGTTTTAAATGAGGTAGAGAGGCAGTTTCATGAGATTGGGTTGAGGTAGGTCCCGTGGACAAGAGATGGCTTGAAACAAGGAAAGATGAGCGCACAGGTCAAGTCTATTGCTGGAGATAGAGCTAGCGGGAACTTCAGTGGAGGTTTGGCCCTGTCAGCTAGTGGAAGGGAAGCACAGGGCAGAGGGAACTCATATTTATTCCACACAGCAAAATAAAAACATATTGCACACTGGGCTAAATCGCTGGCTTTGAAAGCAGACCAAGGCAGGCCAGCAACACGGTTCGATTCCGGTAACAGCCTCCCCGAACAGGCGCCGGAATGTGGCGACTAGGGGCATTTCACAGTAACTTCATTTGAAGCCTACTTGTGACAATAAGCGATTTTCATTCATTTTTTTATTCAGTAGTGAACTAGATTTCCTACACAACTACATGGGTGAATGGACAGTATAGTACTCAGAGGTGTGATGGCACAGTGGTAGCGTCCCTGTGGGCTGTGGGCCAGAAGCCCCAGGTTCAGGTCCCACTCCAGGACGTGATGAACACAGAAGATGCATTCATCACATTGTCAACCAGGTTGATTATCAGCCTGTAAAACCTTCCAAAATGCATGATAGCAGGTGGTAAGAGTAAAAGGCTTTCTTGATCAACCATACTGCAGAAAGCAAGGACAAACCATCACAGCAGTTTGCAAAGTATAATCATGGAACAATCCAATGGAAGTCCATGCTTGTCAACATCCTCTCAGGGCATGATATCTGAAGGAGGAGGAAGGGTTGGTCGCACATTGGACAAAGAGCTCTTAACTTAGCTTTCATGGTAAAGACACTTTTCATATTCAATCCAATAAATTCTCAAGGACATGGCTATTGTAGGGCCAACCAGGCACTATATACACACACACACGTATTATTTTTACCACGGGACAAAGTAAATTCAGCTTTTTAAATGGTTAACTAACTAGAGAAGGAAATATTAGTGTTTCTGTTGTATACAGTGTTGTATGTAGATAAAGAACTTCCTAGACAGCTCAGGTGAGTTTATCAGTTGATCTCCGTACTCTGGGCTTACCTGTATGGTGACAATGGCCAGAAGCCAATTAAGTTAATATCCCGCAGAGAAACTTCCGATACCTGGGGATTCAGATCGCTAGGAGCTGGGGAACCTTGCACAGACTTAATCTGACACGGTTGGTAGAACAAATGGAGGAGGACTTCAAGAGGTGGGACATGCAGCCTCTATCGCTGGCGGGCAGGGTGCAAGCAATTAAGATGATGGTCCTCCCGAGGTTCTTATTTGTATTTCAATGTCTCCCTATACTAATCACTAAGACCTTTTTTAATAAAATAGACAGGAGCATCACGAGCTTCGTGTGGGCAGGGAAAGTTCCGAGAGTAAGGAGGGGGTTCCTTCAGCGTAGTAGGGACAGAGGAGGATTGGCACTACCGAACTTGGGCGATTACTATTGGGCCGCCAATGTGGCAATGATACGTAAATGGATGATGGAGGGTGAGGGAGCGGCGTGGGAAAGACTGGAGAGAAAGTCCTGTAAAGGGACGAGTTTAGAGGCGCTGGTGACGGCGCCGCTACCGATCTCACCTAAAAAGTTTACCACGAACCCGGTGGTGGCGGCAACATTGAATATCTGGGGACAGTGGAGGCGACAGAGAGGGGTGCGGGGAGCCCTGGTGGGGTCCCCAATCAGGAACAACCATAGGTTCGCCCCAGGAAGAATGGATGGAGGATTTCAGAGCTGGTTCCAGTTGGGAATTAGGAGGGTGGGAGATTTATTTATAGATGGGACTTTTGCGAGCTTGGGAGCATTGGAGGAAAAGTATAAGTTGCCCCGGGGAAATTTCTTGAGATATATGCAGGTGAGGGCATTTACTAGACAACAGGTGAGGGAATTTCCATTGCTCCCGACACAGGGGATACAGGACAGGGTGCTTTCAGGGGTGTGGGTCGGAGAGGGCAAGGTGTCAGAGATTTACCGAGAGATGAGGGAAGAGGGGGAGGAGTCGGTGGGCGAACTAAAAGGAAAGTGGGAAGAAGAACTAGGGGAGGAGATAGAGGAGGGTATGTGGGCTGATGCCCTAAGCAGGGTAAATTCCTCTTCCTCATGCGCCAGGCTTAGCCTGATTCAATTTAAGGTGCTACATAGAGCACACATAACGGGAGCAAGATTGAGCAGGTTCTTTGGAGTGGAGGACAAATGTGGGAGGTGTGGCGGGAGCCCGGCAAACCACGCACATATGTTTTGGGCATGCCCGGCACTGGAAGGGTATTGGAAGGGAGTGACGGGAGTGATTTCGCGGGTGGTGAAGGCCCGGGTCAAACCAGGCTGGGGGTTAGCTCTATTTGGAGTTGCGGAAGAGCCGGGAGTGCAGGAGGCGAAAGAGGCCGACGTTGTGGCCTTTGCGTCCCTAGTAGCCCGGCGCAGGATCCTACTCATGTGGAAGGAGGCGAAACCCCCCGGACTGGAGGCCTGGGTAAATGATATGGCGGGGTTCATTAAACTGGAGCAGATAAAGTTTGCCCTGAGAGGATCGGCTCAAGGGTTCACCAGGCGGTGGCAGCCATTTCTCGACTACCTAGGGGAACGTTAGAGGGAAGACAGATGACCAGCAGCAGCAACCCAGGGGGAGGGGGGGGGGGGGGGGGGGTTTAGTTTAGGTCAAAGATAAAGGGGTTTTGTTACTTGTGTATTGTTTAAAATTTCTGTATTGTTATTGTTGCGTTTGCTTT
This sequence comes from Scyliorhinus torazame, assembly GCF_047496885.1. Lineage (NCBI taxonomy): Eukaryota > Metazoa > Chordata > Chondrichthyes > Carcharhiniformes > Scyliorhinidae > Scyliorhinus > Scyliorhinus torazame. Next base: position 82,574,093 of record NC_092716.1, on the reverse strand, counting down.
GTAAGAGGGGAAAAATTGTTGTTTGGGAAAAAATTTTCAATAAAACATTTAGGAAAAAAAAAAAAAAAAAAAAAAAAAGTTAATATCCCGCAGAACAGTCAAAACCCAACGCAAACACTGAGCCACTGGCACCATTGTGATTATATCCCACAAAAGAATAAACAACTTCAAGAAGATTGGGAGAAATCAAAACATAAACCCACTGTTCAGATCTTACCTGGGAATTTTCTTTTTCCAAAACAATACTTGAGAAGACTTGGTACGTCAGCCTTGTATCTAGCAAAACATTTTTTTGTTAAAGAAAACAAGTAAGTCAATTTTGGACAAAAATGACATTCATATTATAAATCTTAATGTCTACAAGCACAGCCTATTTGTCACACATATTTCTGTCACAAGCATGGAGAAGCAGAAGTGATTTCCAGTGTAGAGAAAACAATCTCCAGGAACATATGATACCAGAGAGCTAGTCGTATCTGCAAGTTTTTAAAATGATCTTTCCAGAGCAGAGGTTTTAATCTACAGCCTGAAATGCAATTAACCTTTGAATAAACTCGCGCTCATAGTTTATCGATTGTATTTTGTAGCCATCCCTACTCTTTAAGCAGCAATATAATAGATTGTTCTATGTAGTGTGGAATCGGTCTTCTCAAAAGACTTGCTGTGAGCATCACAAAAGATTTTGTTGGCTTTGACAAAATAATTAAAAGTATCATTAAAATGCAGCCCCCAATGAGAAACCCTTTCAAAAGTATAATCTATAAACTCCACATCTGCAGTATGGTACAGCCCTAGCTGATCCTTTTTAATAAAAAAGATAATATGGGAGAGGCCTATCTTCTTTTAAGCCAAGATGATTTCATGATCATTTATTTACCCCAAAGATAGGAAAAAAAGAGGCAAGCCAAAATATGAGATTACCTCACCCGCTCTTTCTCATGCCGATCCCTCGGTTTACCCACTGCTAACTCTCATGTATTTCTATCAGCATTCTTGCCCGTCACTATGTCTCTAACCTTATTACAGACGTTGCCAATCACTTATCACTCACTCGGTACTTTGTTTACTTCAGAGTTTTATGAGATTTGTTTTCTGCTCACCTTGCTTCCATCCTACAAACCATCTCTCTCTATGGCTTCTATTACTCAGACTGATGAGAAAAATCATAAGTTGTGCTCGCAGTTTGCCCTGCTCGGAATTTTTGTTTTTGAAAATTGCCCATAGTTAGTTTAAAAAAGGGTGCAGCAAAAGTTTTAAATTATCAATTGACTAAATTAAAATAAAAAGCACTTTTGATTCAGTTGGGAACAACAAATAAGGAACGAGCAAGTACCTGCTATTATGTTTGTGTACTTTAACTCCTCCGAATTGTTAGAACTTCAAATCAACTGCAAATTGTCATGAAATTTTGAAGTCTAATGCACATTTTGGCAGGGGGATTTTCAGGATTTAAAAAAAAAAAAAAAAATTCTGAAATGACTGACAGCAACACTGACAGTCATAGAGCAATCTACTGCACATCGAGTCCATGTTGGTTCCCTGTGCAGCATCCAGTTATACCCACTTCGAGCCCCGTAACCATGATTTTGTCTTTGTAAACGTGGTCAGTATTCTCCAATCAGCAAGAGGAATCCTGTCAGTTGGGAAACCCAATATTAGGAGCTGTAGCTGAATATTTGGAACTTATGAACTTTATTAGAACTAAAATTACATCCAGTTATTTGTGTCACCTCTTGCAGTTCCGTAACCTTCAAATCACCATAAGAAATAGGACTATAATTTTAAAAATATTCATTGAGATTTTACATTTTAACAAATAATGCAACAAAACTACTGGAATGGTACAGCACCGCATGAAAAAGTAAAGGCTCAGAATACATGAATCTGAAGGGAACAGAAGAACAGCAGTACAACTAGGTCAATACAATTAGACATAACTTGATACCTCTAAAAGCTCCACCAGAGAAGGGAGAAACAGGATAAAGCCATGTTCCCATGCGCCGATTGCTCGTGATTATGAGAGTTAAGGATATATTGTTCGCGCCATGTTCAGGCACGTACCAATATACATCTCCCTCAACTCCAGCAGCGCCAGAGGCGCCATGACACACCAGCACCTCCTTCCCCCCGATACCAGACCCATCTGTACCCCTGCAGATTCAATCACTGATTCATTATCCCCACCCATCAAAAGAAAAACAACTCATGAGAACCCCAGTTCTAAAGGAGTGTTACATATATACCACACAACACATCATAACCCCAGTCTCAGGCCCAATACAGAACCATTCAAGGACCAGCACCGATATATTCGGATTATGATCAGTGCTGTCAACGCCTCCCAGTAAAGGGATGGAGAACGACCAGGAGTAGATCATAGGATAACAAAGGGTCAGGACCCAACTATGAGTCCGTATTTCCTCTGATGCATGCCCGCACTTGCTAATGAAAAGAGAAAAAACCCCAACTCTCAATCATATAAGGTGTCCAGAACACGAGAAAGGCAGCAGGATATCAATTAAAGTAAATAACTCAGCTAACCCCATGGCCCCTGCATCCCAAGTCCAGGGGGAAACAGGGTACCAACCACAGCACTGGACCTGGCAAACCCAGCACACTCTGAAGCACAAGAATCATCCCCCAGGACCTCGGGCTGGTCTTGCACCTCCTCAATCACACCCAGGGCAGTGCACCTCCCCCAATGCTATTAAAAAAAAAATTTTTTACGCCAGGCCAAACCGGGAAGACCGATCACGGAAGAGAAGAAAAATTGTCAAAATACAGAATAATCAGGTGCGTTGTGGGGGGGGGGGGGGGGGGGGGGGGGGGGGGGGGAGGAGACACGACTTCCTCCTCCCTGGTACTATAAAGGGAAGCCCTTGTGGACAACCGAACCAAACTAGGATTTAGAACAGCACATTGGTCACACAGATAAAAAGAAAAGCCCCTTCTGGAAAATCGCCCAAACGGAAAAGCGAAAAAAAAAACACTTGGTCAAACAAAAAAAGCATCGCGGGGGGCGGGAGGGTGCAATCAAGTGCAGGACTCGGCTAAATCCCAAGCCCCTGTGCACAAGAGTCCTCTCAGGATGTCTCTAATCAGTGCCTTCGAGAAGGGACAGCCCAAGATTCGGTGGTGGGATTGGAGCGGAGAAGGAGGGGCAACAAGATGCTAACCACAGCACAGGACCTGGCCTAGTCTGGCACCCACTTGCAAACAAAAATCAGCCCCCTCAAAGAACCCCAGCACACCCCAAAACCTAAACCCCAGTTAGTCCCGTACCATCTCAGGAAGTGCTTACTGCTGACGCAGATGAAAAGAAGATAAAAAAAGCTAAGTTGGCCTGGAAACAACAAATTAATCAAGGATTAACTGAGCCCACCTCGGCATAGGCCACTATTAATTTCCAAAGAACATCAACCTCAAGGAACGGTTAGAAGGAAGCCAATACTCCCCAAGCCATCGACGCAGATAGGCACAGATCCTAAATTCATAGTAATAAGAGTTAAATAAAATCCCGATATGATTGGCTATAACTGGGGGAACTATCATCAATCAGTGAGGACTTACCTAACCCTAACACCCAACTCCACACCAAACACTCACACTTCACCATGCCGTGGCTCCACTCATCTTCACTATCAACAAGACGAGGGGAGTCCAAAATACACTCCACTCCCATAACCGGAACGATAACTGCACACAAAAAGGAGTAAAACTGTGCACAGATTACAGAATCGGCTTAATATGTTTTTTGCTAGAGCAGGATACCAGACGATTTTAGACACCAGACGATGCTCACACCTCACATGCCCTTCACAGGAGAAAAGGCAACAACAAATAATCAGTAACATAATTATAAGGGAGCAACATCCAGGATTAATGAAGAACCACAGGATAATGACACCATTTGTGTGTGTCTCTGGCCTTAACCAGGAAAAATGCTCTATCAGATGCACAGATTCTCTCCTGCATCTCCACCATTCTCCCAAGGGTACCTCGCAGTCCTTCAAGGTGAATTCCAAAGACCTGCAGCATGGGGATCACCATACAGAATAACACTCTCAGACGCTGTCATACACCTGATGCTCACTGCACCGCCGAGATACAGGCTTGCTCATCAGCAACAATGCCACTGAAAACTGGGCCCGACCCCAGCCAACCCCGACCACCTCACTCACATGTGGATTCTTTACAATTTCACTTGGCTCCCCATCACAAAACTCCAGTCAGGGTCATTCAGGGACATACAATCAAGCATATTGCCCAAGAAAAGACAATTATGAAATGTGCACAGGGATAAAATAAAGGATTAAAAGATGAGCAGAGTCAGAGCTCGGGAAAATGCAATCGCTCCCCCATTCACATCACCTAATGGCACTATAATTTAAATCCACTTAAAATGATTTCATTCTTGCTGTTCAGTTCCTCACATTTTACAAAGACATTCAGGTGACCAGTTGTTCCAGCCTGAGCAATATTTTGCCCATTAAATTGAGTTGTGGAATAATGGGCATAGACACTTCTCATAATCTGGAGACATCAATCTATTTTTGTAAAAAAAAAAAAATGGATTCACATCCCTGCTAAAATAGCAGAGGTATTTGAGATGACTATGCTAAACAATTGTATTTATTCCAATGTAGCTTAAGGCCTTTGTAACAAAATGTTGAGGGTTGGGGAAGAACCGGGATGGGGGTGGGAGCATAATACAATGGACAGAGCATCAAAATAATTACTCCACTCCCTTCGAATTAATTATTTTCAACTGTTAACTTTCTAACCTTACTAACCTTTATCCTCATCAAGTGCCACGTGCAATGCATCATTTCACTTAACAGGATAAACAAATTCAAGGGCAGTCTTTATTTATAACAAAAAAAAAAGGAAGACTCAATTTTTTCTCTTGAACAAGTCACATTACACATACAGTCATATATGCCGGCAACTTCAATTTAAAAATCACACGTTCCAAACATTTGAATACATTTGTCTTGCCTTTGAAAACTCTACTCCTAACCACTTAGATATTTCACTGGGCATACCATATTTGTAAATTATCCCAAATACCACAATTTCAAATATGTACTCTTAATCCTCGAGTACAATTGAAGACAACTTTTAAATTGTATTTGTGTAACATTTAGATTGTGTGCCTTATTACATAAACAAAATCACTTACTTCTGTTTTGATTCCATGACAGAATGAGGGGAGTCGACATTATCAGACCATGGCAGGGAACCACACAATGCCTTCAACATACAGTAACCCAGTGTTTCAAGATCACTACGTCTGGAAGGCCCTATAAGATATATGTGGATTTGTTTATTTTGTTTTGGGTCACTCGATGAGCCAGGATTAAAGACAATACATAAAATAACTGAAACTGCAGTGTTTTATGCGATCAACTAAGGAGGACTCGATGGAGTAATAACCCCCAACTGTCAATTTTTAAAACACAATGATTTTAACCGTGGCAAACATTGCAGTGTCTGCTAGTCTGCATGCACAGAAAATACATCTTTCCATTTTTTATTTTTCTCCTCCCTTCGGCATTACACCAGACGTGGTGAGCCAATGAAGTGTAGCAAACTTCACGTGTACAGAATCCCTTTTGGTGCGGACAGTTGAACTTACATTTGCGCAGGTTCACGAACGATTAGTTAAATACATAAGCCTCCCAAGTATCACTTTCCACTATTACAGTCGATTTCCTTCATATTGTATGTAGATTTGTTTTCCCATTAACAGAGCATATTTGACCAAATATTGTATTAGTGATTTTAAAACTGATATATAATAATATTCACTGCAAGTCAGTAAAACAAATTCAAAATGGAACATTCTGGGAGTGATTCCAATTCAATCATGGTAGTCAAAAAAACTAACTTTGACCCTGAACCTCATCTGAAAACCCATATATCGACTTTCCAAAAGTGCACCTGGGGCAGTAATTAGGAACAAGAACACTGGATATAATCCGTACTTTAATGGTGCCATTAACATCGTAAAATATTGCAAGGCACTTCACAGGAGCATTATTAAACATAATTCGGTACCAAGCCAAGTAAGGGGATATTAGGCAAGATGACCAAAAGCTTGGTAGAAGAAAAACATTTTTTTAAGGAGCTTCTTAAAAGGAAGAAAGAGCTATAGAGTTCCTTAGGGCCCAATTATCTTTAGCTGCTTCATCAATGACCTTCCCTTCAATACAAGGTCAGAATTGGGGAGGTTCGTTGATGTGTTCAGCACCATTCACAACTCCACAGATATTGACACTATCTAGGGCAAAGCAACTAGTTGGATTGGCACCCCATTCACCAGCTTAAACATAACCCATCCACCACCAACACAGAATGGCAGCGGTGTACACTATCTACAAGAAGCACTGGAGCAACTCACCTAGCTCCTTCAACGACACCTTCCAAACCTGCAACCTCTACCACCTAGAACAAGGGCAACAGATGCATGGAACAATACCACTGATAGTTTCCCTCCAAGCCACACACTACCCTGACTTAGCACTATAGCGCCATTCCTTCAGTATCGCTAGGTCAAAATCCTGGAACTTCCATTGTAACAGCACTGTGGGTGTACCTACACAACATGCACTCCAGCAGTTCAAGAATGCAGCTCCTACTATCATCTTCTCAAGGGCAGTGAGGCAATAAATGCTGGTCTATCCAGTAACACCCACATCCCGTGAACAAATAAAGATGGTTGGAGAAGTTTACAGATTGAATTTCAGAACTTAGCGCCTTGGTCACTGATGGTGGACGAATTGCAATTGGACATGCTGCTGAAGGGACAAGAATTGGAAGAGCGAGATATCTCAAGAGAGCTGTAGGCTTGGATAAGTTTAGAGAGGGGAAGGCAGAGGTCATGGAGCAATTTGAAAACAAAGATGATAAACAACTCACTGGTTTTAAAGTTAATCAGGAGCTGATATTGGTTAGAAAGAACATCGATTAAATTTATTTATTTATTTATTTTTTAAAAAAGAGTATCCATTTCCTTTTCCCAATTAAGGGGCAATTTAGCGCGACCAATCCACATCCACAACCCAAAGATGTGTAGTGTGTGTGAAACCCACGCAGACACGGGGAGAATGGGCAAACTCCACACAGACAGTGGCCCAGGAGAAAGAACATGGATGATAGACAAATAGGATTTGGTGTGATTTTGAATGTAGGCAGTCAAATATTGGATGACCTCAAGTGTATGGAAGGTAGAAAATAGGAAGTCAGCCGAAATATGCTGAAATAGTAACATCAAGAGGTAACAAAGGCACAGCTGAGAGTTTCAGTAACAGATGAACTAAGGCAGTGATGGAAATGGTCGTCATAGAGATAACACAAAAAAGTGGTTGGTATCCCATATTGGGGTCAAATGCGGCATCCAAGTTGAACTTGGGAACTATCTGGTTCAGTCTCAGAGTGTGACCAGAGAGAAAAATACAGTTCTTGGTTAAGGAACAGAGTTTGTAGCGGGAAATTAAGACAATGGCTTTGGTCTTCTGGATATTTTGTTGGTGGGGATGTCTGCTCATCCAGCAATGGATGCCAGGCAAGCAGTGTAACAATTTAGAGACATCCCTGCTCCAGAACCAAATATTTTGTGACATTATTCGGCTGCAATATAGGAATGATCTATTGGTTTGTAATTTTAATTCAATATTATCCTTTCAAATATCCCATCTCCCGCTTCCCTGTTACCTGAATTTATCTGCTTATTTTGTTACTAAGTATTGCACCTTGCATGTTTTTAATTTGATCACTTAGTTTGGATATGAATTTTTCAGTGCAAGTTACATTGTAATTCAGCTCTGGGCTGCAAAGATGTTTCTTGAATAAAATAACATTATTATACACTGACTAAGATAACCAAGTGAGTCACTGTTGCACAGAGGTTCTTGAAAAATCAAGATTGAAGAGTCCTTTGCAGAAAAAATGTTGGGCAATACCACCAAGGCTGCAGTTTCATGCAATCTTCAATATTCTATTAGAGAAAGCGGATTGCAGTTAAAGTTACACGGTGCTTGAATAAGAAGCAATATAGAAATTAATATATGACACACACAAATGGCTCACAAGGTCTTACCAGTTCCTTTGTGTATGTCTACACTGATCAACTCCACAGTGCCCTCATGTGGGGTTTTGCTGCCTTCTCTGTATTCAACATGTTTCCCGTCAGGACAGTATCTGAATGCAGAGTAGTAACCTGCCAAGTACACCTGAAAAGAAAATTCACAATCATTTCTGCTATGATAGTTCCAGAAATCTAAAAGTTCCTTAGTCAAGTAACAAGACATTAAGGACAGATTTAAACTCAGATCACTGACCGGATGTTATACATGAAAACAAAATAGCTTCTCGTCACATTAGTGCAAATTGTTGCATTAGTAACACGTTACCAAATTGACAGGTAACAATTCGTTACGACTTTTCGGAAGCACTAGTTGCTATAAAATTTTAAAGTCAATTAAAATAATAAAAATGCTTAATCTTTAAAATGTTGTTGTTATGACACCTAGTGCGCCGTCAATTTCAGCCCCACTTGACATAGAGCCGCAACACAAGTGAAATTGGATGTTATTTAAAATGTCAGAGCTTCTTGGCCGAGCCCAACAAACTGCAGTCACCAGGTTTGTACATTTAAGCACAAGTAACCTTTCACTATGTACAGACATGATTAAACTAACAGAAAAGTGTTATTGACTATCTAATACTACCCCCACTCTCTACAAACACACAGACAGACAAACAACTGAGAGGAAAGGGTGGTTGAGAGGTAAAGAAATTAATAAAAATAAAGGGATAAAGAATCTTTGATGCACTGGGATAACTTCTAGTTAGTGCCTTTGAGGTTCAGCTTTCGTTTTGGTACATCTTCCTTCTAAGTTTGTAATGATCTACTGCAGACTCACGAAGGCAGCAGGCAAACAGCAGCAGAGGGAGAAAACATAGCTCCTCTTCCTTCAAGAGTCTAGAGGCTTCTGGCAAGGTTGCCACCTTTTCTGTAGATTCAGGATCATTTCAAGTTTACAGCAAGGATGTATAAGGCACTCACTGGCTTTAGAACAATAAAGTATTTTTTTCAGCAAGAGAGAGGGATTGTTCCTTCTCCTTCCAAGGTCTAATCACTTCTGCCAAGTTCTCTGAGACAGCATCACGTTGTCAAGCAGAACACTGTCCCTGGTCAACCCACAGGTCACTAGCCAGCCAATTAGACCGCCTTCCTCCAAAACTGTTCCTAAGATCCACTCGGCACCAATGAGTCCGTTTCTCCTCTCAAAATACAAAACCTAAGAAGACAATGTCCTGACAACCAAGCATGCTGCTTCATTTTCAGTCCTCTGCTTAAAGGCACAGTCCGATTATGCGTCCTTGAGCAAAAAATATAAAAGAAAAGAAAATGGGAACAAAGCAAATAAACAGGAAGGAGTCTATATTGTTAAAAAAGCGACTTGAAAAAACGTGTGTGGACTGTTCTGCTAATTGTCAGATTGTGATTTTCAGACAACCTTATTATAAGATAAGAAAGTATGTAAGATTGCTGTCATTTGTTTGTTTCCTTCCATTTTTCTCTCCACCCCTGAAGACCAGGACTTCTTTTTTTGCTGCTGCACAGATCCATAAATCACAATGTACTCTAGAATTCCATCAAGTGAGTGTTTATTTCAAGTCTTGTGTGGTTCACAAGGTCAAACTCAGCAAATTCTCAGCAAAGAGAGAAGGCAGGTAGGAAAGTAGAGTATAAAGGATTAGTTTTTACATACTGACTGTTATTTACTCAAGTCCAAAAAAGAATTAGTTGTATTACAGTCCAGAGGCTTGAAAGATTTTAGAGAGTTCAGCTCGTTTCCAAACTATTTATCTTTGACATCAATTGTAAATCTGAAGAATTTGATTGATTTCCCTTGGCCAGATCTTGGATCTTATTCTGGATATATTCATATTGTATTTGGCTTTTTTCCAGTGCTTGACTGCTACCCTTGCACCTTGCCACATCAACTATTGTCACTTTATCCTCTTTCTGGAAAAATCATGTCAGGTTTAGACAGAGCAATCTTCTATTATTATATGAAGTTCTGTACAGGAAGGTCATCCAATCTTTTATACTTTTATCAATGTCTTTTAAGTGGTTAGAGTTTTATTATACCTTTTGATGCTTACGTTTTTGACAGTGATTGGAATTTTGACTAGGATATATGCTGCTTTGCAGTTGTAGAGCTCTTGTGAATTGAGCTCTTTTCTTGCAGTTGAGATGTACCATTTTGGAAATACATTAGTTTAACCTTTTCCACGCAAGCATTTTTCATTTCTGAAATTCCACTTTTCGCCATTCTGCATCTTTATTATTAGTTCAACGCTTACTTTCTGAATCGAGTCTGGCCTTTCCCTTGGCTATTTTTCCCAGTTTGCAACCAAACCTTCTTGATTGTCACGATTTGTAATGCTCATACCAATTGATTGGAATGTTTCACGGTGTGAAGGATTGGGTTAATTCAGGCTTTTAAGTTTTATATTTTCACCATTACTTCCTCCAATCCCTCCTGTAAAGGAACCACGGTTTTATTATTGTGTCTTCAGAGCTGTTGAGAACTCAGGAGTTTCTTCACTTATCACAGTGGAATCTGGATTTCTAAGTGAGATAGTCCTCTGACCCAGTGTTAGATTGAAAAATAAAAATCAACTGAGATTTTGGTAGGAAATTTCTAGTTTAATTAGGGTACTTTGAGAGACCCGAGCAAAAACAACGTGTAATCGTCTTAGAATCGTGAAGCCTATTTTTTTTTTAGCATTTTGATCTTATGTATGGGCTTTGTTGCAAAACCGATTTCATATATTTTGGTAATTGAGTTTTTAAAGGCAAGATAGTGGGGGGGGAAAAAACCTGGGTTTGAGAAAGTGATAAATATCCTGGAGAAAAGGTAGTCCATTTTTACTTAAGAGTTCAAGGTTTGAAAACAATAAACAACAGGTAGTTCTCTCCTAGCTTTGTAATGGAGCCAGAGTCTGGTAAGATTGCAGTTTTTATCATTCGAAAACTATTTAATTTCCACGACTGGTAAACAAAGGAAGGTCTTAAAGTATCTATATACTCTCCCCATCAAAGGTAAAAGTCGCCATTGTCCCAGATGACCATCGGCAGATTTCCCCTTTGAGGGACAGCTGACTGGTGGGGATTTATCTGAGAATCACCACACCTCAGGTGAGGGGCAAGGTTGAGAAGACGGGTCTTAGGATGGCATGGTGGCGCAGTGGTTAGCACTACTGCCTCTCGGCACCAAGGACCCAGGCTCGATCCCGGCCCCAGGTCACTGTCTGTGTGGAGTTTACACAATCTCCCCATGCCTGCGTGGGTCTCACCGCCACAACCCAAAGATGTGCAGGGTAGGTGGATTGGCCAAGCTAAATTGCCCCTTAATTTAAAAAAAAAGGAGAGAAGGCAGGCCTTCCCTTCATGAATAACCTCATCTGATACGGGGACTGAACTTGCTCTGCAATACCAACCAGCTGTCCGGTCAACTGAGCTAAACAGAATTTGTGCCATCTCCTGGTGTTGTACAGTCAGTAGCATCACTGGACCATTATCCAAATAACAGCAATTATTAAGGAAGTTTTAACTTAGAAAATCATAGTGTGATCAGACAAAATCAACTTGATTTTACAAAAGAGAAATCTGTGCATGACAAATTTCTCAGAGCTTTTGAAGATGTAACTAATAGGTAAATAAAGGGGAACCAGTAGACATTGTGTACTTGGATTTCCAAAAGGCACTTGATATGGTGCCCTTCCAAAGGCTAATACACAAGATAAGGACTCATGCAGCTATGGGTGTTATTAGCATAATTGGTTGACTGGTCAACAGACAGGAAGCAGAGAATAGGGGAAACAGAGCATTTTCAAGTTGGCAATTTGCGGCTAGTGGAGTGTCACAAGATCAATGCCAAGTCCTCTGCTATTTACAATCTATGTAATGACAGAGATTAATTGGGAATGTAAGCTGTGAGGAGAACGCAGAGGTTGCATTGAGATACAGACAGGTTACTCGAATGGGCAACAAGGTGACAGATTAAGTATAATAATGTGGACAAGCGGGAGGTTATTCACATTGGTTGCAGAATATTTTCTTTAGGTGTGAAACATTTCTAAATGTTGATTTTCAGAAACTTACAAAAGAACACAAAGTTACTATCAAAACGGTTAAAAAAATTAATTAATGGATGGAATAGGGAAAATGGAGAATCTGAGGTACACATGGGACAGACAGCAGGGATGCGAATGCCTAGAAAGGGTTAACCTGACAATCTCTGAAACCCAAAGCGTGGCAAACACAAATTAGCTTACTACACACAGGCCTATCTCAGGTAACACATTTCCAAGCCTACAAATCGAAAACGTTCAGCCCGGCTCCAGAATGTCTGGAAGGGGCATTGTGCACTCACCCGTATACAGGTATCAGGGAAATAGGGCACTCACCATCTCATTACGGGCTGATTCTTTTTTTTTATAAGTATATTTTTATTAAGAATTTTTCAATAACAATTTTTTCCACCTTACAAACAAACCCCCCCCCCCACCCCTCACCACCGTAACAAAGAAAAGAAAAGAACTCGCGTGGCAAGACATGAACACGGAAAGTCAATAAAATACAGAACTTTGTACAATGGATTCTTCCCGTACATGTCAGTTTCCGGATCATTCATGTCAGTTTCCGGATCATTCATGTGCTTTCTTGCTCACATGCCCCCCCACAGGACCCCCCCACCCCAAACGAACTTTGTCCCCCCCCCCCCTTCCCCCCTGGGTTGCTGCTGCTGTCCGACCTTCATCGAACGCTCCGCGAGATGGTGTAGGAACGGTTGCCACCGCCTGTAGAACCCCTGCGCAGACCCTCTCAAGGCAAACTTTATCCTTTCCAACTTGATAAACCCAGCCATATCATTTATCCAGGCCTCCACGCTGGGGGGCTTCGACTCCTTCCACATTAACAAGATCCTTCGCCGGGCTACTAGGGACGCAAAGGCCAGAATGCCGGCCTCTTTCGCCTCCTGCACTCCCAGCTCGTCCACTACTCCAAATAGTGCTAGCCCCCAGCTTGGCTTGACCCGGACTTTCACCACCCGAGATACTGTTCCCACAACTCCCCTCCAGAACCCCTCCAGTGCCGGACATGACCAAAACATATGGACATGGTTTGCTGGACTTCCTGAGCACCTCCCACATCTGTCCTCCACCCCAAAGAACCTACTCAGTCTCGCCCCCGTCACATGCGCTCCATGAACCACCTTAAATTGCATCAGGCTAAGCCTGGCACACGAGGAAGAGGAATTAACCCTACTTAGGGCATCAGCCCATAGCCCCTCCTCAATCTCCTCCCCCAACTCCTCTTCCCATTTACCCTTCAGCTCCTCTACCAAAGCCTCTCCCTCTTCTTTCATCTCCTGGTATAATCGCCGACACCTTGCCCTCTCCGACCCATACGCCCGAAATCACCCCATCTTGAATCCCCTGTGCCGGGAGTAGCGGAAATTCCCCCACCTGCCGCCTCACAAACGCCCTCACTTGCATGTACCTGAAAGCGTTTCCCGGGGGTAGCCCAAACTTCTCCTCCAGCGCCCCTATGCTCGCGAAAGTCCCGTCAATGAACAGGTCCCCCATTCTTCTAATCCCTACCCGATGCCAGCTCTGAAATCCCCCGTCCATCCTACCTGGGACAAACCAATGGTTGTCTCTGATCGGGGACCACACCGAGGCTCCCGTCGCACCCCTGTGCCATCTCCACTGCCCCCAAATCTTTAGCGTTGCCTTGGTCGGCGAGAGCGGCAGTGGTGCCGTCACCAGCGCCCCCAGGCTCGTTCCTTTACAGGACGCCATCTCCAAGCTCTTCCACGCCGCCCCCTCTCCCTCCATCACCCACTTACGGATCATTGCCACGTTGGCTGCCCAATAATAACCACCCAGATTCGGCAATGCCAACCCTCCTCTATCTCTGCTACGCTCCAAGAACCCCTTCCTGCACCTCCACCCTTGGGAACCTCAACTGATCCAAGAATCGCCACATCCCCTCTTTTCCCCTGGGGGCTGGGACCTATACAGTTCATCGTAAAAGGCCTTAAAGCCTCATTCACCTTCCCTGCACTCCGCACCGTAGTTCCCCTGCCATCTTTGACTCCACCTATTTCCCTTGCTGCCATCCTCTTACGGAGCTGGTGTGCCAGCATCCGGCTCGCCTTATCCCCATATTCATATATCGCCCCTTGTGCCTTCCTCCACTGTGCCTCTGCCTTCCCTGTGGTCAACAGGTCGAACTCCGTCTGGAGACTTCGTCTCTCCCAGAGTAGTCCCTCATCCGGAGCCTCTGCATAGCTCCTGTCCACCCTTAAAATATCCCCCACTAACCTCTCCCTTTCCCTGCCCTCTCTCTTCACCCTGTGAGCCATGATGGAGATTAACTCTCCCCTGACCACCACCTTCAGCGCCTCCCATACTACTCCCACCTGCACCTCCCCTATGTCGTTAGCCTCCAGATATCTTTCAATACACCCCCGCACACTTCCTCCTCTGCCAGCAGTCCCACATCCAACCTCCACAACGGGCGTTGGTCCCTCTCCTCCCCCAGCTCCAGCTCCACCCAGTGCGGGGCATGGTCTGAAATGGCTATGGCCGAATACTCCGTTCCCTCCACTTTCGGGATCAGTTCCCTGCCCAAAACAAAAAAAATCTATCCGGGAGTAGGCCTTATGTACGTGGGAGAAAAAAGAAAATTCTCTGGCCAAAGGTCTGGCAAACCCCACAGATTTACTCCCCCCATCTGATCCATAGACCCCGTAAGCACCTTGGCCGCAGCCGGCCTCCTCCCCGTCCTTGATCTGGAACGATCTAATGCTGGGTCCAGCACCATGTTAAAATCCCCACCCATTATCAAACTCCCTACCTCCAGGTCCGGAATACGCCCCAACATCCGTTTCATGAATCCAGCATCGTCCCAGTTTGGGGCATATACATTCACCAGTACCACCTCCGTCCCCTGCAACCTACCACTCACCATCACGTATCGGCCTCCCTTGTCCGCTACTATGTTCTTGGCCTCAAACGACACCCGCTTTCCCACCAGTATTGCCACCCCTCTATTCTTCGCATCCAGCCCTGAATGGAACACCTGTCCCACCCATCCCTTCCTTAACCTGACCTGATCTGCCACCTTCAGATGTGTCTCCTGAAGCATGGCCACGTCCGCCATCAGTCCCTTTAGGTGCGCAAACACTCGGGCCCTCTTAACCGGCCCATTTAGGCCTCTCACATTCCACGGGATCAGCCAGATTGGGCGGTTTACCCCCCCCGCGCCGACTAGCCATCTCCTATCTTAGGCCGGTCCAGTGCTCGCGCCTTCCGCACCCTCCAGTCCCCCAGGCTGGGAACCCCCGCCCCGACCACCTCTTCCATTTTCAGGTCCCCCTCGGACAGTGCAGCAGCAACCCTAGACTCCTTCCCCCCCCCTCCCCCCCTCACACTAGATCCTCATCTAGCACTTTTGCTCCCCCATATTACTTCCGTGAGTCAGCTGACCTCTGCTTCCCCCGCCTTCCCGTTGATCTCCCCAAGTCTCTCCTCCTCCTTACCTTCCTCCACCCCCCACTTATGGCGTGGGAAAAAGCCCGCGCTTTCCTGAACCAGCCCCGCCCCCCTGAACCAGCCCCGCCCCCTGTGGCGCAGCTCCTGTTGCGGCCATCGTCCCAGTTCCCTCATCCCCGAGTCTCACCTCCCTCCAGGACCGATGCCCACATCCCCATCATCATCATCATTTTGTCTACAGAAAAGAAAAAACGGAATTTTAACCAGAACTCTACCCACATCCCCATCCATCATCCCACCCACAAAATATTCTTTACCCATATTTACAAACCCATATACAACCACATCCCCTCAGTTCGAGTCCAGATTTTCCGTCTGTATAAAGGTCCAAGCCTCTTCTGGCGTTTCAAAATAATGGTGTCTGTCCTGATAAGTGACCCACAGTCACGCAGGCTGCAGCATGCCGAACCGGACTCTTTTTCTTTGCAACACCGCCTTGGCCCAGTTGAAGCCAGCTCTCCTTTTTGCCACCTCCGCGCTCCAATCCTGGTATACTCGGATCACCGCGTTCTCCCATCTGCTGCTCCGCACCTTCTAGGCCCATCTCAGCACACTTTCTTTGTCCACGAAGCGATGGAACCTTGCCACTATCGCCCTTGGCGGCTCATCCGCCTTGGGTCTCCTCGCCAGGACCCGGTGAGCCCCTTCCAGCTCTAGGGGGGTCGGAGAGGCCTCCGCACCCATCAGCGAAAGGAGCATCGTACTCACGTACGCCCCGGCATCAGCTCCCTCCACCCCTTCAGGAAGACCCAGAATCCGGAGGTTCTTCCTCCTCGACCGGTTCTCCAGGACCTCAATTCTCTCGGTCCACCTCCTGTGCACCGCCTAGTGCGCCTCCACTTTTACCGCCAGGCCCAGGATATCGTCCTCGTTGGTGTTCACTTTATCGTTTACCTCATGAAGCTCCACCGCCTGGGTCTTCTGGGTCTCCTTCAGCCCCTCGATCGCCAACAGCATCGGCGCCAGCACCTCCTTTTCAGCACCTCCACACATCTCATGAGGAACTCCTGCTGGTCTGGCCCCCACGCTGCTCGCTCTCCGCCCTCTTGCCTTCTTCCCCTCGTTTTGATCTCTGCTCCATGGCCTCTTTCCTCGTTGCTCCACCACTGCTCCCTGCCAAATATTGTAGGGCGGACCTCACTGCTCCTTCCCACACGGGATTAATCTGAAAAAAGCTCCGTTGGGGCTCCTCTGGAGATCCCGAAAGTCCGTTTTCGCGAGAGCTGCCGAAACGCGCGGCTTAGCTCCGCATCGCCGCAACCGGAAGTCCATTACTGACGGATTCAAAGGACGTTCGCTGTTCCTTTGTATTGCAAAGCAGATGGACACGATTGGAAGTGGAGTATGTCAGACAATGTATCCACGTTATTTAATCAAGGGAATGACTGTAACCTAATCAAACTGCCAGTATCGATAATCGGTTGTATTGTAGTACTTTGAATCAGTCTGTACGATCCAAACAATATAAGAAGTGTAAAACAGCTTTGTGGGGGCAGAGAGACTTGGACAAAGCTGCAGTTAAAGTGGCCAAGTTTAGCTCTCTTGCTTCATGTGGCATTAAAAGGCGTTTTGTTAAAGTTTCATATGATCTGAAGAACCCGACTCATTTAACTCCGCTAACAATGGATGTGGGCTTCGCTGGCTAGGCCACCATTTATTGCCAATCCCTAATCGCCCTCGAGAAGGTGGTGGTGAGCTGCGTTCTTGGACCACTGCAGCCCATGTGGTGTAGGTATACCCACAGTGCTGTTAGGGCGGAGTTCCAAGATTTTAACCCAGCAACAATGAAGGAATGACAATATATATCCAAGTTAGGACGGTGAGTGACTTGGAGGGGAACTTCCAGGTGGTGGTGTGCCCATGTGTCTGCTGCTCTTGTCCTTCTAAATAGCAGTGGCCATGGGTTTGGAAGGTGCTATTTAAGCTTTGGTCAGCTTCCGGTGGCGGCCATGGAGGAGTAGGTCGCACATTTGATAGCTCCAGTCTGTAACTGACTTTTGGACCTTTCCCCCCCAGGTTTTTTTTCGGATTTTATGGGATAAATCAGTGAAGAGTGAGACAGTAAAGAGAAATCCCCCTCCGGTGGATGGAGAATTGGACCAGAAGTGGCCGTGTGAGAAGACAAAGTCTTATAAGGGAGACGCAAGCAGAGCTGGAAACACGGGACAGCATGGCGGAGAGCAGGGGCTGCGGGGAAACGGCACAGTGGTCGACGGAGCAGCTGGTGAAGTTTTTCGAGGATTGCTTCGCCAAGCTGAAGAAGGACACGCTGGACCCGATTAAGGCTTCGATTGATCAAGTGGTTCAGAATCAGGAAACCCATGGGAGCGATCCAGGAGGTCGAACAAAAGTTGTCCGAGGAGTATATAACCGTGCTGGAAAGCAAGGTGGGGATAATGAACAACCGCCAGAAAAGAATGCAGGAGAAGCTGGAGGACCTGGAGAATAGGTCCAGGAGGCAGAATCTCAGAATTGTTGGCCTCCCTGAAGGCAGTGAGAGATCAGATGAGAGGGCCTATGTGATGGACATGTTGGAGAAGTTGATGGGGGCTGGGGCGTTCCCTCGGCCCCTGGAATTGGACAGTGCGCACAGATCCCTCGCGAGGAAGCCCAGAGCGAACGAGCCACCTAGGGCCATGGTTCCTTCACTGTTTCATGGACAAGGAACACGTTTTGCGGTGGGCCAAGGAAGAACGGAGCAGCAAATGGGAGAACTGTGAGTTGCACATCTATCAGGACCTGGGAGCGGATTTGGCCAAGAGGTAAGCTGCGTTCAATCCGGCAAAAACGACCCTCTTTAAGAAGGGGGTGAAGTTCGGGATGCTGCACCCAGCCCGTCTGTGGGTCACACATGAGGAACGGGACTTTTACTTTGAAACGCAAGACGAAGTATGGACTTTTATTGAAGAAATTAGGCTGGAGGCGAATTAAAAGACACTTAAGCCTTGGAGAAGTACTGTGGCAGCGATTTGTGGTGCTGGATTGTATAAATTTAAGTAGCTCTATGTGAAATAATGGGCTGTGTGGATGGTTAACGGTTGATCTGTCATGCAGGGACCTTGTTAGAGGGGGGGGGATGGGCTTTGAATTTAATTCTGATTTTTGGGTGACTATTTTTCGAAAGTGACTGTTCCTTCACTGTTTTTTCTGTTGTTTGTTTACTGGGGAATGTGATGCTTTTAAAATGTTTATTCATGTGGGGAGGGAGGAGTGTATAATAGGGACACAGACTACTTGGTGCCAGGGGCGGGAGCTATCGAGTCAGCTGACTCTCGGAAGCGTGGTGGGGGGTGAGCAGGTGTTAAGCTGGAGCTTGACTTGGGGGATTGGGTTTCTAGTGCTGTTGCTGGGGCGGGGGGGAGCTGCTTTGCTGACAGGGGAGGAACGGTTACTAGGGGACAAATGGGAGGTTGGGTACGGCGACAGCCCGAGTGGGGACTCGAGGAAGTGGAGGGCGCGGGCTCGGCCTAAAAAGGGTGATGGCTAGTCGGCTGGAGGGGGGTGGGGTTGGAAGCCCCCCGTCCAGGCTGATCACATGGAACATGAGAGGACTGAATGGGATGGCCAAGAGGGCTCGCGTGTTCGCGCATTTGAGGGAACTGAAAGCGGACGTGGCAATGCTACAAGAGACACACCTAAAGGTTACAGACCAGACGAGATTGAGGAAGGGGTGGGTTAGCCAAGTGTTCCACTCAGGACTGGACTCAAAGACTAGGGGGGTAGCGATCTTGATCAGCAAACGTGGGGCATTCGAGGCAGGGAGAATCATGTCAGACAAGGGGGAGAGTACATAATGGTGAGTGGGAAGCTGGAGGGGGAGCGAGTGGTACTTGTGAACATATATGCTCCGAATTGGGACGACATGGAATTTATGAGGCGGGTGTTAGGTAAGATCCCAGACTAAGAGTCACATAACCTGGTCATTGGAGGGGACTTCAACACAGTCATTGATCCGGAATTGGACCGGTCAAAATCCAGGACAGGGAGGAGGCCGGCTGCGGCAAAGTAATTGAAGGATTTTATGGAACAAATGGAGAGGATGGGGGCCGAAAGAGTAGACCCATGGAGGTTTGCATGGCCGAGGATGAAGGAGTTTTCCTTTTTTTCACATGTCCACAAGGTATACTCTCGCATCGACTTTTTTTGTTCTGAGCAGGGCGCTAATACCGAAGGTGGTGGATACTGAGTATTCGGCAATTGCAGTGTCGGATCATGCCCCTCACTGGGTGGATCTATGGCTTAGTGTGGAGAGGGGGAAACGCCCACTGTGGAGACTAATGTGGGGTTGCTAGCGGATGAAGCGATCTGTGGGCGGGTAAACAAGTCCATCCAGAACTACCTGGAAACAAATGATACAGGGGAGGTCTCTGCAGCGACAGTCTGGGAAGCTTTGAAGGCAGTAGTCAGAGGGGAATTAATCTCGATACGGGCCCACAGAGAAAAGGTGGAACAGGCTGAGAGGGATAGATTAGTGGAGGAGATACTCCCGGTGGACAGGAGATACTCGGAGGCGCCGGACACGGGGCTACTGAGGGGACGGCGGAGGTTACAGGTGGAGTTGGGCTGTTGACCACAGGGAAAGCAGAGGAACAGTTGAGGAAGGCAGGGGAGGGGGGGCGATCTAGGAGTACGGGGAAAAGGCAAGCAGAATGTTGGCGCACCAGCTCAGGAAGAGAGAGGCGGCCAGGGAGATAGGTAAAGAGTCGAGACGGAACTACTGTCCTGGACCCAGCGGTGAACGAGGTGTTTAAGGACTTTTACAGTAAATTATATGAGTCGGAACCCCCTGCTGGGGTGGAGGGGATGAGGCAATTTCTGGATCAGTTGAGGTTCCCGAGGGTGGAGGAGGACCTGGTGGAGGGGCTGGGTGCCCCAAATGAGATTGAGGAAATAATCAAGGGGCTGGAGGACATGCAGTCGGGCAAGGCCCCGGGGCCTGACGGCTACCCGGTGGAATTCTATAAGAAGTTTTCAGAGATATTGAGCCACTGCTGGTGAGGACATTTAACTAAGCAATGTTGTAGGCCTCGATTTCATTGATCCTGAAATGGGAGAAGGATCCGGAGCAATGCGGGTCATACAGGCCGATTTCTCTACTGGATGTGGATGCCAAACTGCTGGCTAAGATACTGGCCACAAGGATAGAGGACTGTGTCCCAGGGGTGATAGGGGAAGACTAGACGGGATTTGTTAAGGGCAGGCAACTCAAGGCCAATGTTCGAAGGCTTCTAAATGTTATTATGATGCCCTCAAAAGGAGAGGAGGCGGAGGTGTTGGTAGCAATGGATGCGGAGAAGGCTTTTGATCGGGTGGAGTGGAATTACCTGCGGGAGGCGCTGGGGAGGTTCGGGTTTGGTGAGGGCTTTATTGACTGGGTGCGGTTGCTCTATCAGGCACCAGTAGTCAGTGTCCGTACGAACCGGCTGAGGTCGGGGTATTTTAAACTACACCGAGGGACGAGGCAAAGGTGCCCCCTCTCCCCGTTACGATTTGCTCTGGCCATAGAGCCTTTGGCCATGGCGTTAAGAGCCTCTAGGAACTGGAAAGGGCTGGTTCGGGTGGGTGGAGCACCGGGTCTCACTCTACGCAGATGACCTCCTTGTGTACATTGCGGACCCATTAGAGGGGATGGGGGAAGTAATGCGAATCTTGGGGGAATTTGGCAATTTTTCAGGGTATAAATTGAACATGGGGAAAAGAGAGATGTTTGCAATCCAGGCAAGAGGACAGGAGAAGATACTGGGAGAGCTGCCGCTTAGAATGGTAGGGAAGAGCTTTCGATATCTGGGAATCCAGGTGGCCCGGAAATGGGAGGTACTACACAAGTTAAACCTATCCCGGTTGGTAGAACAAATGGAAGGGGACATTGTCACTGGCGGGGAGGGTACAGACCATGAAAATGACGGTCCTCCCCAGATTTCTGTTTGTCTTTCGGTGCCTCCCCATCTTCATCCCCAAGGCCTTTTCCAAGCGGGTGAATGAGATTATTTTGGGCTTTGTGTGGGCGAGTAAAACTCCGCGAGTGAAGAAAGTGTTGCTGGAGCGCAGTCGGGGGGAGGGTGGGTTGGTGCTGCCAAACTTCTGCAATTACTACTGGGCGGCTAATAAAGCCATGATTAGGAAGTGGGTAGTGGGGGAGGGGTCGGCATGGGAGCGGATGGAGGCGGCGTCATGTAAAGACACCAGTCTGGGACCATTGGTAACGGCACCTCTGCCGATCTCGCCGGCCCGATACTCCACAAGAGTGGTGGTAGTGGCGGCTCTGAGGACAATGGAGGAGATATAAGAGAGTGGAGGGAGCACCGATTTATAATAACCACAGGTTTGTACCAGGTAGGCTAGATGGCGGGTTCCGGAGTTGGCAGAGGGCAGAAATTGGAAGGATGGGGGATCTATTTATAGACGGGAGCTTTCCCGGCTTGAAAGCTTTGGAGGATAAATTTAAATTGCCAGCAGGGAATGGTTTTAGGTATTTGCAGGTGCGAGACTTCCTGACACATCAGGTGCCGGCCTTTCCGCTGCTGCCACCACGGGGGATACAGGATAGAGTAGTTTCCAGTACCTGGGTGGGAGAGGGGAAGGTATCGGATATTTACAGGAGCTTTCCGAGGCGGAGGAAACTCCGGTGGAGGAGCTTAAGGGCAAGTGGGAGGGCGAGCTAGGAGGAGAGATAGATATGGGGCTATGGGCAGATGCCCCAAGCAGGGTTAATACCGCCTCATCATGCGCCAGGCTTAGCCTGATACAAATGAAGGTAGTCCACCAGGCACACATGACAGCAGCCAGGATGAGTAAGTTCTTCAGGGTTGAGGATAGGTGTGCGAGGTGGGCGGGAAGCCCAGCAAATCATGTCCACATGTTTTGGGCATGCCCGAAGCTTAGAGGGTTTTGGCAGGATTTTGCCAAGGCAATGTCCATGGTACTAAAAACATGGGTGGTGCCGAGTCTGGAGGTAGCGATCTTTGGAGTGTCGGAAGATCCGAGAGTTCAGGGGGCGAAGGAGGCCAATATCTTGGCCTTTGCCTCCCTGGTAGCCCGGAGACGGATCTTGTTAATGTAGAGACCTGGGTTAGTGACATGGCTGGGTTTCTCAGGCTCGAGAAAATAAAGTTTGCCTTAAGAGGGTCAATGTAAACGTGGGCTTTGCTCCCGCGCTATGATAATTGTGGCGGGAACGGGGACGCAGGAAGGAGGGGGCCTCGCACAATGAGGGGCCGAGGACAAACGGGGGAAGCCGAGGTCAGCCAGAGTTTGCTGACTTCTGGGAGCAACATGGGGGGTGCAACTATGCTAGAAAAGGGATCTAGCGGAGGGGGGTGGGGAGGGGGGGGGGTGGGGGGAGGGAGTTAACTGGGTTGCTGCTGCCAAGGGGAAGCTGTTATGGGGCGGGGTGGTCGGGACGGGAGAGCACCGTCGGTGGGATATACGGGTACGTGGGAACCGGGTGAGGAGCTGGGTTAGAAAAGGGGATGGCTAGTCGACATGGGGGGGGGGGTAAAAGAGCCCCCCAACCCGGCTGATCACGTGGAACGTGAGGGGGCTGAATGGGCCGATTAAAAAGGGCACGGGTACTCGCACACCTAAAGAACTTAAAGGCAGATGTGGTCATGTTGCAGGAGACGCACTTGAAACTGGCAGATCAGGTCAGACTAAGTAAAGGATGGGTGGGGCAGGTGTTCCATTCGGGCTTAGATGCGAAGAATAGGGGGGTGGCTATCTTAGTGGGGAAACGGGTACAGTTTGAGGCAAAGACCATAGTGGCGGACAGTGGGTGTAGATACGTGATGGTGAGCGGCAGATTGCAAGGGGAGGCGGTGGTTCGGGTGAACGTATACGCCCCGAACTGGGATGATGCAAACTTCATGAAGCGTATGCTGGGGCGTATCCCGGACCTGGAGCGGGAAAGCTGGTAATGGGGGGAGACTTCAATACGGTGCTTGATCCAGGGCTGGACCGGTCTAGGTCTAAGACCGGGAGGAGGCCGGCGGCAGCCAAGGTGCTTAAGGACTTCATGGAGCAGATGGGAGGAGTAGACCCCTGGAGATTTATTGGGCCTAGGAGTAAGGAGTTTTCATTTTTCTCCCATGTTCACAAGGTGTATTCACGGATAGACTTTTTTGTCCTGGGAAGGGCACTGATTCCGAAGGTGACAGGGACGGAGTACATGGCCATAGCCATTTCGGACCACGCTCCACATTGGGTAGATCTGGAGATAGGAGAGGAAAAGGAGCAGCACCCACTCTGGAGATTGGATATGGGGTTGTTGGCGGATGAGGGGGTATGTCTAAGGGTGAGGGGGTGTATCAAAAGGTACCTGGAGCTTAATGATAACGGAGAGGTCCAGGTGGGAGTGGTCTGGGAGGCGCTGAAGGCGGTGGTCAGAGGGGAACTGATATCCATAAGGGCCCATAAAGGGAAGCAAGAGAGCAAAGAAAGGGAGCGACTGTTGAGAGAACTTCTGAGGGTAGACAGGCAATATGCAGAGGCTCCGGAGGAGGGACTGTACAGGGAAAGACAAAGGCTACATATGGAATTTGACCTGCTGACCACGGGCAAGGCAGAAGCACAGTGGAGGAGGGCACAGGGAGTACAGTAGGAGTATGGAGAGAAGGCGAGCCAGTTACTGGCCCAACAACTAAGGAAGAGGGGAGCGGCGAGGGAGATAGGTGGGGTGAGGGATGAGGAAGGTGAGATGGAACGGGGAGCGGAGAGGGTGAACGGGGTGTTTAAGGCATTCTACGAGAAGCTGTATAAGGCTCAGCCCCCGGAAGGGAAGGAGGGAATGATGCATTTCCTAGATCGGCTTGAATTCCCGAAGGTGGAGGAGCAGGAGAGGGCGGGACTGGGAGCACGGACTGAGATGGAGGAGGTGGTAAAGGGGATTGGGAGCATGCAGGCGGGGAAGGCCCCGGGACCGGATGGGTTCCCGGTAGAATTTTATAGGAAATACATGGACCTACTGGCCCCGCTTTTGACGAGAACCTTTAAATGAGGCCAGGGAAAGGGGGAAGTTGCCCCCGACTATGTCGGAGGCGACGATATCGTTACTCTTAAAGAAGGAAAAAGACCCGCTGCAGTGCGGGTCTTACAGGCCTATTTCCCTCCTGAACGTGAATGCTAAGCTCCTGGCCAAGGTGATGAAGACAAGGATAGAGGATAGTGTCCCGGGGGTGATCCACGAGGATCAAACTGGGTTTGTTATGGGGAGACAGCTGAACACGAATATACGGAGGCTGCTAGCGGTGATGATGATGCCCCCGCCGGAGGGGGAGGCGGAGATAGTGGTGGTGATGGACGCTGAGAAAGCATTTGACAGAGTGGAGTGGGACTACCTATGGGAAGTGTTGAGGAGATTTGGTTTTGGAGAGGGGTTTATTGGATGGGTACAGCTGCTATATAGGGCCCCGGTGTCAAGTGTGATCACGAACAGGCAGAGGTCCGACTACTTCCGTCTTTATAGAGGGACAAGACAGGGGTGTCCCCTGTCCCCGTTACTGTTTGCATTGGCAATTGAGCCGCTGGCCATAGCACTGAGGGGCTCTAGGAAGTGGAGGGGAGTACTCAGGGGAGGAGAAGAACACCGGGTGTCATTGTTTGCAGATGATCTATTGCTGTATGTTGCGGACCCAGTGGAGGGGATGCCTGAGATAATGCGGACACTCGGAGTTTGGGGAATTTTCGGGGTACAAATTGAATATGGGGAAGAGTGAGTTGTTCATGGTGCATCCGGGGGAGCAGAGCAGGGGAATAGATGATTTACCGCTGAGGAGGGCAATAAGAGATTTCCGGTACTTAGGGATCCAGATAGCCAGGAGCTGGGGAACCCTACATAGGCTTAATTTAACACGACTGGTGGAACAGATGGAGAAGGATTTTAAGAGATGGGACATGGTGTCCCCGTCACTGGTGGGTAGGGTGCAGGCGGTCAAAATGGTAGTCCTCCCGAGATTCCTTTTTGTGTTCCAGTGCCTCCCGGTGTTGGTTACGAGGGCTTTTTTCAAAAAAATTGAGAAGAGTGTTATGAGCTTTGTGTGGGCTGGGAAGACCCAGAGAGTGAGGAGGGGTTTTTTGCAGCGTAGCAGGGATAGGGGGGGACTGGCACTGCCGAGCTTAAGTGATTATTATTGGGCCGCCAATATCTCAATGGTGTGTAAGTGGATGGGAGAAGGGGAGGGAGCGGCATGGAAGAGACTGGAAATGGCGTCCTGTAAAGGAACCTGCCTACAAGCATTGGCGATGGCGCCGTTGCCGTTCTCCCCGAAGAAATACACCACAAGTCCAGTGGTGGTGGCAACGCTGAAAATTTGGGGGCAGTGGAGACGGCATAAGGGAATGACGGGTGCCTCGGTGTGGTCCCCGATAAGAAATAATCATAGGTTTGTCCCGGGGAGAATAGATGGGGGATTTAGAGCATGGCAGAGAGCAGGGATTGTGCAACTGAGGGATCTGTTCCTAGACGGGACGTTTGCGAGTCTGGGAACGCTGACGGAAAAATACGGGTTGCCCCAGGGAAATGCATTTCGGTATATGCAATTGAGGGCTTTTGTGAGGCAACAGGTGAGGGAATTTCCGCAGCTCCCGATGCAGGAGATTCAGGATAGAGTGATTTCAGGGACATGGGTGGGGGATGGTAGGGTGTCAGATATATACAGGGAAATGAGAGACGAGGGGGAGATCATGGTGGATGAGCTGAAGGGAAAATGGGAAGAAGAGCTGGGGGAAGAGATCGAGGAGGGGCTGTGGGCAGATGCCCTACACAGGGTAAACTCTTCGTCCTCGTGTGCCAGGCTTAGCCTGATACAATTCAAGGTCTTGCACAGGGCGCACATGACCGGAGCAAGGCTCAGTAAATTTTTCGGGGTAGAGGATAGGTGCAGGAGATGCGCGAGAAGCCCAGCGAACCACACCCACATGTTTTGGTCATGCTCGGCACTGCATGGGTTCTGGGTGGGGGTGGCAAATGTGCTTTCGAAGGTGGTGGGGGTCCAGGTCGAGCCAAGCTGGGGGTTGGCTATATTCGGGGTTGGAGGAGAAGAGCCGGGAGTGCAGGAGGCGAGAGAGGCTGATGTTTTGGCCTTTGCGTCCCTAGTAGCCCGGTGAAGGATATTCTTAATGTGGAAGGAAGCTAAACCCCCGGGCATGGAGGCCTGGATAAACGACATGGCAGGGTTTATAAAACTGGAACGGATAAAGTTCGCACTAAGAGGTTCGGCTCAAGGGTTCACCAGGCGGTGGCAACCGTTCATTGACTATCTCGCAGAACGATAAAGGAACTGGGGAAGTAGCAGCAGCAACCCAGGGGGGGGGGAGGGGGGAGGGTTCGGGTGGGTCCAAAGGGGTGTTTTTGTATGGATATTTTTACTTGGATATGTATATTGGCTTGGTTGACTTTATTATTTGGGAGAGTTAATATTTTGTTATGGCAGTTGCCATTTAGTTTATATATTATTTATTTACTTGTAAAAAAACGGTCACTATTATTTATATTGTTTTATTGTTGTAAAAAGGGAAACATTTTCGTATTGTTTTGTTTGGCCGAAAAAAAAATTTGAATAAAATATTTTTTTTTAAAAAAGAGGGTCAATGTTAGGGTTCTCCCGGAGGTGGCAGCGTTCGTCGACTTTCTTGGGAAAAATTAAAATGTCAGCAGATGCAGTATTCCAAAGGGAGGGGGGCGGATTGTTGTTGTATGGTGGAGGTGCGTGAAGATTGGGCTGGGGGGGGGGGGGGGGAATGTTTATTTCACCATGTTGATGTCATTGTTTATGTTACCGTTCTAAAAATTTTCAAATACCTTAATAAAATATTTCTTTTAAAAGCCGTGGTCAGTTCCTGCAGCGCACCACTGTGGATCATGGTGGAGGGGCTGAATGTTGAAAATGGTGGATGGGGTGTGAATCAAATGGGTTGCTATGTCCTGGTTGCTATTAAGCTTCTGGAAGTGTTTTTGGAGTTACACTTGCCTGGGCAAGAGGCGAGTACTCCATCACACTCCTGACTTGTAGATTGTGTACAGGCTTTGGGGAGTTCAGTTGCTTGCCACAGAATTCCTAGCCTCTGACCTGCTCTTGTAGCCACAGTATTTCTATGGTTAATCCAGTTCAGTTTCTGGTCTATGGCAACCCCCAGGATGTTGATAGTGATGATAATGCATAGAATGTCAAAGGGTGATTGGTTTGATTCTCTCTTATTGGAAATGGTCATTGTCTGGCACTTGTGTGGCGAGAATGTTACTTTCCACTTGTCTGCCCAAGCCTGGATATTATCCTGGTCTTGCTGCATTTGGACATGAACTGCTTCAGTATCGGAGTTGCAGCAAATGGTGCAGAAAATGGTTGGACCTACGACACTACCCCGAGGAACTCCTGCAGCAATGTCCTGGGACTGAGATGACTGACCGGTAACAACCACTGACTCCAACCAGTGGAGAGTCCCCCGCCACCCCGACTTTAGTTTTGCTTGGGCCACAATCGGTCAGATCCGCCTTGATGTCAAGGGCATCACTCTTGCCTCACCTCAGGGGCTCAACTCCTTTGATCATGTTTGAACCAAAGCTGTAATGAGGTCAGGAGGTGAGTGACCCTGCCAGAACCCAAACTGAGTGTCAGTGAGCAGGTTATTGCCAAGCAGCTGCTGCTGAATAGCACTGTCAATGACCCCTTCCATCACTTTACTGATAATTGAGAGTAGACTGATGGGGAAGTAATTGGCTGGGTTGGATTTGTCCTACGGTTAGGTACAGGATATACCTGGGCAATTTTCCACATTGCCAAGTATATGTTAATGTTGTAGCTATACTGGAACAGCTTCGCTAGAGGCATCAATAATTGTCTCTGTATGAAATGTTTATTTATTGTTTTTGTAGAGGTGGATGATTAATCTAATCAGAGATGGATCATTTACTTAAGTCAAAAGTGCATTTTATGCCAAGTACCATTGCTGGCGGCACCAAGACAGATTTTCTTCACTTGTGCGTCGTCTGACCTGGAGAAACCATTTTGGTGATGAGAGTTCAATCTTTCCAGCACATGGGTGAAATAGTCAGTGCAGATCAGCATTATCTTCGAAGATGTTTGATGGATCCATGGTGATGAGATTGTGGCCATTACTTGTGCAAGCCTCATTAGGGAGCACATATAGTTTGTGTGATTGAGGTAAGCGTTGCAACAAAAATTAAAGACATCTTCAACGAACAGGCTTCCAATATGAAGAAACAAAGAAGACCAACTTTGCCAGCTCTGTTGATATTCTTTGCAATAGCTGAGATCTGTTAGCTTAGCATAGACGAAAAATTAAGAAACCTTGTACAGCAGGGCAATTAAATGCTAAAAACCCACCGAGCAACTAGCCACCACTTCTCGATTATACTACTTGTTTTTCTTGTGCAGTCCTAGATATCACAATAATCGTAAACCAACCCCCCGCCACCATGAAGAAATTGTCAACTTGCAAACATACAAATTAAGAGTAAGACCACGGCTCATCTGATTGTACCCTCCAATCCACAATCAATCTACCAAGTAGGTAGTCAAGAATCTACCTACCTTAAAAATATTAATTGACCCTGCCTCCACCACTCTCGAGGAAGGGTGTTCCATAGATTCATGACCTTCAGAGAAAATAATTCTTCTAATTTCAGTCTTAAAATGAGAGACCACTTATTTTTGAACCATGCCCCATAGTTCTTGGCCTCTCCCACAAGGGGAAACATATTTTCAGCACCCATCCTGTGAGGTCCCCTCAGGATCTTATATGTTTCAATAAGATCACCTCGTAATCATCTAAACTTCAATGGATACAGACATAGCCTGTTCAACCTTTCCTCAAGCTTACCTCCTCCATCTCAACAAGATTTCACTTTTTGAAACTGCTACTTACATGAATCAGAACCAACACAAATTAAACATGAATTAACAGGTATGAGATACTTCAAATAAAAAAGGTAAATTTCACTTTAAATAGTCAATACCACAATGAAATCTTACACAACCACAAGTGTTCCCTTCAGTACACATGGCATTACACAGCTACAATTCCACAATATGCTCTTCTTTATTCAAGCAGGGTAGGTCAGGAATCCTAACCAACAACAGCTTTCACCCCAAGTTTCACCTATATGGTTTTCATCAGCATCTATGAACCCTCTCCTTGTGGTGTAGCTCTTCAGAAATCCTTTTCAACTGACTGTCTGCATTTGTGTGTTAATTGCCTTCTGCCTCCAGTTCTGCTGTGTGCCTGGCCACAGAGCCCATATCTTCACTTCCTTCCTGTTTACTGCTTTCAGGTCAAGGGTCACCCAGACCAATATTTATTGTCCCAGAAAATTACAATTGATCCCTTTACAATTGATGCAAACTCCTTGAAGTCCTTTTCAGATTTTCTGAAAAACAATTAGATTCCCTAGACATTTTGAAGAAATTTTCCTGACTATACTGCTTGTGGGTCAAAGGTAAACTTTGCAAAGGATTAAATTGTTCCATATGGAGAAATGTTTCCTACCTGTTCTAGATCATTTGGATTCACATATATATTTTCTGCTTTAATATCAGCGTGCACATACTCATTTGTATGAATGTACTCAAGCACATCAATCTGATGAAGACAGGAAGTTTATATTAGTTAAAATGTACAACACTGAACCTAAACTAGGAATATATGTTTTTAGATACACTCACCATTCTGTAAGATAGCTGAAGTACTGCTTTTTCAGACAGGGGTTTCTTAGTTTTTTCAAGAATTGAATGCAGACTGTGACCCAAGTTTGGGAATACTAGAAACCTATAAAAATCCATGTCAAACAGTTTAAATTAAAAATCCATGTCAAACAGTTTAAATTAACTTCCACATGATAAACCTGATAAAATATTAATATGTATAACATAATATCATAGAATCCCTACAGTGCAGAAGGAGGCCATTCGGCCCATCGAGTCTGCACCAACCCTCCGAAAGAGCACTCCACCCAAGCCCACTTCCCTGCTCTATCCCAATAACCCCTTAACCTAACCTGCACACCCCTGGACACTAAGGGGCAATTGAGCATGGCCAATCCACCTAACCCACACAGCTTTGGACAGTGGGAGGAAACTGGAGCACCCGGAGGAAACCCACACAGTCATGGGGATGACAAGCTACCAAGTTTCAGTTGGATAACCAGTTTTAAAAAAATATTTATTTTTGGGATATGAGCATCATTGGCAAGACCAGCAATTGGCCTTGTCAAATTGATTTATTTAGTCTGAGACTGGTAGTGCAAGATTTGCCATGACCGTACTAAACGGCAGAGTAGGCTCAAAGGGCCATATGGTCTACTCTTGCCCTATTTGTTAAAAAAACTACATTTGACCTTCTGCCCCTCACTGATCACATAAAACATATATTGGTGTGTGAATACACAGCAGACTAAGTGTCCTCAGGGGCTTACCCAAGCCACCATCTTGACAATTAAACCAAGAAAGGCTGAGATAGCAGGCTATTTGACTGGGGGAAAAGGAGGCGGAAATTAAAAAGGTAAATTGTTCAGATGATCAGTCCTACCTCCAACTATGTACGTATGAGAATAACTGGCTCTTAACTTGGAACTATATTACTGTTCCCTCACTGTTGCTTGGTCAAAATTCAGGAGTTCAGGAGGACTGCAGCCCTTCAAGAAGCCGACTCAACACTGCCTGCTCGAGGACAATTTGACATGGGAAATTGCTGGTCTTGCCAATGATGCTCACATCCCACCAATAACTATTTTTTAGAAACTGGTTATCCAACTAAAACTTGGTAGCTTGACATCCTTCCCTTCTCCCACTTAGCTCAGGAACAAGAAAACAAATGCAGTATCCTTGCTTCTGCTCTCGCCGAGTTCAGATAATCCTGCATAAATCATGGATTGAACGTGGAACCTTCCTACTTTGTACCTGCTATCTCTGCAATTATATGATCTGTTTAGTCTGAGACTGGTAGTGCAAAGTACAGTGAGCAATAAGCAGAGTTAATCTCCCACCCAGTACATTTTTGAAGAAAATGCTGAAAATACTCAACATATCTGGCAGCATCTGTTTAGAGAAATGGAGTTGATGCTTCAGGTTGATAAACTTTCATCAGAATTGAGACAAAAGTAGGCAGAGTAGGCAGAGAAATCAGAGGAGGAGAGGAAAGATCATGCAGGGTGGTCTGTGATAGGGTGGAAGGCTGGTGAGATTAAATAAGAAAAAAAGAGATGGGATTGAAAGGCAAAGAGAGATGGTAATGGGACAAATAATAGGACCAAAAGATGGGTAGAGAGGACATGCACTTGTGAAATGCATAATCATCACCAACAGCTGCTGTGTGAAAATACAGAGGCAAAGGTTATGACCAGAAATTGTTTTTAAATTCAATGTTGTGTTCAAAAGTGCCTAGTCGAAAGATGAGGTATTGTTCCTTGAGATTTTGTCAAGCTTCACCGGGACAAAGTAGCAGATCGAGGACAGAAAGATGAGAGTGGGAATGGAACAGAGATATAAAAGACAGGCAGCTGGAAGTGCAGGACTATGTTTGTGGACTGATTGCTCTGCAAAACACTTCCAATCACCTGATCTGCAGTTTGTCTCCCCATAGAAGAGACTGCATAGTGAGCAGTGAATACAGTGTAATATATTGAAACAATGAGTAAGTTGCTGTTTTATATTGAAGGACTATTTGAGGTCTTGCCTCAGGGGTTGGTGTTCGGACCACAACTTTTCACAATATACATTCACGATCTGAAGGAGGAACTGAGGGCACTGTTACTAGGTTTGCAGATGTTACAAAGATATGCAGAGGGACAGGTAGTATTGAGGAAGCAGGGGGTCTGCAGAAGGACTTGGACAGGCTAAGAGAGTGGGCAAAGAAATGAGAGATGGAATACAATGTGGAAAAGTGTACGGTCACGCACTGGTAGGAAGAATGGAGGCATGGACCATTTTCTAAGTGGGAAAAGGCTTAGGAAAGCAGAAGCACAAAGGGACTTGCTTAGGAGTCCTAGTTCAAGAGTCTCTTCAGGTTAACGTGCAGTTTCAGTTGGCAGTTAGGAAGGCAAATGCAATGTTACCATTCATGTTGAGAGGGCAAAAATACAAAAGCAGGGATGTACTTCTGAAGCAGTACAAGGCTCTGGTCAGACCCCATTTGAAGTACTGTGAGCAGTTTGGGGCCCCGTATCGAAGGAAGGATGTGCTGGCCTTCGAAAAGGTCCAGAGGAGGTTCACAAGAATTTAATTTTTAATTAAATTTATATTTTAAAAAAAAGATTTGTGTACCCAATAATTATTTTCCGAATAAAGAGGCAATTTAGCATGGCCAAACCACCTAACCTGCACATGTTTGGGTTGTGCAGGTGAAACCCACGCAGGCACGGGGAGAATGTTCAAACTCCACACGGACAGTAACCCGGGTCCTCAGTGCTATAGGCAGCAATTCTAACCACTGCGCCACCCATCGAGGTTCACAAGAATGATCACTTAAATAAAGAGCTTGTCACATGGGGAGCGATTGAGGACTCTGGGCCTGTACTCATTGGGGTTTTGAAGGATGATGGGGAAATCTTATTGAAACTTACAGGATACTGAGTGGCCTGAATAGGGTGGATGTGGAGAAGATTTTTCCACTAGTCGTAAAAACTAGAACCCAAGAGCACAGCCTCAAACTGAAGGGACAATCCTTTAAAACGGAGATGAGAAGGAATTTCTTCAGCCAGAGGGTGATGAATCCTGGAACTCTTTGCTGCCAAAGACTGTGGAGGCCAAATCACGGAGTGTCCTTAAGACAGAGATAGATATTGATTAATAAGGGGATCAGGGGTTATGGGGAGAAGGCAGGAGAATGGGGATGAGAAACATATCAGCCATGATTAAATGGCAGAGCAGACTCAATGGGTTGAATGGCCCAATTCTGCTCCTATGTATTATAGACAGTGAGAAGACGGTAAAAAGGCAGTTGACTTCTGCAAGTGCCTGGGAAGGTGCTTAGAGAAAGGATGCGGATGTTGGGGTGATTGAGGAATGAATTAGGGTGCTGTGGAGGAATGGTTCCTTCAGAAAGCCAAAAGGGCGAGGGAAGATGTGTTTGGTGATGGCATCACACTGGCGATGGCAAGAATGATCTGTTGAATATGAAATTCAGTGGGGTGAAAGATGAGGACAAGGGCACCCTATCCTGATTCTGGACTGTTTGGGGTGAGGGAGAGCAGATATGTGGGAAATAGAACTGGCATGGTCGAGGGTCCCGTGGATCATGGTTGGGAGTCCTTGGTTGAGTAAAAAGGAAGACATATAAGAAACGCTGGCATGAAAGGTTGTATCAACAGAGTAGATGCAAGGAGATGGAGAAACTGGGAGACTGCAGCAAAGGTCTACACAAGAATCAAAATCTGAGGCAATGTAATTAAAAGGTAGCTGTGGAAGTCAGTCGTCTTTCAGTGAATATGTAAATGTCTGGGAGAGCACAGAAAGGGCACACCCACTTTAGAACATTAAAAATACTCTGTCATAGGTGCTCAGGATGTCAATCAAACTAAGTTCACTTTAGAAATTGGTTTCACACTGCACTAAAGCTGTACTCCACACTATACTAAGCTGTGAGAAGTGGCCTTGTGTGAACTTTTATAATCTGTTGGATGAGAATCTGTTATGGTGTCACATTTGTTACAATATGTCCAAAATTATTGTTGACCAGGCAAAGGCAGCAATATAATTTTACCCTAGAATCTATTAGACGCAGCTTACAGCTTTCAGACAGGATTTTTAAAAAAAAATTTAGAGTACCCAATTCATTTTTTCCAATTAAGGGGCAATTTAGCGTAGCCAATCCACCTACCCTGCACATCTTTGGGTTGTGGGAGCGAAACCCACACAGACACGGGGAGAATGTGCAAACTCCACACGGACAGTGACCCAGAGCGGGATCGAACCTGGGACCTCGGCGTCGTGAGGCAGCAGGGCTAACCCACTGCGCCACCGTGCTGCCCTTTTAGACAAGAATTTAATGAAGCTAACTGGCCATGTTCAGATCAGCCACAGCCAACAAACCTCATTCCTTTTGGATGGCTCTCTGAATAATAAATCTACATGGCCATATGATGGGAGTACTGTGAACATATGATGCTCTTTTCCCAGTCCAAACTAAATTCCAAGACCGTTGATTTTTTATTCTCGTTCCTAAACAGTTTTGATAGTTTCATAAGATCTTATGCCCAGAATTGATCTATTTTACGGTTGCTATGTTAAAAGGTATGTTTCACATTTTAAGTCAATGTTACGAAATTAGCTATTTTCCTGCAAATTCAGTCTCGTGATCAGCAATCCAACCTCTGCAAAAGATCAAAATTCATATTCTACCGCAATTTATTAATGTTGACTGAATTATTCTTGACCAGGCAACGCTGAAGGCATCCCCAGCCCGTTGGCCTGAACAGTGTGAAGAGCTGAATTAACATAGCATGTACAGTTAATGAAGCATTCACAATTTGATGTCTCTGCTAATAATTCAGCTCTTTTACAAGGTCAGTAATTCTTTCAAACAAACATCTGACAAAACCATTCCTACTCATTAAAAAAAGTTAACATATTTCAGAAAAGAATTACAATTACAATTCTTTCTAGCTATTAGGTTTTCAGTTGAAAAAACACTCCACTGGTTAGACTGGTTTGAGGTCAACAATTAAAGAAAAAACAAGTGAGAGGCATGATTTTCATTCTGAACCACACCTTAAGTGCACTAACCTGTAAGTATTTTCATGAAACCCAAAGCCAACACATGTTGGAATTCCCAGAAATGCCATCATATGAGACTTCATCCATTTGTCAACTGGCAAATAAAAATCAAACACATCACTGACACAAATTGGACTGATGGTTAAAACTAGCACCACAGTGGTTTTCAATTTATTTGGTTACTTTTTAAATTTATAGGTTACTTGAACTGACGTTCTAAAGATGGCATTTAAATCATCTGCCTTGTCAGAGCTTAATGTTTCACAATTCTTTGACAAAATATTAAGCATAATTATTTTTAAATCACAATTGAATTGCACGATAGTGTGAAATACTCTGTGTTCGGGTCACTTCCACAGTGTGACAAAGTCCCATGCCAGCTTTCCTGACGAAGCTGAGAAAGTGGAGTTAAGGTCGATGATCGGTTAGATGGACTGGTGGAGCAAGCTGTAGATGTCATATTGTCCACTCCTATTTCTCATGTTCAATCTATTTCACCAAAAATGAATCCTACATTGATTCTGAAGTTGTGGCAATTGCAACTATGGACCAACCCGTTTGCCTGATGTTGGTGCTGTTCTCAAATTTGATACTTGCATTGGGCGGCAGTTCTGTTTGGCATCATCTATCGCACCATCTATGGCACTTGGACACGCTACACCCCACAATTGGAACAAACTGATCACACAGTGTATGTTTCTGTCCAGCTGAAAAACCTGACAACTGCAACAGGTCTTGTTTGTGTAATTAACAAAGAGATTGCATGAAACTGGTCTTGTTGGTTATTGACTGTAAAGGAAGTAGAGTTACTTGGCCCTGGAGTACTACAGGACTAAGGTTTAAAATGGGCAATGCTCTAGATCAGATTTGTTTTCCCCCTAAGTACTGGATACAAACAACAGGCCCCAAGCTGTTTATTTAGCATGAATTTAAAATTGAAGGACAGATACATCCTGCAGTGACTCCGAGCCAGTGGAGCCAGGTAGGGGGATAAAAATCTTTAGATGGTCAGGGTTGCATTATGGAGATGGAACATGAACAAATAGTCTGGAATTTTGTTCCATTACTGTTGGTGTAGGGGAGACTTGGGAGCATTTAGGAGATTAATAGACCAAGTGCACAGTGGAACAGGTTTAAAGAATGTCTGAGATGTTTAATTATTTTTGACCTTCGTATAATTTGCTACTAGTTCTATACTCCGGGCATTTTCAAATTGGGGGTCGCGACCCGTGGGAGGGTCGCTGAGCCATCCATCCCGACATTCCTAATAGGGTGACTTCAGGCGCAACGGCCACAGCAGCCGGGTTTTTAAAATTGCCGGCTGCGATTGACTTTAAAAATGTTGATACGTTGCACATGTGTACCCGCTCATCAGTGCACATGCCCGGAGCCCAGAGAGAAACACCACCTATTCCTGACATCAGCACGCTGACCCAACAGAAGATTTAAAAAAAAAAATTCAATTCAGTCTTCCTGCATCTGTTTTGAATATGCTCAATGGCTGAGCCTGCAGAACTCTCTTTGATAGTGAATTTTAGAGATTAAAAAGATTCACAATACTTTGAGTTAAGTAATTCCTCCTCATCTATGTCTAAAATCATCGCATTGTAATTTACAGGCTATATCCCCAGGCTGTAAACCACCCATCTGAGGGAAACTTACATTCTACATCCGCTCTGTAAAGTCCGGAGAGAATAATCCCTGTTTCAATGAGGTCATTTTTCATTCTTCACTACTCTAGACTATAGCATATAAACCCAGGTTCACCTCTCGCATTAAAGGTAAGAGAAAATGGTGGGTTGCAAAGGTCAGCTGGCGTGGACACGAAGGTCGGCCGGTTGGTAAAAATGGATCCCGGGCAAAAAAGTTTGAAAACCACTGCTATACTCCATCAAAATGTATTTTTCAAACTGACATTCCTCAGAAATGTGGTTTACCTTTATTTTGCTTTGCAGCACGTTGAAGAAAGATTTGTTCATTGAAAATTCTACCATCCTTTGCATCCTGAAAATATATGCACAACACCATCTGTATGCAATAATACAAGTCACATTATAAATGTTAAATCTGGAAACTCAGGAAGATTACAACTTACCACTTTAACAGTGTACTTGCATGGTTGTGATGCACCAACCCCTTGTTGTGCTGTAATAGTATAATACATTCAGTGGTTAATCAAAATAATAATTACTTTTATCAGCAAGAACTATCCTTGAACCCAATCAAGAGAATCAAGAAACTCCAACAGCTAACACTTATTTAGGGTCTTTAACATAGGAGAACATCCCAAGGTACTTGACAGGGGTGTTCCTGGAACACAATTGACAGAGTCAAAGGAGGAGATATATTAAAACAAGTGAACAGGGGCTTGGTCAGGTCAAAGATGTAGGTTTGAGAAGTGCATTAAAGAACAGAAAAGGTAGCAAAACGTAGGGAATTGAGGGTTGTAAGGCTAAAGAAGATCATAGAGGAAGACAAGAGTGAGGTATAGTGGAATTTAAAACACAAGTAGTTAATGGTGAGTGGCAGATGGCCAAGAGGCATTAGAATAATTGATGTCAAAGACAAAAATAAAGACTGGATGAAAGCAGTAGGCTGAGGCAGGGGCAATGATGAATGATATTATGTGAATGGAAGTAGATGGTCTTGGGGGAGAAAATATGGGATCTGAAGCTCAGGACAAGTTTTGAACAGTCTGGTCCAGCCTCAGATGGAATTGGTTAATACAGAACACAGACTGTGGCAGGGGAGAGTGATGATAGCTAATTCCAGTGCAGCTACAAACACTGGCACATATTAGACAAAGTGTAAAATTTCCCAGGTATGGCCTGCCCACAAAAAGCAGGACAAACCCAATCCAGCAAATTACTGCTCCATCAGCTTACTTTCAATCATCAAAAGTGATGGGGGCGCAATATCAACAGTGCTATAAAGCTGAACTTCGTCAGTGATTTGTTCGCTACTTTGGAACTACTTGGCACCAAGTTTCACTGCAGCCTTGGCCTAAACACGGACTCAAGAGCTGAATTTCAGAGACAAGACAAGGTGAGGTGACCGTGACTGATTTTGAAATTGAGGTAGCATGTGACAGGGTGTGGCATCAAGGAGCCTCAGCAAAATCCACAGAGAATTAGGGGGAAAAAACACACTTCACCAACTGTAGTCACATCAAACACAAAAGAATGACGACTATGGTTGTTGCAGTTCCTATCATCTCAGCCCCAGGACAGTGCTGCAAGAGTTCCTCAGAGAACTCACTGTCCTAGACCAAATTATCTTCTGCTTCCATCCAGCTTCAGGTCTTAAACGAGCATATTCACTGATGATTGAGCAGCTTGAAGTTCCATTCACAAATTCTTAAATAATGAGGCAATCCATGCCTGCATGCAAGACATGGACTTGCGCCAAGGTAACATTTGCACCACACGTGTCTGGCAATGATTATCTTCAACAAGAGTATCTAACCACCTCCATTTTCCAGTACCATTGCTGAATTCTCCACCAAACACCTCAGGGCCATGATAATCAGAAAAACGAAACTGAACAAGCCACTTAAATACAATTGTTACAGGAATAGCCAGAAAACTGGGTATTCTGCAGCAAGTGACTCACGTCCTGACTCCCCAAAGCATTTCCAGCATTGACAGGCCACAAGCTAGGAATGTGATGGAATACTATTCAGTTGCCTGGGTGTCTGCAGCTTCAACAACATGCAAGAAACACATCACCATCCAGAACAAAGCCCACTTATCATCTTAAACATTTGCTCTCTCCAGGGTCAGTACCACATAGTACAAAAATGTACCATCTGTAAGATACACTGCAGTAACTTGCCAAGGTTTCTTAAATAGCACCTCCTAAACCCACATCTTCTACGAACTAGAAAGGCAATGGCAGCAGGTTTTCAGGAATACCACCATGTCCCTCCAAGTCACATAACACTTGTTATGGAACTAAATCACTGTTCCTTCATTCTCTCTGGCTCAAATTCCTGCAGCTTCCTACAAAACAGCACTGCAAGAATCTGTTCAATGACTGCAGCCGTTGAAAAGCAGCAGACCACCACCTTCTCAAAAGGCATTTTCTGCTGGGCAATAAATACTGGCCTTGCCAGTAACGTTCACAAGTGAATTAAAAAGAATATATTGTTTTCCTGACAGATAAAAGTTTCTTTCATACAAAATCGTTTTCAAAAAGGCATGAGGTCTCCCACTGACAAGTAATTTGGGGCGGGGGGGGGGGGGGGGTCAGTGACATTTACAATAGATAAACGCATCCAATTCAAAAGGTTACTCTTGCCAACTGATTTTCAAATCCTACTGCCTGCCAGCATTTCTATTTGGAATACTAAACTTTTGCTGTTACTTCTGGCAAGCTGCTACAGAAATACATTCGTAATACAATAAAAGATCATAGCTAAATTTGAACTACAAATTAGATGCACTACTTAGTCGGTTTCCAGTTTCTTGATGGACCATGAATGAACGCTTAGTAAGACATTGCAAAAAGGCATGCAAGTAAAATACTGCATTCCAGAAAAGCTCTGGAAATATCCTTTCACATTTTGACAAGAATCTCGGAAGACATTTAGCTTATATCAAACCTACATATAAAAATATTTCTGCAGGAATCATATACTTAAAAATAAATACCATACTGCAAATGTTAGTGGTAAGCTGGAGGATTGGGAGAACTTTCAGGTTCTAGCAAAAGGCTACTAAAAATAAAATCAAGAGAGCCCAGATGAACTATTGGGTGGCACGGTAGCACAGTGGTTAGCTTCACAGCGGCAGGGACCGTGGTTCGATTCCCTCCTTGGGTCACTGTCTGTGCGGAGTCTGCACGTTCTCCCAGTGTCTGCGTGGGTTTCCTCTGGATGCTCCGGTTTCCTCCCACAAGTCCCGAAAGATGTGTTTGTTAGATGAATTGGACATTCTGAATTCTCTCTGTGTACCCGAACAGGTACCATAGTGAGGTGACTAGGAGATTTTCACATTAACTTCATTGCAGTGTTAAATGTAAGTCTCCTTGTGACACTTATAAAGATTATTAATATG
Organism: Scyliorhinus torazame; assembly: GCF_047496885.1. NCBI lineage: Eukaryota > Metazoa > Chordata > Chondrichthyes > Carcharhiniformes > Scyliorhinidae > Scyliorhinus > Scyliorhinus torazame. The sequence goes on along the minus strand of NC_092716.1, from coordinate 82,533,673 downwards.
AAAGAAAACTAGCAGAAAGCATAAAGACTAATACGAAAAGCTTCTATAAGTACATATAAGTGGAAGAAAATAGCTAAAATAAATGTTGGCCCTTTAGAGAATGATACTGGTGAGGAAATAATGGGAAACACAGATGGCGGAGGCACTGAATCAATATTTTGCCTCGGTCTTCATGGTAGAAGATAATAAATATTTTCCAAAAACTACAGTTAATGCTGAGGAACTTGTTGCAATAACCATCACCAGGAGACTGTATTGAATAAACTGATGGGATTAAGGGCAGATACATTTCCAGGACCTGATGGCCTGCACCGAGGGTGTTAAGGGAGGTGGCAGTGGAGATGGTGGATGCATTGGTTATGATATTTTAGAATTCCCTGGATTCTGGAAGTGTCTCGGTGGATTGGAAATACGCTAAAGTGACGCCCCTATTCATAAAGGGAGAGGCAAAAAGTAGGAAACTATAGACCGGTTAGCTTGACCTCTTGTGGTGGGGAAGTTGCTGGAATCAATCATTAAGGAGGAAATAACTGAACATTTGGAAAGACAAAGCTCAATCCACCATTGTCAGCATGGGTGCGAGTGATGGTTGACAAACTTGCTTGCTTCTTGGAGGACGTAACAGCAAGGTAGATAATGGGGAACCTGTGGATGTGGTATATCTAGACTTCCAGAAGACTTTTGATAAGGTGCCGCATAAAAACCTGATGCAGAAGATGAGATCGCAGGGGATTCATGGTAGAATACTAGATTGGATTGAGGATTGGGTGACTGAAAGAAAGCAGAGAGTCAGGATAAATGGGCCCTTCTCTGGCTGGTGAACTGTAACTGGTGGGGTGCCGCAGGGGTCAGTCCTTGAACTCAACTACTTACAATTTATATAAAGGATCTGCAAGCAGGGACAGAGTATAATATAATAAAATTTGCAGATAATACTAAAAGAGGAGGGAAAGCAGGCAGTGAAGAGGAGATAACGATTTTACAGACGGCTATAGATAGGCTTAGGAGATTGGGCCAAAATTCGACAGATGGAGTTTAATGAAGTTTGAGGTTATCCATTTTGGCTGAAAAAAATAGAAAGGCAAATTATCTAAATGGAAAGCAGATTCAAGATCTGTCTGGACAGACGGATCTGGGTGTCTTTGTTCACGAATCACAGAAAGTCAGTATGTAGGTACAGAATGTAATTAAAGGCAAATGGAATGTTAGCGTATATAGCAAAAGGACTGGAGTATAAAAGTAGAGAAGTGTTGTTGCAATTGTATGGGTGTTTGTGAGACCACATCTGGAGTATTGTGTCTAGTTTTGGTCTCCTTATTTGAGGAAGGATGTGGTGGCACTGGAGGCTGTTCAGAGGGGGTACACCAGATTGATTTGAGAGATGAAAGGGTTGACGTGTGGTGAGATATTAAACAGTTGGGGCTTATACTCGCTGGAGTTTAGAAGGATGAGAGGGATCTGATCGAGCTATATAAAATACTAAAAGGGATTGATAAAGTAAACATAGACCAAATGTTCCCCTTGTAGGGCAATCTAGAACAAAAGCTGGGGGGGGGGGGGGGGGGGGGGGTGGCGGCAGGCTTTGGAGGTCGTGTGTGTGCAGTGTCTCACATGCAAGGCTTGGTCTGGCTGTTTAAATAGTTAATTTGGAGTTAGATGTGATTTTCTTCCTTCAAATTCTTTCGGAATAACTTATCAAGATAAAACTGGCAGAAGTTAACCCGAAGTTAGCAATTTAAATCACTTCTGTCGGACGATTCCCAGCTCAGTCCAATTGTCCAGGGGAAGTTAGTGCTTTGGGACAATTGCCGGGTAAACCCTTGCATGGGAACTTCCTAGAAGGATTCCCCAGTGCACCATTAGGGTATTCCGTAAACGCGACGCTGGAGAACCTGGAAGTTATGGGTCCTGTTCAAGGTACCTGAATAGAGCAATCCAGATTCAGTTTCACTAGGAGAGAGAAGCTCAATAAGTTTCCATTTTTTATTGTTCTGGTCAGTAAGGATAGTTTGTTCTGGAACTGGTTCCAATGGATTACTTCTCTGCCGTTTTCCTTTGGGATTTCTCGAACCTAAAAAAAAAAAAAGGGAACAACAACACCCATTCAGCTCAATTACATTTATTTTTAATTGGGGCATATGAACCCGAGATAGGACAGTCCATTTTCAGATCCCCATTACAGATTGAAAAAGATTAATATTTACATATGCTAAAGTTTTCACAGCTTGGCTTGGAAATCTACTAAAATGTAAATCCAGTTTTTAAAAAAGTCTCTGGAACTCAGGTTGCAAAATATTGCATGCAATCCGCTCAATTAGAAATTACTTTTCCACTAGTCCTATAACCAGGATGAAGTTCTTTAAGGACATTTAACAGCAGAAATCCAAACATCTACACTTGAGTAAGTCGCTTTCCAACTGCTTATTTCACATCACAAGCTGCGAGACGGAAACGCCTCGCTCCGTCACTGCCTTCATGCAAAACTGGTTTGAAAACCAGCCTTAAGCAAATAGGTTTTGCAGTTCAATCAAAATTATTCAAAATTCTGAATCCTGGTGTTCTATGCTGAATCAGCCACTTTATTTAGCAGAGCTATTTGATATGATGAAAACTTACCTGGTGATACTTTTGTGGGGGAACTTTGAAAGCTTATTTCAGTTTCGCGTTTTCTCTTTGGGGAAACAAACTCCCTTCTGGGGTAGATTACGTTCACAGGTGTGTGCTTTGTTTTGGGTACGTCTGCATCGGGCAAAGTTTGAGCTGAAATGATAATTAAAATATAGTAAGAAGTCTTACAACACCAGGTTAAAGTCCAACAGGTTTGTTTCAAACATTAAAAACTAAAATATAAGCATGTTAAAAGACTAACCACAATGTAATAAAGTAAGTGACCTTTACTACTACAACGTCAAAAAAGCTTTCGTAGCCAAGCAGCTAAAGTTATAAGCACTCAAAATTATCAAGCATAACATGGTTCATCTTGTAAGAGTACAACTTGGGACTGCTTGTGCAACTTGCTTGCTAGTTCAAACTGTTATGTTGCTTTGCAGTCTCTACAGACAGTCAAGTAGCCATAGTCCCAGATGACTATAGGCTGCTTTCCCATTTGAGGAGGAAGAGCTGATTGGTGGTGATTTAACCCGAGGGTCAGTCACCACATTTCTAGCGAGGGCAAGTTTGAGAAGGCGGAGCCTTTGTGAATAACCTCAGCTGGGACGGGAATGGGACCCATGCTGTTGGCTTTGCTCTGCATCACAAACCAACTGTTATGTCAACTGAGCTAATCCGGCCCACTGTAGACAATGCTCTGATATATCAAACATATTTTCAAAAAATAAATTTGACCTTTATTTGGGCGGGGCGGAACACAAGGTGTCCTTGTACCGTGATGGTCCTCTTTTGTATGTGACGGATCCGATCGCCACAATGGGTGATATCACGGCGCTATTGAAGCATTTTGGGGCTTTTTCAGGGTATAAATTGAATTGGAAGAAAAGGGGAGGGTTTTCCAGTCACTTTGCCAGGGAGGGGAGCTAATCTGGGGTGTTACTGTTCCATTTGGGTTTTCATTTTAGGTATTTGGGGGTGCTGGTGGCTCGCGATTGGGCAAGGCTTCGGAAGCTGAATTTGACGAGTTTGGGGAGTAGGGTCATGGCTGACTTAGAGGTGGAATAATCTCCCTCGGTCCTTGGCGAGCAGGATTCAGTCGGTGAAGATGAATGTTTTAACACAGTTTTTGTTAGTGTTTGTTGTTTTTGTTCTTTTTTGGGAGAGTGGAGAGATTAATTTTGTCCTTTATTTGGGCGGGTAAAGGGCCAGGATTCAGAAGATGATCCTTCAGAGGAACCGTCAGTCAGGGGACCTGGCGTTGCCGAGCTCGATATATTATTACTGGGTGGCGAATGCTGAGAAAGTGCAGGGATCCTGAGGCTACAAGGGTGCAGATGGAGTTGGGGTCGTGTAGGGGGTTAGGGATAGAATTTACAGTGCAGGAGGAGGCCATTCGGCCCAACGAGTTTGCACCGGCCCTTGGAAAGAGCACCCTACGTAAGCCCACACCTCCACCCTAACCCTGTAACCCAGTAATCCAACCTAACCTTTTTTGGACACTAACGGCAATTTAGCATAGCCAATCCACCTAACCTGCACATCTTTGCACTGTGGGAGGAAACCGGAGCACCAGAAGAAACCCACACAGACAAGGGGAGAACGTGCAGACTCCACACAGAGAGTGACCCAAGTGGGAATCGAACCTGGGACCCTGGAGCTGTGAAGCAAGTGCTAACAACTGTTCAACCGTATTGCCCGGAATATTCAGCGAAACCGGTGATGGTCTCCACACTGAAGATATGGAGACAATTTCGGCAGCACTTTAAAATGAAGGGTGAGGCGGCATGGTGGCAGTGGTTAGCGGTCTCATGACACCGAGGACGCAGGTTTGATCCCAGCCCCAGGTCACAGTCCATGTTGAGTTTGCACATTCTCCCCGTATCAGTATGGGTCTCACCCCACAACCCAAAGATGTGCAGACTAGGTGGATTGGCTGCGATAAATTGACCATAATCAGAAAAATAAATTGGTACTCTAAATTTAAATAAATAAATAAAATGGAGGGTGGTATTGAAGCTGATATGTGCGAATCACATGTTTGAGCCAGTGAGGTTTAGGAGATGGGAGAAGAGGGTGGAAGGAATGAGGGATTTGTTTTTGGAGGGGCGATTTGCAAGCTTGGAGGAGTTGGAGAAATTTGGGCTCCTGCAGGTGGATCCATTTAGGTATCTACAGGTTCACAATCTGGTTTGGAAAATCAGCAGACACCATCAGCAAACTACCTCCAATCCCTATTCCAACAATGCCATCGCCACTGAATGTAACCACACCCAAAAGCAAATAAAAACGTGGCAAACAAAGACATATCCCAAGACTAAAACCTACATTTAACAGAACCAAACAAAACAAACTTTCAACTCATTTTTTTAAAAAAGCTATTATAATGAGCTGCAGCGAACCTTTCAAAATCACTCCGGTTAACTAACTCGCTAGTTAGCAGGGAGGCTCCCAACTGGAGAAAAATAAATAACAAAACCATACTTAACTTACAACGCCTCACTAGTGACTACAACAACATTGAAAAGAAAATGGAATATATGAAAACAAAAAGAACCCCAAGTGGTAGAGAGGGTCAAATGTAATCAAAGGCAAGAAGAACATAACCGCACCAAAGTCAAGAAAAAGGAGGAAATACAAACAATACAACACACCCATCAGACGGGAAAAATTTGCATCAGTGCATTGCGGTCACTGCATCCAGAAAGTGTACCCGAGCAAGACACCCTAGGTATTCAAGTCAAGGCAAGCATCAAGCAGAGGGCAGTAGAGCGGAGCTGCTGATTGGCTGTTGCGGGGAATGGAAGAGTCCTGGGGAAAATTGATGCACAGAGAGATCTGGGAGTTCAGGTCCATTGTGCCCTGAAGGTGGCAACGCAGTTCGATAGAGTGGTCAAGAAGGCATACAGCATGCTTGCCTTCATCGGACGGGGTATTGAGTACAAGAGCCGGCAGGTCATGTTACAGTTGTATAGGACTTTGGTTAGGCCACATTTGGAATACTGCATGCAGTTCTGGTCGCCACATTACCAGAAGGATGTGGATGCTTTAGAGAGGGTGCAGAGGAGGTTCACCAGGATGTTGCCTGAGTATGGAAGGTGCTAGCTATGAAGAAAGATTTAATTAGAATTGTTTTCGTTGGAAAGACGGAGGTTGAGGGGGGACCTGATTGAGGTCTACAAAATTATGAGAGGTATGGACAGGGTGGATAGCAACAAGCTTTTTCCAAGAGTGGGGGTGTCAATTACAAGGGGTCACGACTTCAAGGTGAGAGGGGGAAAGTTTAAGGGAGATGTGCGTGGAAAGTTTTTTTACGCAGAGGGTGGTGGGTGCCTGGAATGCTTTGCCAGCAGAGGTGGTAGAGGCGGGCATGATAGCTTAATTCAAGATGCATCTAGACAGATATATGAACGGGTGGGGAACAGAGGGAAGTAGATCCTTGGAAAATAGAAGACAGGTTTAGATAAAGGATCTGGATCGGCGCAGGCTGGGAGGGCCAAAGGGCCTGTTCCTGTGCTGTAATTTTCTTTGTTTTTTGTATCAACCGAGCCATAAATCAGATTGCACAGCTCCCAAAAGTATGTATTAACAAGAGTCCACATCACCCGGCATGTCAAAGAAATATAGTGTTTGCCTCAAACATGAGGAGAGCAGGATAGACCTTTCCGAACCAGACTCCACTCTTGTACAGGGCGGCCTTCAATCCATTAAGTACAGCTCTTTTTTTGCTAACCCCGCATTCATGTCATGATGCATAATAATAATCTTTATTAGTGTCACAAGTAGACTCACATTACACTGCGATGAAGTTACTGTGAAAAATCACCTGGTCGCCACACCATGGCGCCCGTTTGGTTACACGGAGGGAAAATTCAGAATGTCCAATTCACCTAACAAGCACGTCTTTTGGGACTTGTGGGAGGGAACCAGAGCACCCGGAAGAAACCCATGCAGACACTGGGAGAATGTGCACACCCAAGCTGGGAATCGAACCTGGGTCCCTGGTGCCATGAAGCAACAGTGCTAACCACTGTGCTATCATGCCACTGCCGCCAAATGGAGTGGCCTTCCACGTGAAATCGCAGTGCTCCCTTGCCCATCGCAGAATCCTGTCTTTTTCTTTAAAGCTGTAGAATCCTATGATCAGCGCATGCAGTGGATCTTCAGAATGAAGCTTCAGTCACAGTAGGAAAATGGGTTCGGTCCAATTCAGGCAGGGATACGAATCCGCCCTCACTCACCATTTTAAGGAACATGTCCGAGAAATATTCTGTGTGGGTATAGCCCTCGATCTCCTCCGGTAACCCCTCAACCCGGATGTTGTGCCGCGTAGAGCTGATTCAAAGTCATTTATCTTGATTTTTTAATGACTTGTTGGTTTCAACCACCAAAGTCAGATTGGACTCCAGTCCAGCAATCTGATCGCTGTGGTCTGACAAAGCCACCTCCAGGGACTTTTGATGTCTTATTTTCTTACCCATGAACCACACAAATGGGGGCAAAGGCTCTTCAATTGATTTTTTAAGATCCTCCGACATGATTTGTCGGTGATTCTCAGACTCTTGCCAGAATACTAGTGAGAACCTCAGTCATTAGTGGAGTGGCCGAAGAGGAAGAAACCAACTCCTGCATCTTACTACTCCATGTTGAGCCCAGAGAGGCTTCAGACAGCCATCGACAAGTTTCTGCTCAAAACTTTCTTGTCTTTGTTTCTTCTGGGCATCTCAACAAAGAGATAACTTTCATGGGTTTCCAAGGAGTAAACGACTCGTGGCGCCAAAGAAAAAGCAAAAAGAGTTCTCCAGCGGGAGCTATCTCGTACGAGTCTTCCCCTAACATCTCTCCACCGGAATTTGTAAAATATAATTTATTTTTGCAGGTAGGGTGGGAGCACATAATTAATTATGGATAGTTGGATGGCATTAACAACCAATTACCACTTGCACTTTTAATAGTGCAGAAAAATATGTCATGGCACATTATAGAAGGAAAAGCGGCAAAGAGAAAGAAACAGGGTAATGGGAAGCAATCAAAAACACAATTGAAAAGCTAGGTTAAGGAAAAATTTTAAAACAGGCCAAGAGGTCACAAGATAGAGGACTCTAGGAAGGGTGGCATGGTAGCACAGTGGTTAGCATTGTTGCTGCACAGGGCCAGGATCCCAGGTTCGATTCCCCGCTTGGGTCACTGTCTGTGCGCAGTCTGCACGTTCTCTCCATGTCTGCGTGGGTTTCCTCCGGGTGCTCTGGTTTCTTCCCACAAGTCCTGAAAGACGTGCTTGTTAAGTGAATTGGACATTCTGAATTCTCCCTCAATGTACCCGAACAGGCGCCGGAGTGTGGCGACAAGGGGATTTTCACAGTAACTGCATTGCAGTGTCAATGTAAGTCTACTTGTGACACACCAAGATTATTATTATAAAACTCTAAATTGCTTGGACATAATAAAACAAAGTATTGCCATTATGGTTGAGTGAGAGAGGATGCACATAGTATAGGGCAGGAGCTGGAACATGGTTCTATGACCCCGTCCAATCCTAAGGTATGGCAGATTCATGGAGAAACATATAAACCATAACAAAGAAAATTAAATCAATGTCCTGGGAAGGGGCAAGGGCAACAAGGGAGTGGTGGTATGACAATGGACAAGGATGACAAGAGTTCTGGGTAAGTTGGAATTTGTGAAAGAGAGAGCTGTTGAATGTTGCAGAAAGAGAGTTTGGAGGTAACAACTGTAAAGGTGAGGATTTTAAGAAGGTAGAGATGGGGAGATAAAGACAGGGAAGCAAAAGTGATTCTAATGCGACCAATGTAAAATCTGAGTACAATCAGGGTCGTAGAATCATAGAATTTACAGTGAAGAGGCCATTCGGCACATCGAGTCTGCACCGGTCCTTGGAAAGCGCACCCTACTGAAGACCACGCCTCCATCCCATCCCTGTAATCCAATAATCCCACCTAACCCGTTAGACACTAAGGGGCAATTTAGCAGAGCCAATCCACCTAACCTGCACATCTTTGGACTACGGGAGGAAACCAGAGCACCCAGAAAAAACCCACGCAGACACGGGGAGAAAGTGCAAACTCCACACAGTCACCCAAGGCCGGAATTGAACCCGGAACCCTGGAGCTGTGAGGCAGCAGTGGTAACCACAGTGCCACCGTGCTGCCCTTTCGATTATTTTGGGTCAAAATAACAAAGATTGTGTACTGTCATTTTCAACATCAACAGATCAGGAGGTGCTTGGGTTGAGGCCTTTGCAACGGTGCAGAGACTTTGGTGGATACTGAAAAGGTTTGCCTATCTTGCCAATGTCGAGCTGAAGGCAGTTCAGGGTTATCCACGGCTTGGATGAGTAATTGACAGGTCAGAAATTATGGGTGCTGTCACCATACAAATGGAAACCGACAGCATATTTATTTGCAACTTCAAAGGGGAGGGGTGTAAAATTTGGAACCTTGGGACACAGACACATACACGTTTAAGTCTTAGAATTTCTAGAGTTCTCTGATGCACTTGCTTTTCCCTGGGTGAAGACTTGAAACTATGCAGCCCTGTAATCTTTTCCATCCACTGAAGAAAAAAAACTTCGGTAATTTTAGAAGGGCAGATACACTTTTGATTTATGTTCACAAGCAAATTTCTCTTATTCCACTCAGTCAAGATTCAATGGCAATGCCCTGGTAAAAAGCTCAGCCAACCAGAGATTCTGCCTATTGGCGTTTCTTTTTAAAAAAAATAATTTTCATAAAATATCAATAACAAAATGAGAAAAAAGAACCCAACAGGGTTAAGTACAAAACACAATCTAAAAAAGCAACCCCCCAAACCCCTCCCCTGCCTGTACATAAATAATAAGTTAACATTATCACCCCGACTTAACACAACAGGTGTATACACCCCTCAGACCCGCCAGTGTAAATAACGAACAAAAATAAAGTAACCCCCCCCCCCCCCCAGCTGCTGCTGCCATTGACCAATGTCTATCGTTCTGCCAGAAAGTCGAAGAACGGTTGCCACCGCCTAAAGAACCCTTGTACCCTCCCATGGCAAATTCCACCCTCTCCAATTTAATGAACCCTGCCATATCGCTGATCCAGGATTCCACGCTTGGGGGCCTCGTATCTTTCCACTGAAGGAGAATCCTTCACTGGGCTACCAGGGAAGCAAAGGCCAGAATTCCGGCCTCTTTCGCCTCCTGCACTCCCGGCTCCTCTGCCACCACAAATATTGCGAGCCCCAGCCCGGTTTGACCCTGGATCCTACCACCCTCGACACCGTCCTCGCTACGCCCTTCCAAAATTCCTCCAGCCCTGGGCATGCCCAGAACATATGGGTGTGATTTGCTGGGCTCCCTGAGCACCTAACACACCTGTCCTCACCCCCAAAGAACCGGCTCAACTTTGTCCCGGCCATGTGTGCCCTGTGCAGCACGTTAAATTGTATGAGACCGAGCCTCGCGCACAAAGAGGAAGAGTTCACCCTCCCTAGGGCATCTGCCCACATCCCCTCTTCGATCTCCTCTTCCAACTCCTCCTCCCACTTACCTTTCAACTCCACCACCGAGGCCTCCTCCTCCTCCTCCTGAATCACCTGGTAAGTTTCTGAGATCTTCCCCACTCTCCCCGGGAATTCCACCACCTGCTGTCTGGCAAATGCCCTTACCTGTAAGTACCTGAGGGTGTTCCCCGGGGGGGGGGGGGGGGGGGGGGAGAAACCCTCCACCTGTTCTTCCTGGGGTGAACCGATGGTTCCCCCGTAATGGGATCCACGCTGAGGCCCCAACTTCCCCCATATGCCGCCTCCACTGCCCCCAAATTTTGAGGGCCGCCACCACCACCGGGCTCGTGGTATACCTCCTTGGAGGGAGCGGCAGTGACGCCATTACCAGCGCCCCCAGACTCGTACCCACACAGGACGCCGTCTCCAGCCTCTTCCATGCAACCCCCTCCCCCTCCATCACCCACTTGCGCACCATCGTCGCATTGGCAGCCCAGTAGTACCCACAGAGGTTGGGCAGCGCCAGCCCCCCCCCCCCCCCCCCCCCCTATCTCTACTCCGCTCCAGGAACACCCTTCTCACCCTCGGAGTCCCTCGCGCCCACACAAACCCCATTATACTCCTGTTAACCCGCCTGAAAAAAACCTTTGGGATAAACACGGTGAGGCACCCAAATATCTGAAGCTCCTCTCCGCCCTTTTTAGTGGGACCTCACCAATCCCCCTCTCCTGGTCCCCTAGCTGAACTACGAACAGCTCGCTCTTCCCCATATTGAGCTTGTACCCCGAAAAGTCCCCAAATTCCCTAAGGATCCTCTATTGGCGTTTCTTAGACAGGATCTTTTCCCTTCGCTGATCTAGACATTTCTCACTTTTCAGCTCAGAACATGCCTTATTAAATCTCATCAGAAACCCAGTTTCTTTCATGTGACCAGAGCGTGGTCCTCAAATAGATTCTGATGGTTAGGCCATTGAGAGACATTACCATCCACGTACCAGCTTGATAAAATACAGCTTTCCATACCCGGTTTCTGGATTTCAAGTTTGCAGCCTGTAGCCACCCGAGTTGGCCAAGTCCCGATTTAAAATGGCGAACGGCAAATTCAGCCAACACAGGCAGAAACCAGCAGGTGCAGGTTTACTGTGTATTTAACTCTGCAAAAGCCCAGACAGCATCGATAGCAGCAACCACCAGCAGAATAATGTTGCACCCATCTACATACTAATGAGCAATCCCCGGGAACAATAGCAACATTTGGGACACACAAAACTAAGTCAGACTTCCCGGTGCCAGCAGGAGCCAACACAAAAGAGGTTAACGAACACCTCAAGACTGCCCATCGATCAGGGAACTGCTCCAGTATTGGAGAAATCGAACCAAGCGATTGGAACGAAGTCCAATCACCTAGAACCAGGCACAGGGTCCGCCCCGAAAGGCGGGAAGCCCCTGGGGACTATAGTCCCAAGTTCAAATCGCTCTCCTTGACCGGGTCACTCAGCAACGCGAAGCAACCCCTGAGAGTGAACGGTCCAAGCTGCCACATCCCTGAAGTAAGTCTCAAGTCGACGCTCGATACGAGATAGGCGCTCCTAGCTACCAGTCCATATCGGTTTTGAATCCCGCAGTTTCAGATTCAGAACTAAAAGCCATTTGTTCCCCTGACCTGGTGGGCCAGTCCGAAGTTAAGTATAGGCCTGTGAGTTGTAGAAGTAGCTTAGACGTAGAATTTGTGCATGAGTAGCGATTACTGTGTATAATAAATGTGCTTTGATTTGAATCTTACTAATTGGTGTGTTGAGTTATTGATCATTACTTGGACTTGAACCTTGTGGCGGTATCATAAAGGTACCTGGCGACTCGAGAGCAAAAGGTTATAAAACAGAGCCAATTGAACCAACCAAAAGTTAGCAACAAGTCGAAGAGACTGCAACAGTATTGTGAAACCAGTCTTTTTAATGAATTGCAGAAGTGCAGCCATTAACCTGAGGAAGGGTCATTTGTATTTTAATGACTTTGTCAAAACCTGCCCACATATGAAGATTAGTTCATGGGTTTTGCAGTGCCAGTGTATTGGCTGGAAAGAAAAGGATACTTGACCTCTCAAGTCCATTTTGTTTAAGAGGACCGTGTCCATTTTGGGTTTATGCTTCATGAATTCATACTTATGGCTCAAGTTCATTATTACAGGAGTGTGACAAGAGGTTGGAATTAAACCATTGAGGTGAAGCATTCAAGAACCTGAAGAAAGAAAGGGTGTGTTAAACTTGGGTCAATACTTGGAAAGATAGAGGAAGCTTGAGTAATGGCACAAAGTAAGATGGTCGTAGTGATTTGAGGTCAATCACCTCAGCTCCAGGATATCACTGCAGGAGTTCCTCAGGGTACTGTACTGGGCCAACCATATTCAGCTACTTCATCAATGATCTCCCTTCCATCATGAGGTCAGAAGTGAGGATGTTTGGGGATAACTGCACAATGTTCAACACCATTCGCAACTCCTCAGATAATGAAGCTGTCCATGTCCAAATGCAGCAAGACCTGGATAATATCCAAGCTTGAATTGACAAATTACATTCCCGCCACACAAGTGCCAGACAATGACAATCTCCTACAAGAGAGGATTTAACCACCGCCCTTTGACATTCAATGGCATTACCATCGCTGAATCCCACACAATCAACATCCTGGGGGTTACCATTGATCAGAAACTGAACTGGACTAGCCATATTAATACTGGGGCTGCAAGAGCAGATCAAAGGCTAGGAATCCTACAGCGAGTAACTCACCTCCTGACACCACCCCCCACCTCACAAAAAAAAGCCTGTCCACCATCTGTAAGGCGCAAGTCATGAGTGTAATGGAATGCTCTCCGCTTTTCTGGATGAGTACTACTCCAACAACACTTAAGAAGCTCGACACCATCTAGGACAAAGCAGCCAGCTTGATTGCTCCCCCTTCCACAAACATTCAAACCCTCCACCACTGATGAACAGTGGCAGATGTGTGTACCATCAACAAGATGCACTGCAGTAACTCACCAAAGTTCCTTCGGCAGGACCTTCCAAACCACTGACACTATCATCTAGAAGGACAAGAGCAGCAGATACCAGGGAACCCCACCACCTGGAGATTCCCTTCCGAGTCACTCCCACCGACTTCAAAATATATCATCGTTCCTTCGCTGTCACTGGGTTGTATCCTGGAACTCACCCCCCCCCCCCCCACCACCCCTCTTTTAATAAATTTAGAGTACCCAATTCTTTTTTTCCCCCATTAAGGGGCAATTTAGCGTGGCGAATTCACCTATCCTGCACATCTATTTGGGTTGTGGGGTGAGACCCATGCAGACACGGGGAGAACGTGCAAACTCCACACAGACAGTGACCCAGGGTCGGGATTGAACTCGGGAACTCAGCGCCGAGAGACAGCTGGAAATCCCACCCTAATAGAAGAGTCTGTGTACCCACACATGTAGCGGTTCAAGAAGGCAACTCATCACCACCTTAAGGGTATCTAGGGATGGGCAATAAATGCTGGTCTAACCAGTGTCACCTACATCCCATAAATGAATAAAAATAAAATTAACTATGCCAGAAATCAGTAACAAAGAAACAGAGACGAAGAGGATCTGCATGTAGGATTTTAAGGGGGGGAAAATGACAACGGTGGGTATCAGAAACAATTAATTATCCTCTCAGACTTTAGATGAAATAGCAATGAAAGGCTGAGGAAAAAACAGTAAAACAGAAACCTGGAGAGGCCGTGGATGGGCTAGTAACAGGCTGCACTTCTTCTGCAGTCTCTTCTTTAGGTATCTTGAAACCACAAGATGGGCAAAAGTTGAAAGCAGCTTCTATCTTCTGGCCACATTCTGGGCAGAATTTAAAGATCATCCTGAAAAGTTCGAAAGGGCAGAAAATTAGATTCACATTATCTGGAAAGGATGCAAAGAAAAAGTACATAACAATTAAAAGTTTCCCTAAAAGAATGAGGGGAAGATCAGAATTTTCAATTAAAAAATTGTGGAGAGCTGTTAAGACACAAAATGAGTTACCAGAAAAAGAGTCTGTAATAGCTATTAATGGTGAAGTGGATAAATACTTGAAATGATTTTTTTAAATCGATACGGCATATGGGACAGGGCAGGAGACATTGAACAGAATAGTGAGGTCTCCAAAGAGTCAGCACAGGCATAATGGACCAAATGACCTGCTTATAAAGTTCTGCAATTCCAGGCCTAGGGTATAATTTTACTTTCCATACAGTCCTTTTAAAAAAAATTCAGAGTACCCAATTATTTTTTCCCCCCCAACTAAGGGGCAATTTAGCGTGGGCAATCTACTTATCCAACACATCTTTGAGTTGTGGGGGTGAAACCCATGCAGACATGGGGAGAATGTGCAAACTCCACACAGTGATCCAGGACCAGCATTGGACCTGGGTCCTTAGCGCCATTGGCAGCAGTGCTAACCACTGCGTCACCATGCCGTCACTACTTTGCATCCAATCCTCATCTTCATTTTGATTGATATCAACCAAGTCTTAATCCTTCACACCATCACATGGATTCATTTGGTTTGTCATGAATATTGACAACATACTTTGTTCAAAAGCAGTGTTGAACAAAACCCTGATTCATCATTATCACTATTGACTATTCTATTTTGAAAAAAAAAATGTATTTGGATATTTTAAAAGCAGTATCACACTTAGGAATGTGAATTTTGCATTAATGCAGACAAAGGCTACAATCCTGTGCTTATCAGACAAGGATGAATCAAATTCCTTCAATGTTTTTAAAATTTGTAACAAGCACATATAAACATCTGCATTTTATAACACTTTATCCAGTTTTGGTTCCAGTTCCTACGCCTGCTAACTAAGTTTGTTAGCAAGGCATAAAAGGAATGGAATCTTCAGTTGTGATTAAGCAAATTTAAATACAACCATGTGATAGCTGGCCCTAGGAAACACTGCAGTAACTCTTGTACACATCAACTTACCATCCTTTATACAATCTTTCAATTTTAAACTATAAAAGTAACCTAAAATGAAATATAATATAGAATACAAGTAATTATTTTGGGAAAAATGGTTTTCTGTATCACTCAAAAGCCTACAGAATAAGAGATAGCATAGAGCAATTGGCCCAATTATACTATCAACAAAACAAAATATTTCAAGGCAGTTTGCAGACTGGAAGCAGGATGGAGCTCTGGAGGTCACTGATGGGTAAAGAAGCTTTTGAAGGTGGGAATAAATGTACTAAGACCTTGCGAAGAGGAATTAATTACTTATAATGGAGCTTGTAAGGGAAGGGTCCCTGAAACACATACAGTACATTGGAATTGGAAGAACACTTCCGGTTGCGGCGATGCGGAGCTAAGCCACACGATTCGGCAGCTCTCGCTATTACGGACTTTTGGGCTCTTTAGAGGAGCCTCAACCGGAATTTTTTGAAGACGTTCCGTGTGGGAGGGGAAGAATGAGGTCCCCCTTCACCTTTTATGGACCGGACCAGAAGCGAAACGGCCAAAAAAGCGGCATTGGAGCAGCGGGAGAAGCGAGGGAAGAAAAACAAAATGGCGGCGGCCGGGGATAAAGTGGAATGCGGGCCGGAGCTGCAAGAGTTCATCAAGCGCTGCTTCGAGGAGCTGCGGAAGGAGATGCTGGCGCCTATGCTGTCAGCGATTGAAGGACTAGGGATGACCCAGACGGCCCACGAGGTAAAGATTCAGGAGGTGCAGAAAAAAGTCAATGAGGACGAGATCTTGGGCCTGGCGGTGAGAGTGGAGGAGCACGAGGCTGCACAAGAGGTGGGCGGGAAGATTCGAAGACCTGGAGAACAGGTCGAGGAGAAAGAATCTGCGGATCCTGGGTCTCCCTGAAGGAGTGGAGGGGGCTAATGCCGGGGCATATGCGAGCACGATGCTCGAGTCGAAGATGGGTGCGGAGGCCCCTTCGAGGCCTTTGGAGCTGGATGGGGCACACCGGGTGCTGGCGAGGAGGCCCAAGGCTAACGAGCCGCCAAGGGCGATTGTGGTGAGGTTTCACCGTTTCACGGACAGAGAGAGGGTCTTGAAATGGGCCAAGAAAGAGGGGAGCAACAGGTGGGACAATGCGGAGATCCGAATATAGCCGGACTGGAGCACGGAGGTTGCAAAGAGGAGAGCGGGTTTCAACCGGACCAAGGCGGTGCTGCACCGGAAAGGAGTGAGATTCGGAATGCTGCAGCCAGCGCGACTGTGGGTCACATACAAGGGCCAACACTATTATTTCGAAACGCCTGAAGAGGCGTGGACCTTTATTCAAACCGAAAAGTTGGACTCAGACTGAGGGTTTGTGAGAGTGGGGGGATGTTTGATGGTTGTTGTATATAAGGTGTTAATCACGCGCAGGAAATGTTACATGGGCTGGGGGAGAGAGGGGGATGGCAATGGGAGAAAAGAGACAAGGCCGCGACAGGAGCTGCGCCAGAGGGGGCGGGGTAGGCTTAGGAAAGCGCGGGGGGGGGTTTTCCCGTGCTAGGGAAGAAAGGTGGGAGGGGGAATGGAGGAACACACACTGATTAGGAGATTCCCACACGGGGAGGTCAACGGGACGGCGCAGGAAGCCGGGGTCAGCTGACTTACGGGAGTGTTATGGGGGGAGCAAAAAAGCTACACACGGGTCTAGCCGGGGGGCCGGGGGGGAGCGAAGGGGGGGGAGGGGTGGAAGGGTTGCTGCTGCACTGGCCGAAGGGGAATGGGACAGAGAAGAGGTGGTTGGTGCGTGGGTCTCCCGTCTGGGGGACTGGAGGGTGAGGGCGGTGCGGACATGGGACTGGCCTAGAAAAGGAGATGGCTAGTCGGCAGGGGGGTGGGGTTGGGGGGGGGTGGGAGCCCCCCCAATCTGGCTGATAACATGGAATGTCAGGGGCCTGAATGGGCCGGTAAAGCGGGCCCGAGTGTTCGCGCACTTAAAGGGACTGAAGGCAGACGTGGTCATGCTCCAAGAGACACATTTGAAGGTGGCGGATCAGGTCAGGTTAAGAAAGGGGTGGGTAGGACAGGTATTCCATTCAGGGCTGGACGCGAAGAACAGAGGGGTGGCAATATTGGTGGGGAAGCGGGTGTCGTTTGAGGCCAAGAATATCGTAGTGGACAACGGAGGGCGATATGTGATGGTGAGCGGTAAGTTGCAGGAGAAGTGGGTGGTATTGGTAAATGCATTCCGGACCTGGAGGTAGGAAGCCGGATAATGGGTGGGGATTTTAATACGGTGTTGGACCCAGCACTGGATCGCTCTAGATCTAGGACCGGAAAGAGGCCGGCGGCGGCCAAGGTGCTTAGGGGGTTTATGGACCAGATGGGGGGAGTGGACCCGTGGAGGTTTGCCAGGCCACAGGCCAGGGAATTTTCTTTTTTCCCCCCCACGTGCACAAAGCCTACTCCCGGATAGATTTTTTTGTTCTGGGCAGGGCGCTGATCCCGAAAGTGGAGGGAACGGAGTATTCGGCCATAGCCATTTCAGATCACGCCCCGCACTGGGTGGAACTGGAGTTGGGAGAGGAGAGGGACCAACGCCCGCTGTGGCGGTTGGATGTGGGACTGCTGGCAGATGAGGTGGTGTGTGGGAGGGTGAGGGGGTGCATCGAAAGGTACTTGGAGGTCAACGACAACGGGGAGGTGCGGGGTGGTGGTGGTATGGGAGGCGCTGAAGGCGGTGATATGGGGAGAGCTAATCTCCATCAGGGCTCATCGGGAGAAGATAGAGGGCATGGAAAGGGGGAGGTTAGTAGGGGAGATTTTAAGAGTGGACAGGAGATACGCAGAGGCCCCTGAGCAGGGATTACTTGGGGAAAGGCAACGTCTCCAGACGGAGTTTGATCTGTTGACCACGGGGAAGGCAGAGGCACAGTGGAGGAAAGTGCAGGGGGCGACCTACGAGTATGGGGAGAAGGCGAGTCGTAAGAGGATGGCAGCGAGGGAAATAGGTGGAGTCAAGGATGGAAGGGGAGCTACGGTGCGGACGAAAATAAATGAGGCATTCAAGGCCTTCTATGAGGAGCTGTACAGATCCCCGCCCCCAGCGGGGGAAGAGGGGATGAGACGATTCCTAGTCCAACTGAGATTCCCGAGGGTGGAGAGGCAAGAGGTGGCTGGTTTGGGGGCACCAATTGGGTTGGAGGAGCTGAGCAAGGGTTTGGGGAGTATGCTGGCAGGGAAGGTCCCGGGACCGGATGGGTTCCCAGTGGAGTTCTACAGGAAGTACGTAGACCTGTTGGCCCCGCTGCTAGTGAGGACCTTTAATGAGGCAAGGGAGGGAGTGACCCTGCCCCCGTCAATGTCGTAGGCGACGATTTCTTTGATCCTAAAGCGGGACAAGGACCCACTGCAATGTGGATCGTATAGGCCGATCTCGCTTCTCAACGTGGATGCTAAGTTGCTGGCAAAAGTGCTGGCTACGAGGATCGAGGACTGTGTCCCGGGGGTGATTCACGAGGACCAGGCGGGATTTGTAAAGGGCAGGCAACTAAACACCAATGTGCGGCGGCTCCTAAACGTGATAATGATGCCATCGGTGCAGGGAGTGGCGGAGATAGTGGCAGCTATGGACGCAGAGAAGGCCTTTGACCGAGTAGAGTGGGAGTACCTCTGGGAAGTGCTGCGTAGGTTTGGGTTCGGGGTAGGGTTTATCAATTGGGTTAAGCTCCTTTACAGAGCCCCGGTGGCGAGTGTGGTTACGAATCGGCGGAGGGCGGAGTATTTTCGACTGTATCGTGGGACGAGGCAGGGGTGCCCCCTGCCCCCCCTGTTGTTTGCATTGGCGATTGAACCCTTGGCCATATCATTGAGGGAGTCTAGGAAATTGAGGGAGGTGGTCCGAGGGAGAGAGGAGCATCGAGTGTCACTTTATGCGGACGACCTGTTGCTGTATGTGGCGGATCCAGTGGAGGGGATGGTGGAGACTCTAAGGGAGATTGGGGATTTTTCGGGCTATAAGCTTAATGTAGGGAAGAGTGAGCTTTTTGTAGTACAGGCAGGGGACCAAGAAAGGGGGATAGGCGATCTACCGCTGAGGAGGGCGGAGGGGAGCTTTCGGTACCTGGGGATCCAGATAGCCAGGAGTTGGGGGGGCCCTACATAAACTGAATCTGATGAGACTAGTGGAGCAGATGGAGGAGGACTTCAAAAGATGGGACATGTTACCGCTCTCGCTAGCGAGTAGAGTGCAGTCAGTCAAAATGGTGGTTCCTCTTTGTGTTTCAGTGCCTTCCCATCGTGATCACCAAGGCCTTTTTTAAGAGGGTAGGCAGGAACATTATGGGGTTTGTGTGGGCGAATAAGACCCCGAGGGTAAGGAGAGGGTTTTTGGAGCGCAGTAGGGACCGAGGAGGGTTGGCGCTGCCGAATCTAGGGAGCTACTACTGGGCAGCAAATGTGTCGATGATCCGTAAGTGGGTGATGGAGGGAGAGGGGGCGGCATGGAAGAGGTTGGAGATGGCGTCCTGCAAAGGAACGAGCCTGGGGGCGCTGGTGACGACACTGCTGCCGCTCTCGCCGTTAAGGTACACCACGAGTCCGGTGGTGGCTGCCACGCTAAAGATCTAGGGCCAGTGGAGACGGCACAGGGGTGCAATGGGAGCCTTGGTGTGGTCTCTGATCAGGGGTAACCACCGGTTTGTCCCGGGGAGGATGGACAGGGGGGGGGGGGGGGTTTCAGAGCTGGCATCGGGCGGGGATTAGAAGAATGGGGGACCTGTTCATTGATGGGACGTTTGCGAGCCTAGGGGCACTAGAGGAGAAGTTTGGGATACCCCCGGGAAATGCTTTCAGATACATGCAGGTTGAGGGATTTTGTGAGGCGGCAGCTGAGGGAATTCCCGTTGCTCCCGGCACAGGAAATTCAAGACAGGGTGATCGCGGGCGTATGGGTGGGAGAGGGCAAGGTGTCGGCAATATACCAGGAGACAAAAGAAGAGGGGGAGGCGTTGGTAGAGGAGCTGAAGGGTAAATGGGAGGAGGAGCTGGGGGAGGAGATTGAGGAGGGGCTATGGGCTGATGCCCTAGGTAGGGTTAATTCCTCCTCCTCGTGTGCCAGGCTCAGCCTGATACAATTTAAGGTGGTTCACAGAGCGCACTTGACGGGGGCGAGGTTGAGTAGGTTTTTTGGGGTAGAGGACAGATGTGGGAGGTGCTCAGGAAGTCCGGCGAATCATGGCCATATGTTTTAGTCATGCCCGGGGTTCTGGAGGGGAGTGGCAGGAACAATATCTAAGGTGGTGAAAGTCCGGGTCAAGCCAAGCTGGGGGCTAGCAATATCTGGAGTAGCGGACGAGCCGGGAGTGCAGGAGGCGAAAGAGGCCGGCATTCTGGCCTTTGCGTCCCTAGTAGCCCGGCGAAGGATCTTGCTAATGTGGAAGGAGGCGAAGCCCCCCAGTGTGGAGGCCTGGATAAACGACATGGCTGGGTTCATTAAGCTGGAGAGGATAAAGTTTGCCTTGAGAGCGTCTGCGCAGGGGTTCTACAGGCGGTGGCAACCGTTCCTAGACTATCTCGCGGAGCGTTAGATGAAGGTCGATCAGCAGCAGCAACCCGGGGGGGGGGGGGGGGGGGGGGGGGGGGGGTCTGCCTCGGGGGTATTTGAGCAAGAGAACACATGAAAGAACTGGAAAATTGGGATGTCCGGGAGGAATCCAGTGTACAAAGCTCTGTAACATATCGTTTTACCATGTTTATATCTTGCTATGTGCGTTTTCTTTCTATTTTGTTATGGGGAGGGGGGTTTGTTTGTAAGGGTGAAAAATTGTGTTTAAAAAAACTTTAATAAATATATTTAAACAAAAAGGAATTGGAAGAACTGGGAATGCAATCTGAAATGTAGGTTACAAAATTAAAATCTGTCACACCTGCTTTCTGGGCACTGTATTCCCTTTGAAATACAAAGTGGCATTCACAACAAATGTACACACTGCTGGCAAATATTGATGACAGCATTAGAGCACACAGCGAGTGTACAAAGGAAACATACAATGGAGGTATACAGAGTAGACAGATCATAACATCAATAAACTAATGTTGATTTGGTGCAAGCACAGTTTGGGCCTCAATGCTAATGCGTTTTAAAAAATGCAAAGTTTAACAAGTATTCAGTAGCAGGAAGGAGTCCCCACCAACATTACTTAAAAGGATCATGAACTACTTTCAGGTGGGCTGCTGAGTGATTTCTACTGATGCTGTTTGGTGAAGCAAGATCATATACAGTTCAACTTCAGTGACAAATATTGACAGAAGCCAATCAGTTCTGACACAGAACTATTTATTTTTCAGTGGCCGGAACTTTGCTAGGATAAGATCCCATCAGTCTATCTCCTATACATATAAACAGATAGTGACTCACTCGCCTCAAAAATAACCAGTTATACCACAATCATTTTAAATGGTAATAAACTACGTTAATATTTGAACTGAACTAGTTTATTTTTACTGCAGATCACGAGTAAAATTACCAGCAGACCTTTTATGAACAAAGTAATCTGATATAAATTTTTGTTCTCAAAGAGATAATCGAGAGCAGGCTGCTCTATCCTGTGCTCCATGTTATGATTTTTGGTGAACTCCTTCAGCAAGGTCATTACTACATTATCTACTACAATGGAGGGGTTGGCTTGGTTTTTGTCATCCAGTCGCAAAGTTTACAGCAATTATAATAACCTTTATTGTCACAAGTAGGCTTACATTAACACTGCAATGAAGTTATGGTGAAAAGCCCCTAGTCGGCATATTCCAGCACCTGTTTGGGTACACAGGGAGAATTCAGAATATCCAATTCACCTAACAGCACATTTTTCGGGGTTTGTGGGAGGAAACCGAGCAACTGGTGGAAATCCACGCAGACACAGGGAGAACGTGCAGACTCCGCACCGTGACCCAAGCCGGGAATCGAACCTGGGACCCTGGAGCTGTGAAACAACAGTGCTAACCACTGCACCACCCGTAGGTGTGACAGGTGCTGAAAGACTTTGCCCGATTTCATCAACATTGCAAAGTAGCTGTCCCCAGACATGTGCACTAGTCGTCATTCCCTGAGAATACAGCATGACAGAGACGAGGAGAGGACTTGCTTAGCAGAGTAAGCTGTTAGAAGAGGATTGAGGAAGGGAGAAGGGCTCTCAGGAGGCCGTATCTGACCAGGGTGCTCAGAAAGCAATTCTCCACCTGAATCTCAGAAAGAAACTGAACTCAAGGGGGGAGCAGGACCTCCAACTGTATACATGTGGATAAAGCTGGGTACAATCCCTTACCACCAAGCTGTAGGATCCCCACCTGAAACCTGTTGAATTACTGTAAAAACCAAACACCACTGTAAAGTTATAAATGTAAATTAGTATCTGTGCCCATCACGGTTATTCTGATGAGGATCTCAAATATTGCTGTTCCTATATTTTATTATTGTTGTTGTTGCATTGTTTTTTACATGCAAAGCTAAGTTTTTTTTGTATCTAACTCCAAACACCAATAAAAATATATTTTTAAAGTTGTGCATTCTTAAGCAACTCTAAATATGCAGTCATTTATGTTTTGAGTTTCCTGCTTTTCGTTGCGTAAAACACTCTTAAAAGACCTTGCAATAAAATAAATGAGATATGCGGGTCCAGTTCGTACTTTTTAAAATTAGAAAAAAGACAAATCTATCGTGTGGGGCTAAATAAAGATAAATGGGATCTTTTTACTGACATTACTTCTGGATTCCTGCGGCGTGGCAAATTGGAGGACCGAAACTGAGAGGATGTAGCGCCGAATGGAATAAATCCAGCTCCAGGCTTCAGCAACATTGGGCCGTAAGTGACATATTGTGGGGTCGGTTAATAGGGCCTGGGGCGGGGGTCAGTGGGCAAGAGCAGCCGTTCACCTACCTTATAGCGCCACCTTCCCCGTAATCGCTGGCTTCAGGGCCTTTCCGAGCCGGTGTGGGAGGCCTCGATGTGGGAGGCCCGGGGAGAGGCGGTGACTGACGCTGCCTTAACCGCTGGGAGGAGCCGCCCGCTCGGCTCCGCAGACGCCTCTCGCGCTCCAGGTTTGCGCGTGAACCAGGCCCGACCGCCACGCGCGCTCCCTCGTCAACCGTCCTGAGAGGAGGAGGGGGCTCTCTCCTTTAAATTTAAAACTAGGTGGAGATCATCCAACCAAAAAATAATCCTCACAGAAATGCCCATAACTATAATAGGAAACTTTAAAAACAAAGAAAACTTAGCAAATTAAAAAACAATGTTTGTCCAATGCCCTCCATACCTTCCTGATGCCCACTGGCCATGGAAGGCCTCCAGCCAGTCCGCAGAGACTGCTTGCTCCTTCTGTTTCCAGATTGGGCTACTGGGATGCGGACAGGACTGTGACAGAGAGGCAGGCAGCCAGACCTCCCTGCTGGGTCACTGTCTGTGAGGAGTCTGCACGTTCTCCCCGTGTCTGCGTGGGTTTCCTCCGGGTGCTCCGGTTTCCTCCCACAGTCCAAAGACGTGAAGATTAGGTGGATTGGCCATGCTAAATTGCCCTTAGTCTCCAAAATTGCCCTTAGTGTTTGGTGGGGTTACTGGGTTAAGGGAATAGGGTGGACGTGTGGGCTTGGGTAGGGTGCTCTATCCGAGAGCCGGTGCAGACTCGATGGGCCGAATGGCCTCCTTCTGCACTGTAAATTCTGTGTAAAAAAAAAATAGGAGCTGGAGTTGGCCATTCAGCCTGCTCTGCCGCTCAACAAGATTATATGGCAGATTTCCAACTCCACTTTCCTGCCTGTCCCCATAACCCTGGAGTGCTGCCTTGTAGATCTGTCTAACTGAGCCTTGAATATATTCAATGACCCAGCCTCCACTGCTCTGAGTCAGAGTTCGAAAAATTATCGTCTCTGAGAGAAGAAATTCCTCCCAATCTCTATCATAAATGGGAGATCCCTAATTTTGAAACTGTGGCCCCTAGTTTTAGATTTTTACCCGTGGGGGAACATCGTCCTCGTATCTATCCTCTCAAACCCCCCTCAGAATCTTGCTTGTTAGGCTTAACCTTTACTTGTAAAACAATGAATCAACCAAGGGAACCTCCTCTGAACTGCATCCAAAGTAAGTATCCCTCCTTGGGTGGAATTCTCTGGTCATGCCAGTCAACTGGAAATTCCTGCCTGAGGTCAATGGACCTTTATGTGGTCCGCATCCCGCACGTGGCAATTTTGCG
This sequence comes from Scyliorhinus torazame, assembly GCF_047496885.1. Taxonomy (NCBI): domain Eukaryota; kingdom Metazoa; phylum Chordata; class Chondrichthyes; order Carcharhiniformes; family Scyliorhinidae; genus Scyliorhinus; species Scyliorhinus torazame. The sequence continues at coordinate 82,509,359 of NC_092716.1, read as the reverse complement.
GTGGGCGGGGTGGAAGAATCTAGCTCCTTAATTAGGGAAACCAAAACTGTTGTGATGAATGTAGGAATTTCAGAAATATCCTATTATATGTAGCTAGTGCAGTAAGGGTTAAAATCCTGGGTTAATGTGAGTATGTGACTGTTGCAGTATAGGCAGCATGGTAGCACAGTGGTTAGCACTGTGGCATCACAGCGCCAGGGTCTCGGGTTCGATTCCCGGCTAGGTCACTGTGGGTGCTCTGGTTTCCTCCCACAAGTCCCGAAAGACGTGCTGTTAGGTAATTTGGAAATTTCTCTCTTTCCAATCTGTCTATTTTTAAAAACATTTTTTATTCGTAGTTTTTTTCAAATATGTACATAACAAAAGCGGGCAAACAACAACAATTAAACATGCACAATTGCCCCTATCCCCTATACCATCCCTCCACCCCCTCTTATACCCTGCCTCCCAACCCAAACAGAACATAACCTCCGCCCCCCCTCACTGACATGATACTGTACCTTAAAGAAGTCAATGAACAGGCCCCACCTTGTGGAGAACCCTCCTCTGCCCTTCTTATGACAAACTTGTTTTTGTCTACATGGAAGAGATCTGCAAAGTGCTCACCCGTGCCCCCCGCGTTTGGTGGGTCCAAGTTCCGCCAGCACAATAAGATCTGCCTCTGGACTATCAGGGAAGCAAAGGCTACCACATCAGCCTCTCTCCCCATCTGCACTCCGGATTGTCTAACACCCCACTAATTGCCACCCATGAGCTCAGCATCACCTCCACTCCTAAGATCTTCGACGTCATGTTCGCAAACTCTTTCCAGAACCCCTCCAACTTTGGATATGCCCAAAACCTATAGAAATGGTTCGCTGGATTCCCTGCACACCACGCACACCTATCATCCACCGCTGGAAAAAATGACTCATCCTAGACCCCGTCTTATCAGCCCTATGCACCACCTTAAACTGTATGAGACTCAGTCTTGCACACGACGAAGACAAGTTTATCCTTGCAATGCCTCAGTTCACACCCCAGCTTGTAACGCTCCCCAACTCCTCCTCCCACTTGCGCCAGACCTCCTCCACTGGAGCACCCTGCCTCAACACAAATTCCCTCCAAAATATCTGACACCTTGCCCTCGCCTATCTCATCCTCGGAGAGAAGCTTGTCCTGTAGTGCTGGAGGTGGCAGCTGCGGGAACGAACCAAATTCTTCCCTCAAGAAGTCCCTCACCTGCAGGTACCTGAACCCATTCCCCCTTCGGCAGCAAGTACACCTCCTCGAGCTCCTCCAATTCCATGAACTTACTCCCCACAAACAGGTCCCCAAAATACTCTTCCCCCCCCCCAATGCCCACACCCCTGAAGCCTTGCATCCAGCACCACCAGAATAACGTTGTGGTTGCCATAAATCGACGATCAGAGACATGCCTTCCATCCTACAGTACTGCCGACATTGCTTTCATACCCTCAATGCTGATACCACCACTGGGCTTGTGGAGTACCTGGACGACGAGAACGGAAGAGGTGCCAACAATAGCACCCTCAGCCTGGTCCCTTTACACAAAGCCACCTTCATCCATTCCCACACTAACCTCTCCTCCACCACCCACTTCCGTACCATAGCTATGTTCGCCGCCCAATAGTAATTCTGTAAATTGAACTCCCCCAGGCCTGTTTCCAGATCTCTTTCCAGAAACACCCTCCTGGCCCGAGAAACCTTACCTGCTCATACAAACCCTAGTAGCATCTTATTCACCCTACTAAAAAACAACTTGGGCACGAAAATCGGGAGATTCTGAAACACAAACAAAAACTTCGGAAGCACTGTCATCTTTACCGTCTGGAGCCTCCAAGCCAACGGTAAAGGCAACACATCCCACCTCCTAAAGTCCTCTTTCATTCCCTCCACCAATTTTGCCAGATTTAACTTATGCAGCTGGGCCCAGCTCTGCGCCACATGTATCACAGGATACCGAAAGCCCTCCCCTACCAACCAAAACAACAACCTCTGTAAACTCCACCACCATCCCCTGGCGTTGATCAGTAATGCCTCACATTTCTCCATATCGAGCTTGTACCCTGAAAAAAGACTGATCCTGTCAAAACTTTCAACCAGGTTTGCAACTTATAACAGGAGGTCATCAGTGTATAAAGAGACTAGGTGCTCCATACGCGCCTCTCAATGCCCTTCCACCCCCTCGAAGCCCCAAGTGCCATTGCCAATTGTTTAATTGTTAGGGCAAAGAGCAAAGCGGGGAGCAGACATCCCTGCCTCAACGCCAATGCAACACAAAATACTCCAAATTCCAAATACTCCTCACACTCGCTTTAGGAGCCCTATACAACAATTTCACCCAGTACCTGGCCAAACCCGAACCACCTCAACATCTCAAATAAGTACGGCCACTCCACATCATCAAACGCCTTCTCCGCATCCATAGAAACAACCACCTTCTCCCTATACTCATACAATGCCCCTCTAGCCCTTTGCAGCTGTCCCACCGCCTCCCCATCAACACTAGCCCAAACTCCATTTGGGGCTTCTGCCTCGCCTTCAGCAGCGCCTCCAATCAGTCTTTCAATAAGAACTCTATTCAAGTGTACAGCAGGTAACCCTGTGTCCGCTGGTAGAATTTAAAAGTGGATTTTAACCTGAGATGAGTTTTGCTTGTTAGCAATTAGTAGTGAGTTTTTCATTTATTTTTATTTATTATTAAGCATTGTTTAACTGGTAATTGTAAACTATTGTCTTTATGATATTAAGTTAGTAATAAAGTTTGTTTTAATATACCATGGGCGGGATTCTCCGACCCCCCAGCAGGTCGGAGAATCGCCGGGGGACGACGTAAATCCCGCCAGGCCGCCCCGCGATATTCTCCGGCACCCCAAAAATCCCGTCGACGTGAATCGCGCCATGCGCCACGGAGAATGTCAAGGACTGGCGCGGCGCAACAGGCCCCGGGGCCGAAGTCCCGCCGACGTGACCACGGGTCACGCCAGCGTAATTCAAACCACCTATTTAACAGCGTCAACCAGTCCTGCTGGTTGACGCCGGCCAGCGCGGAGGTAGGGGTCGGCGTGGGGCGGCTGCCGGAGAAGTGACGGCACGGCCACAAGTGGTGGGGGAGGTCACAGGAGCCGTTGGAGTGTGCGTGCCGGGAGAGGGGGGGAGGGGCTTGGGGGAGAAGGAGGGTTGGGGAGGGTGCCTGATGGAGAGGGTGCATGCCGGGGAGGAGAGGGGGGTCCGGGGAGGGCGAGTGATGGAGAGGGTGCCTGCCGGGGAGGAAAGGGGGGGTCCGGGGAGGGCGAGTGATGGAGAGGGTGCATGCCGGGGAGTAGAGGGGGGGTCCGGGGAGGGCGGGTGATGGAGAGGGTGCATGCCTGGGCGGAGGGGGTGGGGGGGGGTGTTGGGGAGGGTGCGTGCCGGGGAGGAGTGGGGGGGCCGGGGGGGCGAGTGATGGAGAGGGTGCATGCCTGGGAGGAGAGGCGGGGGGTTGGGGAAGATGCGTGCCTGAGAGGTTGGGGAGGTGCGTGCCGGGGAGGTTGGGGAGGATGCTGCTGGGTGGGGCTGGGGAGGTCAAGTGATGGAGAGGGTGCATGCCTTGGAGGAGAGGAGGGGGTTTTGGGAGGGTGCGTGCCGGGGAGGAGAGTGTTGGAGAGGGTGTGTGTGCCGGGGAGGAGAGGGATGGGGTTGGGGAGGGCGAGTGATGGAGAGGGTGCATGCCCGGGCGGAGGGGGTGGGGGGGTGTTGGGGAGGGTGCATGCCGGGGAGGAGAGGCGGGGGGTTGGGGAGGGTGTGTGCCGGGGAGGGGGGGGGGGTTGGGGAGAGTGTGTGCTGGGGAGGAGGAGGGGGGAGGGGGTTGGGGAGGGTGGGTGCCGGGGAGGAGAGGGAGGGGGCCGGGGAGGGCGAGTGATGGAGAGGGTGCGTGCCGGGGAGGAGAGGGGAAGGTTGGGGAGGGTGCGTGCCGGGGAGGGGGGGGGGGGGGGGGGGGTGGGGGGGCAGGGGGTGCGTGCCGGGGAGGGCGAGTGATGGAGAGGGTGCGTGCCGGGGAGGAGATGGGAAGGTTGGGGAGGGTGCGTGCCGGGGAGGAGGTGGGGGGGGGGGGGGGCTTGCCGGGGAGGAGAAGGTTGGGGAGGGCGAGTGATGGAGAGGGTGCGTCCCAGGGAGGAGAGTGGGGGTGGGTGGGGAGGGTGCGTGCAGGGGAGGAGAGTGGGGGTGTGTGGGGTGGGTGCGGGCAGGGGAGGAGGGGGGTGTTGGGGATGGTGCGTGCCGGGGGGGGTTGGGGAGGATGCGAGCTGAGGGGGGGGGGGTGTGGGGGGGCGAGGGGGCGGGGAGGGCAAGTGATGGAGAGGGTGCATGCCTTGGAGGAGAGGAGGGGGTTTGTGGAGGGTGCGTTCCGGGAAGGAGGTGGGGGGTGTTGGGGAGGGTGCGTGCCGGGGAGGAGGGGGGGAGTTTGGGGAGGGTGCGTGCTGGTGAGGAGTGGGGGAGGTTGGGGAGGATGCGTGCCGGGGAGGAGGGGGGGGGAGGTTGGGGAGGTTGGGTGCCGGGAAGGAGAGGGTTGGGGAGGGTGCCGGGGAGGAGGTGGTGGTGGTGCCACGGAGACGGAGACACCTAATGAGGTCCCGTGTGTACCGGCCCCGCTCGTCGTACTGGGACCTCATGAACCGGGCATGCAGGAGGAGACTCCGGATGAGCCAGGAAACCGTGGCACACATCTGCCACCTGATGGCACACCTGGCACCACGTGGCACTGGGGGAGGACACCATCTCTCCGTGGCCGTCAAGGTTACGGTGGCCTTGAACCTCTATGCCACGGGGTCGTTCCAGGCACCGAGTGGGGACCTGTCCGGCATCTCGCAGGCATCGGTGCACTGGTGCATCCGTGCAGTGACAGACGCCCTATATGCCATTTCGGACCGCTACATCCAGTTCCCTATGCATCGGGCCAGCCAGGATGCCCGGGCAGCGGGCTTCGCTGCCGTGGCCAGGATGCCCATGGTCCAGGGGGCGCTCAATGGGATGCACGTCGCCGTGTGGCCACCTGCGGATAACATGAATAGGAAGGGGACCTAGTCCATGAACGTGCAGGTGGTCTGTGACCACCGCATGAGGATCCTGCACGTCTGCGCCCGGTATCCCCCTTGAGCCCCCCATTGTTATGGGTGAGGCGTTTTCAGAACCCCAAATGTATCATGGAGTTCAACCAACCTCCCCCTTTGATGTATTTGTTGCTTTTCCTAGCACACGGCTTGTTCCCTAGGTGTGGGATTACAATTATGGACACGTGGGTTTTTAAACACAAAACAATATTTATTCCATGAACTCAACTTAACATCTTAAATAAACATTGGATCTCTTACCACCACTTACTTCAAAGATAACTCAGAAAATATTGCAACAGTAAATAATTCCTCAAAATGTTCCTTCAAACTTCCAAGAGACTTAACACCTTTAAACAGAATCACATCAGTTTAAAGGCTTCACTATTGTGAGTTTCAATCACCCAAATGATCCAGAGATAGTCTTTCATGGCAGAGATCCAGCTCACTGCAAACTCAGACAATCCCAAACTCTTTTCAAACTGCAAAACTCCAAAATGGCAGACCTAATACCCAGCTCCACCCACACTCTGACATCACTGTATTTTCTTAAAGGTACATTGCGTAAACATCCATTTCCTAAAGGCACTCTCACATGACAATCTCAAATGCGCAATAAAGAGGGCTAAAAGGGGTCATGAAATATCTTTGGCTAACAGAGTTAAGGAAAATCCCAAAGCCTTTTGTTCGTATATAAGGAGCAAGAGGGTAACTGGAGAAAGGATTGGCCCACTCAAAGACAAAAGAGGGAATTTATGCGTGGAGTCAGAGGAAATGGGTGAGATTCTTAATGAGTACTTTGCATCGGTATTCACCAAGGAGAGGGACATGGCGGATGTTGAGGCTAGGGGTGGATGCTTAAATACTCTAGGTCAAGTCGGCATAAGGAAGGGGAAGTTATGGGTATTCTAAAAGGCATTAAGGCGGTCAAGTCCCCAGGTCCGGATGGGATCTATCCCAGGTTACTGAGGGAAGTGAGAGATGAAATAGTTGGGGCTTTAATAGATATCTTTGCAGCATCCATGAGCATGGGTGAGGTCCCGGAGGACTGGAGAATTGCTAATGTTGTCCCTTTGTTTAAGAAGGGTAGCAGGGATAATCTAGGGAATTATAGACCTGTGAGCTTGATGTCAGTGGTAGGCAAACTGTTGGAGAAGATACTGAGGGATAGGATCTATTCACATTTGGAAGAAAATAGACTTATCAGTGATAAGCAGCATGGTTTTGTGCAGGGAAAGTCATGTCTTACAAACCTAATAGAATTCTTTGAGGAAGTGACAAAGTTAATTGATGAGGGAAGGGCTGTAGATGTCATATACATGGACTTCAGTAAGGCGTTTGATAAAGTTTCCCATGGCAGGTTGATGGAAAAAGTGAAGTTGTATGGGGTTCAGGGTGTACTAGCTAGATGGATAAAGAACTGTCTGGGCAACAGGAGACAGAGAGTAGTGGTGGAAGGGAGTGTCGCAAAATGGAGAAGGGTGACTAGTGGTGTTCCACAGGGATCCGTGCTCGGACCACTGTTGTTTGTGATATACATAAATGATCTGGATGAAGGTATCGGTGGTCTGATTAGCAATTTTGCAGATGATACTAAGATTGGTGGAGTTGCAGATAGCGAGGAGGACTGTCAGAGAATACAGCAAAATATAGATAGATGGGAGAGTTGAGCAGAGAAACTGCAGATAGAGTTCAATCCAGGCAAATGCGAGGTGATGCATTTTGGAAGATCTAATTCAAGAGCGGACTATACGGTCAATGGAAGAGTCCTGGGGAAAATTGATGTACAGAGAGATCTGGGAGTTCAGGTCCATTGTGCCCTGAAGGTGGCAACGCAGGTCGATAGAGTGGTCAAGAAGGCATACAGCATGCTTGCCTTCATCGGACGGGGTATTGAGTACAAGAGTCAGCAGGTCATGTTACACTTTTATAGGACTTTGGTTAGGCCACATTTGGAATACTGCGTGCAGTTCTGGTCGCCAAATTACCAGAAGGATGTGGATGCTTTAGAGAGGGTGCAGAGGAGGTTCACCAGGATGTTGCCTGGTATGGAGCGTGCTAGCTATGAAGAAAGGTTGAGTAGATTAGGATTGTTTTCGTTGGAAAGGCGGAGGTTGAGGGGGGACCTGATTGAGGTCTACAAAATTATGAGAGGTATGGACAGGGTGGATAGCAACAAGCTTTTTCCAAGAGAGGGGGTGTCAATTACAAGGGGTCACGATTTCAAGGTGAGAGGTGGAAAGTTTAAGGGAGATGTGCGTGGAAAGTTTTTTACGCAGAGGGTGGTGGGTACCTGGAACGCTTTGCCAGCAGAGGTGGTAGAGGCGGGCATGATAGCATCATTCAAGATGCATCTAGACAGATATATGAACAGGCGGGGAACAGAGGGAAGTAGATCCTTGGAAAATAGGTGACAGGTTTAGATAAACAATCTGGATCGGCGCAGGCTGGGAGGGCTGAAGGGCCTGTTCCTGTGCTGTAATTTTCTTTATTCTTTGATCTTTGTTCTAGTGTTCTGCCTGGTGATTGGTTGTGTTCTGTCCTGTGTGTTAATTGGCTGTACTGGGTGTCTGTCACTGCCTGTCTGTATCTCATTATGTACATGAGTGCATATCATGACAGAAACTTCACCAACATCAACGAGGGGAGAATTCTAAATGTGGGGGAAGATTTGGCAGGGAAGTTCACTAATCATATGAAAATTAATTAAAATGTATTGAAATGAAAGGATGGGAACCTCATTACCTCATCGACAAGGCGTGGGGAAAATTGGAAAATGAGAACTCGCTGGCAAGAATCACGTTTTCCCATTCCTGCGAGAGTTTGTAACCACACCACCATTCCCGCTCGTGGTGGACGCAGGTGCAAATTTGTGCCCAAAGTCTCTCCCAATCTGCCTTATTTGTTCCCTATATCTTGAAACTTTAATCAAATCACTCTTTAAACTTCTAAATTATAATTTGTTAAATCTCCTTTCATCTTTTTTATTAATTTAGAGTACCCAATTCTTTTTTTTTCCAATTAAGGGGCAATTTAGTGTGGCCAATCCATCTACCTGTGCATCTTTTGAGTTGTGGGTGTGAGACCCACACAGACCGGGGAGAATGTGCAAACTCCACACGGACAGTGACCCAGGGCCGGGAACGAACCCAGATCCTCGATGCCATGAGGCAATAGTGCTAACCACTGCGCAACCGTGCCGCCCATAAATCTCTCCTCATTATTTAACTTCACGAGTCCAGCTGTCATTCTGGTAAATCCAGGCTGCATTTCCTCCAAGATCAACAGATCCTTTCTAAGCTGTGATGTTGAGAACTGTTCACAGTTCTCCAGTTGTGATGGAGCTAGGTATTTGGATAGCTGAAGAATTACTTTTATTCCCATTGTATTCTATTCCTCCAGATATAAAGGCCAAAATTCCATTTGCTTTTCTGATCAAGATCGTATTGAATATGGAGCAGGCTCAACTCCTGCTCCTGTTGCTTGCATTTTCTGTATCTTTTCATGCCCTTTTAATGATCCATGTACCTGGACCCTCTTTGGACCTATTACAGAATAATATGATGCCCTTTGGATTTAGATATTATACCCATATCCACATTTCCTTATCATTACCATTGCCCTACCTGTTACAATTCCCAACACTTCAGGGCCATCTTGGAGTCTCTCAATACTTAAATTTTAATATTCTGAACACTATTGTGAATAACTGGGGATAAAAATGATTGGGACATTAATGCAGCAGTTCAACAATGCAGCTCACCACCACCTTCTCAAAGGCAATAAGAGATTAGGAATAAATACTGGCCTAGCCACTGATGCCCAGATCCCATGAATGTCAATAACATTCTCTATTAATTTTCTTTGAATACTTTTGTTTAATAATTACAAAACTATTGGAGGTGCGGGATTCCAGTGAAATTGTAAGAGGTAGGTAGGTCACGTGTCAAAACCTAATAATAATAGCTGATTGTCACAAGTAGGCGTCAATGAAGTTACTAGTGAAAAGCCCCTAGTTGCCACATTCCGGCACCTGTTCGGGGAGGCCGGTATGGGAACCTATTACCTCCAGTAATTGGTCCAACTAGAGTTGGCAACCCTACTTTCTATATAGCTCAATGTTTTCTTTTCAGTAGAATTTTATTCTTTTAATTGCCATAAACAAGGGCATTTTGAATGATTAGGTACTTGTTGATTCTGAATAATGGAGATTGGACTGTCTGCAAGGAGAAGAGAAAGGCCTCAGGCCAGATGGAAAAATGCAGCAGAACTGGAAGAGGAATGGGTAACTGACAGGATGTGATGGAGAACGGACAACCAGTGTTGTGGTGACCTGTAGTAAAATGGGAAAGTCGAAAGAAGAAGATACAAGTTGATACCAACAACCTGAATATGGTGACTCGTGGTTCTCAAACTATGTTGCTGAAAAGTGTTTTGAATGGTGTTTTATAGCCCAGATAACATTTGTGGCATTTTTGCAAGTCTCTGCAAGTCTTTATTTGTTATCCCAATGGCAGTCTATGGTTGAATAATTTGTGGTAGTTTTATTTTAAAGCCTTTAAAAGATTTAAAAATCTTTCGAAAAAGTTTTATCCACGATTGTGTAATGAAGCACAGGTCACATCAGTCACTTTTATATATTCCAGTGCAATTTTCCCAGATCAACATCCCATCCTTCAAAAAACCTCAGCTCAACCAAAATTCTGCTGCCCGTATCCTGCCCCACATTACATCCCACTTGTCCATCTTGCTTTCGCTAACCTATATTGGCTCCTGGCCCCCAATATATTGTTTGATTTGAAACATGGAACTTTCCCACAATTATTACCTCTGCACATCTTCTCAGCTAGTGCTAACAGACACCAGTGCACCTCCACACGAGTAGACTACAACACATCTCATATTTTTAGGGCTGCCAAACCCTGGGCTTCCACACATCACCACAGGCAGACCCTTGTAATTACTTCCTAACCCCAAAGTTCATTTAATTCTCCAGTGCAACCAATCCCACATTTCAACCTTACTTCAGAACCAACCCCCAGTGTCTAACATCTTGCAGAACTGCTTTTACTTACTACAATATCCAATCCCATTACTGCGATGGTCCACAGTATACCTCCAGTCTATTTCATTGTGTTTCTGGGATGTGAAAAAGGCAAAGGAAAAAAAATTATATGTTTTGGCAGAAGAATGTTGTAATTAAGGTTTCAAGGAAAAATGGAAGTTTTGGGATACAAATCATCAGGTAAAAATGTAATTTGATTTATTGTAATTTGATTTATTCAGTCGCTGCAAATCCATGGCCCAGAAAATAAAACATCATGGGAGAAAAAATTGATACCCCCTGAAAATGGGCACAGCGATTGGGATTGTCAAGAAGCAGAGGTAGTTTTGAGTGCTCTATAATTGTATTGGTAATATTAAAAATAAGGCACAGGTTTAAGTGGGTTTAATTTAGTGTTTCTGTGTAGGAAGGGTATAATTCTAATTAGATTCATGTCAAACAAAGGTGTTTGCATACATGGGGTTTTTTAGTTTCAGTTCAGTTCAAACTATGACTATATTGTGCTGAGAGAGTTTACAATGTGAAAAAAACACGAGCTTGGGGAAAGAATGAAATGTTGCTCCGCAACTAGGGGCCAGTTTTGGAGAGATAGACCTTGTGAATGTTTCTTACCTGAATTTGTAGTAGATGGAACTAGGAAGCTAGAGAGAGAACAGTTCTATCAGGTCTGCCAGCAGCAGAAGCAGGACAAGGGAGCTGCAGAAAAGCAGACTTCCCAAAAAGAGCTTCAGAAACTAAAGGACAGCTAGTTATGGAATGAAAAGAGATGCTCCTGCATGTTTGGAGTCAAAGAAACAGATGAAGTTAAAGACAGAACTAAAAAAATCAAACAACTGGGTGAAATGGGCTAGCAACAAGTCAGAGACACAGATCTGAAAATAACATACGTTTTGGTGTCCTTATTTCCAGAATTTGAAACAATCGCATTCTGTTGGGGGATGCATGTGGTAATTCAAGACGAAGGGGAATGCAGAAAGGAGATTTAGAAAAACTAGAAGTAGATCCTTGCTAAAACACCTGAGAGAAAAGCCTTGTTTGAAAGGATAATTGGAAAACATGGAGGTGGATCCTTGATTAAAACACCTGAGGGAAAGCATTGTTTGAAAGCAGATTTTACAGCACTTTTATTTGACAGTGGAGTTTGGAACACCTGTGTGGCAATCATCTGGGGGAACTTGAGGAGCAATCCACAGAAGTTTACTTGGATGCGCCTGCCACTTAATAATAATAATAATAATAATAATAGCTTATTGTCACAAGTAGGCTTCAATGAAGTTACTGTGAAAAACTCCTAGTCGCCACATTCCGGCGCCTGTTCAGGGAGGCCGGTACGGGAATTGAACCCGCGCTGCTGGCATTGTTCTGCATTACAAGCCAGCGGTGTAGCCCACTGTGCTAAACCAGTCCCTGCTTGATTTCAGAGTGGAGTGTGTCTGGCCACAGTCAGCCTGTGAGTTTGAAGGAACTATGTGTTTACTGAGAACATTATAGCATGAGATATATCCAAAGATGTGCAGGTTAGGTGGATTGGCCATGCTAAATTGCCCCTTAGTATCCAAAGACCTGCAGGCTATGTGGATTGGCCACAATCAATTTGCAGAGCGAGGGGATCAGGCGGGGGAGTGGGCCTAGATTAAGGGGAATTATGAGTTTGAGCTGGAGGATGGATGCAAGGGTTCAGGGATGGGAAGCGAGGGGCATTAAGGAAATGAAGGATTTGCTTCTGGGAGGCCGCTTTGTGAGTTTGGAGGAGTTGGGTGAAAAGTTTGGACTGGCGGGGGCAAAACCTTTAGGTATATGCAGGTGCGGGACTTTGTGAGGAAGGTCTTCCCAACGTTCCTGAAAGCGCCTTGTTGTTGGAGGCAGTGCTGTCGCAGGAGGTTTTGGCAATTTACGGGAGGGTCTTGGAGGAGGATGTGGTGACTATGGAAGGGATTAAGGTGCAGTGGGAGGAAGAGTTGGGAATGGTGTTTGGTGAGGGTCTGTAGTGTTAGGTGCTGTGGCGAGTAAATGCCTCGACTTTGTGCACGAGGCTGGGACTGATACAGCTGAAGGTAGTGTATAGGGCGCACCTCACAAAGGCTAACTGTTCGAAGGGGTGGAGGATGTCTGTGACTGGTGTGGGAGGGGCCCTGCGAATCATGTGCATATGTTTTGGTCCTGTCCAAAGCTGGAAAGGTTTTGGAAGACGGTATGCAGCACCATCTCGGGGTTCTACATGTGGACATGGAGCCCGGTCTCCTAGAAGCCATATTTGGGGTGTCAGATCGGTCAGAGCTGCAGGTGGGAGCGGGGCAGATGTTTTAGCCTTTGCCTCGCTGATTGCTCATAGGCGGGTCTTGTTCGGGTGATGGTCAGCTTCTCACCCTGTGCCTCGGCGTGGCGGGGGGACCTGCTGGAGTTTCTGACCCTGGAAAAGGTGAAGCTTGCTTTCTGAGTTGGGGGGGGGGGGGGGGGCACGAGTGGGGTTTGTTCATCATGCATTTCTGGGAGTTGGTTCCGGTGACTGTTGAGGGGGGGGGTGCGTTGGGTGGACTGGGGGTGTTTGTGGGATTGTTTTGTATTGTAAAAATGTTGAAAATTTGTTGAATAAAAATATTCTAAAAAAAGAATATGCACCCTAACGTCTACATCAACTTCAAGTAAACATGTTTCAGAGGTTCAGCATCTGACTGGGACCCAGCTGTGTTGTCGGATCCAGCAGACCTGGGACTGCTGCCTTGCCTGGGTATTACTGCCTCCATCTGATGTGCATCTGCAACTGTGAGGTGCTCACCAGAATGTGCCCCAGAGGCCTGACTACTAACATTTCCCACCACGGTTCATGTCCCTGTGCTGGTGGAGGGCGGGGATGACAGTGTGACGCATTTATAGTTGCATCCTTGGAGCTCTCTGAAGTGGCCTCATGGGAGGCAGGGGTGGGAACTACCCCGGATTGGCCAGCACCGTCAGCCGGAGGTCCTGCAGGATAATGAAGACGTGGTCAGTGGGAGGGATGGGTCAGTCTGAATGGCATTAACAATTCATGTTTGATGGGTCCTCTGGGTGGTCCCGGTGGATCCTCACCTCTGCAGCATGCGCCGACCTCCATGTTGGTGACTGCTCTGTCTGTTTGGCATCAATTCAGCATTACATGCTAGTTGACGTCATGAGGTAAGGTAAAGTTGCCATAGTCCCAGATGACTATAGGCTGCTTTCCCCTTTGAGGGGGAGAGCTGACTGGTGATGATTTAACCTGAGGATCACCACACCTCAGGCGAGAGATAAGGTTGAGAAGCCTACTCTAAGTACTTACAACTAATGCTCCCTGTATATGTCCAATGACCTCAGCAATATGGTGTTCTGCGTGGCTCGCACCAGAGTGTACACATTTGTTGAAGACTCTTATTCTGGAGCCAGATTTTGTGCCCCCGGTGATTCGTAGAATTTTAAAATTTGCAATGCAGAAAGATTTAGTTTTCACCTGTGTTTTATTCACATAAGTCAACCACCGTGGATTTTGGTCTGTTGTGTATTGTTTCTGAGGCTCAGTGGCATTTAGCACTCTCAGTCATGTCACATATTACCCTATATCTCTTCAGAGAATAGTTCAATGCAGTGATGTAACAATTACGCCCCCTTCTGACCCACACTGAACATCCAGGTTTTTCTATGCTACATGAGTTCTGATCTCTACAAAGGAAGATTAAGCAACCACAGTGATATGAGGTTCAATACGAATCACAATATAAGAACATATAGAGGAACAGTTATAATGAATTTCACTTACTTCAATCCATATAATTTGTACAAGATAATGCACATTGAAATGCATTAGTGGTCATCCTACTTGATTCAAACAAAACCCCATTGTGTTCTTTAGCCCAGGAACCAGCTCTTTTCTCTTTGCGGTCTTCTGTCTTCAGCCTGCCCCTGTTTTTAATCAAAACCGACAACTCATCCACCCAAGGGCAGGATCCACCGGCCGATGATAATGTCCCCTGAAGAGATCAACTGAACTGAGCTATCACATCAACAGTTAATGTGAACAAACACTAGAATGTTAAACTATCTATTATTGTCTCCAGCATATCTCCAGAATTCTACATTCTAACCATAATCCATGTTAAAGTTTACAGTATATGTTATGACTGATGGGCGGCAGTAAGCTCTCTTAACAAAATAGAAAAGTATTGCAGGAAACCTGTTGTTTTAAACCTGGTAATGTGTAACGAGACAGGATTAATTAACGACCCCATAGTAATGTCCTCTTGGTAAGAATGATAACATTAAAAATAAAGATTAACATAAAGCTAGTCTCAGTAATGATAACCATGAAACTATCATTGTTAGTTCACTAATGTCCTTTAGGGAAGAAATGCTGCCATCCTTACCTGAACTGGCTTACATGTGACTCCAAACCCACAGCAATGTGGTTGATCTTAATTGTCCTCTGAAATGTTCAGTTGAAGGGCAATTGGGGATGAGCTACCTCATACGCTGCAGGAAAGGATGTCTTGAAGCGTGGGACATTAGTGAGACCATGCAGACGCTGCGACAATGGATGAACGGACATTGTGCGCAAATCGGCAGGCAGGAATGTTCCCTCCCAATCGGGGAACACTTCAGCAGTCAAGGGCATTCAGCCTCTGATCTTCGGGTAAGCATTCTCCAAGGCGGCCTTCAGGACGCGAGACAACGCAGAATCGCCAAGCAGAAACTTAAAGCCAAGTTCTGCACACATGAGTACAGACTCAACCGGGACCTTGGATTCATGTTGCATTACATTCATGCCCCACCATCTGGCCTGGGCTTGCGGAATCCTACCAACTGCCCTGGCTTGAGACAATTCACACCTCTTTAACCTGTGATTATCCCTCTCTCCAGTTGCTCCGTCTGGACCTGTAGACTTAATTACCTACAAAGACTTGCATTCAAAGTATCGTATTGCATCTTTGACTTTGTCTATATATATGTTTCTGGAACCCACCTCTTCATTCACCTGAGGAAGGAGCAGTGCTCCGAAAGCTAGTGATTTGAAACAAACCTGTTGGACTTTAACCTGGTGTTGTAAGACTTCTTACCATGTCAGATAAAGTTAGTGAAGGCAAAATATCAAATTCATGCTTATCATGGTGCTTTTCCTCTCCACCACCTCTCTTGATCCCAATATTGTTCGACTGCTTGCTTGCCATGTTGTCTTGGATGTGCTGCAATTTCTTCTGGTTAAATGTTGATAACACTATAGCCACCATCTTCAGTCCTGGCCACAAACTTTGTACCGTCAATTATGATTCCATTCCCTTCACTGGACACTGTCTCAAGCAGAACCATCCTGTTGTAACCTTGGTACTCTAAATTAGGTTTCCAATTTCATATCCTCTCCATTACCAAGATTCAATATTATGTTGCTCTATTTATTTATCTCGGTGAACCACAAGCCTTTCACTTATATCGATCAAATGACCACACAACCAGTTAGTTAGTTCAAAAGATGGTTTATTTACATACACAAGAGTTATCTCAACATGCAAACACAATATCTACTACGAATTAAACTACACCTATCAGCTACAATAAGCTATACTTAAATTCAGGGCGACCGGCACTGTGCAAATGGATAAAGGCCTTTATCTGGATTTCACTTGGCTGGTTCGAAGAAAGTGGCTTTGTCTCTGCTGGGCTCATCCGTCAGGTAGCGATTGTTGGTCTAGAACTTAACTGGCTGTTCCTGCTGCAATTGGGTAGGCACAGGCCGGATCCAAGAGAGACAGAACACATGGCTGCGCTCTCTTTTATCCCCCTGGGATTTTGCGCTCTTTGGGGTGGTCCTTAACCTTGGAGTGGTCCTTAACCTTGGACCCAATAGTTTGACAGGGCTCTGATCACTCTCTTCGGTTTCGGCCAATAAAGGGGCGGGTGCCTTAGTAGCTGGGCGGGTCCTTAGCGGTCATTAACCTTGGCAGTTGTGCTTTCTGAGCAAGGGAATCGCGCCGATCAGCCAGTGGCTGTACCGGTTGCTTGATTGGAGTTCTATTGTCCTGGGAAAATGGGCCATTGAAAGTAAACAGGCGGGGGTTTCGGTCAGGTCTGGTTACCTGTGTTTTAGATACACATAGGCTGTGTATCCGTCTGAGTCCTGGGTTGGCCATAATTCCCATGATCTTTTGCAGGCAGCCATCTTAGATGGCTACAATTACCACCTCTGTAACATCACTGGCCTTCACCACAACCTCAAGCCACTTGCTGCTGAAGCTCACATCCGTGTTTTGACTTCCAGACTTGACTACTTCACTTCACTATCCCAATACAACACCCTTATTCAATAAAGGAGGGAGGCGCAACTTCCGGGTGCGGCTATGCAGAGCTAGGTCGCACATTCGGCAGCTCCTGCTTGGAACGGACTTTTGGGCTCTTTTACAGGGCCCCCACGGCATTTGTTTGACATTTCCCGGTGTGGGAAGAAGGCGGCAATATTCCCCCGACAGTGTCCCCCAGGAAGGGTATGTCTCTTGGTTGCCAGACACACGCAGAAACAGTGAAATATTTGGCTGCAACTACAGGATAAACAGGGCCTCTTCCAGCATGCAGGCGGGGGAAGGGCAAGCTTAAAGCTGCAAGCTGACCTGAGGGCCTGTATCAAAGGTGAATTCTAGCAGCAGAGGGAACAACTGTGAAAAGACCTCATCAAGGCCACTGAAGGGACTTCCGGTTGCGGTGATGCCTAGCTAGCCGCACGCTTCGGCGGCTCCAGCTCCGACGGACCTTCGGGCTCTTTTAAGAGCCCCAACGGGGAATTTTTCGACGACGCAACCCGGTGTGGGGCGTGTGAGAAGGGAGTCCCCCCCAAACGAAGGAGGAAAAAACCGGCGGCGGCGGCTGCAGCGCGAGGAATCGTCGACCAAAGGGTCAGAAAGAGAGAAGTACAAGATGGCGGCGGAGAAAGCGCAGGCGACATGGGGGCCTGAGCATGAAATTGTGAGACGGTGCGTGGAGCTGCTGAAGAGGGAGGTGCTGACCCCGTTGCTACAGGCAATTGAGGGGCTCAAGGAGACATTAAAGACCCAGGAGACAGAGCTCCGTGTGGTGGAGCAGAAGGTGACAGATATTGAGGACGAGATCCTGGGCCTGGCGGTTAAGACACAGACGCACGAGGCACTTCATAAAAAGTGTACTGAAAGGATCGAAGCCCTAGAAAATGGAGCGCGAAGGAAGAACCTTCGGATACTGGGTCTCCCTGAGGGTGTGGAAGGAGTGGACTGTGGAGCTTATGCAAGTACGATGTTGAGCTCACTGATGGGTGCTGAGGCCCCTACGGGCCCCTTGGAGGTGGAGTGGGCAAATCGGATTCCGGCGAGAAGACCAAAAGCGGGGGAACCACCCAGGGCGATAATCGTGCGATTTTACCGCCTTAAGGATAGAGAAGAGGTCCTGAGATGGGCTAAAAAGGTGCGGAGTAGCAGATGGGAGAATGCAGTGGTACGGGTATACCAGGATTGGAGTGCGGAGGTGGCGAGAAGGAGGGCGAGCTTCAACCGAGCCAAAGAGGTGTTGCATAAAAGGAAGGTGAAGTTCGGGATGCTGCAGCCGGCAAGACTATGGGTCACGTATCAGGAGAGACACCATTATTTCGAGACGGCGGAGGAAGCATGGACCTTCATCAAAGAAGAGAAATTGGATCGGAACTGAGGGACTGATGCTGCAGGAAATGTTATTGTTAATGTTACGGTGGAAGTTAATTGAGAAGTAAACAGGGAAGGGGGGAGACATTGGGGAAATGTGGGCGCCGGTGAGGGGGGAAAGACGGGACATAGTTGGAGAATGGGGAAGGGGAGGGGGAGGGGGAAGGGAGCTGCGCCATAAGAGGCGGGTCAGGTAAAGGGATGTTCCCGCACCAGAAAGAATAAAGCGGGAAGACAGGCGCAAGGCGGATGGGAGTTCCCCACATGGGGAGGTCGAGGAGTGAGCAGGAGTAGCCGGGGTCAGTTGAAGTCAGCTGACTTACGGAAGTAATATGGGGGGAGCAATCAAGCTAGAAAGAGATCTAGCGGGGAGGGGAGGAGGGAGGGAGAAGGGGGGGGGGGACAACTGGGTTGCTGCTGCGGAAATCCAAAAGGAAATGGCTAAAGAGTGGGTGGGCGGGGATGGTGTGCGACGCTGGGGGAGCGAGCGGGAGCGCGGAGGCGGGATATGGGACTGGCCTAGAGAAGGTAATGGCTAGTCGACACGGGAGGGGGGCAGGTAGCCCCCTAGTGAGGCTGATCACGTGGAACGTGAGAGGCCTGAACGGACCGATAAAAAGGGCCCGAGTGCTCGCGCATTTGAAAGGACTAAGGGCAGACGTGGTTATGCTCCAAGAGACGCACCTAAAGGTGGCGGACCAAGTTAGGCTAAGGAAAGGATGGGTGGGACAGGTGTTCCACTCAGGACTGGACGCAAAGAATAGAGGGGTGGCCATTTTGGTGGGGAAACAGGTCGCATTTGAAGCAAAGAACATCGTAGCAGATAGCGGAGGTAGATATGTAATGGTGAGTGGCAGGCTGGAGGGAATGGAGGTCGTGTTGGTTAACGTGTATGCCCCAAACTGGGACGATGCGGGATTTATGAGACGGATGCTGGGGCGTATACCGGACCTGGAGGTAGGAAACTTGATTTTAGGAGGGGACTTTAATACGGTGCTGGACCCGGGGCTAGATAGATCCAGCTCAAGGACCGGAAGAAGGCCGGCAGCGGCCAAGGTACTTAAGGGGTTTATGGACCAAATGGGGGGAGTGGATCCATGGCGATTTCTTAGACCTAGGGCTAGGGAGTATTCCTTCTTCTCCCATGTCCATAAAGTGTACTCCCGGATAGATTTTTTTGTTTTGGGAAGGTCGTTGATCTCTAGGGTGGAAGAAGCTGAGTACTCAGCCATAGCGGTTTCGGATCATGCCCCACATTGGGTGGACCTGGAATTAGGAGAGGAAAGGGAGCAGAGAACACTCTGGCGATTAGATGTGGGACTGATGGCGGATGAGGGAGTGTGTGCAAGAGTGCGGGGGTGTATTGAGAGATACCTGGAGGTCAATGACGACGGCGAGGTCCCGGTGGGAGTGGTATGGGAAGCACTAAAAGCGGTGGTCAGAGGAGAGCTGATCTCCATTGGGGCCCACAAAAGGAAAACAGAGGCCAAGGAAAGGGAAAGATTACTGGGGGAGATTTTAAGGGTGGATAGGGAATTTGCAGAGACCCCGGAGGAGGAATTGTACAGGGAGAGGAGACGACTCCAGACGGAATTTGACCTTCTGACCACCAGAAAGGCGGAGGTACTGTGGAGGAAGGCACAGGGGAGGAGGTATGAATATGGGGAAAAGGCGAGTCGCCTGTTGGCTCATCAATTGCGAAAGAGGGCAGCAGCGAGGGAAATAGGAGGAATTAGAGACGAAAGGGGAGACACGGTGCGAAGGGCAGGAAAGATAAATGAGGTGTTCAAGACCTTCTATGAGGAACTGTATAGGTCTCAACCCCCAGAGGGAGAGGAGGGGATGCGGCAGTTCCTGGACCAATTGAGGTTCCCGAAAGTGGAGGAGCGGGGGGTGGTAGGCCTGGGGGCACCGATTGGGGTGGACGAGGTTATTAAGGGACTGGGAAGCATGCAAACAGGGAAGGCCCCAGGACCAGACGGATTCCCGGTGGAGTATTACAGAAAATATGTGGACTTGTTGGCCCCGTTGATGGTGAGGACGTTCAATGAGGCCAGGAAAGGGGGGACTCTACCCCCGACGATGTCGGAGGCGACGATATCGTTAATTTTGAAGAGGGATAAAGATCCGTTGCAGTGCGGGTCCTATAGACCCATTTCATTGTTGAACGTGGACGCCAAATTGTTGGCAAAGGTACTGGCATCGAGGATAGAGGACTGTGTCCCGGGGGTGGTGCACGAAGACCAGACAGGGTTCGTAAAAGGGAGACAACTGAATGTTAACGTGCGACGACTATTAGGGGTGATAATGATGTCCCCAGTGGAGGGGGAGGCAGAGATAGTGGCGGCAATGGACGCAGAGAAGGCATTTGATAGGGTGGAGTGGGAGTATTTATGGGAAGTGTTAAGGAGGTTTGGGTTTGGGAACGGGTTTATTAGCTGGGTTAGACTTCTTTATGGGGCTCCAACGGCAAGCGTAGTTACAGGTCGACATAGATCGGAGTATTTCCGACTATATAGGGGAACAAGACAGGGATGCCCGCTGTCTCCATTGTTGTTCGCGTTGGCAATTGAACCTCTGGCCATGGCGTTGAGAGACTCCAGGAAATGGAGAGGGGTGATTAGAGGGGGAGAAGAACACCGAGTCTCGTTATATGCGGATGACCTATTGTTATACGTGTCGGACCCAGCGGGGGGAATGATAGAGGTTATGCGAATTTTGAGGGGGTTCGGGGATTTCTCGGGGTATAGGCTAAACATGGGGAAGAGTGAATTATTTGTGATACATCCAGGGGACCAGAGTAGAGAGATAGAAGGCTTGCCTCTAAGGAAAGTGGAAAGAAACTTCCGATACCTGGGGATTCAGATCGCTAGGAGCTGGGGAACCTTGCACAGACTTAATCTGACACGGTTGGTAGAACAAATGGAGGAGGACTTCAAGAGGTGGGACATGCAGCCTCTATCGCTGGCGGGCAGGGTGCAAGCAATTAAGATGATGGTCCTCCCGAGGTTCTTATTTGTATTTCAATGTCTCCCTATCCTAATCACTAAGACCTTTTTTAATAAAATAGACAGGAGCATCACGAGCTTCGTGTGGGCAGGGAAAGTTCCGAGAGTAAGGAGGGGGTTCCTTCAGCGTAGTAGGGACAGAGGAGGATTGGCACTACCGAACTTGGGCGATTACTATTGGGCCGCCAATGTGGCAATGATACGTAAATGGATGATGGAGGGTGAGGGAGCGGCGTGGGAAAGACTGGAGAGAAAGTCCTGTAAAGGGACGAGTTTAGAGGCGCTGGTGACGGCGCCGCTACCGATCTCACCTAAAAAGTTTACCACGAACCCGGTGGTGGCGGCAACATTAAATATCTGGGGACAGTGGAGGCGACAGAGAGGGGTGCGGGGAGCCCTGGTGGGGTCCCCAATCAGGAACAACCATAGGTTCGCCCCAGGAAGAATGGATGGAGGATTTCAGAGCTGGTTCCAGTTGGGAATTAGGAGGGTGGGAGATTTATTTATAGATGGGACTTTTGCGAGCTTGGGAGCATTGGAGGAAAAGTATAAGTTGCCCCGGGGAAATTTCTTGAGATATATGCAGGTGAGGGCATTTACTAGACAACAGGTGAGGGAATTTCCATTGCTCCCGACACAGGGGATACAGGACAGGGTGCTTTCAGGGGTGTGGGTCGGAGAGGGCAAGGTGTCAGAGATTTACCGAGAGATGAGGGAAGAGGGGGAGGAGTCGGTGGGCGAACTAAAAGGAAAGTGGGAAGAAGAACTAGGGGAGGAGATAGAGGAGGGTATGTGGGCTGATGCCCTAAGCAGGGTAAATTCCTCTTCCTCATGCGCCAGGCTTAGCCTGATTCAATTTAAGGTGCTACATAGAGCACACATAACGGGAGCAAGATTGAGCAGGTTCTTTGGAGTGGAGGACAAATGTGGGAGGTGTGGCGGGAGCCCGGCAAACCACGCACATATGTTTTGGGCATGCCCGGCACTGGAAGGGTATTGGAAGGGAGTGACGGGAGTGATTTCGCGGGTGGTGAAGGCCCGGGTCAAACCAGGCTGGGGGTTAGCTCTATTTGGAGTTGCGGAAGAGCCGGGAGTGCAGGAGGCGAAAGAGGCCGACGTTGTGGCCTTTGCGTCCCTAGTAGCCCGGCGCAGGATCCTACTCATGTGGAAGGAGGCGAAACCCCCCGGACTGGAGGCCTGGGTAAATGATATGGCGGGGTTCATTAAACTGGAGCAGATAAAGTTTGCCCTGAGAGGATCGGCTCAAGGGTTCACCAGGCGGTGGCAGCCATTTCTCGACTACCTAGGGGAACGTTAGAGGGAAGACAGATGACCAGCAGCAGCAACCCAGGGGGAGGGGGGGGGGGGGGAGGGGGGGTTTAGTTTAGGTCAAAGATAAAGGGGTTTTGTTACTTGTGTATTGTTTAAAATTTCTGTATTGTTATTGTTGCGTTTGCTTTGTAAGAGGGGAAAAATTGTTGTTTGGGAAAAAATTTTCAATAAAACATTTATAAAAAAAAAAAATAAAGGAGGGAGGCTGAAAGAAGGAAAGTATAGACCAATTAGTTTAACATCTGTTATTGGGAATTCTGGAATCCATTATTAAGGAAATGATAACAGGACATTTGGAAAGTTAGAGTCAGAGTCAGAATGGTTTTATGAAGTGTAAATCATGTGTGACTGATTTGCTAGAATTCTTCGAAGATGTAACAAGCCAAGTGGATAATGGAGATCCTGTAGATGAGGGTTTTTCAAAGTGTTGATCGCGACCTGCAGGTGGGTTTCATGGGATTAGGGCTAATATGTTAACTTGGATAGAAGACTGGATAACCGACAGAAGGAAGAGTTGGGATAAAAGGGTATTTTTCTGGTTGGCAAGATGTAACTAGTGGGGTGCCACAGAGTTTAGTCCTGGGCCCCCAGCTATTTACAATCTATATTAATGACTTGGATGCAGGGATAGAAGGTACGATAACCAACTTTGCAGATGATATTAAAATACTTGGGATAGTAAGTTGCAATGAGGAAATAAGACATTTACAAATAGATATAGATAGGTTAGGTGAGTGGGCCAAAATGTGGCAGATGGAATTTAACGTGGATAAGTGTGAGGTCATCCATTTTGGCCGGAAAAATGGAAAGGCAACTTATTATCTAAATGAAGAGAAACTTCAGAATGCTTCAGTGCAGAGGGATTTGGGTGTCCTTGTGTATGAATCTCAGAAAACTGGTATGCAGGTACAGCATGTAATCAGGAATGCAAACAAATTTTAGTCTTTATAGCTAAAGGGATAGAGTATAAAAGTAACAAAGTATTGCTGCAACTGTACAAGGCATTGGTGAGACCACAACTGGACAACTGTGTACAGGTTTTGGCCGCTTATTTGAGGAGGGATGTAGTACATTGGAGGCAGAGGTGGTTCACTGGATTGATTCCAGAGATGATGGGTTTGTCTTATGAAGAGATATTGAGCAGTTTAGGCTTATATTCTCTCGAGTTTCGAAGAATGAGAGGAGACTTAATTGAGGTATATAATATGATGAAAGGTATTGAAAAAGTAGACGTCGAGTGGATGCTTCCTCTTGTGGGGCAATCTAGAACGAGAGGACATAGGATAAGGGGTAGCAGATTTAAACCAGAGATGAGGAGAAATTACTTCTCTCAAACGGTTGTGAATCTGTTGAATTCACTACCCCAAGCCCCAGAGTGAAGTGGATGCCAGGACGTTGAGTAAATTTAAGGAGGAGGTAGACAGATTTTGTATTAATAATGGGTTGAAGGGTTGTAGAAAATGTGCAGGAAAGTGGAGTTGAGGCCAAGATGACATCAGCCATGATTGTATTGAATAGCAAGCTCGAGGGACTGAATTGCCTATGCCTTATGTTCTTATGTTGTTTCCTGGTCAGTCTCACATCAGTAAACTTCAGCTCATCCAAGGTTTACCCATATCCTATTCCACATCAAGTCCCGCTATTACATCACCCTTACTGTTCTGCATTACTTCCCTGTCCATTAATGTCTGATTTAAAATTCACGACCTTGGGTTTATCTTCTTGATGGACTGCTCCCTACCATTGTGAGATTCTCCAGGCCTGTGCCTCCAAATGTCTCCCCCCCACCAGCCCCAACTGAACATTTGGTTCTTCTACTTAAAGCATCTCTATGTTTTTCCCCTGGCTTTGATCCCTGGCCCTTCAGCTACCTAGGTCCCATACTTTGGAACTACCTCACCATCTCGACCCCCACCCCCCAGATTCCTTTTGGACTCTTGCCGAACGCATCTCTTTGACAAAACACCCTTCTTTGACTTGGTTTTCATTGTTTACTTAAACACCTGAAACTCCTTGGGATATTTACATTAAAACTGTAACGTAAGTGCAGGCTGCTATTACGATGGGGTCAAATGTATATTTTATAAATCTGGATAGATGAGCTAAGATGGCCTGAAGAACTGCCTCACCAATAGTTATTTTGTAATGAAATAGTTTTAAAATATTCTCAGGCCCTTGGCACAATTTGAAACTTTGCAAGAACCTTGGGCGGGATTCTCCGCCGTCGTGTTTCACGAAGGCGCGAACAGGGCCCGGACACAACCTATTCTGGCCCCCATAGGGGGCCAGCACGGCGCTGGAGCGGTTCATGCTGCTCCAGCCTCCTTACGCGGCGCCAAATGGGCGCCGCGCCAACCCACGCATGCGCAGTTGGGCCGTGCCATCCTGCACATGCGCGGGGAACTTCTTACGCGCGACGGCCCCTCACCAACATGGCGCCGGTGTTCTGGGACGTAGGCCCAGGGGGGGAGAGGCCGCCCCGCCGATCGGTGGGCCCCAATTGTGGGCCAGACCCCATCGGAGGCCCCCCCGGTGAAGGAGCCCCCCTCCCACCCCCAGAGGCCGCACCCCCAGCGTTCCTGCAGAGTTCCCGCCAGCAGCGACCAGCGGTGGACGGCACCGGCGGGTACCTGTCGTGTCGTAGCGGCCACTTGGCCCATGCGGGCTGGAGAATCAGCGCTCGCCATTTGCGGCGATTCTCCGAGCGGCCTGGCGCGAATCGCGTGGCGCTGGTTTCGAGGGGGGGTGGGAGAATCACGTGCGAGGGTCAGGGCGGCGTGCCGCAATTCGCGCGGCGCCCCGGCGATTCTCCCACCCGGCGTGGGGGGGTAGAATCCCGCCCCTTGTCTGGCCAATTTCACTCTCAAATTATTCTACACACTTTTGCACTGGGGCAAAATCAAAGACCAAGCAAATTGTTTTACTTTACGCCAGCACAAACTGTGCACAACCATCTTGTAAATATATTAAGATTATTGTTGTCTGGCAAAATAGATGCCAAGTTTTGTATAATATTGTGAATAATTAGCAGAACATTTGGCTAGTCAGGTGGAAGTCGGTTGAGGTGGTGGTGCTGCTGCAACCTTTGCAATCATAGAAACTTAACTTTCCACACCTCTGAAAATCAATTAATAAATTATGAAGAATCATGTGCTTTCCTGCTGCTCCTGACGTGACCTATCGAGTCCCATTCATTTGGCATTCTGTGAAATTGTAGCTGATGTAACTCCCAGTTCTTTATGGCAATTTATTTGCAGTTTCTCTCACTCTTTTTGATCAAAGATGATAATCCTAAGAGTTCTGCTTATAGAAGATTTTTGTTTTAAACACACAAGCTGTAACCGTTTGAATGATTCCTGTTAGAATTGAGTGCTAGCTTAACAGATGGCTGTGTTACCGTGCATCACATTACTGGCTTTTATTTGCATTGAATGACATTGAAAGAATAGATTGAAAGTAGATCTTCCTACCTCACAAATATTTCATGAGGGTGAAGACTCAGTCAAGTGCAGAAGGCAGGAGTAGCCAAAGCCAATGAGAATGCGAACCTGCCTTAGGTCAACATATGCTGTTTGATACAAAATGCATCAGTAACCTAAGTAATGAGATAATTGTGTTGATTGTGAATTAAAATCTGTCCTGAAATGAGGAGAAGACACCGGGAGAGCCCCCAGGACTTGAATGATCTCTGCAGTGCGCCTGCTACGAACTTATTCTGAGTTGAGGTCTGCCTGTCCAGAATTGTAAGAACGTGTGACTCGTACCTGAAGCAGTGTGTCTTCCATTCCCTGTCTGATGGAAACAAAGGAGAAGCAGGTAACTATTTGGAAAAGGAAAACTGGAGGAATTGTTAAAGAAAGCCAATTGAGAAAATAGAGAGGGAGCCTTGATATACTAACATATTGTCATATGAGAAGCTGTTGCGTACTCTGGGTCTGTACTCAATGGAGTTTAGAAAGATGAGGGGATCTCATTGAAACTTAGGGGCCGAGATAGAGTGGACGTGGAGAAGATGTTTCCACGAGTAGGAGAGACTAAACTCGAGGGCACAGCCTCAGACTGAAGGGACGATCCTTTAAAACTGAGAGGAAGAGGAATTTATTTAGCCAGAGGGTGGTGAATCTGTGGAACACATTGCCGCAGAAGGCTGTGGAGGCCAAGTCACTGAGTGCCTTTAAGACCGGGATAGATAGATTCTTGCAGGAGTAGACCATACGGCCCCTTGAGCCTGCTCCACCATTCACTATGATCATGGCTGATTCTTGGCCTCAGCTCCACTTTCCTGTCAGCTCCCCATGTCCCGTGGTTTTCTGAGAGAGCAAAATTCTGTCTATCTCAGTCTTATATGTATTCAGTGATGGGGCATGCAAAATCCTTAGACGTAGAGAATTCAAAACATCGACAACCCTTCAAATGAAGAGATTTCTCGTCATCTGTGCATCTCACCCCAGATTCCCCAGCCATGGGAAACAAGCTCTATGGCTACCCTGTCAAACCCCTTCAGAATCTAATGAGATCACTGAATTCTTCTAAACTCCAGATAGTATAGGAGTGAAAGAAAATGTTGGGGGGAACCAGGAAGAGCACAACAGTGGCACGGATGCTCACTCACTGTATTTACTTTGCACATCTGTAAATATGTGTTGCTTTTCTGAAAGTCTCCTCACGTGGACGGCTCTTCTATTGATGCAATGCTCTGAGCCATCTAAGTGTAACAGACTCCCCCCTCCTTACTAATCTACCAACTTGAGCCTTAGCCCGATGATGTTTCATCCAATCTCAGTTCAATAAACCGCCTTTATGTCCACCGAAGCGACATGAACAAAACCAGTTACTCTATCAACATGGTGTTTGGGGAATTCATATTGTCATGTGAGAGTATCTTTAAGACATGGATGTTTAAGCAATGTACCTTTAAGAAAACAGTGATGTCAGAGAGTGGGTGGGACTGAGCTCAGATCAGCCATTTTGCAGTTTAGTTTTGCAGTTTGAAAAGAGCTTGGGAGTGTCTGTGTTTGCAGTGAGCTGGATCTCTGCCATGAAAGACTATCTCTGGATCATTTGGGTGATTTAAAGTAAAGCCTTTAACCTGATGTGATTGTGTTTAAAGGTGTGAAGTCTCTTGGAAGTTTGAAGGAACATTTTGAGGAATTATTTACTGTTGCAATATTTTCTGAGGAATGGCTTTTGTGAACTTAAAGACAGTGAAGGATTGTTAATTTTCCGGTGTGGTTTTTTAGTTTAAGTGGGGAGAGTGTTGTGAACAATGACTCTTTCAGAGGCTCAGACATTTTTGGGGGTGGAGAATATCACACGTAGTACTTTATGGACAGAAACGAAAAGCAGACTGTTAGATTTGGCAAGAACGATGCAGTTAACATTACCTGACAAAATGTGAAAAGATGAGGTTATTATGGCGGTGGTTAAGCATTTAAAGTTGCCTGAGATAGAGTTTGACTCATTGGAAATGGCAAAAATTCAGTTGCAAATTAAACAAATGGAACATGAGAAAGAATTAAAGCAGCTTGAATACGAGAGTGAGAGAGAGGAAAAAGAAAGAGAGAGAGCGAGAGAGAGGAAAAAGAAAGAGAAAGAGAGAGAGAGGGAAGAAAAAAAAGGAGAGCGAAGAAAGGAGAAAAGAAAGAATAGCCCGAGCAGAACAAAAAAGAAAAAGAAAGGGAGCTACAGATCAGGGAAAAAG
This sequence comes from Scyliorhinus torazame, assembly GCF_047496885.1. NCBI lineage: Eukaryota > Metazoa > Chordata > Chondrichthyes > Carcharhiniformes > Scyliorhinidae > Scyliorhinus > Scyliorhinus torazame. The sequence continues at coordinate 82,481,502 of NC_092716.1, read as the reverse complement.
ATAAAGAGAGGGAATTTGAACTTCAGAAAATGGCCTTGAAACATGACAATCAGCACTTCCGGTGACGACGGGCGGGAGGCGGCCGCACAATGGAGAGCCCCCGCTCGGGAATGGCAATTTCGGGGCTTTAAGCCCGGTCCCAGGGTCCACGGAGGTGGCAGAAGAAGGGAGAAGGCACGGAGGAGGCACTGAGAAGACACAGGAGGGAAAAAAACCCCAAAGAAAAATGTTGAGGGTGAGCAGAAAAACGACCGAAAAAAAACCAGCTGGAGGTCCGTCGGGGAGTGGAAAGGTCACCGCAGAGTCACCAGGAAAAATGGAGGCTGGAGCACCAGGGAAGGCCGCACTGCTCACGGCTGAAGAAATAACCAAGGTGATGGCTGCGGAATTTGAAAAGCAGTTGGCGTAGATTGCGAAATGCATGGAGACGGTGAGGGAGGAGATGAGGGAGGTTTTGAGTGTGCTGGTGGAGGAGGCGGTTTCCCCGGTGAGGACGGAGGTGGCGAGCGCAGTGGCGGAGGTGCGAGCGTAAGGGGAGGCGCTGAAGGAAGTGGAGGAGACGTTATTGCAGCACGGTGATCAACTTGCCTCGATGGGGAAAGAGATGCGGAAGGTGATGGGCACTAACAAGGATCTGCGAGGAAAAATGGAAGACCTGGAAAATAGATCCAGGCGACAGTACTTGAGGATTGTGGGGCTGCCCGAAGGAGTTGAAGGACCGAAGCTGACTGAGTATTTTGCTGCGATGCTGGCAAAACTACTGGGGGAGGGGGAGGACCCATAAGACCATAAGACATAGGAGTGGAAGTAAGGCCATTCGGCCCATCAAGTCCATTCCACCATTCAATCATGGCTGATTTCAACTCCATTTACCCGCTCTCTCTCCATAGCCCTTAATTCCTTGAGAAATCAAGAATTTATCAACTTCTGTCTTAAAGACACTCAACGTCCCGGCCTCCACTGCCCTCTGTGGCAATGAATTCCACAGACCCACCACTCTCTGGCTGAAGAAATGTCTCCTCATCTCTGTTCTAAAGTGACTCCCTTTTATTCTAAGGCTGTGCCCCCGGGTCCTAGTCTCCCCTGCTAATGGAAACAACTTCCCTACCTCCACCCTATCTAAGCCATTCATTATCTTGTAAGTTTCTATTAGATCTCCCCTCAACCTCCTAAACTCCAATGAATATAATCCCAGGATCCTCAGACGTTCATCGTATGTTAGGCCTACCATTCCGGGGATCATCCGTGTGAATCTCCGCTGGACCCGCTATGAACTGGATCGGGCTCATCGGTCGTGGAGGCCTGTACCAAAGGCGAGTGAGCCGCCAAGGGCAGTGACTCTGTGCTTCCGTAGGTACAGGGTGAAGGAGAAGGTCCTGAGCTGGGCCAAGCAGAAGCGGGTGGTGCAGTGGGCTGGAGCTGGTATACGTGTATACCAGGACTTTATGGTGGAGCTGGCAAGGAGGCGGGCTGCCTTCAACCGGGTGAAGAGGGCACTGTACATTAGCAAGGTGCGGTGCGGCATTGTATATCCAGCGAAGCTGAGGGTGACTTACAAGCTCAGGGACTTTTATTTTGGAACGGCGGAAGCAGCGGAGGAGTTTGCGAAAGCAGAAGGACTGTGGCAGAACTGACAAACTGAGGAATGGCCATGTGCCGATGTAACCTCATGACTGTATTTTCTTCTTTTTTGTATCACTGCGCGCGGGTGTAGAGATTAAAGGAGCCAAGGTGGTATATATTTGGACGAGGGAAGGGACGGGACTTTCACTCGAAATGAGAGTTCTTTGGGGTGTAGGTGGATAGGCGGGGTTTGTGTGCTAAAAGGGGATCTTTGGGCTTTCCTGGGGCCGGGCAAGTGGGAAAGGGACCCGGGCGGGGGCCTCCACGCTGGCCGGTGTGTGCCGGCCAGTGAACGGGAGTGAGGTGGGGGAGGGGCTGCGGCCATCGGAGCCTGGCAGAACAGGGTCCGAGTGGTCCAGCCGGGGTGGAAAGTTGGGGGGGAAGGAACCGAGGGTAGGGGGAGGAGTTTTACAAGAGGCAGTGGACGGGAGGAGCTGGAGACCTGGGGTGGGGGGGGGGGGGTGGGGGGGTGGGAGCTGTGTAAGATTAAGGGTGACTACGGGTAATCCCTGATTTATTTTTGTCATTTGTTTATGTAAACATGTGGGTTGCGGTTTGGGGGTTGGTGGGTAGATGGGATCGTTGTTGTTATTATGGGGACTGACATATCTTGCTGATTATTGTTTATTGTTGATGGATGTAAATGTGGGAGAAAATGTGAAAATGGAGGAGAATAAAAAAAGTTTAAAAAAAAAGAAACATGACAATCAGTTAAAATTGGCAGACGTAAAGGGAAACGTACAGTTGGATGATAGTGATGAGGATAGTGAGAAAGAGCGTCATAGTCAAAGGCTTGGTGGAAATCTATTTAAATATGGCCAAGCATTGCCAAGGTTTGACGAGAAGGAAGTGGAAGCCTTTTTCATTTCATTTGAGAAGGTAGCTAAACAAATGAAATGGCCACAGGACATGTTTGTGTTACTGATTCAAACAAAGCTGGTACGTAGAGCTACTGAAGTGTTTGCATCACTACCGGAGGAGGCATCTGGAACGTATGAGGAGGTGAAGAAATCCATCTTAAGTGCATATGACGAAGGTTTAGAAATTTAAGGAAAGAATTTGGTCAAACATACATGGAGTTTGAAAGGCTCAGTGTAATTTTGATAGGTGGATAAGGGCTTTGAAAATAGACCAAACGTATGAAGCTCTCAGAGAAATTATACTTTTGGAGGAGTTTAAAAATGCAATTCCTGATGTAGTGAGATCTCATGTGGAAGAACAGAGGGTTAAAACTGCAAGATTAGCAGCGGAAATGGCAGATGATTATGAATTAGTTCATAAATCACAGATTGGTTTCCAACATCAGTTTCAACCGGTGAGGGATAGAAACTGGGGACATGAGAAATACTCAAGTGGTAAAGGTAAAGGTGATCTGATGGGAGACAATAAAGAGAGTGTACCTCAGATTTAAAAAGAAATCCAGGAGGTTGGAAAAGAAATGAAAAGTGTCAGATGTATTCACTGTAATAAACTAGGCCATGTAAAGTCACAGTGTTGGTGGTTGAAGAAAAGCACTGGGAAGGCTGATGTGGTAAAACAGGATAAGACAATGGGGTTTGTTAGAGCGGTAAAGGAAGGCCCAAGGAAAGCGAAGGAGGTGCAAACGATTGTACAGCCTGTTCAAGAAGTAATTGTTAAGAAGGTGCCAGATGTCTTTAAAGAATTTACTTGTGTGGGTAAAGTTTACTCATGTGTATCAGGAGCAGCAGGTAAAGAAGTCACAATTTTAAGAGATACAGGGGCTAGTCAATCTTTAATGGTAAGATATGAGGAATTGTGTAGTTTGGGAAGAATGTTGCCAGAAAAGGTGGTGATATGTGGAATTCAGGGTGAGCGGAGTAGCGTTCCATTATATAAGGTAAAGTTGGAAAGTCCAGTGAAGAGTGGTGAAGTGGTAGTAGGAGTAATAGATAAACTATCTTGTCCAGGAATACAGTTTATCTTGGGTAATGATATAGCTGGATCGCAGGTGGGAGTGATGCCTACTGTGGTTGATAAGCCAGTGGAAAATCAGTCAACTGAAGTGTTGAAGGACGAATATCCCGGGATTTTTCCGGATTGTATAGTGACAAGGTCGCAAAGTCACAGGTTAAGACTAGAGGAGAAATCAAATAGTGAAGATGAAGTTGAAGTGCAATTATCAGAAACGATTTTTGATCAGATGGTTGAAAAAGAACAAGAACAGGTGGAGGATGAGGTGGATATTTTAAGTTCAGGAAAATTGGCGGAGTTACAACAGAAAGATGCAGAAATGAAACGGATATATCAGAAAGCATATACGGAAGAGGAATCTGAGAGTATACCAGAGTGTTATTACTGGAAAAATGATGTCTTGATGAGAAAATGGAGACCTGTACATATGCAGGCGGATGAAAAGTGGGCAGAAGGTCATCAAGTAGTATTGCCGGTAGGGTATAGAAAGGAGGTGTTGCGAGTTACACATGAGGTACCAATGGGAGGTCATTTGGGAATAAGGAAAACTCAAGCTATAATCCAGAAACATTTTTATTGGCCTGGACTACATAAAGATGTAGTTAAATTTTGTCAATCATGTCACACATGTCAAGTAATAGGGAAACCTCAAGCAGTGATAAAACCAGCGCCCTTAATACCCATTCCAGCATTTGAGGAACCTTTTACAAGGGTCCTAATCGATTGTGTAGGACCGCTTCCTAAAACAAAAAGTGGGAATCAATATCTTTTGACTGTAATGGATGTGTCTACTAGGTTTCCAGAGGCCATTCCAGTACGTAATATTACAGCTAAAAGGATTGTGGAGGAGTTACTTAATTTCTTTATTGGATATGGACTACCCACAGAAATTCAATCGGATCAAGGAATGAATTTTACTTCAAAGTTATTCAAAGAAGTTATGGATAGCTGAGGAATAAAACAATTTAAATCAACTGCGTACCATCCAGAATCGCAGGGAGCGTTAGAAAGGTGGCATCAGACATTAAAGACAATGTTGAGGGCGTATTGTCAAGATTATCCAGAGGATTGGGATGGAGGAATCCCATTCATATTGTTTGCAATTAGGGATGCACCTAATGAGTCTACCAAATTTAGTCCTTTTGAACTAATTTTTGGTCATGAGGTAAGAGGACCACTGAAATTGATTAAGGAAAAATTGGTGGGCGAGAAATCGGAAATTACACTATTGGATTACATGTCAAATTTTAGGGAACGATTAAATAGAGCAGGTGAATTGGCTAGACAACATTTGAAAGTTGCATAAAATGTTTTGAAACGGGTAGCGGACAAGAAATCCAAAGTTTGTAGTTTTGCCAGTGGGGATAAAGTTTCAGTGTTGTTACCAGTGGTAGGGGAGCCTTTAAAAGCTAGGTTTTGTGGACCGTATCAGATTGAAAGGAAATTAAGTGAGGTGAATTATGTGGTAAAAACACCAGATAGAAGGAAGTCTCACCGAGTGTGTCATGTGAATATGCTTAAAAGGTACTTTGAAAGGGAAGAAGAGAAAAAGGAGGTTTTAATGATTCTAACTCAAAGTGACGAACCAAATCCAGATGACTGTGAATTTGACATACCTCAAATTAAATTGGAAAATGAGGATGTTCTTAAAAATTGGGATGAATTGTTAAGTTACGTTCCAGAGGAAAAACGAACTGACCTGAACGAGTTATTGATATCACATGGGCAAGTTTGTAGAGATAAATTGGGAAGTACTAAAATGGCTAGACATGATGTAGATGTGGGCAATGCTGTTCCTATCAAACAACATCCATATAGACTTAATCCTTTAAAATTAGCACAGGTTATCAAAGAGATTGAGAGTATGTTTAAAAATGGCATAATTGAAGTGGGTTGCAGCCAATGGAGCTCACCCATAGTGATGGTACCTAGACCAGATGGTACCCAACGGTTGTGTGTGGACTATAGAAAGGTGAATGCAGTTACAAGAACGGACTCTTATCCTGTCCCACCATTGAAGGATTGCATGGAGAAAGTGGGACAATCTGCTTTTATTTCCAACTTCCAGACATGGAAAGAACATTTAAATCATCGTATGGAGTTCTTCGATCGACTTCAGGTGGCGGGTTTGGTGATTAACATAGCCAAAAGTGAATTTGGAGAAGCCCGAATCACTTTCCTTGAGGAGTTTCCGATACCCTCAAGACGAAGGGAGGCAATGCGATCTCTTAACATGAATGAATTTGATCGAACCTTTGTGCAAAAGTTTTGTGGCGTGATTACTGCACTGATGGACTTGCTAAAGAAACCTAAAAAAATTTCAATGGACAGCGGACTTTCAACAGGCATTTGACTGCCTGAAACCTGTGATCACCAATGCTCCTGTACTGGAGAAAATTGCAAGGGACTCTGTGGTCAGATTGAACTAAAGTATCTGATTCTAAAGAGAAATGCCGAGGAGTAGAGGAATGGATGGATCGTGCAGAAACTTTGTTCAAAGAGACTGTCAATCGAGAAGGTTTTCGGTTGGAAGAAGAAGAACGGAGAAAAATGGACTATATTATTATACCTGTTTGAGGGTGTTGTTTTCTTTAAATGAAAATGTATATTTACTGTGTGCATTTCTTAGTGGATGGTGCAAAAGTGAAAAATGAAAGACTATCTCTGGATCATTTGGGTGATTTAAACTCATAATAGTAAAGCCTTTAACCTGATGTGATTGTGTTTAAAGGTGTTAAGTCTCTTGGAAGTTTGAAGGAACATTTTGAGGAATTATTTACTGTTGCAATATTTTCTGAGTTATCTTTGAAGTAAGGGGTGTTAAGAGATCCAATGTTTATTTAAGATGTTAAGTTGAGTTCATGGAATAAACATTGTTTTGTGTTTAAAAACCCACGTGCCCATAATTGTAATCCCACACCTAGGGAACAAGCCGTGTGTTAGGAAAAGCAACAAATACATTAAAGGGGGAGGTTGGTTGAACTCCATGATACATTTTGGGGTTCTGAAAATGCCTCGCCCATAACAATATGTTAAGCATGTGTCAGAGGAGCCTATCCTGTGACCTCATGAGAAGCGAGTCTGGAAAGGTTTTTATTATCCTGATGCTGTTGCATTGAAGTTTGTTCACTGTGGATGTTATGGGCAGGATCTACCAGCCGTGTTGCACCTGAAAAGCAGCGTGGTGCAACACAACCTATAGATGCTGGGAGATCCCGCTCTGGGATCTACCCAGCTCGCCACACCTCGCGAGATGTAATGTGATCTCGTGAGACGTTGTGATGTGAATCCTGCCCATTGTGCGTGGGATCACATACTGGCAAATCAGAGTGAGACAGCTAGTCACACTCTAATATGCATTCCAGAGATCTACTCAAGGCATCTGATCTAACCCCTTCGCCTTGGAAACTTCGGGAGAGCACTGTCCAGTACTTGGCTCCACACATGGGAACCAGATGGAACTGCACTTGTGGGAGTCTCCCAGGGTGTTGGAGGCTCCCAGGTGCATGTCCTCTGGGCAAGATGGTACCCTGGCACTGCTGGTGCCACCTGGGCACCATGGGTGCCAGCCAAGCACTGCCAACGTGCCCAGGTGGTACTGCCAGCTGGCAGGGGCACTTCCAGGGTGCCAAGCTGGCACTGACAAGGGGCCAAGCTGATGTTTTGCACGGTGGTGATTGGGCCGGGGGGTGCCGATGCGGGGTGGCCTGGGGACCCCCTTATAGTGAGTTGGGGCTTGGGGAGGTTCGGGGGTCATGTCGGGGCTTGAAAAATTGGGAAGCCATTTTGAAACACGATCTCTCGCTGCACTGAGAGTTCCAGCGAGCGGAGCTCCTCAGTGCAGAAAATAGGGCTAAGTGCGGCCTCATTGGGAAGGTCCCCATTGAGGCCCCGGATCTACCCGGATGGGCATTAGATGGTGTGTTTTATGGTGCTCCGAGCACTGGGAAAAACCTGACTAATCTCGCACTGCGGGGTAGATTGTGCCCTATATGTTGCATTGAAATCAATCTAACCCAGTGCATCTTTCAATGGCCTCCATGTAATATGTATGGCTTGAATATGGGTTACAATTCAAATAATAGTCTGGGACCGTACCCATGGCGGCCTGCAGTGTGACTGTGTTTACAGCTAAAAATTACCCCTACAATATTTCCCATTATCCATTATGCAGAGCTATGGACTCCTGAAATGTTTTGTAGAAGGCCACAACTGTGCTATGTTATACCTGTGTCTCCAGGCTCATGATACCAGATTATTATGTGTGAGGATGCTGGTTTGCTCTTGAATGTCTGGCTAGCATAACTTGACAGAATCCCTGTGCTAGCTCTCAGAATGGCAATTGACATGGTTATCTGTTCCTGACAGTGTAATCCCTGTCCGAGGTTTCCTCGTGTATATCTTATAAAAAGGTGGAAGCCTCCACTGGAATGAGAGCAAAGATCCAGTACAAACACTGTGGGCGGGATTCTCTGATCCTGAGGCTAAGTATTCACGCCGTCGTAAACGGTGTTGCATTTCTTGATGGCGTCAACATGGCCTCAGGAGCAGAAATTCTGACCCCTACCAACACGGCACTGAAGCGACCCACGCTGCTCCAGCTGTCGATCCCCGGCGCCAGATGGGCGCCGCGGGTCTGTGCATGAGTAGTGGGACCGGCGTCAATGCGCGCATGCGCAGTGGCTCCCTTCTGCACGCCGGCCCCTATGCAACATGGCGTAGGGCTATAGGGGCCGGCGCGGAACAAAAGAGGCCCCCAACCCGAGAGGCCGGCCCGCCAATCGGTAGGCCCCGATCGCGGGCCAGGCCACAGCGGAAGCCCCTCCCGGGTTCAGATCCCCCTTCCCCACCACAAGGCTGCCCCCGGATGCATCCATGCCGAGGTCCCGCCGGGTAAGAGCAGGTGTGAACGGCAGCGGCGGGACCCGGCTTCTTTTTGCGTGGCCACTCAGCCCATCCCGGGCCGAGAATCGCCGGGGGGGGGGGCGTAGAGCGACTCCCAACCAGCGCCGCGCTGACCGCGCCGCCACCAATGCCTCCGATTCTCTGCTCTCCGGTGAATCGGCGGACCATCATCGGTGCAGCGTGGCGCGATTCCCACCCGGCCCGGCGATTCCCCGGCCCGGCCCCGGGGTGAGAAAATCCCGCTCTGTTTGTTCTTTATTAGCGATATGGTTCCTAAGTAATGCTTAAATGCAGTGTCGAGATTGACCAGGCTACCTCACTGCAAGAGGCCAAGGCAATTTTAGATGTGAACTTGGGAAGCTCCAGACACAGGCTGGGTCTTGTGCAGCTGCTGAAGCTCTCTCTGTTCACACAAAAGGTGACCGGACTTGCAGGCTAACATCCATCATTGACAGTGACAGATCACAGTGTCCTGAAGAACAATCTCATGCTGGGGCCTCAGTATGAGGATGAGGCCAAAACATTATTCCTGCATGAGAGATGGCCTTTGGAGAAATGCCACAGTCTGGATTAAGATCAGTTTTCAGAGGGTCAAACAAGAACCAGTAATTGATGATTGTCCTTCTCCAGGCACCTTGCTACGCTCCAGGCATATTACCATTAGTGCACTGGCGTTTGCAGTGCTTGTCCTGCCTCTTGAAGACTGCCAAAGGCAGTGAAGTGTTTATAGCTGGATGATTCGGACCTTTGCATGCTTCAACGAGAGGGACAAATGATTAATCATTCCGAATCTACTATTGGCCCCAAGCCCTAATGGATCTTCGCAATACCATGAATTAAGGTGCCTAAATCCTACAATTGGCATTTGGGTTTTAGAACATAGAATGTAGAACATACAGTGCAGAAGGAGGCCATTCGGCCCATCGAGTCTGCACCAACCCACTTAAGCCCTCACTTCACCCTATCCCCATAACCCAATAATCCCTCCTAACCTTTTTGGACACTAAGGGCACTTTATCATGGCCAATCCACCTAACCTGCATGTCTTTGGATTGTGGGAGGAAACCGGAGCACCCGGAGGAAACCCACGCACACACGGGGAGAACGTGCAGACTCTGCACAGACAGTGACCCAGCGGGGAATCGAATCTGGGACCCTGGCGCTGTGAAGCCACAGTGCTAGCCACTTGTGCTATCGTGCTGCCCATGTCTCTTAACATGTCTCAGCTGAGACTTGCTCTCCGTGTCCTGAAGCAGAGATTATTAGAGTGCCCCTTCAATCAGTCCACAAGTGCAATATTCAACTCCTCCACCAAGCCCTCAGAGCCCTCCCCCAGGGGTATTTTTCAACTATGTTATTACATAGGCTGTTGAAATGGTGTTGTTCTACTTCTATTATGAGACCAATTTCCAACCACCTCCAACACCATCAATGTCCCTCCTATTGTCCGGAAAGAGTATTGTGTGCATGTTTCCCTCCCTCTGATCATTCTCTTTCCGCCCTCTTGAAAGCTGGAGCCCATCATTATTCTAGTAGATATCCCTGTCCTCCTCCGACTCGTTTTCTGTGTATGACACATACCCCAATGTCAAACTCACTCCTCCCCAGCTTGAGGCCCTATGCACGCTGACCTTTGTTTCAATTAATTTATGGGATGTGGGCGTCACTAGTTAGGCCAGCATTTATTACCCATCCCTAGTTGTCCTTCAGAAGGTGGTGCTGAGTTGCCTCTTAAAACACTGCAGTCCCTGAAGTATTGGTACACCCACAGTGCTGTTCGAGAGGGGGTGCCAGGATTTTGACCCTGCGACAGTGAAGTGAAGGAACGGCGATATATTTCCAAGCCAGGGTGGTGAGTGACTTGGAGGGGAACCTCCAGCTAACTCGCCGTAGAATTCCTAGCCTTTGAACTGCTCTGGTAGCCCCAGTATTAATATGGCTAGTCCAGTTCAGTTTGTGATCATTGGTAACCTCCAGGATGTTGATTGTGGGGATTCAATGATGGTAACGCCATTGAATGTCAGGGGGCGATGGTTAGATCCTCTCTTGTAGGAGATGATCATTGCCTGGCATTTGTGTGGCACGAATGTAACTTGCCATTTTCAAATCTGGATATTGTCCAGGTCTTGCAGCATTTGGATGTGGACTGCTTCATTATCTGAACAGTCATGGATGCTGATGAACATTGTACGTAGATGACTTATGGTGGAAAGGAGGTCATTGATGAAGCAGCTGAAAATGCTTGGGCCGAGGACATTGCCCTGAGGATCTCTTGCAGTGATGTCCTGGAGCTGAGATGATTGACCTCCAAACATCAAAACCATCTTCCTTTGTGCCAGGTATAACTCCAACCAGCAGTGTTTCCCCCCTGATTCCCACAGACTCCCCCCTGATTCCCACAGACTCCAGTTTTGCTGGTGCTACTTGATGCCATACTCGGCCAAATGCTGCCTTGGTGTCAAGGGCAGTCACTCTCACCTCACCTCTGGCATTCAGCTCGTTTGTCCACTTATGAACCAAGACTGTAATGAGGTCAGGTGCTGAGTGACCCTGGCGCAACCCAAACTGAGCATCTGTGAGCAGGTTATTGTTGAGTAAGTGTCACTTTTAAAAAATAAATGAAGAATACCCATTTATTTTTTTCCAATTAAGAGACAATTTAGTGTTGCCAATCCACCTAACCTGCATGTCTTTGGGTTGTGGAGGTGAAACCCAAGCAGACAAGGGGAGAATGTGCAAACTCCACACAGTCAATGACCCGGGCTGGGATCAAACCCGGGTCCTCAGCGCCATAGGCAGCAGTGCTAAACACTGCATCGCCGTACCGCCTGAGTGTCACTTGATAGCACTGTTGATGACTCCTTCCATCACTTTGCTGATGATGGAGAGTAGACTGATGGTTAGTTATTGGCTGGGTTGGGGCAGGGCCCTGTTGGCGGGGGTGGTGGACACGGGCTATTCGGCAATTACGATCTCAGACCATGCTCCGCACTGGGTGGACCTGCAGGTCAGTATGGATGCCAGCAGCGCCCGCACTGGAGATTGGATGTGGGGCTGTTGGCGGATGAAGCGGTCTGCGAGTGATTGAGGAAGTGCATGCTGAACTACCTGCAGGTAAATGACGTGGGGGAGGTCTCAGCAGCGGTGGTCTGGGATGCGCTGAAGGCGGTGGTAAGAGGAGAGCTGATCTCGATCCGGGCTCACAGGGACAGGACAGATAGGGCAGAAACGGACCGACTAGTAAGAGAGATCCTACGAGTGGATAGGAGTTATGCGGAGGCTCCAGAGGCGGGGCTATTAAGGGAACGTCGGAGGCTGCAGGCGGAATTTAGTTTGTTAACTACAGGGAGGGCAGTGGAGCAGCTCAGAAGGTGAAGGGAGTGGTGTACGAGCATGGGGAAAAGGCCAGTAGGATGCTTGCACAGCAGCTCAGAAAGAGGGAGGCAGCTAGGGAAATAGGGAAAGTGGTTGACGGGGATGGGAACTTAGTTGGGGTCTCGGAGGGGGAGAGCAAGACCTTTCGGAACTTTTATAGTAGGTTGTATAGATCGGACCCATTGGGGGGCCAGAGGGGATGAGGCACTTTTTGGATGGGCTGACTTTCCCGAAGGTGGACGGGGAGCTGGTAGAAGGGCTGGGGGCCCCGGTCGGGCTGGAGGAGATAGTGGAGGGCTTGAAGGCCATGCAGTCGGGGAAGGCCCCGGGACCAGACGGGTACCCAGTCGAGTTCTATAAAAAGTTCTCCGGGATATTGGGGCCAGTGCTGTTGAAAGTCTTTAACGAGGCCAAGGAAAGAGGGATTCTACCCCAGACAATGTCACAGGCCATGATTTTGTTCATTTTGAAAAGGGACAAGGACCCGCATCTGTGTGGTCCTGTTAGGCCAACATCCTTGTTAAATGTGGATGCCAAGCTCCTGGCCAAGATTCTAGCCTCTAGGATTGAGGACTGTGTACCGGACGTTATAGGAGAAGACCAGACAGGGTTTATAGAACATAGAACATAGAACAATACAGCGCAGTACAGGCCCTTCGGCCCACGATGTTGCACCGAAACAAAAGTTTGTTAAGGGCAGGCAGCTGAGGGCCAATGTTAGAAGGCTTCTCAATGATTATGATGCCCCCGGGAAGTAGGGAAGTTGAAGTGGTGGTTGCGATGGATGCGGAAAAAGTATTCAACCGGGTCGAGTGAGATTACTTATGGGAGGTGCTGGAGCGGTTTGAATTTGGGAGGGGCTTTGTTGACTGGGTTAGGCTGTTGTACCGGGCGCCGGTAGCTAGTGTACGGACAAATAGGACGCGTTGGAATATTTCAGATGACACCGGGGGACAAGACAGGGATGTCCCCTCTCCCCACCGCTGTTTGCGCTGGTGATAGAGTCGCTGGCAATTGCTCTGAGGGCCTCAAGGGGCTGGTCCGGGGGGGGGGGGGGGGGGGTGGGTGGAACACAGAGTCTCGTAGCGCGCGGATGGCTTGCTGCTGTATGTCTCTGACTCAATGGAGGGGATGGGGGAAATTATGTGAATCCTAGGGGAATTCGGCCGGTTTTCAGGTTACAAACTCAATATGGGGAAGAGCAAGCTGTTTGTGGTGAAGGCAAAGGATCAGGAGGTGCAATTGGGGGAACTACCATTCAGAGTGGTGGAGGACAGTTTTAGATACTTGGGTATTCAGGTGGCGATGGATTGGGATAGGCTACACAAATTGAACCTGGCCCGGTTGGTGGACCAGATGAAGGAGGATTTCCGGAGATGGGACGCGCTCCCGCTGTCTCTGGCGGGTAGGGCGCAGTCGTTAAAAACCTCCTCCCGAGGTTTCTCTTTGTTTTCCAGTGCCTCCCCATTTTCATCCCACGTTCCTTTTTCAAGCGGATTAATAAGATTATTGTGGGCTTTATGTGTGGGGGCAAGCCCCCGCGGGTGAAGAAGGCAATACTGGAACGGAACCGGTGAGATGGCAGGCTGGCGCTGCCGAATTTCAGTAATTACTACTGGGCGGCCAACATAGCCATGGTGAGGAGGTGGCTGGTGGGGGGAGAGCCGGCGTGGGTGCGCATGGAGGCAACCTCATGTAAGGGCACGAGTTTAGGGGCACTGGTGATGGCGCCCCTGCCGTTCCCGCCGGCGTGTTACTCCACTAATCCGGTGGTGGTGGCGACCCTGAGAATCTGGGGGCAATGGAGGAGACGTGGGGGCAGAGGGGGCATCGATGTGGTCCCCAATCTGCGATAACCATAGGTTTGCCCTAGGGAGGATGGATGGGGGGTTCAGTATTTGGTGGAGAGCGGGGATTGAGAGGATGGGGGACTTGTTTATAGAAGGAAGCTTCCCGAGTATGAGGGCGCTGGAGGAGAAGTTTGCGTTGGCTGGAGGGAATGATCTCCGGTATTTACAGGTACGGGACATTTTGCGGAGGCAGGTGCCAACCTTCAAACTCCTGCCGTTAAGTGGGATTCAGGACAGGGTGGTTTCTAGAGGATGGATAGGGGAGGGGAGGGTCTCGGATATATATAAAGAGCTTATGGGGTCAGAGGAGACGCAGACCGAGGAGCTGAAGCTTAAGTGGGAGAAGGAGCTGGGAGGTGAGATGGAGGAGGGTCTGTGGACAGGCGCGCTAGGAAGGATCAATGCCACCGCAACATGTGCCAGGCTCAGCCTGATCCAATTTAAGGTTGTTCACTGGGCTCATATGACAGTGGCCCAGGTGAGCAGATTCTTTGAGGTGGAGGATAGGTGTGCGAAGTGTGCCGGGGGGCCAGCGAACCATGTCCACATGTTCTGGGTATGTTCAAAACTGAGGGGAAATTGGCAGGAGTTTGCCGACGCCATGTCCACGGTATTAAATACGAGGGTGGCAATGAGTCTGGAAGTGGCGACTTTTGGGGTATTGCAGGACCTGGGAATCCAGGAGGAGAAAGAGGCAGATGTTCTTGCCTTTGCTTTCCTGGTAGCCCGGAGGCATATATTACTGGCCTGGAGGGACTCAAAGCCCTTGAAATCGGAGACCTGGCTTTCAGACATGGCAGGCTTCCTCTGCCATGACACACCTGGGCAATTTTCCACATTGCCGGGTAGATGCCAATGTTGTAACTGTACTGGAACAGCTAGGGGTGTGGCACCTTCTGGAACACAAATCTTCAGTATTATTGCCGGGATAATGTCAGGGCGCATAGCCTTTGCAGTATTCTGTGCCTTCAGCCGGTTCTTGACATGGAGTGAATCGTATTGGCTGAAGACTGACATCTGTGCTGCTGGGGACATCTGGAGGAGACAATGATGGATCATCCACTCGACACTTCTGGCTGAAGATTGTTAGGAATTCTTCAACCTTGTCTTTTGCACAAATGTGCTGGGCTCCTTTATCATTGAGGATGAGGATATTTGTGGAGCCTCCTCCTCCAGTGAGTTGTTTAATTGTCCATCACCTTTCACGGCTGGATGTGTCAGGACTGCAGAGCTCAGATCTGATGAGTTTGTTGTGGAATCGCGTAGCTCTATCTATTAATTGCTGCTTACGTTGCTTGGCAAACATATAGTCCTATGTTGTAGCTTCACCTGGTTGACACCAAGGTCGACAGGACTGGGTTTGCCATTGTCATTTCCGGTGCCTGGGTCGATGCCGGGTGGTCCGTCTGGTTTAATTCCTTCTTTGTGTTTTTGTAGCGGTTGAATACAACTGAGTGGCTTGCTAGGCCATTTCAGAGGGCATTTAAGAGTCAACAATATTGCTGTGGATCTTTAGGCACAAGTACATAAGAACATAAGAACTAGGAACAGGAGTAGGCCATCTGGCCCCTCGAGCCTGCTCCGCCATTTAATGAGATCATGGCTGATCTTTGTGGACTCAGCTCCACTCTCCGGCCTGTACACCATATCCCCGAATCCCTTTATTCTTTAGAAAGGTATCTATCTTTTTCTTAAAAACGTTTAAAGAAGGAGCCTCAACTGCTTCACTGGGCAAGGAATTCCAGAGATTCACAACCCTTTGGGTGAAGAAGTTCCTCCTACACTCCATCCTAAATCTACTTCCCCTTATTTTGAGGCTATGCCCCCTCGTTCTGCTTTCCCCGACCAGTGGAAACAACCTGCCCGCATCTATCCTATCTATTCCCTTCATAATTTTATATGTTTCAATAAGATCCCCCGCATCCTTCTAAACTCCAATGAGTACAGTCCCAGTCTACTCAACCTCTCGTCATAATCTAATCCCCTCAACTCTGGGATCAACCTAGTGAATCTCCTCTGCACTCCCTCCAGTGCCAATATGTCCTTTCTCAGGTAAGGAGACCAAAACTGAACACAATACTCGAGATGTGGCCTCACCAACACCCTATACAATTGCAGCATAACCTCCCTAGTCTTGAACTCCATCCCTCTAGCAATGAAAGACAAAACTCGATTAGCCTTCTTAATCACCTGTTGCACCTGCACACCAACTTTTTGCGACTTGTGCACCAGCACACCCAGGTCCCTCTGCACAGCAGCATGTTTTAACATCTTACCGTTTAAATAATAATCCATTCTGCTGTTATTCCTCCCAAAATGGATAGCCTCACACTTGGCAACATTGGATTCCATCTG
The DNA here is from genome assembly GCF_047496885.1 of Scyliorhinus torazame. Taxonomy (NCBI): domain Eukaryota; kingdom Metazoa; phylum Chordata; class Chondrichthyes; order Carcharhiniformes; family Scyliorhinidae; genus Scyliorhinus; species Scyliorhinus torazame. Next base: position 82,465,462 of record NC_092716.1, on the reverse strand, counting down.
CCAGACCCTAGCCCATTCACCTCACCTATCCAAATCCTTCTGCAGACTTCCGGTATCCTCTGCACTTTTTGCTTTACCACTCATCTTAGTGTCGTCTGCAAACTTGGACACATTGCCCTTGGTCCCCAACTCCAAATCATCTATGTAAATTGTGAACAACTGCGGGCCCAACACTGATCCATGAGGGACCCCACTAGTTACAGGTTGCCAACCAGAGAAACACCCATTTATCCCCACTCTCTGCTTTCTGTTAGTTAACCAATCCTCTACCCATGCTACCACTTTACTCTCAATGCCATGCATCTTTAGTTTATGCAGCAACCTTTTGTGTGGCACCTTGTCAAAAGCTTTCTGGAAATCCAGATATACCACATCCATTGGCTCCCCGTTATCTACTGCACTGGTACCGTCCTCAAAAAATTCTACCAAATTAGTCAGACACGACCTACCCTTTGTGAACCCATGCTGCGTCTGCCCAATGGGACAATTTCTCTCCAGGTGCCCCGCTATTTCCTCCTTAATGATAGATTCCAGCATTTTCCCTACTACCGAAGTTAAGCTTACCGGCCTATAATTACCCGCTTTCTGCCGACCTCCTTTTTTAAACAGTGGTGTCACGTTTGCTACTTTCCAATCCTCTGGGACCACCCCAGAGTCTAGTGAATCTTGATAAATTATCACTAGTGCGTTTACAATTTCCCGAGCCATCTCTTTTAACACTCTGGGATGCATCCCATCAGGGCCAGGAGACTTGTCTACCTTTAGCCCCATTAGCTTGCCCAATACTGCCTCCTTAGTGATTACAATCATCTCAAGGTCCTTACCTATCATATCTTTATTTCCATCAGTCACTGGCATGTTATTTGTGTCCTCCACTGTGAAGACTGACCCAAAAAACCTGTTCAGCTCCTCAGCCATTTCCCCGTCTCCTATTATTAAATCTCCCTTCTCATCTTCCAAAGGACCAATATTTACCTTAGCCACTCTTTTTTGTCTTATATATTTGTAGAAGCTTTTACTATCTGCTTTTATGTTCTGAGCCAGTTTACTTTCATAGTCTACCTTACTCTTCTTTATAGCTTTTTTAGTAGCTTTCTGTTGTCCCCTAAAGACTTCCCAGTCCTCTAGTTTCCCACTAATTTTTGCCACTTTGTATGTTTTTTCCTTCAATTTGATACTCTCCCTCACCTCCTTAGATATCCACGGTCGATTTTTCCCCTTTCTACCGTCTTTCTTTTTTGTCGGTATGAACCTTTTCTGAACACTGTGAAAGATCGCTCAGAAGGTTCTCCACTGTTCCTCAACTGCTTCACCATGAAGTCTTTGCTCCCAGTCTACCTTAGCTAGTTCTTCTCTCATCTCATTGTAATCGCCTTTGTTTAAGCACAAAACACTAGTGTTTGATTTTACCTTGTCATCCTCCAACTGTATTTTAAATTCCACCATATTGTGGTCGCTCCTTCCAAGAGGATCCCGAACTATGAGATCATTAATCAATCCTGCCTCATTACACAGGACCAGATCTAGGACCGCTTGTTCCCTTGTAGGTTCCATTACATACTGTTCCGGGAAATTATCCCGGGCACATTCTATAAACTCCTCCTCAAGGCTGCCTTTACCAACCTGGTTAAACCAATCGATGTGCGGATTAAAATCTCCCATGATAACCGCTGTACCATTTCTACATGCATCCGTTATTTCTTTGCTTATTGCCTGCCCTACCATCCTGTTACTATTTGGTGGCCATATATAGACTACTCCTACCAGTGACCTTTTCGCATTACTATTCCTGATTTCCACCCAAATTGATTCAACCTTGTCCTCCATAGCACCAATATCATCCCTTACTATTGCCCGGATGCCATCATTAAACAACAAAGCTACCGCCCTTACCGTCCATTCTATCCTTTCGTATAGTCTGATATCCTTGGATATTTAACTCCCAGTTGTGACCATCTTTTAACCATGTTTCAGTAATGGCCACTAAATCATAGTCATTCACGATGATTTGCGCCATCAACTCATTCACCTTATTCCATATACTACGAGCATTCAGGTAAAGTACACTTATGCTGTTTTTTATGTCTTTGTTATGAATCCTAACACGTTGATCAGTAACTTTTCGCAATTTATTTTTTCTCTTACCCTTTCTCCTAATTTTCCTTGTCTTTGAACCCATATCTCTACATAATAACCTGTCACGTAACCTGCTGCCTTGATCTCCATTGACCATTATACTGTCCATAGCTTTACATTTCCCTTCCCCCCAACTTGCTAGTTTAAAGTCCTTGTGACCAACCTATTTATCCTATTCGCTAGAACACTGGTCCCAGAATGGTTCAGGTGAAGACCATCCCAACGGTACAGGTCCCTCCTGCCCCAGTACTGATGCCAATGCCCCATGAAATGGAATCCCTCTTTCCCGCACCACTCCTTTAGCCACGTGTTAACTTCTCTAATTTTCTCAACCCTATGCCAATTGGCACGTGGCTCGGGTAGTAATCCAGAGATTATAACCCTGGAGGACCTGTTCTTTAATTTAGTCCCTAGTGTTTGATAATCCCCAAACAGGTCCTCTTTCCTAGTCTTACCTATGTTGTTAGTCCCAACGTGGACCACAACAACTGGATCCTCCCCCTCCCTCTCCAAAATCCTTTCAAGCCGATCAGAGATGTCCCTCACCCTGGCACCGGGCAGGCAACATACCATGCGGGACTCTCGATCTGGCTTACAAAGGATGCCATCAATCCCCCTAATTATAGAATCTCCTACAACTACCACTTGTCTTTTTGCTCCCCCCTCTTGAATGGCTTCCTGTACCACGGTGCAGTGGTCAGTCAACGCATCCTCCCTACAGCCCTCTTCCTCATCCACACAGGGAGCAAGTACCTCATACCTGTTGGACAAGGTCAAGGGCTGAGGCTCCTCAACTCCTAAACTCAGGATCCCCCTACCTGCCTCCCTTGCAGTCACACCACTCTGTCCCTGACCACTGTCCGAATTAACAGTACTTATTCTACCGGGTGTGACTGCCTCCTGAAACAAAGTGTCCAGGTAATTTTCCCCCTCCCTGATGTGCCGCAGTGTGTGCGGCTCGGTCTCCAGCTCATCAATTCTGAGCCGAAGTTCCTCGAGCAGCCAACACTTGCTGCAGATGTGGTCACTGACGGTCTCAATGGGATCCACCAGTTCCATCATCATACAGCAACAGCACATCACCTGTCCAGCCATATTCAATTAGTTAATTAATTTAAATAATTTAAAAAATGTTTTTTATAGAACATCAAGGATAAACCCGAACACCAACAAAAACACAGCCACTCACCCGAACTCAGTCACTCACCTAAACTCAGATGCACTCTGTTCCAATCAGCACTCCATGTCTAAAGGCACCCCTGCCACACCTTTTGTGCACTCACCTCTCCCAGCACTGTAGACCAGACCAGGTAAGGATGGCAGATTTCCTTCCCGAAAGGACATTAGTGAACCAGATGGGTTTTGACGACAATTGTTTCAATGTCATCATTAGACTTTCATTTCCAGACCTACTGAGATTCACCTCATGAAACCATTGAGTTGTCCGCTTGTACTTGCAGTTTCTCACTAACAGGCTGCAGATCTCTCCCCTGATTGTGCCATCTTCCAACTGGTACCAAGACACCAACCCAATGATCCAAATATGTGAAGGACTGACCACACCCCCCACTCATGCCATGCACGAATGGCAAACAAAGACAGTCCCTCCCCCCTCCCTGGATTGGGACCAACATATACATGCCAGGCAGAGCCTTGTTGCATGGTGCGCACTGCCACAGGGCTGCCTCAGCCTTGTCCGACCTCTTCCTTTAACCCCCCTCACCCCAGCCAAGTGTCTTTTTCTACCCCTTCTCTCCTGCACTCCATTAACCCCCAGCATCTCCGTCTATCCATTCCCTCCAGGGCTTCAATCTCCACCTGTCCCCTTCAGTCAAACGTATGCCTTCCAGCCCTTCACTTGCCTCTGTCCAATCACCGACCCCCTAATCAAGCATATGCCTTTCAGCCCACTTCTCTTCCCACTGGTCTTGCCTGAGCAACCTTGGCATGGAGTCGTTGTTACTACGAGAGCAGCTCAATGAAATGTAGGTGGACGCTGTGTATACAAACCTCAAAACTGTGAGTGAAATGCAGTTCAGCAGGTCCACATCAATTGTAACCAGTCGTGATTCACACCTGTCTAATCATCCACTGGCGTGGCAATTAGATTTGGAATGTGTGTCTGAATCTGTGAGCTGAGGTTTAAATCGCATTCACGAGATCCAAAGGAATGCAAATGCATTTACCAACATAGCGCGATGCCATGATAGTCAGGAGGGGAAAACTGCAACCTGTTTTTACGCCAACAGAAAACTGGTATTTAACCGCACTCCAAACATTCTGGCCCCACCCACCAGGGACAGGAAAATCCCACTCAAGATTTTTACTGTCGCAAATAAGCTAAGAATCAATATCACCTAAACACTATTTGATGAGCAACTAATACCCTAAATTACAGAAAATATATAACATAGAACATACAGTGCAGGTGGAGACCATTCAGCCCATCGAGTCTGCACCGACCCACTTGAGCCCTTTCCCTGTAACCCAATAACCCCTCCTAACCTTTTTGGGCACTAAGGGCAATTTAGCATGGCCAATCCACCTAACCTGCACGTCTTTGCACTGTGGGAGGAAACCGGAACACCCGGAGGAAACCCATGCAGACACGGGGAGAACGTGCAGACTCCGCATAGACAGTGACCCAGAGGGAATCGATCCTGGGATCCTGGCGCTGTGAAGCCACAGTGCTATCCACTTGGGCTACCGTGCTGCCCTATCCACTTGTGCTACCGTGCTGCCCTAACATGATTAAAAACCCCACACTACAGATATACTTCACTACCCATTCTGCGCAGAACTTCAGTTTTTATCGAAACCAGTCCAACACCATTCCTAACTTCCACTGGATTCACATTTCCCTATTTTGCCAAGTCATAACATCAAGAGACTGTCAAAAGGTACTTCTCTCAGTTTCCTGAGAAGCCCCAAACCAAATACCAGAAAAAAGACCCGTGCCGGCATTTCTTTCCCTCCCAACCACGTCAGGACCAATCTTCTGGATTCATTAGATTGTCACAGAATGCATCTTTTTGATGAGAGACCGTCCTTCTTCCTGTATTCTGCCTGGTGTTCCATAGAATAGCCACACTTTCCTCTCTGCTGCAGTCCTTGGTTAAATGTATTCAAGGTGGATGGTGAACTGCGAAACATGACACAGGTCCTTTGTTCGTCGGTTTATTCACAGGATTCAGCCTTTCAGATTTCTGCCTCCTAACTGCTATCCCAGCCAAAGAAAGTGTGTTCATAACATTGATTATTTTGAGTTCGTTTTGCCCTCAGTCTGGTGTCAGTAAAATTACCAAGTCGGATTTGTAGGTAAAAATCTATTTTATTCCAAGCAGCTTGCAAGCTAGATCACTCTGATAACAGCAGGACACCAACACAGTTCCTGAGATTCCCAAAGCAAGTGAGTGAAAAACAAAGCACATAGCATCTTATACACATGAACATAGAATCAGGTTTCACACACGACCAAATAAGGTAAGGTAGCAAATATAAGGTTCCCCCCACATTCCTTGACCTGGCCTGAGGCCCCTTTTCCCAGTATCCCCTGCAACAAAGATATGGTCCCAGTGGCTGCCCATCCCCCTCTTCATGCTTTGCGAAATCCCAGTTACAGGCAATTACAGACTGCTACCCATTTTCTCCAGCCTAAGCTAGAGATGTTTAAAAGTCCGCTACCCTAATCCTCTAATCACCTGTATTAGTATCTACTCTGAACTTTGCCTAACTACTTATAGCTACTTATCCCCTTTCTAGTACCTTGCTCTTTTGCTCCACTCCTCATTCCCTCCTTTTATCATTTAATGATAACTATTCCACCTCCTAACCAACATTCCCTTTTGCTAGCTGCTGACAACGGGACACTGGTGGCATTGTGGCAGATACAATGGCCTGACATCTGGGTTACGCCACACCTCCGTTCAGTGCAGGTGGAGAACAGGCATGTTAATTTTCTTTCACCTCTGCCACGGGGGTCTCTATTGGTAGAGAAATGTTTGGGTAGGTATTCCCCCTGATGGTCAAAAAGTGTGCTAACAATTTGCCAGACCAACAACAGTTCTGTTGCTGTCTCGGTCCAAATTTGGATTTTAGTTAGGCATACAATTTCCAATGTCCATTATAAACATCCCCGGGTTAATATCCTGTATCGATGTCTGGTCTGAAAGACTGTCCCGCAATTCATTACGTTCCGTACATAAACAGCTCATCACATTTTTACAGCCACTGGCTCTCCGTCCGGGTTCCTTCTGGTTTGATGGTCGCCAGTAACGGGATGTCATCTTGGTGACTGGTGATGGGCCGAGTCTATCGGCATCATCCGAGCCATAGTCCTCTTACAACACATATTAAGGCATCCAATGATTATACAATATACAATTATAGTAACAAGTATTATCAATCCATGTATCAGGTAAAACCCCATGACCGAGCTATGAGAGCTGACTCTGAGCTGAATCCTGCTTTAGGGTTTATATCCCTCTTCTAGTTGTACTGACTAGCAGATATCCCTGATCCTTGGCATTTGTGTGTACATGTCGTGATTTGTAAACTGTGCACAGAAATCAATTGTAAATTCATCCATCTCGCAGACCAGTGTCGATAGACTCTTTGTATTGTTCTTTCCTCAAGTCCAATCACCGTGAACCATAGCTGTCGCTGCTCAGGGAGGTAACGCAATAGCTATATCCGTGTGTTCCACTACCTCCAAGGCATCTGACTGCTTTGGGGTAGCAGCACCGTAGAAGCTTCCTCATGTCCCTTAGAAACAGCACACAACTCAGTCCATCAGCGACCAAAAAGGTCTTTTGTCCATCACTGGTTTTTTAGAAAGTGCTTTCCGTTTCTCATTAGAATGGTAAATTATGATATCATGTACTATCCACTGATTAACTTGCTTTATTAATTTCAGAAGCTTCAATCGATCCTGTTTCTATTCCCGACTTCTTCACACTAACGTCTAACATTATACTGAGCCATGTAGTCTGCCAGCCCTGGCTTACATGAGACAATAACTCAGTTTTCTTCAAATCCCTTTTATCCATTGTCATTTCCCTTACAGCATGAAGTGTATATTTGCCATTATATATATTTTTTTTGTTTTGTTTTTAACTTTGCAATAACACTACTTGCACATGTAATACTGTCAACTTTTGGGGTTACAACCCAATTGAATCCATACATAACAGTCCCTAACAATTTACAGGACATTTTGTCCGTAATAACTATTACACTCTCCAATGCAATATTGTTTGCTGCATTGGTTACAAATTTCCCGCCGTGGCATCAAGCTGCCAAGATTCTTAAACTATTGTCATTTAGCATGTGAGGGTCCCTCGTCAGTCGCTACTGAGCAACCCTTAGCAACTTCACCGCGTAGTATGCGCCCCGTGGAGACCACAGATCATCCATCAGCTGATGTCCAGTTAGAGATGTCTGACCGGAGGGTTCATTATTCAGTAATAATTTGATATTTTGATTTGTTTCTAACCCATAATGTTTTTCCTCCGGGCTCTGTCATTTAATTCCCTCAAATATGTAGCCAATTGTATCATTAGTTTTCCCCCCCATACTGTCGAAAACATTTTTCTCTGGACTGTTGTTCTTGTTCTTCGTCTGTATTATTTTTGCTTCACCTGAAAACCAAATGAACAGGTCAAAGGCGGAGAGGGCCCTATTTCCTAATTTGTATCTTTCTATTCTTGTTTGGATGTTCCAGAAGTGCCCTCTCCAGGACTTCCGGTTTTCCGTTACGACCATTCTTAAAATTTTTTTTAAAAAAACGAATTTGTTTTCTTGATCATTGACGTACATCATACGATTAAGGCCTGTTAGGCCTCCTCCTCCTATCATTGCACCCCTGAGTGAGACTCGAAGAATCTCAAACTCCTCATCCTTTGCTCTCTCAGTGGTCCAATCAGGTCAAAACTTCCCTGATACATTTCAGGTATCGCTACTGCATTTACTTTAATTTCTTTATTTTTGATTACGACCGGATTTTTATGAAAGTAATTTCCAACCATGACATTGTAACTTTATCATCTGTCCAATCAATGCTGCTAACAGGTTTCAATTCACTGGCATCCCATTCCACTGATTACATAATACTAGTAAGTGCAGTAATCCCCTGACACTCACAACCAAACATTCCTTTTCCCTTGTCCGAGCGGTTTGGGGATATGATCTATCCTGTAGCACGGCATCATTGCAGTGATACAGTCTCTAAACACTGTCAGGCTAATTTTACGTCCCCGGGTCATCCCAACATCTCTTAAACTACGTACTCCCTCACTAATTGGTACCACCCGTTTGTCACTTCTCCACAATCCTGCACATCCTTTCACAATCACTTCGTCGTCAGCTAGGTTTACTCTGCAGTAATTACAATTTGTCATTATCACACCATCCCATGGTCAAAATCTATCTTGTGGTCACAAACGTCAATCATCAGTGTTGCCTGATGTTTCACAAAACAATCATGACAAACTGAATTCCCCCTAGTGGCCATTCATCTCCTAACTTTTTAAAAACTCATTAGACATATCTTCCAATCTATATTGGTCTCTCTGCCTCTCTCTCTGCCTGTCTCTCTGACTCTCTGTCTCTTTCTGTCTCTTTGTCTCCATAATCGAACTAGTCTTCGGACTGCGTTATTCGCCCCTACAGTCCAAGAAGAAAATTTAACTTAACCAATTGTAATTGTACGGAACTGAATTGTCTCTAGAACAGTCCCTCAGCGGTCTTAACTGAATTGTCTCTGCGACATCCCTCAGCCCGTTAAAGACCTTAACCGAACTAACCAATTTTAATTTTCTACCCACGTGCCACTGAATTATCGCTCAATATTCCCTCAGTTTCCAACAGAATTGTCGCTCAATATTCCCTCAGTGCTCTTGACCCTCAGTCGTACCTACATCAACTGAAAATTAATTTTTCTAATCCACCAGACTGACCTTTGATTTCGTCGAGACGATCTTACCCGACCATAGGCGAGTGATCAAATCTGCATCGGACTACGAGACAGAGGAAAACCGACGTGGTCCTTTATCATATACTCACACCGGGGGCCCACTTCCCCTCTCTCCGTCCAAGGCCGGTTTAATTCTGATTTCACGGATAGTCGGGAATTCGCTCTTGAAATCCCACTTCTGACACCAAACGACGATTTCGAGTTCTTTTTGCCCTCAGTCTGGCCTCAGTAAAATTACCAAGTCGAATTTGTAGGTACAAATCTATTTTATTCCAAGCAGCTTGCAAGCTAGACTCACTCTGATAACAACAGGACACCAACACAGTTCCTGAGATTCCCAGAGCAAGTGAGTGAAAAACAAAGCACATAGCATCTTATACACATGAACATAGAATCAAGTTTCACACATGACCAAATAAGGTAAGATAGCAAATATAAGGTTTTCATAGGTTTTCCCCACATTCCTTGACCTGGCCTGAGGCTCCTTTTCCCAGTATCCCCATGCAACAAAGAAATGGTCCCAGTGGCTGCCCATCCCCCTCTTCATGCTTTACGAAATCCCAGTTACAGGCAATTACAGACTGCTACCCATTTTCTCCAGCCTAAGCTAGAGATGTTTAAAAGTCCGCTCTCCTAATCCTCTAATCACCTATATTGATATCTACTCCTAACTTTGCCTAACTACTTATCCCCTTTCTAGTACCTTGCTTTTTTGCTCCATTCCTCAACGTGACCAAACAGGTTGAGTGTGAACCTATAAATCCTTCCAACACACCAATTGCTGGCAGTAAGTGTGGGAGAGGCTACTGGTCATGCTTGATGCGGAATGGCACCCTCAAACTACAAGCCTCTGGTGACAGTTTAGTGCCCTGTTCCAGGAAAACTAGCTATGTAAACAGACTAAAATCTGCCTTAGTGCACCACGAGCTGCGGGAAGGAGAATGGGAATTGGAACTGCTAACCTAGTCACTGCCTCTCTTTATGCAGGGTGGCACGGTAGCACAGTGGGTAGCACTGTTGCTTCACAGCTCTAGGGTCCCAGGTTCGATTCCTGGCTTCGGTCACTGTGGGAATCTGCACGTTCTCCCTGTGTCTGCGTGGGTTTCCTCCGGGTGCTCCGGTTTCCTCCCACATGTCCCGAAAGACGTGCTATTTGGTGAATTGGACATTCTGAATTCTCCCTCTGAGTATCCGAACAGGCGTACAGTACCTTCATTGCAGTGCTAATGTAAGCCTACTTGTGACAATAAAAAGATTATTATTACTCCTTTGAGTGCAAAATAACCATTTAAAATAATTAACAATACCTTAAAGAGGCACTTTAACAGAAAGTCAAAACTTTATTTTACATTAGTTTGATAAGTTCCATTTCATGTTTTTGGGGCTGATAATGCACTGCTGTCCAATTGGAGGCCACAGGAAGGCCTCAAGCATACCAGCGGACGCTGTATGGTCCCTCTCCAGGGACATCTGGGCCCAAACGTCACTGTGGAAGGGGAGCAGACAGTTGGGCCGACTAAACCCCTCAACTGCCCGCTGCCAGGACCTGTTAATGGCCAACTTGGCCACGCTAAGGAGAAGGCTTATCAGGAGGTTCTCCTCTCTCCTGTCCCCCTCCACAGCAGATGTGACTTTCTTTATATATGATCCCAGTCCTTAATCAAATAAGGCCCAAGATCTTTGTATCTTTAATAACATAATCAACAAACCATCAACATCCTTTCTCTCTTTGTGAGACCTCTATTTTTCTGTCAGAAAACTGGGAGACAGAAAATCTACCAATATCAGCCCCAGCTCTTGCCTTTGTTTCGGGTGTGAGCTTTTTGCATCTTGGCTTAAAACTAACAAACTTATAAGTCCTCACATTCGTAACATATAAATCACATCAACTCACATTCTCTCATCACCCCAGTGCTCTCAAGTCAGCATTGGCTCCTGGTTAAGTAAGGCCTCGACTTTAGGAGTTACATTCTTGTTTTTAAATTGCTCTATGGCCTCACTCCACCCCTCCCCCAAAATCATAATCTCATCCAGTCCTAAAATCCTCCGAGATATTTGTGCTCCCCCAATTCTGGCCTCTGGAGCAGGAGCATCACAAATTTCAATCACCCCAACTATGGCGGCCTTGTTTCCAGCTGCCAAGGTGCTAAGCTCTAGAATTCCTGCTCTAAACTCCTCCATCTTTCTTCTTCTCATTATTCATTTCAGATGCTCCTTAAAACCTAATTGCTTTACAAAGCTTTTGGTCATCAGACATAGCATCTTCCTATGTGCCTCAGTGGCTAATTTGGTACGGGTACAACAGCAGCCGGCAGCCCTCTGCAGTTGATGTTGTTATAATATAGAAATGCTATAATTTGCATCAGCACCATCCACTAATGTGCCTGATTGGACCTTGGCAGATCCACACAGAGCATGAATAATATAGCCTACTTCAATAATGAAAATGGGGAACAAATAGAAGTATGATTGTGAATGAATCCTAGACCATGTAACACATCATATCAATATGCCCATTGAGATCTGTTACTTCATTTCTTCACTCTGCATTTCAAATCAATACCCAAACTATACAAATAAAAGCAAAATACTGCAGATGCTGGAAAGTTGAATTAAAAACAGATATGCTGGAAAGACTCAGCAGGTCCGACAGCATCTGTGGTGAGAGAAACAGAAATAAAATTTCAAATCTAATATGGCTTTTCTTTGGAACTGAAGCCAAACTAGACATCCCATTACAGGCTTTTCTGATCATACAAAAGTATTAGTAGTACTGGACACCTATCACAGCACTTGGGGGAAAATACTCCATCCCTCGCACTGCCACATTTACCTTGATGGGAACATTTATGAAATAAATTAAACTTCCCTATATTGTAAGAAAAATCTCTCTACCTTGCACTGTTTTGTACTGTATTGCAGCATAAGCTAAGAGAAGAACGTGAAGCCAAACGGACGCAGTTGGACACCAGACATGAGTACGTTTTTGATATTGTGGCAACCTGTGTCCATCTGGAAAGGTCCGATGTTGAAGATGCTATCCTGGATGGGGTTCAAGTAAGTTTTCTTTGCATATAAATTTTATTTAGTTGTATTCAGGAGATTGATCTCAAAATTATGTAACATGTGAGATTACAGCATAGACAGTATTTGTTGCAGACACAATATTAAGATAGATTGCGTGACTTGGCAGAGGAAAATATGTAACTGACTAGGATGGTATAAGTTGGTTATCATGACTATTTAAAACAAGTAGGTCAGGGCTACACATGGCCCATGGTGGGAATTTAGCAGTGTTATTGTTTATGAGTTCAGAATTTGTGTGATTCAATATTAGATCAATCTGAACTGTTAAATTATGAGCATATAAATTAAAAAATATATTTAGCATAATGAATCACTTTTAAGCAACTAATTACATTTATTTAGATAACATCTATTAGTTAACTTTATTCTGAGCACTGAGATCAGATTACAAGCTCCAAATCATTCCTGTGTCTTTTAATTAACATCTTTGAATTTTTGTGGTATTTTTAAAATATCTATTGACAGCACATTGTCATCCAATGGGTAGCAAATATGTTAACCATTGAGTTTGAGGCAGGGTATAACTTACACCAGGATTTATTACATTCAGAAGACACATACTCATATACTTTATGGTATAGGCCAGAGGGACAGGATATGATAGAAGTGGGTTCCCAGGTGATGTACCGTCCAAAAGAATCGAACAACTGGAGGGATGCAACAATAGTCGGATGGACAGGGAAATCTACAGGAAAATATAACAATTGAATGTCCAGGAATCATGGGAAAGGAGTAAGGGTCGTGGACGAGGAGAATGCTGTGCGTAAATAGAAAATAAGAAAGCATAGCTCAAGGTCCAGTAATGGATTGGGTGATGAGTCCCTGTTGAGGAAATGCTTACATATGGTGAAAAATGGCTCAGATCGGGCATACAGGGGACCTAAAAGTAGTAGCCCGGAAAGACTTTAACAGGCAAGTCGAGGTTGCAGTCTGACGAGACAACACAGTGGATTGGAAAATGCAGAACCATCCCGACAAACTAATAGAAGTAGAAGTCCTTATGACTGAGACGTTTTCGTAGCTTCCAACAAATTAGAAGATAAAGCCATATCATAGACTCATAGAATCATAGAATCCCTACAGTGCAGAAGGAGGCCAATCACCCCAGTGAGCCTGCACCAGCCCTTGGAAAGAGCACCCTATTTAAGCCCACACCTCCACCCTATCCCCGAAACCCTACCTAACCTTTTGGACACTAAGGAGCAATTCAGCATGGCCAATCCACCTAACCTGCATAACTTTGGATTGTGGGAGGAAACTGGAGCACCCTGAGGAAACCCACGCAGACACGGGGAGAAAGTGCAAACTTCACACAGAGAGACACCCAAAATCGGAATTGAACCTGGGTCCCTAGTGCTGTAAGGCAGCAGTGCTAACCATTGCGCCACCGTGCCGCCCGTGGGAGGCTCAACAGAAAGGGTTCGAAAGTTGGAGAGAGTTGATGTGTTTTCATAGATTCCAGACAGGGGCCGGCCAATATTACCACATAGATAGATCGGCACAGAAAAGATCCTACAGGATGGCACTTATAAACTACTTTTGTGGCCCCAAGTTTTGAAGAATGCTTAGGAGATCAAAAGGTCAGGGAGCACTCGCCTACAGCAGGGAAGTAATTTTTAAAAATTTGGTCCTTTTAGCAACATTTTCTTGTGACTGTCAGTCTCTCGAAGAGACATTAAAGGGGGGAATCATGTGATGAAGGCGTGGGAATAACACCGTTTCTGTGGGCTCTGTCCTGCTCATCCTTTAGTTCTCTCATGTTTCCATGGCACATACAACCTAATCTGGGGGTGAATATTCAATCATCTGTACCTCGAAGATTTTTGTCAAAAAAATGCTGAGGAACCCTAAAAGAATTTCCAAGAAAATGGAGCAGTCGGATGCTACTAGGTGGAACTGACTGCTCAATATGGTGACCTGATCCTCAAGCCGACTCTTGGTCCGGCTCTTTCGAAGGCATTACAAATGATGATGTGGAGATGCCAGCGTTGGACAGCGTTCTCCAAGGCGGCCTTCAGGACGCGCGACAACGCAGAATCGCCGAGCAGAAACTTATAGCCAAGTTCCGCACACATGAGTGCGGCCTCAACCGGGACCTGGGATTCATGTCGCATTACATTCATCCCCCACCATCTGGCCTGCAAAATCCTACCAACTGTCCTGGCTTGACACAATTCACACCTCTTTAACCTGGGGTTACTCCATCTCTGGATCTGTAAAGATTTAATCACCTGCTAATGCTCGCATTCCAAGCATTGTTTGGCATCTTTGAATTTGTCTATATATATGTTTCTGGAACATACCTCTTCATTCACCTGAGGAAGGAGCAGCGCTCCGAAAGCTAGTGACATCGAAACAAACCTGTTGGACTTTAACCTGGTGTTGTAAGACTTCGTACTGATTACAAATGATGATTGCGAACATCATTAAAGTCATTGATGAAAAACCCGACCTATGGCACAGAATATTAGTGCTATGAGACTGAGCTGCAAAATATCAATAAGAACCTCGATGAAATGGAGGAGACTATCCTGACTGTCGCGAATGCAACTTCCTCAGCTGGAACCCGCCTGCAATCCATGGAAAAGCAGCTTCATGGCATGCCAGAGATCCTGGAGGACCCTCCATTATTGGTGTAAAATATATACATTTCGTAATCATGTTTCTAAATTCTGCAGTGCCATTTTTCTTATTAACAATCGAAGATGTCACACGGACATTAGATCTGTGGGGTGGTCATGAGTTTCAAGTTGTAATATTCCATGTTAAGGAATTTTGTCCTGCGTTTCAATAACTGTTAAAGGTTCATAAAAGTTTGAAATTATTGGGATTCAGAAATCAGGAACATTGACAGACTGGTAGCAGCATTGAACTTTATTTTGGTCATTGCCAAAGTCTGATTTCTCTTGGAAGTCTTCATTGATTTTTGGTTCCAATCGCAGACCTGTTTTATTTTGCTAAGAGGCGTGTCACTGTCCTCGGTGACGGATGGTTATACCTGCAGTGAACAAGGACACTGCTTATCTCCGCAGTACGCGTTTGAAGCAGATAATTTGTGTTTGGACAACTTAATGATAGTAATGTCCACTTTTAAAATAAATGACTCTAAATCGGAAAAGAAAAGAAATCTTGGAGGACCTGGAGAACCAAGTCCAAAAGAAAAATGTCCGGGTCGTTGGTCTGCCAGAAGGAATGCTCCTTCTCAAATTGGAGAGCTGGCTGCCACATTTCTTCAGCTAGATATGACAGCTGGCAGTATTCAGTTGGAAAGGTAACACCGTATCTTGTCTCTGAGGCCTAGGGCCAATCAACGTGCCGGCCCATAATTGTCTGTTTTCATAACATCGGAGATCGGCAGAGAGTGTTGGCGGCGGCGAAGCATGGTGGCACCTGGCTCTACGAGGTGGGTGAGGGTCTCTTACTATTAAGACTTCTCGGTAGCGAAGTAGCTCATTCAATTAAGTGAGAAAGCGACTCAAGGCTGCTGGGGTGAATTATGCCCTATTGTGCCTCGCTGAGGGTATCCAACAATTCCGTAAAGACATTTGACAATCCGGCTAAGGCGTTGAATTATGTGAACTCCATGGAAAGCAACACCTTGGAGTAACATTCTGCAACTCAATGTAAAATCCGGACTCTTTCCATGTTAAAATGCTTCTTATCTGATCGTATGTTGTTATTTATCATGTTAGCAGGGATATGTTAAAGGTTAAGCCCTATATTGAATGTTTTATCCTTAAGAATCTCTATTTATTATAGATGGAAAACACACTTCAGTATCCTTCTAGTTAAGGGGTGCACTGTGTAGATGGTATGATGTGTGATAATTATCCATCTCTTCTTTTTATCCGTAATTTATAATAGTAATCCATACTTTAAGGTCTCTGTCATGATATTCAAACACACATCACAACACACACATCATGATAGACAGACCAACAGACCAATCAGCACAGATAACACGACAACCAATCACAGACAAGAGCAGACACAGTATAAGACAAGAAACACGACACCTGCTGGCCAGTCCATCTGGAGACAGGACAAGGCCAGGACCTCATTAACAAGACACTCACACAGTCACCACGTGCTGAGTACCAAGTCAGATGTGTAAATACCTAGTTGGAATAAAACTGCGTTGTACCAATCGCAACTGTGTTGGTTCGTCTGTACCTCAGAGCACCCAACACCACATGGTACCAGTGAGTGAATCGATACTTACCGGCAAATCTGCTATCCTGAGCCACGGACACCCACAACAAACCGCAGCCGTTGCAAGTCGCTGGGAACCTGGGCACCAATTGGAAGCTCTTCAAGCAGCGATTCGAACTGTTCATGCGAGCCAACGAAAATCAGGGCGCCTCGGATGAAACAAAGATTGCCATGCTCCTCACTACCGCAGGTCAGCACGTCATCGATGTATACAACTCCTTGGTGTTCGCGGAAGGCGAGAACAAATGTAAATATGACACGGTCCTCCTCAAGCTCGACCAGCACTTCATCGTTGAGGTCAATGAAAGCTTTGAGAGGTATATCTTTCAGCAGCACCTACAAGGTAAGGATGAGCTCTTTCAGCCCTTCCTGATGCACCTCCGCATACTCGCGCAGTCCTGTGGTTACGGCACCACCTCAGAGTCCATGATCCGGGACCAGATCGTTTTTGGCGTTGCCTCCAGTGGCCTACGCCAGCAGCTTCTAAAAATTAAAGGCCTGACCTTAGCATCTGCAGTTGAAGCCCGTGTCCTGCATGAAAATACGACCAGCCGCTATGCCCAATTTCAGGCGACCGAATCGGCACGGAGGGGGTCCCAAGCGATTGAATCGGCATGCCAGGCCGCCCACGAGGCCGAACGCATCCAGGCAATCGAGTTTCTCCCGGCCCGCGGCCCGGACGAGGGCGGCCGTTTTGCGCGCTTATTGAGGCCTCCCGCGTTTGTGCGCGCCAAAACCTACGTCAACACTGAGGGACGTGCTGCGCAGGGGCGCCCGACGCAAGACCGAACTGCGCATGCGCAGTGGCGTAACGAACGCCATGACGTGCAGCAACTGTGGAGCTGCACATTTAAAAGGGCAATGTCCTGCAAAAACCCGACAATGCCTACGCTGTGGCAAGATGGGCCACTACGCTGCCTACTGTCGAGCGGCTCAACCTGTGGATCTTCCACATCTCCGACCACCTCGCAGACACGTGCGGACCATCCAGCCTCCACATCACGACATCCAAACCGACGACACAGATGACCAAGATGCCTTCCGGGTTGCGGTCATTGATGTGAACCGGGTCAACACCATCAATCCGGCCGATGAATGGAGTGCCACCCTGACGGTCAACCGATCGCCGATCACTTTCCGCCTGGACACTGGCGCCTCCGCCAACCTCATAGCATGGTCAGCATTCTATGCCATGAAGGTCAGACCACCAATCCAGCCATCCCGCTGCAAGATGGTCGACTACAACGGGAACGTTATCCCGGCCATGGGATCCTGCCAGCTCCAGGTGACACAAAACACACACGGCCACACTCTCGTTCGAGATAGTTGGCTCATCGAAGGACTCCCTGCTGGGCACACAGGCATGTAAGGCTCTCCACCTTGTGCAACAAATTCTCTCTCTCTCTCCAGGCGGCACGTCTGACTTCCCAGATGCAGAGTTCAACGCACAACTCCAATCGCTCCTCGCCCACAACCAGGAGGCATTCGAAGGCATGGGAACACTGCCATACACCTACCGAAGTCGCCTCAAACCGGACGCCATCCCGGTCGTTCACGCACCTCGCAGGGTTCCTGCGCCACTTAAAGACCGCTTCAAGCTGCAGCTGCAGGATCTCCAGGACCAAGGGGTCCTATCCAGGGTCACGGAGCCCACGCCATGGGTCAGCTCCATGGTGTGTGTCAAGAAGCCCTCTGGCGAGCTCCGCATCTGCATAGACCCCAAAGACCTCAATAATAACATTATGCGGGAACATTATCCCATACCCAAACGGGAGGAGATCACCAATGAAATGGCCCAAGCGAAGATATTCACGAAACTGGATGCTTCTAAAGGATTTTGGCAGATCCAACTGGACCCGTCCAGCCGAAAGCGATGTACCTTCAACACCCCTTGCGGCAGATTCTGCTACAACCGGATGCCATTTGGCATCATCTCGGCATCCGAGGTCTTCCACAGAATCATGGAGCAGATGATGGAAGGCATCGAAGGGGTGCGCGTGTGGACGATGTCATCATCTGGTCCACCACACCGCAGGAGCACATACATCGTCTCCAACACGTTTTTGCCCGCATACGGGAAAACGGCCTGCGCCTCAACCGAGCCAAGTGCGCCTTTGGCCAGACCGAATTGAAGTTCCTGGGGGACCATATCTCCCGGTCAGGGGTCCGTCCGGATGCAGACAAGGTGAGCGCCATCACAGCCATGCCGCAGCCGGCCGACAAGAAGGCTGTCCTACGCTTCCTTTGGCATGGTCAACTTCCTAGGGAAATTCATTCCCAACCTTGCCTCCCACACAACGACTCTGCGCCACTTCGTCAAAAAATCTACAGAGTTCCAGTGCCAACACACACACCAGCTGGAATGGGAAGGAGCTCAAACGCAAACTCACCACGGCACCAGTGTTGGTGTTCTTCGACACGTCTCGTCCCACCAAAATCTCAACTGATGCCAGCCAATCCGGCATTGGAGCAGTGCTCCTGCAGAGGGATGACACGTCGTCATGGGCCGCGGTTGCCTATGCGTCGCGGGCCATGACCCCCACAGAGCAGCGCTACACGCACATCGAAAAAGAATGCCTGGGCTTGCTAACCGGTTTAGACACGTTCCACGATTACGTCTATGGTCTTCCACGGTTCACGGTCGAAACTGACCACCGCCCCCTGGTCAGCATAATAAACAAGGACCTGAATGAGATGACCCCTCGCCTCCAGCGCATCCTACTTAAACTCAGGAGGTGCGACTTCCAACTGGTCTACACTCCAGGGAAGGACCTCATCGTGGCGGATGCCCTATCCAGAGCAGTGAGCACGCCGCCAGATGCGGAGGGGTTCGTATGTCAGGTCGAGGCACAGGCGCCCTTGACAGCGGCAAATCTGCCGGCTGACGACTCCAGTCTGGCCCGCATCCGCCGAGAGACAGCGGCCGACCCCCTTTTACAGCGAGTGATGCGCCACATGACGGGAGGATGGCTCAAAGGGCAGTGCCCGCAGTTCTATAATTTACGAGACGACCTAGCCATCATTGATGGGATCCTTCTGAAGCTGGACTGGATTGTGATTCCGCACAGTATGCGCCAGCTGGTTCTCGATCAAATACACGAAGGCCACTTGGGGGTCGAGAAGTGCAGACGGAGGGCCCGAGAGGCGGTATACTGGCCACCGCCCCCTGGTCAGCATATACACCCGCAAGGGGTGTTGAAGGTACATCAGTGACGATATTGCCAACATGGTGATCAACTGTACAATCTGCCAAAGGTTTCAGCCGGCGCTACCTCCTGAGACGCTTCTGCCCCATGAGCTGGTGACGTCCCCCTGGGCGAAGGTGGGTGTTGACTTATTTCACGCGCTTGGCATGGACTATGTTATCATAGTGGACTAGTTCTCCAATTACCCAGAAGTCATACGCCTGCACGATCTGAAGTTGTCTGCTGTCATCAGGGCCTGCAAAGACACCTTTGCTCGCCACGGCATTCCGATGACTGTCATGTCGGACGGAGAAGGGCGTTCACATTGCCAAGCGGTTCCTCTGCAAGGCTGCTGCTGCCGGATCGGACTTCTACCTCGCCCTGCTGGCCTATCGCTCGGCCCCACTAGTCACGGGTCTCTCGCCAGCACAGCTGCTGATGGGTCACGCCCTCAGAACCACTGTGCCTTCCATCCTGGCACCAACAATAGACCATGCTCCGGTACTGCATAGGATGCAACTGCAGCGCGATCGCCAGAAGAGATCGTACGACACAAGGGCAACTGATCTTCCCTCCCTGGCCCCTGGAGACAACGTCCGCATTCACCTACCAGGCAGTGGCTGGTCAGCACCTGCCGAAGTTCTCTGACGCGTGACTCCCCGCTCGTTCCTGGTACGCATGCCGGCTGGATCCATGCATAGGCGCAATTGCCGAGCCCTTTGCCTACTTCCACGCTCGCAACGGAACCATACACAGACGCCGTGTCCTCCACTGGTTCCTGATAGCGACTTCGTGGAGCTGCCATATACCATGCCCCTTCTATCGCCGTCCGTGGCCAGGTTCGCACCTCAGCCGGTGGTTCTCGGCCCACCCTTGAGGCGGTCAACCCGAATTCATCGCCCACCTACTAGACTGGACTTATGAGACTGTTCACACGTCACATTTTAGCAACTACTGTATTGTAACATGTCACTGTTTTATCGTTCCAGGCCTCGTTTGATCGGTCCAAATTTCAACATTCTTCTTCTTTTGTTATGGTACAACCTCGTTAGCATGTCACACCTGACATCGCCCCTTGTATATAGTTACGCCACATGCACATGCTGTAAATATCACGCACACACACCTTTAGCTGCACTCAGGACACATTTATACTTATAACCACGTAGGCACATAATCTTGTAAAAAAGGGGGATGTCATGATATTCAAACACACATCACAACACACACATCATGATAGACAGACCAACAGACCAATCAGCACACATAACACGACAGCCAATCACAGACAAGAGCAGACACAGTATAAGACAAGAAACACGACACCTGCTGGCCAGTCCATCTGGAGACAGGACAAGGCCAGGACCTCATTAACAAGACACTCACACAGTCACCACGTGCTGAGTACCAAGTCACATGTGTAAATAACTAGTTGGAATAAAACTGCGTTGTACCAATCGCAACCGTGTTGGTTCGTCTGTACCTCAGAGCACCCAACACCACAGTCTCCTCACTTTAATCTTGATAAATATGAGTAGTGCCACTGCCAGGAGATGGGTGAGAGATTTAGGTTTTCATGGTGGGGTAAAAATGCAGGAGGGGCATTTGGCACCCATTCTCATTCTGACTTATCTTTTCTCCTCTTTTTTGAGGAGTATGTCTCCTGCGTATAATGAAGGAATGGTTGTAGGGATAGCCCGACAAGTCCTCACATGCATTGAGAAATGTCACCTTAGAATTAGTGTTGTCATTGATGTGTTAAGTGAGTTGGTTCAACGTTGACTGCAACTGGGTGCAGTGAAACTAGAAACAGGCTTCCGACACAGGAGATGGTCCAACACTGTTTTATTGAACTTGCTGATTGCTGTATATAATCTGCTGTGAGTTGACCCTCTATCAATCTAACTCTAACCTCCTACTGGCTTGACTAGACGAGCTCTCTACCACATGGAGATGGTGCTCATTGGCTTGTGCACTCTAACTATCTCAGTAGCTGTGTCCTGTGAGAGAGAGAGAGTCTTAATGCCCTGTGGGCTTTATAGTGGTGGTGTCCTGTCTGGTGATTGGTTGTTCTGTGTCGTGTGTATTCATTGGTTATCCTGTGTGTCAATCACTGCCTGTCTGCATCTCATTATATACATGAGTGGATATTATGACAGTCATGAATGTTTTTTTTTCATTTTTGGGTTAAAGAATTGATACAGGCAGGCCCCTTATCCGAAAAAAGACATTATAATATATCTGTGGTGCCATTTACATAACTGGAAATGGGGGAGGTCAATGGCTGCTGAAAATAAGGTTCAGATGCCTCGACCGGTCTGCGAGTGCCCTGCAGTACGCCCCCTAGTGAGTGTTGCTCTTACAAGTTGTTTGCTGCGCTCTTCACAACCTTGCTCTCTCCAGGGGGGAGCCTCTTGAACCGGAGGACACCGATGCTGCAATACCTGCCTCAGACGTGGATACTGATGAAGACTCAGAAGCTGATATCAGGCAACCAGAGTGCGAACACGACAGGAATGCAATCAGGAACCTTCTGGGGGGCAGGGACACCAGGGATGTGCTGGTTCAGCAGTTCTTCCGCTCGGCTGACATGCTTTTGTGAGGGCCACAAAAAATCCAGCATGAGTTGAAGGATAGAAAGAAATAACATTTATTTACAATAACATATATATACACACAACAACAGCAGCAGCAACTCCCTTGCTGCTCACTCCTCTCTAACAGGTTCCAAACTGGCCAGCTATATTTATGCAGGAAATCTGCTAATGATTTTTCCGCCCCCCTCATTGGGGAAGCTCATACGCCCAAAGGATTGTGGGATTGCCATTAGTCCCCAGCCAGTGGTAAGCAGGCAGGTTATAACATCCCTCCCCCCTCAAAGTCCAAGGAATCCACCGAAGACCCTGGCGAAGGAGGGCGTCGGACTCATTTTGCCGCAGGCTGGACACCATTTGCACGAGGCACTGGATCGGGCAGCATGGAACGAGACGGAGAACGACGCTTCCGTGATGAACGGCGTAACGGTTGTACATCCACGCCCCATGGGCCTGAGGACACCCCCTCTGAGGCGTCCTGTGTCTCCATCTCGGAGTCGGAGTCCGCTGCCTCCATCATCTTGGCGTCTCTATCTCCATGCGGTTCTGCAACGACCTGCGCAGGCTTTGAGTGCGGCGCCAGAGGAAGATTGTGAGGAATACTCTCCACTGTGTCTGGTCTCTGCAGCTGTAGAAATGAGCTCCGGGGGTGGGTAATCTTTGGAAGAGATGGTCTTCTGGACCGAATGTGGCCTACATGTTTGCGCTGGAGACGACCCTGGGCTTGCACCTGGTAAGAGATAGGGCCCGTTCGGCGAAAGTTAATGCTAGGGACCCAGTGGGCACCACCAGCAAAATTTCGCACGAACACTGGGTCACCGGGCCCAAACTGCCGAATCGGCTGACGCCGAGGAAAACCCTGTCCGTGCCGTTCCTGAGTGTGGCATACTTTTCGCCAATGTCCGGGAAACCATACTAAGGCGGGTGCGAAGTCTCCGGCCCATTAGGAGTTCCACGGGAGCTACCCCAGTCACAGCATGTGGAGTGGTTGATACACCATCAATAATAGATGACGAATGATAAACGTAACTGAGGCTTTAATACACTAAACAACAAGCCTCCTGCCTCTGGACCTGAACTGGGTCCGGAGGCGGAGACTTGCCACTTTTATACAGAAGTCCCGAGGGGAGGAGCCACAGGCGGAGCCAGCCTGGACAAGCCCAGGCTTGTACAACACAGCACAGTGAATATAATACAATAAACACAATAACGTGGTTTACCACATTCACCCCTGTTTAAAAAAAGTCCGGCGGGGGTGAAGTATTGTTAACGATCAAGTCTGTCGGGGGCCTTGACCTTCCGCTGTGACCGGCTCAGTCCCGGCTGTGGTGTTTGCGCCGGCGTCGAGACCTGCACGTCCGGGAGCGTGTTGTCATCTTCTTCACCCAGATATTGAGTCGGCAAAGGGGGGGGGGGGGGCGGTGTATGGGAGGGGGTGGTGGTTCTTGACCTCGGTGGGCCTGCGGGAGTCTGTTCATGAGGGAGGTGGGCGGAGGTGGGGGGAGATGGTGTAGGGTGGGGTGTGGTGGTGATTGTCGCCGGGGAGCCTGCAGGAGCCAAATCCCAAAGGCAGACCATGTCCTGCCGCCCGTCCTGGTGTGTCACGTAGGCATATTGAGGGTTTGCATGGAACAGCAGGACCTTCTCGACAAGGGGGTCGGTTTTATGGCTCCTCGCATGCTTGCGGAGGAGAACGGGCCCCGGGACTGTCAGCCAGGACAGAAGCGAGACCTCAGCGGTGGACTTCCAGGGGAAGGCAAACATACGCTCATGAGGAGTCTGGTTAGTGGCCGTAAGTAGAAGCTACCGGATGGAGTGGAGCGCATCGGGGAGGACCTCCTGCCAGTGGGCGACTGGGAGATTTTTCGACCGTAGGGCCAGGAGGACAGCCCTTCTCCCTCTCTACCTATCCGTTTCCCCGGGGGTTATAGCTGGTCGCCCTGCTGGGGGCGATGCCTTTGCTGAGCAGGAACTGACGCAACTCGTCGCTCATAAAGGAGGAGCCCCAATCACTGTGTATATAGGCGGGGAACCCGAACATGATGAAAAGGCTGTGCAGGGCCTTGATACCGGAGGCAGAGGTCATGTCAGAGCAGGGGATGGCGAAAAGGAATCTGGAGTACTCATCCACGATGTTGAGGAAGTACACGTTATGGTCAGTGGAGGGGAGGGGCCCTTTGAAGTCAATGCTGAGGCGCTCAAAAGGGCGGGAGGCCTTTACCAGATGTGCTCTGTCTGGCCGATAGAAGTGCGGTTTGCACTCCGCGCAGACCTGGCAGTCCCTGGTCACGGAACTGACCTCCTCGATGGAGTAGGGCAGATTGCGAGCCTTGATAAAGTGGAAAAAGCGGGTGACCCCCGGGTGACAGAGGTCGCTGTGGAGGGCCCTGAGTCGGTCTACTTTTGCACTGGCACATGTACCGCGGGGAGAGGGCATCTGGGGGCACATTGAGCTTCCCGGGCCAATGCAAGATGTCATAGCTGTAGGTGGAGAGCTCGATCCTCCACCTCAGGATCTTGTCGCTCTTGATTTTGCCCCGCTGTGTATTGTTAAACATGAAGGCAACCGACCATTGGTCAGTGAGGAGAGTGAATCGCCTGCCGGCCAGGTAACGCCTCCAATGTCTCACAGCTTCTACTATGGCTTGGGCCTCTTTTTCAACGGAAGAGTGTCGAATTTCGGAGGCATGGAGGGTACGGGAGAAGAAAGCCACGAGACTGCCCGCCTGGTTGAGTGTCGCGGCCAGAGCAAAGTCCGACGCATCGCTCTCCACTTTGAAAGGGATGGACTCATCCACAGCGTGCATCACGGCTTTGGCGATGTCTGCTTTGATGTGATCGAAGGCCAGTCGGGCTTCAGTCACCAGGGGAAACGTGGTGGACTTGATCAGTGGGCGGGCCTTGTCCGCGTAGTTGGGGACCCACTGGGCATAGTAAGAGAAGAACCCCAGGCAGCTATTCAGGGCCTTGGGGCAGTGGGGAAGGGGGAGTTCCAGGAGGGGACGCATGCGGTCGGCGTCGGGCCCTATGACTCCGTGTTCACGATGTAGCCGAGGATGGCCAGGTGGATTGTGCGAAAGACGCATTTCTCTCTGTTATAAGTGAGGTTCAGGAGTTGCGCGATGTTGAGGAAGCGCCGGAGGTTCTCGTCATGGTCCTGCTGGTCACGGCTGCAGACGGTGACATTGTCTAGGTACAGGAATGTGGCCCGCAGCCCGTGCTTGTCAACCATTCGGTCCATTTCCCTTTGGAATACCAAGACCCTGTTGTTGATGCCGAAAGGAACCCTGAGGAAGTGATAGAGGCGGCCGTCTGCCTTGAAGGCAGTGTATTGGCACTTGGGCTCTCCAGGGGCTGTTACTAGCCTCAATGATCCCCTCTCGCAGGAGTCGCTGGACCTCCGACCTGATGAAGGCCCTGTCCTGGGCACTGTAGCCTCTGCTCCTGGTAGTGACGGGTTTACAGTCCGGGGTGAGGTTTGCGAAGAGGGAGGGTGGGGCGACCTTAAGGGTCGCGAGGCTACAGACGGTGAGGGGGGGCAGGGGTGTGTTGAACTTTAGGTTAAGGCTCTAGAGGTGGCACTGGCAGTTCAGCCCCAGTAATACGGCAGCGCAGAGATGGGGGAGGACGTAGAGGCTAAAGTCGGTGTACTCTACGCCTTGCACAGTGAGGGTCGTGACACAGTACCCCTGGATCTCCACTGCGTGGGATCCGGAAGCCAGGCAGATTTTCTGGATCACGGGTAGGATGGGGAGGAAGCAGCGCCTTACCGTATCTGGGTGTATGAAGCTGTCCGTGCTCCCGGAGTCGAAAAGGCCGTCCATCACGAGCCCGTTGATCCGGACGGTCATTGTAGACTTCGCGAGGTGGTGTGGCCGGGACTGATCCAGTGTGACGGAGGCAAGTGTCGGAAGACGGTCGGCGGTAGCGGCGGCCAGCGTGCGGTCGGGCGAGCTGGGTTCCCGGGAGGCAGCGGAGGGGTCCCAAGATGGCGGCTCCCATGAGTCTCACGTGGCGGGCGAGGTGCAAGATGGCGTCCAAGGTGGCGGGCCCTGTGGGTCGCACATGGCGGGTGGCGCGGCAGCTGGGGGTGGGCTCGACCGGCAGCAGGCAGCGCTGCTGGGCCTAGAAGATTTGTGGGGGGGTCGTGCCTGGCAGGCTTTTGCGAAGTGGCCCTTCTTCCCACTGCCGTTACAAGTAGCGTTCCGTGCCAGGCAGCGTTGTCGGGGGTGAGTACCCTGGCAGCAGAAGTAGCACTTCAGGCCTCCAGCATTGGCGGGCCGCTGCGCGGCGCAGGCTTGCGTCGCGCCCGGGTCGGTTGATGGCTGCGCCCACGAGGCCCACGAGGGTGCCGCGCGGTCAGAGGTGTAGGCCCCCATGTTCTGGGAGGCCTCCTCCAGTGAGTTGAAGAGCTGGACTGTCTCTGGGAGGCCGAGAGTCCCCCCTTCTAATAAATGCTGGCGGACATAGTTCGAGTGCATGGCTGTGACATAGGCGTCCCTGATCAGCAGCTCCGCATGCTGGGTAGCCGGTATCGCCCGGCAGTTACTGTTTCGACAGAGGATGCGCAAGGCGCACATTAATTCCGTGAGTGATTCCCCAGGGCATTGGCGTATCGTGGCGAGGAGGTGCCTAGCATATACCTGGTTGATGGATTACACATAATGTCCTTTAGCAGCGTTATCGCTTCCGCGTACGAGGGGGCGTCCCTGATTAGGTTAAATACTCTTGGGCTCACCCGTGCGTGAAGGACCTGCTTCTACTGGAGGTCCATGAAGTCTTCATTGAAAGATGCGAGGTAAGCCTCGAAGCAGCTTAGCCAGTGTTCAAAAGTCTCTGTAGCGTCAGCTGCTTGTGGCTCCAGGTGCAAGCGATCAGGCTTGAGTGAGGAGTTCATCTTGAGTGAAGAGTTCATCTTTAGATGTTTAGTGTATTAAATTGATACACCATCAATAATAGACGACGAGTGATAAACGTAACTGAGGCTTTAATACACTAAACAGCAAGCCTCCTGCCTCTGGACCCGAACTGGGTCCGGAGGCAGAGACTTGCCACTTTTATACAGAAGCCCCGAGGGGAGGAGCCACAGGCAGAGCCAGCCTGGACAAGCCCAGGTTTGTACAACACAGCACAGTGAATATAATACAATAAACGCAATAATGTACTGCGCGCTCTGCCAACCCATTGGAAGCCGGGTGGTATGGAGCGGTGCGGATATGGCGTATGCCGTTCACCTTTATGAACCTCGCAAACTCCTCACTTGTGAATGGAGTGCCGTTGTCCATGACCAGCATCTTGGGGAGGCCATGCGTACTGAAAGACAAACGCATCTTCTCGATTGTTGCGCAGGACATTGTGCCTACCATCTTATGCACCTCTAACCATTTAGACTGGGCATCAATTAATAGAAGGAACATGGATCCTTGAAAAAGGCTGGCGAAATCCGCATGCAAGCGCGCCCAAGGCCGCCCTGGCCATTCCCAGTGATGTAGGGCCGTGGCCGGCGGATGCTTCTGATGCTCCTGGCAAATGGAGCAGTTTTGGGCCACCTTTTCAATGTCGGCGTCGAGGCCTGGCCACCAGACATAACTCCGGGCCAACATTTTCATTTTGGTCACACCCGGATGCCCATTGTGCAAGTCCTGTAGTATCAGCTCCTGTCCTTTTTCCGGGACAGTCATACGCGTCCCCCACAAGAGGATACCGTCTTCCACGCTAGATTCTGACAGCTTGTAGGGAAATGCCCGCAACTCGCCTGGGAGCTGTCTATGCTGCCCACCAGACAGGTCTGTGTGCCGAACCTTTGACAGGACCGGATCCGTCTGGGTCCACGCACGGATCTGTGATGCTGTGACAGGCAAGGAGTCCATAAAATTTTGGGTTGCAACCATCTCACCGGTCGTGGGGGTTGACATGGGTCCGGTCGATAAAGGCAATCGGCCCAGTGCGTCGGCATTCGCTATCTGGGTTCCTGGTTTGTGCTCCCGAGAATACTCGTATGCAGCAAGCAACAAAGCTCAGCCCTGGATCCGTGCGGAAGCAATGGGCGGTATTGGCTTATCCTCTCTGAAAAGTCCCAGCAGAGGCTTATGATCAGTCACGATAGTGAAGTGGTGGCCATACACATACTGGTGGAAGCGTTTCACCGCAAAGACCACTGCCAGGCCCTCCTTCTCGATCTGCGCGTACTTATTTTCCGCTGCAGCCAATTGGCGGGAGGCGAAAGCTATCGGCCGCTCGGCCTCGTTTTCCATTTTGTGGGACAGGACGGCCCCAATACCATACGGGGATGCATCACATGTGACGAGCAAAGGCTTTCCAGGATCATAGTGGGTTAGTAACCCAGGCAATGACAATTGTTGTTTTACCCGCCGTAAAGCGGTTTCTTGTGGCTGACCCAAAATCTAGGCCTGATTCTTCTTTAGCAGAAGGTGCAACGGGGCCAGCATAGCTGCCAGATTGGGGAGGAACTTCCCATAATAGTTTACGAGGCCGAGAAAAGAACAAAAATGCGAAATGTCAGTCGGGGTGGGGGCCTGTTGAATTGCGCGCACCTTCTCTGTGACGGGGTGCAAACGTTCGCGGTCCACCCGATAACCCAGGTAGACTACTTCCTTTGCCTGAAAGACACACTTTGTGTGACGTAAACGGACTCCAGCCTCTGAAAAGCGTTCAAGGACAGCCTCCAGATTTTCCAAATGTTCCTGCTCCGACGTCCCTGTAATCAAAACGTATTCTAAGTAGACAGCGACACACGGTAAACCTCTCAAGATGCCCTCCATGACGCGTTGAAAAATATTGCAGGCAGAAGATACCCCAAAGGGCAACCGTGTATATTCATACAGGCCCTGGTGTGTATTGATAGTTACATATGGCCGGGAGGCAGGGTCCAGCTCCAACTGTAGGTAGAACAAGAACAAAGAACAAAGAAATGTACAGCACAGGAACAGGCCCTTGGGCCCTCCAAGCCCGTGCCGACCATGCTGCCCGTCTAAACTAAAATCTTCTACACTTCCTGGGTCCATATCCCTCTATTCCCATCCTATTCATGTATTTGTCAAGATGGCCCTTAAATGTCACTATCGTCCCTGCTTCCACCGCCTCCTCCGGCAGCGAGTTCCAGGCACCCACTACCCTCTGTATAAAAAACCTGCCTCGTCCATCTCCTCTAAACCTTGCCCCTCGCACCTTAAACCTATGCCCCCTAGTAATTGACCCCTCTACCCTGGGAAAAAACCTCTGACTATTCACTCTGTCTATGCCCCTCATAATTTTGTAGACCTCTATCAGGTCGACCCTCAACCTCCGTCGTTCCAGTGAGAACAAACCAAGTTTATTCAACCGCTCCTCATAGCTAATGCCCTCCACACCAGGCAACATCCTGGTAAATCTCTTCTGCACCCTCTCTAAAGCCTCCACATCCTTCTGGTAGTGTGGCGACCAGAATTGAACACTATACTCCAAGTGTGGCCTAACTAAGGTTCTATACAACTGCAACATGACTTGCCAATTCTCATACTCAATGCCCCGGCCAATGAAGGCAAGCATGCCGTATGCCTTCTTCACTACCTTCTCCACCTGTGTTGCCCCTTTCAGTGACCTGTGGACCTGTACACCTAGATCTCTCTGACTTTCAATACTCTTGAGGGTTCTACCATTCACTGTATATTCCCTACCTGCATTAGACCTTCCAAAATACATTACCTCACATTTGTCCGGATTAAACTCCATCTGCCATCTCTCCGCCCAAGTCTCCAAACGCTCTAAATCCTTCTGTATCCTCTGACAGTCCTCATCGCTATCCGCAATTCCACCAATCTTTGTGCCGTCTGCAAACTTACTAATCAGACCAGTTACATTTTCCTCCAAATCATTTATATATACTACAAACAGCAAAGGTCCCAGCACTGATCCCTGCGGAACACCACTAGTCACAGCCCTCCAATTAGAAAAGCAGCCTTCCATTGTTACTCTCTGCCTTCTATGACCTAGCCAGTTCTGTATCCATCTTGCCAGCTCACCCCTGATCCCGTGTGACTTCACCTTTTGTACCAGTCTACCATGAGGGACCTTGTCAAAGGCCTTACTGAAGTCCATATAGACAACATCCACTGCCCTACCTGCATCAATCATCTTTGTAACCTCTTTGAAAAACTCTATCAAGTTAGTGAGACACGACCTCACTTTCACAAAAGCATGCTGCCTCTCGCTAATACGTCCATTTGCTTCCAAATGGAGTAGATCCTGTCTCGAATAATTCTCTCCAGTAATTTCCCTACAACTGACGTAAAGCTCATCGGCCTGTAGTTCCCTGGATTATCCTTGCTACCCTTCTTAAACAAAGGAACAACATTGGCTATTCTCCAGTCCTCCGGGACATCACCTGAAGACAGTGAGGATCCAAAGATTTCTGTCAAGGCCTCAGCAATTTCCTCTCTATCCTCCTTCAGTATTCTGGGGTAGATCCCATCAGGCCCTGGGTACTTATCTACCTTAATATTTTTCAAGAGGCCCAACACCTCGTCTTTTTGGATCTCAATGTGACCCAGGCTACCTACACACCCTTCTCCAGACTCAACATCCACCAATTCCTTCTCTTTGGTGAATACTGATGCAAAGTATTCATTTAGTACCTCGCCCATTTCCTCTGGCTCCACACATAGATTCCCTTGCCTATTCTTCAGTGGGCCAACCCTTTCCCTGGCTACCCTCTTACTTTTTATGTACGTGTAGAAAGCCTTGGGATTTTCCTTAGCCCTATTTGCCAATGACTTTTCGTGACGCCTTCTAGCCCTCCTGACTCCTTGCTTAAGTTCCTTCCTACTTCCCTTATATTCCACACAGGCTTCGTCTGTTCCCAGCCTTCTAGCCCTGACAAATGCCTCCTTTTTCTTTTTGACGAGGCCTAGAATATCTCTCGTTATCCAAGGTTCCCGTAATTTGCCGTATTTTTCCTTCTTCCGCACAGGAAAATGCCAGTCCTGAATTCCTTTCAACTGACATTTGAAAGCCTCCCACATGTCAGATGTTGATTTACCCTCAAACATCCGCCCCCAATCTAGGTTCTTCAGTTCCCGCCTAATATTGTTATAATTAGCCTTCCCCCTGTTGCTCTGTTTCTCTGGTTATGAATATGGCGGTCAATATGGTCGCCTTCCTTAATCCTAATTATGTTTGCTTTAGAGTCGCCAGGTATCTCGATACCGCCACAAGGTTCAAACCCGAATACTGATCAAAGAGCCAATACACCAGTTAGTTAGTTCAAAGTCAATACTATTTATTTACACACACAGTAATATCTACTCATGCACAAAGTACTACAAACTAAACTATCTCTAATGCTAACACCTATACCTAGCTTCGGGTGCCCACTCAGTCAGAGGAACAATGGCCGTTGTTCGGATCTGAGGTTGTTGGGTTCAAAGTGGTACAGGAGAACAGCTAAGGTCGTCCATCTGGTAGCGAGCATTGACCTTGGACTTACTTGCTTCTGGTGCAGCTGGTGGATGAGTCTCTCCGCTTTGAGAGCCAAATCCAAGAGAGCGATTCTCTCGTGGGGGTTCCTTCTTATACCCGGAGGGGCTTCGCGCGCTTTTAGGCGGGCCTTAAACTTGGCCCCAATTAATTGGGCCGCTTCTCGATCACTGGTATTGATCTTGACCAATAAAGGGGGGGGTGCCCTGATGGCTGGGCATGTCTTTGGTGGCCGTTGGCCTTGCCTTGTTTGTGCTTTTGGTTGGGGAACTGGCGCCGGGATGTCTGAAACAGTATCGGTTGCTTGAGTGGCTTTCCTTTGTTCCCGGAGATGGGCCATCAATATGCTAATTGACCTATAGTTTCAATTCCGTCTGGGAGCTGTTTCTCCAATATGCATACAGACTCTGTGCCTGCTTGTTTTCCTAACATTGGCCACAGTTCCCTACATTCTTTGCGAGCGTCCATTTTGTATTCTGGAAGTGGCCATCCCAGTAGCGTGAAGGATCATATTGCTGCATCCTCTTTGTTCTCCTCCTAAGTCGTGCACCCATAAGCAAGGACAGGCTCTACACTACTCTGTCCTATGAATTGGAACTTTTACCTAAATTGCTTTATGTACACACATCATTATACAATTCTATGGGGCACTATGACATTCAGGCATGCATTACAAAATAAAAACACGGGAACCTCTAACTATTCTTATCTAAGCTATCCTTAATCAAAGAAAAGCATGTACAACATTTTAAACTGTACAGTAGCAGCAACATATGTTTCTGTGGCTTGGCAGTCAAGCACAGAGTTTTACATTTTTATTAGAACAAGTAAACAAACAAAAAAAACGGTCGATGCACTTTAATTCACTTAAAGAGAGTGGGGGGTTTGTTGAAGTCCGAAAATAAGGGAATGTGTATACCGGAGTGCGGGAGGCTTTCCTCCGCCATTTCCTAAGTCTTAGTGTCTGAACGACGCTGCAGAGTATTGCAATTACTTTTAAAAAAAAATATATATTTTATTCAAGATTTTTGGCCAAACATAACAGTACTTAGTGTTTCTTTTACACAACAATAAAGCAATATAAATAACAGTGGCCAGTTTTAAACAAATAAATAAATAATATATAAACAAAAACAAAAACAAAACTGAATGGCAACTGCCTTGTCCAAAATAAATACTCTCCAAAAATACAATCCAACAATCCAATATACAATTACCTATAACAAATACCTATTCATATTATACATATACAATAACATCTCTGAGAGTCCGTCTGATTCCTCCCCCCCCCCCTTCACCCCCCCTCCCCCCCACCCCCCCGGGTTGCTGCTGTTGTCTACTTCTTTTCCATTCCCTCTATCTTTCTGTGAGGTAATCGACGAACAGTTGCCACCGCCTGGTGAACCCTTGAGCCGAACCCCTTAACACAAACTTAATCCGTTCAAACTTTATAAACCCTGCCATGTCGTTTATCCAGGTCTCCACACCCGGGAGTTTGGCTTCCTTCCACATTAACAATATCCTGCGCCGGGCTACTAGGGACGCAAAGGCCAACACGTCAGCCTCTCTCGCCTCCTGCACTCCCGGCTCTTCTGCAACCCCAAATATAGCCAACCCCCAGCTTGGTTTGACCCGGACCCCCACCACCTTCGAAAGCACCTTTGCCACCCCCCCCCCCAGAACCCCTGTAGTGCCGGGCATGACCAGAACATGTGGGTGTGATTCGCTGGGCCTCTCGAGCATCTCGCACACCTATCCTCTACCCCCAAAAATTTACTAAGCCGTGCTCCAGTCATATGCGCCCTGTGTAACACCTTAAATTGTATCAGGCTTAGCCTGGTACACGAGGACGATGAGTTTACCCTACGTAGGGCATCAGCCCACAGCCCCTCCTCAATCTCCTCCCCCAGTTCTTCTTCCCATTTCCCTTTCAGCTCATCTACCATGATCTCCCCCTCGTCCCTCATTTCCCTGTATATGTCCGACACCTTACCATCCCCCACCCATGTCTCTGAGATCACTCTATCCTGCACCTCCTGCGTCGGGAGCTGCGGGAATTCCCTCACCTGTTGCCTCGCAAAAGCCCTCAATTGCATGTACCGAAATGCATTCCCTTGGGGCAACCCATATTTTTCCGTCAGCGCTCCCAGACTCGCAAACGTCCCATCTACAAACAGATCTCTCAGTTGTACTACCCCAGCTCTTTGCCATGCTCCAAATCCCCCATCCATTCTCCCCGGAACGAACCTATGATTGTTTCTTATCGGGGACCGCACCGAAGCTCCCGTCCTTCCCCTATGCCGTCTCCACTGCCCCCAAATTTTCAATGTAGCCACCACCACCGGGCTTGTGGTGTATTTCTTTGGTGAGAACGGCAACGGTGCCGTCACCATTGCTTGTAGGCTAGTCCCCCTGCAGGACGCCCTCTCCAATCTCTTCCACACCGCTCCCTCCCCTTCTCCCATCCACTGACACACCATTGAAACATTGGCAGCCCAGTAGTACTCACTTAGGCTTGGTAGTGCCAGCCCCCCCCTGTCCCTACTACGCCGCAAGAATCCCCTCCTCACTCTCGGGGTCTTCCCAGCCCACACAAAACCCATAATACTCTTCTCGATTCTTTTGAAAAAAGCCTTCGTGATCACCACCGGGAGGCACTGAAACACAAAAAGGAATCTCGGGAGGACCGCCATTTTAACCGCCTGCACCCTACCTGCCAATGACAGGGACACCATGTCCCATCTCTTAAAGTCCTCCTCCATCTGTTCCACCAACCGCGTTAAATTAAGCCTGTGTAATGTACCCCAATTCTTGGCTATCTGGATCCCCAAGTACCGGAAGTCCCTTGTTACCTTCCTCAACGGTAAATCCTCTATATCTCTGCTCTGCTCCCCTGGATGCACCACAAACAACTCACTTTTCCCCATGTTCAGTTTATACCCTGAAAAATCCCCAAACTCCCCAAGTATCCGCATTATCTCTGGCATCCCCTCCGCCGGGTCCGCCACATATAGCAACAAATCATCCGCATACAGAGATACCCGGTGTACTTCTCCCCCCCCCCCCGAGTACTCCCCTCCACTTCCTGGAACCCCTCAATGCTATGGCCAGGGGTTCAATCGCCACTGCAAACAATAACGGGGATAGAGGACATCCCTGCCTCGTCCCTCTATGGAGCCGAAAATAGTCAGACCCCCGTCCATTCGTGACCACGCTCGCCATCGGGGCCCTATACAGCAACTGTACCCACCTGATATACCCATCCCCAAAACCAAATCTCCTCAGCACCTCCCACAAATAATCCCACTCCACTCTATCAAATGCTTTCTCGGCATCCATCGCCACCACTATCTCCGCTTCCCCCTCTGGTGGGGGCATCATCATTACCCCTAGCAGCCTCCGTATATTTGTATTCAGCTGTCTCCCCTTCACAAACCCAGTTTGGTCCTCATGAACCACCCCCGGGACACAATCCTCTATCCTCATTGCCATTACCTTGGCCAGAATCTTAGCGTCCACATTCAGGAGGGAAATGGGCCTGAAGGACCCGCATTGCAGCGGGTCTTTTTCTTTATTTAGGAGGAGCGATATCGTTGCCTCTGACATAGTTGGGGGCAGCTGCCCCCTTTCCCTCGCCTCATTAAAGGTTCTCATCAGTAGCAGGGCCAGCAAGTCCATATATTTCCTATAGAATTCAACTGGGAATCCGTCTGGTCCCGGGGCCTTCCCCGCCTGCATGCTCCCAATCCCTTTCACTACTTCCTCCGTCTCAATTGTGTTCCCAGTCCCACCCTCTCCTGCTCCTCCACCTTAGGAAATTCCAGCTGATCCAGAAAGCACATCATTCTCTCCTTCCCATCCGGGGGCTGAGCTTCATATAATCTTTCGTAAAATGCCTTGAACACTCCATTCACTCTCTCCGCTCCCCGCTCCATCTCTCCCTCCTCATCTCTCACCCCCCCTATCTCCCTCGCTGCTCCCCTTTTCCTCAGTTGGTGGGCCAGCAACCTGCTCGCCTTCTCCCCGTATTCGTACTGTACACCCTGTGCCTTCCTCCATTGTGCCTCTGCATTACCCGTAGTCAACAAGTCAAATTCTAAATGTAGCCTTTGCCTTTCCCTGTACAGTCCCTCCTCCGGTGCCTCCGCATATTGTCTGTCCACCCTCAGAAGTTCTTTCAACAACCGCTCCCTTTCCCTACCCTCCTGCTTTCCTTTATGTGCCCTTATTGATATCAGCTCCCCTCTAACCACTGCCTTCAGCGCCTCCCAGACCACTCCCTCCTGTACCTCCCCATTATCATTGAGTTCCAAGTACCTTTCAATACACCCCCTCACCCTTAAACACACCCCCTCATCTGCCAATAATCCCATGTCCATTCTCCAGGGTGGACGCTGTTGTTTTTCTTCCCCTATCTCCAGGTCCACCCAATGTGGAGCATGATCCGAAATGGCTATAGCCGTGTACTCCGTCCCCGTCACCTTTGGGATCAGTGCCCTTCCCAAAACAAAAAAATCTATTCGTGAATAAACTTTGTGGACACAGGAGAAAAACGAAAACTCCTTACTCCTAGGTCTACTAAATCTCCAGGGGTCTACTCCTCCCATCTGCTCCATAAAGTCCTTAAGCACCCTAGCTGCAGCCGGCCTCCTTCCGGTCCTGGACCTCGATCTGTCCAGCCCTGGGTCCAGCACCGTATTAAAATCTCCACCCATTACCAACTTCCCCACTTCTAGGTCCGGGATTCGTCCTAACATACGCCTCATAAAGTTGGCATCATCCCAGTTCGGGGCATACACGTTCACTAATACCACCGCCTCCCCTTGCAATTTGCCACTCACCATCACGTATCTGCCCCCACTATCCGCCACTATAGTCTTTGCCTCAAACATTTCCCGCTTCCCCACTAGTATGGCCACCCCCCTGTTTTTTGCGTCTAGCCCCGAATGAAACACCTGCCCCACCCATCCTTTGCGTAGTCTGACCTGGTCTATCAGCTTCAGACGCGTCTCCTGAAGCACAACCGCATCTGCCTTAAGTTTCTTTAGGTGTGCGAGTACCCGTGCCCTCTTTATCGGCCCATTCAGCCCTCTCACATTCCACGCGATCAACCGGGTTGGGGGGCTCTTTACCCCCCCCCCCCTTGACGACTAGCCATCTCCTTTTTCAATCCAGCTCCTCACCCGGTTCCCACGTAGCCGTATCTCCCCCAAGCGGCGCCCCCCCGCCCCGACCCCCCCCCCCATACCAGCTCCCCCTTCTCCCCAGCAGCAGCAACCCAGTTAACCCCCCCCCCGCTAGATCCCAAACTAGCATAATTGCACCCCCCATGTTGCTCCCAGAAGTCAGCAAACTCTGGCCGACCTCGGCTTCCCCCCGTGACCTCGGCTCACACTGTGCGAGGCCCCTTCCTTCCTGCTTCCCTGTTCCCGCCGTGATTACCATAGCGCGGGAACAAAGCGTGCGCTGCCCTTTTGGCCCCGCCCCCAATGGCCGGCGCCCTCAGCTCCTCATCCTCCCTCCCCCCATCCCCCACGACATGGGGAAGAGAGAAAAGTTACAGGGTCGCAGGATTAACAACTTGGGAAGTCACCTCTTCCCTCTTTTCCCCCCCTTCATCCCACATATTCACCCCCCCACTTTGTCCCAAACGTTCTTTTTCTGGCCCGCTCACTCCAGTTTCTCCTCGACAATAAATGTCCACGCCTCATCTGCCGTTTCGAAGTAGTGGTGTTTCCCTTGATGTGTGACCCACAGTCTTGCCGGTTGCAGCATTCCAAATTTAATCTTCCGTTTGTGCAGCACCGCCTTGGCCCGATTAAAGCTTGCCCTCCTTCTCGCCACCTCCGCACTCCAATCTTGATATACGCGGATCACCGCGTTCTCCCACCTACTGCTCCGAGTTTTCTTTGCCCATCTGAGGACCATCTTTCTGTCCTTATATCGGAGAAATCTCACCACTATGGCTCGAGGAATTTCTCCAGCCCTCGGTCTTCGCGCCATAACTCGATAGGCTCCCTCCACCTCCAGCGGACCCGTCGGGGCCTCCGATCCCATTAACGAGTGCAGCATCGTGCTCACATATGCCCCGACGTCCGCCCCTTCTACACCTTTGGGAAGACCAAGAATCCTTAAATTCTTCCTCCTCGCATTATTCTCCAGCACCTCCAGCCTTTCCACACACCTTTTGTGTTGTGCCTCGTGCATCTCCGTTTTCACCACCAGGCCCTGTATGTCGTCCTCATTCTCAGCAGCCTTTGCCTTCACGACCCGAAGCTCCTGTTCCTGGGTCTTTTGCTCCTCCTTTAGCCCCTCAATCGCTTGTAATATCGGGGCCAACAGCTCCTTCTTCATCTCCTTTTTGAGTTCTTCCACGCAACGCCGCAGGAACTCTTGTTGGTCAGGGCCCCATATTAAACTGCCTCCTTCCGACGCCATCTTGCTTTGTGCCTGCCTTCCTGGCCACTGCTCTAGAGGATCCACCGCAATCCGGCCACTTTCCTCTCTTTTTTCCATCCGTGTCCAGGGGGGATTCCCTTCTGGATTACAGCACAGTGTTTTTTGCCGTTAAAATTGCCGTTGGGGCTCCTATCAAGAGCCCAAAAGTCCGTTCCACCGGGAGCTGCGGAAACGTGCGACTTAGCTGGTCATCGCCGCACCCGGAAGTCGAGTATTGCAATTACTAATAGTGCTTCTACAACGTAGGACAGGGAATACCAAGTAATGAACTTGTCACACCAGGTTGGTGTATCGGTTGCTATCTCTGGGTACAGTGTATGGCAGGGATGGGAAACATTTACGGTCTGTGTGGTAGGGGTCAGGGGGGTTGCGTCTGCGCGCAACTGTAGGGATCCCACGAAGATCCAAATGTAGACCATGATGGCTGTCTTCATGTTCTCTTCTTTCTCCCGTAGTCTTCCTGAGGCTTCTGTGGTTCTGGATTTCTGTGGACACAAGCATAATACCTGTTATTATATTGTTTAAGATCTCGTATATCTGTCTGTCCTTTTATTGACAATTACCCATTATAATTGGTCACCATCTGTGTTTCCCTCATTTTATTTTTAAACCAAATGTTTTTGGACAAGACATCAGAGGAGAAAATACTGACACAGTGCGAGCAGTCTTGCAGCCTGTGTGGGCGATGCGGTGAATGTACCATCCCAGTGTTTGAGGATGTAAATAGCATATGGAAAGCAACCTAAGGGTCGCCGTAAAACAAACAAAAGAGTTTTGAACTAAAAGTTCCAAATGGGGTGCGTATGGGCCGCGGCGGGGCAAAAATGGGTAGAATCCCCGGGTAGGATGGTGGCCAGTGCGGTATGTGCACTACCTGAGTGTAGCTGACTAGGTGGGGGTCCTCAGGCAGGGCGGGGTCCAGTGCCGTTTCTCCACTGCCTGAGCAGCCGGACAAGAACGGTAAGAATTTGTGATCGTCGTGGGGATTGCCTTTTGTGGCTACCTTCAAATCAGGTTGATCAATGATCGGTTGTCTGCCGACAAAACTAGTTCCTTTAACTGCCAGTGGGCGTTAAAAGAGTGGTGGCGTGGGGCCATGAAAACTTTAAGTGGACCAACAACATTCAACATTTACAGTAACAAACATTTAACCTAACACACAAACATAACAGAAATCGTGCAGGTTCCATCAGAAGGACACCGTAAATCTCCATCGGTTCCTTTTTACCATCATCTGGACACCTCATTGCTCAATAGCGAACAGAGTCGCAAAGGGGTTCGTTTGGTGGGAGTCAGACTCAAAGTCATCATCTTCTCCCGGTTGCCATACTCGTGACTGGAGTAGCTGTGCCAAAGCTGCTTGGGGCGAATTGGGGTCCATCTCATCATTCCGGATGAGTCTGAACGAATTATCTCAGTGCCAGTGTTTCGAGTTGAGGTTGGAGCTGCTAGGGGGCAATCCATAATCGTCGGGCGGTGGGTCTGGATCAGGGGCTTTAATGTACGTGATCCCAAAGAGGTCGCTGGAATCGTGTTCGGAGTCGTTGGGAGTGGGGCCTGGTGCAGGGTGTAATCGTGATGTGGTGTGCTTGGGCTGTCGCTATCGCTGTCGCTGCTGGTTGGAGGAAGGGAGAGGCGGAGTCGTGCCTCTGGGGGTGGAGTCGTAGTTGTGTCTGAAGATGGGCTGGACTGGTTGGGGGAGGGTAGGAATAGGTCATTCGTGGGCGGGGCGTGTTCAACTGCTGCTGCAAGCGAGATGTGGTGTGAATGGTTGTTCTGCGAGCCATAAGCCTTAAGCTGGTTTGTGTGGAGCCATGCAGACTTGCCATTAGGATAGGTGATTTTGTATACAGAGGGGCTGACTCTATCCGAGATGGAGTACGGTCCTGCAAATTTGGGGGAAAGGAATGAACTGGGGTTGTATAGGGATAGCATGACTTGCTGCCCTACTACAAATTCTGTGGCGTGTACTGTCTTATCAAAGCAAACTTTGCTTTGCTTCTTGCGTGTCCCAAGTCTAACAGCTGCTGCAAGCTGGGCTGCTTTTACATTCTCTAAAATCTGCTGAACTGCCTTCTCATGGTTGAGGACGGTGACTGTGGGGCTGGCCAAATCGAGTCCTAACAAATATTCTGTCCCTTTCATGGGTCGTCCGATCATGAGGGTGTGGGCGGTGTATCCTGTCGACGTGGATACCGTGTTTCTTATGAACATTAGTGCAAAGGGGAGAACTGAGTCCCAGGTGCTATTGTGTTGTTGCACCATTTTCCTGAGGGTTGTTTTTAAAGTCCTATTCATTCTTTCTGCTATGCCGCTTGACTGGGGGTGGTATGCAATGTGGAATTTTTGTTTGATTCCGAAAATTGTAAGGATGATTTTCATCACTTGTCCTGTAAAATGGGAGCCTTGGTCGGACTCTATGCTGCGTGGAAGTCACCATCTTGTAAAGATGTGCTGAGTGAGGATCTTGGCTGTCGCTTTAGCCGTGCTCGTTCTGGATGGAAAGGCTTGAACCCATTTTGTGAAGGTGTCGATGACCACCAACACATACTTGAAGCCATTCCTGCAGGGGGGTAGGGGTCCTACATAATCAATTTGCAAGTTCGTCCAGGGGCCATTAACGGGGCGGGCGTGACTAAGCTGCCCTTTCTGCGTATCTGTCCGGATTGTTCTGGGCGCAGATTAAACAGTTCTCAATGTAGTGCGTTACATTGGCTTTTAAATCGGGCCACCAGCAGAGAGGTCTGAGGTGGGCTACGGTAGCTTCTATGCCTTGATGTCCATGGTTGTCATGGAATTGGCAAATAATCTGATTCCTGTCCTGGCTGGGGACTACATAAGTTCCTTCTTTTAAAATCACACCGTCATGTGTTGTCAACGCGTTCTTGTGTTTTATCACAGGGGACTGGGAAGTTGCCTTTTAAAACTTCCCTGAGCTGTGCGTCTTCTCTTTGGGCCTTTGCTAAATCCTGAATGTTGGTCTGTGAGACCTGAACCGCGTGTACTGGTGCGCTTTCGGGGGGGGATTCCAAAAGTGACCAGCCTTTGCTAGGGCGTCTGCCTTAACGTTACCAGGGGGGAAGAACGATGGTGGCTATGAACTTTAATAATGCCATATTTCCAGTCTCTTGCTGTCTTTAGTATATGCTGGAGTAATGGGGCTGAGGGTAGGGGCTTTCCGTCTGCGGAAACGATTCCTCTTGATTCCCACGGGGAATATATGTCGGCTGGGGTCGGGAACGAGTCGGGGTGCTGTACAATATATGCTATGGCTGCTAGTTCTGCTGCCTGTCCTAGCAATTGTAACGATATTTCTTCTAGCGCGCGTCCCTGCGTGTCCTCTACATAAATACCGCAACCGGTAATCCTTTTTCCGTTTAAAACTGTGGAGGAGCCATCCACATAAATCCGAAGGGGTGCGCCTATGTCTGTGGGCTGGGGTCTTTCGGGTGTCATACCTGGTTTCGGGGGAAGCTGACTTTGGTACAAAGAGTCCTGTTTTGTGTTTGGTGTTGATGATTTCACATTCAGGTGGGGTGCCTGCATAGTGTAAATTATCGGCGAGGAAAGTGTGGGTTTTTGTCCTCTTCACTGTAATGTCCCATTCCTGTAAGAGAAGGGTCCATCGGGCTGCGCAAATCTGGCTGACTGTGCCGTCCTTAAATCTACCATCAAGTAGGGGGTTGTGTTGGGGTGTGCTCAGTTAAAATGGTGATGAGGTTGAGTCCTGGAATGTAGGCGAAGTATTGTGCTGCCCAAAAAACTGCGAGCAGGTGCCTTTCGCAGGCAGAAAATCCTTGCTCCACTGGATCAAGTACTCGTGAGGCGTATGCCATGGGGCCTAATCGATCATGTCTTTCTTGGAGGAGCACGGCCGAAAGGGTTCGGTCGGTGATTGCAACTTCAATTGCGTACGGGGACAGTGGATATGGGACCTGTAATGCGGGGGCTGTGCTGAGGGCTCGTTTTAATGCATCCATGGCATCCGTGTGCTGTGGAAGCCATTCCCAAGGTGCCTGCTTCTTGAGAAGGTCGGACAGGGGGGCTGCCTTTGTGTCGATGTGATTCCTACAGTAGCCAACCAGTCCTAGAAATGACTGGAGGGCTGTGACATTATGGGACAGGGGTAATTTGACAAACGAGTCAATTCGTCTCTGCTCGATCTCGCGTTTGCCAAGTGTGATCACTGTTCCTAAGTAAATCACTTTTTCCTGTAAAATCTGGGCCTTTTTGGGGTTCACTTTCCAGCCAATTTGTTGAAGGAGTCCTAATAATTCGGCGAGAAGCGAAATGTGCTCTCCCTTTGTGTCCATCTGTAAAAGCAGATCATCTACATATTGGACCAGATAATCCGGTCGGGAAAATGTGGCTCATCCATTTGCCAGCTGTCGGTGGAAAATGGAAGGGGAGTTGTGGAAGCCTTGTGGAAAGCACGTCCACGTGCATTGCTGTCCCTGGAATGTGAATGCGATTTTATATTGGCACGCTTTATCCAATGCAATGGACCAAAAGCCATTGCTAATGTCCAAAACCGATTAAAAAAAAAAAAAACTGGAGTCCCTGTTTGAGCATTGCCTCGGGACTCGTGGCTACGGAGCGGGCTGCTACTGGGGTTACTTTGTTTAGTTCCCGATAATCAATGGTCAGTCGCCATGATCCATCGGGTTTCCTGACGGGCCAAATTGGTGCATTATTCGTTGAGGCTACTGAATGGAGTACGCCTTGGTCAAGCAAACACTGAATAACTTTTGAGATTTCTCCCTCTGCTTCTTGGGGAAAACCATACTGCTTTTGGGGTTTGGGGTCGGGACCTGTAATGTTCATCAAGCCAGCGATCTTGCCACAGTCGTGTTTGTGCTGTGCAAATGCTGCTTTGTGTCGCTGCAGGACTTCCCTAACTTCTTTATTCTGACTAATGGCTCGGGGTCTCCTACTGCGCTAATTCTATTTTCATAGTCTCCAACTGTGAGCATGGCGGGGGCTCGTGCTGCCTTTGCCCTTCTCCACACACATTTGTTTACTGGGTCGAATGATAGATTGTGGGAGCTCATAATATCGATACCTAAAATGTGTTTGGCTGTCTCGGGTAGATCTACTAGAACTACGGGGTGTTTAGTTTTAATGTTCCCTACCTGAATCACTACAGGGGCTGTGATGTGTCCCTGCTGTAAGTGCCCTGTAAAACCGCTGAGAGTAATGGTGTCTGTGGTGGGCCATGTATCCCGCTGAAACATTGTGGAGGATTTGAGCGTGGTGCGGGACCCTCCTGTGCCCCCCAAAAATTCTTCGGGGTATCCCCGGACTGTGCCTGCCACTACCGGCCTTCCGGATTTGTCCCAAAGGGTGTTGCAGCCCAAGTTGGGGAGTCCGAACACCGTTAGTCGGTGCCGTTCATGTCTGTGTTGTCGGAACGGGCGCTAATACTGTGAATTGGCTTTGCCCTATTCTTATTCAGGGTGTCTGTCTGCTGGTTTCTCTGCTGCTTCTGGGGCGCATTGCACTCTCGTGTGTAGTGTCCTAATTGGCCGCAATTATAACACTCATGGGATTTAGTTTGCTGTGGGCTGTTTCTTCCCTCGTTTACCAATGCGGGGTTCTGATGTGTCCTAACTGGATGCATGTTCGCACCTGCCTGCTCTTCCTCTGCTCTACCATAAGCTGATTAACCTTGGACAGACTGTTCCCAAGCGCAGGACAATCTCTTTAAAACCCATTTCTTGTTGTGGGCCTCGTCTGAGGGGTCGTAATTTGCGCAAGCTCTCTGTCCTGCTTCTGTTGCATGAGAGACTAGGATTCAAGTCCATTTGGCCATATTGTCTGGGGTCAAATGGGCGCAGGCTAACTCTCCAAACACCGCTGTAAAATGAATCCACAAGCATCCAGCAAACGCTGTGGGGTGCTCTGTCATTTTCTGCCTACATTTGTTTAGGCCTTCTACGGGGTCTCCTTTGTGATATTCTCCCTAACCAGTAGCCCAACTCCTCCACCCCTTTTATATCCCCCTCTATCCCGCCTGAAACATCTAAATCCTGGAACGTTTAGCTGCCAATCCTGTCCTTCCCTCAACCAGGTCTCTGTAATGGCAACAACATCATAGTTCCAAGTACTAATCCAAGCTCTAAGTTCATCTGCCTTACCTGTAATACTTATTGAATTAAAACATATGCACTTCAGGCCACCAGACCTGCTGTTTTCAGCAACATCTCCCTGTCTGCTCTTCCTCAGAGCCATACTGGCCCTATTCCCTAGTTCTCCCTCAATGCTTTTACCTTCTGACCTATTACTCCGGCACCCACCCCCCTGCCATACTAGCTTAACTTGACTAGTTTAGTGTGACTCATATCTAATTTTGTGAACGAGAGTCCACCTGCAAGCTTCACGTAGAGATCCTCTATGCGAGGCATTGGATCTTGGTCAAGCCGGGAAGCCGTATTCACTGTAAGTTTATAGTCTCCGCACAAGCACAAGCGAACTGTGGCATCTGGCTTCATTACAGGTACAATTGGTGATGCCCAGTCAGCGAAACGGACGGGCCTGATAATACCCAAGGTCTCC
Organism: Scyliorhinus torazame; assembly: GCF_047496885.1. Classification (NCBI taxonomy): domain Eukaryota; kingdom Metazoa; phylum Chordata; class Chondrichthyes; order Carcharhiniformes; family Scyliorhinidae; genus Scyliorhinus; species Scyliorhinus torazame. The sequence goes on along the minus strand of NC_092716.1, from coordinate 82,420,787 downwards.
AAATGAGTCAGCCCCCCTTCTACCTTCTCGAGCAAGGCGTAAGGCAGTGGGCGCGCCCGGAAATAGTGCGGCGTGGCTCCTGGTTCGACTTGGATACGGGCTACGGCTCCTTTTATTTTCCCCAAACTGGGCTGGAATACATCTGGGCACCGTCCTAGCACCTCAGTCAACCCTCCAGAACCTGTTTGGAGGATGTGCTGCCACTGCAGCTGCAAATGTCGTAACCAGTCCCGATCCAACAGGCTGGGCCCATGGCCGCGCACCACGATAAGTGGGGAATGCCCCTCCTGGCGTCCATAAACAGGGGTCATCGTAGTTCCTGCAATGTCCAGTGGTTCCCCCGTGTAGGTGGCCAACCTGGCCTGTGAGTCGGTTAATGCAAGGGTCTGTATACCCTGCTTGATGCGGTCGAATGTCCTCTGGGCAATCACGAAGACCGCTGCGCCAGTGTCCAACTCCATCTCAAGCGGGTGACCATTGACCCGTACTGTCACCTTAATGGGGGCCACATGGAGAGCTGCCACACAATGCAGCTGCAGGCAGTTGTCCTCCGTCTCCACGTCCTCGGGGGTAGTCGCCGCAGGTTCATCCAAATGGAAGGTACGGCCCCTGGGCTGGCCCCAGCCTCTAGCGCCCCCAGGACCTGCGTCCGCGATGGGGTCGGCGCTCACAAGTCCGACATGGACATGGCTTCTCATCCATTGGTTCTGGAAAAGGCTCCCTTCGAGGGAGGAACGCCGACGGCCAATGGCGTTGATCCGGACGTCGCCTCGCCCTAGGTACCGCAGGGGAGACGCTTTTGGACGGAAGGGGTTGCGCCCCAAGGCGTGCACCACCATTCCCTGTAGCTCCTGCACTCCCCGTTCTGTGCTCTCTTGGGACAATACTACTTGAATGGCCTGTTGAAAAGTCAATGTTGGCTCAGCTAACAACTTTCTCTGAGTGGCCGCATTGTTAATACCGCAAACCAAACGGTCGTGTAACATTTCTGACACGGTCTCACCATAGTCACAGTACTCCGCAATCCTGCGTACCCTGGATAGAAACTCAGCAAGGGATTCTCCTGGAGTCCTCTCAGCGGTATTAAACCGGTAACGCTGGACTATCGTGGATGTGGTTGGGTTAAAATGTTGGCCCCACTAGGTTCACAAGTTCATCAAACGCCTTGGTGTCCTGCGCAGCTGGGTACATAAGGCTCCTAATCACTCCAAACGTATGCGGGCCGCAGGCGGTGAGCAAAATGACCACACGGTGCTCGTTTTCGGTGATGTTGTTTGCCCAGAAGTAGTAACGCATCCGTTGTACGTACTGGTTCCAGCTTTCCAGCGCAGCATTAAAAACATCCAAATGTACATACAGAGGTATGGTGTAACAGAAAAACAACTTCCAACATGTATCCAACAAAAATCCAGGGAGGTGGCTTCAGCAGCGTAGACAGCTATCCACTTTAACCCTCGTCGCCAGATTTTGAGGGCCACGAAGAATCCAGCAGGAGTTGAAGGATAAAAAGAAATAACATTTATTTACAATAACATATATACAGCAACAGCAACAGCAACAGCAACAGCAACAGCAACAGCAACAGCAACAGCAACAGCAACAGCAACAGCAACTTTCTTGCTGCTCACTCCTCTCTAGCTGGTTCCAAACTGGCCAGCTTTATTTATGCAGGGAATCTGCTAATGATTTCTCCGCCCCCCTCATTGGGGAAGCTCATACTCCCAAAGGATTGTGGGATTGCCATTAGTCCTCAGCCAGTGGTAAGCAGGCAGGTTATAACACATGCCTTCCTGCATCATCAATGGGACCTACCATAATCCCAAACACATAACACGCACCATTTCATGAGCCCATTCCCTTCCAAATAAAGTTTGATACGCTGGACCTCTTTGTACAGGCAATGATGAGACTGACACCAGTGCATCACACACAGCATTTGTGGCATGAGTGCAGTAAATGATTTATGGTGATAAAATTCACATGAAATCCATGTGGGTCATTAGCAGAGTTCTTTGAATGAAAAGAAACAAAAGCACCCAGTGCAGACCCCTGTTTGTGACTAGTGCGTCTTGAGTTTTCATTTGTGGGTCTGGATGACACCCCCCCCCCAACCCCCCCCCCCCCCCCCCCCCCAAACCCCACCCCCACCCCCACCCCGCCTCCTCGCTGACAGTGGAATTTGAGGCAGGTTGATGATTTTGTTGCGTTGTTGACACAGGCGACCTTGGTGGTCATCCCCTGGCCAGTGGGGCCTGAGCAGGCATTGCCTAGAAGGGTTTATTTGAAAACATTGTTGGGAAATCCTCAGTCGCTGTGGAGTCGGAGATGGAGCGGTGACCGGCAAAGAGACGGAGGAGCTGCTGCCCTCATCTGGGGCTCTGGGAGAAGAGTCCACAGAGGTGACAACCACCTTGTTCATCATTATTAGGTGAGTCTTAAGCTCCCTGCTCACCAAAGAAGGATGAGCAGCCATTGGAGAGACTGGTTGCTGCTTCCTTCTCCCACTCAGGCATCAACCTCCTGAGCTCAGCATCAATAGATGAAGCAATGCAGTGCTCATGCTCCGTAAGTCTCCTCGATGACAGAGATATGGCAGGGATCTCCACCAGATCTCCCCGCACATCCTGCAGGTTCAACATGGTCCTTCTCTCCAACAGTCCTCCGACTGCTAGTGGACTGGGCACTCACTGCGTCCACCATCTGCACCAGTGAGCATGATGTGCCCTCACTGCTGTTCGCTGGCAACTTATCTGATATGGTCACGGCTACTGGCGTACCAGTAGCTACGCTGGTGCTTGTTACTGAGAGATGGTGTGCCATGCGTTCATCCCTCAATGTCTTGGGTGTCAAGGGAGGGTCGTCAGCCTCTGGTGGATGGCTCATCATTGGGATGAAAACAATGGGTAAGATATATCACTGATATCACACAGATTAAATTCTCAGCACCTGCTGCCCATCGCAATTAGTCTCAGTTGCATTGAGGTGTCTCAGTGACTGGTACATAATTGAGGTCCTTCTGATGAACGAGATGCACATTCCTCACTTTCACTCTCAGCCATTCATGCTTCAGTCCACTGGGCTCTTACCTTCATCTGAGACACCAGCCATTCCATGACCTGATCAGCTCCCTCCTTGCCCAACTTTGGGCCCCAGGCATCCCATCTCATGGCTGGTGAGGATCGCCCGGTTTGGCACCACACCACCAGAAACAGATCGTGCATGATTGTTGTAGCTACGATTCTCCTGCAAGTGCAGAATTCCATTGAGTGCTGAAACCTCCAACGTCATATCATGCTGCCCCCACAACTCACAACATCTCCAAGAGGTGATGCACGATCAATTGAACAAAGACTAGAGTTGGATACAACTGAGGCTTTATTGCTCTAAGATGTGTGGCCTCCCACAGCAGCTGGCGAAATGGCTGCTGAATGGAGGACACGCGTATTTATACTCCGCCTACTGGGCGGAGCCAGCAGACAGGGACTACCGGCAAACCTGTAGTTCAGGTCCTACCTTACATCACCTAATACAGGTGCAACAGTGGTTTATCACAAGGGTTGAAAATGTTACCACCCCTTGGATACCTGACCCTTTGATGAACCAAAGGCTGGTGATTCATCTCTCCAGCCTTGAGACGCACTGGCATATGTGTGCTCTGAGACTCCCTGAAACCCACATGCGTGTTCCCAGCAATGAATGAGCACCCTTCCTCAGTGCCCTATTCTGCACAATGTCCAGTCAGAACTCACCTGTGCCCAGTGCAGAAGGTCATTGAAGCTTTTCCGGCACTGGATTCAGGTCCGCCTGATCAGGGCATGGCTGCTGACCCCCGCTGACCTCAGTCCAGGGGCGGGATTCTCCGGTCCACCAGCTGTGTTTTCCGGGGCAGCACCCCCCCCCCCACCAGAGCGGGAATCTCCGATGCCGCAGCCAGCCAATGGGGTTCCCCATTGTGGCCACCCCATGCCGTCGGGAACACCATGGGCATGAGTGCGCTGCTGGTGGACCGGAGGATCCCACCGACGGGTGCTGCTTGGAGATGGGATGACTTCCTTCTTCCATACCTTGACATCAGGATGTGCCTCCTTTTTGTAGCCTTCACCAGAGCTCTAAGGCTGGCTGCTGGACCTCTGCTCCAGCCTGCTGTGGCTTCCTGAAGTGGCCATTCCGCAGTCACGGATTCATCGGCGGCCTTTGGATGCCCTCCCCCACCGGCCCTGCTCACCCAATGCGGCTGCAATTCACGTGGCAGCCAATGTAATATTGGGGGGATTTTCCAGCTGTGCCCGGCCAGCGACCGGAAATTCCCACTCGAAGTCAATGGACCATTACATGGTCCGTGTCCCGACCGTGGCAATCTTGCGGCGGGTGGATTGCAAGACTCCAGCCCAATTGCGTTTCTTATTGGACACAGCAGGACCAGGATTTGTGGCCCCTTCGTGTTCCATCCACCGAGTGCGCACGTCAAGTTTTAAATTCTACTCATAGAGTTTTATGCATCAACCTACAATGAAGACAGTCTGGATCTAGCTTCTTCCTTTGCCGGCTGGATGGTCACTGGGTTAACATTACGGGTGGTAAAGTGCATTGGTGAGGAACTTGCTTTTTATTGCACTTTAGTGACTTGTTATAAATATTCCAAGGTGAATAAGCATTCTGGTTTAAACTGAATGAAAATGTTTGTGGGCATCACAAGCGCATTGAGACATTTGTATTGTGGCTGGGGTGGGGGGAGGGTTGGAAATGTTGCTACATGCAGATTGATGCTTCTTTACAGAAATGGTAAAATTCCACCTTCTTGTGATGGGAGGCTGATCATTTGATTCTTGGCCAGGGGTGATGCATGGAAAAAGGGGAAAATAACCGAAAATGTAACTAAAGCCAAAAACACACTTGATTCCAACATCTTTTTTTCTTTTTCAGCTGGAACAAATTGGTAACTTTTTCACTGCAGATGGCAGACAAAGCCTTCTGTTCTTCTATCAGGAAATGGATCTTCCAGATGCAGGTTGTACTTTACAGATTGTGACAATATTTGCAGTATTTAATTCAAACTCATGTTCTTACAGATTACCAAAGTTACATAAATAATGTATTATTCAATCGCTGCTCTATTTTGAAAGCAGATCACGCAGTATTCCCCGTTCTGTTTCGTATTCTTAATCTACATCAATTCTATTTCAACTTATTTTCTTTCAACTTCTTTTCCTCTTTGTCTGTCTTTGGCTCCTCTTTCCAGTCATTCTGCCTCCTTTTATTCCTCCTCCTTTGGAAACTCTGCCTTACCTAAATTTCTCTGCAGTACTCAACTTTCTACTTTCCTGCCACCATGCCAATATTAACTCACTCTTGGATAAGCCTATAGCTTTTTTATGTGCCTCCCTTGCCCTCCTTCGCTCCAGTGAGGCATATGTCACTACTCTTACAAGCAGCAGCCTTAACTGCTGTATCCTTCTATCTTGTCACCATTTTCACACAATGCATCTACTGGGGGCTAATCTTGCCGACCCCATTGCTTTGCAATTCATCCCTTCTGGTGCTGATCCTGTGGACTGTGCCCATGGATTAGCTATCACTACCCATTTCCACAACCCTTCCAGAAGGTCTGTTCACAAGTGAGCAAGGCCCTCACCCTCACCACGCAGAAGCTCTTTGTTGATGATTATATCAACATTATGACCTTGACCAAAACCTATCTGCAGGATGATGCCATCTTTCGTCTAAATAATTCCTTCCTGCCTGGGTGTAGCTTCTATCATTTGTCCCATCTATAATGTTGGGTGGCAAATAAAGTCATGTTCTGTCCCTCATCTTCTTTGGCACTTTCTCCTCATTTGACTATTGTCCCACTTGGTTCCCCCGCTTTGTCTCTTATTTAAAATCAGTGGGCCAGAGATTCGGGGGGGGGGTGGGAATCGTGCCGCCCCGGTTGGCGGGGGCGGGAATCGCACCGCGCCGGACGGCGGGCTCACCCCCGGCGATTCTCCGGCCCGCGATGGGCCGAAGTCCCTCTGCTGTCAACCCTCTCCCGCCGACGCGCATTAAACCACCTTTTGAATGACGGGACAAGGCGGCGCGGGCGGGCTCTGGGGTCCTGGGGCGGGCGCGGGGTGATCTGGCCCCGGGGGGTGCCCCCACGGTGGCCTGGCCCGTGATCGGGGCCCACCGATCCGCGGGCGGGCCTGTGCCGTGATGGCACTATTTTTCTTCTGCCTTCGCCATGGTCTTCACTATGACGGAGGCGGAAGAGACCCCCTCCCCTGCGCATGCGCGGGGATGACGTCAGCAGACGCTGACGCTCCCGCGCATGCGCCGCCCGGCGGAGCGTAAACCACTCCGCCGCGGGCCTAGCCCCTCAATGTGAGGGCTTGGCCCCTAAAGGTTTGGAGACTTCCGCACCTTTGGGGCGGCCCAACGCCGGAGTGGTTCCCGCCACTCCATTACGCCGGAACCCCCCGCCCCGCCGGGTCGGGGAGAATCCCGCCCCGTGTACTCTACAGCCCATAAAATATTCTCACGGGATATTTTCACTGCTTTCCTCCTTCAAGTGACATCCCATCCTCTGTAATTTCAACCTCAATCTCAATTCATCAGGTTCTCTTTCCTCTGAGTTCACTGAAATCCTAGTCTCCCTTAATCCTGTCCTTCGTGTAAATCCCTAACCATTTTTCATGGTAAATTTGAGTGGTTGCCTCAAATTTACCATGAAGTGGTTTCACTACTTTATCATTTCAAGCACAGATAAGGCCATCTCTGATCAGGTCCTTGTGTTGCTCTTAACCCACGATCCATTCACTTTACTCATCCTACATCCTGCTCTGTCCACCCATGGAAAAACAACTCTTTCCCCAGTTCACTTACAGCTGCACTTTCAAAATCCCAACTGTATTGCCTTTTGCCCTGCATTCACCACAACATTTCTGCAGCTACCAATCTATTCAATCATAGAATTTCATAGAATTTACAGTGCAGTGTCCTATTGTGCATTCATTATTACTCAAAATTTTCCATACTCCACCTTGGTGCCTCTCTACCCTGATGCAGCCCCCACATACACAGCGGAGGCAGTCAGCTTTCAAAGTCCAAACAAATCCGAGATATTGGGTTCTGAATGGCTAACTGTATTCATGATTGTTTGCAGTTGCATTAACCTTTGTCCATATTGAATGATGTCAGTATAATATCTGTATAATATGGTCAAATAACTATGAAACACTGGTCCACTGTAAGTAATAATTAAATACTTTTAGGGAACGCTTGTGGCACACAATGTTTTTCAACTTTGTTTTTCTTTATGATCTAGTTGTTCTTGAGGCAAGTGGACCCGTGACAGGATCTTTGAGTTGTGGTAAAATGTTAAAGCTGTTTCTTACTGATGGGAAGCAAGCTGCTTTGACTGGAATCTGTATTGCTTTTCTTCGAGGTAATGCCAGCAGAGCCATTACATACGAAAACATATACAGGGTAAATGTTTTAACTTTCATTCTCATACTCTGATCGTTCTAGGATTTTCACCCAGCTACTGTACATATCTCCAAGTCAGGATGATGTGTAGATCAGAGGGAAACTTGATGGTGACTGTGTTTCTGCCTTTCACCATTTAGATGATGGAGGTTGCAGGTTTGGGAGGTGCTGCCAAAGAAGCCTTGGGGAGTTGCTGCAGTATATTCTGTAAATAGTGCACTTCAACCATAGTAAACTAATGATGAGGGGGCGGATAGTTAGGCTAATGATGAAGTGTTGATCAAGAGAATTACTTTCTCTTGGATTGTGTTGATCTTCCTGATTGTTCATGGAGCTGCCTCCGTCTCCAGTGGAGAGTATCCCAACACATTCCTGATTTATGCATTGAACGTAGTGGAGATGCTTTGGGAAATCAGGAGGTGAGACACTCCTCCCTGAGTTCCCAGCTTCTGTGCTGTCATAATCCTGACATTTCTATGGCTGGTCCAGTGGAATATGTGGTCAATAGTGATATCCAGGATATTAATGGTGGAAACCTTGGTAGTACCATTGATCAAGGGGAGATGGTTTGGCTCTTCCTTCTTGAAGATGTTCATTACCTGGCACATCTGCAGCACAATTGTTCCTTGATACTTGTCAATCTAAGTCTTGCTGTGTGCAGCTTGGATTGCTTCATTAATCTGAACACTGTACACTCACAGAGAGCAGTTCCACTTCTGAAACTTATACTGAGTAGAAGTCATTGATGAAGCAACTGAAGATAGTTGGGCATAATACACCACCCTAAGGGACTCCTACAGCAATGTCCTGGAGTTGAGAAGTTTACTTTCCAAAAACCATAACCATCTTCCTTTTGTGCCAGATATGACTCAAGTCACTGAATTCAGTTTTATTGAGTCTCCTTGGGGTTACATATGAATGCTGCCTTGATGTCAATCTCATTCCATAAAAATGAAAAATTGATTCTTTGGAGTACTATTTGAAGCTTCCCTTAAATATTCCTCATTTATGAGGAAAGAAGGCTGTGTTTCTCTTGCAACTCATGAATTTAAAGGATGCCTTGTGAAAAGTCTACAGGTGATAGACATGGGAGAGCATTTTACTGCTAATATGAAATTCTTACCAGCATTATTTGTTGCAAACACATTAGCACACTCATAAAATTCTCCACTATGTCCTTTAACACTAATTTAATTTAAGTGGTCTCGAGAATGCATTAAAATTTAAAATGTGCCATTCCTCAGAACTGCTTCTGCTCTGCCGCTGTTTCATTGCTGGACGCACAGTAAAAACCCGGTTTGCCTGTGTAAATTAGGTTTCTCCTGCACATCATCAAAGTAATGCCAATGGAGTTGGAGCAGCTCGGAGGAATTTTGAGAGTAATTTTAGCCGAAAACCTAAATACTGCAGTTGCTGGAAATCTGAAATAAAGATAGAAAAGGCTGCAAATACCTCAGTGGTTCAGGTGGCATCTGTGCAGAGAGAAATGGAGGTAACTTTTCAGGGCTGTGATCTTTCAGCAAAATTCACGTCTGAAACATTGGGCACAATTCTCCGAAAAGATGACCTGAGTGTGGTAACGAGCGGGAACTGCCACGAGCTTCCCGGTGCAAGGCCCGGTGAGGCCGGCAACACTATTCAATGTTAATTAGTCCACTTACCGAAGCCCCATGGGCTTCACGCCACAGATGAAGGCCCGCCAGCCAATTCACCGGGACCGCGCTAGCAGCCTCCCGCTAACAAGGTCGAGCAGCACTTAAACAGCACTTGCACAGTCAAGCCTACTCAGCTTGCAGCCTTGGCGCCGAGAAGACCGGCTCCAAGATTTGGAGACTCGGACTTGGGAAGGCTCCTGAATGCGATGGAGACCAGGAGAGATGTCCTGTTCCCCCGGGGGTGACGGAGGGTGAACCACAGGGCAGCCAGTACCACCTGGGACAAAGTGGCAGTGGCCGTCAATTTAGGAAGCATGACCAAGACGATCGGCCTCCAGTGTTACAAGAAGGTCAACGACCTACAACGGGCAGCATGGGTGAGTTGACAGCAATGTACCCCCACGACCTTTCCACCCCCAGGCAGCATCCATGTGGCCCCCAATCCTCCTTTTGCCCCCCCCTCTCTCTTCAGCCCTTCCTTCACACCACCCACCCCCATGGCTGTGAACCACAAATGTGGCTAACAATGCCCTCTCTGTTTCTCCGCAGAAGCTCTCCCATGGCGGCACGGTGGCACACTGATTAACACTGCTGCCTCACAGCTCCAGGGACTTGGGTTCAATGCCGGCCTCGGGTGACTGTGTGGAATTTTCACTTTCTCCCTGTGTCTGCGTGGGTTTCCTCCGGGTGCTCCAGTTTTCTCCTACAGTCCAAAGATGTGCAGGCTAGCTGGATTGACCATGATAAATTGTCCCTTAGTTTCCAAAAGGTTAGTTGGGTTTACTGGCTTAAGGGGATAGGGTGGAGGCATGGGTTTAAGTATGGTGCTCTTTCCAGGGGCTGGTGCAGGCCTGATGGGCCGAATGACCTCCTTCTGCACTGTACATTCTATGATTCTATGAATTGCCGAGAGAGGGCCCAAACTGGTGGAGGAGTGTCGAACATAAGAATCCTCACGACCTTAGAGGAACGGACCCTGGAGGTGACTGGTGTGGCCGAGGACAGAGAGGTCATCAATGCAGAGGTTGGCACATGGCGCATGCCACAGATATGAGGATCGACTGGGCCCCTGAGCGGTTATTGCCATATTGACTGACCCACTGACTACATGTCCATTCGCCCGCAGGTCCTTCAGCCGACGTCGCTGGCCCATCCGGGATGGGCGCCTCCCCTGCCTCCCATGAGACCACCTTGGAGGACAGTTCCGAGGATGCCAAGATTTACGTGTCACAACTGTCAATCCCACCCTCCCCCAGCGCGGATATACCCACCCCGGTAGGAAACATTAGTGGTCAGGCTTCTGGGGTGCAATCTGGTGAGCACCACAAAGTTGCTGATATACATCAGATGGAGGCAGGAATGCCCAGGCGAGACAGCAGTCGGAGGTCTGCTGGATCCCAGGACCCAGTTGGGATCCAACCAGACGCTGAGCATATGGAACAAGTATACCCGGAGCTGATGGAGACGTTAGGGAGCGGTCGGGACATCCAGCGAGAGATATCAGCAACACTCCAGCAGGTCCATAGCCAATTTGAGGTCTCCCAGAGGCTACGGTGCAGGACATGTCGCCGGCAATATGGGGCGGACGTCGGGGCATATGTGAGCACGATGCTTCACTCGTTAATGGGATCGGAGGCCCCGACGGGCCCATTGGAGGTGGAGGGAGCTTATTGAGTTATGACGCGAAGACCGAGGGCTGGAGAAATTCCTCGAGCCATAGGGGTGAGATTTCTCCGATATAATGACAGAGAGATGGTCCTCAGATGGGCGAAGAAAACTCGGAACAGTAGGTGGGAGAACGCGGTGATCCGCGTATATCAAGATTGGAGTGCGGAGGTGGCGAGAAGGAGGGCGAGTTTCAATCGGGCCAGGCGGTGCTTCACAAAAGGAAGGTCAAATTTGGAATGCTGCAACCGGCAAGACTGTGGGTCACACACCAAGGGAAGCACCACTACTTTGAGACGGCAGAAGAGGCGTGGACATTTATTGTGGAGGAGCAGCTGGAATAGGCGGGCCAGAAAAAGAACGTTTGGGACAAAGTGGTGGTGTGATTACATGGGGTGAAGGGGGGAAAAAGGGGGAAGGGATGATTTCTCAAGTTGTTAATCTTGCGACCCTGTAACTTTCCTCTCTTCCCCATGTCATGGGGGAGGGGGGGGGGGGGGAAGGATGAGGAATTGTGGGCGCCGGCCATTAGGGGTGGGGCCAAGTGGGAAACGCAGGCTTTGTTCCCGCGCTATGGTAATCATGGCAGGAACAGGGAAGCAGGAAGGAGGGGGCCTCGCACAGTGGGGGCCGAGGTCACGGGGGGAAGCCGAGGTCAGCCAGAGTTTGCTGACTTCTGGGAGCAACATGGGGGGGGGGTGCAATTACGCTAGAAGAGGATCTAGTGGGGGGGGGATTAACTGGGTTGCTGCTGCTGGGGAGAAGTGGGAGCTGGTACGGGGTGGGGTGGTCGAGGCGGGAGGGCGCCGTCGGGGGGAGATACGGCTACGTGGGAACCGGGTGAGGAGCTGGATTAAAAAAGGGGATGGCTAGTCGACAAGGCGGGGGGGGCGGGTAAAGAGCCCCCCAACCCGGCTGATCACGTGGAACGTGAGAGGGCTGAACGGGCCGATTAAAAGGGCACGGGTACTCGCACACCTAAAGAAATTAAAGGCAGATGTGGTTATGTTGCAGGAGACGCATTTGAAACTGATAGACCAGGTCAGACTACGCAAAGGATGGGTGGGGCGGGTGTTTCATTCGGGGTTAGATGCAAAGAACAGGGGGGTGGCTATATTAGTGGGGAAACGGGTACTGTTTGAGGCAAAGACCATAGTGGCGGATAGCGGGGGTAGATACGTGATGGTGAGTGGCAGATTGCAAGGGGAGGCGGTGGTTCTAGTGAACGTATATGCCCCGAACTGGGATGATGCCAATTTTATGAGGCGAATGTTGGGACGTATCCCGGACCTAGAGGCGGGAAAGTTGGTAATGGGGGGAGACTTTAATACGGTGCTGGACCCAGGGCTGGACAGATCGAGGTCCAGGACCAGGAGGAGGTCGGCTGCAGCTAGGGTGCTCAAGGACTTTATGGAGCAGATGGGAGGAGTAGACCCCTAGAGATTTAGCAGGCCTAGGAGTAAGGAGTTCTCGTTTTTCTCCTATGTCCATAAAGTATATTCACGGATAGACTTTTTTGTATTGGGAAGGGCGCTGATCCCGAAGGTGACAGGGACGGAGTACACGGCAATAGCTATCTCGGACCACGCTCCACATTGGGTGGACCTGGAGATAGGGGAGGAAAAAGAACAGCACCCGCCCTGGAGAATGGACATAGGACTATTGGCAGATGAGGGGGTATGTTTAAGGGTGAGGGGGTGTATTGAAAGGTACTTGGAGCTTAATGACAATGGGGAGGTTCAGGTGGGAGTGGTCTGGGAGGCGTTGAAGGCAGTGGTTAGAGGGGAGCTGATATCTATTAGGGCACATAAAGGAAAGCAGGAGGGTAGGGAAAGGGAGCGGTTGCTGAAAGAACCTTTGAGGGTGGACAGGCGATATGCGGAGGCACCGGAGGAGGGACTGTACAGGGAAAGGCAAAGGCTACATGTAGAATTTGACTTGCTGACTACGGGTAATGCAGAGGCACAATGGAGGAAGGCACAAGGTGTACAGTATGAATATGGGGAGAAGGCGAGCCGGTTGCTGGCCCACCAACTGAGGAAGAGGGGAGCAGCGAGGGAGATAGGGGGGATGAGAGACGAGGAGGGAGTGATGGAGCGGGGAGCGGAGAGAGCGAATGGGGTGTTCAAGGTACTCTACGAAAGATTATGTAAAGCTCAGCCCCCGGAAGGGAAGGAGAGAATGATGTGCTTTCTGGATCAGCTGGAATTCCCTAAGGTGGAGGAGCAGGAGAGGGCGGGACTGGGAGCACAGATTGAGGTGGAGGAGGTAGTGAAAGGGATTGGGAGCATGCAGGCGGGGAAGGCCCCGGGACCAGACGGATTCCCGGTAGAATTTTATAGGAAGTATATGGACTTGCTGGCCCCGCTTCTGATGAGAACCTTTAATGAGGCTAGGGAAAGGGGGCAGTTGCCCCCGACTATGTCAGAGGCAAAGATATCGCTCCTCCTAAAGAAGGAAAAAGACCCGCTGCAATGCGGGTCCTATAGGCCCATTTCTCTTTTAAATGTGGATGCTAAGATTCTGGCCAAGGTATTGGCGACGAGGATAGAGGACTGTGTCCCGGGGGTGGTACATGAGGACCAGATTGGGTTTGTGAAGGGGAGACAGCTGAACACGAACATACGGAGGTTGCTAGGGGTAATGATGATGCCCCCGCCAGAGGGGGAAGCGGAGATAGTGGTGGTGATGGATGGTGGAGTGGGATTATCTGTGGGAGGTGCTGAGGAGATTTGGCTTCGGAGATGGATATATCGGATGGGTACAGCTGCTGTATAGGGCACCGATGGCGAGTGTGGTTACGAATGGACGGGGGTCTGATTATTTCCAGCTTTACAGAGGGACGAGGCAGGGATGTCCCCTGTCTCCGTTATTGTTTGCTCTGGCGATTGAGCCCCTGGCCATGGCACTGAGGGGTTCCAGGAAGTGGAGGGGAGTGTTTAGGGGAGGAGAAGAACACCGGGTATCTCTGTATGCAGATGATTTGTTGTTGTATGTGGCGGACCCGGTGGAGGGGATGCCAGAGATAATGCGGATACTTGGGGAGTTTGGGGATTTTTCGGGGTATAAATTGAACATGGGGAAAAGTGAGTTGTTTGTGGTGCATCCGGGGGAGCAGAGCAGGGAAATAGAGGATTTACCGCTGAGGAAGGTAACAAGAGACTTCCGATACTTGGGGATTCAGATAGCCAAGAATTGGGAAACCTTGCACCGGCTTAATTTAACACGATTGGTGGAACAGATGGAGGAGGACTTCAAGAGATGGGACATGGTGTCCCTGTCACTGGCGGGTAGGGTGCAGGCGGTTAAAATGGTGGTTCTCCCGAGATTCCTCTTTGTGTTTCAGTGCCTCCCGGTGATGGTCACGAAGGCTTTTTTTAAAGAGAATTGAGAAAAGCATTATGAGTTTTGTGTGGGCCGGGAAGACCCCGAGATTGAGGAGGGGGTTCTTGCAGCGTAGTAGGGATAGGGGGGGGGGGGGGGTTGGCACTACCGAGCCTAAATGATTATTACTGGGCCGCCAATATTTCAATGGTGTGTAAGTGGATGGGAGAAGGGGAGGGAGCGGCGTGGAAGAGATTGGAGAGGGCGTCCTGCAGGGGGACTAGCCTACAAGCTATGGTGACGGCACTGTTGCCGTTCTAACCGAAGAAATACACTACAAGCCCGGTGGTGGTGGCAACATTAAAAATTTGGGGGCAGTGGAGACGGCATGGGGGAAGGACGGGAGCCTCGGTGCGGTCCCCGATAAGAAATAACCATAGGTTTGTTCCGGGGAGAATGGATGGGGGATTTGGAGCATGGCAAAGAGCTGGGGTAGTACAATTGAGAGATCTGTTCGTAGATGGGACGTTTGCGAGTCTGGGAGCGCTGACGGAAAAATATGGGTTGCCCCAAGGGAATGCATTTTGGTATATGCAACTGAGGGCTTTTGCGAGGCAACAGGTGAGGGAATTCCCGCAGCGCCCGACGCAGGAGGTGCAGGATAGAGTGATCTCAGAGACATGGGTGGGGGATGGTAGGGTGTCGGACATATACAGGGAAATGAGGGACGAGGGGGAGATCATGGTAGATGAGCTGAAAGGGAAATGGGAAGAAGAGCTGGGGGAGGAGATTGAGGAGGGGCTGTGGGCTGATGCCCTACGTAGGGTAAACCCGTCGTCCTCGTGTGCCAGGCTAAGCCTGATACAATTCAAGGTTCTACACAGGGCGCATATGACTGGAGCATGGCTCAGTAAATTTTTCGGGGTAGAGGATAGGTGTGGGAGATGCTCGAGAAGCCCAGCGAATCACACCCACATGTTCTGGTCATGTCCGGCATTACAGGGGTTCTGGGTGGGGGTGGTGAAGGTGCTTTCGAAGGTGGTGGGGGTCCGGGTCGAGCCAAGCTGGGGGTTGGCTATATTCGGGGATGCAGAAGAGCCGGACGTGCAGGAGGCGAGAGAGGCTGATGTTTTGGCCTTTGCGTCCCTAGTAGCCCAGCGCAGGATATTGCTTATGTGGAAGGAAGCCAAACCCCCGGGTGTGGAGACCTGGATAAACGACATGGCAGGGTTTATAAAGTTAGAACGGATCAAGTTCGTATTAAGGGGTTCGGCTCAAGGGTTCACAGGCGGTGGCAACCGTTCGTCAACTACCTCACAGAACGATAGAGGGAATGAAAAGAAAGAAAGACAACAGCAGCAACCCAAGGGGGAGGGGGGGCGGGGGGGGGGAGGATCCGGGCGGGCTCTTAGGGATGTCATTGTATATGTATAGACATTTGTTATAGGTAATGTATATTGGACTGTTGGATTGTATCTTTGGAGAGTAACTATTTTTGACAAGGCAGTTGCCATTTAGTTTTGTTTTTGTTTCTGTTTATATATTATTTATTTACTTGTTTAAAACTGGCCACTGTTATTTATATTGCTTTATTGTTGTTTAAAGAAAAACTATGTACTGCTATGTTTGGCCAAAAAATCTTGAATAAAATATATATATTTTTTTAAAAACACTGCTAGGGTGGTGACCGCAGTGGAGAGCCTGGTACACGACCTCGGCAGCATTACTGGAGGTATCCAAGGTGTGGCGCAGTCAGTGGTGGCCAAGGCTGAGGGCCTCGGCAGAATGCCCGAGTTGCTGGGGGATGTGACCCAGTACCAGGCTGTCCTTGATGAGGTGCTGTAGACCATGTCCTACTCTCAGTGGAAATGGCCGAGGCGCAGCGGAGCTTGTCCCAGTCGCAGGTGGGCATTGTTGAGGCACTGCAGAGCATGTCCCAGTCATTCCGGCACTGGCAGAGAATCCTGCTGTTGGATGTATTTGTTTACTGTCACGTGTACCGAGGTACAGTGAAAAATATTTTTCTGTGAGCAGCTCACACAGATCATTTGGTACATGAAAAGAAAAGAAAATACATAATAGGGCAACACAAGGTACACTATGTAAATACATAGACACCGGCATTGGGTGAAGCATACAGGAGTCTAGTATTAATCAGGTCAGTCCATAAGGGGGTCGTTTAGGAGTCTGGTAACAGCGGGGAAGAAGCTGATTTTGAGTCTGATCATGTAACTTTTGTAACTCCTGCCGATGGAAGAGTGAGTAAGCCACGTGGGAGGGGTCTTTGATTATGCTGCCCGCTTTCCCAAGGCAGTGTGAGGTGTAGTTGGAGTCAATGGCTGGGAGGCGGGTTCGTGTGATGGACTGGGTGGTGTTCACAACTCTCTGAAGTTTCTTGGGTCTTGCTGCCCGGGCATCCTGTTGGTCCATGTCAAAGTTGATATAGTTTTCTCCCTGGGCAAACAGTGCATCCATGACCTGTCGGATGCACCTGTGGACTCTGGCCTATGAGATGCCACGCAGGTCCCCGTTCGAACCCTTGAAGGATCCCGATGCGTAAAGTTTAATGGCTGCGGTGACCTTGATGGCCACCGGGAGCTGGTGTCCTCATCCACCACGTGGTGCCAGGTCCGTGAGGGCATGCCACAGGTGCTGCACCATCTCCTTGTTGAGTGGCGCCTCCTGTGGCACACATTGTCTGTCATCTGTTCAAATCACCAGCAGCGCCTGTACACCCTGGCCCATCGCGGGCCTCCCCTCTTTGGGTCCCACCCTGGCCTGATGGGCGGCCAGGTCCTCAGGGTGTGGGATGGGGTCCAGTTCATGGGCTGCTGCCGTGAGTATCTGCAGATGCTGCTGCTGCTGCCACTGTCTCCGGTTTCTGGCCGCCTGACAGACCAGCAGCACCACTAGGGCCTGTTCTGCAGGGTCCAAAATACCGTCCATGCCATTCGATATCTGTAAGGAATTGGGTGAGGGTGTTAGACGGACAAACAGAGATGACTCCCACCCCGGGACCCTCTATTGCCCCATTGATCCACCCTCCCCCACACCCGGAATGTCCAGCCCACGCACTCCCGGCCGCAGTGCAATCCCTCAACGCACCCCAGACCCTGTACCCCAGACACCGGAACATAACTTCACTTGGACCGGGCACTGGTCCTCACCCCATTTCACTCACCCACCCTCTGGCCGTGCACACAACCCCGGAACTGTGTCCCATGCCCTTGTGTTTGGATCTTGGCTGCTGCGAGTGTGGTGTTGCCTCCCGCAGTGTTCATGTATCACGATCTGATTGGTAAGCTAAGCAATGATTCCCACATACTACATGGCCCGCCCACCCACGGGAATCCACTTGGGTTGTGTGAAGTGCTCACTGAACCATGATTGCCAAATCCCTATGATCAATTGCCAGAGGCCTTGGAGGTTGGCGGAGGTTATGGGTGGTCGATGGGACGGACAGGCAGGGACTGGGTTGCCCCTGGAACGGGTACACACGATTCAGGGGTTGGCATGGTGGGGCCGTGTGCAGTTGTCCCCCCCAGGGCTTCTCCTCCCCCCCTTCCCATGGCGGCTCACCCCTGCGTAAGGTGACACCCCCAGCCGAGGGTCACCCATTCCCCGCCGAGCACTGGGGCGCAAGCCCACACCCCCGGGCATTTTGCCTGTGAGAAAATATGGCTACTCACCTCCTCGGCTCCCCGCAGAAGCCTTACCGCCAGAGTCCGGTCCAGCTACGTCCGGCAGCGCCTCCTCGAGAAAGGGACTCTCGACCTCGAGGCGACAGTGAAGCTGGCGACCTCACTAGAAGTGGCTTTCCAGAGCCTCGAGGCCTTCCCGTCTGACCGCGTGGCATCCTCGGGGACGTCAGAGGCGAAGCCATCACCCGACCCAGGCGTATCTCACTCCTGCGCCGTATGGCTGCCGGCCAGCTCCCGAGGACCTTGATGTTATTTCTTCACGCAGCGCTGTGTGAAATGAATGCAGCAAGAAAGATCATTTTGCGAAGGTATGTCTGAGCCGCTCTAAAGCCCCCAAATCAAAAGCCGGTCAGCCTGAGGCTCACAGACCACACAATGTGGCATCGTGCCTGCCGGGACCGCCCCCTTCCGACACGCCATCCGCCGTATGCGACCCATGGAGGACACTATCTTAGTCGTCGTCGCCGACGCGGCCCGCCATGTGCGACCAGTGGGCGCCGCCATCTTGGCCGACATCGTCACGCCGCCAT
The DNA here is from genome assembly GCF_047496885.1 of Scyliorhinus torazame. Taxonomy (NCBI): domain Eukaryota; kingdom Metazoa; phylum Chordata; class Chondrichthyes; order Carcharhiniformes; family Scyliorhinidae; genus Scyliorhinus; species Scyliorhinus torazame. The sequence continues at coordinate 82,402,448 of NC_092716.1, read as the reverse complement.
TTTGTGATCACGCTGCTGCCACAGATAGTCCTTCGCATTACCTCAGCTCGGTCCAGCTCGACTAGGCCTGGCCTTACCATCTGCGAAATTCGATGATGGCTGTCAAAGTCAACGGACAGGAGGCGTCCTGCCTTTTCGACTCCGGGAGCACAGATAGTTTTGTCCACCCGGATATGGTAAGGCGCTGCGCCCTCCAGGTCCTCCCCGTCTCACAGACTATATCCCACGCGTCCGGTTCGCACTCCGTACAGATCCGGGGGTATTGCATCGCAAACCTGTCAATACAAGGCGTAGAGTACACTAACTTTAAGCTCTACGTCCTTCCCCATCTCTGCGCTCCCCTCCTGCTCGGGTTAGATTTCCAGTGCACCCTCAGAATCCTAACACTAAAATTCGGGGGAACCCTGCCTCCTCTCATGATCTGTAGCCTCGCAACCCTGAAGGTCGCCCCTCCCTCGCTCTTTGCGAACCTCACCCCAGACTGTAAGCCCGTCGCCACCCGGAGCAGATGGTACAGTGCTCAGGACAGGGCCTTCATCAGGTCAGAGGTTCAGCGGCTCCTGGAGGAAGGGATCATCGAGGCCAGCAACAGCCCCTGGAGAGCGCAAGTGGTGGTCGTCCAGACCGGGAAAAAGAACCGGATGGAAGTCGACTACAGTCAGACGATCAACCGGTATACGCAGCTCAATGCGTACCCCCTCCCACGCAATACTGATATGGTCAATCAGATTGCGCAGTATCGAGTCTTCTCTACGGTAGACTTGAAGTCCGCGTTTCACCAGCTCCCTATCCGGCCGGAAGACCGCCAGTACACTGCCTTCGAGGCAGATGGCTGCCTCTCCAATTTCCTCAGGGTCCCCTTCGGCGTCACCAACAGGGTTTCGGTCTTCCAACGAACAATGGACCGAATAGTGGACCAGTACGGGCTGCGGGTCACGTTCCCGTACTTGGATAATGTCACCATCTGCGGCCATGACCTGCAGGACCATGACGCGAACCTAGACAAATTCCTTCGCACCGCCCGACTCCTTAATTTAACCTACAATAAGGAGAAATGCGTTTTCCGCACAACCTGGCTAGCCATCCTCGGCTATGTCGTGGAAAACGGTGTCCTAGGGCCTGACCCCGACCGCATGCGCCCCTTCTCCAGCTCCCCCGCCCCCACTGACCCAAGGCCCTGAAACGATGTCTGGGGTTTTTCTCGTATTATGCCCAGTGGGTCCCCAACTACGCGGACAAGGCCCGCCCACTCATTAAGTCCACCATTTTTCCCCTGACGGCTGAGGCCCGCTTGGCTTTCAACCGCATCAGAGCCGACATTGCCAAGGCCACGATGCACGCTGTGGATGAATCCCTTCCATTCCAGGTGGAGAGCAATGCGTCTGACTTTGCCCTGGCCGCTCCCCTCAACCAGACAGGAAGGCCTGTCGCCTTTTTTTCCCGTACCCTCCATGCCTCCGAGATTCGACACTCCTCCGTCGAGAAGGAGGCACAAGCCATTGTGGAAGCTGTGCGACACTGGAGGCATTACCTGGCTGGCAGGAGTTTCACTCTCCTCACAGACCAACGGTCTGTTGCCTTCATGTTTAATAACACGCTGTGGGGCAAGATTAAGAACGCCAAGATTTTGCGGTGGCGAATCGAACTCTCCACCTATAACTACGAGATCCTGTATCGCCCTGGGAAGCTCAACGAGCCCCCAGATGCCCTGTCCTGCGGTATATGCGCCAGCGCGCAAACAGACCGGTTACGGGCCATCCACAGCGACCTCTGTACCCCGGAGGTCACCCGGGTTCTTCACTTCGTCAAGGCCCGCAACCTGCCCTACTCCACTGACGATGTCAGGGCTGTGACTAGGGATTGCCAAATCTGTGCAGAGTGCAAGCCGCACTTCTATCGGCCGGACAAGGCTCACCTGGTGAAGGCCTCCCGCCCTTTTGAACGCCTCAGCATGGACTTCAAAGGGCCACTCCCCTCCACTGACCGTAATGTGTACTAACTCAACGTTTTTGATGAGTACTCCCACGTCCCGTTTGCAATCCCTTGTCCTGATATGTCCTCTGCCACTGTCACCAAGGCCCTGCGCAGCATTTTCTCCCTGTTTGGTTTCCCCGCCTGTATAAATAGCGATCGGGGCTCCTCTTATGAGCGAGGAGCTGCGTCAGTACCTGCTCAGTAAGGGTGTCGCCTCGAGCAGGACTACCAGCTACAACCCCCGGGGGAACGGGCAGGTGGAGAGGGAGAATGCTACGGTCTGGAAGGCCGTCCTTCTGGCCCTACGGTCTAGAAGTCTCCCAGTCTCCCGCTGGCAGGAGGTCCTCCCTGACGCGCTCCACTCCATCCGGTCGCTTCTGTGTACTGCCACAAACGAGACCCCTCACAACTGTCTATTTGTCTTTCCCAGGACGTCGATCTCCGAGGTCTCGCTCCCGGCCTGGTTAACAAAACCTGGGCCGGTCCTCCTCCAGAAACACGTGAGGAGCCATAAGGCCGATCCCCTGGTCGAGCGGGTTCAGCTTCTTCACGCGACCCCTCAGTACGCGTATGTGGCACATCACGATGGACGACAGGACACAGTCTCTCTCCGGGACCTGGCTCCCGCGGGTACCCCTGCGCCCATTATCACCACTAACCCTCCCAGCCACCTCCCCAGCCACTTCCCCACCTACACCTTCACCAACATCTCCCACAGGGTCCTTTAGCCCTGCCTCTGCGTCATCACCCTATGTGGGACCCTGTTGTGCGGACGATGTGCTCCCGGAGCCGAGGATTTTGGCGCCAGTGTCCAGCGAACAATTCGCAGCGAACAATTCATCCTCCTGTGAGACTGAACTTATCCCTTTCACCCCCGCCGGACTTTTATTTAACGGGGGGTGAATGTGGTGAGCCACGTATGGCTATGTAAGGCTCTTGTATATATGTTCTACTGTTCTATTAGTATTGTTATTTCCACTGTTGTATATACTTATTGTTATTGCTGTTCTGTTATTGGTTGTTGCTGTTGTACTGTTGGAATGTTATTATTGGTGGTGCTGTTGGCTCCGCCTGTGTCTCCGCCCAGCTGTGGAGGTATAAAGCCTGTTGACCTGGGTCAGCCCTGTAGTGCAGGAGGAGCGACAGGTTGGCACATATTTAGCTTATTAAAGCATCGGTTCACTGCTTCTCAGCGTCTCGTCTGAATTGATGTCTATCATTACCTAATTCTGCTTGTGACTCAAAACACAAGGCTTCAATTCTCTGTAATATGCTGTAAGCTGCTTTGATTTTATCTTTTTATTTCATAACTTTAGAATGTACGCTGATCACATGTAGCCTTGTCTGGGGTTAAAGAGAAAAATAAGATTTGTCTCTCTCTTTCTCCGTGTAGTAGTTTTTCTGCTCTTCTCTCACTATCTAATTCTATCTCCCTCTTTCTCCTTCTGCTTGTATTCCATTCTATATGCCTTCCTCATTCTTCTTTTCCCCATATGGTTGACTCATTTCACTGTCCAGCTCCTTCAATCATTATCTTCCTGCCTTAAATAATAACTTGGATCTATATATATATCCCAAGTCCCTCTCTCTCATTTCATTCTTTCTTTATATATCAGGTAAGGCTATCTGAACAGTGATATATCTTTACTAAAACGGCACAGAAATAGTGGGGGTTTTTTGTGAAATTGAATGTTGTCTTTTTTGTTTAAGTAAAATATATTTTCTAATTTCTAGGAAGTAAGTTTCAGCGTTTTGGATGTTGGAAGGATTGGGTTGTTGAAATCTGTTGAACAGTTGTTGAGTGATGCATTTATACCAGTACTGAAAAAAATGAACCAAGGATGGGGAGCGCTGAACAGACCTGAATCCATGACAGTTCGACAGGGATTTCTCAATTCTCTAGATGGGTTTGTCAGTGCCCTCTCTACAGCGCAACAGAATCTGGCCAAGGAGGTACAAAGTCTAACCTGTGCTAAAATTTCTGTCGACTGCTCTGGCTTTAGAGGAAAAATGAATGCAGCAATGCAAGTTGCTATCTTGAAAGTTTCCACTGGCAGTTTCAATTATAAATTGCAAATGAGAGAGGAGGAGACATGTGGTCAGGCAAAGGAAAGGAAAGGGTGAAGGGTTAGGAACAGGAAGAGAAGAAACGCATACTCGAGGAGAGAGAAGGAATGTGGGGAGAGGTGGGTGCAGAGGGGAGAAGGAGGCGGTGATGTTAAAAAAATACACGGTTGATGAACTAATGCTTCAGGGAATGGGTGATATAGTTATCATTGCCTATATGATTTGAATGAATAAATATTTGAAGGAGAGTATGATGCACAGGTTTGGGGAGGGAATAGGACTTTGGCTAAATGGCCATATTCTGTGTTGTAATTGTCTATGGTTCTCTCCACAAATGCTAACTAAAGCTACTACATAAATGCGGTATGGTAGTTTAGTGGTTGTTAGTTAATTAGTAATCCAGCGGTCTGGACTAATGATCCAGAGGCACAAGTTTAAATCCTACCGTGGCACCTGGGGAATTTAAATTCAATTAAATAAATTAATAAATTGAAATGAAAAGCCAGTATCAGTAATGGTCACCAGTAAATTGCCAATTATTTCCTTTTGTTAAAATCTGTTCAATCTGTCCTTTAGGCAAGGGAATCAGCCACCGTTATCGGCTTTGATCCATTTGTGACTCCAAATCCATAGCAATGAGATTGATTCCTAACTGCCTCCTGAAATGACTGAGCAAGTCATTACCACCTTCTCAAGAATAATTCGGGATCAGCTATAAATGCTGGCTTTCCCAGCAATACCTACATCCTGGGAATTAATAAAATAGCCACTCTTACCTGGTGAATAAACTATTGCGTATCACCGGATTATGCTGAGTACTCAGTTTAGCGATTCACCTTCTGGAATTCCTGATAATGTCATGGACAACTTAGGGGGACACTTATTTTGTTTTGCTGCTTTCAGGTTCGGTTAGAGCAATGTGTCTTGGAAGAGCTGAGGAACTTGAAAGGCCCGTCCGATTTCAGAATAGCTTCTCCAGAAATGTTGAAACAAGCTGAAGAAAGCCTGAAAATTTGGATGAAGCAAATTGAGCAGGTGAAGAATGGGAATTTTTAGTATTTGGGCAGAGTTCAGCTGTTTTTACACAGGTGTTAGTAAGAATATGTACATACTTACATATGTCCAGGCAAAGTTAAAAACTACAGCCTGGATTTTTCACCTGAGTCGGATTGACCTGGGGGCCCTTTAAAAGTGCAGGCAGGTCCCAATTCCAGAATTCCCAACTCCATTGCCTGGCTGTCTAATTAAGCACCATGGTTTTCCTTTCTTTGCAATAACAAAATAAGCCATCTCCCAACTCTCTTTTACTATTCTGCCCTTATCAGCCATTGTTCTCTTTTTGGCTAATTCTTCATCCTCTGCATTTTTGATTTGCACTTGGTTCTCCTACTTCACCACACCTATTCAACACAAAGCAATCCATTAGGCAAGGGCAACCTACCACACGATATGTGGTGTCGTGAACCACACGATATGTGGTGTCGTGAACAGCACAATTGCCCTCTACCTGCGAACCCAGAATGCACTGGTAGTGCAATTCCAGCATGAACAAGCACCGCGATCCCAGCATAAGCTAGCAACACAATCCCGGTGCCATGAGCCATAGCAGCGCAATGCCTGTGCATGGACAATAGTTAACAGGCTGTTGTGTTCTGTGATATGGTCATTGTAATGAGATACACAGAACATCTAGTTGTTTAACTAGAAAGATGATTTATTAACAAACACGTGGAAAGATAACTAACAGATTACGATATAGACAGTAACTACTAAATGAATTCAGTGAATTCTACTGGAACTACTCGAGGTGCGACTATCCTCTTGTACGTCCCACTACCAACTGGCGGGTATCTCAAGTCATGTGAAGGATGTCTGCTGCCATCAGCTGGTTGGAGGTCGCATTGCTAACTATCTCCAAAACTGTGCCCAGGCATATGAACACACAGGCCACACTCAAAGCCTTGATGGGTCGCTTGGAGCCTGCGGGCCGCAGGTTGCCCACCATTGGTGGACAGTATTGATCACCTCATTTAAGGAAGGATGTAAATGAGCAGTTCTGAGAAGGTTTACCAGACTAATACCTGGAATGGATGGGTTGCCTTATGAGGAAAGGTTAGGTAAACTAGGCTTGTATCCACTGCAGTTTAGAAGAGTAAGAGGCAACTTGATTGAAACATCAGATCCTGAGAGTCTTGACAGGGTAGATCTGGAGAGGCTTTTCCTCTTGTGAGATAATTTAGAAGTGGAGGTCTCTGCTTAAAAATAAGGGGTCACCCATTTAAAACGGAGATGAGACAAAATGTTTTCTCTCAAATGTCTTGAATCTTTTGTGCTCTGGTAGAAGCAGAGTCTTTGAATTTTTTTAAAATGGAAAGCAGATTCAAAATGTGTCTGGGCAGAGAGATCTGGGTGTCATAAGAACATAAAAACATAAGAACTAGGAGCAGGAGTAGGCCATCTGGTCCCTCGAGCCTGCTCCGCCATTCAATGAGATCATGGCTGATCTTTTGTGGACTCAGCTCCACTTTCCGGCCTGAACACCATAACCCTTAATCCCTTTATTCTTCAAAAAACTATCGATCTTTATCTTAAAAACTTTGTCTTTGTTCATGAATTGCAGAAAGTCGGTATGCAGGTACAGCTTGTAATTAAAAAGGCAAATGGAATTTTAGCGTTTATTTTAAAAGGACTGGAGAATAAAAGTAGAGAAATGTTGTTGCAATTAGCTAGGGTGTTGGTGAGACCACATCTGGAGTATTGTGTCCAGTTGTGGTCTCCTTATTTGAGGAAGGGTGTGGTGGTATTGGAGGCAGTTCACAGGAGGTTCACCAGCTTGATTCCGGGGATGAAAGCGTTGATGTATGAGGAGAGTTTAAACAGTTTTGGGCTTATACTTGCTGGAGTTTAGAAGAATGAGAGGGGATCTGATCGAGGTATATTAAATACTAAAACAGATTGACAAAGTAAGCATTAATCCAAATGTTCCTTCTTGTGGGGCAATCCAGAATGAAGGTTACAGATGTAGGTTGAGAGGTGGTAGATTTAAAACTGAGATGAGGAGGAACTACTTCTCGCAGAGAGTGGTGAATTTGTGGAACTTGCTGCCCCATAGTGCGGTGGAATCTGAGTCATTAAATGGTTTCAAGAAGGAGATAGATATATTTCTGATAAAAGAACGAGTTAAATGGATATGGGGAACAGCTAGGGAGGTGGATTTGAGACTAGGAAGAGATCAGCCATGATCTGATTGAATGGCGGAGCAGGCTTGAAGGGCTGAATTGGCTACATCTGCTCCTAATTCCTATGTTCCTATGTAACTGTCTTTTGGAATGCTTGACAGGGGAGGGGATCAGAAGGTGTCTTTGGTGGTGCCATCATGCTGGAGGTCATGGAAATGGCAAAATATGATCCTTTGAATGTGGAAGCTGGTGGGATGGAAAGTGAGGATCAGGGGAGCCCTATTGCAGTTCTGGGACGGAGGGGAAGAGGTGAGAGCAGAAGTATGGGACACGGGTCGGACACAGTTGAGGGCCCTATCAACCACTGTGTGGGAATTCTCAGTTGAGGAAAAAGGTATTCCTATCAGGAGTGCAAGTCTGAGGCTGAACATTTAGAAATGTTCTGAAATCAAGATAGTGATTAGCTGAAAAGTGGACAAATAATTTAATATGCAAAGTTACTTTCAACTGAAAGTTGAGTTCTTATTCTGCCATCGCTACTGGACTATTAGGATTCCTGAAAAATAATACAGCACCAGGTTAACAATCATCTGCAGCAGGTGCTTTGAAAGTGCTAATAATCTCTTCCTCTCAGGTATTGACTGAAAGTGAACAGCTGCAGAAGGAGGCTGATGATATTGGACCACGAGCAGAGCTGGAATATTGGAAGTGCCGTCTGACGAGGTTCAATTACCTGAGTCAAGAAATCCAGCGGGCAGATGTTAAAACCATCCTTGGAATCATCACAGCTGCTAAGTCAAAGCTGTTGAAGGTCTGAAAGAAATGTTTTGCTCATAGGAGCATTTAAATCCTATAAAGTTAGAAAACATGTTATTGAATAGAAGCACTATTGAGTTCCCCTGAGTGTTTGAGTATTTTTATAATGATTGTAGTGCTTGACCCTCAAACAGCTAATGCAATTATTGTTTGTTGCTGTGACAAATTGATGGGTGCAACTAATGTTTTTACCAAAACATTGCACATCAGAAAATTCTTCAGGACTGCTTCTGATCCATCACTATTTCTTCAGTAGAAGTGTTTCAGACACCTTGTTGAATGCAGAGTAACATCAACTCGGTTGTAGAGTTGGAGACTCACAACACTGCTGCTGATCTCTTGGACATGTATATAACTTAAAATACATACATTATATTCAACAACTTTGAGACCACCTTGAATTAAATGGTTTGTTTTACACAACAATCTTGGTGAATTAGTTTGGACACCTTTGAATTCCTGTTGCAGACTTGGAGGGAGTTGGATAAACGGATTACAGATGTATCTAATGAAGCCAAGGATAATGTGAAGTACCTCTACATGTTGGAACGATTTTGTGACCCTCTCTATAACAATGACCCTGTAAGTCTCTATTTTTTCTTCGATAATGGCGTTTCAAAAGTTGGTGATCACATATATGAAATATTGAAAGCCAATTCAGAGATTAATGCATGCCTTTTCCCCCTCACTCCAGATTGGAATGCTGGACGCCATTCCAGGCCTTCTGAATGTCATAAGGATGATACATACAATTTCCACATATTACAACACATGTGAAAAGATGACTTCTTTGTTTACCAAGGTAAGCCAATATTTGCTGGTGTTTTTTGCAGTAATAATACCAGTATTGTTGTGGTTGCGAATAATAAAGCCCAATCTATTTGTGCCTGAGATTATTCATTCTACTAGAGTACAGTGATGTGTGCCTTGAAATAGGATCCAAACCTGAAATAATATAGCAAAACAGTGCAGTTAGCTTCTGAAAAGAGAAAAGACTCAATTATGTTTTGGGTGGTGATCCTTTGTCAGAACTGGAATCATGTGAAGGAAAAGTCAGGCCAGAAAGGTTAATCTGCCTTTTTTCTGGCAGTAAGGTTACTGATGCGCAATCAATTACTCTCAAGACCAAGTGATTCATAACTGAAGGCTTTAATCTGCTAGAACTCTTCCCCAGCAGCTTCGATACAGAAAGTGAAGGCTGCTGGGATGGCACCGGTTCTTATACTCCGCCTCTCAGGGCGGAGCTATGTACAACAGCCAATGGTAGACTCTTGGGTCTAACCAATGGTCATCCACCACTTAGGTACCGCAATACCTGGTGCTACCACGGTTACACTGTAAATTAAGAAACTGACTGAACAGACAGTCTACTTCAGCACGAGTTGTATGTGGAGTCATAGAACCATAAAACATATAAGAGGCCATTTGGCTCGTTGTACCTGTGCTTGCTCTTTGAAAGAGCGATCTAATTAGTCCCACTGTCCCCTACTCGTCCCCTTTGGATTTGCTAATGTTTCCTTTTCACATATTTATTATTTTCCATTTAAAAGTCACCATTGAATCTTTCAGGCAGTGTACTGCAGATCTTAATGACGCTGCAGCAAAAAATTGTGCCCATCTCCCCTCTGCTTTTTAAGATCAGTTTGCGCTGGTTACTAACAGTCCTCCCCATGGAAAATGTTCCCCCTCATTTGTTTCATTATAATTTTGAGCGGCTCTATTGTATCTCCCAATAACTTCCTGGGGAAACAGCTTTTGGAAGAAAATATACAATTGCCTGATTTCAGCAGTGAAGACATTGATATACGTAATTTGTAAAGAGAAAATATTGGGTGGAACTTTCCCAGGGAAGGGGTGATTTGGGTGTGTGTCAGAAGGTAAATCCCCTAAAAGTGACATTGGCATTGATTTCACTGGTGTGGGTTCTGAGGCGAGCAAGGAACTCCCTTGGATCTGTGGGGAAACAAATGAATATATTTAAAACCAATTATATTAGCTCTCAATTCTGGATTTAAGAATAAGGGTACATGTTTTCTGATCTGTCAGCAACTTGCCTGGATCACTAAGGAAAGCACATTGTGGGGAGAGCTTCTTCCGTGAAACTGGGGAAACTTTGATCAGTGAAATTGAGGAGCTCTGGCCATGGCTAGGTGAGAGGCTGCTGTTTGAAGCGCGCATCCTCTGAATGATTGCGGTCACGGCTTGACAGGTGACTGCCGGCATCTTGGAAGGCACTTCACCTGTCTGAACCATTACTCACCTTCAGCTGTATTTCCCCACTGCCAGCACTTACCTAAGCACGGGAACAACCTTTGCAGCTCCAACTTCCACCTCTGAGGGGCTAAAGCAGCAGAAACATCAACACCATTAGCACCAGAAGTAGCACCAGCTGCCTTCTCAGCTGCATGCCACTTTACTCAGTAGTGGGGATGGATACAGAAAGACAGCTGAAAGACAGGAAGACCCTCAACTCAGTGTGTACAGGCACCAGGGTCAACTCTCTTGTCATCAGAGCACAGAGACTCTGGCTCTGGTAACAGGTTGCTACTGATATTTGCAGCCTCATTCTGGAAAAAGACATTCTTCCCAGTGGAACAAATGGGAAAGCATTGTCAGTGGCCAATAAACATAGAGGTGTGGGTGTTCATAGTGTGTGTGGATGAGAGGAAAGGGCAACATTTGTAGAGGGTGACTGTTAGGCATGGATGTGAAAGGGAAATAGGATGAGAGTGAGTGTTCGTGTTGGTTGCTCAGATTGGGATGTCTGCAGAGAGAGGAATGAGTGTCACACAAGATGTGGGGCAACACGGTAACAGTGGTTCGCACAGTTGCTTCACAGCTCCAGGGTCCCAGGGTTGATTCCCGGCTTGGGTCATCATCTGTGCGGAGACTGCATGTTCTCCCTGTGTTTGCGTGGGTTTCCTCCGGGTGCTCCGGTTTCCTCCCACAGTCCAAAGATGTGCAGGTTAGGTGGATTGGCCATGCTAAATTGCCCTTCATGTCCAAAAAGGTTGGGTGGGGTTACTGGGTTATGGGGATAGGGTGGAGGTGTGGGCTTGGGTAGGGTGTTCTTTCCAAGGGCCGGTGCAAACCCGATGGGCCGGATGGCCTCCTTCTGCACTGTAAATTCCATGATTCTATGTGTTGTTCTGATTTGTGTTGTGTAGGAGAATGCTGGGAAGTTTTAAATTTGGGGCTTGGTTCCCGAAGGTGTTGCGCCATTCACCTGTAATCCCACCTGAGGTCCTGGATCTTCTTAGTTCCATGTTTCCAAGTTGGAAGATCTACTCTTGTGCAGCTGATTTCCTCAACCACTTTCATCCATTCCTGTTTGCTAGGAGAGGTTGTCCACTTCCTCTCATCTTTGGGAGAGCTTCCCTCATTGCAGCCTCCTGGAGCTCACAACAGATCTCCCTGATAAGATTGAGAGACCAGAGAGTAGCCTTCCCAGGTCTCCTTTCTATTTCTGTGGTTACTGTAGCCACAAAAATCCATGGTAACTGTAATGTCTTGGTCTCTTTAATAAGAGATCCTTCCTCTGACAGAAAAGATGCATCATCATTCTGCCCACCCTTCCTGATTGGCCAGAGAAACCAAAAATGAGATGCTAATGCCTCGGCTCAGTCAATGAGCCTTGACAAAATCCACTCCAGCAATCAACATGTTTCCAGTCCACAAATGGTCACTCCTTTTGGCCAGAGTCTACGATTGGAAAATTCCACCTATTACCTTAAGCAGTCTATATTTTCCTTGGCTACATTTCAGAGATGAAGGGACATGCATGTCAGGGGCTTTCTTTTGAAGATTGATTCAAAATTCAATTGGGACCAATGAGTTTTGAAATATTATTATTTCAGGTCACAAATCAGATGATAACTGCGTGCAAGTCATACATTACCAATCATGGGACTGTTACTATCTGGGATTTGCCTCCAGCCACCATAGTTTTCAAGCTGAAAGCCTGTGTTCAGCTTCATCAGGTAACTGATAAGATTTGTAGGAAAATGTATTCATTACATGTTCCCAATCACAAGAGTGTTTTGTCTCCTTTAGTCTGATTTGCTTACTTCAGAGAAAGTGTGTATTATTCCTTTAACTCTTCTTTTATTGGTTGTCTATCTAAAAATGAACAACCTAATCCAACAGAAGGGGAAAGGCCACTTATTATTACTTCACACTCGCACACTGTGTGTTATGTCCTTGTTACCATTTTGCCCATTCACTAGTTCCTTCACCCAGCTCTTTGTTCAATGAGATAGGTTTATGGGAAGATTTTCCTATGTCTGCACTCAGGCACGTTCAGTCTGGGGGCAGTAAGTATTACAAAATGTGACAGGAATCTGCCCAGTTTTTCTTTCATTAATTTACAAAATAAAAAAAACATTTTGAGAAGCAAGATCTATTTTAAAACAATTAACTTTTCCTGTGGACCTATTGGGAGTTATTTTCTTCTCACTGGAGAACTTGGTGGGTAGAGGGTTGCAGATACCCTTTGTGGTGGTTATGCTTGCTACTCCATCTGCCCTGCCTCATTATTGCTATTGTCATGTGAGTGTCCCTTTAAGAAAGTTTTTGTCTTATCACATGGCTTCAGTGATGTCATTGTGTGGGCTGTGGCTCTGTGAGCTGCTTTTGCTTTTGCTTTCAGTTTTAACTGCTGTGGACTCAGACAGGAGAAAGAAGTGTCTCTCTCTCTCTATTTTCATTTTAAATATCTGCTCCAGTAAAAATCACCTTTGTGGTGGCTTTAGATATAGTTTGCTTTCCGAAAGAGTTTAAACCTGCTGGTGAGACGGGGTCAGAATCTCAGGAAAAGCCAGTCTTATTCAAGTGAGAATGCAGAGTGCTGGGCCATGCCCTTGAATAGGGGTTTTGGTTTATGGGATTTTGATTTTGAATTGGAACAGTTAAGGGGGAATTCATTAATTGTTATAGATTACTGTAGCTGTGGGGTATCTTTATGTTTGTAATTGATAAAAATTCTTGCTGTGTGTTTATATAAATGTTAACTAAGTTCTTAGAATAAAGCTTGTTTTGTTTAAAGTGTCTAGGAATACTGTTGAATCACACCTCAAGTGAAGGCTCTTGTGCTCATCCTAGCTAAATTCAACAAAAGGTTGTAGGTGAGGTGAACTCCCGAATACACTTTGGAATTTTTAAACACTGGCACACAAAACTATCTGTGTGTAACCAAGGCGGCATTTGAGCCTAACCCACCACACAGATTGCAACACTTAATAATGCATGCAGTCCTTTGTATGATGATTTTCCTACTTGTACTTCTTACAGTTGACGGCAATGAATTTGGCTGCAATGTGGTTAGATTTGCCGCAGGTGCAACAAACTTGAGCAGGCCAGCATAGACAAGGTAGCTCTGGCTTGCCCGAACAGAAGGGCTGGAGGGAGGGTTGAGGATTACTCCTTTGCTTTCCACTCTCAAAGTCATCTTCATCTGCCTTTTGCTGGTCCAAATCTTGAAGGGGTCCTTGACTTCCTTGCTGTTTTAACCTCTATTTCCTTGGGAAGGTAGGTAAGCATATCCACGCTAGGGGCATGAGGGTTATGAAGATGCACAGGCACCAGAAGAGCATGGTCACCAGAAGAGCATGGTCACCAGAAGAGCATGGTCACCAGAGGAGCATGGTCACCAGAGGAACATGGTCACCAGAGGAGCATGGACACCAGAAGAGCATGGTCACCGGAAGAGCATGGTCACCAGAAGGACATGGTCACCAGAAGAGCATGGTCACCAGAAGAGCATGGTCACCGGAAGAGCATGGTCACCAGAAGAGCATGGTCACCGGAAGAACATGGTCACCAGAAGAGCATGGTCACCAGAAGGACATGGTCACCAGAAAAGCATGGTCACCAGAAGGACGTGGTCACCAGAAGAGCATGGTCACCAGAAGGACATGGTCACCGGAAGAGCATGGTCACCAGAAGGACATGGTCACCGGAATAGCAAGGTCACCAGAAGGACATGGTCTCCAGAAGAGCATGGTCACCAGAAGAGCATGGTCACCGGAAGAGCATGGTCACCAGAAGGACATGGTCACCAGAAAAGCATGGTCACCAGAAGGATATGGTCACCAGAAGAGCATGGTCACCAGAAGGACATGGGCACCGGAAGAGCATGGTCACCAGAAGGACATGGTCACCGGAATAGCATGGTCACCAGAAGGACATGGTCTCCAGAAGAGCATGGTCACCAGAAGGAAATGGTTACTGGAAGAGCATGGTCACCAGAAGGACATGGTCACCAGAAGAGCATGGTCACCAGAAGAGCATGGTCACCGGAAGAGCATGGTCACCAGAAGAGCATGGTCACCAGAAGGACATGGTCACCGGAAGAGCATGGTCACCAGAAGGACATGGTCACCGGAATAGCATGGTCACCAGAAGGACATGGTTTCCAGAAGAGCATGGGCACCAGAAGGACATGGTCACTGGAAGAGCATGGTCATCAGAAGGACATGGTCACCAGAAGGACATGGTCACCGGAAGAGCATGGTCACCAGAAGGACATGGTCACCAGAAGAGCATGGTCACCAGAAGGACATGGTCACCAGAAGAGCATGGTCACCAGAAGGACATGGTCACCAGAAGGACATGGTCACCGGAAGAGCATGGTCACCAGAGGAGCATGGTCACCGGAAGAGCATGGTCACCAGAAAGACATGGTCACCGGAAGTGAATGGTCACCAGAAGGACATGGTCACCAGAAGGACATGGTCACCAGAAGGACATGGTCACCAGAAGAGCATGGTCACGAGAAGAGCATGGCCACCAGAAGAGCATGGCCACCAGAAGGACATGGTCACCAAAAGAGCATGGTCACCAGAAGAGCATGGTCACCAGAAGGACATGGACACCAGAAGAGCATGGTCACCAGAAGGACATGGTCACCAGAAGAGCATGGTCACCAGAAGAGCATGGTCACCGGATGAGCATGGTCACGAGAAGAGCATGGTCACCAGGAGAGCATGGTCACCAGAAGAGCATGGTCACCGGAAGAGCATGGTCACCGGAAGAGCATGGTCACCAGAAGGACATGGCCACCAGAAGAGCATGGTCACCAGAAGGACATGGTCACCAGAAGAGCATGGTCACCAGAAGGACATGGTCACCGGAAGAGCATGGTCACCAGAAGAGCATGGTCATCAGAGGAGCATGGTCACCGGAAGAGCATGGTCACCAGAAAGACATGGTCACTGGAAGAGAATGGTCACCAGAAGAGCATGGTCACCGGATGAGCATGGTCACGAGAAGAGCATGGTCACCAGGAGAGCATGCTCACCAGAAGAGCATGGTCACCGGAAGAGCATGGTCACCAGAAGGACATGGTCACCGGAAGAGCATGGTCATCAGAAGGACATGGTCACCAGAAGAGCATGGTCACCAGAAGGACATGGTCACCGGAAGAGCATGGTCACCGGAAGAGCATGGTCACCAGAAGGACATGGTCACCAGAAGAGCATGGTCACCAGAAGGACATGGTCACCAGAAGAGCATGGTCACCAGAAGAGCATGGTCACCAGAAGGACATGGTCACCAGAAAAGCATGGTCACCAGAAGGACATGGGCACCGGAAGAGCATGGTCACCAGAAGGACATGGTCACCGGAATAGCATGGTCACCAGAAGGACATGGTCTCCAGAAGAGCATGGTCACCAGAAGGAAATGGTCACTGGAAGAGCATGGTCACCAGAAGGACATGGTCACCAGAAGAGCATGGTCACCAGAAGAGCATGGTCACCGGAAGAGCATGGTCACCAGAAGAGCATGGTCACCGGAAGAGCATGGTCACCAGAAGAGCATGGTCACCAGAAGGACATGGTCACCAGAAAAGCATGGTCACCAGAAGGACATGGTCACCAGAAGAGCATGGTCACCAGAAGGACATTGGCACCGGAAGAGCATGGTCACCAGAAGAGCATGGTCACCAGAAGGACATGGTCACCGGAAGAGCATGGTCACCAGAAGGACATGGTCTCCAGAAGAGCATGGGCACCAGAAGGACATGGTCACTGGAAGAGCATGGTCATCAGAAGGACATGGTCACCAGAAGGACATGGTCACCGGAAGAGCATGGTCACCAGAAGGATATGGTCACCAGAAGAGCATGGTCACCAGAAGGACATGGTCACCAGAAGAGCATGGTCACCAGAAGGACATGGTCACCAGAAGGACATGGTCACCGGAAGAGCATGGTCACCAGAGGAGCATGGTCACCGGAAGAGCATGGTCACCAGAAAGACATGGTCACCGGAAGTGAATGGTCACCAGAAGGACATGGTCACCAGAAGGACATGGTCACCAGAAGGACATGGTCACGAGAAGAGCATGGTCACCAGAAGAGCATGGTCACCAGAAGGACATGGTCACCAGAAGAGCATGGTCACCGGATGAGCATGGTCACGAGAAGAGCATGGTCACCAGGAGAGCATGGTCACCGGATGAGCATGGTCACCAGAAGAGCATGGTCACCAGAAGGACATGGTCACCAGAAGGACATGGTCACCAGAAGAGCATGGTCACCGGATGAGCATGGTCACCGGATGAGCATGGTCACGAGAAGAGCATGGTCACCAGGAGAGCATGGTCACCGGAAGAGCATGGTCACCGGAAGAGCATGGTCACCGGAAGAGCATGGTCACCGGAAGAGCATGGTCACCAGAAGGACATGGCCACCAGAAGAGCATGGTCACCAGAAGGACATGGTCACCAGAAGAGCATGGTCACCAGAAGGACATGGTCACCGGAAGAGCATGGTCACCAGAAGAGCATGGTCACCAGAGGAGCATGGTCACCGGAAGAGCATGGTCACCAGAAAGACATGGTCACCGGAAGAGAATGGTCACCAGAAGAGCATGGTCACCGGATGAGCATGGTCACGAGAAGAGCATGGTCACCAGGAGAGCATGCTCACCAGAAGAGCATGGTCACCGGAAGAGCATGGTCACCAGAAGGACATGGTCACCGGAAGAGCATGGTCACCAGAAGGACATGGTCACCAGAAGAGCATGGTCACCGGAAGGACATGGTCACCGGAAGAGCATGGTCACCGGAATAGCATGGTCACCAGAAGGACATGGTCACCAGAAGAGCATGGTCACCAGAAGGACATGGTCACCAGAAGAGCATGGTCACCAGAAGAGCATGGTCACCAGAAGGACATGGTCACCAGAAAAGCATGGTCACCAGAAGAGCATGGTCACCAGAAGGACATGGTCACCAGAAAAGCATGGTCACCAGAAGGACATGGTCACCAGAAGAGCATGGTCACCAGAAGAGCATGGTCAACAGAAGGACATGGTCACCGGAAGAGCATGGTCACCAGAAGAGCATGGTCACCAGAGGAGCATGGTCACCGGAAGAGCATGGTCACCAGAAAGACATGGTCACCAGAAGGACATGGTCACCAGAAGGACATGGTCACCAGAAGGACATGGTCACCAGAAGAGCATGGTCACGAGAAGAGCATGGTCACCAGGAGAGCATGGTCACCAGGAGAGCATGGTCATCAGAAGAGCATGGTCACCAGAAGGACATGGTCACCAGAAGAGCATGGTCACCAGGAGAGCATGGTCATCAGAAGAGCATGGTCACCAGAAGGACATGGTCATCAGAAGGACATGGTCACCAGAAGAGCATGGTCACCAGAAGAGCATGGTCACCAGGAGAGCATGGTCACCAGAAGAGCATGGTCACCAGGAGAGCATGGTCACCAGAAGAGCATGGTCACCAGAAGAGCATGGTCACCAGAAGAGCATGGTCACCAGAAGAGCATGGTCACCAGAAGGGCATGGTCACCAGAAGGACATGGTCACCAGAAGAGCATGGTCACCAGAAGGACATGGTCACCGGAAGAGCATGGTCACCGGAAGGACATGGTCACCGGAAGAGCATGGTCACCGGAAGGACATGGTCACCGGAAGAGCATGGTCACCGGAAGGACATGGGCACCGGAAGGGTTCCATATGGCAGCAGCGTAAACCAAGTCTCTGCTGTGAGGATTGTTGATGGTGCCGGTTTCCTTTCTCCTCAAACACCTTGAGTAATTTCATATATGCAATGACAGTCTTTGCAGTCAAATCGAAGGATCCAGCACCAGGGAAGCCTGGCAGACAACCGGTGTCCACAACTTTGATCTTTTCCCTCCCTCTGAATATAATGACTTTGACTCTGTTTCTGACTGGTCTCGGACTAGGGACATTTCACATATTAGGCGAACGCGATAGCCATTACACTATAGACATACTCAGCCCACAGCTTTAATCCGCAGCATTTTAAAAGGACATTCTTATTGAATAAGGCATGGTCGATGGGTCAACCTATGCAATGATGCACTTTCACAGACTTCATTAGTGAACACAAAAGGTATTTATTAATACAAATTATACATCAGCAGCAAAGCTGTAACTAGCTCCCCAAAAGATTTCTGCTTAGGAGCCTTTCTCACCATAGGGTGATCCTACGCTCTGTCTCGATTGGTCACCCAAGCCAGATGACCCTTACTCTGCTGTGTTGTCCTGCATGGGACAATCACCACATCCCTCCCCCTTGAACTCCTTTATACAATCTTCATTAACTAATTAGTAATAATCGCTTATTGTCACAAGTAGGCTTCAAAGAAGTTACTGTGAAAAGCCCCTAGTCGCCACATTCCGGCACCTGTTCGGGGAGGCCGAACCCGTGCTGCTGGCCTTGTTCTGCATTACAAGCCAGCTGTTTAGCCCACTGTGCTAAACCAGCCAATCTGTCCTAAATACTAACTAAACATGTACCCTTCCTGGCAAATTTGGAAAGACAAGGCTCAGTCTCGTTCTGAGAGGAAGTCTCATCAGCAGTTCTGCTTGTGGACCTCAGATAGTTGCATGTGGAGTGGTACGATAGCTAAGGAGGAATCATGAGATTTTAGCCTCCAAGGTTCCTTCTGACAGTTCCTGCAGGCTAGACATTGAGGGGAGGTGGTGGCGTAGTAAACCAGAAATCCAGAGTAATGCTCTGGGGGACACGGGTTCGAAACCTGCCACTGCAGATGGTGAAATTTGAATTCAATAAAAATCTGGAATTAACAGTCTAAGGATGACCATGAAACCATTGCCTATTGCCGTAAAAACCTATCTGGTTCACTAATGTCCTTTAGGGAAGGAAACATGCCATCCTGACCTAGGCTGGCCTACATGTGACTCCAGACCCACACAGCAATGTGGTTGACTCTTAACTGCTCCCTCAAGGGTAATTAGGGATGGGCAATAAATGCTGGCACAGCCTGCAATGCCCACGTCCCATGAACGAATAAAAAAAAACTTGAAAGTTTGAATGGCTTTCTCAGCTGGTCTGCTTGACGCCAGGAGATAAGGTGGAGTTCTAATGTGTTTAATACCGTTGAGAATGGTGAAAATTTTGAACTCACCACTTGAGAATACATTGTCTGATACCATGACTTCAGGTAATCCATGAGTTGAAAAGCATTGGTGTGATCTTTGCATGCAATGTAGGTGACTTTGCCTCAGGAATGCCCATCCATTTAGAATGTACATCAATCATGAGCAAAAGTATTGTGCCCAGGAAAGGACTAATATGATCCATATGGATTTGTACTCCTGGCCGGCCAGTCCATTCACAAGGGTGCAGTGAGCCTGCAGCAGGCAACCTTTGTAGCAGTTGGCACTGTTCACAGTGCTTGACTGGCTTTTCGATATCAGCATCAATACCAGGACACCACAGATAACTCCTGGCAAACATCTTCATCTTAGAGATGTCAAGATGAGCGCTGTGCAATTTACTTAGGAACAGCTCACTGCTTGGTACAGGAATGACTTCTCTTACTCCCCAGAGTATGATGCCACTGTAACAACTCAATTCATTTTTGTGAGTAAAGAATGGTTTCATTTCCTCAAAAACTGGCTTATTTACCTAACCTATAAGTATTTTGTCCCTTACTTTGGACAGTAGTGGATCTCGATTGGTCCAGTTCCTGATCTGCTTCGCCGTTACTGGCAATGAATCAAAATAATTTAATGCCATGATTATTTCTTGTTATACATGAGTTTGTGTGATACACTCTTGCAAGGGTAGGCAGCTAAGAGCCTCCGCGTTCACTACGTGTGTTCTCGGTTGGTGCTTAAAAGTATATTAATCGGCAGACAGAATTAACGTCTATTGCTGAATTCCTGCTGAGGCGATCAACAGGATAGCCTTGGCCTCGTTGAAGAAATCCAAGAGCGATTTGTGATCAGAAACGATGGTACAGTGTCTACCATGCAGGTACTGGTAAAATTTCACGATACCAAAGACTATTGATAGTCCTTCCTTCCTTGATTTGTGAATAGCTATTTTGGCCTCTTGAGATGGTTCTTGACACATACACGATTGACCTTTTGGAGCCATCGTCCATTTGATGGGAGAGGTATCGCAGGTCAATATCAGTTCTTCAGGTGGGGCGAAGTGTACTAACAGGTTTGAAGAATGCAGTGTTGCTATATTTATTTGGTTATAAATATGGCGGTTAATAAGGTCGCCTTTCTTAATCCTAATTATGAGTATGCTTTCAGAGTCGCCAGGTATCTCTCGATACCGCCAGAAGGTTCAACCCGAATACCGATCAAAGAGCCAGTCAGTTAGTTCAAAGCCAATACTATTTATTTACACACAGTAAGATTTACTCATGCACAATAATACTACAAACTAAACTATCTCTAACGCTAACACCTATACTTAACTTCAGGTGCCCACTTAGTCAGAGGAACAATGGCTGTTGTTCGGATCTGAGGCTGTTGGGTTCGAAGAGGTAACAGGAGTACAGCTAAAGCCGAATCCAAGAGGCTCAATCTTTGTTGGGGGTTCCTTCTTATACTTGGAGGGGCTTTGCGCGCTTTTAGGCGGGCCTTAAACTTGGTCACAATTAATTGGGCAACTTCTTGATCATTGTCATCGATCTACACCAATAAAGGGGCGGGTGCCCTGATGGCTGGGCGTGTCCTAGGTGGGCGTTGGCCTTGCTTTGTTTATGTCTTTCGGTTGGGGTACTGGCGCCGGGATGTCTGCGACAGTATCGGCTACCTGAGCATTAGTCCTTTGTTCCTCGGAGATGGGCCATCAATATGTTAATCGACACAGAGTTTCAATTCCGTCTGCTAACTGCTTCCCAAATATACATTCAGGCTCTGTGCCTGCTTGTTGCTTAGTATTGTCCACATTTCCCTATATTCTCTGAGTGTCCATTTTGTATTCTGAAAGTGGCCTTCCCAGGTGGCTACACCCCCTCCTTGTGATCCTAAACGCAAAGCGTGAAGGATCATATTACTGAGTCTTCCTTGTTCTCTGCCTAAGTTGAGCACCCGCAATCAAGGACAGTCTCTATTCTACTCTTCCTATGGATTGGAACTTTTACCTAAATTGCTTTATATACATCATATTATTATATAATTCTAAGGGGCACTATGACATTCAGGCATGCATTACAATTAAAACACGGGGACCTCTAACTATTCTTATCTAAACTATCCTTAGTCAATTAAAAGAACCGAAAAAGATTTTGACTGGAGTCCCTGTATTAGCATTAAACAGTATAAACTATACAACAGCAGCATTACATGTCTCTGTATCTTGGCGGTCAAGTACAGAATTTCACATCTTTATTAGAACAAACAAAAAAATTAGTCGATGCACTTTATTCACTTAAAGTGAGTGGGGGGTTTGCTGAAGTCAGAAAATAGGGGGTCTGAGGGTATATACCGGAGTGCGGGAGACTTTCCTTTGCCATTTCCTAAGTCTCAGTGTCTGGATGACACTGTAGAGTATCGATATGACTAACAGTGCTTCCACGATGTAGGACAGGTAATACCATGTGATAAATGTGTCACACCAGATTGGTGTATCAGTGGCTGTCTCTGGGTGTGGCATATGGCAGGGATGGGAAACATTCAAGGCCTGTGGGGTAGGGGTCAGGGGGGCCCCGTCCGCGCGCAACTGGAGGGATCCCGCGAAGATCCAAATGTAGACCATGATGTCTGTCTTCATGTTCTCTGTTTCCTTCTTGGTCTTCCTGTGCCTTCTGTTGTTCTGAATTTCCTGTGAAGACAAGCATAATATCTGTTATTATCTTGTTTAAGATCTCGTATGTCTGTCTGTCTGTCCTTTTATTACCAATTACCCATTAGAATTGTCGCCATATGTGACTCGGGTCGCTCAGGCAGTGGAGTAACGGCACTGATCCCCTCCCTACCTGAGGACCCCCAACTGGTCAGCTACACGCTCGGGTAGTGCACTTACGGCACTGGTCACCGTCCTACCCGGGGACTCCACCCATTCTTGCCCCGCCGCAGCCCATACGCACCCCATTCGGAACTTTTGGTTCAAAACTCTTTTGTTTGTTTTCCGGCAACCCTTAAGTTGCTCTCCCATATGCTATTTACATCCTCAAACACTTGGATGGTACACTCACCGCATCGATCACACAGGCTGACGCAGATTAAACAGTTTTCAATGTAGTGCGTTACATTGGATTTCAAATTGAGCCACCAGCAGAGAGGTCTGAGGTGGGCAAGTGTTGCTTCTATGCCTTGATGTCCATGGTTGTCATGGAATTGGCAAATAATTTGGTTTCTGTCCTGGGTGGGGACTACATAGATACCTTCTTTTAAAATTTTACCATCATGTGTCATCAAAGTATTCTTGTATTTATCGTAGGGGGCTGGGAAGTTGCCTTTTAAAACTTCCCTGAGCTGTGCGTCTTCCTTTTGGGCCTGAGATAAATCTTGAATGTTGGTCTGTGAGACTTGGACCGCGTGTACTGGGGCACTCTCGGGGGGATTCCAAAAGTGACCATGACTGGAACCTGCCTTTGCTAGGGCGTCTGCCTTAACGTTACCGGGGGGGGGGGGGGGGGGGGGGAAGAACGATGGTGGCTACGAACTTTAATGATACCGTAT
This sequence comes from Scyliorhinus torazame, assembly GCF_047496885.1. NCBI lineage: Eukaryota > Metazoa > Chordata > Chondrichthyes > Carcharhiniformes > Scyliorhinidae > Scyliorhinus > Scyliorhinus torazame. The sequence goes on along the minus strand of NC_092716.1, from coordinate 82,379,473 downwards.
TTAAGGTCTTTAGCTGCCCTGAGAATATGCTGGAGTAATGGGGCTGAGGGTAGGGGTTTTGCATCCGCGGAAACAAATCCTCTAGATTCCCACAGGGGTAGGAATTCCGTTAAACTATTGCAGACATATAAGCTGTCAGAGTATATGTCGGCTGGGGTCGGGAACGAGTTGGGATGCTCTACAATATATGCTACGGCTGCTAATTCTGCTGCCTGGGAGCCTAGATGTCCAGGCAATTTCAAGGATATCTCCTCTAACGCGCGTCCCTGTGCGTCCTCTACATATATGCCACAACCAGTAATTTGTTTACCGTTCACAACTGTGGAGGAGCCATCCACATAAATCTTAAGGGGTGCGTCTGTGTCTGTGGGCTGGGGTCTCTGGGGTGGAGTACCTGGTTTCGGGGGCACTGACTTTGGTACAAAGGGTCCTGTGTTGTGCCTGGTGGTGATTATTTCACATTCATGTGGGGTGCCTGCTTAATGTAAATTATCTGCGAGGAAAGTGTGTGTTTTTGTCCTCTTTACTGTAATGTCCCGTCCTTGTAAGAGAAGGGTCCATTGGGCGGCGCGAATTTGGCTGACTGTGCCGTCCTCTAGTCTATCGTCTAGTAGAAGTTGGGTTGGGGTGTGCTCTGTTAAAATGGTGACAGGGTTGAATCCTGTTATGTAGGCGAAGTATTGAACAGCCCAAAAAATTGCGAGCAGGTGCCTTTCGCAGGCAGAAAATCCTTGCTCAACTGGGTCGAGAACTCGTGAGGCGTATGCTACGGGGCCTAAACAATCGTGTCTTTCTTGGAGGAGCACGGCCGAAAGGGTTCGGTCGGTGGTTGCAACCTCAATTGCCTATGGGAATAGTGGGTCTGGGACCTGTAATGTGGGAGCTGTGCTGAGGGCTCGTTTTAATGCATCCACGGCATCCATGTGCTGTGGAAGCCAGTCCCATGGGGCTTGCTTTTTTAGGAGTTCGGAAAGAAGGGCTGCCTTTGTCGCAAAACCGTCTATGTGATTCCTACAGTTGCCAACCAGTCTTAGAAATGACCGGAAGGCTGTGACATTATGGGGCAAGAGTGATTTGACAATGGAGGCAATGTGTTTCTGCTTGATCTTGTGCTTGCCATGGGTGATCACTGTGCCTAAGTAAATTACTTTTTCCTGGAGAATCTGGGCCTTTTTGGGGGTCACTTTACATCCAATCTCGTGTAGGAGTCCTAGTAATTCGTTGGGAAGCAAAATGTGCTCTCCCTCAGTGTCTGTCTGTACAAGCAAGTTGTCCTCAGACTGGACAAGGCAATCGGGTCGGGAAAATTTAGCTAATCCATTCGCCAGCTGTCGGTGGAAAATGGAGGGGGAGTTGTGGAAGCCTTGTGGAAGGCACGTCCACGTGTACTGCTGTCCCTGGAAGGTGAAAGCAAATTTATATTGGCCCGCTTTATCCAATGGAATGGACCAAAAGCCGTTGCTAATGTCCAAAACCGAAAAAGATTTTGACTGGAGTCCCTGTATTAGCATTGTCTTGGGACTCGTGGCTATGGTGGGGGCTGCTACTGGGGTTACTTTGTTTAGTTCTCTATAATCGATGGTCAGTCGCCATGAGCCATCGGGTTTCCTGACGGGCCAAATTGGAGCATTGTTCATTGAACGGAGTACGCCTTGGTCAAGCAAACTCTGGATAACCTTTGCGATTTCTCCCTCTGCTTGTTGGGGGAAACCGCACTGTTTTGGGGGTTTGGGGTTGGGACCTGTAATATTTACTAAGCCTGCTATTTTGCTGCAGTCGTGCTTGTGCTGGGCAAAAACTGCTTTGTGTCGCTGTAAAACGTCTCTAACGTCTTTATCCTGACTAATGGCTCGAGGGTCGAACCAGAAGTCTCCTACTGCGCTAATTCTGTGTGCGTAGTCTCCAACTGCGAGCGTGGTGGTGGCTCGTGCTGCCTTTGCCATTCTCCACACTCATTTGTTTGTGGGATCGAACAATAGATTGTGGGAGCTCATAAAGTCTGTCCCCAAAATGTGTTCGGCTGTCTGGGGTAGATCGACTAGAACTACGGGGTGTTTCGTTTTAATGTTCCCTATCTGAATCACTACAGGGGCTGTGATTTGTCCCTGCTGCAAGTGCCCTGTAAAACCGCTGAGAGTAATGGTGTCTGTGGTGGGCCACGTGTCTCGTTGAACCATTGTGGAGGAGTTTAGCGTTGTGCGGGACCCTCCTGTGTCCCAAAGAAATTCTACGGGGTGTCTCCGGACTGTGCCTGCTACTACCGACTTGTCCCAAAGGGTGTCGCAGACCCAAGGTGGAGAGTCCGAACACCGTCAATCGGTGCCATTCATATCTGCGTCATCGGAACGGGCGCTAATACTATGAATTGGCTTGGCCCTATTCTTATTCAGTGTGTTTGCCTGCTGGTTTCGCTGCTGTTTCTGGGGCGCATTGCACTCTCGTGCCTAGTGTCCTAATTGTCCGCAATTGTAACATTCTTGAGATTTAGGCTGCTGTGGGCTGTTTCTTCCCTCATTTACCCATGCGGGGTTCTGATGTGTCCTAACATGATGCATGTTAGCATCTGCCTGCTCTTCCTCTGCTTTTCCATAATCTGACTTTCCCTGAATGTCCCAAGCTCGGGACAATCTCTTTAGTACCCATTTCTCATTGTGGCTCTCGTCTGAGGGGCCATAATTGGCGCTAGCTCTCTGTTCTGCTTCCGTCGCGTGAGAGTCTAGGATTCGAGTCCATTTGGCCATATTGTCTGGTGTCAAATGGGCGCGGGCTAACTCTCTGAATACTGCTGTGAAATGAATCCACAGGCGTCCAGCAAACGCTGTGGGTTGTTCAGTCTTTTTCTGCCTACATTTATTTAGGCCTTCTACGGGGTCTCCCTTATTGTAGCCGATCGCATCTAGGATCGCTGCATGTATTTCTTGGAGGGTGCCTCCTCCTATATTTTGTGGGTCGGGAAGGGCTGCCACGACTGAGGGGTCGAGGCTCAAAACTCTGAGCTTCATGTGCTCTTTTTCATCCAGGCCGTACATGGTCGCCTGTTGTTTGACTCTTGCGAAATAATGGTGTGGGTCCGATGTGGGTTGGAACGTTGTTATCTTATCACACGCGTCCCTTAATTGAGTGACGGTTAATGGGGTGGTGTACAGAAAATCTGGGTCTCCATTTGTTGTGGCCCTGTGCTGAGTGGTGACAGGGTTCATGGGGTTGTGCTCTACCTGTGCGGTCGGGGGGTGAGGGTGCTTTTCTTTTCTGAGGTTTGTCCTGAGTACATGTGCCATGTACATAGCGATGGGCAGTTTAATTTAACTCCTGCCAATCCAGGCCATGATCTAACTGGAGTCCAAATGTATTCTGGAAACCATTTTGTACAGAAAGCAGGGATTGCAGGTCTGCAATTTGCTTTCGGCATTTGGTGTGGTCTACCGAGCTCTGCCTTGGTTCCGTCATGAAACTGTGGAGTGCTCGTAGGGCTGCTTTTAAATCATTACATTGTTTCTGTAACTGCTCAACTTGGTGTTCTGTTTCTTCTCGTACCAACACCGCGCGTTGCGTGTCTTGGTAGGCCTTATCGTATTGTGACTGAAAGCTGCTTAAGTGGGCGAGACAAGATTGGTGTGCCCGTTTGACATCAGCCATCTCCTTGTCCTTCGCCGCTAACTGCTCTCTAAGTTGTCTGTTAACTTCTTCGTACTCACTAACGTCTCCCTCACTATTCTTATCTCTGTCTTCAATCTCTCTGCGGAGCGTCTTCACGACCTCCTCTGTGTCTCGCAATTGTGCCAAGCAGGACACGATTGCCATCGGCATACGAGCTTTTCCTAAGCTTTTCTTATGAATCTCGGTCAGGTTCTCCCACCAAGTATGTCCTATACATCCGGGACCTGTTTCAGCATTTGCACAAAATTCGCTCCAAAGGGGCCATCCTTACCCTTTTAGATATTTCCGAATTTCCTCTTCCCATATGGGACACTGCCCTGCTCTATTGGTCGCTGCGACCTCGAATTCCTGGGGGTTCATAAGGTGTTCCATTGCCTTCATTGCCATTTCTACTGCTATCTCTGGGTTTCTACCGAATGTGGAACAGGGGGAATAAAGTGGTGATGTAAACACGGGTACAACTTAAGCTATTTTCCGGTCTACAAAACTGCAGACAGTTTTACGCACCAAAATCTATCAAGTTTACCTTATATCCCTTGTTAGTACGCATGCAAATAACACACTTCAGAATATTGGTCTAACGTTTGTGGTTTTTCTTTTTCCAATTGGATTTCTAATTCAAATTTGGGTTCTCTCGGAGTGACAAAGCCACTTCTAGGTCGAGTCCCGTCAGATGTTGCCAGTAATGTTGCTATATTTATTTGGTTATAAATATGGCGGTTAATAAGGTCGCCTTTCTTAATCCTAATTATGAGTATGCTTTCAGAGTCGCCAGGTATCTCTCGATATCGCCACAAGGTTCAACCTGAATACTGATCAAAGAGCCAATACACCAGTTAGTTAGTTCAAAGTCAATATTATTTATTTATACACTGTAAGATCTACTCATGCACGATAAATTTGGGGCAGCACGGTAGCATTGTGGATAGCACAATTGCTTCACAGCTCCAGGGTCCCAGGTTCGATTCCGGCTTGGGTCACTGTCTGTGCGGAGTCTACACATCCTCCCCGTGTGTGCGTGGGTTTCCTCCGGGTGCTCCGGTTTCCTCCCACAGTCCAAAGATGTGCAGATTAGGTGGATTGGCCATGATAAATTGCCCTTAATGTCCAAAATTGCCGTTAGTGTTGGGTGGGGTTACTGGGTTATGGGGATAGGGTGGAGGTGTTGACCTTGGGTAGAGTGCTCTTTCCAAGAGCTGGTGCAGACTCGATGGGCTGAATGGCCTCCTTCTGCACTGTAAATTCTATGATGAATACTACAAACTAAACTATCTCTAACGCTAACACCTATACTTAACTCCGGGTGCCCACTTAGTCAGAGGAACAATGGCCGATGTTCGGATCTGAGGCTGTTGGGTTCTAAGAGGTAACAGGAGTACAGCTAAGGTCGTCCATCTGGAAGCGAGCGTTGACCTTGAACTTACTTGTTTCTGGTAATGCTGGTGGATGGGTCTCTCCACTTGAGAGCCGAATCCAAGAGGCTGAATCTTTGTTGGGGGTTCCTTCTTATACTTGGAGGGGCTTCGCGCGCTTTTAGGCGGGCCTTAAACTTGGTCCCAATTAATTGGGCAACTTCTTGATCATTGTCATCGATCTACACCAATAAAGGGGCAGGTTCCCTGATGGCTGGGCGTGTCCTAGGTGGCCGTTGGCCTTGCTTTGTTTGTGTCTTTCGATTGGGGTACTGGCGCCAGGATGTCTGCGACAGTATCGGCTACGTGAGTATTAGTCCTTTGTTCCTCGGAGATGGGCCATCAATATGTTAATCGACCCAGAGTTTCGATTCCATCTGCTAACTGCTTCCCAAATATACATTCAGGCTCTGTGCCTGCTTGTTGCTTTGCACTGTCCATATTTCCCTATAGGCTCTGCGAGTGTCCATTTTGTATTCTGAAAGTGGCCATCCCAGATGGCTACAGCAGCAATTGCTTTCTGTTGAAGGCTTCCTCCTGGGGAGCCTTCTGAGACCAATGGTGGTGTTTCTTTAGCAGAATATGCAAGGGGGCCAATACGGTCGGTAAATTTGGTAAAAAACGTCTGTAGTAGTTCATCATCATCAAAAACAATTTGAGTTCAGTTGTGTTTGTGGAGTCAGGTGCCTCCTTTATCACCTTGACCTTGTCTTCCACAGAGTGTAATCCTTGGCATCGACACGGTGCCCTGGTAGGCCTCACCTCAGTGGCTTTAAAGGTGCAGTTCTCTTTCTTGAGGCAAACTCCAGCCTCCTTTTAATCTTTTTAACACTTCTTCTAAGTTTGCCAGTCAGGACATCACCAAAGTATACTAACCTTGTGGTAGGCCCTGTAGCAGTCTCTCCATTACCTTTTGGAATATTGCACATGCCGTAGATATGCCAAAAGGCACGTATACTGGAATAAGCCTTTGTGCGTGTTTATCGTGACATACTCTCGTGAAGGGTCATCTAATTTGAGTTGCTAGTACACGTGAGTCATAGTCAGCTTTGTGTAAGATTGCCCTCTTGCCAGTTTTGCATGCAGGTCTTCAATTCTTGGGATTGAATATTTATCCAGCTTGGTGGCCTGATGAATTGTTAGCTTATAATTGCTGCAAATGTAGGTGATCTTGTCCAGTTTCAATACGGGGACTATAGGTGCTGTCCATTGCGAGAACTGAACTGGCAGGATAATGGCTAGTTCTTCCAGCTTATTTTACTCAATATCCACTTTCTCTTGTAAGGCATATGGTACCAGGCATGCCCTAAAGAATTGGGGAATCGCCTCTGGATCCACACACATCTTAGCTTGTAGCCCTTTGGTTTTGCCCAATTCATCACAGAAGATGCTCTCATATTTTCTTATCAGTTCGGGCAGTCCTCTTCCCGCATTTGAAAAATTTTGGCCCAATTCAACTTGAATTAAGTCAATTGCAGCTGAGAAGGCTTGGTACTCCACCCATCGCCATTATCACTGGGAGCTGGGTAGACTGTTCTCCGTAGCTTACAGGTACCATTGTGGTGCCTTTTATTTCTATTTCTTCTCCCATAGAAGTCTCCAACTTGACAGAAGTGCTCTTCAAGTTCATTTGTTGGACTCCCTCCCTTAGGTACTGAAATGTATGCTCGCCCATCACAGTGGCGGATACCCCTGTATCCACTTCCATCTTAAGAGGCTTCCCATTTAAATGGAGCTCTACATCAATAGGGGGTGGGATTCTCCGTTTCCCGATGCCGATTTCATAATCGGCAATCTGGCTGAGAATCCATTCTTACGACCGAATCGGGGGTGGCACATTTTAACGCAGGTTGTGCATGCTCTGCCTCCTCAAAAACGGCGCACGCCGTTGGGATGGCCTCAGGACGTCATCTGAAGGCCCTCCCCCGATGCTCCACCCCCCCGATGGGTCGAGTTCCCGACCGCGCGGTGTGGTCTCAGCGGACGGGAACCCGGCGTGGCGGCTGCAGATTGCTTCCAGCACCGCCATAGTTGTGCGGGAGTCGTGCTGCTGGCTGGGGGTGCTTCGGCGAGCGCTGGGGGGACTGGTGGGGGTGGCCAGTGGGTGGCGAGGGGGTGTCCAGGGGGGCACTATCTGGCACGTCAGGTCCACGCACGGCCAGCGCCATGTTGTACGGCGCGACTGCTGCAGGTTGTCGACGTGCGCAGCCACGGACCTGGCAATTTTCCAGCCATTTTTGTTGTGGAGGCCAGGCGCTTTACATGGCGCGGTTGCTAGCCCCTCACCGACCGGAGGATTGGTGATGGGGCGCCGCCGACTTTTCCCACGTAGAACTTCATGGATACTTCGGACATAGCCTCCAATTCGGATAATCCAGCCTGGAGTCTGACATCATGCCTGTTTTTAGATTAAACAGAAAGTGAATACCAGAATCATTGGTGTTACCTCTTCCACATTGTATACTTGCAACATCTTGCTTGATCGATTGCTCAGCAAGTTAAACTTAACTCTGCATTGTTTAATCAAATACCCTCTTTTGTGACAATAAAAACACTCAGCCTCCTTAAACCAACATGATTCAGGAGTGTGGTTACCTCCACATCTGTAACGCTCCCTTTTTAGCATTACTGACTGAAGACTTATTCTGTATATTTTTATTTGCTGGTGGTTGAAATTGTTTTCTGCTTCGCGGCTGTTTCAGTGGATTTGGCGCCACAGCTGGCTGCAGGTCCCTTCCCATTACTGGTGAATGGTGCCATTTTGTGCGCTCTGCAGCTCTTGTGCACCTTCTTCAGTGATTCCCATGGCCAGTGCTACCTCCATTACGTGTTTAAAATTTGTGTTGATATCTGTAAGCAATCTGTGTTGAACAACATCGTTGTTCATGCCACACACTAACCTATTCCATAACCTGTCATTTAGGGTGGCTCCAAAATCATACTTCGTGTTGAATTAAATTTGAATCTGTGGAGTATGACTGAGGGTTGAGGTTGCAATTGAGCCCTCACTAAATCCACAATCTCACTAAATGATTTGGAGTCAAATGCACTTGGCGCTGTGTGACTGTGAATAAGGTTATAGGTCTGAGCTCCACCCACACTTAGGAGAATCGTTTTGTGTTTTGCCTCCTCCCCTATTTCATTTGCTTGGAAATAATACCCGATTTGCTCAACGTGTTGTGCCCAGCCTCATGGATGATCAAATGGGTCTGTTCACCCAAAGAGAGGCATTCTGGTAAGTACCTTTTTTCAGACTTCATTAAAACAGGATACTCAGGGGTGTCGGGTTAGAGGCAAGAGTGTCAAGATAAGTTATCCTTGTCACCAGATATAATGATGCATTTTCAGAGACTTAATAAGTGAACACAGAAGGTATTTGTTTATAAGAATTGTACAGCAGTATGGCTGTAGCCAGCTCCCCAAAAGGTCTCTGCCTTGGAGTCTTTCTCATCATGGGGTGATTTGAAACTCCTGATTGGTCACTGAGGCCAGGTGATCCTTACTCTGCTGTGTGCCCTTAAAGGGACAATCACCACAACTCCTTTCACTATCTCTCACCGCCAGCCTAACAATATTGCATACTGGCTTGGTTTGACGAAAATTGTCCCACCGTGATCTAATTCGAAAAGCAGTTAAGTAACACAAATCTGATAATTCGGACGAATGAGAGGTTTTATAGCCAATTGTATGATTAAAGAAGGGAATTCAGATTTATAGTTCTGGACACCAATATGTATGAAGGGGTTGATATCTCCTGACAACTAACTACTATAGATAAACCTTGTGGATTCAACTGTGTCACTATTAAGCTTGGGGTGTTAATATAAACTGTTTGTTCTTTTTCTTACAACAATAGGAATACCAGTCTTGTTATAATATTATCAAACAAAAGATGAAGGAGGATCAGAAGGGCAAACCGTTTGAGTTTAGTGAAATGCACACTTTTGGAAAGTTTGACATCTTTGAAAGACGCCTTAAAAAGATTGTTGAGATGCTTGATACTATTAAAATATACTCCAGCCTGGAGGAATCCACCATTGAAGGGTCTGAAGAGATAGCAAGAAAATTCCAGGTCAGAGGTTATGTGTCAAAATCAGACAAATTTTTATTTGCTTCAATTCATCTGGGTTTATACATCAATATCTAATTTCTGTTTGTCGCTATGTTAAAGTTAAAATATTTTTAAGAGAACTAGGAAGTGGTGTTCATTACTTTGGGTGGATTGTCCCCTCTTGTCGTTATTTCCATGGCGGGATGAGAAAGTCGAAGTTATTTCTGCCAGACAGCAGTGCGGGCTTAAACGTGCAATCGTGCACTCCCTGCCTTACTACTTATGCATCCGTGTGTTCAGTGATGACTCTCATTGAAAGTGCAGGAAGTCAGGCACCTCACAATCATGCCCATGCACCAGATTTAAAATGTACCCAGAAAGGCTTTCACAAACGGGAGAGAGTAGCAGGAAAAGACAGCAAGCTACGGCTCCCACTTCAGCAATACATCCCTCAATCATTTCTAGGAGGCCGTGCAAATAAAGCGTCTTCCCCAGGGATGGCCGCAGGAGGCCATCCCAGTTTCCCACCATGGTCTAGGAGGAGGTAGCCAGGGGACTGCATGCTATGTGAGGTGCAGAGGAAGACCACCCTGCAGTGCAGGAAAGGTTTCAATGATTTGATCCACGCTGCTAGGGTAAGTGAACATTTTTCTCAATTGTGTTTGTCTCATAGGACCTGGGATTCACTGGCAAGGCTAGCATTTTTCTTGCCCATCCTAAAACGTCCTTGCCAAGGTAGTGGGCTGCTGCCTTATTGATCAACTGCAGTCTATGTGCTGCACTATTAGCAAGGCAACAGTGAAGACACAGCCATGGGGTGGAGGGGAGCACACCTTTTGCCCTTGTCTTTCTAGATTGTCCAGCTTGTGGGGTTGGGAGGTGCTGTCCAAGGAACTTTGGTGAGTTGCTACAGTGCATATTGTGCATGGTACACAATGCTGCCACACTGTGTTGGTAGTGGAGGTACTAAATGTTGAGGGTGCTGGATGGGGTGCCAATCAAGTGGGGTACTTTGTCCTGGATGGTATCCAGCTTGCTGAGAATTCTTGGGGCTGTACTTATCCAGGAAACTGTAGACTATTCCATTTCGCTCCTCAATTACGCTATGCACATGGTGCTCATGTTTGGGATGTCAAAAGGTCAGTTAGCAGCCACGGAATTAGCAGCGTGTGACCTGCTCTTTCATCATATGTGCTCACAATCCATTTCTATGTATTTATGCTGGAGAAGATGTCCCAAAACAGGAGGGAGAGAGAGAAAACTGGAGGGGGGATGTCTGAGCTCTGGCCTCTCACACAATTTGAACAGTCGGCTGCCGAGCTGGCAGAGGGGGACCGTGCTTGTGCCAATGGCAAGGTTGGCATTCCCCATGCATCCAATAAGGAAATATGCATAATTAGACAACCTCAGAAAATCAAGGCGATTAATATGTGCTAATTTGAGCCAGCTAAGCAGTCATTCATTCTCTCCTCTCTCCATTCTAGGTGCCAACAGGAAGAGGATGAGGCCAGTCCCCTCACCTGAAGCCAGTTCCAACCCATAGGAAACTCAAAGGATGAGGACAACCATTTGCCTGTAGAACCATCACCATGTTCACTTGCACCCTCCACCAGCCCAGAGACGCACACTGTGGTGGCACATATATCTAATTTAGACTCAGGCTCTGGTGGTCACTGCACAGACATGCATCCACAGCAGGAGGAGGCAGTGACAGCCAAAGTCTCTGGCACTCGGAGGAGTACTAGAAAAGAGGCCTCTGCACATGTGAATCAGATGACTAGCTTCTGAAAGTAGCCATGGTGAAGATGCTGGAGTATCAGCAAGTGGGCAGCACGGTAGTGCAGTGGTTGGCACTGTTGCTTCACAGTGCTAGGATCCCAGGTTCGATTCCCGGCTTGGGTCACTGTCTGTGCGGAGTCTGCACGTTCTCCCTGTGTCTGCATGGGTTTCCTCCGGGCTCTCTGGTTTCCTCCCACTAGTCCCGAAAGACGTGCTGTTAGTTGATTTGGAGATTCTGAATTCTCCCTCAGCGTACCCGAACAGGCGCCTGAGTGTGGCGACTGGGGGATTTTCACAGTAACTTCATTGAAGTGTTAATGTAAGCCTACTGGTGACAATAAATATTATTAAAATTAAATGAAGTCGCAGGGGAACATCAGGCAGAGGTGTCAGAGGCCCTCCACAGACTGGCATGCAAACCAGAGGAGTCTGTTTGCATGTTGTCTGTTGTAATCACTTCAACATGTGAGTCAAAGTCTCCATGGGGAGGATGGCGGAAGTCATGGAGAGCCAGGTCCAACAGAACGGCCTCTTTCCGGAGGTCGAATGGCCTCCTTCTGCACTGTAAATTCTATGATAATTACCTCCCTGTATTATTTGGTTAAAAAAGGGCAGCATGGTAGCATAGTGGTAAGCACAATTGCTTCACAGCTCCAGAGTCCCAGGTTCGATTCCCGGCTTGGGTCACTGCCTGTGCGGAGTCTGCACGTTCTCCCCATGTGTGCGTGGGTTTCCTCCGGGTGCTCCGGTTTCCTCCCACAGTCCAAAGATGTGCAGGTTAGGTGGATTGGCCATGCTAAATTGCCCTTAGTGTCCAAAATCATGATTATCGGGCAGCACGGTAGCCTTGTGGATAGCACAATTGCTTCACAGCTCCAGGGTCCCAGGTTCGATTCCAGCTTGGGTCACTATCTGTGCGGAGTCTGCACATCCTCCCCGTGTGTGCGTGGGTTTCCTCCGGGTGCTCCGGTTTCCTCCCACAGTCCAAAGATGTGCGGGTTAGATGGATTGGCCATGATAAATTGCCCTTAGTGTCCAAAATTGCCCTTAGTGTTGGGTGGGGTTACTGGGTTATGGGGATAGGGTGGCGGTGTTGACCTTGGGTAGGGTGCTCTTTCCAAGAGCCGGTGCAGACTCGATGGGCCGAATGGCCTCCTTCTGCACTGTAAATTCTATAAGATATGCTTTGCCATTTGTGTTCACTTTAAAATCTATTAAAAAAAATTGCCCTTAGTGTTGTGTGGGGTTACTGGGTTATGGGGGCTAGGGTGGGGGTGTTGGCTTGGGTAGGGTGCTCTTTCCAAGAGCCGCTGCAGACTCGATGGGCCGAATGGCCTCCTTCTGCACTGTAAATTCTATAATAAACACCCAGTTTCCACCAGAGATGCACTCAGACCTGCCCTGTGTTCCATCGGGATGAGGCATGTTGCCCTCCCTCCAGGGCTCCCTTCTCAAGGAATGAAGGAGGGGCCCTCGGACACCCAAAGAGAGAGGAATCGTCAGGTGGACACCAGGGCATCTACCCAGGATTCCTCAAGGGTGCCCAAGCATTCTTAATCCCCTCTGCCTGTGACCCTATCATCTCCAGCTGCTTAGGCCAAGAAGGGTGCACCTTCCCTTGCGCAGTAGACCCAAAACAGGCAGGGTTCACCCAGATCTTGGCCCTCCAGAGGAGCCACTGAAGGCATCACAGATAACAGGGCATGGCTGTCAGCAGGCAGAACCAGGGATGGATCCTCGTCCCCCTAGTACATGCCTACGCATGGAGACATTGCTCTTTGACGACAAGGGTGATGACTGCCATGTGCGAGAAGCCTCCCATTCACATGATTCCGCTTGCGTCCACTGCCCTTGAGACCATTGACAGACCTTGTCGCAATGGAAAGATTAACCGCACATGAGCGCTTATCAGGCAGATTCATTCTGCAGGAAGATGGAGGTTTCCAGTCACGGCTTGGCTGCCATTCACCTGCATGCCTTGTCCTCCCTACTCCATTTTCATCCCTAACTCTGCTTGGAGCCAATATCTCAGAGTCGACATCAGTTGCAAACCTTGCTGGGATCATGTTGTTGTGAGAATCCTCTGGGCCAGACCTGCTGCCAGGTGGCCTTTACCAAATAGTGAGGAATAGCAAATGAGAATGTTCTCATCCAGTCTCCACATGATTATCAGGCTTTCCCTTTTGTTGTCCAGTTGTGCTGACCTTCAGCTCCACCCACCTAAGTAGACCCTCCACCACCTTCATATTTTACAATTGGACATTGAGGGCATTGACTTGGGCCGGAGCTGGCTCTGTCTCATGATAGTACCTGTTTCATTTCAAACTCTTTCCACCATCTTTTACCACCCCCACATCACCCACCTACTTCATCCCCATCACCACTGACCACCGCCCCTCTCTCTCCTTGACGATCCTTCAGCCTCTCCCTTCACCCTGGACCCTTTCACTGTTAAGTTGGAAGTGCCTTCCCTCCCCCATGAGCCCACCTCAGTCACCAATCCTATGCCCACCCTGATCCTCCCCAGTCCTGCAATCCATGTCACCACCCTTGTCCCCCTCCATTACCCCCCGCCCCAGATGAGAACTGTACACGCCATACCCAGAACCATACCCTCCCACACTATTGCATTCCACTTCCCCCTCAAAGCAGCAGATTTGACCCCTGCTCGCCACAAATCCCGTTGATGGTAAGAGAGGACAATTCCACCCAACGTGTTTATTTGGAATTTCAAATCATATGTTTTGTCTTCCAATGATGTTGGTATGCTTTGTGAATTAGATGAGGGACACTCTCTCACATTTTGCACCTCATTATAAGGAGATGTATTGGAAGTAATTTAAAACATAAATCTAGTGTATTGAATGAAAAAAGGATGTTTTTTGATAGTCCAGTTCATTTTCTGTCTTTCTTATATTGCAGGTTATTGTATCTGGAATGAAAAAGCAAGATTATAATATCCTGGATCACAAAAAGACTGTTTTCGATGTGGATTACAAGCATTTTACTGCACAGATCAGTGACTTACATGTTTGTATTCATTTAAAGATCTAAATGGAAATATCTTAGCACTCAGTGCATAGAGAATCTGGGGGCATGATTTTTGACCTCACCCTGGGACTGATAGAGCTGGCAACGCGGTTCCGCAGAGATCAGGGCACCATCTTTAAAGGGCGCTCCGACCTGCGATAAAAATAAACTCTGGCCTGGCACTTGAAGTGCATCTTCAGGACGCCAATGCACCACTTGATCACAGCCCTGGTTGTGGCATCGGCATCATTGTAGCGGGTCTCCGCATCAGTCTGTGGCCTCCGGATAGGCGTCACCACCCACGACCGCAGTGGCTAACCCGTCGCCCAAAGGCCAACCCCTCACCGGGGGATGTGCTTTGAAGCTGTTGGGAACCGTTGAGTGTGCAAGGATGAAGGCATCGTGCACGCTGCCTGAATATTGGCCGCAGACTTGCATGAGCAAGTTTCGTGGTCACACAGTTCATGGAGTGGAACCCCTTTCGGTTTGTGCGCCGGTGCTCGTAGGTGGCATGTGTCCCTGGACCTGAGGCATCCCGGTGATGGCAGCGAATCCAATTGCCCGGGCAATCTGGTGGGCTTGGTCCATAGTCAGGCTGATATATTGTGCCGAGCAGACATATAGGGCCTCTGTGATGGCGTGGATGCACCTGTGCACCCAGGTCTGCGAGATCCCAGACAGGTCCCCGCTCGGCACCTGGAAGGGCCCCATAGCGAAAATGTTCAGGGCGACCATCTCCTTGACGTCCACCGGGAGCAGGTGTCCTCCCAATACCCCCGCGGTTCCAAGTGTGCCCTGATCTGGCAGATATGCCGTACGGTCCCTTGCTCTTTGACACACCCAGTCCGGCAGGTCATCGAATGACAGGTGCTACTGTTGCACACGAGGCCTGATGCGACGCCTCCTTCCCCCTTCCTCCTCGGCCCATTGGGTGGCTAGTTTTCCATGCTCACCGGCTGACTCCTGTTCCTCTGGGGCAAGCTCCGATGCTGCAGGGCCCTCCCCAAGCAGCTGCTGCTCGTACAGGCTCAGTGCATCCGCCAGGGCAAGGCAGATTCTAACCATTTAACCATTCCTGGTGTAACTCTGGGCTTAGTGGGTTGCGCAGCAAGATGCCTGCCTTGCAGCTATGACGGTCCGTGTTCGGATACCCCAGTTGCCGGGGGACACCCCAATCCCATGGCCCACCCCCGGTCACCCCCTGCCAGCCTTGCCAGCGGCAAGACCCAGGACTGGCAGCCCACGATCGCTCCTTTGGGAACAGGTCCTACCTCTTCTTTTGCTCCCTCAGCAGCCACTGTGACTGTTTCCTGATTTTAAATACCACAAGCGATCCTCGCCGTTGGTAATTCCTCCTGGCGGAGGTGGAGCATCGCGGGAGGCTCAGAGAATACCGTTGTGGGCCCATTAATGATATGCCAAAAGCATTTACTTTACAATTTGCACGTCCATGCCAGTGTGCAGTATCGATCGCATTGATCCCGCTGTCGAGGCACCGGAGCATGTCATTCCATTGGGCATGGCCCCGATTTCCGGCGCACGCACGATTCTCCGCCCAATCGTGTTTCACAATTCAGTGTCGGTGGATGGAGAACCCCGCCCATTATCTCTGAAAGATTTGCAAAACACTATTATGGAAGTGTTCTTGCACACTGCAGAAAATTGAAAAAGTAAGCAGAACATGTTTAGAATTGCAACTGTTGAGAAATATTTCGTGGGCAGTACTTTCCTATTTATATATAACCTCACTTAATGTAGGGTGGGATTCTTTGGTTCCCCAGCCGTGTTTTTCTCGGCAACACACTGTTTGCTGGTGACAGGGTTCAATCTTCCCGCCGCTTGTCTACAGGATTTCCCATTGTAACCACCCGACACCGCTGGCAAGCCCGCGGGCGTGTGTGCGCTGCCAGCAGGAAAAGTGAATCGTAACGACTGGAAAATTCCTGCCGTAGCTTTCAATTATATGTAGCAGGCCCGTGATCAAATCCAAACAATTATTTGTAGGTCTGTTTGCCAATGTAAAAACCATGGCAATTGCTTTAACAGTTCTCACAATTAACAACAAACATTAGGCAGTTGAAGGTTAGATTTCCTTTGAAGCTCTGGATTTTCTCCCACTCTCCGTTCTGGTAACTCATCAAGTCTCTCTTGAAAATTGTGGCTTCAAACACGAATGTGGCATTGAGATGGCTAGGGTGAAAGCATGGAACCACAGGTAACGGTCAATAGATTGGAGTAATCTCTCTGAGTTTTGAAAAATGTTATGAAGTGTCAGTTGAGATCATCGCTTCCAGAGTATTTTATTTTTGTATACTTGATTTACTTTTGAGTTGGAGAACAACACGGGAAGTAGTGGTAGAGTAGTAATGTCACTCAACGAGTAAGACAAAGGCCCAGGTTAGTGTCCTGGGGACCTTTCAATTCATAAATCTGAAATATAAATCTAGCCTCGGTAAGGTGACCATTGGCGATTAGGTCGGGGTCGAACAATATCTCAACATCTCACTGGATTTATTTGCCCATGGACAGGCATTTGGGTGATTATTTTCTCTTCTTCAGACTTTGATTAAAATAGGATGCTCACACGTGTCAGATCGTAGGCAGCGTCATCAATAATCTATTATCCTCATCGCCAATATAAGTCCAAAAATGTGCAGGTCAGGTGGATTGGACATGCTAAATTGCCCTCAGTGCCCAAAAGGGTTGGGTGGGGTTGTTGGGTTGCGGGGATGAGGTGGAGGTGTGGGCTTAAGTAGGGTGCTCTTTCCAAGGGCCGGTACAGACTCAATGGGCCAAATGGCCTCCTTCTGCACTGTAAATTCTAAGATGAGACCAGTCATGATCGTATTTATTGGTGGAGCTGGCTCAAGTGGTTGAATTACCTACTCCTGCTCCTAGTTCTTATGTTCTTATGAAAATATTATCGATTATTGTAAAAACAAATCTTGTTCACGAACAACCTTTCGGGAAGGAAATCTGCCATCCTTACCTGGTCTGGCCTACATGTGACTCCAGATCCACAGCAATGTGGTTGACTCTAGGCTAGCAAGCTCCTCAGCTTGCCAGTCACATCCCATAAAAGAATAAAAGTCATCCCATTCCAGCAGTTGTACTTGAACATTCAGCTGAAGACTAAAATTCCTTGCACACCTCCATAATGATCACCCTAATGTCCGCCTTTCATGAGCTGATGCATCCTTGTCACATTCCTATCTTCACATCTTTGAGTGAGATAGCCAAATGTCAGGCAGTTGGGAAATATTTCTGCTGTGATTTTCATTAGGTCAAGGAAGTGGGTCAAGATGACCAAAGCCTAGTTAACCATTGAGGTAAGGCATTCCTGTTCCCAGTTTTCATGCTTTCAGCCCAGCCATCTCAATGCCACAATTATGCGTGAAGTCAGTTATATTCCGGAACACCTGGACACAGCGATTACCATAAAATTGGGTTGGTGGAGTGCATTCCTGTAAGGAACCCATTATTGTTAATGTATTAATGTAAATGGAACATTGAGTGAGTTCCTTTACAGGATTGCACTAAAGAAGTCCTGATTTTTCAGTATTCACTGCACCCCAGGCGATTCAGTACAGCTGGCCACAGACCCCGAACAATCTCTCCTGGGAACGTCACAGCCATCAAAGAAAGAAGAACTTGGATCCCATCAATTTGCAGGTCTGAATCTGATTCCAGAAATGAAACGATGGTGCTGTGACCTTACACATCTTTGTATTAATTTACAAAACCAATTAATTGGAATTCATACAATGGCTTAACCCCTAAATGCTGCTGATACTAACCCTTTATATAGATGTCAATGGCGGAATTTTATAAACTTAATCCCCGCCAAAATGGTGGGACTGTTTCTGAGTCAGGAACGCATTTGATTAATTAACGGTCTTCACTAAGGTTCTTTCACTGAACCACAAACATATCATCCTGCCTCTGGGTTCTTTGGCCAATCCTGAGGGTGGGTGGGATGATGTGCCCAAACAAGCAATGAAGGATCTCTATTTAAATAGACCCCAGCAGAACTCACAATAGCAACACTAAGTGGAACATTGAAGATACAAGTGCGAACCAGGAACTTGGTGTAAAGTGGAGGCAAGATGTGGAAAGGCTGCACACTGCACAACCCCCCCACCCCGGGTTTTAATCCACACATGCAGCCAAATTCAGCTTCCCTTGTCAGATAGAATTCTACCACAATTGCCTCGTGTGTATATTGATGTGATCATTTACATTGTGCATCAAGATTATCTATTGGGGTTCCACATCTTTGATCACTCCCCGAGATGGACTCCTTAACCTTACAATCCAGATTTCTATATATCTGTATCTATATATATGTATAATATATATATATAATTTCAGCAGTCCAGGAGTTGAACTGAAAACTCATGGGCCACAATCTACCAGCCTCTTCGCGCCTGACTCGGAAAGTGACAAGGTCGTTTCTCGCGAGATTTAATGGCCTCGTTTTGCCTTGCGAGATCTAGTGAGATCGCGTGAGGCGTCGCGATCTGGATCCTGCCCACAATGGGCAGAGTCCAGATTTGTATATTCAAGTGTGTAGTCAGACTCACTTGAATATGTTCACACAGGAGTTACCCAAGGCACGGGATCTAACACTCGCGCCTCGCAGACCCCAAGAGAGCACCATTTAGCACTGGTCTCCACCAACATGGTGGAGGGGCACGTGGGGAAGTCTCCAATCAAGGTGCAGCAGCACTTGGGGAGGTCTTCCAGGTGATTGCGGGTCACTGGGTGCAACCCCAATGCCACCTGGACGCTGTGGCACTGCTAGTCTGGCAGTACCACCCAGGCATCCTGGCAGTGCCACCTGGGTGCCACCCCAGCAATGCCAGGGTCACAGGTGTCACAGGCTGGGTGCCAGGTTGGCAGTGCCAAGTTGCTCAGGTGGCATCTTGCTCTTGCCGGGATTGGGCTCGGGGCTGCTCTGCCCTTATGAGTTGTAGTGTGGTAGGCTCAAGGACCCCCTCATTGGTAAGTTGGTGTGTTAGGTGGTCCGGAGACCGTGATGGTGCCTCAATCTCTTCCTGCACTGGCGAGCAGAGCTGGTTAGTGCAGGAAATGGGACTAAGTGCGCCCTTGGTGGAGTATTCCTCACCGAGGTCCAGAAATGAAGCAGGGTCTCATTTAACAGCAGGGTTGTTCTCGGCGCTGCGAGCACCTGACATGGGACTCTCTTTCATTTCCATTAAATCTTGCCTAATGTAGGCAGTTCCTAGAATCATCCACCATCAAACAGAGCCCAGCAGATGGTGAGATAAATGTAATAGAGTGGCATTAGCAGAAAGTTGGGATCTGGTTGTTTGTTGCATCTTGGCAGGAGGTAGCCACCCAAAATAAATAAAATATAAGTGAAATAAATGATGTACATTATATCTACATTCTTAAATTTAATTTGACAGAGTGAAATCAAACAGCTCATGGAAACGACTCTTGGCTGTATCTCAAGCACTCAGAAGTCCTTGTCACTTGTGGTGAAGTTTGAGAGGTAATTCAAAATATGTCGCTACAAACGTACTGGTGCCTTTTACGAATCTGTACCGCCCATGTTTCTTTAGAAGAGCTGTAGACATTACATTTGGCTCAACAAAGGTTTTCTATTCTGAAAGCACAGTGGGGATTTGCTTTTCGCACTTTGTAGCCTCATGATTCACATCATCAATAATTTCACAATCACAGGTTTAGAAGTGGTGTTGTGCTAAGCCCTTGCTGGAATCCATAACTGACTGGTATCTTGATTCCACAATTACAAAGTTCTCACTTTGACACGAATGTGCAATCGCATAGCCTCTCCTACTTTCGCTTTTTGTTAGACAATATCCTTTGCATATTGTGAGCTGGCAAATATTAGAACATACAGTGACAATGACACAGGAGCAAGGAAAAGACTGCGCTTTAATTGACTCCATTCAAATTTTTGTTGTGATGTGTTTTATCTTAATATGTGACCATCTTAATTTCAGGCTTGGAATATCGAATCTGGGAATTGATAAGCAATTTCAGAAAATTCTCCACAGCTACAGTAAGGATATCGATCTGGTGTCCCAAATTTACAACAAAGAGAAGACTGACCCTCCAATGCCACGTGACTTTCCTCCAGTAGCTGGGAAAATCATTTGGGCTCGACAGCTCTTCAGACGTATACAGGAGCCTATGTTGCTGTTCGAGCAGAGGCCTGGCGCCCTGCAGAAAGAGGATGCAAGGCGGATCATCCACAGTTATAATAAAGTAGCCAGAGTTTTGTTGGAGTATGAAGTGCTTTATCATAGAGCCTGGATGCAACAGGTATGCTCTTGCAATATATACTAAATACAGTTTTTCTGGTCCTGTATATTCTCTCAAAATGTACATATACAGCATTTGTGTACAGTTTACCTATTGGATGATTACAAATCTCATATGAGACCAATAAAACAACTTGGGGTTGCTTGACAGTGTGTTTACAACCATATTTGCTGAACTAATCATGTAATATTCCAGAAATTATATCAGTTTCTTGCTACTTTGAGATAATTTGTTCGTCCACCTAGTTCTATTAAGAAATAATATCCAAGAGAAATATTATTATATCTGAACTATCAGATTGAGACTTTTATTAGTCACCACTTTTTTAGACACCACTCCAAGCAATTTATGTGTAGGTCCATTACTTGTGCAGAACTTTATGCTGTGTAATTGTTACGACCCTTGGTCAGACCCCATTTGTGGGGAGATCTGGTTAGGGACCAATACGTTTGATTGAAACAGACAACGTTTGAGATTTAAGACTTGCTAATAGAATAAAATCACAAGATTCCACAGGTTTGGAACAAGCAAAAATATACTTTAATATACAAGTTCAGAAAGATCAACACATTTACAATAACTATCTTATACTCTTACATTTAGGCTAAGTGTGAGGTACATGTGAATTAACAGGCAAACTATGGTCAAACGCACCACACTACAGAATAAATGCCAAATGCAGCCAAACCCAATTCCATGGATTTCTTAAACAACCCACTCAGATATTTGTCACATTGTGAGCCAACCAATCTCACTGAAACTTCGTCTATCTCACGAGGATTTTGAATCTTCACCTTTGAAGATCTTATCTTGGAATTCTCCCCAAATGTTACTCCAACAACTTCAACATAGGCTCACCTTGCAGGTTTGCAATCTCACCTTCCGATATTACATTTCTCTGGCTTTCCAAGTACATACAAGCATCAGCTTGCAAATGCAATTTCATATCTTCAGCTGTGCCAAGCAGAAAACCACTGGTCCAAAGGGGTACTTCTATACCAATAGCCCACTTATAGGCTGCTCCCCACAGCCTTTTCTCGAACTTGGGGCCTGTTTCCCTGCTCCTTTTTTTTAACTTAACCGGGTCCTATTACTGTCCATTTTCTTTTTCCTCACCTCGGACACTTGCTGGCTTACAGAGTGATTAACTCAAACTGATTGTTCACTGACCCTTGAATTGATCTTGAGACCTATCAAAACACTCCAAGAGGGCCCCGCCCTTGTCACTAGGCAGCAACAAATGTAACAGGCAGTGGAACATCCTGCACATTAAATGTTACAATCTCCATAGACTACTTGTTTACAAAGCACACAGAGAAATAGAAAGAATGGATTTTGTAAGTTAATAACATTTCATTTTTTAAAAATTTAGAGTACCCAATTCGTTTTTTTCCAATTAAGGGGCAATTTAGCATGGCCAATCCGCCTACCCTGCACATCTTTGGGTTGTGGAGGTGAAACCCACGCAAACACAGGGAGAATGTGCAAACTCCACACCCACAGTGACCCAGAGCCGGGATCGAACCTGGGACCTCGGTGCCGTGAGACAGCAGTGCTAACCACTGCGCCAACCGTGCTGCCCCTAACTTAATAACATTTTATAACACAATTTCACTTAATATTCATTAAATTTGGCTATAGAAATTCACATTCCTTTTAGTGGTTGGAAATCTGTGTGAGCATGTTGGAATCGGTGCCAAAATTCCACATACGCACTCCAGTTCCGTGAATCTTTGACATAAGAGTACAAAATTGTAAAATATATTCAGTGGAGAGCGTCACAAAATTCTAGAATCGTACACCATGGATTGAGGCCATTTGGCCTGATCTGCCCGTGCAAGCTCTTTGAAAGCACTGTCCAGTTTATTCTCCTGGTGATGAAAACACGGCAGTAGAAATTGTACACAATCAAAGTATGTGTTAAATTGAACTCCAATCACAGGAACAAGGGGCGTCATTCTCCGACCCCCCCGCCGGGTCGGAAAATGGCCGTTGGCCGCCGTGAATCCCGCCCCCGCCCCCGCCGAAGTCTCCGCTCCCGGAGATTGGGCGGGGGCGGGAATCCGGCCGCGCCGGTTGGCGGGACCCCCCACTGGATTCTCCGGCCCGGATGGGCTGGAGTCCCGCCCAGGAATTGCCTGTCCCGCCGACGTAAATCAAATCTGGTATTTACCGGCGGGACCAGGCGGCGTGGGCGGGCTCCGGGGTCCTGGGGGGGGGGGCGCGGGGCGATCTGAGCCCGGGGGGTGCCCCCACGGTGGCCTGGCCCGCGATCGGGGCCCACCGATCCGCGGGCGGGCCTGTGCCGTGGGGGCACTCTTTCCCTTCCGCCTCCGCTACGGCCTCCACCATGGCGGAGGCGGAAGAGACTCTCCCCACTGCGCATGCGCGGGAAACTGACAGCGGCCGCTGACGCTCCCGCGCATGCGCTGGGAAACTGACAGCGGCCGCTGACGCTCCCGCGCATGCGCCGCATTTCCGCGCCAGCTGGCGGGGCAACAAACGCCATTTCCGCCAGCTGGCGGGGCGGAAATCCCTCCGGCGTCGGCCTAGCCCCTCAATGTTGGGGCTAGGCCGCCAAAGATGCGGAGACTTCCGCACCTTTGGGCCGGCGCGATGCCCGTCTGATTGGCGCCGGCTTTGCCGCCAGTCGGCGGGCATCCCGCCGTTGGGGGATGGGCAAGAATAGGCCGTTCAGTCCTCCAAGCCTGTTTTGTTCAATTAGATATAGGCTGATTTGGACCTCATTTCCATTATCTATCTGCCTTAACTCCATATCCTTATCTTTAAAGCTCTATTGATTTCCATCTTAAAAGCTCTAGTTGTCCTTGCATCCACAGCCTTACTGGGGAGAGAGTTACATATTTCTACTGCCCTTCGTGTGAGAAAGTGCACTTGATTTCCTTTCTAAATGGCCTAGCTCTAATGTTAACTTCAAATCCACTTGTTGATGATTTCCCCTTGAAAGGAAAGAGTTTTTCTATATCTGTTTACTCTGTTGAATTTATTTAAAATTTTGAACACTTTGTTCTGGTCATCTTCTTTCAAGGCTGAAATTTCTGCGCTCAGTTTATTAATAATGTCTGTAAACGTTGCTGAATTGGTGGTCACGCCCCTTTGCCCGCACCCCTAAAACTGGCACGGAGTTCTTATTCACATATGTGGCATCAGGAAAAATCACTGGACAAGACAACTTTGATTTATCTCCTGTATCTTCTACAGGTAGCAATGAAAATGTCTTGAGCGTGGAAGCAGGTTCTTTCCTTAATGACAAAGGTTGTGATATATGGGAAGAGGAAAACAAAAAGATTGTTGGATTTTTGTTTTGAAATGCCAATATCCTACACTATTTATAGTGTAGGTAATGGGCTGGATTCCCCGCTCCCCCAATCCCGTGTTCCTCAGCTGTGTGCCGTTCGCTGGGGCAGTATTCTCTGTTCCCACTGCTGTCAATGGGATTCCCCATTGAAGACACCCCAGGCCACCAGGAAACTCGTGGACAGGAGTGCCCTGCCAGCCAGACCAGAAAATCCCAACAGCCAGAGAATTCTGGCCAATGTTCCAGTTTTATGCTATCAATGGGTGAGGCTCTTCGCTGGCAGAGCGAAGCCCATAAATTATTCCAGTGCTTAATCCAATGGTACCTGTACTTAAAAGGATGTGTATTGTACATTAACTTTTGTCAGCACTATTAGGTGAAGGGGGGGGATTCAGCGATGATGTCTCTTAAAACTGAATCGTTAGCATGAGTAGTTTTACGTAAGTTGTTTTATTAAGGATTGAGATGAATTATAGGACTGAGTAATCATTATTAACCATTAAACATGTATTTTTAGGACATATAAGTAATAAGTATTCAAATGGGATTTAGGATAGCTCACTTGACCAAAAGGACATTACTTCTGACATCTTGGCCGGGATTCTCCCCTACCCGGCGGGGTGGGGGGTCCCGGCGGGGTGGAGTGGCGGGAACCACTCCGGCGTCGGGCCGCCCCAAAGGTGCGGATTTCTCTGCACCTTTAGGGGCCAAGCCCTCACCTTGAGGGGCTAGGCCCGCGCCGGAGTGGTTGGCGCGCCGCCGGCCAGTGGGAAAGGTCTTTGGCGCCACACCAGCCGGGGCTGAAGGGACTGCGCCGGCCGGCGTAAGTCCGCACATGCGCGGGAGTGTCAGCGGCTGCTGACGTCATACCCGCGCATGCGCAGGGGGGGGGTGTCACTTCCGCATCGGCCATCGCGGAGGCGGTGGCCGAGGCGGAAGGAAAAGAGTGCCCCACGGCACAGGACCGCCCGCGGATCGGTGGGCCCCGAAGCTGCTGGGATTGTAAGCAGCTGTCAGGATGATGATCAATCATGCCCTGCTTGCGACTCTACTGGGTGAAGTTTAAACACTGCTTGCAATTCTATTGGATAAGTTTAAAAAAAGCAGCTTCAGGGATTGGATCGCATTCAACTGGGGTGGGCTATTGGTTTTTGAACGTTGTATAATTACTGTGCTCGGCTGTTTGTTCGGCAGAACAGGTCTTGGCCGATAAACAGTCTGTTCTCCGTGTACACGTAACAAGCTTGATTAAATAGCCATCTTGTCCAGTTTGTTTTTTTTGTTTTTCTCTGCACTGAGCTGAGCCACAGGGAATAACCCCTCGTGTAAGCTGACTCACTACACAGGTCTTGAAACCGCTCCTATGTTAGGCAATTAAAGTTCTTGATATTTAAATTTTTAACTTTAAAGATTTAATACTTCAACTGCCATTGATTTATTTTTAGCATTGCCTCCATAAATTGGAAAAAAAGTAGCAAGCTACAGTTACATTATTTTGATTTACTTCTGAGCTCAAGAAGATCTACCCGGTGAATTGCATCAGAATTCAATTTGTCCATACATGAGGACATATGTTTATAAAGTTTTATTATTTTCAATTGTTATGGACAAGAGATGAAGGGAACCTGAATTTACTTTCCCTCACCAACTGTCCCTAAGCTGAAGATGCTTTTGAATTCTTTTTACAGTAGGCTGTGGCGTGTTTTCCCAAATCCTCAGTTTAAGTAACTCACAGCAAACTCGCATTATGATTTTCTCAGATAGTTAGTTTATTCATATTCAAACCCGGGTTGGAGTGTTTGCAATGTGCCACTCCACTAAACTCACACGCAAACAGTAAGGGGGATAGAAAAAATGTTTTAGAACCAATAGTCAATATTAGATCACAAGATTATCAGAATTCAGAGTCAGAATGCAGTGAGGAGTTCTTTCATGTAGGAGCTTGATCTCAACTGGCTGAAGACCAGAGTTGTAATCTTCTCATTACAGTTGATGCAAATACCGCAAGATGAAGTTGGTACACAGAATGGTCAGTTATGCAGGTGATGGAAGGAAATCTCCCAGCAGAGCCAGGGGGCTGAATTCTCCACCGTCGGGATTTGCCGTTTTGCCAGCAGCCCGGGGGTTTCACGACCGCGTGGGGCTGCCCCACAATGGGAAACCCCATTGACCAGCTGGAGAAACGGATAATCCCGACGGCGTGCCACACCAGAAATCCGCCCAGGCTTTTAGGAGCAGGTGTTGTTCAGCTGGTATCCTGTTTCTTAGTGTTTGCAGGTTGGATGTCAAACAGGAGACAGAGAATTTCTCAGTCCTCAAAGGAATATAGAGATTTCAAAATCTGCACTCGAGTCATGTGACCTTCTTTCTCCAAAATGATTTCAAAAGGGATGTTTATCAGCTGTCTGGAACGGGCTTTGATTTCAGGACAGATAATGTCATTGAAGTCCACGGATTCTCCGTTGGCGTCAACACTTAGTCTCAGACAGGGAGAACCCCGCCCACTTATTTCTGAATTTACATGGACAGGGAAGGTGCCAAGGGTAAAGAGGGTCCTATCCTACTGCAGAGGCCGAGATTGGCGCTCCCGAACCTGCTGCACTACTGTTGGGCTACTGTATGTGGAGTGGGTCAAGGTGGAGGAGGAGTCCTGTAGGGGATCCAGTTTGATGGCTCTGGTGACGGCTCCACTGCCACTAGCTCTGGGAAAGTATAAGGGGAGCCTGATGGTACAGCCGACAGCTAGGGTGTGGAATCAGCTGCGGAGACACTTTAAGTTGGAGTGGATGTCGGTGTTGACAGAGGTTTAAGCCGGGTGAGATGGATGGGGATGTATGGGAAGTGGAGGGAGGTGGGACTGAAGAGGGTGTGGGACCTGTATCTGGAAGGGATGTTTGCGGGTCTGGATGAGCCGGGGGAGAGGTTTGAGTTGCCAAGGGAGAGTGAATTTAGATACGTGCAGGCGAGGGACTTTGCAGGAAAGGAGTGGAGGTCATTTCCCAGGTTGCCGGGGTATACCCTATTGGAGTAATTGCTGCTTCCAAATGAGTTGGGAGAGGGTAGGATTGGGGATGTATATGGGTGGTGTGGGGAGCAGGTGGGCGCAAGAGGTGAGGATCAAGAACAAATTGGAGGAGGAGGTGGAGGGGGAAATAGGCTGGGGATTGTGCGAGGCGGTGCACAGGGTGAATTCAACCTCTTCTTGATGTAAGGATGAGCTGGATTCAGTTCAAGGTGGTGCATAGGGTGCACGTGACCCAGACGAGAATGAGTGGGTTCTTTCAAAGGGTCGCTGATGAGTGCGAGAAGCGTGGGCGAGGGCCAGCTAGCCACGCACACATATTCTGGGGTTGCGAGAAGCTGGAGAGTTACTCGGAAGTGGTGTTTGGGACGTTATCTAAAATTGTGGGGGTGGAAGTCGGGCTGGACACAATAGTGGCGATTTTTGGGGTATCGAAAGTGCTGGAGCTGCTGCAGGGGAAGGGGCCGATGTCATGGCCTTCACCTCTCTAATTGCCCGGCGAAGGACCTTGCTGAAATGGAGGTCAGATACCCCGTTGTGGGTGGCTGCCTGGCTGGGGGACTGTATTTCTTCAGTTGTAAAAAATCAAATTTGAGTTGAGGGGGTCGGCGGAGGGCTTCGAGACATGGTGGGGGTTGTTCATGATAATGTTTGAGGAACTGTTCGGCGCGGGTGATGGAGGAGGTTGGGGGTAAAAAGAGAAAAGATTGTACAAACTGTGGACTCTGAGGTCGTGGAATGTTGTGTAATATATGTTTTTTTTACACATGTTTGGAATAAAATACCAATGGCCGGGATTCTCTTCTGGGGACTAAGTCCCCACGCCGGCGGGAGAACCGGCGCCAACCACTCCGGCGTCAACAGCCCCCGGAAGTGCGGAATACTCCGCACCTTCGGGGGCTAGACGGACGCCTGGAGGGGTTGGCGCCGCTCCAGGCAGCGCCAAAGGGCCGGCGTGATCTCACACATGCACAGAACCACTACGCGCATGCGTAGACCGGCCGCCGTATTTTGGCGCATGCGCGGGGGATCTCTCCTCCGCGCCGGCGAGAATCCTGCCCCTGCCCGAAAAATGGCGCCAGAGAATACGGCAGCCGGCATCGGGGCGGCGGGGCGGGATTCTCGCCGCCCCCCTGGGGATTCTCCGACCCAGCGGGGGCTCGGAGAATCCCGCCCAAAACAAAATGTGACTTGTAGCAGCTATTATTTTTGTTCCGCAGAAAATCCATTAAAGCAATTGCAAAAAGTATAAGGTTTTGATACGTACCATTTTGGATTTCTTTTCCTGACATATTGAAACAACACAATTCTGTTTCAGATGGACACTGTCCAGTTTGGTTTCCAGGCATCTTTACTGGTGAAGCATCCAGACACTGGCGAGATATTTGTGAACTTTGACCCTAATCTGACAATGCTGATCAGAGAGGCTGAGTGCATGGCTCGAATGGGTTTAGAGATCTCCGAGGCGGCAAAGGCACTTCTCCAAAAACGACACATTTTGAAAAAGATGTACAATAAATTGCAGGTATTAACGGCTGAGATGGCACAGTCATAATATGTGGAGGGTTATGCTTCTCTTCACAAGGTAAAAACCAATGTAAATAGACAAATATTGACATACAGAATGATTCTCCAAATCGTTCTGGCAGACACACATTAACAGTTTTATGTTACCTGCAGTATGTGTTTTACTCAAGAAACGAAGTTTCACTTAAAGGATGCATACATCAGACAAAATAATTTAAGTAAGAATTAAAAGACCATGGCGCGATCTAACGTCCCTGTTTGACGCGAGAACAAATCCCATAATGGCCACTAAACCTTGTGAGCAGCCAAAAGCGGGATTTACACCGGTGAAATCTCAATTTGACATCTTCCCCGTCCCTCACCAGTGACATAATCAGGCTCACGCCCTAATTTCCATAGATTTAAATAAATGTTAATATAACTAATGGGTTTGACGCCATAGCATCCACCCACGACGTAACCTTCCCCATGGCGGCGTGATGTCATGCCGCGTGAATCACTACTGGTTTTCAAAAGCGAAACCTAGTTGTGTTGATCACGCCGGGGTGCGAAGGTGCCTGGACGCCCCGGGGTTGAGGGATAAGGCTGGGTATTGCACCCTGGCACTGCTGACAGTGCCCCCTGGTACTGCCCCTCTGTTCACGTTGTGGTGGAGGGTGGTTGAGGGTGGGGGAGAGGGGTGGGGAGGGGGAGATCCCGATCTCCATGGGGGTGAAGGGGGGTCCTTAAATGTAACTTTGAGATAGAGGCGCCCTTCAAAGATGGTGCCCCGACCTCTGTTGAGTCAGCCTTGCCGGCTCTATCAGGCCCCGAGACACCACAATGACAGTACAAGCCATGCCCTCAGATTCTCTGTGCCAGAAAATCTGGAGTGAAAACTCAGCTGTGCATCTGGAGAGATACACGCGGGTTTTCAGCCTGAACCTGACCATCTACCAGATTCTGGGGAAATTCCACCCTATTTGTCTTAAAATGAGGTTGGGAATGGTTTCTTAAAAAAAATCTTTATTAAATTTTCAACATTTTATACATAAATATAAGGAAAAAACAAGCAAACATACAAAATGCACACCCCTTCTCACCCCATAAACCAGAAACTAACTTCCCTCACCACCACCACCACCACCACCCCCCCAGCAGCTGATGGAGGCCAGTTCCTTAAAGTGAGAAAGCAACGGGTGCCACCTGTTATGAAACCCTTTCACATTCCCTCTCAAGGTGAAACGTAACTTTCTCCAAACACAGAAACCCCATCGAGTCCCCCAAACACACTGATCACAGGGTGGAGAATCTGATCTCCACCACAACAGGACCTGCCTGCATCCTAGCCATCTGCGAGGTGAAGGCTAAAATATCTGCCCCCCCCTGACTGTAGCTCCGGCAGGTCTGACACCCCGAATAGGCCCCCAGGGGATTGGGCTCCAAGTCCATTTGCAAGATCGGTGACATGGTGCTGGAAAAGGAGCCCCAGAATTTTCTCAACTTCAGCATGACCAAAACAAATGTACATGGTTGTCTGGCCCCCTGATCAAGAGCAGTCACATATATATATCATGTGACCTCCCTTGATTCAGAGAATGTGTATTTGAGAATTCTGCAGTTAGAGATAGCATAGTTTAATTTAGTAACCTTATACTTTAGGAATACGTTTGAATCTTATTTAAGTAGTGTTCATAAATCAGCTTTGTTAATTTACTTAGCTTGATGTTCTTTGTTCAACACCATGCATTCAAGACATCCAGACAAACAAAACAGAGAACATCACAGTATCTATCCCCTGATGGGCCACTACCTGCTCCATCTGGAACCTGACCCTCTTACTCACCAATATTGCTACCTCCTGGGCCCTGGTAACAAAGCCAGAATGAAATAACTGACTCACCCAACCCTTCCAAAGTCGTACCTGGTCCTCCACCCTCAGATGGGTCTCCTGCAGCAGCACCACATCGGCTCTCAAGCTTTTCAAATGCAAAAAGACTCTTGCCCTCTTCACCGGATCAACCAATCCCTGTATATTCCATGTCACCATTCGGACTGGGGATCTCCCATACCCCCTCCCTCCTCTATCAGCCATAACCACCTCACTGGGCATTCCTGCCCCCTTCCACCAACATCTTAGTTCCTCCACCCACTCAAGTTGGCCCCGGACCCCACCAGGCTGGGAATGGTTGACAGAAGTTTTTATGTTTTTTATTTACACAAACACATGTACAATTAGGGCAGCACGGTAGCCTTGTGGATAGCACAATTGCTTCACAGCTCCAGGGTCCCAGGTTCGATTCCGGCTTGGGTCACTGTCTGTGCGGAGTCTGCACGTCCTCCCCGTGTGTGCGTGGGTTTCCTCCGGGTGCTCCGGTTTCCTCCCACAGTCCAAAGATGTGCAGGTTAGGTGGATTGGCCATGATAAATTGCCCTTAGTGTCCAAAATTGGCCTTAGTGTTGGGTGGGGTTACTGGGTTATGGGGATAGGGTGGAGGTGTTGACTTTGGGTAGGGTGCTCTTTCCAAGAGCCGGTGCAGACTCGATGGGCCGAATGGCCTCCTTCTGCACTGTAAATTCTATGATTTCTATGAATTTACTTAATGTAAGGAATATTAAAATATGCCTTTTTGCATATGTTAGAATGTGCACACCTGCGCCAAGTATAAACATTCATGGGCTCAAAATGTTCTCTATGATATTAATTCTTTGTTAATTTAGTGGCAACATAAATCTATTTAAAATTAATATGTTAAAATCTCTGTTAAAACAGTGGATAATTTGGTGAATCGTGGTTGGGGATATTGTGAAGGTAGTTGTGGCAGAATACTTAAAACAATTTAAAGCATTTGAACTCTTCTGAAGTTGGGTTTTATATATTCTTTGCCTGAAGTTGAGGGATTTTGATCTATATCTGCATATACCATATTTGTTGCTGGCACTGGATAACAAAAGTCGACAAAATATTTACTGAGTTCCAATACTTTGAGCACAAATATAGATCAAAATATATCTAGAAATACACAGTAGTGATTTCAAAACTGTGATTTTGTCCGAACTATCCCAGCTTAATGTTTTTATTTTATGACATTACCCAAACCTGTTCGCAAGATACCTGTCTTTTCTTGCTCCTCGCAACAATTAATTATGAGTGGTAATTTTAACAATTAGCTCCCCTCAAAAATCTTTGATTGCTGAGAGTATCAAAGAATTCTAACCTCAATAACTTTATCCTTCTATCAAAATTAAGAAATGAGTTGCGGATCCTAATATTCTTTGTCATTATTTCCAGCTATTGCTAGAAGAGAACTCCAGAGTACGGGCAAGAATTAAACCTATCTATGAGACCCTTATTTCACCTCATGTGCACAGGATTGATGAAGCTTTTCAGCCAGGCCTTGTAACACTTAACTGGACATCATTAAACAATGACTTTTTTGTGGATAACGTATATACCAAACTAGGTAATTAAGTCTGTTCCAATCAATGCCAGTTGCATCAGCTTTGACTTAATGAGTCATTTTGATTTGGATAATTGTGCAAAATATTCTTGGCTAGCCATTAAGCACCGTGAAATGGAATACAGGACTGGTGTTTAGTAGGTTCGAGCAGATATTGCACATTTAACACTCGTTTCAAGTCCAAATTACTCCAAGTTGTGTGATAAATGATGGAGATATGGGGCGAAATTCTCCGGAAACGGCGCGATGTCCGCCGACTGGCACCCAAAATGGCGCAAATCTGTCGGGCATCGCGCCGCCCCAAAGGTGCGGAATGCTCCGCATCTTTGGGGGCCGAGCCCCAACCTTAAGGGCTAGGTCGGCGCCGGACGAATTTCCGCCCCGCCAGCTAGCGGAAAAGGCCTTTGGTGCCCCGCCAGCTGGCGCGGAAATGACATCTCCGGGCGGCGCATGCGCGGGAGCGTCAGCGGACGCTGACGGCATTCCCGCGCAGGCGCAGTGGAGGAAGTCTCTTCCGCCTCCGCCATGGTGGAGACCGTGGCGAAGGCGGAAGTGAAAGAGTGCCCCCGCGGCACAGGCCTGCCCGCGGATCGGTGGGCCCCGATCGCGGGCCAGGCCACCGTGGGGGCACCCCCCGGGGCCAGATCGCCCCGCGCTCCCCCCAGGACCCCGGAGCCCGCCCACGCCGCCTTGTCCCGCCGGTAAGGTAGGTGGTTTAATCTACGCCGGCGGGACAGGCATTTTAGCGGCGGGACTTCGGCCCACCCGGGCCAGAGAATCGCGGGGGCGGGCCCGCCAACTGGCGCGGCGCGATTCCCGCCCCCGCCGAATATCCGGTGGTGGAGAATTCGGCAACTGGCGGGGGCGGGATTCACGCCAGCCCCCGGCGATTCTCCGACCCGGAGGGGGGTCGGAGAATCTCGCCCATGATAACCAACAGTTTTCTTTTGAGTTTCTCTCCATATTTAATGGTCTACGTTTTGCTATTGCAATGACAGTGAAATTGTCAGGGTTCCTCGTCATTACGTTTATGAAATTGACAGCAAGGTCTGTCGTCTTCATCTGCAGAATTAAACATAGAAATTCAGAAGTGGCTATCAGACAGTAGTCACTCCTCCACAGGATGTGTCGTGATGATCTCATATAAACATATAACTTACAAACAGGAGTAAGCTAATCCATAAGACCATAAGATATAGGAGCAGACTTAGGTCATTCGGCCCATCTAGTGTGCTCCGCCATTTGATCATGGCTGATATGTTCCTCATCCCCATTCTCCTGCTTTCTCCCCATAACCCCTGATCCCCTTACTTAAAAAAAAAATGTCTTCCAATTTTTCCAATTAAGGGGAAATTTTAGAGTGGCTAATCCACGTGCACTGCACAGCTGTAGGTTGTGAGGGTGAGATCTATGCAGACACGGGTAGAATGTGCAAACTTCACATGGACAGTGACCCAGGGCCGGGGTTGAACCCGGGTCCTCGGCGCCGTGAGGCAGCAGCGCTAACCACTGCACCACCATGCCAGCCCCTGATCCCCTTATTAATGAAGAAATCCCCTTATTAATCAAGAACAGCAGATTTGTGCTTGAGGTGCTGTTACCTACAGGGCCACAGACCAAGAGCTGGAAGATGGAATTAGACTGAATAGTTCTTTCTTAGAACATAAGAACATATGGACCAGGAACAAAAGTAAGCAATTTAGCCTCTTGAGCTTGACCCGCCATTCAATACGATCATGGCTGATCTTATCATGGCTTCAACTCCACCCTCCTGCCCATTCTCTGTAACCCTTCAACCTATTACTAATTAAAAATCTGTCTGGAGACTTGCGGTGACGCCATGCCGGTGGATGTCACACGATGGCTGGCTCCCACCAGAGTTCTAATTTTTTGGCCCTTTTCACCCAGTTTTGGGGGGAATGTTTATGCGAACTATCTTCAGTAAAGTCGTGGCTATTAGAGGATGTTAAAAACCCAGCAAAAGAACTGAGCACGAAAGGCAACGGCGCTAGACCACCAGTGGTCCTGTGTACGGTGCAGAGTTCTGTGGGAGGAAAGATAGCGGCAGCCAGTTCGCCAGGCTGAGGTGATGGCGATGGAGTTTGAGTGACAGTTTGCGAAGCATTTGGAGCAGCATGGGAAGTAGATGATGGGAATGCTCAGACAGTCAGTGGAGGATACGCTGGCCCCAATAAAGGAGGCTCTTGGAAAGATGTCGGCGATGGTGCAGGAACATGGTGAGGTGTTGAAGGGGGTGGAGGAGGCATTGTCGTGGCACAGTGACCAGCTTCCACTTCCTAGAAGTGAAACTGCTGAAGGTGGAGGAAAGTAATAAAGGGCTGAGAGCTAAAGTGGAGGACCTGGACAACAGGTCACAGTGGCAGAATCTTCGTATTGTGGGCTGCCTGAGGGGCTGGAGGGCCCGAAGCCGAGGGAGTACTTTTCGGGGATGTTTGCCAAATTGTTGGGGGAGGAGTAGAACTGGATAGGGTTCATTGGTTGCTCCGGCCAAAGCCAAAGGCGAATGATCCACCAAGAGCTGTAATAGTCTGTTTTCACATCTATCAGATGAAGGAGAAGGTCTTGAGATGGGCCAAGCAGAATCGGGGGGTTAGGTGGGAAGGCAGTGGTATTCTTATATACCAGGAGGCTTGATATGCAGGCTCAAGGTGGATCTGTTGAGGTGGGACAGCCTCCCCTTGTCATTGGCAGGCCGGGTACAGTCGGTAAAGGTGAATGTTTTTCATTCCAGTGTTTACCGGTCTTCTTACCAAAAGCATTTTTTATGGGGGTGGAACGGTTGATTTTGTCCTTTGTCTAGGCAGGTAAGGTAGCGGAGATTCAGAAAGTGGTGCTTCAGAGAGGGCAACAGTCATGGGGTTTGGCTCTGCTGAATCTGAGGTATTATTGGGCAGCGAACGGCAAGAAGGTGCGGGTTGAGGTAGGAAGCAGGAAGCAATGTGGGTGAGGATGGAGACAGGCTCTTGTATGGGGGGGGGGGGAGCTGTGGGCGCTGACAACGGTGCCACTCCCGTTTGCCCCAGGGAAATATTTGGGTAGTCCGGTGATGATGGAGGCAATTTTGGCAGCATTTTATGTAAGGGGCCGGGTCGAAGTTGATGCCGATCCGAGACAATCATTTGTTTGTGCCGGTGAAATTGGAAGCTAGGTTTCAGGACTGGGAGGAGCGTGGGGTGGTAGAATTGAAGGACCTATTTCTGGAAGGGCGGTTTGAGAGTTTGAAGGAGTTGGCGGAGAAGTTTGGGATTCCACGGAGGGAGGCCTTTAGGTGTATGCAGGTTTGGGATTTTGCAAGGAAGGTTTTCCCGACATATCCGGTGTCACCACCCTCCTTGTTGTAGGAGAGGGTGTTGTCGGTGATGGGGTAAGGGGAGTGGGCATCTCAGCGATTTATGGGAGGATTTTGGAGGAGGATACGGCGTTGTTGGAGGGGGTTAAGGCCAAGTGGGAGGAGGAGCTGGGGTGGTGCTGGAGGAGGGGTTGTGGTGTGAGAAGTTGTGAAGTGTGAACACCTAAACCTCGTTTGCGAGACTAGAATTGTGACAATTAAAGATGGTGCACAGGGTGCACCTGACGAGGTCAACGATGAGCCGATTGTTTGAGGGGGTGGAGAACACTTGCCAGAGTTGTGGGAGAGGCCCGGCCAACCATGCACGTATGTTCTAGTCCTGTCCGAAATTGGAGAGGTTTTGGGGTTCTTTCTTCAGCACCACCCCGACAATTTTGCACTTAGACTTGGTGCCCAGTCTCCTGGGGCCATATTTGGGGTGTCGGTCCTGCCAGAGCTGCAGGCGGGGGTGGGTGTTTTAGTCTTTGCCTCGCTGATTGCTTGCAGGTCCTGTTGGGGTGGAGGTCAGCTTCTCTGCCCTGTGCCTCAGTGTGGCTGGGGGACCTGATGGGAGTTTCTGTATCTTGAGAAGGTTAAGTTCACCTTGAGGGATTCCAAATGAGATGGAGTCTGTTTATTCTTCACTTCAAAGAGTTGGTCACTGTCAGCTGCTAAAAGTGGGGGGAGGGAGGGGGGGGGGGTTTGAGTCATTTATGTATTGGTTGGTAGAGTGTGGGGGGGTTCTTCTGTTATTCTTTTTGCTTTGTGTTTTGTCTAATGTATAAAATGTTAAAATGTTAAAAACCGAATAAAAATATTTTGGAAAGAAATCTGTCCAACACCTCCTTAAATTTACTAGTTGTCCCAGCATTCATCGCACTCTGGGGTAGTGAATTCCACAGATTCACAACGCTTTGGGTGAAGTAGTTTCACCTCATTTCTGTTTTAAATTTGTTATCCCTTATCCTGAGACTATGATCTCTCATTCGAGAAAGCCCCACAAGAGGAAGCATCGGCTCCATGTCTACTTTATCCATACCTTTTATCATTCTACATACCTCAATTAGATCTCCCCCTCATTCTTCTAAACTCTAAAGAGTATAGACTTAACCTTTTGTGCGGCACCTTATCAAATGCCTTCCAGAAGGCAGAGATACTATATCTACAGGATCCACATTATCCACTTGGCTTGTTACATCTTTGAAGAACTCTAGCAAATATAGTTGTGGCGCAACAATTACTCACTCAAGCCGAGAAGAGATGAAATCAATCGAGGCTTTATTAAGCAAGACTTGTTCCCCAGCAGCTCAGTTACAGAATGCGGCTGCTGGGAGAACTCGAGCTCTTATACTCCGCCTTCAGGGCGGAACCAGCAGGCGGCAGATCCAACCAGGACCCGGGACCTGTCAGCCAATAGCCTCTTGGCTTCACAGGTACCATACTACCTCTAATACATACCACCACATTCACCCCTTGTTAAAAAAGAACCCGGCGGGGTGGTGGTTCGCATGGTGGTAAGGGTTTACAAGGCTGGTCCTGGAACTGATTTCGCACAGTGGCTATACATTTAGCCCAACAGTTAATTATGTACAGGTTGTCAGAATTATTTACAAGTTCGTTTTCCTTTTCTTGTTGTGTCAAGCGGATTCCACGAGTCGAGCGGGTGCCCTGGTCGTTCTTGTCGATCGCCTCAGCCCCGGTGGTGGTGCAGGTGCTGGCTCGGGCACTGTCGTCTCTGGGAGTGGTGCGCTGTTCGTCCCTGTTTCTTTACTCCTGGGCGGGCACGGGAGGAGGACCGATCCACCCGGGAAGGGAGCGGTCGCGTGGTGCGCCAGTGGCAGGGAGGGGTGCTTGGTATTGGGGGTGTGTGTGTGTTTCCGGTGGGCGCCAGGTCCCACAGGGAGACCGTGTCCTGTCGGCCGTCGGGGTACGATACGTAGGCGTACTGGGGGTTTACATGGAGAAGGTGAACCCTCTCGACCAACGTGTCCGATTTGTGCGCTCGCACATGTTTTTGGAGCAAGATGGGTCCTGGGGCTGCCAGCCAGGTTGGCAGCGACGTTCCGGAGGAGGACTTCCTAGGGAAGACAAGGAGGCGCTCGTGAGGCGTTTGGTTAGTGGTGGTACACAGCAGCGACCGGATGGAGTGGAGGGCATCCGGGAGGACTTGCTGCCACCGGGAAATTGGGAGATTTCTGGACCGTAGGGCCAGTAGGACGGTCTTCCAGACCGTACCGTTCTCCCTCTCTACCTGATCGTTCCCCCGGGGGTTGTAGCTGGTCGTCCTGTTGCCCTTGCTGAGCAGGAACTGATGCAGCTCGTCACTCATGAAGGAGGACCCCCTGTCGCTATGGATGTATGCGGGGAAACCAAACAGTGTAAAGATGGTGCTGAGGGCTTTAATGACTGTGGCCGCTGTCATGTCGGGGCAGGGGATGGCGAAGGGGAAACGGGAGTACTCGTCCACCACGTTCAGGAAGTATACGGTGCGGTCAGTGGAGGGGAGGGGCCCTTTGAAATCCAAACTGAGGTGTTCAAAGGGACGGGAAGCCTTTATCAGGTGCGCTCTATCTGGCCTGAAAAAGTGCGGTTTGCACT
Organism: Scyliorhinus torazame; assembly: GCF_047496885.1. Lineage (NCBI taxonomy): Eukaryota > Metazoa > Chordata > Chondrichthyes > Carcharhiniformes > Scyliorhinidae > Scyliorhinus > Scyliorhinus torazame. Next base: position 82,341,974 of record NC_092716.1, on the reverse strand, counting down.
CTGCGCAGATTTGGCAGTTCCTGGTGACTGTACGGACCTCCTCCACAGAGTAGGGGAGGTTGCGGGACTTCACGAAATGGTAGAATCGAGTGACCCCCGGGTTGCAGAGGTCCTCGTGGATGGCTTGGAGGCGGTCTACTTGTGCGTTGGCACATGTGCCGCGGGATAGGGCATCGGACGGCTAGTTCAGCTTTCCGGGACGGTACAAGATCTCATAGTTATAGGTGGAGAGCCCAATCCTCCACCTCAAGATCTTGTCATTCTTGATTTTGCCCCGCTGTGCATTATCAAACATAAAGGCTACCGACCGTTGGTCAGTGAGGAGAGTGAATCTCCTGCCGGCCAGGTAATGCCTCCAATGTCGCACAGCTTCCACTATGGCTTGGGCTTCCTTTTCCACTGAGGAGTGGCGGATTTCTGAGGCGTGGAGGGTCTGGGAGAAAAAGGCCACGGGTCTGTCCGCTTGGTTGAGAGTGGCCGCCAGAGCTACATCAGATGCGTCGCTCTCGACCTGGAAGGGGAGGGACTCGTCGACGGCGCGCATCGGGGCTGGTTTAGCTCACTGGGGCTGGTTTAGCTCACTGGGCTAAATCGCTGGCTTTTAAAGCAGACCAAGGCAGGCCAGCAGCACGGTTCAATTCCCGCACCAGCCTCCCCGAACAGGCGCCGGAATGTGGCGACTAGGGGGCGGGATTCTCCACTCCCACGCCGAAGTGGCCGCACCGTCGTGAACGCCGTCGAGGCTCACGACGGCGCGGAACGGCCCCGGTCCCGACCGATTCAGGCCCTGACAATGGGCCAGTATCGGGGCCGTGTCATCTACCCGCGCCTGGCCTTGTCGCCCGCGTAAAAGCGGCGCCGCATAGATGACGCGGCCGGCGCCGCATAACGGACGTCATCCGCGCATGCGCGGTTGCCGTCCTGTCCAAATCCGCCCCGCAAGAAGATGGGGGACGGATCTTGCGGGGCCGCGGAAGGAAGGAGGTCCTCCTTCAGAGAGGACGGCCCGACGATCGGTGGCCACCGATTGCAGGCCACCCCACATTCCAGGTAAAGCCTGGTGCAGGATCCCCCCCACAGGCCGCCCCCCCCAGCGTTCACGCACCGCCCACGACTGCAGCGACCAGGTGTGGACAGCGCCGGGGGGAACCCGCCGTTTTGGCCTGGCCGCTCGGCCCATCCGGGCCTCAGAATCACAGAAGGTGCCGGAGAATCGCCATTTTGGGTATCTCTGGCGATTCTCCGGCCTGCGGCCCGCGAAACTCGACCGGGCCGTTCCCGCCACTTGGGAGAATCGTGGGAGGGCGTCGAACCGGCGTCCCCGGAAATCTTGGCGGCCCAGGCGATTCTCCCAACCGGCGTGTGAGTGGAGAATCGCGCCCAGGGGCTTTTCACAGTAACTTCATTGAAGTCTACTCGTGACAATAAGCGATTTTCATTTTCATTTTCATTTAATTTCATTTCATTTCATCGTGGCCTTTGCGATATCCGCTTTGATGCAGCTGATGGCCTGGCGGGCCTCTGTCGACAGGGGGAAGGTAGTGGACTGGATTAACGGGCGGGCCTTGTCTGCGTACTGGGAAACCCACTGGGCGTAATACGAAAAGAAGCCCAGGCAGTGTTTCAGGGCTTTGGAGCAGTGGGGGAGGGGAAATTCCATGAGGGGGCGCATGCGTTCGGGCCGGGGCCTATAACTCCATTGCGCACTACGTATCCCAGGATGGCCAGACGGTTGGTGCTAAAAATGCATTTTTCCTCATTATAGGTGAGGTTCAGGGCATTAGCGGTCTGGAGGAATTTGCGGAGGCTGGCGTTGTGGTCCTGCTGGTCATGGCCGCAGATGGTTACATTGTCGAGGTACGGGAACGTGGCCCGCGACCCGTGCTGATCAACCATTCGGTCCATCTCCCGTTGGAAGACCGAGACCCCGTTCGTGACGCCGAATGGGACCGTTAAGAAGTGGTAGAGCCGCCCGTCTGCTTCGAAGACCGTGTACTTTCGGTCACTCGGGCGGATGGGGAGCTGGTGGTATGCGGACTTGAGGTGGAAAAGACCTTGTACTGTGCAATCCGATTGACCATGTCGGATATGCGGGGGAGAGGGTATGCATCAAGCTGCGTGTACCTATTGATGGTCTGACTATAGTCTACGACCATCCTCTGCTTCTCCCCGGTCTTCACAACTACCACCTGGGCTCTCCAGGGACTATAGCTGGCCTGGATTATGCCTTCCTTCAGCAGCCGCTGGACTTCAGACCGGATAAATGTTCGGTCCTGGGCGCTGTACCGTCTGCTCCTAGTGGCGACGGGTTTGCAATCCGGGGTGAGGTTCGCAAACAAGGAAGGCGGTTCAACCTTGAGGGTCGCGAGGCTGCAGATAGTGAGTGGAGGTATTGGGCCGCCGAATTGGAACGTAAGGCTCTGGAGGTTACACTGGACATCTAACCCCAAGAGAGTGGGAGCGCAGAGTTGGGGAAGGGCATACAGCCTATAATTCTTAAACTCCCTCCCTTGCACCGTTAGGTTCGCGGTGCAGAACCCTTTGATCTCTACTGAATGGGACCCCGCAACCAGGAAAATCTTTTGGGTACTCGGACGAATAGAGAGAAAACAGTGTCTTACCGTGTCCGGGTGGATAAAACTTTCCGTGCTCCCAGAGTCGATTAGGCAAGGCGTCTCGTACCTGTTGACCACCACCGTTGTCGTTGCCGTTTGGAGCGTCCGGGGCCGCAATTGGTCCAGGGTCATTGAAGCCAATCGAGGTTGCTGCACCGTGGCGTTTTCTTCCGGCCCCGTGGAGCCATCTATGCTGGGGTCCTTGGCTATCAGCCAAGATGATGGCGTCCATGGATCGCACGCGGTCGGTGGTGGACAAAATGGCTGCCCCCATGGATCGCACGTGGATGTGGGGTCACAAGATGGCGGCGCCCATCCTTCCCTCGTGGTGTCCGGGGCCCAAAATGGTGGCGCCCGCGGGCCGCACATGGAGCGCTTGGGGGGGTTGAGTCTGCTGTTCCCGTTCTCCCCCGGAGATTGCGGCAACCCCCTGGGACTGGCACACCGCTGCGTAATGCCCCTTTTTGCCGCAGCTTTTACAAATAGTTGCGCGGGCTGGGCAGCGCTGCCGGGGGTGTTTCGCCTGCCCGCAAAAATAGCAGCGGGGCCCACCGGGATGGTCTGGTGCTCTAGCCGCGCAGGCTTGCGGGGGGGGTGGGGAGTGCCGGGGAGTTGGTCGCAACGGGGGTCCACGGAGCCCAAGAGTCACTGACTGTGCGAAGTCTGCAAGTTCTCCCCGTGTCTGCGTGGGTTTCCTCCGGGTTCTCCGGTTTCCTCCCACAGCCTAAAGACGTGCAGGTTAGGTGGCTGGCCATGCTAAATTGCCCTTAGTGTCCAAAAAGATTAGGAGGGGTTATTGGGTTACGGGGATAGGGTGGAAGTGAGGGCTTATGTGGGTTGGTGCACTCGATGGGCCGAATGGCCACCTTCTGCACTGTATGTTCTATGTTCACTGCCCGGGTAACCTTTGTTAGTCAAGAATCTATCTATCTCTGCATTAAAAATATTCAATGACCCTGCCTCCATCGTTTCTGGGGAACAAAGTGTGCACATGGAGATCTTTGAAATTGCAGCATTGTTACAGTGCAGAAGGAGGCCATTTGGCCCATCATGTCTACATTTGCTCTCCGAATGAGCAATTCGCCTATTTCCAATCCCTCGCTGCCTCCCATAGTTCTACACATTCTTTCTTTTCAGATAAAAATCGAATTCCCTTTTCAATGGCTCAATTGAACCTGCGTCCACCACACTCTCAGGCAGTGAAGGTCAATTAAGGAAAGGCAGTGTTAATTTGTTCAAGACAAATTATGTTGAACTAACTTGCTTGAGTTTTTTGATGCGGTAACAGTGATGGTTGATGTAGTTTAAAGTGCCTCGTAACAGATATGTGAGCAAAGTTAGACATCATGGAATCAAAGGGACAGTAGCAACATGGATTTGAAATTAACTGTGTGACAGGAAACAGGGAGCTGAACTTTACAGCCCCTCCTACCAGTGGGAATTTCTGGACCCGCCAGTCAATGGACATTTGAACGGCTCGCTGCATTTTCCTGCTCCGACCTGCCACGATGGGCTGTAAAATTCCACCCAGAGAGTAGTGATGAAAGATTGTTTTTCAAACAGGAGGAAGTTTATAGAGCAGTTCCCCAGGGATTGGTGTTAAGATCCCTGCTCTTCCTGATATATGTTACCGACCTAGACCTAGGTGTACAGGGCATAATGTCAAAATTTGGGGGTGCTAAGACATTTGGAAATATTGTGAACCATGAGGAGGTAGCGTAGACATTCAACACAACCTAGGCAGGTTAGTGGAATGGGTGGCAGATGAAACGTATTGTAGAGAAGTGTGAAATTATTCATTTGGGCAGGAAGAATGCAGAGAGACAATGGGTGGGATTTTCTGACTCCATTCCCGCGGCATGTTTTCCAGCAACCAAAACAGCCCGCCATTGCCGGGCAGCGGAATCGTCCAGTCCCGCCGATGTCAACAGCGTTTTGCATGGCTCATATAAACCGTTGCTGGGGAAGCCTATGTGGAGTGAAGGGGGGAGGAGGGGGAGTGCGGTTCACCATTGGCGGGACCAGAAGATCCCACAGGGCTGGAAAATTCAGCCCAATATAAATTAAAGAGTACAATTCTAAAGGGAATGCAGAAAGAGAGGTACCAGGGTATATATGTATATAAATCATTGAAGATTGTGGGACAATTTGAGAGCATGGTTGATGAAGTATATAGCATCATGGACTTAATTAATCGGGACATGGAGTAGAAAAGCAAGGAAGTCATGTTAAACTTCAATAAAACACTGGCTCAGCCTCAACTGTAGTATTGTACCGAGTTCTGGGCAGCTTACTTTTGAAAGGATGTGAAGACATTAGAGAGGGTGCAGAAAAGATTCACATGAATGGTTTCAGGGATGAAGAACTTCAATTACGTAGAAACATTGGCAAAGTTAGGATTGTTTTCTTCGGAGAAGAGCGGGCTAAGGGGAGATTTGATAGAAGTGTTCAAAATCATGAGGTGCCTGGGCAGAATAGATAGAGAGAAATTGCTCCCATTGGTAAAAGGATCAAGAAACAGAGGGAACAGATTTAGGTTTATTGGCAAAAGAAGCATTGACAACATGAGAAAAAACGTTTTCACACAGCGAGTGGTTAGGATCTGGGATTGAAAAAAATATCATTTATGGGATGTGGGTGATGCTGGCCTACCCAAGAATTTGGTGGAGGCAGAGTTAATTGAGGATTTCAAAAGAGAATGGGGTCATCATCTGAAAAGGAAAAACATTAAGGGCGACAGGGAAAAGGCAGGGAAGTGACGTGAGATGAATTGCTCCTTTAGAGGGCCAGCACAGACAGAATGGACCAAATGGCCTCCGTCATTGCTGTAACTATTCTATGATTCTATGAATCATAATTACTGCTAAACAGCCTCTTTGGTCATGAAAAACTAATTTTATATTTCTGGTGGAATGTCAAATTTCTCTGTTATGTTAAAACACTTACTGGCATTTCAACTTCCACCTACGTCCCATGTGTATGTCCCAATCTTATTTCTCTCTCTGTAAAATTATGAAAAATGAAGGACAATCAGTGTTTTTATCTTCTCAGTTTGCTGTCCATGAGAATTCTTCAAGGAGATTGACCGCTTAACTTGCATGACAATCTTCTGCAGCTAATGGCGGCACGGTGGCACAGTGGTTAACGTTGTTGCCTCACAGCACCAGGGACCCGGGTTTGATTCTGGCCTTGGGTGACTGTAGAGTTTGCACTTTGTCCCGGTTTCTATTTGGGTTTCCTCCAGGGGCTCCGGTTTCCTCCCACAGTCCAAAGGTGTGCAGGTTAGGTGGATTGGCCATGATCAATGCATGGGGTTACGGGGATAGGTTTCCTATGGAAACTGCCCTTTCAGAGGGTTGGACCTCCTTCTGCACTGTAGGGATTCTATGGAATTAAACTAATATCAAGAAAGTCGAAAATGATGCTACATGGATCACCACATCTTTGTGAACTGCTGTTTTCAAGGATAGTGGCAAGCAACATCAATTTTCCATTGACTGCAAAATGTGGGTATTGTCATACAATGCATTTATAAAGGCAAAGTTTCATTGTATGGAACCAGGTAAATAGTATTTTCAAACACCAATTGGTTTTGCTATTTTAGAACAGCATAAAAGCATAAATGGTAGTAACTATGAAGACTGATACAATCAAAATAAATCTTTATATGTTCAAGCATAAAACAAGAGGAACATTTTATAAACTCCACTTGATGTGGTAATGGTTCACCCTCTCTTCATCATTTTCTTATTGAATTTGTGATTCTGGGTTTTCTAGTCTTTACTTATGTTTCTGTCCCAAAGGAGAAGTTGATTTGCTGGTTCACAGAATAAATGACCTTATTGAATATCGTATTGACCGGATCCTGCAGGGCATGAGCTCCACATCACTTTGTGAATTTCCTGAGGATACACCATGGCCATGTGAGGAGTTTTTAAGCTGTACACAGGTATAGTAGCATTGTGTTGTTTTTTTTATCATTCATTTACAGGATGTGGGCATCACTGCTTAGCCCAGCATTTATTGCCCACCCCTAGTCGCCCTTCAGAAGGTGGTAGTGTGTTGCCTTCTTGAACTGCTGCAGTCCTTGAGGCATAGGTACACCAACTGTGCTGTTAGGGAGGGAGTTCCAGGATGTTGCCCCAGCGACAGTGAAGGAGGGGCGATATATTTCCAAGTCAGGGTGGTGAGTGACTTGGAAGGGAACCTCCAGGTGGTGGGGTTCCCAGGTATCTGCTGCTCTTGACCTAGATGGCATTGGTTATGGGTTTGGAAGGTGTTATCTAAGGAACCTTGGTGAGTTACTGCATGCATCTTGTAGATGGTACACACGGCTGCCACTGTACGTCAGTGTTGGGGATGGAATGTTTTTGAAAGGGGGACTAATCAAGTGGGCTGCTTTGTCCTGGATGGTGTTGGGCTTCTTCAGTATTGTTGGAGCTGCACTCAACCAGGCAAGTGGAGAGTATTCCATTACACTCCGGACTTATGCCTTTTAGATGGTGGGCAGGCTTTGGGGAGTCAGGAGGTGAGTTACTCGTCGTAGGATTCCTAGCCTTTGACCTGGTGGCCACAGTATTAATGTGGCTGGTCCAATTCAGCTTCTGATCAATAGAACCCCCCAGGATGTTGATTGTGGGGGATTCAGCAATGGTAATGTCATTGAATATCAAGGGGGGGGGGGGTGGTTAGATCCTCTCTTCTAGGAGATGGTCATTGCCTGACACTTGTGTGGCGCGAATGTAACTTGCCACTTGTCAGCCTAAGCCTAGATATTGTCCACATCTTGTTGCATTTGGACATAGACTGCTTCATTACCTGAGGAGTCGTGAATGCTGCTGAACATTATGCAGTCATCAAGGAGACTGTTCTCCTTGGAGAGAAGAAGGCTAAGAGATCATTTGATAGAGGTATTCAAAATCATGAGGAGGCTGGGCAGAATAGATAGGGAGAAACCACTCCCGCTCTTAGAAGAATCGAGAATGAGAGGCCACAAAGTTAAAGTGATTTGCAAAAGAAGCAAAGATCACAATTTATTTTGTGTTCACTATTTCTTTTGTATTACGTTTCTTTTATATTAGAAACAATTCAGAATACTGTGGGTGCCAGAAATCGGAAGTAAGAACAAAAAATGATGGACAAATTCAGCAAGTTCTGATGAAAGTTCACAACCTGAAATGCTCACTCTATTTCTCTACACAGATGCTGCCTGATCAGCCAAGATTTTCCAGAATTTTTTTGTTCATATTATGGAATTGCTTTTTCTCCTTTGCCAAGCTGATTTTTTCAGTGTTTTTTCTAAGTGCACATCTTGACAATGTGCTGACTGATCTTCCTCCTTCAACTGACATTAATTTCTTGATAATTCCTTTCACGATTTTCACTGCCACCTCAGTCTTTCCATTCGATTGTGGATAGTGCGTGTAGTGTTTGTGATTATTCCAACATTTCGGCCAAAAATGTCTCTCAGTATAATGTAACTCTTGCTCAGCTCTGCCATACATATGCTCAAACTGACGATTGGCAAGCTCCGCATTTCTACACATGACTATCAATTTCTTGAGCATATGTTTTTCCTTTATAAGTAGAGTGGTCTCCTACACTTAATACTATTTCATCTTTAGCCAGATCATCTTTTAGCTGCCCAAATTTACATGATTCTGAAAGCCATGTCTGTAGTTACATGTTGATCAATAGTTTCCTGTTCACCTTGAACTCTAGTGTTGAATACATAGTGTTCTTACTTAATGTTCATACAGGGTTCTAAGCATTCATTCAAGCCTTTCAAAAGCTTTGTTGTCTGTTTTCTTTGTTCGCTAGTGGGATTTAGGGTGATATACAATTTGTAGCAGTCCCTCCCCAATAGTGTTAGAAGTGTAGCTACTCTTTTTTAGTTCCAGCTTGTTAATTAAGTCTGTTGAAAGCTAAAATTTTGCCATTGTAAGTGAAAAGCTGCCAGTTCTTCCATGTATTTCTACTGGGGATGGGATTGGAAAATTTTTCACCAGCATTTTTCTTGCAGCCTTCGTTATGTGTTTGCTTTTCATTGTCCTTTTTAAGCAGCTTTTGGCACATTTCTGGGCTGTGTCATCTCCGTAACTTTCCCAGGATTTCAAAACTCTATTTTATTCCACATGTTTCATGTTTAAAACTGATGCAGCCATCAATTCACTTGTGACGGGAGTAGAAGTAAATTGTGGTTTTAATCAACTTAGAACAGTGCCTGCCTGCGACTGATCCAATACTGAGAACCGCCTACAAGTCGACTGCTCTTTATGCCTCCCTTCAAGGGGAGGAGCCATGGGCGGAGCCCATACAGGCCCCAACTATGGATAATGGCCCATAGGAGGAGCCCACAAGGGCAACAGCATAGCACAGATACAAATACAAGGGCAACAGCACAGATACAAATACAATGGTGGATTATTGGCATAATACATTCACCACATTCATCCCCTGTTAAAAAGTGAAGTCTGGCAGGGGTGACGTGTTCATAAATTCAGCTGGTCCGGCGCACGGATTGTGCGCTGTGATTGCCGAAGCTCTGGCGTTGTTGCTGGCCCGGGTGTCGAGCTCGTCCGTGCTGGCATCGGTAGTGAGGGCGCCAGTGCGGGTACAGACATGGACTCCGGGAGCGTCTCTTCTGGAGCTTGATTCCTGTGGATCGGTGAAGGGGGGATGGTGGGCGGGAGGGAGCGCGGGTGCCATATAGGGGCGGGGGGGCTGATCATGGTAGGTTGGGCAGGTTATGGTGGAGGAGCGATGGTGGTGGTGGTGGTGGAACCGGCGGGCGCCAGGCCCCGGAGGGAGACCGTATCCTGTCGGCCATCGGGGTGTTCGATATAAGCGTACTGGGGGTTGGAGTGTAGGAGCTGGACCATCTCTACCAAAGGATAGGTCTTATGGCCCCTGACGTGTTTTCTGAGTAGGACTGGCCCCGGTGTCTTCAGCTAGGACGGAAGCGAGGCCCCTGAGGTGGATCTCCTCGGGAAAACAAATAGGCGGTCATTAGGGGTCTCGTTTGTGGCCGTGCAAAGTAGGGACCTAATAGAGTGGAGCGCATCGGGGAGTACCTCCTACCAGTGAGAAACTGGGAGATTCCTAGACCGCAGGGTCAGTAGGACGGTCTTCCATACTGTCGTGTTCTCCCTCTCCACCTGCCCGTTTCCCCTGGGGTTATAACTGGTAGTCCTGCTCGAGGCGATGCCCTTACTGAGCAGGTACTGACACAATTCGTCGCTCATGAACAACGAGTCCCGGTCACTGTGGACATAATTGGGGAAACCAATGAGGGTGAAGACACTATGTAGGGCTTTAATGACGGTGGATCTGGTCATGTCGGGGCAAGGGATTGCAAAGGGGAAGCGGGAGAACTCATCAATATTGTTGAGGAAATATGTATTGCAGTTATTGGAGGGGAGGGGCCCTTTGAAATCGATACTGAGGCGCTTAAAGGGCCGGGATGCCTTTACCAGGTGGGCCTTATCTGGTCGACAGAAGTGCGGTTTACACTCCGCACAGATTTGGCAGTCCCTGGTCATAGCTCTGACCTACTCGATGGAGAAGGGCAGGTTGCAAGCCTTGATATAGTGGATTCGCCGGGTGACCCCCGGGTGGCAGAGGTCATCGTGGATAGCCTGTAGTCGGTCATCTTGTGCGCTGGCGCATGTGCCACGGGACAGGGCATCTGGGGGCTCGTTGAGCTTCCCAGGGCGATATACTATATCGTAATTATAGGTGGTGAGTTCGATCCTCCACCTCAAGATCTTATCCTTCTTGATTTTGCCCCGCTGCGTATTATCGAACGTGAAGGCTACCGATCGTTGGTCAGTGACGAGGTAGTGCCTCCAGTGCCGTACGGTTTCCACGATGGCTTGGGCCTCTTTTTCGACTGAGGAGTGCCGAATTTCAGAGGTGGTGAGGGTGCTCGAAAAAATGCTACCGGTCTGCCGGCTTGGTTGAGGGTAGCGGCGAGAGCGACAGCTGATGCGTCGCTCTCCACCTGGAAGGGGTCGGACTCTTCCACCGTTCGCATCGCGGCTTTGGCGATGTCCGCCTTGATTCAGCTCAAGGCTTGACGGGCCTCAGTCGCCAGTGGGAAGATGGTGGCCTTGATGAGTGAGCGGGCTTTGTCCGCATAGTTGGGGACCCAATGGGCATAATATGAAAAGAACCCGAGGCACCTCGTCAGGGACTTGGGGGAGGGGGAGTTGCAGGAGGGGGCGCATACGGTCAGGGTCGGGTCCTAGAACCCTGTTTTCCACGACGTAGCTGAGGATGGCTAGTCACTGAAACCCCGTTCGTGACGCCAAAGGGGACCCGGAGGAAGTGGAAAAGGCGACCCTCTGCCTCAAACGCCGTGTAGTGGCGGTCCTCCGGGTGGATTGGGAGCTGGTGGTATGCAGACTTCAGATCCACCGTGGAGAACACCCGGTAGTGTGCGATCTGGTTTACCATGTCTGCAATCCGGGGAGGGGGTACGCATCGAGTTGCGTGTACCGGTTTATGGTTTAACTGTAATCTACAACGATCCGGTTCTTTTCCCCGGTCTTGACGACCACCACCTGAGCTCTCCAGGGGCTATTGCTGGCCTCGATGACTCCCTCCCGCAAGAGTTGCTGGACCTCGGGTCTGATAAAAGTCCTGTCCTGTATGCTCGACCGCCTGCTTCTGGTGGTGACTGGTTTGCAGTCGGCGGTGAGGTTTGCGAAGTGTGGGGGAGGGTCGACTTTTAGGGTCGCGAGGCTGCATTTGGTGAGTGGGGGTAGGGGCCCCCCGAACTTCAGGGTTAGGCTCTTGAGGTTGCATTGGAAATCTAGTACCAATAGGAGAGGAGCGCAGAGGTCTGGGAGCACATATAATTTAAAATTGGCGTACTCGGCACTCTGTATTGCTAGGGTTGCGGTAGTGCACCCTTGGATTTGCACCGAGTGCAACCCAGAGGTGAGGTAGATGGTTTGGTGCGCCGGGAAAATTGGGAGCGAGCAGCGTCTTACCATGTCCGGGTGAATGAAGCTCTCTGTGCTCCCGGAGTCCAAAAGGCAAGGTGTCTCCTGCCCGTTTACCCGGACGGTCACCATGGAGCTCCGGAGGTGCTTGGGTTGCGACTGGTCCAGGGTGACCGCGCTGAGTTGAGGGTAGCCGGCGTGGTTGAATGGATCGCATGTGGCCGGCCACGTGGGGGAGGATGGCCAAGATGGCGGCCCCCGTGAGTCGCACGTGCTGTGAGGGCTGGAAGATGGCTGCCCCCACGGATAACACGAGGCTGATGACGCGTCTACAGGGGGCGGAGTCGGCAGACACGCTGCCACACTGCGGGGTCTGTAGGCCTGTGAGTCTGAGGATCGGGCCCGTGAGTTAGAATTCTTGGACCTGGCCAGGCAAACCTTGGTGAAATGTCCGTTTCTCCCACAGCTGCTGCAGTTCGCGTTACGGGCCGGGCAGTGCTGCCGGGAGTGTTGGGACTGGCTGCGGAAATAGCAGGGTAGTCCCCCCATGGTGGGCGGGCGGCCGCGCGGCACAGGCCTGGGGTAGTCTTTGGTCGGGGGTCCACGAGGGGGTCGCGTGGTCAGCCGGGAACGCATTAAGGCTCTGGAACGCTACTTCCAGAGAGGAGGCTAACTTTACCATCTGATCCAGGTCCAGGGCCCCCTTTTCGAGTAGGCAGTGTCTCACGTAGTTGGACCGGACTCCCGCCACGTAGATGTCTCGGACGGCGAGTTCCATATGTTGAGTGGCCGTAACGGCCTGGTAGTCTTCTCGTGATTCCCTGGGGCGCTGGCGGCGAGTGGTGAGGATGTGTCGCGCGTAGACCTTGTTCACGGGCCGTACATAGAGGCGTTCGAGCATCGCGAGGGCGTCTGCGCAGGAGGAGGCCTCGTCGAGTTGAACAGAGATTCGATGGCTCACCTGTGCGTGGAGGAGGCTCAGCTTCTGTTCGTCGGTGACGGAAGGTGTGGAGGAGGCTGCGAGATCGGCCTTGAAGCAGCGGAGCCAGTGCGAAAAAATTTATTTTGCCTCCACGGCCTGCGGATCAAGTTCCAGTCGGTCAGGTTTGAGGGCCGATTCCATAGTTGCGTTTAAGTTGATTAAATTGATGCGACCATCAATTCACTCGAGACGGGAGTCGAAGTAAACTGTGGCTTTAATCAACTTAGAACAGTGCCTGCCTGTGACTGATCCAATACTGAAAACTGCCTACAGGTTAACTGCTCTTTATACCTCCCTTCAGGGGAGGAGCCATGGGCAGAGCCCATACAGGCCCCAACATTTTCCCCTATGGATAATGCCATACAATGGCCCAGAGGAAGAGCCCGCAAGGGCAACAGCATAGCACAGATACAAATACAAGGGCAACAGCACAGATACAAATACAATGGTGGATTATTGGCGTTATAACCTGCCTGCTTACCATTGGCTGGGGACTAATGACAATCCCACAATCCTGTGGGAGTATGAGCTTCCCCAATGAGGGGGGCGGAGAAATCATTAGCAGACTCCCTGTATAAATTAAGCTGGCCAGTCTGGAACCAGCAGGAAGACGTGAGATGATGATGATGATGATGATGATGATGATGATGATTGTCATTTCTTTGTATCCTTAAAAGTCGTGCCGGATTCTTCGTGGCCCTCACAAAACTGGCGACGAGGGTTAAAGTGAATAGCTGTCTACACTGCTGAAGCCACCTCCCTGGATTTTTGTTGGATACAGGTTGGAAGTTGTTTTCTATTACACCATGCCTCTGTACGGACGTTTGGATGTTTTTGATGCTGCGCTGGAAAGCTGGAACCAGTACGCACAACGGATGCGTTACTATTTCCGGGCAAACAATATCACCGAAAACGAGCAAAAGGTGGTCATATTGCTCACCGCCTGCGGCCCGCATACGTTTGGGGTGATCAGGAGCCTTACGTACCCAGCTGCGCCGGACACCAAAACATTTGATGAACTTGTGAATTTAATGGGGCAACATTTTAACCCAACCCCATCCACGATAGTCCAGCGTTACCGGTTAAATACCGCTGAGAGGACCCCTGGAGAATCCCTTGCCGATTTTCTATCCAGGCTACGCAGGATTGCGGAGTTCTGTGACTATGGTGAGACCTTGTCAGAAATGTTACTCGACCGTTTGGTTTGCGGTATTAACAATGCGGCCACCCAGAGAAAGTTGTTAGCTGAGCCAACATTGACTTTTCAACAGGCCATCCAAATAGTATTGTCCCGAGAGAGCGCAGAACGAAAAGTGCAGGAGCTACAGGGAATGGAGGTGCATGCCTTGGGGCGCAACCACTTCCGTCCGAAAACGTCCCCCCGCACTCCTGCGGTACCTTGGCGAGGCGATGTCCGGATCAACGCCAGTGGCCATCGGACATTCCTCCCCGAAGGGAGCCTTCTCCAGAACCAATGGATGAGGAGCCATGTCCGTGTCAGACTTGTAGGCGCTGACCCCGTCGCAGATGCCGGTCCTGGGGGCGCCAGAGGTGCCGTCGTTCCGACCGAAACTGGGACCAGCCCAGGGGCCGTACCTTCCATGTGGAAGAACCTGCGGTGACTACTCCTGAGGACGTGGAGATGGAGGACGTCTGCCTGCAGCTGCATTGTGCAGCAGCTCCCCGTGTGGCCCCCATTAAAGGTGACAGTACGGGTCAATGTTCACCTGCTTGAGATGGAGTTGGACACTGGCGCAGTGGTCTCCGTGATCGCCCAGAGGACATTCGACCGCATGAAGCAGGGTATACAGACCCTTAAATTAACCAACACACAGGCCCGGTTGGCCACCTACACTGGGGAACCATTGGACATTGAAGGAACTACGATGACCCCTGTTGTTAATGGACGCCAGGAGGGGTGTTTCCCACTTATCGTGGTGCGCGGCTGTGGGCCCAGCCTGTTGGGTCGGGATTGGTTGCGCCATTTGTGGTTGCAGTGGCAGCACATCCTCCAAACAGTTTCTGAAGGGTTGACTGAGGTGCTAGGACGATACCCAGATGTATTCCAGCCCAGTTTGGGGAAAATAAAAGGGGCCGTAGCCCGTATCCAAGTCGAACCAGGAGCCACGCTGCACTATTTCCGGGCGCGCCCGATACTTTACGCCTTGCTCGAGAAGGTAGAAGGGGAGCTCACTCGTTTGGAGACTTTGGGTATCATCAGGACCGTCCGTTTTGCTGACTGGGCAGCATCAATTGTACCTGTAATGAAGCCAGATGTCACAGTTCGCTTGTGCGGCGACTATAAACTTACAGTGAATGTGGCTTCCCGACTCGACCGATATCCAATGCCTCGCATAGAGGATCTCTACGCGAAGCTTGCAGGCAGACATTCGTTCACAAAATTAGATATGAGTCACGCCTACCTACAGTTGGAGCTGGACCCTGCCTCCCGACCATATGTAATGATTAATACACACCGGGGCCTGTATGAATATACACGGTTGCCCTTTGGAGTATCCTCTGCCTGCGCTATTTTTCAATGCGTTATGGAGGGCATTTTGAGAGGTTTACCGCGTGTCGCTGTCTACTTAGATGACGTTTTGATTACAGGGACGTCGGAGCAGGAACATTTGGAAAATCTGGAGGCTGTCCTTAGACGCTTTTCGGAGGCGGGAGTCCGTTTACGTCGCACAGTGCGTATTTCAGGCAAAGGAAGTAGTCTACCTAGGTTATCGGGTGGACCGCGAAGGTTTGCTCCCCGTCGCAGAGAAGGTGTGTGCGATTCAACAGGCCCCCGCCCCGACTGACACTTCGCATCTTCGTTCTTTTCTCAGCCTCGTAAACTATTACGGGTAGTTCCTCCCCAATCTGGCAACTACGCTGGCCCCGTTGCACCTTCTGCTAAAGAAAAATCACACCTGGGTTTGGGGTCAGCCGCAAGAAATCGTAAAGCAACAATTGTCGTTGTCTGGATTACTAACCCACTATGATCCGGGAAAGCCTTTGCTCGTCACATGTGATGCATCCCCGTATGGTATTGGGGCCGTCCTGACCCACAAGATGGAGAACGGGGCCGAGCGGCCGATATCTTTCGCCTCCCGCACATTGACTGCAGCGGAAACAAAATACGTGCAGACCGAGAAGGAGGACCTGGCAATGGTCTTTGCAGTGAAACGTTTCCACCAGTACGTGTATGGCCGCCATGTCACTATCGTGACTGATCATAAGCCTCTGCTGGGACTTTTCAGAGAGGATAAGCCAATACTGCCCATTGCTTCCACATGGATCCAGCGCTGGGCTTTGTTGCTCACTGCATACGAGTATTCTCTGGAGCACAAACCAGGAACGCAGATAGCAAATGCCGACGCACTGAGCCGATTGCCTTTATCGACCGGCCCCATGTCGACCCCCACAACCGGTGAGGTGGTGGCAACCCTAAATTTTATGGACACCTTGCCTGTCACGGCATCACAGATCCGTGAGTGCACCCAGACGGAGCCAGTCCTGTCAAAGGTTCGGCACTTAGTCCTGTATGGTGGGCAGCATAGACAGCTCCCAGGCGAGTTGTGGGCATTTTCCTCCAAGCTGTCAGATTTCAGCGTGGAAGACGGCATCCTCTTGTGGGGGACGCGTGTGATTCTCCCGGAAAAAGGACAGGAGCTGATACTAAGAGACTTGCACAATGGGAATCCAGGTGTGACCAAAATGAAAATGTTGGCCCGGAGTTATGTCTGGTGGCCAGGCCTCGACACCGACATTGGAAGGTGGCCCAAAACTGCTCCATTTGCCAGGAGCATCTACATCACTGGGAATGGCCAGGGCGGCCTTGGGCGCGCTTGCATGCGGATTTCGTCAGCCCTTTTCAAGGATCCATGTTCCTTCTATTAATCGACGCCCAGTATAAATGGCTAGAGTTGCATAAGATGTTAGGCACAACGTCCTGCGCAACAATTGAGAAGATGCGTTTGTCTTTTAGTACGCATGGCTTCCCTGAGGTGCTGGTCACGGATAACGGCGCTCCATTCATAAGTGAGGAGTTTGCGAGGTTCATGAAGATGAACGACATACGCCATATTCGCACTGCCCTTTACCACCCGGCTTCAAGTGGGTTGGTGGAGCGCGCAGTGCAGACATTCAAACGAGGCCTAAAGAAGCAGTCTTCCGGGTCAATGGACACGAGACTGGCTCGCTTTTTGTTTTCGTACAGGACCATCCCCCATGCGGTGACTGGGGTAGCTCCCGCAGAACTCCTAATGGGCCGGAGACTTCGCACCCGCCTTAGTATGGTCTTCCCGGACATTGGCGCAAAAGTACAGCGGACACAAGAACGGCAGGGACATGGTTTTTCTCGGCATCGGCCGATTCGGCAGTTTGCGCCCGGTGACCCAGTGTTCGTCGGAATTTTGCTGATGGTGCCCAGTGGGTCCCTGGCGTAATCGTTCGCCAAACGGGCCCTATATCTTACCAGGTGCAAGCCCAGGGTCGTCTCCAGCACAAAGATGTAGACCACGTTAGGTCCAGAAGACTATCCCTTCCAAAGATTCCCCGCCCCCGGAGCTCATTTCTACAGCCGCAGAGACCAGAGACAATGGAAAGTAGTCCTCACAATCTTCCTCTGGTGCCTCACTCAAAGCCTGCGCAGGTCGTTACAGAACCTCATGGAGATAGAGACGCCGAGATGACGGAGGCAGCAGACTCTGACTCCGAGATGGAGACACAGGCCGCATCAGAGGGGGAATCCTCGGGCCCACGGGCTGTGGATGTACAACCGTTACGCCGTTCATCACGGAAGCGCCGGTCTCCGTCTTGTTACACGCAGCCCGATCCAGCGCCTCGTGCAAATGGTGTCCGGCCTGCGGCAAAACGAGTCCGACGCCCTCCTTCGCCAGGGTCTTCAGTGGATTCCTTGGACTTTGGAGGGAGGGATGTTATAACCTGCCTGCTTACCATTGGCTGGGGACTAATGACAATCCCACAATCCTGAGGGAGTATGAGCTTCCCCAATGAGGGGGGCGGAGAAATCATTGGCAGACTCCCTGTATAAATAAAGCTGGCCAGTTTGGAACCAGCAGGAAGGAGTGAGCAGCAAGTGAAGTTGCTGCTGCTGCTGTTGTATATATGTGTTGTAAATAAATGTTATTTCTTTGTATCCTTAAAACTCGTGCCGGATTCTTCGTGGCCCTCACAAAAATTGGCATAATACATTCACCACAAAAACCAGCAGAGCTGCTCAGTACTTTCTCATTGGAGGTCTTTATCTTTATTTAACTGATCTAAAATGCCAGCCAAGAGAATGGAGTGCCCCATGCAGAGGTCACCTGACTATGGCAAGCCAGATAAAACATGCTGCATTTGAAGCCAGGCAGCCTGCTCAGAACACCGCCCCTCTCGTCTGCCACTGTGACATTGTTTCTAGGCTGCTGGGCTGTACCCCGATGCCTCGGGTACTGGAGGTTGACTGGAAAAGTCCACTTGACAACTGACAATAAAACAACTTTAATTGGCTTCTTCCATCTTTCAGGTGGCCAACATTGATGCAACCCCTGCTGCCCACCTTGGGAAAATGGCCTGGGAAACCAGCCTGGCTGCCAAAGGCATGAGGTTCTGCACCTGCTCACAACTGCACTCCCCCCCCCCCCCCCCCGCCCCCCATCAAGGCCTTAAAATTCAGCCCCTGGAGAACAACAAGATTTTAATTAAAGGCTGAAACACATTAACCTAAGGAATAAACAAAGTTCAATCTGTGACCTGCCTCCACCACCACTTGTAATGTTTAGTCAATATTAACCTTGGTAATATTCTTCATTGCAAGTCTTTCCTTTCATTTTAAAATATCTTTATACAACATGTGGATACTCAACTTCGCAACGATTTAAATCCAGTTAAATTCTGTCAACAACCCCTGAAGACTTTTTTTATTTAACTGCCCGCAGTACCATCAATGCTGCTAATTGAGTGTCTGCAACCCCTAATTTAAGATAAATTGGAACAAGTTACAGTGAAATGGACAAAACAAACAAGAGAGTGCATGAGAGAGAGAGCACAATTGGAGGATTTTCCATTCAGCAATTCTTTCCACATTACCCCAGAGATGTCTCACATCCTTCCATGGGTAGACAGACCACAATTTGGAACCCTGGATATCCAAGAGGCCAGAATCATAGGAATGGAGACTTCAGGCCTTTCAACAGAAAATAGTGTCATTAATTAAAAATCATGCAGAAATAGTATTTTGATGATTCAGTGGTGTGAAAATGAGATGATTTTAAAAACCATTCCTTGTTTTCTTTCATGACATATTTACATAATTGTCTTCACTGTATTCATATATATATTGAAAAAAATGGAAGAACTTTTTATTTTTAAGTAACATCCATTTTCTAATAGGCTATGTGCATCAAAGGAGCTCAATCACTGCAATGTAAGAGTATGCTGGTGGAAGTAGCAACCAATGAACTCATTAACATGCTGCTTGACGACGATTCAGATGATGAAAATGATGAAGGTATAATAAATTGGAATGAACCTCAAACATGTTGCCTTAATAAGGATTCATGCTCTTCTATTGCTGTGATGCGATGTTAATTAAATCAAACAATTAGGGTGTGATTTAACGGCCGTGTTATGCCCGTCACTGATTGGGGCGAGCAGGTTAGATCGTTGGAGAGGTCCAAATTGGGATCCGCGCCAGGCGCCGATCAGTTTCCGGATGTGGCAAGAAGCCAATCATCACCAATTAAGGCCAATCTCCATATCGTTAATGGGAAGGATTCCATATCTAATGACCACCTGTTATCTAATGACTTCCCTAGGGAATCTCCAGCCGGGCACTGTTCAGTATTGGTCCACACAAACGTGGACCAGGCGGAACGGCACCCGGGGATCTCCCGTGCCATTGGAGGCCCCTGGGTGGCCAGGGATGGTGCAGGGTGCCCTACCCCGGAATGCAGGCACTGCCCATCTGGCACCTTGGCACTCCCATTCTGCAACTGCCAAGGTGCCCAGGTGGCAGTGCAAAGCCAGCAGGTGCACTCCCAGAGTACCAGAGTGGCAGAGACAAATTTTCCAGGTGCCAGGTTGGCACTGCCAAGGGTCAGGGCCTGAGGAGGCCATGCCCATGAAAGGAGTTTGGAGGGGGGTATGAAGGGTGGAGGGTGCAGGGCGGGTATGATGGGTCCTCTGGAAGATCGGAGGGGTAAAGGGTGGGTGTCCTGGAAGGGGGGGGGGTGCAAAAGGGGCGTGGAAAGTCTTGAAAAGGGGGGGACACTCAGCGACCCAATAGTGGGGTGTCCTCACTTGCCAGAGGGGGCGGTGGGGGGGGGGTGGTTACTGCCCATGTGTGTGGGGGGCGACATTGCTTATGGGTGCGGGCTATGGGGGACCCTTTCAAAATGTCGGCCTGATCGCTGAGGAGCTGGTCTGGCCAGTGAATTCAGCTCCCCAGTGTTGAAAATTATTCTAAGTGTGGGCTAAACTTGTGGGAAACTCCCCAGGGCTCAAAAAATGACTGTGTGTGGTTAGATAGCGGTGGAGAACTTGCCAACAGAGCCGGCGGGAAACTCCCAGCAAAGCTCACCACAAATGACACTTAGAAATCTTTCCGTTATATTGAGCCCTTAATATAAAATCAAAGTTGATGGACTATATTCTGATGACATTGGTTTCCACCTCTCACAATTGAAGGATGTATAGCAGGGAATAATAGAATATCATTTCAGAAGATTGAATCTATTGCAAAAGCTTTGGGTACAGCTGATACAGTGAGTAATATTCTTTGGTTTTGGGAGTGAGCAGAGTTGAAATATTTCCAAATTTCTCAAATGGCCACACACATAAAATGTTACCAACTCACTTAAGCTTATCACTTAGGCATAGTTGTCTATTGCACTTGACACCTTTTTATTGAGAACCCAGAACCATATAAGTAATTATATTGGCATGTAAAAATTCAAAGGTAAAAAAAGCATAGTTTAGCTCCTGTTATGTCAAAAGGTTCAATGATGTATTTTGAAATTTTAAAGCCATTGAAAGTTTGGATGTTGAAGACAATGTTATAATGTCTTGTTTCAAAGGACCATGTGCATCATAATTATACTACATATAATGTGGAGATGCCAGTGTTGGACTGGGGTGAGCACAGTACGAAGTCTTACAACACCAGGTTATAAGTCCAACAGGTTTGTTTCGATGTCACTAGCTTTCGGAGCGCTGCTCCTTCCTCAGGTGAATGAAGAGGTATGTTCCAGAAACAAATATATAGACAAATTCAAAGCTGCCAGACAATGCTTGGAATGCGAGCATTAGCAGGTGATTAAATCTTTACAGATCCAGAGATGGGGTAACCTCAGGTTAAAGAGGTGTGAATTGTGTCAAGCCGGGACAGTTGGTAGGATTTCGCAGGCCAGATGGTGGGGGATAAATGTAATGTGACATGAATCCCAGGTCCCGGTCGTCCAGTACTTCCCCGGAGCGGAGAAACTAAAGCATCTTCTTCACAGCCTTCAACACGTCATTGATGAAGATGAACATCTTGCCAAGGTCATCCCCACACCCCCACTACTTGCCTTCAAACAACCGCGCAACCTCAAACAAACCATTGTTTGCAGCAAACTACCCAGTCTTAAGAACAGTGACCACGACACCACACAACCCTGCCATGGCAATCTCTGCAAGACGTGCCAGATTATCGACATGGATACCACCATTACACGTGAGAACACCACCCACCAGGTACGCGGTACATACTCGTGCGACTCGGCCAACGTTGTCTACCTCATAAGCTGCAGGAAAGGATGTCCCGAAGCGTGGTACATTGGTGAGACCATGCAGACGCTGCGACAACGAATGAACGGATATCGCGCGACAATCACCAGGCAGGAATGTTCCCTTCCAGTCAGGGAACACTTCAGCAATCAAGGGCATTCAGCCTCTGATCTCCGGGTAAGCGTTCTCCAAGGTGGCCTTCAGGACGCGCGACAACGCAGAATCGCCGAGCAGAAACTTATAGCCAAGTTCTGCACACATGAGTGCGGCCTCAACTGGGACCTGGGATTCATGTCGCATTACATTCATCCCCTACCATCTGGCCTGCGAAATCCTACCAACTGTCCTGGCTTGACACAATTCACACCTCTTTAACCTGAGGTTACCCCATCTCTGGATCTGTAAAGATTTAATCACCTGCTAATGCTCGCATTCCAAGCATTGTCTGGCAGCTTTGAATTTGTCTATATATTTGTTTCTGGAACATACCCCTTCATTCACCTGAGGAAGGAGCAGCGCTCCGAAAGCTAGTGACATCGAAACAAACCTGTTGGACTTTAACCTGGCGTTGTAAGACTTCGTACTATACTACATATTGTCCTAGAAGATAGATCAGAGTACTTCCTAAATGGTGAAAAGCAAGAAGAAATGGAGGTCCAAAGAGCGTTTCGGGTCCATGGGGATAGATATTTAAAATATCACAGACAGGTACAAAAAATAATCAAACTGTTAATGGAATAGTGTTACTATTGTTGTTACTCTGTTGCTAGAATGCAAGAGGCTAAAAGTCATGCTGCAGCTTTACAAAGCAACTTGGAAGAAGCACTGAAGACAGCAAGGGCAAAGATGTACTTTGGGTGAGGGACGTAAATGTTCACCACCAATAATGGGCTGGTAAGGCTACCACTGACTGAACTGGCCTAGTCCTGAAGGACATAGCTGCCACACTGGGTTTGCGGTGGGTGATGAGAGAACCAACAGAGGGCAAAACCTACTTAACCTCATTCTCCTCAATTTGTCACAGATGCACCTGTTTAGGACAGTATTGGTTTGAGTGACCACCACACAGTTCTGGTAGAGATGAGGCCCATCTTCACATCGAAGAGCTGTTGTGTGATCCTACCACTGTGCTAAATGAGAGAGATTCGGGATAAATCTGGTAATTTAAGACTGGGCATCCATGAAGTTCTGTGGGCCACCAACAGTAGCAGAATTGTATTCCACCACAATCTGTAATCTCTTGGCCTGCCATATCCCTCACTCTACTATTACCATCAAGTCAGGCGACTAGCTCTGGTTCACTGAAAAATGTAAATGAACATGCCAAGAAGAGCAACTGGCTTACTTAAAAACAAGGTGCTAAGTTGGTGAAGCTACAACATAGGTCCACATACATGTTGAACAGCTGAAGCAACATGTTATGGACAAAGCTAAGCAATCCCATAACGAATGGATCAGATCAAAACTCTGAAATCCTGCCACACCCTAGTCATGAAAGTTGGTGGACAATTGAACAACAAACAGGACAGGGAGGATCCATGAATACTCCCATCTTCAAAGATGATGGAGCTTAGAATGTGAGTGCAAAAGATCAGGCTGAAACTTTGCAACAATCTTCAGCCAGCAATATTATCCTCCTCTTAAGATGCCCACCATCAAAGAGCCAGTCTTCAGCCAATTCAGTTCACTCCACATGTTAGCAAGAGGTAGTTGAGCACATTAGGCACAGTGAAGGCTACAGACCTAGACAAGATGTGTTCTGGTGGAGGGAGCGTAAAATTGAATGGATGGGATCCCTTCAGGATCCACTCACCTCAACCCAGATGTATTTTCGCGCTTGGGTGGGCAGGGCCTCGGGTGGAAAACCCATCCCGTCCTTTCACCTATTAAGGCAGCACGGTAGCACAAGTGGATAGCACTGTGGCTTCACAGCGCCAAGGTCCCATGTTTGATTCTCCGCTGGATCACTGCCTGTGCGGAGTATGCACGTTCTCCCCATGTCTGCGTGGGTTTCCTCCGGGTGCTCCAGTTTCCTCCCATAGTCCAAAGATGTGCAGATTAGGTGGATTGGCCATGCTAAATTGCCCTTAGTGAGCAAAAAGGTTAGGAGGGGTTATTGGGTTACGGGGATAGGGTAGAAGTGAGGGCTTAAATGAGTCGGTGTAGACTCGATGGGCCGAATGGCCTCCTTCTGCACTGTATGTTCTATGTTCTAAGATCCTTAAGAGGCCATTTAATAGCCACTGAAGGGCCTTTTCTTGCCCAGACTCAATTTTTAGATTGGCTGAGAGTGGGAAGAGCACCTCAATCTGAAGG
Organism: Scyliorhinus torazame; assembly: GCF_047496885.1. Classification (NCBI taxonomy): domain Eukaryota; kingdom Metazoa; phylum Chordata; class Chondrichthyes; order Carcharhiniformes; family Scyliorhinidae; genus Scyliorhinus; species Scyliorhinus torazame. Next base: position 82,318,350 of record NC_092716.1, on the reverse strand, counting down.
CCCCTTCAGATATGAGGCGCCCACACCTCCAGAGCCTCGGAGCTGTGGCTCTCCCTGTCTCACTTCCTGATGTTGTGATCACCCCCCTCCTGACCCCATGTCATAACCCCCATGAGAACGAAGAGAAAGCCATCATTGATCTACCCTTGGGACTCGTGGAGTACGAGCGTCCCAGATAGGGGGCAAAGACTACCCATCTGAGGCTCGTTATGAATTAAAATAAAAGCAGGCCCAAAACAGGGCCTGCTGAGTTTAGTCCTACTTGCAGGGGTCAGTATGGGTAATGGCATGCTGCCTTCAGCAGGACTTTGTAAATAGTTAAATAAAATTATGTTCATATACCGCCAGCTTCCTCTGAGTCATAAACTGGGGACGAGAATTAAAGGGAACTCCGGACCCGCGTGTAGATTCGCCTAGTGGCTGGAAGTTTGCTGTGTGAGACGTCACGCCATGACACTTTATGATGCCATTCTTCGGAAAGTTGGAAGCTTTTGATGCAGGCCTGGAAGATTGGAACCAGTATGCAGAGTGCATGAGGTACTTTGTGCAGACAAACGGGATTTTGGGGGAAGACCAATAAAAAGTCCTCCTCCTGACCACCTGCAGGGCCCAGACGTTTGGGATCATAATGAGTCATGCTCACCCTGCTGCACCGGAATTAAAATCCTTTGATGAGCTGTTTGCTTTGTTTTTGGAACACTATGACCCCAAGCCCCCTGTAATTATGCAACAGATTAATTCTAATACGGCAGTGCGGTCTCCTGGCGAGTCAGTCGCGGACGTCTGAACCTGTCTGCGACGTTGGTCTGAACACTGCGTATTCAGGCCATCTCTCTCCGAGATTTTGAGGGACTGGCTTGTGTGTGGCATTAACAATGTGGCAATACGGAGGAAACTGTTGACCAGACGTCTGTGGACTTATTGTCACGGACCACAAGCCGCTGCTTGGCCTTTTCCGGGAGGATAAGGGAATCCCACCCATCACGCGGCTAGTATCCAGCGTTAAGCGCTCCTGCTCACTGCATACGAATATTCATTTGGGCACCAACTGGGTACCCACATTGCCCATGCAGACACCCTCAGCCGGCTAACGTTGCCCTGTCCCCACAATTTGAAACGGGCTATTGAACTTTTCCTATTGCACGAGCATGCAGAGAAAGGTGTGCATGAGCTGCAGGGGTCCGTGGACTATGGCATCCATAGTTTGACACACCTTTCTTTTCGAACTCCCTCTGCATCAAGGGATGGTGCCAGTCTGGCCAGACTTCCTCCGCAGGGGAAGCCCCAGAGACAAGTTCGCAGCAGAGTTTGAATCTCGGATGCTACTGCTGACCGGAGGGATACTTCATCCACGGATTAAGGGGAGAACCGGCCACATTGCCAACTGTATGGTCGGCAAACTCCTGATGGTCAGAGCCGCTAATTTTGGCGAAGAGAATGCCATCCGTGCCAACCACCAAGTTCGTTCTGAACTAGGGCCTTGCATGATTACGCCCTGGTGGAGGGGGGCTGTTTATTGCAGTTGAACCGTGTCACGGCTCCGAACGTTGCAATGATACGTGTCACCTTACAGAGGAATGGTCATCTGGTGACAATGGAAATGGACACTGGTGCCGTCGTCTCTATTATGGACCTCCGCACATTTTGGCGGCTTCGTGCAGGGATTTTGCCACTGACATAACAGCACAATTGGCAACCTGCATTGGGGAGCCTTTGAAGATCACGGGGACCATCGTAATTCCGATAATGTATGGACAGCCGTCAGGGACCGGGGCAAATTCTGTTAGGGTGATACTGGTTAAGAGTCCTCCATTTTGACTGGGAACAGGTTTTTCGGATGGGCACCGGTGATCAATATGATGTGCCGGGTAAATACCCCAAGGTGTTCCACGAGTGTCTGGGCAGGATAAAGGGGTGAAAGCCCATATCTCTGTGGGTGCTGAGGCTCAACCCCGATATTTCAGGGCGAGGCCTGCCCCGTACACGCTGCTGGTGAAGGTCGACACGGGACTTTGGCACCTGCAGGATCTGGGGTTCATATGCTCGGTTCAATTTGCGGAATCTGCCGTGCCTGTGGTGGTACTGGCCCATGCATAGGACGATGGCACAGAACGCACCCTTGCGTTCGCTTCTAGGTTCCTGGCGGATGCAGAGCGTCGTTCAAATAGAGAAAGAGGGCATGGCAGTGATTTTTGGTGTAAAGAAGTTCCATTCGTACATTTATGACCAACATTTATTTATTGTCACGGACCACAAGCCGCTTGGCCTCTTCCGGGAGGATAGGATCACGTTGGCTAGGATCCAGCATTAGGGGCTCCTGCTCACTGCATACGAATATTCATTTTGGCACCAACCAGGAGCCCAAATTGTCCATGCAGACACCCTCAGCTGGCTAATGTTGCCCGTGACTGCCTTGTCCCCACCAGTGGCAGATGAGGTCATTGTGACACTCAACTTCATGGATACTTGACCGATGACAGCTGCTTAAGTGCATGAATGGACACAGCGCAACCCGGGATTGCTGAATCTTCACCTCATGCTGTTAAGCAGCAGGAAAAAGGAGGCCCTCCGATCGTTGGCCCTGAGGTTCTCCCAGTTCAGTCTAGAAGACAGCGTCATATTATGGAGAGCTCGTGTGGTCAGCATGTCTGCTACAGGACCTTCACAGTGGCCATCCGGGGCATCTAAGATGGAAATCTTGGCCCGCAGTTATGTCTGGTGGCCTGGCATCGAAGGGACATCGATAGGGTTGTGCGCAGCTGCCTGCCATGCCAGGAGCATCAGGAACTCCAACCGTCAGCCTCCCTCCACCCTTGGGAATAACCAAGATGTCCATGTGTTAACTTACAAGTTGATTTTGTGACCCTCCATGGGGTCCATGTCCTCGGATTATGGATGCCCACTCGAAGTGACTTGAAGAGTGCAAAATGACCTCTACAACTTCAGTGCCACGATACGGAAACTCCAGGGATCCCTGAAGTCCTGGTGATGGATAACAGAACTCCATTCACAAGTGATAAATTTGCTGTGTTTATGAAGAGGAAGAGTATTCAACATATTCAAACCGCCCCATTTCATCCCACCTCCAATGGTTTTGCAGAATCAGTGGTCCAGACTTTCAAAAGAGGCAATCCACTGGGTCCATGGACATGCAGCTTGCACGGTTCCTTTTTTAGTTATTGCACAACGCCGCATGTGACGAAGGGAATCGCTCCTGCGGAGCTGTTGGTAGGCCGCAGGCTCGGGACCTAGCTGAGTCTGACATTTCCAAGTCCCTGCAGGAAAATGGCGGTGCAGGAGGTGACGCAGAGGAGGCACCACAATTTGAGGATGCCAGAGCGGGCATTTCTCACCAGGGATACTGTCTAGGTCCAAAATTCTGATGACGGAACGTTGTGGCTCCCAGGAATAGTGCTGGAACAAACTGGTCCGATTTCATATAAAGTCTGGGTTCATGGGAAAGTCCACAGGAAGGTCTTGGACCACCTGCAGAAGCGATAACCCGTACTTTATGACACTCGACCGGCAGAAGTGGCACCTCCGCCGCACCAGGAACCACCCCACCCCTGGGAACCCATCCGCCCGGGTTAAGAGGGGATGACTCCGGATCCGACATAGATGCAAAAGAGTCATTACTGGCAGACGGGCATGTGTCCGGAACCGAGGTCCCAGGGGTCACTCTTCGATAGTCGGCCAAACAAATACACTCTTCCGTACCCAGAGCCGCCGAAGGCGGAAACGCAGCCGTGAACAAAGCGGAGCAGGAAGGCCCCATCATTGGTGGCCGAAGGGAGACTTTAGGATTTGGGGGGGGGGGGGGGGGGGGGGGGGGAGAGAGGGAGGGGGTCGGTGTCATGACCCCCATGAGAACCAAGAGGAAACCATCATTGATCTACCCTTGGAACCAGGAGCTTCCCAGATATGAGGTGGAGACCACCATCTGGGGCTTTTTATGAACTAAGATAATTTTATTTCTTTATGAACTAGTCCTCCCAACAGGGACTGTCCTGGGAGTGACGTGTTGCCTTCAGCAGGACTTTCACAGTAACTTACTGCAGTGTTAATGTAAGCCTACTTGTGACAATAAAGATTATTATTATAGTAAATAGTTAAATAAAGTTATATCCATTTACTGCCAGCTTCCTTGGTCATTAAACCTCCCCAAGGTCCGGGTCACCTGGAATATATCTTTCTAACAGTCCTGGGACTTTGTTCCAGGCAGAGTGTTGCACTACATCCTCAGTACCTCTACAGCACTGTGCCTGGCTGAATTGGAGAGCTATCAGCCAATCAGTTTGGCCAACATCTCCCATGGATGGTGTGGTATTATCATAACTATCAGCATTACAAGGGTTAATGTAGTACATGAATAACCACTAGAGGGAGCTGCACATACCACTATTTAAAGCAGTGATGCTGGACCTTAGGGGAGGAGTGTATGCAGGAGACAGCTAGTGAAGGTCATAAGACCAGTTAGCGTGAGAAGGTCAGATTATAGTGTATACTAGTAGTGATATTAGCAGTAGATGAGTGTGGTTAGATGTTATTAATCAATTCTGTATTCTAAAGGATTAAGTGTTAACTCAGTTTAGTAGTGCAAATAAAATCATAGCTTTGTTAAAGTAAAAGTTATATTGCGGTCTTTGTGGAACACTACGTCAACCATCCTAAATAAGCAACACAAAAAACACCACCAACAGGACTTCCTTCCAAGTGCCGACGGAGGTCAAGCCCATTGTCAATCACTCTCAGGATTATACAGGTCCTTCCTGTTGATTCCCTTATTTCCCCTTTCTTTATTTTAGCCGTTATCATTTTTGACCCATGGATGCTTAATGGACATTTATCTCTTAAGTCAAGCAGCAGAGAGAATGAGGAATTCTAAAGATACAACAGAGGACACTCTGCTAGTTTTGGACAGAAAAACTCAAGACATTTTGACACCCAAGAGACAGGGGTGGGACTCAGGTTGATTGGTTGGCTGGTCGCCAATGACTTGGCCAAAATGCCATATTCTGCCCGGTAACAGGTGGTGATTGGATCCTCTCCTCTGTCTGTCTTGTGTGTGTGTGTAGAGGGTGGGTGCAAGTTAAAGTGGGGACTTAGATAACAGTTAACCAGTTGTATTTGCTGCATATTTCATTATAGTTCTTGTTATAAATAAAAAGTAATTGTGTTTAAATTTATTGGGGAGCCAAGTGTCAAAGACTTTGGGTATTTTTCGAAGGAATATTGGTTAATTCAATTGCGTTGTGACTCTGGGTCAATTGGGGCTGGAATTGACGGCGCACTAGCCCAGGGTGTCTTAACAGGATGGCGACCGCTCTCCATCCTTAGAATAATACCCAAAGTATCTCATCTTATTGACTACCCATCTACCATATTAAGCATTCACTCCATCCACACTGGTGCATAGTGGCTGAAATAATTGACATCTATCGGATGCACTGCAGCAAGTTGCAAAGGTCTTCTCAACTGTAACTCCCAAACCTACGAGGTATACCACCTGGAAAGTCAAGGGCTGCAAGCCACCTCCAAGTTCTCTTCCAAGTCCCACACCAAGTCTTATTTGGAATTATATTGCACTTTCTTCATTGTCGTTGGATCAAAATCCTGGAATTTCCTCCCTAAAAGCACAATGGGAGTACTTTCATCACATGGTCTCCAGTGTTTCAAGAAAGCAGTTTGTAGCCATCTAAGATGGCCACCTGCAAAGGACTATGGGAATTATGGCCAACTGAGGACTGAGACAGATACAGAGCCTATGTGTATTTGAAACACAGGTAACCAGACCTGACTGAAACCCTCCGCTCGTTTGCTTTTTAATGGCCCATTTTCCCAGGACAATAGAACTCCAATCAAGCAACCGGTACAGCCACAGACTGATCGTGCCACTCCCCTTACTCAGAAAGCCCAACTGTCAAGGTCAATGACCGCTAAGGACCTGTCCAGCTACCAAGGCACCCGCCCCTTTATTTGCCAAAATCGAAGACCGTGATCAGAGCCCTGTCGAACTATTGGGTCCAAGGTTATGGACCACCCCAAAGAGCGTGAAATCCCAAAGGGATAAAAGAGGGCACAGCCATGTGTTCTGTCTCTTTTGGATCTGGCCTGTGCCAAACCAATTGTAGCAGGAACAGTCAGCCAAGTTCAAGACCAATGATTGCAACCTGACACCTGAGCCCAGCAGAGACAGAGCCACTTTCTTCCAACCAGCCAAGTGAAATCCAGATAAAGGCCTTATCTATTTGCACAGTGCCGGTCGCCCTGAAGTTAAGTATAGGTTATTGTCGCTGATAGGTGTAGTTTAACTCATAGTAGATATTGTGTTTGCATGTCGACATAACTCTTGTGTATGTCAATAAACCATCTTTTGAACTAACTAACTGGTTGTATGGTCATTTGATCGATATAAGAGAAGGCTTGTGGGTCACCAACATCATTAATATTGGCAATGCAGTTGGGATCGAACGAGGCAACAAGTTCACCATTAGCTTTTCATGGATAATTTGGAATCGTTCAAAATGCTGGCATTGCCAGTAGAACATAGAACATACAGTGCAGAAGGAGGCCATTCGACCCATCGAGTCTGCACCAACCCACTTAAGCCCTCACTTCCACTCTATCCCCGTAACCCCTCCTAATCTTTTTGGTCACTAAGTGCAGTTTATCATGGCCAATCTACCTAACCTGCACGTCTTTGGACTGTGGGAGGAAATTGGAGCACCCGGACAAAACCCACGCAGACACAGGGAGAACGTGCAGACTCCGCACAGACAGTGACCCAGCGGGGAATCGAACCTGGGACCCTGGCGCTGTGAAGCCAAAGTGCTAGCCACTTGTGCTACCGTGCTGTCCTAGAACGGAGCACAGGGTGTAGGCAGTAATGTGTACATCCTGTGCTCCGTTTTAATAACAAAAGCCTTGGATAGGCTTCAGTAAGCTAAGTTCAAAGAGCACCTAGTTACAATATTAATGTTGTAAAGACATGGATGCCTGAGACAAACTAAAGCAGCTTGATGGTAAGTTTGACCTCTATTTTCATTGCACAGAAAGAAATATGAAGTAAACAGAAACCTGAGGTGATTGCAGAGGATAACTTCTTTACGAACTTACATTCTTGTCATTAGTATCAGCATTTCATGAGTTGTCTTCCCTCATCTCAGAGCTCCAGTTGTTCTGTGGAGTACAGGACCACCCATTCTAATACAGTACTAATGAAATGTAACTTAGTAATGGAGCACAGTTTGAAAATCTCAAATTGTCTTTCTTTTCCCTGGACTGGACAAATTGGAAGTCCAGAGCCTGATGTAACTTTTACAGGAGTGCAAAAACCCGGTATGGAGCAGGGAGTGAACATATGTAATAGAGTGCAAAACAACATTCTCCTTCTTTTGAGCATTTCACCTTCTTCCACTCCTCTAACCTCTGCTTTAAAATCCATCTCTGTAGTTTTGGTTAGGCTAAACCAGAGTATTGCTTGCAATTCTGATCATCACACTTTCGGAAGGATATGAAGAGAATGCAGAGGAGTTTACTCAAATAGTTCCAGGTATGAGGGATTTTAGCTACAAAGTTAGGTTGGATAAGGTGTTGTTTTCTTGGAGTATAGGAGGGAAGATTTGATCGGCATGTACAAGGTTATGACAGGTATAGATAAGGCGGACAATGTAAAGCTGCTCCCATTAGTTGATGGTCCAAGGACCAGGAGACGCAGATAAGGCTTTGGGCAGAAGGGGGAGAAGAATGTGAGGAAGAACTTTGATATGCAGTGCATGGTAATGATCTAAGAGCTCGCTATCTTTGAGGGAGTCGGAAACAGAGATGATTACTGATTTCAAAAGGAAATTGATGGGCACCTGAGGAAAATCAATTTCCAGAGGCAAAGGGACAAAGTGGGGAAATGGGACTGACTGGATTGCTATACTGAGAACCAGCATGCATTTGATTGGCTGAATGACCTCATTCTGTGCTATAACTCTGACTGCACTGTTGGAGTGCTGTTCTGGGCATCACAGTTTAGGAAAGTCTTGCAGGGAATGCAGCTAGATTTGCCGGAGTGGTACGTGGATTAAATGACAAAGGGAGATTGCACAAGCTAGGATATTATTCCATCGAATTTAGAAAACTAAGCAGGATTCTATATTAAAGGGAATGACATGGTACATAGAAAGACATTCTCTTGTTTGGGGAGTTTAGGATTAGGGTACCTTGCATTAAAATTTAGAACCAGGCCTTCCAGGAGTGAAATCAGGCAACATGACAAGGATGTCGAAGTTTGGAATTCTCTTCACAAATGGCAGTTAGCTTTGTTCAATTGTTAATTTGAAAACAGATTTCTTTTAACCAAAGTTTTAAAGGGATATGGGTAAATGGCAGGTTTAGTGAATTTCAGATCAACTGTTCGCATTGAATTTGGAACAGGCTTATTGCTGTTCCAAGAAATCTGATTGCAACCAGAATCCGCAGCATTGTGGCTGAATTTCTAGGTTATGAGCTAATCAGACATTTCCATGATATTTTTAAGGAGGAAGTTGCATTTTGATGGTAAGTATTTCTTCTTTTTGGATTAGATTATACACCCAAAGTCAGACAGTGTGCTCCTAACAAATGTGCCTGGAGATTCCGATAGGCTTTGATTAACTCTCCATTTGAATTTCCTTTGTGGGAGAGTTCATTGTGATGACTCTTAGTTTATCTTTGACAGCATATATGGGCCGGGATTTGCCGACCCCGCACCGGGTCGTAGAATCCTGGGGGGGGATGTGAGAATCGCCCCCGCCGCCGGCTTACCGATTCTCCGGCGCCGATTCTCCGGGCCCCGACGGACCGAGTGGCTGCCGAGTTCGGCCGGGTCCCACCGACGTGGGTTAGTCAGGTCCCACACGGTGGGACCTGGAAGATATGTCTGCGGGGCAGTCCTGGAGGGGGGACGGGGGGATCCGACACCGGGGGGGGGGCCTCTGCGGCCTGGCCCGCGATCGGAGTCCTACCGATCGGCGGGCGGGCTGGTTCCATGGGGGCCTATGTTCCTCCACGCCAGGCCCCTGTAGGGCTCCGCCATATTGCCCGGCGACCAGCGCGGAGAAGGGAACCCCCGCGCATGCGCGGAATCACGGCGGCCGTTCCGCGCATGCGCGGAATCATGCTGGAAGTAGTGCGCATGCATAAACTCACGCCGGGCGTTCCACGCCAGCTGGAGCCGCGGGGACCACTCCGGCGCTGACCTAGCCCCCTAGGAAGGGGAGAATTCCTCATTATCGGGGACCGTTGATGCCAGAGTGGTTGGCGCCGCTTTTCACGACGGCGTCAGAACTTGGCCGCGGGATTGGAGCATCCCGGCCATGGGGTTTGGGGCTCATGATGTATATGTGTAAACCTCCAAAATTAGGTTCCGTGAATTAGTGTCTTTTGGGTTCAGCAACACGCAGAGGTGACAGCAAAAGTATCTGCAATTTTAGTTGGAAAATAGAATATTTTTTATGAGTTTGGCAAGAGGCATTTACAACATTTTATTCTTCATGACAGAAAATAAGGAAACAAACATATCAGTGCAGTCCCCAAAGGACCTCTCTCCAGATGCTGATCCAACCTCAGCAGTGAAGCAGTTAAGAGATCCCAAGTTCCTGAAGCAAGAGGCAAAGGAACTGCTCAATCACTTCAGCCGCCGAAATGTAGATGCACTTGTTAAGGTCATACGCAATGCTCTCGAAACACTAAGAAAACGTATGCAGACTTCGCACAAGGTTCATTGTCAGGGTATGGTTCTGAGGTTCATAGAGATTTCTTGCTAAGATATGCTCTGCTCATTTTATGATCTATAATTAAATACTTTGACATGAATGATTTGGTCATTTAATTCAAGTAATTTAAAATTGAAGCTTGAAGTAGTAAATCGGAAGCCTAGCATTAAAGGCGTCTTTTTCAAACCTAATGCAAGTGACAGAAAAAGCTGAATATTGAAAGTGGTTGGAGGAAATATTAGATCTGAATGCCAGTAAAACATAAGTTAGCTGGTTTGAGTCCAGCCTTGAAGATTGAATCGGAATACCTCATGGTCGTTGTGCACTCGAATTTGGGAGAAGTGCTTAAGATTTGCCACGTTCTTTATCACTTGCCCCCTTTCAGAAATGGAGTTATCACCAACAAATTGCATAGCTGTCCTGACAGAAGTACAACAAAGTATGTAACCCAGTCAAGGCTTTCTCTCCAGGAAAGTCACTCTGAGTGATCTTGTCAGTTAACTAATTTAAAGAAATTATGTGGTTGTTAGAAAATTTTGCTGTAATCACAAATGACAGTATACCTTAATTCAATTTTGCTTTTACTGTTTGACTTTTCTGTTACCTATGAAAGTTTCAGGCAGGATACAGGAGGCTAAATTCCATGAGCATAAGAAATAAAATGAGGTTAATTTTAGCAGTGTAAAGTCTGCACATGGATATGTTGGCGGTATGCAATTAATTTGAGCAATGTTTACACAAATGATTTAAATTCAATTTGCGCAAGTATTTAAAGAGTTTGCAATTCTACCCAAATCCATAGAATATTTACTTAGAGACTGAACTATTACAATGTGAAAGATTTAATGGTGTTACCAAATTGCTATTCGGCAGTCAGTTAGAAACATTGGGGAAGGATTTTAGTCCAATATCAGGATGGGAACTGAGGAAGGTAGGTGCATAATTGCAAACCACCTGCTGGCATGCTGGTTTGCTGGCATCATCCTGCCTCCAGGCTAATTTTTGGTGACTGGATTGGGGGGGGAGGGGCAGAACAGTTTCACATTAGTGAACTGTAGGTAACCAATTGACGTAATTGAAAGATAATTAAAGCATTTGATCAGAGGTCGAATAGAATTTTCAAATCAACCTACGGGTCCAAACCATGTCGGGAACACAGCAGTTGTCTGGAGACAGCCTCCTGGCAGCAGATCGAGGTGGGAGGATAGTGCTCCAGGAAGAGTTAAAGGGACCCTCCCCCACTCCAGAAAGAGTTAAAGGGACCCTCCCCCACTCCAGGAAGAGTTAAAGGGACTCCTCCCCCCACCTTTGTGGGTCACAGCTGTAGAAGAGCCCACTCCAAAATGCTAGGCCAGAAGCCATGGCTATATTTTACTTAAGAATTTCAAAAGTTCTCAGAGAGCATATCAGGATAGAGGGTCCCCCATTGGTTTACCAGCTTTGACCATCAGCTATTTTAATTGGGAGTCCTATAGGGCCTCTGACCCCTAATTGCCCAGTTCAGGCAAAGTTAATGTTGAGTGACTGCGCGCGACATATTGTGGGAGCGAGATCCAAATTTGACTTTAAAGTCTGGGTCTCAACTATCAAAATACTAAGTCCTGCCCTACATTTCTGATTAGCATGAGATGCATAGAATCCTTCCACTGCAGAAGGAGGTCATTCGGCCTATCGAGTCTGCACCAACCCTCCAAAGGAGCACCCCACCCATGCACCCCCACTCTATTCCTGTAATCCAACCTGAACTTTTGGACACTGAGGAGCAATTTAGCATAGCAAATCCACCTAACCTGCACATCTTTGGACTGTGGGTGGAAACCGGAGCACCCGGAGCAAACCCACACAGACACGGGGAGAAAGTGCAAACTCCAGACAGACAACCACCCAAGATCGGAATTGAACCCGGGTTTTTTCATAGACGAGGGTTATGGTTATGGGCGGGAGGGGATGTGGAGAATGAAAAATGGAGTTGAGACAGGGCCAGATCAGCCCTAGCCTTATTGAATGTTAGAGCAGGCTTGAGGGGCTGAATGGTCTATTCCTGCTCCTAACCCCAATGTTCCTATTTTTGGTTCAATAATAAAGGAAAATACATACTCATATATTGATAAAAATCAGTTTATTGGAAGAAATTTAAATGTGTAATATATTCAAGTATTCAACATGGTAATGTCTGTAGCATTAAATAATTTAGCAATTGGGAGTGGTCATGAATTATTAGCAACAAATTGGTGCAGATGCTGTGAGCATTTTACCTGGTTTATGGGGCTGTGCTTCCTGACCTTGCTCTGGTTCTTGCAGAAAATGAGCTTGAGGGAATCTAGAGTAACAACGATATGCAGGTATGTGGGCATTGTTTTGACAGATTTTCTCATTTTAGATGCTAATTCTGATTATCAGAAGCAAATCTTCAGAGCAGTCCTCCATGTTGACATCCGCCTTGCCATACCTGATATTGTGCTGCATCCTACCTTGGAAGAAATCCAGTGTATTTTGAATAGTGCCTATGACTATATTATCAATGTTTCCAAGGGAATATCTGTGTGGAGCAAGAAAAGAATGACAAGAGTATGTATTATGGACATTTTAACTCTTGATTACTATGTAGTGAAGTTAGGCAGTGCTACGTTTTGATTTATTTTTAAGCTCTCCCAGCTACTTGCAATAGTTGTTTGTCCCTACATTATAGACAATGTTGTTAAAACAAATTAGAAATCAATATTTCTAGAAAACATCAAGTTGAACTTTGCAGAGATCATTGATGTAAATACCAGCACTCATGAAATACTTACCTAATTATAAATCAAGGTAATGTATAGCATTAAAGAAGCATCAGTTTGTTAACTTACAGTGTGGGTGAAATGTCAGTCATAATGTGTTCTGTAAACTACATAAAGAAATACATGAAAAACACCAAAGAGTTGAAATGGCTGGCACATCGGACAGGTGTTTACAGAGACTGAATAAATTTGTAATTTCATTAACAGAAAAAAATAAATGACAATCGAATGGCTGAATTACAAAGAAATGACAGAGAGAGTGATCCCTCCATTGATGCACTTGTGGCTACTCATGAAGGCAACAAAGCAGGTAATTTCCACACTAATGGATGCAGGTACCTGTACTGCATCAAGACAGAAGCAACCAACTTGCTGACCGAGGGCACCGGGCTTGGAGATGTCTCCTGCCTGGTTTCCTCATGCTGCATGTCAATCCAAGTACAAGCACCAACTTGTACCTTATGTTGTAGCTTCACTTTGATAGTGTACTCTATGCTGCACTCTGTGCAGAAATTCCTAGTTTTGTAATAAGATCATCAGATCATAACTCGGCACTTAGAACGGGACATTGGTGGATTTTCCTGAGATGTTCACAGGTTTTGAAACTCAGCCAAACATTCATAGTAGGCTCAGCCATCAAAGCAAACCCTTGCAACTGCAGAATATGGAACTCATTGAAACTGAATAAAAGATGGTTAGATTTTATTTTTAAGCTACACCAGATGGCTGGTCAATTAAATCAATCCAGGGACAGGTGGCTGCCTTTTATTCCCTAAGTGAAAGCTGCAGACCATTTTATTTTTCAAATTTAAAACACTGTGGACTATTAAATCACTTTAGATCATAACATTATAGTGTGTAAGCACTTTTCTCTTCAGTTTTGACTGCATAATAGCACTTTCCCACTGGGAAAGCATCTTACACCTTATACCATGCTGATCAATATAATGGTCAACTTACCCTTTGCAGGATAGAGCCTTATGATCAATCACTGCAAAAAAACATCTAATTTATAATACAGCCACTAATAATGACATTTGAAGTTGTCAAAACATTTAACACTTACCTGGAACAATGTTCCTGATTCCTCAGCAGGCTTTGTCCACAGTTCCCGAACTCTCTGACAAGGCGGATTTTCAGAATCCTTCTAAAATCTACCTAACCCAATGAAAATACTGGGGATAGGAAAAACAACTCTCCCCAAGGGCTGTCAATGGTGACATTGACATTAGATGGTGCCTGTGGGTTTGTGATACAATCCCAACCTTTCTGCCTGTAGGAAAATTGTGTTGCAGGAAAATTAAATTTGGTAGAAAAAAAGTTTTGGTGATTCCTACCCGACTCCCAACTGCAAGAGGAAAGGGTAATCCAGCCCAGATTATAGAGTATTTGATCTAATTGCTGTTGTTGAATACTGCTGTATGTACATAGCAATAGTGAGTGCTTCTCAAAGTAAATTATTTATGTGGCATTTCTGGATATCCTGGGTGATGTGATAAGACACTAATTTTTTCTTCTATGACAGAATATTAACAAAATTCTTATTTTCATGTGCAGATAATACTGTGCCTGATGTGGCTGCTGTCTGTGCCCAACCTAACAATAACTACAAGATAATTTCAGAAAATAAAGAGATAATTAGGCTGGTTTCTCTTATTTCATCATCCACAATTTCATTTAGAAAGGTAAAGCAATTAGCCTGGAAATTGATGTTTAATTGCAGTCATATCGAATTGCGCTATTTAGTGAAAACATTCTATTTAGTGAAACATTGTTTATTTTCATAGAATAGAATTTACAGTGCAGAAGGAGGCCATTTGGCCCATTGAGTCTGCACCGGCTCTTGGAAAGAGCACCCTACCCAAGGTCAACACCTCCACCCTATCCCCATAACCCAGTAACCCCACCCAACACTAAGGGTAATTTTGGACACTAAGGGCAATTTATCATGGCCAATCCACCTAACCTGCACATCTTTGGACTGTGGGAGGAAACCGGAGCAGCCGGAGGAAACCCACGCAGACACGGGGAGAACATGCAGACTCCGCACAGACAGTGAACCAAGCCGGAATCGAACCTGGGACCCTGGAGCTGTGAAGCAATTGTGCTATCCACAATGCTACCGTGCTGCTGGGTAAATGCCTGTTAAAATAACGGGGCCAGGAACATGATCGGAATAATTGTAAGATAGTTTCTCATAGTCATTTTTCATTCGCTTGATATATTTATTTTTTAAGGTCATTCCTAAAATGTTTTATGGTGCAAGGTTTTATTTGAATCCCAGCCTTGACTGAACCTCAGTTAAATTAGTGGAGGTGACAGGGTCGTCAGATTTTGGCTGAGCCTGATGGGGGATTGCACAGCAATGAAATTAAACTTGGCATATCTGCGAGTGGGAAAGTAGACGTCCTTTACCCTCAAAAATGCCAATTCTGGATTAGCATTCACAGTAAGGTACGATTTATTGGCCAAGAAAGGACAATATGGAGCCAGACGTGCAAGTGGATTCAAAAACTCAGAATAGGAAGAAGTTATTTGGTTCACCAAGATCATTTGCCCAACAGGTCACATAATGATCAAGTTATTGAAAATTGTTGTATCATGATTGCTTGTAATATAGGTAAAATATTTGCTAATGATTTACTAAATTTTCTGTTCTTGACATATATTACTCATCTGAACTTGGGGACACAGGGTGAAATTTCAAAGCTGTAGATGATGAACAGTAGGAAACAATGAGAAGAATAGCAACACACAACCATAGGAGGACATAGGAAAACTGGTGAACTGGGCAGACATGTGTCAATTAAATTTAACACAGAAAAGTGTTTTGTTTTGATAGGAAGGATGAGGAGAGACAGTACAAAATAAATGGTAATTTGAAAAGGGATCAGGAATAGAGAGACTTGGTGGGCAAGAATGAACAAGCCTTTGCAAGTGGCAAAGCAAGTTACATAGATCCATAGTTACAGAGAACATACAGCGCAGAAGGAGGCCATTCGGCCCATCGAGTCTGCACCGACCCACTTAAGCCCTCACTTCCACCCTATCTCCATAACCCAATAACCCCTCCTAACCTTTTTGGTTGAGTAAGCTTTTGAAAAAGCATGCAGGATTCTTAGCTTTATTCCCACCACTCCCACGTACAGCACTGACTAAAACATTGGTTGGGAGCCTGACTATGAAAAAACTGGTTACCTCGCAGTAATTTCACACAAGGGCAAGACATCCGCGCCCAACTAAGGAGGAAGTTCTACCTTAGTTGCAAGCCAATTGGATTGGTTGGTAGCTCTCTAATCCCAGCATTCAGCACTGCTGGGGCCACAACCAGAACCGACACAGTGGTTAGCGCAGGTTTCCTCAGGGTGTTCCGGTTCTCTCCCAAAGTCCAAAGATGTGCAGGTTAGGTGGGGTTACGGGGATAGGGTGGGGGTGGGGGGCCTAGTTAAGGTGCTCTTTCAGAAGTTTGGTGCAGACTCGATAGGCCGAATGGCCTCCTTCTACACTGTAGGAATTCTATGGTTCTTTGTTTCCAATAGGAGTTTATGGAAGTAGCACTCAAGGTAAATCTGGGGTAACAGTGGGGCCTGAATTTCAGGCACAAGTGAGGGGGTTAGGGAAGTGGGAGACTGGATTTGAAAGGCTGGGGGAAGGATTAAAGTGAGGGTATGACCTTGTGGAGAATGATAACCCCAATGGGCAGAAGGAAATCCCCAATGCAGGGTTCTTCACCTTGCCTGACACCGGTTTTCCCAGTACAAGTTGCCAAGCTACCCGTTTGCCCTGGGTCTCTCCTACTGTGGGTACAATAGTGGCTTTGGGCCCGGCACTGGATGGGTTCTGGAGGGGAGTTGCGAGAACAGTATCTAAGGTGGTGAAAGTTCAGGTCAAGCCAAGCTGGGGGCTAGCACTATTTGGAGTAGCGGACGAGCCGGGAGTGCAGGAGGCGAAAGAGGCCGGCATCCTGGCCTTTGCGTCCCTGGTAGCCCGGCGAAGGATCTTGTTAGTGTGGAAAGATGTGAAGCCCCCCCAGTGTGGAAGCCTGGATAAATGATATGGCAGGGTTTCTCAGGTTGGAAAGGATAAAGTTTGCCCTGAGAGGATCTGTGCAGGGGTTCTCCATGCGGTGGCAACCGTTCCTAGACTATCTCGCGGAGCGTTAGATGGAGTTCGGTCGACAGCAGCAGCAACCTGGGGAGGGGGGGGAGGGGGGGGGGCAATAGGGAAGGCCGGTTCTTCGGGGGGGGGGGGGGCATCTGAGCAAGAAAAACATAAACAATCCGGAAAACATATGTCCGGGAGGAATCCAATGTACAAAGTTCTATCTCATATTGATTTGCCATGTTTATGTCTTGCTATGCGAGTTTTGCGGGGGGGGGGGGGGGGGGGGGGGTTGTTTATATGGTTGAAAATTCTGTTAAAAGTTCTTAATAAACATTTTTTTAAAAAAAATAGTGGTTTTGGGATGACGGACTTAAGTAGCCATTAATTGGATTGGATTTGTTTATTGTCACGTGTACCGAGGTACAGTGAAAAGTATTTTTCTGCGAGCAGTTCAAACAGATCATTTAGTACCTGAAAATAAAATAAAATAAAAATAAAATATATAATAGGGCAACACAAGGTACACAATGTAAATTCATAGATAGCGGCATCGGGTGAAGCATACAGGAGTATAGTATTAATCATGTCAGCCCATAAGAGGGTCATTTAGGAGTCTGGTAACAGCTGCGAAGAACCTGTTTTTCAATCTGTTTGTGCGTGTTCTCAGACTTTTGTATCTCTTGTCCAATGGAAGAAATTGGAAGAGTGAGTAAACTGGGTGGGAGGGGTCTTTGATTATGCTGCCCGCTTTCCCAAGGCGGGAGGTATAGATAGAGTCAATGGATGGGAGGCAGGTTTGTGTAATGGACTGGGCTATGTTCACGACTCTCTGAAGTTTCTTGCGGTCTTGGGCCGAGCAGTTGCCGTACCAGGCTGTGATGCAGCCAGACAGGATGTTTTCTGTGGTGCATTTGTTAAAGTGGGTAAGAGTCAGTGTGGACATGCAAATTTCCTTAGTTTCCTGAGGAAGTATAGGCGCTGTTGTACTTTCTTGGTCCAGGACAGATTTTTGGTGATGTGCACACCTAGGAATTTGAAGCTGTCAACCATCTCCAACTTGGCCCCATTGATGCAGACAAGGGTGTGTACAGTACTTTGCTTTCTGAAGTTATTGACCAGCTCTTTAGTTTTGCTGACATTGAGGGATAGATTGTTGTCGTTGCACCACTGTATTCTGACTCGCCGTTGTTTGAGATCCAACGACTAGGGCCTCAATAGAGGGTGATCAGGCTGCCTAACACCTCTACTGCAAACTAGGAGACAGCTTGGGGTTGGGTGGAAGAGCAGGCCATGTGTTGGATTTTATGAGCCCTCTGGCTTCAAACATGCCAGCAGAGGATTAAAACTCAACCCACAGAGTACAAAGGGAAAGTTATGCACCTAGGCCCCAGTTAGAGATTTGTTGCTAACTCAGGGCATGACATATTAGAAAGGTGTCTAGGCCTTCTAGAGAAGAGAATCACTAGAATTATTAAAAAAGTAAAATACAGCAATGCTGGAGATCTGAGACAAAAACAGAAAATGATGGTAAAATGTCAGCAAGCCAGGCATCTGTGGAGAGAGAAACAGAGTTGGTGTTTCAGGTTGATGATGTTTCATCAGTTCTTGAATTATAGTAGGGTGAAAGACTCCAGTTAAATGGAGAGACTAGGAAACACTGGGCGTGCTCTCCATCCAATAGATAAGATCATGGGGAGATTTGATAGAGGTGCCCATCATGAAGGACTTTGAGGGAAGCACGGTGGCACAGTGGTTAGCATTGTTGTCTCACAGCGCCAGGGACCCGGGTTCAGTTCCAGTCACTGTCTGTTTGGAGTTTGTATGTCTGCCTGGGTTTCCTCTGGCTACCCCGGTTTCCTCCCACTGTCCAGCTATGTGCAGGTTTGGTGGATTGGCCATGCTGAATTGCTCATTAGTGCCCAAAAGGCTAGGTGGGGTTATTGGGTTACAATGATAGGGTGGAGCGTGGGCCTTTCAGAGGGTCGGTGCAGACTCGATGCGCCAAATGGCTCGTTCTGCACTGTATCGATTGTATGAGTGACAAGGGAAAACTATCCAGTGGCAGATGGCTCAGTGCGAGCAGATTTTAGGTAATTGGCACAAGATGTGATGTGAGGCAAAAAAATCATGTAGTGAATTGTTATGATCTAGAATGCACTCCTTGAAAGTGCATTGGAAACAGATTCCTTAATAACTTCAGAAAGGAAATTGGATAAATAGTTGAAAAGGAAACATTGACAGTGCTATGGGAAAAGAAAATGGAATGGAACAGTCTTTCAGAGAGCCAACACAGGCATGATTGGTCTTTTTTGTGCTGTATCACTCTATGATTCCATGAAAACAGTGAGGTGATTACAATTTTCTTAACATTTCAATGCAGTTAAAATTTTCAATGTTTTTGGTTTGACTGTTCTTGTCCTAGGGTCTACAAGAAATTCTAGAAAAATTCAGCAAGTACAGACATATCTGGACGGAAGATCGCAAAAAAACTCTTGCAAAGTTTATGGAAGGTTACCCTTCACTGTCTGCTTTTGAATTCCAAATCACGTTTTACCACAACCTGCAAGTCCAAATTCAAGCTGAACCTAGGGTCATATATATGGGTGCTCTTGCACTGTGTTCAGGTACTTACTCCAAAACTTAATTTAGGAAATTAAAGTGCTGTGATTTTTGGAAAGATAAAAATAAATTAAAGAAGCAAAAAAAAACCAATTGGGCAAAATTTCTAATACTTCATGCACTTATGAAAGAATGCAACCTTTTGTTCAAAGTACAATTTTCATTTACGTGCAAGGCCTCTGGAAATGTGAATATTAAATTCAATTTGGCTTGACATTAATTTGATTGCAGCAAAAAATAATAAGAGTACATTGTTTTCAATATTTAACTTTGAATGTTTTACACATTCTACCAAAGTAGAGAC
Organism: Scyliorhinus torazame; assembly: GCF_047496885.1. NCBI lineage: Eukaryota > Metazoa > Chordata > Chondrichthyes > Carcharhiniformes > Scyliorhinidae > Scyliorhinus > Scyliorhinus torazame. The sequence goes on along the minus strand of NC_092716.1, from coordinate 82,298,800 downwards.
AAGAATAATACAGTTGTGGCCCTGCAGTAGAGTAAATATTTTGATTGCTAATCTTATTTTGCTGTATTCCCATTAAGTGAAGAGCCAGATTAAGGCTGTTCTGATCCCATGTAAGGCAACCTTCCAGTTGAAATTTTGTCTAAAAGCTTTTCAAAATGATAAATTGGAAAGACCTGCATCACTCTGTGAAGAGTCCGAGTGAGACAAAAAGTACAGCAATATTCTAGATTTCAGAAATAGCATTATAACGCCCCACTAGAAATTGATTTGCATTCAACTTCAAGTTTGAAGTTCACCACGCTTAAACTAATGAGCAAGGGGATCATGTGAAATTGGTAATCTTGTGTCACTAGTACATAACTGATGTCCCCAAGAGGCAGTGCTCTGGCTACAAAAAGGATGAAGATTGGCCCGTAGAGGTGCCAACAGCAGAGCGCATGTGAGTCCAGTTAGGGAGGGAAAGAAACAGGGAAAGGGGCACGGTACAAATGGTAACTGGCAGCAGTCCACACTTTTAACATTGAGTTAAAAGTACAATTGTTGCATATTCAGCTGACTAAAAACATTTTTGCTCATCTTTTAATAACAGACGCTAGTGGTCTCTTCGAAGCTCTGGTTTAACTGCTCAGTTTTGCAAAAGGGCCTGAAAAGGTGCTAGATTTATAATCTGCTAAGGCAATGGGCCTGGATTTCTTTTTTAAAAAATAATTTTTATTGAGGTTTTCACAAAATATCAACAACAGAATGAAAAAGGAACCCAATAGAATTAAATACAGAACAAAGTAAAACAACCCCCGTGCCTCCCTCCCCCAATACATAAATAATAAATTAACACCCCGAATTAACACAAAGCAAACATAGCAAATATATACATCCCCTCAGATCCCCCAGGGTAAATAAACAAAAATTAAATAGAATCCCCCTCCCCGGGTTGCTGCTGCTGTTGACCATTGTCTACCGTTCTGCCAGGAAGTCAAAGAACGGTTGCCACCGCCTGAAGAACCCTTGTACCCATCTCCTTAAGGCGAATTTCACCCTCTCCAATTTAATAAAGCCCGCCATATCGTTGATCCAGGAGTCCACGCTTGGGGGCCTCGCAACCTTCCACTGAAGAAGAATCCTTCGCCGGGCTACCAGGGACGCAAAGGCCAGAATTCCGGCCTCTTTCGCCTCCTGCACACCCGGCTCCTCTGCCACCCCAAATATTGCGAGCCCCCAGCCCGGTTTGACCCTGGATCCTACCACCCTCAACACCGTCCTCGCTACGCCCTTCCAAAATTCCTCCAGCGCTGGGCATGCCCAGAACATATGGGTGTGATTTGCTGGGCTCCCTGAGCACCTAACACACCTGTCCTCACCCCCAAAGAACCGGCTCATCCTTGTCCCGGTCATGTGTGCCCTGTGCAGCACCTTAAACTGTATGAGGCTGAGCCTCGCGCACGAAGAGGAAGAGTTCACCCTCCCTAGGGCATCCGCCCACGTCCCCTCTGCGATCTCCTCTCCCAACTCCCCCTCCCACTTACCTTTCAACTCCACCACCAAGGTCTCCTCCTCCTCCTGCATCACCTGGTAAGTTTCCGCGATCTTCCCCACTCCAACCCACCCACCGGAGAGCACCCTGTCCTGTACTGTGCGTGGCAGCAGCCGCGGGAATTCCACCACTTGCCACCTGGCAAACGCCCTTACCTGTAAATAACTAAAGGTGTTCCCCGGGGAGAGCCCATACTTGTCCTCCAGCTCACCCAGGCTTGCGAACTTCCGTCCACAAACAGGTCCCCCAACCTTCTTATCCCTACCCTGTGCCACCCCGAAAACCCTCCATCTATTCTCCCTGGGACAAACCGGTGGTTCGCCCGTATTGGGGTCCACACCGAGACCCCAACTTCCCCCCTGTGCCGCCTCCACTGCCCCCAGATTTTGAGGGTAGCCGCCATTACCGGGCTCATGGTATACCTCCTTGGAGGGGGCGGCAGCGGCGCCGTTGCCAGCGCCCCCAGACTCGTACCCTCACAAGATGCCATCTCCATGCAGCCCCCTCTATCACCCACTTGTGCACCATCGCCGCATTGGCGGCCCAGTAGTACCCACAGAGGTTGGGCAGTGCCAGCACCCCCCCCCCCCCCCCCCCCATCCCTACTCCACTCCAGGAACACCTTTCTCACCCTCGGAGTCCCTCGCGCCCACACAAACCCCGTTATACTCCTGTTGACCCGCCTAAAGAAGGCCTTCGGGATAAACATGGGGGGGCACTGGACCAGGAACAAAAACCTTGGGAGCACCGTCATCTTAACTGACTGCACCCTACCCGCCAGGGACAGCGGCAACGCGTCCCACCTCTTGAACTCCTCCTCCATTTGCTCCACCAGCCTCGTGAAATTAAGTCTATGCAGGGCCCCCCAGCTCCTGGCCACCTGGACACCCAAATACATGAAGTTCCTCTCCGCCCTTTTTAGTGGGAGCTCGCCAATCCCCCTCTCCTGGTGCCCTGGGTGAACCACGAACAACTCGCTCTTCCCCATGTTGAGCTTGTACCCTGAGAAATCCCCGAACACCCTGAGGATCCTCATTACCTCCGGCATTCCCCCCACCGGGTCCGCCACATATAGCAGCAAGTCATCCGCATAGAGCGACACCCTATGCTCCTCCCCACCCCGCACTAACCCCCTCCAGTTCCTCGACTCCCTCAGTGCCACAGCCCCGAACCTCTTCAGCACCTCCCACAAGTATCTACCCTATCAAAAGCCTTCTCAGCGTCCATCGCCACCACTATCTCCGCCTCCCCCTCCCTCGCCGGCATCATAATAACATTCAGGAGCCTCCACACAGTCGCGTTCAACTGCCTCCCCTTCACGAACCTCGTCTGGTTTTCGTGGATCTCCCGCAGCACACAATCCTCAATTCTCGTGGCTAAGACCTTCGCCAGCACCTTAGCATCTACGTTTAACAACAAAATCGGCCTGTAAGACCCACACTGCAGGGGATCCTTGTCCCGCTTCAGGATCAAGGAGATCAGTACCCGGGACATCGTCGGGGGCAAAGCCCCCCCCTCCCTTGCCTCATTGAAGGTCCTAACTAGCAACGGGCCCAACAGGTCCACATATTTCTTGTAGAATTCGACCGGGAAACCGTCCAGCCCCGGTGCCTTCCCCGCCTGCATGCTCGCTATCCTTTTGGCCAGCTCCTCCAGCCCAATCGGGGCCCCCAGTCCCGCCACCAGTCCCTCCTCCACCTTCGGAAACCTCAATTGGTCCAAAAAGCGGCCCATCCCTCCCTCCTCCAGTGGGGACTCGGACCGATACAATTCCTCATAAAAGTCCCTGAAGACCCCATTGATGCCAACCCCACTCCGTGCCACACTCCCGCCCCTATCCTTAACTCCCCCGATCTCCCTAGCTGCGTCCCGCTTCCGAAGCTGATGTGCCAGCATCCGACTTGCCTTTTACCCATACTCATAAATCGCCCCCTGGGCCTTCCTCCACTGCACCTCCGCCTTCCTGGTGGTCAACAGGTCGAATTCGGCCTGGAGGCTACGCCTCTTCCTCAACAGTCCCTCATCAGGCACCTCCGCATACCTCCTGTCTACCCTCACCATCTCCCCCACCAGCCTCTCCCTCTCCCTCTGCTCTCTCCTCTCCTTGTGGGCCCTAATGGAGATCAGCTCTCCCCTAACCACCGCCTTCAGCGCCTCCCATACCATCCCCACTCGGATCTCCCCGTTATCGTTGGTCTCCAGGTATCTCTCTATGCTTCCTCGGACCCGCTCACTCACCTCCCCGTCCGCCAACTGCCCCACCTCCAAGCGCCACAACGGGCGCTGGTCTCTCTCCTCCCCCAGCTCTAGGTCTATCCAATGCGGGGCATGATCCGAAATGGCTATCGCTGAGTACTCGGTATCCTCTAGTCTCGCTATCAGCGCCCTACTCAATAAAAAGGTCAATCCGGGAATAAGCCTTATGAACATGCGAGAAGAATGAAAATTCCCTAGCCCCTGGCCGTGCAAATCTCCAAGGGTCCACCCCTCCCATCTGGTCCATAAACCCCCTCAGCACCTTAGCCGCCGCCAGCTTCCTACCCGTCCTAGACCTGGAGCGATCCAGTGCCGGATCCAACACCGTGTTAAAGTCTCCCCCCCAATTATCAGGCCCCCCCACTTCCAAGTCTGGGATCCGACCCAACATGCGGCGCATAAAACCCACATCGTCCCAGTTCGGGGCGTACACGTTAACCAGCACCACCCTCTCCCCTTGCAGCTTACCACTTACCATTACGTACCTGCCGCTATTGTTTGTCGCAATGCTCGAGACCTCGAACGACACCCTCTTTCCCACCAAGATCGCCACCCCCTGATTTTTAGCATCCAGCCCCGAATGAAACACCTGACCTACCCACCCCTTCCTCAATCTTACCTGGTCTGCTACCCTCAGGTGTGTCTCCTGGAGCATGACCACATCCACCTTCAGCCCCTTCAGGTGCGCGAACACCTGGGCCCGCTTAACCGGCCCATTCAGTCCCCTTACATTCCAGGTTATCAGCCGGATCAAGGGGCTACCCGCCCCCCTCCCCCGCCGACTAGCCATAACCTCTCCTCGGCCAGCCACGCGCCCGCACCCCATGCCCGGCCCGTTCCCCACGGCGGCAGACCCCCGTCAAAACCCCCTCTACTCGCTCCAGTTCACCCTTGACCATAGCAGCAGCAACCCGGACCCCTCCTAGCTGCTTTACTCCCCCCATTGCACTCCCGCAAGTCAGCTGACACCTGCTGACCCCGGCTACTCCCGCCTCTCCTTCGACTCCTCCCATTGTGGGACATACCCTCCTCCTCCATTACCAATCCGCAGGCTCTCTGCCTCCCCCTTCCATCCCAAGCGCGGGAAACAACCCTCGCTTCCCCGCCCAGGCCCTGCCCCCTCCAGCCTTCAGCGCGGGGGGTGGGCCTGGATTTCTGACTAACATGGTGCATACTGGCTGCTGAATCAGTTGAACACGCCATACGCCACATTTCGGCCTTCAGCTCCCTTTTTACAACTGATAAATGGGTGCTGCATGGACTCATTTCTGGGCCATCTTCTGATTGTTCATATCTAACGAACATGCTTCTTTATGCAATTAAAAGTCAAAGCCTGATTTAATGGGAGAATTTCTAAGTGTCGTTTTGGGCGTGATTGGCGGGGTGTTTCTCGACGGCTGCAGTGGTGTGATCGAGGCCTGTTAATAACAACACTTAGAACCGGAAATGAGCCCTCACAAGCTTCTCGCTATTACTGGCAGTCTCGCCATCTGATTCGCCAGACCCGTGCCTCAGCACCTCGAGGCTAACAAGGGGGAGCTGCTTTTTACGAAGAGAGGGTGAGAGACCACCAGTTAGGATAGTCACGTGGAATGTGAGGGGGTTGGGAGGCCCAGTCAAGAGGTCAAGGGTGCTTGCGCATCTTAAAAGTTTGAAGGCCGATGTAGCAATGCTGCAGGAGACTCACTTGAGGGTGAAGGACCAGGTGAGACTTAAGAAGGGTTGGGTTAGTGAGGTGTTTCACTCTGGATTTGATAGAAGGGCTCGAGGGGTAGTGGTAATGGTCATCAAAAGGGTACGGTTCCAGATGGAGAAGGTGGTTGCAGATCAGGGGGGGTTGGTACGTGATTGTGACAGGGGCGCTGGAGGTAGGCTAGTGGTGCTGGTAAGTGTATATGGTCCCAATTGGGATGATGTAGGATTCGCGAGGAAGGTATGTGGGGCCATCCCCGACTTGGACACACACAAACTGATAATGGAGGGACTGGAACTTGGGGCAGGAGCCAAGGTTGGACAGGTCACGGCCACCCTTGCTGGTCCCATCAGGGGGGGCGAAAGCATTGGCTGGGCTAATGGTGGAAATGGGAGGGGAGGACCCTTAGAGGTTTCTGCACCCGAGGGAGCGGGGGTACTCGTTTTTCTCAGCAGTCCATAAGGTGTACTCGCGGATCGCTTTTTTCATGGTGGGTAAGGCACTGCTGGCTTGTGTTAAGGGGTCAGAGTACTCAGCAATTGCAATATCAGATCATGCTCCGCATTGGGTGGATATGGTACTGGAGAAGTGGGTGGTACAGAGACCAGGGTGGATGTTAGATGTGGGACTGTAGAAGGACTGAGGGTTCAGTGACAAAATTGAAAAAGCAATCGAGGAATATGTAGGTTTCAACTGCACGGGTTAGGTGTCGAAGGCGGTTGTCTGGGAGGCTCTAAAGGCGGTGGTGAAGGGTAAGGTGATCTCGTTCAAGGCAAGGCTAGACAAAGAGGAGAGCGTCAGAGGGTAATAGATGAGATGCTGGAGGTAGATAGGAATTATGCAGAAGATGGGGACCCAGCGAAGTTGGAAAAGAGGAAGGAACTTCAGGCGAGCTTTGACCGACTATCTACCAGTAAGATGGTATGCCAATTGAGGCGAGCAAGGGGTACAGTTTACGAGCATGGAGAGAAGATATGTTGGTGGGTCAGCTCCGGAGGGAGGCTGCAGCAAGGGAAATTGTCCAGGCGCAGGACAGGGCAGGGAAGTTGGTGGTAGCTCCAGATCAGATTAACAAGGTCTTTAAGGAATTCTATGAGCGATTGTACAGGTCAGAGCCACCTGGGGGAAGCCGGGAGGTCAGGAATTTCTAAATGGACTGGAGTACCCGAGGTTAGGGGAGAGGAACAGGGCTACCTTAGAAGCGGCGATAGTGGAGCAGGAGATAAAAGATGTGATTGGGAGGATGCAGTTCAGGGAAGGTGGCAGGGCCGGATGAGTTTCTGGTGGACTGTATGTGTTAATGGTGACTCTGGGTGATTCCTGATTCATAAGACCATAAGACTATAAGATATAGAAGCAGAATTAGGCCACTCGGCCCTTCGAGTCTGCTCCGCCATTCAATTATGGCTGATATTTTTCTCATCCCCATTCTCCTGCCTTCTCCCCATAACCCCTGATCCCCTTACTAATCAAGAACCTATCCATCTCTGTCTTAAAGTCCTTTTTGTTATTTGTTTAATTTAACATGCGGGTAAATGTTTGGGGGTTTGGTGGGAGGATGAGATTGTTGTTATTGATATGGGAATTGAAATTGCACTCGTTACTGATTATTGTTTATTGTTGATGGGTGTAAATTTGGGAGAGAACATGAAAAAGGAGGAGAATAAAAATATTTTTTAAAAAAGGGGGGAGCTGCTTTTCAGCGCTCCTCACCATTCACTCCCAGTCAACACACAAGCATGGCAACGCACAGAACTGCTGCTCGCTTTGGCGATGCTGACCTGACCAGACTTCTCAGTGCCCTCGATGAGAAACGGGGCATCTTGTTCGCCCAAGCGGGTTGGGGGGGCCAGCAGAAGGGCCACCAATACTGCCTGGGGGCAGTGGCAGAGGCTGTCAGTGTGGGCAGCATGACAAAGAGGAGCGTCGTATAATGTAGGAAGTAGACCAACAACCTCCACTGAGCTGCAAGGGTAAGTTACCACCTCTCTCCGGACATCTGATCCACCTGCCATCCTCAAACACCGCCCCACAAATCACTAGTTAAGAACTCACCCATGCGGCCCGATGGAGGTCGTTGATCTTGCGGCACTGGGTGCCGGTCCTCCTGGTGACACTCCCCGAGCTGACTGCCACTGCCACACCCTCCCAGGCGGTACTGGCTGCCCTGTGACTGACCCTCCGAGACCCTCGGGGAACAGGGCATCCCATCTGATGCGTAATGAGGCAGACGATTAGTGACTTAAAGTGAAGAAACCCTTCGGGAGCAGTGACCACAATATGATAGAATTTACCCTGCAGTTTGAGAGGGAGATGTCACGGTATTACAATTAAGTAAGGTTAACTAGGACTTCCGGGTGCGGCGATGACCAGCTGAGTCGCACGTTTCGGCAGCTCCCGGTGAAACGGACTTTTGGGCTCTTGATAGGAGCCCCAACGGCAATTTTGACGGCTAAAAACACTGTGTGGTAAACCAGAAGGGAATCCCCCCTGGATACGGATGGAAAAAGGAGGAGAAAGTGGCCGGATTGCAGTGGATCCTTTAGAACAGCAGCAAGGAAGGCAAGCAAAAACCAAGATGGCGTCGGAAGGTGGCAGTTTAACATGGGGCCGTGAACAACAAGAGTTCTTGAAATGCTGTGTGGAAGAGATCAAAAAGGAAATGAAGAAAGAGCTGTTGGCCCCGATACTACAGGCGATCGAAGGGCTAAAGGAGGAACAAAAGACCCAGGAGCGGGAGCTTCGGGTCGTGAAGGCAAAGGCAGCCGAGAATGAGGACGACATACAGGGCCTGGTGGTGAAGACGGAGACGCAGGAGGCACATCAGAAACGATGTGTGGAAAGGTTGGAGGCACTGGAAAACAACGCAAGGAGGAACAACCTGAGGATTCTTGGTCTTCCTGAAGGTGTGGAGGGAGCGGACGTCGGGGCATATGTGAGCACGATGCTGCACTCGTTAATGGGAGCGGAGGCCCCGGCGGGTCCGTTGGAGGTGGAGGGAGCATACCGAGTGATGGCGCGAGGACCGAGAGCAGAAGAAATTCCCAGAGCCATAGTGGTGAGATTCCTCCGTTTTAAGGATAGAGAAATGGTCCTTAGATGGGCGAAGAAAACTCGGAGCAGTAAATGGGAGAACGCGGTGATCCGCGTTTATCAAGACTGGAGTGCGGAGGTGGCGAGAAGGAGGGCGAGCTTTAATCGGGCCAAGGCGGTGCTTCATAAAAAGAAGATAAAATTTGGAATGCTGCAACCGGCAAGACTGTGGGTCACATATCGAGGGAGGCACCACTACTTTGAGACGGCGGATGAAGCGTGGACTTTTATTGTGGAAGAAAAACTGGAATGAGTGGGTTATTAAAAAGAACGTTTGAACAAAGTGGTGGGGCGAATGTGGGGGGCAAAGAGGGGGGTTAAAAAGGGGGAAAGAGGAGTTTTATGTACTAATCCTGCGATGTGGTAACTTTTCTCTCTCCCACAGGTGGTGATGGGGGGAGGAGGGGAGGTGGAGGGGATGGGGCGTTGGCCATTGGGGGCGGGGCCAAGGGAGTAGCGCGGGCTTGGTTCCCGCGCTATGATAATCATGGCGGGAATAGAGAAGCAGGAAGGAGGTGGCGTTGCACGGTGTGAGTCGAGGTCACGGGGGGAAGTCGAGGTCGGCCAGAGTTTGCTGACTTCTGGGAGCAACATGGGGGGAGTAATTACGCTAGCGGGGGATCTAGCGGGGGGGGGGGGGGTGGGAGGGGGGAATTACTGGGTTGCTGCTGCTGGGGAGAGGGGGGAGCTGGTATGGGGGAGGATGGGCCGGGGGGCACCGCCTGGGGGAGATACAGCTGCGTGGGAACCGGGTGAGGAGCTGGTAAAAGGTGATGGCTAATCGACAAGGGGGGGGGTAGGAAGCCCCCCAACCCGGCTGGTCACGTGGAACGTGAGAGGGCTGAACAGGCCGATACAACGGGTACTCGCACACCTTAAGAAACTTAAGGCAGATGTGGTTATGTTACAGGAAACGCACCTGAAACTGATAGACCAGGTTAGGCTACGCAAAGGATGGGTGGGGCAGGTGTTCCATTCGGGGCTAGATGCGAAAAACAGGGGGGTGGCTATATTAGTGGGGAAGCGGGTAATGTTCGAGGCAAAGACTATAGTGGCGGATAACGGGGGCAGGTACGTGATGGTGAGTGGCAAACTACAGGGGGAGACGGTGGTTTTGGTAAACGTATATGCCCCGAACTGGGATGATGCCAATTTTATGAGGCGGATGCTGGGACGCATTCCGGACCTAGAGATGGGAAAGCTGATAATGGGGGGAGATTTTAATACGGTGTTGGAACCAGGGCTGGATAGGTCGAAGTCCAGGACTGGAAGGAGGCCGGCAGCAGCCAAGGTACTTAAAGATTTTATGGAGCAGATGGGAGGTGTAGACCCGTGGAGATTTAGCAGACCTAGGAGTAAGGAGTTCTCGTTTTTCTCCTATGTCCATAAAGTCTACTCGCGAATAGACTTTTTTGTGCTGGGTAGGGCATTGATCCCGAAGGTGAGGGGAACGGAGTATACGGCTATAGCCATTTCGGATCACGCTCCACACTGGGTGGACTTGGAGATAGGGGAGGAAACAGGAGGGCGCCCACCCTGGAGAATGGACATGGGACTAATGGCAGATGAGGGGGTGTGTCTAAGGGTGAGGGGGTGCATTGAAAAGTACTTGGAACTCAATGATAATGGGGAGGTCCAGGTGGGAGTGGTCTGGGAGGCGTTGAAGGCGGTGGTTAGAGGGGAGCTGATATCAATAAGGGCACATAAAGGGAAGCAGGAGAGTAAGGAACGGGAGCGGTTGCTGCAAGAACTTTTGAGGGTGGACAGACAATATGCGGAAGCACCGGAGGAGGGACTGTACAGGGAAAGGCAAAGGCTACATGTAGAATTTGACTTGCTGACTACAGGCACTGCAGAGGCACAATGGAGGAAGGCACAGGGTGTACAGTACGAATATGGGGAGAAGGCGAGCAGGTTGCTGGCACACCAATTGAGGAAAAGGGGAGCAGCGAAGGAAATAGGGGGAGTGAGGGATGAGGAAGGAGAGATGGAGCGGGGAGCGGAGAGAGTGAATGGAGTGTTCAAGACATTTTATAAAAAATTATATGAAGCTCAACCCCCGGATGGGAGGGAGAGAATGATGGGCTTCTTGGATCGGCTGGAATTTCCCAAGGTGGAAGAGCAGGAAAGGGTGGGACTGGGAGCACAGATCGAGGTAGAAGAAGTGGTGAAAGGAATTAGGAGCATGCAGGCGGGAAAGGCCCCGGGACCGGATGGATTCCCAGTCGAATTCTATAGAAAATATGTGGACTTGCTCGCCCCGGTACTGACGAGGACCTTTAATGAGGCAAAGGAAAGGGGACAACTGCCCCCGACTATGTCTGAAGCAACGATATCGCTTCTCTTAAAGGAGGAAAAGGACCCGCTACAATGCGGGTCCTATAGACCTATTTCCCTCCTAAATGTAGATGCCAAGGTCCTGGCCAAGGTAATGGCAATGAGAATAGAGGAATGTGTCCCGGGGGTGGTCCACGAGGACCAAACTGGGTTTGTGAAGGGGAGACAGCTGAACACGAATATACGGAGGTTGTTAGGGGTAATGATGATGGCCCCACCAGAGGGAGAAACAGAGATAGTAGTGGCGATGGATGCCGAGAAAGCATTTGATAGAGTGGAGTGGGATTATTTGTGGGAGGTGTTGAGGAGATTTGGTTTTGGAGAGGGGTATGTTAGATGGGTGCAGCTGTTGTATAGGGCCCCAGTGGCGAGCGTGGTCACGAATGGACGGGGATCTGCATATTTTCGGCTCCATAGAGGGACAAGGCAGGGATGCCCTCTGTCCCCATTATTGTTTGCACTGGCGATTGAGCCCCTGGCGATAGCGTTGAGGGGTTCCAAGAAGTGGAGGGGAGTACTTAGGGGAGGAGAAGAACACCGGGTATCTTTGTATGCGGACGATTTGCTACTATACGTGGCAGACCCGGCGGAGGGGATGCCAGAGATAATGTGGATACTTGGGGATTTTTCAGGGTATAAATTGAACATGGGGAAAAGTGAGTTGTTTGTGGTGCATCCAGGGGAGCAGAGTAGAGAAATAGAGGACCTACCGTTGAGGAAGGTAACAAGGGACTTTCGTTACCTGGGGATCCAGATAGCTAAGAATTGGGGCACATTGCATAGGTTAAATTTAACGCGGTTGGTGGAACAGATGGAGGAGGATTTCAAGAGATGGGATATGGTATCCCTGTCACTGGCAGGGAGGGTGCAGGCGGTTAAGATGGTGGTCCTCCCGAGATTCCTCTTTGTGTTTCAGTGCCACCCGGTGGTGATCACGAAGGCTTTTTTTAAAAGGATTGAAAAGAGCATCATGGGTTTTGTGTGGGCCGGGAAGACCCCGAGAGTGAGGAAGGGATTCTTACAGCGTAGCAGGGATAGGGGGGAGCTGGCACTACCGAGCCTAAGTGAGTATTATTGGGCCGCTAATATTTCAATGGTGAGTAAGTGGATGGGAGAGGAGGAGGGAGCGGCGTGGAAGAGATTAGAGAGGGCGTCCTGTAGGGGGACTAGCCTACAGGCTATGGTGACAGCCCCATTGCCGTTCTCACCGAGGAACTACACCACAAGCCCGGTGGTGGTGGCTACACTGAAGATTTGGGGACAGTGGAGACGGCATAGGGGAAAGACTGGAGCCTTGGGGGGGGGGTCCCCGATAAGAAACAATCATAGGTTTGCCCCGGGGGGAATGGATGGGGGATATGGAATGTGGCAAAGAGCAGGAATAACGCAACTGAAAGATCTGTTTGTGGATGGGAAGTTCGCGAGTCTGGGAGCGCTGACCGAGAAATATGGGTTGCCCCAAGGGAATGCATTCAGGTATATGCAACTGAGGGCTTTTGCGAGGCAACAGGTGAGGGAATTCCCGCAGCTCCCGACACAAGAGGTGCAGGACAGAGTGATCTCAAAGACATGGGTGGGGGATGGTAAGGTGTCAGATATATATAGGGAAATGAGAGACGAAGGGGAGACTATGGTAGATGAACTAAAAGGGAAATGGGAAGAAGAGCTGGGGGAGGAGATCGAGGAGGGGCTGTGGGCTGATGCCCTAAGCAGGGTAAACTCGTCGTCCTCGTGTGCCAGGCTAAGCCTGATTCAGTTTAAGGTATTACACAGGGCACATATGACTGGAGCACGGCTCAGTAAATTTTTTGGGGTGGAGGATAGGTGTGCGAGGTGCTCGAGAAGCCCAGCGAATCATACCCATATGTTTTGGTCATGCCCGGCACTACAGGGGTTTTGGATGGGGGTGACAAAGGTGCTTTCAAAAGTAGTAGGAGTCCGGGTCGAATCAAGCTGGGGGTTGGCTATATGTGGGGTTGCACAAGAGCCGGGAGTGCAGGAGGCGAGAGAGGCCGATGTTCTGGCCTTTGCGTCCCTAGTAGCCCGGCGCAGGATATTGCTAATGTGGAAAGAAGCCAAGCCCCCGGGGGTGGAGACCTGGATAAATGACATGGCGGGGTTTATAAAGCTAGAGCGGATTAAGTTCGTCCTAAGGGGGTCGGCTCAAGGGTTCACCAGGGGGTGGCAACCGTTCGTCGAATACCTCGCAGAAAGATAGACGGAATGGAAAAAAGAAGGCAGCAGCAGCAGCCCAGGATCGGGAGGGGGGTGGGGTGGGTGGGGGGAGGGGGGGGGGGAGGAACCAGAAGGACTCTCAGGGTTGTTAATATATACTGTATAGTATGTATAGGTCGTTGCTACAGATAATTATATATTGGACTGTTAAATTATATTTTTGGAGAGTGTTACTTGTGACAAGGCAGTTGCCAATTAGGGCTAGTTTTCATTTTTGTTATTTATTATTTATTCATTTTTTGTTTATAAAATAGGTCATTGTTATTTGTGTTGTTATAATATTGTGTAAAGGATGCACAATGTACTGTGTTGGTTGACCAAAAATTTTCAATAAAATATTTAATAAAACAAAAAAAAAGTAAGGTTAACTATAAAGACATGAGGGAGGAGTTGGCCAGAGTTGATTGGAAAGGGAGCCTGGCAGGGAAGACAGTGGAACAGCAATGGCAGGAGTCTGTGGGGTTATTCGGGAGGCGTAACAGAAATTCATCCCAAGGAGGAGGAAACATGCTAAGGGGAGGACAAAGCATCCATGGCTGACGAGGGAAATCAAGGACAGCATAAAATCAAAAGAAAAATCATACAAAGTGGCGAGGATTAGTGGGAAGCCAGAGGATTGGGAAGCCTTTAAAAGCAAGCAGAGGACAACTAAAAAAGCAGTAAGGGGGAAGAAGATGAATTATGAGTGTAAGCTAGCTAGTAATATAAAAAAGATAGGAAGAGTTTTTTTCAGTATATAAAAGGTAAGAGAGAGGCAAACATAGACATTGGACCACTGGAAAATGTGGCTGGAGAAGTAATAATAGGAAACAAAGAAATGGCAGAGGAACTGAATAGTTACTTTGCATCAGTCTTCATGGTGGAAGACACCAGTGGGATGCCAGAGCTCCAGGAGAATCAGGGGGAACAGGTGAATGTAGTGGCCATCACCAAGGAGAAGGTTCTGGGGAAACTGAAAGGTCAGAAGGTGGATAAATCACCTGGACTGGATGGACTACACCCCAGGATTCTAAAAGAGATAGCTGAGGAGATTGTGGAGGCATTGGTGGTAATCTTTCAGGAATCACTGGAGGCAGGAATGGTCCCAGAGGACTGGTAAATGGCTAATGTAACACCCCTGTTTTAGAAGGGAGGGAGGGAGGCAGAAGGCGGGAAATTATAGGCCGGTTAGCCTGACTTCGGTCATTGGTAACATTTTCTAGTCCATTATTAAAGATGAGATTGCGGAGTACTTGGAAGTGCATGGTAAAATAGGACTGAGTCAGCACCGCATTGTCAAGGGGAGGTCATGTCTGACAAATCTGTTAGAGTTCTTTGAGGAGGTAACAAGGAAGTTAGACAAAGGAGAACCAGTGAACGTGATTTATTTAGATTTCCAGAAGGCCTTTGAAACGGTGCCGCAAAGGAGACTGTTAAATAAGTTAAGAGCCCATGGTGTTAAGGGTAAGATCCTGGCCTGGATAGAGGGTTGGCTGACTGGCAAAAGGCAGAGAGTGGGGATAAAGGGGTCTTTTTCAGAATGGCAGCCGGTGACTAGTGGTGTGCCTCAGGGGTCTGTGCTGGGAACACAACTTTTCACTATATACATTAACGATCTGGAAGAAGGAACTGAGGGCACTGTTGCTACGTTTGCAGCTGATACAAAGATATGGGGCGAAATTCTCCTACCCGCCCCGCCACATTTCTGTGTCGACCGGCCGGCGGGAGTCTCCGTAACACCGGCCGGTCAATGGGGTTTCCCATTGTGGGGCAGCCCCACGCCGTCGGGAAACCCCCCTGTGCCGGCAGAACGGAGACTCCCGCCAGCGGAGAATGACGCCCATGCAGAGGGAAAGGTAGTATTGAGGAAGCAGAGAGGCTGCAGAAGGATTTGGACAGGCTAGGAGAGTGGGCAAAGAAGTGTGAAGTTATGCACTTTGGTAGGAAGAATGGAGGCATGGACTATTTTCTAAATGGGAAAAGGCTTAGGAAATCAGAAACCACAAAGGGACTTAGAAGTCTGAATTTAAAATTCCCTTCAGGTTAGCGTGCAGGTTCAGCTGGCAGTTAGAAAGGCAAATTCAATGTTAGCATTTATGTCAAGAGGGCTAGAATACAAGAGTAGGGATGTACTTCTGAGGCTGTATAAGGCTCTGGTCAGAGTCCATTTGGAGTATTGTGAGCAGTTTTGGGCTCTGTATCTAAGGAAGGATGTGCTGGCTTTAGAAAGGGTCCAGAGGAGGTTCACAAGAATGATCCCTGGAATGAAGAGCTTGTCATATGAGGAAGGGTTGAGGACTCTGGGTCTGTACTCGTTGGAGTTTAGAAGGATGATGGGGGATCTTATTGAAACTTACAGGATACTGCGAGGCCTGGATAGACTGGACATGGAGAGGATGTTTCCACTTGTAGGAAAAACTAGAACCAAAGGACGCCATCTCAGACTAAAGGGATGATCCTTTAAAACAGAGATGAGGAGGAATTTCTTCAGCCAAAGGGTGGCGAATCTGTGGAACTATTTGCCGCAGAAGACTGTGGACATCAAATCACTGAGTGTCTTTAAGACAGAGATCGATATGTTCTTGGTTAATAAGGGGATCAGGGGTTACGGGGAGAAGGCAGGAGCATGAGGATGAGAAAAATATCAGCCATGATTGAATGGCGGAGCAGACTCGATGGGCCTAGTGGCCTAAATGTGCTCCTATGTCTTATGGTCTGGCCTCTATTACGTCCAGTAATCTGCCCAGTTCGACATTCCTGAATCATGGGGCTGGACATCTCAGCATGGCTGCGAGCTGTGTGGGGTTGACTGTGCAGGATTGGGGCAAGTGCTGCCCTCCCTTGTTAGCAAGGAGCTGGCGAGCGCGGCCCAGGCAAATCAACTGGCGGGGCCATCATTTGCGGCGTGAAGCCCGTGGGGCCTTGTTAAGTGGTCTAATTAACGTTTGATAGCGGTGATGGCTCACCGGGCCAAGCGTCAGGAAGCTCGTGGCAGTTCCTGCTCGCTACCACACTTAGAAACCTTGGAAAAGAAACTAAAACGTCATGGTGACATTAATAGGATTTCAAGCGACTTGATCTCATTTTTTTCTGTGCAGTTCATTTTTTTGTCTTTGAAAATATCAAAAGTATTCTCTGCATGTGACCATGGAGATATCTGCCCTGAGTATTCAGAAATTCTAAGAATCTAATTTTATTACATTAATGGCATATCTTTTTAAAAACAGATGATTTGAAAATGGCCTTGATTGAAGAAAGCAGAGCTTGGATGATTGGATATTCTCACTATTGCAATGAAAAGTACAGAGAAAATCTGGACAATATCTTGACTCTTGTAGAAGAGACTTCTAAGAAATTAAATCGTCCAGTCAGTGATATGGATGATATAAGAATAATCATGGGTTCTTTCAAAGAGATCCGGGAGAAACAGATTGACATTGATTTACAGATTGGGCCAATTGAGGTAGGAATATGTTCAACTTTTATTCAAGGAACTTATCACAATGATTTTTCCTTTGCAATAGTTTAGAATCGGGGCGGGATTCTCCGACCCCCCGCCGGGTCGGAGAATTGCCGGGGGGGTGGCGTGAACCCCGCCCACGCCGGCCGCCGAATTCTCCGGCACCGAAAATTCGGCGGGGGCAGGAATCGCTCCGCGCCGGTCAGCCAGCCCCCCCCCCCCCCCCCCGGCGATTCTCCGGCCCGCGATGGGCCAAAGTCCTGCTGCTGTCATGCCAGTCCCACCGACGTAAATCGAACCACCTACCTTACTGGCGGGACAGGCGGCGCGGCCGGGCTCCGGGGTCCTGGGGGGGGGGCGCGGGGTGATCTGGCCGTGGGGGGTGCCCCTGCGGTGGCTTGGCCCGCGATCAGGGCCCACCGATCCGCGGGCGGGTCTGTGCCTTGGGGGCACTCTATTCCTTCCGCCTTAGCCACAGTCTTCACCATGGCCGATGCGGAGGTGACCCCCCCCGCGCATGCGCGGGGGTGACGACAGCAGCCGCTGACGCTCCCGTGCATGCGCGGACTTCTGCCGATCGGCGAAGTCCTTTCGGGCCCGGCTGGCGTGACGCCAAAGGCCTTTCCCGCCGGCTGGTGGCGCGTCAACCACTCCGGCGCGGGGCTAGCCCCTCAAGGTGAGGGCTTGGCCCCTAAAGGTGCAGAGAAATCCGCACCTTTGGGGCGGCCCGACACTGGAGTGGTTCACGGCACTCCATCCTGCCGGGACCTCCCGCCCCATAGAATCATAAAATTTACAGTGCAGAAGGAGGCCATTTGGCCCATCGAGTCTGCACTGGCTCTTGCAAAGAGCACCCTACTTAAGCCCACATCTCCACCATGTTCCCATAACCCAGTAACCCCACCTAATCTAAGGGCAATTTAGCATGGCCAATCCACCTAATCTGCACATCTTTGGATTGTGGGAGGAAACCAGAGCACCCAGAGGAAACCCACGCAGACATGGGGAGAACGTGCAAACTCCGCACAGGCAGTGACCCAAGTCGGGAATCGAACATGGGACCCTGGAGCTGTGAAGCAACTGTGCTAACCATGTGCTATCGTGCCACCCTTGTGGTAATCATACATATACAATAGTAAACTTCTCAATGCCATCTGATCCTTTCACTTCTGTGGAAAAAGAACTAGCCTAACTCACCTGGTGAAAATCCCTGTCCAATGGCATGAGAATGAATTATTCTGTGAGAGCATTATGAGAAAGAATTGGGGAAAATTCCTAGAGAGGAAGCATAAATCCGCAGCATAAATCTACCCATAATTCTCGCAATAGGGGTTCCAAAGTTAGGGCTAATGCAATGCAGACATTTTAGTTTACAATTCTTCCACATTTATAATTGACCATGGTTGCTTTATGCTGGCATTGGTGACCAGACTTTAGAGCAGTGTTCCGCTCCCCAGCAGTTAATTTAACTCCTTTAATGAGGGCAAACTTAACCTTTCTTTTCTTACTCTGACATGACTTTGTGTAATTCTGTGGAAGACAGCACCATGGTTTATATTAAATCTCCTTCAACTGCAAACTATCCCTTAAATGTGGGAAGCTAAATAATACATGAAGAAGAAAAGAAGGATGTGTTGACAGGGTGCAATTAAGTAAGATGGAGGGGAACTCATGTGGAGCATAAAAATGGTCTTAATGGCTTGTTTTTGTGCTGTAAAATTAGACGTAATATTATATGTAATATGTAACACTGTGCATTGAAATCTCAGTAGGCTGGTGGAGTAACAATATTGTTCAAACACCCCAAAATCTTCCAAGTTGTGCTTAAAATCCCATGAAGTTGCTTAATTTAAATGGTTGGATAAATAAATTTTAATTTTGATTTTGAATTAACAGTAAAATTGTGTTTGCTTTAGCAAGTTTATTATTGGCATTCTGCTGGAAATTAGGAGAATGAGAGGTGATCTCATTGAAATATATAAGATTCTTAAGGGGCTTGACAGGATAAATGCTGAGAGGATGTTTCCCCTCGTGGGAGAGTCTAGGACCAGAGGGCATAGTCTCAGAATAAAGATTTAAGATTGAGCTGAGGAGGAATTTCGTCTCTCAAAGGGTTGTGAGTCTTTGGAACACCTTCTACAGAACACTGTGGGGGCAGAGACTGTGTGTATATTTGAAGGTTGAAGTAGATAAAGTCTTGATCAGTAAGAGAATCAAGGGTTATGGGGACAGGGGAGGACAGTGGACGTGAGAAACTTCGGAGCAGCCACAATCCTATTGAATAGCAGTACAGGCTCGAGGGGCCTCACAGCCTACTCCTGTTCCTATTTGTGGTCTGGTGGTAAACTGTAAGGACAGCTTTGAATGAGCACAGCTTGTCAATGAGAACACTTGTCAGGCCATGCTGGAAGAATTTTTTTTAAAGTAAACAGAGAAAAAGACACACATATTGAAAACAGATTTCTTTATTGGCTTATATTTTAAAATAATGCAGGAATTTTACACTATGTTGAATAAATATGAAATTCAAGTAGTTAAAGAAGACTCTGACAGAGTGGATACATTGCGTTACACATGGGAAAAGCTCCTGTTACGTGGAACAGAAGTACAGAATCATCTCATTTCTTTGCAACCATCATTCCGTGCTGAACTGATCATCGATGTTAAAGCATTCATGCAAGATTCTAATGCGTTTTGTTGTGACTATGGGAAGGTAATATTAACACTACGTTAAACACAGTTTGCATTTCTCATCATTGTTTGACCTATTCTAGACTATGAGTCTTTAAAGTGAAATGATTCGTGACTAAATGACTAATTTATCTTTCTTAGCTCATGCAAAAGTAAAAAAGAACTAATTGAAATGTGATGATAATTTATTTTTGGAACAAGAGGCTCTGTATTTCTAAAAAAAACTCATATAGTTTTACTTTAAGAAGCAAAGTAACGAGAAATTATTTTTAGAAGTATGCTTGCCCTTAATTTCATTGCCGTAAAGTGAAGATAGAAAATTAAGTCAGTCTTCACTATATGAAGGATTCTATTTGATGTGGATTTTGCTCTTGCAGTATCTGTCATTCCCTGTATTCCTATTCATTGCAGTCACACAGCTTGAGTTCAGTATGTATTCAATAACATACTGATGTCAGCACGAAGTGAATCAATTAAAAGAACACTCTAGGGAAGTCTCACTGAAATAGCTGTCTTATTATGGAAGAAAATGGATGTAAAATGTCGCACACAGTTTTCAAGCATTGCCCACAGGGAGGACAGTGTACTTGCAGAATGTAATTGGAATTGAGAAATGACATTGGAGCCAGCACATCATTATATGTCATTACTGAAGTGTTAAAATCAGTGCACAAAATGTGAAACGGTTGCTGCTGCTGCAATGCACAGGACCACTATTGGAGTATCAAAATAGAAGTCAAGGGAAAACCAACAATAAAATGTCAACATCCCCCCCCCCCCAAACCAGGAAAGTTTCGGGTCTCAGTTTTGCTTTGTGTTGAGTTGGCTGATCTTTGATGGGTTGGCAGTAGGAGTTCAACATTTGGCTTCTCAATTCCCGATGTGTGAATGCTATGCAATAATTCCTGTCGAAAATTACAATTGTACAGACATGGGTCAGGACAGGATGAGACTTGAGTATGATGTGACCCCATAGTTAAATAACCTTGCCATTCAATATTGAAAGTTTTATTCTTCTACATGTAATATTGTTTAATGATTTCAATTATTAATGTAATATAACTATCAAGCTGAAATGCGTTGCACTTTCTGAAAACATTAGCCCAGAGACTTCAAGAAGATATCCTCTCACTTAATGCTTTTATTGAAAGAGTGGATGTTGTCACTTTGTGTAGTCACCTTGTGCCATACCCCATCTTCTCCCCGTAACCCTGCACATTCATCCTTTTCAGATAACACCCTAATTCCCAGCTGAAGCATTCGAAAGGGAATTAAACAGTAATCTGAAAATGAAGAAGATGCAGGGTTATAGGGAGAAGGTTGGTTGCTCATTCGGAAAGCCAGTGCAGACATAATGGATCAAATGGCTGCCTTCCATGCTGTAATGATTCTGTGATGACAACGTAAGCACTATTATTACAGAGTGTAACAGACTGGTTCTTGTACTACATTTAATGAAAACAAGGTCCTCAAAAGTCAGTTGGTGCTATCCAACATTGACCCCATCAGAATTGTCTTGGTAATTGGGGCCATCTCATTGAAATAAAATCAGCAGTCGGCAGAATCCAGTGGAGCTCTCAGGATCGGGAAGTGAGGTGGGCATGGGCAATTAATTGTGTGGGAGACCAAAAGTCAGCTTCCTGATGATGGGATGAAACTATGGTTGTCAGTGGATTGACGGCGGATCAAGCTTCTCGATGACAAGCATCAAGATTTCCTGGTTAATCGATTTGCATGTCATACATGCTCATTGAAAGACATCCTTGCCAGAATTTCCTATTAAATATTCAGCAAATCAAAAACACGTGCCGTCAGATTCACGATTGCTGACAGGTGATATTCCCTGCTTTTATAACTCAGTTAGGTATTTTAAAGTCTGCAGACTCTCTGATGCTACACCAACTCGTCTTCTAAGCAGCAGTATGGAGTTTTGCAAACATTTTGAAAGTGTGCTTTTAAAAAAGATTAGCAGCATTTGTTCAAGACACTTCAGTGCACTGAGGTTTTTCAACAATTGAATCTGACATTTAAGGTGTAGCAGCAAATTGGAGCTACTAAAGAGCTCTTTCCTTTCCGCAATTAAATATTTCGGATGGTCTGAAAAAAAACATGGCATGCAGTAGGTTAGGTAGTCTTCCTGATGGATTTGGAGTAAGTAGGAGCTGTTTTTCCTTTACGGGGTGCTTTATTCAACTCCTGGAGAAGAGGCATTGGTCATTGAGATTGGTGGCAGCAGGAACAAGGCATGGCTGACTGAGTGTGAGAGAGAGGGAGGTGGCAGTCGTTGGGGAATGGGTGTGGCTGACAGAGGGAGGGAGGGAGGTGGTGTCACGGAGGGAGGGAAGGAGGGGGCAGTCAAAGGGAAACAGGCGTACTTGACCAAGTGTGGGAGGGAAGGATGTGGCTGTCAAAGGCTGACTGATGGTGGGAGGGAGGCAGACTGACAGTCAAAGGGAAAGGGGACATGGCTAAACAAGGGAAGGAGGGAGATGGCGCCCCTATGAAGTCTCATGGAGGACAAAGGGAGGAAGGTAGATTATGCAGGGAGGTTAATATTGAAAGACAGTATGGCAAGCATGATTGTAGGGAGATCAAGTGTTACACAAGAAGATTATTGGTGAAGTCCTGAGCATTGAGAGTAGAGGGTCAAGGGGAAGGTCAAGGATGATGGAGGAAGTGTTGACGATGATGGATGGCAGATCGAGGGTAACAGGACAGATCTAATTTGTTGGGGAGAAAGTTGAGGGTTAATGATAGCTGATCAAGGGTGATGGGGGTACAGGAGGAGGTGAATTGAAGGTCACTGAAGACAAGGCAAAGGTAATAGAGTGAGGGTTGAGGGTGATGGAGGAAAGGTCAATGGTGATTGGGGGAGGGTGCAAGATGATGGTTTCCAGTTACAGGATCACTTTTAGGATGTCCATCGACAGGGCTGCATGAACAAGAAGAGTTTTCTGCAGTGAACCTCGAGGATGGAGTTTACCATGGCAGAGTGAATGGAGACCAGGGGGTGGCCAGTGCTAAGTATAGGGATTCCCATTGGTCAACAATGCTCAGGACAGTAAATAAGGCCTCAAAGTCTGTGCTGAACACATCTTTGTTTACCTTTTGTTTGCATTTTACCTCGGTCAAACAAATGGATCAAAAAATTGCCTGGTCAGCTAGCTCTGGTGCAGCTGCAGAGGGACAGGCACAGCAATGGCCAGAACATCAACAAGAGGCACCAGAGGTGGGTCAGGCAGCTCCAGGTGCTGGCAACCAGAGGCCAATGTGACATCAAGCATTGACACATAATCAAATATACTCAAGCGGTATAACTACCTGCAAATGTGTCTGAGGATGTTATGCTTCTCGGTCAGTTCCTTCAGGAAAATTTACATCCTCTTGGATTGGGACGGAATCCAGTGCTTGTAGCTGTAAAAGTCACCATGGCATTGAATTTCTATGCCTGCGGCTCTATCTAGGTCTCTATGGGGACGCGTGTAGAATCTCAGTCAGCCACTCACAGATGCATCAGGGAAGGCAATAAATTTGTGAAATTCACGGCAGACCTCGCGAGCCAGGCAGCTAGAGCTGTAGGATTCACTGCCATTGCTGGATTTTTACAAGTATGAGGGGTAATTGATTGCACACATGGGAGCATGAGAGATCCCTGGGAACAGCCAGCAGCATTCCTAAACCGAAAAGGATTTCATTCTCCCAATGTGCAGCTGGTGAGTGATAATTTCAAACTAATCCCTCAGGTGTGCACTCCAGGAAGCCCCCATGACTCTTTCATCCTCACTCACTCTCGGGTCCCATTCAACGAATGCTGGGTTCGCTCCTGGGTGACAAGGGAATACCCATAGAAGACCTGGCTCAGGAAAGCTGTATGAAACCTACAAAATTCCAATAGAGGACAGGTATAATGCTGTCTAGGCAATAATAAAACAGACCGTAGAGCTGTTCAGGATGAGGTTCTGCTTGCTGCTTGGACGGCTCAGGTGAAGCACTGCAGACAGTCTCAAAGATCATTGTGACCTGCTGTGCCATACACCACCTCGCACAGCAAAGGGGTGAGGAATTTGCAGTATGGAAGATGGAGGAGCCAGGTGCCTTCTCAGAAGAGGATGAAGGTGAACACGAGGGAGTGGATGGTGTGGTTGCAAATGGATATAGCAGGACAATGGAGCAGCATGCCAAATAGGCTCATGGCACCCACATTGCAACTAAATTCAAGCCAAAATGAGGCCCCTGCACGATCCCTTGATATGCTTCTCGATCAAAATCGTGGTGTTGAATGCCAGTAGAACAGAAAGACCGATTCCAGACAAATGTACATTCCTGTAACCTCTGGCGTCTCGGAGGAAATTGCTGCTTGCCCTGCCCTGCCTGGCCATGAGCAAGCCCACCGGAGATTTGGAAGGACCTTACAAATGTTTCCCAAGATATAAACCTGGATATGTCAAGATACTTAGAAATGCCACAACTTCTGAGGTCACACAATAAATGATATTTCAATTGCCCCATATTACCCATCATTGACCATCCGTGAAGTGCAACACCTTTAAAAATGTACAACTCCCAAAATAATGACCATTGAACAATGGCCCTTTATTCATGTATTTATTCATGAGTTACATCCGTATAATGGATGAGACACCTATGCCACCTTTGTGCTATTAGAATCCTTCCATCTTTCATCTCCTACCATTGCACCTAGGTGCAACCCTGACATCCACAGTTAAGTTGGAGGTAGCCTGCTGAGTGTTCAGCCATGTTTCCTGAGCTGACCTTGGCTGCTGTCCTCAGGTGGCCCAAGACCTAGAGAGTACCTTGTAAAGATACAGGTGCATCATCTTCAGCTTCACCTGCTGGAGGTGATGGGGTGACTGGCAGACAGACAGATGGGAGGAAGATCAGCAGCACACCCGAGATGAAAGTGCATCCTCTGAGTGTCGTCTCTTCATCCTCAGAAGTGGGAGGGGAGGTGGGGGAAGGCTAAGAGGTCTTCTTGCTGCAAGGGCGTGTAATAGAGAACATAAAGAATTAGCTTATCATTGTGCACAATCCCTTTAGTCATCAATGTTTCGGGTGTTATCCCTGTATGTTCAGTTTTCAACAGCAGACCGGAAGCTTCCTCACTCGAATACCTTAGAAATCTGAGCTTCTCCATCAGCGCATAATCGTTCCCGAGCCTTCCAGGCCAGTTTTGATGCTTCTCCTTCAACAGAGCTCAATATTTTGAGTCTCTCACACTTCCATCCATCTTTGAGTGCACCCTGAAGCTAAGAGCTTTTTTCTCCTGCAGGCAGACAGAAGAATTGAATATCATCCTAATGGATGCATAACCGCTTTCTAAACATACACGTCTATGACAGCTCCCATGCCCTCCTTCACCTAGATGTTCCACAAATGCACTATTCTGCAACTGGCACAACTTTCACAGCATGAAGTAGCTCCCACAAATTCAGTCCACATGTTCCATCTGATGCTGAGGGCGAAACCCAAATTGTTGTCTGACATCCCTCTCCACTCTCATATTTTCATTGCTTGAAGCTCTTATGAAAGTCATTTTGCAGTGACTACAAATGCACTGCAGGAACTCACCAAGATTCCTTAGCCAGCACCTTCCAAACCCAAGATGACTACCCTCAAAAGGACAACAGTAGCAGATATCTGGGCGCCAACACCTGGTGGTAACCCTCCAAGTCACTCACCATCCTAACTTGAAAATATATTGTTGTTCTTGCTCTGTCTTTGGGTCAAAATACTGGAAATCCCTCCCTAACAGCACTGCGGGTGTACCTACATCTCAAGGACTGCAGCGGTTCAAGAAGGCAGCACCTGTTGCTACCCAACTTCTCAAGGCAACTAGGGATGGGCAATAAATGCTGGCCTAGCCAACAACACCCGCATACCATAAGCGGATTAAGTGACGTTTTTTCAGCCTTTGGAAAACCTACTGCTACTACCATCATCAATCATGCCTCATAGCAGACATTGAGTGACTCCATGGTTCAGCGATGGTTCCAGAACGACAGCTAGACTGATGCTTCTGGTTTGCAGGAAATGAATGCTTCTCCAGGTGCCCTTTAATATGACATCTGGACATTTGATCTGGTGAGGTAATGGTGTGGGAGTCGACCTCCTATTTGTCATGATATGCAGACACACACATATATACTGACAAGCAGCTAATGGACATAGAGAACAGGACATGACCAATAAGCAGGCAGGACACTCAGGGGTGGGATCTGACTACAAAAGACACGAGGCACTCACACTCCGCCTCTTCCCACTGATGAACATCTAGAGAGTCAGTCAAGGGTGTTGTAACAATCTTACGCCTCCACCACGTGGCTAAGAGCTAGACTGGTTCAGTCAGACAGAGTAACCACACTTAAGTTAGCAGAGAGTTAAACTCACAGAGAACTGTGCTAACTGTGCCATTAGTTCAATAAACCTAACTTCAAGGTCTGGAGTATCTTTCTGATCTAAGCTGCATCCAGTTGCAGCCAGTGTTATACCAGTGTACCTAACACGACATGATACCAGGAGACTACTAATTTAAGGTGGCTTACCTCAGTCCATTCCATGACGATCAGCAACTGTATCCCGGCACCATGGAGAAGATTCAGGCTCCTCACCAGCTCAGGACTTCTGGCAATCTCAGTGCCAACTGGCGGACATTCAAGCAAAAGTTTCTGCTGTACATCGCAGCCTCAGACCTCGAGGGTGCGTCTGATGCAAGAAAGATTGCGCTTCTCCTCGCAACAGGGGGTGATCAAGCCATCAAACTCTTCAACTCGTTTAACTTCACCGAAGGCCAGGACAAGACAAAGTTTCAGACCATCTAGGACAAATTCGATCATCACTGTGAAGTGGACACCAATGAAATCTTCGAATGCTACATATTCAAACAACGTCTTCAAGGTAAAGATGAATCTCTCAATGCCTTCTTAACTAACCTCCGCCTGCTAGCGCTATCCTGCAACTTTGGTGACATTGCTGACTCCATGATCAGTGACCAAATTGTGTTTGGAGTTCACTCTGATCCTCTGAGAGAGCAGCTCTTAAAAATCAAGCATATGACCCTGCCAGTCGCGATTGAAACATGTACAGTGCAAAAAATCGGTATGCCCACTACAAGTCAGCTGACAATGAGCAACTTGCCTCCCATGAGGCAGAGAGTGTGCAGGTCATCTCCTGGATGCAGTGCCTCAGCATTGAAGACAGTGGCCATTTTGTGCGCTTTTCTCAGGGCCCCACGCATGCGCGATGCGAACGGGATAATGAAACGGCCGACACCCAGACTGCGCAGGTGCAGACGTCTGTTGACCGCACTGTGAATGTGCAACGACGTACACCGCATCACGACGCCGACGTCATGACGTGCCCGAACTGTGGCAACGCCCACTTAAAGGGACACTGCCCTGCAAGAGGCAGGCGATGTTTAAACTGCGGGAAGCCTGGACACTATGCAGCCTTGTGCAGGTCTGCACCACCAGTCAGAGGCCAGCCAATTTTGATGACGGCGCATCCAGAATGTGCAACGACGATTACAGTATTCTGATCCTGGCAGTACAATGGTTCCAGAGGACAAGTGTCTGGAGTCCGCCTACCGAGTGGGCATCATTACCACACATGAACATGCCACACCTAACTCATCTCGCATTCAGTACATCCTCGCTGTGCATTCGGAGGACGAATGGCGTGCGGTGATGCAGGTCAACCGCTGCTCCATCCAGTTCAAGCTGGACACAGGTGCTTCTGCCAACCTCCTCTCACAGGCAGACTTCAAACGCATCAAGAAGACCCCCAAGGTCCTTCCAGCAGCCTGCCAGCTCCTGGACTATAACGGTAATGCCATCATGGCACTGGGGTCCTGCCATCTACTTGTCTCCAACCGGAGTACCCATGCACGGCTAAGGTTTGAAATTGTCAAGCCGGACAGGGCATCCCTACTGGGCGCGCATGCCCTCAAAAAGCTAAACCTGGTGCAGCGGGTTTATTCAACGACATCCTCCAACGTGGATCTTCAAGCTGGCATTGACGACATCCTCGCTCAGTATCCAGATGTGTTTGACGGGATGGGCACTTTGCCATATCGGTACAAGATCCTACTGCGACCTGATGCCAAGCCAGTGGTCCATGCACCACGCCGGGTCCCGGCTCCGCTGAAGGAGCGCCTGAAGGAACAGCTCAAGGAGCTGCAGCAGCAGGGGATCATTTCCAGGGTAACCGAACCGACTGACTGGGTCAGCTCGATGGTGGTGGTTAAAAAATCCTGTGGAGACCTGCGCATCCCAAGGATCTCAACCAGAATATAATGCGTGAACACTACCCCATCCCGAAGCGGGAGGAACTCACCAGTGAGATGGCACATGCAAGGTTTTTCACGAAGTTAGATGCGTCACATGGAGTCTGGCAAATCCAGCTGGATGAGTCAAGCAGAAGGCTCTGCACCTTCAACACACCGTTTGGTAGGTACTGGTATAACCGTATGCCATTCTGCATCGTCTCGGCATCGGAGATATTTCATCGCATCATGGAGCAGGTGATAGAGGGCATTGAAGGGGTTCGTGTGTACGTGGACGACATCATCATATGGTCCACAACCCCTGAAGAGCATGTTTCCCGTCTCCAGGAGGTATTCCGCCGTGTCCACGCCAATGGCCTGAAGCTGAACGGGGCAAATGTTGCTTTGGCATGTCGACACTCAAGTTCCTAGGAGACCAGATCTACCAGCAGAGCCTGTGCCCCGACACAGACAAGGTCAAGGCCATCGCAGCCATGAAGGTCCCGGAAGACAAGAAGGCGGTATTGTGCTTCCTGGGCATGGTCAATTTTCTGGGTAAGTTCATCCCAAACATGGACTCACACACCACAGACGTACAAAACCTAGTGAAGAAGTCCACTGCCTTCGAGTGGAAGGCGGCCCATCAGGCAGAGTGGTTGTAGCTGAAAGCCAAGCTCACCACTGCACCTTTATTGGCATTTTCCGACCCAGACAGGGAAACAAAAATCACAACAGATGCGAGCCAGGATGGCATCGGTGCGGTCCTGCTGCAACGCGATGACACCTCATCCTGAGCACCGGTTGCCTACGCATCAAGGGCAATGACACCCATCGAACAAAGGTATGTACAAATCGAGAAGGAATGCCTGGGCCTTCTCACTGGCATTCTCAAGTTTCACGATTATGTCTACGGCCTGCCAACATTCACAGTCAAGACGGATCACAGGCCCCTGGTCCACATTATCCACAAGGACCTTAATGACATGACACCTCGGTTGCAGCGCATCCTCCTCAAACTTAGAAGGTACGACTGTGACCTGGTCTACACGCCTGTCAAGGAGCTCATCATTGCCGATATACTGTCCCGCTCCATTACCGTGCCTAGTGAACCACTGAACGTCATCCGGCAAATTGAGTCACAGGTTGAGTCACAGGTGCAGCTGTGTGCTAGCACCCTCCCGGCATCTGATGAGAAGGTGATTCGTATCCGTGAGGAGACAGCCAAAGACTCCCTCTTGCAGCGTGTTATGCAACACCTAGCCAATGGCTGGCAAAAAGAGCAGTGCCCTCAATTTTTCAATGTAAAGGACGACCTGACGGTGGTGGATGGTATCCTGCTCAAACTGAACTGGATTGTAATTCCACACAGTCTCCAGAGCTTGGTGCTCCGTCAAATCCATGAGGGCCACCTGGGTGTGGAAAAGTGCAGACGCAGAGCCAGGCAGGCTGTCTACTGGCCTGGGATCAGCCAGGACATCTCAAACATGGTCCTTAACTGTGCGACCTGTCAATGCATCCAGCCAGCGCAGAGTAAGGAGACACTTCAGCAGCATGAAGTCAAAACCTCTCCGTGGTCCAAGGTTGGCATCGACCTCTTTCATGCAAATGGTCGTGATTACGTGTTAATCATTGATTACTTTTCCAATTACCCTGAAGTCGTGAAGCTCTCAGACCTCACATCTCGGAGCATTATCAAGGCCTGTAAGGAGACGTTCTCCAGGCATGGTATCCCACTCACTGTCATGAGTGACAATGGCCCGTGCTTCAGCAGCCATGAATGGTCTCTGTTTGCTCAGTCGTATCAGTTCAAACACGTCACTTCCAGCCCACACTACCCGCAGTCAAATGGAAAAGTTGAGAAAGGGGTGCACATAGTGAAGCACCTCATCTGCAAGGCCGCGGATTCTGCGTCTGACATTCAACTTGCGCTGCTTGCGTACAGGGCGACCCCACTGTCCACTGGCATGTCGCCGGCTCAACTCCTGATGAACAGGGACCTGTGAACGACACTTCCAGCCATACATGTGCCCAACCTGGATCACCTCCCGGTGCTGCAGAAGGTGCAGCAACGCTGAGACCGGCAAAAACAGGGCTATGATGCTCATGCCACCGATTTGCCCGTGTTATCCCCGTCAGGCACTGTTCGGGTCAAGATCCCTGATGGAGGTTGGTCAGCTCCAGCTGTCGTTGTTCGACAGGCTGCCCCCCGCTCGTATGTTGTGCGTCCGGCTGATGGTTCTGTTGTGCGACAAAACAGACGGGCACTGCGCAAAGTTGCCTGCCCACAACCACATTCTTCTCTGTTTCCTTCTGTTGTTTTGCCACCTCCTGATACCTCGACTCATGAGGCCACCAGTCAGGCTTCAATCCCGCCCATCAAGGCGCTGTCGTCCCCACCACCACCTCTCCGGCGGTCGACCAGGATCAGACGCAAGCCACAGAGACTGGACTTATGAACATTTGTTTTGTTTGCTATGTTCTGTGTTCTCGCATTAGACAACTGTTTTCACATGTACATATATTCACATCCACTGCATGTATATAGGTTAATATTGGCCTATTCTTGTAAATATATTTACATATGTCATCCAAACATTAAAAAAAGGGCAGATGTCATGATATGCAGACACACACAATGATATACAGACAAGCAGCTAATGGACACAGAGAACAGAACATGACCAATAAGCAGGCTGGACACTCAGGGGTGGGATCTGACTATAAAAGACACGAGGTACTCACACTCCGCCTCTTTCCACTGATGAACATCTAGAGAGTCAGTCAAGGGTGTTGTTGCAATCTTACACCTCCACCACGTGGCTGAGAGCTAGTCTGGTTCAGTCAGACAGAGTAACCACACTTAAGTTAGCAGAGAGTCGAACTCACAGAGAACTGTGCTAACTGTGCCATTAGTTCAATAAACCTGATTGAACTAACTTTAAGGTCTGGAGTATCTTTTTGATCTATGCTGCATCCAGTTGCAGCCAGTGTTATACCAGTGTACCTAATAGACACTATTCCTCCCCACCATTAGATTCATCACACTCTTTGGCTATGAATAGCTAATTGGCTGGCCACTGCATGATCACATGTGGCCAGCTGCCCTGCCAACAAGCAGAACTGTCACATACTGATAACCTCATCGCTAATGGAGGATTCTGCCCAGTGTGCGCAAATCTCATGCAGCTTGAAAATCTAATAGATGAGAAAATCTCAGAAAATGTGTGACGTGGTACATTCAGATCCCTGGCATTCTACAGTGAGTTCGCGAGTTTCCCTTTGGAGTTAAAATGGGAATTCACTGGAACAGCTGATAAAAATTGGGGCAGGCTCTTTCTGCAGTAGTTTTTCAAAAATTGTATATCTGCCAGGATTATTTCTTTGTTTTGTTAAATTCCCTTTTTTTATGCTATTGCAAAACCAAATTGTTTCTTCCATTCTTTTCAATAGGGAGGCCCCATGCAGCCGGGACTGTCTCCGCAAGAGGCAAATGGCCAATTGGTTATTTATCAGGTACAGTGACCACAGAACTTGTTTGAGCTTAACTAACTGCTTGCAAGCCATGCTTACTTTGTCATAAAATTGGACCAATAAGCTTGTTATTTATAACATAAACAACATTTTGGGAAGATGTCATTTTGAAATCAACAGTTTTATTCATGGGTTTAAAAAAACATATATCCCTTCTGAGAATGAATCCTGTCACACTCCTCAATGGATAGTGAGTCACTTAATTAGTATAATGTTGCATTTGTTTGCTTATATATGTTTTATACACCCAGCATTTGTTTAAAGTGGTGCACTTCACAGTGCCAGGGACCCGGGATCGATTCCCGGCTTGGGTCACTGTCTGTGCAGAGTCTGCACGTTCTCTCCATGTCTGCGTGGGTTTCCTCCGGGTGCTCAGGTTTCCTCCGACATGTCCTGAAAGACATGCTTGTTAGGTGAATTGGACATTCTTAATTCTCCCTCAATGTACCCGGACAGGTACTGGAGTGTGGCGACTAGGGGATTTTCACAGTAACTTCATTGCAGTGTAAGCCTACTTGTGACACTAATAAAGATTACAATTATTATTATTATTATCAATTTAGTAAAACTCAAGAGCGGTTCACCTCTGTGTATCTACTTTGGTCATTGCTTCTGATGTGAAAGAGAAGCAGATTTAATTAAATAAATTATGAAGTGGATTCAAGTCATGTAGGTTCATTCAGATAATTGGATATTTGTCAAAGGGTTTAAATGAATCTGAATTGAAGCAAGGTGCTGGACCTGTGTGTATGAAGAGGTTGGTGTTACTATCATTCTTGCAAATATTGGAGTAAAACTGCACAGAACCCATACTACTAGCGATCATTCTGAGTAACCCTTTAATGTCTATCAAAGGAACAAGAAATATATGTTTTAAAAGTGAAATCAGCCACTGCGAAATATCAACTGAAAATATTAAATATTTTTTCATCTTAACAGTTATCTAATTTCCGTAGAAGAGATGGATCATATTTCCAAATGTAAGGACTAACAATTTTACATTGTAAGGGCTGTTAACTATTGGCATCTGCCTTCAATTATATTCTGAGGGAAATAATAATTATCTGCAAGGCTAGTTTCCTAAACAAAATCTAATTGTGGAAGGTTTGTTGTGTTCTGAGCTATACAAATTGCATGTTTCATTCAAAGATATCCTGTCAAATCATTGCAGAATCGTTTTGACGATCTCTATCGCAAATTCATCACCTACACTAGTGGTGAGGAGCTCTTTGGACTTCCAGTCACACAATGCCCCCAGTTGTTGGAGATAAAGAAGGAGCTGAACCTGTTGCAGAAACTTTATAGCCTCTATAATAATGTTATCAACACAGTGAATGGCTACTTTGACATTCTCTGGTCTGAGGTGAACATAGAGAAGATAAACAATGAGCTTCTGGATTTTCAAAACAGGTTGGTGAGCTGTATGTTTTCTGTTGAGCTATCAACTGACTTTACACAAATCTGTGACTTCATTTTTATTCTGTGATTAGGTACATGCAGAACGATTTGGATAATTATTTTCAATTGTCCCAATTACTTAAGAAAGCTTTGTGTCAGGATTTAGTTATCATAGAATCCCTACAGTGCAGAAGGAGGCCATTCAACCGATCGAGTCTGCACTGACCCTCTGAAGCAGCACCCTACTCGCCCCAAATCCCTGCCCTATCCCCGTAATTTATCATGGCCAATCCACCTAACCTGCACATCTTTGGACTGTGGGAGGAAACCATAGCACCCGGAGGAAACCCAAGTAGACACGGGGAGAACATACAAACTCCACACAGTCACCCAAGGCTGGAATTGAACCCAAGTCCACGGCACTGTGAGGCAGCAGTGCTAGCCACTGTGCCGCTCCAACCAGCCAACCCGCTGCCTCAAAAATATAATCGACAATTGAAAATATGCTGCTAATCTGTTTTCAGAAAAGGGACAACTGAAAAGAAATCCATTGTTTTTCTTTCATACCAACAATTTACTAATGAATAAATTTGAAAGCCTAGTTTCTAACTGCACCCTGTCAGAAGCGGTTTGTGTTTGAGCAGATTACAGCATAATCCATTATTGGAGTAACTGCATTTCAGATGCCGTAAATTGCCTCGAGGTTTGAAGGACTGGCCAGCCTACCTTGATTTAAAGCAGACCATTGATGACTTCAGCGAAAGCTGTCCCCTGTTCGAGATGATGTCCAACAAGGCCATGATGCCTCGTCATTGGCAGCGCATTGCCCAAGTCACAGATCATGACTTTGATGTTGACAGTGAAACATTTAAATTGTCCAATATTATGGAAGCTCCACTGTTAAAGTACAAAGAGGAGATTGAGGTGAGTCTTGATTTGTAGAGATATAAGGATTTATGGTATTAACTATTGTTATGATCTGGCTAAGGACCGTTAATATTTTAAAATAAATCTGAACCAATAGAGATATGCCATAAGATTTCACTCTTTTAAAAAACAAACTTCATTGTACAATAGTCAGTTTATTAGTCAATTTAGAAAAATACACACAAAAGCTTTTTAAACCTCCCTGTTAGTTTTCTTGTATCCACAAGAACCAACTTAATATTTAGAGTCTCCTTGAAGACTTGCAAGTGAGACCAATTCATGGAAACCCCCCAAGAGATTTCATCCTGGGGAAGTGGTTGATTGGGGATGGAATGCAAACTGGTGCAGAAGATCACAGAGCTTGGTTTGTATTTAATGTCATTTGCACTGTTTACGCTAATTTCAGGCTCATATTCTTCCAGTATTTCGGTAGGAGACTGACAAATGATATGAAACTAGACGTGAGTTTCTTCATTTTACAGGAATCTGATGAAAGTACAGAGTAACAGATATAATCAAAATGCACTTCCTTCAACTAACCTTAAACCCCAAAATGTCACACACCCTGTACTTAATACATTGAGCTTTCCCTTTTCCACTTTCTGATTCCCATTAGTTCTTTATTTTTTATACTGGATATTGATTATTGTAATTATTTACTTCATTTGAAGAACGCACCATCTAATCTAACAATCTTTTTCAAGTAAGAAGTTTTACAACACCAGGTTAAAGTCCAACAGGTTTGTTTCGATGTCACTAGCTTTCGGAGCGCTGCTCCTTCCTCAGGTGAATGAAGGGGTATGTTCCAGAAACATATATATAGACAAATTCAAAGATGCCAGACAATGCTTGGAATGCGAGCATTAGCAGGTGATTAAATCTTTACAGATCCAGAGATGGGGTAACTCCAGGTTAAAGAGGTGTGAATTGTGTCAAGACAGGACAGTTGGTAGGATTTTGCAGGCCAGGTGGTGGGGGGTGAATGTAATGCGACATGACTCCCAGGTCCCGGTTGAGGCCGCACTCATGTGTGCGGAACTTGGCTATAAGTTTCTGCTCGCCGATTCTGCGTTGCCTGGAGGCCGCCTTGGAGAACGCTTACCCGGAGATCAGAGGCTGAATGCCCTTGACTGCTGAAGTGTTCCCCGACTGGAAGGGAACATTCCTGCCTGGTGATTGTCGCGCGATGTCCGTTCATCTGTTGAATCTTTTTCAAAGAAGCAAAATACTGGCCGGGATTCGCCGACCCTATGCCGGGTCGGAGAATCCCTGGGGGGAGACGCTAATCCCGCTCTGCTGCCCCGACGCTGGCTTCCCTATTCTCCGGTGCCGTTTTTTGGGCGCTGGCGGGATTCCCGCCACGCCGGTCGGGGACCGTTGACAGCAGCCCCCCCAGCGATTCCCCAGGCCCCGATGGGCCGAGTGGCCGACAAGTTTTGCCCAGTTCCGCCAGAGTGGATTACTCACCTCACACACCTGGCAGGTAAGTGTGCGGGGGCCGTCCTGGAGGAGGGGGGGCGCGGGGGGATCTGGCCCTGGGGGGGGGGCCCCATGGTGGCCTGGCCCGTGATCGGGGCCTACCGATCGGCGGGCGGGTTGGTTCCGTGGGGGCCTTCTTTCCTCCGTGCCGGGCCCCTCTAGGGCTCTGCCATATTGTCTGGGGGCCGGCGCGGAGAAGGGAACCCCCGCGCATGCGTGGAAATATGCTGTCATTCTGCGCATCCGTGGAAATTTGCCACCCGTTCCGCGCATGCGCAAACTTGCGTCGGCCCTTTGGCGCTGGCAGGAGCTGCGGGAACCACTCTGGCGTCAACCTAGCCCCCTAGAAAGTGGAGAATTCCTCACTTTCGGGGGCCGTTGACGCCAGAGTGGTTTGCGCCAGTTTTCACGCCGGTGTGGGGACATAGCCCCATTATTGGAGAACCCGCCTACTTAGTCCTTGCTGCATTCACTTATAAGCAACAAGTTTCACTACTAATCTGAGACATGTGTAAAAGATTTGAGAACAGAATTCTGATTATCATGTTTGGGCATTAGGATATTTGCATCAGTGCTGTAAAGGAAAAAGATATTGAACAGAAGCTGAAGCAGGTCTTTGTGGAGTGGGATAATCGATACTTCACATTTGCCAATTTCAAAACACGTGGTGAGCTCCTTCTCCGTGGTGACAGCACTTCTGAGATCATCACTTTTGCTGAAGATAGCTTAATGATTCTTGGTTCTCTGCTGAACAATAGGTAAGGTCTCAGTGTGTGCATTATTTCTCAGTTGTCAAAGAAAGCCAACTAAAGCATCCATAATGAAAGAAATGGATGGAAGCGAGGATTTTGTTTTTGGTATGTTATTCACTTGTCCAAGGTGGTTTAATCTTCCAGTGGATCCAAGCATATGTCCCATTTGATTTCAATCAAATTTGAGAACACTGCAATGTTACTTTCAAAACTTACCACAATTAGAGCATCTATTCTGGGAATCATATATGTTGGGAGTGAGATGTACAAGTCCAAATTGCAACTTAAGGACAAGCCCCTTAAATGTAATGGAAGATGTCACCAGTATAATCTTCCGTTAGACAATAGGTGGTGGATTTGTGGACATCAAATAATTGGCTGACACAAACACTCACCAGATGGTTTGATCTGAAAGCTGTTTTAAATATTTAATTTTACCATCATAATTTAAAAATAAATGCAGGAGACTAGGCTATGGTCAGGGTTCAGGGTGCAAGTAACTGGCAAAAACTGATAAGCGTATAAGGGAAAATTAAATAAATCCTGATTTGGTGTTCAAAGGATTCAAAGTTTCTAACTTAAAAACCTACAGGTTATCCAAGGTAAGGAAGATTGAGGAAGCTGAATGGCTCCACAGTTTTGAGAAAGGTGTTGTGTTCTGCTGCTTCTGATAACACAGGCTGCTACTTGATGCAGTCTTAACTAAAGGATGCTCCAGACTCTGAAATGAGTTCAACATGTTTATTGAACTAGTAACACAGTTCTCAAATGAGTTTGACTGTCTGCTAATCTAACTGTAGTAACTCAGTCTAACTGTACCAGCTTGCTCGAAGCCACGTGCTGGGGTGTGATGCTGCTGATCAACCCTGTCTAACTCTCTAGATGTCTGTCTGTGGAAAGAGGCAGGTTGAACATAGAACAGTACAGCACAGAACAGGCCCTTCGGCCCTCGATGTTGTGCCAAGCATTGTCCGAAACCAAGTTCAAGCTATCCCACTCCCTGTCATTCTGGTGTGTTCCATGTGCCTATCCAATAACCGCTTGAAAGTTCCTAAAGTGTCCGAATCCACTATCACAGCAGGCAGTCCATTCCACACCCTAACCACTCTCTGAGTAAAGAACCTACCTCGGACATCCCTCCTATATCTCCCACCCTGAAACTTATAGTTATGCCCCCTTGTAACAGCTACATCCACCTGAGGAAATAGTCTCTGAACGTCCACTTTATCTATCCCCCTCATTATCATATAAACCTCTATTAAGTCGCCTCTCATCCTCCTCCGCTCCAAAGAGAAAAGCTCTAGCTCCCTCAACCTTTCCTCATAAGACCTATCCTGCAAACCAGGCAGCATCCTGGTAAATCTCCTTTGCACCCTTTCCAATGCTTCCACATCCTTCCTATAATAAGGTGACCAGAACTGCACACAATACTCCAAATGTGGTCTCACCAGGGTCATGTACAGTTGCAGCATAACCCCGCGGCTCATAAACTCAAGCCCCCTGTTAATAAACGCTAACACACTATAGGCCTTCTTCACGGCTCTATCCACTTGAGTGGCAACCTTCAGAGATCTGTGGACATGAACCCCAAGATCTCTCTGTCCTCCACATTCCTCAGAACCCTGCCGTTGACCCTGTAATCCGCATTCAAATTTTGTCTACCAAAATGAATCACCTCGCACTTATCAGAGTTAAACTCCATCTGCCATTTTTCGGCCCAGCTCTGCATCCTATCAATGTCTTTTTGCAGACTACAACAGCCCTCCACCTCATCCACTACTCCACCAATCTTGGTGTCATCAGCAAATTTACTGACCCAGCCTTCAGCCCCCTCCTCCAAGTCATTGCTAAAAATCACAAATAGCAGAGGACCCAGCACTGATCCCTGTGGTACACCGCTGGTAACTGGTCTCCAGTCTGAAAATTTTCCATCCACCACCACCCTCTGTCTTCTATGTGATAGCCAGTTACTTATCTAATTGGCCAAATTTCCCTCTATCCCACACCTCCTTACTTTCTTCATGAGCCAACCATGGGGAACCTTATCAAATGCCTTACTAAAATCCATGTATACGACATCTACTGCTCTACCTTCATCTATGTCCAGCTTGAGCAGGATGCCATCGATCATCGTCAGGTCGTCCTTGACGTTGTAGAATTGAGGGCATTGCCCTTTCTGCCAGCCATTGCTGAGGTTTTGGATGACTCACTGCAACAGGGGGTCTCTGGCCGTCTCTTCTCGGATGAGAACGATCTTCTCATCTGTTGCCGGGAGAGTGCTTGCACACAATTGTACCTGCAATTCAACGTGCTGGATGATCTCCAGTGGTTCACTGGGTGAGTTGATGGAGTGGGACAATGCATTGGCGATGATGAGTTCCTTGCCAGGTGTGTACACCAAATTGAAATCATACCTCCAGAGTTTCAACAGAATTCTCTGCAAACGAGGCGTCAAGTCGTTCAGGTCCTTTTGGATGATGTGGACCAGAGACCTATGATCCGTCTCAACAGTAAATGTTGGCAAGCCATAGACATAATCATGAAATTTGAGGATGCCGGTGAGAAGACCTAAACATTCCTTCTCAATCTGCGCTTATCTGGTCTCAGTGGGTGTCATTGCCCGCGACGCGTATGCTACTGGTACCCAGGATGACGTGTCGTATCTTTGAAGCAACACCGCCCCAATGCCATCCTGACTTGCATCTGTGGATATCTTGGTCTCTCAGTCTGGGTCAAAGAATGCAAGGACGGGTGCAGTGGTGAGCTTGGCTTTCAGCTCCAGCCACTCTGTTCAGTGCTCCACCTTCCACTCAAAGGCAGTTGATTTGTTCACCAGGTTACATAAGGTCCTGGTGTGTGTGGCCAAATTCGGGATGAACTTGCCAAGGAAATTGACCATTCCCAGGAAGTGCAGTACTGCCTTCTTGTCCTCGGGGACTTTCATTGCCTCGATGGCTTTAATTTTGTCTGTGTCCGGGCGCACACCGTGTTGCGAAATCTGATCACCCAGGAACTTCAGCGTGGATGTCCCAAAACAGCCTTTGTACCTGTTTAGCTTGAGGCCATGTTCATGTATGCATCGGAATACTTTCTTGAGTCGCGACACATGTTCCTCTGGGGTGGTGGATCAGATTATGATATCGTCAACGTAGACACAAACCCCTTCTATTCCCTCCATCATCTGTTCCATGATGCGATGGAAAATCTCTGGTGCCGAGATGATGCCAAATGGCATTCGGTTGTAGCAGAATCTGCCAAAAGGCGTGTTGAAGGTGCAGAGCCTCCTGCTGGATTCTTCAAGTTGGATTTGCCAAAATCCTTGGGATGCGTCCAGTTATGTGAAGAAGCGCGCGTGTGCCATCTCACTCGTGATTTCTTCCCTCTTCGGGATGGGGTAATGATGTTCCTGCATAATGTTTTTGTTTAGATCCTTGGGGTCAATGCAGATGCGTAGGTCCCCCGAAGGCTTCTTTACGCACACCATCGAGCTGACCCAGCCGGTTGGTTCAGTGACCTTGGAGATGATGCCTTTTGTTGTAGACACGTGAGCTCTGCCTTCAGGCGCTCTCTCAGTGGAGCAGGGACTACTGGCTTGGCATCAGGCCGCAGTAGAATCTTGTACTCGTACGGCAACGTGCCCATCCCGCTAAATACATCTGGGTACTGGGTTAGGATGTCGTCGATGCTGGCCTGAAGATCCGAATGGGACGGCGTCGTGGTGTAGACACTTTGACTGAGGTTCAGTTGCTTGCAGGCGTGCGCACCTAGCAGGGATGCCCTGTCTGGTTTAACAATCTCAAAGCGTAAGCTTGCTTGTGTGTGGCGGCTAGACACCTGCAGATGGCAGGACCCCAGTGCCTTGATTGTGTTTCCATTGTAGTCCAGAAGTTTGCAGGCAGCTGGAAGGATTGTGGGCGGCTTCTTGATTCTCTTGAAGTCCACCTGCGAAATCAGGTTGGCGGAGGCACCTATGTCCAGTTTGAACTGGATCGGCAGTGGTTGACCTTCATCACTGCATGCCATTCGTCCTCGGAATCCATGGCCAGGATTGATTGGACTCGCGATGTGTCCAGTGTGGCATATTCGCACTTCGTAATAATGCCCACTCGGTAAGTGTTGTCCAGGTATTCATCATCTGGATCCGTCGCACTGCCTGGATCAGAGTCATGCATTCGGTGTTGCACACTTCTGATGCGTCGCTGTCGGAATTGGGAGCTCTGGCTCCTGACTGGTGGTGCAGATTTGCACAGGACTGCACTGTGGTTTGGTTTCACACAGTTTAAACAGCGCTTGCCTCTTGCAGGGCTATTTTTTTTTAAATGGGCGGTGCCGCAGTGTGAACACGTCATGACGTTCAGTGCGTCGTTGCGCATGCACGGTGCGGTTCTCGGACGTATGCACCTGCGCAGTGCGGTTTTCAGCCGCTTCGTGTTCCTGATTGCATTGCACATGCGTCGGGCCCCGGGAAGAGCGTGCAAAATGGCCGCTTTTGTCAATGTGGAGGCGCTGCATCCGGGAGATGGCCTGAACACTCTCCACCTCGTGGGAGGCTTGTTTTTCACTTTCTGCCATTTTGTACTGTGAATAGCGATTTTTAGAGTGCTCATGCACAGTACATGTTTCAATCGCGACTGGCAGGGTCATGTGCTTGATTTTCCACAATTACTCTCGCAGAG
The DNA here is from genome assembly GCF_047496885.1 of Scyliorhinus torazame. Classification (NCBI taxonomy): domain Eukaryota; kingdom Metazoa; phylum Chordata; class Chondrichthyes; order Carcharhiniformes; family Scyliorhinidae; genus Scyliorhinus; species Scyliorhinus torazame. The sequence goes on along the minus strand of NC_092716.1, from coordinate 82,258,481 downwards.
GATCAGAGTGGACTCCAAAAACAATTTGGTCTCTGATCATAGAGTCAATGATATCACCGAAGTTGCAGGATTGCGCTAGCAGTCTAAGGTTAGTTAGATAGGAGTTGAAGGATTCGTCTTTACCTTGCATCCTCTGCTTGAAGATGTAGCGCTTGAAGATTTTGGTGGTGTCCACCTCGCAGTGGCTGTCGAATTTGTCCAGGATGGTTTGGCATTTCGTTTTGTCCTGCCCTTCGGAAAGTGAAAGGAGTTGAAGATCTCTATCGCATGGACACCCACAGTGGTGAGTAGAAGAGCTATCTTCCGAGCATCGGTTGCGCCATTGAGGTCGGATGCTTCCACGTATAGTTGAAATTTCTGCTTGAATGAGAGCCAGTTGGCACTAAGATTGCCGGTGGTCCTGAGCTGATGAGGAGCCTGAATCTTGTCCATTGTGCCTGTATTCAGTAGCTGGTTGTCACGGATCTTGCCGAGTTGAACTAAATAGATTGAACAGTCACACCTGGTATCATGTTGTGTTATGCTGCTTCGGATAACACAGGCTGCTACTTGATGCAGTCTTAACTAAAGGATGCTCCAGACTCTGAAATGAGTTCAACATGTTTATTGAACTATTAACACAGTTCTCACATGAGTTTGACTCTCTGCTAATCTAACTGTAGTAACTCAGTCTAACTGTACCAGCTTGCTCTAAGCCACGTGCTGGGATGTGATGCTGCTGATCAACCCTGTCTAACTCTCTAGATGTCTGTCTGTGGAAAGAGGCAGGGTGTAAGTGCCTCATCCCTTTTATAGTGTTTATGTCATGTCCCCTTGTGCTGATGCCACCTCTGAGTGTCCTGACTGCCCATTGGTTGTGTCCTATTCTGAGTGTTCATTGGTTGCATGTTTGCATATCATGACAAACGTCTGATTTGGAATAGAAGGATGGCACAAATAGTCTCAATTTCAAATTGAGGTTGGAGAGAGTTTAATTCAATTGTAGAATGAAATGGTATTTTTTCTTCTTTAGAGGGATACGGCACTCGGAAGTGCTGAGGGTTTTGGGCAGCACAGTAGCACAGTGGTTAAGACTAGTGCTTCACAGCGCCAGGTCCCAGGTTCGATTCCGGCTTGGGCCACTGTCTGTGCGGAGTCTGCACGTTATCCCCGTGTCTGCGTGGGATTCCGCTGGGTGCTCCGGTTTCCTCCCACAGTCCCGAAAGACGTGCTGTTGGGTAATTTAGATATTCTGAATTCTCCCTCCGTTTACCCGAACAAGCGCCGGAGTGTGGCGACTAGGGACTTTTCACAGTAACTTTATTACAGTGTTAATGTATGCCTAAAGATTACTGTTATACTATATTATATAATAACCGGTACAGGCTTGGAGGGCCGAAGGGCCTGTTCCTGTGCTGTATTGGTCTTTGTTCTTTGTATGGATCATCAGCAAATAGTCTGTACAAAGAAACTGTAAAAGATTGCACAGGATCTTAAAAGTGTTAGGATTGTGCCTGAAATGTTCGAACATTATTAAAAGAACTTATTAACATAGAAACATAAACAACACAATCCAGAATAGACCATTTGGCCTTTCAAGCCTGCATCATTATTTAATACGATCATGGTTAATTCTCTACCTCAACCTCTCCATCCCACATTATCCCTTTCTTCCTCAATCCCCATAATATCCAAATATCTATCAATCTCAACCTTGAATATATTCAATCTCTAAGCGCCCCAGCCCTCTCGGATAGAGAACTCCTAAGATCCACAACCCTTTGAGTTGAATACATTTCTCCTAATCTCAGTGCTAAGTGGGCAACCTTTTATTCTGAGACTGTGGCCCAGCTTTAAATTCTCCAGCGGTAATTCTGAAGCTCAGATATATATGAACCGAACTTTGACAATTTATTCTATTAGAAAGTGAGTATCATCAGTATCCTGTTCAAAAGATCACTGCAAAACAATACCATCCCTTTAATCTGAATTTACATTCTGTGCCTTAACAATTTTGAATGACTGGATAATTTGATTAAAGCAGCATTGAATTAAGGGGAGTAGACTGTAATTCATTATGAGAAGTTTTGCCATATTAGGGTATTAAATGAGTATAAAGGTTGTTATATCATGAGCATCATTACCCTTTAGTTTTTAAATGCAGCGTGCTAAATTAGTTCTTTCACACTGATAAATTCAGCAGTTCTAAAACCTAGATCAAGTATCCTGAATGTTATCAGCATTTGCTGAAATAAATATATTCAGAGACAAATGGATACAAGACATACATCATCTGAAGAGTTGTGAAAATGTCAAGGTTATTGACAACATCATTCACACGACAATGCATTGAATTTACATTAGCAATTCCAAAGTAAAATTCAACTCCATATCCAAAACAGCAAAAACAGTAAATTCCTCCTGCTTTTCAAAGTGAGCTTATTTGACATGCCTATTTTACTCTCTCAGGTACAATGTTCCATTTAAAGCACTTATTCAAAAATGGGTACACAACCTGTCCTCCACCACAGATATCATCGAGAGCTGGCTGATTGTACAAAACCTATGGATATATCTGGAAGCAGTTTTTGTGGGTGGAGACATTGCCAAGCAGCTTCCAAAGGTCAGCTACAATGCATTTAAAATAAAATTTCCTCATGGAAATATATGATCAAAGTACCAAAGTTGTGGATTGATGGGAAAATACGTGACACTTGGGGCGGGAATCTCCGGCCCCCCTCCAGGTCGGAGAACCGCCGGGGGGCGGCGCGAATCCCGTCCCGCCGCCCCGCGCCGGCTGCCGTATTCTCCAGTGCCGTTTTTCGGGCGGGGGTGGGATTCACGCCACGCCGGCCGTGGGCCGTTGGCAGCGGCCCCCCCCCCGGCAATTCTCCGGGCCCCGATGGGCCGAGCGGCCACCCGTTTTTGACCAGTCCCGCCGGCGTGAATCACTCAACTCACGTACCGGCGGGACCTGGCAGGTAAGTCGGTGGGGGCGGTCGTCGGGGGGGCGCGGGGGAATCCTACCCCGGGGGGGGGCCAATGGTGGCCTGGACTGCGATCGGGGCACACCGATTTGCGGGCGGGCTTGATCCATGGGGGCTCTCCTTTCTTCTGCGCCGGCCCCTGTCGGGCTCCACTAAGGCCGGCGCAGAGAAGAGAAACCCCCGCGCATGCACCAAAATACGCCGGCCGGTCTGCACATGCGCGGAACCACGCCGGGGGTTCCGTGCATGTGCAAGATCACGGCTGCCCTTTGGCACATGCGCAAACTCCGCCGTCCACCTAGCCCCCGAATGTGCGGAGAATTCTGCACTTTCGGGGGCTGTTGACGCCGGAGTGGTTGGCGCCGGTTCTCCCGCCGGCATGGGGACTTCATCCCCAGAAGGGAGATCAAATGACCTCACAGAAACAACTGAGGGAATGGGCTCACGGTGACAACCTGTGTGGCGCATTAATGCTTACTCCCACTAAGTCGCACATATTCAAGTCACTGCTCTCCTCGCTGCCAACATTGAGTTGCTTTGAGCAAGAAAGTGGCAAGCACAAGGTGCAGAATTTCAAGGGAATCAATTAGAGGGAATACGTGGGGCACGATTTAACGTGCAAAAAACAGTGTCCCGTTTTGGGTTTATATAGCGGGGTCTTCCTCAGTGCCTGCAGCGCTGAGAAAAGCCCCGCTGTCAAACAGGACTCAGTTGTTTTTTTCTGGCCTCAGTCGGGAACGCCCCATCAAGGCCGCACTTACCTCACTTCCTGCATTGATGAGCTCAGTTCATCAGTGCAGGAAGAAATCGGATGCCATTTTTTAATGCTGTCCCGATCTTTCGATCCCCCTCGGACACCCCACCGTGGCCTCCAGACCCCCCTAATGCCCCAGCCTCCCTCTTAGGGGGTTCTCGAGCTCACCCCACCTCTTAATGGCAGGGCATCTCCAGGCCCAATCCCTGGCATGGGCAACCTGGCACATGGGCACCTTGGCAATGCCACCTAACACACTGACAACGACAGGGTGGCACTGCCAGGGTGCCCTGGTGGCATTGCCAAGGTGCCCAGGTGCAGTGCCAAGGTTGGCAGTGCCAAGGTGCCCGGGTGCCAGCAGGAGTGCCAGTGAACCACCCGGGGGCCTCCGATGGCCAGGGAGATCCCTGCATGTGCTGTTACGCCTGGTCCACATTTGTGCGGGCCAGTGCTAATTGGCGTCATGGCGAGGTTTACCAGGCGCGGGCATTCGTTCTCAGGCCTCAGGAGAATTGGGCAGCAGCATATTTAAATGAGCCTAATGGCTCATAAAACATGTTAATTTGGATCTTACCTAGCAAGGGTATCGTCTCATGCAAGTTGCACCTTCCTGGGCATTCTCTAAATTACGCCCAGTGTTAACATCTGAATTGGCAGCAATGAGTGTTAAATCAAAGGTTGGTACATTTTTAGTATCACTGTCTTATAGCAGTTCCTCCACTGCCAAGTGTCATTATACTTGAACGGAGAAAAGTTGTGGTTTGGTGAGTGGTGGTGGTTTGGGATGGAGATGGAGGGAAGTTGCATGCTTCCACCATCTACAGGCTTTAAATCAAAACGGAATGTGGGATGAATGTGAGAAGGAGGCTATCACAGCAGCACAGTAGTTAGCACTGTTGCTTCACAACGGCTGGGTCCCAGGTTCGATTCCTACTTGGGTCACTGTCTGTGCAGAGTCTGCACGTTCTTCCCAGTGTCTGCGTGGGTTTCCTCCGAATGCTCCGGTTTCCTCCCACAAGTCCCGAAAGACGTACTTGTTAGGTGAATTGGACATTCTGAATTCTCCCTCAGTGTACCCGAACAAGCGCTTGGAGTGTGGCGACTAGGGGATTTTCACAGTAACTTCATTGCAGTGTTAATGTAAGCCTATCTGGGACAATAAAGATTCTTATTATTATTATTGATTTCACGCACAGCGCTCGTCACAACCTCAGCAAATGGCAACACAGTAATGGCCATCACCGTCTCCTCCATGAAGTTTAGGGCCTGTCTTCCTCCAGTTAGCTTCTGCTGCATCCTGTTGTGTGCAAGCTAATCCTGTAAGAGACAAGGAAGCGTGCCAAGGCATGTTCTGCTGTCTGTTTGGGTGATGTCGCTATCATGCTTGAATAGCTAGCCGTGTGTGCATGCTGTGAGATGTGAGGCCTGCAGCTGTGCTGTGTGGGCCTGCGGAGAAGCATATGAATGTCAATAATGATGACTGATTGATAGAGACTGTTGGCAGGTGATTGAGCAGCATATAAGGCTTATGGTGTAGTTGGCAGGTGATGGCACTTGAAGACTCAGCCACGGACCTTGATCATTCAAGCGTGATCATTGAATTTCTTGCAGCATTGCATTCAGTTTCTCGAGGCTTGACCATCATGCCTCTCTGTTCTCTGAGCGTATGTTTGAGAACCTCCTAGCCCCCTCTGGATAGATGACATCTCTCCTCCTTACTGACTCCTCCACAAAGGCCTCCACCCAGTGTTTGCGGGCGCGATTCTCCACTCCCGCGCCGGTTGGGAGAATCGCCTGGGCCGCCAAAATTTCCCGCGATGCCGGTCTGACGCCCTCCTGCGATTCTCCCAAGCGGCGGGAACAGCCCCGTCGAGTTCCGCGGGCCGCAGGCCGGAGAATCGCCTGAGACACCCAAACTAGCGATTCTCCGGCACCCCTGTTATTCTCAGGCCCGGATGGGCCGAGCGGCCAGCCCAAAACGGCGGGTTCCCCCCGGCGCCGTCCACACCTGGTCGCTGCCGTCGGGAACAGCACGGGAACGCTGGGGGGGGCGGCCTGTGGGGGGGGAGGGGGGATCCTGCACCGGGGGGTACCTCAAATGTGGGGTGGCCCACGATCGGTGCCCACCGATCGTTGGGCCGTATTCTCTGAAGGAGGACCTCCTTCCTTCCGCAGCCCCGCAAGATCCGTCCGCCATCTTCCTGCGGGCGGACTCGGAGAGGACGGCAACCACGCATGCGCGGGTGACGCCAGTTTTGCGGCGGGAACCAACAATTCAAAGCAGAAAGAAAAATAAGAAGTAAAAATATGTAAGTGTAATATGTAATATGTTTGAAGGGATTACAAAGTTAAAAGTAGTACAAGGAACAAAATCACACATGGTGGTTTTCAATCTTGAAATGTCAATCTGTACAAAATTGCAAATATAAATCCACCAAGTCTACTGTGTCGCAACAGGAAGCAAAGAGATTTGCCAACATAGACAAGTCTTGGATGAAGATAATGAGCCGTGCCCATGAAATCCTTAATGTGGTTCAATGCTGCACAGGAGACGAGGCTATGGTCCAGCTGTTACCACACCTTTTGGAACAACTGGAAATGTGTCAGAAATCATTAACTGGGTAAATGATATAACTGTCAATATAAGTCTTAATTTTGAGCTTATGTATTTATTATTTTGTTGAAAAACTATTGAGATATTTAGGTTGGGATTTTCAGCCTATTAAGATGAGTAGCTAGACTATCAAGAACAGAGGTATAACACCCTGTTCCAGTTGTTCAAGCGAGTGATAATTTTTTCCATCCTCTGCCCTTTTCCATCTTCCTTCTATTATTGGCCCTTGTATAGCTCTTTCAAAGAACCAAAACAGGCAAGGTCGATCAAAAGGCCTAGTTCTCTGCTGTATGATTCTGTATTTCCTGGCCCTCACCCATATGATCTCATCTCAGGCCTGTGCCAAACAATGCTGAATGTGGTGGGACATAAAAAGGTGTTCCTGGAGACTCTCTCTTATTTTCCTCACTCACTGTGGTCATATGCCTGAGTTACGTGATCACTGCCTTTTACCTGACATGGCTGGCACAATGTGGTGCGGCATGAATATATCATCTCCAATTTATATACAAATTACTCTACTTTTTAAAAAAATATATTTTATTCAAATTTTTCGGCCAAACAAAACAATACAAAGGTTTTTCCCTTTTTACAACAATAAAACAATATAAATAACAGTGACCGTTTTTAACAAATAAATAAATAATATATAAACTAAATGGCAACTGCCATAACAAAAATAATAACTCTCCCAGATAATATAATCAAACAGTCAATATACATAGCCAAGTACAAATATCTATACAAAAACACCCCTGTGGACCCACCCGAGCCCCCCCCCCCCCCCCCCGGGTTGCTGCTGTTACCTTCCCATTTCCTTTATCGTTCTGCGAGGTAGTTAATGAACGGTTGCCACCGCCTGGTAAACCCTTGAGCCGAACCCCTTAATACAAACTTTATCCGTTCTAGTTTTATAAACCCTGCCATGTCGTTTATCCAGGTCTCCACGCCCGGGGGTTTGGCTTCCTTCCACATAAGCAATATCCTTCGCCGGGATACTAGGGACGCAAAGGCCAAAACATCAGCCTCTCTCGCCTCCTGCACTCCCGGCTCTTCTGCAACCCCAAATATAGCCAACCCCCAGCTTGGCTCGACCCGGACCCCCACCACCTTCGAAAGCACATTTGCCACCCCCACCCAGAACCCCTGCAGTGCCGGGCATGACCAAAACATGTGGGTGTGGTTTGCTGGGCCTCTCACGCATCTCCCACACCTATCCTCTATCCCCAAAAATTTACTGAGCCTTGCTCCGGTCTATTGCGCCCTGTGCAAAACCTTGAATTGTATCAGGCTTAGCCTGGCGCACGAGGACGAAGAGTTTACCCTACGTAGGGCATCTGCCCACAGTCCCTCTTCAATCTCTTCTCCCAGCTCTTCTTCCCATTTTCCCTTCAGCTCATCCACCATGATCTCCCCCTCGGCCCTCATTTCCCTGTATATATCCGACACCCTAGCATCCCCCACCCATGTCCCTGAGATCACTCTATCTTGAATCTCCTGCGTCGGGAGCTGCGGGAATTCCCTCACCTGTTGCCTCGCAAAAGCCCTCAGTTGCATGTACCGAAATGCATTCCCTTGGGGCAACCCATATTTTTCCGTCAGCGCTCCCAGACTCGCAAACGTCCCGTCTAAGAACAGATCTCTCAGTTGCACAATCCCAGCTCTCTGCCATGCTCCAAATCCCCATCTATTCTCCCCGGGACAAACCTATGATTATTTCTTATCGGGGACCGCACCGAGGCTCCAGTCCTTCCCCTATGCCGTCTCCACTGCCCCCAAATTTTCAGTGTTGCCACCACCACTGGACTTGTGGTGTATTTCTTCGGGGAGAACGGCAACGGCGCCGTCGCCAGTGCTTGTAGGCTGGTTCCTTTGCAGGACGCCATCTCCAATCTCTTCCACGCCGCTCCCTCCCCTTCTCCCATCCACTTACACACCATTGAGATATTGGTGGCCCAGTAGTACTCACTTAAGCTCGGTAGTGCCAGTCCCCCCCTATCCCTGCTACGCTGCAAAAAACCCCTCCTCACTCTCGGGGTCTTCCCAGCCCACACAAAACTCATGACACTTTTCTCGATTTTCTTGAAAAAAGCCTTCGTGACCATCACCGGGAGGCACTGAAACACAAAAAGGAATCTCGGGAGGACTACCATTTTGACCGCCTGCACCCTACCCACCAGTGACAGGGGCACCATGTCCCATCTCTTAAAATCCTCCTCCACCTGTTCCACCAATCGTGTTAGATTAAGCCTACGTAAGGTTCCCCAACTCCTGGCTATCTGAATCCCTAAGTACTGGAAATCTCTTGTTACCTTCCTCAGCGGTAAATCATCTATTCCCCTGCTCTGCTCCCCCGGATGCACCACAAACAACTCACTCTTCCCCATATTCAATTTGTACCCCGAGAATTCCCCAAACTCCCTGAGTGTCTGCATTATCTCAGGCATCCCCTCCACTGGGTCCGCAACATACAGCAATAAATCATCTGCATACAATGATACCCGGTGTTCTTCTCCTCCCCTGAGTACTCCCCTCCACTTCCTGGAGCCCCTCAGTGCTATGGCCAGGGGCTCAATTGCCAATGCAAACAGTAACGGAGACAGGGGACACCCCTGCCTCGTCCCTCTATAAAGATGGAAGTAGTCAGACCTCTGCCTGTTCGTGACCACACAAGTTACTCTACTAAACAGCAAGTCAACAAAAAGTAATTGTGATCTGCAAATCAATGCTGAATTGGTTTTGCAATAATTTCTGGACGTTGCGGTGCTGTGGGTTTGTCCTGTCAATATATTGCATTGCAGGAAAAAACTGCAGGTGCAGCTGCACCAAGGAATTTTGTTTCTTGCTCATCAGACCTTCCACAATGAGTGAGAAGGTACATGAAAGCCAGTGAGTGAATCGAAATGCCTTTGTGGATGGATTGCTTTGTTGACTCTATCGCTGTGCTACGGATTTTGGGACCACCATTCATGGCAATGTTGGAAAGTAAATTATCATTGATAGCCTATCATCTTGGGTAGTGATCTTGCAACCCACATCTTGCAGCCCACAATTAACAATAGGGAATGTCCCAGCCATCAAAGTGACGAGCGTGATTTTTGCATCAACTCTGTGCTGTAAGGAGCAACAATGGACTTGTGAATATTACATCCCTGCAATCCTTGTTGAACCTCCACAAATGGTGTAGATCTGCAGGAAGGGACCAAGATCACAGAGCAGAACCATTTTTGAAGCATAGATGGGTTTTAGGAGATTGCAGTTGTACAAGGTACAGGACTACATGGAACTTCATAAGAAGGTTTACTCTTGTCTGAATTGGATTACTGTTTTTTTTCTTGTTACTGTCATGCAAATTATTTACTTGTTATTTCCCACTAAGGGATAGTTGAACGTGCGAAGACCAAGACTTAATTTTATTGAAATATTTTTCACTTTCTCTCCTGCTGCAATTAACTTTCAGTTATTTGGAAAACAAGCGGCTGATATTTCCAAGGTTCTTCTTTGTATCAGATCCTACTTTGCTGGAAATTCTGGGCCAAGCCTCTGACTCCCATACCATACAAGCTCATTTGCTTAATGTGTTTGACAATATTAAATCAGTTCTGTTCCATGAGAAGGTGAGTTTGAATTGCTTAGGTAACTAATATAAGCAAATAATATGGATTCCTGACAGAAAGATTTTAGTATAATATTAACCCCAACTACTAAAATAGCACAATTAAAGAGCATGTAGAGATGGGTAAAATTGGATTAATGTAGATATTCATGATATAGAGCTGGCACTGGGACAGACATAATAGGCAAATGGCTTCCTTCTGTAATTTCTTTGATTCTGACATGTTAACTTTAACAGCAAAAAATAACATTTAAACATCTTGGGCGAAATTCTCCCCCAACGGCGCGATGTCCGCCGACTGGCACCCAAATCAGCGCCAATCAGACGGGCATCGCGCCGCCCCAAAGGTGCGGAATGCTCCGCATCTTTGGCGGCCTAGCCCCTCAATGCCGGGGCTAGGCCGGCGCCGGAGGGATTTCCGCCCCGCCAGCTGGCGGAAATGGCGTTTGTTGCCCCGCCAGCTGGTGCGGAAATGCGGCACATGCGCGGGAGCGTCAGCGGCCGCTGACAATTTCCCGGCGCATGCGCGGGAGCGTCAGCGGCCGCTGAACGTTTCCCGCGCATGCGCAGTGGGGAGAGTCACTTTCGCCTCCGCCATGGTGAAGGCCGTGGCGGAGGCGGAAGGGAAAGAGTGCCCCCACGGCACAGGCCCGCCCGCGGATCGGTGGGCCCCGGTCGCGGGCCAGGCCACCGTGGGGGCACCCCCCGGGGTCAGATCGCCCCGCGCCCCCCCCCAGGACCCCGGAGCCCGCCCCACGCCGCCTGGTCCCGCCGGTAAATACCAGGTTTAATTTACGCCGGCGGGACAGGCAATTTCTGGGCAGGACTTTGGCCCATCCGGGCCGGAGAATTGAGCGGGGGGTCCCGCCAACCGGCGCGGCCCGATTCCCGCCCCCGCCCAATCTCCGGTACCGGAGACTTCGGCGGTTGCGGGGGCGGGATTCACGGCGACCAACGGCCATTCTCCGACCCGGCGGGGGGTCAGAGAATGACACCCCTTAATTCGGTTCACCTTCCTGTTTCTCATTCTCTATTTGTCCTATTCTCGGTTAATTAATTGTACTTTTCCACCAAATTGGACTCTCTCTATCTTTCCATTTGTTTTATCTGTAAGAAATTAAGGTTTATAGGTTAACTATACTTTAAGTCCAGAATTCAAAGATAAATATTTTCTATCATAACTCAATGTACTTATTATCGCCCAATGCCATGTTTTCACTGGGCTGGTTTTCCTTAGAGCAGACAAAGATGACATCCGGGCAATAGTAAGGGATGACATCGATGCTATGGAGGATAAGGTTGAATCCATTTGGGTGGAAATCAGGAATAGTAAGGTGAAAAAGTCACTGATAGGAGTAGTCTATAGGCCACCAAATAGTAACATGATGGTGGGGCAGGCAATAAACAAACAAATAACTGATGCATGTAGAAATGGTACAGCAGTTATCATGGGGGATTTTAATCTACGTGTCGATTGGTTTAACCAGGTCGGTCAAGGCAGCCTTGAGGAGGAGTTTATAGAATGTATCCGCGATAGTTTCCTAGAACAGTATGTAATGGAACCTATGAGGGAACAAGCAATCCTAGACCTGGTCCTGTGTAATTGACAGGATTGATTAATGATCTCATTGTTAGGGATCCTCTCAGAAGGAACGATCACAATATGATGGAATTTAAAATACAGATGGAGGGTGAGAAGGTAAAATCAAACACTAGTGCTTTGTGCTTAAACAAAGGAGATTACAATAGGATGAGAGAAGAACTAGCTAAGGTAGACTGGGAGCAAAGACTTTATGGTGAAACAGTTGAGGAACAGTGGAGAACCTTCCAAGTGATTTTTCACAGTGCTCAGCAAAGGTTTATACCAACAAAAAGGAAGGACGGTCGAAAGAGGGAAAATCGACCGTGGATTTATAAGGAAATAAGGGAGAGTATCAAATTGAAAGAAAAAGCATACAAAGTGGCAAAGATTAGTGGGAGACTAGAGGACTGGGAAATCTAGGGGGCAACAGAAAGCTACTAAAAAAGCTATAAAGAAGAGTAAGATAGATTATGAGAGTAAACTTGCTCAGAATATAAAAATAGATAGTAAAAGTTTCTACAAATATATAAAACAAAAAAGAGTGGCTAAGGTAAATATTGGTCCTTTAGAGGATGAGAAGGGAGATTTAATAATGGGAGATGAGGAAAAGACTGAGGAACTGAATAACATGCCAGTGACTGATAGAAATGTGGCTATGACACGTGAGGACCTTGAGATGATTGTTATCACTAAGGAGGTAGTGATGGGCAAGCTAATGGGGCTAAAGGTCTCCTGGCCCTGATGGAATGCATCCCAGAGTGCTAAAAGAGATGGCTAGGGAAATTGCAAATGCACTAGTGATAATTTACCAAAATTCACTAGACTCTGGGGTGGTCCCGGTGGATTGGAAATTAGCAAACGTGACACCACTGTTTAAAAAAGGAGGTAGGCAGAAAGCGGGTAATTATAGGCCAGTGAGCTTAACTTCGGTAGTAGGGAAGATGCTGGAATCTATCATCAAGGAAGAAATAGCGAGGCATCTGGATGGAAATTGTCCTATTGGGCAGACACAGCATGGGTTCATAAAGGGCAGGTCGTGCCTAACTAATGAAGTGGAATTTTTTGAGGACATTACCAGGGAGCCAATGGATGTGGTATATCTGGATTTCCAGAAAGCCTTTGACAAGGTGCCACACAAAAGGTTGCTGCATAAGATAAAGATGTGTGGCATTAAGGGTAAAGTAGTAGCATGGATAGAGGATTGGTTAATTAATAGAAAGCAAAGGGTGGGGATTAATGGGTGTTTCTCTGGTTGGCAATCAGTAGCTAGTGGTGTCCTTCAGGGATCAGTGTTGGGCCCACAATTGTTCACAATTTACATAGATGATTTGGAGTTGGGGACCAAGGGCAATGTGTCCAAGTTTGCAGACGACACTAAGATAAGTGGTAAAGCAAAAAGTGCAGAGGATACTGGAAGTCTGCAGAGGGATTTGGATAGGTTAAGTGAATGGGCTAGGGTCTGGCAGATGGAATAGAATGTTGACAAATGTGAGGTTATCCATTTTGGTAGGAAAAACAGCAAAAGGGATTATTATTTAAATGATAAAATATTAAAACATGCTGCTGTGCAGAGAGACCCGAGTGGGCTAGTGCATGAGTCGCAAAAAGTTGGTTCACAGGTGATTAAGAAGGCAAATGGAGTTTTGTCCTTCATTGCTAGAGGGATGGAGTTTAAGACTAGGGAGGTTATGCTGCAATTGTATAAGGTGTTAGTGAGGCCACACCTGGAGTATTGGGTTCAGTTTTGGTCTCCTTACCTGAGAAAGGACGTATTGGCGCTGGAGGGTGTGCAGAAGAGATTCACTAGGTGAATCCCAGAGCTGAAGGTGTTGGATTACGAGGAGAGGTTGAGTAGACTGGGACTGTACTCGTTGGAATTTAGAAGGATGAGGGGGGATCTTACAGAGACATATAAAATTATGAAGGGAATAGATAGGATAGATGCAGGCAGGTTGTTTCCACTGGCGGGTGAAAGCAGAACTAGGGGGCATAGCCTCAAAATAATAGGAAGTAGATTTAGGACTGAGTTAAGGAGGAACTTCTTCACCCAAAGGGTTGTGAATCTATGGAATTCCTTGCCCAGTGAAGCAGTTGAGACTCCTTCATTAAATGTTTAGAAGATAGATAGTTTTTTGAAGAATAAAGGGATTAAAGGTTATGGTGTCCGGAAAGTGGAGCTGAGTCCACATAAGATCAGCCATGATCTCATTGAATGGTGGAGCAGGCTCGAGGGGCCAGATGGCCTACTCCTGCTCCTAGTTCTTATGTTCTTATGAATGTGATGTAGTAGATTTGAATTCCAGGTTATTCAAATTTATTGTCACTTGTACTTAAGTTATTAATTTCTGTATCTGCACACCTATTCTAGTTCCACAATCCTGTAATATTCCCGTTTCGTAATTTGATTTATAAAATACAATGATTTGGAATAGTTCACTATATTCATCAGAATACGTTAGTGCTTGAAAACTAAGGATTGTTGAATGGAAAACAACAGCCTCTGGTGGTCATAAAATAGTATTGCAGGGCAGCACGGTGGCACAGTGTTTAGCATTGTTGCCTACGGCGCTGCGGATCCGGGTTCGAATCCCGGCCCTGGGTCACTGTCCGTGTGGAGTTTGCACATTCTCCTCATGTCTGCGTGTGTTTCGCCCCCACAACCCAAAAGATGTGCAGGTTAGGTGGATTGGCCACGCTAAATTGCCCCTTAATTGGAAATTGCCCCTTAAAAAAATAAAAATAAAATAAAATAGTATTGCTGGGATAATGCCTAATTATGTCTCGCAGAAATAATGCAAAGCACTTCATGTGCAGTTAATTACAGTGAAGTGTGGTGACTATTGTCATATCAGGAAAGCTAGAAGACATGGGGCTGAATACTGGCTACCTGCAGGTGGGACAGCAGGCAGATGGACCTGTAAATTTGGGTGTTGTGCCATCAGCAGTGTGCCCACACACCCCTGTTCCCACCACAATTTTATGAACAGCGGAGGAGGCATTGCACACCCATAGTCCAATTGAAGCCACTGTGCCACCGTGCTGCTCCTGCAATGAGCAAAGATAACCAGCTATTTAATTTTGTTGTTCCTGTTGTTTGATGAAAGAATGTCTTATAGAATTTACAGTGCAGAGGAGGCCATTCAGCCCATCGAGTCTGCACCGACTCTTAGAAAGAGCACCTTACTTTAGCCCACACCTCCACCTACCCCTGTAACCCAACCTCACCTTTTTGGACACTAAGGGCAATTTATCATGGCCAATCCACCTAACCTGCACATCTTTGGACTATGGGAAGAAACCGGAGCACCCGGAGGAAACCCACGCAGACACGGGAGAACGTGCAGCCGCCGCACAGACAGGGACCCAAGCCGGGAATCGAACCCGGGACCCTGGAGCTGTGAAGCAAATGTGCTAACCACTGTGCTACCGTGCTGCCCCTTCATTCTTCATTCTGCAATGCTTTTAACAGTGCCGTTGGATCTTTAATAACTACCTGCACAGGGAGACAAGTGGCACGATTCTCCGCTCCCGCGCCTGTTAGGAGAATCGCCTGGCGCGCCATTTTTCCCCGCGATGCCAGTCCGACGCCCTCCCGTGATTCACCCAAGCGGCGAGAACGGCCCCGTCGAGTTCTGCGCGGCGCAGGCCGGAGAATCGCCCGGGACATCTAAAATGGCGATTCTCCGCTACACCCGCTATTCTCCGGACCGGATGGGCCGAGCAGCCTGCCCAAAACGACGGCTTCCCACCGGCGCCATCCACACCTGGTCGCTGCCAAGGGGAACAGCGCGGGAACGCTGGGGGGGGGGGGGGGGCGGCCTATGGGGGGGCGAGGGGGGTTCTTTCACCGGGGTAGGACTGAAAAGGGGTCTGGTCCGCGATTGGTGCCCACCGATCGGCGGGCCGGCCTCTCTGAAGGAGGACCTACTATCCTCCGCGCCTCGCAAGATCCATCCGACATCTTCTTGCGGGGCGGCCTCGGGGAGGACGGCAACCATGCATGCGCGGGTTGGCGCCAGCTGGATCGGCCAACCCGTGCACGCACGGGTGACGCCAGTTACGCGGCGGATGACGTGGCGCCGCTTTTATGCGGCACCAATGCCCGGCGCGCGCTGACGACGCTGCTTTCGCGACACGCCCCCCGAGTTTCTCACGGCCCCTATCCTAACCCATTTTCGGGCCCTGAATCGGTCGAGATCGGGGCCGCTTCGCACCGTCGTGAACCTCAACGTCATTCACGACGGCGTAGGCACTTAGTCGTGGGAGCGAAGAATTGCGCCCCCTATGTCAGTTTAAAATCTTATCCAAAAGACAGTGTCCCAAAAAATGTACTCGTACTGCAATGTCAGGCTAGAATTTATGCTCAAACGCAGAATTTGAGCTTGATGAAAAACACCGACTTAGTGGCCCAGTCCTATTAATTGTGTCAGGCTGACAAAATGCAGGGACAAAAATCCCTCGAGGTTCTGTTTGCAGGGGCATTGTGAGTGTGTTTCTGAAAACTACCTCTGACATTTCCAGCTAAGTTCTAGATAGATTCTTTTCGAAAGTATCTATGAATTCACTATTAATATTAGCAGTAGGATGGAATTTAATACCGTCCCCCAGAGTGAGTTTGGCGCATGAGGATGCCAGGTGGGGATATCACCCCCTTCCTGCCTCTGCCCCCCCTTAAGTCCAGGGAGAGAAAGCTCATGGGTGGCCTACCCGTCCTGATCCTGCTGGTATTTAACCACCAACAGGTGTGGCAGTCCCCCATGCAAAGCACAAAAAACAAACACTGTTGAGTTTGCTTGCAGGCTCAGGTAGGGTCCCTCGTCAAAGGCATTCAATGCTGGATCAAAGGGTCTGGCTTTGGGAATAGGGGAGCTGTTGAGAACCACCCCCTTGCCCATTCTTCCATATCCTCACCTGCCTAACAGCCACGAACCCCCTTCCACGACCTCCCTCGCTCTTCCTGGACCTCTGGGGAGTACTACCACTCCCCTGGTGGTGCAGATAGCAATAAGGAGCCTCCAGCCTCTTTGGCCAGCAGCTCTTGAGGGGTAGGAATTCCATCCCTGGGGTTTTTGCTTCTGGGCAAGGCCTGACTGGCACTTAATATAGTTGGTCTTCCTCATCAGAGGCAATGTGGGGCTCTCACTGGCTGTCCAGCTTGCGGGCAAGACCCCAGATGTCTGAATTACCGTCCATAGTAACCAGAGGAATTCTTACCAAATAAAGTACTTATCTGATTAGGTTGTACGAAACTTTACAGACTGAGACATATGGGATGGAATTTTTAATGATCATGTCGTGTATATCTTGTACACAAACGCGTTAAGCAGTAGAAATGTGGTTCCTAGCACGGTGCAATGTTTTGGGTGAAAGTTCCACATTTTTTCTGTACAGATCTATGATCGCATATTGGCTGTATGCTCCAGAGAAGGGAACACTATTGAACTTGATAAATCAGTTGCCACAGAAGGAAATGTTGAAGTCTGGTTGAATTCTCTGCTTAAGGAGTCTCGAAGTTCACTGCACAGCATTATTCGGAGCGCTGCCTATGTAATCCAGGAAGAACATTTTAATCTTATTGAGTTCCTGAATACTTTCTGTGCCCAGGTGAGTTGGGAAATCAGATAATTAGAATATGGTTTTTTTCTTCACTGATATAAAAATATATTTTTGAAAGATTACTGTTGTCAAAATTTCTAATTATGTTTCTAATTTAACAAATTCTTTCCAAATGCTGGGATAAGCCCTTCAAAGGGTAGGCCACCAAGGTTTCATCAAAAGTGAGTTTTTAAAAAAACCACTTTGATTGACATTACTTTTTCATATATTAGTACGTTTGAGTGTTCGCTTTGCAGGGAGGCTGAATTCTTGTTGCTTCAAGCTCAGATGGTGGAGACCAACTTCCATCTGACCTAGTGAGCAGTTTCAGTGAATTTCCTCATGGCTGCTAGACTGCGTCTGCAGCAGGTGGTGCGAACCAACAAAAGGGAAGAAAACCTGACCTTGTCCTCACCAATCCACCTGTCACAGATGCATCTGTCCATGACAGTGTCGGTAGGAGGGACCACTGCACAGTCCTTGTGGAGACAAAGTCCTGTCCTCAAATTGAGGATACCTTCCATTGTGTTGTGTGCCACCACATTTCGAACAGATCTAGCAACTCAAAGCTGGGCATCAATAAGATGTTGTAGGTTATCGGCAGCAGCAAAATTGTATTCAACCATAATCTGTGACCTCATGACCCAGAACCCACCCCCACTCGACCATTATCATCAATCCTGGTTCCATGAACAGTGCAGGAGGGCATGCCAGGTGCAGCACCAGGCATACTTAAAAATTAGGTGTCAGCCTGGTGAAGCGACAACATAGGACCACTTGCGTGCCAAAAAGCAGAAGCACCATGTGAATAGTCAGATCTAAACAATCCCACAAACAACAAATTAAATCTAAGCTCTGCAGTCCAGTTGGAAATGGCGGTGGACAATTGAACAACTAACTAGAGGAGGAGGCTCCACACATATCCACATCCTTAATGATGGGGCAGCCCAACACATCAGTGCAAAGGACAAGGCTGAATCATTTGCAACTATCATCAGCCAGAAGTACCAAGTGGATAATCAATCTCTGTCTCCTCCACAGATGTCAATCTTCAGCCAATTTGATTGATAGAAACATAGAACATAGGAACAGGAGGATGCCATTCAGCCCTTTGAGCCTCTCCATCATTCATTATGATCATGGCTGATCATCCAACTCAATAGCCTTGTTCTGCCTTCACTCCACATGATATCAAGAAATGGCTGAAGACACTGGATACTGCAAAGGCAGCTGACAACCTTGCGGCAATAGTACGGGAAACTTGTACTCCAGAATTAGTCACACCCTTAACCAAACTGTTCCAGTACAGCAACAAAACTGATGGCTACCCAGCAATTTGGAAAATTGACCAAGTATGCCTGCAGGCAGGATGAATCCAACCGAGGCAATTATCACCCCATTAGTCTACTCTCGATCACCAGCAAAGTATTGAAAGGGGCCGTCGACAGTGCTATCAAACTTTAGCAATAAACTGCTCTCACTGACACTCAGTTTGGGTTTTGCTAGGGCCACTCAGCCCGAGCTCATTATAGCCTTGGTTTAAGCATAAACAAAAGAGCTGAACTAAGGTGAAATGACTGCCCCTGACATCAAGGCTGAATGTGGCATCAAGGAGTCCAAGCCAATGGGAATCAGGGCGAAAACTCTCCATTGGTTTTAGCCATATACACCTAGCACAAAGGAAGATGGTTGTGGTAGTTGGAGGTAAATCATCTCGCTCTTGGGATTGCAAGGGCTCCTCAGGATAGCATCCTAGGCCCAACCATCTTCAGCTGCTTCATTACTGACCTTCCCTCCAAAACAAGGTCAGAAATTGAAATGTTTGCTGGTGATTACACAATATTCAGTGTCATTCACGACTTGGATACTGAATCAGTCCGTGTTCATATGCAAAATGATCTGGACAATATTTGGGCTTGGGCCAATAAATGGCAAGTAATATTGGTGCCACACAAGTGCCAGGAAATGATAATTTCCAACAGCAGACAATCCAACCATCTCCTCTTGGCATGCTGAATCTCTCTCCATGAATATTCTGGGGATTATCATTGACCAGAAATGGAACTGCACCAGCTATTTAAATACTGTAGCTGCAAGAGCAGATCAGAGGCTGGGAATTCTGCAGCAAGTAATTCACTTGCCCAAGTGACTCCCCAAAGCCTGTACTCCATCAACAGGGCTTAAGTGAGGAATGTGATGGAGTACTTTCTACTTGCCTGGATGAGGGCAGCAACAGAAACACTCGACTTCGACACCATCATGACCCACAGCAATGTAATTAACCCCTTCCGAACAGCACTGTGGGTGTATCTACACCACATGACCTGCAGTGGTTCAAGAAGGTGCTCACCTCCAACTTCTCAAGGGAAATTAGGGAGGGGCAACAATTCCATGATGGAGCGTAGGCCCACTGTGAAAATGGGACTTTGTCCTCAGAAGGATTGTATAGTGCACACTCCGACTAACAGATAGATTTGTAAGGATGAGGTCAGGTAGGTTTTCCACTTTTCTTAGCTTCCTCACCACCTGCCGCAGACCCAATCTATCATCCTCGTGTTTTAGGAGTCAGCCAGCTTGGTCAGTATTGATGCTACCAAACCATTCTTGGCGATGGACCACCCAGAGTACCCAGAGTACCCTGAGTACCCATTCCATCCACTGTGCTTCCTCCCAATAGGGAGGGCAACAGTTGGTGGTTCCTTGCTCATGTTTGACCTGATTCCATGAAACCTCATGGAGTCCAGAGTAAAGGCTTTCCCAACTGCATACCACTGTGCCGCCATCTCTGGTGGGCCTGTACTACTGGTGGGACCTACCCAAGGTTGGTGATGGTGGTGTCCGGAATATTGTTGTACGGTATGGTTCCATGAGTATGACTATGTCAGGAACTAGTCTGCGGGACAGCTTTCTCAATTTTGGCACAAGCCCCCAGATGTTAGTAAGGATGACTTTGCAGGGTTGAGTGTGCCATTGTCATTTCTGGTGCCCAGGTTGATGCCGGGTGGTCTGTCTGGTTTCACTCCTTATTGACTTTCCAGCGGTTTGTAGCAACTGAGTGGCTTGCTGGGCCATTTCAGAGGGCATTTAAGAGTCAATTACGTTGCTGTGGGTCTGGTGTCACACATGGGCCAGACCGGTAAGGAAGGTAGATTTTGTTAGTGAACCAGATGGGTTTTTACAATATAGTTTCCTGGTTTAATAGAGTTTAATTCCTGGTGTAGTAATTACTAACAAATGCCATAGTGGGATTTGAACCCATGTCCCCAGAGCATTAGCTTGGGCCTCTGAATTACTCATTCATTGACATTACCACACTACCACCACCTCTCCTCAAATGAGAGTCTAGGATGAGAGGAAAGTAGGATGTGAGCAGGAGGATGAGTATGCTGTCACCCTCAGTGGTTTCAGTCCCACCGCTGGCTACCACCTTAACAATGGGTGTCTCTATAATGGCCAACACCCTCACCTCCATGGGGGTTGTGACATGTAAACATGCCTCCTTCCAGTTACTCCTGCTCCCTCCAGTTGTAAGACACCTTGTCCTGCAAGAAAGAGGGAGAAGTATGTCAGTGAGTCTCATGCGATGTGTGTGGCTGCTGTGACTGCAATGATTAATTAGCAGGCACTATATATAATCTGTTAGATGTGGATGCGATGCTTGCTACAGCACTCTGTGTGTGAGGGTGAGGTGAAGCTTGCTGGGATCCTGGATGAGAACCCAACTCTTTGCACTTTGTAAAACTGTGAGGAAAGGTGACTGCACCACAGGAGTGATAACGCTGACCAATAGGTATGTTTTGTGTTAAAACAAACTTTAATTTAAACACAAAATCAATCACATTAGCAACAAGGTAATAGCTCTACAGTTAACAGTTAAAACAGTTCCAGAATAAAAGTAAAACCTTTAACCTACACTTCCCTGCACCTGCAACTGTATATATTCAAATTAAGCAATATAGTTCAAAGACCACTTATAAATAAAGTTAACAATCAGGTTTACTTGCTTTTCTCTGTGCCGAAACCGTGGAGAGAATCTTTCAGGAGCCAACTCTAGACACTCTGCTCAACTGAAAATTCTATAGTAAACTGAAACTACAGACAGACCTGGCTCCTCCCCTTAATTACATCATCTCTAAAAGCATAAGGCATTCTACTGTCTCCTTCTATAAGATATATAATGACCTGGTTAGCCAGGACCAAAACACAATCCTTCATAAATTATCCACACTCCAGGGATCCTCCCCAAAAAATGGGTACGAATTACCGGAAATGTTTCTAAGTGTGGTAGCAATTGAGAATTGCAGCAAGCTTCCGGATGATTGGCCGGTGAGGCAGACACTGGTATCAATCGTTAATTGGGCCACTTAACGAAGCCCCACGGGCTTCACGCCGCAAATGATTGTCCCACCGGCTGATTCGCCGGGACTGTGCCTGCCAGTTCCCCACCACCAAAAAGGGGGAGAAGCACTTAAACCAAACCCACAAAGCAAACCACAGACAGCATGAAGCTATGCCACCACGCAGACCAGCTCCACGATTCGGGGATGCCGACGTGGCCAGAATGTGGAACACAATGAGGTCCAGAGGAGATGCCCTGTTCCCCGGAGGGTCATGGAGGGTCAGCCATGAGGCAGTCAGTACCGCCTGGGAGGAAGTGGCAGTGATTGCCAGCTTGGGGAATGTCACCAGGAGGACCGGCACCCAGTGCCGTAAGACGATCATCAGCCTCCAGCGGGCCGCATGGGTGAGTTGGCACAAGCCTCCTGGCACTGGAACCGCCCAGCACCATACTGTACCCCCCAGCCCACCCATGCCCAGCAGTGGCGGCCATGTCTGCCCCCCCATCCAGCCCCTGCCCCACGAGGCGTAAAGTGTGTGACTCACAATGCCCTCTCTGGTGTCCCTGCAGGAGAAGTTGGTCCACAACAGACGGGAGAGGGCCCAGACGGCGGCAGGGTACCTGGCATCAGATTCCTCAGCCTCTACTAGGAACCGGCCTTGGAAATCGCGGTGGGTGGCCGAGGATAGATTGGTCACGGACTGCGCAGAGGTGAGGATCCACCAGCTCCCACAATGACCTGTCCCACATGAGTTGTTAATGCCATACAGACTGACCCATCCTTCCCACAGACCACATGTCCATTCCTCCACAGGATGTCCATCCGATGGTGCCGGCTCAACCTGGGTGATCTCCCCCCCTCACCCCGCTGCCTCCCCCAGAGAACCCCTCGGAGTGGAGTTCCGAGGAGACCTCGCTGCGTCACAGCTGACAGCTGCCAACCCCACCCTCTACCAGCACTGAGACACACATCTCGGTGGGTAAAAGTAGTGGACAGGCTTCTGGGGCACATTCTGGTGAACACCACACAGTTGTTGATGCACATCAGGTGGAGGCAGGAATCTCCGAGCGGGAAACAGCAGTTAGAGATCTGCTGGAACCCAGGACCCAGCTGAGTCCCAGTCAAATGCTGAGCCTCTGGACCAGGTTTACCTGGAGCTTATGCAGTCAAATAGGATGCGGCCATGAGATTCAGAAGGCGGTTGTCAGCGACACTCCAGCAGGTCCACAGCCTATTTGAGGTGCCCCAAAGACTGCAGGTGCAGGAGATTGCACTGGCACTATGTGGCACAGTGGCCAACACTTCTTGGGTGGCGCAGTGGAGAGCCTAATAATAATAATAGCTTATTGTCACGAGTAGGCTTCAATGAAGTTACTGTGAAAAGCCCCTCGTCGCCACATTCCCGGGAGGCCGGTACGGGAATTGAACCCACACTGTTGGTCTTGTTCTGCATTACAAGCCAGCTGTTTAGCTCACTGTGCTAAAGTGCGCAACGTCAGCACTACGAGTGGTGGTGTCCAAGGCATGGCTCAGTCAGTGACAGCTATGGCTCTGGTCGACAGCATGTCCCAGTCACTGGGAACATACCAGATGGCCCTTTCTGAGAGGCTGAGGAGCATGTCCCAATCTCGGATGGGCATTGCCGAGGCACTCCAGAGCATGTCCTGGTCGCTGAGGAACGTGACCCGGTCTCAGGTGGACCATGCAGGGGTGCTCCAGAGCATATCCCAGTCACTGAGGAAGACCGCCGAGGGAGTCGACACCATGGGGCAGACACTGGGGAGCCACCAGGGCTGGCAGAGCCAGATTACGCAGGGGCATCCAGAGCTCAGTCCAGCTACCTCTCTGTCCCAAGGTACACCGGGCACCGACCAGGAGGAGGCTGCCCTATGGGTGGTGATGGCGGACACCAGCTCCCCCCCGAGATTCCCCCCTGACAATGGCACGTCTCAGAGTCAGCCTAAGAATAGTGGGTACAGCGAAGCATGTGCCGCTGGCAAGTGAGCCGGGGCCTCTGGCCCCGGGACCCTTCGAGGACACCCGCCAGAGGCAGCAAAGGCCATGCAGCACAGTAAGCAGTAGGTTGCCTCCACTTCTGATGTGCATGCTGGAGACACACCTAGACATAGCAGCAGAGCACGGCAGATCGAGGATCACTGAGACGGCGCTGGTGGGGCGATGGGGGAGGAGGAAGGGTGGGAGGGGGGGGGTTGCAGCACCATCAAGGTCAAGGACGGTTGGGGTCACAATTGTACATCATTAAAACACGCTACACCCGAGACATGTGAAGCCTCTGGCTCATTACTCCGCAGTGCGAGCCGACATCCAACCCCCTGCCCCAGGTCCCCGGGCATGGTGGTCCTAGATTTCCCCACCCAAGGTATACCACATGCAGGTGATGGGTGTGAGCGTGCACTCAGTAGAGAGACAGGAGTCTATTACATTATAAGATACATATCTCATCATATTTATGCATGCAAATTTGAACAGTTGAAATGATTATGAATTTTGACTGATAGAGATTGATGGTCTGTGAGTCATGTAGGTGTGAGGCACTGAGCATTGTGAGAGTCTAGTGGTGCAGTTTGTCGGACATGGTATTTAAATATGCATTCACTGATTTTGGCCACTCATGTGAGGTTTCTGAACATCTTGCTGCACGGCCTCCAGGTCCTCATGTCTTGACGTCTGATATTTGACTCCAGGTCTAGCTGCTCCTGCTGTTTTCTGAGTTTGTGTCCGGAAGGCCACCTATTCCCTTGAACATCTCTCCAACATTCCACATTCCCTACTAAGCCCTCCACTGCAGCGTTTGAAAATCTTAGAGTTCACTCTCTTCCATGTCGTGCCATTCTTTCCCATTTCACAGGTCAGGTTAATTTCCTGCACTACAGCTGGCACATTCTCCAGCTATAAAGCACTTTACAGGCTAGCTTTAAGTCAGAGTTTTAACTGTGACTACTAGTAGGCTGTGATCTTGGGACACCTTGTTGATGCATGTGAACAACATGGTTAGTGTCGGCTGTGTTTCACAATCATTGGTATGAGTAGGTAGCATGAAGTTACCATGCTGCCTGCATTACATTGAACAGGCGTGGGTTAATCACGCATTGCAATTCTCATGTCCATTGTCGGGGTCTGTACACCCATCCCCTGCAGAGTTATAATGCAGACATTAATGTGATTGTTATTATTGCTCATCACAGGTTGGCCTTCTTGGAATTCAGATGATTTGGACTAGAGATGCACAAGATTCTTTGAGACTTTCAAAAGCTGACCATAAAATCATGCATTCAACAAACCAGTACTTTCTGGAAATCCTTAATATGCTGATCGATAGGACAACCAAAGATTTAGATCTTAATGAGCGTGTGAAGTACGAGACTCTAATCACCATCCATGTCCATCAAAGAGATATCTTCGATGAGCTGGTAATCATGGCAACAGGGTTGCAATATTTTGTCCTTTTGTTAATCTGTGCAGATTTTCTCTTTGGTGGATGCCATCTTTGTATCACACCTTCTATGCAGAATATTACCATAAATATTTCAAACCAGGTTTTATAAATTGAAATGATATTTATGGAAAAGATTGGCAGAACTTTTAATTTCTCAATCAATCAAACTGGAAAAAACAGCAAGATAAATGCTGATCTTCAACCAACTTTATAAGAAGGGATAATCCAATAAAAAAGCTTTCAGCGTACTTAAACCATTAGGCTTTGTTCCAGAGAATTTGAGTTTATTCTCCTCCTTCCCTTTCTCTTTTTGTTATCTATCTTTTGTAATTGCGCAGCTATATTTCCTATGAAAATAAAAAATGTCATGTCTCCAAATTGCATGAGATGAATTTTCTTGGGGATGATATTGAGTGCAGTCTATAGAAGATTGAAAAGTATTCAACTTCTATTTAATGGACCATGGTATTTATCTTTGTTGAAAATCAGATCATTGCATCAATCCCACTATATTCAGCTGTCAACAAATGAAAACAAACTGTTGTTAATTTTGTTTTAGCATGAAAAGAAAAGGTCCTTGTTTGAATCAAAATTACAAAGTAAATTCTGGTTTCCTTCTTTTAATTTCCTACAGTACCGGATGCAGGTAAAATCTCCGACTGACTTTGAATGGTTGAAGCAATGCAGGTTCTATTTCAGTGAAGATGCTGATAAAATGCAAATATCAATTACTGATGTGGACTTTACTTACCAAAATGAGTTTTTGGGATGCACTGACAGACTAGTTATCACTCCACTCACTGACAGGTACACATCTTATTGCTCTGCACTTGAATTGCTGAAATCTGATTGACTGATAGCAGTGTATTAGGTTAATATTGGAACCTTGTAACAATGAAGTGCATGCTCCTGTTGTAAGAGAGAGCAGCTGTTGCTCATTGTAGCGCACAATGACTTACAAGAGACGAGAAGTGATGAAGTCGATCCAGGCTTTATTAAGCGATGCTTGTCCCCAGCAGCTCAGCAACAGAATGAAGCTGCGGGGAAAAGCTCGGGTTCTTATACTCCGCCTTAAGGGTGGAGCCAGGAGTCGGCAGCCAATAGCATCTCGGCTTCACAGTCCCACATGACCCCTAATACATACCACCACATTCACCCCTTGTTAAAAGGAACCCGGCGGGGTGGTGGTTCGCATGGTGGGAGGGGTTTACAAGGCTGGCCCTGGAAGGAAAATTTCGGGCAGTGTTACTACAGTTTTAGCCCTACACTGGGCTATGTACAAGTTTGTGAGAACTATTTACGATATTAGCAAAAAAAACTTTTATTTTGTTACAACAACATTCTTGGTGTCACGCGGATTCCACGAGTCGAGCGGGCGGTCTGGTCTTCCTCGCCGATTGCCTCAGCCCCGGTGGTGGTGCAGGTGCTTGCTCAGGCGTTGTCGTCTCCGGGAGCGTTTCGGTGTTTGTTCCTGTTTTACTCCAGGGCGGGCACGTGAGGAGGACCGATCCCCCCGGGAAGGGGGCGGTCGCGGGGTGCGCCGGTGGCAGGGAGGGGATGATCGGTGTCGGGGGGGTGTGTGTGTTGCCGGCGGGCGCCAGGTCCCGCAGGGAGACCGTGTCCTGTCGGCCGTCGGGGTACGCCGTACTGCGGGTTCGCATGGAGAAGGTGAACCCTTTCGACCAACGGGTCCGATTTGTGCGGCCACACATGTTTCCGGAGCAAAATGGGTCCTGGGGCCGCCAGCCAGGTCGGCAGCGACGTTCCGGAGGAGGACTTCCTGGAGAAGGCAAGGAGGCGCTCATGAGGCGTTTGGTTAGTGGTGGTACACAGCAGCGACCGGATGGAGTGGAGAGTGTCCGGGAGGACCTCCTGCCACCGGGAAACTGGGAGATCCCTGGACCGTAGGGCCAGTAGGACGGTCTTCCAGACCGTGCCGTTCTCCCTCTCTACTTGCCCGTTCCCCCGGGGGTTGTAGCTGGTCGTCCTGCTCGAGGCTATGCCCTTGCTGAGCAGGAACTGACGCAGCTCGTCACTCATGAAGGAGGACCCCCTGTCGCTATGGATATACGCGGGGCAACCGAACAGTGTGAATATGGTGCCAAGGGTTTTAATGACTGTGGCCGCTGTCATGTCGGGGCAGGGGATGGCGAAGGGGAAATGAGAGTACTCGTCCACCACGTTCAGGAACTATGCGTTGCGGTCGGTGGAGGGGAGGGGCCCTTTGAAATCCAAACTGAGGCATTCAAAGGGGCGGGAAGCCTTGATCAAGTGCGCTCTATCCGGCCTGAAAAAGTGCGGTTTGCACTCTGCGCAGATGTGGCAGTTCCTGGTGACTGTACGGACCTCTTCCACAGAGTAGAGGAGGTTGCGGGACTTTACGAAATGGTAGAATCGAGTGACCCCCGGGTGGCAGAGGTCCTCGTGGAGGGCTTGGAGGCGGTCTATTTGTGCATTGGCACATGTGCCGCGGGATAGGGCATCGGACGGCTCGTTCAGCTTTCCGGGACGATACAAGATCTCATAGTTGAAGGTGGAGAGCTCGATCCTCCACCTTAAGATATTGTCATTTTTAATTTTGCCCCGCTGTGCATTATCGAACATGAAGGCTACCGACCGTTGGTCGGTGAGGAGAGTGAATCTCCTGCCGGCCAGGTAATGCCTCCAATGTCGCACAGCTTCCACTATGGCTTGGGCTTCCTTTTCCACTGAGGAGTGGTGGATTTCTGAGGCATGGAGGGTCCGGGAGAAAAGGGCCACGGGTCTGCCCGCTTGGTTAAGGGTGGCCGCCAGAGCTACGTCGGATGCGTCGCTCTCGACCTGAAAGGGGAGGGACTCGTCGATGGCGCGCATCGTGGCTTTTGCGATATCCGCTTTGATGCAGCTGAAGGCCTGGCGAGCCTCTGTCGACAGGGGGAAGGTAGTGGACTGTATTAGTGGGCGGGCCTTGTCTGCATACTGGGGGACCCACTGGGCGTAATGTGAAAAGAAACCCAGGCAACGTTTCAGGGCTTTGGAGCAGTGGGGGAGGGGGAATTCCATAAGGGGGCGCATGCGTTCGGGGTCGGGGCCTATTATCCCATTGCGCACTACGTATCCCAGGATGGCCAACCGGTTTGTGCTAAAAACGCACTTTTCCTCGTTATATGTGAGGTTCAGGGCGTTAGTGGTCTGGAGGAACTTTTGGAGGTTGGCGTCGTGGTCCTGCTGATCGTGGCCGCAGATGGTTACATTTTAGAGATACGGGAACGTGGCCTGCAACCCGTGCTGGTCAACCATTCGGTCCATCTCCCGTTGGAAGACCGAGACCCCGTTTGTGACACCAAATGAGACCCTGAGGAAGTGGTATAGACGCCCGTCTGCCTCGAAGGCTGTGTACTTGCGGTCACCTGGGCGGATGGGGAGCTGGTGGTAGGCGGACTTGAGGTTCACGGTGGAGAAAACCTTATACTGGGCAATCCGATTTACCATGTCGGATATGCGGGGGAGAGGGTACGCATCTAGCTGTGTGTACCTGTTGATGGTCTGACTATAGTCTACGACCATCCTTTGCTTCTCCCCGGTCTTTACTGCTACCACCTGGGCTCTCCAGGGACTATTGCTGGCCTGGATTATGCCTTCCTTCAGCAACCGCTGGACTTCAGACCGAATAAATATCCGGTCCTGGGCGCTGTACCGTCTGCTCCTAGTGGCGATGGGTTTGCAATCCGGGGTGAGGTTTGCAAACAAGGACGGCGGTTCAACCTTGAGAGTTGCGAGGCCGCAGATAGTGAGTGGGGGTATTGGGCCGCCGAATTGGAATGTTAGGCTCTGCAGGTTACACTGGAAATCTAATCCCAGTAATGTGGGTGCGCAGAGTTGGGGAAGGACGTAGAGCTTGTAGTTCTTAAACTCCCTCCCTTGCACCGTTAGGTTCGCGATGCAGAACCCTTTGATCTCTACGGAGTGGGATCCTGCAGCTAGGGAAATATTTTGCGTGCTTGGATGGATGGTCAGAAAACAGCGTCTTACCGTGTCTGGGTGAATAAAACTTTCAGTGCTCCCGGAGTCCATCAGGCATGGCGTCTCGTATCCATTGACCAGCACCGTTGTTGTTGTCGTCTGGAGCGTCCGGGGCCGCAATTGATCCAGTGTCACCGAAGCCAGTCGTGGTAGTAGTGTCACGGCGTCTTCTTCGGACCCCGTGGAGCCGTCGATGCTGGGGTCCTTTGTTGTCAACCAAGATGGTGGCGTCCATGAATCGCACACGGCCGGGGGTGGACAAAATGGCCGCCCCCATGGATCGCACGTGGTCGGGGGTGGACAAAATGGCCGCCCCCATGAATCGCACGTGGCTGGAGGGGTCACAAGATGGCGGCGCCCATCCTCCCCTCGTGGTGCCCGGGACCCAAAATGGCGGCGCCCGCGGGTCGCACATGGGGCGCTGGGGGGGTTGGGGAGCGTTTGGGATGTGCTGGGCTCGTTCTTCTCCGGGGATTGCGGCGACCCCCCGGGACCGGCACACTACCGCGTAATGGCCCTTCTTGCCGCAGCTTTTACAAATAGCTGCGCGGGCCGGGCAGCGATGCCAGGGATGTTTCGCTTGTCCACAGAAATAGCAGCGGGCCCCCCCCGGGATAGCCTGGCGCTTTAACCGCGCAAGCTTGCGAGGGGGGGGGGAGTTTGTCGCGACGGGGGTTCACGGAGCCCAAGGGGCTGCCGCGCAGTCGGGGCCGTAGGCGCGGGCGTTTTGCGAGGCCACATCTAGGGAAGCTGCAAGGGCCCGTGCTTCTGAGAGTCCTAGCGACTCTCTTTCTAAAAGTCTTTGGCAGATTTGGGGAGAGTTCATACCTGCCACAAATGCATCGCGAATTAGCAGGTCCGTGTGTTCGATCGCGTTCACCGGCGGGCAGCTGCAGCCCCATCCCAAAATTAGCAGCGCGGCGTAGAATTCCTCTAGCGATTCTCCGGGACTTTGCCGTCTCGTCGCGAGTTGGTGGCGCGCGTAGACCTGGTTAACGGGCCGAACGTAGATGCTCTTCAGCAATGCGAGCGCCGTTGGGAAATCCTCTGCGCCTTCTATGAGAGGGTAAATTTCCGGGCTTACCCTCGAATGCAGGACCTGCATTTTCTGGTCTTCTGTGATCTGGCCGGGGGCCGTTCGGAGGTAGCCTTCAAAGCATGCTTGCCAGTGTTTGAATACTACTGCCGAGTTCGCTGCGTGGGGGCTGAGCCGCAGGCATTCAGGGGCGATCCGGAGCTCCATAGTCTTTTAAGCTCGCTTAATAAATTGTAGCACACAATGACTTACGCGAGACGAGAAGCGATGAAGTCGATCCAGGCTTTATTAAGCGATGCTTGGCCTCAGCAGCTCAGCAACAGAATGAAGCTGCGGGGAGAAGCTCGGGTTCTTATACTCCGCCTTCAGGGCGGAGCCAGGAGTCGGCAGCCAACCAGGACCCGGGATCTGTCAGCCAATAGCATCTCGGCTTCACAGTCCCACATGACCCCTAATACATACCACCACACTCATCAACGCATTATTCTTAAGTATATAATAACTGGTTTCCACCTGTGTGAGGGAGCGGAAAAGGGAGTCTGTGCCTGTGTTATGTGAATTAAACTTATATGAAGGAAAGATTGGCTGTAGGGGCCTTATTTACTCTGTGAATCAGCAGTTGAGTTAGAAGATATTACTGGAATGTGTGTCCAAAATGGTAATTTGGACATACTGAATTCTCCCTCATGTGTACCCGAACAGGGGCCGGAATGTGGCGACTCGGGGATTTTCACAGTAACTTCATTGCAGTGTTAATGTAAGCATACTTGTGACAATAATAAAGATTATTAGATTATTATCATCCTTTGTGGCCTGTTGCTGCCCTTCCTTACCCACAAACTATTCTTATTTATCAAGCAACAAGTAACTTTCAACGCTATTGCCCAAGACTTGTTCAAAAATATTCTTTAACTTTTGCGAATTCAAGGTGAAACAACTAATTTGGATTCACATAAACAGTTTATTCTGAATACGCCCAGAGCCCATGAAGCTCAAAGCATTAAGATTCCTGTCAAAGCTTACAGCACATGCCACAACTCAGTTTTGGTCTTTTGCCCCTGACACATCAGCAACTTAGCTTTCTGACTCTATTGCCTGATGATTGTCTTGCATTCAAACTCAGGTCGTCCTAAAGATGAAATTAGTGCACAATTTCACCCAATCTCCAGTAATCACCCCAATTTTAATTTAAATTTAATTTGGCACAATTCTCCGGCCTCGTTGCACACTCGCTCGAGCGAAACAAGGCCGGTGAATAGCGGGAGAGGCCAAAAACAAGAACCGCGCTAGGCGCCAAACAGTTTGCGATGCCACCAGCCGTTCCTGTAGGTGAAATCGGGATCTCGTCGTAGCGAGGCGAGAAACCAATTATCACCACTTAAGCCCTATTTCCATACAATTAACGGGAGTCACTCCTGATCCGTTATTCAGCGGCCTTCCCAGAAAGTGGTCACATTGGCGTTGATTAGTACTCCTTTTTAAAAACATGAACCTGGTGGAAGGGCTTCTATGGGGAGCCGAGGAGGTGAGTAGCCATTTTTGCTCACAGGCAAAGAGCCTGGGGGCGCTGGGTTTGCCACCCCAGTGCTCAGTGGGGGGTGGGGTCCCTTGGCAGAGGGGGAGGTCCTCGGCTGGGGGTGGGGGACCTTATTCATGTCACTGCTTTCTGCAAATGCAAGAAAACTACATAAAGTAATAGTTACTGCGAGATGCAAATAATTTGTACTCTCACTATTGGGTCCCTGTGACCCATGGCAGAGTCAATTTGTTGGTTGAATTATGTACATTTCAAAACCTTTCACAAAAAATAAAAATGCTATACTTGTAAAATT
The DNA here is from genome assembly GCF_047496885.1 of Scyliorhinus torazame. NCBI lineage: Eukaryota > Metazoa > Chordata > Chondrichthyes > Carcharhiniformes > Scyliorhinidae > Scyliorhinus > Scyliorhinus torazame. Next base: position 82,226,687 of record NC_092716.1, on the reverse strand, counting down.
GTAATACAATGGCCCAGAATTTCCGAGAGCCAGAGCAGTTCGTATCTGCATGTCGTTAGGGTGCAAAAATCACAGCAAGTGGTTTTTGCCATTACACATGGCACTTTCCAAGATAAAGTTTTAGAAGTGCCTTTCTTCTCTGATATCTTGAGGGGAAATACTTTAACTTTTGGGAAATAAATTTAATGTCTATTAGATCATAAATCTGGTGGCACAAGTAAAACAGTAGATAGAATCGTAGAATTAAACAGCACAAAAGGAGGTAATTTGACCAACGTGTCTGCGCTGGACAGTTGTACAGACAAGTTTGAGATTGGTGAATCTGTAAGGTTCCTTCCTGTTGATTCACTTATTTTCCCTTCCTTTATTTTTTGCCGTTATCATTTTTGATCCATGAATTATTAATGAACATGTATCTTTAAGTCTAGCAGCAGAGGGAATGAGGAATTCAAGAAGTTGCAGCGTAGTATATTGCTAGCTTTGGACAACAAGACCCAGACTTCTCGGCACCCGAGTGATGGAGTGGGAGTCAGTTTGATTGGTTGTCTGGTGGCCAATGAATTGGCAAAAAGGCCATATTCTGCCCAGTAGCAGGTGGTGATTGGATCCTGCCTGAGTGGGATAATTTCCAGAGACCTAAGAAAAGTAGAATTGAGCCCTGAATACACAGGGACATTCTCTTTCTTTCTTTCTCTTCAGAAAGGCTGTGAGTTGATGAACTTCTGAGCCTACAGAGCACTTGAATGATTGAATCTACGGTGACACTATTCCAGGCTGCAAACAGAGACCTGGATCTGTAAGTTTATTTTGAACAAAGGTCTGCTTAAAGACAACCATCTGAAACAAAAACTCTTTTTCCTTTTACTTATTTGTTAATTCAATTGTGTTGCAACTCGGGGTCAGAGGGACTGGAATTGACTGCGCCCTAACCCAGGATGTGGTAACAGTAGTATGTAAATATTGTAGACCAAGGACAACGGTACATAAATCATTGTGAATGTAGGTGGGAGAGCAAGAAGTTAGGTAAGAAATATGAAAAGTTTAAAATTGGGAAAGATAAGACCAATATTAAAAATATTTAAATTAATGTGTAACTCAATTATTCATTTGGTCTAATAATTTCTGTGTGTAGCTTTTTAACAGGATGCAATTACCTTGCACTGAGTACTCCTATTCAAACTCTACTTTGAACAATATCAGCGCAACCTCGGGAATACATTAAATAAATTCTGTTGTAAAATTATAATTTTTCAACGGAACAAAATCAAGCCTTAAACAGAGAATGAATGTCCAAGTTTATACTAAAAATGCTAGCAAATATTATTGGCAATCTGATCAACCAACCATTCTTTTAGATAATGCTTATTTTTGTGCAGAGTCATTGAATGTCTCACTTCTGATTTGCTGCTATCCTCACTGTGCAGTATTTAAATCAGCTTTCCAACAATAATGAGGAACAGGGTGTAACATACACCATTCATTGCTTATTTCACAATTGCAGGAATTTCTAGGTCACTGTTTGATCATATGAAAATAAACTAGCTGGCTGGATGGTACTTCTGTCTAAAAGTGGTATTCTCATTGTTGCATGGATTTTTTGGGATACTACCAACAGTTATTGGCTTAGCTTTTTCAAAACTACTTTCCCTTGAGACCTGAATGCTTTCAATTCAATTTATGCTGTGAATGATTTTTTTTCAGATGCTATATCACTTTAGCCCAGGCTATGGGAATGAATATGGGTGGTGCGCCCACAGGCCCAGCTGGCACAGGAAAAACTGAAACTGTCAAAGACATGGGCAAATGCTTGGGAAAATATGTGGTGGTGTTCAACTGTTCAGATCAGATGGACTTCCGAGGCCTTGGCCGAATCTTCAAAGGTAATGAATGTCAGAAGTTGGCCAATCAGATCTATTGTGGCTACACAATGACATTGAATCAACCTCTGCTGTTTTTATTCATTATGTTAGGACTGTCACAGTCAGGTTCTTGGGGATGTTTTGATGAATTCAATCGGATAGACTTGCCTGTGCTTTCAGTAGCTGCTCAGCAGATAGCCATCGTCTTGACTTGCAAGAAGGAACGGAGAAAATGTTTCATATTTCCGGACAGTAATACAGTAGAAATGAACCCAGAGTTTGGCATCTTTCTTACGATGGTGAGAATCAAATGCATTTGATTCAAATGCTGACTTTATTTTATAGATAAATTAACAGAGACTAATTGATGGGCTACATGTAGTCCACCATTACATTATCAACACAACATTCCCTCTTGGTTGGATCCTCTGTTTATATCTACTTAATCTGTCCTGGAGATTCAATGTACAGACCTTCCACTGAACCAAATATACATTAACATCATGATTTGTTTCAGAGCAATATTCTCTCAATGCTCAAAATTGGAAGCTGTATTTACAGCAGATTTTAAGAATTTGTAGATGAAGGAATATAGGACAAAAGATGGAAATCTGAAGATAAAAGTCAAAGATTGCAGTTTAAAAAACTTTCTTAAACGCTGATTGGAGTGCGTACAAAGCAAACCTGATACTCCTGTCCTGCCCAGCCAATGGCTATGTTTCAAGCAAGAACAGGGTGGCACAGTGGTTAGCACTGCTACCTTACAGTGTCAGAGACCAGGGTTTGATTGCAGCCTTGGGTGACAGTCTGTGTGGAGTTTACACGTTCTTCCCATGTCTGCACGGGTTTCTCCAGGTGCTCTGCTTTCCTCCCACAGACCAAAAATGTGCAGTTTAGGTGGATTGGCCTTGCTAAATTGCTCCTTTGTGTCCAAAAATGTGCAGGTTAGGTGAATTGGCCAAGATAGGGTGTGGGAGTGGGCCTAGGTAGAGTGCTCTTTTGGAGGGTTGATGCAGACTTGATGGTCCACCTTCTGCACTGTAATGATTTAGAGATTCTATTCTAAAAACAGAGGCTGAAAAAACTCAGCAGGTCTGGCAGCATCTGTAAAGAGAGCGAATTCTCTCCTTACAGATGCTGCCAGACTTGCTGAGTTTTTCCAGCATCCTCTGTTCTTGTTTCAGATTTCAGTATCCGCAGTATTTTGTTCATTTCAACGGATGTGTTTGTTGTAGTACTGCCTGGGAAATATTAGCATGTATGGAAACTACAGGTTTAGAATAGAGGCAAAACAATTTACATTCCACAGCGATGCTATATCACTACAGGTAAATTTTTCAAGTCTTTGCCATAGGTAGGTATTTTGACCGCAATCAGCGTGTCTTGATCGGGGTGATAGTGTAAAACTGACCTGACTGGAGTGAAGCAGATTGTAAGTCACTGGAAGAAGTGTCTTGCACTCCCTTGTGTTTGACACTCTGTAGAGTGTAAATTCTGTGCAGTGTTCAACCTGGTTTGCAAAGTGTGCTGCATCTGCTTAATGCCTATCAAACCATTCCTTAGTTAAAATATTTAGAGAGAACTTCCTGACCTCCCCACTAGCTAAACATTTATTTTTTCAATTGTTGGATTGAGAATTCTGTGCATGTGGGAATCTTGTCACATGTATGCATGTATCTGGACACATGCATATGTGTATCTGGACAATGCAGCACTCTCTTTTATGTAGGATGGCTAAAGCTGTTGCCACTGGAATTCTGCAATGTAATCGCAACCTATAAAAAGTTTTTTTATTTCTTAACCCTTGACTGTAATCTATTTAAATGAAAATATGGATTTGTGCTTGACTAAGATTTGACGTTTTTTCTCACATAATAGAATCCAGGTTATGCTGGGAGACAGGAACTTCCTGAAAACCTCAAGATTAATTTCCGGTCAGTGGCTATGATGGTCCCTGATCGACAAATCATCATCCGTGTTAAGCTGGCAAGCTGCGGATTCACAGACAACATAACCCTGGCTTGCAAGTTCTTTGTGCTTTACAAATTGTGCGAGGAACAGCTCTCCAAACAGGTTTGCATGCTAGCCTAAATCCCATGTTTCCCAGAATAAGATAAAATTATGCAGAGTATTTTGGTGGTCCTTAGCTCAGTAGAGAAATTAAAGTCAGATTTAACAAATATGTAAAATCTAGGGGTAATAATGCAAAAAATATCAAAGGGAATGTAAAACAATATATAGAGATAAAGCTAAAAGTTCTAAGCGAGTTGTGTAAAACAAGACTGACAGGGAACTTGGGGAAATAGTAGTTCAACAACACAAATGAAAAAAGACAGTTAAAGAAAAGTTAGGGACGATTAGATGAGTACTATGCCTCAGTTTTCACAGGAGATTATGGTAGTGCAACTTAAGGAGTACAGGAGGTGGAGAAGTTAGACAATAGAAAAACTGGTAATGAAGCAATACAGATAAAAGCACCACGGCCTGATGACATGCACTTCAGTTTATCGAGGGAACTCCAAAGAAATGGTAGATATTTTTCAATATGCATGGAAATTGTTCTGTGTAGGACTGGACATAATCTTCCAAATATTCTTGAATATTGAGGTATTGGCGCAAGATTGGAAAGTTGCCAATGTCGGCGTGAAATTACAGCAGGACTTTCCAACGCTGCCCACCATGGTAGGCCAGTGTGAAACCTATTTGTGTCCTGCTAATGGGATGCAGATGAATGCCTAACCGGAGTCTCCCCCCCTCCATGACCAATTCTCCGCAATGCCAGCGGGGAATTACGCCGGTCCAGAACATGTCTGGATCAACGTAGCTTGCAAAAGTTGGGACTTAAGGTCTGGGACTGCTTCCGGAGTTCGAGATAGAGGGTGCCAGAAACTCTGAACCCTGGGACACCACAGCAGTGGGTTGGGGGGTTGGGAGCATTTAACAGGTGGATCTTCCAACTTCAATGTCTTCAAGAAGGTCCATCTTTTTCATGAAATCCATCTTCTTTCTACAATGATGGCGCAGTGATTTTAAATATGACACCGGGTATGAAGGCAAAATGTGGCCATCAAGCCAGCCCTGCCACAGAAGACGGCACAAAACCCCTGGATACATAATTAATTATGCCAGGGACGGATGTTTTGCCGTGGTTTTATGTTGGCCACCCCATCACCCCTCATCCTTGCCCCAACCACTTGACCTGGTCCTGAATGGGAGAATGCCACCCTTCACCGTAACCTCTAATGTTAAACTGAGTGGCCTGTATTTACTCAGTTTATCCTTGCACCCTTTCTTGAACAAGGATATCTAGCATTTGCAAGGGTGTAATATCTCCAGTCCTCTAGGACAAGCACTGTATCTAAGGAGGATTGAAAAATTTGGGCCGTGCCTCTGTAATTTCCACCCATATTCTTCTCAGTATCCTTGGTGCATGACACCTGGTCCAGGTGACTTAGCAACTTTAAGTATAGCCAGCCTACGTAATAACTTCTCGTTATCAATTTTTAGCTCTTCCAGTATCTCAACTATCTCCTTGATAAAGACAGATGCAATAATTCACCCCCCCCCCCCCCCCCCCCCCCCACCTTGAAAATCCCCTTTTTGGTGACCAGTCAGCTCCACTCCTCCTTTTACCACCCTTTTCCAAGAACTAAAAGATATCACAGAACATAAAGTACTTTGAAATATGGGGCGAGATTCCCTGATGCATTTCTTGGCAATGGGAGGAAACCTGCCGTTGGCTGGCAGTGGGGCGGTCTTCTGCTCCTGCCGCTGTCAATGAGACTTGCCGTTGAATCCACCCCACACTGTCAGAAAACCCGCGGCAGGGGTGTGCTGTCAGTGGGACCGGAAGATCCCGCTTGAGTGAACAGCTGGAAGATCTCATCATTTTTATGCACACAAATATGACAGGCATTTTGTGCATAAAAATGCCCAATATCAACAATGAGATAAATAACCAGATAATCTACTTAGCTTTTCACAGGACAGCAGCAGGACTTTCTGGCTCTTCTTTAAATTGTGACATGAGATCTAGTATGCAAAATCAATATAGTTTTACTGAATTTGTGTACCTTATTATAATTGCCAACTAAAGGGTTGATTGCTGTAAAGATCCTGTAAAGATCCAGGGCACAAATCCTGCAATAGCTGCTAAATCTTGCAAGCGGCCAGAAACGGAATTTGCACTGGTGAAATCCCAGTTTGAGATCATCCCTGCCCGATGGTGATGTAATCAGGCTCACGCCCTTTAAAAATGACACTCTGATCTCAGATTTCTGGCATTGTCGACGTGTTCAGGCCCTGTCCCTCCAGCTGGCTGTGTGATCCTCGCCTGCACTCTGAGATTACACAGAGGGCCATTAAATCAGGCGAGAAAAAGCATCTGTGAAGCCGATGAGTTTCACACAGCTTTTCTCACCGGATCCAACACTGTGCAATTTTGGGAAGATTACCCTTATAAATCAGATTGAGCATTTCAGTTCAATTTTGAGATAGCATGGCGAACATTTGAACCGCTCCTATTTCAGAAAGCCACAGTATGGCGGGTTTGGGAAGTGTCACACTGACTAAGCTGTGGTTGCTCTTCTGACGTTGTGTCTCAGGCATGTTTTGGGTAGTGTTCACAGAATGGTACTCCACACCTGATTATGCCATGCCTGGTCTGGAGATGTGATACTGGGCCAAGGGCAGAGTTTGATTCATCAGCAATGACATCCCTGACATTAGTAAGCCTATAAAATGGAGTAAAAAGAAATAATAAGCTTGAATTTGATGTAGCGTAAAGCTTTATTTCCAATGCTTGTCCATGCAAACTGACGAGCAGTGACAGAATATTCTAAAACTTGGTCCTGAATGCAAGTGATAAGTATAAAAATTCACTGCCAACTTTCTACACTCCACCATGATTCCTGCCTATCTGTTTAAGGTTCATTATGATTTTGGACTCCGTAATATTTTGTCTGTTTTACGAACACTTGGAGCTGTCAAGCGAGCCAACCCTGAAGATACTGAATCTACAATCGTCATGCGAGTCCTTCGAGACATGAATCTTTCCAAACTGGTAATCCCCTGTTCTAGTTATTTGTTTCAATGGCATTTAAAATGCTGCGTCTTTTCCTGTATGATAAATTTTGTGTTTAAAAAGATGAAATTTGTAATTCAATTCTGCAGTAATCATATATGTGCAATTGTATGTGCATGTCAGGACCTAGCCCTCAAAACTGATAGTAGAGATTGTAGCGCACAAAGACTCCATGAGACGAATAGAGTGAAGTCGATGAGGCTTTATTAAGCATGTCTGTTCCCCAGCAGCTCGATAGTAAACTGGCCTGCGGGGGAAGACTCCGGCTTCTTATACTCCGCCTTCAGGGCGGGGCTTGAGGTCATCGGCCAACCAGGACCCGGGATCTGTCAGCCAATGACATTAGGGCTTCCAGTCCCACATGACCCCCAATACATACTACCACAGAGATGAAACAGTCGATTGAGTTGAGGAGGGAGGATTTGCGGAGGGTGTCATTGATGATTCTGAGCACAGTTTCCTCGGTGCCGTGGGCTGGGAGAAAACTGGACTGAGGTATTGAAGCAAGGAGAAGTGGATGTAGAACTGCTTGGCAATGGCATATCTGAGGATCTTAGCGAGAAATATGTTGTTGTAGATAAGTTGGTAGTTGGAGATAATGGGCACAATTCTCCGGCTACGTTGCGCTCTTGCTCAAGCGAAACGAGGCCAGTGAATAGCGGGAGAGGTCAAAAATGAGATCCGCGCCGGGCCCCAAACAGTTTGCGATACAACCAGCCTAATCCAGTAGGCAAAATCAGGATCTTACTGTAACGTGGCGAGAAAACAATTATCACCACTTAAACCCCATTTCCATACAATTAATGAGAGCCACTCTTGGACGTGCCACCCCAGTGCGCGGTGGGGCTGGGGACTCTTGCCTGGGAGTGGGGGACCTTCCGCAGGGATGGGTCGCCAAGGGATGGTGGGGGTGCACACTGGCAGGGCAATTGGGGAACAACTGTGCGCGGCACTACCATGCCAAACCCTGGATCATGTGTATCCCTTCCTGGGGCAACCTTGTTCCTGCCTGTCTGTCCCAACGACCATCCATAACCCCTACCGACTGTCGAGGCTTCTGACTGTACGGCTGAAAGCTATCGCTAATAGGGAATTGACAATTGTGGTTAAGTGAGCACTTCACACAACCCGAGTGGACCCCCTTGGGAGGGCAGGCCATGTAGCATGTGGGAGTCATTGTCTAGCATCCCAATCACACCTTGATGCATGGACACTGTGCCTGAACACTGCAGGAGGCAACACCACATATGCAGCAGCCAACATCCGAACACCCAGGGGATGGGACACAGCCGGAGGTGGGTGAGTGCCATGGGGAGGGGGAGATGCCTTGAGAGATGGACCAAGGGTTCGAAGGTCAGCCCGCATTGCGGAAGGTGACAGAGGCATCATAGTAATTGTGCACAAGTGTGTTTATTGTGTTTGACAATTCCCCACCCTCCCGATGATGTTCTCCTCGGAGTCAGGAGAGGGGATCGCCCGGGATGGGCCGGCGACATCGACTGGCGGACCTGTGGGAGAATGGACATGTGATCAGTGGGAGGGATGGGTCAGTCAGTAAGACAATAACAACTCAAGTTTGACAGGTCCTCTGGGTGGGGCCTGGTGGTTCCTCACCTCTGGGGCATCCACCAACCTCCAGGTTGGTGACCGCCCTATCCTTGGTGAAACCAGTCACCTCCAGGACAAGCTCCTCAAAGGTGGTGAGTCTGGCACACCACTGCCAGTCTGGGCTCTCCCAGCGATTGTGGGAGAACTTTTCCTGAGGAGACACAGAGAGGGCATCATTAGCCACATGCGTGGTTCACAGTGGTTGGGGGGGGGGATGGTTGGGGGCTTGAAGAGGAGAGAAGGTGGAGGAAGGGTTGGGGGGGGTGTTGACTGGGGGGGGGGGGGGAGGGGGGGGTTGGGCACGCCTGTGAGATGAGGGCAGGTTGGTATCTACCCACTCATGCTGCCCGGTGTAGGTCATTGACCTTCTTCCTGCACTGGATGCCAGTCCACCTGGTCACACTACCCAAGCTCACTGCTGCCGCCACCTCGTCCCAGGCGGCACTGGCTGCTTTGTGGCTGGCTCTCCTGGACCCTCAGGGGAAAAGGACATCCCTCACTATTAATGGCACAGAAACGAAAGTTGTGCTCATTCGTATTGGAGCGAAGACCTTGTGAACAGCATATGCTAGCGGAAAGATACTGGTGCCAGCTGCCATTCTGGACTGCACAACCGCTTCATTAAATCCCACATTGAAAAGGATTGCTGCCACTTCCACGCCAGTTGAAACGGCAGATCAAATGTTCCTATTGAGGTCAGTGATACATAAGTATGTCACAATTGTCTGAAGAATTCTCCTCAGCTTCAGCTATTCTCAAAGGTAAAACTTTCATTTTCCATCTCTTGACTGCAGATGCCTCAGTTCCTTCTTTTGGTTATTTTTCAATACTTCCAAGCTATTCTACTTGTTTCTTTAATTTCCACAGGACTAGATTCGTCCACTAGTTTCATACTTGGAAATCTTCCAGCTTCTGTTCCACACAAAATTTGAACTGAGATTAAGCCTCACTTGCCTTCTACCAGTGAATGAAGAAGTTCAATTATTACTTTTCATACTGTGCAGGTCTATCTAACTATCACTTACTTTGGCTATCCTCTCTCTCAGTGAGCTGCAAACCACACTAGGTCCAAACTACAACCAGGAAACTCTCCCAGAAAGCACCCAGATAAATAGAAACCTAAGAGCCTTCCTAAGCACCACCCACCTCTATGATGACATTACCTGCTCTGGGCTATCTTCAACTGAACTTTAAGTTAAATATCCTTCATTTACAATTAAGTTTTTGATCTGACTAAGTAAATGTCTTTATCAACCTTCAGGATTCACGAAATGCTTTCAAATTAACTTTGCTCTAATTCCCCCCACAAATATGTCTTTGAAACTGTTTGGACATCATGGCCAGAATTCTCTTGCCGTTGGGATCCTCTTTTCTCGCTGGCAGTGCATCCACGCCTGTGGGTTTCCTGGTGGCATGGGGTGACTTCAATGGGAAATCCCATTGACAAATGGCGGGAAGAGAGAATCCTGCCGCCAGCGAACGGCGCACCGTAGAGAAACACGTTAGGGTCTCCAGTTCTCCAGCTAGGTAAGCCTACCTGCTGTTTTATGCTCTTATCTTTTCTAGTTTTTAACCCGTTAAAGCACCATGGTCCCGACCTTTTACGTGTAATAGACTCCAAGTTTTCTTTAATTGCATTCATCCCATTTTCTACAGTTAAGACTTTCATTCCCAAAACCAAAGTTATCCTCTAAAACACGTAAATCATGAACTAAATACTCACAACTGGAAGAGGAAGATCAGCCTTGGAGGGAGGAATAATAGTGTCAGCACTGACCCTTGGAGGCGAGCACATTGTTTACCCTTCTGGCCCACTAATCATCCTTTAATAACGGCATTAAATCTGAGGAATAATTTCTGCAACACAACCAGGACGTGTATATGAGGTGCTCATACAAGTAATTCACTTTCTCAGACTCTGAATTCTGGTTCCAGATTGATGAGGATGAACCACTGTTTCTCAGCCTGATAGAGGATTTGTTTCCCGGCATTCAGTTGGACAAGGCTGGTTATCCACAGTTTGAAGCTTCTATTGACAAACAGGTACTGAAATAGTTTGCTGTGCAAACTATTTATTTCAGTTAGCTATGATTGCAGTTTTTGGCAACATTCTATAACAATAAACATCTGGTAGATGGACTAGATGGCAGTTACCAAAATGGCGTTTGGTAAATGGGATTGATTGAATAATTTTTGAAAGGCTCAATCCATTCAAGCAGTGAAAATTAGATGTCAGTAAGTGTTAATTCTAGATTCAGGAATTATTCAGGACTTTGTTTTCAGATTGAGGATGGAGGTCTAGTAAAACATGTACCATGGAAACTAAAGATTATCCAGCTGTTTGAAACTCAGCGTGTACGGCATGGTATGATGGCCCTGGGCCCAAGTGGTGCTGGAAAGACAACTTGTATTCATACCCTCATGAAAGCTATGACAGGTAAAGATTTTCCAGGTTGATAGCAGTTACTAGCAAAAGATTGTGTGAACATGTCTAATTTAATAAAATTTTAAAAATCACCGATATATAATAAATTGTTAAAGTAGAATATGTGTAGTAAAATGACTAAAATAACAATATGGTTTAAACTTCTACTGGTTATGTGATCAGCAATTTACATTTGCTTAAGCTTCATCATGTCTCATGATTTACAGCTTATACTTATTTTCCCCATCATGAACTTGCACCAACATTATTTGGAAGTGGATTTGTGTATTTGTTAAAATGGTAGACAGATGAATTTCATGCAAATTTGTTTTCACTTTTGTTACAAATTTGCACAGTACAGAGTTACCCTGTACAATTTTATTAAGGAGCATAAACCACAATCAGAAAAGGACATGAGCAATGTTCAGAAAGGATGTGAAAGATCGAATTGCTCTCAAACAAGGTTATTATTTGGCGAAGTAAGATCTTTGTTGAGGCAGTCTTGTGGCGCAGTGGGTCTCATCCCTGCCTCTGAAACGGAAGTTACAGTTCAAGTCCCACTCCAGGACTTGATGGCCAAGAAAGGTGTGTTCATAATTCCACAAAACAGTAGAGTATCGATCTACAAATTGTTCCAACGCATGCCAATGGCAGAAAGATTTCTGGCCAACCATGTGATGGAAAGAAAATTGGAACCTCCACCATCAGTATTCATAGCTCCAGAAAACAGCAAGCATCAAAGTGTATGCTGCCACAACACATTTTGGCTGATGGAGGTTATCTGGGTATATGAGAGAAATCAGTTGCTCGATCTAGTGGGACATGGGATTGGTAAAATCCTACTTACTATTGTTATTACTTATACCAGTAGTTGGTAGATACAAGTTAATGCAGAAAAATGAATTGCTTTCTAATTCTTGTCACCCGGTGTCAGCATTGAGGATTTCAGGTGCGGTACAGTGCACTTAGACGTAGGCCGCAATCAAACTCCCATGTTGTGCCTGAAAGACAGCATGCCACATTGCAACGTGGCTGATAGAAACTGGGAGACCCCGTTCCCGGGATCTACCCGGCTCGCAGCACCTCGTGAGATCTAGGGCGGGATTCTCTGCGAACCGGCAGGGTGGGCCACTCCGGCGCCGAGGAGTGGCGTGAACCACTCCGGCGTCGGGTCGCCCGAAGGTGCCGAATCCTCCGCACTCTTCCGCCGGAGAGTTTGGCGTCGCACCAGCCGGCGCCAAAGGGCTTGGCGTCACGCCAACTGATGCCGAAGGGCCTCTGCCAGCCGGCGCGAGTTGGCGCATGCGCGGGAGCGCCAGTGTGTGCTGGCGTCATCCCAGCACATGCGCAGGGGAGTTCTTCTCCACACAGGTCATGGCGGAGGTTGACAGCGGCCGATGTGGAGGGAAAGAGTGCCCCCACAGCACAGGCCTGCCCGCGAATTGGTGGGCCCCAATCGCAGGCCAGGCCACCATGGGGGCACCCCCCGGGGGCGGATACCCCCGCGCCCCCCTAAGGACTCTGCAGGCCGCCTGTGGAGACAGGTCCCGCCGGTAAGGACCTGTTTTGATTTACGCCGGTGGGACCCATTCGGCCCATCGCAGGCCGGGGAATCGCCGGGGGGGGGGGGCAGGGGGGGGCTGCTGTCAGCAGCTGCCGACCGGCGCACCGCGATTCCCGGCCCCGCCAAAACCCCGGCGCCGGAGAATTCGGCAGCCGGAAGGGGCGGGATTCACGCCTCCCCCCAGCGATTCTCCGACCCGGCGGGTGGTCGGAGAATCCCGTCCCTAACGTGATCTCGCGAGACATTGCAATGTAAATGTAAACATGCGTTGTTATACAACTTTGTTCCCATTTGGTTAAATCATGCCGAGATACTTGTATAATACCGACCTGAACGACAATTTCAGAAGAGTAAACTGCACCAATGGGAATTTCCATCTCCATATTAATCATTCTAGTGAAACTGTTATTTTGTATCAAATCATGAGTTTATTTCTGTTAATTTATTGCTATGGGAATTGCTTTGAGCTTGTCAAAATTGAATTCACTCTCGATTTGTCACAGTTGACAAAGAGATTTTAATCACATAGGTTTGGACAGGAATTTCACCCCTGTTCCAGAGGTACAAAGGCTACACCAAATTACTGCCATCAGTCAGTTGTCTGGCCTACCTTTTAAAATGTTATTTCTCAGGGCAGCACAGTGGTGCAGTGGGTTAGCCCTGCAGCCTCACGGTGCGGAGTCCCAGGTTTGATCCCGGCTCTGGGTCACTGTCCATGTGGAGTTTGCACATTCTCCCCGTGTTTGCGTGGGTTTTGCCCCCACAACCCAAAGATGTGCAGGCTAGGTAGATTGGCCACACTAAATTGCCCCTTAATTGGAAAAAATGAATTGGGTACACTATATCTATTTTTAAAAAAAAGTTATTTCTGCTGCAGTTATTGCGAGTGGCTGTTTTGTGGATATTTCAGTTAATTTGTTGCCTTTTACTGCCCAGAGTGTGGTAGGCCTCACAGAGAGATGCGGATGAATCCCAAAGCAATTACAGCCCCTCAAATGTTTGGTCGTCTGGATGTTGCGACCAATGACTGGACCGATGGAATATTTTCTACACTGTGGAGGAAGACTCTCAGAGCCAAGAAAGGTATAAGAATGAGTCTGACAAATGGAATGAAGAATCACATGAAAGATTTGATTACTTAATGAATTAATATTTGTATTTCAAGGAAATTTTCTTGTATTAGAAAATAAAATGAATAGTGCTCTACAGGCAGGTAGCGACGTTAACTAATTTTTGGTACTTTTGTTTTTCAATGTATACTGGCCCTGAAATTCTACAGACATTATGGTACCCATATGGAAATTGCAGGCAATTGAGTTTTATTTCATTGCACATCATAATGGCATTAGATATCCCAAATATATTGCAAGGAAGAAATATTGCAAAAATATCTCGAAGAAAACTCAACTGTTTTCTGATGGTCATTTTAAATGTTATAATAGGTTAGGGTTAGGGTTGAGTCTAAAATAATTCTCCCATATATCCATTTTTCATGATCTGTATATAAGAATGTATACAGGGTTGAGTTTCATGACATTTGGACCCCCTTTTGGTTTTATTCTGCCAGTAACTTGTACAGCACATAATGTCCTTTTCAGTCCATGCAGTTGAAGTGGCAGAGGCTGGTTTAGCACAGTGGGCTAAACAGCTGGTTTGTAAAGCAGAACAAGGCCAGCAGCGCGGGTTCAAATCCCGTACCAGCCTCCCCGAACAGGCGCCGGAATGTGGCGACTAGGGGCTTTTCACAGTGACTTAATTTGAAGCCTACTTCTGACAATAAGCGATTTTCATTTTCACAAGTGCAACAATATTAACACCAAAGTTTAAGAATTGTAAATTAATCATTTTAAGTTTATTAAACCATAGGGCAGAATTTTACTGGTGGTGGATTTTCTATCCAATCAACCGAAGACCCAGTGGTGTTATGTCTTCCGGTTCCCATAAATTCAAATTAATCCCACTTTTAGCCCCAAAATGTTGGAACTTCATCGAGTGTAATTCTTACAACTCTCCAGGTGACTGGTGGACTGAAATCTTGTTGCTTGGCACCTGACTGCAGCACAGGGTAAATGTGGCTTGCCGTAGTTACTCCCTCACAATAATTAGTTCCTATTTCTTTACAAATAATCTAACAATATACCAGGTAAGGAACACCTGCTAACGCCGGCAGCCCCACAGCCATTTAACATTCAGTGTCTGCAGGCGAGATACCTGTCTCTCACATAGGAGGATCTGAAAAGGGGGCAAGTGATAAAGACATGCGTTCCACCTCTTTTCATGGCCGACTCCTGAGCAAAGTGATCTGTCAGTCTTCCTTCTTGTCCCTGGACTCCTCCTGCCCCCCAACAATTTGCAGACAGGTCAGGGGTGGGTGGGAAAGCAGTGGAAAGGTCACCTGGGGAATTTTACTGCCCCCTCCCCACCCCCACCTGCAAACCTACCGATGGGGGACAGTAAAATACTGCCCAAAACAAACCATTTGATTTGCAGGCGATAAATTAGTATATGTTGTCACTAAGCATTTGTATTTTTCCAAGTTGAAATATCCCATTTTTTGGCCAAAATAGAAAATTATATGTTCTCCAGGTTGTAATAATTATTTAAAGGTGAAGGTAAGTACAAGGGGTTCCAAGTCCTACGGTAGGGCGAGAACACCCCTTTGAGCCTGTTGCTAACTGTGATGCATATAGAAATGGTCTCTACACAGATCCAACGAACTTGGTATGATTTTCATTAATGATTATTTTTTTCAACGCTCCTCCTTCTGCCACCATTCTATGGTAATTCATAAGGCCCCACATATCTGTGATCCCGTTGTGTCTTTGTTACTGTGATATTGCACAAGGGCCAAGGAGAGGGGTCAGGCAAATTAACTAAATCTGGAACCAGTATGGCACTTCTTGGACCTTTTGTAGGAAGGAAGGTAGCTAAACGTGCAACACTGGAAAATTGCCTGAGGTGCGATCCACAAAGCATGTCTACAAAGTATTAAGGCATTGAATTCAATCTCTTTTATAAAACTACTAATTTAAAACGTTCAATCTGCAACCTTCTGATGTGCTCTCGGGAATGAATAAGACCAACAAGACCTCCATCCTGCATGTCCTGCCTTCTTCTATTAGGTTGGGTTTGCGAAGAATTAATGGAATTTCAGCTCAACCTTACCCTCCATGGAAAACTTGTGATGGACTAACATTGTAGTATTTTAGGAAATGCTCTCAGAGAGAGAAAATGGAAAAGCCCATTGCTATTCTAGCGACCAATGACACAATGTTATGAAGCTAGTGTGGTAGTATGTATTGGGGGTCATGTGGGACTGGAAGCCCTAATGTCATTGGCTGACAGATCCCGGGTCCCGGTTGGCCGTTGACCTCAAGCTCCGCCTTCAGAAGCCGGAGTCTTCCCCCGCAGGCCAGTTTACTATCGAGCTGCTGGGGAACAGACACGCTTAATAAAGCCTCATCGACTTCACTCTATTCGCCTCATGGAGTCTTTGTGCGCTACAATTTATTAAGCGTGCCTAAAAAGGACTATGGAGCTCAGGATCATTCCAGAATGCCTGAGGATCAGCCCCCACACAGTGAACGCGGCAGCAGCCTTCAAACACTGGCAGACTTGCTTCGAGGCCTACCTCAGAACGACCACCGGCTGTGTCTCAGACGAACAAAAACTGCAGGTCCTGCACTCGAGGGTGAGCACGGAGATTTTCACCCTCATTGAAGACACCGACGATGTCCAGACGGCGTTCGCAGCACTCAGAAGTCTCTACGTTCGCCCAGTTAACCAAATCTACGCTCGCTACCAGCTCGCGACGAGACGGCAAGCTCCCGGAGAATCGATGGACGAGTTCTACGCCGCGCTGCTGATTTTGGGACGAGCCTGCAGCTGCCCGTCGGTGAACGCAAACGAACACACGGACATGTTAATGCGCGATGCTTTTGTGGCAGGTATGCAATCCTCCCAAATCCGCCAAAGACTTCTAGAAAAAGAGTCGCTAGGACTCTCAGAGGCACGGGCCCTAGCAGCCTCCCTAGACGTGGCCGCGCGTAATACCCGCACCTACGGCCCCGACCACGCGGCAGGCCATTGGGCCCCGTACGTACCCGTCACGGCAAACCCCCTACCCCCCCCCCGGACACCCCAGAGGCTTGCGCGGTCCAAACGCCGAGTCGCACCGAGGACGCCCGCTGTTATTTCTGCGGCCAGGCGAAACACCCCCGACAGCGCTGCCCGGCCCGCGCAGCTATCTGCAAAAGCTGCGGGAAAAAGGGCCATTATGCGGTTGTGTGCCGGTCCCCCGTGGTCGCCGCCGTCCCGGGAGCACAGGGAGCCCTGCAAGCAGTCTATGCGCCCCAACCCCCCCAGCGCCCCATGTACGACCCGCAGGCGCAGCCGCTCTGGGTCCCGACCACCACGGTCCCGGGAGAACTGGGAGCCCTGCACGCCGCCTACGCTCCCCAACCCCCCTCCCCGCAGCCCACGTATGACCCGCCGCCGGCAACACGCACACCCCCCCGACACCATCAACCCAACCCCCCCCTTCCTGCCACCGCCGCACCCCGCGACCGCCCCCTTCCCAGGAGGATCGGTCCCCCTCCCTTTTGCACAGACAGCTGAAACCGTACGGCTCCTGGAGGCGACAACACTGGTACAAGCACCACCACCACCGCCGGGGCCGAGGCGATCGACACGGACGACCAGACCGCCCGACCGACTCGTGGCGTCGATGTAACACAAATATGGACTGTTCACAAGAACATTTTACTTTTCTTCCTATACCCTCTGTAAATAGTTGCAACAGGACGAAATTGTCCAATACTGTATTGCCAGGTGAATGTTTTATCCTCCCAGGACCAGCCCTGTAAACCCTTACCACCATACGAAGCATCACCCCGCCGGGTTCATTTTTGACAAGGGGTGAATGTGGTAGTATGTATTGGGGGTCATGTGGGACTGGAAGCCCTAATGTCATTGGCTGACAGATCCCGGGTCCTGGTTGGCCGTTGACCTCAAGCTCCGCCCTGAAGGCGGAGTATAAGAAGCCGGAGTCTTCCCCCGCAGGCCAGTTTACTATCGAGCTGCTGGGGAACAGACACGCTTAACAAAGCCTCATCGACTTCACTCTATTCGTCTCATAGAGTCTTTGTGCGCTACAGCTAGGTAATGCAGAGGTTCCAACATTTGTAGTTTTGTTTAAAATATGTAAAAAATGTAAACATATTCATATTTATAGGAATTCATGCCCTTAAATTGAACTACACACATGGATATTAATTGCATGCAAGTATTTACCACTAAGTAGCAGGAACCATGGGCGGGATTCTCTCAGCCATGGGACGTGCTGGAGAATTGGCGCGAATTGCGCCATGCCGCCCCGTCGCCGGGACGTGATTCCCCACGGAGCGGAGAATGGGTGCCAGTGACGCCGGCGTGGTCGGCGCGATGCCGGTCGGGGGCCGCTCTACGCGAACCACCCCCCCCGCCGATTCTCGACCCGGGATGGGCCGAGCGGCGATAACAAAAATCCTGAGTCCTGCCGCCGCTGTTCTAACCTGTTCCTAGCCAGCGGGACCTTGGCGTGGAAGGTCCCAGGGCAGGCCTGTGGGGGGGAGAGAGGGGGTCCGACCACGGGGGGGTGCCTCCGTTGTGGCCTAGCACGTGATCGGGGCCCACCGATCGGCGGGCCGGCTTCTCGGGCTGGGGGCCTCCTTTCTTCCTTGCCGGCCCTTTACCCCTACGCCATGTTGCTTCAGGGACGGCACCGTGAGGGAGCCACTGCAAACGCGCGTGTTGGCGCCAGTGCCACTGCGCATGCGCGGACCCTCGGCGCCCAATTGACACTGGGATCAGCAGCAGCTGGAGCGGCAAGGGTCGCTCCAGTGCCGTGCTGGCCCCCCCCCCGTAGTGGCCAGAATTGCTGATCCTGAGGCCATGTTGACGCCGTCGGGAAACGCGACGGCGTTTCCGACGGCGTCAATACTTAGCCTCATTATCAGAGAATCCCGCCTCATGTAAGTATTTCAGAGAAATGTTATGATTCCAGCAGCCTTGCTGTTATGTCGTGGTGATTGTGCTATTTGTTTCCCCATTTAAGTCAATATTGAACATGTTGCAGGTGAACACATTTGGCTCGTACTAGATGGCCCTGTTGATGCTATTTGGATAGAAAATCTTAATTCTGTCCTCGATGACAACAAGACACTCACGCTGGCAAATGGAGATCGTATTCCAATGGCCCAAAACTGCAAAATAGTGTTTGAGCCACACAACATTGACAATGCATCTCCTGCCACTGTCTCCAGGAATGGAATGGTGTACATGAGTTCTTCTGTGCTTGATTGGAGGCCTATCTTAGAGGTCAGTGACTTGTACTTTGAGCGGGAATCAGAAAGTTTCATTCAGTTTTGCAATTAGAATCATGGAGAATTCATTAATCTTTGCCTTTATTCTGGCGTATTTTGCTCATTTTGATACAAATGTGGAAATCCAGAAAACCCATGCAAGTGGTTGATTTAGAAATGGTGCAAAATGGGGGCATGTGTATTCCACTAATAAGATGATTGTACTTATACTTTTTTAAAAAGCTATTGAGAATTGTACAAATTCACATTGTTCGATTTGATCAAGTGTTGGACTTGTGTGAGTGTAACTCTTAAGTGGATGGTCATCGCAACATTTAATTTGCTGACTGTTTAAGATCTAAAACGTTTTTGTTGAGAAATTCTTATAGCAGACTGTACACATAATTTCATTATTTTTCTTCTATCAGAGTTGGTTAAAGTTACGGTCACATCATGAAGCTGAAATTCTCAAAGGGTTGTACGCAGCTGTGTTCCCAGAGCTTTACCGCTTTAGCATACAGTCCTTAAATCAAAAGATGAAAGTGCTTGAAGCTTTGGTCATTATGCAAAGTATTAACATGCTGCAGGGACTCCTACCATCCAAGGTATATATTTAAACCTGAGTTCTCAAATACTGGTTGTTGGGATTAAATATGGCTTTTTATTGGGAAAAGGACTATGTCAATAATCATTGGTCCTGCAATAGTGCATAATGAGGTGTGTTTTAGCAGGATCCATTTACCCTGACCCTGAAGCTGTCTCTTAATAATTCAATGTTACTGCACACCAGACTTGCACCTGCAAGTTCAAATCACAATCTTTTCTTTTTATTGTCTTATTATCTGCACTGATGAGAACCCATTATTCCCATTTCTTTGGTGCAGAAAAGGTGTAGTTCAGGAATAGGGGACTAGAAATTGGGGCATAAACTAGACTTACTCCCATTTTAAGAGACACACTTAGTTCTAAGAGACATGGCTACTGGCATAATCCGTGCCCCCAAAGTGATGCATGTAGGAAAATGGCAGGATAATCAGAGGGAGGCTGCTGTTCAAGAAATCCTGCCATTTACACCAGTATTGTGACTGATTTCAGTAAATTTTGTACAAAAAAGGGATAACTTTCCAAACCAGGAAGTGATTGGGTGTAATTTTGACTTTGAGTGATATCAATTCAGCTACCTGCTATATATCACCTTTGGGTTTTGTGGTGGTATGTATTAGGGGCATTACGGTACCCTGTGATGCCGAGAGGCTATTGGTGGATAGACGCTGGGTCCCGATTGGATCAGCCGCCTACTGGCTCCACCCAGTAAGGCGGAGTATAAGAGCCCGGGTTCTCCTAGCAGCCGCATTCTGTAACTGTGCTGCTGGGGAACAAGTCTGTGTAATAAAGCCATAGTTTGACTCCTTCTCATCTTGTCTCGTGAGTGATTGATTGTGCTACAATTTATTACGCAGACTTTAAAGGACATGGAACTCCGAATCATTCCGGAGGGTCTGCGAATCAGCCCCCACGCGGCAAACTCAGCGGCCACTTTTAAACACTGGTTAGCGTGTTTTCATGGATACCTCCGAACGGCCCCCGGCGTACCTACAGAAGACCAGAAAATGCAGGTCCTGCATTCCAGGGTGAGCCCGGAAATCTACACTCTTATAGAGAACGCGGACGATTTCCAGGCAGCGCTCGCCATGCTGATAGGAATCTACATTCAGCCTGTCAACCAGGTCTACGCACGCCACCAGCTCGCGACGAGGCGGCAAATCCCCGGGGAATCGCTGGACGAATTCTACAGTGCACTGTTAATACTGGGGAGAAACTGCAACTGCCAATCGGTTTCAGCTAACGAACACACGGAGCTACTGGTTCGAGATGCTTTCATGGCAGGTTTGCTTTCGTCCCAAATTCGCCAGCGATTGCTGGAAAGAGACTCACTGGGCCTCAAGGAGGCATCGGCCCTCGCGGCCCCGTTTGATGTGGCATCGCAGAACGCCCGTGCCTACGCCCCCGACCGCGCGGCAGCCCCTTGGGCACCGTGGACCCCCACCGCGACCGAACCCCCGGCACCCCCCGCTCCCCCACAGGCCTGTGCTGCCAGAGCGCCAGATCACCCGGGTGGGCCCCGCTGCTACTTTTGTGGGCAGGCGAAACACCCCTGACTGCGCTGCCTGGCCCACTCAGCCCTCTGTAAAGGGTGCGGCAAAAAGGGGCACTTTGTAGCAGTGTGCCAGGCCCGGGGGGTCGCCGCAATCTCCGGGGGAGAACCAGGACCCCAACCTCAACCCCCCCCAACGATCCATGTGCGGCCACCGGGCGCCGCCATCTTGGGTCCCGGACTCCATGCGGGAGGGATGTGCGCCGCCATTTTGAGCTCCTCCGGCCACGTGCGATCAATGGGCGGCGCCATCTTGTCCACCCCCGACCGTGTGCGACCTGTGGATACCGCCATCTTGCCTGACGGCTAAGGACCCCGGGATGGACGGCCCCATGGGGCCTGAAGAAAACGCCCCAATGCAGCAACTGCGACTGGCTTCGGTGACCCTGGACCAGTCACGGCCCTGAACGCTCCAAACGGCAACAACGATGGTATTCATAAACGGGTACGAGACGCCCTGCCTGATCGACCCTGGGAGCACAGAGAGTTTTATACATCCCGATACGGTAAGACGCTGTTCCCTTCCGATCCACCCGAGTAATCAAAAAATATTTCTGGTGGCAGGGTCCCATTCTGTAGAGATCAAAGGGTTCTGCATTGCGAACCTCACGGTGCAGGGGAGGGAGTTCAAGAACTACTGGCTTTACGTCCCCCCCCACCTCTGCGCTGCCACACTCCTGGGGTTGGATTTTCAGTGCAACATCCAGAATTTCAATTCGGCGGCCCTATACCCCCATTCACTATCTGCAGCCTCGCAACCCTCAAGGTCGACCCGCCTTCCCTGTTTGCGAACCTCACCCCGGATTGCAAACCAGTCGCCACTAGGAGCAGACGGTACAGTACCCAGGACCGAACCTTTATCCGGTCAGAAGTCCAGCAGCTGCTGAGGGAAGGCATAATCCAGGCCAGCAATAGTCCCTGCTGAGCTCAGGTGGTAGTTGTAAAGACCGGGGAGAAGCAGAGTATGGTCATAGACTATAGTCAAACCATCAATAGGTACACGCAGCTGGATGCGTACCCTCTCCCCGCATATCCGACATGGTCAATCGGATTGCACAGTGTGGTATTATCAGGTATTGCAGTACCCGAGAGGCTGTAGACCATTAGGTAAACCTAGGAGTTTACCATTGGCTGTTTGGTATGTAGCTCCGCCCTGACAGGCGGGGTATAAGAACCGGTGCCGTCCCAGCAGCCCTCATTCTGTACCGAAGCTGCTGGGGAACAGATCTACTCTATTAAAGCCTTCAGTTATGATACAACCTCGTCTTTGGGTTTAATTGATCGTGCATCAATTTAATAGACTACTCTTAAGCTGAAAGAATGGATCGCCGAATTATGCCGGAGTGTCTACAACTCAGCCCCCACGTGGAGAACTCGGCGGCGATATTTAAGCACAGGCTGGCGTGTTTTAAAGGCTACCTCGAGACGGCCGGAGGCACCCCCTAAGGAGAACAGAAACTGCATCTCCTGCACTCGAGAGTAAGCCCTGGAATCTTCACCATCATCGAGGAGGCGGAGGACTACGATGCTGCGATCGAACTGTTAAAAGGACATTATATGCGTCCTGTAAACCAGGTCTACGCACGTCACCTGCTTGCAACTAGATGGCAAAGTCCCGGGGAATCGCTGGAGGACGTCTACCGGGCGTTACTGGTGCTGGGCAGAAATTGTGGCTGCCCGCAAGTTTCGGGCAGCGAGCACATGGAACTTCTAATCCGGGATGCGTTCATAGCAGGTATGAGCTCCTCTGAGATCCGCCAAAGACTTTTAGAAAAGGACACCCTGGGACTGAGTGAAGCACGGGCTCTGGCAAGGTCCATGGATGTTGCCTCCAGAAACGCGCGGCGGCCCCCTGGGCTGCGTGGCATCCCGCAGCGGCAGCCCCACTGACTTTCCCCGTGTCCCCGCAGGCCTGCGCTGGAAGATGGCCCGCTAACTCCGTTGGGCCCCGCTGTTTCTTCTGCGGGCAGGCGGAGCATCCCCGCACGCGCTGCCCGGCCCGCACCGCCGCCTGCAAAGGGTGCGGCAAGAAGGGCCATTTTGTGGGGGTCTGCCAAGCACGAGCCGTGGCCGCGGTCTCCAGCGACTCCGGACCGCCGCGGCAATCTTCCCCTCGGGCCCTAGGCGGCCAGCACTCACCACCACCCCCCTATCCTAGGGCCACGTCCGACCCAAGGGCGCGGCCATCTTGCCCCCTCGGACACCACGCTGGACGGATGGGCGCCGCCATTTTGTCCATCCCCGCCGCCATTTTGTCCATCCCTGACCACCATGTGGGATCCATGGGAGACGCCATCTTGGATGGGGCCCCAGGCCCCCAGCATGGCCGACTACACGCTGCCCGTTCACAACCCGCAACTGCTCCATCTGGCCTCGGTGACGTTGGACCAAAATCGACCTCGGGCACTCGCAACTGCAACGACGACGGTGTTCATCAACGGCCACGAGACCTTTTGCCTGATCGACTCTGGGAGTACGGAGAGCTTTATACACCCCAACACGGTCAGGCGCTGTTCACTTTTTACCCACCCTGTAAACCAAAGAATCTCCCTGGCCTCCGGGTCACACTCAGTGGAGATAAAGGGGTTTTGCCTAGCAGACCTCACTGTCCAAGGCAGGAAATTCAACAATTTCCGCCTTTATGTCCTGCCGCACCTCTGCGCGGCTACACTCCTGGGGTTGGACTTCCAATGTAACTTGCAAAGCCTGACCTTCAAATTCGGTGGCCCTATACCTCCCCTTACTGTCTGCGGCCTCGCGACCCTTAAGGTCGACCCGCCTTCCCTGTTTGCGAACCTCACCCCGGATTGCAAACCCGTCACAGGAGCAGACGGTACAGTGCCCAGGACCAGACCTTCATCAGGTTAGAGGTCCAAAGGCTACTGAGGGAAGGGGTCATGGGAAGGGGTCATTGAAGCTAGCAACAGTCCCTGGAGAGCTCAAGTAGTGGTTGTGAAGACCGGGGAGAAACATAGGATGGTCATTGACTACAGTCAGACCATCAACAGGTTTACGCAGCTGGATGCGTACCCTCTCCCCCGCATATCCGACCTGGTGAACAGGATCGCGCAATACAAGGTCTTCTCTACGGTGGATCTCAAGTCCGCTTACCATCAGCTACCCCTCCGTACTAGTGACCGCAAGTACACTGCCTTCGAAGCAGATGGGCGGCTCTACCAATTTTTAAGGGTTCCCTTTGGTGTCACTAATGGGGTCTCGGTCTTCCAACGCGAGATGGACCAAATGGTTGACCGGCACGGCTTACGTGCAACGTTCCCGTACCTGGATAACGTCACCATCTACGGCCATGACCAGCTGGACCACGACATCAACCTTCGGAAATTTCTCCAGACCGCGAAAATCCTTAACTTGACGTATAATAAGGATAAATGCATATTTAGCACCGACCGCCTAGCCATCCTCGGCTACATAGTGCGAAATGGAGTTATAGGCCCCGACCCTGAACGCATGCGCCCCCCTTATGGAATTCCACCTCCCTCACTGCCCCAAGGCCCTGAAGCGCTGCCTCGGGTTTTTCAGTTGTTACGCCCAGTGGGTCCCCAACTACGCGGACAAGGCCCGACTGCTAATTCAGTCCACGGTCTTTCCCCTGTCGACAAAGGCCCATCAGGCCTGCAGCCGCATCAAAGCAGACATTGCAAAGGCCACGATGCGCGCCATCGACGAGTCCCTCCCCTTCCAGTCGAGAGCAACGTGTCCGACGTAGCTCTGGCGGCCACCCTCAACCAAACGGGCAGACCCGTGGCCTTTTTTTCACGCACCCTCCACGCTTCAGAAAAGCCACTCCTCAGTGGAAAAGGAGGCCCAGGCCATAGTGGAAGCTGTGCGATATTGGAGGCATTACCTGGCCGGTAGGAGATTCACTCTCCCCACTGACCAACGGTCGGTTGCCTTCATGTTCGATAATGCACAGCGGGGCAAGATAAAAAACGACGAGATCCTGCGGTGGAGGATAGAACTCTCCACCTATAACTATGAGATCTTGTATCGTCCCGGAAAGCTGAACGAGCCTTCCGATGTCCTATCCCGTGGCACATGTGCCAACGCACAAGTGGACCGTCTCTGTACCCTCCACGAGGACCTCTGCCACCCGGGGGTCACTCGGTTCTATCACTTCGTAAAGACCTGCAACCTGCCCTACTCCATCGAGGAGGTCAAGACAGCCACCAGGAACTGCCAAATCTGCAAAGAGTGCAACCGCATTTCTACAAGCCAGATAAAGCGCACCTGATAAAGGTTTCCCGTCCCTTTGAGCGCCTCAGTCTGGACTTCAAAGGCCCCCTCCCCTCCACCGATTGCAATACATACTTCCTGAACGTGATTGACGAATACTCCCGGTTCCCTTTCGCCATCCCCTGCCCCGACATGACAGCGGCCACGGTCATTAGAGCCCTCGGCACCAACTTTACACTGTTCGGTTTCCCCGCCTACATACAGAGCGATAGGGGGTCCTCCTTCATGAGCGACGAACTGCGTCAATTCCTGCTCAGCAAAGGCATTGCCCTACGGTCCAGAAATCTCCCAGTCTCCCGCTGGCAGGAAGTCCTCCCGGACGCCCTCCACTCCATCCGGTCACTGCTCTGTACAACAACGAATCAAACACCTCACGAACGCCTCCTGGCCTTCCCTAGCAAGTCCTCCTCCGGAACGTCACTTCCGACCTGGCTGGCAGCCCCGGGACCCATCCTGCTTTGAAAACATGTGCAGACGCACAAATCGGACCCGTTGGTCGAGAGGGTTCATCTCCTCCACGCGAACCCTCAATACGCCTACGTGGCGTACCCCGAAGGCTGACAGGACGCGGTCTCCCTGCGGGACCAGGCACCCGCCGGAGCTCCACACCCCCCCTCAACACCAATCACCCCCTCCCTCCCACCGGCGCACCCCATAGCCACCCCCTTCCCGGGTGGATCGGTCCTTCCTCCGGCCCCGCCTAGGGGTAGTGGAGCAGGAAGAGACATCGCTACGCTCCCAGAGATGACGGTGCCCAAACCAGCAACTGCATCACCACCGGGGCTGAGACGATCGGGGAGGACGACCAGGGCACCCATTCGACTCATCAAATCCGTAGAACAAAGCAAGAAATGCCTCTGTAAATAATTCAGTTGCCCAGTAAAAGTGGCATTGTAAATAGTATTGGTAGTTGAAATCGGAGCATATCGATGCCGTGTTAGCGGCATCCTAAGTACCGACTCTGTAAACCCCTACCACCATACGGCCCACTACCCCCGCCGGGATCTTTTTTAACAAGGGGTGAATGTGGTGGTATGTATTAGGGGTATTACGGTACCCTGTGATGCCAAGAGGCTATTGGTGGATAGACGCTGGGTCCCGATTGGATCAGCCGCCTACTGGCTCCACATAGTAAGGCGGAGTATAAGAGCCCGGGTTCTCCCAGCAGCCGCATTCTGTAACTGTGCTGCTGGGGAACAAGTCTGCGTAATAAAGCCATCGTTTGACTCCTTCTCATCTCGTCTCGTGAGTGATTGATTGTGCTACAGGTTTAATTTTCCTTTGACTTCTAATAGACTTCAGAGGCTACCAAAGAACCCAAAGAGCTAACCCTAATGAGAAGACACTTTAATATCGGTAAAAGCCTCCCATTGTGTGGAAATAGATCAACTTCCCAAGTGTTCCTGAAAGTCTTTTCTGAAATTGGCACAGGTTATACAAAAGTTTATACAATTAATACATGCAACCACAGTTGATGAGCCAAGCTACTAGCGATGTTTGGAGCAGTAACCCTTGAGTTTTATAATCGGTGTCAACATTATTAGTGGTCTGGGGATATCAAGATGTTATCAGGCCTCTATTTTAAACCGAGCCTAATCTTCACATTATCATTGTTTCTCTGCCTGATACTCCAGGAACATATTGGTGAGTTGGACCGACAGAATCTCGCGCGATTGTTTATCTTTGGCCTCATGTGGAGTATTGGTGCTACTCTTGAGCTAGATGACAGAAGAAAGATGGAGTATTGGCTGAGAAATCATACTTACACCAAATTGGATATGCCTGAAATTTCTTTAGACGGTGAAGGCACAATGTTCGACTACCTTGTGGGACCTGATGGTGAGTCTCTTTGAATATTCAAGTACATCAGCAGAACTTAAAACCTGATAATTATGGTGGAAAATTGTGGTTGTAAAACCCAATTTCCTGCGATGGGAGCTAGTGCGACTGGAGTGGGCCACCAACAGCAACAAGGTCAGATCGCATGCCTGACCCAAGCTGGCCTGCCCTTCCAAGTTGGGGCAGAGTTCTCCAGAAATCCAAATGGGGTGAAGGAAGAATAAATAAATTCCTTGGATCCCACAACAGGCACTCCAGTTATAGATGGTGATCAGTCTTCTTTGGGATTAATCATTTAAATCTGGTGAAAGTTTGACCGTTAGATGTCAGGTTTCAATTGGTATGGGCTGTACTGAGGCTTTTCAAGGGGATACAGGGATGGACATTCTGGAGAGGTCTGAGAACCTCCCCCAACATATACCCTTGATATTGGGAGAGTAGGGACAACATGCAGAAAATTTAAAGTGTCAACCCAAATCTTAGCATGGTTATAATCTGGCCCACCGATATTTTAGCCCCTTACCCAGTGCAAGTGTGACTTGTACTCACTTGGACCCCTGAAGCTTTTGTAAAGGCAAAGTGGAACCGACAATTGCTGAGAGGAAAACCTTTGTTCAAACAGGTCAACCCGAAGAGAGTTTCATTTTTTAAATTTAGTTCATCTTAACGAGGGTGTTTAATACTTTCCGTTTTATTCTGAAAACAGCAATACATGTTTTTCCCAATAGAAGTATGTTGAATGTTGAAAAGTTTGGATGTGAGCGATTATGGAAGGTCCAAGTATCGATACTGCTTGTTTAACGTGAGGGTAAAACATCATTGTGAATTTAATAATTGCTTTAATCCTGCAAGTTGATTAGAGAGTTAAGCAACACAATTAAAATGAACTACTTTCCAATCAAACTATTGCAGTTGTGTTTCTTTGTTTATCAAACATTTTGGATCTTAATTACATTAAGCAATTCTTAAAGATGTTTTCATTTTACAACAGGGAACTGGTTACACTGGAGGACACAGGTGGAGGAGTACATTTATCCTGTAGATACCACTCCAGAATATGGATCTATCCTAGTGCCAAATGTGGACAATGTTAGGACAAATTTTCTCATTCACAATATTGCCAAACAGTCCAAGGTATTGTAAACCTACTGAGACTGATTGTTGTATTAGTTTGCAGTGATTAAACAGCAGGAAATTCAACACAATAGGCACAGAAGTTGAACTCAATGGTTAAAAATCAAAAGATTGAAAAAAATGAACACAAGTGAGATTAGCCTCTTCATTTTTTCCATGTGAAAGAAATGCTTACAGTCCCTGACTGTGCTGCTCTTTATTTACTTAAGCAAAGTTTTAACAGTAAGTACATGGATGTACCTGAATAGTACTTTACCTGATGTTATTTTCCATTTCAATGCAAAAGCAAAGCATTCCAGATTCTGTAAATCTGAATTAACACAAAAATGTTCTGTCCACAGATGCTGTCTGATTTGCTGAGTACTTCCGGCATTTTCTCTTTCTATTTTATTTTTTATATTTTCTATTGTCTTAATTTATGGATACACACACTCTCTCCCAGCTTTTCCCATGTCACATAGGGTCACCACAATGCTGGTTGATCATCCTTGGGTTGTTTAATAGCCTGATGTCTGATGTGTTTGTCGTCATATGCCATGAAGCGTGATTGAAGATCATGCCTGTCATGTCTGACCTGTAGTTAATCTTGCTCCCAGGCTGTTTTACCACCTCGGAACACCATGTCACATTTTTATAATGATATAAAGCCACCAATCATTCATAAGGGAGTGTGTAAACACATTGCAGGTTCATAAATTTAAATTAAGCACTTGTGAACATATAACACCATACAAAATAGGAACATGAGTAGGCCATTCAATAGGATCATGGCTGATCTGACATTCCTCACATCCACTTTCCTGCCCTTTCACCATAACACTTCAAGAATCTATTTACCTCAGCCTTATATACACACGTAGGGCACAATGTAAGCAAATCGGAACAGAGTCCCGGGACAAGGGCATTTAGTCGGATGTTTCCCGGCGCTCGCAGCACAGAGAAACACAATAGTATCTACCGGGACTCTGGTTCGATTTGGGGCCTCAGCGGGGAGCTCCGTGATGAAGCTGCACTGTGTCCAGTTTCCTGCACTGAGGAGCTCCACTCGCCTGAACTCTTCAGTGTAAGGAGCGATCAGGACGCCATTATTAAATGGTGTCCCAATCTCGCGACACTTGACACGACCCGCAAACCCCCCTAAAGCCCCAATGCACCCATAAGGGGGTCCTCGGGGCCCCACACACCCCATCGCAACCACGCAGGACATCTGTGGGCCCGATCCACTGCGCAGGAAATCAATAGCCGGAACCCTGCTGTTGCCCCTGCTAGCTGGCAGTGCAATCTGAGCACTTTGGCAGTGCCAGGCTTGCACCCAGATGGCACTGCCAATGTACCACTTCTGGTGTCACCTTGCCCACAGGGGTGAGAACCTGGGGGCCTTCTATCCCTTGGGAGACCCCCACGACTGTCATTCCATCTGGTCCCCGCTTGTGAAGACCAATACTGAACGGCACTCGCCCGAAGTCTCCGAGGCAAAGGGGTTAGATCCCAATGCCTTGGGTACCTCAAGAAATTCATATTAGAGTGAGACTAGCGGTCTCACTCTAATATGCTGGGAGTGGGGGTAGGAGTGCCCTACATTAGTAGGAAGGGGTTCCACTCCCAGAACATACAGCTCATGCATGACCATCCCATGAAGGTCATGCATGTGTTCACTCTTCCCAGGGAGTATCCACGACAGCTACATCCTGGGGCAGTCGGTCATCCTCGGCCTCTTCGAGGACCACCCAAGGATGGGCGGCTGGCTCTAGGGGATAAGTGGCCCCCACTAAGGACCTGGCTAATGAGGCCAGTACGGAGGCCGAAGACCGACACAGAGACCCGATCCAATGAGTCCCATATGGCCACCCAGGCTGTCATTGAGCGGTGCACAGGTCTTCTCAAAATGCGGTTCCGTGCCTCGTCTTCACTTCAGTACACCTCCCGGAGGGTCACCTGCTTTGTGGTGGTCTGCTGTGACCTCCACAACCTGGCACAGCAATTGGACGACGAGCTGGAGGTTGGGGATGAGGAACATATCCCCACCTCCGAGGAGGAGGAGAACGATCTCGGGGAGGAACTGGAGGACCAGCCGGAGGCTGCAGGACTAATGGCAGCGGCGAGGGTCTGACAAGCCAGAGGGCCAGGGAAGCCCTCATATTCGCCTGCTTCATTTAGGACGTGGCCTGCTCCATCATTTGATACCTTCCTCATCCCCCACCCCCATCTCCCACCCTCCCAGAGTCTGTGTCACATCACTCCAGGGTGCTGGGATTGTGTCGGTACTGTCAAGGGCAGCGAGGTGATGATAACCCCCAGAGAGCTGAGCGCCAGTGTTCCTCAATCTATGCCATAGTCTGACCCCTGCCTGTCTGCGGAGTGCTTGCTCGCCGACATCACCTGCTGAGATGTGTCAAGGGAGGGGGGCTGATGGGATGCCTGGGGTGCTGGAACAAGAGTTCGGAGGTCAACCCACATAGCGGAAGAAAGTGACTGAGGCATCACACTGGTTGTACTCAAGAATTGTTAATGTGTCACAGGTGTCCAACAGTTCCCCACTCTCCCGATGGTGCCACCCCATTCTCCCTAGCACCCCCTCACTTCCCCCTCACTGCACTTGTCGGCGGCACACACATAGCCGTGGTGCCCTGTCCCGTGTGCTGACCTCGGGTCGCAGCCTCATCAGAGGGGTGGAACTCAGGGGAGCTGGTGGCCACTATCCCCACTCCATGGGACGGGTCCAGGTTGGCGCCCAGCGCCCTCTCCTCCCGCCCGGTGCCCATAGAGCCCCGGGTTTCACCTCAGGATGGAAGGGCAGCAGGTTCGAGCCCCAGCTGTCCCTGTGTCATCTGGCTCTGCCAGCCCTGGTGGCTCCCGATGTCTGCACCATTGTATCGATGTCCTCCGCAATGCTCCTCAGTGACTGGGACATGGTCTGCAGTGCCTCGGCAATGCCCACCTGTGACTGGGACAAACTCCACTGCGCCTCGGCCATTCCCATCTGAGAGCAGGAAATATCCTACAGCACCTCATCAAGGTCAGCTTGGTACTGGGTGACATTCCCCAGCGAGTTTCTGCTGAGACCATCAGCCATGGCTGTCACTGACTGCACACGCCTTGGACACCTTCACCCATGCTGCTGACATCGTGCACCAGGCTCTCCACTGCAGTTGCCACCCTAGCAGTGTTGGCCTTGGTGCCACGCATTGTCACTTATCTCCTGCGCCCGTAGCCTCTGGGACACCTTCGTGGCTATGGACCTGCTTTTGTCTCACTGATATCTCCCTCTGAATGTCCTGCCCGCACCCTAACGTCTCCATCAGCTCCGAGTAACCCTGTACCAGAGACTCAGCATCAGGCTGGGACCCAGCTGACCCCCGACTGTTGTCTCGCCTGGGGGTTCCTGTCCCCACCTGACGTACATCAGCAGCTATGTGGTGCTCCCCAGAAACCTGGGGCGACATTCTCCGACCCCCCCGCCGGGTCGGAGAATCGCCGGGGGCTGGCGTGAATCCCGCCCCCGCCGGTTGCCGAAGTCTCCGGCACCGGATATTCGGCGGGGGCCGGAATCGGGCCGTGCCGATTGGCGGGCCCCCCCGCTCGATTCTCCGGCCCGGATGGGCCGATGTCCCGCCGATAAATTGCCTGTCCCGCCGGCGTGGATTAAACCACCTTTTGGACGGCGGAACAAGGCGGCGTGGGCGGGCTCCGGGGTCCTGGGGGGGACGCGGGGTGATCTGGCCCCGGGGGGTGCCCCCACGGTGGCCTGGCCCGCGTTCGGGGCCCACCGATCCACGGGCGGGCCTGTGCCGTGGGGGCACTCTTTCTCTTCCGCCTCCGCCACGGTCTCCACCATGGCGGAGGCGGAAGAGACTCCCTCCACTGCGCATGCGTGGGAAACTGTCAGCGGCCGCTGACGCTCCCGCGCATGCGTCACCCGGGGATGTCATTTCCACGCCAGCTGGCGGGGCAACAAAGGCTGTTTCCGCCAGCTGGCGGGGCGGAAATTCATCCGGCGCCGGCCTAGCCCCTCAATGTTGGGGCTCGGCCCCCAAAGATGCGGAGCATTCCGCACCTTTGGGGCGGCGCGATGCCCGTCTGATTGGCGCCGTTTTGGGCGCCAGTCGGCGGACATCGCGCCGTTTCGGGAGAATTTCGCCCCTGAACACTAATGTTTCCTCCGAGGTGTGTGTCTCTGTACTGGTGGAGAGTGGGGATGACAGCTGTGATGCATCGATTGTTCTTCCTCAGAGCTCTCCTCCAAAGTGTTCTGCTGGGAGGGTGGAGAGGGGGCCACCTGGGATGGGTCGGCGCCGTCAGCTGGAGGACCTGCAGGAGAATGGACATATGGTCAGTGGGAGGGATGGGTCAGTTCTATGGCAATAACAACTCACATTTGACAGGTCTCCTGGGTGGATCCCCACTTCTGTGGCTTCTGCCAACTCTGTGTTGGTGACCCCCTTGTCCTCACCCACCCCTTCACCTCCAGGGCCCGTGCGGTGAGGATCCGTATGTCCGGCATGCCTCCGCCAGTCTCTGCCCTCTCCTGGCGATTGTGGGAGAGCCTCTCCAACGGAGACACAGAGAGGCTGTCATTAGCCACACGCTTTGTTCACAGTGGTAGGAAGGGGGTGTGAAGGAAGGGATGGGTGGGTTGAAGGAAGAGGGGGGTGAAGGGAGGGTTGGGGGCCGCATGGAGGGTTGGGGTGTGTGGATGCTCACGTTGGGGTGGAAAGGTCTTGGGAGGGGGAGTAGTATGTGCGCCATTGGTGTCAACTCCCCTGTGCTGCCTGATCTTTTTTTTCTTGCACATCTTTGGAGTTGGTGACATTTGATAAGCTCAACATGCTTTGGCAATGTGGACCCTTTTGCCATAATCTTGCACATATATTCCCTACTCTGGAATTCCCCCGCTGAGTGTCCAAATTGTGTGCATCAATGACATTGTTGTCCCTTTGCAGCCTTGTTTCTGACGGTCTCCACCTTGTGGATCTTCGCTCCAGCCCTTAATTGTAAAGACTCTTTTGTTGCTAGCTCCATCGACGGAGCAACCTCCACAGCAGCTTTGAGAGTTAAATCACTTAGAGTAAGCAGCTTCCTCTGAATATCCTCACTGCAGAGTCCACATATCAGCCTATCACAAAAGGGTGGCGCCAAGTGTTGCACTGCACCAAACTCACAGTATTTTGACAACCTTCTTAAAGTCCTTACGAATTGTACAATGTTTTTACCTGACTACAACAGTGGAACCAAAACTTTTCTGAAATTAACAACGGTACAGGGGAGAGATGTCGTTCTAACATCTTCATTTGTTTGATACGGGTCTTTTCTTCCGCCTTTGCTGGATGGACCAAATATTGCAGTAGAATAAAGGTTTTACACCCCACCAAACTGAGATATGTTGTAACCTTTCGGACCTCCGGTGATTGATTTGCTGTGAGATACAGATGAAATCTCTCTTTGTTTTGTGAGGGCCACGAAGAATCCAGCACGAGTTTCAAGGATACAAAGAAATAACATTTATTTACAATAACATATATACACACAACAGCAGCAACCTCACTTGCTGCTTACTCCTTCTTGCTGGTTCCAAACTGGCCAGCTTTATTCATACAGGGAGTCTGCTAATGATTTTTCCGCCCCCCTCGTTGGGGAAGCTCATACTCCCACAGGATTGTGGGATTGTCATTAATCCCCAGCCAATGGTAAGCAGGCAGGTTATAACATCCCTCTCCCCCCCCAAAGTCCAAGGAATCCACCCAAGACCCTGGCGAAGGAGGGCGTTGGACTCGTTTTGCCGCAGGCCGGACACCATTTGCACAAGGCGCTGGATCGGGCAGCGTGTAACGAGACGGAGACCGGCGCTTCCGTGATGAACGGCGTAGCGGTTGTACATCCACAGCCCGTGGGCCCGAGGATTCCCCCTCTGATGCGTCCTGTGTCTCCATCTCGGAGTCAGAGTCTGCTGCCTCTGTCATCTCGGCGTCTCTATCTCTGCGCGGTTCTGCAACGACCTGCGCAGGCTTTGAGTGAGGCACCAGAGGAAGATTATGAGGACTAGTTTCCATTGTCTCTGGTCTCTGCGGCTGTAGAAATGAGCTCCGGGGGTGGGGAATCTTTGGAAGGGATAGTCTTCTGGAACGAACGTGGTCTACATGTTTGCGCTGGAGATGACCCTGGGCTTGCACTTGGTAAGATATAGGGCCCGTTTGGCGAAAGATTACGCCAGGGATCCACTGGGCACCACCAGCAAAATTCCGAACGAACACTGGGTTACCGGGCGCAAACTGCCGAATCGGCCAATGCCGAGGAAAACCCTGTCCCTGCCATTCTTGTGTGCGGCGTACATTTGCGCCAATGTCCGGGAAAACCATACTAAGGCGGGTGCGAAGTCTCCGGCCCATTAGGAGTTCTCCGGGAGCTACCCCAGTCACCGCATGGGGGGTGGTCCTGTACGAAAACAAAAAGCAAGCCAGTCTCGTGTCCATTGACCCGGAAGACTGCTTCTTTAGGCCTCTTTTGAATGTCTGCACTGCGCGCTCCGCCAACCCATTTGAAGCCGGGTGGTAAGGGGCAGTGCGGATATGGCGTATGCCGTTCATCTTCATGAACCTTGCAAACTCCTCACTGGTGAATGGAGTGCCGTTATCCATGACCAGCACCTCGGGGAGGCCATGCGTACTAAAAGACAAACGCATCTTCTCAATTGTTGCGCAGGACGTTGTGCCTAGCATCTTATGCACCTCTAGCCATTTAGACTGGGCGTCAATTAATAGAAGGAACATGGATCCTTGAAAAGGGCCGGCGAAATCCGCATGCAAGCGCGCCCAAGGCCGCCCTGGCCATTCCCAGTGATGTAGGGGCACGGCCGGCGGAAGCTTCTGATGCTCCTGACAAATGGAGCAGTTTTGGGCCACTTTCTCAATGTCGGCGTCGAGGCCTGGCCACCAAACATAACTCCGGGCCAACATTTTCATTTTGGTCACACATGGATGCCCATTGTGCAAGTCTCTTAGTATCAGCTCCTGTCCTTTTTCCGGGACAATCACACGCGTCCCCCACAAGAGGATGCCGTCATCCACGCTGAAATCTGACAGCTTGGAGGAAAATGTCCGCAACTCGCCTGGGAGCTGTCTATGCTGCCCACCATACAGGACTATGTGTCGAACCTTTGACAGGACTGGCTCCGTCTGGGACCACTCACGGATTTGTGATGCCATGACATGCAAGGTGTCCATAAAATTTAGGGTTGCAACCACCTCACCGGTCGTGGGGGTCGACATGGGGCCGGTCGATAAAGGCAATCGGCTCAGTGCGTCGGCATTCGCTATCCGTGTTCCTAGTTTGTGCTCCAGAGAATACTCGTATGCAGCGAGCAACAAAGCCCAGCGCTGGATCCGTGCGGAAGCAATGGGCGGTATTGGCTTATCCTCTCTGAAAAGTCCCAGCAGAGACTTATGATCAGTCATGAAAGTGAAGTGGCGGCCATACACATACTGGTGGAAACGTTTCACCGCAAAGACCACTGCCAGGCCCTCCTTCTCGATCAGCGCGTACTTTTTTTCCGCTGCAGTCAATGTGCGGGAGGCGAAAGCTATCGGCCGCTCGGCCCCGTTCTCCATCTTGTGGGACAGGACGACCCCAATACCAGACGGGGATGCATCACATGTGACGAGCAATTGCTTTCCTGGATCATAGTGGGTTAGTAACACAGATGACGACAATTGTCGTTTTACCCGCCGGAAAGCGGTTTCTTGTGGCTGACCCCAAACCCAGGTGTGATTTTTCTTTAGCAGAAGATGCAAAGGGGCCAGCGTAGTTGCCAGGTTGGGGAGGAACTTCCCGTAATAGTTTACGAGGCCGAGAAAAGAACGAAGATGCGAAGTGTCAGTCGGAGCGGGGGCCTGTTGAATCGTGCGCACCTTCTCTGCGACTGGGTGCAAACCTTCGCGTCCACCAGATAACTCAGGCAGACTACTTCCTTCGCCTGAAAGACGCACTTTGTGCAACGTAAATGAACTCCAGCCTCCGAAAAGCATCTAAGGACAGCCTCTAGATTTTCCAAATGTTCCTGCGCCGACGTCCCTGTGATCAAAACGTCATCTAAGTAGACAGCGACACGCGGTAAACCTCACAAAATGCCCTCCTTAACACGTTGAAAAATAGCACAGGCAGAGGATACTCCAAAGGGCAAACGTGTATATTCATACAGGCCCCGGTGTGTATTAATCATTACATATGGTCGGGAGGCAGGGTCCAGCTCCAACTGTCGGTAGGCGTGACTCATATCCAATTTTGTGAACGAGAGTCCACCTGCAAGCTTTGCGTAGAGATCCTCTATGCGAGGCATTGGATATCGGTCGAGTCGGGAAACCGTATTCAATGTAAGTTTATAGTCGCCGCACAAGCGAACTGTGGCATCTGGCTTCATTACAGGTACAATTGGTGCTGCCCAGTCAGTGAAACGGACGGGCCTGATAATACCCAAAGTTTCCAAATGAGTGAGCTCCCCTTCTACCTTCTCGAGCAAGACGTAAGGCAACATGAGCGCCTGGAAATATCGCGGCGTGGCTCCTGGTTCGACTTGGATACGGGCTACGGCCCCTTTTATTTTCCCCAAACCGGGCTGGGATACATCTGGGTATCGTCCTAGCACCTCAGTCAACCCTCCAGAAACTGTTTGGAGAATGTGCTACCACTGCAACCGCAAATGGCGCAACCAGTCCCGACCCAACAGGCTGGGCCCATGGCCGCCCACCACGATAAGTGGGAAATAGCCCTCCTGGCGTCCATTAACAACAGGGGTCATCGTAGTTCCTGCAATGTCCAATGGTTCCCCCATGTAGGTGGCCAACCTGGCCTGTGTGTCGGTTAATGTAAGGGTCTGTATACCCTGCTTGATGCGGTCGAATGTCCTCTGGGCGATCACGGAGACCGCTGTGCCAGTGTCCAACTCCATCTCAAGCGGGTGACCATTGACCCGTACTGTCACCTTAATGGGGGCCACACGGGGAGCTGCCACACAATGCAGCTGCAGGCAGTCGTCCTCCGTCTCCATGTCCTCAGGAGTAGTCGCCGCAGGTTCATCCACATGGAAGGTACGGCCCCTGGGCTGGTCCCAGTTTCGGTCGGAACGACGCGCCTCTGGCGCCCCCAGGACCACCGTCCGCGACGGGGTCATCGCCTACAAGTCTGACATGGACATGGCTCCTCATCCATTGGTTCTGGAGAAGGCTCCCTTCGGGGAGGAATGTCCGACAGCCACTGGCGTCGATCCAGACGTCATCTCGCCCAAGGTACCGCAGGAGTGCGGGGGGATGTTTTCGGACGCATGCACTTCCATTCCCTGTACCTCCTGCACTCCCCGTTCTGTGCTCTCTCGGGAAATACTATTTGAATGGCCTGTTGAAAAGTCAATGTTGGCTCAGCTAACAACTTTCTCTGAGTGGCCGCATTGTTTTTATTAAAAGTTTTCATAAAATATCAATAACAAAATGAGAAAGAAAAAAGAACCCAACAGGGTTAAGTACAAAACACAATCTAAAAAAGCAACCCCCCAAACCCCTCCCCCCCGTACCTAAATAATAAATTAACATTAACACCCCGACTTAACACAACAGGTGTATACACCCCCTCAGACCCTCCAGTGTAAATAACATAAACAAAAATAAAGTAAACCCCCCCCCGAGCTGCTGCTGCCATTGACCAATGTCTATGGTTCTGCCAGAAAGTCTAAGAACGGTTGCCACCGCCTAAAGAACCCTTGTACCGACCCTCTCACGGCGAATTTCACCCTCTCCCATTTAATGAACCCTGGCATATCGCTGATCCAGGATTCCACGCTTGGGGGCCTCGCATCTTTCCACTGAAGGAGAATCCTTCGCCGGGCTACCAGGGACGCAAAGGCCAGAATTCCGGCCTCTTTCGCCTCCTGCACTCCCGGCTCCTCTGCCACCCCAAATATTGCGAGCCCCCAGCCCGGTTTGACCATGGATCCTACCAACCTCAACACCGTCCTCGCTGCGCCCTTCCAAAATTCCTCCAGCGCTGGGCATGCCCAGAACATATGGGTGTGATTTGCTGGGCTCCCTGAACACCTAACACACTTGTTCTCACCCCCAAAGAACCGGCTCATCCTTGTCCCGGTCATGTGTGCCCTGTGCAGCACCTTAAACTGTATGAGGCTGAGCCTCGCGCACAAAGAGGTAGAGTTCACCCTCCCTAGGGCATCTGCCCACGTCACCTCTTCAATCTCCTCTCCCAACTCCTCCTCCCACTTACCTTTCACCTCCACCACCGAGGCCTCCTCCTCCTCCTGCATCACCTGGTACGTTTCCGAGATCTTCCCCACTCCCCCCCCCCCCCGAGAGCACCCTGTCCTGTACTGTGTGTGGCAGTAGCCGCGGGAATTCCACCACCTGCCATCTGGCAAACGCCCTTAGGGTGGCCACATTGTTATACCACAAACCAAACGGTCGCGTAACATTTCTGACAAGGTCTCACCATAGTCACAGTACTCCGCAATCCTGCGTAGCCTGGATAGAAAGTCAGCAAGGGATTCTCCTGGGGTCCTCTCAGCGGTATAAAACTGGTAACGTTGGACTATCGTGGACGGAGTTAGATTAAAATGCTGCCCCACTATATTCAGAAGTTCATCAAACGTTTTGGTGTCCGGCGCAGCTGAGTACGTAAGGCTCCTAATCCCCCCAAACGTATGCGGGCCACAGGCAGTGAGCAATATGACGACCTGGCGCTCGTTTTCGGTGATATTGTTTGCCCGGAAATGGTACTGCATCTGTTGTGCGTACTGGTTCCAGCTTTCCAGCGCAGCATCAAAAACATCCAAACATCCATACAGAGGCATGGTATAATAGAAAACAACTTCCAACCTGTATCCAACAGAAATCCAGGGAGGTGGCTTCAGCAGTGTAGACAGCTATTCACTTTAACCCTCGTCGCCAGTTTTGTGAGGGCCATGAAGAATCCAGCACGAGTTTCAAGGATACAAAGAAATAACATTTATTTACAATAACATATATATACACAACAGCAGCAACCTTGCTTGCTGCTTACTCCTTCCTGCTGGCTCCAAACTGGCCAGCTTTATTTATACAGGGAGTCTGCTAATGATTTCTCCGCCCCCCTCATTGGGGAAGCTCATACTTACACTGAATTGTGGGATTGTCATTAATCTCCAGCCAATGGTAAGTAGGCAGGTTATAACACTTCACATATGTTCCAATTCTCACAGTCTTTATCAAATGCATCCTTGGTACCCCCCTTTCCCTCCATTCTGGATACCGCCTCTTGGGTCGATACTTCAACCAACTTCCTCCCTTCTGTTTCTTTTCTGTGTATGGAACAATGTAACTTGGAATTTTTTCTTTTTACCTGACTGGTTTGACTTTTTCCTGAGTAGGGCCGTACAGAGTCTTAAGACTTTTGAATCTCCATTCCCGTAGCCCATTTGGATTTATCACGTGCGCAGTTCCTGCATCCTAGTCTGCAGCCACTTCAACAGCAAGCAAATTTTTGAACTGTTATTCTTACGGATGTATTCTTTTAAAAAAAACTTTTGGAGTCAGTGGCTTTTGCTTCGCCCGATGTGTGAAACCAGTCC
This sequence comes from Scyliorhinus torazame, assembly GCF_047496885.1. Taxonomy (NCBI): domain Eukaryota; kingdom Metazoa; phylum Chordata; class Chondrichthyes; order Carcharhiniformes; family Scyliorhinidae; genus Scyliorhinus; species Scyliorhinus torazame. Next base: position 82,186,826 of record NC_092716.1, on the reverse strand, counting down.
CGAGAATCTTTTCTCTGCTCTCAACGCTGTCTCCACTTTTCTTATTGACAATTTTTTTTTCTTCAGCAATTTTGTTTTCTTGCCTTAATCGCCCGTTTTGTCTTTTGTTATATTCTCTGAGTGCGACAAAGTGAAAAGGTATGGATGTGCCACGCACTTAGATTTCTTACAATCTTCATGAGAGATTTTATTAGGAATATTGTTCATACATCTAAAATGGACAACTGAAGCCTGCACAAAATGCTCTGCTGACGTCACTACAGATCATGTGGTGTTCCATCAGCAGGGCTGTATTCTCTGATAAAAAACAGATACAGACTCAGTTCTGGGGACTTCAACCCAAGACTGTGGGCTTCCTGTAGACTATTTGAAGTCCCTTTTACACCATGCCATGGACCTGAATATCAATTTTGTTCCATTCATATCTCTAGGCTTCAAGGAGTTGGGAGCTGTGTGAATTCTGACTATCGAACTAGCTCTATTTGCTTCTGACATTAGGTACGTCTTATGAGAAACATCTACCAGGTCTTGGGTCCAGAAAGAAATCTCTGTGACTTGTCTTCTGCTTGGCATCTTTAGATCCTGCTTCATTTTTACCCTTCCTCCAATGCTGACCTGTCCATTTTACTCTGGAAATGCATCCAGGTGTTCACGGAAGTTCACAGCCAAGATGATTTATGTTGATTTATTTTCATAGGGCGTGCTTTTGACTGGTGAACAGGGAACTGCTAAGACAGTCATCGTAAAAAGCTACCTGTCTAAGTATAACACTGAGATTCACCTGCCGAAATACCTCAACTTCTCCTCGGCCACTACACCTTTAATGTTTCAGGTAAAGAATAAATGAATAACTTCCTGCACTGCATTGAAATATGATGACACTTAACTCAGAAAGAACACAAAGCTTTCTCATAAGATGGAAATCTTTTCCTGTTCCCCTCCATCCGGCTCCCACTAATGAGGCAATTTGACATATCTCACAACTACTCACCACCACCATCAGGTCCAGGAATTTGATATCCACACATTCTTTCCCACCAATGAAGTACTATGCCTCTGTCCTTCACTGTCACCCATTCCCACAGGCAAATGTTGACATCCTGTCCTCCAGTGGGACAGTATATTACCCTTTTGTCACTGTAGCATATTACTGCACTGTAGCATGTTTCCAAACTCCCATATGTTTCTAAACTCTCCCTTCCGTAACTAAAACCCCAGTCATGTGTCATTTTATCCTATGCTTCCACACATCCACTGCCCACTTGTGGCATCCACTTTGCCAACAGTCCCCTTTCCCCCTCCTATTAACATCCTCTACTGAAGTATACTTGGAAGCACTGACTCACACGAATTGTCTTTTGTGAGTTGCTATGTTGGCTGTATCCTCTTACAAATGAGGCACTGACCTACACACATTTGCTCAACCCCACTTTTCTGACTCACTTTTCCAATACCAAGTGGGGCATTTTTCCATATTCCTTAGACTTACTTTTCCACAGACTTTCACTGTATGGCACTTGCCCTAATGTATCTCTCACAGCAATACCATGGTAGCTTCTCTCTGCTCATGGGATAAGAAGGATGATCCAGTGGGGAGGAAAAGCCACTTTCTCTGGACCATCCTTCCTTCCTCTGATTCCTCCATCTTGTTCCGTCCTTGCCTCCTTTCTTCATCCCTTCTCCTTCTCACCATTTCTCCCTATTTCCTCTCCCCCCCCATTCATCCCCTCTTATCTTCTCCCCCTTCCTCCATCTTTGTCTAGTAGTCACCTTTTAACCTTGACCTCAAGGGAGATCTATTTGCCCACAGGAACTGAGCAAATGCCACAAATAATTGGTGGACAGATAACTGAAAATTACAGACTATAATTCAGTCTCGGGGTTTGGGTGATCAATTGCTTGAATGACTCAAACACCTTGCAATTCAAGACAAACTTGAACCCCGCCATTGGATTACTACACCATAATCTGTTCCCACCGATTCATAACTGAACATTGAACTTATTTGTTTTCAATTGTTCCTTTTTTCAATACTGCTACTGTAATGTTATTTTAATTGTTAATCCTCTTGTATCAAGGTCTCTTGTGTCAATGATATGGAGGTCAGGTGCAGTCTTTGCTAACAGGAAAGAAACTTATTGGAGACAGATCTCCTCTATTATAGCCAGCAGATATCAGGTCCAACTTAGAGGCCCGAATCTAATGTTGAAATCCAAGTGACTGTCCAATGGATTGAATGGCTGACTGCCATGTAATCCCTCTCTGATATCATTATTTTATCTATTTCAGATAGTAATGTTTTTTAAAGTCATTGCGATTCAAGAAAAGCTGCTACAAATAGGATCAAAAAAGCATTCACTTTCCAAGTCAAATGTTGACAATAGTTTCACGCAATTTTGAGGATAGATGGTATAAGCAACTGAAAAGATGATTAGAATTTTCATCTTCACATTTTGACTTTTTTAACTAGAGAACTATAGAAAGTTATGTGGACAAAAGAATGGGGAATGTTTACGGACCTCAAGCTGGAAAGAAAATAACCGTATTTATAGATGATGTAAACATGCCTATTATTAACAAGTGGGGCGATCAGGTAAATAAAACCATTCAGTCAATTTACTTTGTTAACATTTTTTGATATCAGATTGCCATTATCTTGTTGACTGTATCTAACAAGACTATACTCGTGAAGTAGATATTTTCCAATATGTAGTTCCAGGTGGCCAAGAAGATTAAGTGGTCTGTAATCATTGCATGCTTTTGGCATGAGTCAGACCATTAACTTAAAGAAAACATCATTTTCTGAGTGCTGATTTCTAAAAACCTCTCTGGAGAAATTGGCAGTGCAGTACAAATATGACTACACGCTAAAGTTGCCAACCCTTCAGGACTTTTGTGGGTCTCTTGGAATCAAACAATAATTTCCAGGGTTCTTCTGAAAGGAACTCAGGAGAAAAATAATGTGGGCTTAAAAGAATCTGTATTTGTTATCTTTTAATGCTTTTGTTTATTAGATGTAAAGAATTAGCAATGAGAAAAATGGCTGCTTGACAGTCACAATTCATTCACCCAATTAAGCATTGAAGACTTTTCTCACTTTCCAAATGGTGTGGAAAGGCAGGGCACTGCAAGAGTGGCTGTGTCAGGTTATCAATGAAAGGAGTGTGAGGGCAGAGCAGTAAGAGTTAGCAGATCATGTGATGAAACCTCCAGTCATACATTCAACTAGATTTGACATCCTGCTCCATATGCAAGATTGATCTTTTCACAATACAAGTGTTTCTCAGCTTCAGTGCACTATTGTGATGTAAGCAGTACTTTGGATAAAAAGTCATCTATAAAATGGATTCCATTGAGTTAATCATTTAAAATGTTTTGGCCTTACAATATTGATTTCTAAAGTCCTTTTAAAACAAATCTGTGTAAGCGTTAGCATCAGGGGCGAAATTCTCCGTTATCGGCGGAAAGTCCGCCGATCGGCGCAAAAAACGGCGCAAATCCCACTTGTGTCACGTCATAAAAATGGGTCGATAGTCTCCGGCCCGAAATGGGCTAGCAGCGACGTGACGGGATCCGCGCTTGCGCAATGGTTCACGCCGTGCAGCGTCATACGCGCTGCACGGCGTGACGGCTCATAAGGCCGCGCAGCTCCCCCCCACCCGACCGGAACACCCGACCGCAACACCCGACTGGATGGCTAGCCGTCGCTCAGCCCTGAGGTTCGAGTCACGCGATGTGGAGGCGCTCCTGGACGCGGTGGAGCAGAGGAGGGACGCCCTGTATCCCGGGCACGGCCGCAGAGTTGCCCCACGCCACAGCCGGCGTCTGTGGAGGGAAGTTGCAGAGGCCGTCACCGCTGTGGCCCTAACACCACGGACAAGACCCAGTGCCACAAGAAGGTGAACAACCTCATCAGAGCAGGCAGGGTGAGCCTCCCCCATATCCCCCATATCCCCCCCTCCCCATATCCCCCCTCCCCATATCCCCCATATCCCCCCTCCCCCATATCCCCCCTCCCCATATTCCCCATATCTCCCCCTCCCCCATATCCCCCTCCCCCATATCCCCTCTCCCCCATATCCCCCTCCCCATATCCCCCATATCCCCCCTCCCCCATATCCCCCCTCCCCCATATCCCCCCTCCTCATACCCCCCTCCCCCATATCCCAATATCCCCCCTCCCCCATATCCCCCTCCCCCATATCCCCCCTCCCCCATACCCCCCTCCCCCATATCCCCCATATCCCCCCCTCCCCCATATCCCCCCTCCCCCATATCCCCCCTCCCCCATACCCCCCTCCCCCATATCCCCCTCCCCCATATTCCCCCTCCCCATATCCCCCCTCCCCCATATCCCCCCTCCCCCATATCCCCCTCCCCCATATCCCCCCTCCCCCATATCCCCCCTCCCCCATGTCCCCCCTCCCCATATCCCCCCTCCCCCATATCCCCCATATCCCCCCTCCCCCATATCCCCCCTCCCCCATATCCCTCCTCCCCATACCCCCCCTCCCCCATATCCCCCCTCCCCCATATCCCCCCTCCCCCATATCCCCCCTCCCCCATATCCCCCATATCCCCCCTCCCCCATATCCCCCCTCCCCCATATCCCCCCTCCCCCATATCCCCCCTCCCCCATATCACCTGATCACTGCCTGATGTCTAACCATGCATGCTTCATTGTGTATCGCAGGACCAAACGTCCAGGCACCCATCCCCGCAGATGCACACCGCCCGCAGGATGCCCCTCGGAGACCACGGGAGACGGAGAGACCCGGACCCTCCAGCATGTGACGCCCGCAGGATGCCCCTCGCACACCACGGGAGACGGAGAGACCCGGACCCTCCAGCATGCGACGCCCGCAGGATGCCCCTCGGAGACCACGGGAGACGGAGAGACCCGGACCCTCCAGCATGCGACGCCCGCAGGATGCCCCTCGCACACCACGGGAGACGGAGAGACCTGGAGCAACAGGGAGACGACACCCCCGTCACATGCGGGAGCGACCACCCAGCGATGAGGGGGGCAGCCACAGGCCCCCGTCACATCCGAGCCAGGACACCACTACCCAGGACACCACTCTCCAGGACACCCCTACCCGGGACACCACTACCCAGGACACCCCTACCCGGGACACCACTACCCAGGACACCCCTACCCGGGACAGCACTACCCGGGACAGCACTAGCCGGGACAGCACTACCCGGGACAGCACTACCCGGGACAGCACTAGCCGGGACAGCACTAGCCGGGACAGCACTACCCGGGACAGCACTACCCGGGACAGCACTACCCAGGACACCCCTACCCGGGAAGACGAAATACCGGACAGTGACTCAGAGTGGATGGGTGGAGATGAACCCCCACCCCAAAGTGCCATGGACTCAGAGTGGGACGAAGAGCATGACACAACGCCACTGCTGTCACCAACACCCTCCACCATCGCAGAAACACTCACCACGGTTGGGCACTTTAGTGATGAGGCGTCTGGTACACTCACTGGTGCGCACAACACAGCCGTCCCGGTACAGCAGGTGGAGGTAGGAGCAGCAGAGGGACCGGGCGGTCGGAGGGCAGCCCAGGCCAAGCGAACATCTGCTGCCCAGATGTATCCCGGGTTCCTGCAGTTACCACACTCACACATAGATCCGATGCAACCACCGACACGGAGACGAGCGAATAGGGTGACGGGTGGCTTGCGGCGGCTGCGGTCGCAGGTGGAGGAGTCCACCCGCGTCCAGGAGCTGGGAGTGGTCCCGGTCATGCGTGCCACCCAGGCTGACACCGCACGGGTGGCGTCCGCGGTGGAGGCAATGGGTGCGACGGTGTCAGACATGGGGGACGGTTTGCGAGGCCTGGGGCCTTCCGTGCAGGCGGCGTCTGTGGCCCAGGAAATGGCTGCCCTCTCACAGGAGGCCATGAGCCAGTGCCAGCGCCAGATGGCAGAGGCGCTCAACGCCATAGCCCAGTCTCAGCAGGCCATGGCCCAGTCTCAGCAGGCCATGGCCCAGTCTCAGCAGGCCATAGCCCAGTCTCAGCAGGCCATAGCCCAGTCTCTGCAGGCCATGGCCCAGTCTCTGCAGGCCATGGCCCAGTCTCAGCAGGCCATCGCTGAGGGCATCGGCGCCAGTGGCCATGTGCGAGCCGGCGTCGCACTGTCACAGACAGGGTTCGACAACCCCCTGGGCTCCATGGCTGCAAACCTGCAGACCCCTGTCGATACCAGCACGGGCCTCCAGGACTGGCAGCGCCAGATGTCGGGGGCGCGTCGGATGGCCAGTCCGTTCGCATCCCCCACCCATGTAGAGGCCTGGGGGCCATCGGGCACCCCGAGGGAGGAGGAGGTGGTGTGGTCCGTCCCGGCTCCCTCTGTAGGGGAGGTCCCGGTACACCGCGACACCTCGGACTCCCCCCCTTCCGTCCCAGGTGCATCGGGTGGGCAACGGGCAGGACAGGCTGGCAGCTCGCCATCCCAGTCACCCGGGCCGCAGCCTGGCCCATCTAGGCCAGGACGCCCCAGGAAACGGCCGCCAAAGGGATCCAGTGTCAGAGGGCAGGAATCACAGGAGTCCACCTCCAGTTCTGCTGTACCGTCTGGGGAACCACGTAGACGTAGTCAAAGGGCCCGTAAGGCCAAACAATTAGACACTGAGTAAGTTGGCACGGGTGCAGGGCACAGATGAGTTTTAGGGGCTAGGGCACGTGCATGAACTCCTTTGGTTATTAAAGTCAATGTTACACCTACCGAAGCTGCCTTTGTGCTCTGTCCAAAGTGTGCGGGCGTGTCATGTACGTTGAGCGCAAGTGTGTGTGTGACGGGTGGTCTTACCTCAGCCCCAGGTGAGTCTGCCCCCTTCCCCCTGGGCCGCCATCAACATCCCCCGGGCAGAGGACGGGACCGTGCGCTGCAGTGTCACAGCCGCATGCAGGGATGGTCCGGGTGGATGGTGGTACTGTGGCCATGGGTCAGACATAGTCCAACGATGTAGAGCCAGGAGCTCATCGGAGGCGGGTTGTCATCATCCTCCATGGCCTGCGATAGACACGCGTCCACCCGCAACTGGGTGAGCCCGGCCCGTTGTGCCGCCGGTGGATCGGCAATTGGGGGGGGGGTGGTGTGCATGCGGGTGGGGTGTGTGGGGTTGGGGAGGGGGTGAGGGTGCTGGGTGGGTGGATGGGTGGGGGGTGTGGGTGGTCGGCTGTTGTCATGGTGTGCGGTCTGTGGCCATACTACCCGATTCCCACGCCCATCTAGTCAGTGAAGCGGGCGTCTATCAGTCTGTCCCGTGCCCGCTCGGCCAGCCGGTAACGGTGGACAGCCACCCGCCTGTGTCTACCCCGTCTGCCCTGACCATTGCCCCCATCCCCCTCATCTGGGGAGGACTGGGCCTCTTCCTGCTGCTCCTCCACTCCGCCCTCCTCTGCCTGCAGCACATCGCCCCTCTGCTGGGCTATGTTGTGCAGGACGCAGCACACCACAATGATGCGGCCGACCCTATCTGACCGATACTGGAGGGCGCCCCCAGAGAGGTCCAGGCACCTGAAACGCACCTTCAGCACGCCAAAGCACCTCTCGATCACTCCCCTTGTCGCTACATGGGCATCATTGTAGCGGTTCTCCGCCTCATTGCGTGGCCTCCGTATAGGCGTCATCAGCCACGATCGCAATGGGTAGCCCCTGTCGCCCAGCAACCAGCCCCTCAGCCGGGGATGGCGTCCCTCGTACATGCCGGGGATGGATGACTGCGACAACACGAATGAGTCATGTACACTGCCTGGGTGACGGGCGCAGACGTGCAGGATCATCATGCGGTGGTCGCAGACCACCTGTACGTTCATTGAATAGGTCCCCTTCCTATTAGTGAACACGGCCCTGTTCTCTGCAGGTGGCCGCACGGCGACGTGCATCCCATCGATCGCGCCCTGGACCATGGGGAACCCGGCAACGGCAGAGAAGCCCACGGCCCGGGCATCTTGGCTGGCCCGGTCCACGGGGAAGCGGATGTAGCGGTGCGCCATGGCATAAAGGGCATCTGTCACTGCCTGGATGCACCGATGCACCGATGTCTGCGATATGCCGGACAGGTCCCCACTCGGTGCCTGGAATGACCCCGTTGCATAAAAGTTCAGGGCCACCGTAACCTTGATGGACACGGGGAGAGGGTGTCCCCCGCCAGTGCCACGCTGTGACAGGTGTGCCAGCAGGTGGCAGATGTGTGCCACGGTTTCCCGGCTCATCCGGAGTCTCCTCCTGCATTCCCGGTCCGTGAGGTCCTGGTATGACTGCCGGGGCCGGTACACACAGGGCGCCCTCGGGTGCCTCCGTTGCCGTGGGGCCGCGACGTCCTCCTCCCCCTCCTTGTCCTGTCGGTCAGGTGTCCCTCCAGCCTGGGCGGCTGCCGCCTGCCCCTCTGCGGCAGCCTGCGCCGCCTCTCTGGCACGCTCCTCCTCCTCCTCCTCCTCCTCCTCCTCATCCAGGGCAACATAGACATGAGCGGCTGCCACCACGGCGGCCAACATCGCTGGATGGTCTGAAAACATGACGGCCTGGTGGGGGGGAGGGGAACGACGACATGTCATCATTGCCCATATCCCCTCCTCCCCCCAGCCAGGTGGCATGGACCGCATGGGTCCAACTGTTGGAGGCTGGCACCTGGCCAGGTGGACCAACTCATTTGCCCTCCCATCACCCACCCCGGCACGGACCCCCTCCCCAACCTCCACCCCAGCACGGACCCCCCCCAACCCCCAACCTCCACCCCGGCACGGACCCCCCCCCCAACCTCCACCCCGGCACGGACCCCCTCCCCAACCTCCACCCCAGCACGGACCCTCCCCAACCCCCAACCTCCACCCCAGCACGGACCCCCTCCCCAACCTCCACCCCAGCACGGACCCCCCCCAACCCCCAACCTCCACCCCAGCACGGACCCCCCCTGCAACCTCCACCCCAGCACGGACCCCCCCCCAACCCCCAACCTCCACCCCAGCACGGATCCCCCCCAACCCCCAACCTCCACCCCGGCACGGACCCCCCCCAACCCCCAACCTCCACCCCAGCACGGACCCCCCCTCCAACCTCCATCCCAGCACGGACCCCCCCCCCAACCCCCAACCTCCACCCCAGCACGGATCCCCCCCCAACCCCCAACCTCCACCCCGGCACGGACCCCCCCCCAACCCCCAACCTCCACCCCAGCACGGACCCCCCCCAACCTCCACCCCGGCACGGACCCCCCCCAACCTCCACCCCAGCACGGACCCCCCCCAACCCCCAACCTTCACCCCAGCACGGACCCCCTCCCCAACCTCCACCCCAGCACGGACCCCCTCCCCAACCTCCACCCCAGCACGGACCCCCCCCAACCCCCAACCTCCACCCCAGCATGGACCCCCCCCACAACCTCCACCCCGGCACGGATCCCCTCCCCAACCCCCAACCTCCACCCCGGCACGGACCCCCCCCCCCCCAACCTCCACCCCAGCACGGACCCCCTCCCGGCACTCCCCCGGAGCCCAGCCTACTCTAACCACCCCCCCCCCCCCACCCCCGCCGCACACACACACACACAAGCCGAGACACACCTCTCCTCACGCAATCAGTCTGCGGCCACGCCATTTCCTGCCCAGAGCCAACCCCCCAGGCCGTCACTCACCTCCTCGCTGGTCGGCGTGAGCCTGGAGCACCGGGTCACGCCGTGAAAAGGAGGTTTGATTCACGTCGACGTGAACGGTCATCACGTCGACGGGACTTCGGCCCATCCGGAAGGGAGAATATCGGCAGGCCGAAAATCGGCTGCCTTGCGCAGACCCGTGACATTCTCCGCGGCAGCGGCGCCATTAACGCCCCGCCGACTTTTCTCCCTTCGGAGACTTCGGCGGGGGCGGGATTCACGGCGGCCAACGGCCATTCTCCGACCCGACGGGGGGTCGGAGAATGACGCCCCATGACACAAATGTCATAAATGTTTACATTGCACCCATAAAAATTAAGGAAATATTTCATCCTGGTAAGAGCAGACGGCAAAGCTTGTTCTTTTGAAACATTCAATTTAAAAATTGGGACAACAAAATTCCAGGATATGTCATTGAGTACTATATCTATACTATATTCTTCTAGACCCGTTTTTGAACAAATGGCACATTTTTTCACAATGTTGAATTGGTAAAATAAATTTTCGCTTTGATATTTTTAATGCTTTTGACAATGGTACACAACTGTCTGACACAGTTGACAATTTACATTTAGCTGTACTCAATTTCCAACAATATAATGAGATGCGACCCTACCTTTCTGCAGGGTTGGGATTGGGACCTTCCATCGTGAGAGAGGGGTTGGATGAAGTTATGACAGGAAAACTTGAGTAAAATATTATTTTGTCATGCCCTAAGGTTACCAATGAGATTTTGAGACAGCTGATGGAACAAAGGGGGTTCTATAACTTGGAGAAGCCAGGAGAGTTCACACATATTGTGGACATCCAGCTTATTGCTGCGATGATCCACCCTGGTGGAGGACGGAATGATATTCCTCAAAGACTGAAGAGACATTTCTCTATTTTTAATTGTACACTGTATTCCAATATCTCCATCGACAAAGTCTTTGGTAAGTTGGGTTTTAAGGATATATTTGACCTTTTTTCTTGTTGCAAAATGTAACTGTTATAATTTACAGATTAGACTTGCCACCCTGCATGTAAAATTCACAAATTATATTAAATTCACAGCAGGGAGTAGAAATGTAATTAGCATCCATATATTTCAGTTATGATTTGTCTTCTGAACCTTTATTTTTTGTGAGCTAATTCAATATTTAGGAATAGGTTTAAAATAAGTGTTTTGGGGGCTAAGAAATGTTTTCAAAAGTGTACTTAAGTAATTCAGCAAGATTTTCTCCACTGTAATATTTTTTCCTCATGGCCGCAGGTGTGATTGGAGTTGGTCATTTCTGCGAGGAGCGGGGATTTACTGAGGAGGTTACAAACTTGGCAGCTCAGCTTGTTCCCATCACGCGCAAATTGTGGCAAGTTGTCAAAGTTAAGATGCTTCCAACGCCAGCCAAGTTTCATTATGTGTTTAATTTGCGAGATCTCTCCAGAATTTGGCAAGGCATGCTCAACGCCACTGCAGAGGTCATTTGTTACAAAGAGGTAAGGTTTTCAATAACAACAATGGTGGCTGCACTTCAAAAGTACCTAATTACCTATAAAGCACTATAGGACACCTTGAGGACACAATAAGACATTCCATAAACACAGGTTCTTCATTTTATCTATCCTCCTTCCAAATACGAACACCGGGCGCTATTCTCCCCCCCATGCCGGGTGGGAGAATCGGCGGAGCGCACGCGAATCGCGCCACGCCGCCCCGACCCCCGCACGCGATTCTCCCACCCCCCCGGAATCCAGCAGCACGCGGTTCGCACCGGGCCGCTCGGAGAACTGGCGAGCGGCGATTCTCCGGCCGGATGGGCTGAGCGGCCGCTACGACACGAAAGGTTCCCGCCGGCGCCGTCCACCGCTGGTCGCTGCCGGCGGGAACTCTGCGGGATCACTGGGGGCAGCCTGTGGGGGGCGAGGGGGGCTCCTTCACTGGGGTGGCCTCCGATGGGGTCTGGCCTGCGATCGGGGCCCACCGATCGGCGGGCCAGCCTCCACCCCCCCCCCCCCCCCCCCCCCCCGGCCTACCTCCTTCCGCATGCGGCCCCAGAACATCGGCTCCATGTTGATGAGGGGCCGGCGTGCATAAGACGTTCCCCACGCATGCGCAGGATAGCGCGGCCCAACTGCTCATGCGCAAGATTGGGCTGCCCCGACTGCTCATGCGCGGGTTGGCGCGGCGCGCATTTGGTGCCGCGTAAGGACGCTGGAGCGGCGTGAACCGCTCCAGCGCCGTGCTGGCCCCCTATGGGGGCCAGAATAGGCCGTGTCCAGGTCTGTTTGCGCCATCGTGAAACGCGACGGCGTACACGACGGCGCGAACACCTGGCCTCAATATCGGAGAATCGCCCCCCACCATGCTTCACAACGTTACTTTATGTTCACTCGTCTCATAAGCTTCCTCATTTTAACCCCAGCTTTGGATTTCTTCACAATTCCCTTTGTTATATTACATGTGAGCTTGTTTGGGTCTGGAGACCTGGGATCCATTTTCTCTCTCATCCAAGTTAACAAAAAACAACACAAAAGCAAATGCTGCAGGTGCTGGAAATCTAAAATGAAAACAGAAAATGCTGGGAACAGGCAGCAGTCTCGGCTTTACCTCATGTGAGAAAAACAGTTGAAGGGTGCAATTCGACCCAAAAATTACCACTTTGTGCCCGGCGTAGATCGGGGCGCAGTTCATTTTTTGGGTGAGTAGCTGGAGAGGGAAAAATCGCGCCGGGTGCAAACCATTTTGCGATTCACCTGGCCCCCTTCCGTTGGCGAGTTCCGGATCTCGTCCAAAAATGGTGTGGATATCATTAACCCTCATTTGCATTCATTTCAATCACATTAACAAGATTGAAGTTGAATGCATTGGCCTCCTGGGAATTACCCGACTCCCCAGCGGGAAGTCACGTGGACATTGTGTAGTACTCCTTTTCAAAAACGTGAAACTTTCTCAGTAATTACTGAGGGGAGGGGAGGATGAGAGTAGCCATTTCCATTTTCCAGCATGCAGCTCAAGGACACTGCAGCTGCTGTCCCAGTGATTTCAGGGGTCGGGAGGGGTGGGAGAGGGGGGGGTTTCTGCGGTGGGGGGGGGGGGGGGGGGAAGTATTGTGGAGACCCATAACAGGGACAACCATAGCGGCAGCTTGCCTGACCCACCAAACACTTCCAGGACAGAGCCCTGCTGCGGCTTCTATCCTGAAATTCAATTTCACTCCATTTGACTGTGAACAGCCTCCAGCTTGACAGCTGAAGAATATTTCAAATGAGGTATTAGCGTCGTTATTGTGATAGTACTTCACACTCCTCAACTCTCAATTTCCTCCTTGAGGGCACACGTGCCATGCCTCAGAGGAAGATTAGTGAATTGCGTGTCCAGTAAACTTGGATGCCTGAACCGTGTGCCTGAACTCAAGGAGCATCGGCACCATAGAGGCAGCTGCCAAAAATTAATCACTAAAGAGCAGGACTTCACCACTGAGGATCTTCTCGCGACCAAAGGGTAAGTAATAATAATAATCTTTATTATTGTCACAAGTAGGCTTACATTAACACTGCAATGAAGTTACTGTGAAAATCTCCTGACTGCAACACTCCGGCGACTGTTCGGGTACACAGAGGGAAAATTCAGAATGTCCAATTCATCTAACAAGCACATCTTTCGGTACTTGTGGGAGGAAACTGGGGAACCCGGAGGAAACCCACGCAGACACGGGAAGAACGTGAAGACTCCGCACAGACAGTGACCCAAGTCGGGAATCGAACCTGGGACCCTGGCGCTGTGAAATGACAGCGCTAATCACTGTGCTACCAAGTGTGTGGATGAGCAGCGGGTAGCTGAGCACGGTCTTCCCAATCTTCCCAGCAGAGGTCTGGGGCCGAGGAGCTCCTGATGGTGAGTGGTGAGTGACTTGGAGGGGAACCTCCAGATGGTGGGGTTCCCAGGTATCTTCTACTCTTGTACTTCTAGATGGTCGTGAGTTTAAAAGGTGTTGTCTAAGGAACCTTGGTGTGTTACTGCAGTGCATCTTGTAGATGGTACACATGGCTGCCACTGAGCGTCCGTGAGTAGGTTATTGCTGAGTAAGTGCCACTTGATAGCATTGCTGATGCCTCCTTCCATCACTTGGTTGATGATGGAGAGTAGACTGATAGAGCGGTAATTGGCCGGGTTGGATTTGTCCTGTTTCTTTTGTCGAGGACACACCTGGCCAATTTTCCACATTGCTGGGTAGATGCCAGTGTTGTAGCTGTACTGGAACAGCTTGGCTAGGGGTGCGGCATGTTCTGGAACACTAGTATTCAGTACTGTTGCCGGGATAATGCCAGGGCCCATTGCCTTTGCAAAGTATCCAGTGCCTTCAGTCGTTTCTTGACATCACGTGGAGTGAATCATATTGGCTAAAGACTGACATCTGTGATGCTGGGGATCTCCAGAGGAGACTGAGACGAATCATCCACTCAGCACTTCTGGCTGAAGATTGTTACGAGTGCTCAGCCTTGTCTTTTACACATATGTGTTGGGCTCCTCCATCATAGAGGATGGGGATATTTGTGGAGCCTCCTCCTCCAGTGAGTTGTTTAATTGTCCACCACCATTCTAGGCTATGCGACAGGACTACAGAGCTTAGATCTGATGCATTTGTTGTGGAATCGCTTAGCTCTGTCTATTACTTGCTGCTTATGCTGTTTGGCACACGAGTAGTCCTATAGCTTCACCAGGTCGACACCTCATTTTTTGGTATGCCTGATGTTCCTCCTGGCATGCTCTCCTGCACTCTTCATTGAACCAGGGTTGATCCCCTGGCTTGGTGGTAATGGTAGAGTGGGGGAATGTGCCAGGCCATGAGGTTCAGATTGTGGCTGAGTACAATTCTGCTGCTGCTGATGGCCCGCAGCTCCTCATGGATGCCCAGTCTTGAGTTGCTAGATCTGTTCGCAGTCTGTCCCATTTAGCACAGTGCTAGTGCCACACAACATGATGGAGGGTGTCCTCAATGTGAAGATGGGACTTTGTCTCCACAAGGATTGTGTGGTGGTTACTTCTGACGATACTGTCATGGACAGATGCATCTGCAGCAGGCAGGTTGGTGAGTGTGGTGTTGGGTGCTCTGGTGCACAGATGAGCCAACACAGTTGTATGTGGTACAACTCTATTTTATTATAACTCTTATAATACAGTTCGTTCTGGATACTCTGCACGTGCTGTCTCCCTGAGTGTGTTTGGTAACCAATGTGTCCTGGTTCTTCTCTGCAGCTAATACTGACCACCGGGGGTCGTGTCTGTGCTTTTATATCTTTCTGTCATTGGTTGTGGTGTTGTGTGTTCTGATTTGTCTGTTGGTGTGTCTATCATGATGTGTGTGTTTGAATATCATGACATCCCCCCTTTTTACAAAGATATGTGCCTACGTGGTTATAAATATAATTGTGTCGTGAGTGCATCGAAGAGTGTGTGTGTGTGTTATGTACAGCGTGTGTATATGACGTAACTATTTACATGGGGCGATGTTGGGTGCGTCACACTAACAAGGTTGTACCATAACAAAACTTGGATGCGAGAGAAAAAAAAAAAAAACTTGAACATTGGTCTGGTCAGACGATATCTGGAACAATAAACAACAACAGGTTATAATACAGAAGTGTTTGACTTTTTGAACGTATGAACAGCGTTATAAGTCCAGTCTAATGGGTGACCGCCTCAAGAATGGGCTGGTCCTCAAGCCGGTTCAGCTGTGGAGATTTGGGGTCACACTGGTTCACCTTGGACTGTTGGAGGTGATGCTGTTGCCGAAGTCTCTACTTTACCATTTGTTGTACTTCGTGCAGTGCTTGGTTTTTTCATTCGTGCAAATATAACATTCAACATCTTTGTTAGTGGTGCCTTGGCTGTGGTTTGGTTCTGGTGGCGATGGAAGGGGCATGATCCGTGGCATCTCCACGAAGTCATCCTTGGGAACCAGTGGAGGATCCGGCGTGTGCGTACGGTTCAGTTGCGAGCGTGGAAGGCGGCGCAAAGCTCGCTGATTGCGCCTACGCACCAATCCATCCGCCCTGCATGCCAGGAACAAGGTGGAGTCTTTTTCTTTTTATGTTTGTGGTGGACGGCATCTTGTAGCCGATGGGTCGTTGCCATCGAAGTAGCACCATCACTAATATCATGCAAGGCGATGACTGTGCCAGATGTGGAAGTTGGCCGAGACCGTGTACGCTGGTTCCGGCCACCTGCTGTGCCGGAAGGGCGACTCCGCAGAGAAACGTCGAAGCATGTCGACTTGGAGAGAGAATTGTTGCTCGCATCAACGTCTGGCGATGGCGCGAATTGGTGTGTCCATCTTGGACCGCCGGTGCTGGTTGCCACTGCCGACCCAGTGGGACTGCCACGCGATCCATTCCCTGTCGCCGTGGCATCCGCCGTCACCCTGAGCGTGCCATCACCGAGGCCGCGACACCGCCCGTCCGGAGCAAGGTCTGGCGTGCGCGAATCAGAGTCGGCGCTTGGCTGCTCCCCACCTGGAGTCCGGTCTGCCTTCCGTCGATGCCCCCCGTCCGGAGTCCCAACAGGTTCACTGGAGGCAGCCGAGATTCCCTGAAGCTGCACTTCTGGAGTCGGAACATGCAGGAATGCACCAACCAGTGGAGAGGGTCGAGCCATCGAGGGTGGAAGCGGTGCGCTGCCACCGCAGTCGTCAGTGGTCCCACCGTGATCGTCGAGTGCCTCGGTACGCACTAGGCGAGGTCTGTCACCTTGCACCTTTTGCATGGGAAGTGGGATGCTGTCGTCACTCGTCTCACATCCCGTGGATAGATCCTCATTAGCAGCTTGCTGTTCACTAGGGTTGGGTAAATTGTCAGAGTTTTCATCTGGTGGTGCACACCATGTTGGTGGACTGTCATTGTCTTGCCGTTGTCCTTCATTTGGGCTTTTCTTCTTTGGAATTTTAAATCTTCCCCCAGACATTGCAGAACCTTGTTTATTACCCCCAAATTCTCCCATAGGTATGGTCTCGAATATAGGATCCAATGTTTCTATCGACATTGTACTATTTTCCAAAGAACATTCCGTTTCACTTTTCTTCTCAGGTGCCTCATATGTATCTTTGTCTAATGTACATGCCTTCATGGTCTCTGGGTCTGATTTTGCTGGGACTGGCATGGTCACAGTCTCTCTTTTACTGTTCTCAATTGCCCACATTATACTCCCCATACATAACTGCTTAATCACTGGGGTTAGTGTGGTACAATGGATAATCGGGTCGACCTTATCTGCATCTTCACCATTAGTGGAAAGCACACTTGGTTCACTTGAAACTGCTGTGGGTTTTAAATTCGTTATCTGGCTACTCGATGTCGGTGTCCTCAGGATTCTTGCTCCAATGTTCTGCTCAATAATCAGTGGAGCGTGTATAGGTTCAATGCAATTAATGTTCCCCTCAAGGTTTGAAGAGTCATTACTGACTAACTGCTGGTCTCCGAAGTTGGGATTTTGCGGTGTTGTGTTGAAGGGAGACATTTGTCCCTGCTGTAGATATGATTCAGGTTGTGTTATTTCCATTACCTGAGGATCAATGTCTTGTCCATTTTTTCGATCCGTACTAAAACACTGGCAATTCTCAGTCTGCTCCTTGCAAGTTAAACATTCAATTAATTTCGTTAGCAAATCCTCAGCATCCTTCTGTGGCCGTGCAGCATTATTAATCTCTGTTCGGCTATAATGATCCTGAAGGTCAGCGCATAAACCTTTTTTCTTCGGGCTTGGACGAGGCGATTCCTTTGGCTTGTCTTCAGTTGGGCTTGAACAGTCTTCAGCGCTGTGCCCTTCATTGTAGCATGAGAGACCGTCATGTTCATGCTGCTGTGTAGTGGAGCATGGTAGGCTGTTATAGCCTTCTTGCTGTTCACGTGAGCATGGCAGACTTGCATCGTCTGCCGCTGGTTGTCTGTGTACACTGAGGTATGCCGGCAGGTATCGATCCACTCCTGTACCATGTGGTGTTGGGTGCTCTGGTGCACAGATGAGCCAACACAGTTGTATGTGGTACAACTCTATTTTATTATAACTCTTATAATACAGTTTGTTCTGGATACTCTGCACGTGCTGTCTCCCTGAGTGTGTTTGGTAACCAATGTGTCCTGGTTCTTCTCTGCAGCTAATACTGACCACCGGGGGTCGTGTCTGTGCTTTTATATCTTTCTGTCATTGGTTGTGGTGTTGTGTGTTCTGATTTGTCTGTTGGTGTGTCTATCATGATGTGTGTGTTTGAATATCATGACAGTGAGGATGAGGTCAAGTATGTTTTTCCCACTTGTTGGTTCCCTCACCACCTGCTGCAGTCCCAGTCTAGCAGCTATGTCCTTTAGGACCCAGCCAGCTCGGTCTGTGGCGGTATTACCGAGCCACTCTTGGTGATGGACATTGAAATCCCCCACCCAAAGCATATTCTGCGCCTTTGCCACCCTTACTGCTTCCTCCAAGTGGTGTTCAACATGGAGGAGTGCTGATTCATTAGCTGATGGTGGCCGGAATGTGGTAATCAGCAGGAGGTTTCATTGCCCATGTTTAACCTGTAGCTATGAGACTTTATGCGGTCCAGAGTTGATGTTGAGGACTCCCAGGGCAACTACCTCCCGACTGTATATCACCGTGCTGCACCACCTCTGCTGACTCTGTCTTGCTGGTGAGACAGGACATACCCAGGAATGGTGATAGTGGTGCCTGGGACATTGTCTGTAACGTATGATTCTGGGAGTATGACTATGTCAGGCTGTTGCTTAACTAGTCTGTGAGATAGCTCTCCCAACATTGGCACAGCCCCAGATGTTAGTAAGGAGGACTTTGCAGGGTCAACAGGGCTGGGTTTGCCATTGTCGTTTCCAGTGCCTGGTTCAAGGCCGGGTGATCCGTCCAGTTTCATTCCTTTTTTGTGTTTTCGTCGCGGTTGAATACAACTGAGTGGCTTGCCCGGCCATTTCTGAGGGCATTTAAGAGTCAACCACATTGCTGTAGGCCAGACCAGAAAAGGATGGCAGATTTCCTTCCCTGAAGGACATTAGTGAACCAGACGGGTTTTTACGATAATCGACAATGGCTTCATGGTCATCATTAGACTTTTAATTCCAGATATTTTATTGTTTTAAATTCCATCACCTGCCATGATGGGGTTCGAACCCGGATCCCCAGATCATCATCCTGGGTCTCTGGATTACTAGTCCAGTGCCAATACCACTATGCCACTGCCTTCCCTAACAGCCGACAGCCGTTACGCCTCGCGATCTAACCAGATCTCCCGAGATATTGTGCGACTGGGGCAGGGTCCAGTTTCGCATGGTTAATTGATTTTAAAAACCCACTTAGCAGTGCTGATGCCAGATCAAACGGCCACCCGGCATCGATCAGTCTCACCGAGGAGAAGCCCGCCAGGCGGTGTTCAGCACTTGACGCCACAAAGGGGGACCAAGCTTACTGGCACTTGGGGGGGTCTCCCAGGTGATCACAGGCCACCAGGTGGTGGGCCTCTGATCAGGCTGGCACCGTGGAACTGCTGGTGCATCTTGACACTGCCAGCCTGGCACCCTGGCAGAGCCACCTGGGCAGCCTGGCGGTGTGGAAAGAGGCAGACTCGGACAGCAAGAAAATGGTGAAGAAATTCAGAGCGAGAAATAGCATGGAGAGAGGTTGTCCCGGCCAGTTAAAATGGCAGGAAAAGGGAGAGGAGCTTCAGAGTGAGTAATTGTGCGGGGAGAGGCAAACCTGGCCAGTTAAAGAGCAGAGGAGAGGGCGAGGAGCTCACCATAAACAGAGTGGGAGAATCAAAGCGTGGCATCATAGGAAAATAGTAAGTCCATTGACTGGTAAGTAACTGCTAATTTACTTTCAGATTAAATGGGCGGCACAGTGGTTAGCACTGCGGCCTCACAGTTCCAGGGTCCTGATTTCAATTCTGGCCTCGATTCCAGCTTGGGTCACTGTCTGTGCAGAGTCTGCACATCCTCCCCGTGTGAGCGTGGATTTCCTCCAGGTGCTCCGGTTTCCTCCCACAGTCCAAAGATGCGCAGGTTAGGTGGATTGGCCATGCTAAATTGCCACTTAGTGTCCAAAAGGTTACGGGGATCGGGTGGAGGCATGGGATTAAGTTGGGTGCTCTTCCCAAGAGCCAGTGCTGACTCGATGGGCCGAATGGCCTCCTTGTACACTGTAAATTCTATGATTCTAAAGGTAAAAAGTAGAAATATTTTACAGATTACAAAAAATAAAAACCAGCTGGAAATAAAAAACACATTAAAAATGAATTAAATAATATAGTGATGCAGGGCCAGGAGATTTGTTGTACCCGCATGACGTGGGAGCTGGTGGATTCTATTGTGGTTCCTCATGAATACATCTGTTGCAACTTTTGGTTGCTTGAGGAACTTCGACTCAGAGTTGATGAGCTGGAATCTGAGCTTTGGACGCTGCGACACATCAGGGAGGGGGCGAGTTACCTGGACGCTGTGTTTCAAGAGACAGTCACACCCCTTAGATTGACTACCTTGAATTTGGCCAATGGTCAGGGCCAGGTGTAGCCATCTGGGATGGCCACTTACAAAGGATCCCAGGAAATATGGCCACCTGCAAAGGGCCATGGGAAATATGGTCAACCCAGGACTCAGACACTCAGAGCTTATGTATATCGGCAACTCAGATAACTAGACGCTATCGAAACCCCCAGCTACTTTGCATTCTAATGGCCCATTTCCCCAGAACAAAAGATCTGTACTCAGGTAACAGGTACAGAAACAGACTCATCGTCGCCACTCCCTTTGCTCAGGGAGCCCAAAAAGCCAAGGTCAATGACCGCTCAGGACACGCCCCGCCATCAAGGCACCCGCCCCTTTATTGGCCAAAATCGAAGGCAGTAATCGAAGCCTGACGAATTATTGGGTCCAAAGCTAAGGACCGCCCAAAAGAGCGCGAAACCCCAGAAGGATAAAGCGAGACACTGCTATGTGTTTGGTCTCTCTTGGCCCCGGAGCTCGGTCTCTCTTGGCCCCAACCTACGCCAAAAACCAAGTGTAGCATCATGACCCGAAGACAAGTTCAAGACCAACGATCGCTACCAGACGGATGAGCCCAGCAGAAATGAAGTCACTTCTCCAAACCTAACCACGCAAGATCCGAAGAAAGGCCTTGTTCCTCTGCATAAAGCCGGGTGCCTGAAGTTAAGTACAGGTTGTTGTAGTGTTAGGTGTAATTTAGCTTGTAGTGTTTTATGTTGCATGTCGAAGTAATTCTTGTGTGTAAATAAACTATCATTGAACTTGAACTAACTAACTGGTTGTTTGGTCTTTGATCGATATCTGGTAAAACCTTGTGGTGGTATCATTTGATATGTGGTGACTCTGAAAAGCAATATCATCATTAATAACTGTCATATCAGTATCCAGTTAAAAAGAGCAACACAGGAGGGTGTGACTATGAGTGAGGTAGGTACAAGGATCCAGGAGGTAGGGTTGCAGGAACCTCAGCCCTTGTCCTTGTCCAATAGGTTTGAGATTCTTGCTCCCTATGTGGATGAGCGCAGGGACTTTCATAGAATTTACAGTGCAGAAGGAGGCCATTCGGCCCATCGAGTCTGCACCGGCTCTTGGAAAGAGCACCCTACCGAGGCCCACACCTCCACCCTGTCCCCATAACCCCTTAACCCAGTAACCACACCCAACACTAAGGGCAATTTTGGACACTAAGGACAATTTAACATGGCCAATCCACCTAACCTGCACATCTTTGGACTGTGGGAGGAAACCGGAGCACCCGGAGGAAACCCACGCACACACGGGGAGGACGTGCAGACTCCGCACAGACAGTTGACCCAAGCCAGGAATCGAACCTGGGACCCTGGAGCTGTGAAGCAATTGTGCTATCCACTATGCTACCGTGCTGCCCGAGGGGAGGATGAACAAACTGACCACAACACCA
The DNA here is from genome assembly GCF_047496885.1 of Scyliorhinus torazame. Classification (NCBI taxonomy): domain Eukaryota; kingdom Metazoa; phylum Chordata; class Chondrichthyes; order Carcharhiniformes; family Scyliorhinidae; genus Scyliorhinus; species Scyliorhinus torazame. Next base: position 82,165,216 of record NC_092716.1, on the reverse strand, counting down.
TGGTACAGGGAGCCATTCAAGTGCGGGGAGAGAAAAGAAATGTTGTCCTCATCAGAGATGGTATTGTTCGGGGTATATACACTATTCCTTGTGACCAGAATGAAGAGTCCCGAATGTTGTATTGCCTACCTGGTGTTTGGGTTTGGGATATCTCTTCTGGGCTGCAGAAGAACTTGGAGTGGGAGGGTAAAGATCCAGTTGTTGTGGTCCACGTCGGTACCAATGACATAGGTAGAACATCGGTGCAGATTCTGCTGAAGGAATATTAGGAGCTAGGGATTAAATTAAAAAGCAGAATCAAAAAGGTAATCTCTGGATTACTACCTGAGCCATGAGCTAATTGGCACAGGGTCAATAAGATTAGGGAGATAGGGGCAGCACGTGGCGCAGTGGTTAGCACTGGGACTGCGGCGCTGAGGACCCGGGTTCGAATCCCGGCCCTGGGTCACTGTCCGTGTGGAGTTTGCACATTCTCCCCATGTCTGTGTGGGTTTCACCCCCACAACCCAAAGATGTGCCGGTTAGGTGGATTGGCCACAATAAATTGCCCCTTAATTGGAAAAGAAAAATAATTGGCTACTCTAAATTTATAAAAAAAAGATCAGGGAGGTAAATGTGTGGCTTTTATGGGCATCACAGGAACGTGGCTGCAAGGAGATCAGGACTGGGATCTAAATATCCAAGGATATGTGTCCTATCGAAAGGACAGGCAGATGCACAGAGGGGCAGGATTGCCTTGTTAGTATGAAATGAAGTTAAATCGATAGCAAGAAGCGATATAGGTTTGGAAGGCATAGAATATGTGTGGGTAGAGTTGAGAAATCGCAAAGGAAAAAAGACCCTGATGGGTTATAAACAGGCCCCCTAGCAGTAGTCAGGATGTGGGGCAGAAAAAAAATCAGGAAATAGAAAAGGCAGAAAGAAAGGCAATAATCATGGAGACTTCAGTATGTATGTGGACTGGAAAAATCTGGTTGGTAGCGGGTCCCAAGAAAAGGAATTTGCGGAATGTCTGTGAAATAATCTTTTTTGCGCAGCTTGTGGTAGAACCCACTATGGAACAGGTCATTCTGGGTTTGGTGATGTGTAATGAGGCAGACTTGATTAGGGAACATAATATGAAGGAACAGAGATACCCTCAATTACAACTCGAGAGAGATGATTGGTAATACAAAGGCTTTAATAGCAGAGAACCAGACAGCTGCCGAGAAGTGTGCTCACTGCACACTGCCCACTGAACATTCGCTTATATATGGCTCCCTGGGGGGGGGGGGGGCAGGGCTGGGAGAATCCTGCCCCATGTATCCTGGAAAAGGCTGGGGGCGAAATTCCCCGGTATCGGCGCGATGTCCGCCGACCGGCGCCGAAAACGGCGCAAATCAGTCGGGCATTGCGCCGCCCCAAAGGTGCGGAATCCTCTGCATCTTGGGGGGCCGAGCCCCAACCTATAGGGGGACTGGTTGGACTGATTTCCGTCCCGCCAGCTGGCGGAAAAGGCCTTTGGTGCCCCGCCAGCTGGTGCGGAAATGACATCTCCGGGCGGCGCATGCGCGGGAGTGTTAACGGCCGCTCACGGCATCACGCGCATGCGCCGTGGAGGGAGTCTCTTCCGCCTCCGCCATGGTGGAGACCGTGGCGAAGGCGGAAGGAAAAGAGTGCCCCCACGGCACAGGCCCGCCTGCGGATCGGTGGGCCCCGATCGCGGGCCAGGCCAACATGGGGGCACCCTCCGGGGCCAGATCGCCCCAGGACCCCGGAGCCCGCCCGCGCCACGTTGTACCGCCGGTAAGAGAGGTGGTTTAATCCACGGCGGCGGGACAGGCATCCTAGCAGTGGGACTTCGGCCAATCCGGGCCGGAGAAACGCGCGGGGGGGGGGGCCACCAACCGGCGCGATTTCCCCCCCCCCCCCCCCCCCCCCGCCGAATCTCCGGTGCCGGAGAATTCGGCAACCGGCGGGGGCGGGATTCACGCCAGCCCCCGGCGATTCTCTGACCCGGCGGGGGGTCGGAGAATCTCGCCCCTGGTGTTGTTGGAGTGGGGGTAAACATGTACTGGTACACGTCCAGCCATGGTGAATTCTAAGAGTGGTGTGAGTATCCTTGGCCTATTGGCCCCAATTCAAGCATGTCGTTGATCCTAAATTAGGGCAGTAGGAACTAAGTTTATCTGGGTCAGGTACGGGTATGTTGAGAGGGAAGTAGGCCTCGCTTCCCTGAGATGTCCTCTTTTTTGGGCTTCTGGGCTCTCCTTGAGATTTGGTATCCCTAGGGATGTAGTATCCTGCTGGTTGCGGGGCCTGAGAATGAGTCTGAGTGCTCTGGTTAAGCATTGTCAGTGATTTGGTTGGAGATTAGGCTAGATTCTTTGGTTAGGGATTAGGCTGGATGGAGGAGTAAGCCTCCCTCCCCCAAGTAGTCTTGTATCGGGACATCCAGACTATCTTTCTTCTTGAGGCCAGGGCTCCCCTGGAGGGGGCAGTGTCCTGTTTTTTATGAGGTTATGCTGTTGCTGGTATCCTTTCTGCGAAAGTGTACGTTGTTAGGGCATGTCGGATATCTTTAGCTAATCCTGATGTTCCCCTCTCTCTGCGGTTTCTCTTCTTTATTTGAGGTGCTCATACGGGCTCTGATTTGTTATATTTCATCCTGAGGGTTGTGTCCCTTATCCAGTTGAGAGGAAGAGAATTGTATTTTTCCCAATTGTTGTTGGGTGTCTTGATGATTCTTCTTCTCCTTGTTGATGGGGTTGACTTGATGAAGAGTAGTTTAAACTTACCAGTGAGGGTGGGGCCTGAACGGTGCCTCCGATTTGGCTAGAGAGGAGTGAGGTTTGTTGTTTTGCGAGTCTCGATACGCTGTAAGAATCTTTGGGGCTGATTCTGGTGTTCCTCTCTTTCTGGGATTCCCTTTCTCTATCTGGATGGGAGAGGCGCTGAAACCGGTTTTGATTTGTTTTCAGGAAGGCTTCCCTTATCTTGTCGGGAGGAGGAGTGTTGTATCGCTCTCTGAGTTATCCCGTTGATGGGTGTCTTGACGATTCTTTTTCTCCGAGTTGGTGGGGTTTAGTTGGGGGAAAATGGTTTAGGTTTTTGAATAATGGCGGGGCCTAAATGGTGCCTCTGACTTGGATGGGGAGGAGTGAGGTTTGTTATGTCGTGAGTCATGGCATGATGTAAGAATCCTTAGTTGAATTGTGGAGGAGGGCATACACCATGGGACCATATGTTCGTGGCTTTATACTGGTATGCTATTCTGCTGAGTTTCCCTACTCTCTTCGGTATCCTTTCATTTTCTGTATGATGTGAGAAGCCAACCACATTAATTACAATCCGAACCAATTGTGTGAATATTTGCTGGTCTTCTCTGTATATGCATGTGGAATAATGATCACTATGTGCTGTCCAGGATTTTGGGGATTTTTTGCATCTAATAGTTATATGTAAAATATTCCCTTCGAACTAATGGGTGCGATTCTCTGGCCTTGTTACGTTCTCGCTCAAGCGAATCGAGGCCGGTGAATAGCGGGAGAGACAGAAAATGAGAACCGCGTCAGGGTGGGGATCCTCAGTGGGGGTGGGGGACTCGCAGGGGTGGGCCGCCATGGGAAGGTGGAGGGGCGCTGGGGGGGGGCAACCGTGGGGCAATTCCATGTGGCACCATCATGCCAACCCCTAGATCGTGTGTACCTGTTCCTGGGGCAACCCTTGTCCCTGCATGTCTGCCCCACCGATCACCCAGAACCCCCACCGACTGCCGAGCTCTCTGGCCATACGGCTGAAGGCTATCGCTAATAGGGAATTGGCAATTGTGGATCCCTGTGGGTGGACGGGCATGTAGCATGTGGGAGTCATTGCCTAGCATCCCAATCAGACCCCGATGCCTGGACACTGTGCTTGAACGCTGTGGGAGGCAACACCACACACGCAGCAGCCAACATCCGAAAACCCAGGGGATGGAACACAGCTCCGGGAACATGTCCAAGGTCGGAGGGTGGGTGAGTGCCACGGGGAGGGGCAGATGCCTGGAGAGATGGGCTAAAGGTTCAGAGGTCAACCCGTATTGCAGAAGAAAGTGACAGAGGCACCATCCTAGTTGTACACAAAGATGTTTATTGTGTTTGACAATTCCCCACCCTCCCGATTGTGCTGCCCTGTCCCGTGTGCTATATCTCCTGCCTCTAGGACTTCTCCAAGCGACTATGGATCTGCTGCCGTGATGCTGACATCTCCCTCTGAATGTCCTGGCCGCACCCTGAATCTCCATCAGCTCCGGCAAGACCTCTTTCACAGGCTCAGCAAAAGGCTGGGACCCAGCTGGGTCCTGGGATCCAGCGGCCCTCCGACTGCTGTCTTGCCTGCGGGTTCCTGCCTCCATCTGATGAACATCAGCAGCAGTGTGGTGCTCACCAGATTGTGCCCCAGAAGCCTGACCACTAACATGTCCTCCCGAGATGCATGTATCTGTGCTGGTGGAAGATGTGATGATAACTGTAATGTGGCTAGTATGGTGGCATCCTCGGAGCTCTCCTCCGAGGTGATCTCTTGGGAGGCTGGACAGGGTACCGCCCGGGAGGTCCGGCGCCTTCAGCTGGAGGATCTATGGGAGATTGGACATGCGGTCAGTGAGAGGGATGGGTCAGTCAGTAAGGCAAAAACAACTCACGTTTGATAGATCCTCCGGGTGGGGCCTGGTGGTTTCTCACCTTTGCGCGTTCTGCCAGCCTCCGCGTTGGTGACCGCCCAGTCCTCGGCCACACTGCTCACCTCCAGGGCACACTCCTCGAAGGTGGTGAGGATCCTGATGTCTGACACACCAGTCTGGGCCCCTCTCCTGGCGATTGTGATAGAGCTTTTCCTGAGGAGAGACAGAGACGGCATCATTAGCAACACGCGTTATTCACAGTGGTGGGAGGGGGATTGTGAAGGAATGTTTGGGGGGATTTGAAGGGGGACGGTGATTTGTTATGTTGTAGGTGTAACATAAGCGGCTTCCATGTGGTGCACTTGACAAAGGAAGGTTCAGACGTGGAGATAACTTCAACACGTTTATTAAACTATTTACACTTCTATTACTCGGGTTAGACACTACTGCTAATCCTACTATAGCTACCCAGACTGACTAACCAGTTGCTGCAATCCACGTGGTGGGTGTAATATTGAATCAACCCTGTGTCTGTATTCATTCACTGTCTCCACTGGAAAGAGGCAGATCGTGTGTGTGGTGCCCTTTATATATGGGTTGGTGTAATGCCCCCCTGTGGTCGTGTCACCTCCTTGTGTATCGTGAATGTCCATTGGTCGTCTCCTATCTAACTGATCTATTGGTTGAGTGTGTGTGTGTGATGTTTCTGGTGCTCCCACTAGTGCCTAGCTAGCCTACATGCATTTGCATTGATGCACATCACCACAGATGAGGGTGGAGGAAGTGTTGGGGGGATTGAAAGGGGAGGGGATGGACTCTCCTGTTGGGGGGGGGGTGGGGGGAGGTCTTGAAGGGGGGGCTGGCGTTGGTGTCTACTCACTCGTGCTGCCCTGTGTAGGTCTTTGACCTTGTTCCTGCACTGGAGGGCAGTTCTCCTGGTCACACTCCCCAAGCTCACTGCCGCCACCACCTTGACCCAGGCGGCACTGGCTGCCCTATGGCTGAATGTGCTGGACTCTTGGGGGAAATGCACATCCCTCCTGGCCTCCACAGCATCTAGCAGCCTCCCCAGTTCTGCATCCCTGAATCTTGGGGCTGGTCTCCTGGGCGGCATTGTTGCAAGCTGGCTGGGGTTGGCTGAGCTAAGTGCTGCTCAACCTTGTTAGCGGGGGGGCTGCTGGCGAGCACGTGCCGGTGAATCAGCTGGTGAGCCTTCATTTGCGCCGTGAAACCCGGAAAGTCTCATTAAGTGGAACAAATTAACATTGAATAGGGTTGCCAGCCTTGCTGGGCCAAGCGCCGGGAAGCTTGCTACAGTTCCCACTCACGACAACACTTAGAAATTGTTTTGGAGAACCGCGCCCAATGTCTTAGCAAATTACTTTTGGATTTCTTTTTCCTTTTTTGGGGGTCAAAAGTTTTTTGACTGGATCCTGCAATGGTACAAGCAGGTGTCTTATCTGAGAAATACGTTATAAAATGTCACTCGAGGGCAGCACGGTGGTGCAGTGGTTAGCACTGCTGTCTCACGGCGCCGAGGACCCAGGTTCGATTCTGGCCCCGGGTCACTTGACATGTGGAGTTTGCACATTCTCTGTATATAACCCAAAAGGATGTGCAGGGTAGGTGGATTGGCCACGCTAAATTGCCCCTTAATTGGAAAAAAAATAATTGAGTACTCTAAATTTATATTCAAGAAATAAAAATATAAAAAGTCACTACCGTCTCTGGTATAGTTGGAATTGAGGGAATGCAGGTTTTGGTGCACGTCCGAACAGGATGTGAAAATCTTATCCTATATTTTCTTTGGCGGTATGAGCAATCACTACACGTGAAGGTGCGCATCATTTTTACCATGTTTCTCGACGGCGCACTGTTCGCTGGTGGTGGGATTCAGTACTCCCACTGCTTGTCAATAGGACTGCCAATTGAAACCACCCCACTCTGACGGGAAACCCGTGGGCGGGGGTGCGCTGCCGGTGGGAACATGGGGCGCGAGTCTCCCATGCTGCGTCGTATGGGAGTATCGCTGTTCGCGCCATTTTTACCCGCAGCGCCGGTCCGACGCTGGCAGGCGATTCTCCGAGGAGCGGAGAATCGGCGCCATTTGCGCCAGTGCGTTTGGCGCGGCGCCGGTCGTGGGCCGCTGTCCGTGGCCGGGCTGCCGATTCTCCGGCCTTGATGGGCCGAGCGGCCACGCAGAAACGGCAGAGACCCGCCGGCGCCGTTCACACCTGGTAGCTGCCGGCGGGAACTCTGCACGAAGGGTCGGGGGGGTCAGGGTTTTTTGTTTAATGCCTGCTCGATCACATATTTACAGTCCATTAAAATGAATGGAGGGAAATTGTGGGTTAGTGAATGCACAAGTTGAGAGCTTCAACCAATATATGCTAGACTTAATTAGGAATTGGACAATACAAACTTAAGCATTGTGATCTTGTGATTTCTTGACTAGTGCTCACTGCTTCTCTGTGCTTTGGTAGCATTTGATTATGTATCAGCCTAATGATCTTGCCATGCCCTTAACCTTAGGACTGTTCATGCATATTGACCTGTGATTGCAGTAGATATGGTTGTTTGTCAAAGAAAATATGGAAACCATTTCAGTTATAAATGGCAATAAATGTAAAGTATTTCTGTATTAATCCTGATTTTATTGCAAATACTGTTTTAAATAGATTCTTCTGAAGCTCTGGAGACATGAATGTACACGAGTGGTGGCCGATCGCTTTACAAACTCTGAAGATTGTCAATGGTTTGATAAAACATTAATCCATGTTGTCGCTGAAGAACTTGGACAAGAAATCAAGAGTGTTATCAGTGTGGAGAATGAAGACCTCTTTGTAGATTTCTTGCGTGATCCACCTGAAGCCACAGGTCTGGACATTATTGTTACACAGAATGTACCACACAGTCAAGATATTAAATCTGGATATATGAATTTTGAACTCATGTAATTGACCATATTTGTCAAAGCAATTATGGGCACGATCTTCTGGCCACGCTGTGCCGGAAAGGTAACTTGCTGCGGTACAGCATGGCCGGTGAAAACCGGAGACTCCCCTCCCGGAATCCACCTGGCTCGCAACCCCTCACGAGATTCAACGCAATCTCGTGAGACGTTGCAAAGGGAATCCCACCTACAATGGACGAGATCGGTTTTTGGAAAATCTGCATATTAGAGCGAGGCAGATTCCCGAGGTACCTGAGGCTTTGGGATTCAATCCCTTCGTCTCGGGGACCTCGGGTGAGCGCCGTTTGGTACTGGTCCCTGCAAATGGGGACCAGATGGAACCGCACTCATGGGGATCTCCAAGGGGTTCAGAGGCCCCCAGCTGCATGCCCTTAGGTGGTGCGCTGCCACTGCTGGTGCCACCTGGGTACCAGTTGCCAATGCCAGCTGGTGCGGGCATTGCTAGGTTGGCACTGCCGAGGTGCCAAGCTGCCATTTTATACGCATGCATAATTGGGCAGGGGTTGCTCACCATGGGTGTTGAGGGGCCGGGGGACACTCCCATGTTGCATTCAGGCTGGGGAGAGGTGGGGACTTTTTTGTGGGTCCCGAAGATTGGTACGCCATTTAGAAATGGTGTCCCGATCTCTCGCTACAACGGGGAGTTCCGGCAAGCAAAGCTCCCCATTGTAAAAAACGGGGCTTTGTGAGGCCTCGCCCACATGTTCACCGTTTAAGCCCCTTATTCAGCATGAGTAACATTGAATATCCATGGCTGGGATTCTTCGACCCTGCGCCGGGTCGGAGAATCCCCGGGGGGAGGCGCAAATCCCGCCCCGCCACCCCTACTCTCCGGAGCCATTTTTCGGGCTCGAGCGGGATTCCCGCTACGCCGGTTGCGGACCGTTGACAGCGGCCCTCCTTGCGACTCTCCGGGCCCCAATGGGCCAAGTGGCTGACAAGTTTTGCCCAGTCCCGCCGGCGTGAATTACTCACCTCACACACGGCGGGACCTGGCAGGTAAGTGTGCGGGGGCTGTCCTGTGGGGGGGGGGGGGGGCAGAGGGATCCTACACCAGGGGGGGCCCCCACGGTGTCCTGGCCTGGCCCGTGATCGGGGCCTACCAATCGGGGGGCAGGCTGGTTCCGTGGGGGCCTTCTTTCCTCCGCGCAGGGCCCATGTGTTTCTCGGCACTGCGAGTGCTGGGAAACACGTGGCTAAACGCGTTCGCTCGGGGATTTTGTTCCCTTTTGGGAAGATAGCACCCAATGACCCTTATATTGATTTTGAAAATATCTGTCTTATTGAGATACTTAAGTTTGCGATGAGAACATTCATCTTGTTTTTTTCCCTATTTTCTCCTCATTTAGGTCCCTGTCTTAGCCTTTAATGAAGACGAGGGTAGGCAGGGCACTCAGCTGTTGAAAGCATTGCCAATGCTGCTGCAGGCTAGTCACCAGGACATATGTGGCAGGAGCCTGATGTGCATGTGCCATTTGATTATCTTTTTCTCTTGTTTGTATTCTTGGCCTTCACCCAGATCATTTGAGCAAACTTGCGGTTGTGGCATTAATATTTAGTGCCCTTTGGAGCTGAGAATTTACAAAACTGGTCCAGAGAGACTGGAATTTTTCTGGATCTGGTAGCAATCCAAAAAACCCAAAATTGCTCTTCCGAGATTAACCATCTGTTATCTTTTGTGTCCCTTCTATTTTCTGAAAACCTGAAATAAACAGGGTGCCGATGTATTTGTGCTCCCATTTGTTTTTCTATCTCACTTTTCATAAAATTCACCTCAGATTGTTGCCAGCCGCCTTTGGGAATTAGTTCCGTTTGCAAACTGCGAACATTTTCTATGCTCAGTTTACCGAGTTACTTTTAAAATTTTAGTATTTAGATATCAATGGGGTAATGCCGAACATATCTCTTTATTTAGATGTGCCCAATGTACATTTGCTATGTAAAATGTACATAATAGTTTGTTCTTTATCTTGCTATTTCCAGGAGAAGAACCGGAGAATACAGAAGATGAGATGCCCAAAATATATGAGGTGATAGAGTCTTTAGATATGTTGAAAGAGAGGTTGAACCTGTTAATGTTCCTTTACAATGAGACTGTACGAGGGGGGCACTTGGACCTGGTCTTCTTTGAAGATGCTATGATTCACCTAGTCAAGGTAGAGTGGGATTCATGTATTTTCTCAACTTAATTCAGTCCTAACTTTAAACTTGTGAATTATATGTTTGTGAGTTTGGATTTGTTCACAGTGAATCGCCAAAACCAATAGCAATTTTGGAAGTCGAGAACTAGAGTTGGTTGGAATATTGTATTTTGGTGTCAGCTTTGGCTCACTCCATTGAGTGAGAAAAATTGTGGACTCAAGCCCCACTCCAGAGATGAGGACACATAACCTAGACCGACATTTCAGTGCCGTGCAGTGTTGAAAGTGCCACCTTTTGGATGAGGTTAAATTTGAAGCCCTGCGCATCTTCTCAGATGGACATAAAAGTTCCCATGGCACTACTCAAAGAGGATCATGGGAGTTTCCAAGTGCACTGACCAAAATAAATTCTCAGACAACACCAGTTTTTTTTTAAAAATTGCCTATCTTGTCATTTATCTTACTTAAATCTGTTATTTGTTTCAGGGTTTGAATGGTTTGCTAAGCTAATGTTTTTTGATACCATCACATGGTCACAGACATTTACTGCAATTTGATCTCACATATTGATCTTCAAGGCTGACTCCATCAGAATTTGCAATATCAGTGGAGGGCACATCATTTGTACCGGCCAGCATATTCTCTTGCAAATTGCTGTTGAAGCCTGGAAATGGTGCCTTCACCGCGACCCATGAAGTTCTCCTCCCAACTCCCTGTGTGTAAGGAGGTGGGAGGGGGGTGAGAGGCAATTCTAGTTTGATTTCATCTTCGGCCGAGTCAGACTGCAACTCGAACATGGAAACTTCCACTGCCCCTCCTTCCAAGATGGGATTTATTTACATTCTTCTGAAGGTCGATAAAACATGTTGGCCCCAATGGACTAGGGAAGAGGGATATGCAGGTTATGAAGTCCTGTCTCCTGTCTCTAAACTGGTATGGCTGAGTATACGTGCTGAGTGGTGGCACAGTGGTTAGCACTGCTGCTCACAGCTTCAGGGTCCCGGGTTCAATTCCAGCCTCGGGTGACTGTCTGTTTGGAGTTTGCACTTTCTCCCCGTGTCTGCGTGGGTTTCCACTGGGTGCTCTGGTTTCCTCCCACAGTCCAAAGATGTGCAGGTTAGGTGTACTGGCTATGATAAATTACCCCTTAAAGGTTTAGGTGGGGTTACTGGATTACGGGACTAGGGTGGAGGTGTGGGCTTTACTAGGGCGCTTTGTCCAAGGGCCAGTGCAGACTCGATGGACCGAATGGCCTCCTTTTGCACTGTAGGGATTCTATGATTCTTCTGTGATTCTATATTCACTCTTATTGGATATAAATTATTTCCCATTAGACATACATATACAGTCAGAGCTGCGGTCCCTTATAAGGCAATCAGGGTTTCAGGGTATATTTGGTCTCCACCATACTTTATTAAACTTGAACCAACTTTCCACCTCTGTCAGATCTCCTTTTAATAACGGGAAGAACCCCAGTTTCTGTGGTCTCATAACTAAAACTTTACTTTTTTGAATCTCTTCTGTTGCCTTTCCATGCCTTGACATTCTTCTTAAAGTAGGGTGGCAGTATTGTTTCAACACAATTTTGAATGCATCAAATTGCATTTCTACAGTGTATTTAACATAGGAAACAAGCAGCACAGAGGCAGAATTTTATCTTGCAATGGATGCTGAGCTAAGGAGTTGGGGGGAAGGCAAGGGGTTTGGCGGGGGTGACCAATTGCTTGGTAATAGAGGCGGGCTTTAAGGTAGGTCGCAAAGGAGGAAAGAGGGGTTTAGAGAGGCAATTCCAGAGAGTGGAGACTGAGACAGCTAAAGACACGGCTTCCAACACTGGGCCAAATTGAACCGCAATCATTTTCCGAGAAGCATCTGAGGGAAAAAGTGTGCAGCAAATAATAGAAGTGTGCTAACACTGTTGGAATTGACACCAATGACAATTGACACAGTGAAAACTAAATGAATTTTATGATGTGACATAATGTTACTGTTTGAATGTGTAAATCATATTTGAATATTTTACAATTGAAACTCACCTATCATTCAGACATCTGTACCTACACTTCTTCAATTGGTGATAAGATTATTATTTTAACCTTAGTCTTGGGATTCACTTACAGATATCCCGTATCATCAGAACTCCTCGAGGTAATGCTTTGCTTGTTGGTGTGGGTGGGTCAGGCAAACAGAGCCTTACAAGACTCACTTCATTTATTGCTGGATACCAGACATTCCAAGTTACTCTCACAAGGTAAATTCACAACTAAAATATTAATATTTCCTGGGATGAGCAGCATGTCAAGACCTCATAACAAACTACATATTCAATAGTATATATTGCATGTATGGACGATATAATGTGCATAGAGTCATAGATGTCTACAGCACAGCAAAGGTCCTTCAGCCCATCACGTCTGCACCAGTCAAAAATAACTACCTAAGTATTCTAATCCCATTTTCCAGCACTTGGTCCATAGCCTTGTATGCCTTGGTACACATCTAAATATTTCATAAATGCTATGAGCCTCAAGCACCCTTTCAGGTAATGCATTCCAGACTCCCACCACCCTCTGGGTAAAAATGTATTTCCTCACATCCCCTCTAAACCTCCTGCCCCTTACCTTAAATCTATGCCCCCGGTCATTGATTCCTCCACCAAGGGGAAAAGTTTCTTCATGTCTATTCTATCTATGCACCTCATAATTGTATACATCTTAATCATGTCCACCTCAGTCTCCTTTGCTCCAAGGAAAACATCCCCAATCTATCCAATCTCTCTTCATAGTTAAAACTCTTCAGCCCAGGCAACAGCCCAGATAAATCTCCTTTGCACCCTTTCCAGTGCTATTCCAGTGCTTTCCAGCTCCAGCTGTGGCCTAACTGATGTTTCATACAGTTCCAGCATTACCTCCCTGCTCTTAAACTCTATGCCTCAGCTAGTAAAGGCAAGAATACCATATGCCTTCTTAGCCACTGGATCTACCTGCCCTGCTACCTTAACAGACCAGTGTACATGCACACCAAGGTCCGTTTGACCCCTGGTGCTTCCCAGATTCCCTGTCGTTTATCATGTATTCCCTTGCTTTGTTTGGCCTGCCCATGTGCATCACCTCACACTTATCTGGATTGAATTCCATTTTCCATTGATCACCCCATCTGACCAGCCCGTCTATCTCCTCCTGTAATTGAAGGCTATCCTCCTCACTATTTACCACTCCATCAATTTACGTATCATCCGCAAACTTACTGATCAACCTTTTTACATTCATATCTAAATCATTTATACAAACCACAAACAGCATGGGACCCAATACTGATCCCTGCGGGACCTCATGGGACACAGGCTTCCAATGAAAAAAACATTCCTCGACCATCACCCTCTGTCTCCTGCCACTCAGCCAATTCTGGATCCAATTTGCCAAATTTACTTGGATTCCATGGGCTTTTACCTTCGCTATCAGTCTGCCATGTGGGACCTTATCAAAAGTCCAAGCAGACTATGTCAAATTATCTGCACATCTGGGACGGACTTGAGTCAACGGCACTTTGTCGGATTTTTTGGCCTTCGGGAGATTCTCTCTGCCAATTCCGCACTTAGAGTGAAGCTCTCCAGCAGGAAAGGTTCCTCGCAGATCTAAGTGCCATTTTCACAGGCTGCCCCAATCTTTCCCCTGCTCCATTTCAGGCCCTCCCCCTGCCATTTTGGTGACCCCCCCTCACACCTCCCAACCTTCGGGAGGCCCCTGGGAACATCCACTCACCTCCTCTCTACATTACAAGGACCCCGGGCCCAACCCCTGGCAATGCCAACCTGTCATCCAGGTTTACTGGTACTGCCAGCCTTGCACCCTAGCAGTGATTCTGGCAACCTGGCAGTGCAACCTGGCCACCCGAGCACTCTGGGACTGCCAGTCTGGCACCCTGGCAGTGTCATCCAGGCATCATAGTTCCACCCGGGCACCCTGGCAGTGCCGGGCTGGCAGTGCCAAAGTTCCCCGGCACCAGGGGTGTGTCAGGATGCCACCCTTTTCTCGGCCCTCCGGGTGTCTCCAGTGGCCTGGGAGAAGCCCCAAGGTTCTGTTATGACTGGTCCACGTTTGTATGGACTAGGTGCCCTGACAAAGTCTCACAAGTGCAGTCAGTGATCCCCGGGCGCCGGGTGAATCCAGCATCCAGGTATTTAAATGAACAATTATGCTCATTTAAATATTCAGATCTGGATCTCGCCTAGCGAGAGCGGGATCCAGATTGCGACGTATGAGATTCCGTTGAATCTTGTGAGACATTTTGACTGTCACGAATCTCGTGAGATTCAGTGGCCTCCTCCCGACACCAAGTCGGGTGCAACTAAGGCCGTTGAAGCACATCCCTGGTCACCTCTTCGAAAAACGCAATCAAGTCATTCAGACATGACCTTCCCTTAACAAAACCATGCTGACTGATCTTGATTAATCCCTGTGTCTCCAAATGCAAATCAATTCTGTCTCTCAGAATTGCTTCCAATAGTTTCCCCATCACTGAGGTTCGACTGATTGGCCTGTAGTTTTCTGGTTTAGTCCTTCCTCCCTTCTTGAACAATGGTACCACAATGGCTATCCTCCAGTCCTCTGGCACCTCTCCTGGAGCCAGGGAGGAATTGAAAATTATTGTCAGCGCCCCTGCTATTTTCTCCCTTACCTCACTCTGCAGCCTGGGATACATGTCATCTGGCCCTGGATACTTGTCTACTTTTAAGCATGACAGACCACTCAGAAACTCCTCTCTGACTATGTTAATTTCTTTAATTTTATCACATTCCTTCTCCCTCACTTCTATACCCACACAGGTCCTTTCACTAGGGAATACCAACACAAAGTATTCATTTAGAACCCTACCTACAGCTCCACACACAAACTACCACTGTGGTTCTCAATGGGCCCCTACTCTTTCGATAGTTATCCTTTTACCCTTAATTTACTTGTAAAACAACTTAGGCTTTTCCTTTATTTTACCTGTCAGTATCCCTTCATGGCCCCTTTTTGCTCTCCTACTTCCCGTTTTAAGTAACCTCTTGCGCATTCTATACTCCTCTAGGGCTTCTGTTGTTTTGAGCTCTCGTTATCTGCCATAAGCCCCCCATTTCTTCTTATCCAATGCTGTATATCCCTCGATATCCAGGATTCACTGAATTTATTGGTCCCGCCCTTTTTCTTGATTGAAACATGTTGGCCCTGTACTGCCTATTTTTTTCTTGAATGTGTCCCACTGTTCTGTCACAGATTTACCTAAAAATTTCTGCTCCCAGTTCACTCTGGCCAAATCATATCTGATCTTATTAAAATTGGCTGTCACCCAGTTGAGAACTTTGATGTCAGGTCCATCCTTGTCCTTTTCCTTTTTTAATAATTTTTTTATTCGCCTCCTTTTTCACATTTTCTCCCACATTTACATCCATCAACAATAAACAATAATCAGCAAGATATGTCAGTCCCCATACTAACAACGATCCCATCTACCCACCAACCCCCAAACCTCCACCCGCATGTTTACATAAACAAATGACAAAAATGAATCAGGGATTACCCGTAGTCACCCTTAATCTTACACAGCTCTCTCCCCCACCTCAAGTCTCCAGCTCCTCCCGTCCACTGCCTCTTGTGAAACTCCTCCTCCCAACCTCGGTTCCTTCCCCCAACTTTCCACCCTGGCTAGACCACTCGGACCCTGTTCTGCCAGGCTCCGATGGCCGCAGCCCCTCCCCCACCTCACTCCCGTTCACTGGCACAGCGTGGAGGCCCCCACCCGGGTCCCTTTCCCCCTTGCCCGGCCCTAGGAAAGCCCAAAGATCCCCTTTTAGCACACCAACCCCGCATATCCACCTACACCCCAAAGAGCCTTCATTTCGAGTGAAAGTCCCGTCCCTTCCCTTGTCCAAATATATACAACATTGGCTCCTTTAGCCTCTACACCCGCACACAGTGATACAAAAAAGAAGAAAATACTGTCATGAGGTTACATCGGCACATGGCCATTCCTCAATTTGTCAGTTCTGCCACAGTCCTTCTGCTTTCGCAAACTCCTCCGCTGCCTCCGCCGTTCCAAAATAAAAGTCCCTGAGCTTGTAAGTCACCCTCAGCTTCGCTGGATATACAATGCCGCACCACACCTTGCTAATGTACAGTGCCCTCTTCACCAGGTTGAAGGCAGCCCGCCTCCTCGCCAGCTCCGCCGTAAAGTCCTAGTATACACGTATACCAGCTCCAGCCCACTGCACCACCCGCTTCTGCTTGGCCCAGCTCAGGACCTTCTCCTTCACACTGTACCTACGGAAGCACAGAATCACTGCCCTTGGCGGCTCACTCGCCTTTGGTACAGGCCTCCACGACCGATGAGCCCGATCCAGTTCATATCGGGAGGGATCCTCCACCTCCCCCAATAGTTTTGCCAGCATCGCAGCAAAATACTCAGTCGGCTTCGGTCCTTCAACTCCTTCGGGCAGCCCCACAATCCTCACATTCTGTCGCCTGGATCTGTTTTCCAGGTCTTCCATTTTTCCTCGCAGATCCTTGTTAGTGCCCATCACCTTCCGTATCTCCTTCCCCATCGAGGCGAGTTGATCACTGTGCTGCAATAACGTCTCCTCCACTTCCTTCAGCGCCTCCCCTTGCTCTCGCACCTCCGCCACTGTGCTCGCCACCTCCGTCCTCACCGGGGAAACCGCCTCCTCCACCAGAACACTCAAAACCTCCCTCATCTCCTTCCTCACTGTCTCCATGCATTTCGCAATCTGCGCCAACTGCTTTTCGAATTCCACTGCCATCACCTTAGTTATTTCTTCAACCGTAAGCAATGCGGCCTCCCCTGGTGCTCCAGCCTCCATTTTCCTTGGTGACCCCGCGGTGACCTTTCCACTCCCCGACGGACCTTCAGCTGTTTTTTTAACGGCCGTTTTTTTGCTCACCCTCGACATTTTTCTTTTTTATTTCCCCCTGTGCCTTCACTGAGCCTCCTCCGTGCCTTCTCCCTGCTTCTGGCGTCTCCGTGGACACTGGGACAGGGCTTAAAGCCCCGAAAATGCTGTTCCCGAACGGGAGCCCTCCATTGTGCAGCCGCCTCCCGCCCGCCGTCACCGGAAGTCCATCCTTGTCCTTTTCCATAACCATGATAGTTTTACAACACCAGGTTAAAGTCCAACAGGTTTGTTTCGAATCACTAGCTTTTGGAGCACTGCTCCTTCCTCAGGTGAATGAAGAGGTAGGTTCTAGAAACATATATATAGATAAAGTTAAAGATGCAATACGATACTTTGAATGCAAGTCTTTGCAGGTAATTAAATCTTTACAGATCCAGACAGAGGGATAATCACAGGTTAAAGAGGTGTGAATTGTCTCAAGCCAGGACAGTTGGTAGGATTTTGCAAGCCCAGGCCAGATGGTGGGGGATGATCAACAGTTTCAACGTACCACAACAAAAACCGCACCGACTTCCTCAGAAGACAAACACGTGCACAACCGACAGAGTACCCTTCGTCATCCAGTACTTCCCCGGAATGGAGAAACTGTAGCGCACAAAGACTCCGTGAGACGAATAGAGTGAAGTCGATGAGGCTTTATTAAGCGTGTCTGTTCCCCCGCAGCTCGATAGTAGAATGGCCTGCGGGGGAGGACTCCGGCTTCTTATACTCCGCCTTCAGGGCGGAGCTAGAGGTCAACGGCCAACCCGGACCCGGGATCTGTCAGCCAATGACATTAGGGCTTCCAGTCCCACATGACCCCCAATACATACTACCACAGAAACTATGACATCTTCTTCGCAGCCTTCAACACGTCATCGATGAAGGCGAACATCTTGCCAAGGTCATCCCCACATCCCCACTACTTGCCTTCAAACAACGGCGCAACCTCAAACAAACCATTGTTTGCAGCAAACTATCCAGCCTTCAGAACAGCGACCACGGCACCACACAACCCTGCCATGGCAATCTCTGCAAGATGTGCCAGATCATCGACATGGATACCACCATTACTCATGAGAACACCAGCCACCGGGTGCGTGGTACATACTCGTGCGACTCGGCCAACGTTGTCTACCTCATACGCTGCAGGAAAGGATGTCCCGAAGCATGGTACATTGGGGAGACCATGCAGACGCTGTGACAACGGATGAGCGGACATCGCACGACAATCGCCAGGCAGGAATGTTCCCTTCCAGTCGGGGAACACTTCAGCAGTCAAGGGCACTCAGCCTCTGAGCTTCAGGTAAGTGTTCTCCAAAGCAGCCTTCAGGATG
This sequence comes from Scyliorhinus torazame, assembly GCF_047496885.1. Lineage (NCBI taxonomy): Eukaryota > Metazoa > Chordata > Chondrichthyes > Carcharhiniformes > Scyliorhinidae > Scyliorhinus > Scyliorhinus torazame. The sequence continues at coordinate 82,147,191 of NC_092716.1, read as the reverse complement.
CGCGACAATGCAGAATCACCGAGCAGAAACTTATAGCCAAGTTCCGCACACTTTTTTTAAACATAAATTTAGAGTACCCAATTCATTTTTTCCAATTAAGTGGCAATTTAGCATGTTCAATCCACCTACCTTGCACATCTTTGGGTTGTGGGGCAAAACCCACGGAAACACGGGGAGAATGTGCAATCTCCACACGGACAGTGACCCAGAGCTGGGATCGAACCTTGTACCTCAGCGCCGTGAGACTGCAGTGCTACCACTGCGCCATCAAGTTCCGCACATATGAGTACGGCCTCAACCCGGACCTTGGATTCATGTCGCATTACATTCATCCCCCACCATCTGGCCTGGGCTTGCAAAATCCTACCAACTGTCCTGGCTTGAGACAATTCACACCTCTTTAACCTGTGATTATCCCTTTGTCTGGATCTGTAAAGACTTAATTACCTGCAAAGACTCACATTCAAAGTGTCGTCTTGCATCTTTGACTTTGCCTATATATATGTTTCTGGAACCCACCTCTTCATTCACCTGAGGAAGGAGCAGCGCTCTGAAAGCTAGTGACTCGAAACAAACCTGTTGGACTTTAATCTGGTGTTGTAAGACTTCTTACTTTTCCATAACAATCTTGAATGTAATGGAGCTATGATCACTGTCTGCAAAATGCTGCCCCACTGATACTTCAACCATTTGCCCAGCATTGTTACCTAAAATTAAGTCCAGGACCCCTCTCTCTGTACTGGTTTAAAAAATTCTCCTGGATGCATTTTAAGAATTCCACACCTTCTATAACTTTCACACTATGACCCCAGTTATTGTTGGAGAAGTTGAAATCCCCACTATCACTACCCTACTACTTTTACACATCTCTGAAATTTTCTGACATATTTGCACTTCTATTTCTTGCAGACTGTTGGGGGCCTACAGAACACTCCCACCAATGTGATTGCTCCTTTTTTTTTTTAGGTTCTACCCACATGTCTTCATTTGAAGAGCCTTCTAGGGTGTTGTCCCTCCGTACTGCTGTAATTGATCCCCTGATCAATATTGCATCACTCACTTCCTCTTTTAGCTTCCCTGTCTCGCCTGAAGATCCTATACCTTGGAATATTGAGCTGCCAATCCTGCCTCGCTCTCAACCATGTCTCAGTGACAGCAATGGCATCATACCGCCATGTTTTCATTTGTGCCCTCAACTTATTTGCTGTTGGTCCGACTCCTTGTATTAAAATAAATACCATCCAATCTTGCCAAACTCCCTTGTGACTTAACTGGTCTAGCAGTTCTATGCCTTCCTGACTCACTTGATGTCTCTTCTAATTTTGGCTGTGCACCTCCCCCTGCTGAACCTTCTTTCGGGATCCCAGTCCCCTGCCAAATTAGTTTAAACCCTTCCCAACTGCATTAGCAAACCTCTCTGCAAGGGCACTGGTCCCATTTTGCTTTAGGTGCCACCCCTGCCCTTGTACAGGTCCCACTGTCCCCAAAATTGGTCCCAGTGTCCCAGAAATCTAAAGCCCTCCTTCCTGCACCATCTCGCCAACCATGCATTCATCTGCACTAACCTCCTATTTCTATACTCACAAGCTCGTGGCACCGGACGTAATCCAGAGATTGCTACTTTCTGGGTTCTGTTTTTTAATCTACTTCCTAGCACCCTAAAATCTGCTTGCAGGAGTTCATCCCTTCTTCTGCCTATTTTGTTGGTACCAATGTGTACCACAATATCTGCCCCCTTCAATATAACCTGCAGAGATTCAGTGATATCCATGACCCTGGCACTAGGGAGGCAACATATCATCCTGGAGTCTCTTTTGCAGCTGCAGAAATGCTTTTCTGTTCCCCTTACAGTTGAATCCCCTACCACTGCAGCGCTGACGTTCTTCCTCCTCCCCTCTTGTGCAGCAGACCCTCCCATGGTGCCATGAAATTGGCTGTCACTGCTTTCCCCTGTGCAAACGTCTCCCCCAACAATATCAAAAACTGTATATCTGTTAGAAAGGAGAATGGCCAAAGGGGACTCCTGCACTACTTGCTTTCATCTATTCTGCCTGGTGGTCACCCATGCGCTTTCTGCCTGTTCAGTCTTCACCAGCGATGTGACCACCTGACTGAATGAGCTATCGACAACTTGCTCAGCATCGCGGATGCTCCACGGTGAATCCACTCTCAGTTCCAGCTCCGAAATGTGGGTAGCCAGTAGCTGCAGTTGAGCACACTTTCTTCACATGTCGTTACCAGGGACAACTGAAGCTTGCAATTGGGTGGCATGGTGGCACAGTGGTTAGCACTGCTGCCTCACAGCACATGGGACCTGGGTTTAATTCTGGCCTTGCGTAACTGTCTGTGTGGAGTTTGCACTTTCTCCCCGTGTCTGCGTAGGTTTCCTCCGGGTGTTCCGGTTTCCTCCCACAGTCCAAAGAAATGCAGGTTAGGTGGATTGGCCATGCTAAATTGTCCCTTAGTGTCCAAATGGTTAGGTGAGGTTACTGGGTTATGGGGTTATGGTGATAGGGATGGGGTGTGGGGTGAGATAGGGTGCTCTTTCCAAGGACCGGTGCAAACTCAATGGGCTGAATGGCCTCCTTCTGCACTGTAGGGATTCTATGATTCTACGATTCCATGATTTGCCACATAGCACAGAAGGAGCATATCACTGGTGCAATCATACCCTTAAGCCCCTTATTCACTGCCTTTATATAAGAATACTATTAACTTACCTTCCTTAAACAAACTTTACTTCCTCACCCTACTTTGTTTACTTATTTTGCTTTATGATAATGACCCTGACTTCCACTTCGCTGTGTTCTTCCAAAAAAACACACGTTTTAAACCAAAGGCTGCTTCATTGTGACGCTGACTGCGAGGTCAATGAGAACAGAAATCCAACCTTGCTTTTTATGAACCTCAGCCATGCTCCGCTCCTGCCCGGATTGAGACTGAGATCCGCGCTCAGTAATTTTAGCTTCATCTCCCGGTTTCACCTAACTCCCTGCTTTCACCCAACTCCAAAAGCACTCTTGTTTAGCCAGGCAGCACTCACCGTGCAGCTCTACTCTCGGACTAAACTAATCATCACATTTGGGTGAAAAGCCACACATGTAAGAAAATTGTATAGCCAAATATTATCAACTAACAATAATAATTCCTAACACTAATTTTTGAGGTGATATTGCATAGTCTGAAACCCTATGTCATCCTAGCCATTACCCATGCGAAGCGTAGTTAAAAGTGAATTTTGATTTGTTGTAGGGTCATGCGTTCATGTTGCATTGTAAGTGAATCTGCTGCAATACTGAGGTGTCATTGGCACCACTGAGGAGTTAGAGGGTGAAGTCTACACTTTGTATCGTACTTGTACCTCTTAAATTAATTTATGTTAAAGAACAAAATAGAGTGTCATAAGATGGCTTCTTGTTTCAGAAACGGCTTTGGATGTGCAATATGTTTGTCATTTCTGAAATCCTTGGAGCAAGATTCTTGGCTGCAGTCTGTACTCAGAGATCTGTCTTCCTTATAATGTAAACTGCTTAATAAAGCACACTGAATAATTAAAAAATAACATTTTACCAGAAAGGATTGGAGGTGGGAGGGTGAGACTGCAATGCATTTATGTTTTAAAAAAAATATTTTAGACAATAGGAAGCACTGAAGCACAAGAGAATAGGTACTGGAGCTATCTACATGTAACTTCATTTATGTATATTTAGGTCATACAGTGCCTCAAACTTTCTGGAGGATCTGAAGTTTCTGTACAGAACAGCTGGTCAGGATGGAAATGGAGTGACCTTTATTTTTACAGACAATGACATCAAGGATGAGGCTTTTCTGGAGTACTTGAACAATGTTCTCTCCTCCGGAGAGGTAGGGTGTAGTTATTAATATTCCCAGTGTATTTTCAAAATAGTTATCTCTGTTGTTATTTTCTGCCTTGTTGAAATATGCTACAGTTTTATTCCTGTCCATGCTAATAAAGGTTAGGGCATGCCTCTCTGTGTAGACTTCACCAAATTAAATATCTTTGAAAAACATCAAACATTCCTGCAATCACAGCAAATGATTTAGCAACCAACCTGAAACTAGCTGATGATCCCTTTAAATAGCTGTGGTAGAGGGATCCTTCCAGCTGCTGAACATATGTTCAGTTGTGAGAGATTGAGAGAGAGCATTAACGAGCTCCAAAGTTTCAGCGTTGCATCAAATCAGCACTAAGGCTGTTTGATTTGCAATCTGCCTACTCTGTGTACCTGCAGTGGACACTTCCTGCACTTGCCAATACCCTCACTAAAATGGCCTCGAGCATGGGCAGTACCAGAATTGTGCACAGGCACTACAAATGTCATTTTGGAGGCAAAGCAATATTTGTAATATCAATGAAATTGTGTTATGCATCCAAATTTTGCACCATATATTTTACATTTTGTCAGAATAACAATTGCAAAGAATGGGGATTTGCACGGGATCAGAGAATTTTGGCGGAGGAGAGGGCAAGTTATGGTTACAAAGATAGGGATCATCAAATGAAGAGACTTAGACATTTTTAGAAAAGACTTGTGCATGGTTCAAATTTACATGATAAAACATATTGGTCACGAGGTAAAAAGACAGAAACTCAATAGTAAACCTTCATACAACAAAAGACAGTGGGCGAAATTTTCCCCCAACGGCGGGATGCCCGCCGACTGGCGCCAAAGCCGGCGCAAATCAGACGGGCATCGCGCCGGCAAAAAGGTGCGGAAGTCTCCGCATCTTTGGCAGCCTAGCCCCAACATTGAGGGGCTAGGCCGACGCCGGAGGGATTTCCGCCCCGCCAGCTGGCGGAAATGGCGTTTGTTGCCCCGCCAGCTGGCGCGGAAATGCGGCGCATGCGCGGGAGCGTCAGCGGCCGCTGTCAGTTTCCCAGCGCATGCGCGGGAGCGTCAGCGGCCGCTGTCAGTTTCCCGCGCATGCGCAGTGGGGAGAGTCACTTCCGCCTCCGCCATGGTGGAGACCGTGGCGGAGGCGGAAGGGAAAGAGTGCCCCCACGGCACAGGCCCGCCCGTGGATCGGTGGGCCCCGATCGCGGGCCAGGCCACCGTGGGGGCACCCCCCGGGGTCAGATCGCCCCGCGCCCCCCCCCAGGACCCCGGAGCCCGCCCACGCCGCCTGGTCCCGCCGGTAAATACCAGGTTTGATTTACGCCGGCGGGACAGGCAATTCCTGGGCGGGACTTCGGCCCATCCGGGCCGGAGAATCCAGCGGGGGGTCCCGCCAACCGGCGCGGCTGGATTCCCGCCCCCGCCCAATCTCCGGGAGCGGAGACTTCGGCGGGGGCGGGATTCATGGCGGCCAACGGCCATTCTCCGACCCGGCGGGGGGTCGGAGAATGACGCCCAGTATGTGCTGAATGAGGTATCAAATGGCAATGACATTATTTCAAGACGTTACAGTATCTTTAGTCCTGTCATTTGCAAATTACTCCATGTTATACTAACGCTGCCAATTATGCAAATTTCTTCAGTGACGTACAGCCTTGCAATGATCTCACCTCGATAAATAGAAGGTATTCATGTTAAAATATCGCTGCACAAATTTTGAATAGAACAATACTAAGAAGAAAAATTGTAAGTTGAATTACTGTACACTGTGAGCATTTTATAAATGTGGAATTCACTGAAAAATATTCCACGGAATCTCTTGTTCCTTGAAAAAACCGGCATTGGTAGATTTAAGAAATATGTTTTACACACAATGCAGGAAAGAACTTTTAAAACTAGAAACAAGTCAGAAGTCCAAAAGTGAACCTTTAATGATTATGCATATGGTGAGAGTTCTGTAACTGACTTTATAAACAATGACGTTTTATTTTTGGTGGTTTACTGGTGTTAAGGTTTTCACTTGGATTTCAGTGAGGGCTGCTCTGCTGGTGTAAGACTGAGCAGAATCCCCATCCATCCTAGCTATTGACTCCATCTCCAATTGTGATTACATGGTTAGATGCATATTCAGGGTGGAACAAGTATGGATCAGCAGTACCTCCTCAAACCTACTGTAGAAGACCGAGTGGCCCACAGCATGAGGTTCCCTGAGGATTAAATTACCTTTCTTGGGCAGCACGGTAGCATTGTGGATAGCACAATTGCTTCACAGCTCCAGGGTCCCAGGTTCGATTCCGGCTTGGGTCACTGTCTGTGCGGAGTCTGCACATCCTCCCCGTGTCTGTGTGGGTTTCCTCCGGGTGCTCCGGTTTCCTCCCACAGTCCAAAGATGTGCAGGTTAGGTGGATTGGCCATGATAAATTGCCCTTAGTGTCCAAAATTGCCCTTAGTGTTGGGTGGGGTTACTGGGTTATGGGGATAGGGTGGAGGTGTGGGGTTGGGTACGGTGCTCTCTCCAAGAGCCGGTGCAGACTCGATGGGCCGAATGGCCTCCTTCTGCACTGTAAATTCTATGAAAAAATTCTATGCTTTCCCTTCTGAATGTTTTTTGCCTTTTCAAAAGGCCTCAGTAGATTCATACCAGCTCTCAGCAAATGGATCTTATGTTCCGTATTATCCAGAGTGCTCAATGTCTGGATAGATAATAGCAGGACCAAGGAACTGTAGCAAATACTTTGAACATTGGTTCCTGGAATATGAATTCTCCTCTCAGAAAGCGAAATGTATGTACATTCTTACCAAATGGAGAGCAGGCTTTGAACTAATGAGTGGTTTTGGTTCCATGAGGCAGATGACTGAAAATAACCAATCCAACACGGTGTAATTTGCATTTCTCTATTCTCCTTAAACATATAAAACAATAAAGATGGCATCAACTTTCTGTACAAGCTTAGACCTTGTTGTAAACTCAGTACAGCCTACGGCCAATGGATTCCTTGCATGGATGAATTTTCTGCAGAGTTGGCATTGCAAGTTGTTTTGATTTGTTTTTTTTAATAGGTTTCAAACCTGTTTACCCGAGATGAAATGGATGAAGTTAACAATGATCTCACTCTTGCAATGAAGCAGGAATTTCCAAGGAGACCTCCAACCAATGAGAATCTATATGATTACTTTATGAGCCGGGTCCGGCAAAACTTGCATGTAGTACTTTGTTTTTCACCAGTTGGAGAAAAGTTCCGCAATCGAGCTTTGAAATTTCCAGCACTGATTTCTGGATGTACCATGGACTGGTTTAGCCGTTGGCCAAAGGACGCACTTATCGCAGGTAGGATTATACATGCAGCACATAGGACATCATGTGACTGCTGCCAAGATTCAAAATGAAAAACCTGAGATGGTCTCCATCATTTAGCTAATCTTAATTATTTTTAGTTGACTTTTCTTTACCTTTCTTCCTACATGCTTTTGCTGAAGCCATTGACTCACGTTGGGATTCAAACTGATGCAAACAGGCCTCACGTATGAGTTAATTGATCATGGGAGGCATTCTGTTTTCACTTAATGTCTGTCAATGTACACTTTTCAGCAAGAGATACTGGCGAATGACCAGTATCAAGGATTTTGGCTAACCTTCCATATCCCTCCCCCGAATCCAGGCCAATTGATGCCTGCACTGAATCATCGGGGAAGCTCCTAATTTAACCTTGATTCAGCTGGGCATAACATTTACTTTCTCAACTAAGTGAGATTTGTTTAACAGAATAAAGGTTAAAGTGGTGAACTCATTTTTAATTAGGTCTGGGGAACAATAATCAAACAATAACTGTTACCATCCTGCCAGTATTGCAGAGGTATTCTTGTTAACGTAACATTATTGTACATGTGGTTTTGTTTGTTTGTTTTGCATATTAGGGTAGCTAATTTTTATGTTAAGTAAACAAAATATTTTTGAATATACTGTAATTTACTGATATTTTAAAGAGAGGTGTTGCACTGAGAAACGTCAAATCAGCTAGCTTGATAAATGGAGATGGAAGATTCCAATTGGGCACATTTCTCATTAGCACTGAATTATTAAATTTAAAGTCAGCCGATTTTAAATTAAACTTACCTTTCCTGGGACAAAACAGAAAAAGATTGCTTCATAGAAATTAAATTGCCAATAAATTATGCAGTAACCTGGTGTCGAAGTACAAAATGGCCAGATTGATTTTCAACATCTTGCCAAATGCGGCACAAACATTCGTATCAAAAGCCATTATGCCATTGTGACATTCTTTTCAAAAATCCGATTAATGGAGGAATTGATAATTATATTTCCAAAGTAGAGCAGTGAGTCATGGTGCTAGGTATAAAACATACTTTGTGAAATTAGACATTGGCCATTGAACTGTTTGGAATTGAGTTGAGGATTTTGTTTCAAGTTATAGATGGAAAACCCAACTTAGCCATTTGGGTGAAGGAGAAAAGATGTCTGAATTTTGTACAGATCAAAGTGAAACATGTTTGTGTTGGGACAGGGATAGTTTTCATTTCAGGCACCTCCCAGTTTCCCCATCATTTTTTTTAATAAACATTTTATTGAGGTATTTCTGGTGTAGAAACAACAACAAAATAGACAAGATACATTAAACCAAAAACATAGTGCAAAAACCGTTTACCTTTCGTACAGGTCCCACCCTTATTGACCCCCTACTCTAACCTAAACTACTCCCCCCCCCCCTGTCTGCTGACGATTAATTTTCCGCAAGGAAGTCGACGAACGGTTGCCACCTCTGGGTGAACCCTAACAGTGACCCTCTCAAGGCGAACTTAATTTTCTCCATACCGAGAAAGCTAGCCATGTCCGATAGCCAGGTCTCCGACTTCGGGGGCTTTGAGTCCCTCCATGCCAATAGTATCCGTCTCCGGGCTACCAGGGAAGCAAAGGCCAGAACGTCTGCCTCTTTCTCCTCCTGGATTCACGGATCTTCCGACACCCAGGAAATCGCCATCTCTGGACCCAGCGCCACCCTTGTTTTTAAAACCCTGGACATGACGTCCGCAAACCCCTGCCAAAATCCCCGAAGCTTTGGACATGTCCAAAACATGTGGACATGGTTCCCCGGTCCTCCCGCACATTTTGTGCACCTGTCTACCACCCAAAGAATCTGCTCATCCGGGCCACTGTCATGTGAGCCCGGTGAACACCCTTAAATTGTATCAGGCTGAGTCTAGCACATGTTGCGGCAGTTTCCCCATAATTTACCCATGTTGGTGGATGGTGGTAGATAAGTGATAAGAATCTCACCTTGGGGTCAGTTAGGACACCAAGATTGTGAATAGTCTAATTTAGCCTCGGTATTTGCCAGCAGGAGGGACAGAGTTGATGGCTGAGGGAAGCAGAGTTCGTTACGGGAACTGAAGACAATTACTTCGTTTTTTTCCAACATTTACTGAATCATAAAATTCTAGAATGGTTACAGCACAGAAGAAAGCCATTCAACCCACAATGTCCATGCCAACTCTCTGCAAAAGCAACTCACCTAGTCCCATTTGCACCTTTTTCCCTTAACCTGCAACGTTTTGCTTTCTTGATTGTTTTCCAATTCTCTTTTGGAGGCTTCAGTTGAATCTGCTTCCAGATCCTAACCACTTGCGTTTCCCTCATGTCACCATTGTTTCTTTTGCCAACCACCTTAAATCAATGCCCTTTGGTTCTCAACCCTTCTGCCACTGGTTGTAGTTTCTCCCTTTATACTCTGTCCAGACCATTCACGGACACCTCTTCTCAAAGGTAGGGGAGACTTTTCGTTCATCTGTTGCACTCTGATCCATGGCCAAAGTCGACAGGCCAGTGAATTACCCACTCCCACCTATTCCCATTATTTTAAAACCTTTTGAAAAGCTGCAATTGATTGCATTTTCTGTGGCTGGAAGGGAGGGGGAAGGGGGAAGACTGAGGGATTGGGGAGAACGGAGTGTTGGGAAGGAGGAGGAAAGGAGGGGAGAAGGGGGGGAAATGACGGACAAGATCACATCCTATGTGAAGCGGGTGAGGATGAGGGCCTTCCTGGCCCTCCAGGCTTGCCAAGCCTTCACCACTGCCGCCTGTCCTCCATCCTCCGGCTGTTACTACGGGTCCTCCCCGGGCTTGTCCTTCGGCTCCTCCTGGCCCAGCGCCTTCTCATCCTCCTCCTCCTCGAAGGTGGCCACATGTTCCTCCCCCCCCCCCCCCAAGGTGTGGGGAGGGGCCCTGCACATGGGCTGCTGCCTTGAGCATCTGTTGACGTTGCTGCGGCCGCTTTCTCTGATGTCTGGTCGCCTGGCCTGCCAGCAGCACCATGAGGGCAGCTTCAGCGGGGTCCAAGATATCATCCATTCTATGTAATATCTGGAAGGAACTGGAGAGGGTGCGGGACTGACAAACAGCAGTGTCTTCCACTCCAGGACCCTCCATTCCCCATTACTTCCTCCCACTCCTCCCACCCACAACCCCTGCCATCTGAAACACTTTTTCCATGCACCCCTGGCCACAGTGTGGGGCCCTGCTTACCGGACCCCACACCCTGTACCCCAGACACGCGCACCTAACATTACCTGGACCGGGCGCTGGTCCCCTTCCCGGTGTATGCAGCCACCCTCTGGTCGCCAAAATGTCCCCTGGGTGTTCAGATATTATCTGCTGCCTCTGTGGGTGTTGCCTTCCGCAGTGTTCAGGCACACTGTCGAGGCAGTGATTGGAATACTAGGAAATAACGCCCACATGCTACATGGTGCGCATACCGACGGGAATCCATTTGGGAGCTGTGAGGGCCTCACTTAACTACAGTTGCCAATTCCCAATTAGCAATAGCCTTCAGCCGCGCATCCAGAGGCCTCAAGCTCAGTGGAGCTATGGGTGGTCGGTGCGGCAGACAGGCAGGGGCTGGGGTTGTCCCCGGAACGGGAACATATGATCCAGGGGGTGTCATGGCAGACTGGCGGGAGCTGAGACACCCATCTCCCCCTCTCACTCCCACCGCCCCACACCAATAATGGGCCACACTGACCGGGACCGCCCCCCCCGGGGCTGCCCCCCCCTCCCTCCCCACCTCAGTGCACCGGGGAAACAATGCCAGTGCCACGGGCTTATTGCCCGGGTGCAAAGATGGCTACTAACCTCATTTGATCCCTTCCGCCAGCTTCACGTTTTTAAAAGGTGTACTAATCAGCGCCCGCATGACCATTTTCTGGGGAGGAGGTTAGATCATGGGAGGCCGTTAGTTGGGGGGGGGGGGGGGGGGTCGCTCCCGTTAATTGTTTAGAGATTGGACTTATGTGGTGATTATTGGTTTCTCGCCACGCCACGGCAGGTTCCTGATTTTGCCAATGGGAGTGGGCCAGTTAGATCGCAAACCGATCGGTGCCTAGCACGGTTCTCGCTTTTGGCATCTCCTGCGATCTAACGATCTCATCGCGCTCTCATCTAAGATCAGCGCAGCTGTTAAATCGCGCCCGTCATTCTATCATTGGCCCGGCCCCATCCAAAGACCAATTGGAAATCCCTCCAGATCTGATCCCTTTCTGGGATTGGGGACTCGACACCCTCAACTCCTCCCCAAGATCCATAACCAATTGCACCCACTTATGTTGTAGCAGGCTTCCTAGCTGAGATTGCAGCTTCCTCGCGATTGATCCCTCTCAACAGAGAACCAAGTCTCTCAATCAAGCTGATTCTGGATTGGATTGGACTGGATTGGATTTGTTCATTGTCACGTGTACTGAGGTACAGTGAAAAGTATTTTTCTGCGAGCAGCTCAACAGATCATTAAGTACATGGGAAGAAAAGGGAATAAAAGAAAATACATAATAGGGCAACACAAGGTATACAATGTAACTACATAAGCACCGGCATCGGATGAAGCATACAGGGTGTAGTGTTAATGAGGTCAGTCCATAAGAGGTTCATTTAGGAGTCTGGTAACAGCGGGGAAGAAGCTGTTTTTGAGTCTGTTCGTGCATGTTCTCAGACTTCTGTATCTCCTGCCCGATGGAAGAAGTTGGAAGAGTGAGTAAGCCGGGTGGGGGCGGTCTTTGATTACGCTGCCCGCTTTCCCCAGGCAGCGGGAGGTGTAAATGGAGTCAATGGATGAGAGGCAGGTTTGTGTGATGGACTGGGCGGTGTTCACGACTCTGTGAAGTTTCTTGCGGTCCTGGGCCGAGCAGTTGCCATACCAGGCTGTGATGCAGCCAGATAGGATGGGTGGGATCCTGTTTTTTTAAAAAAAAGAAGACATCCACTGTGGAATTGCATCCAAGGTTTTAATAGTTCTAATTATTTTGATTTAGTGTCCGACCACTTCCTGTCCTCATTTGAGATTGATTGCACCACAAAAGTGAAACAGCAAGTGGTGGAATGTATGGGTGCCTTCCAAGATGGTGTAGCAGAGAAATGCGTGTTGTACTTTGAAAGGTGAGTCAATCAACTGATTGATAATTAACCAATGAATTGAGGGAAATTACAGGTGGAAAACATTGGAATCTTTCAATTTAGGCTGCTGACATCTAAATAGTATGAATAAGAACATTTCAATATTTAATAGTTTAATAGAACATACAGTGCAGAAGGAGGCCATTCGGCCCATTGAGTCTGCACCGACCCACTTAAGCACTATCCCCGTAACCCAATAACCCCACCTCACCTTTTTGGTCACTAAGGGCAATTTATCATGGCCAATCCACCTATCCTGCACGTCTTTGGACTGTGGGAGGAAACCGGAGCACCCGGAGAAAACCCACGCAGACACGGGGAGAACGTGCAGACTCCGCACAGAGAGTGACCCAGCAGGGAATCGAACCTGGGACCCTGGCGCTGTGAAGCCACAGTGCTAATCACTTGTGCTACCGTGCTGCCCACAATTTGTTTTCAGGGTATAGCTAATTGAAATATTAGTTTGAATTTTCTATGCTCCCTCCCAACCCGAGGAGAGAAAACAAGCAGGTGGACCCATAACAGAAGGCACCATGCCATCTGCTGCTAGTACACCTGGCCCTGCCTCCTCCACAAGTTTATGGACAGCCTTTGGAGGTGTCAGGTGGGTCATCCACCTGTACACCCATTGATGTCCTAACATTTAAAACTCAGTTAAAGGGCTCATCCCACCACAGATCTGATATGACATGCTTCAAGAGAGGCTTGTGCTAACATGTAGCCTAACAGGGTTAACCTGCGGGCCTCTGGTCAGTGAAAGGGGAGATAACTTTTTCCTAGGACCCCTGTGATGGTTGGAGAGCCCTCCACACAGTAGTATTGTAGAGTTACTACAGTGCAGAAGGAGGCCATTTGGCCCATCGAGTCCGATCTGACCCACCGAAAGAGCACCCTACCTAGGCCCACAGCCCCATCCTAACCCCATAACCCAGTAACCCCACTTATACTTTTGGACACTAAAGAGCAATTTAGCATGGCCAATCCATCTAATATGCACATCTTTGGACATCATTCCTGCTTGGCACTGCTGATGTGCAGAGTTGCCAGCCTCCAGTTGGCCAGCAGCTCTATGAGGTAGAATGCCCTCCTGGAGATGGACAGAAGTCCTGCTTCATACTAATTAAAGGACTTTCACCTGAAACATTCAAGTTGAGTGAACTGACTGAGCAAAGGCGGGTTCACCCTCACAATTTGGGCTGCGATACAGGGAGACTGTCCTCAGTGTAAAATCCATTGTTTACTCGCAACGTAGATTTTACTTATGATATTTTTACACTTACACTCCAACATTGTCCATCTGTAAACATGAAAAGAACAGTAATTCTTTTTTTAAAAATTCCAATTAAGGGCCAATTTAACACGGCCAATCCATCTACCCTGCACATCTTTAGGTTGTGGGGGTGAGACTCACACAGACACGGGGAGAATGTGCAAACTCCACATGAATAGTGACCCAGGGCCGGGATTGAACAAGGTCCTCAGCGTTGTGAAACAACAGTGCTAACCATTGTGCCACCATGCCATCTAAAAGGGCAGTAATTCATGTGGAGATACAATTAGCTTAAACACAATTAGCATCAATAGGACAGCAATATTTTCAAAACCTTAGCAATCATTACCTAAATTTCCAGCGTAATGATCTCCTGTATCACCGAGAAACTTTGAAGCTCAGAGGTTCTTCAGTAGCAAAAGGTATCCATAGTTATGTTCCCTGTTTAATTTTTGGCTAGCAGGTGAATCTATTTAGCTACATGCTGAAGCATGGATACTGAACATAGATCTTTCATCTTGGAAATATCTCAAGAATGAGTTTTTCCTTCGTTCATTAACCTTAATTTTTATCCCAGATATTTATTGAAGCCATCCCAGGGAAGTCCCTTTTATTGCAAATTCGCTAGAATACTTTTGGCCATATTTATGTTTTTATCATTTATTTAAATTGTTTATTTAAATTAGTTACATTGTATTCAGAGAAGAATTGACCTGAACATAGCGATTCTTATGGTCATTTCGGTTGGGAGAGAGGAAGAATCAATTAAATTTTGGTAAATACGTTGTATACCAGTTCTGTATAAACCACCGAATTAGCCTCTAACAAGGCGTAAAAGGATGATCAAAGTTTAGCTAAAGTTTTAGTTAAATATATGTGTTAAATGTATTTAATAACACTGTCATAAAATGTTTTCTGCAGCAGTTATGACAAACAGTGAGTAAATTGTGCTCCTGAAAATGTTAAGTACGACATTATTAATTGTACTTGGATAACTAGCTTTGATTTTGTATTGACAGATTCCGGAGGTCAACCCACGTTACACCTAAATCCTATCTGTCCTTCATTCAGAGCTATAAAGCTGTATACCAGGAGAAACAGTCGGAGCTGCAGACTGTGGCAGAAAGGTAATGTAAGCAGGCTCATCCTGCAATATGCATTCTCTGTTAATTTGCAAAATGCATTCTGTGTATTTTGCAAATTAGAAAGCAAAGAACTTACATTGATATGGAACCTTTTGCAAAGACATCCTAAAGCACTTTACAACCAAAAAAGTACTTTTCAAATGTCGGGCTGAATTTTCCCAGCCCATTGGAAACAGGCTGGGAGATGGGTAAGCAAGAAAAATGGTGTGAGGAGCAGCCGAGAAAGGTCACCAACATCTTCCCACCGTCAAGCCATAGAGCCAGAGGAGGGAAAAGTAGTGGCACAACCACCCACCCAGTGGCAAATTGAGTCATTTAAGTGGCCAATTAAGGGCATTTACACTGTGTGGGTAGACAATTAGTTGAAGCCTTTGGGTCTTCCAATAGATTTAGAGGGAGGCACTCCGTGATGGGTGATCCATGCACCATGGACAGTACCCTGAACGGCAATGGCTACCCTTGTGGCAAAGGCGCCCCGATCACTGAGCCTCGCTGCTTGGCTCTGGCTATCCCCAACCTAACTTATCTATCTTTGGAGAGTGTCCCACCATTAAGGTATACTCCCCCTGTAGCTGCAGCCTCAGCAAAGGCCACCACTACCGATGGCGCTGCTGAGCTGCCCAGCCCTCTGCCTGGCTGCTGTCATTAATAGACCACGAGCAAAATGCCACACCACGGGACCCGCTGCACGCCTCCCACTTTCGGCCACATGTCACGACTTGCCATTAAGCTGCGAAATTCTGCCAGTAGTCACTGTTGTAATGTAGAAAGTGCGACAGCCAATTTGTTCACAGCAAACTCCTACAAGGAGTAAATAAATGGTCAGGTAATCTATTTCTTAATGATGTTGATTCAGGGATAAATTTTGGCCAGGACATCATGAGAACTCACCTGCTTCTCTTCTGGTGCCTTGAGATGTCTTAAATTCATCCAAGAGGGCAACCAACGCTTCTGTTTAGTGTCTCATCAAAAAACAGCACCTGCATCAATGCAGCACTGCCTCAGTTGTCCATTAGAGTCTCAGCCTAGCTTTTTGTACTTAAGTCTCTGGGCTGGGACTTGAGCCCATAAGCTTCTGTCTCAGATAATAATGTTACCACTGAGCCATCGCTGAATCCAAAGAGGATGAAAACTAAATTTAACATTCAGGTTGGCTATTTTATTCGGTTATATTTGGGGTTATTTTCTTTCTGCTAGTTAAAGACATAAGTGAAACTGGGACCAGTGTTCTTGTCTTCTTTTTCTCTTAAAGAATGAAGACTGGTTTGCAAAAGTTGAAAGAAGCCTCAGAATCAGTTGTGGCACTCAGCAAAGAACTGGAAATAAAAGAAAAGGAACTTAAAATAGCTAATCACAAGGCGGATATGGTAAGGGGATGTGTAACTAACAACAATGAAAAGAGGCTAAAATGCATCGATTGCATTTTTTGTTGCTTCAAAGTATTAATCTCTGGACAGTTTTTAATGCAAGATGCATTTGAAAATGATTATCTGTGCCAAATATTCCAATATTGACTTTGAATCAGCACTAATTGTGTAATTTTTGTAGGATGCCACAAATCTGTTGTTCATGAATGATGGAGACTAATGCCTATATTTAAATACCATAATTAATATGTGCTGTTGTTTCGAACCAACTTTTACACCAATGCTGCAGTATCCTTACAATAGTACCAGGTACAAATGATTAATGTAGCTCTCGCACGATAAAGGATCATTCTCTTATAATTAGTCTCTTTGTGCAAGGTTTAAATATTCATTAAGAATGAACACAATGCATTGAAAATTGTTGTCAAGAGTTCTTCTGCAGCAAGTGTTGGAATAACTTTTGGAAGTTGAGTTTGGGTCCTGTGTTTCAGTCAGGGCGTTTCAATCCAAATCTACCAAAACATTTGGAATGGTTCCAACGAAAATATTTTGTGTTCAAAAATAGCAGTGCGTCTCAGTGACTGTCTGTAGCGCACAATGACTTACGCGAGACGAGAAGCGATGAAGTCGATCTAGGCTTTATTAAGCGAGACTTGTCCCCAGCAGCTCAGCAACAGAATGAGGCTGCGGGGAGAAGCTCTTATACTCTGCCTTCAGGGCGGAGCCAGAAGTCGGCAGATCCAACCAGGACCCGGGACCTGTCAGCCAATAGCCTCTCGGCTTCACAGGTACCACATTACCCCTAATACATACCACCACATTCACCCCTTGTTAAAAAAGGAACCCGGCGGGGTGGTGGTTCGCATAGTGGTAAGGGTTTACAAGGCTGGCCCTGGAACAAATTTCGGACTGTGTTAATACAGCTTTAGCCCTACACTGGGCTATGTACAAGTTTGTGAGAACTATTTACAATACGAGCAAAAAAAATTTTTGTTACACCAACATTCTTGCTTTTCTTGGTGTCACGCGGATTCCACGAGTCGAGCGGGCAGTCTGGTCTTCCTCGTCGATCGCCTCAGCCCCGGTGGTGGTGCAGGTGCTTGCTCGGGTGTTGTCGTCTCCGGGAGCATTTCGCTGTTTGTTCCTGTTTTACTCCTGGGCGGGCACGGGAGGAGGACCGATCCCCCCGGGAAGGGGGCGGTCGCGGGGTGCGCCGGTGGCAGGGAGGGGGTGATCGGTGTCGGGGGTGTGTGTGTGTTGCCGGCGGGCACCAGGTCCCGCAGGGAGACCGTGTCCTGTCGGCCGCCGGGGTACGCCACATAGGCGTACTGCAGGTTCGCGTGGAGAAGGTGAACCCTCTCGACCAACGGGTCCGATTTGTGCGCCCGCACATGTCTCCGGAGCAAGATGGGTCCTGGGGCTGCCAGCCAGGTCGGCAGCGACGTTCCGGAGGACGACTTCCTAGGGAAGACAAGGAGGCGCTCGTGCGGCGTTTGGTTAGTGGTGGTACACAGCAGCGACCGGATGGAGTGGAGAGCATCCGGGAGGACTTCCTGCCACCGGGAAACTGGGAGATCCCTGGACCGTAGGGCCAGTAGGACGGTCTTCCAGACCGTGCCGTTCTCCCTCTCTACCTGCCCGTTCCCCCGGGGGTTGTAGCTGGTCGTCCTGCTCGAGGCTATGCCCTTGCTGAGCAGGAACTGACGCAGCTCGTCACTCATGAAGGAGGACCCCCTGTCGCTATGGATGTACGCGGGGAAACCGAACAGGGTAAAGATGGTGCCAAGGGCTTTAATGACTGTGGTCGCTGTCATGTCGGGGCAGGGGATGGCAAAGGGGAAACGGGAGTACTCGTCCACCACGTTCAGGAAGTATGCGTTGTGGTCAGTGGAGGGGAGGGGCCCTTTGAAATCCAAACTGAGGCATTCAAAGGAGCGGGAAGCCTTGCTCAGGTGCGTTCTATCCGGCCTGAAAAAGTGCGGTTTGCACTCTGCGCAGATGTGGCAGTTCCTGGTGACTGTACAGACCTCCTCCACAGAGTAGGGGAGGTTGCGGGACTTTACGAAATGGTAGAATCGAGTGACCCCCGGGTGGCAGAGGTCCTCGTGGAGGGCTTGGAGGCGGTCTATTTGTGCGTTGGCACATGTGCCGCGGGATAGGGCATCGGACGGCTCATTCAGCTTTCCGGGACGATACAAGATCTCATAATTGTAGGTGGAGAGTTCGATCCTCCACCTTAAGATCTTGTCATTCTTAATTTTGCCCCGCTGTGCATTATCGAACATAAAGGCTACCGACCGTTGGTTGGTGAGGAGAGTGAATCACCTGCCGGCCAGGTAATGCCTCCAATGTCGGACAGCTTCCACTATGGCTTGGGCTTCCTTTTCCACTGAGGAGTGGCGGATTTCTGAGTCGTGGAGGGTCCGGGAGAAAAAGGCCATGGGTCTGCCCGCTTGGTTAAGGGTGGCCGCCAGAGCTACATCGGATGCATCGCTCTCGACCTGGAGGGGGAGGGACTCGTCGATGGCGCGCATCGTGGCCTTTGCGATATCTGCTTTGATGCGGCTGAAGGCCTGGCGAGCCTCTGTCGACAGGGGGAAGGTAGTGGACTGTATTAGCGGGCGGGCCTTGTCTGCGTACTGGGCGTAATATGAAAAGAAGCCCAGGCAACGTTCAGGGCTTTGGAGTAGTGGGGGAGGGTAAATTCCATAAGGGGGCGCATGCGTTTGGGGCCGGGGCCTATTACTCCATTGCGCACTATGTATCCCAGGATGGCCAAACGGTTTGTGCTAAAAACGCATTTTTCCTCGTTATATGTGAGGTTCAGGGCGTTAGCGGTCTGGAGGAACTTTTGGAGGTTGGCGTCGTGGTCCTGCTGATCGTGGCCGCAGATGGTTATGTTGTCGAGATACGGGAACGTGGCCTGCAACCCGTGCTGGTCAACCATTTGGTCCATCTCCCGTTGGAAGACCGAGACCCCGTTCGTGACGCCAAATGGGACCCTTAGGAAGTGGTATCGACGCCCGTCTGCCTCGAAGGCGGGGTACTTGCAGTCACCTGGGCGGATAGGGAGCTGGTGGTAGGCGGACTTGAGGTCCACGGTGGAAAAGACCTTATACTGAGCAATCCGATTGACCATGTCGGATATGCGGGGGAGAGGGTACGCATCTAGCTGCGTGTACCTGTTGATGGTCTGACTATAGTCTACGACCATCCTTTGCTTCTCCCTGGTCTTTACGACTACCACCTGGGCTCTCCAGTGACTATTGCTGGCCTGGATTATGCCTTCCTTCAGCAACCGCTGGACTTCAGACCGAATAAATGTCCGGTCCTGGGCGCTGTACCTTCTGCTCCTAGTGGCGACGGGTTTGCAATCCGGGGTGAGGTTTGCAAACAAGGATGGCGGTTCAACCTTGAGAGTTGCGAGGCCGCAGATAATGAGTGGGGGTGTTGGGCCGCCAAATTGGAATGTTAGGCTCTGAAGGTTACATTGGAAGTCTAATCCCAGTAATGTGGGCGCGCAGAGTTGGGGCAGGACGTAGAGCCTGTAGTTCTTAAACTCCCTCCCTTTCATCATTAGGTTTGCGATGCAGAACCCTTTGATCTCCACTGAGTGGGATCCTGCAGCTAGGGAAATCTTTTGCATGCTTGGATGGATGGTCAGAAAACAGCGTCTTACCGTGTCTGGGTGAATAAAACGTTTAGTGCTCCCGGAGTCGATCAGGCATGGCGTCTCGTATCCGTTGACCAGCACCGTTGTTGTCGTCGTCTGGAGCGTCTGGGGCCGCGATTGATCCAGTGTCACCAAAGCCAGTCGTGGTAGTAGTGTCGCGGCGTCTTCTTCGGACCCCATGGAGCCGTCGATGCTGGGGTCCTTTGTTGTCAACCAAGATGGTGGCGTCCATGAATCGCACGCGGCCGGGGTGGACAAAATGGCCACCCCCATGGGTCGCACGTGGTCGGGGGTGGACAAAATGGCCACCCCCATGAATCACACGTGGCTGGGGGGGTCACAAGATGGCGGCGCCCATCCTCCCCTCGTGGTGCCCGGGACCCAAAATGGCGGTGCCTGCGGGTCGCACATGGGGCGCTGGGAGGGTTGGAGGGTGTTTGGGGTGTGCTGTCCTCGTTCTTCTCCGGGGATTGCGGCGACCCCCCGGGACCGGCACACTGCCGCAAAATGGCCCTTTTTGCCGCAGTTTTTACAAGTAGCTGCGCGGGCCGGGCAGCGCTGCCGGGGGTGTTTCACTTATCCGCAAAAATAGCAGCGGGCCCCCCCGGGATGGTCTGGCGCTTCAACCGCGCAAGCTTGCAGGGGGGGGGTGCCGGGGAGTTGGTCGCGACGGGGGTCCACGGAGCCCAAGGGGCTGCCGCGCGGTCGGGGCCATAGGCGCGGGCGTTTTGGGAGGCCACATCAAGGGAGGCTGCAAGGGCCCGTGCCTCTGAGAGTCCTAGCGATTCTCTTTCTAAAAGTCTTTGACGAATTTGGGGAGAGTTCATACCTGCCACGAATGCATCACGAATTAGCAGGTCCGTGTGTTCGATCGCGTTCACCGGCGGGCAGTTACAGTCTCGTCCCAAAATTAGCAGCCGCCGGAGAATTCCTCGAGCGATTCTCCGGGAATTTGCCGTCTCGTCGTGAGTTGGTGGCGAGCGTAGATCTGGTTTACAGGCCGAACGTAGATGCCCTTCAGCATTGCGAGCGCCGTCGGGAAATCCTCTGCGTCTTCTATTAGTGAGTAAATTTCCGGGCTTACCCTCGAATGCAGGACCTTCATTTTCTGCTCTACCGTGATCCGTCCGGGGGCCGTTCGGAGGTAGCCTTCAAAGCATGCTTGCCAGTGTTTGAATACGGCCGCCGAGTTCGCTGCGTGAGGGCTGATCCGCAGGCACTCCGGGGCGATCCGGAGCTCCATAGTCTTTTAAGCTCGCTTAATAAATTGTAGCGCACAATGACTTACGCGAGACGAGAAGCGATGAATTCGATCTCGGCTTTATTAAGCGAGACTTGTCCCCAGCAGCTCAGTAACAGAATGAGGCTGCGGGGAGAAGCTCGGGCTCTTATACTCCGCCTCCAGGACCTGTCAGCCAATAGCCTCTCGGCTTCACAGGTACCACATTACCCCTAATACATACCACCACACTGTCTCTGTGAGAAATCTTTTATGAACTGACTGTAAGATGGCAGCTTACAGAGATTCCCTCATGGCAGAGGTCACATGACGACAGAGAGCCTGATAGGCCAGGTAGTCCTGTTGCATTCCAAAACCCAAACATTCCCCTTTCCTAACAAACAGAAGGCACTTTTGCATGCATGATCACGAGTAAGTGAGGTTTTTTTTAAAGTATTTGTTTTTGATTTTCATTAGTATTGATAACAAAAAAAAAAGAAAACACCAGGAAACATATACAAGAACATGAGACATATTGACAGTAAAATCCAAATGGTCGGTTACAACAAACATACCATTAACTATATACATGCTACCGCCTTGCATAAAACCAAATTAAAGGTGTGATTGAGGCAACAAAGACCTAACCTATAAGTTGCCGTGGCATAATCAATGGTTTTCCCCCGCCCCCCCCCCCCCTCCTTCCTCAGAACCCTTTACTCCCTCTATACTAGATCCCCATGTATTCTGGGTGTTGCCTCCTCTCCTCTCTCCCCCTCCTTCTTTTCCCCTGTCTAGTTCAGTCCTCCCTGTCCTCCCTGTGTCTCCCCCACCCCCCGCTTAGTTAGTTGCTGGCCATGAATAGGTCCTCGAAGAGGTTGTTGAATTGCCTCCATGTATTGTGGAGTGGAAGCCTTCTTCTGATTCCTTGATGGTAAATTTTATTTTCTCCACTTTGAGGAATTCCACCAGGTCGGACAGCCAATCCGCGGCTTTGGATGATCTCCAACCGAGCAGGAGTCTCTGGCGGGCGATCAGGGAGGCAAAGGCTAGGATGTCTGCCCCTCTCCCCATAAAGAGTCCTCATTGTTCCGACACCCCAAAGACCGCCACCAACTGCCACCGCATGTCTCCAACCTCAATCCCACAACCCTGGACATGGCTTTAAAAAAGGCGGCCCAGTACCTGACAAGTTTGGGTGTGGTTGGCCGGGCCTCCCTGGCCCCTGAACACATTTGTCCTCCACTTCCGGGAAGAACCCACTTATGCGTGTTGTGGTCAAGTGCTCCCTGTGCATTACCTTTAGCTGAGTTAGGCTCAGGCCTGCGCAGGAGGAAGTAGAGTTCACCCTGCATAGTGCTTCGATTCAGAGTCCTCCCCCTATCTCCATGGCTAGCTCTTCCTCCCACCTGTTCCGTGTCATGCCCAGCAGCCCATACCTCCTGTAACATTCATCTGTACATCACAGAATCACAGAATAATGCAGTGCAGAAGACGTCCTTCGGCCCATCGAGTCTGAACTGACGCATGCAAAACACCTGACCTGTCTACCGAATCCCATTTTCCAGCACTTGGCCCATTGCCTTGGATGTTATGAGGTGCCAAGTGCTCATCCAGGTACGTTATAAAAGATATGAGACAACCCGCCTCTAGCACCCTCCCAGGCAGTGCATTCCAGACCGTCACCTCCCTCTGGGTAAAAACGTTTTTCTTTAAATCCCCCTTAAACCTCTTGCCCCTAACCTTGAACTTGTGTCCCCTTGTAACTGACCTTGCAACTAAGGAGAATAGCTGCTCCCTATCTACCCTGTCCATGCCCTTCATGATCTTGTACACCTTAATCAGGTCACCCCTCAGTCTTCTCTGTTCCAGCGGAAAAAAAACAAGCCTATCCAACCTCTCCTCATAACTTAAATGTTCCATCCCAGGCAACACCCTGATGAATTGCCTCTGCAACCCCCCCCCCCCCCCAGTGTAATGACATCTTTCCTGTGATGTGGCGACCAGAATTGCACCAGAATTGCGATCGGTACTCCAGCTGTGGCCTCACCAAAGATCTATACAATTCCAACATGACCTCCCTGCTTTTGTAATCTATTCCTCGATTGGGAAAGACAAGTGTCCCATAAGCCCGTTTCACCACCTTATTAACCTGCCCTTCTGCCTTCAGAGATTTATGAACAAACATGCCAAGGTCCCTTTGTTCCTCAGAACTTCCCAGTGTCATGCCGTTCATTGAATACATCCTTGTCAAATTACTCCTTTCAAAGTGATATCACCTCACACTTTCAGGGTTAAATTCCATCTGCCACTTATCTGCCCATTTGGCCATCCCGTCTATATCTTCCTGTAACCCAAGACACTCAACCTCACTGTTAACCACCCGGCCAATCTTTGTGTCATCTGCAAACTTACTGACCCTATCCCCCACATAGTCATCTATGTCATTTATATAAATGACAAACAATAGAGGACCCAGCACAGATCTCTGTGGTACGCTACTGGAACTGGCTTCCAGTCACTGAAGCAGTCTGTCATCACCCTCTGTCTCCTACTGCTAAGCCAATTTTGAACCCCCTTATTAAGTTACTCTGTATCCTATGTGTATTTGCCTTCTTTATAAGTCTCCCATGTGGGACCTTGTCAAAGGCTTTGCTGAAATCCATGTACACTATTGTGGTGAAACCACTGTGTTGTATTGTGCTGCCACAGTATTACATGTTGTACAGTATTGCCACTATATTACATGTTGTACGGTTTTGGCTCTGCCCGTGGCTCCTCCCCCTAGGGCCTGGGTATATAAGCTGCCGATCTCTCACACTGCCTCATTCCGGGGCATGCTGCCAGCTCTGTTGTCAGCCAATTAAAGCCATAGTTAATTCACTCTGCATTTTCCGTCTTAATTGATGGCGTATCATCTATACTACCCTCAACTGCACTACCCTCATTAACACAGCTTGTCACATGCTCAAAAAATTCAATCAAATTTGTTAGGCTTGACCTTCCTCTGACAAAGCCATGTTGACTATTCCTGATCAAACCTTGCCTCTTCAAGTGGAGATAGATTCTTTCCTTCAGAATTTTCTCCAATAGTTCCTCTATCACTGACGTGAGACTCATTGGTCTGTAGTTCTCTGGCTAGTATCTACAACCTTTCTTAAATAGTGGGAGCACATTCGCTGTTCTCCAGTTCTTTGGCACCTCACCCGTGGCTAGAGAGGAATTAAAAATTTGGGTCAGCGCAATTACTGTCCCTAATTCGCCTGATGCTAGCAGCCTTTCCAGTCGGGTGTGTCGAGGTAGCTGGGGGAATGTTGAGCCCTCCTTGCAGAGGAAGTTCCTTAGTTGTAGGTATCGGAGCTCATTCCCTTTCAGGAGCTGGAACTTTTCTGTTAGTTCCAGGCTCGCTACTCTACCATCAGTACACCTTCGCCCTGTCTCCACATTTTAAAGGAGGCATCTATTGTTGCTGGAGTGAATTTATGGTTTTTACAGAGGGTGGTTGTCGTGGACATTACACCAAGATTGTAATGGTGCCTGAGTTGGTTCCAGGTCCTTTGCATGGCCACCACTACTGGGCTTCTTGAGTATTTGGTTGGGAGAAATAGGAGTGGGACCATGGCCAGTGCTCGGAGGGAAATCCCCATACACGAGATCTCCTCCATTCGCACCCACTCCGCCTCTGGCACTCTCACCCATTCCCGTACCTTTTCTACGTTTGCCGCCCCTTGGTATAATAGAGGTTCAGCAGAGCCAAGCCCCAATATTCCTCCTTCTTTGCAGCACACTTTTATGGATCCTTGTTTTTTTCCCACCCACACAAACAGGATAATTAATTTATCTAGCTTGATGAAGAAGGCCTTGGGGATGATGATCAGGAGGGATCTGAATAGGAAGTGGAATTTTGGCAGCACGTTCATTTTTATTATCTCCCGCCAGGGTGAGTGGGAGTGAGTCCCACTTCTGCAGGTCACTCATTACCTTTTCCAATAGGCTTGACAGGTTCACTTATGGAGCTGTGTCCAGTCGTGGGCGATCTGGATTGGAACTTGGTTTGGGCTAGTTTGAACGGCAGTGTCCCCAGCTCTGGTTCTCCCCTCCTCCCTGTGGGTTCATGGGGAAGAGTTTGCTCTTGCTCAGGTTACGTTTGTCCCCGGGAAGGCTCTGAACTCCCTTCCATTATTCCTCCCATGCTGGCTAGGGCGTTCGAGACGTAGAGGAGCAGGGAATCCTCATAGAGTGAGACTCTGTGCTCTCTGTTTCCTCTTTGGATGCTTTTCCACCCCTTTGATGACCTAAGGGTGAGAGTCAGTAGCTTGATTGCCAGGGCAAATAGTGGCGATGAAATTGGGCACCCCTGCCTCATGCTTCTGTGCAGCGGGAAGTATTCCGAGCTGGGGTTGGGTTTATCCATCTTGGGTCCAGTGCACAGTTGAAGTCTCCCCCCATGATGAGCCGGCGGGAGTCGAGGTTGGGGATCTGCTCCACTGTTTTTTTTTAATGAAGTCGGTGTCATCCCAGTTAGGGGGGAATATATTTTCAAGAACCACCAGTGTCCCTTCCAGGATCCCGCTAACCGTCATGTATCGTCCCCTTGGGTCCGTCGCTATAAAGGCTGTCCCATCCCTCTCCATTGCTATAGTGAAAGTCAATGAATTGTGGTCACTATCTCCAAAGTGCTCTCCCACAACCAAATCTAACACTTGGCCCCGTTCATTACCCCGTACCAAATCCAATGTGGCCCCGCCTCTTGTCGGTCTATCCACATATTGTGTGAGGAAACCCTCCTGCACACACTGGATAAAAACATTTTATTTGCAGTCTTCGGTATTTGTTTGCTTTTCATTGTCCTTTTTCAGCCGCTTTTAGCAGATTTGAACATTTCTGTCTGCCTTTCTGAACTGCATCTCCTCTGCAGCATTTCCAGGACTTCAAAACTCTATTTTCCCTCCATTCCTGGCACCATGTTTCATGTTCAAAGACAGCAGTCCTTCTTCGTGTCTGGCTCAGTGAGAGATCTTTACTGAACTGATTGGAAGGTGGCAGCTTGCAGAGATTTCCTCATGGCAGAGGTCACATGATGACAACAAACCAGATAGGCCAAGCTGTACTGTTGTATTTCAAAATCCAAACATCCCCCTCCTCAGGAAGGAAGATGCAAAATATACATGCCACAGATTGGTGAGATGCAAGCTTGCGCCTGATCCAGAATGCATTCTCTGATTTCTTAAACCATTTCATTTCTCTCCTGGTTGCCTTTGTGTGGTGGTATGTATTAGGGGTAATACAGTACACCACGTGTCGACAGGCTATTGGTGGAGGGATGCGAGGTCCTGATAGGATCTGCCACCTACTGGACTCCACCCAGAAATGCCGGTATAAGAACCCAGTTTTTCCCTCCATTTCCCTCAGCAGCTGCATTCTGTAACCACGCTGCTGGGGATAAAGTTCTGCTTAATAAAGACTTCAATTGACATTACCTCAACCTGCCTCGCGTCATATTGACGGTGCTACACTTTGTAAGATCACCCAAAACCCCGTGTTTCATCCCCTAACTCACTCCAAGCCCTAGTGACCTCACTAGCTCCACGTGCAGTTTTAAAATTCTGATTTTTATCGTCAAAATTCTGCATGGCCTTTTATCTCTGTAATCTTTGTTGTAAGATGCTGTGTGTAGTTTGGTAAAAGAGATTGGGAGTCTTGTTTAGTTTAACAGTAAGTGTCTGTTATCCAATCATAACTGTGCACATAAATACAGTCTATAAGGTCTAAACTAGGAGTAGTCTCCATGTTTGCCTCTGCACAGGTCTATGTCCAGTACAACACTGCCCTCTAGATTTGGATCATGTGATCCTTTACATGATCAGTCCCACATTAACCTTTTCAATGCCAGACCCTTATACTACAATATTCTCCATTATTTCAACCATCTGAGAAGTTTGCTTTCCTCTAATTCTGGCCTTATACATCATTTAACTTCCTTTACCTGATCAGTGGCATCCATGTCTTCAGCCATCTAAGATGGATGTGCTATAATGTATTCCTACCACTGTCTACATGGCACAAGCAAGGTTAATGTTTCAGAAAGATGAGGTACATTAGTACATTCTGAAGTTGGAAGGAAATCTAGTTACAGATCCTTTACACAAATATGAGTACTTAATAATGGTATTTATAAACTGTTGCTTCATAGGTGCTGAAAGAGGTGACTCTGAAGGCTCAGGCCTCAGAGAAAGTGAAAATGGAAGTACAAAGGGTGAAAGACCGAGCCCAGGCGATTGTGGACAGTATATCTGCAGATAAGGCAGTGGCTGAGCAAAAACTTGAAGCTGCCAGACCAGCACTGGAAGAAGCTGAGGCTGCACTGCAGGTGAGCAAGGGCAACATGTAGGGTATGATTCGGCCACTGTGTTGCACCTGGCACAGAGCCGGACACGATGGGCGAATCACAGGAGAATACCTAAATTCATGGTTGATCTTGCTGGGCGAGATCCAGATAATGATAATGGCTCCTTTAAGTGTGCCAATGCCACATTCACCCAGCTCCTGGGAGTCACCGGCCGCATCAGCGAGGCTTCGACTGGGTGCTAATTAGTACTTGTCTTCACAAGCGGAGGCCAGTCATGGTGGCCACTCGGGGGTCTCAAAGGCCATTAGATCCCCTGGATAGTCGGGGTCACAATAGGAAATACCCTGGCACTCCAGCACCCAAATACCCTGGCAGTGCCAACTCAGCACCATGGTTGGCACTGCCAGGGTTCCAGGGGCACTTCCTGTGTGTCAGGATGGGGGTTCCAGATTGGTACTGCCAAGGGTCATGGCCAGAGAGTGGGCATGTGCATGAAAGGGGTGGTGAGGGGAGTATGATGGGTGGACGGGTGAAGGGAGGTACAAAGGGCCTCATAAATGTTGGGGGGGGGGTGAAGGGGGCCAAAAGGGAGGGTATGGGCCCTCAGAAGGGGGCCTCCAGTGACCCAATAGTGGGGTGTCCTCTTTGGGGAGGGGGTAATGTCCATATCTGCGAGGGATGGTATTGCCCATGGAAGAAGGGTGTGGGGCACCCTCCAGCTCACCTAGAGATCAGGGCACCCTTTCAAAATGGTGTCTTATCTTTGAATATCTGGTCTCACCGGCAAGTTCAGCTCTCCACTGCAGAAAAACATTTCAAAGCATGGGCTAGACCGGGAAGACACTCCCAAGGTCCCCAAAAATGATTTGAGTGTGGGTGAATCCAGGTCTGGATCTCACCCACAAAGCTGGAGGGAAAAACCCTGCCAAACTCGCCCAAAATGACACTTAGAAATTTGTTGGATGAAATGTGCCCATAGTGTCATATCTGTGAAGGTATTTCGATAACAGGAATCACACTAAAATATAATAAAAGTATGATAGCTCAGAAACCTGCTTGCAGTGAGGCATTTTAAATGTTCATTCATTCCAGACTTGCTGCTTGCAATCTCCAGTGTTAATACTTCTTGATATTATTTCAAAGTATGTGCAATGATCCATTTAGATTGAGGGGACTTTTTATCCTCAGACATCCAAACCAGTCCAGTCAATACCAAATATTGCATCGGGGTTCACTTTCATCTGTGCCTGGATGCTTGGGCAACGTAATTACTATTGAATCCACAGAATCCTTAGAGTGCAGAAGGAGACCATTTGGCACATCAGTCGGAATTCTCTGGCCGTTTGCTGTTGGTGGGATCTCTGGCCCTGCTGGCAGCACACACCCCGCTCGTGGGTTTCCCAGCGGCTTGGGGTGGCTTCAATGGGAATTCCCATTGACAAGCAGTGAAAGTAGAGAATCCCAGCGCCAGCAAACGGCATGACAAATTCTCCGTTTTCACTGGTAGCGGGATGGAGTCGCAACAGCGAATCCAGCCCACGGGTCTGCACTGGCTCTCTGAAAGAGCTCCCTACCTTGGCCCAATCCCCAGCCCTATCCCCGTAATCCCACGCAACGATCATGGCCAATCCACCTAACCTGCGCATCTTTGGATTTATCCATTGGGATCAGTATAAATTACAGGGATGGCCTTGTTTATTTACACACACACTGCATTTTTACCACAACAAGTCCTGTTTAGACACAGGATAATTGGATCATCTGCACGGTAATGGGATGAAATCCTCATTTGTTTGGAGTAACCTGGGAGTCGACATTGTGGGGCAGAATTGGCCTTTCTGCATTGTCCTCCGAAAAGATATTTATACACAGAAAGCAAGAGATGATCAGTGGAAACTGTTGCTCCCTTCACCATTCAAAGCAGTACAGTGGGGCCGAACGTCAATAAAAATGTCTGAAACTGCTGGTGAGAAGCAATCTTGCAGTAAAGAAGAAAGGCTGAGAAATGGTAATGTATACTCAGATCACATCTCTTTATAAGAATATGACAATTGGATGGAAAATATTTTCACGAAGGTGAATCTGACTGCCTAAACGAAATGTTCCTCCCGGTCGAGTTTTGGATGCTTACAATTTTGTTAAAAATAACTCTCTCTTCAAATGTACTGTGCCACAATCAGGTCGGAAATGAATCTGACCCATGTAGTGAGTCCCCAAACTTGATAAAATTGTTCGGGAAGGGTTGATGTTTTCGTATAGAAAGACAATATTGACAGAGTTCGGCCGAATTTCCTGGCTGGGTTGTGATCCAGACGATGGCTCCAATTCTTGGCTGGGAAGCCAGAAGTTACTGTGACTGAATGGTATGCATGATCTTCTCAGTGGTAGCCAATTAAGAAGCCAACTCTCGGAGCCCGGGCCGACAGACCAGGGAAATGGGTGGCCCAATTGAAGGGCTCACAGCGATGTCTGGTTGGCAGCCACCCACTTGGAGAGGGAAGCACGGCTGAGGCAAAATGGAGGCGCACTCTTGCAGCATGGGGAATAATTATAAATCATGCATGGTCAAGATGCCAGCCAACATTGTGGAAAGAGTACCTTCCACTGGATGGTTTGAAGCCATGACTGTGATGGTCGTATCGCAACAGACGTGTGCTGGGGTGAGTGAGAAAGGGGGCCAATGGCCTTCAGACATGCCCCCCAGGAAACCACCTCCAAATGTCAGTCTCTGATCTCAATGGAGACATGTCAGAAAGATCCCAGCAGTGCCACAACCTCTACCCAGTTGACCAATTAATTGGCTACCCTTGCTGGGTGGCGTGACTGGTAACCTCTGCCTCATTGACCCACCGTCCATCAAGATCACTTGGAGGCAGGAACACATTGGGTGGTCAAACTGAAATCCTATTTTACAAGTTTTTTTCATGGTCTACTTCTCAAACCATCTCTGCAGGACCAGAAAGTTTAGTGCAGTGATTCATATTCAGCTTCCTTCAAAAACCTCTAAATGTCTGGTACAGAACCTCGTTGCCGATCAGGTGCCTGTTCTCCTGTACAGGAAGAATGATAAAGGAATGGACTCCATCTTATTATCATTAATCTATTTCTTCTAAACATTGCAGACAATTAAACCAGCTGACATAACCTTAGTGCGAACACTTGCTCGCCCTCCTCACCTGATTATGAGAATAATGGACTGTGTGCTGCTGCTTTTCCAAAGGAAGCTGAACTCAGTGAAATTTGATGCAGAAAGGAACTGTGTTACTCCATCATGGCAGGAATCACTGAAACTTATGGCAGGAAACCTCCTGCAAGCATTACAGGTACTGAGCTGGGGATTTCAGAATGACTGTAAACTGTATACTGGCAACTACAGTCAGGAAACATGCTGTGTGTTCTGCAAAGAGTCAAGGGTGCGAGGAAAATTAGAAACTTTCATCCTGATCAAAAATTTATGTCTGTATTTGAAATATTCTCTATTTTTTATATTGCTGAAAAAAAAACACGAGAAGTGAGTGCGGATTGGTTGGCAAGTGGAGGCCTTGGTGGAGGCGTTACCTTGCAGAATGCTGCATGCAATGGTTTTATCTGCAAAGGACAAGGCCCTGTGGTGAATATATGCAGCATCTGGCATGTTTAAGTAAGCCACACTGCAATCCCGACTGACAATCTCAAATTTGTTTTCAACATATTTCATAGCACAATCAGGATGGTTTAGTGGGTGTTGTCTAATTGTGGAATAACATATCATGTTGGACACAGTGGGTAGGATTCTCTGTCGGCTGGATCCTCTGTTTTGCTAGCAGCGTATTCATGCCCGCAGATTTCCCGATGGCGTTGGAGTGCCCACAATGGGAAACCCCTTTGGCCGGCTGCCGGGACAGAGAATCCCACTGTCGGCGGGGGCGCATCACACCAGAAAGCGGGTGCGGCGGGATGGAGAATCCGCCCAAGGTTTGGGTTTTGCAGGCACAGGCTGGTTGGGCCAGGCTTGTACTTTGCATCTTGCGAACAGCTGAAGGGACATGGGGCGGGAATCGGCGGGGCGGGCAGAAACGGCGCAGTGGAGTGGCGGGAACCACTCCGGCGTCGGGCCACCCCAAAGGTGCAGAATCCTCCGCACCTTCAGGGGCTAGGCCGGCGCCGGAATGGTTTGCGCGCCGCTGGCCGGCGTGGAAGGCCTTTGGCGCCGCGCCAGCCGGGGCCGAAGGGGCTCTGCCGGCCGGCGTGGGTCCGCGTATGCGCGGGAGCGTCAGCAGCTGCTGACGTCATCCCTGCGCATGCGCAGGGGGGGTTCACCTTCGCGCCGGCCATCGCGGAGGTTTACACGGCTGGCGCGTAGGAATAGAGTGCCCCCACGGCACAGGCCCGCCCGCAGAGTGATGGGCCCTGATCCCGGCCAGGCCACTGTGGGGGCACCCCCGGGGCCAGATCGCCCCGCGTTCTCCCCAGGACCCCAGAGCCCACCCGCGCCACCAGGTCCCGCCGGTAAGGGACCAACTCCAATTTACGCTGGCGGGACCTGCATAGAATGGGCGGGACTTCAGCTCATCGCGGGCCGGAGAATCGCCGAGGGGAGCCTACCGACCAGCACGGTGCGATTCCTGCCCCCGCCAAATCTCCGAGAATTCGGCAGCCGGCGGGTGTGGGATTCACGTCGCCCCCCGGCGATTCTCCGACCTGGCAGGGGGTCGGAGAATCCCGCCCATGATGTTTGATGTGATCCACCAATCGTTGGGGCGTAGAGCCTATGTTCAAAATCACACCGGCACTGAAATTCATGGATCACATTGCTCATTTTGTGATGGGCAGAATATCTTTTTGGCTTGGCAGAAGCATCATGTTAGTGGTAAGTACCACCTGTATTGCTACTGCATCGTGGCAGCGTGCAACGGTTAGCTTCATCTGTTGCTCAAATTTGGGACACACCTTACAATCGAGCAAGCACTTATGCAAGATAAGATTAAACAGATTGGTAGGAAGGTCACGAATTTAAGCCATGTCCTACACTGCGCTTGGTCTGAGGTGCGTAAATTCCTTTCATTTTTCAATTTGATCTGCTTGTGCCATTATATCACCTCAGTTGATGACTGCACCATAAACAATACCGACTTAAAACATGCCCACACTGTAAACCTGCTTAAACGGAAGACGTTTGGCGGTGCAATTAATGACACCGCCAAATATTTAGTAAATCTCTCTGACCATGAGCACTCTGAGTTGGAGGGATTGTTTTTGGACATGGCTTTAATTTTAGTGTGCCTTCGTCCCGCATTAAATGGATAAGTTCTGAGTTTGAAATCATTTATTCCCGGCTATCCTGCCACAAACCAGCATCCACTGAAGATGTTGAATCCTCAAAAGCGTGCAAGCTGATCAAATGCATGCATATTGCGGGGATTCCAAACAAATTGGCAAATTCTGTTGAGCAGTTGAGTTCAGTTTTAATGACAACATATATACCCAAACAGGCAGCACGGTGGCGCAGTGGTTAGCATTGCTGCCTCACGGCGCCGAGGTCCTAGGTTTGACCCCGGCTCTGGGTCACTGTCCGTGTGGAGTTTGCACATTCTCCCCGTGCTTGCATGGGTTTCGCCCCCACAATCCAAAGATGTACAGGATAGGTGGATTGGCCACGCTAAATTGCCCCTTTAATTGGAAAAAATGAATTGGGTACTCTAAATTTATAAAAGAAAACATGTATACCCAAATAGATGGTGTTGCCATGGGATACCCTCAGTCCCAGCCCTCGCAAACATCTTTGCTGGTTTGCAAGCGAAACACATTTGCAATATGCAAATAATCTCACACCCTTTTCATATTTCTGGTACGTAGATGATATGTTTGCTATATTTGGATCACCAGCTGCATGTACGAACTTCATTACACACCTTAAAGGGCTCCCTTTCCTCAAAGTGCTAGTTGAAAAATCTGCCAATATTTTTCTTACTACTGTCTACCATAGATGTCTAAATGCACTGGTCAATATATGCGTTGGGATTCCTACATTTCCACGCATTCTAAGATTGGTCTAATCAGGAATTTTGCAAATAGGCCCCAGCCATTTTCTCACCATGCAAGCTCAATGCTGAAATCGGGCACCCTGATGCACTATCAATAACCACAAAGATGGCCTCTCCTTCGATAGCTCAGCTGGTAGAGCGGAGGACTGTAGATCAATAACCACAAAGACGAGAGTAGTGGAATAATCGAGGCTTTATTGAGCAAAGATGTTGCACCTCCTGTAGCTGGAACCAGAATGGCTGCAGCACCGGCGAGCACACACATTTATACGCCGCCTACTGGGCGGAGCCAGCAGGCAGGGATTTACCCATGTACCTCTAGTATATGTGTCTTACCATAATACATATAATACTGCTAGTGGTGACTACCACATTCACCCCCTGTTAAAAAAGAGTCCGTCGGGGGCGGTGGAAAAAAATTACAAGTTCAGTCTGACGGGGGCGATTGTCTCAGTCCTGGTGGTGATGTGGGCGCCGACTTGGTCACCTGTGACTCTGGGAGCGTGTTGTCCTCGTTTTCGTCACCCCTGAGTGGAACCAGTGGGAGGACGGATCCTCCTGGGGCGGGGCTGCGATGAGGTTCGCTGGGGGGAGGGTGAGTGGCGCAGGGATGAATGAGGCAACAGGGGGGGGGGGGGTGTTGGGTCGGGGGCCCCGGGTGGGGATCCAGCGGGTGCCAGGTCCCGGAGGGAGACTGTGTCCTGGCGCCCGTCGGGGTGTGCCTACTGCGGGTTCGCGTGTAGGAGGTGGACCCTTTCGACCAAAGGGTCCGGCTTATGGGTCCGCACATGCTTGCGAAGGAGGACGGGTCCAGGAACTGTCAGCCATGTTGGGAGCGAGAACCTGGAGGTGGATATCCTGGGGAAGGCAAAGAGACGTTCATGGGGGGTCTCGTTAGTTGCGGTGCAGAGGAGCGATCGGATGGAGTGGAGCGCGTCGGGGAGGACCTCCTGCCAGCAGGAGACCAGGAGATTTTTAGACCGCAGGGCCAGCAGGGCGGCGTTCCAGACCGTCCCGTTCTCCCTCTCCACCTGTCCGTTTCCCCAGGGGTTGTAGCTGGACATCCTGCTCGAGGCAATGCCCTTGCTGAGCAGGAACTGACGCAGCTCATCACTCATAAAGGAGGATTCCCGATCGCTGTGGATGTAGATGGGGAAACCGAACAGTGTGAAGATGCTGTGGAGGACTTTAATGACCGTGGCAGAAGTCATATTGCAGCATGGGATGGCGAAAGGGAACCGGGAGTGCTCGTCGACCACGTTCAGAAAGTGTTGCGGTCGGTGGAGGGAAGGGGCCCTTTGAAGTCCATGCTGAGGCGCTCAAAGGGCCGGGAGGCCTTCATCAGGTGCGCTCGATCTGGCCGGTAGAAGTGTGGCTTGCACTCCGTGCAGATCTGGCAGTCTCTGGTGACAGTCCTGACCTCCTCAATGGAGTAGGGCAGGTTGCGGGCCTTGATGAAATGGAAGAACCGTGTGACCCCCGGGTGGCAGAGGTCATAGTGGAGAGCCCGGAGTCGGTCCACTTGTGCGCTGGCACATGTACCGCAGGATCGGGGATCAGGGGGCTCGTTGAGCTTCCCGGGCGATACAAAATCTCGTAATTATAGGTGGAGAGCTCGATCCTCCACTTCAAGATCTTATCATTTTTGATCTTGCCCCGCTGTGTGTTTTTGAGCATGAAGGCAACCGACCGTTGGTCAGTGAGGAGAGTGAATCTCCTGCCTGCCAGGTAATGCCTCCAATGCTGCATAGCTTCCACAATGGCTTGGGCCTTCTTTTCGACAGAGGAGTGCCGAATTTCGGAGGCATGGAGGGTGCGGGAGAAGAAGGCCACGGGCCTGCCCGTCTGGTTGAGGGTGGCGGCCAGAGCTACGTCCGATGCATCTCTCTCGACCTGGAAGGGGAGGGATTCGTCGACCACGTGAATCGTGGCCTTGGCGATATCTGCCTTGATGCGGTTGAAGGCCTGGCAGGCCTCAGCCATCATGGGAAAAACTGTGGACTGAATGAGTGGGCGGGCCTTGTCCGCATAGTTAGGGACCCACTGGGCATAGTAGGAGAAAACCCCCAGGCATCGTTTCAGGGCCTTGGGGCAGTGGGGTCGGGGCCGGGCCCTAGAACTCCATTTTCCACGACATAGCCAAGGATGGCTAAGCGGTTGGTGCGCAACACGCATTTCTCCTTATTGTACGTGACGTTAAATAGTTTGGCGGTCTGGAGGAATTTTAGGAGGTTAGCGTCGTGGTCCTGCTGATCATGACCGCAGATGGTGACGTTGTCTAGGTACGGGAAAGTGGCCCGCAGTCCGTACCGGCCAACCATTCGGTCCATCTCTCGTTGGAAGACCGAGACCCCAGCAGTGACGCCGAAGGGAACCCTGAGGAACTGATAGAGGCGGCCATCTGCTTCGAACGCAGTGTATTGGCGGTACTCCGGGCAAATGGGGTGCTGGTGGTAGGCGGACTTCAGGTCCACTGTGGAAAAGACCCGATACTGTGCAATCTGATTGACCATGTCAGAAATGCATGGGAGGGGGTACGCGTCGAGCTGCATGTACCGATTGATGGTCTGACTGTAGTCAATGACCATCCTGTGCTTCTCCCCAGTCTTTACTACTACCACTTGGGCTCTCCAGGGGCTGTTGCTGGCCTCAATGATGCCTTCCCGCAGTAGCCACTGGACCACCGGCCTGGTGAAGGTCCTGTCCTGGGCACTGTACCGCTTGCTCCTGGTGGTAACAGGTTTGCAATCCGGGGTGAGGTTCGCAAACAAGGAAGGTGGATCGATCTTATGTGTCGTGAGGCCGCATACGGTGAGGGTGGGTAGGGGTCCACCGAATTTTAAGGTTAAGCTTTGGAGGTGGCACTGAAAGTCCAGGCCGAGTAACAGGGCAGCGCAGATATGGGGGAGGACGTAGTGCCAAAAGTTGCTAAATTCTACGCCTTGAACGGTGAGGGTCGCGATGCAGTACCCCCGGATTTCCACAGAATGGGATCCAGAGGCCAGGGAGATCTTTTGGGTGACAGGGTGTACCACGAGGGAGCAGCGCCTTACCATCGTGGGGTGGATGTAGCTCTCTGTGCCCCTGGAGTCAAAAAGGCAGGACGTCTCGTGCCCATCAATTTTCACCGTTGTCGTTGCAGTCGCGGGGCCGTGACTGGTCCGGGGTGATCAAGGCGGGCTGCGGCAGATGCTGGGAGGCCCCGGGCTGGTCAGCGGTGGTGGAGGTAGCGGCAGGCGATGAACGGCCAGACGAGCTTCCAGGCGAGCAGGGGTCCTGAGGCGCCGTCTAAAATGGCGCCAAAGATGGCAGCGCCCAAGGGGCGCACATAGCGGGCGGCATCAAAGATGGCGGTGCCCACGGACCACACGTGGCTTGTGAGGAGGAAAATGGTGGTGCCCCTGGGTCACAGGTGGGGGGTGCAGGGACGCTGGGCCTAAAAACAGCGGCGACTGACCGGGCCTGGCAAACAGAAACAAAGTGTCCCTTCTTTCCACATCCGTTGCAGGTCGCGCTCCGTGCCGGGCAGCGCTACTGGGGGTGTTTGTTCTGCCCGCAAAAAAGCATTTGGGCCCCCCAGGGTTGGCTGGCTCCCCCGCGGTGCAGGCTTGCGGTGAGCTGGAGTCGGCAGCTGGTGGGGCCCACGATGCCCATGAGGGTGCCGCGCGGTTGGGGGCGTACAACTGGACATTACGGGAGGCCACTGTTAACGAGTTCGCAAGCTGCCTAGTTCCCGTAAGATCAAGCGTACCCCCTTCCAATAGGCGCTGGCGGACATACACAGACCTCATGCCCGTAACAAAGGCGTCTCGGATTAAAGGTTCTGTGTGCTGGACTGCCAAAACTGCCTGGCAGTCACAGTTCCTGCCCAGGATGTGCAGGGCACACCAGAAATCGTCCAGGGACTCACCGGGGAGTTGCTGTCTCGTGGACAGGAGGTGCCTGGCGTACAGTTGATTTACTGGCCGAACGTAATGTCCCTTCAGGAGCTCCATTGTTTCGGAGCAAGTGGGCGCATCCCGAATGAGAGGAAAAATGTCAGGGCTCACCCGTGAATAAAGGACTTGGAGCTTCTGCGAGTCCGAGGGTTCCTCAGCGGATGTTCGGAGGTAGCTTTCAAAGAAGGCTAGCCTGTGGTCAAAAGCAGACGTAGCATTGGCTGCTTGAGGGCTCAGCTGCAGGCGATCAGGCTTGATGCGAAGATCCATCGTTTTAAAAATCTTTGCTCAATAAATTAATGCACTATCAATAACCACAAAGACGAGAGTAGTGGAATAATCGAGGCTTTATTGAGCAAAGATGCTGTGCCTCCTGTAGCTGCCACCAGAATGGCTGCAGCACCGGCGAGCACACACATTTATACGCCACCTACTGGGCGGAGCCTGCAGGCAGGGATTTACCCATGTACCTCTATTATACCTGTCTTACCGTAATACATATAATACTGCTAGTGGTGACTACCACACACCCCAAAGCCATCCTGCGGGCTATTGTCTATCCTGATCAAATCATCACTCATCACTAAATATGAAGATCCGGAGGCCCTAGTAGGTGAATAAACGCGTCTTTATTTAGTCATAGAAAATGGTCGCTATGGCACAATCTCCACCTGGACTACCAGAACGCCAGTCCCTGTCAGGGCCAGCTTTTACATAGTCCAGTAACGAGCCCCTGCTGGTCGGGCTTCCACCCACTAGCAGGCTAGCTCGTATTCCACGGGTCCCACGGGGAGATCAATTAGGGTATCTCCGTGGGCCTCATGAGGGCTATTACACCAAAAAATCCAGATTGTGCTAGTAATTACACTGAAAACCAATTAAAGATTATGATTCGGGATTGCAGTGTGGCTTACACATGCCAGAACCCACATATATTTATACACAGGGCCTTGTCCTTTGCAGATAAAATTAACATGCACACACATTGCACCTTTTTCAACTGAACAGAAGCTTAGAGAACAGTCATAATCTGGTTCATTCCCCAGGACAATGTCTCCACCAATCAAAGTCAAAATGATCAAAATGCCAACCAATCAAAACTCTCTTTTCTTTAAGTGTAAATTATTTTTCCACCATTACAATTGTAAAATTCTACCCTGATGAGTGCACGACAAAAAACTTTGATAGCATAACTCTTTTCCCAACAATAATAAATTTTTGGACTGCCAAATGACTATCCCAATTTTAGCAATAACAAAGAAAATTGCTTATCCTGAAGACTTTTAGCGAATATATAATGGCCTAATCAGCAGGAAAAGTAAAAAACGTCATATTGTTTTATACATCAAGGCATCTTTAAAAATGAATAAACCCTTTTACTCTTGAGGCTTCTTCCTTCCCCGCAGTTACATTACACTGAGCATCTGGAAAGAGTGGACCTGGTAGCATGCCAACCCACTGTTTAGAGACAATTCTAATTGAAGATATACTCTGCTGTAGTTCGGCTTTTCAATTCAGTCGGGAGATAATGAAGAGCTCGCCACTGGCTGTAATTCAGGGCTTAGGCTGATTTCTGTCATCAATTCGTTATTTGATTTGATTTCAATTCCTTTAATTACGTGCATGCAAAGTGAAGACCAGTGTTTAAATGTCATGAGGTAATAAAGAGCTCACAAGCATGGTGCATGGTACTGGAGCTAGATTGATGTCCAGATTCCCAGGCTGGGATCAGAGACAGGAGGGAGCTAAAAATAGCCTGGCTGACTGGAATGCCGGTTCCCCACCTCAATCCTGCCTCTGGGCCATTTTTGCAGAGGCAGGATTGGAGCCAGCAGGGTTTGCCAACTGCTCGGAACTTTACAGTTGGCCTCCAGGTTCTTGTAAGCAGTTGGGGCCAGTTTGTACACCCAAAGGCCAGCACTCCAGGCAGGCTTAGTGACCTTTTCAGCTTGATTGGGCGCAAGAACCCCACAGGTCGCCTTGTAGAGAGCTGACAAAACCCCTCTGCCCCCACAGTAGTGGTCTGGCTGCTGAATCAATTTTTAAAAATCAATTTAGAGTGCACAATTCAATTTTCCAATTAAGGGGCAATTTAGTGTGGCCAATCCACATACCCTGCACATCTTCGGGTTGTGGTAGCAGTGACCCAGAGCCGGGATCGAATCTAGGATCTTGGCGCCATGCTGAATCTATTTTTAAAATAAAAATTTGAAAATATTTGAGAGAGGGTGCCTCCATTTTAACGTGCCTTTTCTCATTTAACTTCCATTGCAGCTTGCTGCTGCATTAAAACTGGAAGGCTTTTGATTGGCCCTCCAGTTACGCGAGCTCATCCACCATACTGAATTGGACATCAAACCTGTCCTCTGACCATTAATTGGTTGCCCCAGGGAAAGCCACAGGTCGCCAACGGTTCCCCCGCAGATTCACGATCTGGAAACAGGGGCAAAATTCTACGACCCCCCGCCGGGTCGGAGAATCGCCGGGGGCTGGCGTGAATCCCGCCCCCGCTGGTTGCCGAAGTCTCCGGCACTGGAGATTCGGTGGGGGGCGGGAGTCGCGCCGCTCAGGTTGGCGGGCCACCCCGCTCGATTCTCCGGCCCGGATGGGCCGAAGTCCTGCCGCTAAAATGCCTGCCCCGCCGGCGTAAATTAGACCACCTACCTTACCGGCGGGACAAGGCGGCACGGGCAGGCGCGGGGCGATCTGGCCCCGGGGGGTGCCCCCACAGTGGCCTGGCCCGCGATCGGGGCCCACCGATCCGCGGGCGGGCGGGCCTGTGCCGTGGGGGCACTCTTTCCCTTCCGCCTCCGCCACGGTCTCCACCATGGCGGAGGCAGAAGAGACTCTCTCCACTGCGCATGCGTGGGAAGCTGTCAGCGGCCGCTGACGCTCCCGTGCATGCGCCGCCCGGAGATGTCATTTCCGCGCCAGCTGGCGGGGCACCAAAGGCCTTTTCCGCCAGCTGGCGGGGCGGAAATTCGTCCGCCGCCGACCTAGCCCCTCAAGGTTGGGGCTCGGCCCCCAAAGATGTATTCCGCACCTTTGGGGCGGCGCGATGCCCGTCTGATTTGCGCCGTTTTGGGCGCCAGTCGGCGGACATCGCGCTGTTTCCGGAGAATTTCGCCCCAGGTTCCCGACCTCTGTTTCCTTCTCCCAGAAGGAAAATCCAGTCCCTTTCACTTTACCTTCGATTGTCTATTACTTCATTTGAGCCTAGTATCAAAAATGACGTTAGTGCCTGTTCTGCACCAGAAAGTAGTCTGTGAGAATTTGTCTTCTCATTGAATATTTTTGAATTTATCTGTTCTCAAACTAATTATGTTGTTTTCATAGCAATTTCCCAAGGACAGTATCAATGAGGAGACTGTAGACCTGCTGTGTCCCTATTTTGAAATGCCAGATTACAACATTAATGTTGCCAGACGAGTTTGTGGTAATGTGGCTGGTCTTTGTTCCTGGACTCAAGCCATGGCTTACTTTCATGGAATAAATAAAGAAGTGTTGCCACTTAAGGTTTGTTACACTTTAACGTACAATGAAATGATCACTGTAGAATATGTTTAAACTTTCAGTAAAACTGTTATACCTAAAATAATGGACCATAACTTGCTGTATCAAGGCATCGAACAACACCTGCTGTTGATAAGCCTTGCCCGCGCACATATGGGCAAATACGGCAACATCACACCATTCAATACATTTCAATGATGAAGCACCCGATGGAATCCCACTTGCGTAAAGCTAACTGAGAAGCAGCACAACTAAGACAGAAACCTTGGGATATTCATGTTTATCTATGCAATTGCCTCTTGCTTTAAGTTGCTGTAGAATTTGTCCACACATGTCAGTGTATATTGTTAGCTTATGCTTATTTTAATAGTAAATACTGTCTGAATGTGATTTCTGATAATTAATTAGAATTTGTATTAGGAACTTTAGCAGATGTTTGGTGTCACTGTTACAGCTATAATAGCTTTATTTGTTATCTTCAAGGCAAATCTTACCATACAGGAAAGTCGCTTGGCCATCGCCATGGAGGATCTGGAGAAGGCTCAGTGTGAGCTTGATGCCAAACAAGTTGAGCTTGATATTGTGCAGGCCGAATATGAACAAGCAATGAAAGAGAAGCAGGTAATTGTCAAACCTGCTGATTATTTGACTGAGTTATTTTCTTTTCAATACTTCGCTGTGCTATATAAAGCAAAATAACTTGCATTTATACTTGTAGAAATGGGTGGCCGGTCCAATCCTGCCTGTTTTGTGTCATATCCCGAAAACAAATTAGTACCTCAAAGTATTTTAATATAATTAGCAAAGAGGGCTAGGACCCTGTGTTTCAGGTCAATTATAGACCACTAACTATTGATCTATATTCTTCAACTACAAAAACTGACAAAGATAGACTCAAAAATACCAACTGTTGCAACATGCATTTCAGACAGGAAATACTCAAGCTCATTACAAGAAACCAAATACATTACAAGAAGACAAAGCAACCTTAGTCATATACTGATGGGCCCCAACTTGTTTTAGTGTTAATTGGTTTTAACGGATGAAAATTCAGTGTTAGAAGATGCGAAAGCCAAAATTATTTTCGGTTTCTCAACATTCACTTTCCCCAATTTCCCTTCCCATCTCTTGAATCCCTTTCTTAAGCAGGGCACATTGGTTGTGTGGTGTTGTTTGCATTTTAAACATTTGCCTGTGTCCTTTTCATCCATGTCGTGCCACACCAGATACTCTGTTTGAATACTGGGCACAACATCATCCAGCTGAACTGCAATGCTGCTGACTTCTAGTCAGAAGGTTACAATTCTGGAAGCATTGCACTGTACCAACACTGGAGTGATCTTGAGAGCAGTCTGAAATGATTTGACTTCCAATTTCTACTTGACAAATTTCCCTGATTATTTAACAGATGCACATTCATTTACCCTTTATGGTATGTATCCTTAGCAAAGACAAATTTGCAAATTAGTGCAGTTTGGTGCTGAGTGTATACCTGAGAGCTTGGTGAGTGGAGAAAGGAGATGTTCCATTCCTTTTGCTTTTTCTAACATTTTTACCCAGTAGGAATTGGTTCTTGCTCTGCTACAAGTAAATAAGACTAGCTGTTTGGGAGTACCTGGTAAGTGATTAAGGTATATTCTATTCCTGAAGTTTAAAATAGTACAGGAAGTTTAATAAAATGTACAAAAAAAGGAAAATAAATAATTGAATAATACAATGGAATAGTTAATTAAAGCACATTAAAGATGGCAGGATAGGTTGTCATGGGAATGTCACTTTAAGAAATGGTTGTCTTCTCAAGTGGCTGCAGCGATGTCAATGTGTGGGTGGACCTGGGCTCTGGCTCGGCTTTTTACTTTTGTTTTGAGCTGGAAGCTATTTTTGCTCTGAGTTTTAGTTTAGTTTTCAGTTGGAGAGCTGCATTCAAACCAAGGAGGTGTATTTTGGTCTCTCTCTGCGTGCTAAAGAATGCCTCCAGATACCTGTTTCTGTAAGGAATGCAAACCTACTGTCTTTGTTAAAAAGGGTCTTTGACTGATGAACATTGTTAGGAATGTTACTAAGGGTTACATATAGAGTACTGTATCTTTGGGGAAGGGGTATCAGTGTTGGTAGTTGATAAGCTGTTTACTGTGTTTATAAAATGTTAACTGGATTCATAGAATAAACATTGTTTTGTTTAAAAATACTTTAGATTGCTGTTGCATCACACCTGTAAGGTGGGCCCTTGTGCTCTCCATAACCAAAATCTATTAAAAGTTGTGGGTCAGGTGAACTCCATGATATACTTTGGTGTTCTCTAAACCCTGGCCCATAATAAGGTGTTGTGTCACAGCTGCAGCATGTGGGAGTTCTTGAATGCGATCCAGGGCAGACACATCTGCAATAAGTGTTTGTAGCTCAAGGAGCTTCAGCTCAGAGTCATTGAGCTGAAGGCCAATCTCCAGACACTGCAACACACCAAGGAGGGGGATGGTTAAACTTGGATGTTCCTGCCTCCACTTGATGTGCTCACCAGATTGTGCCCCAGTAGCCTGTCCACTAATGCCATCCACACTGAGTTGTGTATCTCTGTGCTGGTGGATGGTGTGGGTGATAGCTGTAACACCTCACCGGTGGTCTCCACAGAGCTCTCCTCCGAGGTGTTCTCTTGGGTGGGGGGGTGGGGTATGACTCCGATTGGCCCGGCCTCATCAGGTGATGATCCTGTGAGACAATGCCCAGTTGGTCAGTGAGAAGGATCATTTTGTCTGACATGAACAACTCACTTGAGACAGGTCATCTGGGGCAATGAATCCTCATGTCTCTGGCGCAAGCCAACCTCGCTGTCGTTGACTGATCTCTCATTGGTCAACCTATGATCTCCAGGCCCTGTTCCTCATAGGGGGTGAGGATTTAAACCTCACCCCCCCCCTCCCCCCCCACCCCATCTTGGCCCTTTCCCCCTTATTATGGGCTATCTTCTCCTGCAGGGAAAAAGAGAGGGCATTGTGAGCTGCACACTTGATGGGTCAGGGAGGGTGTATAGCAGGTGGCATGAAATGGTTGTTCTGGTGGGTACCAGGGGCTTCTGAGGAAAAAACTCAAAGATTGGATGTGGGGATGGTGCGAGAGTCTGCCAGTAGATTGGAACGGGGTGGTTCGGAAATTTGAGGGGTGGGTGGCGGAACTGATGTCAGAAGAGAGGTGGTAACTTACCCTTGCAGCTCGTTGGAGGTCGTTTGTCTTTTTTTGACATTGGACGGTGGTCCTCCTTGTCATGCTGCCTGAACTGACAGCCACTGTCACTCTTCC
Organism: Scyliorhinus torazame; assembly: GCF_047496885.1. Classification (NCBI taxonomy): domain Eukaryota; kingdom Metazoa; phylum Chordata; class Chondrichthyes; order Carcharhiniformes; family Scyliorhinidae; genus Scyliorhinus; species Scyliorhinus torazame. Next base: position 82,103,088 of record NC_092716.1, on the reverse strand, counting down.
CCAGGTGGCACTGCTGACCCTGCTACTGGTCCTCCAACCCCCTCGGGGGAACAGTGTGCCCCGCCTCTTGTGAGATTGGCATCCCCAAAGTGGGAAGCAGGTTTGCGCACTGCCACACTTGTGTATTGACTAGGAGTGAGTGGTGAAGGAGCGTTTTAAAGCAGCTCTCCCTTGTTCGCGGTGAGCTACTGAGTCAGCACGAGTTAGTCAAATCATACGGCGAAGGAGCTAGCAATGTCAAGAATCCCATGGGGGCTCATTTGTGGCACTAAGTGCCATTGATTACGGGCTGCGAACTCACCAATGCGGCCATCGCGAAACACCTTGCTAAATGTGCCCAAAACCAGTCTTCATTATAGAGGAAACAAGTAACATCCAGAAATAACTGTAAATCAGGAAACGGAAAGGAGGGAGGAACTCAAGAAACTTACGACCACCAGGGGACTGGGGCTGAGAAAATTGCTGGAGTTGCAGGCCGACATGTTGCCAGATCCTGATGGACTTCATTCTCGGGTTTTAAAAGAATTGATGAGAGATATGTATGGTTCTTGGATTTTTACAATTTTCTAAAATTCCCTAGATTCGAGGAAGATTCCATTTGATTCTAAAAAAGCAAAATATAACTCCTTTATTCACATCAAAGGTTATTGTGCAAAATAAAAGCTCACTGTGTCGGGGGTAATATATTTGCCCCTGTGGATAGAAGATTAGCTAGTTATCACACAACAGAGAGAAGGCATAAATGGGTCATTTTCTGGTTGGCAAGATTTAGGGGTTTGTCACAGGGGTCAGTGCTGGGGTCTCAACCTTTTACAATTTATATAAATGACTTGGATGAAGGGACTGAAGGCATGGTTGCTAAATTTGTGAATAGATCGGAAAGTAAGGTGTGAATAGGACATAGGAAGGTTACAAAGGGATGTTGGTAGGTTAAGTGAGTGGGCAAACGCCTGGCAAATGGAGTATAGTGTGGTAAAATGTGAAATTGAGTATTGTGGAATGAAAAATAAAAAAGAAGCACATTAGCTGAATAGTAAGAGATTGCAGAGCTCTGAGATACAGAGGTATCTAGGGATTCTAGTGCATGAATAGCAAACGGTTAGTAATAAGGTACAGCAAATAATTAAGAAAGCTAATAGAATGTTACTGTTTATTACGCAGGGATTGAACACAAAAATAGAGAGATTATGGGTGGGAATCTCCGATCGCAGGACAGAGTCTCCGCGCCATCGGGAATGCCACTGCGTTTGACGACGGCGCGAAACAGGCACGGGCAGTAGTGATTCTGGCCCCACAAGGGGCCAGCACAGCGCTGGAGTGGTTCACGCTGCTCCAGCCTTACTTCCTGGCATGCACTGGGGGCAGCGCCAACCCGCGCATGCGCGATGGCCTTACTGAACGCTCCGGACCCGACGCAACATGGCGTGGGGGTTCAGAGGCCGGACGTGCAACTAAGTAGGCCCGGTGGGGGGGGGGAAGATGCCGGCCCGCCGATCGGTGGGATCCGATCGTGGGCCAGACCCCATCGGAGGCCCCCGCCCACAGGCCGCCCCATGACCCTTCGCGCAGAGTTCCCTCCGGCAGCGACCAGGTGTGGACAGCGCTGGCGGGACTCTGCTTTTTCCACGCAGCCGCTCGGCCCATCCGGGCTGGAGAATCGGCGGCCCCACCGTGTACAGCGGCCCGCGACCGGCTCCGCGCTGGCGCAAATGGTGCCGATTCTCCGCACCTTGGAGAATCGAGCGCCGGCGTCAGGGCGGCGTGGCACGATTGTGGCGATTCTCCAGCTCGGCGCGGGGCTGGGAGAATCGTGCCCTTTGCTTCAGTTTTTAGAGTGTGTGAGACCATGGGCGAAATTCTCCTTAATCGGCGCGATGTCCGCCGACCGGCGCCAAAAACGTCGCAAATCAGTCCGGCATCGCGCCGCCCCAAAGGTGCGGAATGCTCCGCACCTTGAGCGGCCGAGCCCTAACCTTGAGGGGCTAGGCCCGCGCCGGACTGATTTCCGCCCCGCCAGCTGGCGGAAAAGGCCTTTGGTGCCCCGCCAGCTGGCGTGGAAATTACATTGCCAGGCGGCGCATGCGCGGGAGCGTCAGCGGCCGCTCACTGCATCCCCGCGCATGCGCAGTGCAGGGAGTCTCTTCCCCCTCCGCCATGGTGGAGACCATGCCGAAGGCGGAAGGAAAAGAGTGCCCCCACGGCACAGGCCCGCCCGCGGATCGGTGGCCCCCGATCACCGGACAGGCCACCTTGGAGCACCCCCCGGACTCAGATTGCCCCGCGCCCCCCCCAGGACTCCGGAGCCGCCCGCGCTGCCTTGTCCCGCCGGTAAGAGAGGTGGTTTAATCCACGCCGGCGGGACAGGCATTCTAGCAGCGGGACTTCGGCCCAACTGGGCCGGAGAATCACCGGGGGGGGGGGGGGGGGCCCGCCAACCGGCGCGGCGCGATTCCCGCCCCCGCCGAATATCCGGTGCCGGAGAATTCGGCAACCGGCGGGGGCGGGATTCACGCCAGCCACCGGCGATTGTCAGAGAATCTCGCTCCATATCTGGAGTACTGTGAACAGTATTGGCTTCCTTATTTAAGGAAGGATGTGAATACATTAGAAGCAGTTCATAGGAGATTTACCAGACTAATACCTAGAATGGGCAGGTTGTCTTATGAGAAATGGTTACAGAGGCTCAGATCGTATCCAATGGAGTTTAGAAGAGTCAAAAATGACTTGATTCGAACATATAAAATCCCAAAGGGTCTTGACAAGGTGGATGCGAAGAGGATGTTTCCTCTTGTGGGACAATCTAGAACTGCGGATCGCTGTTTAAAAAATAATGGGTCGCCCATTTAAAATGGAAACGAGGCGGCATTTTTTCTCTGAGGGTTGTGAGTCTGCAACTTTCTTCCTCAAAAGGCAGTGGAAACAGAGGGCGGAATTCTCTGAGCCTCCACGCCAAAATCCTGATCGGCGCGGGTCGGAGACCGGCGCGGCGCCGCTCCCATGATTCTCAGGTCGCCGGAGAATCACCGTGAATCACGCGCACACGGTGTAGGTGGGCCCTTGACAGAGTCCCCCTCGGTGATTCTCCGTCGACAACTGGTCGAGTTCCTGACGGCATGGTTCTAACCACGTTTTGCCTGTCAGGAACAGCCGGAGGCGGCTGCGGAGTCAGTCCGTGTCCACCTTGGTGGAGGGGTGGGGGCGGAGTGATTCTTCACCAGGGGTGGGCCTCACGGACGGCCAGGCTAGCGATTGGGGGCCACTGATCTGCGGGCACACGCGATCTCGGGGGAGGGGCCCTATATTTTCGGGGTTGTGAGTGCGCCATGTCACGCGGGGCGGCCTCCGCCGTGCGCATGCGCGGACGCCCGACCAGAAGTGCAGGGCCCCGTAACGGCAGGCAGAGCTGCAAGGAGCACTCCAGGGCCCTGCTGGCCCCTTTCAGGTAGGAGAATCACCCTGGACTTTCTTCAGGCGTTTTGACACTGGAGTGGTGACATAGCCCCATTATTGAAGAATCCTACCCAGAGTCTTTGAATATTTTTAAGGCAGCACTAGATAGATTTTTGATGAGCAAGGGAATGAAAGGTTATCAGGGATAAGTGAAAATATGGAGTTGAGGTTACAATCAAATCAGCCATGACCTCATTAAATGAGGGAGCAGACTTGAGGGGCTGAGTGATCTACTTCTGCTCCCAATTTGTATGTTCGGCAAAAGAAGTTGTTAAACCAAGATTGCTGTCTCAGGAAAAGTAACAATCATTGCGCCAAAAGGGGTATTTGGTGTAAAGTTCAACAGTAAATTGGATTACCCCACTTTATTAGGTAATCCCTGACTTTGCCACATTCAGTAAATGGATTTGGAGAGTAAAGGGAGGTTAATCGTCATTTTGAATAATGATATAATTTCAATACCTGATTCTCAGACGTTACTGGAGGATGCTGAGCGCTGCCGACAGAAGATGAAAATGGCTTCAAGTCTAATTGATGGTTTGTCAGATGAGAAAGAACGTTGGACTGAACAAAGCAAAGAGTTTGCTGCTGATGAGAAAAGACTTGTGGGTAAGCAGCAACAAAGTAATTGTCCCATCCTATAAAAATGTTCTTTTTATTACTTTTACTAACCTCAACGTACCTAACTCATGAAAACTGATAAATCATCAGAAATTATGATGATGAATAAATAAGGCCAAATTGAAATCAAATTCCAGTGTTACAATCAGAACTTTTCCAGAATCACTCTGGGCCATCATTTCTGAGTTCCTCAGCCTCAGATTTTGGGGGGTACCCCAGAGATACGCAGGGGAAATCCTGTTGAAGCTTCACAGGTAAGCATTTGCACGGCAATTGCCCAAAAGTGCAAACTTCCTCTGGGCAATTGCCCTGCGCTGGGAACCATCCAAAAATGCTATTTAAATTGTAAACTTTGCTGGTTCTGACAGCGCAATACTAATGGTTACGCAGAAAAAGTTAGAAGAATTAAAATCTCTTCTATCTTCTGGGTAATGATTGTAAAGATCCAAATTGACCCTCCCATGGGACTCTCCCACTCCAGTGACTAACCAACTTCCCCTGCTATTCCTCTCCCTGCTTCTCCACTTCTCTCTCCTCCTTTAAGAAGTCCTGATAACCTGTTTCTATGATCCATCTGTCCTAATACCACCTGACATGGCGTGTTGTTAAATTTTGTTTGATGACACAACCCTGAAGCACCTCAGGACACCTTACTACATTAAGGACATATAAATCCAAGTTGTTGTTCTAACATTAAGGATCAGGGTATTGAACTTGATGATCAGCCATGATCACAATGAATGGTGGAGAAGGCTCAAAGGGCCGAATGGCCCCCTCCTGGTTCTATTTTTTTGTATGTTTCTATGTAAGACAGAATAGCGTAATAGTGGGTAAACTACAATCTAGGGCATTGTTTCTCGGTAAACATGTTCTTAAGTGTTTAAATAGAAGAATTGTGCATTACTTTCACCATGTGGATATCACACAACCTTTGCGATGCTGAGTACAAAACTAAATTACATCGTGTGAAGAAATGGAAAAAGATTTGCCAATCATTCTTTATTGAAGATGGTATTCTTTCGGTTCTGTGTTTTCTCTGATAATCTTTTACTTAGTCACATGGTCCAGTTGCAATTTTAGCTGGCCTTCCTCTGTTTGAGCCTTGCAACTGACGCATTAAAGGAAAGAAGTGATTTTCTCTTCTATTAAATAGACTTCAACATTGAGGAGATTTGTCTGTGGAAGGAGTGAGCTTTAGAGATTCTCGGGCCTCCCCGCAGGGTGTTTCTCGGTGGTGGGAGGGGGCCCGCCACTGTCAATAGGATTTCCCATTGAATCCACCCCACACCACCAGGAAAAATGCCACAGGGGTGCACTGTTGGCAGGAAAAGAAGATCCCACCGATGGGAACAGCCGGAAGACCTGACCCTCAATAGCCTTTTCTCATTCTGTGCTAGATTTATAGACTGAATGGCTTATTCACATTCTATGCTTTTTTGTCCTTATGCTTGTTGCAGGGAATGTTTTGCTGGCTACCGCTTTCCTGTCCTACGCAGGCCCCTTCAACCAGGAATTTAGAAATCTATTGTTGAACAAATGGCAGCAAGAAATAATAGCGCATGGAATTCCATTCACCATAAATCTAGATGTCTCAGAGATGCTTATTGATGGGCCCACAGTTGGAGAGTGGAACTTACAAGGTCTTCCTAATGATGACCTCTCAATACAAAATGGAATCATTGTTGCAAAGGCAGCTCGCTTCCCACTCTTGATTGATCCTCAGGCTCAGGGGAAGACCTGGATAAAGAACAAAGAAGCTAATAGTGAACTTCAGGTAGTGGACATGAACTATTGTGATAAATATATGGTTACAATACTTGAGGATCATCTTGCACCATTTTTCAGCATGACACTCAGGTCATGGCACAATACCGTGATAATTCTATGCGATGCAACTGAAGTGGACATTAGTGTTTTTCAAATGAATTATGAATAATTAAAAGAATGACTTAACCAGGCAGCTGGGCTGCAACAATACTGACTTTTATTCAGAAATGTAGACGCAGAGCAGCCTGACACTTAAATTGCCTGGTAACATTAGGCATTTCAGCAGAACTTTGTCATGAGCAACTATTTGGGGGAAAGAGGAGAAGGAAATGGAGGAGTCCATTTTTCCTGGTACTGTTTGCCAGTTGGTGATGGGGCACCATGGACAATCAGTTCCAAGACCACTTCAGAAGTGAAGTACAAAGTAGAGGAGGAAGGAGAGCTAGAAATCTACAGCAATGTTGGACAGAGATGAAAGAACAGATAAAGAGCAGAAAAGGTAATTTTGGACTTTAAATCTGCTGATTATAGTAGATACAGAAAATTCCAATTCTCTTCCCACATCTAATAGTGCACTCAGGCAGACTTTCATCCATTTCCATAATTAGTCATCCTAGATCAGGTCGCTCGGCTGTCACCAGAGGCTCATAGTCTCTTCTCCTCTTACTGCCTGCCATTGGCGTGTTAGAAGAATTTACAGGTTGACACTCAACTTTTTTGACCACGTTATGAACTTACCTTCCTTGACCATCAAGTCCTGGGTGGGATTCGAACCCAGAGCTTTTGCTTCAGAGGCAGGGACGTTACCCACTCCGCCACAAGATCTCCATAGGGACAGAAAAGAGACATCAGAATTGCAAGCCCTAGTATAAAGAACAACTAACAATTCTAGATGTTTTATATTGTCCCATTTAATTTATCTTCTATAAATAAACATTTTCTAGAATATAAAACATATATTTGTATAAATGTAATGTGGCATGTAATGCAGGAGAAGTTTCCTCCCTTTTTTATAGGTAACATCATTAAATCATAAGTACTTTAGAAATCACTTAGAAGACTGCCTTTCACTGGGAAGACCATTATTAATTGAGGATGTAGGGGAAGAACTTGACCCAGCATTGGACAATGTGCTGGAGAAAAACTTCATCAAAACTGGGTCCACACATAAGGTAATTTCTAACTATTTAAGTAGTATTCCCTGTGTATATAAATGACAAATGAAATTAGAAATTTGTACCATCTGTGTGGTAATATTTATATTGTAGACTTGCCCAAGTTGTATGTATTAAAATATTAGGCTTGGGATTCAGGCATTGTTTGCAAGACCAGCATTTGTTGCCCAGAATTATTGATGTATTTTCTGCAGGTAAAGATAGGAGATAAGGAGATGGATGTCATGAGTGGTTTTAGACTGTATGTTACAACAAAACTGGCAAATCCTGCTTATACTCCAGAGATAAGTGCCCGGACTTCAATTATTGACTTCACTGTCACCATTAAAGGTCTGGAGGATCAACTGTTGGGGCGAGCAATTCTCACTGAGAAACAGGTGATGTAAATCCTTCAATTAATGATTTATGGTAAATGTGAGTGTAGTCTAGGACATTTACAAAGTAACTGCAGAGTTATTTGCAAATATTTCTCACCTTATTAAGACTAGACCGTAACTATGCAATGTAATTAGGGATTATTAATAAAAACTTGGGGCAGCACGGTGGTGCAGTGGTGACCACTGCTGCCTTGTGGCGCTGAGGACCCGGGTTTGATCCCTGGGTCACTGTTCGTGTGGCGTTTGCACATTCTCCCCGTGTCTATGTGGGTCTGACCCCCACAACACAAAGACGTGCAGGGTAGGTGGATTGGCCACGTTAAATTGCCCCTTAATTGGAAAAATAAATGAATTGGGTACTCAATTTTTTTTTTTAATTAAAAATTAATAAAAACTTGCTGGTATGTCTGGGGAAGTACAGTCACATCCACACACAGTTGTAAAAGTTGGAGGCCATTTCTGCCCTGGCCATAAGGCATTTGGAAAATAATTTTTAAAAAAATGTTTATTACATTTTTTTCATAATAATCAATACAAACCAGAACAAAAGAATGCAAAAGAGAAAGGAAAAAAAGGCCACAATAAAATATAACAGTAAAACAAAAACACACAACCCATAATTAACTTGAATACTAAACCTAAACCCACTAATAACTGACAGTGACAAACTGCTTAAAAAAGGAAATAAATGGTTGCCATCTTAGATAGAATCTCTCCCCTGACCCCTGGTTGTGATTTGACCTTTTCCAAATGCAGAAATGGCCTCAAGTCGCCCAAGAAAACAGAGGCACTGGGTGCGGTGGGAGACCACCAACCAACAATATTTGCCTCCGGGCTATTAGCAAGGCAAAGGCAACAACATCCGCCTCTACCCCAGACTGATTCACCGGCGAATCCAACATATCAAATATGGCCACCAATGGTCACAGATCTAAATCTACATGGACTATCTCCAACATGGTACTAAAGAATGAAGCCCAGAAGCCTACGAGTTTGGGGCAGGATCAGAACGTATGCGTGTGGTGAGCCGGATCAAGCAACATGCAATCACACCTATCCTCTACATTTGGAAAAGATCCACTCATCCTTGCCCTAGTCAATTGCGTCCTGTGAATGACCTTAAATTGAATCAGTCTCAGCCGGGCACACGATGACGTGGAGTTAACCCTGTGAAGGGCCTCGCTCCAAACCCCATCAGTAAGAATGGGGCCTAATTCACTTTCCCATTGCATCCTCACACCACTTAACGGATCAGAATCCGATGAAAGAATATGGCCACAGATCCTAAATAGACCCCTCGCCAGGCCGAGCCAGGGACAGAATCCTCCTCATCAAGGAAGAAGGTGGTGCCAGAGAAAGGAAGGAAAAGTCTTATGCAAAAAACCGCAAACTTGAAAATACTGAAACAAGCTGGAGTTGGGAATCTGGAATTTATCAACTAACTCCCTAAAACTGGCAAACCTTCCCTCCACAAACAAGTCCCCAAACCACTCCATGCCCTTCACTTCCCAAGTATTAAATGTTGGGTCCTAACCCAGGTGGCAGCAAATAGGGGCTTAGTGAAGAAAGGGAAAGGGGCTTAAAATGTTGTCTAAACTGTTTGCAAATCCTAAGAGAGGAGACCACCACTGGTTTTGAGGAAAATCTGGCGGGAGAAGAAGGCAATATGCAGTGATTATGCCAAGAAGTATAGAGGTAGAGCAGGACTGAACCTCCATCTGTCCCCAAATAGATTCAGGATCACTAATCCACTTGGGTATTTTTGAATATTAGCAGCCCAGTAATAGAACAATAGATTGGGGCGGGCCAAGCCCCCTGACTGTCTGCCCCTTTGTAGCACAACTCTGCAGATTCTGGGATTCTTACCCGCCCAAATAAAAGAGGAAACCAATTTATTGACCTTGATAAAAATGGATTTGGGAGAAAAATGGGAAGACACTGAAAGAAAAAGGAAAACCTCAGGAGTGCATTCATTTTAATAGTCTGAACCCTGCCCGCCAAGGACAGAGGAAGGCTATTCGACCTCTGCAAATCTGTTTTGATGCAATTAACCAGACTCGTGTAGTTCAACTTATGAAGTCAGGCCCAGTTATGGACCACCCGGACCCCTAGATAGCGAAAACGTGTCCTAGAAAGGTGAAAAGATAATTGGGCTCAAGTTCCAGGGGGGGTTAACTGGGCAACATTCACTCTTACCTAAATTCAATTTATACCCTGAGAAGAAGCTGACGGTAGCAGCTTCATTATGCCGTCTATGGTGGTGGCTGGGTCCGTAATATAAAGAAATAGGCCAACCTCATAAAGAGACACCCAATGCTCCACCCCATTCAACAAAAACCCTTCCATTGATTTGAGGACCTCAATGCTATAGAGAGCGGCTCTATTGCCAGGGCAAACAAGAGTGGAAGAAATGGGCAGCCCTGAATAGTGCTCCTACTCCAGGGAAAATAGTCAGAGTTCAGAGAGTTCGTATGAACACTAGCAGTAGGGGCATTATACAGGCAACACAGTAGCACAGCAGTTAGCACAGTTCCTTCATGGCTCCAGAGTCCCAGGTTTGATTCCCCACTGGGTCACTGTCTGTGCGGAGTCTGCATGTTCTCCCGTCTGCGTGGGTTTCCTCCGGTGCTCTCGTTTCTCCCACAGTCCAAAGATGCGCAGGTTATGTGGATTGGCAATGATAAATTGCCCTTTGTGTCCAAAAAGGTGGGGCGGGGTTACCGGGTTACCGGGGTAGGCTGGAGGTGTGGGCTTGGGTGGGGTGCTCTGTCCAAGGGCTGGTGCAGACTAGATGGGCTAATGGCCTCCTTCTGCACTGTAAATTCTATGATATAACAGACAAATCCAGGACGCAAATTTATGACCAAATCCAAGTATCTTAAGTGAATACTCCCACTCTTCTCTATCAAATGCCTTTTCAACATCCAGACAAACTATCACCACTGGCTCGGATACTGGGGAGGGAGGAAGGATAACATTTAACATGCGATGTATATTGGCTGACAACTGTCGTCCCTTCATAAAGCCTGTTTGATCCTCCAAAATTATATTTGGGAGGCAAAGCTCCAACTGCAGCGCCATCACTTTAGCGAGTAGCTTGACGTCCGCACTTCAGAGCGATAAAGGGTGATACGAACCACACTCTGTCGGGCCTTTGCCTTTTTTCAGAGGAGGGGAATGGAAGCTTGACTGAGGGTCGCACGCAATGATCCCCAGGACAGGGAATCATTAAACACATCAAATGACAATGGCCCAAGCTGTTCCGAGAACTTCTTTCTTTTTAAAAGGTACTTTATTCCAAGCATGTAAAAACAGCAAAATTTAAAATACATACACCATACAATCACAGTCCACGGTTTGTACCTTTTTATCCCCTCCCCTTCCCCTCCCCTTCACCACACCCAGCAACAAACAATTCCTCAAACAGAGTCATGAACAACTCCACCCGCAACAAAGCCCTCCGCTAACCTCCTCAACTCAAACATAATCTTCTCCAACCTGAGAAAGTCGTACAAGTCCCCAGCCAAGCCGCCACCCCCCAGAGGCATATCCCACCTCCAATCTTTCGTCGAGCAATTAGAGAGACGATGGCCATAACATTGGCCCGCTTCCCCTCCAGAAGCTCCGGCACTTATGTTACCCCAAATAATCGCCACCATTTGGTCCGACTTGACCTCCACCCCCACTATCTTAGATAGTCCCAGTAGCTCTGCAGCTTCTCCTAACCCTAGAACAGATTCGCCGGCCCCCGCGCACACTTCTCGCACTCATAGGCCACCCACTGGAAGGACCCATTCATCCTCGTCCGGGTCATGTGCACCCTATGCACCACCTTGAACTGAATCAAGCTCATCCTCACGCAGGAGGAGGTTGAGTTCACCCTCCGCATCACCTCACATCACAGCCCCCAAACTATCCCCCCCCCCACTCCTCCTCCCATTTGGTCTTGATCCTCACCACTTGCACCCCACCCTGCTCCCCCAATCACCCGTATATATCTCTCATCCTACTCTCCCTCAGCTCACCCAGAAGCAGCAGTTGCTCCAACAAAGTGTACTCCGCAACCGGGAAACGCCCTCCACTCTTTCCGCAAAACATCTATGGGCTGGATTCTCTGCTGACGTCCTCTGTTGTGCCGACAGCGTACCCATGCCCAGGGATTTCCCAATGGTGTGGGGCTACCAACAATGGCAAACCCCATTGGCCGTTTGGTGGGACGGATAATCCAGGTGCAACGGGACGGAGAATCCCACCCTCAATATCCCTTGGTAACTCAAACCTCTCCCGCAGCTCATCCAGACCCACAAATATCCCTTCCGAGTACAAGTCCCTAACCCTCTCCAGCCTCCTCATTACCCATGCGTCCCATCCATCTCCCTGGCTTGAACCTACAGTGCCCACACACTGGTGTCAACACCGACATCCCCTTTAATTTAAAACGTCGCCTCCAAAGAGAAAATGATGGAAAATCTCAACAGAGCTAATGTTTCGAGTCCAAATGATCCTTGATCATCCCTATAGGCTCGGCCCCATACAACTTCTCATATTACCCGCTGAACACCTTGGGCGGGATTCTCCATCGGCGGGTTATCCGTTTTGCCGGCACCCGGGATTTCCCGACGGCACGGGGTTGCCCCACAATGGGAAACCCCATTGACCGGCCAGCATGACGGAGAATCCCACCGGCGGGTCGGGACAGAAATGTGGCGTGGCCGGGCGGAGAATCAAGCCCCTTGTTAACCTCTCTGGCTCCAACACCACCTCCCCATTCTCTGTCCGCACCCTTAAAATTTCCCTAGACGCAGCCTGCCTCCACAGCTGGTGGGCTAGCATGCGGCTCGCCTTCTCTCCGTACTTGTACTGCATCCCTCTTGCCCTCTGTAACTGCCCCACCACCTCTCCCGTCGTCAACCTATCAAACTGCCCCTGCAACCTCTCTTCTCTGTCAATAATTCCTTAGTGGGAGCCCCCGAGTATCTCCTGTCCACCTCGACTATCTCGTCCAGCAGCCGTCCATGCTCCTCCCTCCTCATGTCCCTAATATGAGTCACGATTAGGGAGGGAGGCCAGCAGGGAGTTAATAAAACTTGTGTCATCCAGGCTGGGGGCATAAACTTTGACAATAACAACCGGGGTTGTTACCATAAACAATAACATATCGCCCATTGGGGTCAGCTGTAATCTTAAAGGAGGAGAACTAAACTCTTTTGTTAATTAAAATCGCTGCACCCCTGGTTTTGCCATGAAAATCAGAATGCAAAACTTACCCAACCCACCCCTTGCGCAGCCTGGTCTAATTGCTGACCCACAAGTGTGTCTCCTGCAAAAGAAAAACACATCAGACTTTAAACTCTTGAGATGGACAAATGCCCTCGACCTCTTCACTGGGCCATTCAAACCCCTAACGTTCCAGGTGACCAAGCGGATTGGCGGTCTCCCACCCCCACTTAATCCAGAGTCACCTATTTGCACCAACAGAGATTAACTGAGAGCACTGAAAAGGTAAAACACTCAAGATGGCCACCAAACATAGTCAAAAGACTGGATAAAGAAACACCAGCAGATACCGTCAGCAAAATACCGCCCCCCCCGCCCCAACAACCATTGAATGTGACCAAACCCAAAGCAAACAAGAGTGAGGCAAACAAAAATCCTCCCTACATCTAAAGCCTACATTTAACAAAAACAAAAACAAAAATTCTAAACTCATTTTCTACAAAACCACCACAATGAGCTGCAGTGAACCCTCCAAAACCACTCCAGTTAACTAACGCCCGGGTTAGCAGAGAGACTGTCACTGGAGAAAAGGAAAAATAAATAAAATAATAGACAACCAAAACTCCATTTAGCTTGCGTGCCCACCAGCGACTAAATGTCGTGTCAAACAAAGAATTTTTTCTCTTTTCATTTTTTAAAAAAGAAAGGAAAGTATATGTTAATATAAAGAATAAAAACCCATCATAAACAAGTTTAAAAAAAAACAGCACAATAAATACAAACAATACAATATGCCCGTCGACAGAGCCATAAACCACATTGCACAGCACCCAACTTATGCCTTTTAACAAAAGTGTCCACACCCCCTAGCAATCGATAAATAATCTATTTCCTGGAATGTTACTCTAAGAAGGCTGGATACACCATCCAGGCCCTGACTCCACTTTTATACAGGGCAGCCTTCACTCCATTGAATGTGGCTCTTTTTTCCGCCAGCTCTGCGTCCATGTGCTGACACAACCTACTGGAATGGCCTTCCCACTTGAAATCGTGGTGCTCGCATGCCCATCGCATAACTTTCTCTTTATCCTTATAACTGAAATCTCACAATCACCCCACCCGGTGGATCTTTAAATTGAGGCTTTGGCTGAAGTGAGCAATGGGCCCAGTCAAATCCACCCACACCTGGACTTCGACAGTCTTGTTAGTTTTTTCCAGAGCCGCATGAATAGGGGCCAAGGCCTCATCGATTGATCTTCTAAGCTCCTCCTACACGATTCGTCGGCAGTTCTCAAACTCCCTCACCAAAATATTGGTGAGCACCTTGGCCGTTAGTGAAGTGGTCGGAGAGCGAGAATCTGACTCTGCAATCTTACTTGCAGTTAAGCCCCAAGGAGCATCAGACTCCGTCAATGAGTTTCCCTCGTAGCTTTCTTTCTGGACATGACAGTAAAGAGGGAACTCTACCCCAATAACTCACATAAGTTTCCAGGGCATAAACAACCTGTGGTGGCAAGAAAAAGAGCAAAAGGTTTAGTTCTCCAGCAGGAGCTATTCGTGCACGTCTTCCCCTACATAACACGACCGAACGTCCCGCGCAAAATAATAAATAGGAAAGGATCCAGGTACAGGGTTCTTAAAAGATTCCCAAAGGCGGTCTGCGAGGCAGATCAGCTGTCTGCTCCATGGAGGCCATTTTACCAGGTTGCCGGCATTTTGGTGATGCCATGTGGGAATCCATCGGCTTCATTGAGGCCATTGGTAACGCACTGCGCAAAACTAACATATATTCAGCTGCAGGCAGCCATTATTGAGCTAACTTTATTCACAATAAAGGTTGGCGACAGACAACTGTACCCCTTTCTCCAGATTGCTTAGCCAGCAGGAAACAACCTCTCAGTAACTACCCTGTCAAGCCCCTTCATACTTGATGCAACCATCAATTCACCGAGAGACACGTTGAGAAGTAAACCGTGGTTTTAATCAGCTTGCAACTGAGCCTGCCTGTGACTGGTACAACAATGAAAGGCGGCCCCGCAGGTCAGCTGCCTTTATACTTCCTGTAAGGGGTGGAGCCATGGGCGAGCCCGTACATGCCCCGACATATCCCCCTGTGGGTGAAGCCGTACAATGGCCCATAGGTGGAGCCCACAGGGTTAAACACATAACGTAACACGATACAGCAGTAACATGATATCACAGTGCACTGGTGAATTAACAGTAGTTCCATTCACCACAATACTCTTGAATATTTCATTGAGATTACCTGTGTTCTTCTAAACTCCAGAAAATATAGACCCAATTTACTCTGCCTCACATCATAGGACAACCTTTTCATTCCCGGGCCCAATCGAATTAACCTCCGCTGTACCTGCTCCAATGCAAGTATATTCTTCCTTAAATATGGATACAAAAGTTGCACACAGTATTCTAGGTGTAGGCTAACCAGAGACTTGGTTATTCTTGTACTCCAATCCAATTACAATAAAGGTTAACAGGCCATTAATTTTCTTAATTGTTTTTTGTACCTGCATGCTAACCTAGTGGGCGCAATTCCCCCATCGGGAGACTACGTCCCGACGCCGGAGTGAAAACCGGAGTGTTTCACTCCGGCGTCGGAGGCCGCTCCCAGCCCCCTATTCTCCCGCCCCCGGGGGGCTAGGAGCGGCGCCACGTCATTTACCCGTGCCGGGCCTTGGCGCTGCATAAAAGCGGCGCCGCGTAAATGACGCGACCGGCGCTGCGTAAATGACGTCACGCGCGCATGCGCGGTTGCCGTCCTCCCCGCAAAAAGATGTCGGATGGATCTTGCGGGGCGGCGGAGGAAAGGAGGTCCTCCTTCAGAGAGGCCGGCCCACCGATCGGTAGGCACCGATCGCGAGCCAGACCCCTTTTGAGGCCCCCCTGGTGCAGGAACCCCCCTCACAGGCCCCCCCCCCCCGCCCCCCCAGCGTTCCTGCGCTGTTCCCGCCGGCAGCGACCACGTGTGAACGGCGCCGGTGGGAACCTGTCGTGTTGGGCATGCCGCTCGGCCCATCTGGGCTGGAGAATCGCCGCTCGCCCGTTACAAACGGCAAGCGGCGATTCTCCCAGCGGCCAGCCGTGATTCTCGCCGCGCCGGTTTGGGGGGGTGGGAGAATCGCGTTGGGGCGCGTGGCGGGACTCGCGCGGTGCCCGGGCGATTCTCCCACCCGGCATGGGGGGCGGGGGTGGGGGCGGGGGAGAATTCTGCCCTTTGTGTTCCTTGTATGTGTACAGATTACAGATTTGATTGTCCGGTTCCCTCACCACGTTTTCTCGGCGGCATGCCGTTCGCTGGCGACGGGATTCTCTACCCCTGCTGCTTGTCAATGTGTTTACCCATTGACGCCTACCACGCCTCCAGGAAATTGGCGGACGTGCGCTGCCGGTAGGAACAGAGAATCCCAATGGCTGGAGAATTCCGGCCTACATCGCCTGGTTTCTCCTTTATCTCCCCTACTATCTCTGTCAGAATATACACATCAGTATATAATGGTGCAGAGACACACACTGACTGACACACTGCAAGACCAATCAACACACACAACACGGCAGCCAATCACCAGCTAGGGCACAGTCACTATAAAGACAGAGGGCACCAGTTTTCCCGCTCATTCAGGATGCAGCCTCTGAGACAGACAGAGCCCGCAGTCTGTAGCACAAACATCCACCATGTGCTAGCAGTATAGGCTGGACAGGTTAGGCATAGGTCGTCAGTCAATCTAACATAGTGTCGACCCACAGTGCAAGTATGTTTAACAGCTCTTAGTTAAATAAAATAGAGTTGTACTATTACAAGTGTTGGTAGCCTGTCTATGTTACCGCTAAGGTAAACACAGTCTCCACAGATCCAGAGTACCCAACACATCATGGTACCAGTCTGCGATGTTAGAGTTTAATAGACCTACCTTCAAGTGACCTGCCTTCGACCAGCAATCAGCCATCCAGTAGTATGGACAGCGTCCGCCCTCCCCCGCCGCTCCGCATCACCGGCAACCTCGGTGCGAACTGGAAAATCTTTAAACAACGATTCCAGCTGTACCTCAAAGCTACAGACCTGGAAGCTGCCTCAGACGCCAAGAAGATTGCTCTCTTCCTTTCCACGGCCGGGGACCACGCCATCCATATCTTCAACTCTCTCACTTTCGCTGAAGATGAAGACAAGTCCAAGTTCAAGACAGTCCTGCTCAAATTCGACAGTCACTGTGACATCGAGGTAAATGAACGTTTTGAGCGCTATGTCTTTCAACAGCGTCTGCAGGGTAAGGATGAACCTTTTCAATCTTTCCTCACCCACCTTCGCATCCTCGCGCAGTCCTGTAATTACGGCTCTACCTCCGACTCGATTATCCGTGACCAGATCGTTTTCGGTGTGCAATCAGACCCCCTACGCCAGCAGCTCCTCAAGGTTAAACAGCTCACCCTTGCGATAGCCATCGAGACCTGCATTCTGCATGAACACGCCACTAACCGATACTCGCACATTCAAGTGTCTGAAACGATGCGGCAAGGTCCCCGTGAGGCAGAGCGGGTGCAGTCCATTAAGCAACTCCAGGGCCTAAGCCTGGATGAGGGCGGCCATTTTGCGCGCTTTTCACGGGCTCCCGCGCAAGCGCGCACTGACCGAGGGGACGGTGAGGCCGAAGACCGCACTGTGCAGGCGCATACTACGTACGACCACACCGCGCATGCGCGGTGGTGTACCAAACGTTCTGACGTCAAGATGTGTGGCAACTGTGGCTCCACCCACTTAAAGCGGCAATGTCCTGCAAAATCCCGACACTGTCTCCAATGTGGCAAGCTTAGCCACTATGCAGCCCTATGCAGGTCTGCTCAACCTACTACCTCGTGTCGCTCCAACCAGCCACGCAGGGATGTCCGAACCATCCAGCCACCGGTCACCGATTCCGACTCCGACTTGATTCCGGACCTTGACACCGAGGACCCTAAAGCACCATTTCGGGTGGGCATCATCACCAAACACAAGATGCTCCAGAAGACAAAAGCCAAGTCTCTCCCAATATTCAGCATTGATCCGGACGACGAGTGGTGTGCCACCCTCACAGTCAACCAATCCCGCATCCGATTCCGCCTGGACACCGGCGCCTCAGCCAACCTCATTCGGCCTGACCTCGAAAGCCTCCATGTCAAGCCGACCATCCTGCCATCCGCCTGCCAGCTTCTGGACTATAATGGTAATGCCATTGCTGCCAGTGGCTCTTGCCAGCTTGAAGTGTCGCACCGGTCATTAAAGGCTAACCTGCCATTCGAAATAGTGGGATCCACCAAAGCCTCCCTGCTTGGTGCTCAGGCGTGCAAACTTCTAAACCTTGTCCCTGTCACCCACTGACGCTTCTGCATCTCAGGACGCTGACTTTCGGACACATCATCACCCGATACCACGGTGTATTCGAGGGCATGGGCACACTCCCATACACTTAAAAAATCTTGTTAAAACCAAATGCCACACTTGTGGTGCACGCACCTCGCAAGGTACCAGCACCCCTCAAGGACCGCTTCAAGCAGCAGCTGCAGGACCTCCAGGACCAGGGCGTAATTTCAAAAGTTACAGAACTGACTGACTGGGTCAGCTCTATGGTGTGCGTGAAAAAACCATCCAGCAAATTACACATATGTATTGATCCCAAGGACCTCAATCGCAATATTATGAGAGAACACTATCCCATTCCAAAGCGCAAAGAACTCACCTGCGAGATGGCTCTCGCCAAATTTTTCACCAAGCTAGATGCATCCAAGGGGTTCTGGTAGATCCAATTCGACGCATCCAGTCGGAAGCTCTGCACCTTTAACACCCCATTTGGCCGGTTTTGCTACAACCGGATGCTGTTTGGCATCATCTCTGCATCGGAAGTGTTCCACAGAATAATGGAGCAGATGATGGAAGGTATCGAAGGGGTTCGCGTAAATGTGGACAACGTCATCGTCTGGTCTACCACCCCGCAGGAGCACATTGATCGCCTCCAACGCGTCGTCCGACGAATCCATGAGCATGGCCTCCGTCCCAACAGGGCCAAATGCTCCTTTGGTCAACCAGAACTTAAATTCCTCGGAGACCATATTTCACAGTTTGGCGTGCAGCCGGATGCTGACAAGGTATCTGCCACTAAGGCCATGAAGACACCGGAGGACAAGAAGGCGGTCCTCCGCTTCCTGGGCATGGTCAATTTCCTGGGGAAATTCATCCCTAACCTCGCCTCCCACACCACGGCTCTCAGAAACCTGGTGAAGAAGTCGACTGCATTCCAATGGCTCCCCGCCCATGAACAAGAATGGCGGGAACTCAGGGCGAAGCTGACCAAGGCCCCGGTGTTGGCATTTTTCGATCCGGCCAAAGAAACAAAGATCTCCACGGATGCCAGTCAGTCCGGCATTGGAGCAGTGCTCCTTCAACGTGACAGCGCCTCCTCATGGGTTCCTGTCGCATACGTGCAATGACGCCCACCGAACAGCGCTATGCACAAATTGAAAAAGAGTGCCTGGGCCTTCTTACCGGAGTCATCAAATTCCATGGCTATGTCTATGGACTCCCAAAGTTCACAGTCGAGACAGACCACAGGCCACTGGTCAATATCATCCAAAAAGACCTTAACGACATGACGCCGCGCCTGCAGCGCATTCTCCTTAAACTCAGACGGTACGACTTCAAACTCGTCTACACCCCGGGTAAGGAGTTCATCGTCGCAGATGCATTCTCCCGATCTGTCACCACACCCTGCGACCCAGAGGGCTTTGTGTGCCAAATTGATGCTCAGGTGGCATTCGCCGCATCCAATCTGCCCGCCACGGACGAACGACTCATCCATATTCGTCGTGAGACGGCCAACGATCCCCTGCTCCAACGTGTCATGCGCCACCTGACAGACGGATGGCTCAAGGGCCAATGCCCTCAATTCTATAACATTAAAGATGACCTGGCGGTGGTAGATGGAATTCTACTGAAGCTGGACGGGATTGTCATTCAGCACAGCATGCGGAACCTTGTCCTTGAGCAGCTCCATGAGGGCCACCTGGGAGTGGAGAAATGCCGCCGACGGGCCCGTGAGGCAGTGTACTGGCCTGGAATCAACGAGGACATTGCCAACGCCGTTCTTAACTGCCCAACATGCCAGCGTTTCCAGCCTGCTCAGCCAAGGGAGACCTTACAATCCGATGGGTTGGTCACGTCCCCCTGGACCAAAGTGGGCATCGACCTGTTCCATGCACTTGGACGGGACTACGTCCTCATAGTGGACTATTTCTCACACTACCCGGAGGTAGTTAGGCTACACGACCTCACCTCAACTGCGGTCATCCGTGCGTGCAAGGAAACCTTCGCTCGCCATGGCATCCCGCTCACGGTCATGTCCGACAATGGCCCGATTTTTGCCAGTCAGGAGTGGTCCAATTTTGCCAAACGATGCAACTTCACATATGTCACGTCCAGTCCCCATTACCCCCAATCCAATGGCAAAGCTGAAAAGGGGGTGCACATTGTCAAACGACTCCTGTGCAAGGCGGCCGATGCAGGATCCGATTTTTACCTCGCCCTGCTTGCTTACAGATCAGCTCCATTGTCCACCGGCCTGTCACCGGTTCAATTGTTGATGAATCGCACGCTGCGGACGACGGTGCCGGCCATTCATGTCGCGGACTTGGACAACCGGTCCTTCGTGGAATGCAGTTGTCTCGGGCCCAATACAAATCGGCGTATGACGATCGCGCCACGGATCTCCCTGCTCTGGCTCCTGATGACGAGGTCCGTGTCCAACTTCCCGATGGTGGTTGGTCCGCCACTGCTGTGGTGCTCAGACAAGTGGCCCCCAGGTCATTTTTGGTTTGTCTACAAGACGGCTCTCTTCTTCGCCGAAATAGGCGGGCACTACGACTCCTTCCTCGCTCGCCACCAGATCATCATGTTCTGCCTCGCCGTCACGACGAACCCGTCACGGACTTTGCAGATCTCCCTTTCGCTCTGCCACCCTCTGAGTCTGACGCCCATTCCAGAACAGGCGGCCCCTGACCCACCCTTGAGGCAGTCAACCAGAATTCGTCGCCCACCTCAGAGACTGAATTTATGAACTGCCTGAATTCATGGACTCTATTAACTCATGAACTGATTGTTTTGTTACCCTGTTTGATTAACTCACTGGTTTGTACATACTGTTGTTCTAATTATATTTTGTGTTACATACTGTCCATCTGCACTAGACATCTTCCAATGTAAATATCTTAGAGTTTCTGTACATAGTCCTGTAAATATGCTCGCATGTACCACACATAGTTAGGAACATTCGCATACTACATTATTTATTGCCACGAACACACATTTTTTTTTAGAAAAGGGGGGATGTCGTAATATACACATAAGTATATGATGGTGCAAAGACACACACTGACTGACACACTGCACACACACAACACGGCAGCCAATCACCAGCTAGGGCACGGTCACTATAAAGACAGAGGGCACCAGTTTTCCCGCTCATTCAGGATGCAGCCTCTGAGACAGACAGAGCCCGCAGTCAGTACCACAAACATCCACCATGTGCTAGCAGTATAGGTTGGTCAGGTTAGGCATAGGTCTTCAGTCAATCTAACATCGTGTCGACCCACCGTGCAAGTATGTTTAACAGCTCTTAGTTAAATAAAATAGAGTTGTACTATTACAAGTGTTGGTAGCCTGTCTATGTTACTGCTAAGGTAAACGCAGTCTCCACAGATCCAGAGTACCCAACACATCAATCTCCATCGTCAAATACTCTAATAAATTTGTCAAACTGGATTTCCTTTCCCTGCAGTTAGGTGCCAAGTGGATCCTGATGCCAGCAAGTATGGGATTGAGGACCCACTTTTTGGCCCAATGTCAAGGTTCCAAAGCCTGCAATAAAATTCAGACCAATAATTGAGATAATTTGGAGGCTGTAGGAAGAATAGATTTTTGACAAAGTACTGAGCCAAAAATAATGCATTAAGGGTTAGTTTAAGTTAGAATGTTAAAAAATTCACAGATAAATAGATAATGTTCATTTGGTTTTAAGGACACAAAGTTCTTAAGTAGGAGAGGTATTTCCTTTTAAACCATGAGTAGAAATTGCCTTATAATTACACTGTTAAAAAACTCTGTCTGCAAATTTTTTAAAGGAACTGGAGAGAGAGCGAACAAACCTGATGGAGGATGTGACTGCAAATAAAAGGAAGATGAAGGAGTTAGAAGATAACCTACTTTACCGATTAACAACTACCCAGGGATCCCTAGTGGATGACGAGAGTCTGATCTTAGTACTTCAAAACACTAAGCAAACAGCTGAAGAAGTAACGCAGAAGCTAAAGACAGCAGCTGAGACAGAAATGCAAATAAATACTGCCAGGGAGGAGTACCGACCAGGTGGGTCATAGCTCTCTAAGGAATCTGTCAATCAATGTGTAAACCTAGATTTATTCTTCAAGAGAAACATTAAGGATTCACTTAACATGTTTGAACTTGAATTTATTAATTATAATTGTCTTTATTTTGAACACAGAACATACAGTGCAGATGGAAGCCATTCGGCCCATCGAGTCTGCACTGACCCACTTAAGCCCTCACTTCCACCCTATCCCCGTAACCCAATAACCCCTCCTAACCTTTTTGGTCACTAAGGGCAATTTAGCTTGGCCAATCCACCTAACCTGCACGTCTTTGGACTGGGGGAGGAAACCGGAGCACCCGGAGGAAACCCACGCAGACACGGGGAGGACGTGCAGACTCCGCACAGACAGTGACCCAGCGGGGAATCGAACCTGGGACCATGACGCTGTTAAGCCATAGTGCTATCCACTTGTGCTACCGTGCTGCCTTTTGGCTTTGAAGGTTTGACTGAAACAATTGAAAGCAAGAAAGTTTGTCTTAGACTGGTTCAGTCTGATTTCCTGAAGCGACTACTTTAAGTTAAGGCTGGGATTTTACAGCCACCGGTCAGAAAACAAGTTCTCATTTTCAGATTTTTCCCGCCACCCTTGCCAGTGCTGTAATGCGGGAACCTCATTTAAATAAATTATAATAACTTTAAAGGGCTTACCCACCATATTGTTTCCCCCCATTGGGATCTCCCCGTCACCTCTTCGAAGTTTACAACTGTTCTTTCAATTTTTAAAAAACTTTAAAGGACGGGATTTTCTCAGCCCGGGGCCGGGCCGGAGAATCCCCGCAACCGGCGCGAATCACGCCACACCGCCCCAACGGCGGCACGCGATTCCCCGCAGAGCGGAGAATCGGTGCCATTGCCGCCGGCGTGGTTGGCACAGCGCCGATCAGGGGCCCACCGATCTGCGTGCCAGCCTCTCTGGCTGGGGGCCTCGTTTCTTCCGCGCCGGCCCCTTTAGCCCTACGCCATGTTGCATCGGGGCCGGCGCGTTGAAGAAATCCACTGCGCATGCACGCATTGGTGCCGGCGCCACTGCGTATCACGCATCGACCAGTTAACGCCGGGATCAGCAGCTGGCCCCTTTTGCGGGCCAGAATTAGTCATCGGGTCGGCCCATTCACGCCGTCATAAAACGCGACGGCGTTCACGATGGCGTGGACACTCTGCTGCGGGTTTAGAGAATCCCGCCCAAAATACCCAATTATTTTTTTCCAATTAAGGGGAAATTTAGTGTGGCAAATCCACCTAATCTTTTGGTTGTGGGGGTGGAACCCACACAGACAGGGAGAGAATGTGCAAACTCCACACAGACAGTGACCCGGGGCCGGGATCAAACCCGGGTCCTCAGCGCCGTAGGCAACAGTGATAACCACTGCGCCACCATGCCGCCACATATCTGTTCTTTAAAAACAGGAACCGGCAAAATGACCCTGCTGAGTGACCACAAGGAACTACAGCCCCAGGTGAGAGGGACGTGCCCGGGCACTACCCTGGCACTGACTCCTGTGCAGGGACGGTGCTGGAAGCAGTGCAAGGGGACCACGGTGCAATGCCAAGTACCGGGGGCAATGCTGGAGGGGTCCCTTTGGGGAGCGCCATTGAGGGGGCTTCTCCTTATCCGTGGGGGGAGTTTCCCTGAGTCTGTGGGGAGGATGCCATAAGGGGGTCTCGCTTGTACATGTTGCGGGAGGGGTCCCTGTGTATGTCGGGGAGGGAGTGCTTCTTTTATTATCGGAGATCAGGGCACCCTTTCAAAAGGGCACCAAGTGCAGGATTATCTGGCGAGAAAAGCCGACTGTGCAGCCGGCGAGCTGTAGACTGGTTTCCCCAACTCAGCCTGCACTCTGCAAAAGCGAGAACATTCTGCCCGAAATGTTTAATGTGTCAATCCACAAACAAAAGTTGACTAAATTTCCTGACCCCCCCAGTTCTTTGAACCAATATTGAATTTAAGACTGAGGTTACATGAAATTTCAGATGCCCTTGTGTTTTTTAGTAGCAAAAGAGGACCATCTGTGTAATATTTGGGACCCAGTGCTGGAAAACATTTAGATTTGGCATTAATTTTGTGTTGCAATAAGTTATCATTATGGTAGGTGAATTACAGCACATCTGTTTATTTTCATCCAGTTGCTACAAGAGGCAGCATCCTTTATTTCTTGATTGTTGAGATGAGTATGGTGAATGTGATGTATCAGACTTCTCTGAGGCAATTCCTTGGGATCTTCGACCTGTCACTAGTCAGGTGTGGTACCACAATTGTATTTACTTGGATTTACCAGTCAAACTTATTTTCTTTGTTTCTGTGTACCCCATACTAATTTACAATATAATTTCTATGTTAAATCTCTGAATTCTATATTTAATATAGTTCTTATTACGTCTAATATGTTTTCAAAACCAATTCCACCAGGTCTGCTAAAAGTCCATTCACCAGCAAGCGAATAGTCTGCATTATTGATTATATGACATATGAAGTCTATGCTTATACAGCTCGTGGGTTGTATGAGCAACACAAGTTCCTTTTCACACTTTTGCTCACTTTGAAAATTGATATGCACCACCACAAAGTTAAGCATGATGAGTTTCTCACGCTCATTAAAGGTAAGTTGGTTCAGAAATACATCAAGTAGAACCACAACTTTATAAAATTAGAATGCTTTTATGATGGCTAAGTTAGCACAAGAACAAGAGCAAGTTTTTAATTGTAGTCGAAGTTGGATAATTACGTTTTGCTGTGAGAAGGGTCGGCCACACTGTTTCATATCAAAATCCTGGTACGCCCTCCCTAATAGCACAGTGGGTGTGCCTACACCACGTGGACTGCAGCGGTTCAAGAAGGCAGCTCAGCACCACCGTCTCAAGCGCAATTAGGGATGGGCAACAAATGCTGGCCGAGCCAGCGAAGCCCATATCCCGGAAAAATTGAATTTTAAAAAAATAACAACTTGCATTTACATAGTGCCTTTAACACAGTAATAATATCAATAAGCAATGAAGTGGAACCTATTATGTTTAATCCTGAAGTTCATAATTACAGTTGGATTAAGTTTTGTACAATGTGCTTGTCCTTCTTTT
Source organism: Scyliorhinus torazame (assembly GCF_047496885.1). Lineage (NCBI taxonomy): Eukaryota > Metazoa > Chordata > Chondrichthyes > Carcharhiniformes > Scyliorhinidae > Scyliorhinus > Scyliorhinus torazame. The sequence continues at coordinate 82,077,978 of NC_092716.1, read as the reverse complement.
GAAGTTTTGTCTAATGAAAAGATTCAATTGAGGCAATGGATAAATGTTTTTGAAAGAAATTATGCAGTTCTCCTCAGAAACATTTCTTAATTCAGGTGATGTACGGATATATGATTGATTAATGCTGTGTCCAATAAATGATCCAATTATTAATAAGGTATCATAAATCCATGTGGAGTTTGGATTATTCTCCCCGTGACTGCATGGATCTCACCCCCACAACCCAAAGATGTGCAGGGTAGGTGGATTGGCCACGCTAAATTGCCCCTTAATTGGAAAAAAAAGTATTGGGTACTCTATATATATATTTTTAAATTTATCATGAAAAAGTAGAATTTACAGCACTTCAATCTACAACATCAGAGCCAACTCTCAGAACTAGCTATCTACAGTCCTCTTCCCATAGTCCTTCCCATAGTCCTTCTCGTTTTTTTCAAGTATTTGTTGATTTTCCTTCCGAAAGTAGTTACGGATTTATCTCCTAGCATTGTTTAGGATAGGGCCCTATCACATCATTGCACTCTCAGCATCTTTATGAGAAAAATATTAACGTCTTTCTTTTGTTCATTTGGTGAGGGGCTTAGAAACAGAGTCCCATAACAAACTCGGTTAGCCAGGTGTTTCCCGGCGCTTGGGGAACTCTGTTCCCACTTGGCAAGATTTGGGGCCTCAGTTGGGAACTCCACGACAAGGCTGTACTTAGTCCTGTTTTGGGCACTCAGGAACTCCACTCGCTGGAGCTCCTCAGTGCAGAAGGTGATCGGGACTCCATTTATAAATGGCGTCCTGATCTCTCGACCCCCCCCCCGACACGACCCCTGAACCCCCCCTGAAAGCCCTAACTTACCTATATGGGGTCCTCCGGCCCCTCTGCACCAACACAGGGCACCCCAGGGCTGATTCCCCTCGCGGGAAAAATGCTAGTTTTCCACTGCCAGCCTGGCACTCTGGCAGTGTCAACTGGGCACTTTGGAAGTACCAGGCAGGCACCCAGGTGGCACTGCCAGGCTGGCACTGCCATGGTGCCCAGGTGGCATCAGCAGTGCCAGGCTGCCAACCTGCCTAGAGAGCAAGCACTGGAGACCTCAGATCCCCTGGGAGACACCCACAAGTGCCGTTCCGTCTGAACCCAGTTTGTGGAGACATGCACTGAACGGCGTTCGTTCAAGGTCTCCAAGGTGAAGGGGCTAGATCCCAACACCTTGGTTAGATCGTGGGAGTGCATATTAGAGTGCAGCTATCTGTCTCGCTCTAATATGTAGATTTTCTAAAAAGTGATCCACCCACAATGGGCGGGATTCCCATCACGATGTCTCACAAGATCCCGTTAGATCTCATGAAATGTTGCGAGCCGGGTAGATCATGGAAGAGGGATCTCCTGGCAACTACAGTCTGCGTTGTGCCGCATTATGCTGCCTTTCATGCGTAATGCAGCCGGTAAATAGCATCCTCAGAAAATAGGAGCAGTGTGGTAATACCAGGTATTGCGGTACCAGAGAGAGGAATAACCATTGGCTAGACCGCGGGGTCTACCATTGGGCAATGTACATAGCCCCGCCCTGAGAAACGGGGTATAAGAACCGATGCCGTCCCAGCAGCCTCCACTTCTGTAACATCGCTGCTGGGTACAGTGCTATCTGATTAAAGCTGAATTGATATGACTCCACGTGGACTCAAGCGTATTGATTGTGTATCAAGCAGGAATAGGCCATTCAGCCCTTTGAGTCTGCTCTGCCATTCAATATGATCATGGCCGATTCTGTATCTGAAAGCCATTCTCCTGTGCTCGACTCATGCCCCTTGACACCTTTAGAGCCTTGAAATCTATCTATTTCCTTCTTAAGTATATTCAATGACTTGGCCTCCACAGCCTTCTGTGGCGGTGAATTCATAGGTTCGCCACCCTCTAAGACTTTTCTCATCACAGTTCTAACCCATATCGTGAGACTGTGACCACTTGTCCTAAACACCCCCAGCCAAAGGAAACATCATCCCCCCATTCAGTCTATACAAGCCTGTCAGAATTTTATACATTTCAGTGAGATCCCCTCTCATCCTTCTGAACTCCAGTGAATACAGATGTAGTCAATCCAATCTCTCCTCATATGGCAATCCTTCCATCCCAGCAATCAGACCGATGATCCTTCGCTGCAGTTATATTGCAGAAGAGAGTGTAAACTCAAACCAGCATGATACAGCCACCTAGAGATGTTTACATAGCTTTACATTTGATCGGCAAACCCATGCAGACATGGTGAGAATATGCAAACTCCACACAGTCACTGTGTGAGACAGTGAAGGTTGTAACCTACCTAAATCAAGACAATATTTTTGTCTACATGTTATCTATACATTATATGTATCCTACCATATGAATTCCAGGTGGTGCCTCTCTAGACCTCAAGACTTGTCCTCAAAAGCCTGCCAAATGGATTCTTGATATGACTTGGCTGAATTTAGTTGAACTTAGTAAGCTCCGTCAATTTTTAGACATCCTTTTCCAGGTAAGATTGAAGGGAACTGGTTGAACATTATTGGATGTGTTATTGTGGTGATTAATAACAATCTTTCATTAAAGATACATGCTTCTCGCCTTAAAAAGACTTGCCCAATAATCATCCATGGATCAAAAATGTAACGGCAAAAAAAAAAGAAAGGGGAAATAAGGGGATACACAGGGAATAAACAGGAAGGACCTTTATAGTTGGGAAAAAGAAACCATGTAATGGCCCGCAATGTAGGTGAACATAGAGAACAAAGTGTCCAAGTGTGTGCCATGCAACACGCAGAAGCCTCCTCAAAGCAAAGAACCGCTGCACATCCATGAGGTCCCAAACCTTCCATGGTCATTTGCAGTGACAGATATATTCGAAAGGAATGGGAAATAACATATGGTCCTTGTCGACTCATACTCAGGATGGTATGAAGTCAGCTATCTGCCTGACATGAAGAGCAACATAGTCATGAAGAGCAGAAGAGACATTTTGCTACACGTGGCATTCCCCAGAGGATGATGGTGGAAAAGGCCCGGCAGTTTGCCTCCAGGGAGTTCAAGGACTCTGCGCACACATGGGACTTTGGACACATCACAAATAGCCCCCTCTACCCATAATCAAATGGTGCAGCAGAGCAGGCGTACACTCAGCAAAGCATCTCCCCGAACAATGCCTCCGTGGCAACACGGGCCTCTCTGCTGCAGTACTCAATCTGCAAAATCTGCCAATTCAGGGCCTGCCCTCAATGTTCTCCAAATGTACCAGAACCATGATCCCTGTCACCAAACCCTTTCTGCAACCCGAAGTGAAAACAAATGTAGGTGGAGCCCTCATGAAACAACAAAAAGGGAAAAGGTACTGTGACCACACTGCCCACAGACTCTGCACTCTAGAACTAGATCAAACAGTCAGAATGCAGACCACACAGGGCCATATCAAACTGGCAGTGATCCACAGCCATGTGCCCCAACCAAACAGCTACGTAGTAGCCTCAAATTGTGCTCTCCATGCTAGGAACCAGCATAACTTATTACAGGTACCCGAACCAGCACCACCAACTGCTGGAGAGGTGACCACACCGAGAGTGCAATATACCACCTGTACCAGCGGAGATGGAGGCCCCTCGCGATACCAATGCAACAAGCCTTGAAATAACTATGGGCATCCCAGGAAAGCCTGAGGGCATCCACCCGGTGGACAACAACCCGAGTGTACCCCAAGCACAATTGACTGGCACAATTACATACTTGGGGCGCCTGAGCAGACCAAACTCCAAGCTGAAGGACCATGTACTGACTAAGTTTACATTTGAGCCGTTTCTTTTTTAAAAGGGGTAAAGGGATGTGATGGGCTTCGCAACAGGTGCAGCAGCTCATGTTTGTGCTCTGTATGTTGCAAATAATTAATGTTCTGTTGTCTAAGTTTGTGCACACTGTACATTGTAATTACTTAATGACCTGTTATCACTGTCCAACATTGTCATATGCCTGCAGTACTGGTTATCCCAACTTTAAAAAAAGGAAGATGTGGACTGGGTGGTCATGTATACATCATGATTACATGTACACAGGAAGTGATGCATCGGTAGCACGGGAGTTCTCCCTTCAGCATGGGCAGACACATAGCATGTAAGAGCTGCTAAGATCTCCCAATAAATAGCTTAACCTGTTAGTCCTTTGTCATCATTTCCATATAACCCAGCAACTTTGCAACATGTCCTCCTGGTTTGAAAATATGGTTTGAATATTCTGAGAAAATTGAATACAAATTTGACCTCTTTGCATGTGCACAGCGGTTCTTTATGTCGAATAATACGAGCAGGAACTACTTCTCAAAGTGGGTGGTGAATTTGTGGAACCCAGTGTCCCATAGTACGGTGGAATCTGAGTCATTAAATGTTTTGAAGAAAGAGATAGATAGATTTTTGATTTTAAAAATGGGTTAAAGGGATAGGGGCAACAGGTCGGGAGGTGGATTTGAGACCAGGAAGAGATCAGCCATGATCTGATTGAGTGGCGGAGCAGGCTCGAAGGGCTGAATTGCCAACTTCTGCTCCTAATTCCTATGTTCCTATAACAATGGGCAGGATGTCTCCACTTGTTCAGGGTGTGTGTTTTCAAAGCAAACTCTGAAAAATATACAACTTGATTCAACTAACTTGTAGATTTCTTTCACTCCCAAGTAACTGTGCAGCTTAACTCAATGTTATTGAAAACTTTAACTTAAATAAACATGTTTAAATTTGGGTGTCTTATTTATAAGCTTCCTGTAGGTTTGAACTTCCTGTTTATTAAATGATTTCTGGTGGTTGCCTTTGAGATCTGTTTGCAGGTGCACATAAATAAAAGAATTGCAGCGACTCCAACCATTTAGAAAGTGGCTGCAAAAAAGGGTAAAGAATAGCAAAACTTCTAAGTGCGGAGATTCACTTGTCACAGGGACAGTATGGTACACAGTATGTGCAGCAATGGAATCCTGGTAGTCAGGGAACAGGCTACAGGGTGACAGCTGCTGGTGAATTAAAAAATGGGAAAAATAAAAATGGCAGATTTAAAATATTGAATTAAATTGTCTGTCCCCTTCATGATTGAGTCATATATAAAAACAATATTGTAACAGAATTAGAAGAGATACTTAGGAGGTAGGAAATGTTCAACGGGACTGCTATAATACTGAGAGAAACCAGAGCAGAGTAGCAATGGTGTGTTTTGTAGGAACTGGGAACAGACCGACTGGTCTGGTAGGATGCTGGGGTAACTGAGTCTAAAGAATGAGAACTGCTGGGTTACTGATGTGTACTGTGTAGCCTGAAACACAAAAGGCAGATTATGGCTTCATGTATTAATCAAAACCACTTTCTTTCAATTTTGAACACTGTTTTTCTGCCTTATGGTTCCTTTGATATTTACTCCTTGTTTTAAGACTTGAGCGAATGAATGTCAAGTATCAGTACTGGTAACATACTTGGGTCGCTGAATGCAGAGCAGAATGCTGGAGCAACTCAGTGCAGAGTATTGGGACTGGTAGAATGATGGGTGCAGAAGACTGTTACATGCTGCCAGCACTCGGAGTGACTGGATATTATTGAGCAGCAATGTGCAACACTATTTCTATTGCAAATTAACACAGGGAGAACTGACGCAGTGTCCTAAAATGTGCAGTCAAATGTGCTATAATCTGATAGATTGGTGCACTGGAACCAGCTGCAAGAACCAAAACCAGATGCAATCTCAATTGAAGAGACCCAACTTGAATATAGGAAAGTTAAGTGAAACAAGCTATAAGCTAAAGATAGTTGACGATTGATGTTGTGGATTAAGAGAACTGGAAGCAATACAGATGCAAGGTGTTCGACTGGTGGACAGAGTTTAATTTCTGATGAGATGCTAGGATGGACAAGCAATAACTTCAGAATGAGTAGCAGTGATTGTGATTGTGGTACTAGTCATCATGAGATAGCTTGAACAAATGAAAAATGTATCAATTCGTAAGATATTCAGATGTGGGAAATCTCCCTGATGCATCAATTTTTACAAAAACTTGAAAATAATATTTTTATATAATGTGTGTGAATGTGTATATACATAAAAGAATATGTGTATGTGAGCATAATAATGATGTGGAGATGCCAGCGTTGGAGTGGGGTGAGCACAGTAAGAAGTCTTACAACACCAGGGTAAAGTCCAACAGGTTTGTTTCGAATCACTAGCTTTCGGAGCGCTGCTCCTTCCTCAGTAATAATGTGTGAGATCAGCAGCAGCACTCAGGTTTAGTCCAACCAATGTGACAAAACCGCTTGTCTTCCCCCATCTTCTTTCTGTCAATTTATAGTATATCATTATTCCAGATTTTCCAAATGGAAGAAGGTAATCTAGCATTTTAATGCTATGATTTTCAAAATACACTTAGAAAGCATCCATGCAGCTCCCAGGTTTACAACCAGCAAAAGCTGATGTATATGATACTTTTGGTGTAGTCAATTGTGATTCTTCCAAGAACCTCTATGAGTGAAATGAGAAACCAAAGGTGCAGCTACCAGCCTGAGTTCAGAGCCCTATTTGCACTAATGTATCTGCCTGGTCAGAATGCAAACTCTTTCAGAAGAGAGCTCCATCCATGACCTGAGGTTATAGGCATACACAAATCTTAAATTCAAATGCAGTACCCAGGTACACCAGCAGGCAGATTGGAAAGATTTTACTTGAAATAGACCCACTTGCAATAAGGGGATCAGCAGCAGGATCAACGGATCTTTAATGTAGCCTTAGCATTAACATCCCTCTTCCAGATTTCCTGACTGATCACATAATGTAGGTTTGTTACAACCTGCACACTCTCAATGGAAATATCTCTTGTTAAAGGGACCCTGTCAAAGGTTAGATTGGTTGAATGATACATTGCCTCCAAGGCTTCAGCAACCATAGGAATGCATGGCAGCATGGGAAGGCACCCCCATTACCCTTTGTCCCCCACAATCCTAGATTTCTAACTCTTCCCTGGAGGTCCTACTGTGGAATCTGAAGGACTGCTGTGAAGTGGTGTTTCCTGCAGATGTGAGGAAGAGGCCAGCTTCCCAAACTGGGCAGGCATGGATGGAAATACCTCCAGCTCAGTGAAGCTGAGCTGACATTTATTGCGGACGTGTATGCCCTGAAACACCCCGACGTCCAGGAGTTCCAACATTTTGCAATCCCAACACATCACCTACCCTGCCATCTTTATTATGTGTCAACTCATTCATCTTAATTAATTTGGAAGTAATGTTGTTGTATAATTCTGGGAAAGTCAGAGTGTGGAAGTCTGACACCTGATAATGGGATGCCACTCCCTTCTCCAGCCCTCATGAGGCCATTAAAACTCCAGATTTGAGGGATTGCATGCCTCCTGCTCAAATCTTGGGCTATTTCCTTCGAAGCAAGGATCCAAGGATCAAAGCGGACTGTGGGAACTACCAAGGAATCTCCCTACCCTCCATCACCAGGAATATTATTACACAATTCCTCTTAGGCCACCTTCACCCAGTCTGGAAAAATCCTTCCAGAAAGCCCGTGTGGCCTCCGACCAAACCGTGGGAGAGCGGACACAATTTTCACTGCTCAGCGACGGCAAGAGAAGTGCCAGGAGCAACATCAAGCACTCTACATGGCCTTCATCGATCTGACCAAGACTTTTGACTCAATCAATTGGGAAGTGCTATGGAAGACCCGGTCAAAGGCTGGCTGCCCAGAGAAATTCATCAACGTCCTCCGACTCCTTCATGACAAGATGTCGCGGCAATCCTCACCGACAGAAATAATACGGATACCTTTGAGGTCAAGGCTGGAGTAAAGCAGGGATGTGTAATCATGCCCACCCTTTTCTTCATTTTCATCACTGCCATCCTTCACCTTGTCAAGAGCAGGCTTCCCAGTGGAGTGGACATCACCTACAGGATGGACGGAAAACCTTTCAACCTCAACTGGTTGAAATTCAAGAAGAATTTCATCGCTCGTGCAACTTCAGTATGCTGATGACATCACCATCACCATTCTCTCAGAAGAGAATCTGCAAGCCATGCTTGACATCTTTGCGGAAGCATACCAAAGAATCGGTCTCAGCCTCAACCTCAAGAAGACTCAAGTCCTTTACCAACCTGCCCCAGGGCAAGATTCGGTCTGTCCCTCCATCAGGATCAACAGAGAAATCTATCAAACATGGAACATTTCCCATACCTCTCCTCTAAGGTTGACATTGATGTGGAGATCCAACATCGTGTCCAATCTACAAGCCTCTCCTTTGGACTCCTAAGGATGAGAATCTTTGACAACCACTGCATCCTTGACGACACCAAGATCCTTGTGTGCAAGGTGACCATCCTCCCAGCTCTTCTGTATGGCTCAGAAATGTGAACTATATACAGACACCACCTCAAGCCCTGGAGAGGTACCATCAACGCTGTCTGAGATAGATTCTCCACATCAGCTTGGAGGACAGGTGATAGTGTCCTTGAAGGAGCCAAGAGCACCAACATTGAGTCCATGATCATCCAAAACCACCTCTGCTGAGCCGGCCATGTGCTTAGGATATCAGAGTCCCGACTGCTGAAGCAAATCTTCTTTGCTCAGCTCAAAGAAGGTTTCCGAAAAAGTGGAGGACAAAGGAAACGCTTCTAAGACATCCTGAAGGCTTAACTCAAGAAATACAATATAGACGTCAACGCCTGGGAGACCCTTGCTCTGAAGATACCTACTTGGAGGAATTTCCTGATTGAAGGGACAGAATTCTTCGAGGACACCCATTGGCAAGAGGAGGCCAGAAAAGGAGCCTGATAAAGGAATTCCAGTGATCTAGAGTATCAGGACCGATCTAACCTCCTGGTAACACCTACCAAGTGTGTGGTCAACGATGCGGCTCTAGGATCGAGCTAATCAGCCATGCAAGAACCCACAGAACCCATGACCAGCAACACAGAGTTTTCTAGGTGGACAATCATACCTGTTAGCAAGTAATCGCTAAAGAAGAAGACCAAAAAACTATATACAAAAATGAGAAATGTTAGAAGAGACAAACGGTGAAAGAGAGTCCATCAAAAAGTCAATCTATCCAGACACCTCCAGGTCCTTATAGACCTCCATAATCCTGCCACAAGCTCAGCACCCTGCTGGGCAATCAAACTGTCAAAAGTCAGTGTCACCTCAGGAGGTACCACCTCAACGACAGGTGAACAGGCCTCACCAGCCTCCACGGGTACAGCAGGTTGAGCAAATTCAGGAGCCCTTGGCTCCCTTTGGCCAGACAGAGTTACAGGAGTGTTCACAATACAGGTGGAACTTGTTGACTCTGAGCTGGGGGCCACCACCCCTCGACTCCTCAAGTGGTTGACGTGCTTTCTGATGGTCTTCTCATTAACACTGACCACAGATGACACTGGCCCCGACTGGGACACAACTGTCCTGCTAACCAAGGCGGACCTGAAGTGAAATTACGGACCAAAACTGGGTCTTCCCCCCAGAATGACCTACTGCTCCTCTGCTCTAACAGCAGATTCTTCTGGGAGGCCTGACGTGCCTCCACCACCCTCGCCAAATTTAGAAACACAAGATCCAATTGCGTTCTCAACCGGTGACCTACGAGCAGCTGAGCGGATGTGACCCCCATGGTGGAATGGGGTATTGAGTTGTACAACAAGAAAAAACTAACCACCTGCTAGCGAAGTGGTTTATCAGATTGTTTCCTCATTGCATTCTTGACAGTCTGAACGGCCCTCTCAAATAAACCATTAGACGCTGAGTGGTAGGGTGCCGTCCTCGTGTTAGTATGTCATTTGCTCGCACAAAAACTTGGAAACCATAGCAAGTAAAGGGGGTGCCATTGACCGAATCAATCGATTCGGGAAGCCCATGAATGGCAAACAGTCGGCACAAGGCATTCACCATGGCCGCCGAGGTAATGAACCCCGTCTCTTGAACTGATAGCCACTTAGAATGTGCATCTACCAGGGTAAAACTATCTTGCCCATAAAAGAACCCGCATAGTCATTCCCAAGAGAGAAAAGTGGCAGATGGCGGCAGGGATTGCAGCATTTGGCAAGGGTGGCACTGTTGCATCAGTTCATCAATGGCTTTATTTATGCCTGAGCACCAGATGTAGCTGTGTGCCAGCATCTTTAACTTTGTCTGCCCTGGTGGGCGCCATGTAGCACTTGAAGGAGGGTCTCCCTGGCCGGAGGCGGGACAACCACTTGTGACCCCCACAGAATCACGTCATCCTCACCTGTCAACTCGCCCAGACAAATAAAGTAGGGCCTCAGTTTTGAGACTTCTCGTGGCTATCATTTATTTAACCGGGTCTAGTTTTGGATGTGCACTACGGACACTGGTAGAATGTCTAGGAAGTTCAAAGCCAGTAAACTCTCCTGGGGTACTGATGGCATTGAAATGCTCTTTGGTAGAGGCAAGTGACTTCATGTATCCGCGTTGGCAATTTATGTGCCAGGTCGGCACTGGAAAGCATAGTTGTAGGCGGCAGCAGAAAGACCCAATATTGGACCCTCAACAAGGCTATGGGGGGTAAGGACTTATCTTCCCTTAAAAGACACAATAATGGATGGCATGTAGGTGGAGGTCACATGTTTGGTGGCTCCTGCCAGAGCTGTTTTTTATGGCCTTTTTAGCCCAGTTTTCGGTGAAGATTTGTTTGTGAGGAATTGTTGGGTGGCTAAGGGCACTTAGCGAATGGCAAAAACCGGCAAGAATATTGGGAAGAAGGTAGTGAGCAAACGTCTGCCACCGACTGTGCCGAGAGGTGCAGCAGGAGGAAAGACGGTAAGAGAGAACCCTTCGGGTGGGGCCGTGCCAATTAAGGTAGAGAAGATGAGAGGTGATGGCTGGAGAGTTCGAACGGCTGTTCTCAAAGCATTTTGAAAAGCATCAGATGGGGGTGATGGCCTTGCTTAAAGCGTGGGTGGGAGAGACCCTGGCCCCGGTGAGAGAGGAGTTGGTGAGAACGTCAACGATGGTGCAGGAGCAGGGGGAGAAAATGAAAAGGATGGAGGAGGCCTTGTCACGGCATAGTGAACATTTCACCTTGGTGGATGAGGAGCTGCAGAGGGTCGCAGAGATTAACAGAGGGCTGAGAGCCAAGGGGACACAAACTCTGGAGTAGCTGTCTAGGAGTGTTAAGTACAGAGGCAAGACAGCAATGAGATCTCGGAATGATGCAGCTTGAAGAAGAATGGTGCCTATTAGCTTGCCCATTCCTGAAGCGTTAAGCAATTGTGAACTCTAACATTCTTGAGTCTCATGCTTAACAAACTGATTGGCCACCAAGAGTTAAGGCTTAACAATGTCAGCTGCTCACGGTCTCAAAGTCAAGAAAAGGGATGAGTAATCAGGGTTCAGCGCTCAATGCTTGGTTGCATGGGGTCAAGAGGCTCTGGGCTCACTTCTGTGCCGGATCCCAATGCATACCAGTTAGAATCCATTATCCCCCAAGGCAGACATCATTGTCCAGTTGACCCTGCCTGTTAGGGATGAGCAAGCATTTCACTCTCCTGTTAGAACCCCAGTGTTAAGAGAGCATGAGGGAGGGGAGAACCAGACAGGAGCACAAGGGCGAGGGCAGAAGCCAGGGCTAGTCCTGTAATGGAGATGGGAGGGCGCCTGAGCTGTAAGTAAGTCGTTGCCACTGGATAAGTTCTGGGACTGGCTGCTTCAGGTCCAGGAAGCCAATGTGTCAGGGGAGGTAATAATATTATCTGGCTACGACACCAACCTGACTCTCTCAAACCGATCGATATCAGTATGGAGCCAGTGGAGTTGGCTGTTTTACTTACCACATCATTGGAGCACGACATACTCCAGCAGCAGCGTGCAGCGGCTCCCCGGGAAGACATTGCTGCAGGAGTCCAGGGGGCTGCAGGTCAGGCTCAGGGGCCAGAGTCCATGCAGGAGGAACAAAGGCACAGAAGGAGACCAAGGGTCTACAGGACTCAAGTGTCCTTCATGGAACTTCGGACAAGATGTGCCGTAGAAGACTCTGCCTCACCAGGGAGACTGTGAGATACTTATACCACATCCTTGCCGACTAGGTGCAATATGGCGATGGAGGACACCTGCTCCCTGTAGCCATAAAGGTCATGGCAGCCATCAACCTTTATTCTATGGGTCATTTCAGGACTCTACAGATGACCTGTGTGACATGTCACAGGCATCCATCCATTAGGCTTTGGACATGATACATTACGACCTGAACCTGGCCCAGCAGGCCAAAAGGACTCCAGCAACATTGCTGGTCTGCCACAGGTGCAGGGGGAGATTGACTGCACCCATGTCGTTCTTCACGTCCCTTGGCACCCGTGGGTCCCCTTTATAAATTGGAGGGGGTCCCACTCCCTCAGTGTTCAGCAGGTGTGTGACCACCAGATGCGATTCATGCACATGTGTGCCCTTTTTCCAGGGAACCTGCTTGACAGCTACATCGCCAACCAATTGTAGATCCCTGGCATTTTCAAGGGTCACCACAGGTTGCAGGGATGGTTTCTAAGGGCCAAGGGATAGCCTCTGAGGTCTTGGCTGATGGTGCCAGTGTGGAGGCCAGCGACCACTGCAGAGCCCAGTCAACGATGCTCACAGTGCCATCCAATCTGTAATTTAGCGGTGCATTGGCCACCTAAAGTTACGGCTCCCCCGCTGCCTCGACAGGTCCAGTGGGCCCTCCAATACAGCCCTTAGAGGGTGATCTGCCGTGCCCTACACAGCCCTGCTCTGCAGCAAGGCACCAACCTTCCTGAAGAAGCTCTCGAGGAGTGGAACATGTCCTCGGAGGAGGGAGTCGAGCCAAAGGCTGCTGAGGATCTGGATGATATAGCCAGGCGAGAGTGAGGGTGCGCAAAGGCAGGAGGGCTAGAAATGTGCTCATCACTTTCTGTTTTATGGGGGACTAGCTTGTTATCCAACAGCGTGTCCACACAGGATGTCGTGGCCCCTTTGTGACCAGGAGGAGAAGGTGGCCGAGATGTCGATCATCAGGGTGCAGGGGCTGGGGGTTCCATGATTGCCTGCTGCCCTTTCTATGCAGGAAGGTGATGACGGTTCGATGAGGAATGGTCTGTGATGCTCCTCATCGATCGCTTATGTCTGACCTCTGTCTGTCTGCTGGCAGCACGCTGACGCCCTGGCTCATAGAATCTCATAGAATTCCTACAGTGCAGAAGAAGGCCATTCAGTGCCAAGCTGGCATTTTTCACATAGTAGCGATCAGGCTGTGGGTGCCTGCGGACCCCTCATAGTGAGGGGGGAATCGCAGGTCGCGTCAGGGGCTCCAGAAATTGGGATGCCAGTTATAAATGGCATCTCGATTTCGCGCTGCACCGAGGAGTTCTGGCGAGTGGAGTTCCTCAGTGCAGAAAACGGGGCTGTATGTGGCTGCGGCCGCGTGTTCCCCGCTGAGACCCCTATCTAACCCGAGTGCTGCTCGATAGTGTTGTGAGTGTCGGGAAACATGCTGCTAAACACGGTCGCTATGGGACTTTGTTTCCATTAAATGGTACCCTTTGTGATTTTTTCGGAAAACTCCTCCCATTGTAGCCCAAATGGTGCTACGGTTTTCATTGTAAGCTTCTTAACCTAATGAATATTGTATCAAATTATGTGCTTTTAGGAGTTATTTGAGATAAAAGGCATTTGCATGAGACCAACTCAGTTGGAGAAAGTAGGAGGTGTGCCTCAAAATGTTTTATCGTATAAAGGTGTACCGTGACAACTAAAAGGTTGGGAACCACTGCCATAAAGGAGTCAAGGGTTATGGGGAATAGGGAGGAAAAGTGGAGTTGAGGCCAGGATGAGATCGTCCATGGATCTGAATTGCGGAACAGGCTCAAGGGGTCTTATGACATACTCCTTATACTATTTCTTATGTTCTAATGTTTAATAGATGTCAAAGTGATGGTTAAATATGGCATTTGTGGATTTACAGCATTAATAACTGAATCTCCTTAAAAAGGTACAAGGTGGGAGATGTGATTAGATCAAAGATGTCTAACTTTATAATGCAAAAAATAAATAGCAGCTGTTAAAAAATCTTTGCAACCATAAACCCAAAAATGTCAGGAACAATTATGTTTACCTCAATCCAATGTTACATTTCTTTTTCAGATATTTTTATGGTTCAAAAAAACACTGTAGAATTTTGCTGAATAGAATTGGCAACACGTGATTTCCCCCAATGGTTTAACAATTTATTTGCTTTTTTTATTAAATGACGTTCAGCCACACCTCATAAAAATGTAAACACCAGAGGTAAATATTCACTCAGTGATAAGGGTAGATGTTCTGAATTAGTTCTCCCTTTGCAGAGATTTGTGTATTTGTAGCACAAATTAGATTGTCAGGCGTGTGGAGATCAGTGTATTCATATGGCAACCTGGCCAATTTTCCACATGTTTATTTTAATGAATGCAAGATCAGGTGGACTGCTAAATGGGCAGGCTGAATGCTGTGCCTCTGCAGAGGCAGTGTTAATTCTGTTAACTGTTTTGACTTTGAGCCTTTATTGTATGTTGAGATCTGTTGTGAATGGAATGTTACAGAAGAATTCAATTTCCTCAGGGTACTTATGCTCTAGTAATTGACAACTGTTTATTTATTATATTTGTAGATTGCTCGAAATGAGAAGCAGTGGAAAAACTGGTATGATAAAGATGCTCCAGAAGAGGAGGAGTTCATGCCTGATGGTTACCATCACTCTCTAGATTGTTTTGGCAAGCTTTTACTGGTCCGATCCTGGTGTCCTGACAGAACAATTGCACAGGTGGACCTTTTGTAAATATAAACTGGACTAATAACCTGCTCAGTAAAACCACCATTTGGCATAGAAGTATACAGAAATTATATAACAGAGGCAAGCTGAGTCACCCATCCAGTCTGCGTAGGTGTATATCTAGCACACAAGCTGCAGTCCTAATCCTATGCAGTCTGTTCTCATGGGCGGGATTCTCCCCTACCCGGCGGGGCAGGGGGTCCCGGCGGGACGGAGTGGTGTGAACCACTCCGGCGTCGGGCCGCCCCAAATGTGCGGAATCCTCCGCACCTTCAGGTGCTGAGCCCGCCCCGGAGTGGTTTGTGCCCCGCCGGCCGATGGGAAAGGGGCTTGGCACCATGCCAACCGGCGCCGAAGGGCCTCCGCCGGCCGGCGGCAGTTGGTGCATGCGCGGGAGCGCCAGCGTGTGCTGGCGTCATCCCCGTGCATGCGCAGAGGGCTTCGCTTCTGCACCGGGAATGGCGGAGGACCACGGCTTCCGGTGCGGAAGGATAGAGTGCCCCCACGGCACAGGCCCGCCCGCAGATTGGTGGGCCCCGACCACGGGCCAGGCCACCGTGGGGGCACCTCCCGGGGCCAGATCCCCCCGCGACTCCCCAAGAACCCCGGAGGCCACCCGCGCCGGCAGGTCCCGCCGGTAAGGGACCTACTCCAATTTACGCCGGCGGGACTGGCAAAGAACGGGCGGGACTTCGGCCCATCGCGGGCTGGAGATTTCGTGGAGCCCTGGGGCCCAATGAGTCACGCCGGTCCCCGCCATTCTCCGAGGCGGGTGGCGCGACCCATGCCGGGCCGATTTTTTGGGGGTAGGAGAATTTGGAGGACGGCGGGAGCGGGATTCACGCCAACCCCCGGAGATTCTCCGACCCGGCGGGGGGTCAGGGAATCCCGCCCCATATCTCTTTATTCCATTTCACCCAACTTATTTCTAAACTTTCATCATTGAAATATTTGCGCTGTATCAGGGCATTGTCAGCTCTCCTACTCCAACTACATGGCTAAATGAATTGTCAATCTACCCCGGCCAGGGTCATCTGATACTATTTGATTCCAATGCAGTCCATTTGATAGTCTTGTTCTTACCTTCCCCACAGGAATCCACTGCTTCAAACTGGTTGCAGACAGCAATCTGCTCTCTGGGTATTCTTGCTTTAGCCTGTCCCTCCTGGCTTCCCCGACAGCTGGATAGTTACCACTCCTTCTTTGACAACTGCAAGCTTCCTGTTTCTAAGCAGAGTCACGGCCTTTGAAACTCTTGTTCCAGAAACCTTCTCTTTCCCTGACACATTGAATTGTCTCCAGCTTCTGTGAGTATAAACTGAAATAATTACAGCTGGAGACAATTTTCTCAGATGTGTTTTTCATGTTAACTTGAAACTCCTACAACTTGCAGAAGCTACCCATCACTGCTCCTCCTATAAAGCCATTCTTAAAACTTCTTCCAGTTTATAAATAAACTGTTGACAGTTCAATTCGTCAATGAGAAAGAAATAGGCATATACAATGAACACTGCTTTGGAGATTTACTCCTTGCTCTTAACAAAACATCATAAAAAAGAGCAGGAGTAGGCCACTTGGCCCTTTGAGTCTTTTCCACCATTCATTAAGATCATGGCCAACCATGCAACTCAATAGCCTGTTACCATCTTCCCGCCATATCCTTTGATCCCTTTCACACCAAGAACTATCTAATTCCTTCTTGAAAACATACAATGGCCTCAACTGCTTTCTATGGCAATGAATTCTACAAGCTTGCCACTCTCTGGGTGAAGAAATTTCTCCTCATCACAATCCCAAATGGTCTACCCCATATCCTCAGATTGAGACTCCTGGGGCGGGATTCTCCGATATCGGCGCGATGTCCGCCGACCGGCACCAAAAACGGCGCGAATCAGTCCGGCATCGCGCCGCCCCGAAGGTGCGGAAGTCTCCGCACCTTGATCAGCCGAACCCTCACCTTGAGGGGCTAGGCCAGCGCCGGACAAATTTCCGCCCCGCCAGCTGGTGGGAAAGGCCTTTGGTGCCCCGCCAGCTGGCGCGAAACTGACTTTGCCGGGCGGCGCATGCGCGGGAGCGTCAGCGGCCGTTCATGGCATCCCCGCGCATGCACAGTGGAGGGGGTCTCTTCTGCCTCCGCCATGCTGGAGACCATGGCGAAGGCAGAAGGAAAAGAATGCCCCCACGGCACAGGCCCACCCGCGGATCGGTAGGCCCCGATCGCGGGCCAGGCCACCGTGGGGGCACACCCCGGGACCAGATGGCCCCGCGCGCCCCCCAGGACCCCGGAGCCCACTCGCGCCGCCGTCCCCCGCCGTCCCAAAGGTGGTTCAATCCACGCCGGCTGGCGTGGGTTGACAGCGGCGGTACTTTGGCCCATCGCGGGCCGGAGAATCACTGGGGGGGAGCCCGCCAACCGGCGTGGAGCGATTCCCGCCCCCGCCGAATATCCGGTGCCGGAGAATTCGGCAACCGGCAGGGGCGGGATTCACGCCAGCCCCCGGCGATTCTCCGACCCAGCGGGGGGTCGGAGAATCCCGGCCCTGATTCTGGATCTCCCAACATCGGGAACATCCTTCCTGCATCCACCCTGTCTAGTCCTATTAGACTTTTACAGGTTTCTCTGAGGTACCCCCTCATTCTTCTGAATTCCAGCAAATATAATCCTAACCGACTCAATCCCTCCTCATATGTTCGTCCCACGATCCTAAGAATCAGTCTGCAAATCTTTGCTGTACTCCCTCTATAGCAAGAACATCCTTCCTCAGATAAGGAGACCAAAACTGCACACAATATTCCAGGTGTGGTCTCACCAATACCCTGTATAATTGTAGAAAGACATCCCTGCTCCTGTACTCAAATCCCATCACTATGAAGATCAACATAAGATTTGCCTTCGTTACCGTCTGGGGCTGTTTAGCACAGGGCTAAATCGCTGGCTTTGAAAGCAGAGCAAGGCAGAGCAGCAGCATGGTTCAATTCCCGTACCAGCCTCCCCGAACAGGCGCCGGAATGTGGCGACAAGGGGCTTTTCACAGTAACTTCATTTGAAGCTTACTCGTGACGATAAGCGATTTTCATTTCATTTCATCTGCATTCTGACCTTCAGCGACTGGTGTACAAGGACACCCAGGTCTCGTTGCAAATTACGTCTCTCAAGTTATAATTATCATTCAGGTGATTATCTGCCTTCCTATTTTTCCTAACAAAGCGAATAACCTCACATTTATCAACATCATACTGCATCTGCCATGCATTTGCCGACTCATTCAGCTTGTCCAAATCACACTGAAGCATCTCTGAATCCTCCTCACAGTTCACCATCCCGCCTAGCATTGTGTCATTTGCAAATTTGGAGATATTACATTTAGTCCCCTCATCTAAATCATCAATACATGTGAATAGCTGGGGTTCCAGCACCGATGTAGGCAAACACAGTTGGTTTGATTATGTGGAGCAGGGTTTGAACCCACGATCCTCTGATTTGGAGGCAAAAGTGAAAATAATACCCTCTGGGCAAAGGTAACAATAGTTAAAGGTGTAACTGTTTCTTAAAATGAGCGACCTCACTACTGAGGTTAGGTAACTGTGCGTGGTTCCCTGTTCTGCAGTTCGTAGAGTCCATGGACGTTTGCAGCATGAAAACAGGCCCTTCGGCCTAACTAGTCCATGCCGCCCAGTTTTTACCACTAAGCTAGTACCAATTGTCCGCATTTGGCCCAAATGCAGGTAGGGCAGTGGATGTTGTCTATATGGACTTCAGTAAGGCCTTTGACAAGATCCCTCATAGTGACTAGTACAAAAGGTGAAGTCACACGGGATCAGGGGTGAGCTGGCAAGGTGGATGCAGAACTGGCTAGGTCATAGAAGGCAGAGAGTAGCAATGGAAGGATGCTTTTCTAATTAGAGGGCTGTGACTAGCGGTGTTCCGCAGGGATCAGTGCTGGGACCTTTGCTGTTTGTAGTATATATAAATGATTTGGAGGAAAATGTAACTGGTCTGATTAGTAAGTTTGCAGACGACACAAAGGCTGGTGGAATTGCGGATAGCGATGAGGACTGTCAGAGGATACAGCAGGATTTAGATTGTTTGGAGACTTGGGCGGAGAGATGGCAGATGGAGTTTAATCCAGACAAATGTGAGGTAATGCATTTGGGAAGGTCTAATGCAGGTTGGGAATATACAGTGAATGGTAGAATCCTCAAGAGTATTGAAAGTCGGAGATACGGCATGCTTGCCTTCATTGTCCGGGGCATTGAGTATAAGAATTGGCAAGTCATGATGCAGCTGTATAGAACCTTAGTTAGGCCACACTTGGAGTATAGTGTTCAATTCTGGTCGCCACACTACCAGAAGGATGTGGTGGCTTTATTTAGAGAGGGTGCAGAAGAGATTTACCAGAATGTTGCCTGGTATGGAGGGCATTAGCTATGAGGAGCGGTTGAATAAACTCGGTTTGTTCTCACTGGAACGACGGAGGTTGAGGGGCGACCTGATAGAGGTCTACAAAATTATGAGGGCATAGACAGAGTGGATAGTCAGAGGCTTTTCCCCAGGGTAGAGGGGTCAATTACTAGGGAGCATAGGTTTAAGGTGCGTGGGGCAAGGTTTAGAGTAGATGTACGAGGCAAGTTTTTTACACAGAGGGTAGTGGGTGCCTGGAACTCGCTACCGGAGGAGGTGGTGGATGCAGGGACGATAGTGACATTTAAGGGGCATCTTGACAAATACATGAATAGGATGGGAATAGAGGGATACGGACCCAGGAGGTGTAGAAGATTGCAGTTTAGTCGGGCAGCATGGTCGGCACGGGCTTGGAGGGCCGATGGGCCTGTTCCTGTGCTGTACTTTTTTTTGTTCTTTGTTCTTTCTTTATCCCCCCGATACCCAGCTTTCCCATATAACTGTCTAATGCTTCTACTACTGCATCTGGCCGCTCATTCCAGATCTCACCACCCTCTGTGTGAACAAATTGCCCCTCTGGATGTTTTTGTATCTCTGCCCTCACACCTTAAACCTATGCCCTCTAGTTTTAGACTCCCCTACCTTTGGGAAAAGATGTTGACTATCTGCCTTATCTATGCCCCTCTTTATTTTATAGACCTCTATAAGATCACCCCTAAGCCACCCAGGCTCCAGGGAAAAAAGTCCCAGTCCATCCAGCCTCTCCTTATAAGGGCTGGTTTAGCTCAGTGGGCTAGACAGCTGGTTTGTAAGGGAAAACAAGGCCAGCAGCGCAGGTTCAATTCCCAGTACCAGCTTACCCGAACAGGCGCCGGAATGTGGCGACTCGGGGCTTTTCACAGTAACTTCATACTTGTGACAATAAAATATTATTATTATTAACTCAAACCATCATCCTCATAAATCTTTTCTGCACTCTTTCTAGTTTAATAACATCCTTTCTATAATAGGGTGAGCAGAACTGTACACAGTATTCCAAATGTGACCTTACTACTGTCTTGTACTACTTCAGCAAGATGTCCCAACTCCTGTATTCAATGTTCTGACCAATGAAACCAAGCATGTTGAATGCCTTATTCACCGCCTTGTCCACCTGTGACTCCACTTTCAAGGAGCTATGAACCTGTTCCCCTAGATCTCTGTTCTATAACTCTCCCCAACTCTCTACCATTAACTGATTTGATCTACCAAAATGCATCGCCTCACATTTATCTAAATTAAACTGCATCTGCCATTCATCGGCCCACTGGCACAATAGATTATCAGAGTCAGCAATCTGACGGGGTGATTTTCACAGAACCCCATTGCATTTGTATTTGGCTACAATAAGAACTGCAGAGATGTTGCACTGAACTATAATTTTGAATTTTTTGTGATAATTTCATTTAAGATATATTAACAAAATAGAGATACAATATTTGCATTTAATTTTTTTAATGTATGTTTTTATGCATTTAGGCCCGCAAGTATATTATCGATTCCATGGGCGAGAAGTATGCGGAAGATGTTATTCTGGACCTCGAAAAAAGCTGGGAGGAATCTGACACCAGGACCCCTCTCATCTGTTTCCTCTCCATGGGTTCTGATCCTACAGACCGCATCATTGCCCTTGGAAAGAGACTAAAAATTGAGACTCGCTATGTTTCTATGGGTCAGGGCCAAGAGACACATGCACGCAGATTGCTTCAGCAGACAATGTCAAATGTAAGAGGATTAGCATTCACCAATTTATGTACAAACCTGTTCATTACAGATGTCTGTGTCCCTTACATAGTATCTGTGCGGCCAAAGATAATATATTTATCACTGTTCCGTTAAATGACATATTAGTTCAGTTAACGTGTTTCTTTGAGATCTTGTAGTTTTATTGTATAGGGGTCTTGCAAACAGTCTACTATTTTAAAGATTTGAACTACCTCCTGCATCAAAGTATTGTCACAGGACATTGAAAATCAACAATGCTGCAAATTGAGTGCTGTATAATCACAATCTCTTTTTCTGATTAAAG
The DNA here is from genome assembly GCF_047496885.1 of Scyliorhinus torazame. Taxonomy (NCBI): domain Eukaryota; kingdom Metazoa; phylum Chordata; class Chondrichthyes; order Carcharhiniformes; family Scyliorhinidae; genus Scyliorhinus; species Scyliorhinus torazame. The sequence continues at coordinate 82,056,716 of NC_092716.1, read as the reverse complement.
CCCCTTATCTCAACAACTTCATGGAGTAAGTTGCCAAATGGAGGCCAGCCACTAACCAGTAAAGATGTGTGAAAAAAATCAGGAAAAGAGTCCGATTAGTGACGCTAGTGTAAAAACCACAGAAGGAGAAGCGCAAATTACTACATATTTTCACCTTTAAATAATAACTTTTGTGTTTGCTTTTAAATTCATATGCAATTAATTTAATTGGCTTTTGGGATTTATTTTAGGGAGGTTGGGCTTTACTTCAGAACTGCCACCTTGGACTGGATTTCATGGATGAATTGATGGACACAATTACTGAAACTGAGACTATTCAGGACTCATTCCGACTGTGGATAACAACTGAGGTCCACAGATACTTCCCTATTACTCTGCTGCAAATGGCAATAAAGTTTACCAATGAACCACCTCGAGGATTAAAAGCCGGTCTGAAGCGTACATACACAGGTAAAAAAAGTCAATTTCTAGATTATCAGGTGAAGTAATTTTATGCTTGAATGACTTCCCAAGTGTGCATCCATATGACTGGATTCAAACCTGATGAAAGTTTTAAAATTACTTTCCTTCCTTTAATGTCCTATGCCCTCCTGAAGGCATTGACTACTCTGATAGATGGGTCCACCAGCTTTGGCTGCTCTCATTGCACCTTACATCAGGCGGCACAGTAGTTAACATTGCTGCCTCACAGCTCCAGGGACCCGGGGACTGTCTGTGTGGAGTTTGCACTTTCTCCCTGTGGCTGCGTGGGTTTCCTCCGGGTGTTCCGGTTTCCTCCCACAGTCCAAAGATGTACGGTGGATTGGCCATGATAAATTGCCCCTTAATGTCCAAAAAGGATAGGTGGGTTTACTGGGTTACGGGGATAGGGTGGAGGCATGGGCTTAAATAGGGTGCTCTTTCCAGGGCTGGTGTAGACTCGATGGGTCGAATGACATTCTGCACTGTAAATTCTATGATTAAGTTACCATATGTAAGCCATGTCAATGAGCAGGGTATCCAAATATGGGGAGGGAAGGGGTACTGCATCCCATTGATATCCTCACCCAATGTCCACACATGCGTGTCCTTGCATGACAAATCACTATATTTGTAATGATCAGGAACAGGAACCCCTTCTCATTTAAAACAAATAATTGTCTTTGCCAATCCAGGAATAATGCAAAAATTGCATTCACGTTTTGTTTCATTAAAGCTACCCAAATGAATTACTCGTGCAAAATGAAGCACAAATTATTGTAATTTCGATTGGTAATTCACAATTGAGTTTCTACTGATCCCGAAATTGCTATTCATATTTGAACAAATCTTTATAATGGACTGAGACAGGAGTTTATATAAGACGTTTCCAGCACAATAAAGCAGTCAGACTTGGATCTAACAGATCACACTGCGTAGTTTCATACGAAGGTGGCAAACAGTGTCCACATTGATGTGTTGGGTGTTCTGGATCACATACAGGTCACCAACACTTGAAGTAGTGCAACACTATTTTATTAAAAGGTTAACTATTTAAACATACTTGAACTGTAGGTAAATACGATACTAGCTTTAACTAAAGACCTTTGCCTTGTCCTAACCAGTTGATGCACTCAGCACATGGTGAATGCCTGTTTTGCAGGCTGTGACTCTGTGCTCCTAGCTAGCTGCTACTCGAATGAGCGGGAACTCTGACGCCCCCTGTCTTTATAGTGCGTGTGCTCTCACTGGTGATTGGCTGCGGTGTTGTGTATGTTGATTGGTCCCACTGTGTGTCCATCAGTGTGTGTCTGCACCATGATATACTGGTGTATATTATGACATCCCCCCTTTTATCTAAAAAAATGTGCCTGCGTGACAATAAATAGTGTGTGGTGAATGTTCCTGACTACGTGTGTGCAAGATATTTACAGGACTATGTACATAAAACTAAGCTATTTACATGGGAAGGTGCCTGGTGCAGAAAAAACAGTGTGTCACACTAATAACGAGATGAACACTATATACAAACCACTTGAACGATTAAATGGAAGAACAGAACAGACCAGAGAGTCCATTAGTGCACAAAGTTCACAAATTAAGTCCCTGAGGTGGGCGACGAATTCTGGTTGACCGCCTCAAGGGTGGGTCAGGAGCCACCGGCTGAGGAGCGGGCTGGACTGCGTCAGAGTGAGGAGGATGCAGAGTAACCGGAATCTCCGCATAGTCCAGGCCAGGGACAACAGGAGGGCGTGGCACTGGCGGAGGATCACGTAGCGAGCGCGGAACGAGATGAAGGGCACGTCGATTACGGCGCAGAATGGAACCATCCGGTAGACGAACCAGGAACGAGCGGGGAGCCACCTGCCGAAGAACCACAGTAGTTGCAGACCAACCATCCAGGAAGATGGATGCGGACGTTGTCATCTGGAGCCAGAGCGGGGAGATCAGCTGCACGGGAGTCATGAGCCGCCTTGTGTTGTGCACATCTGACATGTGGGAGGCTTTCAAGTGTCAGTTGAAAGGAATACAGGACAGGCATGTTCCTGTGAGGAAGAAAGATAAATACGGCAATTTTCGGGAACCTTGGATGACGAGTGATATTGTAGGCCTCGTCAAAAAGAAAAAGGAGGCATTTGTCAGGGCTAAAAGGCTGGGAACAGACGAAGCCTGTGTGGCATATAAGGAAAGTAGGAAGGAACTTAAGCAAGGAGTCAGGAGGGCTAGAAGGGGTCATGAAAAGTCATTGGCAAATAGGGTTAAGGAAAATCCCAAGGCTTTTTACACGTACATAAAAAGCAAGAGGGTAGCCAGGGAAAGGGTTGGCCCACTGAAGGATAGGCAAGGGAATCTATGTGTGGAGCCAGATGAAATGGGCGAGGTACTAAATGAATACTTTGCATCAGTATTCACCAAAGAGAAGGAATTGGTAGATGTTGAGTCTGGAGAAGGGGGTGTAGATAGCCTGGGTCACATTGTGATCCAAAAAGACGAGGTGTTGGGTGTCTTAAAAAATCTTAAGGTAGATAAGTCCCCAGGGCCTGATGGGATCTACCCCAGAATACTGAAGGAGGCTGGAGAGGAAATTGCTGAGGCCTTGACACAAATATTTGGATCCTCGCTGTCTTCAGGGGATGTCCCGGAGGACTGGAGAATAGCCAATGTTGTTCCTCTGTTTAAGAAGGGTAGCAAGGATAATCCCGAGAACTACAGGCCGGTGAGCCTTACTTCAGTGGTAGGGAAATTACTGGAGAGAATTCTTCGAGACAGGATCTACTCCCATTTGGAAGCAAATGGACGTATTAGTGAGAGGCAGCACGGTTTTGTGAAGGGGAGGTCATGTCTCACTAACTTGATAGAGTTTTTCGAGGAGGTCACTAAGATGATTGATGCAGGTAGGGCAGTAGATGTTGTCTATATGGACTTCAGTAAGGCCTTTGACAAGGTCCCTCATGGTAGACTTGTACAAAAGGTGAAGTCACACGGGATCAGGGGTGAACTGGCAAGGTGGATACAGAACTGGCTAGGCCATAGAAGGCAGAGGGTAGCAATGGAGGGATGCTTTTCTAATTGGAGGGCTGTGACCAGTGGTGTTCCACAGGGATCAGTGCTGGGACCTTTGCTCTTTGTAGTATATATAAATGATTTGGAGGAAAATGTAACTGGTCTGATTAGTAAGTTTGCAGACGACACAAAGGTTGGTGGAATTGCGGATAGCGATGAGGACTGTCTGAGGATACAGCAGGATTTAGATTGTCTGGAGACTTGGGCGGAGAGATGGCAGATGGAGTTTAATCTGGACAAATGTGAGGTAATGCATTTTGGAAGGGCTAATGCAGGTAGGGAATATACAGTGAATGGTAGAACCCTCAAGAGTATTGAAAGTCAAAGAGATCTAGGAGTACAGGTCCACAGGTCATTGAAAGGGGCAACACAGGTGGAGAAGGTAGTCAAGAAGGCATACGGCATGCTTGCCTTCATTGGCCGGGGCATTGAGTATAAGAATTGGCAAGTCATGTTGCAGCTGTATAGAACCTTAGTTAGGCCACACTTGGAGTATAGTGTTCAATTCTGGTCGCCACACTACCAGAAGGATGTGGAGGCTTTAGAGAGGGTGCAGAAGAGATTTACCAGAATGTTGCCTGGTATGGAGGGCATTAGCTATGAGGAGAGGTTGAATAAACTCAGTTTGTTCTCACTGGAACGAAGGAGGTTGAGGGGCGACCTGATAGAGGTATACAAAATTATGAGGGGCATAGACAGAGTGGATAGTCAGAGGCTTTTCCCCAGGGTAGAGGGGTCAATTACTAGGGGGCATAGGTTTAAGGTGAGAGGGGCAAGGTTTAGAGTAGATGTACGAGGCAAGTTTTTTACGCAGAGGGTAGTGGGTGCCTGGAACTCACTACCGGAGGAGGTAGTGGAAGCAGGGACGATAGGGACATTTAAGGGGCATCTTGACAAATATATGAATAGGATGGGAATAGAAGGATACGGACCCAGGAAGTGTAGAAGATTGTAGTTTAGTCGGGCAGTATGGTCGGCACGGGCTTGGAGGGCCGAAGGGCCTGTTCCTGTGCTGTACATTTCTTTGTTCTTTGTTCTTTGTTCTTTGAGACAGTTGCATTTGTTGAAGGATCGGAACGTGGTCGAGGTCTGGGACGTGAATGGATGGCACCGTCGTCCTCAGGGTGCGACCCATGAGCAGCTGGGCTGGCGACAGGCCAGTGGACAGTGGGGCCGAGCGATAGGCCAGCAGGGTGAGGTAGAAGTCGGATCCCGCATCGGCAGCCTTGCAGAGGAGCCGTTTGACTATGTGGACACCCTTCTCCGCTTTGCCATTGGATTGGTGGTACAGGCGACTGGATGTCACATGCACAAAGATGTACGACATCACAGTGAGTGGGATGCCGTGACGAGCAAAGGTGTCCTTACAGGCACGGATGACTGCAGACGATGTGATGTCATGCAAACGTACCACCTCCGGGTAGTTTGTAAAATAGTCTACAATCAGAACATAGTCCCTGCCCAGCGCGTGGAACAGGTCGATGCCGACCTTGGACCAAGGGGACTTAACCAACTCAAGGGGCTGTAGGGTCTCACGTGGCTGGGCCGGCTGGAACCGCTGACAGGTGGGGCAGTTGAGCACTGTGTTGGCGATGTCGTCATTGATGCCGGGCCAGTACACTGCTTCTCGGGTCCATCGGCAGCACTTCTCCACGCCAAGATGGCCCTCGTGTAGCTGTTCCAAGACAAGCTGGCGCATGCTGTGTGGGATAACAATGCGGTCCAGCTTCAGGAGGACACCATCGACAACCGCCAGATCGTCTCTGATGTTGTAGAACAGCGGGCATTGGCCCTTGAGCCACCCGTCTGTTAGGTGGCGCATGACACGCTGTAGCAGGGGTCAGTCGCAGTCTTGCGGCGAATTTGGACGAGGCGTTCATCCGTGGCCGGTAAATTGGAGGCCACGAAGGCCACATGGGCATCAACCTGGCAGACGAATCCCGCTGGGTCACACGGGGTGTTGACTGCCCTGGACAGAGCGTCGGCTATGATCAGGTCTTTGCCCGGGGTGTATTTGCCCGGAAGCGATATGAATTGGAAGGCTGAGCTGGAAGTCGTATCACCGGAGTTTGAGCAGAATGCGCTGGAGGCGAGGCGTCATGTCGTTCAAGTCATTTTGTATTATATTCACCAGCGGGCGATTGTCGGTCTCGACGGTGAATTGGGGAAGGCCGTACACATAATCATGAAACTTGACGACACCGGTCAAAAGGCTCAGGCACTCCTTTTCTATCTGCGCGTAGCACTGTTCCGTGGGGGTCATGGCGCGTGACGCTTATGCAACGGGGGCCCATGATGAGGCCTCATCGTGTTGCAGGAGCACTGCCCCAATGCCAGATTGGCTGGCATCGGTCGAAAATTTTGTCTCTTTCGCTGGATCAAAAAAGGCCAATACCGGGGCCGTGGTAAGTTTGGTTTTAAGTTCTTTCCATTTGCGCTCGTGGACAGGAAGCCACTGAAAGTCTGTCATCTTCCTGACCAGGTTCCTGAGAGCTGTGGTATGAGAGGCGAGGTTAGGGATGAACTTCCCTCGGAAGTTGACCATGCCCAGAAATTGGAGGACCGCCTTCTTGTCCTCTGGCTTTTTTATGGCTGTGATGACAGCCACCTTGTCCGCATCCGGCCGCACACCCAACTGGGAGATTTGGTCCCCTAGGAACTTGAGTTCCATCTGGCCCAAGGAGCATTTGGCTCTGTTGAGGCGTAGGCCCTGCTCCCGTATGCGTTTGAACACGCGCTGGAGGCGACTGATATGCCTCCAAATGACGTGGTGGTGGTGGACCAAATGATTATGTCGTCGACATAGACGCGAACACCTTCAATGCCTTCCATCATCTGTTCCATGATCCTGTGGAATACTTCTGATGCCGATATAATCCCAAACGGCATCCTGTTGTACAATATCTGCCAAAAGGGGTGTTAAAGGTACACAGTTTCCTGCTCGATCTGTCTAGTTGAATTTGCCAGAATCCTTTCGAGGCGTCAAGTTTGGTGAAGAGCTTGGCCCGAGCCATCTCGCATGTGATCGCTTCGCACCTGGGGATTGGGTAATGCTCCCTCATTATGTTGTGATTCAGATCCTTTGGATCAATGCAGATTCTGAGCTCGCCGGAAGGCTTTTTTACGCACACCATGGAACTGACCCAGTCGGTTGGTTCTGTAACTCTGGAGATCACTCCTTGGTCTTGGAGGTCCTGCAGCTGCTGCTTGAGGTGGTCCTTGAGAGGTGCTGGGACTCTGCGAGGTGCATGCACCACAGGCATGGCGTTCTGTTTGAGTAGGATCTTGTACGTATATGGGAGCGTGCCCATGCCTTCAAAGACATTGCGCTGCTTGTCGATGATGGCGTAGAGTTGCGCCATGAAGTCAGCGTCCTGGAAGGCGGGCGTGTCATCAGGAGAGAGAGAGTGAACTCTTTGAACGAGGTTTAGCAATTTGCACGCCTGTGCGCCAAGCAGAGAGTCCTTCGTGGAGCCCACGATCTTGAAAGGAAGGATGGCTTTTTGTGACTTGTGCGTCACTTTGAGTTGGCATGAGCCGGTAGCAGGAATGATGTTGCCATTGTAGTCCAATAGCTGGCAGGCCAATGGGAGAATGGTTGGTTTGACACGAAGGCTTTGGAAAGCAGACCACGCCATGAGATTGGCGGAGGCACCAGTGTCCAGCCGGAATCGTATTTGGGACCGGTTGACCGTCAGGGTGGCACACCACTCATCGGCTGGATCAATGCTGTATACCGACAGCGGCGGGTGTCTTTGCTTCGGGGACAGCCTGTTTTTCGTTACGACACTGACTCTAAAAGTTGTCTTCGGGTCCTCGGTGTCACTGCTGTGTGGGAGGTCCGCATCGGACTCGGTGACCGTGGGTTGAATTGCCCGAACATTCCTGCGAGGCTGGCTGAAGCGATATGAATTGGAAGGCTGAGCTGCTTGACAGCAGGCAGCATAGTGGCCAAGTCTTCCATATCGCAGGCATTGTCGAGGTTTTGCGGGGCATTGCCGCTTCAAATGGGCGGAGCCACAGTTGCCGCACGTCGTGATGTCAGCACGTTCGCTGCGCCACCGCGCATGCGCGGTGCGGTCCTGCGTGGTGCGCGCCTGCGCATTACGTTCCTCCATGTCGTCGTCCCCTTGTTTGGTGCGCACAAGCGCGGGAGTCCGCAAAAAGTGTGCGAAATGGCCGCCCTCATCCAGACTGAGGCCCTGGAGGTGCTCAATCATTTGGACCCGTTCCGCCTCGTGGAGACCTTGCCGCGCCGTTTCAGCCGCTTGTATACGGGAGTACCGACTGGTGGCATTTTCACGTAGGACACAGGTCTCGATGGCGGTCGCTAGGGTCAGTTGCTTTACTTTGAGGAGCTGCTGATGTAGGGGGTCCGACTGAACACCGAAAACGATCTGGTCGCGTATCATGGAGTCAGAGGTGGAAGATTAGCTGCAAGATTGCGCAAGGATGCGGAGGTGCGTTAGAAAGGATTGGAAAGGTTCGTCCTTACCCTGCAAATGCTGCTGGAACACGTAACGTTCGAAACTTTCATTCACCTCTACGCTGCAGTGAGTGTCAAATTTGAGGAGAACCATCTTGAACTTCGTCTTGTCTTCATCATCTGCAAAGGTGAGAGAGTTGAAAATGTGGATGGCATGGTCCCCGGCCGTGGAGAGGAGAAGAGCAATCTTTCTGGTGTCCAAGGCGCCCTCCCTGTCCGTGGCTTTGAGGAAGAGCTGGAAGCGCTGTTTGAAAATCTTCCAGTTAGCCCCGAGATTGCCGGCGATGCGGAGCGGCGGCGGCGGGCTGATGCTGTCCATGTTGCAGGATGACGGAATGCTGGCGGAAGGCAGATCACTTGCAGGTAGGTCTAAGAAGTGCTACTATGCAACCACCCCTGGTATCATGATGTGTTGGGTGTTCTGGATCACATACAGGTCACCAACACTTGAAGTAGTGCAACACCATTTTATTAAAAGGTTAACTATTTGAACATACTTGAACTGTGGGTAAATACAATACTAGCTTTAACTAAAGACCTTTGCCTTGTCCTAACCAGTTGATGCACTCAGCACATGGTGAATGTCTGTGTTGCAGGCTGTGAGCTCTGTGCTCCTAGCTAGCTGCTACTCGAATGAGCGGGAACTCTGACGCCCCCTGTCTTTATAGTGCGTGTGCTCTAACTGGTGATTGGCTGCGGTGTTGTGTATGTTGATTGGTCCCACTGTGTGTCCATCAGTGTGTGTCTGCACCATGATATACTGGTGTATATTATGACACACATTAAACAATGCCTGCATGGAAAATAAGAAGTAATCTTATGCCCAGTTGATAAATGTATACCAGTCCATTTCTCTCTTCCTATGCTCAAGGCCACAAAGCTACTTATTCTAAATATAGTTTCACCTTTTCCTTCTACTACAAGCTCTTTACCGTTTACTGGTCTTTATTGTGTATATCTCCATTTACAGCTTGGAAAGCTGCTTGCTTCTTAACCAAATATAAGATTATATTTTTAAGCCTAAGTAATTATAGCATTTTTGGACCTCGGTATCCCATGTCGAAGGAATAACTTGACCTTGGTATCTTACGCACTCTACTACATCTTATTGATCACTGATCTGGAATTGCAGACTGTTTGGAAAATTACATTATGCACATTGATTAATTGTTATTTGCAGACCAGTATTCCATGCATTTTGATGTTGTGAGAATCAGGGTTTTCCCATAGTTCCACTTGGCTGCAGGATCAAATTATGATGTGAGAAATCACCGGAGTGTTAAATACAGTTCAGGACTTGGATATAAATTGAGTTACTCTCACACTAGGAATGTAATTTCCAGGCTTCGCCTGACATTCATACTATGTCATTCCCCAGCATGCTTTGTGTTGGCTCCGATCACCACACTGGAGGACAGCAGATGGAGATATTAAAAAAGAGTCAAAATTGCCAAATCTTTGAAATGTAGTAAACAATTGAAAAATATATTTGTCAACTTGGAATATTTTCTGCTGAAAACTGTCTTGCAGTTGCAAGGGCAGTTAAGATTCAACAACAAATACTGGAGTGACATAGAGACTCCACCTGGTAAAAAGAACAGGGTCGGGATTCTCCCCTACCCGGCGGGGCGGGGGAATCGGGCGTAATGGAGTGGCAGGAACCACTCCGGTGTCGCACCGCCCCAAAGGTGCTAGGCCCGCGCCGGAGTGATTTCTGCTCCACCGGCTGGCGGGAAAGCCCTTTGGCGCCACGCCAGCCGGCGCCAAAAGGACTTCGCCGGGCGACGCATGCACGGGAGCGTCAGCGGACGCTCACGGCATCCCCGCGCATGCGCAGTGGAGGGGGTCTCTTCCGCCTCCGCCATAGTGGAGACCATGGTGAAGGCGGAAGAAAAAGAGTGCCCCCACGGCACAGGCCTGCCCGCCGACCGGTGGGCCCCGATCGCGGGCCAGGCCACCGTGGGGGCACCCCCCCGGGGCCAGATCGCCCCGCGCCCCCCCCAGAACCCCGGAGCCCGCCCGCGCCGTCTGCTCCCGCCGGTAAGAGAGGTAGTTCAATCCACGCCGGCTGGCGAGGGTTGACAGCGGCGGGACTTCGGCCCATCGCGGGCCGGAGAATCGCAGGGGGGAGCCCGCCGACCAGCGCGGCACGATTCCCGCCCCCGCCGATTATCTGGTGACGGAGAATTGCATTTATGCATATTAAAAGAAGTTAGTAAAGAGATAGCACAGGCACTTTTACATGCAGTTAAAATGGAAACTGTGCCAGAGGACTAGTGGGCAACTATTGTGATTCCTAAATTTAAAAATTGAGACCGACCAAGTTCAGGGAATTATTGACCAATTAACTTATAGTTGGTGGTCAGAAAGGTAATGGAATTCTTCTCGAAGATGCAGTCAGAAATCATCTTGGCACTGAAATTATAATATAAAACAATCAGCGTGGATTTTACAGGGTATGTCATATTTGATCAACTTTTAACAGAGGCTGTGGGTATTGGGATGAATGTTGGGAGGTGGTGAGTTGGGTTGTATTGTTATCACTGAGTTACACCAGAAACTAAATAGTCTTAACAATTTCCTGCTAAGGTCTGGGTAAGTGATGTGTATCTAGCTCAAACTTTCAACACTGTGTAAAAGACATTTCTGGTGGTCTGGCAGGGAAAATAAGCTCATCGGAGATTTAAACTTACCGAACAATTTATAGCAACCTATGCTACATCAGGATTTCCACTGGGTTACATCATGCATCAGCAGCTTAGGTTCAGTGCATCACCACTCCTGATACTGGAAAAAGTGGCTAGGGGACAAGTAGCAAAGTGTATAGAAAGTTGGCTAAAAACAATAAAGGGAAAGCTCAACGTGGCAAAAGGTAAAAAATGGTGTTTCACAATGATTATTGCTGGGACTACTGTTGATCACTATTCACATAAACCGTTTGGACTCAGGAATCACAAGTACAATTTTAAAATTTGCAGATGACACCAAATTGTTGTGTAGTTAATACAAAGGAAAATTGACAAAATACAGGAAGTCATTAATGAACTTGCAGAATGGGTGTGCAATTGGCTAACAAACTTCAATATGAACTGATTGGTCTTGCAAGAAGAATTAAAAAGCCACATCTTCCTTGAAAAATAAGTGTCTAAATGTGGTAGAGGAACAAAGGGATCTGTGGGCACAGATGCACATTACTAAAAATAATACATAAAGCTGTGAAAAAAAAACCAAGCAATTCACATGGGTTCATTTCTAGAGGGATAGAATTGAAAAACAGAGAGGTTATGATAAAATTGTATCGAGCATTGGTTAGACCATACTTGGTGGTCTCATTTATGGTCTCCATTGTTATGACCAAGTCTGGAGGGCTGAATAAATTCCAATCTTTTCCACTTTTGAGGTATGAGATAGTTAGAATTTTTCGGAAATTGTGAGTTTTCAATTCAATATTTCACAATATGTAAAGCATAAGAAATAAGCCAGCCACTCCTGTTGAGTTACACAGAAAATAGAAGCAGGAGTAGGCCATTCGGCCCTTCAAGCCTTCTCTGCTATTCATTATGATCATGGCTGATCATCCAACTCTGTGACCTGTTCCTGCTTTCCCCCTCCCACCCCGATCCTTTGATCCCTTTGATGTGCAATCAATTGCACAAAGACGCAAATTGGGTACAACTGTGGCTTATTGCAGTCAGATGCGTGGCCTCCTGCTGCAGCTGGTGAAATGGCAGGGCATGGAGGTCACGTATATTTATACAGATCTTAGTGGGCGGAGCCAGCCGGCAGGGGCTACCGGCGAACCTGTAGTGCAGGTCCTACCTTACATCCCATAATACAGTGGTTCACCACATTCACCCCCTGTTAAAAATGAGTCCGGCAGGGGTGATGTGAAACTATATACACATAGTGCAATTATGTACGGTGTTAAGAATGGGGAAAACAAGGAAGAAAAAAAAGAAAAGTCCATGTTGACGGTCCGGAGTCTGTCAAAGGTTCAGCCGATCCGGTGCTTTGGTGCTTCTTTGGGAACGGCGTAATGGTGGCGGCGAAGCCGATGCTGGCGGTGGTGGAGGTGACACCGATGGCGGTGGTGGCGGTGCTGATGCTGGCCAGTCATCGGGGACCTCCGGGAGCGTGCCAAAATCCTCTTTGTCCTCTTGTGCGGGAAGGGGGGGAGGGGTTGGTCTGGTGGGGTCAATGTTGGCAGTGCGATGGGAGAGGGGGGCGCATGGGTGGGGGAGTGTGTTGTGGTGGAACCTGACGGTGCCAGGTCCCTGAGTGAGACAGTATCTTGGCGGCCATCGGGGAACTTCATGTCGCATATTGAGGGTTGGCGTGGAGCAGGTGAACCCTGTCCACCAAGGGGTCCGCCTTGTGGAGTCGGATATGTCTATGGAGAAGGACCGGTCCTGGAGCTGCGAGCCAAGTCGGGAGCGACACCCCTGATGTGGACTTCCTGGGGAAAGTAAAAACACGTTCATGGGGTGTGGTATTATTGGCGGTGCACAACAGTGACCAGATGGAGTATGAAGCGTCAGGGAGGACCTCCTGCCAGCGAGAGGCTGGGAGTTTCCTGGACCGTAGGGCCAGCTGGACGGCCCTCCAAACCGTCCCATTCTCCCGTTCTACTTGCACGTTTCCCCGGGGGTTGTAGCTGGTCGTCCTGCTGGAGACGATACCCCTGCTGAGCAGGAACTGACGCAGCTCATCGCTCATGAATGAGGATCCCCTGTCACTGTGGATGTAGGCGGGGAAACCAAACAGAGCGAAGATGGTGTTGAGGGCTTTGATGACGGTGGCAGACGTCATATCGGGGTATGGGGTGGCGAAGGGGAATCTGGAGTACTCATCGACCACACTGAGAAGGTACGTGCTACGGTCGGTGGAGGGGAGGGGCCCTTTGAAATCTGAGGCGTTCAAAGGGGCGGGAAGCCTTCACCAGGCGCGCACGGTCCGTCCGGTAGAAGTGCGGCTTGCACTCCGCACAGACCTGGCAGTCCCTGGTGACTGTCCTTACTTCCTCAACGGAGTAGGGCAGATTGCGAGCTTTGATCAGGTGGTACAATCGAGTGGCCCCCGGGTGACAAAGGCTGTCGTGTAGGGCCTGGAGTTGGTCTACTTGTGCGCTGGCACATGTACCTTGGGAGAGGGCATCTGGGGGCTCGTTGAGTTTACCGGTGCGATACAAAATCTCGTAATTATAGGTGGAGAGCTCGATTCTCCACCGCAAGGTTTTATCATTTTTGATCTTGCCCCGCTGTGTGTTATTGAACATGAAGGCTACCGACCGTTGGTCAGTAAGGAGAGTGAATCTCTTACCGGCCAGGTAATGCCTCCAATGCCGCACAGGTTCAACGATAGCTTGGGCCTCCTTTTCGACAGATGAGTGTCGAATTTCAGAGGTATGAACGGTGCGGGAAAAGAATGCCACGGGTCTGCCTGCCTGGTTTAGAGTGGCGGCAAGGGCGAAGTCTGAAGCATCGCTTTCTACTTGGAAAGGCAGTGACTCGTCCACTGCGCGCATCCCGGCCTTGGCGATGTCTGCTCTGATGCGGGCGAAAGCGTGTTGTGCCTCGGCCGCGAGAGGGAATTGGGTGGACGGAATGAGTGGGCGGGCCTTGTCCGCATAGTTTGGGACCCACTGGGCGTAGTAGGAAAAGAACCCAGGCAGCGTTTGAGGGCCTTGGGGCAGTGGGGGAGGGGGAGCTCAATGAGGGAGCGCATGCGGTCGGGGTCGGGCCCGAGAAGTCCGTTTTGGACTACATAGCCGAGAATGTCTAACCGGGTCGTGCTGAACACACACTTCTCTTTGTTATAGGTCAGGTTGAGAAGAGTGGCAGTGCGGAGGAATTTATCGAGGTTGGCATCGTGGTCCTGCTGGTCATGGCCGCAGGTGGTGACATTATCTAAGTACGGAAAGGTGGCCCGCAAACCGTACTAGTCGACCATTCAGTCCATTTCCCTTTGGAAGATCGAGACCCCGTTTGTGACGCCGAAAGGGACCCTAAGGAAGTGATAGAGCCGACCGTCCGCCTCGAAGGCAGTGTATGGACGGTCCGAAGTCCGGATGGGGAGCTGGTGGTAGCCGGATTTCAGGTCAATTGTTGAGAAGGCCTGGTACAGCACAACCTGATTGACCATATCAGATATGCGTGGGAGGGGGTACGCGTCGAGCTGCGTATTCCGATTGATGGTCTGGCTGTTGTCCACGACCAACCGGTGTTTCTTCCCAGTTTTAACCACTACCACTTGGGCCCTCCAGGGGCTGTTGCTGGCCTCGATAATACCCTCCTTAAGCAGCCGCTGGACTTCGGACCTCATGAAGGTCTTGTCCTGGGTGCTGTACCGTCTGCTCCTGGTGGCGACGGGCTTGCAATCCGCAGTTAGATTGGCAAAGAGAGAGGGGGGGTCGACCTTGAGGGTCACGAGGCCGCAAACGGTAAGGGGGGGGGGGGTAGGGGCCCGCCGAATTTGAGGGTGAGGCTCTGGAGATTGCACTGGAAGTCCAGGCCCAACAAGAGTGCAGCGCAGAGATAAGGAAGGACATAGAGGCAGAAGTTACTAAATTCATCGCCCTGGGCAATGAGGGTGACTGTACAGAAGCCTCGGATCGGGAGGGAGTGGGATCCGGAGGCTAGGGAGATCCTTTGATTGGCAGGATGGACCGCGAGGGAGCAGCGCCTTACCGTATCTGGGTGTATAAAGCTTTCGGTGCTCCCGGAGTCCAGCAGGCACGAGGTCACGTGGCCGTTGACTTTCACCGTCGTTGAGGCGGTGGCCAGGTTGCGCGGGCGAGATTGGTCCAGCGTCATCGAAGCGAGCTGCAGGTAGTCGTCGGATGCTTCGGGTGGCGAGCGTGTGCGGTTCCGATCTCGGGATGTCCGGAGACCCTGTGGGGAACAAAATGGCGGCGCCCATGGTGCGCACATTGCGAGGTCGGGACAAGATGGCGGCGCCCATCGGTCGCACGTGGCCAAAGGGGGACCAGATGGCGGCGCCTATTGGTCGCACATGGCCCCGGGAGGAGAAGATGGCAGCTCCCATTGTGCGTTTGGCGTGGGGGAGGGGGCGATAGCGGGCGCGATCGCAGCGACTGCGCGTGCCTGGCACACCGCCGCGAAGTGGCCCTTCTTACTTCAGGATTTACAAACGGCAGTGCGGGCCAGGCAGTGTTGGCGGGGGTGCTTCTGCTGACCGCAGAAGTAGCAGCGGGGACGCCAGGGCGCGCGGATCAGCGTGCGGTGCAGGCGTATGGGGAAGGCAGGGCCCCAGCTGAGGAGGTCGTCGCCGGGGTCCAGGAGGGGTAGGAAGGGGTAGAAGGGTGGGCAGCACGGCTGGAAGGGTAAGACTGTACATTACGGGATGCGACCGTCATGGAGAGCACCAAGGTTTTCGTCTCCGCTAGTTCGAGCATGGCCCCTTCCAGTAATCATTCTCGGATGCGGTCCGACACAATCCCCGTCACGAAAGCATAGCGCATGAGGAGATTAGCATGTTCAGCGGCCGTAATGGCCTGACAGTCACAGTTCCGGACGAGTGGAATTAGGGCGCGCCAGAAGTCTTCGATGGACTCACCAGGTAGTTGCGAGTGGGTGGCGAGTACGTGCCTGGCGAAGGGCGTGTTCGCCTTCTGAGCGTAGTGTTCTTTAAGGAGTGCCATTGCTTTCGCGTAATCCTAGGCGTCTTGAATCAACGGGAACACGCTGGAGCTCAGTCTGGTGTACAGGACGTTTATCTTTTGAGCCTCCGTTGGCGCGGGGTCTGCAGCGTTGATGTAGGCCTCAAAACAGGCTCGCCAGTGATTAAAGTATTTTCTGGCATCGGGCGAGTGCGGATCCAGCTGCAGGTGATCTGGTTTGATTCTGATATCCATTCTGTGGAAAAATCTGACTGCAATAAATTGATGCGCAATCAATTGCACAAAGACGCAGATTGGGTACAACTGTGGCTTTATTGCAGACAGATGCGTGGCCTCCTGCTGCAGCTGGTGAAATGGCAAGGCAATGGAGATCACGCATATTTATACAGATCTTAGTGGGTGGAGCCAGCTGGCAGGGGCTACTGGCGAACCTGTAGTGCAGGTCCTACCTTACATCCCATAATACAATGGTTCACCACACCCTTTAGCCACAAGAGCTATGTCTAACTCCTCCTAGAAAACAAATAAGTTAACAAGTAAGTGTAACATAGAATTTACAGTGCAGAAGGAGGCCATTCGGCCCATCGAGTCTGCACCTGCCCTTGGAAAGAGCACCCCACTTAAGCTCCAGACCACCACCCTATCCCCTTAACCCAGTAACCCCATCTAATCTTTTTGGACACTAAGGGCAATTTAGCCTGGCCAATCCACGTAACCTGCACATCTTTGGACTGTGGGAGGAAACCGGAGCACCCGGAGGAAACCCACGCAGACACAGGGAGAGCGTGCAGACTCCGCACAGACAGTGACCCAAGCCGGGAATCGAACCTGGGACCCTGGCGCTGTGAAACAATCGTGCTAACCACTGTGCTACCGTGCTGCCCTGTGTTACGACCCCCTGGGCTACTGCGTGGTCAGTTCCAGCCCCACTTGTGTCACAACACAATTGAAATTAACAAATAAATCTCAGAAAAACACCCAAAGTCTTTGGCGCTTGACTGCTCAATGATTATGGTCACCAGGTTGGTAAATTTAAACACAATTAATTTTATTAATAACAATAACCATAATTAAATATGCAGCAAATACAACTGGTTAACTATTATATAATTCCTAAAAAAACTCTCTTTAACTCGATAAACAAACACAGAGGGGAAAAGGGGGATGTAAAAATAATAATAAAAGTAAAAAGGATAAGAATATTTATTTCAGATGGTTGTCTTCTAGCACACCTTCCTTCAGTTTCAGCTTTCAGTTTGAGGTTTCTGCTTTCAGTCTGTAATGGTTTTCACTGTAGATTAATCCAGGTTTCCTGGAGTTTCAGAAATACAGCAGCTGTGCAGCTTTTCTGGAAAGAGCGAGAAAGGTCCTTGCTTCTTCTCTGAGCATCCAGGACCTGACTGTCCTTTCAATCGTCCTCCGAAAACCATCCCACTCAGGTAGGACCCAAACACCACCTGTTGCCAGGTAAAATGCAGGCTTTTGGCCAATTCATTGGCCTTTTGCCAACCAATCGAACCGAGTCCCTCCAACCTCCCAAGTGCCAAAAGGTCTGAGTACTGCTGTTCAAAGCTAGCACAGTGTATTATGTTGTAACTTTTGAGTTCCCCACTTCTGCTCAACTTAAAGGCATATGTCCATTTAACATCAATGGATCAAAAATGATAATGGCAAAATAAAAGAAGTGGGATATAGGGGAATCAACAGGAAGGATCCTTACATATCTTCCTCCCTAAAAGGAATGAAACATCAGGGTATGAATGTTTCACATATCCATTCATCCATCGTCATGGTATAAGTTCCCTTTCCAGTCTCTACATTGGTAACTGGTCAGTCCTTAGACCCATGAGAGCATCCCCTATCAAATTATTCTTTCCGTGAGTGTGTACAAGTTTAACATTGATCTGGTGTAATAATAACCTCCAATGGAATAATCTTGCGTTTCGGGTTTTAAACTTTCCAATAAATGCAAGTGGATTATGGTCCCTTTAAACTAATCTTTGTTTATTGTCATGCTGGACATATACTTCAAAATGCTGAAGGGTTAGTAGCAAGTGTCAAGGCTTCCTTTTCAATACTTTCTTTGGCATGGATTTAGTTTTATTGAAAACTATCCCACTGGCCTCTCTATTCCTGCATCATCATCTTGTAGTAGCACCGTCCCTACCCCCAGGTCACTGGCATCTGTGGCCATTTTAAATGGTCTGGAAAAGTCTGGGGGCAGCCAGCACCAGTTGTCCACTAACATGGACCTCAATTTCCTAAACTCGACTTGGCATTCTGTGGACCCGCAGTGTTTTCACTTGTTTCCTCAACATATCCAATATGCACTCCATTTCAGTCTCTAACTGAGCCATCCTTCATGGATTCAGCCGATATGGGTATTGCTTTATTTGTCTGCCGTTTCCAATGTCTACCTCTTCTGCTACCTCACTCTTCTCATTACTGTCTTCTTCCACTACGTGTACCACCTTTATCATAGAATTTACAGTGCAGAAGGAGGCCATTCGGCCCATCGAGTCTGCACCGGCTCTTGGAAAGAGCACCCTACCCAAGGTCAACACCTCCACCCTATCGCCATAACCCAGTAACCCCACCCAACACTAAGGGCAATTTTGGACATTAAGGGCAATTTATCATGGCCATTCCACCTAACCTGCACATCTTTGGACTGTGGGAGGAAACCGGAACACCCGGAGGAAACCCACGCACACACGGGGAGGATGTGCAGACTCCGCACAGACAGTGAACCAAGCCGGAATCGAACCTGGGATCCTGGAGCTGTGAAGCAATTGTGCTATCCACAATGCTACCGTGCTGCCCGTGATACACGTGTCCCTTTCCATCCTCCTCCCTATGATAGTATTTCTTTAACATGCCTATATGACGCAACCGGCCCTTCTTCCTACGTTTTGGAGTACAGATTAAGTAAGTTACCTAACTTACTTTCCTAACCATTTTATAGGGGCCACCGAATTTCACTTTCAGAGGTTCACTTCGCAACGGCAACAATACTAATACGTCCGGCGGGATTCTCCGATCCAGCAGCTAAGTGTTGAGGCCGTCGTAAAAACTGAAGCATTTTACGACGGTGTGAATGGGCCGCTGTGAGCAGCGATTCAGGCCCGCAAGAAGCAGGGAGGAGCGGCCCCAGACCTGCATTGGATAGGCGGGACGTGTCAATGACGCTGGCCTGCGTCGCTTAAGGTATGCGAGCGGTGCTCAGTCCCGAGACCCGCAAGATGGCCGCCGCCAGTCGTGCCGCCCCGAGGTTCAGGGACCACGACCTGGACACACTGCTGGACGCAGTGGAGGAGAGGAGGGCGGTCCTGTGCCCCAGATGTGGACACCACCACCCACGCAGCACCATCCAGCGTATGTAGAGGGAGCTGGCCAATGCCATCAGTGCCGTGGGGCACACCCCAAGTACCGGCGAACAGTGCCGGAAGAAGATGCACGACCTGACGAGGGCAGCCGGGGTGAGTACACAGTGTCGTGCCCCTGGCACCACCCCCCCATACCACCCACACATGTGAAAGCCCCCCCCACCACAGGGAGATGGCACAACCCCCTCCGTGACCCACATGGGCTGTACCCATCCATGTCAGGCGCTTTGGCCAGGTGCCCCCTGCTGCCATGCCATCATTTACCCAACATATGCGCTGCCTGCGTCGGACCGCCTAACACTGATGTTTCCCCCCTCCCCCCCCCCCCCCCCCCCCAGGCGAAGACTGCCCACAACCACAGGTAGCGGGAAAGAACCGGAGGGTGTCCATCCGTACTGCACCCCCTCACCGTCCATGAGCAGAGAGCATTGGACCTCGCGGGCGGAGCCGAGGACCGGGATGTTGCTGGTTGCCAGGTCGGAGGCGAACCAGCAAGTGAGACTCCCCCGCCTGACTCCACCCCCCCTCACCCCATTCCCCCATGCCCCACTGCACCTCCTCGCCCCATGGCCCACTGTACTCCCTCACCCTGTGCCCCACTGCTCCCCCTCACCCTGTGCCCCACTGCACCCCCTCACCCCATCCCCCCATGCCCCACTGCACCCCCTCACCCTGTGGCCCACTGCACCCCCCTCACCCCATGCCCCACTGCACCCCCTCACCCTGTGCCCCACTGCACCCCCCTCACCCCATGCCCCATTGCACCCCCTTACCCTGTGCCCCACTGCACCCCCTCACCCTGTGCCCCACTGCACCCCCTCACCCCATGCCCCACTGCACCCCCTCACCCCATGCCCCACTGCACCCCCTCACCCTGTGGCCCACTGCACCCCCCTCACCCCATGCCCCACTGCACCCCCTCACCCTGTGCCCCACTGCACCCCCTCACCCCATGCCCCACTGCATCCCCTCTCCCTGTGCCCCACTGCACCCCATCACCCCATGCCCCACTGCACCCCCTCACCCTGTGCCCCACTGCACCCCCCTCACCCCATGCCCCACTGCACCCCCTTACCCTGTGCCCCACTGCACCCCCTCACCCTGTGCCCCACACCCCCTCACCCTGTGCCCCACTGCACCCCCTCACCCTGTGCCCCACTGCACCCCCTCACCCTGTGCCCCACTGCACCCCCTCATCCCATGCCCCACTGCACCCCCTCACCCTGTGGCCCACTGCACCCCCCTCACCCCATGCCCCACTGCACCCCCTCACCCTGTGGCCCACTGCACCCCCTCACCCCATGCCCCACTGCACCCCCTCACCCTGTGCCCCACTGCACCCCCCTCACCCCATGCCCCACTGCACCCCCTCACCCTGTGCCCCACTGCACCCCCTCACCCCATGCCCCACTGCACCCCCTTACCCTGTGCCCCACATCACCCCCTCACCCTGTGCCCCACTGCACCCCCTCACCCCATGCCCCACTGCATCCCCTCTCCCTGTGCCCCACTGCACCCCCTCACCCCATGCCCCACTGCACCCCCTTACCCTGTGCCCCACTGCACCCCCTCACCCTGTGCCCCACTGCACCCCCTCACCCCATGCCCCACTGCATCCCCTCTCCCTGTGGCCCACTGTTCCCCCTCACCCCATGCCCCACTGCATCCCCTCTCCCTGTGCCCCACTGCATCCCCTCACCCTGTGGCCCACTGCACCCCCTTAACCTGTGCCCCACTGCATCCCCTCACCCTGTGGCCCACTGCATCCCCTCACCCTGTGCCCCACTGCATCCCCTCACCCCATGCCCCACTGCATCCCCTCACCCCATGCCCCACTGCACCCCCTCACCCTGTGCCCCACTGCATCCCCTCACCCTGTGCCCCACTGCATCCCCTCACCCTGTGCCCCACTGCATCCCCTCACCCTGTGCCCCACTGCACCCCATTACCCCATGGCCCACTGCACCCCCTCACCCTGTGCCCCACTGCACTCCATTACCCCATGCCCCACTGCACCCCCTCACTGCCGTCCGCCTGTCTAATGGTACAAGCTGTCTTGTGTCTTATAGGACCAGTCGCCGGTGATCCCGGCTCCTCCGGCGTTGCATGCCCACAGCCAGTGCCAGGCCCAGTAGCCCCCAGGGACGCAGGCCACGGCGGGGAGGCCAGATGCCATGGAAGCCCTTGCACTGACACAGAGACCAAGGATACGGAAACCCAGGACCCAGATGCACACGACACCGAGGAAACTGACACACAGAGCACGGCAACCTAGAAGAATTGTGGTAGTCACCACTGATGTATATATTGTATATATAGGATGTTGATATAGGTGCTTTACGGTAACCTGTTTTGAAGCGTACATCGGGTCTGAGCCAGACGAAATTCCAGAAGCACAGAAGCTCCAGATCCTTTACATGCGGCTGAGCTCCAACGTCTTTCCACTTGTCCAGGATGCGCCGACCTATGCAGAGGCTATGGCACTACTGGAGGAAAATTACGCTCAGCGGACTAACACACTCTACGGCAGGCACCTCCTCACCACGCGGCGTTAACTTCCCGGTGAGTCGGTGGAAGATTTCTGGCGCGCCCTGCTCCCCCTAGTTAGAGACTGTGACTGTCAGGCAGTTTCGGCTACGGAACACTTGAATTTGCTAATGAGATACGCATTTGTTACGGGCATAGGGTCTGACTACATCCGCCAGTGCCTCTTAGAGGGGGCCACGCTCGACCTCGCGGTGACCAAAAAACTAGCGCTTTCACTTAAGGTCGCATCACGCAACATTCAGGCCTATGCCCCCAACCGCGCGGCCCACCCCCCCTGTGCATCATGGACTCCGCAGACGGCCACCCCATCATGGACCCCATCAGCGACCGCCCTCAGCCAATCCCACGCCTATGCCGCGCGGCAGCCAACCAACCCCGGGGGGCCCAAATGCTACTTCTGTGGGCAGTCAAAACACCCCGATAGCGCTGCCTGGCGCGGAGCGCCCTCTGCAAGGCCTGTGTCAAGAAGGGACATTTCGCTGCAGTGTGCCAGGCCCGCTCAATCTTCACTATTGTCCCGGCACCCCCCACGTGCAGCCAGTGGGCGCCGCCATCTTCCCCTCCTAGGACCGCATGCGGCCAGTGGATGCCGCCATCTTGCCCGACTTGCAACACGTGCGGCCCGTGGGTGCTGCCATCTTGTTCCTCCTAGGACCAATGGGCGCCGCCATCTAGCTTCACCCACGACACGTGCGGCCCGTAGGCGCCGCCATCTTACCCAACTCAGGACCCATGCCCCTCGGGCACCTCATCCGGCTGCTCATCGCCTGCAACCGCCAACGACCAGCCGCGTCTCGCCTTGGTCACGATTGATCAGTCTCGACCACACAACCTCGCGACTGCTTCAACTAAAGTGAAGGTCAACGAGCACGAGATCTCCTGCCTGCTGGATTCCGGGAGCACTGAGAGCTTCATTCACCCCGATACGGTAAGGCGCTGCTCCCTCGCGGCACACCCTGCTAACCAGAGAATCTCCCTGGCCTCCGGGTCCCACTCCGTGGTGATCCGGGGGTACTGCATCGCCACTCTCACTGTCCAGGGCGTGGAGTTCAGCGGCTTCCGCCTCTATGTCCTCCCCAACCTCTGCTCTGCTTTGCTACTCGGCCTGGACTTCCAGTGCAACCTCTAGAGCCTAACCCTGAAATTCGGCGGGTCCCTACCACCCCTTACTGTGTGCGGCCTCGCGATGCTTAAGGTCGACCCACCTTCCCTTTTTGCATACCTAGCCCTGGATTGCAAACCCGTCGCCACCAGGAGCAGACGGTACAGCGCCCAGGACAGGACCTTCATCAGGTCTGAAGTCCAGCGGCTGCTTCGGGAAGGCATCGTCGAGGCCAGCAACAGTCCCTGGATACCCCAAGTGGTAGTGGTCAAAACTGGGGAGAAAAACAGGATGGTCGTTGACTACAGTCAGACCATCAATCGGTACACGCAGGTCGACGCGTACCCCCTCCCACGCATATCTGATATGGTCAATCAGATTGCACAGTACCGGGTCATCTCGAAAGTTGACCTGACATCTGCCTACCACCAGCTCCCCGTCCGCAAGGGGGACCGCCCGTGCACCGCGTTTGGAGCAGACGGCCGCCTTTACCACTTTCTTAGGGTTCCCTTCGGCGTCACCAACGGGGTCTCGGTCTTCCAACAACGTATGGACCGAATAATTGACCGGTACGGGCTGCGGGCCACTTTCCCGTACCTGGACAATGTCACCATCTGCGGCCACGATCAGCAGGACCATGACGCCAACCTTGCCAAATTTCTCCACACCGCCACTCTCCTCAACCTCACGTATAACAAGGAGAAGTGCGTGTTCCGCACAAATCGCTTAGCCATCCTCGGCTATGTGGTCCAGAACGGAGTTCTGGGGCCCGGCCCCGATCGCATGCGCCCCCTCATGGAACTCCCCCTCCCCACTGCCCCAAGGCCCTCAAACGTTGCCTGGGGTTCTTTTCGTATTATACCCAGTGGGCCCAAACTAGAACATAGAACATAGAACATTACAGCGCAGTACAGGCCCTTCGGCCCTCGATGTTGCGCCGACCTGTGAAACCACTCTAAAGCCCATCCACACTATTCCCTTATTGTCCATATGTCTATCCAATGACCATTTGAATGCCCTTCGTGTTGGCGAGTCCATTACTGTTGCAGGCAGGGCATTCCACGCCCTTACTGCTCTCTGAGTAAAAAACCTACCTCTGACATCTGTCCTATATCTATCTCCCCTGAATTTAAAACTATGTCCCCTCGTGCTAGACATCACCATCCGAGGAAAAAGGCTCTCACTGTCCACCCTATCCAATCCTCTGATCGTCTTGTATGCCTCAATGAAGTCACCTCTTAACCTTCTTCTCTCTAACGAAAACAGCCTTAAGTCCCTCAGCCTTCCCTCATAAGTTCTTCCCTCCATACCAGGCAACATTCTGGTAAATCTCCTCTGCACCCTTTCCAATGCTTCCACATCTTTCCTATAATGCAGCGACCAGAATTGCACACAATACTCCAAATGCAGCCGCACCAGAGTTTTGTACAGCTGCAACATGACCTCATGGCTCCGAAACTCAATCCCTCTACCAATAAAAGCTAACACACCGTACGCCTTCTTAACCTGGGTGGCAACTTTCAGGGATCTATGGACATGGACACCGAGATCTCTCTGCTCATCCACACTGCCAAGAATCTTACCATTAGCCCAGTACTCTGTCTTCCTGTTATTCCTTCCAAAATGAATCACCTCACACTTTTCTGCATTAAACTCCATTTGCCACCTCTCAGCCCAGCGCTGCAGCTTATCTATGTCCCTCTGTAACTTGTAACATCCTTCCGCATTGTCCCACAACTCAACCGACTTTAGTGTCATCTGCAAATTTACTCACCCATCCTTCTACGCCCTCCTCCAGGTCATTTATAAAAATGACAAACAGCAGTGGCCCCAAAACAGATCCTTGTGGTACACCACTAGCAACTGGACTCCAGTCCGAACATTTCCCATCAACCACCACCCTTTGTCTTCTTCCAGCTAGCCAATTTCTGATCCAAACTGCTAAATCACCCTGAATCCCATGCCTCCATATTTTCTGCAGTAGCCTACCATGGGGAACCTCATCAAACGCTTCACCGAAATCCACATACACATCGACTGCTTTACCCTCATCCACCTGTTTGGTCACCTATGCAGACAAGGCCCGCCCACTCATTCAATCCACTGTTTTTCCTCTGACGGCCGAGGCTCACCAGGCCTTTAACCGTATCAAGGCCGACGTCGCCAAGGCCGCGATGCACGCGGTCGATGAGACGCTCTCCTTCCAAGTCGAGAGCGATGCATCAGACGTCGCTCTGGCCGCCACCCTCAACCTGGCAGGCAGGCCCGTGGCATTCTTCTCCCGCACCCTCCATGCCTCCGAAATTCGGCACTCCTCCGTCGAAAAAGAGGTCCAAGCCATCGTTGAAGCTGTGCAGCATTGGAGGCATTACCTGGCCGGCAGGAGATTCACTCTCCTCACTGACCAACAGTCGGTTGCCTTCATGTTTAATAACACACAGCGGGGCAAGATCAACAACGATAAAATCTTGAGGTGGAGGATCGAGCTCTCCACCTACAATTACGAGATTAATGTATCGCCCCGGTAAGCTCAACGAGCCCCCCGATGCCCTATCCCGAGGTACATGTGCCAGCGCACAAGTGGACTGACTTCGGACACTGCACGACAACCTCTGTCACCCAGGGGTCACATGTTTTTACCATTTCATCAAGGCCCGCAACCTGCCCTACTCCATCAAGGAAGTCAGGGCGATCACCAGAGACTGCCAGGTCTGCACGGAGTGTAAACTGCACTTCTACCGGCCAGACTGTGTGCGCCTGGTGAAGGCCTCCCACCCCTTTGAACGCCTCAGCATGGACTTCAAAGGGCCCCTCCCCTCCACCGACCACAACACGTACTTTCTCAGTGTGGTCGATGAATATTCCCGATTCCCCTTTGCAGTCCCATGCCCCGACATGACGTCTGCCACCGTCATCAAAGCCCTCAACACCATCTTCGCTCTGTTCGGCTTCCCCGCCTACGTCCACAACGACCGGGGATCCTCATTCATGAGCGATGAGCTGCGCCAGTACCTGCTCAACAGGGGCATTGCCTTGAGCAGGACGACCAGCTACAACCCCAGGGGAAACGGGCAGGTGGAGCGGGAGAATGGGACGGTCTGGAGGGCCATCCAGCTGGCCCTATGGTCCAGAAATCTCTCGGCCTCCCACTGGCAGGAGGTCCTCCCCGGCTTCACTCAATTCGGTCGCTCTTGTGCACTGCGACTAATGAAACCGCCCATGAACGTCTCTTTGCCTTCCCTAGGAAGTCCACCTCCGGGGTTTCGCGCCCGACATGGCTGGCAGCTCCAGGACCCGGTCTCCTCTGTAGACACGTTCGACTCCACAAGGCGGACCCGTTGGTTGAGAGGGTACAGCTACTTCACGCCAACCCGCAGTACGCCTATGTAGCGTACCCGGCGGCCGCCAAGACACAGTCTCCCTCAGGGACCTGGCACCAGCTGGTTCCACACACCCCCCCCCCTGCCCTGGCGCCACCCTCCCCTCCCCCAGCGCACCCCACCACAGCCCCCGCTCTGGGACAATCCGTCCTCCCCTTGTTCACACACGGGGATGAAGAGGATTTCGACACGCTCCCGGAGTCACCGAGCCGCCGGCGCAATCGCCACCAGCACTGCGGCGCTCCCAATGCCAGATCAAGGCACCGGACAGCCTGAATTTGTAATATTATCTGTACTTTTAAAACACAACTTTCTGTATATAGTTCTCCGCCACCCCCGCCGGATTCA
Source organism: Scyliorhinus torazame (assembly GCF_047496885.1). NCBI lineage: Eukaryota > Metazoa > Chordata > Chondrichthyes > Carcharhiniformes > Scyliorhinidae > Scyliorhinus > Scyliorhinus torazame. Next base: position 82,030,306 of record NC_092716.1, on the reverse strand, counting down.
TTTTTTTAACAGGGGGTGAATGTGGTAGTCACCACTGATGTATATATTGTATATATAGGATGCTGATATAGGTGCTTTACGGTAAGGCCCCTGTTCTACAGGTACGGGGGGTAGATTCCTGCCTGCTGGCCCCGCCCAGTAGGTGGAGTATAAATATGTGTGCTCCCAGTACAGCAACCATTTCGTCAGCTGCTGTAGGAGGCCACAAATCTCAGTGTAATAAAGCCTCGATTACATCCTACTCTCGTCTTTGTGTAATTGATCGTGCATCAGGAATGACACACAGAGGATGGCAACCCAGAGGACTTGACAGACCGGACAGTGACACGCAGACAGGGGCGACTCAGGGACCATCGGGCCAGGGGTTGACGCAGGATACCCTGGACTTTGGCTCCGGCGACGACCTTGACTTCTCGGCACCGCTGTCTCCCACACCCTCCACCATCGGTTGGCCATGTTCGTGATGAGGCTTCTGGGACACTGACTGGTGCACACCACACAGCCGCTCCAGTACAGCAGCTGGAGGTAGGAGCAGCCGAGGGGCCAGACGGCGGTGGGCCGCCCAGCCCCAGCAACCAGTTGCCGCCCAGACGGCTCCCTGGTTCCTGGACCTACCAGACCCACCCATCGACCCAATGCTATTAGACAGCCAGGGACTAGAACAACTGGATGACGGCCGACCTACAGCAGCTGCAGACGCAGGTGGAGGAGTCCATCTGCGTCCAGGAGCAGGGAGGGGTGCCGGTCATGGCTGCCACCCAGGCCGACACCGCACGGGTGGCGTCCGCGGTGGAGGCTGGGGGCAACGGTGTCGGCCATGGCTCAGGTCATGCAAGGCATGGGGATTCATGTGCTTGCGTCATCCGTGGCCCAGGACAGGGCTGTCTTCTCACAGGCAGCCATGTGCCAGAGCCAGCTGGACATTGCAGCCACGTTCCGCAGTCTGGCCGAGTCTCAGCAGGTCATCGCTGAGAGCATCGGCGGCATTGCCCAGATGCTGGGTGGCGTCGCACAAGTCCAGAGGGAGGTGGCACAGTCCCAGACAGGGATGGCCCACTCCCTGAGCTCCATCGCTGCTGACGTAAGGACCCTGGTCAATACCACAGCGGACCTCCAGGACTGGCAGCGCCAGGTGTCGGTGGTGCCTCGGGGCTTGACTCCACTCGCACCCCCTTCCCATAGAGAGGCCCGCGGGTCACCGGGCACCCTGAGGGAGGAGGTGGGGCTGGGGCTTATACCGGTGACTCCTGCAGGGGAGGCCCCGGAACACCGCAGCACCTTGGACTCCCCCCGTTCCGCCCCTGGTGCATCTGATGGACAGCGGGTAGAACAGGGTGGCACCACGCCATCCAGGACGCCCGAAGAGCAGCCTGGCCCATCCAAGCTGGACCGCCCCAGGAAACGAGCGCCAACGGGGAGTCAAGTCGCAGGGCAGGAATCTCAGCAGTCCGCCTGCTGTATTGTCTGGGGAGGCACAGAGACGTAGTGGTAGGGCCCGTAAAGCCAGGAAGTTAGACACCTAGTAAGTTGGCACGGGTGCAGGGCACAGTTTAGTTGTAGGGTCTAAGGCACTTGGATATAACCTTTCTAATTAAACTCACTGTTCCACCAATGAAAGCGGCCTCTGTGCTATGTCCGATGCCTGTGGGGTCGGGTATGGGACTGCGTGCCACTGTGGTCAAGGGGTGAAAGAAGGTTGAGCCCGGTGGGTGTAAAGTGTCCCCCCTGGACGTCCACGCCACCCCGCTCCCATCGATTCGGCAGGGCCATGTGATGTCGTGTCCAGCTCGCATACAGGGACCACCCAGGTGAAGGATGTAACCGTGGCCATGAGTCAGACATTGTCCAAGCGATTCGGAGCTGACAGCTCATCGCAGAGCGGGTTGTCATCATCCTCCATGGCATCGACCGCACCCACTTCCACAGGCAACCGTGTGAGCCCAGCCCGTTGTGCCACAGGTGGATGTGTAATGGAGGGATGTTGTGCATGAGGTCGTGTGGGAGCTAAGGGTGGTGGGTGGTGAGGGAGGTGCGTCTCATGGGTGTTGTGAGAGGTGGGGTGCGGGTTGGTGAGGTGGTACCATACAGTGGGGTCAGTGCCTGTGCTCAGCGATCCCTGCCACGTAGTTGGTGAAACGTGCGGCTATATTGTGCAGGACGCAGCAGACCACAATGATGCGGCCGACCCTCTCCGACGGGTACAGGAGGGCCCCTATGGGTGGTCCAGGCACCTGAAGCGCATTTTCAGCAGCCCAAAGCACCTCTCGACCACACTCCTGGTCGCTGCATGGGCCTCATTGTAGCAGATCTCCGCGTCGGTCCGTGGCCTCCGTATAGGCAACACCAGCCATGACCGCAATGGGTAACCCCTGTCGCCCAGCAACCAGCCCCTCAGTCAGGGGGGTAGTCCCTCAAACTTGGCGGGAATGAACGATTGTGCCAGGATAAACGCACCATGTACACTGCCCGGGTACCGGGCGCAGACGTGCAGGATCTTCATCTGGTGGTCACAGACCACCTGAATGTTCATGGGGTAGGAGCCCTTCCTGTTCATGAACACGTCCCTGTTATCCGCTGGTGGCCACATGGCGACGTGTACCCGTCGATCGCCCCCTATGCCATGTGTATCCTGGCCACGGCAGCGAGGCCCGCTGCCCGGGCATTCTGGTGGGCGCAATCCACAGGGAACTGGATGTAGCGGGCCGCGATGTCGTACAGGGTGTCAGTCACTGCATGGACGCAGCGGTGCACGGACACCTGGGAAATGCCGGACAGGTCCACACTCGGCGACTGGAATGACCTCGTGGCATAAAGGTTCAGCACCACCGTAACCTTGTTGGCCACCGGGATAGCATGTCCTCCCCCAGTTCCACGCGGTGCCAGGTGTGCCATCAGGTGGCAGATATGGGCGACGGTCTCCCGGCTCGTCCGGAGTCTCCTCCTGCAAGCCCTGTCCGGCAGGTCCTCGAAAGACATGCGGCGCTCGTAGACACGAGGTCTCATCAGGTGCCTCCAGCGCCGTGGCACCCCCTCCTCCTCATCCACATCAGTATCCCCATCCTGTGCCCCGCCCCCATTGTTGCCCTCCTCCTCCTGCACCTGTCGGGCGGGCGGCCCTGCAGCCTGAGCGGGTGCCACCTAGCCCTCTGCAGCCCATCCCTCTGCTGCAGCCGCTGCTGCCGCCGCCTCTCTGAGCCGCCTGCGCCAACGCTGCCACAGGGCTGCATGCAGGGCAGCGTCCCCCGCCACGGCGGCCAACATCGCTGGCTGGTGCCCAAACATTATGATCTGCAGAGGGTGGAGGGAAGACAACAGGTTTAACCATGGCGCATGGTCCCCTCCACAAACATATGTCATGAGCTACATGGCCACCCTGGTTGGCCGCTTGCGCCATGCTTGCGCCACACACACGCATGCATACCCACCCCTGGCTGCACCCTCTCTGCCCCGACTCCTGTTGCCCATCCCTCCTGATGGCACCACAGTTGGATGGCAGTGCCCTCACTGGAGGAAGGCATGGCATGGGTGCGGCCCTGGACCTACCGGCAGGTGGGGCTTGGGCGGCACCCATCCACACGGCTGGGGGCCTGCGCTCGGCCAGCGCCCAGGGTTGGTGCTCATCAGCCTGGCCGCTGTAATGGCAGCAGTGGCTTAAGCACCGCCTTGCCATGGCGGGCTGTACCCGGCCGGCAGGGCTGTCCTCCCATGCCTCCCCCCGAACCTGGAGGCCCCCCCCCCCCCGTCACCCCCTCGCCCCCCAGCCACGGCCATGCCCGGCCCGCTACCCCTTGGTCCCCCCACGCTGACCTCTCATCTTCTGTTTCTGCATCGTGAGCGAGCACGACTGGCTCACGATTTTTAAAAGCAGGTTAGAATGGCACCGGTGTGACCTGGGGTCATGCAGTCGTGACTTCAGCCCATCCGGGCCGTAGAATCACCGAGGCCCTGGAGAACCGCTAAACGGCCCCCATCCGGCAATTCTCCGGGCCGCTCGGCGCCGATCATGACCACGCCGGTTTCGCTTGTTGGCAGAATCGCGAAACGCCGTTGGACCAGCGTCGCGTGAAATACCGTCGGGAACGGAGATTCTCCGAACCGGCGCGGGCTGAGAGAATCCTGCCCCTCATCTCCAGCCTGGAAGGTTCTGGACCCAGCATGTTTGTCTTCCCACAGCTTCATTCTGGCTCCAGAAACCTTTAAATGCTCTTGGGCTACCTGACAGGCTCCTGTGACTCTCTCCAGAAATGTGGACAACATTGAGGATTGTTATAATCCAACATTGAAGATTTGTCCCCTGGCTTTAGAATCTTCTCTTTCATCGATTTTAATGGACTCCGTAACTCATGGTCATAAACCAACGCAAATGGACTTAACCCAGCAGATTCATTCGCAGAATCTCTGGTGACAAATAATGAAAAAGTTTGTTTTATTGTTAAAAACTCACTCAGGTAAAAGACTTATTAAAAAGGTAAAAACACGTCCTGAATCTCATGACATATATACACACACACACATACTAACATGCCGTTCTAACCTGGGCCGGCGGGACCTCGGCGTGTAAGGGTGGTGTGGCGGCCTTGGGGGGGGGGGCCTCCGATGTGGCCTGGCCCGTGATCAGGGCCCACCGATTGGCAGGCCGGCCTCTCTGGCTGGGGACATCCTTTCCTATGCGCTGGCCCCTGTAGTCCTGCGCCATGTTGCGTCGGGGCCGACGCGTTGAAAAAGGCTACTGCGCATGCGCGCATTGGCCCTGGTGCCACTGCGCATGTCCTCATTGGTGCCAGTGCAACTGCGCATGCGCGGATCCCGCGGCGCACAGTTCGCGCCGGGATCTGCAGCTGGAGCGGCGCAAACCACTCTGCCGCGGGATTGGAGAATCCCGCCTTCTATCTCTGTGATGTCTTGAAAAATGTTACAGCGATGAAATCCTAAACTTGAGAACTTTCAAGGAGCTATGAAACTGTACTCTTAGATCTCTTTGTTCTATAACTCTCCCTAACACCTTACCATGCACTGAGTAGGTCCTACCCCGATTCGATCTACCAATATGCATCACCTCACAGTTATCTAAATTAAACTCTATTTGCCATTCTTCGGCCCACTGGCCCAATTGATCAAGATCCCGTTGCAATCCTAGTTAACCTTCTTCACTGTCCACTATACCACCAATCTTGGTGTCATCTGCAAAGTTACTAACCATGCCTCCTAAATTCTCATCCAAATCATTAATATAAATAACAAATAAAAGTGGACCCAGCACTGATCCCTGAGGAAAACTGCTGGTCACAGGCCTCCAGTTTGAAAACCAACCCTCTACAACCACCCTTTGCCTTCTGTCATCAAGCCATTTTTGTAGCCAATTGGCTACCTCACCCTGGATCCTGTGAGATTTAACCTTATGCAATAACCTACCATGCGGTACCTTGCAAAGGCCTTGCTAAAGTACATGTAGACAGTTATGTGGAGGTGGTGGCGTAGTGGTATTGTCACTGGACTAGTAAACCAGAGACCCAGAGTAATGCTCTGGGGATCCAGGTTCAAATCCCACCAGGGCAGATGGTGGAATTTGATTTCAATAAAAATCTGGAATTAAAGTCGAATGATGACCATGAAGCCATTGTAAAAAAACATTTGTTTCACTAATGTCCTTTTGGGAAGGAAATCTGCTGTCCTTACCTGGTCTGGCCTACATGTCACTCCAGACCCACAACAATGTGGTAACTCTTAACTGCCCCTCAAGGGTAATTAGGATGTGCAATAAATGCTGGCACAGCCTGCGATGCCCACATCCCATGAATGAATTTTTTAAAACGTTGACTGCACTGCCCTCATCTACCTTCTTGGTTACCCCTTCAAGAAACCTCTATAAAATTTGTGAGACATGATTTTCCACTCACAAAGCCATGCTGACTGTCCCTAATCAGTCCTTGCCTCTCTAAATCCTGTCTCTCAGAATACCTTCAAACAACTTACCCACGACAGACGTTAGGCTCACCGGTCTGTAGTTTCCCCTGCAGCTCTTCTTAACTTTTGCTACCCTCCAATTTTCAGGCACCTCACCTGTTGCTGTCAATGATTCAAATATCTCTGTTAGGGGAACCGCAATGCCCCTCCCTTAGCCATGTTTCAATAATAGCTCTAATATCCCAGTCCCATTCCCTGAGTTCATCTGTCTTGCCCGTCAGGCCTCTTGCATTGAAATAAATGCAGTTTAATCTAGATAAAAGCAAATTACTGCGGATGCTGGCATCTGAAACCAAAGAGAAAATGCTGGAAAATCTCTGCAGGTCTGGCGGCATCTGTAGGGAAAGAAAAGAACTAACGTTTCGAGTCATGTTTTGTGCACTCTCCCTGTGTATTATTTCTCTTAGCCTTACTCTGACTGTACTGTGGTCCTTATTAATTTTTGACTTTGGTTTCTCTGCCTTTCACTTTTCCCCCTCTTTGCCTTTTGTTTCTGTCCCCACTTTACTTCCCTCCAACTTCCTGAATTGGTTCCCATCCCCCTGCCATATTAGTTTAAACCCTTCCCAACAGCACTCGCAAACATTCCCCTCAGACATTGGTTCCAGTCCTGCCCAGGTGCAGACCATCCGGTTTGTACTGGCTCCACCTTCCCCAGAACCGGTTCCAATGTCCCTGGAATTTTAATCCCTCCCTCTTGTACCATCTCTCAAGCCATGTATTCATTTTATCTACCCTGTCATTCCTATTCTGACTAGCACATGGCACTGGTAGCAATCCTGAGATTACTATCTTTGAGTTCCTACTTTTTAGTTTAACTCCTAACTCCCTAAATTCAGCTTGTAGGACCTCATTGTGTTTTTAACCTATATCGTTGGTGCCTATATGCACCATAACAGCTGGCTGTTCACCCTCCCCCTCCAGAATGTCCTGCAGCTGCTCCAAGACATCCTTGACCTTTGCACCAGGGAGGCAACATACCATCCTGGAGTCGTGTTTGCGTCCGCAGGAACGCCTGTCTATTTCCCTTACCATTGAGTCTCCATCACTATAGCTCTGCCACTCTTTTTCCTGCCCTCCTGCACAGCAGAGCCAGCCACGGTGCCATGACCCTGGCTGCTACCACTTTCCTCTGGCGAGCCATCTCCCCCAACAGCATCCAAAACAGTATATCTGTTTTGGAGGGAGATGACCGCAGGGGACACCTGCACTGCCTTCCTACTCTTCCTCTGTCTGGTGGCTACCCATTTCCTATCTCCCTCAGTAATTTTTAACTGCGGTGTGACCAACTCGCTAAACGTGCTATCCTCGACTTTGTCAGCATTGTGGATGCTCCAAAGTTAATTCATCCGCAGCTCTAGAACCGTCAAGTGGTCTAACAGGAGCTGCAGTTGGACACATTTCTTGCACATGAAGGAGCCAGGGAAACCGGAAGGGTCCCTGAATTCCCACATCGCAGAAGAGGAACATGAAATGGGTCTTGGATCTCCTGCTGTGACTTAACCCTTAAGTTAACTTGCAACAACAACAACAATGCCAAGAGAAAAAGAGAAAAAAGTAAAGGAAAATTACTTACCAGTTACCAGTCAATCAGTTACCAACCGGTCACTTTCTTTCTACCTCTCACTTGCCCACAAGTCTCCCTTGTAGGTCCGCCTCTCCACTCTTCCCGATGATGAGCACCTCTTTCCCCACAGCACCGAATTCCCACTCAGCTCCAAATTCTCAATACCCTCACTCTGGCTGAAATCTCACTCTGGCTGACTGGTTGTGCGCAAGCTCTCTGGTAGATGAAGAGATGTTTCCACTTGCTGGTGCGACGGGAACTAAATGCCATGAATGTAAGATTGTCACGAATAAACCGAGCTTGAGAATTTTGGAGGAACTTCTGAGAATTTGGAATAAACAAAGCAAATGGGATAACTTCATTTAAGGGGAAGCTGGACAAGCACATAAGGGAGAAAGGAATAGAAGGATAGGTTGATGGGTTAAATGATGAAGGGTGGGCGGAGGCTTAAGGGGATTGTAAGGCCAAGTGGGATCTAAGTACTGTGTAACAATGAATTGTTTTTACATCTTTTAATGCCTTCTTTAAAGTTTTTACATCAAATGCTCAAACTTTCTGAAATCCCTTGCTTATCCTCAGGATGTGCCTAAGATGAATTGGCTACAGAATCTGTCTATTTATAGCAGATAAGCCTTGTAATCTTGAGATCGTAATGAGAACTCCACCAATGCACTTCTAATTTTGTTGTCTTTAAGGTATCAGCCAAGATCAACTAGATGTTAGTAACACACCTCATTGGAAACCCATGCTATATGCAGTAGCTTTCCTTCATTCCACTGTGCAAGAACGGCGTAAGTTTGGACCTCTTGGCTGGAACATTCCTTATGAGTTCAATCAAGCTGATTTAAATGCTACAATCCAGTTTGTACAAAACCACCTTGATGATATAGACAGCAAAAAGGTAATCTTCGTTCTCAAAGTTGAGCAGCTAATGTTTTTTAACCATTCCCATTCTGACTTTTTTTCAATAAATGTCCTTATAGTTCTAAATGGTTAGAATTTCCTCTGAATGCTGGTGAAATCATGCTTGCACTCCTGCAGCTAATACAAACAAATTAGATGGTCCTTCTGATTTTTCCAAAGGCTTCCCCGTTCTTGCGGCATATCGTAATAGATTGGGTATGTTAGGAATTTAGGTGTAGTTTCATTCTGTTAGTATAAAAGGAGTAGGGCAGATTTATAAAACCAAAACCTCATATGAATGTGTTCCATGAAATTATGTAGAAAGGAAGTATGATTATATGAAAGCACCAATATTTATAATATAGTTAAATTAAAATGTTATTTACTGAATAGCCTGATGAAGATCTTAGTTGCATCAATACTTGCAGCTATATAGTGTCTTTAACGTAATAAAACCTCTCGAGGCTTTCTTTGGAACCTCATCAAACAAAATTTGACAACTACCTACATAAAGGCTAGTAACCAAAAGCTTGGTCAAGGTGGTAGGTTTTAAAGACTGTGAGGTAAAGAGGTGAAGGAGAGTTATGGGCCTAATAAGCTGAATAAGCTTATTAGCCTAATAAGCTCAGTCATGTTGTCAGAGGGAGGCATAGAGAGGAAGGAAAGGAATTGAGAGGTATATGTTACTTGCTTGCTGTCATCTAACTCTGAACATTCAGTGGCCCAGGTCAGGCCTGACAGCAGCTTGACTGCCTATCTCTGTTTTCAGAGAGTGTCAATGTGGAGAACTGTGAAAGGAGAAATGCACTTTATAGAGATGAGAATGCAAGCCCAGATTCTCTCTCACATCAAGATGCCTACTTCCAGCTCAATTATATCATCCTCTTCTGCCCCGCCTCAGCTCACCTGCTGCAGAAACCCTCAAGATTCTGACAAAGCAACACTTTCCTAGCCGGCCTCCCAACCTCCACCCTCTATCAACTTCAATTCATCCAAAACTCAGCTACCTGCATCCTCACCAATTTCTAGTCACACATTAGTGGGCAGCATGGTAGCATAGTGGTTAGCACAATTGCTTCACAGCTCCAGGATCCCAGGTTCAATTCCCGGCTTGGGTCACTGTCTGGGTGGAGTCTGCACATTCTCCCCGTGTCTGCGTCGGTTTCCTCCCACAGTGGATTGGCTGTGCTAAATTGTCCTTAGTGTCCAAAATTGTCCTTAGTGTTGGGTGGGGTTGCTGGGTCATAGGGATGGAGTGGAGGTGTGGGCTTGGGTGGGGTGCTCTTTCCAAGAGCCGGTGCAGACTCGATGGGCCGAATGGCCTCCTTCAGCACTGTAAATTCTATGATTCTATGATCATACCTATGCTCACCAACTAGTGATGAAATAAAGAAAATCATGAATGCAGAAGAGGCTAGAATTGGAGAAATAGAGTTCTCATAGGGTTGTCGGAGGTTACAGAAATAGTGACATGTTGGTCATTGAGGACATTTAACACAAGGTTGATCATTTCAATTCAAGGTATTGCTGGGCAGGTAGCCAATGTAAGTTAGTGAGAACATGCATCATGTAGTAGAATTTTAACCTTCCAATCTGAGCTAATCCATCTGGGGGAGTTATACCATTTTCAAAAATTGGGTAGGTTTTTGCTAACCACAGGTACGAACATCATAACATCTAACATTAACACAGTCAAGTCTATCAACTACATGAATACATCATACTTGACAAAAATGACACTCTAATCTGGCTTCCCACACAAAACGGGAAGATGGTTACGAGGAGAGAATGGATAGTTGGGGTTATTTTCCTTGGAAAAAACAAGGCCGACAGTTGACTTAATTGAGGTGTACAAAATTATGAGGGGAAGAGTTAGGGTGGACAAGATAAAATTGTTTCCCTTGGTGGAGAATCCTAGAACCAGGGGACATAGATTCAAGATAAATGGCAGCATGATGGCACAGTGGGTAGCACTGTTGCTTCACAGCTTCAGGGTCCCAGGTTCGATTCCCGACTTGGGTCACTGTCTTTGTGGAGTCTGCACGTTCTCCCTGTGTCTGCGTGGGTTTCCTCTGGGTGTTCCAGTTTCCTCCCAAAAGTCCCGAAAGACGTGCTGTTAGGTAATTTGGACATTCTGAATTCTCCCTCTGTGTACCCGAACAGGCGCCGGAATGTGGCCACTAGGGGCTTTTTACAGTAACTTCATTGTAGTGTTAATGTAAGCCTACTTGTTATATTACTTGGAGTTCTTCAGGGTATTCACTAAGTAGTTGCTGGATGTCATCGTCCAGTCTTGATGTGTCTTTAGTATTCATGAATATTCTTTGGATAAGGCACAAGTCCTTGAAGGCTTGAGCACCTAACAGCGAAGATTTCTGGTCATTCACGATCTCGAAATGAAGTACTTTCTTGACCTTCTTATTGACTGCTTTCAAATGGTAAAATCCTCTTGAAGCAATCTGGATGCCATTGTAGTCTTTCAACTTACATGCTTCAGGTATCATCTCGTGTTCCCCTGGAATTGATGCGCAATCTTTGCTTGTCATTCAGTTCGCCGAAGCGTCAATGTCAAGTTTGAATTGGATTGGGAAATTATTTACTTGCACTCTCGATGTCCATTCACTGTTGGAGGCAATGTAATTTATTTGTTGAGGAGCCTTGGTTGTTGCTTGAGGTTCCTCTGTTGTGTCTATGATTCCTACGCAGAAAGTGTTCTCCAAAGAATAATTATCCTCTTCGTCTGAAAAATCTTTCTTAGATTTGTGATTCTCAATCTTATCAATGCTGCGAACATTGATATGTTGTTGTTTCTGTGTTTGAGGCTGCTATATCGCTGTTGACTTGCATTGGGAAGCAAAGTGATTAAGCTTGGAGCACTTTAAAAATATTTTTCCTTGTGCAGGGTATTTACCCTTTAAATGGGTGTTACCACAACGGTAGCAGTCATGACGTCGTCTCTCTGACGCATGCTACACGTTCGCGCATACGCAGACTTCTTCTCTTGAGCCCCGCATTTTTGTACGAACAGCGCATGTCCCGAGCTGGAGTGTGCACGCACAAAATAGCTGCCGCACAAAAAAATGTTTTCTTCATGTCCCCTCTACACATTTTAAAGTAATCTTTATTGTCACAAGTGCAGTGATCTCTGTATATGCATATACATGAAGGGCTAATGTGTAGTCAGTACAGTCAGAAGATCACTAGAGGGCAACACTAACAGGGAGTATAAATACAAGCTCAATCTGTTTACCCGCTCTCTTTGGGTGTGTTGTGGCTAGAGAACAGAAGTGTACCTGGATCTGCACTTTAAGTGCTCTAAGCTACAGGGCTATGGACCGGGTGGAGGAAGGTGGGATTAGAAAAGGCACCTGGGTGTCCTCAGGCTGGCATGGACAAGATAGGCCGAATGGCCTCCTTCTGTGCTGTGAGTTTTTCTATGATTCTACGAGCCCAACCAACAATCAAATTAATACTTGACGTCAGGAACACGCAAGTCTTAATATGGTCTGAATCATTATAAGCACAGTGGTATCATCTTCTTAAACCCATGAAATGGTTATATTTGTTTTTAATGTACAAATTATTCTCTACTATCATACCACCATCCCAGTTCATAGATTGTTTTGCCCTCTACTGTCCGTCACTCATTCGTCCATTTGCACCCAGGATTCATGAGCCGGATTGAGGTCCCGGGTTTGGGTAGGACGATGTCTTTCATACCAGGAGTAGTTGTGGACCCCTTGATGTCAGACTCCTGGCATGGTCACTGCGCTAGTTCTGTGGCTGTTTGTTATCCTATCCGATATCCAGGGTTTTGTGATCCATTTTCTGGTTCCTCCGTTCCGGGATGCAGGCAGGTGTTCACGATTACCTTTGGTGCCTCCCACAATTTCACGTGTGTCACCAGAGTAAATAGGAACCTGGAAGAACATCAACATTGATCCCACCAGTCGGGTTGTTGATAGGCCATCATATGCATTTTTAGTTGAGTACAATGCTTCCACCAACTCCCGTCTTGGTAAAAATGAGCGCACATTCATCACCTGTCATAATTACCTCATTCAGTTCATGCGACCGTAGTTGGAAGCCACTACGCTCTGGTCCCACTTTTAACTTCACCCTATTGCCAGCTTGTGATATCTTAAATTGATATCTTAAATTCCAGATCTCGCTCTAAATCCTGCACTGCCTGATGATCTCTGACTTACTTCATAATCATGTGTAACTATCTTCTTAATTGTCGGATCCTCTCCCTGAGAGGTCCCACATCGGTTCCTCCCGAAATAACCCCCTCGGATAATTGCATGGCTCGGCCAGTCATTAAATCTGGCACTCCGGTTCAGGGTGGCTTGTAGGCGCATCAGAATACCCAACAAGACTGTTGCCCAGCCTTTCTCAGTCTCTCGAATTGTCTTTGCTATGGATGTCTTGAGAGTTTTGTTCATATTCTCCACCATCCTGGAGCTCAGAGGGTGATATTGTACCTGGAATTTCTGTTTCATCCCGATTTGTTGGTGACTGTCTGTGTGGAGTTTGCACATACTCCCTGTGTCTGTGTGGGTTTGCTCCGGGTGCTCCGGTTTCCTCCCACAGTCCAAAGATGTGCAGTTTAGCTGGATTGGCCATGCTAAATTGCCCCTTAGGGTAGGGTAGCTGAAATCGGTCAGAAGATTAGCTCCGGATAGGGTGATCTTTCGAAGGGTCATTGCAGACCCAATGGGCCAAATGGCCTCCTTCTGTACTGTAGGGATTCTATGATTCTATAATCGTACCTCCATGATGTGCCACAACATCTTGTAATTTGATTTTTTTTTTTAAACTGCATATTTGCAAAAGCATTGTTATAATCTGAGAATCATATTCAGAGCTTTTATTTTCAGTTTCAGTCTGATTATGGAATAATCGGTGAATACATTTATTCTTCATCCTGTTTAATAGGGTGTGTCTTGGAATACAGTTTACTACATGATTGGAGAAATTCAGTATGGAGGTCGTGTCACTGATGATTATGATAAGCGACTGTTAAACACTTTTGCTAAAGTGTGGTTCAGTGAGCATATGTTTGGGCCAAACTTCTGCTTTTATAAGGATTACACCATCCCTAACTGCACTGCAGTGGAACAGTACTTACAACACATACAGGTTTGCTTTACATCTAATATGCAACATTTATTGCTCTATATGTGTGGTTATAGTGTGAATTTTTCATGACAATTCTTATGAAAATGTTAAATAAGCAATAAATCAAAGTTTATATAAAAAGCAAAGTTATGCTGCATTATTCTGATGTGACTGCAGAGGTCCCCAACTTTAACTGACCAGCTTACAAGTCTGACGTAATTGGGTGGGAGAAGGGAACAAAAATAGGAAGGTGACTGATGTCGTCAGTTAAAGTATTGGAGGTCGCTAAGTGGCATGGTGTGCAGCACCCCACCAAGAAGCTGCAGTGTCCTTTGATTTCATACCTTTCATTACTCTGAGAAAGAAATGAGTTACATAATTATATACTTTCAAAGAAGGAAAATTTTAAGTAGCCCAAAAATGAGTTTGAGGCAAAATCATTTTGCCTGTAGTGAAAACTATGTGTGTCGGCCTACGTAATAAGAGCATAGATTTCCTGTCAATCTCGTTTTATCACATTTCCCTGTCATTTTTAGTTCTCGGCAAATGTATTCAAGGCAAATTTCTTATAGAAGAGCAACTAGTACACAACTTTTACCTTATCTTTTTTGTTAGGAAACTTACAAAACTAAGCGCAGAGTGGACAGGACAAGCCCTTAATCCAACTCCTTGCTTGCTGCAAAAACCAATTCAAATTCAAATTACATCCAATTCATGGTCCTCACAAAAGAGACAGAAAACTAGATCCAAGCTGACAAAAACAGGCTTTGCACCTGGTCTCAGGCTTGATCTTACACTTGATCTTAGCCAAAAGGCCGAGAAGCGATCATCTTTTCAAAAAAGAAATAACACAAGAATTTTATCCCAAATGCTGACTCGCAACCTGAAGGATGATTAAAGACTAAACGACTTTATCCTGCATATATCCAATATCAAATAACAATTCAACTCATTGGTTTTGAAGGAAATATTGCAGTTTTAAGGCAACCTTAACCATAAAAAAATACAGTCCGCTTTGTATGGTAAAATACTCCTTTTTAAACTTCAGCTATGTGTCATCAGATTTAACATAATCAGTGCCACTTTACATATAAACATACATATGACACATACAGGTTTGTTTTACATATAATAAAGCAAAATGTATTGGATAACATATGTAGTTATAGTGTGAATTTTTCATGACAATGTTTTTATATATATGATTAATAAACAATAAGGTAAAATTTATATAATAGTTATGCTGCATCAATTTGCTCCAGTTATGCTCCAGTGGGCAGCACAGTAGCACAAGTGGCTAGCACTATGGCTTTACAGCGCCAGGGTCCCAGGTTCGATTCCCCGCTAGGTCACTGTCTGTGCGGAGTCTGCACGTTCTCCCCGTGTCTGCGTGGGTTTCCTCCGAGTGCTCCGATTTCCTCCCACAGTCCAAAGACGTGCAGGTTAGGTGGATTGGCCATGCTAAATTGCCCTTAGCGTCCAAAAAGGTGAGGTGGGGTTATTGGGTTACGGGGATAGGGTGGAAGTGAGGTCTTAAGTGGGTCGGTGCAGACTCGATGGGCTGAATGGCTTCCTTCTGCACTGTATGTTCTATGCCCTAATATGCAGAGGTGACTGCAGAGGTCCCCAACTTTAATTGATCAGCTGACAAGTCATTAATATAGATCTTTATAATGTCCATTGGAATTCCAAAACACTTCACAATCAATTAATTACTTTCAAAGCACAATTGTTAATATAATGTAGGGAAATGCAGCAGTCAATTTGTCCAAAGGAAGCTCTCTGGAAACAGCACATTTGTTGTTGAAGAAGGACCTGTTTATGCAATATAATTTGAGAGAAGACACCAGGAGAACTCCTGATTTTCTTCAAATAGTGTCATGGGCCTCAATTTTCAGAAATTATTGACGGCAGTCCCGCTTTGGAGAGCTGTCGGCCAGTCAGATTGGTCAACAGCTCTCTAGCCCCTCCAGATACATCGCTGCAGTGACCAGAAAATGTACTGCAGTGCCGTGCCTGAACCAAAGTCCCGGACCGCACTTCATGATCGCTGTGTCAGGGGTAGGCCAGGGGGAGTGAGGGCTGGAGCTCCTAGGTCGCTGAGGAGATAGTGCCTCCCCTCCCCCACCTGATATTGAGATTATTAACTTTTTCTATTTGACACGCTGATCTAACCGGTACGTGCCAGCCTAAAAATTGAACTGGGCAGTGAAAACCCCGTAACTGGCCACTTAAAGGCCCTAACTGGTGAATGGGTGGGCTTCCCCTCCGAGGCATTGTCTGCCCTCCCTTGAAATAGTGTCTGGGTCGGGGTGGGTGGCATCTTGGAGGGAATCCTATCCATGCACTTTTAACAGGACATAGAGGGCAGGATTATCTAATCCCGCAGCAGAGTGTCCACGCCGTCGTAAACGCCATCGCGTTTTACGACGGTGTGAACGGGCCGACCCCACGACTACTTCTGGCCCGCAAAAGGGGCCAGCACGGCACTGGAGTGGTTCACGCGAACTGGGCACCGCGGGATCTGCGCATGCGCAGTGGCAACGGCGCCAACGCACGCATGCACAGTGCCTTCCTTCAACGTGCCGGCCCCGAAGCAACATGCCACAAGACTACAGGGGCCGGCGCGGAAGAAATGAGGCCCCAGCAAGAGAGGGTGGCTCATTGATTGGTGGGCCCCGATCGCGGGCCAGGCCACATGGGAGGCCCCCCCCCACTTCGCCCCCCCACAGGCCGCCCCCCAACCCTTCCACGCCGAGTTCCTGCCGGCTGAGAGCAGGCGTGGATGGCGCCGGCGGGACTTGCATTTTCACAACGGCCGCTCGGCCCATCCCGGGCCGAGAATCAGCGGGCCAGCCTCGTAGAGCGGCCCCCGACCGGCGGCGTGCGGACCACGCCAGTGGAGAATCACGTGCCACCGTCGGGGCGGCGTGGCACGATTTGCGCCAGTCGCGGGGATTCTCCGGCCCAGCCCCGGTCTGAGAGGATCCCACCCAGAATGGTGGCCATGGAATCGGTTACATCCGCCCGTGCCGCTGAAATGGGTAAATGATCCTTGGTATAAAGACTATTGCAACAAGCTAATTAAAATACAGCTTCTTATTTTTAGAAAAATGCATTTTATTAGCTGGAGTTGAAAATGTTTCTGAGGATTAAGAGTAAAGGAAAATAATCAGTACCAAGAAGTTCTTACCCCCCGTAATCTCATCCCAAGATACAATGGTTCACTTATGAAGATGTAACTATGATAGAAGGTCACGTATTTGTTAGGATTGATTTGTTACATAAGAACAGAAGTAAGTCATTCATCCCCTTAAGCCTGTTCTACTGATCAAATAAATTGTGTCTGACTGTACCTCAAATCCATTTATTCGATGCTGTTCCATAACCCTTGATACACACACAAGAATCTAACGATTTAAGTCCTACAAATTTCAATTGACCCACTCTTCACAGCTTCTGGCTTCCTCCAATGAGTGTTCAGAGAAAGGTCATAAAGGACTAAAAATGGCTATTTATGCTGTACTTGGAGTACTTCCAAAACAAGTTACGATGATAGATTTTAAGAATCAGCAAATATTCTTCCTCAAACCTGCAAACTGAAAGATCAACAAGTTTTTTTTAAAAACTCAAATAAATAAGAATGAGATTATACCTGCCGGCTTAATCTGGTTTTCTGTCTTAATAGAGTCTGCCAGCATTTGACACACCAGAGGTTTTTGGCCTCCATCCTAATGCTGACATTACTTATCAAAGGAAACTAGCCCAAGATGTGCTTGATACAATACTCAGCATCCAGCCAAAGGACAGCGCAACTGGGGTTGGAGAAACACGGGAGGTTGTAGTTGCCCAACTAGCTGATGACATGCTGCTAAAATTACCTCCAGATTACATAATTTATGAAGTAAGATGTGAGGAAAACCCTAATTTTCTGTATTTTGGTATGATCATGCTATAGACCAGTAATGCTTTTGGTTTATACAGAATGAATTTATTACACAAAAAATTATAAAACTCAAAATATATGAGCTGTACTCTATGTTAAATAGTCTGTTACATTAAAGATAATCAAAAAAATATAATGAACACAAATTACTTATATTACAAATCAAATGTTTTAACTCCACTTTCTTTCCACAGTCATTAGACGTACACCCCAAAGCCCTCATTACACATACTTAGCAAAACTTGGAAGATTAACCTTTTGACCTGAGTACTATGTCAACAACAAATACAACGGCGAAGATTTCTTGGGTCTTCCATTTACTTCTGGCATGATTGTCATTCAAATCTCCCACAACCACCATAATGTTACAAACTCCTGGTTCAACAGAGGCTCTCAGGCATTTTCTGAGTAGTTTCTTCAGATCAGAGCTTTCTTGCTTATAATTTCCACTGGCGGGTGAAAGCAGAACTAGGGGTCATAGCCTCAAAATAAGGGGAAGTAGATTTAGGACTGAGCTTAGAAGGAACTTCTTCACCTAAAGGGTTGTGAATCTATGGAATTCCTTGCCCAGTGAAGCAGTTGAGGCTCCTTCATTAAATGTTTTTAAGATAAAGATGGATAGTTTTTTGAAGAATAAAGGGATTAAGGATTATGGTGTTCGGGTCGGAAAGTGTAGCTGAGTCCACAAAAGATCAGCCATGATCTCATTGAATGGTGGAGCAGGCTCGAGGGACCAGATGGCCTACTCCTGCTCCTAGTTCTTATGTCCTTATAATATTCATTAACTGTGGAGATTGTTTTGTTATGCTCTTGTCGTAGCATAAGCTGCTTCCTTGATGTGCACTCTGACAAAGGAAGGTTCAGACTTGGAGATAGCTTTAACACGTTTATTGAACTATTAACAATTCTCCTACTTGGATTCGACACTACTGTTAATCCTGCTATAGCTACTCAGACTGACTAACCAGTCTGCTACAATCCACGTGGTGGGAGTGATGTGTAATCAACCCTGTGTCTGTACTCACTGAGAGTCTCCACTGGAAAGAGACTGAGCATGTGTGATGTGTCCTTTTATATGGGTTGGTATAATGCCCTCCTGTGGTAGTGTCACCTCTGTGTGTATCGTGACTGTCCATTGGTCATGTCCTATCTTACTGACCTATTGGTTGACTGTCTGTGTGTCATGTCTCTGGTGTTCCCTCTAGTGTCTAGCTAGGTGTAGTGTATGTACATTAACCCTTTGTGTACTTACAGAGATGTATATCACCACATCCCCCCTTTTTTCGTGTTACATATTTTCTGTACAGTGTTAAAGAAAATTGAACAAACTCGGTAGATGAGTGATACTCTGTACAAGTTATGATAACAGTGATCATTAAACAATAAGTCCAAATCATAAGCATGAGTCCAATGTTCATGAATTATTATGGTTGAGTGGCTTTCTTGTTTGGGTGGTGAGTTGGTGATGTTGATGGTGGCATTGCATTGTAAACGCCATCAGTGTCCCCGTGCTGAAGGAACCAAGAAGTGGTCAAATCACTCCGTTGTCGGATTTGGACTCTTTTTTTTTCTCGATGCTTGTGGTGGTAATTCTTGATGGCATCTGTCCTGAAAGCCAGGTTGCCTGTTGGTAGTGCAGCAAACATGAATTGGTAAAATGCATCGTCCTGCCATGGTATTTCACTGTACTGAGCTGAGCAGTAACAGTGTCTCTCATTTGCAGAGTTGTACCATGTCGTACCAGTCGTAGTTCCATTGGTGTTGTTTTTGTCGTGCTTGTTGTTGACGTTGTTGCCTCTGGTACGCTTCTGGATGTTGTCTTTGATGTTATTGTTGTGTTGGTTGGTTTTGTTGCCGTGTTTGCTGCGCTCAAGGACCACACTCTGTGGATAATACGAGTCCTTCACACAGTTACTCGTGTCAGCGTGCTTTGTGGCGTCTGCTGTCTCCTTGAGCGTGCCGTCACTGAGTTCGCGGCACTCCCTGTCTGGAGTTGTGTCCGGCTTACATGAATCAGCTTTGGTTTGTCGATGCTCCCCGTCTGGAGTCTGGTCTGTTTCACCTGAGTCAGTTTTTGCTTGTCGATGCTCCCCGTCTGGAGCCCTTTCTGGTTCACCTGAATCAGTTTTGGTTTCTTGCCGCTCCCCATCCGGAGTCATTGCAGGTTCATTTGAGTCAGCTGAGGTTTCTTGATGCTCCCCATCCGGAGTCAAAACGTTCAGGAATTCATTTGCTTGTGGAGAGGCTCGAGCGAGTGAGGTTTGAAGTAACGTGGTGTCACCGGAGTCACCAGTAATCTCACTGTGCTTGTCGAGTGCCTCTGTACATTCTAGCTGAGGTCTGTCACGTTGCACATCTGGTATGGGAAGTGGGATGCCGTCGTCACTTGTCTCACATACAGTGGGTAGAGCTTCAGTGGCTTCTTGTCGTTCACTTGAGCTGGGTAGACCGTCAGAGTCTTCTTCTGGTGGCTCAAATAATCTGGGTGGACTGTCATAGTCTGCTTGCTGTACACTTGAGCGTGGTGGACTGTCATAGTCTTTCTGTTGTTCACTTGAGCGTGGCAGACTGTCATAGTCTTTCTGTTGTTCACTTTAGCGTGGCAGACTTGCATTGTCTGTTGCTGGTTGCTCAGAGGAGGTTGCTAGACCCTCATGGTCTTGTTCATGCAAGGACTGCGCTCTGGAGTCTTACGTTGCTTCTATCGTGGAGGCTGTCCACGAGCTCGCTGTGGAGGCTTGTGTCACTCCCTCTGTGGAGTCTTGCAGCGTTCCTTGTGTGGAGTCATGCATTGGTCTCGCTGTGGAGACTGTCATCACTTCTTGTTCATGCAAGGACTGCGCTCTGGAGTCTTGCGTTGCTTCAATTGTGGAGGCTGTCCACGAGCTCGCTGTGGAGGCTTGTGTCACTGGAGTCACTTCTTGTGTGGAGACGTGCAGTTGTCTCGCTGTGGCTGGAACCCTTCGTGGTGTGTGGACCACTCTCTGTGGGGAGTCGGGGACCCTTCGCGGTGCATGGACCACTCTCTGTGTGGCAGCAGGCCGCTCTCCGTGGGCTTGTACCACTTTCTGTCTCTTGGTGACAGGCCGCAGCATCATCCTGCACTCACGAGTCGGGATGTCGTATATGCTGGGCTGAAGATTCCCCAATCCAAAGAACTTGTCGTCGGGATAGTCAATGTGCAACATGTCTAGTTGCGGTTCGGATTTGGTACTGGGGTAGCCTCCCAAGGTGAAAGCTTTGTCTGAGTCGTTGTCTTCCAAGCCCATATCATCACGTTTTGAGTCGGAGCTGGCATTGGGCTTGCGATGTCCAAAGAAGAATTAAAGGTCTGAGTCATAGTCTTCAAGGGCTGTATCATCTCTTTAGGCAGTGCTAACTGCTTGTTGCAGGGTTCTGTGGAGATTACTTTCAGCTACTGGCCGAATTTCAGGCATTGTGCTGTCGTTCCTGGTGAAAGAATCTGGTTGTGAGGCTTTAAAACAAAAATTCCAGATTTTGGAACATTTCCCCTTTAAGTGGGCGTGGTCCGGGGCCCCTGACATCATGACGCTTGTGACGTACATCATAGGAAGCGATTGCGCATGCGCAGATCGCTGGTACTTTACTTGGGGCCTTTTTCGCAATTGCGCATGGGCAGCTTCTCGCGCATGCGCAAACGGACCTTCCCGTTCTGTGCGCTCTTTGCGCAACTGCGCATGTGCAGCACCTTTTCCAAGATGGCTGCAATTCAAAACGGCCGTTCGTTGCTGCAAGCCTACCTCGCGGTGCGTTTTGGCGCCTCTTTTACCTTTTCTTCTTGTATGTTCCTCGCAGAATTCTTGGCATTTGTCCAGGACTGCCTGGAAATCGCTCTTGTTTTGCCCCTTTGAGTATTTGAAGGTCTGGAAGATTTCAGCTGCTTCTGGACCGCGATGGTAAGTAGAAGCTTTATTTTTTCTGCATCCACCACGCCATCTAGGTCATACGCTACCAGGTAGATCTCGAATCTCTGCCTGAACCAACGGCAGTTTTAACTGAGATTGCCTTGGTGCCTGAGCGGTTGTGGAACCGGAATCCCGAACATCACCTTGCCTGGCTCTTGTTGCTGGTTGTCACTGTTTGCTGAGTTGCAACTATATGGATTCAACAGTTCACTCCTGGAACCATGTTTTGTTATGCTCTTGTCGTAGCATAAGCTGCTTCCTTGATGTGACTCTGACAAAGGAAGGTTCAGACTTGGAGATAGCTTTAACACGTTTATTAAACTATTAACAATTCTTCTACTTAGATTCGACGCTACTGTTAATCCTTCTGTAGCTACTCAGACTGACGAACCAGTCTGCTACAATCCATGTAGTGGGAGTGATGTTTAATCAACCCTGTGTCTGTACTCACTGAGTGTCTCCACTGGAAAAAGACTGAGCAGGTGTGATGTGTCCTTTTATATGGGTTGGTGTAATGCCCTCCTGTGGTAGTGTCACCCCTAAGTGTATCGTGTCTGCCCATTGGTCGTGTCCTATCTTACTGACCTATTGGTTAACTGTCTGTGTGTCATGTCTCTGGTGTTCCCTCCATTGTCTAGCTAGGTGTAGTGTATGTACATTAACCCTTTGTGTACTTACACTGTTGTATATCACCACAGAGATTTTAAAATCTAAAACTCTCTCTCTTTCCCTCTCTCATTCGATCTCCCTCTCTCGATCTCTCCCTCTCGCCTCTCAGCCTTTCTATGCCAGAAATTCAACTTACTGTCGGTAGAGTCCTTCAGTTAACAAGTGTTTTCTTTATAGTCAACATCCAGAATTCCGACTGCTGAATCATTCTATTTTAGACTCCCAAACTAGGCTGCTCAGGCAGATGAACCCACCCTCCAGTCGCTTACCTGCTCTTGATCTTTTCCCTGACAACTGTCAGCATGACATCGACAATTTATCTGCTCCTCTCACCCATTTTAACCTGTCTCCTACTGAACTTGCTGCACTCCGCTCTCTCAGATCCAACCCTGACTTAGTCATTAAACCCGCCAACAGGGTGGGGCTGTTGTCTGGCGTACCTACCTCTACCTCGCAGAGGCTGAGCGCCAACTCTCAGACACTTGCTCCTTAAGACCCTCCCCCTGGGCCATGACCCCACCACCGAGCATTAAGCTATTGTTTCCAGGACTGTCACTGACCTAATTTCCTCTGGAGATCTTGGGCGAAATTCTCCCCCAACGGCGGGTTGTCTGCCGACTGGCGCCAAAGACGGCACCAATCAGACGGGCATCGCGCCGGCCCAAAGGTGCGGAATGCTCCGCATCTTTGGCAGCCTAGCCCCAACATTGAGGGGCTAGGCCGACGCCGGAGGGATTTCCGCCCCGCCAGCTGGCGGAAATGGCGTTTGTTTCCCCACCAGCTGGCGCGGAAATGCGGCGCATGCGCGGGAGCGTCAGCGGCCGCTGTCAGTTTACCGGCGCATGCGCGGGAGCGTCAGCGGCCGCTGTCAGTTTCCCGCGCATGCGCAGTGGGGAGAGTCTCTTCCGCCTCCGCCATGGTGGAGGCCGTAGCGGAGGCGGAAGGGAAAGAGTGCCCCCACGGCACAGGCCCACCCGCGGATCGGTGGGCCCCGATCGCGGGCCAGGCCACTGTGGGGGCACCCCCCGGGGTCAGATCGCCCCGCGCCCCCCCCCAGGACCCCGGAGCCCGCCCACGCCACCTGGTCCCGCCAGTAAATACCAGGTTTGATTTACGTCGGCGGGACAGGCAATTCCTGGGTGGGACTTCGGCCCATTCGGGCCGGAGAATCCAGCGGGGGGCCCCGCCAACCTGCGTGGCCCGATTCCCGCCACCGCCCGATCTCCGGTACCGGAGACTTCGGCGGGGGCGGGGGCGGGATTCACGGCGGCCAACGGCCATTCTCCGACCCGGCGGGGGGTCGGAGAATGACGCCCCTTTTCTCCACAGCTTCCAACCTCATAGTCTCCCAACCCCCGACAGCCCGCTTCCACCTCCTCCCCAAAATCCGCAAACAGGACTGGCCCGGTAAGCCCATCGTGTCAGCCCGTTCCTACCCCACTGAATTATTTTCTTCCTATCTTGACTCCATACTCTTCTTGTCCATACCCTTCCCACCTACATTCGCGATTCCTCTGGTGCCCTACATCATACCAACAATTTCCAGTTCCCCGGCTCTAACTGCCACCCCCACCCCCCCCCCCCCCATTCACCCCCCCCCCCCTTACCATGGATGTTGAAACCCTCTATACCTCCATTCCCCACCGGGCTGATCTGATGGCTTTCCACTTCTTCCTCGAACAGAGGGCAAAAAAATCCCCATCCACCACCACTCTCCTCCGTCTGGCTGAACTTGTCATCTCACAGAACAATTTCTTCTTTAACTTACCTTGTTTCCTCCAAACCAAAGGCATGGCTATGTGTACTCACATGGGTCCCAGCTTTGTTTATCTCTTTATGGAGTATGAGGAACATTCCCTGTTCCAGTCCTACTCCGGCCCCATCCCACAACTCTTTCATCGGTACATTGACGGCTGTTTCAGTGCTGCTTTATGTTCCCTTCTGGACCTGGAAAAGTTTATCAATTTCACTTCCAATTTCTATCCCACTATCACCTTCACATGGTCCATCTCCAACACTTCTCTTCGCTTCCTTGACCTCTCTGTCTCCATTTCTGGGGATAGACTGTCCGCGAGGATCCATTACAAGCCCACACACTCTCACAGCTACCTTAACTACAGTTCTTCACACCCCACATCTTGTAAGGACTCCATCCCATTCTCCCAGTTCCTTCACCTCCATCGCATCTGTTCTGAAAATGCCACTTTTTGAAACAGTGCTGCTGATATGTCTTCATTCTTCCTTAATCATGATTTCCCACTCACTGTGGTGGACAGGGGTCACATCTGTATCTGAATCATCTCCCGCACTTCTGCTTTCACCCTTTCCCATCCCCGCAGAACCAGGATACTATCTCCCTTGTCCTCACTTTTCACCCGACTGACCTCTGCATTCAAAGGATCATCCTCTGCCAGTTTTGCCAACTCCAGCATGATGCCACCATCAAACACATCCTTTCTCACTCTCTCGTCAGCAATCCACAGGGACCATTCGCTTTGGGATACCCTGGTCCACTCCTACATCCCACCAACACCTCACCGTCTTTCCACAGCACCTTTTCATGCAATCATAGAAGGTGTACCACCTGCCCCTTTACCTCCTCCCTGCTCACCATCCAAGGGCCTAAATACTCTTTTCAAGTGAGGCAGCGCTTCACGTGCACCTACTTCAATCTGGTCTATTGCAGTTCCTGCTCTCAATGTGCTCTACTCTACATCGGAGAGACTAAAAGCAAACTGGGTGACTGCTTTGCAGAACATATTTGGTCTGTCTGCAAGCAGGACCCAGACCATCCTGTTGCCTGCCATCCTGCTCTCACGTCCAAATGTCCGTCCTTGGCCTGCTGCAATGTTCCAGTGAATCCCAATGCAAACTGGAGGAAAACCGGAGTGGTTCACTCCGCGTCGGAGCCCACTCCCAGCCCTCATTCTCCCGCCCCCGGGGGGGTAGGAGTGGGGTCGCGTATTTTACACGCGCTGGGCCTTGGCGCCGCGTAAAAAGCGGCGCCGCGTAGATGACACGGCCGGCGTCGCGTAAATGAAGTCACCCACGCATGCACGGGTTGGCCGGTGCCAACCCGCGCATGCGCAGTTGCCGTCCTCCCCGAGGCTGCCCTGCAAGAAGATATCGGATGGATCTTGCGGGGCGGCGGAGGAAAGGAGGTCCTCCTTTAGAGAGGTCGGCCCACCGATCGGTGGGCCCCGATCGCGGGCCAGACCGCATCGGAGGCACCCCCGCTGAAGGAAACCCCCCCCGCCACAGGCCGCCCCCCCCAGCGTTCCCGCACAGTTCCCGCCGGCAGCGACCAATTGTGGCCGGCGCCGGCGGGAACCTGTCGTGGCGGAGCAGCCGCTCGGCCCATCCGGGCCGGAGAATAGCGGGGGTACCGGAGAATCGCCATTGTGAGTGTCTCGGGTGATTCTCCAGCTAGCGCGGCGCAGTACTCGACGGGGCCATTCTCACCGGCTGGGAGAATGGCGGGACGGCGTCGGACCGGCATCACGCGATATAATGGCGTGCCCGACGATTCTCCCAATCGGCGCGGCCTCGGAGAATCTTGCCCCTCATCTTCTGATTACGGCACGTTACAGCCTTCTGGATTCAACATTGAGTTCAACAACTTCAGACTGTGAACTCTCTCCTCCACCTTCATCCCATTTTTATTTCTATCAATTTATTTTTATTTCTTCCATCCATCGCTTTTTTCCTTACCATTGTCTCCCTTCCCCTACCCCACCCCACTAGTGCCCTCTGTTCCCTGTTCCAAGTTGTCCTTTAACACACTGCTGATCTTTGTTCTCCATTAACATATTCTGATCTCTTATTGTGCCAGTATCAGCACCCTTCTTAGCCTTGATCACCACCATTTACATTCCCATTGTCTTTCTGTCCAAAATATCTTTGTCAATCTCCACCTATCGCAGGACCTCTATCCAGCCCACGCACCCCGCACCCCGAATACAACAGTATAAATCCCATCCCATTTCTAGTTCTCTCTAGCTTTGACAAAGCATTATTCAGACTCGAAACGTTCTATCTCCACAGATGCTGTCAGACCTGCTGAGATTGTTCAGCATTTTCTGTTTTGGTTTCAGATTCTAGCATCCAACATAATTTGCTTTTATCGTATAATTAACTTGTTGACGTTATTTTGCCATTGTTCATTTCCCAGGCAACATGATCATTTAACAGAACCCAGCTTTGATTTTCTAGTGTCAGAACTCTGATTAAAGGGACGACCGCCTCACATAAAAGAGGATTTTACCCAAAGGCACAGGGCCGTTAACAACTTAAAATAGTTCGATATTTCATGTGTTTGAAACACAAACTAACTAAATCCTGCAAAGTATATTTGTAGATCTGAGACTCTCAGGATTAAGGCATTACATGTTTTATTTCAATGTAGAGTTGGATTAGAGAAGTCAGAAGCTAATACAGTAACACTGCTCAATTGTGCATTGTTAAAATAATTAAACAGCACAAAGTGTGCTCACATTCTATTCCTGCTTTTCAACATTATAACAAAGCTAAGAATATGTTGAGAACATATCGCATAACATGTACTAATTTCTGAAATTTATTGATTTTCATTTCAGCTGTAAGCACAATATTTAACAAAAGAGCAAACAGTTTTTCTGTTATCTCGACCATCCTAGATTTATCGCATGTAAACAAGGCTTTGACTATTGAAGGATATTAGCAATGTTAGTATATTGCAGAGAAGGTAAAGTGCTTTGAATACCATTCTATTCAAGGCAATTCTAAGCAAACAGGCCAGTATTATACCTTCAGTGAAGAAAATGGAGGGAAAATTAACCAGCCTCGTCATATTAACAACCGGGTGACATGATGGCACAGTGGTTAGCACTGCTACCTCACACCGCCAGGGACGTGAGTCCGAAGATGTGCAGGTTAGGTGGATTGGCCATGCTAAATTGCCGTTAGTGTCCAAAGGTTAGATGGGCGTTACCGGGGTAGAGCGGGGGAGTGGACCTAGGCTGGGTACTCTTTCAGAGGGTCGGTGCAGATTCGATGAACCAAATGGCCTCCTTCTGCGCTGTAGGTATTCCGTGATTCTACAACAACATATATTTGTGTCAGTCACCCAGCAGCAATGAACACTGATTCCTGGTAGTAATTCACTTTAGTCTCCAATTTATCCTAGGGTTGGCCATGATCTGTAAGACATTTGACCGAGGTCAAATTTGTTGATGCTGTCTCATCTTCAGGCAGGAAATTGTGTCCATGTCCCATGACTGTTGTTTTGCATTGAGAATGAGACGGTTATTTCCCGTTGTCGCTCCAAAGCTATAATTAACCACTCTGCAGGCTGATGCTCCCCTTAAATTATAGGTTGTCTGAAGTCTACAGTTTTCCTCGTGCTCCTGACTGTATTTGTTAAGGAAGGGACACTGTGGATTAAGTTCAGTAAACTGCCACAGGATATTGTACTTTTTCTAATAAAATTTGTAGTTAGGGATGCAACAGGCAGTCGAATCAACTTAAAAACCTAATAACTCTGTATAAGAAGACACGTAACTTGTATGGATGCCCAGAAAGGAGAAAAGCAGGAAGAATTTGGGCCATAATCAGTCGTCAGACTCTGAGCCATCGCAGATCTTGGTGCAAAGTAAGATGGCAGGGATGGGCTCTCCTTCCCTACCAACCATGGCACTGATGGCCGATAATATCGGCCGCATAGTGGCGATGCAATTGGAAATGCGATAGATTTTTAAACATCAATTGACGAAGCTCTTTCCCATCTGATTGTAAAGCTGGAGAAAGTGAACAAAACAGGTGAAGCATGGGGTGCCACGTTGAAAGGCATTGAAACCGCCCTGTTGGATCACAGTGGTCGGGTCACATCCTTAGAAACCAATCTAACCTCAGTCATTGAGACCAACAAAAATCTGAAGGCTAAAATAAGCAACCTTGAGAACCGATCACAAAGGCAAAACATCTGCCTTGTGGGATTACTGGAGCGGCAAGAGGGCCGCACCCCTACTGGTTACTGATGCACGATCAATGACCACTAAAGCGAGTTTGTAGTCCAGCTATAGGCTTTAATAAGCTAGATGTTTCCCCCAGCAGCTCAGGTACAGAAAGAAGGCTGCTGGGACGGCACGGGCTCTTATACCCTGCCCACCAGGGCGGAGCTACATACATCCTAACCAATAGAAAGCATACAGTTTCCACCAATGGTGCTCCAGCCTATCAGGTACCGTAATACCTCTAATACCACATTCACCCCCTGTTAAAAAAAAGTCCGGCGTGGGTGGTGGCCTGATGCTACAAATGGCAACGTGGTAGAATTAGTTATGGAGGTACCGTAATACCTCCGTACAGAGTTTTGTAACTATTTACAATTCTGATAGCTATTTACAATTGGTGATTTAAATTTACAGTTTACAGTTTTAAATGAAGCAATCAGTCGATCGGGGGCCCTGGTCGTCCTCTGTGATCGTCGGAGGTTCGGTGGTGACTCCGGTGGAGGCTCGGGCGTCTGTGACTCCGGGAGCGTGGCTTCGATCTCCATGGCAGCATCGGCACCCCTAGACAGCGCTGGTGGGGAAAACAGTTGACTTGGGGAGGGAGCGCCTGCGGGGGGCGTTGGTGGGTGGGGGGCCTAGACGGGGCCGGCGGGAGGACCGATCCTCCTGTAAGGTGCACTGGTGGGAGGGAGGGTGGTACTGGTGGTTGGGTTGTGTGTGGGGCTCCGGGGGGGCGACAGGTCTCATAGGGAAACGGTGGGCGCGATTCTCCACTCCCGCGACTAAGTGCCCATGCCGTCGTGAACACCATCGTGTTTCACGACGGCGCGAAATGGCCCCGATCGCGATCGATTCAGGGCCCGAAAATGGGCTAGGAGCGGGGCCGCGAAGAACTCGGGGGGGCGTGGCGCGAAAGCAACGTCGTAAGTTAGCGACGCCCGAATGACGCGGTGCTGCGCCATAAATGGCGCGATCCGCGCACGGAAGGACCCAGGAGGAGAAGGAGGAGAGATGGCTGAGCCCCGACGAGCCGCACCGAGGTTCCGGGACACGGACCTGGACACCCTCCTCGATGAGGTTGAAAGCCGAAGGGCCACCCTCTGCCCAAGACGTGGGCATCGCCAGCCGTCCAGCTCGGTGAGGTGCGGTTGGCATGAAGTTGGCACTGCTGTGAGTGCTGTGGGGCACACCCCCCGGTCCGGGGAGCAGTGTCGGAAGAAGCTGCATGACCTCATTAGGGCTGCCAGGGTAAGTGCCATGAGGGTGCCCCCGGGTCACTACCAACCCCCCCCCCCACCCACCCCCGTACACAAGGGGGGAAGTAAGGTGGGGGGATGGGTGGGGGGGGGCGGTTCAGGGTGCACAACGTTGTACTTGAGCCACATGAGCACCAGGACCCCCCTGGAGAGGTGCCATGGCGTGGCTCCAACTGTCTCCTCACCCAGCATTAATATAGCTTGTATCTGCACGCCCCGATGATACCCGCTAATTGTGATGCTTTATCCAATCCCCCCCCCCAGGACAAGACAGCTCACAACCAATGTGAGCGTATGAGAACCGGAGGGGGTTCTTCTGTGCTGCACCCCCTAAATGTTCACGAGCAGAGGGCCCTGGACCTCGCTGGGGGATCCACCACCCGGGAGGTTGCGACATGCCAGGTCGGAGGCGCAAAAACAAGTGAGACAACCCTGGATGTCATCAACCCCCCCCCCAACCCATCATCGCCCCCCCCACACTCTGTCCACTGCACCCTCGATCCCCACCCCCCTCACACTCTGGCCACTGCACCCTCGATCCCCTCCTCCCTCACACTCTGGCCACTGCACCACCGATCCCCTCCCCCCCTTACACACTGCCCCCACCACCACCATACACCCGGCCCAGTGTGTCTAACGAACCCCGTATCGTTGTGTTCCCCAGGGCCAGCCGCCGAACGTCCAGGTTCTTCTCGGCCAAGACACAGCCGACCATCTCCAACCTCAAGCTCACCCAGGGACGCACGCCAGGGGGTGGCAGTCGGTCGGACAGGAGGGCCATCCTCTCAGTCTCGGACGCTGGACGGGGACGCACATACGACGGACAGAGATAATACTGAGGGGCACAGGACGGACAGTGACGATGACGCACAGAGAACGGCCACACAGTCCACGGATTCACCTGGAGGGCAACATGACATGGGCCGCATGCACCTTGCGCCAGGCCATGAGGGGGACCAGTACACACCAGACTTCCTAACGGACGATGACCTCAATCTAGCGGCACTGCTGTCTCCCACACCATCCACCATCGCAGAGACACTCACCTCGGTTGGGCAGATAAGTGATGAGGCTCCCGGGTCACGGTCTGGTGCGCACCACACAGCCGAGCCGGTACAGCAGGTGGAGTATGGAGCAGCCGAGGGGTTGGACGGTCGGAGGGCAGCCCTGGCCCAGCAAACAGCTGCCGCCCAGACGGTTCCCGGGTTCCTGGATGTACTTGACCCACCCGGACAACCGATGCATGTGGACACCGAGGGACTGAATAACGGGATGAGGGCCATCTTCCAGGACCTGCACACGCAGTTGGAGGAGTCCATTCGCGTCCAGGAGCAGGAAGTGGTGCCGCTCATCGCAGCCACCCAGGTTGACAATGGGTGAGGCAATGGGTGAAATGGTTTTGGTCATTGGTCAGGTTCTGCAAGGCATTGGGATTCACGTGTACGCGTCATCCATGGCCCAGGAGAGGGTTGCCCTCTCACAGGCAGCCATCTCACAGAGCCAACAGGACATTGCTGCCGCTCTCCGGGCCCTGGCCGAGTCTCACCATGCCATGGCCCAGTCCCAGCAGGCGATGGCACAGTCCCAGCAGTCAGTCGCGGAGAGCATAGACCGCCTGGCGTACGTGATGGATGGTGTAGCGCACTCACAGGTTGAGATAGCACAGTCCATGGCAGGAATGTCGCACTCCCTGGGCTCCGTCTCTGCGAGCATTCGGACCATGGTCGATACCGCTGCAGGCCTCCAGGACTGGCAGCGCCAGGTGTCGGTGGTGCGATGGGGCATGTCTCCGATCGCATCTCCGTCCCACAGTGAGGCCCGGGGGCCACCGGGCACCCCGAGGGAGGAGGAGGTTCTGGGGCCCGTCCTGGTACCTCCAGCAAGGGGTGTCCCGGGACACTCGGCCTCCCCCCGTTCCGTCCCTGGTGCATCTGGTGGGCAGCGGGCAGGACAGGGTGGCACCACGCCATCCAGCACGCCCGCCGAGCAGCCTGGCCCATCGAAGCCGGGCCGCCACAGGAAACACGTGCCGACGGGGAGCCATGTCGCAGGGCGTGATTCTCAGCAGTCCGCCTCCACTCCTGCTGCACCATCTGGGGAGACGCCTAGACGTAGTGGTAGGGCCCGTAAGGCCAAGAAGTTAGGCACATAATAAGTTGGCACGGGTGCAGGGCACAGTTTAGTTGTAGGGGGGTAGGGCATCTGTATGTGAATGTCACAAATAAACTCACTGTTGCACTTAACTTGTAAGACTCTGTGCTATGTCCAGTGCCAGGGGGCTGGTGAGGGTGACCGAGTGGCGCTGTGGTTAATGAGCGGTTCAACGTCGGTGCCGGATGTGCTGTCCCTTTCCCCCCTGCCTCCCAAAATCGGACACCATAGTCCTCGGCACTCCGACGCCAGCTACCCCCACACGGGCACCTGATGAAATACCCATTACGAAGGCTGTGACCACCGGAGTGCATGGTTCAGCTATAGCCATGAGTCAGACCTTGGCTGGCGAATCTGGGCACACAGCTCATCGCAGAGCGGGCTGTCATCATTCAACATGGCACTGATCACAACCGCTTACACAATCATCAATGTTGTGCAATCCCTTAGTGCCGCAGTGGTAAGGTGATGTGGAATTGGTGGCGTGTACACGGTGCGGAGGTACAGGGGTGCGCGGGGGGGGGGGGGGGGGGGGTGCAGCGTGGTGCCCGTGTGCAGGACTGGTGGTGCAAGTGGCTGTGTTGAGCGAATCCCTCCCCCACGGTGCGTGAACCGTGCGGCCACCAACGCGTCGCGTGCCCGCTGTCCTCGACGGTACCGTTGTGCAGCCTCCTGGACGTAACCAGCACCCGGGCAGTGTCTGTGTCCTGCACCCCTCCCCCACACTGATGCACGCCATCCTCCTCCGCCTCCTCCTCTTCCTCCTCCCCTTCGTTTGCGTTTCTCCGGTGCCGTCGGGTCCTCCCTCCGACTCCTCCACCAGGTCATCTCCCCTCTGCATGGCAATGTTGTGCAGCGCACAGCAGACCACAACTACGTGACCGACCCTGTCGGGCCGGTACTGCAGGGCCCCCCCGGAGCGGTCCAGGCATCTGAATCGCATCTTCAGCAGGCCGAAGCACCGCTCCACCACACCCCTGGTTGCTGCATGGGCCTCATTGTATAGGCTCTCTGCGTTGGTCTGAGGCCTCCGTATTGGCGTCATCAGCCATGACCTCAACGGATAGCCTCTGTCGCCCAGCAACCAGCCCCTCAGCCGGGGGGGGGGCATCCATCGAACATTGCGGGGATGAACAACTGTGCCAGAATGTAGGCGCCATGCACACTCCCAGGGTACCTTGCTCACACGTGCATGATCTTCATGTGGGGGGTCGCACACCACCTGAATGTTCATGGAGTATGCACCCTTCCTGTTCATTAACACTTCCCTGTTGTCTGCAGGTGGGCGCATGGGGACGTGCACACCATCGATGACACCCTGGACCATCGGTATCCCGGCCACCTTGGCGAATCCACGTGCCCGTGCTTCCTGCTGTGCTCGGTCCTCGGGGAATTTAATGTACCTGTCCGCAATGGCGTACAAGGCGTCGGTCACGGCCCTGATGCACCTGTGGACTGATGCCTGTGAGATCCCGGATAGGTCCCTGCTCGGCGCCTGGAAGGAACCGGTAGTGTAAAAGTTTAGGGCCACCGTCATCTTGACGAAGACTGGTATCGCGTGTCCTCCTCCCGTTCCAAGTGGTGCGAGGTGCGCCACGAGCTGGCATATATGTGCGACCATCTCCCTGCTGAACCGTAGTCTCCTCCTGCATGTGATGTCCGGTAGGGCCTCGAACGACATTCTGTCACGGTACACCCCCGGCCTTGCTGGACGCCTGTGGCGCCCTGGCACCACCATCAGTGGCTCCTCTACTCCTCCTCCCCCCCCCCAGCATTTCGATATCAGTGCCCACTTCCTGTGCATTCCTCGCCATCGGGGGGTCAATGTTCCCCTCGGCATCCCACTGGACATTCCAGGCCTGAGCGCCTGCAGCCTGCGCGGCGATGACGGGCCACTCCGCGGCCATCCCCTCTGCTGCAGCAGCAACCGCTGCATCTGCAGCCACTGTGGGCCGTCTGAGTCTACACTGCCGGATGGCCACCTGCAGAGCTGCGGCTCCAACGACGGCAGTGAACATCGCTGTCTGGTTGGCATACATGGTGACCTGCAGGAGGGTGGTGGGGGGCAGAGAAACGACATGTTACACGGAGGTTCTTCCACACCTCGCCAGCCGGGTTGCATGGGATACCTGTGTGCCCCGGTGGCCTGGTCGCGCTGCAGATACGCACTCAGCCTAACACCTGGTCACTGTCTGCGTCCAACGGTCAGTTCACACCGTCCTCCTCACCAGTGTGCCAGTCGCCTGTGCCCATCAGCCACACGACAACCTGCGGCCGTGTCCTCATCACCGTCCTGCCATATCAGGGCGGCTGACATGTGGCATCCGCGAATGGACGACACTCTCCACACTCTCCCTCACTCCCCTCCCACCTCCACTTCCTCCCTCCCGCCTCCCACCTCCACTCCCTCACCCCCCTCCCACCTCCACTCCCTCACCCCCCTCCCACCTCCACTCCCTCACCCCCCTCCCACCTCCACTCCCTCCCTCACACCCCCTCCCACCTCCACTCCCTCCCTCACACCCCCTCCCACCTCCACTCCCTCCCTCACACCCCCTCCCACCTCCACACTCTCCCTCTCCCCCCCCACCTCCACACTCTCCTTCACACCCCTCCCACCTCCACTCCCTCACTCACCCCCCCTCCCACCTCCCTCACCCCCCTTCCACCTCCACTCCCTCACCCCCCTCCCACCTCCACTCCCTCCCTCACCCCCCCTCCCACCTCCACTCCCTCCCTCACACCCCCTCCCACCTCCACACTCTCCCTCTCCCCCCCCACCTCCACACTCTCCTTCACACCCCTCCCACCTCCACTCCCTCACTCACCCCCCCTCCCACCTCCCTCACCCCCCTTCCACCTCCACTCCCTCACCCCCCCTCCCACCTCCACTCCCTCCCTCACACCCCCTCCCACCTCCACACTCTCCCTCTCCCCCCCACCTCCACACTCTCCTTCACACCCCTCCCACCTCCACTCCCTCACTCACCTCCCCTCCCACCTCCCTCACCCCCCCTTCCACCTCCACTCCCTCCCTCACACCCCCTCCCACCCCCTCCCACCCACCCCCGTTGGCCGCAGTGTTCTCGGGGAAGCCGACCCGGTCTGCAGGAGCTCCGGAACAGTCCGCTCAAGTCCTCACTGCTCAGACTTTATTGACCAGGTGTGAACGGCGACGGCATGAACTGGGGTCACGCCGTCGGGACTTCCGGGCCGGAGAATAGCGGGGGTAGCGGAGAATCGCCATTTTGGGTGTCTCGGGCGATTCTCCGGCCTGCGCCGTGCAGAACTCGACGGGGCCGATCTCGGCGCTTGGGTGAATCGCGGGAGGGCATCGGACCGGCATCGCGGGGAAAAATGTGGCTCCAGCCGATTCTCCCAACCGGCGCAGCATCGGAGAATCGCGCCCCGTATCTTGTCAACCGTCGGGGAACGCCACGTAGGCGTACTGGGGGTTAGCATGGAGCAGATGGACCCTCTCGACCAACAGGTCCGACTTGTGCGCCCGCACGTGTTTTTGGAGCAGGATGTGTCCGGGTGCTGCCAGCCAGGTCGGGAGCGAGGTCCCAGAGGAGGACTTCCTGGGGAAGACAAGGAGACGTACTTGAGGTGTCTGGTTGGTGGTGGTACACAGCAGTGACCGGATGGAGTGGAGGGCATCCGGGAGGACTTCCTGCCAGCGGGAGACTGCGAGGTTCCTGGACCGTAGGGCCAGTAGGACGGTCTTCCAGACTGTTCCGTTCTCCCTCTCTTCCTGTCCGTTACCCCGGGGATTGTAACTGGTCGTCCTGCTCAATGCGATGCCCTTGCTGAGCAGGAATTGACGCAGTTCGTCGCTCATAAAGGAGGACCCCCTATCGCTGTGTATGTAAGTGGGGAACCTGAACAGTGCAAAAATGCTATGGAGGGCCTTGATGACAGTGGTTGTGGTCATGTCTGGGCAGGGGATGGCGAATGGGAACCGAGAGTACTCGTCAATCACGTTCAGGAAGTACGTGTTGCGGTCGGTGGAGGGGAGGGGGCCTTTGAAGTCCATGCTGAGGTGTTCAAAGGGACGGGAAGCCTTTATCAGGTGCGCTTTCTCTGGCCGGTAGAAGTGCGGTTTGCACTCCTTGCAGATTTGGCAGTCCCTGGTGGCTGTCCTGACCTCCTCGATGGAGTAGGGCAGGTTGCGGGTCTTGACAAAATGGAAAATGCGAGTGACCCCCGGGTAGCAGAGGTCCTCGTGGAGGGCTCGGAGGCGGTCCACTTGTGCGGTGGCATATGTGCCGCGGGACAGGGCGTCAGGAGGCTCATTTAGTTTCCTGGGACGACACAAGATCTCGTGGTTGTAGGTGGAGAGTTCGATCCTCCACCGCAGGATCTTGTCGTGTTTTATCTTGCCCCGCTGCGCATTATCAAACATGAAACCAACTGACTGTTGTCAGTGAGGAGAGTGAATCTCCTGCCGGCCAGGTAATGCCTCCAATGTCGCACAGCTTCTACTGTGGCTTGGGCCTCCTTTTTGACTGAGGAGTGGCGGATTTCGGAAGCATGGAGGGTATGTGAGAAGAAGGCCACTGGTCTGCCCGCTTGGTTGAGGGTGGCTGCCAGAGCTACGTCAGACATATCGCTCTCAACCTGGAAGGGGAGGGACTCGTCGTTGGCGTGCATCGTGGCCTTTGCAATGTCTGCTTTGATGCGGCTGAAGGCCTGGTGGGCCTCTATCAACAGGGGAAAAGTCGTAGATTGGATCAGGGGACGTGCCTTGTCCGCATAGTTGGGGACCCACTGGGCGTAGTAACTGAAAAACCCTAGGCAGCGCTTCAGGGCCTTGGAGCAGTGAGGGAGGGGGAACTCCATAAGCATGCGTTCAGGGTCGGGGCCTATAACTCCATTTCGCACTACGTAGCCGAGGATGGCTAGGCGGTTGGTGCTAAACACGCATTTATCCTTGTTGTATGTACGGTTAAGGATT
Organism: Scyliorhinus torazame; assembly: GCF_047496885.1. Taxonomy (NCBI): domain Eukaryota; kingdom Metazoa; phylum Chordata; class Chondrichthyes; order Carcharhiniformes; family Scyliorhinidae; genus Scyliorhinus; species Scyliorhinus torazame. The sequence goes on along the minus strand of NC_092716.1, from coordinate 81,993,856 downwards.
TTAGCGGTCTGGAGGAATTTTCGGAGGTTGGTGTCGTGGTCCTGCTGGTCGTGGCCGCAGATGGTGACATTATCGAGATACGGGAATGTTGCCCGTAAACCGTACCGGTCAACCATTCGGTCCAGCTCGCACTGGAAGACCAAAACCCGTTGGTGACACCGAAGGGAACCCTTAAGAAGTGATAGAGTCGCCCATCTGCCTCGAAGGCAGTGTATTTGCGGTCACTAGTGCGGATGGGGAGCTGGTGGTAGGCGGACTTGAGATCCACCGTGAAGAAGACCTTATAATGCGCAATCCTGTTTAACAGGTCGGATATGCGGGGGAGAGGCTACGCGTCCAGCTGCGTAAACCTGTTGATGGTCTGACTGTAGTCGATGACCATCCTATGCTTCTCCCCGGTCTTTACCACCACTACTTGAGCTCTCCAGGGGCTGTTACTGGCTTCAATGACTCCTTCCCTCAGTAGCCTTTGGACCTCTGACTTAATGAAGATCCGGTCCTGGGCATTGTACCGTCTGCTCCTGGTGGCGACGGGTTTGCAATCCGGGGTGAGGTTCGCAAACAGGGAAGGCGGGTCGACCTTAAGGGTGGCAAGGCAGCAGACAGTAACGGGGCGTATAGGGCCGCCGAATTTGAAGGTTAGACTTTGGAGGTTACACTGGAAGTCTAAACCCAGGTGTGTAGCCGTGCAGAGGTGGGGAAGGACGTAGAGGCGGAAATTTTTGAACTCCCTTCTCTGGACTGTGAGGTTTGCAACACAAAACCCCTTTATCTCCACTGAGTATGACCCGGAGGCCAGGGAGATTTTTTGGTTAACAGGGTGGATGAGGAGAGAACAGTCCCTTACCGTGTCGGGGTGTATGAATATCTCCATGCTCCCAGAGTCGATTAGGCAGGATGTCTCGTGCCCGTTGATCAATACGGTCGTTGTAGCAGTTGAGAGTGTTCGAGGTCGGGACTGATCCAGAGTCACCGAGGCTAATCGCAGCAGTTGAGAATTCTCTTCGTGGTCAGCCGAGCTGGGGTCCTGGGGGTTCATCCAAGATGGCGGCTCCCATTGGTCGCACATGGCTGGGGGTGCACAAAAAGGCGGCGCCCATCCCTCCAACGTGGCGTCTGCGGAACAAGATGGCGGCACCCGGGGTCCGCACGTGGCCCTGGAATAGGAAGATGGCGGCGACCGCTGACCGCACGGGGACCGTGGAGATGTTTGTGGTTGCGGTCTGCATTCGCTCCACGAAATGGCCCTTTTTGCCGCATCCCTTGCAGGTGGATGCGCGGGCCGGGCAGCGCTGGCGGGGGTCCTTGGCCTGCCCGCAAAAGTAGCAGCGGAGCCCCCCGGGGTTGCCAGGCCGCTTTGCAGCGCAGGCCTGTGGGGGGATGGGGGAAGTCTTGGGGTCGACCACGGAGGGGTTCCACACTACCCAGGGGGCTGCCGCGCGGTCGGGAACGTAAGCGCGGGCCTTCCTGGAGGCCACGTCCAGGGAGCTTGCAAGGGCCCGTGCCTCCCTGAGACCCAGAGTGTCTTTTTCTAACAGTCGCTGGCGGATTTGTGAGGATAGCATACCTGCCACGAAAGTGTCCCGGACTAAGTGTTCAGTGTGTTCGCTCGCCGAAACTTGCGGGCAGCTGCAGTTTCTCCCCAACACCAGGAGTGCACGGTAGAATTCTTCCAGCGATTCCCCAGAGGTGTGTCGCCTTGTTGCAAGCAGGTGCCTGGCGTAGACTTAGTTTACCCGGCGAATATAGTGTCCTTTTAGCAGCTCTATTGCTGCGTCGAAGTCTTCCGCTTCCTAGATGAGGGTGTAAATCTCCGGGCTCACCCTTGAGTGCAGGACTTGCAGTTTCTGCTCTCCTGTGGGTGTGTTTTCGGCCGTCCCGAGATACCCTTTAAAGCACGCCAGCCAGTGGTTGAAGATAGCCGCTGAGTTTGCCGCGTGGGGGCTAAGTTGCAGACACTCCGGCTTGATTCGAAGCTCCATCCTTTCTTCTTAAAATTCTAGCTTATTAAATTGATGCATGACCAATGACCACTAAAGCGAGGTTGTAGTCCAACTGAAGGCGTTAATAAGCTGGATGTTTCCCCCAGCAGCTCAGGTACAGAATGAGGGCTGCTGGGGTGGCACGGGCTCTTATATCCCGCCTATCAGGGCGGAGCTATTATACACTCTAGCCAATAGAAAGCATACAGTTTCCACCAATGGTGCTCCAGCCTATCAGGTACCGTAATACCTATAATTCCCAACAAAAATCTGAAGGCTAAAATAAGCGACCTTGAGAACCGATCACAAAGGCAAAACATCCGTGTTGTGGGATTACCGGAGCGGCTAGAGGGCCACACCCCAACTGGTTACATTACAGATATGCTATATAAGATGGTGGGTGTGGGTTTGCTCGCATCCTCTCCTGAGTTAGATCGGGCTCATCGCTCCCTGCGGCTGAAGCCTCGTGCTGGAGAACCTCCATGTGCGGTGATCATCAAGTTTCAGAACTTTAGAAAGAAAGATCACATCCTTCGCTGGGCCAGGCAGCACCGGGAGATAAATTGGGAGGGCCACTCCCTCTGAATTTACCAGGAACTGAGCACGAACCTGGCAAAGAGAGGACTAACCTTTAATGGGGTGAAGTCCATCCTATATCAAAACGGAGTTAAGTTTGGCATGATCTACCCAGCTCGCTTCCATGTGAGTGTTGGCGAGAAGGACCGCTTTTTTGATTCTCCAGAGGAAGCAAACTCCTTTATTCAAAGACTTAATTAAAATTCTGTTTAATACTAGTTCATGTTTGTTCTATTTTGTATACCGGTGTATGGGTGTTTTTATTGCGTGTTTAAATCAAGTTTAGGGTTTATACTTATTGTTGGGTTTAATATTTGATTGGTATTGTTGTTGCTACAAACTGTACGGGTGTTGAATTTTTCCTTATCGTCAATTGGAGAGCCTATAGGTTAATGATGAAGTTAGCTAACGGAAGCGATAAAGGAGGGTTTACTGCAGCTCTTCAGTTTGTCAATATGAGCTTAGACTATCCATTTAGCAGGGTTTTGTTATTTAGGATTTAGAGACTGGGTATTGTTTGTTAATGTTGCTAAGAGGCATTTTTGGGATGGGGAGGGAAGGGTGGCAGGGTTTTTAATGGTGTTTGGCTGGCGGTGTCTGACCATCTTTTTCTGTCGGGATGTAGAATTTGGCTCGGTAGCCATCTTGGATGGGTTTCCTAACTTTACCTTTCCGAGATCCCTTGCTTGGTAATCCTTCTTGGAAATGACTGAATCGGATTTAAGAGGTGGTGGGGGACCTCCGCTTCATTTAATAATGTGGAATGTTTGAGGTCCGAATGGCCCAGCGAAGCAAGCTAGGACTTTCGCCCATCTTAAGAATCTAAACTCGGACATTTTGGGGGGTTTTTTGAAAATATTTTTATTGAACTTTTACCATTTTATATCCAAAAATTTACAAAGCTAAACAAAACTAACACATGTAGCAACACCAGAAGAAAAGCCAGCCAAGCACTGTAACAATCCCCCCTTAACAAAGATTCAACCCAAATAGTCCACCCCTCCTCTCCCCACTAACAGCTAAGTGACTAATTCCTTAAAGTGCAATATGAACGGACACCATCTATGGTAGAACCCATCAATCGACCCCGTCACAGTGAACCTGACCTTCTCGAGGTGCAGAAACTCCATCAGGTCACCTAGCCACACTGGGGCACTGGGTGGCATCGCCTGCCTCCAACTCAGCAGAATCCGCCACTGAGCAATCAACGACGCAAATGTCAGGGCATCCGCCCCCGCCCCCGTCCTTAACTCCGGCTGGCCTGACAACCTAAATATAGCTGGTTTAGCACAGTGTGCTAAACAGCTGGCTTGTAATGCAGAACAAGGCAGCAGCGCTAGTTCGATTCCCGTACCAGCCTCCCCGAACAGGCGCCGGAATGTGACGACTAGGGGCTTGTCACAGTAACTTCATTGAAGCCTACTTGTGACAATAAGCAATTATTATTATTATAGCTACTAATGGACAGGGATCCAAATCAACATTCCGGATTGCTGACATGGTGCGAAGAAACGCCCCCCAAAAACCCACCAATTTGGGACAGGGCCAGAACATGTGCATGTGGTTTGCACACCCTCTCGAACACCACTCGCACCTGTCTTCAAAGCCCGCAAAAAATCATCCTGGCCTTGGTGAGGTGCGCCCTAAACACAACCTTGAGCTGTATCAAGCCCAACCTCAGGGTGACGTAGCATTCACTCTGTGGAAGGACTCACTCCACACCTCCTCCTCCTCCAAGATGGGTGCCAGCTCCTGGTCTCCACACCACCCCAACACCTTCTCCATATTGGCCGCCCAATAATAAAACATCAAATTCGGCAGCGCCAACTCCCCCGCCTGTCTATCCCTCAGCAAGACCCCCTTCTGAATTCGAGGAGTTCTTCTCGCCCGATACGAGCCACTCAATCCCTGAAAAAACGAATTAGGTTGAAAAACCGGGAGGCAATGAAATAAGAACACAAATCGCAGCAAGATATTCATGTTAATGGATTTAACCAGCCTGCCAATGACAACAGAAGGCTGTCCCACCTCTGTAGATCCGCCCTGACCCTGCTCGTCAGGCTAATGTAATTCAATTTGCGGAGCCACTCCCAATCCCGAGCCACCTGGACCCCCAGATACCGGAAACTCTTCCTGGCCAGACAGAACGGCAGCCCTCACCCAACCCACCTCCTCCCACCCCGCCCCCCACCAAAGGTCTCACCACGAAATACTCCCTCTTCCCAATGTTTAGTTAATGCCCCGAAAAGGAGCCGGACCTCTGCAATATACCCATGATATCCCCCATAACGATAACGAGCGGGCAGCCTCACAGCGCCAGGGACCCAGGTTCAATTCCACCCTTGGGTCACTGTCTGTGTGGAGTTTCTCCCCGTGTCTGCATGGGTTTCCTCCGGGTGCTCCGGTTTTCTCCCACAGTCCAAAGATGTGTAGGTGGATTTGCCATGCTAAATTGTCCCTTTTTAAAAAAACGCATTTTATTCAAACTTGTTTCAAAGTAGGTTACAACAAATAAACATCCCGGGAAACATTCTTCCCAACAAACAACTATACAGTTTGTACAGACTTTTCTCCTTTTTCACCCCCCCCCCCCCCCCCCCCCCCCCCCCACTCCCCATCACCCACCCACCCCACCCCCCTGGGACGATCAGCTCCTCAAACACGGTCACAAACATCCCCCACCTTTTCTCAAACTCCCCTGCTGAGCCCCTTAACTCATACTATATCTTCTCTAACCGCAGGAAGTCACACAGGTCACCCAACCATGCTGCTACCCCCGGTGGCGATGCCGACCGCCACGCCAGCAAAATTCGTCGCCGTGCAATCAGAGAGGCGAAGGCCAAGACATCGGCCTTCCTCCTCTCCATGAGCTCCGGCTTCTCTGAAACCCCAAATATCGCCACCAAAGGGTCCGGGTCCACTCCCTCCTCCATTATCATGGCTAAGACCGCGAACACTCCCGCCCAGAATCTTCCCAATTTTTCACAACCCCAAAACATGTGCGCGTGATTCGCTGGCCCCCACCCACACCTCTCACACTCATCTGTTACCCCCTGAAAGAACCCACTCATTCTCGCCCGAGTCATATGCACCCTGTGCATCACCTTAAACTGTATCATGCTCATCCTTACACAAGAGGAGGTCCCGTTTACCCTTCGCAGTGCCTCACTCCATACTCCCCAATTGATCTCCATTCCCAACTCCACTTCCAATTTCTCCTTCATCTTCACCAACCGCTCGCCTCCCTGCTCCCCCAGCCATTTATATATATCCCCAATTCTTCCCTCCCCTTCCACATCTGGAAGCAGCAGTCGCTCCAGCGGGGTGTATCCCGGCAATCTAGGGAAGCTCTTCCAGACCTTTCGTGCAAAGTCCCTACCTGTAGATACCTGAACTCACTACCCCTCGACAGCTCTACCCTCTCCCTTAGCTCCTCCAGACTGGCGAACCCTTCCTCCAAATACAAATCCCTCACCTTGACCAGCCCCACTTCCCTCCACCTCCTGTATACACTATCCATCCCCACCCCGGCTCAAACCCATGATTCTCACACAGCGGCGTTAGCACCGACATCCCTTCCACCCTAAAATACCTTCTCAGCTGATTCCATATCTTCACCGTGGACTGCACCACTGGGCTCCCTGAATACCTACTCGGAGCCAATGGCAATGCTGCTATCACCATAGCCCTCAAATAGACCACTTACAAGATTCCTCCTCCATCCAAACTCACTCTACCCCTTCTCCTTCCCACCACCGCCGTACCTTGTCCACATTCGCCGCCCAGTAATAATGAAGCAGGTTTGGCAACGCCAACCCCCCTGCTGCCTCTGTAGCAGGGTCCTCCCCATCCTCGGCATCTTCCCCGCTGTTGCTCTTATTAGCTTAAGTTTATTAGCTCTGATTATGTCACCTTTGCTCACGAGTCGCCAGGTATCTTTCTGATACCGCCACGTGGTTCAAGCTCGAGTTATGATTAATAAGACAGCACACCGCTTAGTAAGATTAAAATCAATGGTCATTTATTATGTACAGCAATAAATACTTACACAATAATCCTACTTTCTATATCACTACCTACCACTACAGGCCAATACTTAACTTTTAGGAATGGCCCACCAGGTCAGGGAAACAAATGGCTTATCGAATTGGGTCTGGCCTGCGGGATTCAAAAGGCTGATACGGGTCGATGGCTAGGAGTCTCTATCAGGTAGCGATCGCTGGAGTCAAACTTACGGTTTCTGGTCGATGGTTCTTGCGAAGGTTGCGAGCAGGGGAAGAAGGGAGAGAAGGGTCGATCTGAACTTGGCCCCTATTTTTATAGGGCCCAGGGGCTTCCCGCTTCTCGGGGCGGACCTTGACCCTGAGTCCCAAGTGATTTGTTCCCAATCATTGGGTTCGATATGCTCCAATAATGGGGCGATTCCTTGATCGGGGGGTGGTCGTTCACCTGTCTGACCCGGCATTCAATTGCTAATATGTTGCAATTGTTCCCGGGGATAGCCAATTAAACTGCAGATGTCTGGGTTGATGTGCTGCTAATGGTCGCAGGTATCGATCTGGGCCGACTTCCCCAGAGCCGAATACGCTATTCTGTCTGCAGCTGTCCGTTTGTGTCCTGTTGGCTGCTTTTCCCATCAGGCTTTTCGGTTAGCCATTTTATATCGGGTTTTGGCCAAATTAATCGGGAATCAGCCATTTTAGGTGGCTACACCGCCCATACAAAGTCAGAGATGATTGTGTCCACTTTCCGAAAAAAGGCCTTTGGTATAAAAATCGGGAGAGCCTGAAAGATAAACAAGAACCGCGGCAGAATATTAATATTCACCACTTGGACCCTCCCCGCCAATGTTAAGTGCAGTGTATCCCACCTCTTAAGATTCTCCCTGGCCTCCTCCACCAGCTTCGTTAAGTTCCACTTATGGAGCCCCGTCCATTCCCTCGCTACCTGAATCCCCAAGTACTTAAACCTATCCCTCGCTACCGTATATGGCATCCCCACTAAATTAGCCCGCTGTGCCAGCTTATTCATCGGTGATGTACCATCAGTGACGACAGATGAGAGTCGGAAGAGTAAACTGTGGCTTTAATCAGCTAAAAGACACTGCTGGCAGCCGGTCCCAGAATAAGGGCAGAGCTGGAGGTTAGCTACCTTTATATTTGAGCCCGAGGGGCGAAACCAGCAGGGACAACCCAGACATGTAACGAACAGTAAGAACAGTAAGTACAATATAATACAGTGGTTCACCACATTCACCCCCTGTTAAAAAAGAGTCCGGCGGGGTTGAAGTGGACGGGTTGAATTAGAGATAGAGTCTGTCGGGGGCTCTGACCTTCCGCTGTGATCGCCTCAGTCCCGGCTGTGGTGAAGACACTGGTGTCGGATGAAGTGCTGAGGCCTGCGTATCCAGGAGCGTGTCATCTTCCGGATAAGTAGCAACGGAGGGAGATGGTGTAGAGTCGTGAGTAGCAACGGAGGGAGACAGTGTAGAGTCGGGGGTAGTGGTGATGGTCGCTGGGGAACCTGCGGGTGCCAAGTCCCGAAGGGAGACTGTGTCCTCCCGCCCATCATGGTGTGCCACGTATGCATATTGGGGGTTAGCATGGAGGAGAAGGACCCGTTCGACCAGGGGATCCGACTTGTGACTCCTCGCATGCTTCCGGAGGAGGACAGGCCCTGGAACCGTCAGCTAGGACGGGAGCGAGACCCCTGAGGTGGACTTCCTGGGGAAGACAAACATCCTCTCATGAGGGGTCACATTGGCGGTGGTACACAGGAGCGATCGGATGGAGTGGAGCGTATCGGGAAGGACCTCCTGCCAGTGGGAGACAGGGAGACTTCTAGACCGTGGGGCAAGAAGGACGGCCTTCCAGACCGTCGCATTCTCCCTCTCCACCTGTCCATTTCCCCGGGGGTTATAGCTGGTAGTCCTGCTTGAGGCGATGCCCTTGCAAAGCAGGAACTGACGCAGCTCATCATTCATGAAGGAGGAACCCCGATCACTATGGATGTAAGTGGGGAAACCGAACAAAGTGAAGAGGCCGTGCAGGGCCTTGATGACTGTGGCAGAGGTCATGTCAGGGCACGGGATGGCGAAAGGGAAACGTGAATACTCATCAATGATGTTGAGAAAGTACACATTACGGTCAGTGGAGGGGAGGGGCCCTTTGAAATTGATGCTGAGGCGCTCAAAGAGGCGAGAGGCCTTTACCAGATGTGCTCTATCCGGCCGATAGAAATGCGGTTTGCACTCCGCGCAGACCTGGCAGTCCCTGGTCATGGTCCTGACCTCCTCGATGGAGTAAGGCAGGTTGCGGGCCTTGATAAAATGGAAAAAACGGGTGACCCCCGGGTGACAGAGGTCATTGTGGAGGGCCCAAAGTCGGTCTACTTGTGCGCTGGCACATGTACCGTGGGATAGGGCATCTGGGGGCTCATTGAGCTTCCCAGGTCGATACAAGATATCACAATTATAGGTGGAGAGTTTGATCCTCCGCCTTAGGATCTTGTCATTCTTGATCTTGCCCCGCTGCGTATTGTTAAACATGAAGGCAACCGACTGTTGGTCAGTGAGGAGAGTGAATCGCCTGCCGGCCAGGTTATGCCTCCAACGTCGCACAGCTTCCACAATGGCCTGGGCTTCCTTTTCAACGGAGGAGTGTCGAATTTTGGAGCCCTGGAGGGTATGGGAGAAGAAAGCCATGGGCCTGCCCGTCTGGTTGAGGGTAGCGGCCAGGGCAAAGTCAGACGCATCGCTCTCCACCTGGAATGGAATGGACTCGTCTACTGCATGCATCGTGGCCTTGGCAATAACTGCCTTGATACAGTTGAAGGCCAGGCGGGCCTCAGCCATGAGGTGGAAAATGGTGGATTTGATAAATGGGCGGGCCTTGTCCGCATAATTGGGGACCCACTGGGCATAATAGGAAAAGAATCCCAGGCATCTCTATGGGGCCTTGGGGCAGTGGGGGAAGGGAAGTTCCAGGAGGGGGCGCATGCGATCGGGATCGGGCCCTAGGACTCTGCTTTCCACAACGTAGCCAAGGATGGCTAGGCGGGTTGTGCGGAAAACGCATTTCTCCTTATTGTATGTTAGGTTAAGGAGCTTGACGGTGTGGAGGAAATGTTGGAGGTTAGAGTCATGGTCCTGCTGGTCATGGCCGCAGATGGTGACATTATCCAGATACGGGAACGTGGCCCGCAGCCCATACTGGTCAACCATTCGGTCCATCTCCCGTTGGAAGACCGATACTCCATTGGTGACACCGAACGGGACCCTGGGGAAGTGGTAGAGGCGGCCATCTGCCTCGAATGCAGTGTATTGGCGGTCCTCCAGGCGGATAGGGAGCTGGTGGTACGCGGACTTCAAGTCAATAGTGGAGAAGACTCGGAACTGCGCAATCTGATTGACCATGTCAGATATGCGGGGGAGGGGGTACGCATCAGGCTGCGTGTACCGGTTGATGGTCTGACGGTAGTCGATGTCCATCCGGTGCTTCTCCCCAGTTTTGACGACCACCACTTGGGCTCTCCAGGGGCCAATTCTGGCCTCTATGATCCCTTCCCACAGGAGTCGCTGGACCTCCGACCTGATAAAGGCCTTGTCCTGAGCACTGTATCGTCTGCTCCTAGTGGCGACGGGCTGGGGTGAGGTTAGCAAAGAGCGGGGGTGGGGCGACCTTAAGTGTCGTGAGGCTACAGACAGTGAGAGAGAGCAAGGGTCCATCGAACTGCAAGGTATGACTTTTGAGGTGGCATTGGAAATCTAGAACTGGTAGTAGGGCAGCGCAGAGATAGGGGAGGACGCAGAGCTTGAAATTTTTGTACTCAACGCCCCGTACTGTAAGGGTTATGACATAGTACCCACGGATTTCCATGGAATGTGATTCGGAAGCCAGGGAGATTTTCTAGGTCGCGGGTAAAATTGGGAGGGAGCAGTGCCGTACCGTATCTGGGTGAATGAAACTCTCCGTGCTCCCGGAGTCGAAGAGGCAGGTCGTCTCGTGGCCGTTGATCCGGATGGCCATCATGGATTTAGTGAGGTGATGAGATCGAGGGTGATGGAGACGAGATTCGGAAGGTGGGTGGGCTGATCGAGGGTAGCGGAGGCCAGCGTACGATCTGGTAAGCAAGGTTCAAGGAGGTGGCGGGGTGATTCCAAGATGGCGGCTCCCATGGGTTGCACGTGGCGGGTGGCGTTGAAAATGGTGGCCCCCACGGGTCGCACGTGGCAGATGACATGGAAGATGGGGGCAGTCCTCGCGGGCTACACACAGCGCTGCTGGGTTTAGAAACAGGTCGAGCATGGCAGACTTTAGAGAAGTGGCCCTTCTTTCCGCACCCGTTGCAGATCACGCTCCTCACTGGGCAGCGTTGTCTGGGGTGCTTACCCTGGCCACAGAAGTAACATTTCGGGCCTCCGGAGTTGGCGGGTCACTGTGCGGCACAGGCTTGCGGCGCCCCTAGGTCAGGTGATGGTGGCGCCACGACGTCCACAAGGATGCCGCGTGGTCGGAGGTGTAGGCATCCATGTTATGGAAGGCCACTTCCAACGAGTCCGAGAGTTGTACTGTGTCTTGGAGGTCGAGTGTACCCCCTTCTAGTAGGCGCTGCTGGATGTAATTAGATTTTATGCCTGCGACATACGCGTCCCTGATCAGCAATTCGGTGCTTAACAGCCACTACTGCCTTACAACTGCAGTTCTGGCCGAGTACCCACAAGGCGCAGAAATTAAGCTTGCGATTCTCCGGAGCGCTGTCGCCTCGTGGCAAGGAGATGCCTAGCGTACACCTCGTTGACTTTCTTAACATACTGCCCCTTCAACAGCGTTATCACATCCTCGAACGAGGTAGCGTCTCTGATAAGAAGGAAAACTTGCGGGCTCACCCGGGAGTTGAGGACTCACAGCTTGTGGGTCTTAGCGACGGCAGCGGCAGAGGAATCAATGTAAGATTCGAAGCAGCTTAGCCAGTGTTCAAACGTGGCAGTGGCGTCGGCTGCTTGGGGGTCCAGCTCCAGGCGATCAGGCTTGAGTGATGGATCCATCTTAAAATTTTAGCTGATTAAATTGGCGTACCATCAATGACGACAGACGAGAGTCGGAAGAGTAAACTGTGGCTTTATTCAGCTAAAAGACACCTGCTGGCAGCCGGTCCCAGAATGAGGCAGGGCTGGAGGTTAGCTACCTTTATACTTGAGCCTGAGGGGCGGAGCCAGCAGGGACAAATCCAGACATGTAACAAACAGTAAGAACAGTAAGTACCATAAGTAAGAACAGTCTGTACAATATAATACAGTGGTTCACCACAACCGGGAATACCTCGCTTTTCCCTACATTCAGCTTGTATCCCAAGAACCCTCCAAATCTCCCCAACAGGCCCATATTCTTTCCCATTCTCTCCAACGGATCCGAAACATACAGCAAGAGGTCATCGGCATAGAGCGACACCCAATGCTCCCTCTGTCCCCTCATTATCCCCTGCCACCCTGCCGACCCCCTGAGAGCCATGGCCAATGGCTTTATGGCGGCGACAGGGGGCACCCCTGCCTCATACCCCTGTGTAAGTCAAAGCTTCGTGAGCTCATAACATTCGCCCTCACCCTCGCTTTTGGCGCCACATACGGCAACCGTACCCATGCTTCAAATCTCAGCCCAAACCAAAACCTTCCCAAAACTTCGAACAAGTACCGCCACTCCACCCGATCAAATGCTTTCTCCGCGTCCATGGACACCACAACCTTCGGTACCAGAGCTCTCAACGGATTCATCACCACATTCAACAGCCGTTTTATATTGCTCGCTAGCTGCCTGCCCTTCACGAAGACTGTTTGATCTTCTGCAACCACCCCCGGGACACAATCCTCCATCCTCGCCGCCAACAATTTAGCCAATACTTTCACATCCGTGTTCAATAGTGATATGGGTCTTTACGACCCACATTCCACCGGATCCTTCCCTTTTTGGGGGATTAGTGTGATTACTGCCTGCTTCATCGTCTCCGGCAACTCCCCCTTCTCCAGTGCTTCATTAAGCGCCCCGAACAGATGTGGTGCCAGGTCCGCCGCAAAGTCCTTATAAAATTCTGCTGGATACCCATCTAGCCCAGGGGTCTTCCCCGACTTGATACCCCTGATACTATCCAGCACCTCCCTCAGTCCTAGGGGCTCCTCCAATGCCTGCCTCTTTGCTTCCTCCACCTGGGGAAATTCCAGCTCGTCCAGAAAACATCCCATGTCCCCCTCCTCTCCTCCTGGGTCTGCCTCATAAAGTCCCTGGTAATACTCTCTGAATGCCTCATTTATCTCCCCTGGCTCTGACACCACATCCCCAGCCCCAGTCCAGAGCTTCAATATTTCCATGGACACAGCCTACCTCCACAGCTGGTGCGCCAGCATGCGGCTCGCCTTCTCCCCAAACTCGTATTGCACCCCTCTTGCCCTACGCAGTTGCCCTACCGCCCTCCCGGTTGTCAGCCTGTCAAATTGCCCCTGCAACCTTTTCCTCCTTGCCAATCCCTCCACGGTGGGCACCCTCGAATATTCCCTGTCCACCTCCACTATCTCGCTCACTAGACGGTCATGTTCCGCCCTCCTTTCCTTATTCGCAGGAACCGTAAATGAGATAATTTCTCCCCGGACCACTGCCTTCAGTGCTTCCCAAAAAACCTCCCCATTCTGATTGAATTCCACATAATCCCTAATCGCCAACCGCACCTTATCACAAAAACCTCCATCCGCCAACAACCCCAAGTCAAACCTCCACCCCGGCCTCTGCTCTCGTCCCGTACTGAACCGAATATCCAGCCAGTGGGGTGCATGGTCCGAGATAACTATCCCCGCATACTCTGCCCCCTCCACCTCAACCAAAATCTCCCGACTCACTACAAAGTAATCAATCCTCGAATACACCTTATAGACGTGTGAAAATCCGTGGCCAAATCCGGGATTGCTGCCAGCAACACCATCATAAAACCCACATCATCCCAATTTGGGGCATACAGATTTACCAACACTACTGGTGCCCCTTCCAATACCCCACTCACAATCACATATCTCCCACCTGGATCCCTCACCTCCTTCGCACTCACGAATCCCATTTTTTTGCTCATTAAAATCGTCACACCCCTCGATTTCAAATCAAACCCCGAGTGAAAAACCTGCCCGACCCACCCCTTCCTTAACCTAACCTGGTCCTTCACACGGAGGTGTGTCTCCTGCAAAAAGACAACCCCCGCTTTCAAGCTCCTGAGGTGCACGAACACCCGCGACCTTCTAACAGGCACAATCAGTCCCCGGACATTCCACGTTACCAACCTTACCAGAGGCTTGCGCCTCCAATCCCCTCTACCGTCCGTCATCTTCCCCACTTAACTCCTGCCCCTTTAATTCCACTCTGGACCTAACCCATCCCAGATGGCCCCTTTCTTCGCCCTTGACCATGTCATCTCTCATCCCCTGCCGCGTCGCAGAACCGCCCCCCCCCCCCCCCCGCTTTTCCACTTCTCCTTCTTCCCCCCCCAACTTCCCCTTTCCCCCCTCCCCCCAGCCACCCCTCTTGGCCTTCTCCCCACCACCTCACTTCCGTTCACCAGCATAACCTGCTAGCGCGGCTGCCCCTGCCCAAAGGCACATCCTAATGACCACCACCCCCCATCCCTCCCCCCCCCCACTCCTCAGCTCAAAGAAGGCGGCCTCCTGCTGGCCTTACCCTCCCCCACCCAAACAAGGACTTCGCTTAAACTCCAGGTAGCCTTCTCCAAAAGCAAACAAACAGATGTTAAACACAATCAGTCCCATAAAACAGGAGGGGGGATGGGAACATCCACCCCGACATAAACCTTTCACCCCTATAACTCCTTACAATCTCAACATTGAACAGAATCACCCCCCCCCCCCCCACAAAAAATGTGAAAATCCCCCAATCCCTACACCCATTTCAAACATGCTATTCTAAATTGTCCCTTAGTGTCCAAAAGTTTTGGTGGGGTTACTAGGTTACAGGGGTGGGGTGGGACATGGGCCTAGGTAGGGTGCTCTTTCATCGGGTCAGTGCAGACTCGATGGGCTGAATGGCCTCCTTCTGCACTGTAGTGATGTTATAACTAGCCCTGGATCCCTTACATACAGCAAAAGCCCATCCACATAAAGGGACACCCTGTGTTCCACTCCACCCCTCACAATTATTCACTTGTCTGAGGCCCTCAAAGCGATAGCCAATGGCTTGATCACCAATGCAACTAAAGAGGAGACATAGGACACCCCTGCCTCATCCCCCTCTGCAGCCTAAACAACCCTGAACACGTGGTGTTAGTGCGCAGACTAGCAGACGGCGCTCGTATGACAACTGCATTCAGGACCACAAAAAGATAGCTCCACTCAACCCTATCAAACGCTTTTTCTGCATCCAGAGACATGATTATCTCTAGCTCCGGCCCGACTGCTGGTGTAACAACTATGTTGAGTGACTGCCTCACGCTGGACGACAGTTTTCTGCCCTTCACAGCCTGTCTAATCTTCCCCCACTACCTCTGGGAGTCAGGGTTCCAACTTCACACTAAGACCTTAGCCAAAAGCTTCACATCCACATTGAGCAACAAAATCTGGTGGTATGACCCACATTCTGTGGGGTCCTTATTCTTCTTCAGTAGGAGGGAGATGGACGCCTGCTAACATTGCCAGGAGAAAACCCTGCATCAGTGAATTATTAAACATCCCCAACAGCAACGGGGCCAACTGATCTACAAACTTCTTATAAAGTTCTACTGGAAACCCATCTGGCCCCAGTGCCTTCCCCGTCTGCATCTTTCAAAAAGCCTTGCTTTCCAACCCCAGCGGCACCTCCAGCTCCTCTCGCAATTCCTCCCCCACATGGGGGAACTCCAAACGCTCCAAGAGCTCTACTATCCCCTACTCACCCCTGGCGGTTCTGACTTATAAAACCCCTCATAAGATGTCCAAAACGCCCCATTCACCTTTTCTGGGTCAGAGATCAACATCTCCCTCCCCGGTTCCCGCACCTGCACAATCTCCCTAGCAGCCTCCTGTCGCTGTAACTGATGAGCAAAAGGGCGGTTAACCTTCTCCCCATGCTCATGCACCACCCCCTTTAAGCACCACAGCTGGCACACCACCCAGCCCATGAACAACAAATCAAACTGCATTTGCGGACCAGCATTAGGTCACTCGCATACCCCCGATCTACACCCAAAATCCCGTCCACCAGCTTCTGATGCTCCTTCCTGGCCTCCCTGTCTATGAATGCCCCGTATAAAATGATCTCCCCCCTAATCAACATCTTTAACCCCTCCCACAAAGTAGAGGGTGAGACCATCCCGTTCTCATTCAATTCAACATACTCCTTTATGGCCCTGGAACACATCCCGCAAAACCCGATATCAGTCCTCCATCCGCCTCCATCCCGTGCACTATGCATGACCCGCCTCCAACTTCAGGTCCACCAAGTGCAGTGAGTGGTCAAAAATAACCACCGCTGAATACTCTTCGCTTTTCACTGCAGGGATCAGGGTCCTGCCCAGGCCAAAAAGTCAATCCTTGAGTACACCTTGTGTACCAGGGAAAAAATGAAAACTCCTTACTCCCCAGGTGCGTAAACTGCCACGGGTCCAGCCCACCTCTCCCCTCCATGAATGCAGCTAACACCTTTGTCATCCCTGAAGGGGCCAGCGATCTCGGCTTGGAGTGATTCAACTTCAGGTCCAACACGCAATTAAAATCCTCCCCTAAAGTCAATTGATGTGTATCTAATTCCGGAATTACAGCCAACAACCATCCCATAAACTTAACATCATTTCAATCTGGGGCATAGATATTCATCAATACCACGGTCCTCCCATCCAGCATACCGGTAACCAACACGTGATGACCCCTCTGATTGGCCCAAACTATCCCCGCCGGAAAACGAACCGTCTTGCTGACCAGAATCACTGCCTTCCCGGCCCTACTGTCAAACTCTGAGTGGAAAACTTGTCTCACTCAAGCCTTCCGCAACCTGATCTTGTCCCACACTTGCAGGTGAGTTTCTTGTAGGAACACCACATCGACTCCCAAACCCTTTAAATGGGAAAAACTCTCGCCCTCTTCACAGGCACCCCCAGACCCCATATGTTGCAAGCGACTAACCTTGTAAGATGGCATCCAGCCCCACCCCGTGGGTGAGACAAAGAAACTCCCCTGGTCACCGTTAGTCCCCCCGTTCCCCCCCCTCGAGGCTCACGGCGCCTGGCAGCACAACCTCCCCCATCCCCCCACCAAACAAACAAACAACTACACCCGTAATGCCCAACCAACCTGGCCCAATGAGTTGCAGATTTTCCTCCCCCCCCATTCCACTCCCATTTGCTCGCCATCCCCTCTCCTTACTGCTAGCAAAGTGGCACCCACCCACGATCCCGCACCCATACCCTCTCAAAAACAACAACCACCCCATCGCTCCTGACCCACTCCCCCAACAACATTAACAAAGCTTCTCTCCCCTCCAAGAAACATAACAATCCACCCCATTCTTACCACCCCAATCTCCAACAGAACAAAAACATGGTAAAAAGGGGCATAAGTACACTGCACAAACAGCCTCTTCATGCACAGAGTCCTAAAAAGTCCTTCTCAGACCGGCCCTAGCTTGTTCTCCCTGATGAAGGCCTCTGCCATCCCCGGCATGTTGAAAAAGTAATCTTTTGAGTCCATTGTGACCCGCAATCGCACTGGGTACACAACCCAAATCGCACACTTACTATAAAACACGGCCTTTGCCTTGTTGAAGGCCTCACGACCCTTCGCCAGCTCAGTCCCAATGTCCTGATATATTCACGCTGTGTGCCCGTCTAGTCAATGCTCTGGATCTTTTTCACCCACCAAGACCCTCTCCTTCCTTTGATAGCTGTGAATGTGGATAATCACCACCCACGGTGGCTCATTCTGCCTTGGCTTCTGCCTGAGTGCCCAATGAACTCTATCCAACTCAGGAGGGGAGAACACCTCATCCCCTCCCACCAGCTGAGAGAACATTGCCGAAAAATACTTGATTGGCTTCAAACCCTCCACTCCCTCCTGCAGCCCCACCAACCTGAGGTTCAACTGCCTTTACCTGTTCTCCAGATCCTCCACTTTAACCTCAGGATTTTGTTGCTCTCTATCACGAGCAGCAACTTCGCTTCCAGCGATGCAAACCGATCCTCATGCTGCGACAAGGCTTCCTCCACCCCCTTCAACGTCTCACCTTGCGCTTTCACCACATTCGAGGTCTTTACAAGCTGTTCACGAATTGGGCCCAATACCTCCTCAGCAGCAGCTTTAAATTATTCCTTTATCTCCCTGCCCTGCCGCTTGAACTGCTTATTCATCTGTTTGCCGAATGTTTCCAGCCCCCACGCCATCACCACCGCCAACGGGTCTAATGTAATGGGTGCGTCAGTCATCTTCCCTCCTTCAAGTTCTTTCGACAGGCTACCTTCCTGAGCTTTCTTCTCATTGGGCTTCTTCGTCCACGTTTTCCACATGCCTCCGTCGGGTGAATCCACCAGGTCAACTAACGGGGTTTGGACACCAAAATCCCCCGAAAAAATGGGTAAAAGGGATCAAAAACAAAGACCTTGCTGGAAGCCACTTTTTGTGTGTCTTGGTTTTACATATCACCGGAAGTCCTGATGTGTTTATACAGGAAACCTACCTATGTGTAAAGGACCAGACAAGGCTTCGTAAGAATTGGGTGGGGCAGGTCTTTGACTCATGTTTTAATAGTAGGGCTGGAGGCATGGTAATTTTAATTAATAAAATAATACAATTCTCCTCCTCTTGGGTTATAGATGACCCAAATGGTCACTATATTATTATCTGTGGTTCACTGGCGAGCACTCCAGTAATCCTGGTAAACATCGATGCCCCCAACTGAAATGACCCGAACTTGATAAATTTGCTGATGAATTCTCCTCCCAACCTAGAATCATTCTGGGAGGCAACTTGAACTGTGTCTTGGACCCTAAATTGGATTGTTACAAACCAAAATCTCTGATTCCGTCTGGGATGGCCAGGGCACTGTCCAGAACAGCTGGGTGGGGTGGATCTGTGACATTTCCTGCATCCAAACGATAAAATGTTTTCTTTTTTAAAAATAAATTTAGAATACCCAATTAATTTTTTCTGATTAAGGGGCAATTTAGCGTGGCCAATTCACCTACCCTGCACATCTTTGGGTTGTGGGGACGAAACCCACGCAAACACGGGGAGAATGTGCAAACTCCACACGGACAGTGACCCAGAGCCGGGATCGAACCTGGGACCTCGGCGCCGTGAGGTAGCAGGGCTAACCCACTGCGCCACCGTGCTGCCCTTTCTTTTTTTCACTTATCCATCAGGCTGATTCCCGAATCGACTTCTTTATTTTGGATAAAGCCCTTCTCCCTTCAGTTGTGGCAGCCGACTACTCTGTGATCGTCATCTCAGACAGTGACCCTCATTTTGTTGATTTACTCTTTCATTTTGGTCCTTCCCAACTCCTGCCTTGGAGATAACACGCCACTTTGCTGTCTGACGACAAATTCTGTGAGCGTTTGTCCACCGTCATAGTGGACATTGTTAAGCCTCAACAGGTTGAAGTCAATCTCTCCTATACTCTGGGAGACTCTCAAGGCCATCATGGAGGAGAATTATTTCCTATCGGGCTTACACCATGAAAATGGAGCGATTAGAGCCACTGGGGCTGGTAGACTCCATCTTGGAAGTGGACTGCCAATAGTCACTTGCCCCAATGCTAGAGCTATTGATGCACAGGCAAAAATTACAACTCCAATTTGAACTGATATCTACTCGTAAGGCTATGCATCAGTTTTGGCACTCTAGGGGCACCTTCGACGAACATGGGGAGAAGGCCGGTCGCCTTCTAGCTCATCAGCTCAAGCGGCAAACCACCTCTCAAGAGATCCCTATGTTTCAGAATGGGGAGGGTAATCTTGTCTCTGCTCCTCTCCAGGTCAATGCGGCTTTCAGTTCATACTACCGTGAACTGTATGAAACAGAACCTCCTCCGAACAAATCCAGTATGATGAATTTCTAGATATCTGCATATTCTGACCATCAAGGAGGACCAGAGGCGGGAATTGGATTTCCCTTTGCGCCCGGGAGAGATATTGGAGTGCATTGGGCGTCTGCAGTCTGGCAAAGTCCCAGGTCCTGATGGCTTCCCAGTCGTGTTTTATAAAAAGTTCTCGGAGCAGCTCAAACCTTTACTAATGGATATGCTTAATGACTCGCTGTCTAAGGGTTCAATACACCGGCCCTTACTTGAGCCTTAATTTCTTTGCTCCTCAAGGGGGACAAGGATAATTCTCCATCAGCGGAATCCTCCGCCCCGCTGGCAGCGCACCCATGCCTGCACATTTCCCAATGGCATGGAGTGGCCCACAATGGGAAATCCCATTGGCCGGCTGCGGGAACGGAGAATCCCACTGCTAGTGGGGGTGCGCCGCACCGGAAAACGGGGCTGGCGGGACAGACAATCCCGCCCATAGTGTCTTTGGATGCAGGAAAAGCACTTGATTGGGTGGAATGGGACGATCTACATGAGATTCTGGGGAGATTTGGATTTGGCCCTAAATCTGCCTCCTGGATTTGTCTGTTGTACAATGCCCCCAAGGCCACCATTTGAACAAGCACTGTATTCTCAGAATACTTTCCCTTGGGCAGGGGCACTAGACAGGGCTGTCCTCTCTCCCTACTGCTCTTTATCTTAGCTATTGGGCCCCGCTCAAAAGTGTTGAGGGCATCCGATCAGTGGAGGGGTAATTGACGAATTGGAGTGGAGCATCGGGTATCGCTTTATGCAGATGACCTACTGCTGTACATTACAGACCCGACTCCCTCCATGGACAACATAAAGAAGATACTCACTAAGTTTGTTACCTTTCATGGTTATAGACAGGTCAGAACGAGTGTTTTCCAGTGAACCTACCTGCTAGAGAAGCTCAACTTAATTCATTGCTGTTTCATGTCTCTAACACCAGTTTCCTTTATTTGGGGATCTTTGTAGCCCATAATTGGGCAGAATTATTCAAGACTCATCACTAATGTCAAAGCAGATCTGCTGAAGGTGGAGTAGTCATTCCCTTTATCCCTGACGGGTAGGATTCAAACAATCAAAATTAATGTTCTTCCCAGATTTCTTCTTTCTTTCAAAGTATCCCCATTTTTATGCCCACATCGTTTTTTATTATGGCCAACAAATTGATTTCTACTTTTATTTTAGCAGGTGAGTGTCCCAGAGTCCGCAGCGCTCTGCTCCAGAGAATCAGGGATTGGGAGGCTTGACCCTCTCGAATCTTCTGTTTTATTACAAGGCTGCCAACATTCAAACAATCCAGCAGTGGCTTTGCGATCCAGACTCTACCACCTCCTCCTGTCACAATATAACTGCTGCACCGCTGCCCTTCTCCCCGCAGGCTTTTCCTCTAGTACTGTGGTGATTTCCTCCCTGAGGATTTGGAAACAGTTTGGGCCTCTCTCGCTCTCTTCCTTAGCCCCGATTTGCGGTAATCACCACTTCTTGCCTTCGGGCATGGACCCATCGTTCAGGTCCTAGGAGTAAGGGGACTTGTGCATTTTGGGGATCTATTCCGAAAGGGGAGATTCGCCTGTTTTGGGAAGCTGGCTGAGAAATCTCAGTTGCCCAGTTCCAACCTCTTATGTTATTTTCAAATTTGTGATTTTTTTTGGCAAGTTTTTTTTCTTTGTCCCCATCCCCCTCCTTGCTGAGGAAGGCTTTGTCCTTGGCACAACCGGACAAGGGGTCTATTTCGGATCTGTATGGCCCTATCCTTTCATTAGATCGCGCCTCTCCAGAGGAAGTGTGGGAAAGTTGGGAGAGAGAACTGGATCCTGCACTTACTATTTGTAAAAATTTAGAGTACCCAATTATTTATTTCCAATTAAGGGGCAATTTAGTGTGGCCAATCCACCTAACCTGCACATCTTTAGGTTGTGGGGGTGAAACCCACGCAGACACGGGGAGAATGTGCAAACTCCACACGGACAGTGACCCAGGGCCGGGATTGAACCTGGGTCCTCAGCGCCGTAGGCAGCAATGCTAACGACTAAGCCACCGTGCCGCCCTGGGTCCTGCACTTACTGATGAGGCTTGGAGCGAAGCCCTTTATCGGATGAAATGCACTTCTTTCTGCACTCAACTGAGTCTAATTCACTTTAAAGTATTACATAAAATGTAGTGGACCAAGGCGAGGATGAGTGGGTTTATTCAAGATGTGGAAGACAAGTGTGACCGTTGCTCGCACCAGCAAACCACACTCACATGTTCAGGTCTTGTCTTAAACTTGTTAGCTTCTGGATTTTCTTTTGCAATACTATACCCGAGATTCTTCGGGTGGCCCTAGAACGATGGCCATCAGTAGCTATATTTGGGGTCTCGGACTCACCGGCATTTCACTCTGGGGTAGGGGCAGATGTTCTCGCCTTTGCCTCGGTGGTGGCCAGGAGACGAATACTGTTTAGCTGGAGGTCCCCCACACAGCTTAATGGTTGGGCGATTTGATATCATTTCTATACATGGAGAAAATTAAGTATACCATCAGGGGATCGGTGGGGAAGTTCTAGCTGTGATGGCAGCCTATCTCATTTTTTAAGGATTTAGACACCATTAGCTGTTAGGGAGTTTTGTTTATAGTGAGGTTAATCGGTTTGTTACAATTCTAAGAAAAGATGTGCAAATAACTTTTTGACTATACCTTTGCTGTTTGTTGATAATATGGTTAATGTTTATTTCTGAAACTTTATGAAACTCAATAAATATATTTACAAAAAGAAATTGTAGTTAGAAGATAGATTGACAATGTCAACAACTAATTGATTAAAAGACATTTACTGTTACAGGTTCAGTGCCTCAAAATAGGCAACCTCAGGACAGAGCCCGTGCTGGATTTTGGATCTTGCAGGGATCTTGGTCCAGGTCAAGGGACTGGGCCGAGCCAGGTTTGGTGGGGTGAAGGGTTGGTTGCTCAGATCATGGGAAAACACAGGTGCGGAAAGCCTTTAACTATAGTCAGTGCACCACCATGACAATGCAACATTGACAGAACAAGCTATTAAGTTTGTTTACTCATTAAGCAATAATTAAAATTCATGCATTGTAGTTTTTTAAATTGTCCAGTTTTTGGACATCACTGGGTTTCGGTAGCCAGATTTGAAACACTGTCCCTGGACTAATTTAGGTGGTACCTTTGGTTCTGAGGTGCATGCTTAGAAGTTGAAATCCAGTCCAGGGTTTCAGAGCATATTCTCGGCTGGCTTTCCAATGCAGTACTGAGGAACTCCTGTATGTTTGGAGGTGGGATGCTTGGATGAGATGCTAAACCAAATTGTTAACGATCTCATGGCATTGTTTGAAGAAGAACAATGAGTTTTCCCATTATTTTTTCCTACAATTCCCTCTCAACCTTTGCTCCCAAAAACAGATGAACTTGCCAGTTACTTGTTTTCAGTTCTTGTAACAATGGCTGCTACGATTTGTCCATGTAATGCCATGGCTACAGTTCAAAATAATTTGATGTGTGTAAAGTTCTTTAAGATGTTTCTGAGCCGCAACAGTGTGTTACATATATTCATTAATATCGTCTCAATATTTCTGATATTTTATCATGCAACATTTTTGATAGATTGTCTTGTTTCACTGCATGGTGCATGGTTGCTCTTTACATCAGTTTCCTTATTTCAGGTTAAAGAAAGATTGGCACAGATGGGTATTTTTCAGCCAATGAACATTTTCCTCCATCAAGAAATTGATCGGATGCAGCAAGTGATTTCATTGGTGCGCAACACACTAATGGATTTGAAACTTGCCATAGATGGTTCAATTATTATGAGTGAAAACCTGCGAGATGCACTGGACTGCATGTATGATGCCCGTATACCAGTCAGGTGGCTAAAGGTAAGATAAGCTTTATAGATATGCATTATATTCATTTTGTGTGGTGATTGGGATAGGGTAGTTTAAACCAACTTTTATTTTTGCATTAATCCTTTGGTCTCGCAAGATAATTTTCTGCCAGAATAGAAAGCAATAAACCTCTTCTAGAATTTTGTCTGATAACTTCTCCATGTGGGTCACAGGCACAAACCCACATCCCACCCACCCCATGATGTAGCATACTGATGCATCAGCATGCAGTGGCATCAGTTTAAAAACTTTTCTCATTTACTAACTATATAGTTGTGGCAAGTTATTTATAACACTGTGATCTATGTAGGTGTTGAGCATTAACTGTAACAATGCTATGATAATTGTGTTGAAAGTTAAGCACAGTAGCTGGATTTATAATCAAAAAGAGAGGTCGCCCGCAGGAGACCAGTTTTTGTTTGACCTATGTGTGTATGTATATCAGGAAGTTGATCAGCAATAGCAAATCACCTCACAATCTATTAATCTGAAACTCATGTTTTGAATATGATGTCAAAAATCAGAAAGCAACAATTAGCAGATCCAATAATTGCCATTCTATTTTCTATAACAGTTATTTTGAACATTTTTAAAAACATACATATATTTTATAAAGTCACTGTGCAGTTTCCACATAGCACTTATACATGTGAACCTAAAGAGGGGTACATTGGAGTAGGCAGTATGTTGTGCATATCTTGGGGTCCGCGCACAATTTGACAAACAAGATCTTTTGGTGGGTGTTCCACACCCACTCTGAATCCATTGAAGCGTCCAACAGTTTCATTTTGGCTATCATAATGCAGCTTTATTCCTACTAATGGTGCTTTCTATCAGCAATTTCCCCCAGTATTTTTATGTAGCCGCTTCTGTGCAGTAAACTCTGCTGCAGTACTCTTAACATGTACCTTTGTGTAGTCAAGTAACTTCTTGAGTTGTACAAAATAGTTACAAAATAAATCACAAATTGGAATCTGTCCAAATATTTAGTATCTATATGGTACAAATTGCAGCATGATCATCCCTGAAGCATCATCAGCCACAAGGGTGAGTGATCGAGGAAACAAATACTTTTTCTGGTGAGATTATGATTAAAGTTTCTCACTAGGATAGTGCAGAGGGAAATTCCACCTATGTTGAAATCATTTCTGCACATATCAATTCCCCCTCTCAGCAAGATCTGTCAGTAGATTGAATGAGTATTTATTGATGTGTCCATGCATGCCTCAATGTGTTTATACCATCAAAAAGTGACTTGGAAACATTCCAACAGTCGAATGTTTTGCAAAAATATTTTTGATACAAATATATATTGTGCAATATCTTTAGCAATGTACAAATTCTAATTATGAAACATTTGGAAGTATAGGTGTTTTTGGTGTGTGGGTGTTGTATTATATGTTCCTTTTTAATTTTACAAAGGCATCTTGGGCTTCAAGTACTTTGGGATTCTGGTTCACTGAATTACTGGAAAGGAACTATCAATTCCACTCTTGGGTTTTTGAAGGGAGGCCAAACTGCTTCTGGATGACAGGTTTCTTCAATCCTCAAGGATTCCTTACAGCTATGAGACAGGTCAGCCAATAACAGATCATTTACATCTAGTTATTCTTAATTACTGGGAGTCAAATGGCACAAACACCATCAGTAGAGATGAGGGAATATTAGACAAAGCAAGTGTTTATCAAACCTCTCTTTTGCAGCAGGGTGGTGGGATGTGGAGTTTGAACTTCACTACATATATTTGCCCCTGCTGGTGTCTCTGAAGATTTCCCAAAGCGCTCTGAAGTAAATCATTTTTTAAAGTGAAATGATTGAATCATAGAATTATTTTAGCACAGTAGGAGGCCATTCATTCCATCTATCTCTTCCCTGTAGCCCAGCATAGTTTTGCCTTTCAGGTGCCAATACAATTCCCTTTTGAGAACCATTATTGAATCTGCCTCTATCAACCTTTCAGACAGTGCATCCCAAATCCTAACTTCTTACTGTATTATAAGTGGTTTTCCTCATGTTGCATTTGGTTCTTTTGCCGAACACCTTAAATTAGTGTCTCTGGTTCTCAATCCTTCCACCAATGGGAACAATTTTTCCCTCTCTACGTTGTCTGGATCCCTTATAATTGTTTTTTAAAAAATATATATTTATTAATGTTTTTTTAACACAATTTTTCTCGCTTACAAACAATAACACCACCCCCCCCGTAACAAAAAAAACGAGAAATCGCGCAGAGCAAGATATATACATGGCAAAATGATATATTTACACAGCTTTGTACACTGGCCCTCACCCGTACGTGCCAGTTTTCCCAACCCTTCATGTTATCTCTTGCTCATCCACCCTCCCAGGCAGTCCCCCCTTTCCCGCCCCGCCCCCTCCCCCCCTCCCTCCCAGGACGTCCCCGTCCCCCCAAGGTTGCTGCTGCTGCTGACCGACCTTCTTCTAACGCTCCGCGAGATAGTCTAGGAGCGGTTGCCACCGCCTGTAGAACCCCTGTGCAGACCCTCCTTCCACATTAGCAAGATCCTTCGCCAGGCTACTAGGGACGCAAAGGCCAGAATGCCGGCCTCTTTCGCCTCCTGCACTCCCGGCTCGTCCACTACTCCAAATATTGCTAGCCCCCAGCTTGGCTTGACCCGGACTTTCACCACCTGAGATATTGCTCCCGCCACTCCTCTCCAGAACCCCTCCAGTGTCGGGCATGACCAAAACATATGGACATGGTTCGCTGGGCTCCCTGAGCACCTTCCACATCTGTCCCCAAAGTACCTACTCAACCTCGCCCCCGTCAAGTGCGCTCTGTGGACCACCTTAAATTGTATCAGGCTGAGCCTGGCACACGAGGAGGAGGAATTAACCCTACCTAGGGCATCAGCCCACAGACCTTCCTCGATCTCCTCCCCCAGCTCCTCCTCCCATTTATCCTTCAACTCTTCTACCAGCGCTTCCCCCTCTTCTTTCAACTCCTGGTGTATTTCCGACACCTTGCCCTCCCCGACCCATACACCCGAGATCACCCTATCTTGAACTTCTTGTGCCGGGAGCAACGGGAATTCCCTCACCTGTCGCCTCACAAAAGCCCTCACCTGCATATATCTAAAGGCATTTCCCGGGGGTAACTCAAACTTCTCCTCCAGTGCCCCTAGGCTTGCAAACATCCCGTCGATGAACAGGTCCCCCATTCTTCCAATCCCCGCCCGATGCCAGCTCTGGAACCCCCCGTCCATCTTCCCCGGGACAAACCGGTGGTTACCCCTGATCGGGGACCACACCGATGCTCCCATTGCAGCCCAGTGCCGTCTCCACTGGCCCCAGATCCTTAGCGTTGCCGCCACCACCGGGCTCGTGGTATACTTTGTCGGCGAGAGCGGCAGCGGTGCCAATGCCCCCAGGCTCGTTCCTTTACGGAACACCATCTCCATCCTCTTCCATGCCGCCCCCTCTCCCTCCATAACCCACTTGCGGATCATCGCCACATTTACTGCCCAGTAGTAGCTCCCCAGGTTTGGCAGCGCCAACCCTCCTCGGTCCCTACTGCGTTCCAGGAACCCTCTCCTTACTCTCGGGGTCTTATTCGCCCACACAAACCCCATAATACTCCTGCCTACTCTCTTAAAAAAGGCCTTAGTGATCACGATGGGAAGGCACTGAAACACAAACAGAAACCTCGGAAGGACCACCATTTTGACCGACTGCACTCTACCCGCCAGCGAGAGCGGTAACATGTCCCATCGTTTGAAATCCTCCTCCATTTGCTCCACCAACCTCGTCAGATTCAGTTTATGTAGGGTTCCCCAACTCCTGGCTATCTGGATCCCCAGATACCGAAAGCTCCCCTCCGCCCTCCTCAGCGGTAGGTCCCCTATCCCTCTTTCTTGGTCCCCCGCCTGTAATACAAAGAGCTCACTCTTCCCTACATTGAGCTTATAGCCCGAAAACTCCCCAAACTCCCTTAGAGTCTGCATGACCTCCACCATCCCCTCCATTGGATCCGCCACGTACAGCAACAGGTCATCCGCATATAGCGACACCCGATGCTCTTCTCCCCCTCGGACCACCCCCCTCCATTTATTAGACTCCCTCAATGACATGGCCAATGGTTCGATCGCCAATGCGAACAACAGGGGGGACAGGGGGCATCCCTGCCTCGTCCCTCGATACAGTCGAAAGTACTCCAACCTCCGCCGGTTCGTCACTACACTCGCCATCAGGGCTCTGTGAAGGAGCGTAACCCAATTGATAAACCCTACCCCGAACCTAAACCTACGCAGCACCTCCCAGAAGTACTCCCACTCTACTCGGTCAAAGACCTTCTCCGCGTCCATAGCTGCCACTATCTCCGCCTCTCCCTCCTCCGATGGCATCATTATCACGTTTATGAGCCGCCGCACATTGGTGTTTAGTTGCCTGCCCTTTACAAATCCCGTCTGGTCCTCGTGGATTACCCACGGGACACAGTCCTCGATCCTCGTGGCCAGCACTTTTGCCAGCAACTTTGCATCCACATTGAGGAGCGAGATCGGCCTGTACAATCCACATTGCAGTGGGTCCTTGTCCCGCTTTAGGATCAAAGAAATTGTCGCTTCCGACATTGTCGGGGGCAGGGTCCCCTCCTCTCTTGCCTCATTAAAGGTCCTCACCAGTAGCGGGGCCAACAGGTCTGCGTACTTCCTGTAGAACTCCACCGGGAATCCGTCCAGTCCCGGGACCTTCCCCGCCTGCATGCTCCCCAAACCCTTGCTCAGCTCCTCCAACCCAATTGGTGCCCCCAAACCAGCCACCTCTTGCTCCTCCACCCTCGGGAATCTCAGCTGATCTAGGAATCGTCTCATCCCCTCTTCCCCTGCTGGGGGCTGGGATCTGTACAGCTCTTCATAAAAGGCCTTGAATACCTTGTTTATTTTCATCGCACTGCGAACCGTGGCTCCCCTTCCATCTTTGACTCCCACTATTTCCCTCGTTGCCATCCTCTTACGGAGCTGGTGTGCCAGCATCCGACTAGCCTTTTCCCCATACTCGTAGGTCGCCCCCTGCGCTTTCCTCCACTGTGCCTCCGCCTTCCCTGTGGTCAACAGGTCAAACTCCGTCTGGAGCCGTCGTCTTTCCCCAAGTAATCTTTCCTCCGGGGCCTCTGCGTATCTCCTGTCCACTCTCAAAATCTCCCCCATTAACCTCTCCCTTTCCATACCCTCTGTCTTCTCCCTATGAGCCCTAATGGAAATTAGCTCTCCCCTGATCACCGCCTTCAACGCCTCCCATACCACCCCCACCCGCACCTCCCCGTTGTCGTTGGCCTCCAAGTACCTTTCGATACACCCCCTCACCTTCCCACACACCACCTCGTCCGCCAGCAGTCCCACATCCAGCCGCCACAACTGGCGTTGATCCCTCTCCTCTCCCAGCTCCAGTTCCACCCAGTGCGGGGCATGGTCCAAAATGGCTATAGCCGAATACTCCGTCCCCTCCACCCTCGGGATGAGCGCCCTACCCAGAACAAAGAAATCTATCCGGGAGTAGGCTTTGTGTACATGGTACGAAGTCTTACAACACCAGGTTAAAGTCCAACAGGTTTGTTTCGATGTCACTAGCTTTCGGAGCGCTGCTCCTTCCTCAGGTGAATGTGTACATGGGAGAAGAAAGAAAAGATCCCTTATAATTGGGACCACTTCAATGGAATCTCCTCCCAAACATTCTCTTTTCTAAGGAGAACAATCCTGACTTTTCCAATCTATCCCTGAAACTGAAGTCCCTCACCACTTGGACCATTCTTGTAAATCGTTTGTGGACGCGCTCTCAAGCCTTTGTATCTTTCCAAAAATGCAGTGCCCAGAATTTGACATGACATTCCAGTCAAGGCTGAACCAGTGATTTAGAAAGATACATCATAATTTTCTCGCTTTTGTAGTGTATGCTGTATTTATAAAGTCCAGGACTTGTATGTCTTTTTAACCACTTTCTCACTGTGCCCTTCTACTTTCAATGATTTCTGCATGTATATCTCTAGGTCTCCCTGATCCTGCACTCCCCCACTTTAGAATTGTAAACTTTATTTTATGCCAAAGAGAAAATGCTGGATAATCTCAGCAGGTCTGGCAGCATCTGTAGGGAGAGAAAGGAGCTAACGTTTCTAGTCCAGATGACCCTTTGTCAAAGCTATAAGACAGGGAAAGTGGGAAATATTTATACTGTGGAGTGAGAATGAAAGATGAGTCATAGCCACAGAAACCCAGGGAAACGGGGTGCTAATAGCCACAGAAACCAAGGGGAAAGAGGGCTAATGACAGTCCCCAGAGAGAACAAAAGATGTGAAAGGCCAAACAGCAGAGAAACTAACATCAGAGGGTAAACTGTGACAGATGTAGATGTGGGGGAGGGGAAGGGGGAAGCAATGGGGAGAAAGGGTAAGGAAAGGTGGATAAGATGGGTAAAACTTTATTTTATACTGCTTCTCCACATTCTTCCTACTAAAATATATCATTTCACACTTTTTTGCATTAAATATAACTTGTTATGTGTCCGTCAATTTCCCCAGCCTGTGTCCCCTTGAGGTCTGTCAGCATCCTCCTCACAGCTCACTATAACTCCGAAATGTTGTCATCTGAAAATTTTGAAATTGTTCTCTGTACACTCAATTACTACCAAATACTGACCCCTCGGGAACAACACTTGCCACAGTCTGAAAAGCAACTGTTCACCACTACTCTGTTTCCTGTCACTTAACCAATTTTGTATCCACATTGCCAGTGTTCTTTTATTTCATGGGCATCAACTTTGATGGTAAGCCTGTTATGTGTTGTCCCATACGGAACTGGGGGAACTAAGTCCAACGAAGGCACTTTATCAAATGCCCTTTGAAAGCATTATCCTCTCTTTGACACCTTGTCAAAAAAATGTTGTAGAGTTAGTTCAACACAAGTTGCATTTCACAAATCTGGACTGGCTTTCCTTAATTAATCCACATTTGTACAAATGTCCATTAACTTTTATCTTGATTATTGTTTCCAAACGATTTCCTGCCACCAAAGTTAAAGTGTCCTGAAGTAGCTGGGTTTTTCCTTGCACATGTTTTAGAACTTGCGTGTAATATTTTTAATTCCTCAGTCCTCTGACACCACCCCTCTATCTAAGGAGAATTGGAAGATTATGGCCATACCTCCATAATTTCTTTTTTAAATAAAATGTTTTTTATTCACATTTTTTCATATTTTCAACAAACCCCCCCCTCCCCTTACAGAAAAAAGAAAAACAAAGAACGCATAGATAAACATCTTACAACTACATAAACACAGTAGTAAACACAAAGTACACCTCCCCTAACGCTCCGCTAGAAAGTCTAGGAACGGTTGCCATCGCTGGAATACAAAAAGGAACCTCGGGAGCACCGTCATTGTCACCGACTGCACCTACCCGCCAGGGAGAGTGGCAGCATATCCCACCTTATAAACTCCTCCTCCATCTGCTCCACCAGTTGCGTCAAGTTGAGCTTGTGTAGGGCCCCCCAGCACCTGGTCACCTGGATCCCCAGGTACCAAAAACTCTTGAATGAAATGAAATGAATGAAAATCGCTTATTGTCACAAGTAGGCTTAAAATGAAGATACTGTGAAAAGCCCCTAGTCACCCCATTCCAGCGCCTGTCCGGGGAGGCTGTTACGAGAATCGAACCGTGCTGCTGGCCTGCCTTGAAAGCCAGCAATTTAGCCCAGTGTGCTAAACAGCCCCTCGTCAATGGAAGCTCGTCTATCCCTCTTCCCTGGTCCCCTGGATGTACCACGGAGAGCTCACTCCTCCCACGTTGAGCTTATACCCAGAAAAGTCCCCAAACTTCCTGAGGATCCGCATCACCTCCGGCATCCCCCCCACTGGGTCCGCCACATACAGTAACAGGTCATCGGCATACAACGATACCCGGTGTCCCCCCCCCCCTTCCCGGACCAGCCCCCTCCAGTTCCTGGACTCCCTTAAAGCAATAGCCAAAGGCTCAATTGCCAATGCAAATAGCAAGGGGGAAAGGGGGCACCCCTGCCTCGTCCCCCGGTATAGCCGAAAGTATTCCGACCTCCTCCGATTCGTGGCCACACTCGCCACCGGGGCTTCGTAAAGTAGCCTAACCCAACTAATGAAACCCTCCCCGAACCCAAACCTCCTCAACACTTCCCAAAGGTACCCCCACTCCACCCAATCGAAGGCCTTCTCTGCGTCCATCGCCGCCACTATCTCCGCTTCCCCCTCCACTGCAGGCATCATGATTACGCTAAGGAGCCTCCGCACATTGGTATGCAGCTGCCTTCCCTTCACAAAACCCGTCTGGTCCTCGTGAATCACCCCCGGGACACAGTCCTCAATTCTGGTAGCCAACACCTTCGCTAACAGCTTCGCGTCCATGCTGAGGAGCGAGATTGGCCTATACGACCCACACTGTAACGGGTCTTTGTCCCGCTTCAAGATCAGCGAGATCAGCGCTCTGGACATCGTCGGGGGTAGGGCACCCCCCTCCCTTGCCTCATTGAAAGTCCTCACTAGTGGAGTGCCCAGCAGGGCCATGTACTTCCGGTAAAATTCCACCGGGAACCCATCTGGCCCCGGTGCCTTCCCCGCCTGCATACTCCCCAGCC
Organism: Scyliorhinus torazame; assembly: GCF_047496885.1. Taxonomy (NCBI): domain Eukaryota; kingdom Metazoa; phylum Chordata; class Chondrichthyes; order Carcharhiniformes; family Scyliorhinidae; genus Scyliorhinus; species Scyliorhinus torazame. The sequence goes on along the minus strand of NC_092716.1, from coordinate 81,961,727 downwards.
CCTTAGTCAGCTCCTCCAGCCCTACCGGTGCCCCAAGCCCAGCCACCTGCTCCTCCACCCTCGGGAACCTCAGCCGATCCAAAAATCGACGCATCCCCCCCCTCCTCCGTCGGAGGCCCAGACCTATATAGCCCCTCATAAATGTTTCTAAATACCCCATTTATTCCCACCGAACTCCGCACCGTGTTCCCCCCTTTATCCCTAACTCCCCCAATCTCCCTCGCTGCCTCCCACTTCCGAAGCTGGTGTGCCAACATCCGGTTAGCCTTCTCCACGTACTCATACACCGCCCCGTGCGCTTTCCTCCACTGCACCTCTGCCTTCTTGGTGGTCAACGGGTCAAACTCGGCCTAGAGGTTTCGTCGCTCCTTGAGTAGTCCCCCCTGGGGACGTCTGCATACCTCCTATCCACCCTTGAAATCTTCCCCATCAATCTCTCCCTCTCACTCCTCTCCTTCCTCTCCTTGTGGGCCCTGGTGGAGATTAGCTCTCCCCTAATCACCGCCTTCAGCGCCTCCCAGACCACCCCACCTGCACCTCCCCATTATCGTTAGCCTCTAGATAGCTTTCAATGCACCCCCAGAATCCAGTTCATCTTCAAAACATAAAATATGCTCATTACAAGTGCACAAGGACTCTGTAGTTCAGGGTTTCCCAAACGTTTCCAGCCATGGAACCCTTTTGACCTCCCATGAGTCTGACGGAGCGCCTAAAAACATTAGTCTGTTGAAGAGTTCAAGAACAAAAAAATTACTGTTGTTGCGTAATAGCTGGAAACATACAAAAATACATTTATGAAATTATTTTCTATTTCTTATATATGTGTACATTTATTATAATTTAAAAGTTCTCTGACTCAAAAATACTTAAATCTAACTTTCTTGTCATTTTAAATGGGAGGAGTGATGCTGATCTTTTGCTCACAAATTCCTTTAATATTGGGAGTGCTGCTGGACAGCTGGATTCTCAAATCTGACATGCACACACACACAGACTCACAACCACAAGCATGCACAAGCTCACTGTCTCTCTCTCTCACATACACGCTCCTCGCTCCCTCACATACACAAACACACTCCTCCCCTCTCTCGCACACACAAACACATCCACTCCTACATCTGTCTCTTGCACACACAAACACGCTCACCTCTCTCACACACACACACCTCTCTCTCACACACACACACACACACACATACCTCTCTCTCTTTCACACACATACTACCTCTCTCTCACACACACATTCACACTCATTCCTCTCTCTCACACTCACCCCTCTTTCTCACAAGCACACCTCTCGGTCCCTCTGACTCCATTTCCCCTCCTGGCTTCTTCCACCCAGCAGGTGCTGCCAGATATGCTGAGTATTTCCAATATTTTCTGAATTTCTCTAGATCCTGCTATATCTGTAAAATGTCAAATCCATTCAATGTGGCTTGAGTTATTAAAAATATCATGGAAACGTTGCAGCCTTTGTCTCCTACGGGTATATGTGAATCAATTTAGATCACAGTAAATTTCTTTGGGTGAGGGAAAGGATAAAAACATTCCTCTCCCAACTTTTTCCTGAAGTAAGGCATCAAACTGATTGGTTTATTCATGATAGCAAGGCAGCGAAGGGTAGAACTGGATCCAATCTCTTACATGCTCAAGCTTTTTCAGAGATAACCAAAATAGACTTAACTAACATGCACCTCCAAACTCAACAAACGCAGTTTTAGTCTGCTATAAACACAAATTAATCCCCAGTTAATACCCACCACCTGAATACAACTGAACATCAATTAATACACAATTAACGCTGATGACATTTTCGATTTCATTTTTCAGCCAGTGCCAACATACTTCTCTTTCCATCTTTGCACTTGCTATTTTCTTTCCACAGATGCTGCCAGAACTGCTGAGAACATTCTATGTTGTTTGTTCCTAAGAATCCAAAGTGAAATGAGTTTGGGCTGTATTAGTCCAGTTCTCCATAAACATAGGAAGCTACAATTCTCCCTAGTTCTGCAAAAGTTACGTGTATAATTCAGAGAGGGTATCTTGTTCACTATTGTAGTATCAGAGAGTGTACATCTGAGGTAGAAGTTCAGGATACTGATGTGTAGAACTGAGACAGTTTTATTATGCATCTGACTGTATTATGCATGGCCTGCTAACCTTGCTGTTACCTGGATTAGATTTTGCATTTTTCCGTGTTGATTTGCTAACCTTGATGTTATCTGGATTAGATTTTGCATTTTTCAATGCTGACCTCCTTTACTTTGAATGCAAAAACTCACCAAAAAAGAAAAAAAGTTTTTTAAAAATTTATTCGTTCATGGAACGTGGGCGTCGCAGGCTGTGCCAGCATTTATTGCCTATCCTTATTGCCCTTGAGGGGACAATTAAGAGTCAACCGCATTGCTGTGGGTCTGGAGTCACATGTAGGCCAGACCAGGTAAGGATGGCAGATTTCCTTCCCGAAAGGACATCCGTGAACCAGATGAGTTTTTACGATGATCGGCAATGGTTCAATCGTCATCATTAGATTTTGATTCCAGTTTCTTACTGAATTCAAATTTCACAATCTGCAGTGGTGGGATTCGAACCCGGGTCCCGAGAACAATACCCTGGGTTTTTGGTTTACTAGTCCAGTGACAATACCACTGCACCACCGCCGCCCCGCAGAGCTTGACTTCTTGTCAATGTCTCACTTAAAATGCAAAGACCCTAAAATCATCTTTAATGACATTGTTAACATTTCAAGTCATGTTCAACAGATCCAAGGCTTTGCTTGACATTTTGTAATTAATTTTTAGGAGAGTTCATTAGAACCGTTGAGGAAGTCTAGCGGGAGAGATAACATGAAGGGTTGGGGAAACTGGCACGTACGGGTGAGGGCCAGTGTGCAAAGCTGTGTAAATATATCATTTTGCCATGTATATATCTTGCTCTGCGCAATTTCTTGTTTTTTTTTTGTTACGGGGGGGGGGGGGGGGGGGGGGGGGCGGGTTATTGTTTGTAAGGGAGAAAGATTGTGTTAAAAAACTTTAATAAATATATTTTTTTAAAAAGAGGAAGTCTAGCGGCAATACCGCTCTGGATTATTGCTGTTTAACATCAATACACAATTAATCATCTTCTCTGTGCATTGTGTGTTAACACAAACTTTTCTTTTAACTAATAACAGGAGGTTACTCGACTTCATAAGGGCTGGGCTCTAGATAGTGTGGTGCTTCACAATGATATCACTCGATCATCAAAGGAAGATATTATGCAGCCTCCTTCTGAGGGAGTTTATGTCTATGGTCTGTATCTAGAAGGTGCTGGCTGGGACCGACGTAACAACAGACTGACAGAATCGAAACCAAAAGTTCTGTTTGAAATTCTGCCTGTTATTCATATATCTGCTATTAACCACCACAGTAAGTCAGAAAAACTGTTCTAACTTAGCACTGCATTGAAATATATTGCACTTACGATTTGTCTCATAGCACTGACAATTGGATTTTAACATAATCAATTCAATGTCCACAGCACCTATGCCATTTAAATTCGGAAATCCAGCTACTCTTGTCAGGGATTTCTTGTTCCTTCACAGAATATGCTTTTGAAATCCCCACAGATGGAATTCATCTGTAATTGATGGGAACTTTCACTTTTATGCTTTTAAAACCCCTTGAAAATGGAAAGCCTTGCTGAATGAGTCATATCTGAGTGTATAACAAGTTTCTCTGGTTTAACTGCCATGTGCAAATACCAGAAACTTGTGTCAGTTTCACTGTTGTAAAGGCAGTGAAATTGGCAGTTGCACCATCATCACAACTGCAAAATCCAGGCCCACATATTCCAAAATCTCAAAATGCCACCTACAAGGAGTGGTTGAAGCAATAGTATAGATACATCTGTAGGGAAACTAAGCAAGCATATGAGGGAGAAAGTGAGTAGATGGTTATTTTTGTAAAGGCCCCGAAGAATCCAGCACGAGTTTTAAGGATACAAATTAATAAAGTTTATTTACTATAACAATATATACATAGTAGTAGCAGTAACTTCCCTTGCTACCTTCTCCTTCCTCCTGGTTCCTGGACTGGCCAGCTTATTTATAGTAGGAGTTTCTCCGCCCCCCTCATTGGGGAAGTTCATACTCCCATAGGATTGTGGGATAATCATTAGTCCCCAGCCAATCGTCAGTAGGCAGGTTATAACATCCCTCCCCCCCAAAGTCCAAGGAATCCACCGTAGGCCCTGGCGAAGGAAGGCGTCGAACTCGTTTGGCCGCAGGCCGGACGCCATTTGCACGCGGCGCTGGATCAGGGGGCGTATAACGAGACGGAGACCGGCGCTTCCGTGATGAACGGCGCGGTTGTACATCCACGGCCTGTGGACCCGAGGATTCCCCCTCTGATTCATCCTGTGTCTCCATCTCGGAGTCAGAGTCTGCTGCCTCCGTCATGTCAGCGTCTCTGTCCCCATTCGGTCCCGTCATGACCTGCGCAGGCTTTGAGTGAGGCACCAGTGGAAGATTTTGAGGACTACCTTCCCTTGTCTCTGGTCTCTGCGGCTGTTGAAATGAGCTCCGGGGGCGGGGAATCTTTTGCGGGGATGACCTTCTGGACCGGAAGTGGTCTACATGTTTTCGCTGGAGACGACCCTGGGCTTGCACTTGGTACGATATAGGGCCCGTTTGGCGAAAGATTACCCCAGGAACCCATTGGGCACCACCAGCAAAATTCCGCACGAATACTGGGCCACCGGGCGCAAACTGCCGAATCGGACGATGCTGAGACAATCCCGGTCCCTGCCGTTCTTGTGTGCGGCGTACTTTTGCGCCAATGTCCGGGAAGACCATACTAAGGCGGGTGCGAAGTCTCCGGCCCATTAGGAGTTCTGCGGGAGCTACCCCAGTCACTGTATGGGGGGTGGTCCTGTACGTAAACAAAAACCGAGCCAGTCTCGTGTCCATTGATCCGGAAGACTGCTTCTTTAGGCCTCTTTTGAATGTTTGCACTGCACGCTCTGCCAACCCATTTGAAGCCGGGTGGTAAGGGGCAGTGCGGATATGGCGGATGCCGTTCATCTTTGTAAACCTAGCAAACTCCTCACTCGTGAATGGAGTGCCATTATCCGTGACCAGCACCTCGGGGAGGCCATGCGTGCTAAATGATAAACGCATTTTTTCAATTGTTGCGCAGGACGTTGTCCCCTGCATCTTATGCACCTCCAGCCATTTGGACTGGGCGTCAATTAGTAGGAGGAACATGGATCCCTGAAAAGGGCCTGCAAAATCTGCATGTAAGCGTGCCCAAGGCCGCCCTGGCCATTCCCAGTGATGTAGGGGCGCGGCCGGCGGAAGCTTCTGATGCTCCTGGCAAATGGAGCAGTTTTGGGCCACCTTCTCAATGTCGGTGTCGAGGCCTGGCCACCAGACATAACTCCGGGCCAACATTTTCATCTTGGTCACGCCCGGATGCCCATTGTGCAAGTCTGATAATATCAGCTCCTGGCCTTTTTCCGGGACAACCACACGCGTCCCCCACAAGAGGATGCCGTCTTCCACGCTGAACTCTGACAGCTTGGAGGAAAATGCCCGTAACTCGCCTGGGAGCTGTCTATGCTGCCCACCATACAGGACTATGTGCCGAACCTTTGACAGGACTGGCTCCGTCTGGGTCCACTCACGGATCTGTGATGCCGTGACAGGCAAGGTGTCCATAAAATTTAGGGTTGCGACCACCTCACCGGTCGTGGGGGTCGACATGGGGCCGGTCGATAAAGGCAATCGGCTCAGTGCGTCGGCATTTGCTATCTGCGTACCTGGTTTGTGCTCCAGAGAATACTCATATGCAGCAAGCAACAAAGCCCAGCGCTGGATCCGTGCAGAAGCAATGGGCGGTATCGGCTTATCCTCTCTGAAGAGTCCCAGCAGGGGCTTATGATCAGTCACGATAGTGAAGTGGCGGCCGTACACATACTGGTGGAAGTGTTTCACCGCGAAAACCACTGCCAGGCCCTCCTTCTCGATCTGCGCGTACTTCTTCTCCGCTGCAGTCAATGTGCGGGAGGCGAAAGCTATCGGTCGCTCGGCCCCATTCTCCATCTTGTGGGACAGGACAGCCCCAATACCATACGGGGATGCATCACATGTGACGAGCAAAGGCTTTCCCGGATCATAGTGGGTTAGTACCCCAGACTACGACAATTGTTGCTTTACCCGCCGGAAAGCGGTTTCTTGCGGCTGACCCCAAACCCAGGTGTGATTTTTCTTTAGCAGCAGGTGTAAGGGGGTCAGCGTAGTTGCCAGATTGGGGAGGAACTTCCCGTAATAGTTTACGAGACCGAGAAAAGAACGAAGATGCGAAGTGTCAGTCGGGGTGGGGGCATGTTGAATTGCACGCACCTTCTCTGCGACGGGGTGCAGACCCTCGCGGTCCACCCGATAACCTAGGTAGACTACTTCTTTTGCCTGAAATACGCACTTTGTGTGACGTAAACGGACTCCAGCCTCCGAAAGGCGTTTAAGGACAGCCTCCAGATTTTCCAAATGCTCTTGCTCCGACGTCCCTGTAATCAACACGTCATCTAGGTAGACAGCCACACGTGGTAAACCTCTCAAAATGCCCTCCATAACACGTTGAAAAATTGCGCAGGCAAAGGATACTCCAAAGGGCAACCGTGTATATTCATACAGGCCCCGGTGTGTGTTAATTGTTACATATGGTCGGGAGGCAGGGTCCAGCTCCAACTGCAGGTAGGCGTGACTCATATCTAATTTTGTGAATGAGAGTCCGCCTGCAAGTTTCGCGTAGAGATCCTCTATGCGAGGCATTGGGTATCGGTCGAGTCGGGAAACTGTATTCACTGTAAGTTTATAGTCGCCACACAAGCGAACTGTGGCATCTGGCTTCATTACTGGCACAATTGGTGCTGCCCAGTCAGCAAAACGGACGGGCCTGATAATACCCAAACTCTCCAAACGAGTGAGCTCCCCTTCTACCTTCTCGAGCAAAGCGTAAGGCACTGGGCGCGCCCGGAAATAGCGCGGTGTGGCTCCTGGTTCAACTTGGATATGGGCTACGGCCCCTTTTATTTTCCCCAGACCAGGCTGGAATACCTCTGGGTATCGTCCTAGCACCTCAGTCAACCCTCCAGAAACTGTTTGGAGGATGTGCTGCCATTGCAACCGCAAATGGCGCAACCAGTCCCGACCCAACAGGCTGGGCCCATGGCCACGCATTACGATAAGTGGGAAACGCCCCTCCTGGCGTCCATAGACAACAGGGGTCATTGTAGTTCCTGCAATGTCCAGTGGTTCCCCCGTGTAGGTGGCCAACCTGGCCTGTGAGTCAGTTAGTGTAAGGGTCTGTATACCCTGCTTGATGCGGTCGAATGTCCTCTGGGCGATCACGGAGACCGCTGCGCCAGTATCCAACTCCATCTCCAGCGGGTGGCCATTGACCCGTACTGTCACCTTAATGGGGGCCACACGGGGAGCTGCCACACAATGCAGCTGCAGGCAGTCGTCCTCCGTCTCCACGTCCTCAGGAGTGGTCGCCGCAGGTTCATCCACATGGAAGGTACGGCCTCTGGGCTGGTCCCAGTTACGGCCCCTGGGCTGGTCCCAGTTTCGGTCGGAACGACGGCGCCTCTGGCGTCCCCAGGACCGCCGTCCGCGACGGGGTCGGCGCCTACAAGTCTGACACGGACATGGCTCCTCATCCATTGGCTCTGGAGAAGGCTCCCTTCGGGGAGGAATGTCCGATGGCCACTGGCGTCGGTCTGGTCGTTGCCTCGCCCAAGGTACCGCAGGAGTGCGGGGGGACGTTTTTGGGCGGAAAGGGTTTCGCCCCAAGGCATGCACTTCCATTCCCTGTAGCTCCTGTACTCCTCGCTCTGCGCTCTCTCGGGACAAGACTATTTGTATTGCCTGTTGAAAAGTCAATGTTGGCTCCGCTAACAACTTTCTCTGGGTGGCCGCATTGTTAATACCGCAAACCAAACGGTCGCATAACATTTCTGACAAGGTCTCACCATAGTCACAGTATTCCGCAATCCCGCGTAGCCTGGATAAAAAATCGGCAAGGGATTCTCCAGGGGTCCTCTCAGCGGTATTAAACCGGTAACGCTGGACTATCGTGGACGGGGTTGGGTTAAAGTGTTGCCCCACTATATTCACAAGTTCGTCAAACGTTTTGGTGTCCGGCGCAGCTGGGTACGTAAGGCTCCTAATCACCCCAAACGTATGCGGCTCGCAGGCGGTGAGCAATATGACCACCTGGCGCTCGTTTTCAGTGATATTGTTTGCCCGGAAATAGTAACGCACCCGTTGCGTGTACTGGTTCCAGCTTTCCAGCGCAGCATCAAAAACATCCAAACGTCCGTACAGAGGCATGGTATAATAGAAAACAACTTCCAACCTGTATCCAACAAAAATCCAGGGAGGTGGCTTCAGCAGTGTAGACAGCTATTCACTTTTACCTTCGTCGCCAGTTTTGTAAAGGCCCCGAAGAATCCAGCACGAGTTTTAAGGATACAAATTAATAAAGTTTATTTACTATAACAATATATATACATAGTAGTAGCAGTAACTTCCCTTGCTACCTTCTCCTTCCTCCTGGTTCCTGGACTGGCCAGCTTATTTATAGTAGGAGTTTCTCCGCCCCCCTCATTGGGGAAGTTCATACTCCCATAGGATTGTGGGATAATCATTAGTCCCCAGCCAATCGTCAGTAGGCAGGTTATAACAGTTATGAAAATAAATTTAATTATGAAAAGATAGGAAGAATGTGGAGCATAAACACCGGCATGAACTGGTTGGGCTGAAAGACCTGTTGCTGTATGTCTTATGTAAGTTTTTGATGCATGTGTGAAACATATAATTTACCACCATGTTGACTGTGTCTATAATTGGTTGACTCACTGGCATATCTGTGATAAATAAAGGAAAATAAAGCAAGGTAAGAAACCAAGTGCAAGAACAAATAACCAGCTCAAAAATGGACCAATGCATCACAGTCGTACTTCCATCTGATTTTCTGAAGTCAGGGGAAGGTATATTACATTTTCGGCCATTAATTAATGCCCAAAACATTAGAGGGGAATCAGGCCTGCTTTCTGAAAGGTTGGAACATCTGGAAAATTAGTGCAGAATGGAGAGCACCCTGTAAAATTAACTGTCCAACTCAAGTGTGGCACGTTGACGGTCCCATTCAATTTGTCAGATTGTGTACTCATTACATATTGTGACTTCTTCCAAGCAATCTAAATTTATAGTCTTCATTCTACTCACCCTGACTTTGGCACTGGTTCAGCTTTCTGCAGCTCGAATGTTAACTATTAGAGATAACTTGTTACAGTTAAATTTCCCATGTACAAAGTTCATGGATTGTATCCATTCATTTATCCCAGAAAGCCTCCTGATGCTTGATGTGTTGGGTACTCTGGATCTGTGGAGATTGCGTTTACCTTAGCAGAAACATAGACAGGCTACCAACACTTGTAATAGTACAACTCTATTTTATTCAACTAAGAGCTGTTAAATGTACTTGCACTGTGGGCCGACACTATGTTAGATTGACTGAAGACCTATGCTTAACCTGACCAGCCTATACTGCTAGCACATGGGGCTGGTTTAGCACAGGGCTAAATCGCTGGCTTTGAAAGCAGACCAAGGCAGGCCAGCAGCACGGTTCAATTCCCGTACCAGCCTCCCTGAATAGGCGCCGGAATGTGGCGACTAGGGGCTTTTCACAGTAACTTCATTTGAAGCCTACTTGTGACAATAAGTGATTTTCATTTCATTTCATTTCCTGCCAATGAACGGTGTGCCGCTGAGACACACACGGCTGGGGAACCAGAGAATCAAGCCCTATGTTGTGATATTTGGTTGAATCACTGGAATACCTATCGGAACTAAATAAACCCAAGTAAGAAACCAAGTATAAGGATAGGTAAAAATAGAAAATACTGGACAATCTCAGCAGGTCTTGCCAGAAGAAATCCTGTTTGACTACACTGGATATTGCATCATCATAGCCATGTTATCGTGGAACGAGACGATCACAATGAGCAGCTGTGAGGCCAGCAAACTTTCACCACCGGTTTAAGTAGACCGCCTCTGTTCACATTAATGCCTTGGTGAGATCAATGAAATGATTATACTCTACGGTTTTTATTGGCTTGATCCAATCATTAGTATTTCTTGGATTTAACTGCATGACACTTGGTAACTTCTGTGGTTTTGTTTTGTCTTTCTTATAGGTTCTAAAGAAACATGGTTGTATTCCTGTCCCATTTATAAAAAGCCTGTGAGAACAGATCTGAATTATATTGCTGCTGTTGACTTGAGAACAAACCGATCTCCCGATCATTGGGTACTGAGGGGTGTTGCATTGCTCTGCGATGTTAAGTAATATATACAGATGAATTTTATATACTATACTGTACGATGTAATATTGAGAATGGACTGGTTGCAGCACAAATGGTAGAGGATTATGTTGACCCAAAATTATCACTGCTATGCAACAACTATACTCTAATTGACTTATTGTTTTGTTTTATCCTGTATTATGATAATGATTAGTTTAGCAACAGATGAAAGCTTTTGGTAAACACTCAGAAATATATCCTGTTTTGCCTGCTTTAAGGAATTATTCATAATTGTCACACAAAGCCTGGCCAAGTAATATTCAACAATTGGCATTTCATTCGCGCCACACAAGTGCCAGGCAACGACCATCTCCTACAAGAGAGGATCTAACCACCGCCCCTTGACATTTAATGGCGTTACCGTAGCTGAATCCCCCACAATCAACATCCTGGGGGTTACCATTGATCAGAAACTGAACTGGACTAACCACATTAATACTGTGGCTACCATGACAGATCAAAGGCTAGGAATCCTACGGCGAGTAACTCACCTCTTGACCCCCCAGAACTTGTCCACTATCTACAAGGCACAAGTCAGGAGTGCACTTACCTGGATGAATGCAGCTCCAACAACACTCAAAAAGCTCGACAACATCCAGGACAAAGCAGCCCGCTTGGTTGCTCGCCCTTCCACAAACATTCAAACCCTCCACCACCGACGAACAGTGGCAGCCGTGTGTACCATCTACAAGATGCACTGCAGTAGCTCACCAAGGTTTCTTCCACAACACCTTCCAAACCCACGACCACTATCATCTAGAAGAACAAGAGCAGCAGATACCTAGGAATTCCAACATCTGGAGGTTTCCCTCCAAGTCACTCACCACCCTGACTTGGAAACATATCGCCATTCCTTCACTGTCGTTGGGACAACATCCTGGAACTCCCTCCCTTACAGCACAGTGGGTGTACCTACACCTCAAGGACTGCAGCTGTTCAAGAAGGCAACTCACCACCGCCTTCAAGGTGAGGGCTTGGCCCTTAAAGGTGCGCAGACGTCACCTCATTACACCGGAACCCCCCGCCCCGCCGGGTAGGGGAGAATCGCACCCCTGGTTCCACACAATCGATGGTCCTATGTGCCTTAAGTTACTCATCAAGTGAAATTCATTTGTAGTAACAATCAAAAGTAGTAAATGAGCCTTGGGCTGAATTTCTGCAGAGTCAGGACAATTCAGGAGAGCTGTACAGATGGAGTATGGAACCCAGATGTGGATGTCGTTCTTTCATTTCATTAGAAAAAATACAACCATCTGTTTCTGCAGTTTCATTAGGCATTTTGACATGTCCCCAAAGGCTGTTATTACAGCTGAGCTTGATATGAATGAATCCACAGAATGCATAAAATGCTTGGCTGAATTTCAAATGGTCCAAAACTACTTATCGCAACAGGGGTTTGAGTTCACATTTTTATTGATAATTTTAAGAGGCTACTAAAGGATTATCTGTCTTTGATGTGGTTATTAAATAGAACACTTTTTCCTTTTATAACAGATTGACCAGTTGAGGTGAATTAAAGTCTTTGGGTTTCATGAATGAAAAGTTTTTTTCCCCCCTGTATCCAGTGTGCATGTGTGAGAGCACTATTGTTGTTAAACTGGGAGGTCGTGGATTCGTGGTATTATCACTGGACTGGTGATCAAGAGCCCCAGGATAATACTCTGGGGACTCGGGTTTAAATCCTGCCATCGCAGATGGTGGAAATTGAATCTGGTAAATATCTGGAATTAAAAGTTTAATGATGACCACAAAACCATTGTCAATTGTTGTAAAAAAAACACCTTGTTAACTAATCCTCACCTGGTCTGTCCTACATGTGACTACAGATCTACAGCAATGTGGTTGATTTTTAAATGGCTTCTGAAATGGCCTAGCAAGCCACTCGGTTGTATCAAACTGCTTCAAAGTCAATAAAAAAGAAACCGGACGGACCACAGTAGCGACCGAGGCACTGGAAACTATAATGGCAAATTCAGCCCAGTTGATCCCGCAAATTCCTCCTTACTAATATCTGGCAGCTTGTGCCAAAATTAGGAGAACTGTCACAGACTAGTCAAGCAATGGCCTGAATTAGCCATACTCACAGAATCATACCTTACAGATAATGTGCCAGACACCAATATCACCATCCCTGGGCATGTCCTGTTCCACCGACAGGACAGATCCAGCAGAGGTAACGGCACAGTGGTATACAGTCAGGAGGGAGTTTCCCTGGGATTCCTCAACATCGACTCTGGGCCCCATGACATCTCATAGCTTCATGTCAAATATGGGCAACCTCCTGCTGATTATCACGTAACATCTACCTTCAGCTGATAAATCAATACTCCTCCATGTTGAGCACTACCTGGAGGAAGCACTGAGAGTGGCAAGGGCACAGAATGTACTCTGGATGGGGAACTTACATTTCCATCACCAAGAGTGGCTCAGAGGCATCACCAGTGACTGCGCTAGACAAGTCTTAAAGGGCATAGCTGCTATACTGGGTCTGCGACCGGTGGTGAGGGAATCAACAAGAGGGAAAAACATACTAGACCTCAACCTCACTAACCTGCCTGCCACAGATGCAAAGGTCCATGACAGTTCGGTAGGTGACCACTGCACAGTCCTTGTGGAGATGAACTCTCGTCTTCACATTGAGGATACCCTCCATCATGTGTGTTACTGCAACCTTGCTAAATGTGATAGATTCAGAACAGAAATAGCAACTCAAGATTGGGCATCCATGAGGAATTGTGGGCCATCTGCAGCAGCAGAATTGTACTCAGCAATAATCCGTAACCTCATGGCCCGACATATCCCCCACTCTACCATTACCACCAAGCAAGGGGATCAACTGTGGTTCAATGAAGAGTGCAGGAGAGCATGCCAGGAGCACCACCAGGCATACCAAAATATGAGGTGTCAACCTGGTGAAGTGACAACACAGGACCACTTGCATGCTGAACATAAGCAGCAAACGATAGAGCTAAGTGACCCCACAACCACTGGATCAGATCTAAGCTCTGCATGGCAGCAAGGTGGCTCGGTAGTTAGCACTACTGCCTCATTGCGCCGAGGACCCGGGTTCGATCCTGGCCCCAAGTCACTTTCCATGTGGAGTTTGAACATTCTTTCCGTGTCTGCGTGGGCCTCACCCCCACAACCCAAAGATGTGCAGGGTACATGGATTGGCCACGCTAAATTGCCCCTTAATTGGAATTTTAAAAAAAATCTGAGCTCTGCAGTCCTGCCATATCCAGCCATGAATGGTGGTGGATAATTAAATGACTCACTGGAGGAGGCTCCACAAACATTCCCATCCTCAACGTTGAGAAGCCCAGCACATCAGCTCAAAAGACAAGGCTGGAGAATTGGCAATAATCTTCAGCCAGAAGTGCTGAGTGGATGGTCCATCTCGGTCTTCTCCAGAGACCCCCAGCATCACAGACGACAGTCTTCAGCCAATTTGATTCACTTCATGTGATATCAAGAAATGGCTGAAAGCACTGGATATTGCAAAGGCTATGGGGCCTGACAACATCCCGGCAATCGTACTGAAGACTTGTGCTCCAGAACTGGTCATGCCCCTAGCCCAGTTGTTCCAATACAGCTACAACACTGGCATCTATCCGGCAATGTGGAAAATTAAGGGAAGGCAGTGGTGAAGTGGTATTGTCGCTGGACTAGTAATCCAGGGTAATGCTCTGGGGACCCGGGTTTGAATTTCACCACGGGCAGATGGTGAAATTTGAATTCAATAAAAAGCTGGCAATAAAATAATGACCATGAAACCATTGTTGATTGTTGCACAATCCCATCTGGTTCACTAATATCCTTTGGGGAAGGAAATCTGCCATCCTTACCTGGCCGAGCTTACATGGGACTCCAAACCCACAGCAATGTGGTTGAATCTTAAATGCCCTCAGGATGGGCAATAAATACTGGCCCAGCCAGCGATGCCACATCCCATGAACAATTATGTTAAAAATTGCTCAGTCATGTCCTGTATTCAAAAAGCTAGACAAATCCAACCAGGTCAATTACCCCCCTATCAGTCTACTTTCAATCATCAATAAAAGGGTGGGAATGGTTATCAACAGTGCTATCACTGATTATTACATAAAATAATCTCCTCACTGACGCTCAGTTTGGGTTCCGCCAGGGTCACTTAGCTCCTGACCTCATTACAACCCTGGTTCAAGCATGGACAAAAGAGTTGAACTCCAGAGGTGAGGTGAGAGTGACTGCCCTTGACATCAGGGAGCCCAACAAAACTGGAGTCAATGGGAATCGGGGGGTAAATTCTCCACTGGTTGGAGTCATACTTTGGAAAAAAGAAGACGGTTGTGGTTGATGGAGGTCAGGCTTTAGCTGACACGTGGGAAGTTACATTTGCCAGCCAATAACCATCTCCAATAAAAGAGAATCAAACCATCGCCCTTTGACATTCAAGAGCATTACCATCACTGAATTCCGCACTATCAACATCCTGTGAGTTACTGTTGGCCAAAAACTGAACTGGATTAGCCATATAAATACTGTGGCTACCAGGGCAGGTCAAAAGGCTAGGAATCCTGCAGCCAGTAACTCATCTCCTGCCTCCCCAAAACCTGTCCACCACCTACAAGGCACAAGTCAGAAGTGTGATGAATGACTGCAGCTCCAACAACACACGAGAAGCTCAACATTGTCCAGGACAAAGCAGCCTGCTTGATTGGCACCCGTTCCACAAACATTACTCCCCCCCAAAAAGACACACAGTATCAGCATTGTGTACCATCTACAAGCTGCAATGCAGGAACTCACCAAGGCTCCATCGGCAGCACCTTCCAAGCCCATGAACACTACCATCTTGAACCACAATAGCAGCAGATTCATGGGAACACCACCACCTGGAAGTTCCACTCCAAGTCACTCACCATCCCGGCTTGGAAATATATTGCCGTTCCTTCACTGTCGCTGGTTCAAAATCCTGGAAGTCCCTCTCTAATAGCACAGTGGGTGTACCTCCATCACATGAACTGCAGTGGTTGAAGAAGGCATCAGCACCTTCTCAGCGGCAATTAGGGATGGGCAACAAATGCTGGCTTAGCTTTTAAATGAATTTTAAAGTTTATTTTTTCATCTCCACATGGCTCCCATGCCTGCCTGCATCGCACCCACACCGTCCATCACCTCCCTCAGCCCAATCTGGGCACCCAGTCCCTGCACCCTCTCCTCATTCACCCTAGGGAACTCCAACCTGGCTAGGAACTGACTCATCCCCTCCTCCCCAGGCGGGGGCTCCGACTCGTCCAGCCTCCTGTAGAAGGTCTCAAATACTCCATTCACCCCCTCTGGATCCGTCATCACCTTACCCTCCTCATCTCACACCCTACCAATCTACCTCGACGCTGCCTGTTTTTATGGCCAGCATACTACTCGCCTTTTCCCCATACATTGCCCATCTGGGCC
Source organism: Scyliorhinus torazame (assembly GCF_047496885.1). Classification (NCBI taxonomy): domain Eukaryota; kingdom Metazoa; phylum Chordata; class Chondrichthyes; order Carcharhiniformes; family Scyliorhinidae; genus Scyliorhinus; species Scyliorhinus torazame. The sequence continues at coordinate 81,945,880 of NC_092716.1, read as the reverse complement.
TCCGCAACTGTCCTGCCGCCTTCCCCATGGACACTAACCTGAACTCTATCTGGAGCCTGTGCCGTTCCTTTGGTGCCACTGAGTACTTCCAATCCACCCTTCAGAATCTCATCCACCAGCCGCGTCCTCATCTCTTTTCCATCCACTCCCCATGCACCCCGATAGATTCACCTCTACCGCAAGTGCCTCGCACTGCGTGGCGGCCGTGGCCTCCCCAGTGTCATTCAGCTCCATATATCCCTGAATGGCGGCCTCACCTGCCCACATACCCCCTCATTCTCCAACAGCCCCATATCTTTAAAAAAAAAAATTTAGCGTACCCAATTCATTTTTTCCAATTAAGGGGCAATTTAACGTGGCCAATCCACCTAGCCTGCACATCTTTGGGTTGTGGGGGCGAAACCCACGCAAACACGGGGAGAATGTGCAAACTCCACATGGACAGTGACTCAGAGCTGGGATCGAACCTGGGACCTCGGTGCCGTGAGGCAGCAGTGCTAACCACTGCGCCACGTGTTGCCCTCCACACCACATATCTAACCTGCACCATGGCTGCTGAGTCTCCCCCGAAAGACCCGCAAAACCACTCAGTGCGGTGCGTGGTCGGAAACCACAATGGCCGAGTCAGCCACTGCCACCAGCAGCACCTCATTTTCACAAAATCCTTACGGGAGTACACCTGGTGCACATGTGAGAAGTACAAGAACTCCTCCGTCCTCGCCCTCCTGAACCTCCACGGGTTTGCTCCCTCCCCCACATGCGATCCATGAATTAACCCCCTCAACTCCCTAGCCACCGCCGACACACTCGACGACTTAGGACTCGACCGGTCCGAACTCGGATCTAGGACCGTATTGAAATCACCCACCATAATCAGCCCATACATGTCCAGAATCCTCCCTAACACCAGCCTCAAAGTCCATGTCGCATGAATTTGGGGCATAAGCATTCACCAGGACTACCGGCATCCCCTCCAGCTTTCCACTGACAATCACATATCTACCCCCCGGATCAGCCACAATTCCCCCCACCTCAAACGCCACTTTCTTATTAACCACCACCTTGTCTTCATATCTATCCCCGAGTGGAACACTTGCCCCAGCCATCCCTTCCTCAACCTCGTCTGATCTCCTAACTTCAGGTGCGTCTCCTGCAAAACACGACGACTGCCTTCAAATTCCTCATGTGCACGAATACACACGACCACTTAACCAGCCCATTCAACACTTGCACATTCTATGTGATCACCCAGTCTTAGTAAATCTGCAGCTCACTCCCCTCCCAGGTACACTTCTTGATCTGCCTCACTCACCTCAAGATCTTCTCTTTATCCAGGAACTGATGCAACCTCACCACCATCGCCTTCGGTGGCTCCCTCACCTGCAGCCTCCTCCTCAGTGCCCTATATGTCCGATCCATCTCGAGGGGCTGGCTAAAGGCCCACCCCACCCTCATCAGCTTTTCCAACATGCTCACCACAAACTTGGCATCCGTCACACCTTTGATGCCCTCGGGCATCCCCATGAGCCTCAGAATTGCCTCCTGGAGCACGTCTTGAGGTCCTCCAACTTCTCTCTCCTCCTTTTCTGGCTGCTCAGCATCATCCCCATCTCCCCCTCCAGCGAGGTCAGTCGTTCCTCATGCTCCACCACTGACTCCTCCACCTTCTGGATGACCAAGCCCTGAGCCTCCTGTTTCTGCACCACCTGCTCAATCACTTCCCTTAGTGGTTCCACCACCTTGGCCTCTAAGGCCCCCTTCCTTTGCTGCTGGAATTTACCATTTAAGAACTCCACCAGCTGCTCTGTCGACCACTGGAGGGCACCGTTGCCCCCTTGCCCTCTTCACCTGTGTCACATCATGAAAACTTTCCTGCTCCAACTGCTCTCTCTTCCTTGTGGCACTCCTCGTCTGATGAGCCATTCACCAGCCCCACCAGAGTATTACTACATTCCTTGGACACTCGTGCACCGTTTGCCCTCAAAACACCACATAATCCAGGTGGGGAAGGACCTAAAAAAATCCACATTGAGCGGGAGCCATCAAATGTGCAACCACTCACTCCATGCCACCACCAGAAGTCAGGGCAGGGGATTTAACAACTTTTTATAAAACTGGATCAAAGGCTCAGAGAACCAAGGGTAGGCTCCCTAACCAACCCACCTCAGCACTTGTCCACTTCCCTGGCTGCCTCTGTACCAGCCTCCATGAACAGGCACTGGAATGTGGCGACGAGGGGCTTTTCACAGTAACTTCATTTGAAGCCTACTTGTGACAATAAGCGATTTTCATTTTCGGAGGTGCCAGGCCTGACACAATCTCACAGCCCCTTCTCCCCAGAGTGAAAATAGTGTGATGGGCCATTACATTGGGGCATCTCTGCTTGAAATTTCCCGTTTTGAGCTGGCTCCTTGGTAGTGAAATGTATTGCAGTGCTTTAGTAATAATTTACGTTTCTCCTGAGAACTGTGGCATGGAACGTTTGATTATTATCCATTTGCCTCAAGGGAAGCGGCTTTAAGAGTCACATTTACCTTTTATGATTTAATGTGTTAAAATTAACTGTCCAACTCAAGTGTGGCACGTTGACGGTCCCATTCATCTTGTCAGATTGTGTACTCATTACATATTGTGACTTCTTCCAAGCAATCTAACTTTATAGTCTTCATTCTACTCACCCTGACTTTGGCACTGGTTCAGCTTTCTGCAGCTCGAATGTTAACTATTAGAGATAACTTGTCACAGTTAAATTTCCCATGTACAAAGTTCATGGATTGTATCCATTCATTTATCCCAGAAAGCCTCCTGATGCTTGATGTGTTGGGTACTCTGGATCTGTGGAGACTGCATTTACCTTAGCAGTAACATAGACAGGCTACCAACACTTGTAATAGTACAACTCTATTTTATTCAACTAAGAGCTGTTAAATATACTTGCACTGTGGGTCAACACTATGTTAGATTGACTGAAGACCTATGCTTAACCTGACCAGCCTATACTGCTAGCACATGGTGGATGTTTGTGCTACAGACTGCGGGCTCTGTCTATCTCATAGGCTGTATCCCGAATGAGCGGGAAAACTAGTGCCCTCTGTCTTTATAGTGACCGTGCCCGAACTGGTGATTGGCTGCTGTGTTGTGTGTGTTGATTGGTCTTGCAATGTGTCAGTCAGTGTGTGTCTCTGCACCATCATATACTGATGTGTATATTATGACAATGCTTTCATCGTCTACTCAAATTTCCAAACCTGTTTGGCAAGAGTCATGGAAACCTCTTCTTGAAGATGTTTTAAAGATGTTAATTTCCTCTCATTAAGAGTATCATAAATTAGTTAAATTTTTCTTCAGGTACCTGTAACGAAAAACAATTCTACTCTGCACATTCTGCGAAGTGTATTAAAAGTAGTAATTAATTGGGCAGCATGGTGGTTAGCACTGCTGCCTCACGGCGCTGAGGTCCCAGGTTCGATCCCAGCCCTGGGTCACTGCCCGCATGGAGTTTACACATTCTGTGTTTGCCTGGGTTTCGCCCCCACAACCCAACGATGTGCAGGGTAGGTGGATTGGCCACGTTAAATTGCCCCTTAATTGGAAAAATTTATTTTTTTAAAAAGTAGTAATCAATTGATGAGCTATTTAGGACAGACTAGCAAAAATGTTGCTGAGTCACGTGTTAAATGGCTAAAATGCACACAATGACGACAAAACTTTACTCATGATGCTGTACAGTCAGCATGCTTCTGTGTGACTTCCATTTAATTTGCTCCAAGTGTGGAAACCAAATGATTCCAAAAGGTTTAGTTCCTTCATGATAATCCTTCTGCTTGCAAGAAATAGCAAAATAAAATCTTGAATATTGCTGAAAAGTGACATTACGAAAGCTTTGTGTCTGCACTCAATAGGACAAATGCAAGAATGGCAAATTTCCAATTATCACAATATATACTACAGGAGAAAAAGGGTGCTGATTGGTTGGCACGCAAAAGGGATTGGCCTCAGCACCCTTTTTCTCATGTAGTATAAATTGTTGTGATCATTTGATGTTTAGCATTCTTGCATATGTGCTCAAAGCTTTAGACAAAGCTTCTGCAAGATATCTCTCCATTCAGCAATATTTTACTTCTGCACAACCAAGTGACTATTTTTATAAAATGAAATTTGTGATTGAAAAGGGGAATTTGCATCTTTGTGGTATTTAAATATATGTCAATTCTTTTTACTGCAAGTAATATATAAGTGATGAAGCATGTGTATGTGTTACTGACCTTGAATGGAACTCGCTAGTGTAATAATTGAACCTTTGGTATCCGTCTTCCAAAATCTTATGTGGCATCGTGGCTTGACAGAATATAAAATAAACTTTGCAACTTGATATTGTAATTTGTAGTTCTTCATTGTGCCTGGGCTTTCACTTCAATGTTATCAACTGGATACCACATAATAGTCTTAATTAAAACTGCACACTTCGTGATCTCACACACACATTTCATTAAACATTATTAAATATTTGAAAATCAATGCTGGTTCTAAAGGTCACTTAAAAACATTTGTAAGTGCTTTCGTACACCGCCACGAGGTTTTACAGTGGAACAACTAGTTACTGTTATAGTTGTGGGTGTATGTTTAGTGAAGCAGCAGCAGTCAATTCCTGCATTTTAAGTTGCTTTAATATATATTTACACATACATGATGCTTTTTGGTCTGTGGAAAACAGTGATTTCTCAGTTGGCCTTGTTACGGTGAGACTTGCTTCTGATTTACTTGTGAAACAAAGTAATACATAAATGGATAAGGGAGACCTAATCCTCGCTTTGCAAATTCTTGGGCTGTGATTGTATTGATCATGGTATTTTATATATCATGTACCCTTGAAATAATGCAAAATATTAAGGAAGGCGCTTAAAAACTTGACTTTCCCGTATCCACTGTATCCAGTGTTTACCTGCTGACATTTTTCATTAACAAGGACTTGAGAGAAACCAAAGTATGTGAAAATCAACAGCAATGGATAAAGTATTTTTCACATTATTCCGAGGAGGGAAATTAAGACCATAAGAAATAGGAACAGGAGTAGGCTGTTCATCCCCTCAAGCCTGCTCAGCCATTCAATAGGATCATGGCTGATCTGACATTCCTCAGAGGAGGGGGCAAGGAGGTGGGAAGGAATACAGGACAACCTGATGTCAAATTAAGGGCTTCATTTACAGCATGACATTAAGTTCTAATACAGCATGATGATAGAGATCCTTCTTTCTTCAAAACATTGGTCTACTGAGTTATTGTCCATTTGACAGAAATGAAAAGTTAAAATGCAACCTGTGCAGGTTGAAAGGCGTCAGATTGGCAGAAGGAATGCTGATCTGGAGAGAACTTTTTTAAACAAGTTTCACCAGCTGACCATGAGCCAGCAATCTGCAATTATATCAGTAAAAAACATGTACCCTTTATATTTCTTGTTGGGAGTACTCTGAAGCAGATAGTACTTCTGGATTAAATAGTTTCATTATTCGTTATGCCCAATTGATTTCTTTTTTTTAAAAAAATTTTTTAATTCAAATTTTCACAAAATATCAACACAATATAGAAAGAAAAGAGCAAACCCCCCCAAATACATAAATAATAAATTAACAGCCTGATCAACACAGAGGCAAATATACACACCCACTCAAGAAAAACGAACCAACCACCCCCCCCCCCCAAAAAAAAGCTCCCTGAGCACCTAACACACCTGTCCTCGCACCCAAAGAACCAGCTTATCCTTGCCCCAGCCATGTGAGCCTTATGCAGCACCTTAAATTATATGAGGCTGAGCCTCACGCAAGAGGAGGAAGAGTTCACTCTCCCCAGGGCATCCGCCCATGTCCCCTCGTCAATCTTCTCACCCAACTCCTCCTCCCACTTACCCTTTAGCTCCTCCACCGAGGCCTCCTCCTCCTCCTCATAGAACATAGAACAATACAGCGCAGTACAGGCCCTTCGGCCCACGATGTTGCACCGAAACAAAAGCCATCTAACCTACACTATGCCATTACCTCCTGCATCACCTGATATGTTGCTGAGATCCTCCCCTCTCCAACCCACACCCCCAACAGCACCCTGTCCTGGACCCTGCGTGGCGGCAACAGTGGGAACTCCACCACCTGCCGCCGAACAAACACCCTTAGCTGCATATAGCTGAAGGTGTTCCCCGGGGGGAGCCCAAACTTCTCCAGCTCACCCAGGCTTGCGAACTTCCCGTCCACAAACAGGTCCCCCATCCTTCTAATACCTGTCCTGTGCCAGCTCAGGAACCCTCCGTCCATCCTCCCCAGGACAAACCAGTGGTTCTCCCGAATCGGGGCCCACATCAAGGCCCCCACCTCCCCCCTGTAACATCTCCATTGCCCCCAGATTTTGCGGGTAGCCACCACCGGACTCGTAGTATACCTTGTTGGAGTAAGTGGCAGCGGCGCCGTCACCAGCGCCTCCAGGCTCGTGCGCACACATGACGCCATCTCTAGCCTCTTCCATCGCCACGTTGGCGGCCCAATAATACCCAGAGGTTAGGCAGCGCCAACCCCCCCCCCCCCCCCCCTATCCCTGCACCACTCCAGGAACACCCTTCTCACCCTCGGGGTCTTCTGCGCACATACAAACCCTATAACGCTCCTGTTAACCCGCCTGTAGAAGGCATTAGGGATCAGGATGGGGAGCACCGTCATTTTAACTGACTGCACCCTACCCGCTAGGGAGTGGCAGCACATCACACCTCTTAAACTCCTCCTCCATCTGCTCCACCATCCTCGTGAAGTTAAGCTTATGTAGGGCCCCCCCAGCTCCTAGCCACCTAGACCCTCAGGTACCTGAAACTCCTCTCCGCCAATTTTAGCGGGAGCTCACCAATCCCCCTCTCCTGGTCTCCTGGGTGCACCATGAACAACTCGCTCTTCCCCATATTAAGCTTGTACCCGGAGAAATCTCAAAACTCCCTAAGGATCCTCATCACCTCCGGCATTCCCCCCAATCGGGTCTACCACATATAGCAGCAAATCATCCGCATAGAGCGACACCCGATGCTCCTCCCCAACCCGCCAGTTCGACTCCCTCAACGCCATGGCCAGGGGTTCAATCGTCAGCGCAAAGAGCAGGGGGGACAGGGGACACCACTGCCTCATCCCCCGGTGTAGCCGGAAATACTCTGACCTCCTTCTGTTCGTGGCCACACTCGCCACCGTCCCTCATAGAGCAGCCTCACCCACCTGACGAACCCCTCCCCGAACCCAAACCTTTTCAACATCTCCCACAGGTACCCCCATTCCACCCTATCAAAGGCCTTCTCCGCATCCATCGTCGCCACTATCTCCACGTCCACTTCCATCGCCGGCATCATTATAACATTCAAGAGCCTCCGTACGTTAGTATTCAACTGCCTCCCTTTCATGAACCCCGTCTGATCTGCGTGTATGACCTGCGGCCCACAGTCCTCTATCCTCATGGCCAAAATCTTTGCCAGCAACTTTGCATCTACATTTAGGAGTGAGATCGGCCTATATGACCCACACTGTAGGGGATCCTTGTCCCGCGTCAGGATCAGGGAATTCAGCGCTCTAGACATGGTCGGGGGCAGAGCATGCCCCCTTCCCTTGCCTCGTTCAAGGTCCTTACCAACAGCGGGCCCAGCAGGTCCGAATACTTCTTGTAAAATTCAACCGGGAACCCATCCGGCCCCGGTGCCTTCCCCACCTGCATGTTCCCTATCCTTTTGACCAACTCCTCCAACCCAGCCCCGCCACCTGCCCCTCCTCCACCCTCGGAAACCTCAGCCGGTCCAGGAAGCGACCCATCCCTCCCTCCTCTAGTGAGGGCTCAGACCGGTACAGTTCCTCGTAGAAGTCCCTGAAGACCCCATTGATACCCACCGCACTTAGCACCGTGCTCCCTCCTCCATCCCTAACTCCCCCGATCTCCCGAGCTGCCTCTCGCTTCAGAAGCTGGTGCGCCAGCATCCGGCTCGCCTTTTCTCCGTATTCATATATCGCCCCCTGCGCCTTCCTCCACTGTCCCTCCGCCTTCCTGGTGGTCAACAAGTCGAACTCAGCCTGGAGGCTACGCCGCTCCCTAAGCAATCCCTCCTCCGGGACCTCCGCGTACCTCCTGTCCACCCTCACCATCTCCCCCACCAACCTCTCCCTCTCTCTCCTCCCCCTCCCCCCCCCCCCCCACCCATCTCCTTGTGCGCCCTAATGGAGATCAGCTCTCCTCTGACCACCACCTTCAGCGCCTCCCAGACCACCCCTACTTGCACCTCCCCACTGTCATTAGCCTCCAGGTACCTCTCTATACACCCCTGGACCTGCCCGCTCACCTCCTCGTCCGCCAGCAACCCCACCTCTAGGCGCCACAGTGGCCGCTGGTCCCTCTCCTCCTCCAACTCGAGGTCCACCCAGTGCAGAGCATGATCAGAAATGGCTATCGCCGAGTACTCCGTATCCTCCACCCTCGGAATCATGATTGGGCATTGCTTTGATTTGGTCCGCCGGGTGGGCTCGTGGGGGTGGGGTAGGTAAACTGCTTGGGGGGGTTGATGGTCGGTCGGGGAGATGGGGCCCCACGGTGGGGGGGGGGGGGGGGGGGGGGGGAGAAAGAGGCCTGAGTTGGGGGTAGTGGGACCGGGCATGGAAAGGGAACTGCGCCAGAGGAGGCCGAGTTCATGACAAAAAAGTCAATCCGGGAGTAGGCCTTGTGGACATGGGAGAAGAATGAAAATTTTCTGGCCCCTGGCCTCGCAAACCTGCATGGGTCCACCCCTCCCATCTGGTCCATGAACGCCCTCAGCACCTTGGCCGCCGCCGGTCTCCTGCCCGTCCTAGACCTAGAGCGATACAGTGCCGGGTCCAGCACCGTGTTGAAATCCTCCCCCCATTATCAGGCCCCCCGTCTCCAGGTCCAGAATCTGAGCCAGCATACGCCGCATGAACCCCGCATCGTCCCAATTCGGGACATATACGTTGACCAACACCACCCGCTCCCCCTGCAGCTTGCCACTTACCATCACATACCTACCGCCATTGTCTGCCATAATGCTCGACGCCTCAAACGACATTCTCGTCCCCACCAAGATCGCCACCCCCCCCCGATTTTTTGCATCCAAACCCGAATGAAACAACTGCCCTACCCACCCCTTACTCAACCTTACCTGATCCGCCACCCTCAGGTGCGTCTCCTGAAACATGGCCACATCCACCTTCAGCCCCTTTAGGTGCACGAACACCCGGGCCCGCTTGACCAGCCCATTCAGTCTCCTTACATTCCAGGTTATCAGCCGGATCACGGGGCTACTCACCCCCTCCCCCGCCGACTAGCCATAGCCCTTCCTAGGCCAGCCATGTGCCCGCGCCCCCCGCACGACCCATTCCCCAGCGGCAGACCCCCGCCCTGACCTCGTCTACCAACTCCAGCTCCCCCTTGGCCATTCCAGCAGCAACCTGGTCCCCCCCCCACCCCCCAAGCTAGGTCCCCCCCCCTAGCTGCATTGCTCCCCACATTGCACTCCCGTAAGTCAGCTGACTCCTGCTGACCCTGGCGACTCCATCGACCCCCTCCAGTGTGGAACTTCCCCCCCCCCTTGTCCGCCAGCAGGCTATCATCCATTCCACTCCCTGTACGGGAGAAAAGCCCGCGCTTCCCAGCTCCGGCCCCTTCAACCCTCAGCGCGGGAAAAAGCCCACATTTTCCACTCGCCTGGCCCCGCCTCCTCTGGCGCAGCTCCCTTTCCAGGCCCGGTCCCACTCCCCCCAACTCAGGCCTCTTTTCCCCCCCCCCCCCACCGTGGGGCCCCATCTCCCCAACCGACCATCAACCCCCCAAGCAGTTTACCTACCCCCCCCCCCCCCCCCCCCCCCACGAGCCCACCCGGCGGACCTAATCAAAGCAATGCCCAATCAACCCCCGAAAAACAAAGAACCCCCCCTCGAAACACAACACAACAATCCCCAACCATCTCTCCACCGCGACCCCTCGTCCCGACCCTTAGTCCAAGTCCAGTTTTTCTTGGCCCACCTTAACACACACTCTCGATCAGCAAACCGGTGGAACCGCACCTGCACCACCCACGCGGCGGCTCACTGGGGCTGGGCCTCCTCGCCAGCACTCGGTGGGCCCCCTCCAGCTCCAAGGGCCCCTGAAAGGCCACCGCTCCAATCAGCGAATTCAGCATGGTGACCACGTAGGCCCCCACGTCAGATCCCTCCAGGAGACCCAGGATCAGCAGGTTCTTCCGCCTCGACCGGTTCTCCATCTTCTCGAACCTTGCCTGCCATTTCTTGTGGAGTTCCTCGTGCGCCTCCACCTTCACCGCCAGGCCCATGATTTCGTCCTCGTTCTCCGAGACCTTCTGCCGGACCTCCCGGATCGCCGCCCCTTGGGCCGTTTGGGTCTCCAGCAGCTTATCAATTGAAGTCTTCATCGGCTCCAGCAGCTCTGCTTTCAGTTGCTTAAAACAGCGCTGGAGAAGCTCCTGCTGCTCTTGCGCCCACTGCCTCCACGCTGCCTGGTCTCCGCCCGCCGCCATCTTGGTCCTCCTCCCTCGCACCTTTCTTTGCTTCAATGCCACTTTTTTTTTTTTAATAATCGCCCCGCTCCTGGTCCATACACTATCGGGGGAATGTTGCTGCCCCCTTCCCACACCGGGAAATGTTGAACAAGCGCCGTTACGGGCCCTAAAAAGAGCCCAAAAGTCCGTTTTTAGCGGGAGCTGCCGAACGTGCGACTTAGCTCCGCATAGCCGCAACCGGAAGTCCCAATTGATTTCTTTTAACATTAACCATACGTAACCCTTCCATCGTTTTCGCTTCTCCATTCTCAGGTACTCAGTCCATCCAGTTCCCTACCATCTTGCCACTACCCCAGGCTCCCTCTTAGATAAGCCTACAACTTCCCACCGAGCCTCTCTTGGTATCCTCTAGAGTGCTCATCAAGTCTCTCGGCGTTGATTGAGCAGCATCCCCAATATCCCTATCGCACTGTCTCATCAATTTTCCTGCCCAGTGTGCCCACTGGGGGCTATCTTGCTTATCGTCTTGTCCAACTCACTTGACCCACTGCTGACCATGTGGACTCTGTCAGCGGATCAGCTCTCACTACCCCTCGCTATATCTCCCTCCCTTCTGAACCATTGTTATTTGTTGCAAAAATCCATCTGGTTCCCCATAATGTCCTCTGGGGAAGGAAATCCGTCATCCTGCCCTGGTCTTGACTACACGTGACTACAGATCCACAGTAATGTTTTTTTTTTTAAATGCCTGAGCAAGGGTAATTAGGAATGGGTAAGAAATGCTGACCCAGCCTGCGACACCCACGTCTCATGAACGAATTTTTTTTAAAAACGGACCATTTGAACAGCTGCCTCTGCTGTGTTCCTCCTTTCCCCTAATATATCTGGCCAAACTTCGTCTAATGCTTTCTCCTACCCGAGCTCGGAACTTGCATCATTCCCTACCATCTTCCCCCATGTCATCACGGAGCTAAGACACTAATATTGTACGTAAAAGTAAAAGTAGAGGTAGGTGGGAGGCAAGCGGGGAGGTGGGAGGGAGAGGGAGGCAGGCAGGCAGGAAGAGGGAGGCGGGCGAGGAGGAGGGAGGCAGGCTGGAGAGGGAGGGAAGGGGGGGGGAGGGGGAGTAACTATATAATTTCACCAAGCTGAAATCTAATTAACCCCAAAGTGAATCCCCTTAATCCAAACATAACTGCATTAGGCCAAGCTTTTTGCGATGCTTTAATTTCAGCTCTGGCTCCCAAAAATCATTCAACCAGCATTCTTTTAAAACTGCAGCAGTCACATCCTAACCCAGGCTTTTAACCCTTACTGCACCAAGTAAGGGTTAAATTCTTACATTCATCACACGTTTCTGACCCCGATACATGTCCGCCCATGACGAGTGGCTCACCGCGACGCTCGATTCTGACAGCCCCACCGCGTCTCCCAGCCTGACCATGCCGTGTCTCCCGGTCCTGCCGCGCTCTCTCTAGGAAGTTCACTAGCAATAGGAAGCCAGAGGTAAAACAATAAATACATTTCCACCACTCCCACTCCAAATAGTGTCATATGCAAGTACACAAAAGTGAGAAAAATGAGGTCAATTAGAGAATGCGACATTTCTGCCGAGAATCAAGCAATTACAAACCACAATTCTCAATTTAACAAAATTTATTTTTGTATAAATATATTTACCAGCAAATGTCACCAAATTAGCCATGTAAGTAGAAAAATAAAAATTTTGATTTCCCCATGTTGACAATATAAATTTCAAAACAAACATTTGATCATTATACACAGCAGTAAAAACTCATAATAAATGCTTAAATTCACATCGTTAGACATGTTTAAAGAGCATTCAAATTTAGTCAACCTTATTTAATCTTACCAGAACAGCTCATTTAGAAAGAGAAGTTACTGGTTATAGAGGCTTCCACTACATACATTGAGTGTTATATAAAAGGTACCATTAAGTCAAGTGAACTGGGCTTACAATGAATGCAAGTGACAATGATTAATTGCTAATGTGGTTTAAACTTGTGACCAACACCAAAATTAAGGTGCTTTGAACACAGACTATTACAGACACTAGATGAATGACTGTGGGTACAGTATTGGAGACTTCTGTATTCTAACTGCTGCACTGAAAGTATCACCACTGTTAAGTATGCATTACTTTGTAAGCAAATTTGTGATCAAACACAAAATAATGTGGAAATGCTCCTCTGGTTATGAGAGAAAAAGTAGAATTTGAGTATATCAACAGGTAAAGGAAATCTTTCTGATAAGCGAGGTTACTCAGTCTTCCACTGCTCATCATCACGAAGGCTTTTGCTTTATAGTGAATGAATAAATCTAATCAGTGCTTATTATATGGGGATTTTACTAATGTTTTAAGGATCACAGTCTTGAATTTCATGAAAATCACATCAGCAGTTCACGCAGTGGATATTTCTGATACCAAATACCCATTTTAAAAAAATAAATCAATCCCCCACTATAAGTGAATTTTAATAAACAAGACCAGCACATAATCATGTCTACAGGAGAGCGGCAGCAAAGGAAGAGGGGAGGGAGTTGAAGAGTAAAGAGAAGAGAAAGACAGGAGAAAAACAGTAAAGAGATAACAGAAGAAACAAATGAAGGCTAAAGGAGGGAAAGAAAAGGACCGTGTAGAGTAAATTGTGGCAGTAGAGCCAAATATCTGGCTGAAAACTAATCAAGAGAATTTGAGCTATTCATTCCCATTCCCGCCACCCCCCACAATCACTCACTATATCCCAGGCGAGGAGCAAGTAAGCAACCCCTTACCTATAGTCTCTTACAGCCACTATATAACCTGAATCTAGAGACCGAATGCATTCGCCAACTGTGATTTTCTTTTTCAGTGAAGAAGCATTTTACCTCCCCAGGATAGTTGACATCAGGAAGGGTGCAATTAAAGTGCTGACACAAACCCTCACCCTTCCATGTCCTCGTCAAGTACGTTAGTGCTCGGCCCATTGCAAATGGCAGTCTAAATCAGTGTGGTTCATTCACCATTGTTACTGTTTTTAAAACAATTATATTATTTCATGGTAATTTTATCAGCATACATGGTATAAATAGAAATGATATTCAAAACTATTAGAATATTACGACTTGGAGATGCTTGTTCAAAGAGATAACAGCACATCACAAGGACAGCTATGCAAATGTTTGGTACATTTTGCCAAATGGAATAGAATGATGAAATGGAGATAATGCAAGCACAATTCAGGTTAGAAGACTCATTTTCTCACTATAATTTTAAACTATACCCATGAACAATTGTTTACACGCAGTACTAAATGGGCAAACTAACCAAGTGCTTACACTTAGGCAGACTGAACATCAAGTATAAATTAGATTTTCTCCAAAAATGTACAAATATTCAAATTGTTGTTGGTTTGAAATACTAGATAAAATTTAAACGAAAATAGTTGGCACGCCTGAATTGTATGTATATGTGCACAGTGACTGCTGCAGTTAAACACAAGTTGATGGCAAATGCTGTCCATTAAAAAGACATTATTTTCTCCCAAGTTACAACTCAAAACGAGAAACAGTCCACACACTGTCTTCATTAATATTGCATCTCACTTCCAAAGTCGTGCCCTACTTTCAACTTGTGCAATCAAGCATGAGTACCAGCATAATTAGCTTGGCGTGTGGATGACATTCTTGTTCATTGGCTCAGCAAAAATACTTGCAGCAGTAAATCTACATTTAGAAAACCATCCTTGTTCATTTGATACCTTTAAAGAGGCTGAGTGTATGACCACAGGAACTTGGGGCTGCCCTGGGCCCTAATTTTGGCTGTTAATGCTACTAAAACTAAACTCAACACCTTCTGTTTCACCATCAATATACACATAGATCAATAATATCACTGAACTCTAGATTTTAACTAATTTTCTGTACAATGAAATAAGGGGTTGATGAATAAGATAGATACATTTATAGGTAAGTTTTTAAGTTTGCTGATTGCACAATGCGGGTTGGATAAAATCTTTGTTAGGTACGAATGATGGCATTTCATAATTACTGTCAAACACAACTATTCAGTTTTTATTTCTAAAAAAAGGAAGTTGTGAAATTGCCTGTAATAAATTATAAAAAGAGGAACTCTCAGAAAAGAGTGCATTATTGTTGTTAGGTACAGTAGGACTTGTTCACCTTGCTTAAGCCACAAAGCTGCAATACTTCAGTTCTTTTGGGTATATACTTAAGTTACGAGCCTTTGGTAACCTTCAGGTGGAAGGGTTCTGTTTGCCTTTTCATAATTACCCCAATTGCTGAAATATTGAAATGTGGCAGGCCGAATCAAAATACAGTTTCTGTATTCCATAGAAAGAAAATCTGTTGTCTGACGTTCTAATCCTACAATAAATATGCATACTTTATCAGTCTTCACACTAAAAAGACATCTGTACAATTTGAAACGTGCAAAAAGTGACTTTAAAATATATGCACGTAGACTATTACCTCTTTTGGCGTTGAAATATTTTATAACAAAGAACAAATCTCAGCACTTGAGAAAAATTAGCGCATATGTCCTTTGTTCTTCGAGCTTGGCAATCCATGGAAATCCACAACATCTAAGCTGTTGCCAATTCCTGTTGATGAGCAGCACTGATTGGCATGGACCCTGGTTTTGAAGTTTACAGGGAACGGTGCAACCTATATGCAGCCGTAAGTTGGAGTTCTGTGCTTGTGTCGTCTTGGATAAGCAGATCGCCTACTGCTATAAAGTTGCTAAAATTCGCAGAAAGGCTATTGCAACGATGAAAAATACCTGTCCAACTCCGAGAACCAAAGCTTCAAGGGGCACCATTTGCTTTGTAGCAGCTCTGTAGACACCAGCAATAGCTGCACCTGAAAAAGGTTCAGTGACTTGTCATTTGGCCATGATGTACGTAACATTCATAAAGAATACACAGATATGCCCCAAAACTGCACATAATCAAGTGGATCTGATGATGAATCAAAGGCCAAACAAGGCTTCAACTTTAATAAATCCAGTTAATGTGAGATAAATTGCATTTATATAGTGTTTTTAATGTAGTAAAACCTAACTGTTCCACAGAATTTCTAATCAGACAACAATTGAAACAAAGGAGGAGACATTAGGGGCGGCATGGTAGCACAGTGATTAGCATTGTTGCTTCACAGCTCCAGGGTCCCAGGTTCGATTCCCGGCTTGGGTCACCATCTGTGAAGAGTCTGCACGTTTTCCCTGTGTCTGGGTGGGTTTCCTCCGGGTGCTCCCGTTTCCTCCCACAGTCCAAAGATGTGCAGGTTAGGTGGATTGGCCATGCTAAAATTGCCCTTGGTGTCCAAAAAGGTTAGGTGGGGTTACAGGGATAGGGTGGAGGTGTGGGCTTAAGTAGGGTGCTCTTTCCAAGAGCCGGTGCAGACTCAATGGGCCAAATGGCCTCCTTCTGCGCTGTAAATTCTGTGATTCTATGATTAGAACAGGTGACAGTGGAAAATGTCATCAGGTCTCTCAATCAAACCACTAAATGTCTCTCTAGAAATGGCCAGGAGCAGGTTAAGTAAGTAACACCCAGGTGTGCTCTGAAGGCTCCTAATTAGAATTAGGAATATTAATAACATTGGAAATATACCATGCTCTACATTGGTGTACAAACATGTGTTCTGCCCTTTTGTTACCTCGAGAATTGACTATTCCAACTCGCTCTTGGCCAACCTTCCATTCTGTCCCCTCTATAACCCGACATCATCCAAAACTTTGCTGCTCGTGCCCAAACTCTCACCAAGTCCTGGTCACCCGATCATCCCCATGCTCACTGACCTACACTGGTTCAAAGAACAAAGAACAAAACAGCACAGGACCCGGCCCTTCGGTCCTCCAAGCCTACACCGGAAATTATACCAACCTTGGCCAAAACCCTCCGCATTTCTTTGTGGCGTATTCCTCTATACCAATCTTATCCATGTATTTGTCAAGGTATCTTTTGAACGCCGTTAATGTATCTGCTGCCACAACCTCCCCTGGCAATGTGTTCTAGGCACTCACCACCCTTTGCGTAAAAAACCTGCCTCGTACATCTCCTCTAAACTTTGCCCCACGCACCTTAAATCTATGCCCCCTGGTGACTGACCCCTCCACCCTGGGAAAGAGTGCCTGCCCATTCACTCTATCCATGTCCCTCATAATCCTGTGGACCTCGATCAGGTCACCCCTCAACTTCCGCCATTCTAATGAAAACAGTTCACGTCTATTCAGCCTTTCCGCATAGATACCAGCCTCCAGACCAGGCAACATCCTGGTAAACCTCCTCTGCATCCTCTCCAAAGCCTCCACATCCTTCTAGTAGTGTGGGGACCAGAATTGCGCGCAATATTCCAAGTGCGGCCTTACCAAGGTTCTATACACTGCAGCATGACTTGCCAGCTTTTATACTCAATGCTCTGTCCAATAAAGGCAAGCATTCTGTATACCGTTCTTGACTACCTTGTCCACTTGTGCTGCCACTTTCAATTATTGACCTGCACGCTCAGATCTCTGACTTTCTATATTCCCATGAGTTTTGCCATGTATGGTATATTTCCCCTCTATGTTAGACCTACCAAACTGCATTACCTCACATTTGTCTGGATTAAACTCCCTTTGCCATTTCTCTGCTCAAGCCTCCAACCTATCTCTGTCCTGCTGTATCCTCGTCAACACTATCTACCACTCCACCAACCTTGGTGTCATCCGCGAACTTACTAATCAGACCAGCTACATTTTCCTCCAAATCGTTTATTTATACTAAGCAATGTCTCAATCTTTAAATTCTCATCCTGGTCTGTCCCGTATTTTCCTAATCTCCTGGAATCCCCTGTGCTCCTTTAAATCTGGCCCTTTTACCATCCCCACTTTTAATCATTCTACTATTAGCGGCTTTGGCCTCAGCTGCAAAGGTCATCAGCGCTGGAATTCCCTCCCCAACCAGTCTGAAGTCACTTCATAAAAAACACCTCTAATCAAGTTTTTGCTTGTCTGCTCTTCTGTGGCTTGGAATCAAATTTGATTGATAACACTCCTGTAAAGTACTTTTGGGCATTTCCGATGTTAGTGGTGCTGTACAGCTACAAGCTGATATTGCATAATTCACCTCCAGTGTGCACAGTATAAAGAATGATTTTTAATGATGGGAGTACAAATATTGGATATTCTTTAAAAAGGAACAAATAAAATCCAGGGAGACCAAAAATAACAGTAACATCTTGTCCCAGGGGAAGGGAGAAACTATTGAAAGATTGTAATTGACCCCTTCTCTCAAACAAATGCAATGTCAGTAGTACGTTGTTAATTTTGAAACAGTTAGATTTGTCACATTTCGTAGTTGGCGAAGCCAGAACACTATATTCCTTCCAAATGTTGAGGGGAATAGATGCAGAGAATTTAGTTATGCTTCACAAGGCCATCTATTTAAAACTAATTCTGCTCGACTGATTAAACTGTCCTCTGACCAGCCTTTGTCAGGCATGAAGTATCTTGGAAAATGCAGAATTCATGGTGAATCCCCCAATTCTGAAACATTGGCACACAGGAAGAATGGATTAGGATATCTGCTGCCCAAGCAGTCACCTTTGAAATAGTCTCCACTTTTTTGTTCTATACATTCATGAGATAGGAACACCACATGCAAGGTCAGCATTTTTTGCAGTGGTAGGAAACCACTTTCTTGAATCACTGCAGTCTGTATGGTGTAGACGTTTTTTTAGGTCGGGAGATCCAGATTATTGTTCAGGTGGCCATGAAGGAATGTTAATAAATTTCCATGTCAGGAGTAGGTGGTGTGAGATTGGAAGGGAAACTTACAGGTGCCAGTGTTTCCATGTGTCTGCGGCCCTCATCTTTCTATGTGGTGGAGACCTACAGGGTGCTGCAACTGCACTGGTGATGTAGGGAGTGAGTGTTTAAGGCAGTGAATGAAGTTGTTGACCAAGCGGGATGCTTTGACCTGGATACTGTCCAGCTTCTGGAGTGCTATTGGAGCTGCACACATCCATGCAAGTGGAAAGTATTCCATCATACTCCTGACTTGCGCCAGGTATAAATGGTTTTGGGAAATCAGGAGGAGAGTCACTTGACATAAAAGCCCCAATCTCTGACCTGCTCTTGTAGCCACAGTATTTATGTGACTGTCTAGATTAGTACCTGATCAATGGTAACCCCCAGAATATTGATGTTGGGGAATTTGGGGATTGTAGTGCAGTTGTTAGTGGTGCTGTACAGCTACAAGCTGATCAGTAGTCAAAAGGCGGTTGGCTACACTTTCTCTTGTTGGAGACTTGTATGGTATGACTGTTACTTGCCACTCATCAGCTCCAGCATGAATGTTGTCTAGCTCTTGCAGTATGTAAGCAGAGACTGTATTATCTGGGGTTGTGAATGGAACTGAACATTGCACAGTCGGTGAATATCCTTACTTCTGATCCTATGATGGATGGACCCCTTTGATTAAACAGCTGAAGATAGTTGGTCCTTGGACATTGCCCCGAGGAACAACTGTAACCATGCCCTGTAGCTGAGATGATCAGTCTCCAATCACAATCATCTTCCTTTATGCTAGGTAGGATTCCAACCAGTGGAGAGCTTTCCCCAATTACCTACTTGGTGTCCTTGATGCATTCTGTCCAAGACTGCCTTGATGTCAAGTGCAGACACTCTCACCTGGCCATTCAGATGCTTTAGGATAGGAGAAACAACTATTTGGAAAACATTCTTAATTGATTTGTTCAATGATTAAAGGTATTTAACAAGCACTTACTGGTCAACACTGCTGCAGTGATTGGTCCCAGGATTCCAGCCAGGATACCCAGAGACATGAAACGTCCATATTTGTGGTGCCGCAGCATGACAAATGCCAGTAATCCAGCAGGAACATAGATAAAAACTGTGGACAGCAAAGCCCAAAGGAACACTCCATACCACATCTCTGTAACACACAAAAGTAAAGAATTATACCAAAACTTTGCCATTGCTGCAGCGAACTTGATGTTGAAGGCAATCCAAAAATGAATCATATTTAATTGTGTATTGTTTCCTCTGGGAAGAAAACATGCAGACCCAAGAGCAAAAAAAAAAACACTTGGTTCATTTGTCCTGGGACAAGGCTTAGGAAATTGGAGCAGGGTCAACATTTAACTTCAATATACTCAAATACCGAACATCCACAGCTCTCTGGGAAGGAGAATTCCAAAGATTCACAAATAAATTATTGTTTTGGTCCAAAACTCCTTATTCTGAGACCGAGGCCCCCTGTTCTGATTTCCCAGCAAGGGGGACAATATTTCATCAGCATCTACCCTGTTAAAGCCCATTAACTGGATTATCTCTCATTCTTCAACACTCCAGGGATGATGGGCCATACGAGATCAGCTCTCCTTGTAGGACAATCCTCTCCGACTGCTAACACGTTGAGTGAACCTTTCTGTCCATGCTCTAGGGCAAGTATCTTAAAAATTTGGTGTAACGGTCAACCCAATTTTTCAGTGATCAAAACCCAATAGTAATCCTGGAGATGATTCAGGTTTATTTTTTCATGTTTAAATAAAGATTAAGAGACTACCTCTGACATAGAACTAACAACCTTTGAGTAAGTTAGACTATTTTGTTAAACAGGGAACGGCCTGCTGGTGGCCGTTATCTGCCAATCAGCTGAAAGTAATTGGTTCAATTGGTGTGAATTACTGTAGCTAACTAGTGACTCAGAGGGTGTATGCAAGAGTCAGGCTTTTCAAATCGCACGATCAGCAAGAGGCACATGGTTAGGAGATTGAAAAGTTGGATCTCAAAAGCAGTAATCTTAGGATTACTTCGAGTTCCACATACTAGAGAAGAAGGAGAATTGAGCGAGATCTGGTGTTGGAAGGAGGGCATCGGTATTCTAAGGCACTGGGGCCGGTTCTAGAGCAGGTGGGACTGTACAAGATGGACAGGCTACATTTTAGCAGGACCGGGACTAACATCATAGAGTCTTCGCAGGGAGATTCGCTGGTGCGGTTGGGGAGGGTTTAAACTAGAATGGCAGGGGCATGGGAACCAGAGAGGGAACTCAGATTTGAGGGAAACCAAAAATAAAAAAAGGAGGAAGCAAAAATAGAAGACAGATGAAGCATAAGCAAGCATTACATCGGATCAGAATAGAGAATAATGTTAAAAAAAGCAGAATTAAATGCGCATGAAATGGGTTTCCAGAACAGCCAACTATTTTGGATTTAATGTTGTGTAATGAGAAATGGTTAATTATGAACTTTGCTGTAAAGCAGCATTTGAGAAAAAAATGTGGCCATAATATGTCAATTGTTGCATTAAGTTTGAATGCGATGTAGTTCATTCTGAAACTAGGGACTTAAATCTGAAAAAAGGAAACCATGAAGGTATAGGGGGCAAGTTGGCTATGATGGATTGGGAAAATACCTCAAAAGATTTGATGGTAGACAGGCAATATCTAGTATTTAAAGAAATACCACATGGTCTACAACAGAAAAACATTCCTCTCAGGTGAAAACACCCAAAGGGAAAGGTAAATCAACTGTGGTTAATGAAAGTAAAAGACTGTATTGTATCAAAGGTAGTGGCTTTTAAGGATGTCAGAAAATGTGGTAAGCTTGAGGGTTGGGAGCAATTTATAACCAGCAAAGGAGAACCAAGAAATTAATTTAGAAAGGGAAATTTAGAAAGAGAATATTAATACAAACCTCAGCGAGGAACATAAAAGCAAACTGTAAAAGCTTCTTTCGGTATATGTGAAGGGAAAGATGAGCTAGGACAAATGTGGGTCCATTCGTTACCGGTGGTGACAAGAGAGCTTATAGTGGGGAAGAGGGAAATTGTGGAGAAACTAAATAGTTACTTTGCGTCTGTCCTGATGGAAGAAGATACAGAAAATCTCCCTCAAATACTTGGCAACCAAGAGACTTCTAAAACTGAGAAACGAAAATAAATTATTTGTGAATATTAGTAAAGAGGTAGTACTTGAAAGGTTAACTGGATTGAAGGTTGATAACCCCCCGGACCAGATGAACCTCATCACAGTGTTGAAAGAAATGGCTAGAGAAATAGTGGATGCATTGGTGGTTATATTTCAAAATTCTAGAGATTTTAGAAAGGCTCCTGTGGACTGAAAAATAGCAAATGTAACCCCACTATTTAAGGAGGGAGGAAGAAGGAGAATGGAGAACTACAGACCTGTTAATTTAATGTTAGTAGTAGGTAAAATGTTAAGATTCTATTATCAAGGATGTAATAACTGCACATTTAGAGATGAATGGTAAAATTGGGCAGAGTCAACATGGATTAATGAAAGGGCAATCATGTTCGACAGACTTGGAGTTTTGAGGATATTACTTGTAGCATTGATAAAAAAGTTTGTGGTATATTTGGATTATCAGAAGGCTTTTGACAAGGTCCCTCACAGGTTAGTAAATAAAATTAGAGCTCATGGAAACATACTGGTATGAATTGAGAATTGGTTAGCAGACAGAGAGCAGAGAGTAGGAATAAATGGATCATTCTCAGAATGGCAGGCTGTTACTATGGAGGTGCTGAAAGGATCAGTGCTAGGTCCACAGCTGTTCAATGGATGTGGGGACCAATTGTAATATTTCCAAATTTACTGATGACAATGAACTGGGTGGGGACTCCCACAGTCTGCGAGGAGGATACAAGGAGGCCTTGGACAGGCCAAGTGAACGAGCTAGAACATGGCAGATGGGCTAAAATGTGAATAAGTTAAGAATATTTCTTAAAGGGTGAGGGGTTAGGAAATGCGGGCATTCAAAGGGACCTGGGTGTCCGTGTTCATAAGTCACTAAAGATTAGGATGCAGGTGCAGCAAGCAACTAGGCAGGCAAATAGTATGATTCATTGGTTGATTTATTGTCACATGTACCGAAGTACAATGAAAAGCATTTTTCTGCGGCCAAGGGAACATACACAATATATTGGGCTTCATTGCAATGGGATGTGAGTAAGGCCTAAAGATCTCTTGCTGCAATTGTACACAGCATTGGTGAGACCTCACCTGAAGTATTCTGTACAATTTTGGCCTCATCATCTCAGGAGGGATATACTTGCCATAGAGGGAGTGCAACGGAGGCTCACCAGGTTAATCCCTGGGATGGCAGGATTGTCTTGAGAAGAGATTGGGGAGTCTGGGTCTATGTTCCCTAGAGTTGCGAAGAATGATGAGTGAGTCCTCATTGAAACTTGTAAAGTTCTTATAGGGTGGGATAGAGTGGATGTAGATAAGGGCCAGAATTCTTCAGCCGTTAGGATCCTATGTTCCTGCCGGCAGCACACCCCCGCCTGTGGGTTTCTCAATGATTTGCGGTAGCTTCCAATGGGAAATCCCATTGACAAGTAGCGGGAGTAAAGACTCCCACCATCAACGCACGGCGTGCCGCCGAGAAACATTTGGCTGGGGGACCGGAGAACCCAGCCCAAGATGTTTCCCCTGGCTGGTGAGTCAGAGACTGAGATGAGGAGGAATTTCTTCACTCAGACAGTGGTGAATCTTTGGAGACTGTGGAATCTCAATCATTGAGATGTTCAAAACAGAAGTTGAAAAATTGCTGGAGTCTAATGACATCAAGGGATATGATGATAAGGTAGGTGATCAGCCTTGATTAAATGGTGGAGCACACTCGACGGGCTGAATGGCCTACTCCTGTTCCTATATTCCCATGATTCAACTTAATTTTAAATGAATATCCACAAGAAAATGCTCAAAACATTTATTTTTCTAAGTTTTAATCAAATTATTCAAGTGATCAGATTACAAATGATAATCAATATCAACTCTTTAGTGTTGGTTTACTGTTTTGCTGTGACTGTTCTTTTTGAATTTCACTTGGACCCAAATCAAGCACACCTGAAACCTCAAAAACGATTATCCCTGTAAAAGTCAGCCCCGTGACTTTTGGCCTAAAAATAATTGACTCAAAAGTTTGATTTTACACGAGTATGTATGGCATGTCCTTCCTTATGCAACGGGACAGACAGTCCTTCGGGTGTGGCCTCACAATGATAGCATTTTCCAACTACCTGTACATTTGCTTCATCTGTCTCCTCATAAATGACTTCATGCCATTCTTACACTGCCTCTGCTTTAGAACAAACATACAGTGCAGAAGGAGGCCATTCAGCCCATCGAGTCTGCACCGACCCACTTAAGCCCTCACTTCCACCCTATCCCCGTAACCCAATAACCCCTTCTAACCTTTTTGGTCACTAAGGGCAATTTATCATGGCCAATCCATCTAACCTGCACGTCTTTGGACTGTGGGTTTGAAACCGGAGCACCCGGAGGAAACCCACGCAGACACAGGAAGAACGTGCAGATTCCACACAGACAGTGAAGCGGGGAATCGAACCTGGGACCCTGGTGCTGTGAAGCCACAGTGCTATCCACTTGTGCTACCGTGCTGTCCCAAATCCTTTGGCCTTAATCACTTCTGAAGACTGATTTGTCCTGCAGTATACGGGTGGGGTAGCCCTGGCATAAATCATATTTCTGAAGAGTGACGACCTCAACAATGTGCAGGTTAGGTGGATTGGCCATGCTAAATTGCCCTTAGTGTCCAAAAAGGTTGGGTGGGGTTACTGGGTTACGGAGATAGGGTGGAGACGTGGGCTTGAGTAGGGTGCTCTTTCCAAGGGCTGGTGCAGACTCGATGGGCTGAATGTCCTTCTGCTGCACTGTACATTCTATGATTCGAAGACTTTAAACTGAATTCACCATAGATAAAAAAGACAACATAATATTCAAACCATTGTAGATTACAATTTTATCCAATGAATTTCAATTAAATCTTCATTCATTATACAATTGGAAGGGAAAATTCTATACTAGTTAACTTAATTAAGAATACTGCTGGCCTTAACATCAAACAAAATCAGATCGGACATCGGTGTGCTGCAGAATGGGTGGGCTATTCTTTTCAAACCTTACAAGAGTAACTTATTTATCACGTTAAATGAATTAACTGCACCCATAAGCACTAGACATCAGTTCGGTGAGTATATGGAGCTGTTTCTCCACGCATTCATCACCATATCTTTATTTAGTGTTTAAGGAACTTCTCCCACTCCTCCTCCAGACATCTCCCCTTGTTTTACTCCTGGCAAACAGACACCGTTCCCTCCAAGTCTAGGACAAACAAGACTTACTGTAGCCTACTGTTATCCAATCTCCACGTCTAACTTTGCCACTTGTCCTTCCCCCAAACACTAGTACTTACCAAGAACCATTTACAAAGCACACCCACAGCACACTTTCTGTTCTCTTTCCAGCCACACACCCTCTACTAGCAGGGAGAACCTGGCTGCAAAGCTTTCCCATAGCAATGCCAGGCCACCAAAAGCTTTGGTTTATGTGCTGTGTATTCTACATTGAAGCCAACACACCAGAAATGGGTAAACAAACTGAGCAAACATATAGCGCTGATCATTGTTTAAAAAGGTGTATGCAAATGGTAAGCTGCTCTGAACTTTTGAACTTAGTCAGAAAGGTGATGAAAGTTAAGCAGACCGTCAGGAAGGTGGGAAAGGAGTGGTCAAGCAGGCGGGTGGGATGGGGACGAACCAACAAAGGGCAACTCAAGAGACAGATACTAAGTGTGACCCAACTAAAACTGCCCATTTCTCTCACCAAATGTTTGTTAATGAAATAACATTTAGACAAAACACAACATTCCTGCACACAAAATGAAGCTGTTGTTGTGTTTGAGTACTGTACAATTGCAGTAGATGAGAATGCAGCAGGTGCCAAGAACAAACACAACGGAGAAAATGATAAGACCTTGACTTCACTAATCTACCTGTTGCAGACACTTCTATCCATGACGGTATTAGCAGGAGCGACCCGTTCTTGGACACCATTAGCGTTCGGCATCACCACTGTGTGAAATGAGATAGATTCAGAACAGATCCAGCACCTGAAAACTGGGCATCCAAGAGGTGCTCAATTCATACTCCCTCACAATAGAAAAAGAGGCTATTTGATCCCTTGTGACTGTCAGCTGAAAAAAAAGCAATTCAACCTCATCCCAGTTCTTGGTCCATAGCTCTGTAGTTACACAGTGCCTCAAGTGCATCGACAAAAAAAGGGTTTAAAAATGTCATGAGGGTTTCTGCTTCTACCACCTTTAAAGGCAGCAGTTCCAGAAGGCCTCCACCCTCTGTGTAAAAGTAAATACTCAACTCTTCTTTAATCCTTCTACCAATTCCTTTAAATCTGTGCATCCCTGGTTATTGACCTCTTGTAGAATAGGCCCTTCCTATCCACTATGTCTACTAGATCTCCCCAGTCTCTTCTGTCCAAAAGAAAGATCCCAGCCTATCCAATCTTATCTTAGCTAAAATTCTCCATTCCTGGCAACATCCTTGTAAATCTTCTCTGTAGCCTCTCTAGTCTGATCCTGCAATAATGACCAGAACTGTAGGGGCAGCATGGTAGCATTGTGGATAGCACAAATGCTTCACAGCTCCAGGGTCTCAGGTTCGATTCCGGCTTGGGTCACTATCTGTGCGGAGTCTGCACATCCTCCCCGTGTGTGCGTGGGTTTCCTCCGGGTGCTCCGGTTTCCTCCCACAGTCCAAAGATGTGCGGGTTAGGTGGATTGGCCATGCTAAAATTGCCCATAGTGTTGGGTGGGGTTACTGGGTTATGGGGATAGGGTGGAGGTGTGGACCTTGGGTGGGGTGCTCTTTCCAAGAGCCGGTGCAGACTCGATGGGCCGAATGGCCTCCTTCTGCACTGTAAATTCTATGATCTATGATCAGTACTCCAGCTGTGTCCCAAATAGTGTATTACACATGTCTAACTCCCATTGTTCCTATATGCTGTGCCTTGACTAATAAAAAAGAAAGTATTCCATGAGTCTTCTTAAACAGCTTATCTACTTGTCGTGTTATCTTCAGAGATCTGTGGACTTGTATTTCAAGGACTTCCTGTCCCTCCACATTTCCAGTAGCATACTATTTATTTTGTATTACGTTGCTGTTTGCCCTTTCCAAATTCTGCAGATTGAATTCCATTTGCTGCTTTTCTGCCCACCTGACCAGAACACCATATCATCCTGTGGTCTACAACTTTCTTCCTCACTCTCAACCACACATCAATTTTTGGACAATCTACAAACTTCTGAATCATGCCCCCTACATTGAAGTCCAAATCATTGATAGAAACCACCAAAAGCAAGGAACCCAGAACAGAGCCCTACAAAATCCCACTACAAACATAAGAACATAAGAACTAGGAGCAGGAGTAGGCCATCTGGCCCCTCGAGCCTGCTCCACCATTCAATGAGATCATGGCTGATCTTTTGTGGACTCAGCTCCACTTTCCGGCCCGAACACCATAACCCTTAATCCCTTTATTCTTCAAAAAACTATCTATCTTTATCTTAAAAACATTTCATGAAGGAGCCTCTACTGCTTCACTGGGCAAGGAATTCCATAGATTCACAACCCTTTGGGTGAAGAAGTTCCTCCTAAACTCAGTCCTAAATCTACTTCCCCTTATTTTGAGGCTATGCCCCCTAGTTCTGCTTTCACCCACCAGTGGAAACAACCTGCCCACATCTATCCTATCTATTCCCTTCATAATCTTATATGTTTCTATAAGATCCCCCCTCATCCTTCTAAATTCCAACGAGTACAGTCCCAGTCTACTCAACCTCTCCTCGTAATCCAACCCCTTCAGCTCTGGGATTAACCTAGTGAATCTCCTCTGCACACCCTCCAGTACCAGTACGTCCTTTCTCAAGTAAGGAGACCAAAACTGAACACAATACTCCAGGTGTGGCCTCACTAACACCTTATACAATTGCAGCAGAACCTCCCTAGTCTTAAACTCCATCCCTCTAGCAATGAAGGACAAAATTCCATTTGCCTTCTTAATCACCTGTTGCACCTGAAAACCAACTTTCTGCGACTCATGCACTAGCACACCCAGGTCTCTCTGCACAGCAGCATGTTTTAATATTTTATCATTTAAATAATAATCCCTTTTGCTGTTATTCCTACCAAAATGGATAACCTCACATTTGTCAACATTGTATTCCATCTGCCAGACCCTAGCCCATTCACTTAACCTATCCAAATCCCTCTGCACTTTTTGCTTTACCACTTATCTTAGTGTCGTCTGCAAACTTGGACACATTGCCCTTGGTCCCCAACTCCAAATCATCTATGTAAATTGTGAACAGTTGTGGGCCCAACACTGATCCCTGAGGGACACCACTAGCTACTGATTGCCAACCAGAGAAACACCAATTAATCCCCACCCTTTGCTTTCTATTAATTAACCAATCCTCTATCCATGCTACTACTTTACCCTTAATGCCATGCATCTTTACCTTATGCAACAACCTTTTGTGTGGCACCTTGTCAAAGGCTTTCTGGAAATCCAGATATACCACATCCATTGGCTCCCCGTTATCTACCGCACTGTTAATGTCCTCAGAAAATTCCACTAAATTAGTTAGGCACGTCCTGCCCTTTATGAACCCATGCTGCGCCTGTCCAATGGGACAATTTCCATCCAGATGCCTCGCTATTTCTTCCTTGATGATAGATTCCAGCATCTTCCCTACTACCGAAGTTAAGCTCACTGGCCTATAATTACCCGCTTTCTGCCTACCTCCTTTTTTTAAACAGTGGTGTCACGTTTGCTAATTTCCAATCCGCCGGGACCACCCCAGAGTCTAGTGAATTTTGGTAAATTATCACTAGTGCATTTGCAATTTCCCTAGCCATCTCTTTTAGCACTCTGGGATGCATTCCATCCGGTCCAGGAGACTTGTCTACCTTTAGCCCCATTAGCTTGCCCATCACTACCTCCTTGGTGATATCAATCCTCTCAAGGTCCTCACCTGTCTTAGCCTCATCTCCATCAGTCACTGGCATGTTATTTGTGTCTTCCACTGTGAAGACCGACCCAAAAAACCTGTTCAGTTCCTCAGCCATTTCCTCATCTCCCATTATTAAATCTCCCTTCTCATCCTCTAAAGGACCAATATTTACCTTAGCCACTCTTTTTTGTTTTATGTATTTGTAGAAACTTTTACTATCTGTTTTTATATTCTGAGCAAGTTTACTCTCATAATCTATCTTACTCTTCTTTATAGCTTTTTTAGTAGCTTTCTGTTGCCCCCTAAAGATTTCCCAGTCCTCTAGTCTCCCACTGATCTTTGCTACTTTGTATGTTTTTTCCTTCAATTTGATACTCGCCCTTATTTCCTTAGATATCCACGGTTGATTTTCCCTCTTTTTACCGTCCTTCCTTTTTGTTGGTATAAACCTTTGCTGGGCACTGTGAAAAATCACTTGGAAGGTTCTCCACTGTTCCACCATAAAGTCTTTGCGCCCAGTCTACCTTAGCTAGTTCTTCTCTCATCCCATTGTAATCTCCTTTGTTTAAGCACAAAATACTAGTGCTTGATTTTACCTTCTCACCCTCCATCTGTATTTTAAATTCCACCATATTGTGATCGTTCCTTCCGAGAGGATCCCTAGCTATGAGAGCCTGAATCAATCCTGTCTCATTACACAGGACCAGATCTAGGACCGCTTGTTCCCTCGTAGGTTCCATTACATACTGTTCGAGGAAACTATCGCGGGTACATTCTATAAACTCCTCCTCAAGGCTGCCTTGACCGACCTGGTTAAACCAATCAACATGTAGATTAAAATCCCCCATGATAACTGCTGTACCATTTCTACATGCATCTGTTATTTCTTTGTTTATTGCCTGCCCCACCATAATGTTACTATTTGGTGGCCTATAGATTACTCCTATCAGTGACTTTTTCGCCTTACTATTCCTGATTTCCACCCAAATGGATTCAACCTTATCCTCCATAGCACCGATGTCATCCCTTACTGTTGCCCGGATGTCATCCTTAAATAACAGAGCTACACCACCTCCCTTACCATCCACTCTGTCCTTCCGAAAAGTTTGATACCCTCGGATATTTAACTCCCAGTCGTGACCATCCTTTAACCATGTTTCAGTAATAGCCACTAAATCATAGTCATTCACGATGATTTGCGCCATCAACTCATTTACCTTATTCCAAATACTACGAGCATTCAGGTAAAGTACACTTATGTTGGCTTTTTTACCTCTGTTCTTAATCTTAACAACTCGATCAGTAACCTCTCCTAAGTTATATTTCCTCTTAACCTTACTCCTAATTTTCCTTGTCGTCGAACCCACATCTTCCTGTAACAACCTGCCACGTCGCTTACCATTAATGTTTTCACATCCCGTTTTATTTCTTTTAATATTCCTGGTCCTAATCACTGAGCTCCCCTCAGTCACTGTACCTTGTACTGTCGCCCTTTTTGATTTTTGACTATGGCTTCTCTGCCTTACACTTTCCCCCTTACTGCCTTTTATTTCTGTCCCTGTTTTACTACCATCCAACTTCCTGCATCGGTTCCCATCCCCCTGCCACATTAGTTTAAACTCTCCCCAACAGCTCTAGCAAACACCCCCCCTAGGACATCGGTTCCAGTCCTGCCCAGGTGCAGACCGTCCGGTTTGTACTGGTCCCACCTCCCCCAGAACCGGTTCCAATGTCCCAGGAATTTGAATCCCTCCCTCTTGCACCATCTCTCGAGCCACGTATTCATCCTCTCTATCCTGACATTCCTACTCTGACTAGCTCGTGGCACTGGTAGCAATCCTGAGATTACTACCTTTGAGATCCTACTTTTTAGTTTAACTCCTAGCTCCCTAAATTCAGCTTGTAGGACCTCGTCCCGTTTTTTACCTATATCGTTGGTGCCTATGTGCACCACGACAGCTGGCTGTTCACCCTCCCCCCCCAGAATGTCCTGCAGCCGCTCCGAGACATCCTTGACCCTTGCACCAGGGAGGCAACATAGCATCCTGGAGTCTCGATTGCGTCCGCAGAACCGCCTGTCTATTCCCCTTACAATTGAGTCCCCTATCACTATAGCCCTGCCATTCTTCTTCCTGCCCAGCTGCGCAGCAGAGCCAGCCACGGTGCTATGAACCTGGCTGCTGCTGCCTTCCCCTGGTGAGCCATCTCCCTCAACAGTATCCAAAGCGGTATATCTGTTTTGCAGGGAGATGACCGCAGAGGACACCTGCACTGCCTTTCTACTCTTGCTCTGTCCTTTGGTCACCCATTTACTATCTCCCTCAGTACCTTTCACCTGCGGTGTGACCAACTCGCTAAACGTGCTATCCACGACGTCCTCAGCATCGCGGACGCTCCAAAGTGAGTCCATCCGCAGCTCCAGAGCCGTCAAGCGGTCTAACAGGAGCTGCAACTGGACACACTTCTTGCACGTGAAGGAGCCAGGGACAGTGGACGTATCCCTGAGCTCCCACATCGCACACGAGGAGCATGACACGGGTCTGAGATCTCCTGCCATGTCTTAAACCTTCGGTTAACTTGAACAATTTCAATTTCCCCCCAAAAAAATTTGACTAAATAAATAAACAATGAAGAAAAAAATAAATAAATATACCAATGAAACACCAGGCTTCTGGTCACAAAACACCTGTTGAGCAATCTGTAATCTTGTGGTCTAGTATATCCCTCTCTCAACCATTACCATCAAGCCAAGAGCATTAACCCTGGTTTAACAGAATAGAAAAGGATGCCAGAAGCACCAAACATAGCAAAAAAAGTGCTAACCTGGTGGAGCTACAGCACAGGACTACTTGATTGCCAAACAGTGGATGCAGCATGCTTTCCTTGGAGCACAGCGATCCCAGAAATAGCGGGTCTGATCAAATCTCTGCAATCCTGTCAAGTCAAGTTGAGAATGGTGGTGGAGTGTAAAGGACAGGGTTGAAGAGTTTGTAACCATCCAAGTGCCAAATGATCAATCCATCTTGGTCACCCCCTGAGATCCCACCCATATAAACTATCCTTCAGCCAAACTGATTCACTCGTGTGATAACAAGGAATGGCTGAGAATGCAGGACACACCAAATGGTATGGGCGGAATTCTCCGAAATGGAGGCGGAGTGTCCGCGCCGTCGTGAACGGCGTTGTGTTCCACGACAGTGCTAAACGGGTGCAGGCACTACCGATTCTGGCCCCACAGGGGGCCAGCACGGCACTGGAGCGGTTCACGCTGCTCCAGCCTCCCTTCCCAGCGCCAATTGGGCAGCACGCCAACCCACGCATGTGCAGTGGAGGCGCGCCAATGCGCGCAGGACTTCCTCAACGCGCCGGTCTCGACGCAACATGGCGCAGGGTTTCAGGGGCCAGTCGCGTAACAAAATAGAGCCGGGGCTGGAGAGGCCGGCCCGCCGATCAGTGGGCCCCATCGCAGACCAGACCCAATCGGAGGGCCCCCCCCCGGTGAAGGAGCTCCCCTCCCCCACCACAGGCTGCGCCCGACCCTGCGCGCAGAGTTCCAGCCGGCTGTGAGCAGGTGTGGACAGGGCCGGCGGGACTCTGCCGTTTCCGCGCGACCGCCCGGCCCACCAAGGCCGGAGAATCGGCGGCGTGGCCACGGACAGCGGCCCGCAACCGGCTCCGCGCCAAACACGCTGGCACCGATTCTCTGCTCCTCGGGGAATCGCGTGCCAGCATTGGGGCGGCGTGGCGATTCTCCGGCCCAGCGCGGGGCTCGGACAATCCCGCCCTATGGGCCCCAACAAAGGGGAGCTGTAGTGCTGAAGACTTGTGTCACCATTAACAATGCCATTAGCTAAGCTGTTCCAATACAGCATCTGGTAACAAGAGGAAAATTGTCCAGGTATGTCGGTCTTCATGAAAAGGGACAATTCCATTCCAGCCAATTACCACAGCATTTATCTACTCTCGATCATCAGCAAAGTGATTGAAGATGTTGTTGACACTGCTACTAAGTGGAAACTGTGCAGTCGGCTCAGACCTCATTACAGCTTTGGTACAAACATGGACAAAAGAACTGAAATCAAGTGGGAGTGAGGTGAGAACAACTGTCCTTGACATCAAGACAACATTTAATAGTGTGGCAACAAGGAGCCCTAGCAAAAGTTAAGCCAATGGCAACTGGGGGAGAACTCTTCACTGTCTGGAGTCATACCTAGCATAAAGGAAAACGGTTGTGGTTGTTGAAAATCAATCATTTAAGCCCAAGGACACCGTTGCAGGAGTTCCTCAGGGTAGTGTCCTCAGTCCAACCACTTACAGCTGCTTCATCAATAATATCTGGGCAGCACGGTGGCCAGCAATGCTGCCTCACAGTGCCAAGGACCCGAGTTCAATTCCGGCCTTGGCGACTGACTGTGTGGAGGTTGTACGTTCTCCCCATGTGTGTGTGGGTCACCTTCGGGTGCTCTGGTTTCTTCCCACAGTCCAAAGGTGTATGGGTTAGGTGGATTGGCCATGATAAATTACCCCTTAGTGCTCAGGGATGTGCAAATTAGGTTATGGGGTTACGGAGATAGGGTGGGGTGGACAGGTGACTGGACATGAGTAGTGTGTCGCTGGGAGGGTCGGATCGGACCTGATGGCCACCTTCTACACTGTAGGGATTCTATGATCCTCTTCATCATAAATGGGAATATTCACTGATGATTGCACAATGTTCAGCACCATCCATGACTCCTCAGATATTAAAAACAGTCCATGTCCATATGTAGCAAAACCTGGACAATGTTCAGGCTTGGGTTGACAAGTACCATTTGTGCCACACAAGTCCCAGTATTTGGAAATGCCGTTGCATGCAAGGTTCTGGAAAATGGGATTAGAGTAGATAGGTGCATTATGACCACGCAGACAGGATGGTCCAAAGGGCTTCTTTCTGCACAATAAAAGCTCTGACTCTAGGACTGTGGCATACATATGGGTGGCACGTACAGAAGTAAATGACTTAAAGATTGGTGTGTCTTATTAAAAAAAAGTATTCCTGGGGGAAGTAGGAAGTAAACCAGAGTGCATAACATGTACAGTTATAAATCATAGAATTTACAGTGCAGGAGGCCATTCAGCCTCCAGCCAAACTGATTCACTCGTGTGATAACAAGGAATGGCTGAGAATGCAGGACACACCAAATGGTATGGGCGGAATTCTCCGAAATGGAGGCGGAGTGTCCGCGCCGTCGTGAACGGCGTTGCGTTCCACGACAGTGCTAAACGGGTGCAGGCACTACCGATTCTGGCCCCACAGGGGCCCATTGAGCAGCCCATTGAGTCTGCATCGGCCCTTGGAAAGAGCACCCCACTTAAGCCCATACCTCCACCCTATCCCCGGAACCCAGTAACCCCACCTAACTTTTCTGGACACTAGCGGCAATTTAGCATAGTCAATCCACCTAATCTGCATATCTTTGGACTGTGGGAGTAAACCGGAGCACCCGAAGGGAACCCATGTAGAACGGTAGAATGTGCAGAATCCACACAGACAGTGACCCAAACCAGGAATCGAACCTGGAGCTGTGAAGCAACTAGAATCATAGATTATCATAGAATTTACAGTGCAGAAGGAGGCCATTCGGCCCATCGAGTCTGCACCGGCTCTTGGAAAGAGCACCCCACCCAAGGTCCACACCTCCACCCTATCCCCATAACCCAGTAACCCCACCCAACACTATGGGCAATTTTGGACACTATGGGCAATTTATCATGGCCAATCCACCTAACCCGCACATCTTTGGACGGTTGGAGGAAACCGGAGCACCCGGAGGAAACCCACGCACACACGGGGAGGATGTGCAGACTCCGCACAGACAGTGACCCAAGCCGGAATCGAACCTGGGACCCTGGAGCTGTGAAGTATTTGTGCTATCCACAATGCTACCGTGCCGCCCAAATCATATTGCTAAGTTAATCGGACTTGTTCTGCTTCAGTCTTTTATGTACGATAACGATTGTTTTGTTAAATAAGTGAAATCTTGTGGCCTAGCTCAATCGGTTAAAATGTGGTGCTCTGATTTATTTTCAACGGTTAACGGCCCCTGATCAGATCGTAACAATGGACAGGCAGACATAGGTAATTTTTTGCTTTCTTGTGTGAAGAACTTCACTGGCTTTGGGACGCCCGGAGATCTTAAAGGGGGTGTATAAATGAAAGATTGTCTTCAATACCGTAGGCTGGGTTTTATCGGGGTTCAGTCTTTGCTGCATCCAGTGCACTCAGTCATACTGATGACAGCAGAATATCCCACTGTGAATGCTGGGCTCATTTACACTTTGGAGCCCTAGGTTGAATTATGGCTAGGGTGTCACAAAAGAAAACTATAAAAGGGGATGAGATGCAAGCAAAGATTGGAAATGTGCAAGCTCGACATGATCTGTAATAGAGGCTGTGTGAGTGGGTGGAAATTATTGGGTTGGATCAGGATACAAGTATCTGGTTTAGCTCAGTGCTAAATCGCTGGCTTTGAAAGCAGACCAAGGCAGGCCAGCAGCACGTTTCAATTCCCGTACCAGCCTCCCCGAACAGGAGCCGGAATGTGGCAACTGGGGCTTTTCACAGTAACTTCATTTGAAGCCTACTTGTGACAATAAGCGATTTTCATTTTTCATTTCATCTGCGTTCAAAAAGTAGTGGAGGAAAATTTTAACTAAAAGCAAATCTGAAACAGATATCAATAACTTATTTACGACGACCTGAAACATGGCTGAAAATATCTACACTGCAGCGAAGGAGGCACAGAAACAGCAGGAACACAGAGGACAGACCGATAGATTGTGGTTACAACCTAGTTGTGTTCTTGTTTATGCAATCCTATTTAAATGTGAAAATTGAATACTTATAAATTCTGTGGAAATTAACCTGATGACCAGTCGAGAAAGCTGGAATCGTCGAGTTGTCAAAGTATCTAGGTAAAAGTAAATTACTGTGGATGCTGGAATCTAAAACAAAAACAGAAAATATTGGACAAACTCAGCAGGTCTGACAGCATTTGTGGAGAGAGCAGGGAGCTAACGTTTCGAGTCTGGGTGACTCTTTGACAAAGAGCTTCGACAAAGAGTCATCCAGACTCGAAACGTTAGCTCGAAATGCTAGCTCCATTTCCTCTCCACAGATGCGGTCATGAAACTGTCCAGTATTTTCTGTCGAAGTGTCTAAATTGGGCACAGGTTTTTATGTACCAGTGGCCGGTAATACGTGTCAAAACTCCACCGGGGTGGGGGAGACTTGAGCACAGTGCAAAATACACCGAGATGAACCTTGGACTTTCAGCGCCTGGTGCTTGTTCGTGACCCTTTTCAATAGCAACGAGTTATCATGAAGGTTTTCAAGTGGTGTAATTGTCTGTCCAAGAATGTAAAGGTTGTTTGTGCGAGGGCAGCGTGTGAAAAAGATAACACCCCAGGGAGAGGACCCTGCATCCAGGGGCAAGCCGGTCAGATACTCTGGGACAGGGGCTTGCTTTCACTCCCCAGCCCAACCCCTGACCAGTGACACTCCAACCAACTGACTGACCCTCTCCATGGAGACGACGACGGCCGGTTACCCCCACGCCCTCAGCCGCTCAGCAGCCGAGGGCGGGCAGCAACAGCCGGCCTCCCTTCTTCCCTGCGGTCCCTCGGGGGCCGCTCGCCTTCACTCACCCGAGAATTGGCATAAGGATGCGGTGACGTTTCCATGGCAGGTCGTGTTTCCCGCCCGAGGGATCAGGCCCAGGCTCAGGATCTGATGCACCGACAAGCCGCCGCCGATCTGCATGGTTCCGCCATCAACACAGAGCCTACCATTCAAACCGATGCGGAGTCCGGACAGCCGCCATCACAGCGACTCGAGCACAAGCGGGAGCTGCCGGCAAGAGACGGGGTGACGCCACCTGATTGACGCCGCCCTCCGCCATTTGGGAAACGGTGCCGCTCTGCCCCTCCCTCCCGCTGCCAGCCCAACAGCCGTGGCCAATCAGCGCCAAGCGGAGCCCCGCCCCCGGTCGCCGTCTACGTCACCGGGGCCAACCAATGGGAGTGAGCAAAACATGACGTCACGCAGCTACAGCAGCCAATCAGCGCCGTGTAGAGGCGACCGCGTCATCGTAATTGGCATGTGGATTGACCAATGAAAATGTAGGAACGCGTGACGCCACAATAGGTCTGCTTGAGCGGGCGAGAATGAAGTCGGATTCGTAGTTAAATGTCTTGAATATCGGATCGGCCGATTCGGTGCCGTTGATATTTAAAAATTCCTTATCGTAAACATGTTTTTCCGTGTTCCCCCGCCGCGCCTTTTGACGCCGTGAGTGCGGGTGATGCGCTGAGAATTTTGAACGGCATTGTAGAATTGTGTCGAATGTGTGTCAGTTTAAACAGTGATTGGAGGCCGCCTGTCCGCTGCGGGCCGCCGTCCGTCCGGGCTGGGCCTCTTTGAACTCGGCGTTTTGCTTGCGCCGAGCTGGGGGGCGGGGACTGCGAGTGCAGCCGGAGGCTGGGCCCCGGGAACCTGCTCCCGGCAGGAAGTATGTCGGATTCCGAGTCGGAGAATTACTCTTCGGAGGAGGACGCGGATTACGAGCCTTCCGGTAAGTGTGGGCCTGAGGAGGTCGGGTTCGCGGCTCTCGTTCCCAGGGTGGGCACTGTACCTTTTGCCTTCACTCGGGCGGGGGGAGTGGGGGCTGCTTCACATATCAACCACAGCAGGCTGCGTGGAAGCCGCTTCACACCACTGCAGCTGTGTATCTGTGCAGATTTGATTCGGTGGCTAAGGCATTTGAATTGCCGCTGTTTGCTGAGGAGCCTCCTTTTTTTGAACTTCTGACAGTATTACTGGATGTTCTGCACTCGTTGGCACACACGCGCAAACATTTATGTTGTGGAAAGGGACCATTCGTGTCTGTGTCAGTGGGAAAAAAAGAGCCTCATCCCCACTTTTTTGTTGTTGTGTCCAGCTCTTGGTCCCCTACCCTGTTTGGTAGCATGGTGGTTAGCACAATTGCTTCACAGCTCCAGGGTCCCAGGTTTGATTCCTGACTTGGGTCACTGTCTGTGCGGAGTCTGCACATCCTCCCCGTGTGTGCGTGGGTTTCCTCCGGGTGCTCCGGTTTCCTCCCACAACCCAAAGATGTGCAGGTTTGGTGGATTGGCCATGATAAATTGCCCTTGGTGTCCAAAATTGCCCTTAGTGTTGGGTGGGGTTACTGGGTTATGGGGATAGGGTGGAGGTGTTGACCTTCAGTAGGGTGCTCTTTCCAAGAGCCGGTGCAGACTCGATGGGCCGAATGGCCTCCTTCTGCACTGTAAATTTTATATATATAAACAGAGCAAATGGGTAGCCAACTGTTTTCTTCAGTGCTGCGATGAAGGTTTCTGCCTTAACCACCCTCTGGGTGAAAATATTGCCCCCCAATCTATCCTCCCTGGTTATTGACCTCTGTGCCAATAGACGTTGATCCTTCCAGCCGCTCACTTTTGTACACCTCCCTTATATCAGCCCTCAGCTGTGTCTGTTGCAAAGCAAACTATCCCGACCGTCCAATCTTCTATCACAGCTAAACTTCATAATTTCTGGCAACGCTCTTGTAAATCTTCTCTACCCTCTTTTGGGTGTGATTGCATCCTTTCTGAAATATGATGATGACAATTATACACACCACTCCAGCTCTTACTAGTGTTTATACAGCTCTAATCCCACAATTTCCGACCCTTGTATTCTCGGCCTCAGCCTATGAAGGAAAGTATCCCATATGCCTTTTTAAAAATATATATATTTTATTCCAAACACAATCCGTAATATAAACAATCGACAAATATCAAGTTTCAAACAGTTTGACATTTTCCCCCCCTAAACTGCCCCAACCGCGCCGCCTCCCCCCAGCCCTACCCGCTGGTGACAAACAGATCCTCCGAGATAGGAAAAGCCTCCTTAAGTAGAACCCCTCTTCTGACCCTCTTGAGAACAAACTTCATCTTCTCCAATTGTAGAAATTCTGCTAAATCCCCCAACCACGGCGATACTTTTGGTGGGGTGGTCGACTTCCAAGCCGGTAAAGTTCACTGCCGAGCAATCAGGCGAAGACCACAACATTGGCCTCCTTCCCCTCTTGCAGATCCGAAACACCAAAAATCGCCACCAAACGGCACAGTGTCATCTTCACTCCACAATTTCCAGCAGGGTCTATAAAATCGCTGCCCAGAACACCCCCAACTTTCGGCATGCCAAAACATATGGACATGATCCGCAGGCCCCCTTTCGCATATGTCCTCAACCTCCTGGGGAAAACCCACTCATACGAATACGAGGCATATGGCCCATGCGCACCACCTTAAGGTTCAACCTAGCACAGGATGATGTTGAGTTTATCCGGTGCATAATGTTTCCCCCCCCCCCCCCCCCCCCCCCCCCCCCCCACCCCAAGCTTTATCTCCAATTCCTCCTTCCATTTCTTTCTTACCTCCCCCACTGGCACCTTCTCCATTTCTAACAACTATCAATAAATGTCCGCAATCCTCCCTTCCCACAGCTCATCCTGAGCTTGTTTTAAAAGATATTTTCTTCCAAGCATGTTCAACATAGTAACAAGCGTAATGTCCAACAGTTTGTATTCAGTTTGTACACTTACCCCATTTACCCCCCCAGCGACAACAGCTCATCAAATTAAACTGCCTCCTCTATATCTCTAAACTCTCTTCTGACCCCCCCCTTGATTTTCCTAACCCTAACCCTGAGAAACTTGCAAAAGTCTCCCAACTATGCCGAGACCCCCAGCAGCATACCCGATCTCCAATTCAAAAGTATACATCGCCGGGCAATCAGAGAGGTAAAGGCCATGACATTGGCCCCTTCCCCTCCAGCAGCTCCGGCACCTCCGACACTCCAAAGATCGCCACCATAGAGTCTGGCTTCACCTCAACCGCTAGAATCCTCGATAGGTTACTAACCACCGCCTCCCAAAACTTCTCCAACTCCACGCACCCCCCAGAACATGTGGGCATGGTTCGCACTCCTCCTCCCGCACCTCTTGCATCCGTCCACTGCCTCTGGGAAAACTCCACTCATCCGGGCCCGAGTCATGTGGACCCTGTGCACCACCTTAAACTCGGGTGTTTAAGACTCAGCACAAAGTCCCCAACACCTCTCCCTCCCCAACCACTCTCCCTCCCACTTCCGCTTGATCCTTTTCACCAAGGTCGTATCCTTCTCTCCCACCCACCCATATATGTCCCCAGTCGTACCATCCCCCCACTTCATCCGGGAGCAATATTTTCTCAAAGTGTATATTCCGGTACCTGAGGGAAGTTCCCTGCGCGCAAAGTCTCTCACCTGCCAGAACCTGAACTCACTCCCCTGTTGTAGCTCAAACTTCTCCCGCAGTTCCTCTAGCCCAGCAAACGTGCCCCCCCCCCCCAGCTGCCCCCCTTTCCTCCTCTGCCTTTGCAACAGAGTCCTATGAACTTCCGGCCCCCTCCCTGCCCACAGAAATTCCGAGATTGACGCATCTACTCTCCGAAAAGAGACTTGGGCAGGAAAATCGGGAGTGATTGAAAAACCAAGAGGAATCATGGCAGTATGTTCATCTTTACCACCTGCACCCTCCCTGCCAATGTCAAATGCAGAGTATCCCACTGTTTAAGGTCCCCCTTAACCTCCTACACTACCCCCATCAGGTTCCACCTATGCATCGTGGGCCACTCGTGTGTTACTTGGATCCCCAAACACCAGAATCTCTCCCTTGCCACTTTAAACCTATGCCAAAGTTCTGCCTCAGCGGGTTCCACATCTTATGGGATGACACCTTGACTGGACTGTTAATGTACCCACCCAGGGACAATGGGATGGGGGCCTGTTGCCAGCGCCTTTAAGCCCGCCCCCACAATGAAGGCCTCCTTCACGCTTTCGTTCTCCCACCCCCACCAGCATCTCACCCCCACATTAGCCGCCCAATAGTTATACAGCAGGTTTGTTTGGGAGTGCCAACATCCCACCTGCCGTCCTCTCTTCAAAAAAGCCCTCCGGGTCCTAGGTGTCTTATTTGTCCATTGAACTTCCGAACATAATTTATCCACCTTCCAGAAGAATGCCTTTGTGATAATCTTTGTTATTGTCAAGTAGGCTTACATTAACACTGCAATGAAGTTACTGTGAAAATCCCTTAGTCGCCACACACCAGCGCCTGTTCGGGTACACTGAGGGAGAATTCAGAATGTCCAATTCACCGAACAGCTCGTCTTTCGGGACTTGTCGGAGGAAACCGGAGCACCCGGAGGAAACCCTCGCAGACATGGGGCTGAAAAACAAAAATGTTCATTTTTACAGTCTGTACCCTCCCCGCCAAAGACAGCGGTATGGCATCACACCTCTTCAAATCCCCTTTTACCCCCTCTACCAAACTGGCCAAGTTCCACTTGTGCATTGTGGCCCAGTCATGGGCCACCTGAATACCCAGATACCAAAACCTTATCTTGGCCAGCTTAAATGACAAGGCACCCAAATTCGCACTCCTCCCCTGGATGTTCACCGGGAATACCTCACTTTCTTGCCACATGCAGTTTGGATCCAGAAAAAGCACCAAACTTTCCGAGCAGGTCCATTATTTTCCCCATACAACCCAGCGGGTTTGAGACATAGAGCAACAAATCATCGGCGTATAATGACATCCTGTGCTCCCTACCTCCCCTTATACTAGCCTTACACTCTCTTGATGCCCGGAGCGCAACAGTCAAAGACTCAATACCCAATACAAACAACAGCGGGATCAGTGGGCATCTCTGTCTTGAGCCCCTGTGCAGCCCAGAATTCATCATGTTCATCCTCACACTTGCCGTGGAGGTGGCATACAGCAAGCGCACCCATGAAATGAACACTGGCCTGAACCCAACCAAGATCACAAGCAG
The DNA here is from genome assembly GCF_047496885.1 of Scyliorhinus torazame. Classification (NCBI taxonomy): domain Eukaryota; kingdom Metazoa; phylum Chordata; class Chondrichthyes; order Carcharhiniformes; family Scyliorhinidae; genus Scyliorhinus; species Scyliorhinus torazame. The sequence goes on along the minus strand of NC_092716.1, from coordinate 81,904,545 downwards.
CTTCCTTCATTCTACCTGGTTAAAAACCTTCACTGCACCCATTAATCCATTAATGTAATAACATCTGGCACTTTGCCCCTTGACCGAGTCATTACCACATTCAATTGAACATGATGTTGCTCGGCAGCTGCCACCTCTTAAACCCCCATCTGATCCTCTGAGACCACCTCCGGCACACACACCCCAACCGCCTCGCTAACACCTTAGACAACAACTTCACATCAGTATTCAGCAGGCGATGGGCCTATAAGATCCACACTCAGCTGAGTCCTTATCCTTCTTTGGGATCAAAGAAATCGACGCTTGCACCAAAATGGCCGTGCCCCCCCCCCCCACACACACACACACACACACACACCTGCAAGTCATTATACATCCCCAGGTAATGGGGCGCCAACTCTGCTGAAAACAGTTTATAAATTTCTATCAGAGACTTCAAGCCCCAGTGCCTTCCCAGACTGCATCAACCCTACAGACTCCATTATCTCCTGCAAGTCCAGTGACGCCTCCAATTCCTGTCCCTTCCCTCTCCACCTCCGGGAACACCAACCCGTCTAGGACAGTGTTTTCAAACTTTTTTTACGGGGACCCATTTTGGCTGACTGTCTGACCCACGCTGGCTGACCTTTGTGAACCGTGCTGTCTGAACTTCGCGACCCATTTTCATTTGCCTTTAATGCAGCAGGTGAACCTGCTTGGTCCTCCCAATCTCACTTGCTTTGTCATTTAATGTTACATTTCTGCATGGGTTTTTCATCAGAGGTCCTGGAGCTCACACCAGCAATGCTTTGTCCTGCTGTGGACTCTCCCGCAAAGCACTCTCCAGCAGATTCAGTTGTGAGGTCCTTCCTTCGTCCAAAAGGATCCATCTTCAGTTCTTCACACAGTCCTGTTGGTTGCTTGCTGGCAGCTACAAAACGGGAGGAAGCTCTCCTCAGTAATTTTGTGCCTCGTGCACTTCAGGCAGGAAGACTGAATTTTTAAACAAAATCTACTCCTGGGACAGTCGCTGACGTACGGCGGAGTCGGTCTGACCCGCTGGGCTCCAGGCCTGCGCACTGCTGCATCCGGCTGAGGGGGCACGCACGCACAGGACAGCCGGCATTCTTGAAAGCTGGTCGCAACTGCCATTTTTAAAGGTCGGTCTTGGACGTTGGGCACTTCTTCCCATGATTGTGCACGCTGCGACTGATCGCTCCCAATAACCACATGTGGGTCACGACCCTGAGTTTTAAAATGACGACAGGTCTAGGAAATGCCAGATCTATACAGCCCCAGATAGAGTGCCTCGAATGCCTCATTAATTTTCTCCGGCATCGTCACTAACCCTACTCTCTCATCTCTCACCTGCGCAATCTCTTCTGTAGCTGCCTGCTGCCTCAACTGATGGGCTAGGAGCCGACTAGCCTTCTCACCATGTTCATAAAGCACCCCCTAGAGTGACAAAGTTGATCCAACGCCTCCCCTGTCGTTACTAGGTCAAACACCCCTTGCATTTTCTTCCGTTCTGTCAATTGCTCACTCCCCGGGGCCACTGAGTACCATCGATCCACGTCTACAGTGACATCCACCAACCTCTGCCTCTCCACTTCATAGTATTATAGAATTTACAGTGCAGAAGGAGGCCATTCGGCATTTCGGGCTGACGAGGATGTCTCCCATCTGCGGCAATCACAAATTCCCCCCGCCATGTTAGACACCACCTTCAGGAAATGGAGATAGGATGGGGGCATAAAGATAGGGACCTTTTACGTAGGGCACAGACTAGCGACACAGGATGAACTGACGGAGGATTGGGAATTGCCGGCAGGGCAGGAAATGAGACACCTGTAAATAAAGCACTTCCTCTGCAAAGCGACAGTAGGGTACCCTGGGGCCCCAAAGACTATACTATTAGAGGACCTGATAAACACAGACCGTAAGGAAGGGGGACTCCGTGGGAAAATGTATGGACAGCTACTGGACCGAGCCCGAACACCACTGGACGAGACCAGACGGAAATGGGAGGATGAACTGGGGACAGAAGTGGGGTGGGGACTCTGGAGCGAAGCACTGAGCAAGGTCAACTCCATCTCTTCCTGCGCAAGGCTCAGCCTCATGCAGCTCAAAGTGGTGCACATAGCACACCTGACCAGAACCCAAATGAGCAGGTTCTTCTCGGAGGTGGAGGGTAAATGTGAGCGGTGCTAGAGGGGTCCGGCCAACCACACCCATATGTTCTGGGCATGTCCCAAACTAGCTGGGCTCTGGACAGCCTTCTCCGAGGCAATGTCCAAGGTTGTGGGGGTGAGGGTGAAGCCATGCCCAAATGTAGCAATCTTTGGGGTATCGGAGCAGCCAGAGCTACACATGGGGAAGAGGGCCAACGCCCTTGCTTTCGCTTCCCTAATCGCACGCCGGAGAATCCTGCTCCGCTGGCGATAAGCTGCATCATCCACAGGCTCGCTGACCTTTCGGAATTTCTCCACCTGGAGAAGATTAAATATGCCATCCGAGGGTCGGAGGAAGACTTCCTAGAGGAGAAAAGGCAGGAGGGACACAAAAGGGACAACGTGGACGGAGGGAGCAAACCCTCCCTCTTCTCTCTCTCTCTCTCTCTTCCCCCCCCCCCCCCCCCCCCCCCCCCCCAAAAGTTGATGGGGGACGAAAAGGAAGGTGGGGGGGTGGGGGGGGAGAAACACCTCCCTCCAAAACTGGTGAGGGGGGCAGGCTGGAGGGGAGACGGGAGGGACCACACGCCAAGCCAGAGGGCGGCAGAATGTAAATGGGGGAAATTAAGGGAAGGAAAAAACAAACCTTTCTGTATTGTACAGTGAATAAACACGACCAACAATGTACATAACTGTTTATAATTTGAAAATGCCAATAAAAAAGATTTCCAAAAAAAATATCCTTTCTTGACATCACTCCAGCTATTGTCGGACCAAGGCCCGATATCATTGCAGTGAGATTTCTTCAGTCTTGTGCTCTAATGTTTTTGTAGCAAAGGCCAGCATACGTTTGCTTTCCAAATGGCTTGCTGCACAAACTTTGTGATTCAGACACAAGAACAGCCAGGTCCCTCTGAATACCGACATTTCACAACCTTACACAACCTCACAACCTTAGGGGCAGCACGGTAGCCTTGTGGATAGCACAATTGCTTCACAGCTCCAGGGTCCCAGGTTCGATTCCGGCTTGGGTCACTGTCTGTGTGGAGTCTGCACATCCTCCCCGTGTCTGCATGGGTTTCCTGCGGGTGCTCCGGTTTCCTCCCACAGTCCAAAGATGTGCAGGTTAGGTGGATTGGCCATGATAAATTGCCCTTAGTGTCCAAAATTGCCCTTAGTGTTGGGTGGGGTTACTGGGTTATGGGGATAGGGAGGAGGTGTTGACCTTGGGTAGGGTGCTCTTTCCAAGAGCCGGTGCAGACTCGATGGGCCAAATGGCCTCCTTCTGCACTGTAAATTCTATGAATCTATGAATACACATTTTAAATATTATGCTTTTTTTTTTGTTTGTTTTATCTACCAAAGTGAATAACTTCTCCATGTTATATTCCATCAATAACATTAAGCCCTTTTGCTTAATCAGTCTATATCCCTTTGAAGCATCCCCCCACCACAGCTTACACTCCCACCTAGCTTCGTATTGTCAACAAATTTGAACGCATTGCAATCTGTCACACAACATAAGATGTTGATATGGATGGCTGTTATTATGATCTTTGTGGTACCCAACTAGGTACAGCCTGCCAATTTAAAAATTACCCATTTATTCACACCCTTTGTTTACTGTTTGTTAACCAATCCTCATTCCATGGCAATATATCGCCCCAAAACGTATAAGACCTAATTTTCTGTAATGGGCCTTTGTGTGGCACCTTATTGAATGATTTTTAAAAGTTAACCATCGTTAATATTTCTCCCTTTTCTATCTTCCTGGTCACATCTTCTGAACAAAAGCAATCGCGGTCAGATTGCCATTCCACTCCTGTTTTTTCACACAAAGATGGTGCTCCACATTTCTGACCCAGACCTCTTCAGAAATGTGGAGTGTATCTGTTCTGGGAATCTTTCTTCATGACTCAGGATTGTTGGGGGAAGCCAAACCACAAACTTCATTTACGGCACTAGCTGCTGTATTATGGTGCGTCTTCATTCGGAAAACGCTGAAAAGATTTGGAACATTTAAATAGCTGGTAGGTGAGTGCTGGTGGCTTCAGTTGTCTTGTTACCCAGGAGTTCGACATTTTTTTTTTTTCCATCTAATATTTTCTGAGTAACTATCCAGGTAACTGTCAGAATGATCTGAAGTTTCCGACTCTAACTCATTATATCCGAGAACCGTACAGGTCCTGGGGAAAACCTTGATTCGCTTCGAACATTGTCAGAGCTGAGTTTTATCAAGATGCTTCTGATGTCCATGTTATGTGTGCAATGAGGACAAAGCAAGATCGAAAGTGAGAAGCACAACAATGTGTTGTTTCTCCCTTTTATTAACTGTCCCCCAAAAAGAAACCATTGACCGCCTCCTCCCACAGCATAAGAACTTGTAGTATCTATGTAAGAAGCATACCAACATGCAGTATATTACCACATTTTCTAAATTAAATGGAAAATCACCTTGTTCCTGTATCTACCTTGGTTTGATGATGTACAATGGGTAATTGCAAAAAGTGAATGCAATGCCTCTTTGTTTTTTTTAGCAGATGAAGATTACAGTGAAGATGATGTCCGTGAACTTGTGCAGGAAGATAATCTGGATGAAGATGAACAACCCCAGAAAAAGGCGCTCAAAAAAGCAGGAAAAGGAATCAAGTAAATAGATTTTTAAAAAAGAATATTTTTACTAAAAGCCTTCAATTTTACATTTTACCGCAAGATGCAACAAATCTCCCAAATCTACTACAGTAAAGAGTAATCATTGTTCCACATATACATACAAAAAAGACCAGCAATGACTCATACAAATCAGTCATTGTAGTCAGCGTCTTCTTTCGAACGGATAATGAAAGGATGTCGGAAAGAGTGGGGGAATCTCAGGATAACAGGATAAAGCCATGAGCATGTAGCACCACGCCACCCGCCCTCATACACTGGACAACAAAAACAGAGCCACACAATATGCACAATCCCTTATGGGGTAACATACAACCAATCGGGACCTAACACTGCATCCCAAGACCCCCAAGCAATGAAAGGATACTCCAGAATAAGGGGAAACAGGATACTGCCATCGGCACAAGACTCAGCTTGGCAGTGAACACACTCACACACAGAGGAGTGAGTAAGCCAAGGATTCTTGCACCATGCCAGGCCTCACAACACAACAAACATCACTGCTCTCCAACCAAATCAGAGACACCATTCAGGCCCTGCCATCAAATCATTTTCCCATACGACACTCTAGAAGTCTCTATGTAAGATCACTTGGAGAAGGGCGCCCTATTCCTCCATCCAGCCTACTTTCCAACTGAAGAAAGACTCTTAACAACGTTGAACCGAAGAACGCAGCCTCTCACTCGGGCCCTGCAGCCAGCGGTATTACATCCTCAGGGGAACCAATCTTGAGGAGAGTAGTCCAGACACCCCAAAAGGGGACATTGCTGGGGAGGGTGACCCACTCTCTCCCTTTTCCAACCCCGCCCCAGGAAGAAACAGTTACTACTGCCCTGATCTGCTGAGCTAGGCCTATACATTGAACAATGCAAACTACCTCTATTTCTAGGCACCACTCAGGCCCTGCCATCAACGAGATTCCACCTATTTCCCGCCTCAAAGAAATCCTAACAACAGGATGATGTGCCTACTGTACATTCCATGGGCCAAGTAAGAAAGTACCACTGTCACTACCCACGCAGCCAAGTAAATATAGAGAACCAGGGGCGGCATGTGGTGCAGTGGTTAGCACTGCTACCTCACGGAGCCGAGGACCTGGGTTCGATCCTGGCCCCAGATCACTGTCCGTTTGGAGTTTGCACATTCTCCCCTGTCTGTGTGGGTCTCAGCCCTACCACCCAAAGATATGCAGGGTAGGTGGATTGGCCACACTAAATTGCCCCTTAATAAAAAAAAAAAAATATAGAGAACAAGCCAAGAAAGGGTAGATGTCCAAGGATTGACCGACCATACCCGGGCATGCACCAATACATATTCCCCCACCCACCCACCCCATTCCAACAACACCTGAGGCGCCAAAACGGTTGAAAAAAAAGCCCAGTCTTCTCCAAGATACATAATCTGTCTGTGCCTTCATAGGGCACGAGGAAGGATTCTTAATCCCAAATTACAAAAGAAAAATGCATGTACATTTTCTAACGCATTTCCCCACCCACAATGAGGACTTGAAGCCAACCAATTACGCCTATACCAAACCATCTACCCACCACCCTGCTGTGGTGCTGCTCATCTATAAATAAAGTTAAGGGGACCAAACAATGCACTCTCTCAGCTAACAAGCAAGATTTTTACAGCACAGAAAAATCAGCTAAATACCACACAATCCTCACTGTTTTGCAGGATAACAGGTGACAAATGCCTCAGTACTCACACATCATCCACCCTTGTCAGGATAAAAGGCAATAACACAAAATCAGGAGTACAATCACAAGGTTCAGGATTAGTGATGAACTGGAGAATAATACAACCATCCACCGAGCTTAAAAAGACCAAAACCATGACAGGAACATGCAACAACATCCAGAGTTTCACTGAAACCTTTTCTGCCATGTTTTCTTCCCAAAGCCCCAAAGAGAAACCCAGGCCCCAGTGGGAAGCGAATACCTGTCGCGTCTGGTCGCTTCCTACCCTTCTCAACCAATGCAGAGGGCACGACAAAGCAAGACCAGTGGTCAGAGTCTTCGACCGGCCCCAGGCCTCGAAGTCCGGATACAATGTGCTCCATAAAACTCCATGTCCAGCCCTCAAATTGAGATTGGGAAAGCATGGCAGCCAGTTCCCTCATTTGGTTGGTAATTCATCCCTAGCTCTCAGCAGATCGGGTGCACAGATACTCTTTCTCCAGCCCCATCTCCCCGAATCACCCAGGATGTTTGACATACCACGCAGCAGGGTTTCCAAGGACTGAAGGTGAGCCCCCATCCAGCAAACTGCCTTGTTGACTGACAGGATTCTCTTCCCCGCTTCATGCATTCGCTTTAGGATATCTTGCAGTTCAGCAATGTGAGCACCAATAATTTGTGCCGGGGAACCGACCATTATCCACAACTTCACTCAGTGACAGCCGTCATCTCGACGCCAACGGCATCACCAAACCGTAAGTCCGCTCACCTGCTAGACCACCATGCAAACTGGGCCCCACCTTGACTGTCTCTGACCGCCTCAATCAAACAGGGATTTTCTTGACCTAGTTCTCCTCCCTTCACCAAACGTTAGCCAGATTATACACCAGGATCGGATAATTATGAGTTGTGCATCAGGATTTTAAAAAATTGATTAAAAGATGAGTAGTGCCAGAGTTTGCGAAAGCACAGCTGCTGCTTCACCAGCATCACGTGACACCCCCTCCCTCTCTCTTGCCGGTGAATAGATTTTATATTACGGGATAGTACTGTGTGTCAGACCTTTCTATGGTGGCGCTGGTCTTGGGTTGAAAATCAAATTCAGAACTATCTAATTCCGGCTTACATAGTTTGCTTTCCTCCATTGCCTGAGGCAATGCCAATATGTGCATGAGCTCTCCAATTTCATTCTTAAACCTGAGTCTTCCTTTTTAATGCTCTCCATCTCCAAAATACCTTTCTGATCTTCAGTTATTTCCTCTTCTTCTTTCAATTCTCCAGTGTATGCACCCCATCAGCCTTTTCATATGAAATGCTTCTTAAGGATATTATTTAATTTAAGGGTACATTGAGTTGGAGTTTGGATATTCTGCTTCTAGAGCCTGATTGCTCAGACATCAACCACATCTGTACATTATCCTATTTTCAAGCCAGATCTTACCCTGAGACCACTCCATTGGTTATCTGTTGCACTAAAGCTTCAACTCGGAGAAGCTTCTTGCTGTGTGTGATTCTCTTGACAATTTTCAACGTCATCTAAAGTCTCTTTAGGTCCCCTCAGTGCACAAGTTGTTGACACTATTGACCTGTCGCTTCGTATTTCTCTTCCCTCTACCTCACTGGCTACCCCTTGGCCAGAAGCATGCTACCTTTTCCTATCTTTACCTCCTATGTCCTCTTCTAATCCTCTCTCTTCTCTAACAAATAGCTGCCATGGACTCCACTGAACCTTCGTAACATAAGTGTGGTGATGTGCATCAATATAAATGCATGTAGGCTAGCTAGACACTAGATGGAGCACCAGAAACATCTCACACACACACTCAACCAATAGATCAATTAGATAGGACACGACCAATGGACATTCACGATACACACGGAGGTGACACAACCACGGGGGCATTACACCAACCCATATATAAAATACACCACACACATGATCTGCCTCTTTCCAGTGGAGACAGTCAGTGAGTAGAGACACAGGGTTGATTCGATATTACACCCACCACGTGGATTGCAGCATCTGGTTAGTCAGTCTGGGTAGCTATAGTAGGATTAGCAGTAGTGTTGAACCCAAGTATAGAAGTGTAAATAGTTTAATAAACGTGTTGAAGTTATCTCCACGTCTGAACCTTCCTTTGTCAAGTGCACCACAAGGAAGCCGCTTATGTTACACCTACAACACACCAACAAATCAATAAGCACGGAAGTAACTTCCGGTTGCGGCTATGCGGAGCTAAGTCGCACATTCGGTGGCTCCCGCAAAAACGGACTTTTGGGCTCTTTTCAGGGCCCCCAGCGGGACTTTTGTGACGTTTCCCGGTGTGGGAAGGAGATTATAAACAATTCCCCGATAGTATATGGCTTCTACTAGAAGCGGGGCGACTAAAAAGGTGGTGGTGGACCCGAAGAAGGTGCGAGGGAAGAAGAACAAAATGGCGGCGGGTGGAGACCAGGCAGCGTGGATGCAGTGGGTGGAGGTGCAGCAGGAAGGTATCCAGCGCTGCTTCAGAGAGATTAAAGCGGATCTGCTAGAGCCGATGAAGGCTTCTATTGATAAGCTGCTGGAGACACAGACTGCCCAGGGGGTGGCAATCCACGAGGCTCGACAAAAGATCTCTCGACAACGAGGACGAAACCTTAGGCCTGGTGGTAAAGGTGGAGGCGCTCCACAAGAAATGGCAGGAGCAGTTCGAGGAGATGGAGAATCGGTCGAGGCGGAAGAATCTGCGGATTCTGGTCCTCCCGGAGGGGCCGGACGTGGGGGCCTATGTGGTCACCATGTTGAATTCGCTGATGGGAGCGGGGTCCTTCCAGGGGCCCCTGGAGCTGGAAGGGGCCCATAGAGTGCTGGCGAGGAGGCCCAAGGCTAACGAGCCTCCGCGGGCGGTGCTGGTGCGGTTCCATCGGTTCATCGACTGGGAGTGTGTGCTCAGATGGGCCAAGAAGGAGAGGAGCAGCAGGTGGGAGAATGCGGAGGTTCGGATATATCAGGACTGGAGTGCGGAGGTGGCGAAGAGGAGGGCCGGGTACAATCGAGCGAAGGTGGTGCTGCACAGGAAGGGGGTGAAGTTTGGCATGTTGCAGCCGGCGCGACTGTGGGTCACCTACAAGGACCGGCACCATTATTTTAAGTCTCCGGAGGAGGCATGGGCCTTTGTTCAGGCCGAGAAGTTGGACACAGATTGAGGGTCGGGATGGGTGATTGGGGACTGCGGTTGATATGTTATGTTTTATTTATTTGTTTATTTTTTTTGAGGAGGGTGCCTTTGCTTTGCTCCTGGTTTCTTTTTCTCTGTGTTTTTCTCTTTCGGGTCGTGGAGGGTGGTTGAGGCAGGTTGGGCACTGTTTTGGTTGGGTTGATCGGGGGGAGCTCTTGGAGGGGGGTAGGTAAACTGAACAGGGGTGGTGGACGGCGGTGAGATGGGGCCTCGCGGGGGAGGGGGAAGCCAGAGTTGGGGGTGAGGGGACTGGACCTGTAAAAGGAGCTGCGTCAGAGGTGGCGGGGCCGGGTAGGTGGAAAGCGTGGGGTTTATCCCGCACTGAAGACTGGAGGAGGCAGGGCCGGGGCGGGGAAGCGAGGGTTGTTTCCTGTGCTTAGAATGGAAGGGGGAGGGGGCGAGCCTATGGATGGGGAACGGGAGAGGAGGGTGTGTCACACAATGGGAGGAGTCAAAGGAGAGGCGGGAGTGGCCGGGGTCAGCAGGAGTCAGCTGACTTGCGGAAGTGCAATGGGGGGGGGGGGGGGGGGGGGAGTAAATCGGCTAGGATGGGTCCTAGCCCCGGGGGGGGGTGGCGTGTTGTGGGGGAGAATAGAGTTGCTGCTGCTATAGTCAAGGGGGAGCTGGGGGGGGGGGGGGGGGGGTCGAGACGGAGGTATGCCGCTGTGGGGAACGGGCCGAGTGTGGGGTCCGCCGCGGGCGCATGGCTGGCCGAGGAGGGGTCATGGCAAGTCGGTGGGGGAGGGGGGCGGTTAGCCCCCTGATCCGGCTGATAACCTGGAATGTAAGAGGACTGAATGGGCCGGTTAAGCGGGCCCACGTGTTCGCGCACCTGAAGGGGCTCAAGGCAGATGTGGTTATGCTCCAGGAGACACACCTGAAGGTGGCAGACCAGGTAAAATTGAGGAACGGGTGGGTAGGTCAGGTGTTTCACTCTGGGCTGGACGCCAAAAATCGAGGGGTGGCGATCTTGGTGGGAAAGAAGGTGTCATTCGAGGCGTCGAGCATTGTAGCAGATAATGGCGGTAGGTACGTAATGGTAAGTGGTAAGTTGCAGGGAGAGAGGGTGGTACTGGTGAATGTGTATGCCCCGAATTGGGACGAGGCGGGTTTTATGTGGAGTATGTTGGGTCGGATCCCAGACTTGGAAGTGGGGGGGCCTGATAATGGGGGGAGACTTTAACACGGTGCTGGACCCGGCACTGGATCGCTCCAGGTCTAGGACGGGTAGGAAGCCGGCGGTGGCCAGAGTGCTGAGGGGTTTATGGACCAGATGGGAGGGGTGGACCCTTGGAGATTTGCAAGGCCGCGGGCTAGGGAATTTTCATTCTTCTCACATGTCCATAAGGCTTATTCCCGAATTGACTTTTTCATTTTGAGTCGGGTGCTGATAGCGAGAGTAGAGGATACTGTGTATTCGGCAATAGCCATTTCGGACCACGCCCCGCATTGGGTGGACTTGGAGATGGGGGAGGAGAGGGACCAGCGCCCACTGTGGCGCTTGGAGGTGGGGCTGTTGGCGGACGAGGAGGTGAGCGAGCGGGTCCAAGGAAGTATAGAGAGGTACCTGGAGACCAAAGACAACGGGGAGGGCCGAGTGGGGATGGTATGGGAGGCGCTGAAGGCTGTAGTGAGGGGAGAGCTGATCTCCATTAGGGCCCGGAGGGAGTGGGGTGAGAGGGAGAGGCTGGTGGGGGAGATGGTGAGGGTAGACAGGAGATATGCGGAGGTGCCCGAAGAAGGATTGTTGAGGAAGAAGCGCAGCCTCCAGGCCGAATTCGACCTGGTGACCACCAGGAAGGCGGAGGTGCAGTGGAAGAAGGCCATGGGGGCGATTTACGAGTATGGGGAAAAGGCAAGCCGGATGCTGGCGCATCAGCTTTGGAAGCAGGACGCAGCTAGGGAGATCGTGGGAGTTAAGGACAGGGGGAGGGAGTGTGGTGCGGAGTGGGGTTGGCATCAATGGGGTCTTCAGGGACTTTTACGAGGAATTGTACTGATCCGAGCCCCCACGGGAGGAGGGAGAGATGGGCCGCTTCCTGGACCAATTGAGGTTTCCAGAGGTGGAAGAGGGACTGGTGGCGGGACTGGGGGCCCCGATTGGGCTGAGGAGCTGATCAAAGGGATAGGAAGCATGCAGGCGGGGAAGGCACCGGAGCCGGATGGTTTCCCGGTCGAATTCTATAAAAAATATATGGACTTGTTGGGCCGTTGCTCGTCAGGACCTTCAATGAGGCAAAGGAGGGGGGGGGGCTTTGCCCCCGACGATGTCCCGGGCACTGATCTCCTTGATCCTGAAGCGGGACAAGGATCCACTGTAGTGTGGGTCTTACAGACCAATTTCCTTGCTAAATGTAGATGCCAAGGTGCTGGCGAAGGTCTTAGCCACGAGGATTGAGGATTGTGTGCCGCAGTTCATCCATGAAGATCAGACGGGGTTTGTGAAGGGGAGGCAGTTGAACGCGAATGTGCGGAGGCTTTTGAACGTTATCATGATGCCGGCGAGGGCGGGGGGAGGCGGAGATAGTGGTGGCGATGGACGCTGAGAAAGCCTTCGATAGGGTAGAGTGGGGGTACCTGTGGGAGGTGCTGAAGATGTTCGGGTTTGGGGAGGTGTTTGTCAGGTGGGTTAGGCTGTTGTATGAGGTCCTGATGGCGAGTGTAGCCACAAACAGGAGGAGGTCCAAATACTTTTGGTTGCACTGAGGGGCGAGGCAGGGGTGTCCCCTGTCCCCCCTGCTCTTCGCACTGGCGATTGAACCCCTGGCTATGGCACTGAAGGAGTCGAGGAACTGGAGGGGGTTGGTGTGGGGTGGGCAGGAGCACAGGGTGTCACTCTATGCGGACGACCTGCTGCTGTATGTGGCGGATCCGGTGGGAGGAATGCCGGAGGTAATGAGGATTCTTAGGGAATTCGGGAACTTTTCGGGGTACAAGCTCAATATGGGGAAGAGCGAGCTGTTCGTGGTTCACCCAGGGGACCAGGAGAGGGGGATTTGCGAGCTCCCACTAAAAAGGGCGGAGAGGAGCTTCAGTTATTTGGGGGTTCAGTTGGCCAGGAGCTGGGGGTCCCTGCATAGGCTTAACTTTACAAGGCTGGTGGAGCAAATGGAGGAGGAGTTCAAGAGGTGGGACGCGTTGCTGCTATCCTTGGCGGGTCGGGTGCAGTCAATCAAAATGACGGTGCTCCCAAGGTTTTTGTTCCTGTTCCAGTGCCTCCCCTTGTTTATCCCGAAGGCTTTTTTTAGGCGGGTTAACAGGAGTATAATGGGGTTTGTGTGGGCGCGAGGGACTCCGAGGGTGAGAAGGGTGTTCCTGGAGCGGAATAGAGATAGGGGGGGGGACTGGCGCTGCCCAACCTCTGGGGGTACTACTTGGCCGCCAATGCGATGATGGTGCGCCAGTGGGTGATGGAGGGGGAGGGGGCTGCATGGAAGAGGCTGGAAACTGTGTCTTGCGTGGGTACGAGTCTGGGGGTGCTGGCAACGGCGCCGCTGCCGCTCCCTCCAAGGAGGTATACCACGAGCCGGGTGGTGGCGGCTGCCCACAAAATTTGGGGACAGTGGAGGCGGCATAGGGGGGAAGTTGGGGCCTCGGCGTGGACCCCAATACGGGGAACCACCGGTTCGCCCCAGGGAGAATAGATGGGGGGTTTTCGGGGTGGCACAGGGCAGGGATACGAAAGTTGGGGGACCTGTTTGCGGACGGGAGGTTTGCGAGCCTGGGTGAGCTGGAGGTGAAATTCACCTTGAGAGGGTCGGTACAAGGGTTCTTTAGGCGGTGGCAACTGTTCTTAGACTTCCTGGCAGAACGGTAGACATTGGTCAATGGCAGCAGCAACTCGGGGGGGGCGGGTTTACTTTATTTTTGTTTTTGTTATTTACACTGAAGGGTCTGAGGTGGTGTATATACCTGTTGTGCTAAGCCGGGGTGTTAATGTTAATTTATTATTTATGTACAGGGGGGGGGGGGGGAGGGGGGTATGGAGGGTTGCTTTTCTAGACTGTGTTTTGTACTTAACCCTGTTGGGTTCTTTTTTCATTTTGTTATTGATATTTTATGAAAACCTTAATAAAAATTATTAAAAAATTAAAAAAAAAAAAAAAAAGCACGGGAGTAGGCCATCCTGGCATGTTGAGTCTGCTCCGGCACTCAATTAGATCATGGCTGATCATCTATCTCAATGCCTCTTTCTTGCAGCCATGGTGTCATTGGTATCCTGAAATCTATCGATTTCTTTCTTGAACATTTCAATGATTTGAGGTTCCACAGCCCCCAGGGATAGAGAATTCCAAAGATTCACCATCCTTTGAGTGAAGAAATGGCCTGGCCCATCCAGCCCAGCTAGCCTTAATTCCTGATGTGATATCCCCCTGTCCTCTATTAGCATTGTCCATCAAGGCAACTGCAGCACCCGTCTGTCAGCCCTTTTTCTTTTGTGAGTCATGCTTCCCCTTGTACTGCAACCTCTGTATTTAACCCTGGTGCATTCAACATGACACAGCTGAGTATGGAAAGTAAAGTACCAGCTTTATTTTGTGTTTTTATTGAATTCAGTTTACCTTGTACAGAAGCCCTGAAAAAATATCTAGGCTGTATGAGAACCACATTTCCAAATAAGCGATGAAACCCGCTGAGTAAAGGAGTCAGTGCTGATGTAAATTATTAAAATCACAAAACATTTATTAAACTTTAAAACACAATAGTAAAAGGACAACATTCACAATGAGCTGCAGTAATAGTTACCCAGACAGTCGAATCTGGCCTACTTTCCTGAACTCTGAAAATATGTCTTTCCCAAAATAACATGCCATAGGTTTTAACTGCTAAATCCAGCAAATAATTACTATACAGGACCGGTATCTTTCTTTTGAGAAACCTTTCCGCTGGTTCATAGTAGACCAATAGAACGTTACAGCGCAGTACAGGCCCTTCGGCCCTCGATGTTGCGCCGACCTGTGAAACTACTCTAAAGCCCATCTACACTATTCCATTATCATCCATATGTTAATCCAATGACCATTTCAATGCCCTTGATGTTCGTGAGTCCACTACTGTTGCAGGCTAGGGCATTCCACGCCCCTACTACTGAGTAAAGAACCTATCTCTGACATCTGTCCTATATCTATCTCCCCTCAATTTAAAGCTATGTCCCCTCGTGCTAGACATCACCATCCAAGGAAACAGGCTCTCACTGTCCCCCCTATCTAATCCTCTGACCATCTTCTGTGCCTCTATTCAGTCACCTCTTGACCTTCTCTCTAACGAAAACAGCTTCATGTCCCTCAGCCTTCCCTCCATACCAGGCAACATCCTGGTAAATCTCCTTTGCACCCTTTCCAATGCTTCCACATCCTTCCTATAATGCGGCGACCAGATCTGCACGCAATACTCCAAATGCGGCCGCACCAGAGTTTTGTCCAGCTGCAACATGACCTCATGGCTCCGAAACTCAATCCCTCTACCAATAGAAGCTAACACACCGTACGCCTTCTTAACAACCCTATCAACCTGGGTGGCAATTTTCGGGGATCTATGTACATGGACACAGAGATCTCTCTGCTCATCCACACTACCAAGAATCTTACCATTAGCCCAGTACTCTGTATTCCTGTTACTCCTTCCAAAATGAATCACCTCACACTTTTCTGCATTAAACTCCATTTGCCACTTCTCAGCCCAGCTCTGCAGCTTATCTATGTCCCTCTGTAGCTGCAACATCCTTCCGCACTATCCACAACTCCACCGACTTTAGTGTCATCCCCCATCCTCCTACGCCCTCATCCAGGTCAATTATAAAAATAACAAACAGCAGTGGCCCCAAAACAGATCCTTGTGATGCACCACTAGTAACTGAACTCCAGGCTGGACATGTCCCATCAACCACCATCCTCTGTCTTCTTACAGCTAGCCAATGTCTGATCCAAACCGCTAAATCACCCTCAATCCCATGCCTCCGTATTTTCTGCAATAGTCTACCGTGGGGAACCTTATCAAACGTTTTACTGAAATCCATATACACCAGATCAACTGCTTTACCCTCGTCCACCTGTTTGATCACCTTCTCAAAGAACTCAATAAGGTTTGTGAGGCACGAACTACCCTTCACAAAACCGTGTTTACTATCCCTAATCAAATTATTCCTTTCTAGATGATTATAAACCCTATCTCTTATAATCCTTTCCAAGACTTTGCCCACAACAGAAGTAAGGCTCACTGGTCTATAGTTACCGGGGTTGTCTCTACTCCCCTTCTTGAACAAGGGGACAACATTTGCTATCCTCCAGTCTTCTGGTACTATTCCTGTAGCCAATGACGACATAAAGATCAAAGCCAAAGACTCTGCAATCTCCTCCTAGCTTCCCAGAGAATCCTAGGATAAATCCCATCCGGCCCACTTTCCAGAATTTCTAACACCACCTCCTTATAAACTTCAATCCCGTCTAGTCTAGTAGCCTGTATCTCAGTATGGGATCTCACAGACAAACGTCTGCTTTTGGCACAGCAACTTGACTCTCCGAGAAAAGAAACTCTTTTGCAAACTGGGTGAGGCTATGAGATATGTCACTGCACTGCTGGACTCCACTTTGCTCAACAAAGTATCTGTTTCATCCTGCTACTAGTCTAATCTGCATCTCACAGGACCTCGGTGTACCTACATACCTATCTTTAGAATTATTTTACTTCTCCTTTCATTCCAACTTCCTAACACTTGCAAGTTGTTTTTTGACAGAAAAAGGAACCCAGGGGGACTATGTTTGCAGCGTGATGATGTGGAAGAAGGAGAGAGTGACCATACTGCCCACAGAAAAGTGGACGACGATTTGAAGGAAAAGAAGAAAGCTGATGACCTCTGGGCCAACTTCCTGAGTGATGTTGGGCAAAAGGCTAAACCTGTAGCAATTACTCCAACTTCCAGAAAAGAGGTAACATAACAAATATAGAGTTAGGTCATAAAACTAGGAGATAAAACACTACAAGATGTTTGTTTTTGGCATGAGAGAAAATATTGAAAGTGGTTTTTGACCTTGAATATTTCTTCAGTTGAAGACCCATTGGGTGTGTCCTCTCCTACTGACAGAACAGACCCATCTGATTTGGAGGCACAGTGGCTTACAGTCAGGAGGAAGTTGCCTTGGAAGCCCTCAACAATGATTCAGGGCCTCATGATGTCACGTGGCATCAGGTCAAACATGGGAAAGGAAATATGCTGATTACCACCTATTGTCCCTTCTCCGCTGATTAAACAATACTCCTCCATGATGAACACTAATTGGAAGAAACACGTGATGGTGGAAATGGCACAGAATGTACTCTGGGTGGGAGACTTCAATGTTCATCAGCAAGATTGGCTTGGTAGCACCACTGCTGACCAAACTGAGTCCTAAAGATGAGAACTGCTTGACTGGATCTGTGGAAGGTGATCAGGGTGCTAAGAAGAGGGCACAACCTACTTTACCTTGTCCTCACCAATCTACCTGTCACAGGTGCATCAGTCCAGGACAGTAGGAGTGACCACCACACAGTCCTTGTGGAGACAAAGCCCCATTTTCATATTGAGGATACCCTCCATTGTGTTGTGTGGCATTACCACTGTGCAAAATGGGTTAGATTTTGAACAGCCCCAACAGCTCCAAACTGGGCGTCCATAAGGTGCTGTGAACCATCATCAGCAGTAGAATTGTACTCCACCTGTAATCTTATGCCCAGCATATCCCACACTCCAACATTACCACCAAGCTAGGAGATCAACCCTAGTTCAATGAAGAGTGCAGGAGAGCATTCCAGGAACAGAATCAGGTACACCTTATTAAAAAAAAAAAAAAAAAAAGAGAGGTTTCAACCAGGTGGAGCTACAACACGAGTGTTTGCATGCCAAACAGCGGAAGTAGCACGCAATCGACAGCTGGCGATCCCACAACTGTTGGATCAGATCTAAGCTCTGCAGTCCCACTCCATCCAGTTGTGAATAGGGGTGGACAATTAACCAACTAACTGGAGGAGGAGGCTCCACAAATATCCCCATCCTCAATGATGGGTGAACCTAGCATATCAGTGCAAAAGAGGAGGCTGAAACATTTGCAACAATCTTCAGCCTGTGTCAATGGATGATCCATCTCAACCTGTCCCTGAGGTCCCCAGCATCACAGATGTGGTCTTCAGCCAGTTTGATTCCGTGCTAGCAAGAAATAGCTGAAGACACTGTCTGCTATGGTCCTTGCAACATTCTGGCAAGACATGTGCTCCAGAGCCAGCCCTGTCCCTAAATGAGCTGTTCCAGCATAGTCACAACACTGACATTTACCTGACCATGTGGGATATTGCCAGTATGTCCTGTCTACAAAAAGCAGAACATATCTGAGTAATTGTAATTGAAAGTGTCATCAGCTACCCTATCAAGTGGCACTTACTCAGCTTCTCACTGGCACTCCATTTGGATTTTACCAGGGTCACTCAGCTCCTGATCTCATTGGCCTTGGTCCAAACAAGGACCAAAAAGCTGAATTGGTGAGGTGAGAGTGACTGTCCTTGACATCAAGGCAACATTTGATTATGACATCAAGGAGCCCAAGCAAATTCATTCCTAGTGCAAAGCAAGATTCATTCCTAGTGCAAAGGAAGATGGCTATGGTTGTTTGGGGTCAATCCTCTCATCCCTGTTGGTGTCCTTAGTGCGTCCATCTTCAGCTACTTCATCAATGACCTTCCCTCAATCATAAGGTCAGAGTAGGCATGTTCATTGATTGAGCTGTGTTCAACACCATGTGTATTGAAATGGAGAAAAGCTGCAGCACAAAGGGACTTGAGGACACTTGTGCACAAAGCTAGCACACAGGTGCAGCAGAAATCAGGGAGGCTAATGGAATGTTGACCTTTATTTCAAGGGGATTGGAGCATAAGAGTAGGGGAGTCTTGCTGCAACTGTACAAGGTACTGGTGGGACAACATCTGCGCAGTTTTGATCTCCTTATTTAAAGAAAGGTATTATTTAATTTGAGGCGGTTCACAGAAGGTTCACTAGCACGATCCCCAGTATGGAGGGATTGTCTTATGAGCAAAGGTTAAACAGGTTGGGACTCTACTCACTGGAATTTAGAAGAATGGGATGTAATCTCCTTGAAACATAGAGGCTTAAGGGGCTTGACAGAGTAAATGCTGAGAGGATGTTTCCCCTCATAGGACCAGAGGACATAGTCTCCGAATAGAGGTGTGGCCATTTAAGACTAAGATGGAGAGGAATTTCTTCTCTGAGGAGAGAGTATTTGGAACTGTTGCTACAGCGAGCTGTGTGGGCAGTGCCCTTGTGTATTTAAGACTGAGCTAGATAGATTCTTGATCAGTAAGTGAATTAAGGATTACAGGGAAAGGGCGGGAAAGTGGGCGTGCGGAAAGTCGGATCAACCATGATCCTATCGAATGGCTCAAGGGGCTGAACAGCTTACTCCTGTTCCTATATCTGATGGTCTCCAGCAAAGATCTAGCTCCAGGGTTTCGACATCTCTTTCCCCTGGATCTCCACGCGTAATGCAGCTGCACCTTCGCGAACACTCCTAGAAGTTTGGCTGTACCAAGCAGAAACCGCTGCTCCAAAGACCCGTAATAAGGAGTCACCAAGCTTTGGCTGTCTCTTCGGAAATTCTTACAAGCCCACCTTGTTCCAAGTTTGCTCTCTGCAGCTTTAACTCAGAACCTTGCCCTCTGCTCCTTATTTTCAATTCCAATAAGGGCCATGTTTTTCATTCCTGTCCTTGTTCCTTAACTTGACTGTCTTCTTGGGACCTCTTTCTATCCCACTCCTGGTTTTTGGGACTTTCTTTTCCTGTTTGGGCCTTCAGCCCCCATCCTGCCTCTTCTGGCAGTTCCTGTGGAATGCCGTTCTTGTCCCTCACTTGACCCTCTTGTGCTGTTTTATTTTTTGTCATCCCCTTCCGTGAAGACAAGCAAGAAGCATTTTCTAGCTGAAAATATAAAAGAAAAATTAGTCATGGCCGACACATGCACATAGTCTGCGGGGAACTGTAATTCTCAGCCTCCAAAGGCTCGATTTTCACACTGCGGGTGTACCTACACCATATGGCCTGCAGCGATTCAAGAAGGTTCACCATCACCTTCTCAAAGACAATTACGTAAGGGAAGTAAATGCAAGCCTAGCCAGTGACGCCCACATTCCGTGAAAGAATATATTAAAAATTGAGGCTGGGAATCCTGCGGTGAGTAACTCTCCTCTTTACTCCCGAAAACCTGTCCAACATCTACAAATTGCAAGTCAGGAGCATAATGGAATACTTATAGAAGGCGAGTTCATAAAATTCAACTAGTGCAGAAAGAGGCCACTCGGCCCATTGGGTCTGCACCGACCAGACAAAGCCCAAAATGATTCTATTAATCCTCTTAAAAAAGGACCGGAGGATGAAAATTGGGAGGCACTGGAATACAAATAAATAAAAATCATGGTAGGACCGCCATCTTAACTGTCTGCACCCTCCCAGCCAGCGACAGCGGTAGCGCATCCCATCTCCAAAACTCGCCCCTCATCTGCTCGACCAACCTGGACAAGTTCAGCTTGTGCAACCGGCCCCAGTTGCGCACCACTTGCATCTCTAGGTACCTAAAACTGTCCCCCACTAACCTAAACGGTAGCTCCCCCAGCCGACCCTCCTGACCTCTTGCCTGGACTACAAACATCTCGCTCTTTGTCATATTCAGTTTATATCCCGAAAACCGGCCAAAGTCGCCATGATCTCACCCCCCCCCCCCCCCCCGAACCAGCCCCTTCCAGCCCCTTGAAGCTCTGAGCAATTACCAGCGGCTCTGTAGCTAACGCAAACGGCAGTGAGGAGAGGGGGCATCCCTGTCTTGTCCCCCGGTGTAGTCTAAAATAGTCCGAGGTTGTCCTATTCGTCCTTACACTAGCCTCCGGGGCCTGGTACAGCAGCCTAACCCAGTCGATAAAGCCCCTACCGAACCCAAATCGTCCCAGCACCTCCCATAAATAATCCCACTCCACCCGGTCGAACGCCTTTTCCAGATCCATTGCCACAACTACCTCAACCTCCCTACTCGCCGGAGGCATCAAAATCACGTTGAGCAGCCTTCTTATATTGGCCACCAACTGCCTGCCTTTGACAAACCCGGTTTGATCCTCCATAATCACATCTGGCACACATTCTTCAATCCTGGAGGCCAAAACTTTGGCCAGCAACTTGGCATCCACATGAAGCAGGGAGATCAGCCTATATGAACCGCTTAGCTCTGGGTTCTTGTCCCGCTTCAATATTAACAAAATAGTGGCCTGTGACATTGTCGGGGGCAGCACCCCTCTATCCCTCGCCGCATTGAAAACCTTGACCAACAACGACCCTAATATTCCCGAGAATTTCTTGTAGAATACCCGTTTGGCCCCGTGGCCTTACCCGACTGCATTGCCTTCAAGCCCTCAGCTATTTCTTCGGCCCTGATCGGGGCCCCCAGCCCCTGTCCACCCTTGTGAAGGTCAGTCCATCCAAAAAGCGCCTCATCCCCTCGGGCCCATGGGGGGTTCCGAGCGATAGAACCTGCTGTAAAAGTCGCTGAACGCCCTGTTTAATTTAACCCAACCGAGTCCCCACCAGATTCCCATCCCCATCGAACATAGAACATAAAACATTACAGCGCAGTACAGGCCCTTTGGCCCTCGATGTTGCGCCGACCTGTATAGCCCTTCATCTGGAGCCTCCGCATATTGCCTATCCACCCTCAAAATCTCCCTCAACAATCTCTCCCTTTCTTTACCCTCTTGTTTCCCCTTATGGGCCCTTATGGAGATCAGCTCCCCTCTAACCACCGCCTTCAGCGCCTCGCAGACCACTCCCACCTGGACCTCTCCGTCATCATTAATCTCTAGGTACCTTTCAATACATCCCCTCACCCTTACACATATCCCCTCGTCCGCCAACAGTCCCATATCTAATCTCCAGAGTGGGCGCTGTTCCTTTTCCTCTCCTACTTCCAGATCTACCCAATGTGGGGCATGATCTGAAATGGCTATAGCCGAATACTCCGTTCCTGCCACCTTCGGGGTCAGCGCCCTTCCCAGGACAAAGAAATCTATCCGGGAGTACACTTTGTGGACATGGGAGAAGAAGGAAAACTCTTTACTCCTCGGTCTAGTAAATCTCCAGGGATCCACTCCTCCCATTTGCTCCATAAAGCCCTTAAGCACCTTGGCCGCTGCCGGCCTCCTCCCGGTCCTAGATCTGGACCGGTCCAGCCCTGGGTCCAGCACCGTGTTCAAGTCCCCCCCCCCCCCCCCCCCATATTACCAACTTTCCCATCTCCAGGTCCGGGATGCGCCCCAACATACGCTTCATAAAGTTCGCGTCATCCCAGTTTGGGGCATATACATTCACCAGCACCACCGCCTCACCTTGCAGTCTGCCACTCACTATCATGTATCTACCCCCACTGTCCGCCACTATGGTCTTCGCCTCAAACAATACCCGTTTCCCCACCAGTATTGCCACCCCTCTATTTTTCGCATCCAAGCCCGAGTGGAATACCTGTCCCACCCATCCTTTTCTTAATCTGACCTGATCCGCCAGTTTCAGGTGCGTCTCCTGAAGCATGACCATGTCTGCCTTTAGCTTCTTTAGGTGCGCAAGTACCCTTGCCCTCTTAATCGGCCCATTCAACCCTCTCGCGTTCCACGTGATCAACCGGGTTGGGGGGCTCTTTTACCCCCCCCCCCCCCCCCCCCCCCCCCTCGTCGACTAGCCATCCCCTTTTTTAGACCAGCTCCTCACCCGGTTCCCACGCACCAACTTATCCCCCCGACGGCGCCCTCCCGTCCCGAACATCCCATCCCGTAACAGCTCCCCCTTCCCCTTAGCAGCAGCAACCCAGTTAACCCCCCCTCCCCCCTGCTAGATCCCTCTCTAGCTTAGTTGCTCCCCCCATATTGCTTCCGGAAGTCAGCAAACTCTGGCTGACCTCTGCTTCCCCCGTTTATCCTTAGCCTCCCATTATGTGAGGCCCCCTCCTTCCTGCACCCCCTTTTCCCGCCACAATTTCCATAGCACGGGAACAAAGCCCGCGCTTCCCTCTGGCCCCGCCCCTGATGGCGCAGTTCCCTCTCTCCTTCCCCCTCCCCTTCCCCACCGGCGCCCACATTTCTTTGTGTGTCCCCCCTTCGAGGGGAAAGAAAATTTTCCCCCATCTGATTCACAGTCCCTTGCCACCACCTCACTACTTCATTTCAAACACTCTCCAATCTAGTCCAACTTCTCCTCTTCAATAAATGTCCACGCCTCTTCTGCCGTCTCAAAGTGGTGTTTACCCTGGTGTGTAACCCCCAGTCTTGCCGGCTGCAACATTCCGAACTTCATTTTCCTCTTGTGGAGCACCGCCTTGGCCCGATTGAAACTCGCCCTCCTTCTCGCCACCTCCGCACTCCAATCCTGATACACGCGTGATCACCGCGTTCTCCCACCTGCTGCTCCGTGTCTTTTTCGCCCCTCTCAGGACCATCTCCCTGTCCTTGTAGCGGTGGAACCTCACCACTATCGCTCGAGGTATTTCTCCTGCTTTTGGTCTTCTCACGAGGACTCCATACGCTCCCTCCACTTCCAGGGGGCCCGTCGGGGCCTCAGCTCCCATTTAAGGTATGGAGCATCGTGCTCACATACGTCCCAACGTCCGCTCCCTCTGCCCCTTCGGGAAGACCCAAGATTCTTAAGTTCTTCCTCCTCGAGCTATTTTCCAGGGCTTCCAGTCTCTCCATACACCTCTTATGCAGTGCCTTATGCGTCTCCGTCTTCACCACCAAGCCCTGTATCCCGTCCTCATTTTCGGCAGCTTTTGCCTTCACTCCACGGAGCTCCAGCTCTTGGGTCTTCTGCGCCTCCTTTAACCCCTCAATCGCCTGCAGCATCGGCGCCAGCACCTCCTTCTTGAACTCCTCCACACATCGCCGGAGGAACTCCTGCTGTTCCAGGCCCAATACCAACTGGCCTCCCTCCGCCGCCATCTTGCTTCTCACTTCCCTTCTTTGCCGCTGCTCCAGAGGATCCTCCGCAATCTGGCCACTATTATCTCTTCTGTCCATTCACATCCGGGGGGACTCCCTTCTATGTCGCCTCACAGTGGGTTCAGCCTTCGAAAATCTCCGTTGGGGCTCCCGATAAGAGCCCAAAAGTCCGTTAAAACGGGAGGTGCCGAAACGTGCGACTTAGCTGGTCATCGCCGCAACCGGAAGTCCGCATACTTCTTATCTAACTGAAGGATCTCCTCAACCAGTCGGTCCGTCTCTGCCCTATCTGTCCTGTCCCTATGAGCCCGGATCAAAATCAGCTCCCCTCTCACCACTGCTTTCAGCGCCACCCAGACCACCGCTGCTGAGA
This sequence comes from Scyliorhinus torazame, assembly GCF_047496885.1. Taxonomy (NCBI): domain Eukaryota; kingdom Metazoa; phylum Chordata; class Chondrichthyes; order Carcharhiniformes; family Scyliorhinidae; genus Scyliorhinus; species Scyliorhinus torazame. The sequence goes on along the minus strand of NC_092716.1, from coordinate 81,880,444 downwards.
CTTCCACCGTGTCATTGAGCTGCAGGTAGTTCTGCATGCACTTCCTCACCCTCTCGCACACCGTCTCCTCTGCCAACAGGCCCACGTCCAATCTCCATTGCGGGCGCTGGAAGCTCTCCTCACTAACCTGCAGTTCCACCCAGTGTGGGGCATGATCCGAAATAGTGATGGCTGAGTACCCCGTGACCACCACCCCCGCCAGCAAATCCCTGCTCAGAATGAAAAAATCAATCCGGGAGTAAACCTTATGTCCATGCGAATAAAAAGAAACCCCCCCCCCTCCCCGTCGGCTGCCTAAACCTCCATGGGTCGACCCCCCCCCATCTGCTCCATGAACCCTATCCGTTCCTTTGCTATTGCTGGCACCCTCCCCGTTCTTGAACACGACCGGTCCAGGCCAGGGTCGATGACCATATTAAAATCCCCTCCCATCACCAACTTGTGCGAGTCAAGGTCAGGTATCTTCCCCAGTACCCTCTTTATGAATTCTACATCGTCCCAGTTTGGCGCGTTCACGTTAACCAAGTCTACCTGCCTCCCCTCCAGCTTACCGCTCACCATGACATAACGGCCCCCCCCGTCCGAGACTTTACTACCCGCCTGGAATTGCACCCGATGATTGATTAAAATTGCCACCCCTCTAGTCTTGGTGTCCAGCCCCGAATGAAAGACCTGACTGACCCAACACCTTCCTTAGCCTGACTTGATCCGCCACTCTCGGGTGTGTCTCCTGCAACATCACCACATCTGCGTTCAGAGCCCTCAGATGTGCGAACACACGTGCCCTCTTGACCGGCCCATTCAGCCCTCTAACATTCCAGGTGATCAGCCTGGTCGAGGGGCACCGCGCCCCCCCCCCCCCCCCACCCCCGCCGATCAGCCATCCCCTTTCCTGGGCCCACCCCCAGCTCATGCGCCGCGCCTCCATCGGCCCGCCTCTTGGCAGCCCCCACCCCCGACCTCCTCTCTGTCCCAAAATCTAAGTCCCTCCCTCGTCAGCAGAGTAACTCCTCCTCCTCCCCCCCCCCCCCCCCCCCCCCCCCCCCCAGCAACACCACCCTGTAACCTAACCCCTGCCATATATTGAACATATACACACCCCCCACTGTGCTTCCGTAGACTAGCTCGCCCAGCTAGCCTGGTGACCCTCACCTCTGGCGCCAAGAAGTCTCCCACCTATTGTTCCCTACTCTTCCCCCCCCCCCCCCCCCCCCCCGCCACCCATCGAAACCACTTCCCTCCTAAGACCGAAACCGAACAATCACCCAATTACCATACGAGGCAACCCAAAATGATAAACCCACAAAGAACCCCCCAATCGTGCAAATCAAAGTAATAAAGAAGTAAAAAGCCCCCACCAGCCATCCCCACCAAAACACCGAAAACCCATAGAAACCAAATAACTTACTTCCCCATCTTTACCCAAACTTAAAAGCAGAAGAAAAATGGCAGTCAAAATGTATAAACATCACTCGGAAAAGTTACAACTTAAAACAAATAGTTCTCAGTTCAGCACCAGCCCTTTCTTCTTGGCAAAGTCCATCGTGTCTTCGGACGACTCGAAATAATGGTGCTGGTCCTCGTGCGTAACCCACAGACGTGCCAAGAAAAGCAACCCAAATTTCACCACCTTCTTAAACAGGATCTCCTTCATTTGCTTGAAGTCTGCCCTCCTTCTGTTCACCTCCACACTCGGGTCCTGATAGACACGCAATATGCTATTGTCCCATTTGCAGCTCCTAGCACGCTTAGCCCACTGGAGGACACACTCCTTCTCCAAAAATCTGTGGAACCGGACCACCCTTAGGGGAGGTCCCCCGACCGGGGTTTCCTCGCCATTGCGCTGTATGCCCTGTCCACCTCCAACAGTCGGGGAAAAGCCCCCTCCCCCAGAAGCTTCTGGAACATACTCGCCACAAACGTGCCAGCATCTGCCCCTTCAGGGAGACTGACAATTCTTAAGTTCTGCCGGCGAGCTCTGTTCTCCAGATCTTCCACCTTCTCCAGCAGCCTCTTTTGCTGATCCTTCAGCATCCCCACCTCCAGCTCGACCACCGTTTGGAGGTCCGCCAGTGCTTTCTCCAACTTCTGAATCGTCCGATCCTGGGCATCCAACGTGTGCTCCAGCCGATCGATCGACTCCTTTATTGGGTCAAGACAGTCCCGTTTCTGTCAGGCAAAGCCCTCTTGGATGACCTGCATCAGCTCCTCCGTCGATGGCTGGGCTGTCGCAGCAGGGGTCCGAACATCAGCCATGTTGTCTTCAGCTGCCACCTCCACCCAGCCCTTGCTTATCCTTTATTTCTTCCTTTTCGGTCTCTTGGGGTTCTCCGTTCCATGCACCACTGTGTGGATCCAGAAGCTAATCGTCTGCGCCTTCAAAGCCAAAACTCAAAACCACGAAAAAGTCAGGGGAAAAGGTCCAAAAGTCCGGCCAGAGCGGGAGCCACCAAATGTGAGACTTACTCCCTCATAGCCGCCACCAGACTCCCATTACCTGGTCTTTAAGCAGTCATGATATCTCTGTGCTCTTTTTGATAGTGGTTCCATTATTTTTGTGGCTCTTTAGAATTGAGCATTGTAATTTGGCAAAGGTCTTCAGTTTTTGTTTGTGTTGTGGTTGGGGGGGTGGGGGAAGTTGAAAAGTGCATTAGAAGCTGGAATAGGGCGCAAATGTTTTGATACCTGCAGCAGCTTTGAGTGAAGTGTTGATGCATTAAAGTAGCTATTGGGATTTCATCATCTAAGCCGATGCAAACTGAATAAAGGGATTTTGTCATGTTTCAGAATAAAGTCTCTCACACATTCAAAGCATAATCTGCAATCTGTCAAACTGCCAGTATTTTTAAAATGGTCCTCCTACTGTTGCAGTTTTAACAAGGGAGAAACCGTTTGTTCCAACATTATTTATATAAGTGATCGAAGCAGATTTTGAAGGCTGCAGTAAATTGTTATGGTAATTTTATTGCAGTAGAGTATCTGTCTGAATTCATAGAATCATAGAATTTACAGTGCAGTGAATTGCTGTGCAATTCTAAATAATCGAGATCTTGAGACATGGTGGTGGCTCTCAATCATTCTTTTGCTATTTTCCACTGAATTTGGTTTGTTAAAGCTGTTAATAAAACACAGCTTAACAGGCTGGTATTTTGTACAAAATGTCTACTTCAACGGCTATGCAAGTGGGGATTATTGGACTTGGTCTCTTTTGGTAATGACATTGGATTCAAACTGGTTTATGGCTGTAGACTGAAGAACACACGAGCAAACTGTGAACCCTGCTCCACCATTCAATATGATCATGGCTGAGCTTGCACTTCAACTCCACCTATCCACCGCTTCCTGTAATCCTTGATTCCCTGAGAGATCAAAAAGGTGTCTATCTCCCCCTTAAATAGGTTCAATAGCATCCGCAACCCTTTTGAGGTAAAAAAAAATTCCAAAAATTAACAACCCTTTGAGTGAAGAAATTTCTCCTTATCTGTATCCTAAAGGATTGTTCTCCTTATCCTGAGACTACCCCTTCCATGTTTTAGATTTCCCAGCCAGAGGAAACCACCCCTCGGTATCTACCCTGTCAAGCCCCTCCAGAATATTGTATATTTTCTTTTTGTAAAATATTTTATTAAGGCATTTGTGATTTTATAACAGTAACAGTAAACCATATACAAACAACTATAAACATAGTGCAATGATCCTCTACCTCCCTCACAGGTCCCACCTTCCTAAAACAGTAATCTAGACTAACCCGCCCTCCCCCTTCTGCTGACAGTTAATTTTCTCTGAGGAAGTCGGCAAACGGCTGCCACCTCCGGACGAACCCTGCCATTGACCCTCTTAGGGCGAACCTGATTTCCTCAAGACTGAGAAAGCCAGCCGTATCATTGACCCAGGTCTCTGATTTTGGGGGCTTTGAGTCACTCCATGCCAGCAGTATCCGTCTCCGGGCTACCAGGGAGGCAAAGGCCAAGGCGTCAGCCTCTCCCGCCCCCTGGATTCCCGGGTCCTCTGACACTCCGAAAATCACCACCCCTGGACTCGGTGCCACCCTTGTTTTTAACACCGTGGACATGACGTCTGCAAGCCCCTGCCAGAATCCCCTAAGCTTTGAACATGCCCAAAACATGTGGACATGGTTCGCTGGCCCTCCCGCACACCTTGCACACCTGTCTTCTATCCCCAAAAACATTCTCATCCGGGCCATCGTCATGTGTGCCCAGTGAATGACCTTAAATTGTATCAGGCTGAGCCTGACCTAATATGTGGACGTGTTGACCCTGCTTCACGCATCCGCCCAGAGACCTGCCTCTATCTCTCCTCCTAACTCCTCCTCCCATTTGTGCTTTAGCTCCTCTCACTGCGTTTCCGCTGACTCCATAAGTTCTTTACAGATATCTGAGACCTTCCCCTCTCCCACCCATGCTCTAGAAATTAGCCTATCTTGTATCCCCCGTGGCGGGAGGAGCGGGAAGGTTGGAACCTGCCTTCGCAAAAAGCCCCGAACTTGAAGATATCTAAACCCATTCCCTCCCGTCAACTCAAACTTCTCATCTAACTCCCCCAAACCGGGGAAGCTCCCATCTATAAACAAATCTCCCATCCTCCCGATCCCTGCTCTCTGCAATCCCCAAAACCCTCCATCTAGTCTCCCTGGGGAAAACCGATGGTTGCTACAGATTGGAGTCCAAACCGATGCTGCCTCCGCTCTCAAATGTTTCCTCCACTGCCCCCCAGACTCTCAGGGCAGCCACTACCACCGGGCTTATGGAGTACCTAGCTGGCGAGAATGGCAAAGGTGCTGTGATCAATGCTCCTAAACTGAGGCCTTAGAAGATGCTGCCTCTACTCGCTCCCACACCGACCCTTCCCCCACTACCCACTTCCTAATCATGGCTATATTTGCCGCCCAGTAATAGTTGCTAAAGTTCGGCAGCGCCAGCCCATCCTCCCTCCAGCCACGCTCCCGCATCACCTTCACTCATAGAACATAGAACAATACAGCGCAGCACAGGCCCTTCGGCCCACGATGTTGCACCGAAACAAAAGCCATCTAACCTACACTATGCCACTATCATCCATATGTTTATCCAATAAACGTTTAAATGCCCTCAATGTTGGCGAGTTCACTACTGTAGCAGGTAGGGCATTCCACGGCCTCACTACTCTTTGCGTAAAGAACCTACCTCTGACCTCTGTCCTATATCTATTACCCCTCAGTTTAAAGTTATGTCCCCTCATGCCAGCCATTTCCATCCGCGGGAGAAGGCTCTCACTGTCCACCCTATCCAACCCCCTAATCATTTTGTATGCCTCTATTAAGTCCCTCTTAACCTTCTTCTCTCCAACGAAAACAACCTCCAGTCCATCAGCCTTTCCTCGTAAGATTTTCCCTCCATACCAGGCAACATCCTGGTAAATCTCCTCTGCACCTGCTCCAAAGCCTCCACGTCCTTCCTATAATGCGGTGACCAGAACTGTACGCAATACTCCAAATGCGGCCGTACCAGAGTTCTGTACAGCTGCAACATGACCTCCTGACTCCGGAACTCAATCCCTCTACCAATAAAGGCCAACACTCCATAGGCCTTCTTCACCACCCTATCAACCTGGGTGGCAACTTTCAGGGATCTATGTACATGGACACCTAGATCCCTCTGCTCATCCACACTTTCAAGAACTTTTCCATTAGCCAAATATTCCACATTCCTGTTATTCCTTCCAAAGTGAATCACCTCACACTTCTCTACATTAAACTCCATTTGCCACCTCTCAGCCCAGCTCTGCAGCTTATCTATATCCCTCTGTAACCTGCTACTTCCTTCCACACTATCGACAACACCACCGACTTTAGTATCGTCTGCAAATTTACTCACCCACCCTTCTGCGCCTTCCTCTAGGTCATTGATAAAAATGACAAACAGCAACGGTCCCAGAACAGATCCTTGTGGTACTCCACTTGTGACTGAACTCCATTCTGAACATTTCCCATCAACCACCACCCTCTGTCTTCTTTCAGCTAGCCAATTTCTGATCCACATCTCTAAATCACCCTCAATCCCCAGCCTCCGTATTTTCTGCAATAGCCTACAGTGGGGAACCTTATCAAACGCTTTGCTGAAATCCATATACACCACATCAACTGCTCTACCCTCGTCTACCTGTTCAGTCACCTTCTCAAAGAACTCGATAAGGTTTGTGAGGCATGACCTACCCTTCACAAAGCCATGCTGACTATCCCTGATCATATTATTCCTATCTAGATGATTATAAATCTTGTCTCTTATAATCCCCTCCAAGACTTTACCCACTACAGACGTGAGGCTCACCGGTCTATAGTTGCCGGGGTTGTCTCTGCTCCCCTTTTTGAACAAAGGGACCACATTTGCTATCCTCCAGTCCTCTGGCACTATTCCTGTAGCCAATGATGACATAAAAATCAAAGCCAATGGTCCAGCAATCTCTTCCCTGGCCTCCCAGAGAATCCTAGGATAAATCCCATCTGGTCCCGGGGACTTATCTATTTTCAGCCTGTCCAGAATTGCCAACACCTCTTCCCTACGTACCTCAATGCCATCTAATCTATTTACCTGGAGCTCAGCATTCTCCTCCACAACATTATCTTTTTCCTGAGTGAATACTGACGAAAAATATTCATTTAGTATCTCGCCTATCTCTTCAGACTCTACACACAACTTCCCATCCCTGTCCTTGACTGGTCCTACTCTTTCCCTAGTCATTCGCTTATTCCTGACATACCTATAGAAAGCTTTTGGGTTTTCCTTGATCCTTCCTGCCAAACCCCAAACTCGCAGGGTTTTACCCACCTGCACAAAACCAGAGATCACCTTATTTACCTGCTTGAAAAAGGCCTTTGGGATAAAGATGGTGAGGCACTGAAAAACAAACGGGAATCTCGGGAGGAGCGTCATTTTCACTGTCTGTACCCTCCCCGCCAGTGATAACGGGAGCATACCCCACCTTCGGAAGCCCTCTTTCATTTGTTCCACTAACCAGGTCAAGTTTAGTTTATGTACCAGCCCCCAGTCTCGTGCCACCTGGATCCCTAAATACTGGAAGCTTCCTCCCACCACTCTGAACGGCAGCTCTCCCAGTCGCCACTCCTGCCCCCTTGCCTGGATTGCAAACATCTCGCATTTCCCCATGTTCAATTTGTACCCCGGAAAACTGCCAAATTCCCCTAAAATCCTCATGTTCTCTCCCATCCCTTCTAACCGGTCAGAAACATACAGGAACAGGTCGTCGGCGTATAACAAGATCCTGTGTTCCACCCCACCCCGGACTAGCCGCTGGAAGCTCTTAACGCCATAGCCAGTGGCTGAGCAACGGAGAGAGGGGCAACCCTGCCTAGTCCCCCGGTGCAGTCTAAAATAGTCCGACGCCAGTCGGTTTGTTCGAACATTTGCCTCTGGTGCCTGGTACAGCAGCCTGACCCAGTCGATGAAACCCCCACCAAACCCGAACCACCCCAACACCTCCCACAGATAGTTCCATTCCACCTGGTAAAAGGCCTTCCCCGTGTCCATTGCAACCACTACCTCCACCTCCTTTCTCTCTGGGGCCATCATGATTACATTCAAGAGCCTTCTAACGTTGGCCATTATCTGTTCTATACTTGAGGACAAGATTTTTGCTAACAGTTTCGCATCAGCATTCAACAGGGAGATCAGCTTGTAAGACCCGCACAGCTCAGGGGCCTTCTCCCGCTTCAGGATCAGTGAGATTGAGGCCTGTGACATTGTAGGGGGAAGAACACCGCACTCCCTTGCCTCGTTAAACATCCTCACCAACAATGGGCCCAGCATCTCAAGAGAACATTTTATAAAACTCCACTGGGTAATTATCTGGTCCCAGGGCCTTGCCTGACTGCATGGCCTTCAGTCCATCTGCTATTTCTTCAATCCCTATCGTGGCTCCCAGCCCTTCTACCAACCCTTCTTCCACCTTCGGGAACTCCAGCCCTCCCAGAAATTGCCTAATTTCTTCCACTCCCGCTGGGGGTTCCAACTCGTATAGCCTGCTGTAGAATTCCTTAAACACCCTGTTAACCCCTGCTGGGTCCAAAATTGTGTTTCCCCCCTCTGTCCTTCACTCTCCCAATCTCCCTAGCAGCCTCACTTTTCCTGAGCTGGTGTGCCAGCATTCTACTAGCCTTCTATCCATACTCGTATATCACCCCCCTCGCCTTCCTCAACTGCTCCACCGCCTTCCCCGTAGATAACAAGCCAAATGCACCTGTAGCCTCCATCGTTCCTTCAGTAATGCTACCTCCGTGGCCTCCGCATACCTCCTGCCTACCTGAAGTATTTCCCCGACCACCCTATCTGTCACTGCCCTCTCTTCCTTCTCCCTATGGGCCTGAATCAAAATCAGCTCCCTTCTGACCAGTGTGTCCCAAACCAGTGCTGCTGAGACCGCTCTCTCGTATTGTTAATCTCCAGGTAGTTCAGGATGGATTCCCTCACTGGCCCGCACACCCCCTCGTCCGCTAGCAGTCCCACATCCAATCTCCATTGCGGGCGCTGACCACCCTCCTTGCTCACCTGTAGGTCCACCCAATGTGGGGAATGGTCCGACACAGCAATCGCCGAATTCTCGGTGTCAACTACCCCCGCTAGTAAAGCCCTGTTCAAAATACAAAAAGTCGATCCGTGAGTATACTTTGTGTACATGTGAGAAGAAGGAGAACTCCTTCGCTCTTGGCCGTCCAAACCACCATGGGTCTGCCCTACCCATCTGCTCCATGAACCCCTTTAGTTCCTTTGCCATTGCCGGCACCCTGCCTGCCATTGAACTCGACCGGTCCAGCCTTGGGTCAATGACTGTACTGCAGTCGGCCCCCCTGCATGATCAGCTTGTGTGAATCCAGATACAGGATCTTCCCTAACATCCGTCTTACAAACTCCACATCATCCCAGTTTGGTGTGTAAACATTCACAAGCACCACCGGCAACCCTTCCAGCTTCCCGCTAACCATGATATATCTACAACTATTCTCCCCGCCTCAAATGACACCCGCTTATTAATCAGGATCGCGACCCTTCTAGTCTTAAGAGTCCAGCCCCAAGTGAAATATCTGCCCGACCCAGTCCTTCCTCAGTCTGGTCTGATCAATTACCCTCAGGTGTGTCTCCTGTAGTGTTACCACGTCCGCCTTCAATCCCCTCAGATGTGCGAACACGCAAGCCCTCTTCACCGGCCCATTCAGCCCTCTAACATTCCACGTGATCGGGCTTCCCCCGCCCCCCCCCCCCCCCCCACACTCTCGCCGATCAATCACTCGCCGATCAATCATCCCCCTTCCCAGGCCAGCCTCCAGCTCATGCCCCGTGCTCCCTCCGGCCCGCCCACGGGTAGCTTCTGTCCTTGACCTCCCATTTATCTCCAAGCAACCGCCCCTCCTCTGTCAGTAGAGCAATTTCCTCCCACCCCACCCCCGTTAACAGCACAATAAATGCAACCTCCTTCAACAACCCCCACTGCGCTTCTGTGAGCCAACCCACCCAGCTGGCTCGGTGACAACCCCCCCCCATCACCCCGCTCGGACATACCTATTCGAAAGGCACGTTTCCACCCAAACACATCCAAAGAAAAAACATCAAAGATTCACCCACCCTTCCCCCACCAATAGAAAGTTAACTCACAAAACTTAGCAACAGCCCAAAAACAAATTACAAAAAACATTTCTCATGTAGTGCAAAAGTAAGCACAATTTTAGCAGAATCCCTGCAACAAAGATCAGTCACCTCAGTCTCTACCTAGACCGTTGCTTTTCACAAAGTCCATTCTTCATCCGGCAACACTAAGTAAAATTGCCACTCTTCATAGGTGACCCATTAACGAGCTGGATAAAATAGACAAAACTTCACCTTCCCCTTGAAAAGGGTCGATTTCACTCGGTTGAAACCCGTTCTTCTTTGTTCTCTTGGCCAGGTCTGCACCCAGATCTTGGTAGATGCGCAAAATGTTATTCTCCCACTTATAGCTCCGTGTCTGCTTGGCCCAATGCAAAATCTGCTCCTTATCCAGGAATCTGTGCATTCGTACCACCATCGCCCTCGGTGGCTCATTTGCCCACGGTAACCTCGCAAGCGTTCTGTGCGCCCTGTCCACTTCCAGGGGTCTAGAAAACGACCTCTCGCCCCTTAACTTCTCAAGCATATTCGCCACATAAGCCCTTGCGTCCGTTCCCTCCGGGAGGCCAGCGATCCTCAAGTTCTGCTGGCGGGACCTATTCTCTAGGTTGTCCACCTGGTCTTGCAGCCTTTTCTGTTGCTCTTCCATCAGCCCCACCTACGCCTCCAGCGCAGTTAGGTGTTCCTCATGCTCAGCCACTGTTTCCTCCACCTTCTGGACCGCCCGACCTTGGGCTTCCCGAGTGATCGACTCCTTGATCAGGTCCAGGCAATCCTTTTTTTGCTTGGCAAAGCCCTCCTGAATAAACTCCCAGCTGGTCCGGTGTCCACTAGGCTGCCGAGCCAGTACTCTGCAGATCCGCCATGCTTTCCTTTGCTGCAGAATCTGCATCTGTCTGCTCAATTTGGTTCTTCCTTCCTTTATGTCCACTTCTGTACCGTGTCTCCATATACTGGGTGGGATTCCTCCTCCTCCATCTCATCAACCACTGGCCCCTCAACAAAACTCCGAAAAAGGTCCCAAAAATCCGTCACGAGCGCGAGCCACCAAATGTGTGACCTACTCCCTCATGGCCGCCACCGGAAGTCCGAATATTGTATATTTCAATGAGATCATCCGTCATTCTTCTAAACTTTACAAAATATATTAATACACGGGTTGGACATGTGGCCCCTCAAGCCTGCTCCACCAATTAACTAAATCATGGCTGATCATCTCCTTCACCATCATCTTCCCTCACTAGCCCCGTATCTCTTGATGCCATTGGTATCGACAAATCTATCTCAGTAAAATTAAGCTCAGTAAAATTTGCCTTTTACGTGAAATAGACCCCAAATTTTCTCACTTTTTAAAGTTTATTTGTATGTCATTAAAGTGGGAATGTTAGTAATCCCAGTAGTTAGGACTGCATATTTGAAACGTTATAACTACAACCAGTAAGCGATTGAGGGAATTGCTCTGTCTGGTAATACAAGGGAGTTGAATTAACTTAAACCATGGAATATTTTTAATGAACAAAAATAATTGTTATTAAGTGGGAAAAGTGTGCTCGCAAGTTATTGAAAAATGATATTACCTATACCTACCAGCTTGAGCAGCAATTGTGCTTCAGTACATGACTTGTAGAACCTGTTTCAATAATTTTGCAGTCATCAATATATGTTATTTAGATGGGCGACAGAAATATCTGTAACTTTTTTTCTTATCCCTCCTGAATAGGACATATTCGTAGATCAAGAGTTGAGCAAGTCTCCGGACATAGTGAAAGACTCCGAGAAGCCCAAAGCACCTGGAAAAGTCAAAATCACAAAGGTGTTTGATTTTGCCGGAGAAGAAGTGAAGTAAGTGGTTTTGAGTTGGCAGGGTTCAAGCATCTCTATTCTGGGCAAAAATGTGTAATTTAACAATTAAGCAGGCTTTTAAAAGTGAATTGTTCCTGTCCAGACGCTAGTTTTTAAAATGTTATTAACCAACTGATATCCTGTCTGGAATCCGAAACATGTGCTATGTTCTTTAGCCACTAACCTAGCCTGGCCCTGTAGTTTTTTTTAAATAGTTCTTGAGGTTGATCAGTTGCTTTTCAGTAAGATTGCCAGGGGTGCGTGTAAAGTTCAGAAGCAAAATAGAAAGTGTGTTTTTAAACCTTTTGAAGTGTAACGATATCTCAAAACATTAATATAAGTCGCGCCTTCCTCTTTTCAAAGTCTGTGTTAGGAAAACAAAACAGTTTTAAAGGATTTATATTTGTATTGGTAAACATTAGAAATAAGGTACAGGTTTTAGTTGTGTGAAGGTGAAGAAGTCGGCAGTTGATTTCTGGTTCTGTCAGTTCCAGGATGGCATTACAATAGATGTCAGAATGATAACCTTGTAGGTGAATGAATATTGTGGAGAGAGATGTATGGCATGAGGCGGTGATAATTGATCTGTGGGAGGGCAGCAATACTTAAGCCAAAAGAGATGAATCCCTGAGGAGTGCGCAAGATGAGATGGTTGTCGGAAGTGGAGTGCAGGGCACCCAACAACAGGTCTGTGTACCTATCAAAAGATGCCAAATACTGCACAGAGCGAAGCCATGGGATCATGGAAGAGGAATTCTAATCTGGGTCAAGAGCAGGAAAGAAGGTACACTTTTGTGAAGTTAATCATCCCAACTCTTCTAAGAATTGAGTTATTAAAAATGAATAATATATTGTAGACATCAGAAATCAGAGTATAGCGCAAGTAAAGAAATCTAATAATAATCTTTATTAATGTCACAAGTAGGCTTACATTAATACTGCAATGAAATTACTGTGAAAATTCCCTCGTCGCCACACTCCGGCGCCTGTTCAGGTACACAGGGAGAGTTCAGAACATCCAATTCATCCACCAAGCGCGTCTTTCGGGATTTGTGATTTATTTGATATCAAATCTGTTAGGATCCCGACCGAGAACCCAACTATTTTCAATTTATAAAACTGAGATAATAATGCATTGCAGGAGTGATAGCACTGATCAATAGGTATTTTTTTAATGTTAAAACCAACTTAATCACGGAATTAACCACATTAGCAATAAAGAAATAACTTTACAGTTGACAGTTACAACAGTTCTTAAGTAAAAGAAGAAATCCTTCCTAAACCTGCCACTATATTCCAGTTAAGCAAACCAATATATATTAAATACCACTCATTAATAAACTTAGCAACCCGGGTTTTACTTGCTTTCTCTTTAAAGAATTTTTGGAGAAAGAATCTTCTGGGACCAAACTGAAGCACCTCTGTTCAGATTAAAGTTCTAGGACATACTGACTCTTTGGACATATCTGGCTCCTCCTATTAACTACCTCACCTGCACCAAAAGCATAAGACATTCTTTTGTCTCTTACAAGATGTCCTTTGATGTGTTTAACCAGGATCAAACACAATACCCTCCATAAATTACCTACACCCAGGGGTCCTTCAAACCTAAACAATATTCCATTTCTGGCTATCTGTAAATAAGTAAATGGTTCTCTAGATCTATCAGCAGAACACTTCACCTGCAAATCAATGATTACTTCACTTTTACCACACCTTAATCACCACTTTAGCAGTCATACTGTCTTGACCCAGGTTTTAATAACATTACTCCAAAATATGACTTTCTTCTATTCATCACAAACCATGTGAAACATCTTTGGATGCTCTTGGGGAATCCTGTTCCTTTTCAATGAGCAAAAGGCAGATGACCTTTATTATAAAACCAAATTACTGCAGATGAGTGAATCTGAAGCAAAAACAGAAAATTCTGGGCAATCTCAACAGGCCTGACAACATCTGGAGAGAGAATGAAGCTAAAGTTTTGGCCGGATGGCAAAGCTTTGACAAAGAATCATCCAGACTCCCATTCTCTCTTCACAGATGCTGTCGGACCTGCTGAGATTGTCCAGCATTTTTAGAAGATGACCTTCAACCCAAGTCATGAAGTTGGAATTTATTTTTACAAAATAATTTTGTTGTGTTATTAGAAAACCGACATAAACTCCAATTTTCTGGCACTATTGTAAGATATTCAAAAATTAATTATGATTTGTTACCACCAGAGGGTAGCAGCCATTTAATTTTACAGATTCTGTACTTGTTAAGAGAAAGGAAATTTGAACAGTGAGTGCTTTACATTTTTCAGTCTAATTGCCTAGCACACCATCAATAATTTGGAATTCATAAAAATGTGTAGTGGATTCTGATTAAAGTTGTGAGGCATCTTTAATCGGAATTCTGAGCAACTCTCAGCAGATTCACATGTGAGATCCTGGCCAGTAGGTACTCTGCCTATTTGTGTCTCTGGCTCTCTCTAATTCTTGTAAGAAAATGATTTGTCTTTACAGTCCAGCAGCTAGAAAAGGGAAGAAGCTCTCCTCAATGATTTCACACCAAAAGGACATGCTTGACGTCAAGTGTATGTGCAGGGCGTGTGACATGCTCACTGCTGCCGCTCTGGCCAGGAGACTGCATCCTGCCTCATTTCCATCTCATTGAAAAGGCAGCAGTGGCAACCATTCTCAATAAAAATGGTGCTTCTCCCATGATCGGGGCCATCGCTGGAACACAGAGACCCACACTCTGAAAACTCTGGTTGATATTGAGTTAATTGGCAGTCTATGCTACATACATTTTTCCACATTGTGGTTACTTTTTTGTTTGGAATGCAATAGATGGTACAAGCAGTGAATTAATTTTCCTACACCAACGCACTCGAACAGCAATGCTGCTGGCCGTCAACAGTCAAATGGCTGAAACGTAATTTAGCTGCACATATCCAAGGAAATGGCTTCCATCACCAAATCTAAAAAATGAAAGTGCAAGTGCTGGAAATCTGAAACAAGAACAATACTGCACAGCAGCCGGCTAAAGATTTTGAGTGGCACAAAGGGAAGAGTTCAACCTAATATGTTAACCTGTCCTTCCTCAGTAACCTGTCCTTCCTCGGTACAGGTGCTGACTGACCCACTGGATCTTTCCAACGTTTTGTGCTTGTTCTTTTGTCGCATGTGTTTGGCTGTGGTAATTAAATACTTACTGGTTGCCCTTCAGTTTGAATGGATTTCAGCTGAATGTGTAGTTGTGCTGCTGGCAGTGAGTGTTGGAGTGAGTTAACCACTTGTTAATTCACCAGTCACTGCCATTGACTTTGCACGGCAGTATTAATTTTCAAAAAGCAGAGTATTGCGGATGCTGGAAAGGTCTGTGCAGAGAGAAAGAGTGTGTAATTTAATCTCTAACTTTCCCACTTCTGATGAAAGATCAATCATGAAACAGTAATCTTAATTTTAGCTAATGTGTGGGGAAAATGCGATGATTGTCTTTGGTGCAGTAGCTGGTATTCAGAATGTTTTTTTTTCGTAAGCCATTCATCAAACATTCCTTTTGTGTAGATCTTGAGTAAAGAAGATCTCCTTTCCCCACCTTTTTCATCTCTACTAATAGAAATTATTTAGTACCTTCTTTCATGTCAATGGCACATCCAATTGATTGCATAAAATTCTCTTCCCTCTGGTTGTAAGATACCTGTGACAAATGGATGGAGCTGTTCTCCGATCACTTCCTTGACCATGTGGGCCCCAGTACTATTTCATGTTGACAAGTGCGATGAGAATAAGACCACAAGGATGGTTAAGAGTTGGTTGGGTAAGGAAAGAAGAGTCCCATTGGTACCGACCCACTTGACTTTGAGACTAAGGCATATTGCCAAATAAAAGTTGACTTTGTAATTGATGGTGTGTTGTATAAGTAAATGGCGGGGTGAGATAATGAATGGATTTTAAAAAAAAAAAAAGTATTTTATTGCAAATGTGTTTTTTTAAAAACAGCAACACTTGCAACAACACACTCCACAACCTCACAAATGATAGTTTGTAGAATTTTTACCCCTGTTTACCCCCTACACTTGTAGAATTTTTACCCCTGTTTACCCCCTACACTTGTAGAATTTTTACCCCTGTTTACCCCCTACACTCCCCTACCCCGCGCGATACTGAATGGATTTAAACAAAAGGGACGAGATTTTTAAATTTGACCAGGGACGAAGATAACTTTTAACTGATTGAGTGGAACTTGGTGTATATTGGAATATGGCTAGCAAAGTTTTGCACTACCGAAGTATTCTTTTAAAAGTACTTTCCAAATCTTTAGCATTTTAACATTTTACAAAACAAAAACATTACGCCCCCAATTACACCCCCTGCACCAACCCCCCCCCCCCCCCCAACATGAAATGTTGACGAAATGTTAAATAAACAAACCCCATCTCTTGTGGAACCCCTCATTTGCCCCCCTTAGGGCAAATTTCACCATCTCAAGTTGTAAGAACTCCATTAGATCCCCAGCCATACCGAGGCACAGGGTGGAGAAGCTGACCTCCACCCCAACAGAACCCGCCTGAGAGCGATCAACAAGGTGAAGGCGAAAACATCTGTCCCCGCTCCCATCTGCATCTCCGACAGGTGCTGACATCCTGAATATGACGACCCCCAGGAGACCTGGCTCCAAATCCATATGCAGGATCGCCGACATGATGCTGAAAAACGACCCCCAAAACTTCTCCAATTTCGGGCAGGACCAGAACTTGTGCACATGATTAGCCGGGCCCCTCCGACATGGTTCGCAAGTCTCCTCCATCCCCTCAAACTGCCAGTTCATCCTTGATTTAATCAAATACACCCTGTGCACCACCTTCAACTGTATTAACCTCAGTCTTGTGCACAAGGTTGAGGCATTCACCCTCTGCAGCACCTCACACCACAAACCCTCCTCCGGTGTCATCCCCAACTCCTCCTCCCACTTGGCCGTAACCCACTCCATGGACACTTTATCCTGCACCAAAATTCTCCCATAGATCGCCGACATGACCCCACCCTCCAACCCCATTACTGGCAGGACCTCCACCAGCAGCGAGGAGGCAGGCGCTATCGGAAAGGTCAGAAATACCTTTCCAGCAAAGTCCCTCACTTGCATATTCCTAAAACCCTCCTCACTGGAAAATCCAAACCTCCCCCTCAACTTCTCCAAGCTTGTGAACCGCCCCTCTGAAAACAAGTCCTTAATCTCTCTTTTTTCCCCCCCCCCCTCTCTCTATCTCTATCTCTCTCTCTCTCTACCCATCCCCAAAACCTCGCCTCTATTCTCCCCGGCTCAAATCCATGGTTCCTTCGGATCGGCCCTGCTACCAACTTTAAGTGCTGCTGAAATTGTCTCCAAATCTTCAACATGGCAACCCCCACTGGACTTTCCCAATACTTCTCTGGGACAAGCGGAAGTGGTGCCGTTGCCAGCGGCCGCATCCCCGACCCCCTACAAGAACCCACCTCCATGTACACTCATAAAGCCTCTGCCTCCCTACTCCAGCCCTGCATCTTCTCCGTGCTCTCCCAGTAATAATACAAGAAGTTCGGAAGCCCCCCCCCCCCAAACTGCAGGCCCTCTGAAGTGCCGCCTTCCTTATCCTGTCCATCTTCCCTGCCCAAACAAACAACTAAATGAACCTGGCCACCCCCTTAAAAAACAATTTCGGCAAAAAGACCGGCAGGCCTGATATAAGAATAAAAACCACAACAAAATGTTCATCTTAACTGCCTACACCCGACCTCTGACATGAAGTATATTGAGCCGGAGAGCATTGCAGTAGTTGGGTTTAGAAGTGACAAAGACGGGCATGAGTTTAGTAGCAAATGGACAGAAACAGATTTTTTGTTTTAATTTAGCATGGCCAATCCACCTATCTGCACATCTTTGGGTTGTGGGGGCGAAACCCACACTAACACTGGGAGAATGTGCAAGCTCCATACGGACAGTGACCCAGGGCCAGCATCAAACCTGGGACCTCGTCGTCGTGACTGCACCCACTGCACCACTGTGCTGCCCTTGAATGAAACAGATGGAGGCAATTGATGTTAGAGGTGGAAGTAGGTGGTCTTTGTGATGGCATGAGGTGGGTTATAAATGAAGGTGATGTGAACAATTTTAGAGTTGTGGCCCATTGTTATCAACCTCTGCTGGAAATGAGGTTTCCAACATAATAAGATTTGCAAAAGAAAATCATTACATTTACATATAGTCAAACACTTTTTGTATTTAAAATATACTCCAGCATTATGTTGCGTTTATGCGAGATCTGGAGATTGATTACAGTGGAGTCCCAGATCGAACACTGTCAGCTGAAGAAGGTCAATGAAGTCAACAACTAAAATTCTCTGTCCAGTTCTGTCTACAACTTATTATTTTTATGATTGATGACAAAGCTGACAATACAGAGCCAGCAGGATTTGCTATTTGTCAGCCTCTTGGCTGAGGGGCTGAAGACTAGAATGGACCTATTAACACAGTGTTAAAATCATTTCAATGTGTATAACACGAACAATGTGATGGAGGGCATGAACCGATTGGGTAACTTATTTTTTTAAAACCATGCTGTTTGAAATACTCTTTATGGCAAGTTTCTCTGCAGCTTGACGGAGGTTATTTCGACCTTCTATTCTGCTCCACCTTCTCCACCCCCCCACCCCCCCGCAATCTCCCAGTATATAATATATAATTCCTCACATTGCTACCCCTCTTCAGCTCTGAAGAAGAGTCATATGGACTCTGTTTCTCTGTCCACAGCTGCTACCAGACCTGCTGAGTTTATCCAACATTTTCTGTTTTTATTTCGGATTTCCAGCATCCGCAGTATTTTGCTTTCATTTTAGAAGTTATTTGGTGGTATTTGGCAGATACAGCATGTTACATGGAAAGAAGTGAAGTTTTGAATTTAGGCATTGTTTAAATTTTAGATATTGTTGCAATTTCTTCTCCCTTTTGCGAAAGAACAGCAAAGAGAATGGGAGCATTTGTTTCAAGTCTGGCGGGAGCTGCTGAATGCAAGTCTTGAATTGAAACGCATTCATTTAAGTAGAA
The DNA here is from genome assembly GCF_047496885.1 of Scyliorhinus torazame. NCBI lineage: Eukaryota > Metazoa > Chordata > Chondrichthyes > Carcharhiniformes > Scyliorhinidae > Scyliorhinus > Scyliorhinus torazame. Next base: position 81,861,875 of record NC_092716.1, on the reverse strand, counting down.
CATTTCAGTAAGATCGAGTATTGTGTTCGAGGTATTTGGTGAAGAGGAAACGTGGATTTGTTTTACTTTTAATTTCAGTTGTATATTTCTTGATACTTGTTAATTGGATTGTCTTCCAATTTGATATTGTAAGCAAGAATTATTCTTGAAAGGAGATGTAATTTTTATTTGAATGATTGTACTTTGTATCAACAGCCATGAAGGAAACTTGGAAGGAGCGATTAGGCAAATATCAATACTTAATTTGGAGGTTTTTTTTAAACTTTATGCAATGCAAGTCCAATAAAGGTGGAGTCCTCTGTCTTTTGCCAGTTTGAAATTGTAGCTGGCAACGATGTTTTGGCCTCCCTGAAATCACTCTGGCTGAATATAGCTTGTTAACTCCTGGCCCTAATTGAGAGAGTGAGAAACAGACAAGCTTGCAACCGATTAACCTCTGACTCATGAGTGACTTTGTGGAAGATCTATTTGAGATCTTAAAATGTTATCGTGCCCAAGGGATTGGGGATCCACAATTATTCCCATTGCAGATTTCTTGGAGATTGAATGCAGGTTTCACTGTCAAGTCATTTCATACTTGCCAATAAAACAAACATTTCGACTAGATGGCACTTTGGGGATTCCCATTTCTCTACTGGCTATTCTGAATAGCAGCAGAATACAAATGTTTACTGTGATTTGATTTGATTTATTATTGTCACATGTATTAGTATACAGTGAAAAGTATTGTTTCTTGCATGCTATACAGACAACGCATACCATACAGAGGGAAGGAAGGAGAGACTACAGAATGTAATATTACAGTCATAGCTAGGGTGTAGAGAAAAGATCAACTTAATACGAGGTAGGTCCATTCAAAAGTCTGATGGAAGCAGGGAAGAAGCTGTTCTTGAGTTGGTTGGTATGTGACCTCCGGTTGGTATGTGACCTCAAACCTTTGTATCTTTTTCCTGACGGAAGAAGGTGGAAGAGAGTATGTCCGGGGTGCATGGGGTCCTGAATTATGCTGGTTGCCTTTCCGAGGCAGTGGGAATTATAGACAGACAGATTGCTGGACTAGGAACTGTTTTAAGTTATGGCTTCCTGGGCTGTCAATGCCAAGAGTTGCCTGACACTCAATCTGCCAGGTGGCTAATTGACCTGTCCTTGCTTTCATCAAACATCATTTGCATTTTATCTTCCAAAGGTGGTACTTTTTCAGTGTATTAGTACTGAGGGATAGTAACCAAAAGCCTCTTTTGCCTTTTATCCTACCAATCTGGGATGGTTTTCAGCTCGGGTCACAGATGAAAGGCTAGCCTTGGTTTTGTCCTAATGTAAGCTTAGAATTAACAAATCGAGGAATAAAGTAAAGTTACCTACCTTTCATGTGCTTTTAATCCTTTGAAGTTTTTTGTTCACTTATAATTTTGACTCCTTCCCATTATTTCCTCAAGTGACTGGATTTTGCATTTTGAAAAAATATACATTTACTCACTTTGAAACATGATTAACCCTGCAATCTCCATTCATTAAAAAGATGGAGTGCTGGTTTATGTCTGTAGACTTTACACAGTACTGGAGCTAGATGGGGAAGAAAATAGATAATTCAGTTGCCAAGAGCAAATGTAATTGTTTTGGGGGTTATTGCCCCTCCTTTGGATTTGAACTGAGCTTGATTATCCTTCAAACAGATATTACTGTAAGCATTATTATAATGGGCCTGACACAGGATTGCATCTTTTTAAAGTTGTGTTGTCTGGTGGCTGCAGCAGTCCTGTGAGTTTTGTTCTCTTTCCTCCCCCAACCCCCACCTCAGTTGGGCTCCATGTGCATAAGTGCCAACACTGCAAAAATGCTCCCCATTATTGGCCAAGTTGGCAATTTTGCTTGTTTGGATGCTGAGGAATGAACTGTGCTTTACTTGACCAGGCAATGTTAGCTGCTACTGTTGGATGCACAAGTATTCCAGTCGCAATCCCTCACAAAATGGGGATTAACTCGTCTGCCAAGTACAAAAGTGAGTCGTGGGTGGTTGTCATTGGTCACAAAGTTTTCCCCATGTCAAACTCCCATACAACTTCACAACACCACCTGTATATAAGGTACTGATAAATAAACATACATTTATTGGGCGATTAATGTGAGTACAGCATGTTGTGGCTGAAGGGAGAGGGGTTGAGTTATACCTGAGTAGATGTAAAAACATTATTTTCTGTGGCTGATAAAGCAGAATTGTCTTAGACCATAAGACATGGGAGCAGAATTAGGCCACTCGGCCCATCGAGTCTGCTCTGCCATTCAATCATGGCTGATACTTTTCTCATCTCCATGCTCCTGCCTTCTCCCCATAACCCCTGATCCCTTTATTGATCAAAAACCTATCTATCTCTGTTTAAAAAACACTCAGTGATTTGGCCTCCACAGCCTTCTGTTTGATAGGTCAGCTATAATCCATGGTAGCATTCCCATTATATTCATGTATCATTATAAAAAGTGAAAATGCTCAATGTTCAGGGGTTCAACAACATCTAAAAGAGAAAATCGAAGAAGATCCTCTCATTAGGTTTCACCTGAAACATTAAATATTTTCTCTTTCAGATGCTGGCTGATCCATTGTGCATTTTCTGTTTCAGATTTCCAGCATTTGTGATTTTTCTTTAATTTCACTAGAGGATAAACCTCAGTTTAACAAAGACACAAGGTAAATCCCTATTTTTACATTCATTTCTGCTTCATATTTGATGGTGTTTAAATCTGTCATCCAATAGGGGATCATGAGACATTGACTGACTGTTTTGAAGTTCCTCATAGTTAACATTCTTTTCCCTTGACTGTCCACAATAGCGTTCCATGCTCTGTTAGAAAAAGATTCCAGATTTCTTTGTCGTCATTGGTTCTTTTATTTGTAATTAGATGAGTTATTATGGGTATGTTATCTCTTCAATACCCAAGGACTTTCATATTCTTCAAAGAAGCCTTATTGATTGGTCCAAGTTTGCTTTAAGCAGTTCGTGCCTGTGGAGAGTCAAGAACCATGTACCTTGTTGTAGGCTGTTTAGAGGAACAGACTTCTTTTGCCTGCCTTATTATTTAGTGAAGCACAGCTCTAAAGCAGGCAGAGCATGTTTGTTTTCAAAGAGAAGGTTTTTTTGGGGGGGAGCATTGAGAGAAATCAGAAGTTGGAACACTTCCTTCGGTGACTTTTTGATTCATTCAGTCTATTATCATCTATCATTGGCCAAAAGATGTTGTGATAATGGAGTCATTAATAACAATCAACAGCGGCAATTGGTTTGCAGTAGACTCTAGAGGATGTGAGGCAGCTTTGGGAACATGGGTCCAAATTCACTTCTTTCACTGAAATCACTCAAATCTGCCTCACGGTGGAATCTCGATGAATAAAACAAGATATTCAGCTTGTGTCGAAGTTTCCCGGCGGCAGAGTAACAACAAAAGCAACGGAACAGTAATTAGCTGAAAATTCTGCAGTGATTGATCCAGGTTAACCAACATTTTGTTTAATGCCAGCAAGAGAAATAATGCCTAAATCATGGGGCATGTGACTGCACCGACCGGCCAACCCGAGTGGAGTGATTGGATCTAACCACGCTCAAATTTCTCGAAGTGATGTGCAGAATGTACCCGTATGGTGAAGTCTGAGAAAGTTTAAAATATTGATTTGGAGAGAAAGTGAAATTGATGGAACAAGTGGAAAACTGGCATGAAGAGAAAAGCAGATATTGTGAAGGAATTTGTCCACCATTCTAAAAGCCAAGGAGAACATCTTGGAAGAAACAGGCTCACTTCAGCATGGGAGAGGATGAGAACAGTTGCCTGTCCCAACATCAAAGAAGCTCTGCTGACCTGATTCAGGGCAGCCTGAGCAGAGAACTCTCCCATCTCTGGTCCAATTCTGCAGGAAAGGGGAGTCATCACGGTGAAGAGCTGGGACCCATGGAGTTCACCGGCATCAGCGGATGACTGGACTGATTCCAGGCCAGGCACAACCTCCTCTTCAATTCAGTTAGGGGTGAGGATGTTTCCATTATGACAGCTGATCGACTACAAAATGGTCTCGGCCACTTCTTGAATGTGTATGCACAAATACATGTTTTAGATAATGGTGAAGGGAGCCACAACACAAACTCCATCAACTACGCTGAGTTCAAACCAGTGTGGCTGCACAACAAGAATGAGGAAGTGCAGTGTGATGTGAAACAATTCAATGACTGACTAGGCACTTCTTGCTGATGGTATGGAGATTCATGCAGAGACACCCATAGAAACTTAGATGGAGTAAGTTTTGTCATATGATGCACAACAGAACTGAGAGATGCTATCGTAGTATGTCCTTCAGCCAAGGAGGCAGATGGTCCTGGAGATGCTGATGAATGTTCACGTGCCAGTTTCCCTAGCCAATGGTGTGAAGACTGTTGAGATGCTCCGGGATTTCGCACTAGAGCATGAAAATGCTGAAAACTTATTTGACTATATTAATGACACTGCAGGCTGTATTGCACAGGTCTGAAAACGATACACTAAACAGAGAAAGATTAGTGTTTTTCCTGTGCTAAATCTCAGCCGCAATGTGAACCCCTGGCCCTTTTCAACTCCAACACAATGTAAACTGTATAGTTATGAAAGCCAGCTTGGAGTTCCCAACACCACCTCTTGCCTCAAATATCCAACAGTCCTCGAAGTTTCTGCGCATGGGCAAACAGAGAACAGATTGCACACACGCAAGTCGATACTTTAGTCCGAGCATGCCTGTGCAGGAAGGGAAAATAGCATGAAATCTTGGGTCAAGTGACTCGAATAGAGTGCCATTGAGGGAAAGAGTCCCAGGCAGAAGAGTCCAGTTGAAAAGAGGAGCAGCGAAAGAGGCTCCAAGCAGGAAATGGGCTGTGGTTAGCAAGCTTCAAGTGAAGAGGGCTCTGGATTCAAAAAGGCAGCAGAAGGTTGGTGACTCTGTACTAATAGCCATTGGGGTGACGGTGCAGTACCCCTTTGGAGCAGTAGTGTTCTGCTTGATGCAGCCGACACCTGGTGAAAGTTGGTGCTTGAGTGCATTCTTGGAAATCCAGGGGATGGAATATCAAAATTATATTTTGTAGGGTGGGCTGTTGCTGATGCTGTCAGAGTTGGGGTGATTTTGGAGAGAATTCCCAGGTTATATCTTCAAAGGTAAAGACTGGAATCCCTTGTGAGGGAGAGAGTTTGGCAGATTGGTTGACTTGTGTTTACATGTGGGTGGTTGCTGTGAAATCCACGGACTCTATCTTGGTCACATCTGCCAATTTATCTTGGTCGCATCTGGCAGTTGCGCAATGTGCTCAACCACAGTTTGCTAAATCACATATACTTCATATTTAAAAATAAATAAATTTAGTGTACACAATTATTTTATTTTCCAATTAAGGGGCAATTTAGCCTGGCCAATCCACTTAACCTGCACATCTTTGGGTCATGGTGGTGAAACCCACGCAGACACGGGGAGAATGTGCAAACTCCACACGGTCAGTGACCCAGGGCTAGGATTCAAACCAGTGCCACAGGCAGCAGTGCTAACCGCTGCCATGTGCCGCCCCTTACATGTACCTCATATTAACCTTCAATGCTAGAATGGAAAATAGATCTTGCAAATCTTTCTGACCTTGTATTGAAAATCTTGTGGCTTTATTCTCTGAGTCTTGAATCTCAAACTGTCTGCTTTAAACAAAACATTATTACTGTTCCCTAACCGGATCTTGACAAAACAGGGAGGGTCTGGTCTGTGATTTTAAGTGTTTTGTTTTTTTTACTGTGTTTTTTATTCGACATTTGGATCTGAAAAACCAAGTATTACAGTAATTATTAGTGTTTATGGGTATATCTGATTACTTACGGATGTATTCATGAGGCAAACTGGGACTCCACGGATAGCATGAAACTCTGCCTAATGTAAAGGCTGCTCCCCTGGGATTTGACTCATCCATGGGTTTATTACATTTACAGCAGGTTACTCGTATACTATATCCCAAATTATTATTTTCTCTGAAAAATCCATCTTATTTGCATTTAAATGAACCAAGACTATCTTCTTGCACTGTCTCTTAGGGAGTATGATCTATAGATTAATCATTTGCTCACTGATGTGAAGTGCATCACACATTCCAATCTAATTTGAATACACATTAGGGCAGACATACTTAGTGTCACAATCCCAGTTCGTACTGGGTGGGAAGGTCCTGGCATGGAACCCTGGCTCAAAAGACTATAATTTTTACATTCTTTCTTAAGTCATGGATAAACGGAGTCATAGCACTGCCATCAAAAAAATGCAATTCTTAAACATGAAAAGTTTGACTATAATGTAATACCCCTTCACTCCCACTTGCCTTCACAAATGGACACTAATGTTAAGGATAACACAGGTTACAAAATATACCTTATGCTCTAATGTTCTCGATAAATACACAGTTCCTGTCACCTAACAGGCTAACTGTGGTCAGTCAACACCTCACTCTGAAACCAAGTTGTACATGCCACCCAATCAGATTTCTCTTCAAATTTCCCCCAGGTGACTGTCACCTGAGGGTGTCCAAACTCTACTATCAAAAGACACGCTTTGGAATCTTACGGGCGGCACGGTAGGACAGTGGTTAGCACTGTTGCTTCACAGCGCCAGAGTCCCAGGTTCGATTCCTGGTTTGGGTCACTGTCTGTGCGGAGTCTGCTCGTTCTCCCAGTGTCTGCGTAGGTTTCCTCCGGGTGCTCCCGTTTCCTCCCACAAGTCCCGAAAGACGTGCTGTTGGGTGAATTGGACATTCTGAATTCTCCCTCAATGTGCCCGAACGGGCGCCAGAGTGTGGCGATTAAGGGCGACAGTAACATCATTGCTGTATTGATCTAAGCCTACTTGTGACACTAATAAAGATTATTATTATTAATAATAAACAATGCTTTCCCTCCGCTGTTTTCAGCAAGGATCCATCTCCAGGATTTCCAACACTCGTTTCAGTATTCCTTTTGTCTTGAATATCCACAGGCGTTTATTCACACAATCTCTCAAGTACTCTGTCCCCAAACAAATACAATTGCTCCCAAGACTGGAATAAGGACACCAACATTACAATTGCTTCAGATCTCAGTCTTTTCTCCAGCCAATTTCACCTAGTGTGCCCTTTCAAGTTCTGTCTTTAACTTCAGTGATCTGCTCAAATTCCAGTTCCTGTTTCCCTTTTTACTTCAATCTTCCTGGAACCTTCTTTTCCTTTTCTAGTTTTTAAAATTGACCGTACTTGCTTTCTTGTCCATTACTACATTGTTCTGCTTCTGGCAGAGTTGAGAGCTGTTCTTTCTCTCTCTCTAACTGCTAAGCTCCAATTAAAACTGGGTCCAATTAAACTAAAACGCAAGTTTTCTTTCTCCTAAAAGTGTCCTCTGATTGCCAAGCAATAGCTCATCTTCAAGCTCTTGTTTATCTTTCATGCTGTAAACTCCTCTAAGCACAATAGACACATTTTAATATTAAAGGAACCCCCCCCCCCAGATGTACAAACATCTTTGTTTAACATGAACCTAACTAAAGTTTTACTCTTTCTTGCACAGAAGCACTAAATTAAACTCTTAAATCGGTACCTTATTTCTAATGTCCAACAACACAAACCTAAAGGGGCGGCACAGTGGTTAGCACTGCTGCCTCATGGCGCTGAGGACGCGGGTTTGATCCCGGCCTGGGTCGCTGTCGTGTGGAGTTTGTACATTCTCTCCGTGTCTGTGTGGGTCTCACCCCCACAACCCAAAATAATATGTCCAGGGTAAGTGAATGCAATGCTAAATTGGCCCTTAATTGGAATAAAGAATTGGGTACTCTAAATTTATTTTAAAAAAACAATACAGACATAGATCGCGTAAAACTACATCTGCTTCACGACATTGTAGTGACCTGTCACTTCTAATATCCTCCTCTTAGCTGCAAACCTGCCTTTTCAACCAACCTCCGCTGTCCCTGCCGCCCTGAACTCTTAACAACAAAAAATCTCATGGCTTTTTGGCACCATCCATTTAGCTGCATTTTCCACTTCATTTCATTTTATCTGACCCATTAGACCAAACATCCCCTATGATTCCTTTTCTGCCCTAGCCCACGCCTCTCATCTTTCTCAAGAGTTCTTATCTCCTATTGTGCTGTCCTGAATTCAACTTGTCCATGAGACCCACTTCCTGCTCCTTTGATCCTATTCTCCCCAAACTGCTGACCATCCACCTTCTCTTCCTGTGCTGTTCCCCCTCTTGTTCAAATCTGTTACTTTCACCCCTCAAAAAATCCACTCATGGCCCCTCTCTCCTTGCAAACTGCTGCCACATCTCCAACCTCCCTGTCCTTTTCATGTTCGTTAGTACGTTGTCCACTTGTATTACAAAAATCTAAGAAATAGGAACAGGACATACAGCCCATCGAGCCTGCTCTGCCATGCGATAAGATCATGGCTGATCTGATACTGACTCTGACTCCACCTTCATGCCTCAATCCCATAACCTTTGATACCCTTGTAGATCAAAAATCTTCCTAAGTCCGTCTTGAATGTATTCAATAACCCTGCCTCCGCTACACTCTAGGTCCATGTCTGTCTTTCCTGGAATTCCATGTTTGAATCTCTTCAGATTTCCACCCTGCCACATTATTGAAACTGTCCTTGCCAAAATTACAGCTGATTTTTTATGAAACAGTGACCATGATAAGCTATCCTTTTTCACCTTTTCTTGGCTTGTCTGCAGACTTCTAGGTGGTTGACTACACCACTCTCCTCCAATGCCTCTCCTCCATCACCCAGATAAGTGGTTCTGCCTTTTCCTTTCTTGGGTATCCAATTTTAGCCAGACTTCTCTCCATTCCCACACTTATTTTGCTATCCCCCTCTTCACTTTCTCTTCTGCATGTACATGCTGCCCCTTGTCACCATCATGTGAAACTCTGATGTTAGGTTCCACATGTGCGCTGGCATTTGATTCTTTCTCACCATCACCCCTCTTCTGCCCCCCACTGTCTGTTTGCTTTTTTACCCTCTTTGTTTGGCATATTGAATGAGCAGGAATTGCCTCCAGATTGGGAATACAAGCATTCATTGCCTTTGGTCTCTGCCAAAAAACCATTTCCATGGCCATTAATTTCATTCCTTCCCAGTGATCAATACCTGATGCTAAACCAGACTGTTTGAAACCTTGGTGTGTGTATGAGCTCGAGCTGAGCTCCTGACTACACATCTGTCCCACAACAAAGACTGTCAACTTCCATTTGTTGCCCAACTCCACCACTACCTCAGCTCGTCTGCTGCTCTAACCCTCACGCCTGCCTTGTGACCTCAAGATTTGTCTATTCCATTGCTCTCCTGGCCACCCTCCCTCCCTTCCGTTTATAATTTGTGCTAATCTAAAACTGGGCTAAACCTCTTGTTCACACGTCACCTCTGTGTTTTCCCCGGTCTGTCAGTGCCTCAATTTTAAAATGATGATTTTTGCTTTCAAATCCCCCCATGGTCTTTTCTCTTTGACCACGTCCTGCTCTACAGCTGTTTGAGATCTCTGTGGTCCTCCAGTCATAGCTTTCTTGCTGATCCTCGATTTTAATCGCTCCACCATTTGACCCCGTGCTTTCGAGTGCCTTGTATCTCTCCATCTCTTTACATCTTTCTCCTTTTTAAAAATGCTTCATAATAACATGTCTGACCAAAGCTTTGGGCATTATCCTGATATCTCCTTCTGTGACTTGTTCAATTTTAATTAATAAAATTCTTGTGAAGTGTCTCGGGAAATTTTGCTACAATTATGGCTCCATATAAATGAATCGCCTTTGTTACAATCCCAAAGATATCGGGTCCTTTCCAAATGTGCTGCAGCTCATTGTTTTTTGTATTCCTGTCAGCTGGAGTTATGCTGGGAAACTGATGCACCTTTGGCAGAAAATCTTAGCTGCTATATCCTTTTTATTAAGTTATTTCCATTTCCTAACTAGAAACCATTCTCTCATTTGCTTTTTCCCATACAGATTTCTGTCTATATCTGTGGGATAATGTAGCTTACATGGTTTCAGAGGCACTATAACGTCTGCAAGTGTTAAAGTTAATCAGCATCACAAATGAAGCATTGTTCCAAAAGACAGTTATGGTGCCGTAAGAAGTCTCTGACTGGGAACATGATGGCTTTCAGAAAGTCTATAAATGAAACATGAAATGTTTGATTGACAGGTTGTGAAATGCAGTTGTGGTTCCCTTGTGAATATTGAGATTGAAGGGCTTCCCTTGGGGCTGGGGTGGAGATGTAAGTGATCACTTATTGAATCATTGATCAATCCCGAGGTCTCTGAGCACTGGGTTAGGTTACATAGTTCATAAATAATGTAATAAATTCATATGGCTCTGACATTTCCCACGAAGCCCATCAGAACCAGCTGAAGCTGGTCCTTATGTTTGAGATGCAATTATCTTTTAGAATGAAGTCAATAAGATTTCTACAAAAGAAGACATGTCAAGCCACCTTGTCTGATTATTTTACTTTTTGACCAAATATTTGTCTTGGTTATTGTGAATGGTTGGGTTTTGATGTGCGCAGCACACATTTTCCACATTGGTAAATTAGCCAAAAATCAATGATTGCCTGTAGCATTTTAACATTCTCAATAAAATAAATAGTGACTAAGTGCCTTAATGAAGTATAGACTGCACTTTAATCTAACCCATGTTGTTTGACAGTTAATATATCTGCAAAGATACAGCTGCATGAGGATCTTGATGCAAAGCATGAGCCTGTTTATTTAAAAGAGATAAAAGCAATATTTAAAACTGCAGCTAGGATTTAGTGTACTGAGTGGATTTTACATTTTAGCATTTATTGAAGTATTCTCACTCCATGGATACAGTTCATCATTTTACCTACCAAGTAATGTAATATATTCTCAAACTTTTCATCATGGAATCATAGAATTTACAGTACAGAAGGAGGCCATTTGGTCCACCAAGTCTGCACCGACCCTTGGAAAGAGCGCCGTACTCAAGCCCACATTAAGTAGCTCTGTTCCATGAAGTCTTTGTCAGAAAACAGTTGTACAAATTATTTCCCTGGCGTGTGTTAAACAAGTGGAAATTTGTAACGAGAGGAATTTAAAAAAACAATCTGTTGGTAATGTTGGAAAACACTGTTCTTATTGTATTTTTTCAATTTGTGGTGTGCTGTCTATGAAAAGCACTAACCTCCGTGATTAAACATTAGAAGTCTGCAGTGTTTGAACTATTGCCCAATTACATCACCCTTTGCAGACTACTGCCTTTAAGATATAGGCACTTCTGGTGAGGCCAATAATGCTAATATTACACTTCGTTGCAGGGTTGACGGATGATGTTTTCAGCATTTTAGTCTGATAACTTTATTACACCCGGGAGGTTGTTACGGTAACGTGAGAGCGAGTGCTGCTCTATGTCCTTCTTTCTAAACAAAAATCACTCCCTTTGTAAATATCTGCAGGTTACTTTCACCTTCCTGTTAATAAGCGAAACACACTATGGATGACTGCTGATGTAGTGGAAATAAAAAGAGAACAACCCTATATACGGTCACCTGTGGGTAAAATTGAAATTCATTTTGCCAAAGCACTGCAGCTTGTGTTGGAAAGATGTATGTGCCAGCATATAAATAAAGTCTCCCTTGCCTCTTGTAAATGTATTCAAGCCCATAATTTTGGAGACCATGTCCAGCATGGTACATTAAATTTAGTTGTACTGTCTGGATAACTGTAATGTTACAAAGCATTGCAGCTTATGATATCTGATGAGAATACATCTTGGTCGAATGGGATCTTTCAACATGGCTTAATCAGAAAATAAAAATTCTGATATTGGTATTGCAGGGCACCATTCCCCTGACACCGTTGACTTTCCTTCCTCTGTTATTTGGGGCAGAAAGTAGCAAGCCATTGGAGGTGATTGAAGCAGGGTAAATGAGTGAGATGCACAATGCAGTGGGGGGTGGGGGGGTGGGGGGTGGCTGCTGGAGAGGGCAGTGAGAGACTGGGGATGAGAGTATGCAACAGACTGGAAAATCAGTGTGTGATGAGAGAGAGGGCAGAATGAATAAACATATGAGACTGGGGAATGGGAGATGGAGGGAAGGAGAAATCAAGGAAAAAAGATGTGATGGAAAGTACAGCAGTCTGAATTAATTGAGGCCAGCTGTTTTATTTTTTGTTCTACGTAAGCATTTACCAGACCACTACTCATTTTATTGGACTGAATCCAGGAAATAATTAGTAGATGTCTACTCACCTACATAGTTTGATCAAAAAATAGAGCTGGCGAGGGAAATAGTGCAAACTGATATTTTCCATTTTCATGTCTTATTAAATTTGGATGCTGTCTAATTAGGGACATGTTATGGCATCTAACTAGCTTCTAAAATCATGCATGTCTAACTTCTTTTGTAGCCAGAGTAATTCTCTCAAAGCATGGTGGTAGTGTGTTACAGATCACCTTAGAGTCAGAGTTGCAGTGGCTGTATACACTTTGTTTGCATGTTGTAGTCTGAAGCTATGGATAGTGATGGTAGAGGTTCGAACTTCAGTTCTATCACACAGTTGGCTAGGACTCTCTCCTCTTGCTACCTTCAATTAGCATATGTTGGAAGGATTTGCAGGTTAATAATCAATCTGTTGGGGAGGTGGTGCCAGCATGTTATGAACACACCTTCTTTGGCCATCAAGTCTTGGGGGTAGGATTCAAACCTGGAGCTTCTGGTTTAGAGTTGGGGTGCTCTTCTGCCACAAGACCACCTCTCCAAAGCATACTTGCTTCTAACTGAAGCTTTATATTGTTGGAGAAAAGGATTTGTAATTGTAAATTTTCTTAATTTTCAAAACTTCAGATATGAAATTCAGTCAACATCATGCCCAATTGATGTCTGAACATCCCTGCATTAATTTTTGAAATGTGGGCAAAGCTCATGAATCTGATTGTAGATTATCCTGAGGTTATAGGAACCTAGCACTTGCATTGAAAAGCTGGGCTCACCTTGAGTTCAAGCATGTACTGAGTAGAACCCTTTGGTGATATGCTTAGGATTTGAATGTTAATCCTTTGTTTTACCTTCACATCCCTACGTGTATTAAGACGTCTGGTTACTAGCTATTCGGTTATATAGGTTATCTTCAGTTATGATTAAATTGGCAAATGTTGGTGATTACTATTGGCATGGTAAAGTTGCCATAAAGCCAAGAGGAGAATATGACATTATGTATATAATAATTATCTTTATTAGTGTCACAAGTAGGCTTACGTTAACGCTGCAATGAAGTTACTGTGACAATCCCCTAGTTGTCACACTACAGCGCAGGTTCAGGTACACTGAGATTTCAGAATGTCCAATTTGCCTAACAAGCACGTCTTTCGGGACTTGTGGGAGGAAACTGGAGCACCTGGGGGAAACCCATGCAGACGCAGGGAGAACGTGCAGACTCCGTACTGGCAGTGACCCAAGCGGGAATCTAACCTGGGACCCTGGTGCTGTGAAGCAACAGTGCTAACCACCGTGCTACCGTGATATACAGAGGAGGGGTAAAATGTTAATAAATTGCTTTTAGTGTCTTTTGAATGTTCTATGTACTGCCGTCGCCTTGGCATAATGTCACCGTGCCAATGATATTCTATGATGTGCAGATGCTGGCGTTGGACTGGGGCGAGCACAGTAAGAAGTCTTACAACACCAGGTTAAAGTCCAACAGGTTTGTTTCAAATCACTAGCTTTCGGAGCACTGCTGCTTCCTCCGGTGAATGGAGAGATAGGGCCTACGAGACAACATTCACCTGAGGAAGGAGCGGTGCTCCGAAAGCTAGTGATTTGAAACAAACTCGTTGGACTTTAACCTGGTGTTGTAAGGCTTCTTACAATGATATTCTAGTTATTGATTTTGCTCCTATTATGTCCCATATAAATGCAACCTGCTTAATTTGAGTTGCTTGCATATGAGATGATTTGCATTTAAAAAGTACATGAACACTGGACATCTCAAAGTGCTTCACAGCCAATTAAGTATTGTTTTGAAGTTATTGTTACAATGTAGGACACATGGCAAACAATTCACAAGCAACAAACTCAAATAGCAATGTGACAATGACTAGATAATCTATTTTTGTGAAGTTGATTGAGGTTAGGACACTGGGGATAACTCCCCTGCTCTTTAAAATAATGCAATGGGACTATTTGCATCCATCCAATTAGGCAGATGGGGATTTGGTTTAACATCTTAACCCAAAGACGACAACTCTGACAGTGCAGCACTCTCTTAGTAATGCATTAGAGTGTCAGCCTTGATTTTTGTGATCAAGTTCAGTTCCTTTTGACTCTGAGGTGAGAGTGCTGCCATGGCTGACACTAAATGGGATTGACTCCTCACCCACTCCATAGAAATAGAAGAAGTTTCAACATATCATGACTGTACTGTTGCCTTGCTTGGGTAATCCGAAACAAATTCAACTTTCCTGCGCTCGCCCTACAGCCGTGAATGTTTCTCCGTTTTCAATCTTGATTCAATTTTCCCTTAAATTCCCTTAATTTTCCCTTTTAAATATGCAGTGGTCTGTGCCTCAAAAATCCCTGTGGCAAAGCTTCCATGCTCCAAAACCCATTGCATAAAAGTGTTCTTGAACCTCTTTCTTCACACTCCCAGCAGTAACCAACCTATGGGCTCCCCACTGGAGGAAAATGTTATTCCCTGTTCACTTTATCAAAATCCTTCATTAATCTTAAAAACCTCTGACATCTTCTTGTTTCTGTTTCAGATGTTATGCTGGTCACTGTCCAATCTCATGCCCCAATTTGCTTATTTAAGGATTTAATTTCAATTAAATTGTGGTCAAACCCTTTCGCTATCTTCACTTTGACAGAGGAGAGTGTAGCCTGGTGCGTGATGGCCATTCTGGAGCCCCTGCTTAAAGATATCTGTAGGGGCTATTGGGGGGATTAGCTCCAGTGGTCAAAAGAGCCTGATGATTATGGAAGCACAATTACTTAGATAAGGTACTGGTGGGTCCCTGCTACCATGGAATCATACCTCCGAATTAGGGAGAAAAATTGAATCAAATCTGAAGGAGAAAATAAACTATTTCTTGCATACAATTGCACCCCCCCCCCCCCCCCATGTTTTGAACCACTGTTTCTTACCAGAGTAAGCCACAGTCAAGCTTCTGTAGGAAAATTAAGGAATAAAATCAGTAAAGAATTAAAGGAATTCAGTGCTTGATTCTTGGTTGTTCTTGATTCTTCATATGCTACTCAGAATAATAGATCAAATGAAAAATTGTAATCACATCTGAATAAAAATTGACTCCCCTGTTCCCTTGCGTACATTTTAAACTGTTAATATTATGCACCGGAAGAGGAACTCCGTGTAAATACTTTTTGTTTTAGTGTGATTTTTGATTTCCTGTTCTTCTAATTAGCTGTTTCAATATCCTTGTTTCTCCTTGGCTTTTTCCCCCCCTCCTTTTGCGGTCTTCATTGTTTCATCCAAAGAATGGAATGAATTGAAACCTTTGGCCTGCTTGATTGCCAGTAGGAGCAAAAGGCTGTATAGACAAGACAGCATTTTTTAAAAAGAAGTCTGGAATAAAATCCTGCTGGGAGGTGATTTACTAGCAGTAATGGACATGTGATCCTGCAGGGATTGTAATTGAGGACAGGCAAGCTTGACTGGAGCATTCAACCTGCAATTTTGTCTTCCAATCAACCTGTCTTTCCTCCGTTACAATCACCGCAGAGATTAGTGTTCAGAATAGAACGCGACCTGGTGCTTGATCACCATTCTGTGACCCCCTGCTGAAAGATATGTCTATGGGGCCATTGGTTGTGGATTTTTGCTTGTCCATTATTGCTTAATTAACATGTTGTTTGCTTTTTAGAAAACATTATTAATCCTGCTTCAATGTCATTAACCCTTCTGAGAGTATATGGGGTCATAAATAATGGATGGCGTCAACTTGAAGCTGCAAATTATTGAGGGCGATCTTTATTTTGATAATCCTGTGCCTGGTAGCTTCCAAGAATTAAGGTTAAATTTGTGCAGCGGCCATGGAGAAAAAATAAAAATCAATAAAGTTTTTTAAATGTTAAAAGATTTTCCGTAGGAGGAATTGAACTGTACAGTGATATTTAAAATTCCATTTGCTTGGTTCTGATTCATTCCGAAGGAGCACCATTAGTGGCGTTGACATTTAAAGGTCAAAAAAAATTCAGATGGTTTACAAAATGCAGTTGATAATGGGTAAGCCAAGGATGTCACACATTAGTCACTGATGATTAGTGCACTGATGTTCTGCGCTTGCCATCCAGACCTTTGTTACTATCCCATTGGAGACTGAAAGCTTTTGAAAAATTCAAACTTACAATGAATGGCTTTAAGGATCACACAAGGTTTTAGGACTTTTATTGTAAAAAATAAAACCGAAGTCACATTGGCTCAATAGGCAACTTAAAATCTAAACTGCAGAAAAGACATCCCATTTAACTGAGATAACGACCAAAAATAATTCCTCTGCCATGCTTATACTTTAATCTGTCCCTTGTAGATATTTCATTCTGCAAGTACCAGTCCAAAGATTTTCTTGGCTCCTTTTTGAGTCGGATATCTTCTACACACATGCTCTTAATCTCTCCCTCTTGCTCTCTCTTCGTTTATGCCCTCATGAGCTTGGTCTCGTCAGTCTGAGAATGAATTCCCTGGTACATCCTGCATGGTGAATAACAGAGACATACTGCCTCTAATTCTCTGCTCCAGCGAGCTCTCGGGGCGCTCTGTCTCCTCTTTCTTTCTTTTATTCTCTCACCCTCTCTGCGCCTACTCGCCCTGTGTTTTTTTTCTTTTTGTTTGTCTTTGTGGGAGGTGCCTGTGGTTCGAGATGAGTCTCTCTTTGGGTGGGGGAGGTCCGCAGATGCCGCCTTCACAGAACGAAGGTGAGGTGAGGGGTGGGGCATCAGTAGAAGCAACCTATAGGCAGGAGTTGCCACACTGGCATGTAATGCTGATGAATGGAAGTGAGGTGGGGGAGAAGCAAGGAGAGGTAGTTGTGGGGGTGTGGGGGGGTGGATGGAAGAGAGATGCAACGTGGCACGGTTGGAGAAGAAACATGTCAGGGATGGAGAAAGGGGCTATCTTGGATGGGATGGGCCAGGTACAGAGTGAAATTAACGGGGGTACAGCCGAAAGGGGAGGATGGCAGATTGTAGAGGGGAATGGAGGCACAAACCCCCGGTAAGGCTGATAACATCGAACATGCGAGGGCTCAATGGACCGGTGAAAAGATCTCTGGTCTTTGCACACCTCTGGAGTTCAAAAGCGGAGGTGGTCTTGCTGCAGGAGATGCACCTCCGCATGAAGGACCAGGTTAGGCTGAGGAAGGGAGGGGTGAGTCAGGTTTTCCACTCTGGATTTGATACAAAGTCGCCGGGGGGGGGGGGGGGGGGGCCATTTTGATGAGCAAAAAAACTTGATTTGTGAGCACAAAGGAATGAGGGACCCGGGTGTGAGATATGTGATGGTGAGTGGGGTATCAGACGGGACGCCGGTGATACTGGTGCATGTGTAGGCATTGAATTAGGATGATGTAGATTTTATGAGGGGGTTGCTGGCAGCGATGCCGGACTTGGCCATGCACCACTTGATTATGGGAGGAGATTTCAATTGTGTCCGAGAGCCGAGGGTAGATTGATCGAGCCCTAGGTCAATGGGAATGGCAAAGGAGCTGGGTGGGTTTATGGAAAAGATGGGCATGGTGGACCCGTGGTACTTCAAGAACACAGGGAGAAGGGAGTGTTCCTTTTTCTCATGTTTGTAGGGTGTATTGAAAAATCAACTTTTTTGTGGTGAGCCGGGAGGTTTCGGTTGGGATGGAGGAGGCAGAGTACGGGGGGAATAGTAATCTCGGACCATGCGCCCCACTGACTGGAGATTTGGCTTAGATCAGGACGTGAGTAGAGGCCGGGATGGAGGCTCGATTCAAGGTTGTTGGCCGATAGAGGGTTTTGTGACAAAGTGTGGCCTGTGATTAAAGGTTACGTAGAATTGAACCAAAACGGGGAGATGTCGACGGCCACAATTTGGGAAGCACTAAAAGCGGTAGACCGGGGGGAGATTATGTCATTCAAGACCCATGCGGATAGGGATAGGAGGGAGGAATATGAACAGCTAACAAACGAGATAGTGGAGGTAGATGGGGAGCACTTAAGGGTGCCAACCACG
Source organism: Scyliorhinus torazame (assembly GCF_047496885.1). NCBI lineage: Eukaryota > Metazoa > Chordata > Chondrichthyes > Carcharhiniformes > Scyliorhinidae > Scyliorhinus > Scyliorhinus torazame. The sequence continues at coordinate 81,843,634 of NC_092716.1, read as the reverse complement.
GAGGGATTGCGAGGAGGAAAAAGTTGCAGGGGTGATTCAATAGGTTGCCTTTGCCTCAGATTGCCTGGCGAAGTATTCTATTGGAGTGGCAGTCAGCAACGCCATCAGAGGTGGATGCCTGGCTGGGAGATTTATATAGTTTTCTTTAGTTGGAAAAGATCAGTACGAATTAAGGGGTTCAGCGGAGGGCTTCGAGACAAGGTGGGGGATGTTCGTGGCCGTGTTAACGGAGGTATTCGTCGTGGGGGGGGGGGGGGGGGGGAAGGGAGGGAGGAGGGGTGTGAAAAAGGGAAAAACTAGTTGTGTGTTGGGGAAATTGCTCCCGAATTGTTTATGTTTTGTAACCTTTTATACAAGTTTGGAATAAAATATATATTTTTTAAAACAACCAAGACATCCAAGCTGCTTGTTGGACAGAATGCAGAGCAGGCCACGTGATCGCCTTCATTCCTCCATCTTGCCCTAAATTAAACAGACAGCCCCGAACCATAACAATGTTTTTAAACTTCATATTTGTAACAACCTCTAGACTTGACAATTTAAACACCCGCCTCGCCAGCTTCCTACATTCTACTCTCTGTAAATTTAAGGTCATCCAAAATCCTGTCCTAACTCACTTCAGTTTTGTTAAGAATAAATAACAAAGAAAAGTACAGCACAGGAACAGGCCCTTCGGCCCTCCAAGCCCGTGCCGACCATGCTGCCCGACTAAACTACAATCTTCGACACTTCCTGGGTCCGTATCCCTCTATTCCCATCCTATTCATGTATTTGTCAAGATGCCCCTTAAATGTCACTATCGTCCCTGCTTCCACCACCTCCTCCGATAGCGAGTTCCAGGCACCCACTACCCTCTGCGTAAAAAAACTTGCCTCGTACATCTACTCTAAACCTTGCCCCTCGCACCTTAAACCTATGCCCCCTAGTAATTGAGCCCTCTACCCTGGGGAAAAGCCTCTGACTATCCATTCTTTTAATCCATTACTCCCTGAAATATATTGGCTTCTGTTTAAGTAACCCTTGATTTAAAATTATCATCCTTGTTTTCAGATAGCATTGTGGCCTTGTCCCTCCCTTTCTGTAATCACCAGTTCTAAAACCCACCAAGATATCTGTGCTCTTCCAATCCTGGTATTCTGATTTTAATCACTCCATCATCCATGGTCTTGGCTGCCAAGACTTTAAGCTCTGGAATTCTCTCCCTACACCTCTCCATCTCTTTATCCTTATCCTCCTTTAAGGTGCTCCCTAAAGCTCAACCTCTGACCAAGTCTATGATCACTTGGCCTAAGGCTTGATGTCAAATGTTTGATTAAGCCTGTGAAGATTTTCTACATTAAATATGCTACATAAATATAGGTTCAAAATCCTGGAACTTTCTAGCTGCACTGTGGGTGAACCTCCACTGTGGGTGGACTACAGCAGATCAAGAAGGCAGCTCACCACCACTTTCTCAAGGGCAGTTATGGATGGGTGTCCAACTGGAGTCAATTGAAGGAAATTAGTGGGAAGGAAAAACTGTGCCATATTTCTGTACCCCCAGGGCAGTATTGGCAGGGGCCTTACAATGGCGTTGCATCTTTGCTGCTTTGTTCAGCACTAGTGCGCAAGGTAAAAGATCTGGGGAAAGCTGAGGAAAACTAACTGGTAGAATAGGGTAGAACAAACAGTGGAGTAAGATACGCACTTTTGAGATTTCCCACAGAATGCAGGGGAGTTGGGAGACTTGAGTTTGGGCAAGGTGCTGTCCATTAGTCCTTTGGAAATGTACCCCACGAAACTGTAGCTTTGGATAGAAAATGGCAAGGAGGGGATGAGTAAAGTCTCAGGAAAGCTGTTTTGAAATTTAATGAATCTCAAGTTTGAATTTGATAATCTTGGTGGGGCATACATCTTGAGATGCACAGTATGTTTGGACTTGGGCTGCATAAGCTGTCAGCCATCCCTACAATTATAACTGATCACGGGAACAACCGGTTGCAAGATAAAGATGGTGTTGATTCACAGCTGGGATCTTCAGTATGAATCCAGTCTAGAGATGAATATTAATCTATCTTTAGCTGTCGTCAGCTAATGTGAAATCCGTGACAGTTTTAATCCAAATGTTTAAACGTGGTACATTGATTCCTGTGTTTCCAAATGTTATACCAGTGACTTTAAAAAGTACTTCATTAACTGTAAATCACTTTCGGACATTATGAGCTTGTGAAAGACCCCATATAAATGTAACTTTTCTTTCTCTTCAGTTTTCAACCTGGTTGAATATTGAGCTAAAGGTTGTTTTTTTAGTTGAATATTCAAGTCATCGTACTTGAAACCTGAGCTGTCTTCTGTTTATACAAGCAAAATGTAGTGACTTTGATTATGCATAAAATCTAATCATTCAATTTTGTTCTGCCACAGGGTGACTAAAGAAGTGGATGCGGCTTCCAAAGAAGCTAAAATCTTTTTTAAAAACCAGAATGAAGTTCAGGAAAAAGATTTACCAGCAGTACCAGCAACTGTGGAAGTGGGAGTTCCTACAGGTTCAGGGTAAGTACTGACTGACATGAGTCACACACGGTTGGAAATTGGCTTTTTGGGATTCCAGTCAAAGCAGAACATAAATATGAATATATTCTGGAACATATTCTGGTTGTTTGGTGAGCCACTTATCCTAATAATATATCCATATGTGTGGCCAAGTTTCAGCCCCAACTGGTCTAGGTTGGTTACACTATTTCCCCAAACCTTTCCGATTCAGTGCTTTGAAAATGCAGTTGAATTGGCAATGTGCTTTTGTGATGTCTCCAAACTGCTGCCTTGTAAAAATTAAGTTCAGATTCAGTTGCACGAGCGAGTAATGGCCAGAATTCAAGATTTCCAAATTGGTTCTCTTCCCTGAAGGCAATGTTCAGATAAGTATCTGGACTCATATATTTTGTCTAAAGTCTCAAAGCTCGATGTGGTTTCAAGCTACTGAGCATTCAACTACCTTTTTTCACCTTATGCTCATGCTGACACAACATAGTTTGAGTGTGCTCCTTTGAAACCAATGTTGGGGAAGAACACTGACCCTGGCAGCTTTGAAGTAGTTGGTTAACATGAAACGTTTACTGTAGAGTTAAATCCACATCAAATTCACTGCACAATTGTAGTCTACTGAAAGCATCTGAAACAGCTTTGATAGACAGATCTTTTTTGACAGACTCTTGGTGCTAGATCAGTGCTTGATTTAATCCAAATGGTGTGTAAGAAAATTAATTTATAACTGAGGTAATTCAGAGATCACCAGATGGATAAAAATACTAATTAGTTTCTAGCTCTGTAGGTGATTGATCTTACTTTTATTATAGCAAAGAATTAAAAAGGCGCATCATTATTCCCAGGTCAATGAAACTATGGATCCATTTACGTTGCATTCATTTTAATAATTTTAAATCATTTTAATGATTTGAACACCCAAGTTCTTTTTCGTTTAACCATTTTCACCAATAATTGAAGTTTTTTTTTTTTGCTTTGTCAAGAAAACTTTGTTCTGAAAGCTTCTCATTTAATTCCCTGAATACATTGCAAATGAATGTGAATTCATGAACCATTTTAATGCAGAGAGATGAAAGAGTGACACAGTATTTAAGATGAGCTGCATTGTACTTTACAACACATTCATTTTAGGATTGGCTTGTCATTGTCATTTACTTGAGAAACAGCCAAGAAAATGAAGTGTTGTGCTCAGAGTTGTTTCCCTACATGTATTCACACACTCCTGCATTTTGAGTCTTTTTCCTGCAGTCATGTGTATCTATTAAACATGCAAGCAATATATATTTCGAAACTCTGCTGTTTCTCAGATACAATTGGGCAATTGGAATCTGGCAGGACCTTTGGGAACTAATAACTGCCATCTTGTTGAAAAGAAAATGTTTTTTTCTCTTTATATAGGAACAGTTTTGCCAGGTGCTGACAGAGGAGGAATCATGGTGCTGTATTTTAATCTTCCGAAAGTTTCCTCTGGAAGAATATCTTTGTCCTAATTATAAGTTAGTACAGCCAGACAAGAATCTGGAGGCCCCTAAAAAATATCAAGTTTGTGTTGAGCACCAGCTCCACTGGCAGTGTAAAAACAAATTATCTTGCACTACTTCTGCTGGTTAGTACCATTTTGAACATTGGCACATAAATAGAGAGGAACAGAGCATAGAACATAGAACATTTCAGCGCAGTACAGGCCCTTCGGCCCTTGATGTTGCGCGGACCTATGAAACCACTCTAAAGCCCATCTACACTATTCCCTTATTGTCCATATGTCTATCCAATGACCATTTGAATGTCCTTAGTGTTGGCGAGTCCACTACTGTTGCAGGCAGGGCATTCCACGCCCTTACTACTCTCTGAGTAAAGAACCTACCTCTGACATCTGTCTTACATCTATCTCCCCTCAATTTAAAGCTATGTCCCCTCGTGCTAGACATCACCATCCGAGGAAAAAGGCTCTCACTGTCCACCCTATCCAATCCTCTGATCATCTTGTATGCCTCAATTAAGTCACCTCTTAACCTTCTTCTCTCTAACGAAAACAGCCTCAAGTCCCTCAGCCTTTCCTCATAGGATCTTCCCTCCATACCAGGCAACATTCTGGTAAATCTCCTCTGCACCCTTTCCAATGCTTCCACATCCTTCCTATAATGCAGCGACCAGAATTGCATGCAATACTCCAAATGCGGCCGCACCAGAGTGTTGTATAGTTGCAACATGACCTCATGGCTCCTAAACTCAATCCCTCTACCAATAAAAGCTAACGCACCGTACGCCTTCTTAACAACCCTCTCAACCTAAGTGGCAACTTTCAGGGATCTATGTACATGGACACCGAGATCTCTCTGCTCATCCACATTGCCAAGAATCTTACCATTAGCCCAGTACTCTGTCTTCCTGTTATTCCTTCCAAAATGAATCACCTCACACTCTTCTGCATTAAACTCCATTTGCCACCTCTCAGCCCAGCGCTGCAGCTTATCTATGTCCCTCTGTAACTTGTAACATCCTTCCGCACTGTCCACAACTCCACCGACTTTAGTGTCATCTGCAAATTTACTCAGCCATCCTTCTACGCCCTCCTCCAGGTCATTTATAAAAATGGCAAACAGCAGTGGCCCCAAAACAGATCCTTGTGGTACACCACTAGTAACTGGACTCCAGTCTGGACATTTCCCATCAACCACCACCCTTTGTCTTCTTCCAGCTAGCCAATTTCTGATCCAAACTATGCTACGAAATTAGTAACCATGGGGCCTGGACTAATGATCTAGGGATGTGTTCGGATCTCGCCATGGCAGCTAGAGAACTTAAATTCAGTTAATTCAATAAACCTGGAATAAAACTGGTACCAGCAATGCTTTTTTAAAATGGATTCATTACATAGGAATGTAGGCATTGCTGGCCTGGCCAGCATTTGCCCTTCCTTAATTGCCACTTGAGAAGGTGCAGGTCAACCCACAGTGCTATTTGGGCGGGAGCTACAGGATTTTGTTCCAGATGCAATGAAAGAACAGATATAGATCCAAGTCAGGATTATTTGTGTGTTGGAGGGGAACCTGCAGATGGCGGTATTACCATGCATCCATTGCCCTTGTTCTTCTAGGTGGTAGAGGTCACAGGTTTAGAAGAGGCTGCCAAAGGAGGGTTGACTAGTTACTGCATCTTCTATGTGGTGCAGAGTGCTGCTGCAGTGCATTTGTGGTGAATGGAGGGAGTGTTTAAGGCTGTGAATGTGGTGCCAATCAAACAAACTGCTTTGGCCTTTATCCTGTCAGTGGGGCAGGACATGCCCACTATGACTGGGAATTTGTAAGGTATGATTCTGTGAGTAGGCTGTTGTTTGACTAGTCGACCAATTTTGGCATAGGCCCCATGATGTTAGTAAGGACCACCTTGCAGGGTCAATAGGGCTGGGTGTGCTGTCATTGTTTCCATTGCCCAGGTTGATGCCAGTCAGTCTCATTCCTTTTTTAAAAATTTAGTGTACCCAATTATTTTTCTCCAATTAACGGGCAATTTAGCGTGGCCAATCCACCTAGCCTGCACATCTTTGGGTTGTGGGGGTGCAACCCATGCAGACACTGGGAGAATGTGCAACTCCACACAGACAGTGAACCCGGGGCTGGGATCGAACCTGGGTCCTCGACGCTGTCGGCAGCAGTGCTAACCACTGTGCCACCTTGCCCCCTCCTGTCATTCCTTTTTGACTTTTCTGTAGTAGTTTGGTACATTTGAATGGCTTTTTAAGCCATTTCAGAGGACATATAGAAGTCAACCAAATTTCTCTAAACCACATCTAGGCCAGTTCAGTTAATAAAGAACAAAGAAACGTACAGCACAGGAACAGGCCCTTCGGCCCTCCAAGCCCGTGCCGACCATGCTGCCCGACTAAACTACAGTCTTCTACACTTCCTGGGTCCGTATCCCTCTATTCCCATCCTATTCATGTATTTGTCTAGATGCCCCTTAAATGTCACTATCGTCCCTGCTTCCACCACCTCCTCCGGTAGTGAGTTCCAGGCACCCACTACCCTCTGCGTAAAAAAACTTGCCTCTTACATCTACTCTAAACCTTGCCCCTCTCACCTTAATCCTATGCCCCCTAGTAATTGACCCCTCTACCCTGGGGAAAAGCCTCAGGCTATCCACTCTGTCTATGCCCCTCATAATTTTGTAGATCTCTATCAGGTCTCCCCTCAACCTCCTTCGCTCCAGTGAGAACAAACCGAGTTTATTCAACCGCTCCTCATAGCTAATGCCCTCCATACCAGGCAACATTCTGGTAAATCTCTTCTGCACCCTCTCTAAAGCCTCCACATCCTTCTGGTAGTGTGGCGACCAGAATTGAACACTATACTCCAAGTGTGGCCTAACTAAGATTCTATACAGCTGCAACATGACTTGCCAATTCTTATACTCAATGCTCCGGCCAATGAAGGCAAGCATGCCGTATGCCTTCTTGACTACCTTCTCCACCTGTGTTGCCCCTTTCAATGACCTGTGGACCTGTACTCCTAGATCTCTCTGACTTTCAATACTCTTGAGGGTTCTACCATTCACTGTATAATCCCTACCTGCATTAGACCTTCCAAAATGCATTACCTCACATTTGTCCGGATTAAACTCCATCTGCCATCTCTCCGCCCAAGTCTCCAAACAATCTAAATCCTGCTGTATCCTCAGACAGTCCTCATCGCTATCCGCAATTCCACCAACCTTTGTGTCGTCTGCAAACTTACTAATCAGACCAGTTACATTTTCCTCCAAATCATTTATATATACTACAAAGAGCAAAGGTCCCAGCACTGATCCCTGTGGAACACCACTGGTCACAGCCCTCCAATTAGAAAAGCATCCTTCCATTGCTACTCTCTGCCTTCTATGACCTAGCCAGTTCTGTATCCACCTTGCCAGCTCACCCCTGATCCCGTGTGACTTCACCTTTTGTACTAGTCTACCATGAGGGACCTTGTCAAAAGTCTTACTGAAGTCCATATAGACAACATCCACTGCCCTACCTGCATCCCTTAAGGGCAGCAGGTTTCCTTTTGTGACTACTGGATTGTCATAAAAATCCATCTGTTTTACTAATATCCATTCAGGGAGGAAAATCTGTTGTGCATACGTGAATCTGTTGTGCATACGTGATCTAACATCCTTATTACTTCAGAGTCACAGCAATGTAGTTGACACTTAACTGCCCACCAAAATGGCCTAGCAAACCACTTTGATGCTAATAGGTCGCTGTCCACTTCCCCAAAGGTTATTGGACATGGGCAACAAATTAGCTGTGCTCCAATCCCATGAATAGGTTTTAAAAAGGAGCAAATGTTGGCCCTTTGTTTAATGAGATGATTGCTGATTTTTTTATATCCACTCCACTTGTTTGCCCTGCCCTCATAACTCTTAAGAGTTCAAAAATCAATAAATCTCAGTCTAGAATATATTAATCAGAGTCATCGAATTTTACAGCACAGAAAGAGGCCCTTTGCCCCATCCACCCAAGCTCCCCCTGGTCCTGTTTATATGGGGAGCACTGTAGCACAGTGGTTAGCACTATTGCTTCACAGTGCCAGGGAGCCGGGTTCGATTCCCGGCTTGGGTCATTGTCTGTGCGGAGTCTGCATGTTCTCCCCTTGTTGCGTGGGTTTCCTCCGGGCGTTCAGGTTTCCCACAAGTCCCGAAAGACGTGCGTGTTAGGTGAATTGGATATTCTGAATTCTCTCTCTGAGTAACCGAACAGGCGCCAGAGTGTGGTGAGTAGGGGATTTTCGCAGTAACTTCATTGCAGTGTTAATGTAAGCCTACTTGTGACACAAATAAAGATTCTTATTATTATTTCCCAGCATCTTACCATTGATTGAGTATTCCCTTGCCTTGTTAATGCTCCCAAAATGCATCGTCTTGCACAGGTTAAATTCTATTTGGCGCTGTTCTGCCTATCTGACCAGCCGTTCTATATCATCCTGTAATCGAAGGCTTTCCTCTTTGCTAATTATCACACCAATTTCTTTCTCACCTGTGAATTTACTGATCATACCCCCCACATTTGCATCTAGATCATTAATGTCCATTACAAAAAGCAAAGGATCCAGCATCGATCCCTGTAGTACATCAGTGGATACAGGCTTCCAGTCACAAGAACAACCTTTGACCATTACCCTCTGCCTTCTGCCACTAAGCCAATTTTAGATCCAATTTGCCAAATTGCCCTGGATCACGTGGGCTCTTACCACCTTGATCTTTTTCCCATATGGGACCTTGTCAAAAGCCTTACAGAAACTGCACTGCCCTCATCTTTGAAAATTAAATTAAATTTGTTAGACAGGATCTCTCCTTGACAAAGCTATGCTGACTATCCTTGATTAATCCTTCCTCTGCAAATGGAAATTAATTATGTCCCTCAGAATGTTTTGCAATAATTTTCCTACTGATGTTAGACTCACTGGTCTGAAAGATTTTTCCCCTACTTTCCAAACTTGAACATTAGCAGTCCTCCAGTCCTTTGGCACCTCTGCTGTGGCCAGAGAGGATTTGAAAATTAGTGCCAGAGCCCCTGTAATTTCCTCCCTTGCCTCACACAGCAGCCTAGGATATATCTCATTTGGGCCTGGGGATTTGTCCACTTTTAAGCCTGCTAGAACTGTTAACATTTCCCTCTCAATGCCAATCTTTCAATTATATCTCAGTCCCACTTCCTACTTTCTGTACCCATATCGTCCTTCTCCATAGTGAACACCGATGCAAAATACTCATTTAATACCTCACCTTCGCCTTTCTGCTCCACAAACAGGTTGCCACTTGGTCCCTAATGGGCCCTACTCATTCCCTGGTTATCTCTTTGCCCGTCATATAAAAAACCCACCAACCGTCCATAGTCTCTGGGATAGTGAATTCCAATTCACAGTTGACTGAGTGAAGAAATTTATCCTCCTAAGTAGTTGAACTCTTATCTTGACAGCTAGTTCTAGATTCCCTGAGCTGGGGAAACCAGCCTCTCAGCATTTATTCTGGTTTTTTAAAAATTTAGTGTAGGCGATTCATTTTTTCCAATTAAGGGGCAATCCACCTACCCTGCACATCTTTGGGTTGTGGGAGCGAAACCTACGCAAACACGGGGAGAATGTGCAAACTCCACACGGACAGTGACCCAGAACCGGGATCGAACCTGGGTCCTTGGTGCCGTGAGGCAGCAAGCTAACCCACTGTGCCACCGTGCTGCCCCGTACCCTGTTGAGCCCTACCAAGAGTTTTGCGTATAATGAGATGGTCTCTAATTCTTCTAAACACCGGAGAATATAGGCCCATTCTATCTTATCTTTCAATCTTGGTTGGTCTTAATCTGACATCCTGTTCAATGCTGTAACGTCATAGCTATGTCACAGATTAAGTACTGATTACCAAGACACAAAGGAGAAAATTAGGCATCGAGTTTCATTCCGTGAATAGCCCTGGTGCGAATCCCTAGGATCCCAGATTTTGTTTAAGGAAAGGCTGGGCAAATCTCAACTTGGGAGGCTGAGTGGTGATCTTGATTACTGCTGCTCCTCCCTCTCACGTGTTAGAGACTGCAAAGCTTGAACTTGATGGTATTGAATGGCAGAGTAGGCTCAAGGGTCCCCGTGCACAATTTCTTATGTTCTTACGGCAGCTCCGTCTGATGGAATATTGAGATGAGATCCAGTAGAATCTACCATTTGTAATGATATGTTATCTTTTAAAATGTGAACCTCTTTGATAAATTGTGTGTTGTGTGAAGATGATATGGTGGCATTTAATGGAATGAAATAAAGTCAGAAAATAGAAAATGGAGGTTCAAAGAGGAAAACACTGGCCTGTAATGTCCTTTAAACATACGAAGGGCTGTGATTTGGTTCATGATTATAAGGCTGTCTGAACATTCTGCCTTTAAAGTATATTCGTATTGTTTTGCTTGACTGTGGCATTCCCAACCTTTCTAGAAAGCAAGTCATGTAATAGCAGGATTTTTACATAAATTAAACACCAAGCACAATAGAAAAATTCAGTTCCAGCAGCTGAAGGCAGTTTACTAAATACTAAACAACATGATCTAATTTCTTATTAAATATGACTCTCAGCTTTTTTTATTCCGAGAATATATTTCTCATAAATAAGTTAAAACTAATGGAGTGACAGATGGTGGCCTGAAGTATTCTAAAATATAGTAGTTCTGAACTTGAAGATGTTTTTTGTTTCCAGGTATATTAATGTGGATTGTATTTTTGTAAGCGTCCTCCATAATTTGGGCATCCATTAGATGCTGGAAAGCAATGCCTATTTGCTTCTTATTACATAAAACATTAGCTCTTTGACTTCTGTTGCTTTTGCATTAAGCTTCTCAGTCTGTAATTGAAACTAAGGTAAGTATAGTGTTTAAATTGCTTGTCAGTCCCAGTTTACATCTCCACAGGTATTATTTGGTCTGGTCATTTCATGACACAAATTATGTCTCTATTTGCACCAAAGCACTTCTGAGGCAGCTAAAGGGAGACCATTCCTTCAGTTGTAATTATGTTTTCAGGGCTGTCAACACAGGCACTTGTGCCATAAGTGCTTTGCGACTGCTGAAGCAAGGAGCTGCTCATGACCTCTTTATCACAGTCAAAGCCCCTGTTCTGATTCTAGAATTGAAATATTCAATTTAAAAATTCACAAAATTATTGATAAAGAGGAAAGAACTTGTAAGGTCTTTCTTGACTTCAGGACATGCCAGTCAAGTTCTTCTGAAACACCAGCGGGTGTTGTAATGTGAAGAAATATTTTGTATATGGGGAAAGGTCCAGAATTAGCCATGAAATAACCAGATAATTTAATGATATTTAAGGAATGAATATTGGTCAAGGCTCAGGAGGAACTACCTGCTCCTCTTCAAATAGTGTACATGATATTTTGTTTTCACCTGAGAAGCTGGCGCCTCCAACAGTGCAGCTCTCGCTCAGCACAGCACTGTACTGCAGTGTCAGACTGGATTATGCACTACCGCTGCTCAAGTGGAGCTTGCCTCCAAGTCGGAAGGTTGTGGTTTTCATGAGTGCTACCACCGAGCCAAGGCTGACACCCAAGCACGCGCACTGTTTGGATTTGGACATATTCATGGTCTCGACGAGAGACATACCAGATCCAGGCATTACACCTGATCCCAAGCTCATCTTAGCCAAAAGGCCAAGAAGTGCAATGCTTGATCTTAGCCAAAAGGCTGAGAAGTGGTGGATTTGGAAATATTGGTTTATGCTTCACAATATTTGTTTCACTACTGTTGATCAATTGGTTTTCAGTTACTTCTAGTGACTCTAGCTGTCTATAGATTTTGAGTAATCAAATGAAAGAATACCTGCTCAATCAACTTATTTAATTTTCAGTCCTGAGGGAATTTTTTAATAATGTTGAAAGCAGTTAATACAATCTTATTGCATTTCTTGCATTAATCAACAATGATCCCTCTGATGGCTGACGGTGCAAAATTGTTCTGGCTTTGTAGTCAGAGACTTGCTGTTGAGACTTGGAGAACTTCCCCATTAAAGTAAAATGCCGGTTATCATGCTGATCCAATGAATAGCCAAGCCTCTGGAGACCAAGGTACTAGGTTCTTGTGCAGGTCGGCTGCCTGATCCAAAGTAGACAGTCTGCCCATTGGCTATCCCCATGACTGTGCCTGAAATCCTAGAGGCAGAATTGTTAAAATGGGTCCTTTCCCATGGATCCAACGCGATTTCAGAAACGCCCTCCCTCACTCTGCAGAGCAGAGGGCTACAAGGCCGATTTGGCTCAAGTTTTAGAATTGATAAATTCACTTCCAGTGCTGCTCCTTTGATGGTCTGAATATTTTGAAAAGGCGATGGGGACACTGAGATTGACTGCCTTATGGATATAACCATATGGGCCTCATATATGGCACTTGAGAAGACAGAACTAATGGAATTTTCATGGAAGCCTGAGGCTCTGCACTCAAAAATGACACCGTGGTGGAACTGACAGAAGCATGCCACCACCAACACTACAAGTTTCCCAATAGGAACTTGTCTTTAGAGTTAATAATGGACTGAGAGCGTACCAAACCAACATCTATTGATGCTGCTCTGCCCCCACAGCATGATATTTCTGTCTTCATAAACCTGAAGTTCACAGTTTTCACACTGAAGTCACCAGAATTTCCTCTCTGCTCACAGTTCACAAATGTCATGGTTGTAAGCCAGTCTTCCAGGGAAATATATTCCCTAATATTTTTAGTTCCAAGTAATTGCCCCGTTGAACTATAACCTACCTCTCTTTTACAACATACAGAAACCAGATAGTATCTTAAAAATGTGTTACAAAGACGGTGTGATGGCTTGTAACTCTGAAAACAGGTGAATTATTTAAAATTGAGTGATAATCACTTGAAATGTGAAAATGCCAATGAAATATCTAGGTTTTATGCCTGCTTATTCTTTTACCCATCCATAAATTCTGATCTGACAAGGCTGCTTTATTTGCAGCACTTGTTCCATCAGAGCTTCAAATATAACTCTGTTAGAACTAGTGTGAACTTGGAGAAAGTACACGCAGGAACATTGGTGAGTATGGGACTAGAAATGAGTAAACAATCCTTGTTTATATTGTTATATTTCAAGTATCTGGTTATTGTTAGCTGTTAGGGAGAGGAGTGGTATACATTGGTGGGGTTATAATTGTTGATGGGGTTTTCGCTTTAATATGTTTATTGAGGTAGTTGATGCATGTTACTGTTTGATTCTTGTTAATGTATAAAATGTTACAAATTTAATAAATATTTTTCCAAGAAAAAAATTAACGGTGCTATATAAATGCAAGTTGTTATGATTTCAGAGTATGATACTCTGGAAGTGCCTTGTCTCAGAGATCAATGCCTGCCCCAAATTACATGAAAAATGAACAATGCTCTGAGAAAGGGGGCTCTGAGCAAAGGTTGTGGTTGGATGGGGAAAGGTTTCTGTAGGCAATATGCCCACAAATTCATTGCGACTATTAACATGTGTTTCCTGCACCTGCTGTGTCCTCTACTTTTCCTGCAATTATCAGATTAAAAGGTTTTATTTTTTATGGATTTTAGAACTGATGTGTGCTGTTTTACACCGTTCCCCTAAAAACAGGATTATCAAAGTCATAAAAAGATTAGCCCTCCAATACGTTGGGACCTTACCAGAATCGAGCGACTGACAACTTGTGTGATATTTTCAATCTTGTGGTCCAAAATTAAATAAATCCTTTAAACTCTGCAGTCTCAGAAAGAGCACAACATCTTGTTTTGTTCAGAAGATGAAAGTATGTGGTGTATCTGAGATGCAGAACTGCGATTGCAGCTTTCTGAGAGAATGCAAACCCGAGAAATTGGCATTTGGCTACTTAATTGTCAGCTAATATTGTCATTGAGTTAGGCTGGCCAGCTTTGGAGAAAATTGATGTCTTGCTGTTGAACTCTAAATCAGTCAAAACAACGCAGATCAATGAACTAAATCAGGAGATTTAATGTTTGCTGAGGCTATTTTAGGCAAAACATCAGTGGTGATGTCTGTGTGAATGCTGCAGAAAGCTACTTTTTGAAAACTGACAGACGCAATTAAGAGAACTGGTACTGAATCATCAAATGAACCTTTTTATTTATTGTAACTCCTGTTTAACAGTATACAAAACATTTCGGCAGGGTAGTAAAGAGTAGAAATTGTAGACCAATCAAATAAATTGACCCTCTGCAAAATGCTTGGCCAGCACCATATATTTGGGAAATATTTAATCTATGTTAGCAGAAAAATTGATGTTTGATATGTTAACTGTAATCCCAGACAGGCAGGAAAGTACACCATTCCCTCACCTTAATGTCACTTATAATTATTTAGTAATTATTTATGAACAGGAAATAGAGTTGTTCTCTTGAAAGTAAATGTGTTTTACATTTATGTATTTTGATGAAATTTCTATAAAACCTTTGGGGAGCGTTACTGTCTGAGTAAGCATGAAGTGGATGTGATTTTGTTCCATCTGGAAAGGAAGAACGGATGCTGTCTCCAAATGCTTTTGGCGGACTTGCTAGGCACTGACAAAACGGGAAATGTACCTTATTTGTGCACAGTAGTCTTCCGTTCTGCTTTTAAAAAAAAAAAAAAAAAATTAAAGCCATCTCACCAACTCCACCATTTTACATTGTTTATCAGGTATATAACAGATGACTTTACTGTGTCCCTGATCCGAGCCCTGCCTTGCTTAAATGTGAGATTCGATAATTTAAATGAAATCTCGTCCTATACCATTAAAGTGAAACCTGATGTGAACTGAAAACATGGTTTAGCCAAATTGTCAATGGTCAAAAATATTATTTGCTCGTCTGATTGACCGGGGCTGCTAGTGTGTGAAATTAATGCCATTTTATTATTTTTCAAACAGGCTCAGCAGGCCTTCCAGTACCTGGGCTTGTATCCAGCCAGACTGATGGGATGAACCTCTCCCCATTGTAATGTCAGTGAGGTCTCCAAGTGAAAGAATGTGACCATTCTTAACCTTAAACTGTAGTCAACCTTCGTACAGAATTGCTCACAAAGCACAAAATTGGGATGTGCTCCACTTAAAACCATCTGGGACGATTGTCCTGGTGAGTTGTATAACTGGAACTGTAGGTACAGCTTTAAACTAAAAAGCGTGAGGGGGTCAGAGAGCTCAAGTGAGGAGACATTTCTAAATCTGAAGAGAAATTTCAAGACGTCAGCATTGAAGTGTTTTGAGTAAAGATGAGCGAAGTGTGACATGAAGAGGTAGAAACTTAATGGTAATAGTGCATCGGTGAATAAGTTTGAACAGGAAAAAATGGTAGAAAGGTTAACATTATTGTGCTTTATCTGAATACACAAAGCATTCATAAGATAGACAAATTAATGGCACATATAGAGATATAGGTAGATGAAGGTGAATTCTGCCTCTTCATCCTTTGCAACCTGTGTGCAGCCTTTGATGTAGTTGTCCTCACAATTTGACACAGAGGTGAGCTTCCAACCTCATACTTGTGCCATCACCAAGATCGCCTGTTTCCACCTCTCTAACTTGGCCCTGTTTCAACTGAAACTCTCAATCATGCCTTTAGTTACCTCTAGCCTTGACTATTCCAATGTATTGTTGGCTGCCCTCCCATACACTCTACCTCTATAAACTTGAAGCCATCCAAAAATCTGCCACCTATGACGTAACTCGCAGCAAGTCCCATTCCCCTATCATCGTTGTGCCGCTGACCTACATTGACTCCTGGTCAAGCAACAACTTCATTTTAAAATACTCATCCTTGTTTTCAAATCTCTCCATGACCTCACCTTCCCTATCTCTCCAGTGATCTCCAGCCCCACAAACTCCCAGGATATCTGCTCCCCTCTATTCTTAGTCTCTTAAAAGCCTTAAATTTTAATTACTTCACCATCGATTTCCATGCCTTCAGTTGCCAATGCCCTGAGCTCTGAAATTCCTTTCCTACATCGATCTGCCTCTCTACATGGCCGTCCTTCTTTAAGACATTCCTCAAATCTTACCTCTTTGGTCATTCTTTTTGTAATTTGACCTAATATTTCCTTCTCCTTTAATGCTCCTGTGAAGCACCATGGGACATTTTATTACATTAAAGGCACTATGATGAGTTTGACCTCATAGCTGTTTTTGTTATCTGTGTGGTAGGTAACATGTGCTACTCAAACTTTGGTTAGTGATGAGGTCTTCTGAATCTCGATGAAGAAGACTCAAACTCGTCCAGTAGTAACAAAAAGTTTATTGAGTAACTATAACAATAAATGCATGAGTTTCTTTACTTAACCTTATCACTAGTATCAAAGTTAAACAAGGTCTAACTATTGTAACTATACGTAACTCCACTAGCCATCTGAACTAGTCTGCTATTGCCCTGGTCACAGTGCACCCAAGAGAGACCCAATGTGGTTGCCTTTTATACACTAGTTGGTCCGGCCCTCTAATGATCATGTGGTGCTACTGATTACACTTTATAAAAAAAAAAAAAAATTTTATTAAAGGTTTTCATAAAATATCAATAACAAAATGAAAAAAGGAACCCAACAGGGTTAAGTACAAAACACAATCTAGAAAAGCAACCCCCCCATACCCCCCCACTTGTACATAAATAATAAATTAACATTAACACCCCGACTTAACACAACAGGTATATACACCCCCTCAGACCCTACAGTGTAAATAACAAAAACAATAATAAAGTAACCCCCCTCCCCCCGAGCTGCTGCTGCCATTGACCAATGTCTATCGTTCTGCCAGGAAGTCTAAGAACGGTTGCCACCGCCTAAAGAACCCTTGTACCGACCCACTCAAGGCGAATTTCACCCTCTCCAATTTAATGAACCCTGCCATATCACTGATCCAGGGATTCCACGCTTGGGGGCCTCGCTCGTTTCCACTGAAGAAGAATCCTTCGCCAGGCTACCAGGGACGCAAAGGCCAAAATTCCGGTCTCTTTCGCCTCCTGCACTCCCGGCTCCTCTGCCACCCCAAATATTGCGAGCCCCCAGCCCGGTTTGACCCTGGATCCTACCACCCTCGACACCGTCCTCGCTATACCCTTCCAAAATTCCCTCCAGCGCTGGGGCATGTCCAGAACAGATGGGTATGATTTGCCTCCCCTTCACAAACCCCGTCTGATCTTCATGGATGATCTGCAGCACACAATCCTCGTGGCTAAGACCTTCGCCAGCACCTTGGCATCTACATTTAGCAAGGAAATCGGCCTGTAAGACCCACACTGCAGTGGATCCTTTGTCCCGCTTCAGGATCAAGGAGATCAGTGCCCGGGACATCGTTGCCTCATTTGCCTCATTGAAGGTGAAGGTCCTGACTAGCAACGGGCCCAACAGGTCCATATATTTTTGATAGAATTTGACCGGGAAACCGTCCGGCCCCAGTGCCTTCCCCGCCGACATGCTTCCTATCCCTTTGGGTCAGCTAGCTCCTCCAGCCCAATCGGGGCCCCCAATCCCGCCACCAGTCCCTCTTCCACCTTTGGAAACCTCAATTGGTCCAGGAAGCGGCCCATCCCTCCCTCCTCCCGTGGGGGCTCGGATCGGTATAATTCCCTCGTAAAAGTCCCTAAAGACCCCATTGATGCCAACCCCACTCCGCACCACACTCCCTCCCCTGTCCTTAACTCCCCCGATCTCCCTAGCTGCGTCCCGCTTCCGAAACTGATGCGCCAGTTGTCTTTACCCCATACTCTGAAATCGCCCCCCTGGGCCTTCCTCCACTGCACCTCCGCCTTCCTGGTGGTCACCAGGTCGAATTCGGCCTGGAGGCTACGCCACTTCCTCAACAATCCTTCCTCGGACTCCTCCGCATACCTCCTGTCTACCCCTCACCATCTCCCCCACCAGCCTCTCCCTCTCCCCCCGCTCCCTCCGCTCCTTGTGGGCCCTAATGGAAATCAGCTCTCCCCTCACCACTGCCTTCAGTGCCTCCCATACCATCCCCACTCGGACCTCCCCGTTGGTCTCCAAGTACCTCTCTATACTTCCTCGGACCCGCTCGCTCACCTCCTCGTCCGCCAGCAACCCCACCTCCAAGCGCCACAGCGGGCGCTGGTCCCTCTCCTCCCCCATCTCTAAGTCCATCCAATGCGGGGGCGTGGTCCAAAATGGCTATTGCCGAATACTCAGTATCCTCTACTCTCGCTTTCAGCGCCCTACTCAAAATGAAAAAGTCGATTCGGGAATAAGCCTTATGGACATGTGAGAAGAATGAAAATTCCCTAGCCCCCGGCCTTGCAAAGCTCCAAGGGTCCACCCCTCCCATCTGGTCCATAAACCCCCTCAGCACTCTAGCCGCCGCTGGCTTCCTACCCACCCTAGACCTGGGGCGATCCAGTGCCGGATCCAACACCGTGTTAAAGTCTCCCCCCATTATCAGACCCCCCACTTCTAAGTCTGGGATCCGACCTAACATACGTTGCATAAAACCTGCATCGTCCCAGTTCGGGGCATGCACGTTGACCAGTACCACCCTCTCTCCCTGCAACTTACCACTTACCATTATGTACCTACTGCCATTATGTCCCTACCGCCATTATCTGCCACAATGTTCGGCGCCTCGAATGACACCTTTCCCACCAAGATCGCCACCCCTCGATTTTTGGCATCCAGCCCCAAGTGAAACACCTGACCTACCCACCCGTTCCTCAATCTTACCTGGTCTGCCCGCCTTCAGGTGTGTCTCCTGAAGCATAACCACATCCACCTTGAGCCCCTTCAGGTGCGCGAACACACGGGCCCGCTTAACCGGCCCATTCAGTCCCCTTACATTCCAGGTTATCAGCCGGATCAGGGGCTACCCGCCCTCCTCCCCCGCCGACTAGCCATGACCCCCCCTCCTCGGCCAGCCACGCGCCCGCGCCCCACACCCTGCCCGTTCCCCACAGCGGCATACTTCCGTCTCGAACCCCCCCCCCCCCCCCCCCCCCCCCGCCCCCCACTCGCTCCAGCCCCTCCTTGACCATAGCAGCAGCAGCTCGATTCCCCCCCCCAACCCCCTCCCTGGCTAGGACCCATCCTAGCTGATTTACTCCCCGCACCCGCATTGCACTTCTGCAAGTCAGCTGACTCCTGCTGACCCCGGCCACTCCCGCCTCTCCTTCAACTCCTCTCATTGTGTGGCACACTCTCTCCTCTCCAATCCCCATCCATAGGCTCTCCCTCCTCCCCCTTCCTTTCTAAGCGCGGGAAACAACCCTCGCTTCCCTGCCCCGGCCCCGCCCCCTCCAGTCTCTGACGCAGCTCCTTTTACAGGCCCGGTCCCCTCACCCCTGACTCGGGCCTCCCCCTCCCCCGCGGGGCCCCATGTCACCGCCGTCCACCCCCACCCCCCCGGTCCATTTACCTACCCCCCCCCTCCAAGAGCTCCCCCCGACCAACCCAACCAAAACAGTGCCCAACCCGCCCCAGCCACCCTCACCGACCCAAAAGAGAAAAACACAGAGAAAAAGAAACCCAGAGCAATACAAAAATAAACCTAACATATCAACCGCAGTCCCCAATCGCCCATCCCAAACCTCAGTCTGTGTCCAACGTCTCGGCCCTGAACAAAGGCCCACGCCTCCTCCGGAGACTCAAAATAATGGTACCCGGTCCTTGTAGGTAACCCACAGTTGCGCCGGCTGCAACATGCCAAACTTCACCCCTTCTGCCTTCGCTCGATTGTACCCGGCCCTCCTCTTCGCCACCCCTGCACTCCAGTCCTGGTATATTCGAACCTCCGCGTTCTCCCACCTGCTGCTCCTCTCCTACCAGGGGCTGGTTTAGCACAGGGCTAAATCGCTGGCTTTGAAAGCAGGCCAGCAGCACGGTTCAATTCCCGTACCAGCCTCCCCCGAACAGGCGTGGAATGTGGCGACTAGGGGCTTTTCACCAGTAACTTCATTTGAAGCCTACTTGTGACAATAAGCGATTTTCATTTCATTTCTTGGTCCACCTGAGCACCCACTCCCGATCGACGAACCGATGGAACCTCACCAGCACCACCCGAGGAGGCTCGTTAGCCTTGGGCCTCCTCGCCAGCACTCTATGGGCCCCTGGAAGGACCCCGCTCCCATCAGCGAGTTCAACATGGTGACCACATAGGCCCCCACGTCCGGCCCCTCCAGCCCCTCCGGGAGGCCCAGAATCCGCAGATTCTTTTGCCTCGACCGATTCTCCATCTCCTCGAACCGCTCCTGCCATTTCTTGTGGAGCGCCTCGTGCGCCTCCACCTTTACCGCCAGGCCTAAGATCTCGTCCTCATTGTCAGAGATCTTTTGTCGAGCCTCGCGGATCGCCACCCCCTAGGCTGTCTGTGTCTCCAGCAGCTTACCGATAGAAGCTTTCATTGGCTCTAGCAGGTCCGTTTTAATCTCTCTGAAGCAGCACTGGATACCCTCCTGCTGCTCCTCCGCCCACTGCATCTACACTGCCTGGTCTCCGCGAGCCGCCATTTTGCCCTTCTTCCCTCGCACCTTCTTCGGATCCACCACCACCTTTTTTGTCGCCCCGCTCCCAGTTGAAGCCATATACTGACGGGGAGCTGTTATAGACTTCTTCCCACACCGGGAAACGTCGAAAAAAGTGCCGTTGGGCGCCCTGAAAAGAGCCCAAAAGTCCGTTTTTGCGGGAGCCGCCGAATGTGCGACTTAGCTCCGCATAGCCGCAACCTACTGGAAGTCTACTGATTACACATTAACCCCTTGTGTACATGCACATATAGAGATCACTACAATAGCTATTATAGAGACGTGGTTATATGAAGCCCAAAGTTGGAAACTAAATATTCCAGGGTACTAGACGTTTTAAAAAGAAAGACCAACTGAAAAAGTGAGTGGGGAGCAGCCTGATAAAACTGACATAAGGACAGTAATGAAGGATCTCGACTCAGAAGAACTGAAAATAAAATTTGTATGGATGGAGCTGACAAATAGTAAGGGTCAGAAAATGCTGGTGGGAGTAGTTTATAGGCCTGCAACAGTAACTATACTTTTGGATGGTGTATTAATAAGAAAACAGGGGCTTAGAACAAAGACAATTCAATCATCGTGGGAGACTTCAATCTTCATATAGACTGATCAAATCAAAAACAGTTTGGAGGGTGAGCTCATCAAATGCATTCAAGACCGTTTCTTAGAACGATACTCCATGGAACCAACCAGGGAAGAGGCATTTCAGATCTTGCCTTGTGTAATGAGACCTGACTAATTAGTAATCATATAAGGGATCTTCTTCATATGATCAATTTCACATTGAGCTTGAGAATGCGTACCCAAGTCTAAAACTAGAGTATTGAACTGAAGTAAAACCAATTGCATGTGTGTGAAGGACACAACTTGGCTATGGTATACCTAATATACCTAACATTTTTGACGGTAGGTGAACAATGACTTGCATTTAAATAGATGTTTGTAATACTTAATGAATCTGCATTCCATTGAGAAGTAAAAGCTCCAAAAGGCATCATAATAATGATGGAGAAAGTAGAATATGAGAGTCAACTGGCTAGAAATATAAAAAATAAATTTGAAGCACTTCTCTCGGTATATAAAAAGGAAGAGAATAGCGATAGTAAATGTGGGCATGTTAGAGGCAGAGACAGAAGAAATTAGAATGGGGAGAAAGGAAATGGCAGTGATGTTAAACAAATGCTTTGCGCCTGTCTTCACAAGAGAAGACACAAAGAAATACCTGAAATAGTGATGAATCAACGGTCAACTGCAAGTAAGGAACTTTAGTTTTTAAAATTAATATATGAATGTTGTATTACATAAATGTTATATAAAATTAATTAATTTTTGGAGAAAGTGGGATTGAAAACTGACAAATCCCCTAGCCTTGCCAGTCTGCATTCTACAGTTTCAAAAGAGGTAACTGGAGAGATCATGGATCTGAGAGTTGTGATCTTCAGAGTACCCTGGTTTCTGGAATGGACCCAGTGGATTGGAAGGTAACAAATGCTGCTCACAAAAGGAGAGGAAGAGAAAATGGGGAACGACAGGCCAGTTAGCATGTCATCAGTTGTTGGGGAAATTACTGGAATCAATTAATAAGCATGTGGCAGGTAACAGGGCATCTCGTTTAATTATATTAGTCAACGGCGTTTTCGAGAGAAGGATTTGTGTTTGAAAAATATATTAGAATTTTTTGTAAATAACTAGTATGGTAGATAAAGGGAAACAGTAGATTTGGGTTTTGAAAGGCATTTGATAAGCACCACACAAGGTTGTTGCACAAGATAAAGGCTTGTGGGGTTGGGGAAAACAGGATTAATTAAAAACTGAGAAGAGAGTAGGAAAAAAAATGAATAATTTTTCAGCTATTGTGGGATTCAGATCATGGAATTTTTTTTAAAGGATCCATTAATATTGGGAGATGGAGAATCATGAGAGTTGTTTTATTTGGAAAGTTGTTGATCCTTTTAGAATGTTGTGGAATTTGTCAGAGCTGTCAATGTGAGCAGTTTTCATAGCAATTTCACATTTGGCTATGGATTGGCATGAAGCTTTCAAGAAAAAGATTTATTTTTCAGCTTATTTTGTTAGTTGCAGACCATCAACCAAGCAAAGAAACACCTTAACGAAAACTGTACAGCATGGAGAGATACATGCTCTACCAGTGCCCTCTTCACTTGCTGCTGTGATTCAGTACAAAGAACAAAGAAAAGTACAGTACAGGAACAGGCCCTTCGGCCCTCCAAGTCTGCGCCGACCATGCTGCCCGTCTAAACTAAAATCTTCTACACTTCCGGGGTCCATATCCCTCTATTCACATCCTATTCATGTATTTGTCAAGATGCCCCTTAAGCGTCACTATCGACCCTGCTTCCACGACCACCTCCGGCAGCGAGTTCCAGTCACCCACTACCCTCTGTGTAAAAAAACCTACCTCGTACATCTCCTCTAAACCTTGCTCCTCGCACCTTAAACCTATGCCCCCTAGTAATTGTCCCCTCTATCCTGGAAAAAAGCCTCTGACTAGCCACTCTGTCGATGCCCCTCATAATTTTGTAGACCTCTATCAGGTCGCCCCTCAAGCTCCGTCGTTCCAGTGAGAACAAACCGAGTTTATTCAACCTCTCCTCATAGCTAATGCCCTCCATACCAGGCAACATCCTGGTAAATCTCTTCTGCACCCTCTCTAAAGCCTCCATATCTTTCTGGTAGTGTGGCGACCAGAATTGAACACTATACTCCAAGTGTGGCCTAACTAAGGTTCTATACAGCTGCAACATGACTTGCCAATTCTTATACTCAGTGCCCTGGCCAATGAAGGCAAGCATGCTGTATGCCTTCTTGAATACCTTCTCCACCTGTGTTGCCCCTTTCAGTGACCTGTGGACCTGTACACCTAGATGTCTCTGACTGTCAATACTCTTGAGGGTTCTACCATTCACTGTATATTCCGTACCTGCATTAGACCTTCCAAAAGGCATTACCTCACATTTGTCCAGATTAAACTCCACCTGCCATCTCTCCGCCCAAGTCTCCAAACGATCTAAATCCTGCTGTATCCTCTGACAGTCCTCATCGCTATCCGCAATGGATTCGCCCCTCAGAACGGTGCGGGCAGATCATCGTGGCCAAACGGTGACCCTCAACTGCTACCTTTGCTCCCCCAGTAGATTTTTGGATTGTAAGGAAATCGAGGGAATTGAATGGGAAAGTGAAACTGAGTTCCAGGGTCAGCAATTATTAAATTACAGAGCAGGCTTGAGGGGCTGTATGACCTCTACTTGGATTTCTTAGTAACTTTAGTTTGAGGTTCGTAGAGTAACTGCTGTGGCAAATGGGAAGATTTAATTTGTATGCTGAGTGGCATTTATTAGGTTCGGGGGTGGAAATGGTCAGAACTTGAGCTAGCGATTTTCTCTGCATGTGGCCAGTTTTCCACTTGATCTGTAAATGCTTGATTAAGATATGAAAAGTGAGGAAATGTAGCACCTGTCTGTAGCACCGATTAACCTCATACCAACAAAATAAGATTCCCCCATGTTTTTCCAACAAATGTAATGTCGAGCGTTGGCAGGAACAGCTCTGCAAGAGGGCTGACTGAAACTCGAGATTTTGTTGCCATCACACCCCACAACACGCTATCATTTATGACCGTTTCAATTGCCTTTTTATCTCATTAAGACCATGAACCTTTTTTGTGGCTAGTAATGGACAACCTTGCATCAAATTAGCTCAATTGAATTTTAAATTTATTCAAGCCCCTAGCTGAATTTGTACTTCAGCTTTGGCAAATCAACGCAGCAGATGACACAGCCACAAATTTCATCTGGAAATGTCACACTCGCTGTCTGTCAATTGTGGCAACTCCTCTGTTTTGGACTGTTCCCTTTATAGAATATCTTACTACCCGAGTGCTTTGTGACTAATTATTTACTACCTGAATGAAGTACAGGTCAAGGCAGACAGTGGGCATGTAAGAGCTGCTTGATTCCCTTTTCCTTGCACACTGAGCAGACATTGCTTATTGTCAGCATTGTAGATTTGGCGAATAACTGAACATTTGTGTGTGTGTGTGTGTGTGTGTGTGTGTGGGGTGGGGGGGGGGGGGGGGGGGGGGGGGGGGGGGGGGGGGGGGCGGTGAGGGAATCGCAGCAAAAGGATAAATTATCAAGTTTTATCTGAATGCTCTGATTGCATCTAGCTCTCTAGCTAATCCTGTGTTTCAGGGACTGCTGTGTGGGGGAAGGGATTTTCTTGTTGATAATGACATCATGTTCTATCACAATAGTAATTTCTCCTGCATTTATTAATCATTCCAAGGGATGCATGTAATTAAATATGCCAAATGAGGCTAAGAATTTCCGGTATACCAAAATAATCTTGTGGTGCAATAACCGTGTGCCCGCACGTGTGAGATTTGTTTTCACTCTGGAAATGCACAACATTTAATCAGAACAGAGATGTTAAACTTTCCTCTTTTCATTTTGTTTCTCCTGCTGTAATTTTCTCAAGCTGGTGAAAGATGTTGACCAGCTTCAACCTGTTGAAACTGATGAACCAAAACTAGAGGTCGTACTGTACACGTACTCGCATTGCTCCTCTGACACGAGTGATTCCT
This sequence comes from Scyliorhinus torazame, assembly GCF_047496885.1. Classification (NCBI taxonomy): domain Eukaryota; kingdom Metazoa; phylum Chordata; class Chondrichthyes; order Carcharhiniformes; family Scyliorhinidae; genus Scyliorhinus; species Scyliorhinus torazame. The sequence goes on along the minus strand of NC_092716.1, from coordinate 81,818,513 downwards.
GGAGCTGTCCGTGAATTTCTATGTTATCATTTATTTTACATCGTCAACGCATAGATAACTTTGGACGTGATATTAGCATGTTACGGATGTTTTTAAAAAAAATATATTTTATTAAAGTTTTCAAACAGAATTTTTCCCCCTTACAAATCAACAAAAACGGTAACATGATAACTGATAGATAACATTGTTTAAATAAAATAGTGAACTAACAAAATAACATGAAATAGTGCTGCCCCCTCACCCCATCTAGAACACAAACAGTTTACCCCGCTTCCCTCCCTCTGGGCTGCTGCTGCTGCTGGCTATCTATTTTCCCCCTAACGTTCCGCTAGATAGTCGAGGAACGGTTGCCACCGCCTGGTGAACCCCTGAGCCGATCCTCTCCGCGCAAACTTCATCCGCTCCAGTTTTATGAACCCTGCCATGTTGTTTATCCAGGCCTCCACGCCGGGGGGTTTCGCTTCCTTCCACATGAGTAAAATCCTACGCCGGGCTACTAGGGACGCAAAGGCCACAATATCGGCCTCTTTCACCTCCTGCACTCCCGGCTCATCCGCTACCCCAAATATAGCTAACCCCCAGCTTGGCTTGACCCGGACCTTCACCACCTTCGAGATCACTCCCGCCACTCCCCTCCAATACCCCTCCAGTGCCGGACACGACCAAAACATGTGTGTGGTTCGTCGGGCTTCCCCCGCACCTCCCGCACTTGTCCTCCACTCCGAAGAACCTGCTCAACCTCGCTCCTGTTATGTGTGCTCTATGTAGCACCTTAAATTGGACCAGGCTAAGCCTGGCACACGAGGAAGAGGAATTTACCCTACTTAGGGCATCAGCCCACAAACCCTCCTCGATCTCCTCCCCGAGCTCCTCTTCCCATTTTCCCTTCAGTTCTTCTACCAGCTCCTCCCCCTCTTCTCTCATCTCCCGGTATATTTCGGACACTTTGCCCTCCCCGACCCACACCCCCGAAAGCACTCTATCCTGGATCCCTTGTGTCGGGAGCAGCGGAAATTCCCTCACCTGTTGTCTCGTGAACGCCCTCAGCTGCATATACCTAAAGATATTCCCCGGGGGCAGCTCATACTTTTCCTCTAGCGCTCCCAAGCTCGCAAACGTCCCATCTATAAATAAGTCTCCCACTCTCCTAATTCCTGCCCGGTGCCAGCTCTGGAACCCTCCATCCAACCTCCCTGGGGCAAACCTATGGTTGTTCCTGATCGGGGACCACACCGAGGCTCCCAGCACACCCCTCAGTCGCCTCCATTGCCCCCAGATACTTAATGTTGCCGCCACCACTGGGTTTGTGGTAAACTTTTTCGGGGAGAGCGGTAGTGGCGCCGTCACCAGCGCTTTTAAGCTCGTTCCTTTACAGGATGCCATTTCCAGCCTTTTCCACGCCGCCCCCTCTCCCTCTATCATCCACTTACGGATCATCGGCATGTTGGCGGCCCAGTAGTAGTCGCCCAAATTCGGCAACGCCAGTCCCCCTCTGTCCCTGCTACGTTGCAGGAACCCCCTCCTTACCCTCGGGGCCTTCCCTGCCCACACGAAGCTCATGATATCTATTTTTTGGAAAAAGGCTTTCGTGATCAATATAGGGAGACATTGAAACAAAAATAGGAACCTCGGGAGGACCATCATCTTAATTGCCTGCACTCTGCCCGCCAGTGTCAGCGGCTGCATATCCCACCTTTTGTAATCCTTTTCCATTTGCTCCACCAGCCGAGTCAGATTGAGTCTGTGTAAGGTTCCCCAGCTCCTGGCTATTTGAATCCCCAGGTATCGGAAGTTTCTTTCCACTCTCCTTAGCGGCAGGCCATCTATCCCTCTACTCTGGTCCCCAGGGTGTATTACGAAAAGCTCACTCTTCCCCATGTTAAGCCTATATCCCGAGAAATCTCCAAACTCCCTCAATATCTGCATAACCTCTATCATCCCCCCCACTGGATCCGCCACATATAGCAGCAGGTCATCTGCGTAGAGTGACACTCGGTGTTCCTCTCCCCCTCTATCCACCCCTCTCCATTTCCTGGAGTCTCTCAGCGCTATGGCCAGTGGTTCAATTGCCAGCGCTAACAGTAATGGGGACAGGGGGCATCCCTGTCTTGTTCCCCTATGTAGTCGAAAGTACTCCGACCTTTGCCGATTTGTGACTACACTTGCCATTGGGGCCCCATAGAGGCGTTTAACCAAGCTGACAAACCCCTCTCCGAACCCGAACCTCCTCAGCACCTCCCATAGATATTCCCACTCTACCCTATCAAATGCCTTCTCTGCATCCATTGCCGCCACTATCTCTGCCTCATTATCACCCCCAATAGCCGTCGCACGTTGACATTCAATTGTCTCCCCTTTGCGAACCCTGTCTGATCTTCGTGCACCACCCCCGGGACACAATCCTCTATCCTCATTGTCAGCACTTTTGCCAGCAACTTGGCATCCACGTTTAGGAGTGAGATAGGCCTATAAGACCCGCAATGCAGCGGGTCTTTATCTCGCTTCAGGATTAGTGATATCGTTGCCTCCGACATTGTCGGGGGTAGGGTCCCCCCTTCTCTGGCCTCGTTAAAGGTTCTTACCTGCAGCGGGGCCAACAAATCCACATATTTCCTATAAAATTCCACTGGGAACCCGTCAGGTCCCGGGGCCTTCCCTGCCTGCATGTTCCCCAGCCCTTTGGTCACCTCGTCCACCCCCAATTGGCGCCCCCAGGCCTGCCACCTCCTGCTCCTCCACCCTCGGGAACCTTAGTTGCTCCAGAAACTGCTGCATCGCCTCTTTTCCCTCCGGGGGTTGGGACCTATATAACCTCTCCTAAAAGGTCTTGAACACCTCATTTACCTTCCCTGCTCTCCGCACCGTGGTTCCCGTTTCATCCCTAACTCCCCCTATCTCCTTCACCGCTGTCCTCTTTCGAAGCTGGTGGGCCAACAGGCAACTCGCCTTTTCCCCATATTCATATCTCATCCCCTGTGGCTTCCTCCACTGTGCCTCTGCCCTCCCTGTGGTCAGCAGGTTGAACTCCGTCTGGAGTCGTCGCCTCTCCCTATATAGTCCTTCGTCCAGGGCCTCCGCATATTTTTTATACACACTCAAAATCTCCCCCAGTAATCTTTCCCTTTCTTTGGCCTCTATTTTCCCCTTGTGAGCCCTGATGGAGATCAACTCTCCCCTGACCACTGCCTTCAGCGCTTCCCATACTACCCCCACTCGGACCTCCCCATCATCGTTGACCTCCAGGTACATTTCGATACATCCCCGCACTCTTCCGCAGACTCCCTCATCCGCCAATAATCCCACATCCAGTCACCAGAGTGAACGCTGCTCCCTCTCCTCACCTAGTTCCCGATCCACCCAATGTGGGGCATGGTCTGAAACAGCTATGGCCGAGTACTCCGTTCCTTCCACCCTCGAAATCAGTGACCTTCACAGAATGAAGAAATTTATCCGGGAGTATGTATACCTTATGGACATGGGAGAAAAAGGAGAACTCTTTGGCCAGCGGCTTAGCAAATCTCCACGGATCACTCTCCCCATTTGCTCCATAAACCCCCTAAGCACCTTGGCCGCTGCCGGCCTTCTTCCGGTCCTGGATCTAGATCTATCTAACCCTGGGTCTAGCATGGTGTTGAAGTGTCCCCCCCCCCATTACCAGGTTTCCTACCTCCAGGTCCGGGATGCGTCCCAGCATCCGCTTCATAAATCTCGCATCATCCCAGTTCGGGGCATATACGTTGACCAGCATGACCTTCATTCCCTGCAGTCTGCCACTCACCATCACATTTCTGCCCCCGCTGTCCGCTATGATGTTCCTAGCCTCAAACGACACCCGTTTCCCCACCAATATGGCCACTCCTCTATTCTTTGCGTCCAGCCCTGAGTGGAACACCTGTCCCACCCATCCTTTCCTTAACCTAACCTGGTCCGCCACCTTCAGATGCGTCTCTTGAAGCATGGTCACTTCTGCCTTCAGTCCCTTTAAGTGCGCAAGCACTCGGGCCCTCTTAATCGGCCCATTTAGGCCTCTCACGGTCCACGTGATCAGCCGGACTGGGGGGCTGCCCGCCCCCCTCCCCTGTCGACTAGCCATCACCCTCTCTGGGCCAGTCCCACGTCCCTGCTCCGCGCACCCACCCATCCCCCAGGCGGCGCATTCCCGCCTCGCCCACCTTTTCTCTTACCAGCTCCCTTTCGATCTCCGCAGCAGCAACCCAGTTGTCCCGTTCTCTCTCTCTCTCTCCTCCCCCCCCCCCCCCCCGCTAGATCCCCCATCTAGTATGGTTACTCGCCCCACATTGCTTCCGAAAATCAGCTGACTTCAACTGACCCCGGCTTCTCCCGCTCTCTCCTTGACCCCCCCCTGTGCCCTGTGTGAGGAACTCCCATCCTCCTTGCGCCCATCTTCCCGCCATCATCTCTCTGGCGCGGGAAAAGAAAAAGAAACCCCCCGTAACAAAAAAAAACCCGAGAAATCGCACAGAGCAAGATATATACATGGCAAAATGATATATTTACACAGCTTTGTACACTGGCCCTCACCCATACGTGCCAGTTTCCCCAACCCTTCATGTTATCTCTTGCTCATCCAGCCTCCCAGGCAGTCCCCCCTCTTTTCCCCCCCTTCCCAGGACGCCCCCCCCCCCCTAGGTTGCTGCTGCTGCTGATCGACCTTCCTCTAACGCTCCGCGAGATAGTCTAGGAACGGTTGCCACCGCCTGTAAAACCCCTGCGCAGACCCTCTCAAGGGTAATCCTCTCCAACTTTATGAACCCAGCCATATTATTTATCCAGGCCTCCAGGCTGGGGGCTTTGCCTCCTTCCACATTAGCAAGATCCTTCGCCGGGCTACTAGGGACGCAAAGGCCAGAATGCCGGCCTCTTTCGCCTCCTGCACTCCCGGTTCGTCCACTACTCCAAATATTGCTAGCCCCCAGCTTGGCTTGGCCCGGACTTTCACCACCTGAGATATTGCTCCCGCCACTCCTCTCCAGAACCCCTCCAGTGCCGGGCATGACCAAAACATATGGACATGGTTTGCCGGGCTCACTGAGCACCTTCCACATCTGTCCTCTACCCCAAAGAACCTACTCCGCCTCGCCCCCGTCAAGTGCGCTCTGTGGACCACAAATTGTATCAGGCTGAGCCTGGCACACGAGGAAGAGGTATTAACCCTACCTAGGGCATCAGCCCACAGACCTTCCTCGATCTCCTCCCCCAGCTCCTCGTCCCATTTACCCTTCAACTCTTCTACCAGTGCTTCCCCCTCTTCTTTCAACTCCTGGTGTATTTCCGACACCTTGCCCTCCCCGACCCATACCCCCGAGATCACCCTATCTTGAACTTCTTGTGCCGGGAGCAACGGAAATTCCCTCACCTGTCGCCTCACAAAAGCCCTCACCTGCATATATCTAAAGGCATTTCCCGGGGGTAACTCTAACTTCTCCTCCAGTGCCCCTAGGCTCGCAAATGTCCCGTCAATGAACAGGTTCCCCCATTCTTCTTATCCCGGCCCGATGCCAGCCTTGGAACCTCCCGTCCATCTTCCCCGGGACAAACCGGTGGTTACCCCTGAACGGGGACCACACCGATGCTCCCATTGCACCCCTGTGTCTTCTCCACTGGCCCCAGATCTTTAATGTTGCCGCCACCACCGGGCTTGTGGTGTATTTTGTCGGCGAGAGCGGCAGCGGTGCCGTTACCAACGCCCCCAGGCTCGTTCCTTTGCAGGACGCCATCTCCATCCTCTTCCATGCCGGCCCCTCTCCCTCCATAACCCACTTGCGGATCATCGCCACATTTGCTGCCCAGTAATAGCTCCCGAGGTTTGGCAGCGCCAACCCTCCTCGGTCCCTGCTGCGTTCCAAGAACCCTCTCCTAACCCTCGGGGTCTTATTTGCCCACACATACCCCATAATACTCCTACCTATTCTCTTGAAAAAGCCCTTGGTGATCACGATGGGGAGGCACTGAAACACAAACAAAAACCTCGGAAGGACCACCATTTTGACCGACTGCACCCTACCCGCCAACGAGAGCGGGAGCATGTTCCATCTTTTAAAATCCTCCTCCATTTGCTCCACCACCCTCGTCAAATTCAATTTATGTAGGGCCCCCCAACTTCTGGCTATCTGGATCCCCAGATACCGAAAACTCCTCTCCGCCCTCCTCAGCGGCAGGTCCCCTATCCCTCTTTCTTGGTCCCCTGCCTGTAGTACAAAAAGCTCACTCTTCTCTACATTAAGCTTGTAGCCCGAAAACGCTCCAAACTCCTTCAGAGTCTGCATGACCTCCACCATCCCCTCCATTGGGTCCGCCACGTATAGCAGCAGGTCATCCGCATATAGCGATACCCGATGCTCCTCTCCCCCGCGGACTATCCCCCTCCATTTCTGAGACTCCCTAAGTGATATGGCCAAGGGTCCGATCGCCAGTGCAAACAACAGGGGGCACCCCTGTCTCGTCCCTCGATACAGCCGAAAGTACTCTGACCTCCGCCGGTTTGTCACTACGCTCGCCACCGGGGCGCTGTAAAGGAGCTTAACCCATCTAATAAACCCTCCCCCGAACCCAAACCTGCGCAATACCTCCCAGAGGTACTCCCACTCTACTCGGTCAAGGGCTTTTTCCGCGTCCATAGCTGCCACTATCTCCCGGCCTCTCCCTCCTCCGATGTCATCGTTATCACGTTTAAGAGCCGCCGCACATTGGTATTTAACTGCCTGCCCTTTACAAATCCCGTTTGGTCCTCGTGTATCACCCCCGGGACACAGTCCTCAATCCTAGTGGCCAGTACCTTCGCCAATAGCTTAGCATCCACATTGAGGAGCGAAATCGGCCTGTACGATCCACATTGCAGTGGATCCTTGTCTCGCTTTAGGATCAGGGAGATTGTCGCCTCCGACATTGTCTGGGGCAGGGTTCCCTCCTCTCTTGCCTCGTTGAAGGTCCTCACTAGTAGCACGGCCAGCAGGTCCACATATTTTCTGTAGAATTCCACCGGGAACCCGTCCGGCCCCGGGGCCTTCCCCGCCTGCATGCTCCCCAAACCCTTACTCAACTCCTCCAGCCCAATTGGTGCCCCCAAACCAACCGCCTGCTGCTCCTCCACCCTCGGGAACCCCAGCTGGTCCAGGAATCGCCTCATCCCCAGCCCCCCCCCCCCCCCCCCCCCCCCCCCCCCCCCCCCCCCCGGGGGGCTGGGACCTGTACAGCTCTTCATAAAAGTCCTTAAATACCTTATTTATTTTCGTTGCACTTTGTACCGTGGTTCCCCTTCCATCTTTGATTCCCCCTATTTCCCTCGCTGCCGCCCTCTTATGGAGCTGGTGCGCCAGCATCCGACGAGTCTTTTCCCCGTACTCGTAAGTCGCCCCTTGCGCCTTCCTCCACTGTGCCTCCGCCTTGCCCGTGGTCAGCAGGTCAAGCTCCGTCTGGAGCCGTCGCCTTTCCCCAAGTAATCTTTCCTCCGGGGCCTCTGCGTATCTCCTGTCCACCCGTAAGATCTCCCCCACTAACCTCTCCCTTTCCATTCCCTCTATCTTCTCCCTATGAGCCCTGATGGAGATCAGCTCTCCCCTGATCACCGCCTTCATCGCCTCCCATACCACCGCCACTCGCACCTCCCCGTTGTCGTTGGCCTCCAAGTACCTTTCAATACACCCCCTCACCTTCCCACACACCACCTCGTCCGCCAGCAGTCCCACATCCAGCCGCCACAACGGGCGTTGGTCCCTCTCCTCTCCCAGCTCCAGTTCCACCCAGTGTGAGGCATGGTCCGAAACGGCTATAGCCGAATACTCTGTCCCCTCCACCCTCGGGATGAGCGCCCTACCCAGAACAAAGAAATCTATCCGGGAGTAGGCTTTGTGTACATGGGAGAAAAAAGAAAATTCCCTGGCCTGCGGCCTTGCAAACCGCCATGGGTCCACTCCCCCCATCTGATCCATAAACCCCCTAAGTACCTTGGCTGCCGCCGGCCTCTTTCCAGTCCTTGATTTGGAGCGGTCTAGTGCTGGATCCAACACTGTATTGAAGTCCCCTCCCATTATCAGGCCTCCTATCTCCAGGTCCGGAATGCGCCCCAACATGCGCTTCATGAATCCTGCATCATCCCAGTTCGGGGCGTATACGTTTACCAACACCACCCACATCCCTTGCAGCCTACCGCTCACCATTACATATCGCCCTCCATTGTCCTCTACAATAGTCTTGGCCTCAAATGACACCCGCTTTCCCACCAATATTGCCACCCCTCTATTCTTCGCGTCCAGTCCCGAGTGGAATACCTGTCCTACCCATCCCTTTCTTAGCCTGACCTGGTCCGCCACCTTCAGGTGTGTCTCTTGGAGCATGGCCACGTCCGCCTTCAGTCCCTTTAAGTGCGCGAACACTCGAGCCCTCTTCACCGGCCCATTCAGGCCTCTCACATTTCACTCTCACCCACGCCCCGCCGACTAGCCATCTACTTTTCTGGGCCAGTCCCGTGTCCACGCCTCCCTCACCCTCCAGTCCCCCAGAGGAGGGGGATCCCCGTCCCGACCACCTCTTCTGTGTCCCATTCCCTTTCGGCCAGTGCAGCAGCAACCCCCCCCCCCCCCCCCCCCCCTCCGCTAGACCCCTGTCTAGCTTTTTTGCTCCCCCCCCCATGTCACTCCCGTAAGTCAGCTGACGCCTGCTGACCCCCGCTTCCCCCGCTGTCCCATTGACCTCCCCATGTGGGAGTGTCCCAATCCATATGCATTCCTTCGTTCCCCTTCCCGCCTTTCTTCCTGCGTGCGGGAAAACACCCCGCGCTTTCCAAAGCCCGCTCCGCCCCCTCTGGCGCAGCTCCTGTCACGGCCTTGTCTCTCTCCCCCAGCCCATGTAACATTTCCTGCGCGTGATTGACCCCCTATATACAACAACCATCACACATCAAACCTCAAACATCCCCCCCTACCCTCACAAACCCTCAATTAGAGTCCAACTTTTCGGCTTGTACAAAGATCCACGCCTCTTCAGGCGTTTCGAAGTAATAATGTTGGCCCTTGTATGTGACCCACAGTCGCGCTGGCTGCAGCATTCCGAATTTCACTTCTTTCCGGTACAACGCCGCTTTGGCCCGGTTGAAACCCGCTCTCCGCTTTGCAACCTCCGTGCTCCAGTCCGGGTATATTCGGATCTCTGCATTGTCCCACTTACTGCTCCGCTCCTTCTTGGCCCATCTCAGGACCCACTCTCTGTCCGTGAACCGGTGGAACCTCACCACCATCGCCCTTGGCGGCTCATTTGCCTTGGGCTTCTTCGCCAGCACCCGATGTGCCCCGTCCAACTCCAGCGGCCTCGAAGGGGCCTTCGTGCCCATCATCGCCTCAAGCATCGTGCTCGCGTATGCCCCGGCATCAGCCCCCTCCACTCCCTCAGGGAGACCCAGGATTCGCAGATTCTTTCTCCTCGACCTGTTCTCCAGGTCTTCGGGTCTTCCCTCCCACCTCTTGTGTAGCGCCTCGTTCTGCTTCACTCTCACCGCCAGGCCCACAAGCTCGTCCTCGTTCTGACTGACTCTTTTCTGTACCTCCTGGATCTTAGCTTCGTGGACCTTCTGGGTGATCCCGAGTCCTTCAATTGCCGAAAGCATAGGCGCCAACATCTCCTTGCGCTTCTCCTCACGCTGCTCCTCGAAGCAGCGCTTGATGAACTCCTGCAGCTCCCCTTTGTCCCTGGCCGCCGCCATTTTGTTTTCTTTACCTCGCTTCTCCCGTTGCTCCAGTGCCGCTCCTTTGGCCGTTACACTTCTGGTCCGTTTAAAAAAATCTATGGAAACTCCTGAAAAAGGTCTGAGAGTCAGTTCCAGACGGGAGCTGCCGAATGCGTGACCTACTCCTCCATGGCCGCCACCGGAAGCCTCGTCCCTGCTTCTTCAATGGCCTTGGTAGATCTTTTCACAGTTGTTCCCTCTGCTGCTAGAATTCACCTTTGATAGAGTCAAGTCAGATTGCAGCTTTAAGCTTGCCCTTCCCCCGCCTGCATGCTGGAAGAGGCTTTTGTCTAAACCTGCAGCCAAAGCCAAATCTTTTACTGTTTCTGCCGAGTCTGGTAGCCAAAAGACATAACATTCCTGGGGGACACTGTCAGGGGAATGCTGCAGTCTTCTTGCCACACCTGGAAATGTCAAACAAATGCTGTGGGGGCCCTGTAAAAGAGCCCAAAAGTCCGTTCCAAGCGGGAGCTACCGAATATGCGACCTAGCTCTGCATAGCCGCACCCGGAAATCCTCAACCCCGCGCCATCTAGAACCATCCCGCCCCCCATGGCGCAGCTCCCCTTACCGCCCCGTTCCCATTCCCCATCCCCCGCCTGGGTCTCCTCTTCTCCCCCCCCCCCCCCCCCCACCGGCGCCCACATTTCTCAGTGTCCCCCCCTCCCCAATTTACACCTCTATACATCAGCATTGTCGTTTCCCCTCCAACATCAGTCCCTCAGTTCTGGTCCAGTTTCTCTTTTTGAATGAAGGTCCATGCTTCTTCCGACGTCTCAAAATAGTAATGTCTATCCTGGTGCGTGACCCACAATCGCGCCGGCTACAACATCCCGAATTCACTTTCTTCTTATGCAGCACCTCCTTGGCTCGATTGAAACTCGCCCTTCTTCTCGCCACCTCCGCACTCCAATCCTGATACACTCATATCACCGCATTCTCCCATCTGCTCCTTCGTACCTTCTTGGCCCATCTCAGAACCACCTCTCTGTCATTGAAGCAGTGAAATCGCACGATCATCGCTCTAGGTGGTTCTCCAGCCTTTGGTCTCCTCGCAGGGACCCGGTGGGCCCCTTCCACTTCCGAGGGGGCCTCAGCTCCCATTAGCGAGCGTAGCACCGTGCTCGTGTAAGCCCCGCCGTCAGCTCCTTCCACTCCCTCGGGGAGACCCAGGATCCGGAGGTTCTTTCTCCTTGATCTATTTTCCAGGACTTCAATCCTTTCGATACACTTCTTATGGAGCGCCTCGTGCGTCTGCATTTTGACCGTTAGGCCCAGGATCTCGTCCTCGTTGTCCGTTACCTTCTGCTCCACCACACGGAGCTCTATCTCCTGGGCCTTTTGTGTCTCTTTAAGCCCCTTGATTGCCTGTAGCATCAGGGTCCGCACCTCCTTTTTAAGCAGCTCCACACACCGTCTTAAAAATTCGTCTTGGTCCGGTCCCCATGTCGGCTGGCTCCCTCCGATGCCATCATGCTCCTTTCTTCTGCCGCTGCCCTCGAGGATTCTCCGAGATCTGGCCGCTGCCGCCGATATTTTTCTTTCTCACTGGGGGGGGAACTCCCTGTTGTCTCACCCCACACCGTCAAAAAAGAATTTCCCGTTGGGGCTTTTAAAAGAGCCCGAAGGTCCGTTTAAGCTGGAGCCGCCGAAACGTGCGGCTTAGCTGGTCATCGCCGCAACCGGAAGTCTCACGGGTGTTTTTTTGGGGGGTAGGATCCCCAAAGGGCACAAGCTGTTAAAGTAGCAACACCGAGCATGATAATATTTCAAAGATGGCTGGCAACTTGTGATAAATAGTGCATTTTGATAATGATAAGCCTCATTGTCACAGACCGATACAGGTTAAAATATTATCTTGCTTTTGGCAGCAAAAATGGGATCTACTTCACTAATGCTTTTTGCTAGACCCAATTCCATTAGCTATGTGAAAGCTTGAGTTTCATTGTTGAGTGACCCCCTGATGATTTGTAAGGGGTAGATAGCCAAAATATATGTAACTTAGAAGCCGTTTAGCTCTGTTTTTATTTTATGCACTTATTCTGAATATAACTGGGAATTCTCTGGTGTATCATTAATTTTAGCTGTTTAGATAACCACATGATGATACAGTATAGAGAGTATGATTTGTTTATTTTGCAGAAATTAGTCTGAACCTCTGTCACGATTCGAATAGTTTAAAATGTACCAATTTGAAATTTCTATTGTTTCCCACTACACTGGGAATTCTGTCTTCCAACTAAACCTTCTGAAAGCAAACAAGATTTATGTAGTATCAAAGCAATTATTTGCAGTTGAGGAATCCATAAAAATGTTCAGTTCCCAACACACGTATCCTTCCTTTTAGCTGATAGTATGGTATACTTCCTTTTAGCTGACAGTATGATATTGCCGGTAGCTGCATTGGTGAATGCCTTGGATCCTCGGGGGCCACATGTAAAACTTAATTTTATTAACTTAAGTATATCTCCAGCTGATGCTATCCAAGTCTGGTGTCCTAATTTAGGACTTTTTGGCCAACAATGCAAAAGTATAAAACTATTCAGGCAACAAACTTCAATCAGAACCTTCCAGCAAATGAGAAATAAACGTGCAAATGGGATTAAGATCCATGAGCTGTCAAGGCGCCACCAGAAGTATGGACCATGTGCAGCTTAATGTGGGAGGCTAGGCACAACTGGTATACCGCATGTGGTTAGTTCTCTGCTGTGAGCAATGGGTTGTGAAAACTACAGCTGGGTCGAAAGCAACCAGTTAGCCTGATATGTGCTGTAGAAAATGTGTTGACAATGCTGAATTCAAAATTGCAATTTATGAAATTCAACAATATAACATTCAATTTGTTGGCAAATAGGTCAATTCTGAAGACATATATGTTTAAATTCCTGCATGTACATCATAATGACAATGCAGTCAAATTCAATTTAGTCTATTATCTGAGTTAACGTTGGAGGCTATCAAAGGAACTTTCTGTTTCTTTGAATAATCAAAACAAGTCACAAATTGTGGTGTCAGCTAGTTTCTTAAGGAAACTTTCAACTAATTTATTCTCCTAATGTGTGCTCATTGTGTGACAGGACTCTTGCATTTCTGAACCTGTACTATTAGAGGTTGCCACCACCTTAATTATGCTGGCACAGGTCTTAAAAGGGTCATTTTATTGTTGGTGATTTCTGTTACGTGAAGTAAAGAAGCAAGTTTCATGCAAGTTACACTTTCTAGAATCATAGAAGTTGTAGCATAAACGGAGGTCATTTGGCATGTTGTATCTGTGTTGCTTCTTTAAAGAGCCATTTCCCTCGCCTTCCCATAACCATGCACATATGCCTTTCCGATAATCCAATTTCCTCTTGGATGGCTCAATTGAACCTGCCTCCACCCTCCATGACATTCTTGGGCAGTGCATTCCAGATTCTAACTACTCACTGTGAAAAAGTTTTACCTCCTGTCATGACTTCTTTTGCCAATTGCTTTCAATCTGTGCCCTTTGGTTCTTGATTCTTCCACCAATTTGAACATCCCTATCTACTCTGGCCATGTGATTTTGAATACCTCTACCGAATCTCCTCTTAGCCACCTCTTAACCATCTCCAAGGAAAACTGTTCCAACTTCTCCAATCTAGCTATCAGACATGATAAATTTCTGCTCTTCCTGATAACCTTGCCTCTGAGTTTGACTATTGCTGCTTGGTAGTCAAGCTATTTCCTGCTGCAAGTTTGCTAAACCTTTTCTGATAATGTTGATCTTTTTTTAATCTACATTTTTGGTTGAGCTGCTTCCCTCGGGTCGTGATCAGTTATGCATTCAAATTTTGAAAAGCAAAAGTCATGATTTCTCTGAAAATGGTGAGGTCTTCTAAATGTCAATTAAAATATCATCAAAATCATAATGCATCAATCAGTGAATTGAAAAATGAGCATTGGTGAATGAGAATAAATGTGTCAATTGTTGAGTAAAAACTGGGGACAGTTTGCGAGCCTTGTGATTAACTTGAGACTGTATTGGTGTATGTTACCATTATTTGTCTTGGTGCTTTTGTGAATAGTTTTGAGTATTTTCAGGCTATGCTGCATTTGGTGTTTTCTCAGAAATGTGATGATATACTTCAAAATAGTTTATTCCTATTCCATCACAGTTCCTTTGAAGATATTTAATCATTATGCTCCATGTATCACCAATATATTGTATTCTTTGGTGTATGGGTAAAGTTATGAAGGGCACTGCCCCATCAAGGTTTCCTTAGGAAGCTGGGACTGTTTGTTGTTTTTGTTGGTAAACATGTATTGGTAAATATCAGAAATAGGGTATTATTTTAAGTGGGTTTGATTTAATGTTTGTTGCTAACTTTGCCTTAGTTTAATTGCTCTGTTTTATTACCTTTGCTCGCGAGTCACCAGGTATCTTTATGATACCGTCACGTGGTTCAAGTCCGAGTAATGATCAATAATCCAATACACCGATTAGTAAGGTTTAAATCAAAGCACATTTATTATACACCGTAATCGCTACTCATGCACAAATTCTACGTCTAACCTACTTCTAAACTGACAGGCCTATACTTAACTTTCGGACTGGCCCACCAGGTCAGGGAAGCAAATGGCCTTTCGTTCGAGTTCTGAGCCTGCGGGATTCGAAGTTGGTACAGATTGGTAGCTAGGAGCGCCTATCTCGTAGCGAGCATTGAATTAAGACTCATGATTTTGATCTTCACTGCTCCGGTCACGGTCAATGTTGGTTCGTTGTTGCTGGGTGACCTGGCTAGGAAGGAGAGCTGAAGAGGAGCTGCTGAAGAGTGAAGAGGTGAAGAAGAGACCAACTTGAACTTGGGGCTCAATTCTTATAGTCCCCAGGGGCTTCCTGCCTTTCGGGGCGGACCCTGTACCTGGTCCCAAGTAATTGGACTTTGTCCCAATCGCTTGGCTCGATTTTCTCCAATGCTGGAGCGGTTCCCTGATCGATGGGCGGTCTTGAGGTGCTCGTTCACCTCCTTTTGTGTAGGCTCCTGCTGGCGCCGAAGAGTCTGGTTTTGCTTTGTGTGTCTAAATGTTGCTTATTGTTCCCGGGGATTGCTCATTAGTATGCAGATGGCTGTTGTTTTGTTATGCTGATGGTTGCTGGTATCGATAGTGTCTGCCCTTTCCAGAGATAAATACACAGCCAACCTGCAGCTGCTCGTTTTTGTCTTGTTGGCTGACTTTCCCATCAGCCTTTGCCGTTCGCCATTTTGAATTGGGAGTTGGCCATTTTAAGTGGCTACATGTTTCTGTGCCTGGAAGGGTAAAACCTGTAGCTAGATTCTTGCTGGACAAAGTGTTTTATGTGGGGGATTGGTTCAGTTCTAATTCTGTTCTATTGTGCTATTGTGAGACGGCTACGCCTGAAGAGTAAATAAACTAGCAGTAGTTGCTCAGCAACAAGGGGCTACTTTCCAGATGGAAGGGATTTATTTTGTTTTTAGTTTCAGCAGAATTTGTTGTCAATGGACAGCACATCAGGGAGTGAACATCTCTCAATTCTGCCATGAGCGGCTGGACAGGACAAGGGAGCTGCAAAGGGGCATGCTTACAAGGAACCAGCTACAGTCCAGATAACCAGGGAATTGGGGCAGAAGGAATGTTTTAAGACGACTGAAGTCAAGAGAACAGAAACCCAAGGTATTGTTTAGAAGAATTCAAGGAAGAGTACAGGTGTTCTGAATTGAGACAATTGCAGTAACCAGATTGAAAGTGGGAAATCCAACTTCAGAGGTAAATCAATAGTGTGATGTCATTTTAATACAATTTTTAGTAATTGTGAGTGAAAGCAATTGTGAACAGTTTGTACAGCATTCAAGACAATCCTAAAGGGGCGGTGTAAATACTGGACTGTATATGTTAAAGGTGGAGCGTATGTTTTATTTAAGGAAGTCATGGCCAAACCTCAACTGAATTTTGGAATGTAAACTAAGATTTTAAATCATGTTGGGAATGGAGTTTGGAAACTCTCATGGGATGACCATCTGGGGGGTGGGGGGGAGGATTCTGAGGAGAATTCCGCAGGGATTCACTTCTGTTCAGAGCGTAGTGTGTGTATTGGACTACAGCCAATCCGTGTGCTTCAACGGAATTTGTGTTAATGGACCCATTGTTTTGATTTTGTTGTATTTCAAATTAGCATCATTGAATTGTAGAATGTTTATAGCGCAAAAGGCGGCCATTCAACTCACCGTGTCCGTGACTGCTTTCTACAAGAATAACTCACCTTGTCCTATGTGCCTGTCTTTTTCCGTTAGCCCTGCATGTTTTCTTTTCTTTCCGGATAGTTTGTCCAATTTTCTTTTGAAGACTCTGTTAAGTGATCTCCTGTTGGTTATAGGTGTTTCTTTTCAAGTCAGTCATCTCTATCCTTTCATCCCAGGCATTATCCCTGTGAACCTGTGTACACCTTTACCATAGTGACATTATCCTTTCTATAATGGGTTGCCTGCTGCTTCCAACAGTGATTTTAGCTAATATTTTGTGCAGAGCAGTTTTACTTGTTGCACTTCTATTATGTACATGCTTGTTGCATAGTTGCCTTCTGAGTTCTGAACAAAAATTCTGTAAATGCACCAATGTAAAAGGACATCAAGCCATATGAAGATTTTGTTACAGAGAACATTTAATATATATTGAAAGTAGTTCAGCTATATAGAAAATTCAAAAATCAAAGTTCAAGGGGGAGGTAGGAGTGCAGGTTAATGATGAGGTGGATTGTTACCAGAAAAACAAAAGAATGGACAGAATGTGTGAAAGTAATATTGCACCAAGGAATCAGACAGATGTAGGGAAATTTGATTATAGAAGAAACTTAAAGACTTTATGGCTGAATTCACAAAGCATTCAGAACAAAATTAGTGAGCTAACACCGCAAATAGAGACCAAGGGGTATGATTTGGTGGTGATTGCAGAGACACGGTTACAAGAAGACCAGGCCTAGGACTTGAATATAAATGGGTACTCAATATATTGGGAGGATAGACAGAAAGGTAAAGGAGGTGGTGTAGCTTTTCTGGTAACAAAGGGGATCAGTGCTGCAATGAGAAATATAGGCATTGGAGATCAAGATGTGGAATCAGTGGCTAAAGAGTGGGTGGACGGGGATGGTATGCGACGCTGGGGGAGCGCGGAGGCGGGATATGGGACTGGCCTAGAGAAGGTAATGGCTAGTCGACACGGGAGGGGGGCAGGTAGCCCCCTAGTGAGGCTGATCCCGTGGAACGTAAGAGGCCTGAACGGACCGATTAAAAAGGGCCCGAGTGCTCGCGCATTTGAAAGGACTAAGGGCAGACGTGGTTATGCTCCAAGAGACTCACCTCAAGGTGGCGGACCAAGTTAGGTTAAGGAAAGGATGGGTGGGACAGGTGTTCCACTCAGGACTAGACGCAAAGAACAGAGGGGTGGCCATTTTGGTGGGGAAACGGGTAGCATTTGAAGCAAAGAACATCGTAGCAGATAGCGGAGGTAGATATGTAATGGTGAGTGGTAGGCTGGAGGGAATGGAGGTCGTGTTGGTTAATGTGTATGCCCCGAATTGGGACGATGCGGGATTTATGAGACGGATGCTGGGGCGTATACCGGACCTGGAGGTAGGAAACTTGATTTTAGGAGGGGACTTTAATACTGTGCTGGACCCAGGGCTAGATAGATCCAGCTCAAGGACCGGAAGAAGGCCGGCAGCGGCCAAGGTGCTTAAGGGGTTTATGGACCAAATGGGGGAAGTGGATCCATGGCGATTTCTTAGACCTAGGGCCAGGGAGTTCTCCTTCTTCTCCCATGTCCATAAAGTGTACTCCCGGATAGATTTTTTTGTTTTGGGAAAGTCGTTGATCTCTAGGGTGGAAGAAGCTGAGTATTCAGCCATAGCGGTTTCGGACCATGCCCCACATTGGGTGGACCTGGAATTAGGAGAGGAAAGGGAGCAGAGAACACTCTGGCGATTAGATGTGGGATTGAATGGCGGATGAGGGAGTGTGTGCAAGAGTGCGGGGGTGTATTGAGAGATACCTGGAGGTCAATGACGACGGCGAGGCCCCTGTGGGAGTGGTATGGGAAGCACTAAGAGCGGTGGTCAGAGGAGAGCTGATCTCCATTGGGGCCCACAAAAGGAAAACAGAGGCCAAGGAAAGGGAAAGATTACTGGGGGAGATTTTAAGGGTGGATAGGGAATTTGCAGAGACCCCGGAGGAGGGACTGTACAGGGAGAGGAGACAACTCCAGACTGAGTTTGACCTTCTGACCACCAGAAAGGCGGAGGTGCTGTGGAGGAAGGCACAGGGGAGGAGGTATGAATATGGGGAAAAGGCTAGTCGCCTGTTGGCTCATCAATTGCGAAAGACGACAGCAGCGAGGGAGATAGGAGGAATTAGAGACGAAAAGGGAGACACGGTGCGAAGAGCAGGAAAGATAAATGAGGTGTTCAAGACCTTCTATGAGGGACTGTATAGGTCTCAACCCCCAGAGGGAGAGGAGGGGATGCGGCAGTTCCTGGATCAATTGAGGTTCCCGAAAGTGGAGGAGCAGGAGGTGGTAGGCCTGGGGGCACCGATTGGGGTGGACGAGGTTATTAAGGGACTGGGAAGCATGCAAGCAGGGAAGGCTCCGGGACCAGACGGGTTCCCGGTGGAATATTACAGAAAATATGTGGACTTGTTGGCCCCGTTGATGGTGAGGACGTTCAATGAGGCCAGGGAAGGAGGGACTTTACCCCCGACGATGTCGGAGGCGACGATATCGCTAATTTTGAAGAGGGATAAAGATCCGTTGCAGTGCGGGTCCTATAGACCTATTTCATTATTGAATGTGGACGCCAAATTGTTGGCAAAGGTACTGGCATCGAGGATAGAGGACTGTGTCCCAGGGGTGATGCACGAAGACCAGACAGGGTTCGTAAAAGGGAGACAACTGAATGTTAACGTGCGACGACTATTAGGGGTGATAATGATGCCCCCAGTGGAGGGGGAGGCAGAGATAGTGGCGGCAATGGATGCAGAGAAGGCATTTGATAGGGTGGAGTGGGAGTATTTATGGGAAGTGTTAAGGAGGTTTGGGTTCGGGAACGGGTTTATTAGCTGGGTTAGACTTCTTTATGGGGCTCCAACGGCAAGTGTAGTTACGGGTCGACAAAGATCGGAGTATTTCCGACTATATAGGGGAACAAGACAGGGATGCCCGCTGTCTCCATTGTTGTTCGCGTTGGCAATTGAACCTCTGGCCATGGCGTTGAGAGACTCCAGGAAATGGAGAGGGGTGATTAGAGGGGGAGAAGAACACCGAGTCTCGTTATACGCAGATGACCTATTATACGTGTCGGACCCAGCGGGGGGGATGATAGAGGTTATGCGAATGTTGAGGGAGCTTGGGGATTTCTCTGGGTATAGGCTAAACATGGGGAAGAGTGAATTATTTGTGATACATCCAGGGGACCAGAGTAGAGAGATAGAAGGCCTGCCTCTAAGGAAAGTGGAAAGAAACTTCCGATACCTGGGGATTCAGATCGCTAGGAGCTGGGGAACCTTGCACAGACTTAATCTGACACGGCTGGTAGAACAAATGGAGGAGGACTTCAAGAGGTGGGACATGCAGCCTCTGTCGCTGGCGGGCAGGGTGCAGGCAATTAAGATGATGGTCCTCCCGAGGTTCTTATTTGTATTTCAATGTCTCCCTATACTAATCACCAAGACCTTTTTCAATAAAATAGACAGGAGCATCACGAGCTTCGTGTGGGCAGGGAAAGTTCCGAGAGTAAGGAGGGGGTTCCTTCAGCGTAGTAGGGACAGAGGTGGATTGGCACTACCGAACTTGGGCGATTACTATTGGGCCGCCAATGTGGCAATGATACGTAAATGGATGATGGAGGGTGAGGGAGCGGCGTGGAAAAGACTGAAGAGAAAGTCCTGTAAAGGGACGAGTTTAGAGGCGCTGGTGACGGCGCCGCTACCGTTCTCGCCAAAAAAGTTTACCACGAACCCTGTGGTGGCGGCAACATTGAATATCTGGGGACAGTGGAGGCGACAGAGAGGGGTGCGGGGCGCCCTGGTGGGGTCCCCAATTAGGAACAACCATAGGTTCGCCCCAGGAAGAATGGATGGAGGATTTCAGAGCTGGCACCAGTTGGGAATTAGGAGGGTGGGAGATTTATTTATAGATGGGACTTTTGCGAGCTGGGGAGCATTGGAGGAAAAGTATAAGTTGCCCCGGGGAAACTTCCTGAGATATATGCAGGTGAGGGCGTTTACCAGACAACAGGTGAGGGAATTTCCGCTGCTCCCGACACAGGGGATTCAGGACAGAGTGCTTTCAGGGGTGTGGGTCGGAGAGGGCAAGGTGTCAGAGATATACCGAGAGATGAGGGAAGAGGGGGAGGAGTTGGTGGGCGAACTAAAAGGAAAGTGGGAAGAAGAACTAGGGGAGGAGATAGAGGAGGGTATGTGGGCTGATGCCCTAAGCAGGGTAAATTCCTCTTCCTCATGCGCCAGGCTTAGCCTGATTCAATTTAAGGTGCTACATAGAGCACACATAACGGGAGCAAGATTGAGCAGGTTCTTTGGAGTGGAGGGCAAATGTGGGAGGTGCGGCGGGAGCCCGGCAAACCACGCACATATGTTTAGCGTGCCCGGCACTGGAAGGGTATTGGAAGGGATTGACGGGAGTGATTTCGAAGGTGGTGAAGGCCCGGGTCAAACCAGGCTGGGGGCTAGCTCTATTTGGAGTTGCGGATGAGCCGGGAGTGCAGGAGGCGAAAGAGGCCGACGTTGTGGCCTTTGCGTCCCTAGTAGCCCGGCGCAGGATCCTACTCATGTGGAAGGAGGCGAAACCCCCCGGACTGGAGGCCTGGGTAAACGATAGGGAGGGGGGAGGGAGGGGGGGGTGTTTAGTTTAGTTTATGTCAAAAGTTTATGGGTTTTAGTTATTTGTGTATTGTTAAAAATTTCTTTACTGTTACGTTTGCTTTGTAAGAGGGAAAAAATTGTTGTTTGGAAAAAATTTTCAATAAAATATATTAAAAAAAAAAAAAAAAAAAAGATGTGGAATCAGTCTGGATAAAATAAGAAATAGCAAAGGAAAGAAGTCTCTGGTGGAAGTAATCTATAGGTCTCCAGACAGGAATTCTGCAATGGCACACATTACAAACCAGGAAGTATTGGAGGCTTGTAAGAAAGGTACGACAATAATCACGGGTGATTTTAATATGCATATAGACTGGATTAATCAAATTGGCAAGGGTAACCTCGAGGGAGTGTTCATTAAATGTATTAGAGATTGTTTCTTGGAGAATATGTTGTGGAACCCACCAGGAAGCCGGCTATTCCGGATATGGTATTGTGAAATGAGGAGGGATTAATTACTCATGTCATAATTAAGGATCCTCTGGGGAAGAGTGATCATAGCATGAAAGAATTTCAAATTCAGTTTGAGAGCGAGAAACTGGAGTCCTACGCTAGAATCCTGGAGTTGAACAACGGTAAATACATTGGTATGAGGACAGAATTGGTCCTAGTGGACTTCGCAGGAAGACTAAAAGGTAGGATAGTTGATTAGCATGGCAGTTGTTTAAGGAGATATTCATTCCTCCCAAATAAACATGTTCCAGAGAGGAAGGAAGATTGTAAGAGGGGGAAAAACATCCATGGCTAAGCAAGGAAGTTGAAGAAAACATAAAGACAGAAACCAAGGCACTCCATATTGCAAAGGCCAGTGGCAGGCTGGAAGATTGGGAAACTTTCAAAGATCAACAGAGGGTTACTGAAAAAGTAATAAAAAGAAGAAAAATTATATTTAAAAATTAGCACAAAATGTAAAAAAAGAACAGCAATAGCTTCTATAAGTATATAAAGGGGAAGTGCATAGCTAAGCTGAATGTTGGTCCTTTGGTGGATGAGACCTTGAAGTTAATAGTGGGGAACATCAAAATGGCAGAGATGCTATATCAATATTTTGCCTCCGTTTTCACGGTGGAGGACATTTGTACCATCCAAATAGTAACAGGTAATATGGAGGAACGTAGAAAAATGACCATCAACAGGGGAAAAGTACTAAACCCAAACTATTGGGATCTGGGACAGACAAGTCCCCAAGGCCTGATGGCCTCCATCCTGGGGTCGTAAAGGAAGTGGCTGCAGAGGTAGTGGATCCATTGGTTATAATATTCCAAAATGCCCTGGATGCAGGAAAGGTCCCACTGGATTGGAAAAATGCTAATGTAGCGCCCTTTTTCAAAAAGCGAGAGAGGAGGCAGAAAGTAGAAAACTAACTAGACCACTTAATTTAACATCTGTCGTTGGAAAATTGTTAAAATCTGTTATTAAGGAAGTAACAGCAGGCCATTTGGAAAGTCAAAACGCAATCCATCCGAGGCAGCATGGTTTTGTGAAGGGTAAATCGTATTTGACTAATTTGCTAGAGCTCTTCGAAGCTGAAACAAGCCAAGTGGATAATGGGCATCCTGTAAATGTAGTATATCTGGACTTCCGGAATGCATTTGATAAGGTGCTGCACAAAATGTTAATACACAAAGTAAGATCACATGGGAATAGGGGTAATTTATTAGCTTGGATAGAAGACTGGCTAACCGACAGAAGGCAGAGAGTCGAGATAAATAGGTCCTTTTCTGGTTGGAAAATTGTAACGAGTAGGGTGCCACGGGGTTCAGGCCTCGGGGGGCCCCAACTATTTAGAATAAATATTAATGACTTGGAGGTAGGAATAGAATGTACTATAGCCAAATTTCCAGATGACACTAAAATAGGTGGGATCGTAAGTTCAATGAGGAAATAAGTTTACAAATGGCTGTAGATGGGTTGTTAATAATAATCTTTATACTCACAAGTAGGCTTACACTACAATGAAGTTGCTGTGAAAAACCCCGAGTCACCACATTCCGGCACCTGTTCCACATTCCGGCGCCTGGTAGATACACACAGAATTCAGAATGTCCAAATTACCTAACAGCACTTATTTCAGGACTAGTGGGCGGAAACCGGCACCCCCGGAGGAAATCTATGTAGACACCGGGAGAATGTGCAGACTCCGCACAGACAGTTACCCAGCCGGGAATCGAACCTTGACCCTGGTGCTGTGAAGCCATAGTGCTAAACCCTGTGCTACCATGCTGCCCTTGGGATAGGTGAGTGGGCCAAAATTTGGCAGATGGAGTTTAATGTGGATAACTGAGGTTATCCATTTTGGTTGGAAAAGTGGAACGGCAACTTATCATCTAAGTGAGAAGATATTTCAGTGCAGAGGGATCTTGGTGTCATTTGTGCATGAATCGCAAGAAACTAGTATGCAGGTTATGAGGAAGGCAACAAATGGAATTTTGACCTTTGTAGCTAAAGGAATAGAGTAGAAAAGTAGGGAGGTGTTGCTGCAACTGTGCAAGGCATTGATGAGACCACACCTGGAGTACTGTACAGCTTTGGTCTCCTTATTTGAGGAGGGATGTAGTTGCAGCAGAGCCAGTTCAGAGGAGGTTCACTAGATTGATTCCAGAGAGGAGGTGTTTGTTGTTGTGTTACCTGCGTGGTCAACCTGCGTGTTACTCAATCCTTGGTTGATGGTGAGAGGTCCTCTGAATCTTGTTGAAGAAGACTCAAACTCGTCCAGTAACAACAAAGATTTATTGAGTAACTATAAATGCATAAGTTCTTTACCTTAACATGCAAATTAGGAATTGGTTAACAAGATTTAACAATAATAACTAAACGTAACTCCACTAACTATCTGTTATTCTGATCCTACCCTGTTCACAGTACACCCACGAGAGAGCGAGAGAGAAACCCCATGTGGCTGCTTTTTAGAACATAGAACATAGAAAAATACAGCACAGAACAGGCCCTTCGGCCCACGATGTTGTGCCGAACCTTTGTCCTAGATTAATCATAGATTATCATTGAATCCACAGTGCAGAAGGAGGCCATTCGGCCCCCCGAGTCTGCACCGGCTCCCGGAAAGAGCACCCCACCCAAACCCAACACCTCCACCCAACACCAAGGGCAATTTTGGACACTAAGGGCAATTTATCATGGCCAATCCACCTAACCTGCACATCTTTGGACTGTGGGAGGAAACCGGAGCACCCGGAGGAAACCCACGCAGACACGGGGAGGACGTGCAGACTCCGCACAGACAGTGACCCAAGCCGGAATCGAACCTGGGACCCTGGAGCTGTGAAGCAATTGTGCTATCCACAATGCTACCGTGCTGCCCTTAAGAACAAATAAATCTACACTTTATCATTTTACCGTAATCCATGTACCTATCCAATAGCTGCTTGAAGGTCCCTAATGTTTCCGACTCAACTACTTCCACAGGCAGTGCATTCCATGCCCCCACTACTCTCTGGGTAAAGAACCTACCTCTGATATCCCTCCTATATCTTCCACCTTTCACCTTAAATTTATGTCCCCTTGTAATGGTTTGTTCAACCCAGGGAAAATGTCTCTGACTGTCTACTCTATCTATTCCCCTGATCATCTTATAAACCTCTATCAAGTCGCCCCTCATCCTTCTCCGTTCTAATGAGAAAAGGCCTAGCACCCTCAACCTTTCCTCGTAAGACCTACTCTCCATTCCAGGCAACATCCTGGTAAATCTTCTTTGCACCTTTTCCAAAGCTTCCACATCCTTCCTAAAATGAGGCGACCAGAACTGTACACAGTACTCCAAATGTGACCTTACCAAAGTTTTGTGCAGCTACATCATCACCTCACGGCTCTTAAATTCAATCCCTCTGTTAATGAATGCGAGCACACCATAGGCCTTCTTCACAGCTCTATCCATTTGAGTGGCAACTTTCAAGGACTCTACCGTTAACCCTGTATTCCGCATTCATATTTGTCATTCCAAAATGGACCCTGTTGGTCCAGCCCTCTAGTGATCATGTGTTGCTGCTATTTATCCATTAACCCCTTGTGTGCATGCACCTACAGAGATCACTACATTTGTCTTAATAATAATAATCGCTTATTGTCACAAGTAGGCTTCAATGAAGTTACTGTCAAAAGCCCCCAGTCACCACATTCCGGCGCCTGTTCGGGGAGGTCGGTATGGGAATTGAACCTGCGCTGCTGGCCTTGTTCTGCCTTGCAAGCCAGCTATTTAGCCCACTGTGCTAAACCAGCCCCTATTATGAAGAGAGATTGAGAAGGTTAGGCCACTCCTCTCTCGGGTTTAGAGGAATGAGAGGAGATTTAATTGAGGTATACAAAATGATAAAAGGTATTGACAAAGTAGACATAGGGGGGATGCTTCCTCTTGTGGAGCAATCTAGAACAAGTGGTTATAGTTTTTGGATTCGTGGTGGCAGTTTTAAAACCGATGAGAAGAAATTACTTCTCACAAAGGGTTGTGAATCTGTGAAATTCACTTCCCCAGAGTGCAGGGGATGCTGGGACATTGAGTAAATTTAAGGAGGAGTTGGACAAATTTTTAATTAGTAATGGGTTGAAGGGTTCTGGAGAACGGGCAGGGAAGTGGAGTTGAGGCTGAGAGGAGATCATATTGAATGGCGGAGCGGCCCAAGGAGCTGAATTGTTATCTCCTGCTCCCAGTTCATCTGTTCTTGTGTTCACTTGGTGCACAAGAAAATGTAGAAATACACTTGTTTATAAGGGATTTGGTGATCATAGGATGGACAGGCAAGTCTGCAACCACAGATGTTAACACCGATTGGTGTTCTGCCTCCCTGGTGCCAGAGTTTAAAGGCTGTCACTAATTGGTGCAGGGCATTCCTGTGAGGGGAAGGGGAACAGACAGAGGTTGTGGTCCATATTGGAACCAAAAACATAGGTAGGAAAAGGGTCTGGTCCTGCAGGTGCGTTTCGGAAATTAAGAAAAAGATTAAATAACAGGATCTCAAAGGTAGTAATCTCTTAATTATTCTCAGTGCCATGTGCTATTGAGTACAGAAACAGGAAGATGATGCAGGTGGTTACATTACTGAAGAAGTGATGCATGAGGGACAGTTTCAGTATCCCGGGGTATTGAGGCCAGGAAGAACTAGCCAGATGGTTAGTGTCCGAATAGTACTTGAAGTTCAGATCTTTACAATGAGGCTAACTATTGCTGCGAAGGACGAATTAAAGTAATTTGGTAAACGTTAGTCACTGGGACATAGCAGCTGAGAGGAGAGGCAAAATGCGGAGAGATGTGGGATGGTCAGATGGCAACACGACAAAGGATAGTGAAACATCCTGAATTTGATGGAAGAAAGAATTAAAATGGGTGAGCACAGCATTGGAATGGATGTGTGTAATTGCGAGGTGTATTGCAGAACAAGTTGGCGAGCCACAGGTGCAGGTAACCAAATGGGATTACAAATTACCGTAATACACATCTCTCCACTCTGGGCAGGGATGGGGACTAAGTGTTCCCGGTTGCCAGGTATTCTGGATGGATAGGTGATGCACGATCAATTACACTCAAGACAAAGTGATTTCATAACTGAAGGCTTTAATCAACTAGAACTTGTTCCCCAGCAGCTTCGGTACAGAAAGTGAAGGCTGCCGGGACGGCACCGGTTCTTATACTCCCTCTGCCTGTCAGGGCGGAGCTACGTATCAACAGCCAATGGTAAACTCCTAGGTTTAACCAATGGTCATCAGCCTCTTGGGTACAGCAATACCTGATAATACCACATTCACCCACAAGATGGCCACGCCCGTGGGTCGCACGTGGCCCTAGGATAGGGGGGTGGCGTTGAGAGCTGGCCGGTCAGGGCCTGAAGGGGGGGTTGCCGCGGCGGTCTGGAGTCGCAGGAGACCACGGCCACGGCGCGGGCCTGGCAGACCCCCACAAAGTGGCCCTTCTTGCCGCACCCTTTGCAGGTGGCGGTCCGGGCAGCGGGGGCGGGCATGATTCGCCTGCCTGCAGAAGAAACAGCGGGGCCCGGCAGCGTTAGCATGCCATCTCGCAGCGCAGGCCTGCGGGGTCAGGGGGAAGGTCTGTGGGGCTGCCACTGCGGGGTGCCACGCAGCCCAGGGGGCCGCCACGCGGTCGGGCGCATAGGACTGCGCGTGTTGGGAGGCTATGTCCATGGACCCTGCCAGGGCCCATGCCTCTCTAAGTCCCAGGGTTCCTTTTCTAGGAGTCTTCGGTGGACCTCTGAGGAGCTCATACCTGCTACGAAGGCATCCCTGATTAAAAGTTCCGTGTGCTCGCTCCCCGAACCTTGCGGGCAGCCACAGTTTCGGCCCAGCATCAGTAGCGCCTGGTAGAAATCCTCCAACGATTCCCCGGGGCTTTGCCGTCTAGTTGCAAGCAGGTGACGTGCGTAGACCTGATTTACAGGGCGGATATAATGTCCTTTTAACAGTTCGATCGCGGCATCATAGTCCTCCGCCTCCTCGATAAGGGTGTAGATCCCAGGGCTGACCCTTGAGAGCAGGAGATGCATTTTCTGTTCTTCTGAGGGGGTTCCTCCGGCCGTCTCGAGGTAGCCTTTAAAGCACGCCAGACAGTGTTTAAATATTGCAGCCAAGTTCTCCGCGTGGGGGCTGAGTTGTAGGCACTCCGGTTTGATTCGGAGATCCATCCTTCCAGCTTAAATCTAGTTGATTAAATTGATACACGATCAATTGCACTCAAGACGAAGTGATTTCATAACTGAAGGCTTTAATCGCCTAGAACCTGTTCCCCAGCAGCTTCGGTACAGAAAGTGAAGGCTGCTGGGACAGCACCGGTTCTTATACTTTGCCTGTCAGGGCGGAGCTACGTATCAACAGCCAATGGTAAACTCCTAGGTTTAACCAATGGTCATCAGCCTCTTAGGTACAGCAATACCTGATAATACCACAATAGGGAAGGGAAAAAGGCAGTGCCATGATGTGATTTGGAAGTATTTTCAAGGATGGATATTACAGGTCCACAGAAGGACAACATATTAGAGCATTCAAAGACTGAATCAATTTGGTTAGAGTTAAGGAACAGAAAATGAGATGTTACATTATTGGGAGTATACTACAGGCACCACGAATAATGAAGAATGAGAGGAGCAAACCATTAGGCAAATTTCCATAGAATATAAACTGTAGAGCAGTAGGACAGAATGGAGGACTTCAATTATAATATAGATTGGGGGAAGAATGAGTGAGAACAAGGTGGGTGAAGAATTCTTAAAAGGAGAGGCAGATTTCTTTGATCGGTATGTTACTTTCCTAATGAGGGAAGAAGCAATGCTGGAATGAAGTAGAGCAAATACTGTTTTGAGTGGAAGAACACTCGCGTAATAGTGATCATGGTGTAATTTGGTTTAAAGTAGTTATTGGAAGGGACAAGAGTCAAAGTCAAAATACCCTAACTGAAAAGCTAGTTTCAGTGATTTGAAAAGGGATCCTAGCACAGATGAACTGGAAACTAAGATTAAATAAGAAAACCTGAGCAACTGCAGGCCTTCAGGTTGGAGAAAGGTCAGTTTCAGCCTATTCCCAAAAGGAAGAAAGGCTGCACGTCTGAAGCTGAGGTTTTTCGGATGACAAAGGAAAGAAGGCTCAAAATAAAACAGGAAAATAATGTTTATGACAAATTGCGGATGCAGAATATTGTTGAAAACCAAGAAAAATACAAATATGCAGGTGGAAATTGAAAAATGATGTCAGAAGGGCAAAGAATATGAGAAGATAAGTTGGTAACATAAAAGAGAATCCAGGAACCTTTAATAACTATATAAAGAATTAAATTATGTATTTTTTTTACAATAAAATATATATATATAGAAATATGCTCATTGCTATCACAATTGAATTTACTTCTATTTGTGACTCTCGAACTAAAGTAGCTGCCTAGCAGTATCGGAGAAACTTGCACCTCGTTATCCCCGGTGAGACATTAACAACTCACCCTCTTGTGGTCTGCACAGACCAAATTCCTATCTGCATTTCATAACTCAGGCTAGTCTACCTGTTTGCTCGGTCAAAGGACCCCACAACTATCCTTTCGATTCTTAATGGTTGAGGTACTGAACAATCTCGGTGACCCAAATGACAGATGCACACCTTTTGTCAGAAGACACTATGAAGAAGTGGGAGTCATGTGATTTGGACCTCTGGTTTATGGAACCGTAATATTGCTATACTGCAGAGTCTGAGCCTGACATTTTACCATCTAACTCATACGAGGAGCTCTGGCCCAGGTTTGGACACCTGGTTCCATCTACACTGTTTCTGGTAGAAATTTTATATCATTGCCTACAAGACTGATTCATCTCTAAGTGCCTATCTCATGTGAAGTCAACACCACTGGTAAAGTGAATTATCCAGTATTTTTCAGCTCGCTGACCTCTGGAGGAATACCTCATTGGTCTTTGATTCTGAATTCTGGTCTCTGCATTGTAAATCTTTTTCTTTCCTCTGAATGCAATGGAGGCAGCATTGCGACCCTCTGCTTTCATTTTTTGTGTGAGCAAATAAATTAACCCTTTGAGTTCATCCTATCTCAATTTTGCTGTGGGGTTATTAATAAAAATTGGATCGCACCAAAACTGAGGGGTTCGGAAATACACCATTGCTTCTTCAGGGGGAGGCAAATCTAAAACATCTTTTCATTTACGTGTGGGTGGTGAATGGAGAAATTAGTGCTCTTTACCCACCTGTCTGTAGCAATGTTTACAGGAATGATGGGACTGATTGGGGGGCAGAAAATAAAATTTCTTGTGGAAACAAAGCGCATGACTAAAGTATTGAGTACAATAGCAAAATGCTGCAGTATTGCAAATCTGAAATGAAGAAAATGTTGGAAGCATTTTCCACAGTCTTCTCCCTGTAAACTGTTCAGAACAGCATTTCCTCACTCTCTCTTGCTCTCACTCACTCTCTCACGCCCTCTCCGCCCAGTCCTTCAAACAAAGGTTCTCTTCTGAGGTGGCCAGATTTGAACCTGTTATCGTTATTTTGTTGTCTGATTTCCCACACCCGTTTCTACAAAAGAACAGAGCTATGCCATTCATATGCAACTAACCTTCCATTGATGGACAAATAGGTCCTCAGACGTGATGGGCCAATGGCTTGTCAAACAAGGTTATCCTGATGGGCCAATGGCTTGTCAAACAAGGTTGTCCCAAAGGACAATGGATCTTAAGTGGATCATCCTGGCTGAACCAGGGGATCCGGTGTATTCCCAGTAACGAGGTTAATTCTGAATTGGGCAAGGTGACTCAGGCTGTGGGTATATCCCTCTGACTCTGCTGCTAGCAGTCTTTTCCCTCAGTCTGATGAAACTGGGTTAATGTTTCAGGTCAATGACCTTTCATCAGAACTGCGGAAAGTCAGAAATAATCTGTTTTGAGCAAGTGATAGAAGAGGTGAAGGTGAGGAAGTATCAAAGGGATGCGCTGAGATTGGATGGAGGGCAGCAGAGATTAAATGGCAAAAGATGTCATGGTACAAAAGCCAAAAGGAGCAGTAACGTACATCATAAAGAAACAAAAGATCCGCCCAGATGAAGTGAGACCGGCTGGATAGCAAGCAATCATCCGAACACAAAGTGACCGAAGAAATAAAACAAGAAAAAGAATAAATGAAACAAGAAATACTTTGCTATTTGGAGTTATGTAACATGCTAATTGAATGGTAGCCTTTACCTTGGATGAGTTGGAAAGGAAGAAAATTAAACTTCAGTTGTACAGAGACCTGGTCAGACTCCATGTGGGGTATTGTGTTCAGCTCTACATCAGAAAGAACATAGTGGCTTTGGAGGGTGCACAACATCTTCACCAGAATTGCATTGGTATTAAAGGGTTAAGTTATGAAGATGGATTGCATAAGTTTGTCTTGTGTTCCTTTGTGATGACTGAGGAAATTAGGAAATTGAATCGAAGATGTAGCGGCCAATTTAGAGGTTAAGAACCTGAGGGCAAAGCTGCTAGCACTGAGTCCGAGATATACACCCACACCTGGCCTGAGTTACATTGTTCCATTCAGACTTAAACTCATTAATGGGAATAAACAGGATACTCTGTTCAGCCGGGGTGATTCGCTCAAGATTCATTTTCCTTCGGGACACTCTTGTCTGACCAGCCATTAGCCCATTAAGGAGTCTGATGGTCTCTCTTGTCTGTAAATTGGAGGTTAGTTGCATATTCATAGCATAGCCCTGTTCCTTTGTGTGAACAGGAATAGGTAATCAAAAGTCCAGATGACTATGATGAGTTCAAGCCTGGACATGTTGGGACACCAGGCGCCGGAATATGGCGACTCAGGGATTTTCACAGTAACTTCATTGCAGTGTTAATGTAAGCCTACTTGTGACAATAAAGATTATTATAATAAAGTTTTGTTTGTTCAAAGAAAAAAGCCCTATTCTCACACAAACACTCCTGGAGTGAATTGGGCATTCCACACAGCCTAAAAAATAAAATAAATGTTGCTGCTGGTCCAGTATCTTGGCCATTGTCGGGATCTGAACTGGCTTCCATAATGCCTTCACTTCAGAATATTACGGGATAATCTGTATGAGGTGCTTGAAATTATGAAATGGTTCAATCAAATAGATACAGGGAAGCTCTTCCCTGTGATGGGAGAAATCAAAAACAAGGGACTCAATCTTAAAATTAGAGCTTAGGCCATTTCAGAAGTGAAACCAGGAAACAATAATGGGTAATAGAAATGTGAAATCCTCCTAAATGCTGTGGATGCTGGGATTATTGAAAATTTCAAGGCTGAGATTGACAGGTTTTTATTTCTTATGGGCATTGAGGAATCTGGATCAAAGGTGGATAAATGGAGTTGAGGTACAGACTAGCCATGATGTAATTGAAAATGGAAGCATGCTCGAGGGATTGAATAGCCTACTCCTGTTCCTGTATTGCACTGAGCCAAGTAGCAGATACCCTGCCCCCCCCCCTTTTTTTGGAAAATGGTGGAAACAGCTGGCTAACAGCTGTGCTGAAACTTTGAACCCGATTACAAATTTTAATTAAAATACCAATTACTGCAGTATCTTCAAAATAAAGAAATGTGAAATACATTTTTTTAATTTACTGATCATTTAGAATATTATTCAGAACAATAAAATTAATTGCAGACAAATATGGTACTAAATCTTGGTTGAGTCCTCGTGATGTCAAAAAGCCCTCCTACTGCAAAAGAGAGGAGAGTTTCCATAATTCCTCATTTCTGTCTTGATAACTGGTAAACTAGGCAGTGAGAACTTGAGCATTTGCACGAGGTGGCATCTTGATCATTTTTATTTTGTTCTGTAGTTTATTAAAGCCTTTAATTCTCACTCAACAAGAATCTTTTCAGGGATTTCAGTTGTTCATCCATCATCTGGCTGAACTTCTCTTTGCTTTTCCTTAAAGGTAAGCTTGATTTTGGCATGAGTAAGTATTTTTTTTTTAAGTAAAACTATTGCTGGAATGGTTGTTGCTTGATTTTCCAGGAGTGGAGCCCAATCTTCTCAGGGACATTGTAAATCATCTTTTTAAATAAAAACGCAACTCATTGTGGTGCTGCACTGAAG
This sequence comes from Scyliorhinus torazame, assembly GCF_047496885.1. NCBI lineage: Eukaryota > Metazoa > Chordata > Chondrichthyes > Carcharhiniformes > Scyliorhinidae > Scyliorhinus > Scyliorhinus torazame. The sequence continues at coordinate 81,786,301 of NC_092716.1, read as the reverse complement.
ATGGAGATCTTTTTATAGAAGACTGTTAAGATGGGGTCTAGACATCAAATCAATAGTTATCGTGCTTTCATTCATAATATTCCAAATAGCATAGGTAAAATCTTTCTGTAATTCTAAAAGGATATATTTTGTCCACAAGAAGATTTTCAGCCTTCACATTGTGAAGCTTCTTTTGTCCGGAATTGTCAGAATTCAAACTTGCATATTTGGGGAAGTTGCGAGGATGTGCTTGAAGATATATCTATATAGATTTATTAAAGATCTTCTGCATTGCATCTCCTGGCCACAAACATCTCTTCCTGTAGTTAATTGTATTTTGGGCAGGCTTTTTATGTTAGTAATTAACACTTGAAAATGCCTATGGACTCTGTTTATTGCATTGGGAATTCCTTGCGTAAACCGGTTCCAGTGACCTGTTGGTTTCATGTTCTAAGCGTTAAGTGGCACCGTAGCTCCAATGTCTTCTGTACCCAATTACACATCATGATCAATGCATGATCTGCTGCAAGATCGATGGCAAGTGTCTCTCAGGCAGGCATTAAATTCAATCCTGTCTGCATATGTGAAATACATTGTGGGAGATAGCAGTGACTTGGGAGATTATATTTTGTAGAAATTTATAATCCAAACATTTCAAAATTATGGCAATATTACATTTATTTTTTAATCAAATTTTTTTTTTAAAATTTGTTCATGCGCCAGCATTCATTACCTATCCCTGATTGTCATCGAGGGGGCAGTTAAGAGTCAATCACATTGCTGTGGGTCTGGAGTCACATGTCGGCCAGACCAGGTAAAGACAGCAGATTTCCTTCCCTAAAGGATATTAGTGAACCTGATGGGTTTTTACGACAATCGACAATGGTTTCATGGTCATCATTAGACCTTTAATTCCAGATTTTTTTAATTGAATTCAAATTTCACCATCTGCCCTAGGGAGATACTCTGGGTTTCTGGTTTAAAGGTCTAGTGGCAATACCACTATGCCACCGGCATCCCTACATCATATTAGATTCCTCCTCTTGTGCTTGACAAGAGTATGTGCTTTTATGCATAATATGTGCAGTGGGTTCTATCCACTTTTTCATAACTTTTAAACCATACTCCTGGCACACAATTTTCTTCTCTACCCCCACCCCCATCCTCCCCAATATTGTAGCTGTTAAGGGAACGAAGTATGTTATCCTGTGTAAGGCAAGTGCTTACTCAGCAAGCACATTTTCAAAGGTCCACTGAGCCATTAAATTACACATGAAGATAGCAGATGAGCTGCTGGCATTTAAAACCAACCTTATAAAGGGCTGAGATGACAGGAACGCTTCCTGAAGAGGGCAGCCTAATATCCCCAGGGTCCAAAGACATGTACCATCTTCATGGCTGTGGATGATGTAATATACAGCCTGTGTGCAGCTGTTTTCTGAGCATGTGCTGTAAATAATGGTACTTCACTTTTCTCATTGCTTCAGGCTTGTGTTTTGCTTCACAGCTTGAAAAAGGACCCATCTGTCCACAGATATGGAAATGTGAGAAACTGAGAAAAGCAGAGGTGTATTCCATTTACACCCAAACATTTGCAGCTTTATATATTCCCCAATGATTTTTAAATCGGGAGGTGTCAGATATTTATCAGGATTTGAATGCATTATCTGACCTTTAGAGAGATGGTTCACATTTAAAAAAATATTAAGTCTTTGTGAAATGATCATACAACCAAATTATGTCGTGTCCACCCATGTGGAAAGGTCACTGAAAATCGGCTACAATATTCCTGTTCTGTGACTTGAATAAAGCCTGTCTCCCTTCAGTGAAATGCAGAAAAAATGAAATCGCCCCCAAATATGAAGAAGTTAAAGAAAAATGCTTTCTTCAGTCTGGCCAGGAATTAAGACATGCAAGTTTTAATTATCAGGAAAAGTTATGATTTGTTTTAAAGCAAGTGAAATGAGAGGAAATATGACTTTTTTCAATGCTTAAGGGCTAGACAAAGAACATTTGAAATGGTGCATTTTACTTGCAAGACTGTTCCTGAGGATTCATTTTCCATGTGCTTTATAGCAAAAATAGACTTGAAGTATATGGTAGCATTCCTCTACATCCACATCCCACATCGGTGAGAAGAGGGAAAACACCCCATCGCTCACTTGGCACCTAAATCCATTGTGGTTCAAAATAAATCTGTGCTTGATAATTGGCTGCTTATTACACAAAGCATGGTTTAGACAGCAATTGTGTCAAGAACATTTTGGATAGAAATTTATGCCATGTGCACCGCACAACGCCTTGTTGCTTGTCCATTATAAGGATGGCTCTGCCTTTTCCGTGAATGCAGAGCCTGGTGTATGCTTGGCATATATTCTCTGTTGTCCAAAATAATTGTAAGGATGGTTCCTCCATCTATTACTAATGGTATCTGAATTTTCTTTCACCAGTCTCGGCTTATCATTGTTTGGAGCATATAAGCATCTTTCATGATCTCAGCATTTTACCCAAAATACGTTGCAGCCAATTAAGTACTCTTGAATTGTTGTTACAGGGGCTGGTTTAGCACACTGGGCTAAGTCGATGGCTTTTAAAGCAGGCCAGCAGCACTGTTCAATTCCCGTATCAGCCTCCCCGAACGGGCGGCGGAATGTGGCAACTAGGGGCTTTTCACAGCAACTTCATTGAAGCCTACTTGTGACAATAAGCGATTTTCATTTTCATTTCATACTGTTGTAATTTAGAAAGTGCAACAATAATTTTGTGCACAGTAAGATCCCACAAACAGCAATATGGTGATGACCAGATAGTTGTTTTTGTGACGATAGGGCAGGGACCTTCATTGATCTTTGACTAGTTCTCTGGGATCCTTCACGTCTACCCGAACAGGGCCTCTCCAGCAAAAGACAGCACCTCCGATGGTGCAGCACTCCACTCCCTCAGTACTGTTGTGCCACTACATTATTGTCAGCATTGCATTAGGTGTTGATGCAAATATAGCCAACTGTGATGGAACAGGACACGAACCAGTTAAATTCCCTGTAATTTGTGGAGCTCTCTTTTCCCAGGTGTAATGCTTTAATTTGTCTGTGCTGGTGTGAATGCAAAAATGGTAATACATTTAAATTGATGCATATTAATTTGACCATGTTCGCCTACACTTTGTGCCACCAAATGAATTTTAACAGCAAGGTGTTCTAAATTATGCTGCAGTTTGGTATATTTTGCAGATAAAACGAGTGGACTTTTAAATCCTGATTTATTTGGAATTATGGAAAAACTCAAATCACATGCGGCTGCCGTTTGAATGGTTAGTTTGGCTAGGCAGCAATTCCTCAGCCAGTAGCTGGTGCTAATTTTTTTCTAAATCCCAGGAGACAGAAGCTGATTGCTGATGGGATGATCTCATTTAGCCACTGATTTAAATTGAGGTGACAAAGACCCGAAGCAAAAACATGTGCTGCCACGACCCTGTACTAGGTAATAGCTTAGTAACAATGCAGGAACAACTTCCAGAGACACGTTTAGGCCATTGGTCAGCAGCCAGTAAGAATTGTTTGCCTTTTGGAAAAGAGCTCACATTTTAAAATAGCTTTTTCGGCATTGCGCTCAAAACCGATCAAAGAACAAAGAAAGTTACAACACAGGAACAGGCCCTTCGGCCCTCCCAGCCTGTGCCGATCCAGATCCTTTATCTAAACCTGTCACCTGTTTTCCAAGGATCTACTTCCTTCTGTTCCCCGCCCGTCCATATATCTGTCTAGATGCATCTTAATTGATGCTATTGTGCCCGCCTCTACCACCTCCATTGGCAAAGCGTTCCAGGCACCCACCACCCTCTGCGTAAAAAACGTTCCACGCACATCTCCCTTAAACTTTCCCCCTCTCACCTTGAAATCGTGACCCCTTGTAATTGACACCCCCACTCTTGGAAAAAGCTTGTTGGTATCCACCCTGTCCATATCTCTCATAATTTTGCAGACCTCAATCAGGTCCCCCCTCAACCTCTGTCTTTCCAACGAAAACAATCCTAATCTACTCAACCTTTCTTCATAGCTAGTACCCTCCATACCAGGCAACATCCTGGTGAACCTCCTCTGCACCCTCTCTAAAGCATCCACATCCTTCTGGTAATGTGGCGACCAGAACTGCACGCAGTATTCCAAATGTGGCCTAACCAAAGTCCTATACAACTGTAACATGACTTGCCGACTCTTGTACTCAATACCCCGTCCGATGAAGGCAAGCATGCTGTATGCCTTCTTGACCACTCTATCGATCTGCGTTGCCACCTTCAGGGTACAATGGACCTAAACTCCCAGATCTCTCTGTTCATCAATTTTCCCCAGGACTCTTCCATTGACAGTATGGTCCGCTCTTGAATTAGATCTTCCAAAATGCATCACCTCGCATTTGCCTGGATTGAACTCCATCTGCCATTTCTCTGCCTAACTCTCCAATCTATTTATATTTTGCTGTATTCTCTGACAGTCCTCCTCGCTATCTGCAACTCCACCAATCTTAGTATCATCTGCAAACTTGCTAATCAGGCCACCTATACCTTCGTCCAGATCATTTATGTATATCACAAACAACAGTGGCCCGAGCACGGATCCCTGTGGAACACCACTAGTCACCTTTCTCCATTTTCAGACACTCCCTTCCACCACTACTCTCTATCTCCTGTTGCCCAGACAGTTCTTTATCCATCTAGCTAGTACACCCTGAACCCCATACAACTTCATTTTTTCCATCAACCTGCCATGGGAAACTTTATCAAACGCCTTACTGAAGTCCATGTATATGACATCTACAGCCCTTCCCTCATCAATTAACGTTATCACTTCCTCAAAGAATTCTATTAGGTTTGTAAGACATGACCTTCCCTGCAAAAAACCATGCTGCCCATCACTGATAAGTCTATTTTCTTCCAAATGTGAATAGATCCTATCCCTCAGTATCTTCTCCAACAGTTTGCCTACCACTGACGTCAAGCTCACAGGTCTATAATTCCCTGGATTATCCCTGCTACCCTTCTTAAACAAAGGGACAACATTAGGAATTCTCCAGTCCTCTGGGACCTCACCCTTGCTCAAGGATGCTGCAAAGATATCTGTTAAGGTCCCAGCTATTTCTTCCCTCGCTTCTCTCAGTAACCTGGGATAGATCCCATCCGGACCTGGGGACTTGTCCACCTTCATGCCTTTTAGAATACCCAAAACTTCCCCCTTCCTTATGCCGACTTGACCTAGAGTATTTAAACATCCATCCTTAGCCTTAACATCCGTCATGTCCCTCTCCTTGGTGAATACCGATGCAAAGTACTCATTAAGAATCTCACCCATTTCCTCTGACTCCACGCATAAATTCCCTCTTTTGTCTTTGAGTGGGCCAATCCTTTCTCTAGTTATCCTCTTGCTCCTTATATATGAATAAAAGGCTTTGGGATTTTCCTTAACCCTGTTAGCCAAAGATATTTCATGACCCCTTTTAGCCCTCTTTATTGCGCGTTTGAGATTTGTCCTACTTTCCCGATATTCCTCCAAAGCTTCATCAGATTTAAGTCGCCTAGGTCTTATGTATGCTTCCTTTTTCATTTGACATCAAATGTTGTCCTTTGAAATGAATTTGATCGTAGATAGCATTTTGCCATTGCAAAAGGTGTTGGAATTGCAAAAGGTGTTCAAAGGCATTGAGTGCACTCAGTACTATCCAATGTGCTCAAAGCTTAGCAGTCTACATTGGAAAATATAAGGGGCGTGGATAGGGAGCAGCTGTTTCCCTTAGTTGCAGATTCAGTTACGAGGGGACACATATTCAAGGTCCAGGGCAGGAGATCTAGGGGGGATTTGAGGGAAAACGTTTTTACCCAGAGGGTGGTGACGGTCTAGAATGCACTGCCTGGGAGGGTGGTAGAGGCGGGTTGCCTCACATCCTTTAAAAAGTACCTGCATGAGCACTCGGCTCGTCATAACATTCAAGGCTATGGGCCAAGTGCTGGCAAATGGGATTAGGTAGGCAGATCAGGTGTTTTTCATCCAGTGCCGACTTGATGGGCTGAAGGGCCACAGTTTGGTAAGGCAACTGCTCGGCCCAAGATCGCAAGAAACTGCAGAGTGTCTTGAACTCAGCCCAGCGCATCACACAAGCTTGCCACCCTCCCATTGATTCTGTATACGCCTCCCGCTGCCTCAGAAATACAGACAGAATTATCAGAGACCCCTCCCACCCAGGCTTTGCCTTCTTCCAGACCTTTCAATCAGGCAGATGTCTGAAGACCCGCTCTTCCAGACACGGGAACAGCTTCTTCCCCACAGCTACTAGACTCCTCAGCGACCTTCCCTCTGACTGATCTGTTCCCTGTAAGAACACTATTCACGACACCCTATGCTGCACTTGCTCATGTATTTGCTTTGTTTGGCCCCTTGTTCCACACTGTAACCAGTCACTGTTTGGCGATGTACCATTTGTCAATGTACTCTGTTGATTATGCTTTTTTGTTTACTGTGTACGTTCCCTTGGCCGCAGAAAAATACTTTTCACCGTACTTCGGTACATGTGACAATAAATCAAGTCAAATCATCTGTGCTATATTATTCTGTGACAAGGAAATTAATTACTTGAGTAATATCTGGATTTAGTCTGTTTTTTCATTTAGTCCAAACAATCTTTCCACTATACTTTATAAGCTGTACAAGAGGTAAAGATTTGTCTCAAACTGTGGCACAAAACGGATAATGTTAAATCAGCTGCCCGTTATATGTAGTGTCTGATGCTCTATTCTCTGAAAGCCAATGGAACTGAATATCGGGGCGGTCGATCCAATACTGCCCAATTTACACCACTGCCTAAGATTCATTTTTACTCTGTTTTGTTCTTAATCTGATGAAATCTGAAATGAGTTGATTGCTTCTAATTTTCAGGTAGATTTTTATTTCCATTAAATTAAATGCATGCTGAGCGTGCCAACTAGGAGTAGAGTGCAGAAACAAATTTAGATGCGTAGAAGCATAGACCATTGATAACCATTTAAAATTTTACCATGTGCTTAAATTTTGTGTCCTGTAAAATTACATTTGTTTTCACAGACCTCCTTGTTCAATATTAATATAAAATTTACTTTAGTGTATTGACGTTAAATATGGATTTGGGAGACCCATGCTAAACCTTTCTCTGTATGCCATTCTACTGCATTCGTACTTTCCTCGACATCGCCTTTCCTATTAGCTTTTGGAATCTGATTCTGAAAGCCAAAACATGGCCTTCACTGTTATCTGATTTAACCTCCTCAGTCAGGCACAGAGTACAGTGAAGGCACAGAACGGCACAAGATATTTTGATCCTTAAATCAGAAGCCGATGACCTCTGGATTGAGGGAAGAAGTTGGATTCAATGGACCAGGAAATACTTATTGAAAGTGTTTAACCAGCTGTTTAACCAACTCTGTGTATTTCTACGACCAAGGGAGTCCGGTTGCACTTCTGGCATTAGTTCAGGAAACCCACAAAAAGGGTTGGGTCACCACTGCTGCTGGTAATATGGAAGTTATTAAGTTCACACTCGCCAGTGATCTCAACAGTAGAAGAGCTGCAAATCGGAAGTCAGTGACCGGAGTATGGTGAAAGTGCCTTAATCAGTGGGAAGGAAAAATAGTCAATACATCAGCATCTATTTTGTTGTCATTGTCTTTGTGTACAAACACTGCAATATAAGTGCAAAATGTTTATTATAATGCAATTCTGGTCCAGCACAAATTTTGTAACATTGCATTGCAGCAAATGCAGAAGAAGGTGAGCCAGATGCCTCTTTTGTACAGACGCTGCCTCCTTGCTTACAAATCCAACCAAGATCTTAAAAGAATAACCTGCTTGCACAATAATGTGAGCAAAATTTGATATTGTTAAGTGAAAGTTGGTGATCTATAGCTACTCCTTCTACAACATCCTGCAACACTCTGATCCTTGCAGTTGTGTGGAAAAGGTTTTTGTTTCCATGAGAGTGTAATGCGGCCTTCTCCCTCCAGGGACATGGTGGTCTGCTCCTGTCGCCCGTTGCTTGAACTGGAGGGTTTGCGAACCTATCGCATCTATCGCTATGCAGTGCACAGTCCGGGAAACCGAATTAGGTCGCAGGTGGGCGAGAATGCGAAACGTCGGCACTTTCTGTCCACAATCAAAATGCTTTCCGAGGCAGGATAGCAGAAGTGCTGCCCTACTTGAGATTAATTGTATTAATTGGGAGTTTGTGCACAATTGAATCATGGTCTTAGTTATATAAGCTAACATCAATGCCAATTGTGGCATACCATTGAAACAAGTTCACAAATATTTTTAGAGACTAAATTAAAAACTGACCCGGTGACTAACTCTAAAATAAATGTTGTGCGAGTCACAAATAAAGCTCACTGTCAAATGAAATGTTGCCTGCCGTATGCAAAACCAAACCCAGGTTTTCCTGGCGCATCAAATAAAACCATAAACTTACAATGAACTGTATTCTTGTCGAAAAAGTGAGTATTTTTGTGTTGTTCGGACACCATTAAAGACCAATAGCTTGTAAAAAGAAATTTGAACTTCCAGCTCATAGCTGAATGAATGACAATAGGATTTAAACTTTAAAATGTTTATTGTAACAAACATGACAAAGCACTATTTTCATCGGCAACTTGTACTTGAAATGTTTAACATAACCAAAAAACACACTGTCAGGTATACATAGGAAATGGGAGCAGGAGCCTGCCCTGCCATTCAATTAGATCATGGCTGATTATCTTGATGTTGTCTTCCCACGCTATATCTAAATCCCTGATGTCTTTACTATCTATAAATTGTCAATCTGTCTTGGACATACTTAATGACTGAGCTCCACAGCCCTCTGGGGTAGTGAACTGATCTGATCTCTTCACATATCTTCTCGACTGAGTAGTACTGCACTCGGTATGCACACCTGTTGCCTATGTATTTATGTATGTCCTATGTTTTTTTTCATGTATGGAATGATCTGTCTGGACAGTACTCGGAAGAATACTTTTCACTGTATCTCGGTACACGTGACAAAACAAATCCAAATAAACCTTTCTCCTAAACTCTAGCGGATAATGGCTCAGCCTCCTCAGTCTCTACTCGGATCAATCCCAGGAATCAGTCTGGTGAACTTTCTTACCATTCTCTCTCTGGCAAGTCTATCTTAGGTAAGGAGACCAAAACGGTACACACTACTCCGGGTGTGGTCTCATCAGGGTTCTGTAGAATTGCATTACACTGTCCTTTAAGTAGACATTCAGTTCTCCCAGAATCAGTCAAAAATGATTGTTAGCTCCTGAGGATTTGTTTCTTTTCTCTTCCTTTCCCAGCCTGGAAACGTTTAACTCCAGGTCAGGTCATTTTGCCTTAAAGACCAGTGCCAAAACATAACAATCTGAGTGGTGGTGATGGTATGTTATGTTTCACACAAGAAATCGGAGTTGTTGTGCAGTATGCACTTTTATACGTGGGCAGTACGGTAGCACAGTGGTGAGCACTGCTGCTTCACCGCACCAGGAACCTGGGTTTGATTCCTGGCTTGGGTCACTGTGCGGAGTCTGCACTTTCTCCCAGTGTCTGCGTGAGTTTCCTCCGGGCGCTCCAGTTTTCTCCCATAAGTCCCAAAAGGCGTACTTGTTAGGTGAATTGGACATTCTGAATTCTTCCTCTGTGTATCCGATTTGGGGATTTTCACAGTAACTTCATTGCAGTGTTAATGTAAGCCTACTTGTGACACAAATAAAGATTATTGTTATTAGTTAAAGAGCTACAACCTTTATTCTAGCACATGGCTGGCCAGGAATTTCCCACTCTTGCTGCTTGCCACTGGCGTGCGTTGAAAGGATTTTGCAGGCTGATATTCAACCTGTTGGCTATTATGAACACACCTTCCTTGACCATCATGCCTTGTGGTGGGACTCAAACCCAGAGCACTTGGCATAGAGGCAGGGGCGCTACAAGTCTCCTCAACCTCATTATTGTAACTGCATGTTATATTCCTGTGTGTACTGAATGAATGATTGTATAGTGTTTATGGTCCTTTAGTAATGCAATCATGCGCTGCATTAATCAACTGCAGTTATCGTGTAAAAGTTGCTTTGAGACCTAAGCCAGTCAAATAAATTGACTTTTTGTCTGTTGATGTATTTCCATATTTGTATGATTTTTAAAAAAAAAATAATTTACAATGCATGGTATTCTTCAACCATTAGGGGAATAACAACAGCTGCTAAACATTTTGTATTCACTTCCAAATCTCCTCTGTTTTGGAACAATCCCATTGGTGTTATTACTTCATACATTACTTCAAGTCGCCTGCCAGTTGATTACAATTCAGTCAACGCGAAAAACTGGGCATGGGCAGCCCAGGTTCTCGGGCTGCTTCAAGGGTATTTTGAGGGATGAATTTGAAACAAAGACATTCTTCTGAAACCAAGTAATAATAGTGGAATGCACTTTCATTGAACAGAATTTCAGAACAGCTGGTGGCTTTTAGTTCGCATTATGTTGCTGCCAAAATTACAAGATAAAACTGCTATTGATTTGGGCTCAGGCACCTGCGTTGTATCTGGAGAAAATCCAATGGTGGAATGTTAGTGCATTGCAGTAATTACAGTCTATGTTTCAAGATGCACTAACCTCGTTAGTTGCATTTATGACTTTTGGTGTGCAGTATAGTTATGAAAATGCTCTGTGGTCTCTGTCTGGAAAGTCTGTTCAATGCATTTTAGTTGGTGGTGGAATGCTCTTTGAAACTCTGTTATATAGCATTCCAATTTACTTTACATTGTCAGTTTCTAAATATGAATCTCTCCAAATAAGAATTATTTGCAGTGGTTACTTAAAAATTGTACACCACAGACGATGTTTGAAAATTAGTCAAACACATACTTATAACCCAGTGTCAGCCATGGATCAGTTGGTAACACTCACTGCTGGATCAGAGGATTTGGCTTTGAGTTCAAATCCCAGGACTCCAGCATAAAAATTAAAGATGACGCTCAAATGCTGAGGGGTGCAGCACTGTTGAAGGTGCTGCCATTTGGTTGAGATGTCAAGGCCACACTTAGTTTCTTGTGTGGAAGTAAAGGATCTCTTGACATATTCAGAAGGATAGCGCTGAGTGCTGCTTGAGTGCACAGTGTATGAAGTTAGTTAGTTTAAGGGTCAATCTCTCAAGTCTAGTTTTTGTTTGCATTTAGCAATTAACTAAAAATTACAGTTTAAGTTGAGTTTAAGTTTTTTTTCCAACCCTAAACTGGGATAGACAAGCTCTCTGAGAGCAGCTGTAATTAACTAGGTACTTGGGTATCTAGCTTAAACTGGTTTCTGAGCTTTAGCAAAGTTGACTCATTGTCAGAAAGTATAGATGCAGGGATCTCTGAATGCTTCCTGAGAATGTGACACCGGGAATTTGATGAGGGAGGGGGTTTGGTGGAGGGGAACTATAAGTTAAGAAACATAAATTTAATTAATGCAATAAGGATGGCAGGATAGGTGATGTCACGGCAGATGCCATGCAATCCTTGGCAACCACATCTGTAGTAAGTGTCTGCAACCTAATGGGCTTCAGTTCAGAGTTAATGTGATGGAGGCTAAGCTGCAGACATAGCAAACCATAAGGGAGAGGGAAAATTCCAGAAGGCAGTCAGACCCCTCAGGTTAGTGTCACCAGATTTTGTCAGTAGCAGCAGGGTGTGACTGCAAGTCAGCCAGGTAAAGAGATCAAGAAGATTAGAGTGGAGAAGCCTCAATCCTTGCAATTGAGTAATAAATTTGAGGCTCTTGGAGAAGAACAGGGCTGTAGTGTGGGTGAGCATATTGACCATTGCACCATGGTACAGGAAGCCATTCAAGTTGGAGGAGTTAAAAGGAATGCAATGGTAGTAGGGGATAGAATAGTCATTGGGATAGACCCTATTCTCTGCAACGATGGGCGAGAATGCAGAAAGTTGTGTTGCTTTTCCTAGACCAGGGTTTGAGAGGAACTTGCAGTGCGAAGGAGAGGATCCAGTTTTGTGGTTCATCTGAGTATCAACTACACAGGTAAGACCAGCAAAAAGGTTCTATATAGGGCACCAAATTAAAAAGCAGAACATCAGGTGATCCTCCGCTGAACCACGTGCAAATTGGCAGAGGATATCTAAAATGGTGTAAAGACTGATGTGGGGGAACTGGGATCAGTTTGTGGGGTGCTGACCAGTACTGGGGAAAGTGGGAGCTTTACTGTTGGAATGGATTTTACCTGAAACGTCCTGGGCCCAGTGTTGTAGCACAGGATTTTTCAAAGTGCAGTGTAGCCATCTGGGATGGCCACTTACAAACTCGCTCCCAGTGAGTTCTCCCAGTGAGCCAGAGAAGACACAGCCAGAGTGAGACAGAACCAAGAGTGAGTTTGGGAATTTGAATCTAGGTGGGAATTCGAAGCTTGGGAGGGAGAAGGTGCTTTTTATCCCTGGTAAGTAGTGTTTCTGTTTTTCTGTTTCTTTTCATTGGTATATTTATTTATTTTTTTCTTCGTTGTTTATTTATTTATTTAATTTTGGGGAGGGAAATTGTAATTGTTGAAGTTAACCGAAGGTTTAAGACATGGCAGGAGATCTCAGACCCGTGTCATGCTCCTCGTGTACGATGTGGGAGCTCAGGGACACGTCCACTGTCCCTGGCTCCTTCACGTGCAAGAAGTGTGTCCAGTTGCAGCTCCTGTTAGACCGCTTGACGGCTCTGGAGCTGCGGATGGACTCACTTTGGAGCATCCGCGATGCTGAGGACGTCGTGGATAGCACGTTTCGCGAGTTGGTCACACCGCAGGTGAAAGGTACTGAGGGAGATAGAAAATGGGTGACCAAAAGACCGAGCAAGAGTAGGAAGGCAGTGCAGGTGTCCTCTGCGGTCATCTTCCTGCAAAATAGATATACCGCTTTGGGTACTGTTGAGGGAGATGGCTCACCAGGGGAAGGCAGCAGCAGCCAGGTTCATGGCACCGTGGCTAGCTCTGCTGTGCAGCAGGGCAGGAAGAAGAATGGCAGGGCTATAGTGATAGGGGACTCTATTGTAAGGGGAATAGACAGGCGGTTCTGCGGACGCAATCGAGACTCCTGGATGGTATGTTGCCTCCCTGGTGCAAGGGTCAAGGATGTCTCGGAGCGGCTGCAGGACATTCTGGGGGGGGGGGGGGGGGGTGGGTGAACAGCCAGCTGTCGTGGTGCACATAGGCACCAACGATATAGGTAAAAAACGGGACGAGGTCCTACAAGCTGAATTTAGGGAGCTAGGAGTTAAACTAAAAAGTAGGACCTCAAAGGTAGTAATCTCAGGATTGCTACCAGTGCCACGAGCTAGTCCGAGTAGGAATGTCAGGATAGAGAGGATGAATGCGTGGCTCGAGAGATGGTGCAAGAGGGAGGGATTCAAATTCTTGGGACATTGGAACCGGTTCTAGGGGAGGTGGGACCAGTACAAACCGGACGGTCTGCACCTGGGCAGGACTGGAACCGATGTCCTGGGGGGGGGTTTGCTAGAGCTGTTGGGGAGAGTTTAAACTAATGTGGCAGGGGGATGGGAACCGATGCAGGAAGTTGGAAAGTAGTAAAGCAGGGACAGAAACAAAAGGCAGTAAGGGGGAAAGTGTAAGGCAGAGGAGCCATAGTCAAAAATCAAAAAGGGCGACAGTACAAGGTACAGTGACTGAGGGGAGCTCAGTGAATAGGACCAGGAATACTAAAAGGAATAAAACGGGAAGTGAAAACATTAATGGTAAGCGACGCGGCAGGTTGTTACATGAAGATATGGGTTCAACGACGAGGAAAATTAGGAGAAAGGTTAAGAGGAAATATAACTTGGGAGAGGTTACTGATCGAGGTGTTAAGATTCAGAACCGAGGTAAAAAAGCCAACATAAGTGTACTTTACCTGAATGCTTGTAGTATTCTGAATAAGGTAAATGAGTTGATGGCGTGAATTACTATGATTTAGTGGCCATTACTGAAACATGGTTAAAGGATGGTCACGACTGGGAGTTAAATATCCGAGGGTATCAAACTATTCGGAAGGACAGAGTGGATGGTGAGGGAGGTGGTGTAGCTCTATTATTTAAGGATGACATCCGGGCAACAGTAAGGGGTGACATCGGTGCTATGGAGGATAAGGTTCAATCCATTTGGGTGGAAATCAGGAATAGTAAGGCGAAAAAGTCACTGATAGGAGTAGTCTATCGGCCACCAAATAACATTATGGTGGGGCAGGCAATAAACAAAGAAATAACTGATGCATGTAGAAATGGTACAGCAGTTATAATGGGGGATTTTAATCTACATGTCGATTGGTTTAACCAGGTCGGTCAAGGCAGCCTTGAGGGGTTTATAGAATGTATCCGCGATAGTTTCCTTGAACAGTATGTAATGGAACCTATGAGGGAACAAGCGGTCCTAGATCTGGTCCTGTGTAATGAGACAGGATTGATTCAGGATCTCCTAGTTAGGGATCCTCTCGGAAGGAGCGATCACAATATGGTGGAATTTAAAATACAGATGGAGGGTGAGAAGATAAAATCAAGCACTAGTGTTTTATGCTTAAACAAAGGAGATTACAATGGGATGAGAGAAGAACTAGCTAAGGTAGACTGGGAGTAAAGACTTTATGGTGAAACAGTTGAGGAACAGTGGAGAACCTTCCAAGTGATTTTTCACAGTGCTCAGCAAACGTTTATACCAACAAAAAGGAAGGACGGTGAAAAGAGGGAAAATCGACCGTGGATATCTAAGGAAATAAGGGAGAGTATCAAATTGAAGGAAAAAACATACAAAGTAGCAAAGATCAGTGGGAGACTAGAGGACTGGGAAATCTTTAGGGGGCAACAGCAAGCTACTAAAAAAGCTATAAAGAAGAGTAAGATAGATTATGAGAGTAAACTTGCTCAGAATATAAAAACAGATAGTAAACGTTTCTACAAATATATAAAACAAAAAAGAGTGGCTAAGGTAAATATTGGTCCTTTAGAGGATGAGAAGGGAGATTTAATGGGAGATGAGGAAATGGCTGAGGAACTGAACAGGTTTTTTGGGTCGGTCTTCACAGTGGAAGACACAAATAACATGCCAGTGACTGATGGAAATGAGGCTATGACAGGTGAGGACCTTGAGAGGATTGTTATCACTAAGGAGGTAGTGATGGGCATGTTAATGGGGCTAAAGGTAGCCAAGTCTCCTGGCCCTGATGGAATGCATCCCAGAGTGCTAAAAGAGATGGCTAGGGAAATTGCAAATGCACTAGTGATAATTTACCAAAATTCACTAGACTCTGGGGTGGTCCCGGCGGATTGGAAATTAGCAAGCGTGACACCACTGTTTTAAAAAAGGGAGGTAGGCAGAAAATGGGTAATTATAGGCCAGTGAGCTTAACTTCGGTAGTAGGGAAGATGTTGGAATCTATCATCAAGGAAGGAATAGCGAGTCATCTGGATGGAAATTGTCCCATTGGGTAGACGCAGCATGGGTTCATAAAGGGCAGGTCGTGCCTCACTAATTTAGTGGAATTTTTTGAAGACATTAACAGTGCGGTAGATAACGGGGAGCCAATGGATGTGGTATATCTGGATTTCCAGAAAGCCTTTGACAAGGTGCCACACAAAAGGTTGTTGCATAAGCTAAAGTGCATGGCATTAAGGGGACAGTAGTAGCATGGATAGAGGATTGGTTAATCAATAGAAAGCAAAGAGTGGGGATTAATGGGTGTTTCTCTGGTTGGCAATCAGTAGCTAGTGGTGTCCCTCAGGGATCAGTGTTGGGCCCACAACTGTTCACAATTTGCATAGATAATTTGGAGTTGGGGACCAAAGGCAATGTGTCCAAGTTTGCAGACGACACTAAGATAAGTGGTAAAGCAAAAAATGCAGAGGATACTGGAAGTCTGCAGAGGGATTTGGTTAGGCTAAGTGAATGGGCTAGGGTCTGGCAGATGGAATACAATGTTGACAAATGTGAGGTTATCCATTTTAGTAGGAATAACAGCAAAAGGGATTATTATTTAAATGATAAAATATTAAAACATGCTGCTGTGCAGAGAGACCTGGGTGTGCTGGTGCATGAGTCGCAAAAAGTTGGTTTACAGGTGCAACGTGATTAAGAAGGCAAATGGAATGTTGTCCTTCATTGCTAGAGGGATGGAGTTTAAGACGAGGGAGGTTATGCTGCAATTGTATAAGGTGTTAGTGAGGCCCCACACCTGGAGTATTGTGTTCAGTTTTGGTCTCCTTACTTGAGAAAGGACGTACTGGCACTGGAGGGTGTGCAGAGGAGATTCACTAGGTTAATCCCAGAGCTGAAGGGGTTGGATTACGAGGAGAGGTTGAGTAGACTGGGACTGTACTCGTTGGAATTTAGAAGGATGAGGGGGGATCTTATAGAAACATATAAGATTATGAAGGGAATAGATAGGATAGATGTGGGCAGGTTGTTTCCACTGGCGGGTGAAAGCAGAACTAGGGGACATAGCCTCAAAATAAGGGGAAGTAGATTTAGGACTGTATTTAGGAGGAACTTCTTCACCCAAAGGGTTGTGAATCTATGAAATTCCTTGCCCAGTGAAGCAGTAGAGGCTCCTTCATTAAATGTTTTTAAGATAAAGATAGATAGTTTTTTGAAGAATAAAGGGATTAACGGTTATGGTGTTCGGGCCGGAAAGTGGAGCTGAGTCCACAAAAGATCAGCCATGATCTCATTGAATAGTGGAGAAGGCTCGAGGTGCCAGATGGCCTACTCTTGCTTCTAGTTCTTATGTTCTTATGAAACATGGATACTTGCAAAGACCCAAGGGAAACATGGCCAATACAGGATTCAGGCAAATGTATATTTGCTAACAGAGAACCAGACAGTATCGAAATCCCTAGCCGATTTGCATTCTAATGGCCCATTTCCCCAGGACAAAGGACAGGTACTCGGGTATCAGATACAATTTCAGACACAACGGCGCCACTCCCTTCACCCCGGAAGCCCAAACAGCCAAGGTCAATGACCGCTCAGAACACGCCCAGCCATCAAGGCACCCGCCCCTTTATTGGCTCAAATCGAAGGCAGTAATCGAAGCCTGCCGAATTATTGGGTCCAAAGCTAAGGACCGCCCAAAAGAGCGCGAAACCCCAAAGGATAAAGAGAGACACTGCCATGTGTTCGATCTCTTTTGGCCCTGGCACACCGGCACTCTTTGGCCTGGCCTATACCTGAGGCCAACTGCAGCACCACGACCAGAAGCAAGTTCAAGATCAACGATCGCTACCAGCCGGATGAGCCCAGCAGAACCGAAGTTACTTCTCCAGACCCAGCCACTCCAGATCCGAACAAAGGCCTTGTTCCTCTGCCAAAGCCGGGTGCCTGAAGTTAAGTACAGGTTGTTGTAGTGTTAGGTATAATATAGCTTGTAGTGTTTTTATGTTAATCCTGTGTGTAAATAAACTATTATTGAGCTTGAGCTAACTGACTGGTTGTTGGGTCTTTGATCAATATCCGGTTGGACCCTGTGGTGGTATCATTTGATACCTGGCGACTCTGAAAAGCAATATCATCATTATTAATAGGCAACATTATTGGTGATGCTGGTGGGATAGTATCCCACTCATTAAAAGGGCAACATTATTGGCATCTCCGGTGCGAATTGGCAACAGTTATTGGTGACCTCTGATGGGACTCGGCCTAGAAGTGATTTTGCCACTCCGAGAGAACCCACAAAATGCTGAATTAGAAACTCAATTGGAAAAGTGAAAGAAACCACAAGTGTAAGACCAGTATTGATCAAACCTCCAAGATTCGGAAGTGGGTAGTAATTTGCATGCGTACTAACAGGGATATAAGGTAAACTCGTTAGATTTTGTTGCGTGAAAACTATCGGGAGTTTTGTGAACCGGAAAATAGCTTGGGCCATACCCGCTGTTTGCATCGCTGTCCTATTCCCCCCGTCCCAAATTTAGGATACAGAAAAGAGATACCAGTAGAAATGGCAGCAAAGGCAATGGAACGCCTTATGAACCCACAGGAAACACGGGTCGCAGCGACCAGTAGAGCAGTGTCCCATATGGGAAGAGGAACTAAGGAAATACTTAAAGGGGAAAGGATGGCCCCTTTGGTCTGAGTTTTGTTCGAATGATGAGTCAGGTCCTGGTAGTATAGGACAAACTTGGTGGGACAACCTAACCGAGATACACAAGAGTTTAGGAAAAGTTCGTAAGCCGACTGCAATCGTGGCCTGTCTGGCACAATTGCAAGGCACAGAGGAGGTCGTGAGGACACTCCGCAGACAGCTTGTCGAGAAAGAGGAGAAGAGTGAGAGAAACGTTAGCAAATGTGAAAAGGTTAATGAGCAACTCCGAGAACAGCTAGCAGCAAAAGATAAGGAATTCCACCTAAGCAGCTTTCAGACACAATACGCAGTCTTGGTAAGAGAAGAGACTGAACAACAGGTTAAGGAAGCAATGTGCAGACTTGAAGGCAGCCTTACGAGCAATCCCCAGTTCCACAACGGAACAAAGGCAGAGTTCAGTAGACCACGCCAAATGCAGGCGGCAAATTTCAAGGTTACAGTCACTGCTTTCAGCGTAAAATTGTTTTAGAGACAAATTTAGACCAGGAAGATGGCCACGATTGGCAGGAACTCAATGGAACTACCTATAGATATGTAGAATACACCAAAAATTGCAATAGAGCCCCCCAGGCCCCGAAAAGGAAAGCACCCACGCCACCGACTGCACAGGCAGCACACAACCCCATGAATCCAGTCACCACGCAGCGCAAGTCACCGATTGACGATGATCCCGATTTTGTGTACACCACCCCATTATCCATCACACAATTGAGAGATACCTGCGCCAAAATGGAACCATTCCAACCCACAGCAGACAGACACCATTTCTTTGAGCGAGTAAGACAACAGACAGTTATGTACGGTCTGGACTAACCGGAGAAAGTGAAACTTATAGTGATGAGCCTTGACCCATCCATTGTTCAGCATTACCCGATCCACAGAATGTAGGAGAAGGAAGCCTCCAGGACATGAAGGCAGCTATTTTAGATGCAATTGGTTAGGACAGAGGAGATCCCGTAGAAGGTCTAAATCGCTGCAGAAAAAAGGGAGCGCATCTGACTGCATACGCAGGACGCCTTTGGATACACTTCAAGGCGGTATTTGGAGATTTAGTCCGCGCACACTTAAATGTCGAAAACACAACCAAATGGACCCGTATTTTAGTCTCCCACGCCACAGAAGCAGGTCAAAAAGCCTGTGTGAATTATGACCCCTCAGATGCCACACATAACAAAGTGTGGGTTCTGAAGAGACTTTGTAGAGCTTGGGAACAATCCCTACATAAAAAGGCAGAGTAGGAAAAGGCAGAAGCAAATATGAATCCAGTAAGGACACATCAGGACCCCACATGGGTAAACGAAGGTAGACATGACGGACAGCACCACAAACCACAGGGATGCTATAATTGTGGACAAAAGAGACATTACGCCAGCAAATGCAATGCCCCCCCAAACCAGCAACGGAATCAGCAAGCGAACACCCCACATAGGAACAATGCCAGGCCTATACACAGTATTAGCACCCGCCCAGACAATTCTGCCATAAATAGCACAGATTGACGGTGTTCGGACTCCCCAACATGGGTCTGCGACACACTCTGGGACAAGTCAGGTAGACCAGTAATCACAGGCACAGTCCGGGGACACCCCGTAGAGTTCATTCGGGACACAGGAGGGTCCCGCACCATTTTAAACTCCTCCACAATGTTTCAGCGAGATAAATGGCCGATTACAGACAGTATCACTCTTAGCGGATTTACAGGGCATATCCAGCAGGGATATATTACGGCCCCCGCAGATATTCAAATCGTAAACGATAATACCAAGCACCCGGTTGTTTTCGTAGATTTGCCCCGAACAGCAGAACACATTTTGGGGATCGACTTCATGAGTTCACACAACCTTTCCTTTGACCCCGTGAAGTGTGTTTGGAAAATGTCTAGAACAGCGAGAGCCCCCGCCACGCTCACAGTTGGAGACTACGAACATAGAATCTGCTCAGTAGGCGACTATTGGTTTTATCCGCAAACCATTAGTACAGATAGGATGATTAGAGAGGTCCTAAGAAAACACAAAGCATCCTTCGCGCAGCACAAGCACGATTGTGGAAAAATTCCGGGAACAGCCGCCATTACAGGTTTCGATCCCCAACCCCAGAAACCGACAATTGGCAAATGGATTATCCAAATTTTCCCGACCCGAATGCCTCATTCAGTATGTGGACGACTTGCTCCTACAAACTGATACCAAGGAAGAGCACATTTCGCTTCTTTCCGAACTATTAGGTCTCCTACACTCAATTGGATGTAAAGTTAACCCGAAAAAGGCCCAAATCCTAGAAGAAAAGGTATTTTATTTAGGCACAGTCATCACGCATGGAAAAAGAGAGAGAGAGCAAAAATGGATTGATTCGATTGTTAAATCGCCCTTGCCCCATAATGTCACTGCACTCCGGTCATTTTTAGGACTGGTTGGTTACTGTAGGAACCATATAGACGGTTTCGCCACCAAGGCAGCCCCACTTTCCGAGCTCCTAAAAAAGAACGCCCCTTGGGAATGGCTTCCACAGCATACGGATGCCATTGACGCATTAAAACGCGTCCCTAGGTACAGCCCCCGCTTTGCAGGAGCCAGACCCACACTCCCCATACGCCATAGAAGTAGCGACCACCAACCGAACCCTATCGGCCGTACTACTCCAAGAAATGCACGATTGTTTAGAACCCGTTGCCTATGCCTCACGAGTTTTGGACCCAGTGGAGCAAGGATTTTCAGCCTGAGAAAGGCACTTGCTCGCAGCTTTTTGGGCTGTTCAGTACTTCGCACACATCACAGGCCTCAACCCCGTAACGATTTTAACCAAGCACACCCCAACGCAACTACTGTTAGATAGTAGGTTAAAGGACGGTTCAGTTAGCCAGATTAGAGCAGCGCGCTGGACCCTACTCTTACAAGGAAGGGGCATCACAGTAAAAAGGACAAAGACACACACATTTTTAGCAGATAATTTGCAGTATGAAGGAACCCCACATGAGTGTGAAATCATCGCAGCCAGGCACAACACGGGGACCCTTTATTCCTGAATCGCTACCCACAAAAGCAGGCACCAGACCTCAGAGAACCCAGCCCATGGATAAATCTTTAAAAATTTATGTAGATGGCTCCTCCACCGTTGATAATGGAAAAAGGATTACAGGATATGGTATACATGTGGAAGACGCACAGGGAGGCGCATTAGAGGAGATATCGCTAAAATTACCAGGTCATTTAGGATCGCAGGCAGCCAGGCTAGCAGCCATCGCATACATAGTACAGCACCCAGATTCTTTCCCGACCCCCGCAGATATATATTCGGACAGTTTATTCGGACAGTTTATATGTCTGTAATAGTTTGACGGAATTCCTGCCCCTGTGGGAATCTAGAGGATTCATATCTGCCGACGGAAAACCCCTACCCTCAGCGCCATTACTGAAGCACATTCTTGAAAGGGCTAAAGACCGCAGATTTGGCATAATAAAAGTCAGACGCCATCATCGTTCCTCCCCACCCAGTAACGTAAAAGCAAAGCAGACACCCCAGCAAAGGCAGGATCACGACATGGTCACTTTTGGCAACCCCCCGAGAGTGCCTCAGTACACGCAGTCCAGGTCTCAAAGCCGAATATCCAAGATTTAGCACAGGCCTAAAAGGCAGACGACACTCTTCAGCAAATTTTAAATGGTAACTTCCCAGCGCCCTACGACAAATTCAAGGATTCACTGATGGTACAGGACGGAATTGTATTAAAGAATGGAATTTATGTGGTCCCCACTCGGGACAGGAACCAGATTATTTGTCAATTTCATGACGGACACGGACATCAGGGGATAGAAACCACCATTGCCCACTTAAGACCTTTGTGCTGGTGGCCCGATTTAAAAGCAGACATCGCACATTATATTGAAAATTGTTTAATTCGTGCTCAAAATAATCCAGAAAGATACTCCAGGAAAGGTCAGTTAAAACACACCCAGCCCATGGACGAATTTACAGCTAGATTATATTCGTTCTCCCCTCCCCCCTGCAGAAATGGTTTTAAATATGTGTTGGTAGTGATCGACACTTCACAAAATTGGTGGAAGCATTTCCTTCCAGGACAAACACGGCTAAGGCAACAGCCAAGATTTTAACGCAGGAGATATTTACACGTTGGGGACTTCCCCGCAGCATTGAATCGGACCAAGATTTGCACTTTACGGGAAGAGTGATGCAGAATGTTTTGTCGATTTTTGGGATAAAACAAAAATTCCATATTGCCTATCACCCACAATCCAGCAGCATTGTGGAATGTATGAACAGAACCCTAAAACGACTATCAGGAAAATGGTGCACCAGCACAACACTACATGGGACACAGTTCTTCCAATTGCACTTATGTTTATTAAGTATCAAGTTCCACAGGATTCACCCCTCACACCCTTCTGACCGGACGACCCATGAAAGGAACTAAATATTTATTTATTAGGACTTGATTTGGCCAGCCCCACAGTCACTGCCCTCACCCACGAAAAAGCAGTCCAACAGGTAATGGAAAATGTTAAGGCAGCCCAGCTCGCTGCAGCTGTCTGACTAGGTGCTAGGAAAAAGCAGAGTAAGGCCTGATTTGATAAAACAGTACACCCAGTAGAGTATACAGTCGGTCAGCAGGTGATGGTTTCCCTATATAACCCCAGTTCATTCCTCTCCCCTAAATTTGCAGGACCCTACTCCATTTCAGATAAAGTAAGCCCCTCGGTATATAAAATAACGTATTCTAATGGAAAGTCAGGATGGTTTCATATCAGCCAACTTAAGGTTTATGGAACCCAGTGCAGCCACTCACACCACGTCTCCCTGGCAATAGCAGACGATTACGCCCCGCCCACTGACAACCTAGTCCGACCCTCCCCCAGCCAGGACAGCATGTCTACAGACCCGACCTTGTCTCTGCCCGCAGGAACGACTTTCCACCTTAAACTTGATTTGGATGCTAGCGACAGCGCTCCAGACTTACTTGAAATCAACGACCAATGGCACAACCGCCCAGGCCCCAGTCGCTCCAGCCCCAGGAACCCCGTCCAAGATATGTTTGGCCCATCATACCCCCTTTCATTGCCACAACCAGAGCCACCACCTGACTATCGAAATTTGCCCTTTGCAGCTGCCGCCCCTTCTGACCAAAGAATTCCCCATTGGCACTGCGATAACTCTTGTCGATTGATACGGAACGACGATTCGGATCCCACGACGGTCCACGCGGCCACGGCACGAAAACGCCAGACCCGAGTTTGGCAACCGGGAGATGGCGATGACTCAGAATCTGACTCCCGTTATGGTAACCCTTTTACGACGCTATTTGAAATGGAGCCCTGAGGTGTACAGATGATGAGAAAAAGGAACCGATTGAGATTTACGGTGTCCTAATTTTCTGATGGAGCCTGCCCGCCTTTTTCTTGATACACTTTATTCTTCCGGTCTCGGATGTTTAATTAATGTCGCCCGTCCGCTAATGATTACTCGTCTGCACATTCTCGGAGTCCATATGTTACAAACTCTTTCCGCTCGTGTAAGGTCACCCAGGCAGTGGAGTAACGGCACTAATCCCCGCCCTGCCTGAGGACCCCCTATGTATTCGGTCAGCCAAGGTCGGGTAGTGGAGCAACGGTACTGATCACTGCCCTACCCGGGGATTGCACCCATTCGTGCCCCATGTTCCCATCACTGATTTGGAAAAGTTTTTAAAAACTCTTTACTGTCTCCGGCGGGTCTTTGTTTCCCCTGATCTGTTCTTTTGTGCGTGTGGTTTAAAGAATGCTCTTTGCCACAGTCCCTGCACTCAACTTTGGTTTCCGGAGACCCTTCGGTCGCTAATCTCAACTGCTATTTACATGTTCAACACACTTGGTTGAAACAAAATTTGCTGCCATTACAAAAACTACAAAAGTGCTGGATGGAGAAATTGTCCTCCCACTCAACGCATCGAACCACAAGCTGCGGGAATTCCTTGCACTTTAATAAAATGTTCTTTTTGGATGTCTTGTCTCCAAAAGGGTTGGTTTTTTATATTAAAAACAAAATGAGGGAGTCACACATGGTGACAATTCTAATGGGGAATTGATATTGAGGAGAAACAGACAGACAAACGAGATATTAAATAAAGGTAATAGATTTTATGCTTGCACCCCCAGGAATATACGAAGATACAAGGAACAAAAGACAAGATGAAGACAGAACTGATGACCTCCATTATGATCATCGTACAGTTGCGCGCGTCGACAGCCCCTGTAACCCACACCACATTGGTCCCAAACATAACCATACCACACGATACCCCTAGCCCGGACACCACACCTCACATGAAAATAAACACTGATACCCCCACATGGTGCGAAAACATCGTAAAATGGTATTTCCTCTCGTATACAGTAGAAGCCCTATTAGTTATTGCAATCGTTCAGACACTTAGACTTCGAAAATGGCGAAGGAGAGCCTCCCGCTCCCCGATATATACACCTTTTGTTGGACTTCAACGGACCCCACACTCTTTGAACCGTTTTCTGAGAAATAAAGTTCGCCTTTCGGTAAATGTAATAAGTTAAGTAGGAATGTGATGCTGCTATTGTTTAAAATTTTTGGACTGGAATATAAGTTCTTTTTGATTATTAGCTAGCAGCATAAGTGTAGTTTAGGTAAGGACAGTTAGAGGTTCCCCTTGAGTAAAGAAGTTAAATGAATGATGAAATGTTATAGTGCCCACTTAGATATATATGTGATGTATTAAAAACTTAGGTAAATGCTCCAATACATAGGACAGAGTAGTATAGAACCTGTCCTTGACCAAGGGTATCTGGCACACCAAAGAACAGATGAAGGATCAGTACTGTGATCCATCATGCTTCGCGTTTCGGATCAAGAGGACGGACTGTAGCCATCTGGGATGGACACTTACAAAGGAAACATGGATACTTGCAAAGGCTCAAGGGAAATATGGCCAATACAGGATTCAGGCAACCTCAGAGCCTAAATGTATATTTGCTAACAGAGAACCAGACAGTATCGAAACCCCTAGCCGATTTGCATTCTAATGGCCCATTTCCTCAGGACAAAGGATTGGTACTCGGGTATCAGATACAATCCCAGACACATTGGCGCCACTCTCTTCACCCAGGAAGCCCAAACAGCCAAGGTCAATGACCGCTCAGAACACGCCCAGCCATCAAGGCACCCGCCCCTTTATTGGCTCAAATCGAAGGCAGTAATCGAAGCCTGCCGAATTATTGGGTCCAAAGCTAAGGACCGCCCAAAAGAGCGCGAAACCCCAAAGGATAAAGAGAGACACTGCCATGTGTTCGATCTCTTTTGGCCCTGGCACACCGGCACTCTTTGGCCCGGCCTATACCTGAGGCCAACTGCAGCACCACGACCAGAAGCAAGTTCAAGATCAACGATCGCTACCAGCCGGATGAGCCCAGCAGAACCAAAGTTACTTCTCCAGACCCAGCCACTGCAGATCTGAACAAAGGCCTTGTTCCTCTGTCAAAGCCGGGTGCCTGAAGTTAAGTGCAGGTTGTTGTAGCGTTAGGTATAATTTAGCTTGTAGTGTTTTTATGTTGCATGTGTGAGTTAATCCTGTGTGTAAATAAACTATTATTGAGCTTGAGCTAACTGACTGGTTATTGGGTCTTTGATCAATATCCGGTTGAACCCTGTGGTGGTATCATTTGATACCTGGCGACTCTGAAAAGCAATATCATCATTATTAATAGGCAACATTATTGGTGATGCTGGTGGGATAGTATCCCACTCATTAAAAGGGCAACATTATTGGCGTCTCCGATGCAAATTGGCAACAGGAGGTCCCGGGCGGGTGTTGGGAGTGTCGCAGAGCGATTGATCTCAGCTTTCCTGCGGTGGTCCCAATTGTGGGAGAAGTGCAACAAATCCCACTTCCGGGCCACCTGTCTCCCCAGGTAATGAAAGTTCTTCCCTACCCTCCTCAGCGGCAGCTCCCTCAGTCTCTTCTGTCCTTTAGCCTGGATCACAAACAGCTCGCTCTTCCCCACGTTCAATTTATACCCCGAAAAAACTGCAAAATTCCCTTTAGATCCGCATGACCTCCCCCATCCCCTCCAGTGGGTCCGAGATATACAGGAGGAGATCATCCGCGTAGAGCGAGACCCGAACAAAGAAGAAACTTAACCCGAGAATAAATCAGTACAAAGATGATTTCTGGAAGTATGGTTTTGCCAATTATGACAATGCAAATAAGGGTGCAAAGCCCATGTGTGTTGTGTGCAGGGAGGTACTGGCGAATGAGAGGAGATGTTTAGGACTTTGAAAGACATGTGGTGGGTGAAAAATTAATTTTGAGGTTGAGACCCCAGAGTCTGTTATTAACTTACAGTTGACTCCAAATGAAAAGATTGAACTACTGTACCTGACTTGCGACAGCACATTAAAACACAGCAGAAGACCATGAGTCTGTTGGCATTCTGGAGTAGCATCTCCCAGGAGTATCCAGTGCTGAATTAAACAAGCAGTTTGTCTCTCTTGCCCTTCACAACAGCTTACATGATCGAGGTTGGATTTTCCATTCTCACAAATATGAAGACGACCCAAAAGAACAGGCTGAACTCTGCATCTGATACACGCATTGTCCTCTCCTCCTATGAACCTGATGGGAGTGAGATCATGAGGACCAAGTAGGCTCCCCTTTCGCATTAGAGTGTGTTGCGAAGGGTGGCAGGTATGGTCTGCAATGGCTGGCAGATGTCGGTCCCAAAGGCTGGCTGGTTGGCAAGGTGGATCGCGGGGGGTGGGGGGGGGGGTTGAAAAACTGTTCTAGCGAGTCATGTAACTGGGAAAGTAGAGAAGGCTTTGAACTGAAAGGTGGGGGAAAGGATTATTTAGGGGAAGGCTGAATAAAGTAAAAGGCTATGACAAAGTGATGGATCAAGGTAGCGGTAATAGTAATGATGTTATGGCAGGAAGGGACAGTGATTGCAAAAATTTAGTGTGCCAGCAGATAGGGCCAGAGTATACACAAACTGTTTTATGTTTAAAAATGGAGCTATTGCAGTATTTGCAATGAAACAGATTGATTGTCAGTTCAAATAGAAAGAACAGGTAGATGTGGTAGATTTAGATTTTTAGAGAGCATTTGACATAGTCCTCAACAAGAGGTTAGTTATCAAAATTAGAGCACGTGAGATGGGGGGGAATATACTAGCATGGATTCAGAACTGGTTAATGGATAAAAAGATGGGAGGAATCAATGGATTTTCAGGCTGTGACTAGTGGGGTAACCCGAGGTTCAATGTTTGGGCCCCAACTATTCCATCTATATCAGTGATTTGGATGTGGGGTTAAGTGCAAATTTAAAAGTTTGCAGATGATACATAACTGGTAGAATTGTGAGTTGTGAAGAGGATGCAAAGATGTTTCGGGAGATTTGGAGAGGCTAAGTAAGTGGGCAAAAAATCGGCATAACTAATACAATGTTGACAAATGTGAGGTGGTACGAAAAACAGAAATAAGGTGTATTTCTTAAATGATGCGCGACTGGGAAGTGTTGCACTTCCAAAGGAACTTGGGCGACCTTGGTCCATGAGTCACTGAAAGCTAACATTCAAGTTCAGCAAGCAATCAAGAAGGCAAATGCTTTGTTGGCCTTTATTCCAAGAGGATTTGAGTAAAGGAGTAAAGATGTCTTACTGCAATTATATAGATCCTTGATGAGACCACACCTGAAGTATTGTGTGCAGTTTTGTTCCCCTTCCCTAAGGAAAGGTACACTTGCCATAGAGGGAGTGCAATGAAGGTTCACAAAATTAATTCCTGAGACAGCGGAATTGTCTATTAAGGAGAGATTAAATAGACTGGCCCTTTATTCTCCCCCGGTCAGCGTGGGTTTCCTCCGGGTGCTCCGGTTTCCTCCCACAGTCCAAAGATGTGCAGGTTAGGTGGATTGGCCATGTTAAATTGCCCTTGGTGTCCAAAAAGGTAAGGTGGGGTTACTGGGTTACAGGTTTAGGCTGGAGGTGTGGGCTTGAGTAGGGTGCTCTTTCCAAGAGCTGGGGCAGACCCATGGGCCGAATGGCCTCCTGAACTGTAAATTCTATGATTTATTATTAGGGGTTTAGAAGAATGAAAGGTGATCTCATTCAAACATACAAAATTCTTACAAGGTTCGACAGGATAAATGCAGGACCGATGTTTCTCCTGGTTGTGAGGCCTAGAATCGGAATATAGTCGCAGAATAAGGGGTAGGACATCTAGGACTGAGATGAGGAGGAATTTCTTCAGGCAGAGGGTGGTGAATCTTTGGAATTCTCTGCCTCTAAGGGCTATGGAGGCTCAGGTTTTTGAGTCTGCAAGTCAAGTGATTGATGGATCTCTATACATTAAAAGCATCAAGGGATACAGGGATTGGACAGGCAAATGGTATTGAAGTAGAAAATGAGTCATGATCTCATTGAATGGCACAGTGGGCTCGAGGCCTGGCCTACTCCTATTTCCTTTGATCTTAAGAGCCAGAGGAATTATCTCCAGTGTCCTGGCTCATATTTATCCCTCCGTCAATATCACAAGAACAGATTATCACATTATCACTTTGTGGGAGCTTGCTGTGTGCACATTAGCTGCCATGTTTCCTGAATTACAACAGTGACTACAATTCCGAAGTACTCGATTAGCTGTAAAGTTGTAAAAGGCACTGTTGTCTTCATTTTCTCTTTTCTGAAGAAACGGGACATTCCACAGACAGTACCAAATTGCTGCACTTTTATAATGCATCATTAAGTTTGAGATGCATCTCTAATTTGTGTAATCCGACCATGTAAATTAAGCCTTGGATTCCTGGTAGCATTCTGGTTCAGTGGGGGTGGGGTGGGGGGGGTTTCAATGGTAATTCAAGGCCCGGAGCACAAGGCAACCAGAGTGGCAGGGCCTGAGGGAGCTGGAACGGGCATAAGGCAGCTCGAGCAAAATGGGAGTTTTTTATCTTTGAAGCTGCACAGTCATCCAACACGCTGTACATAATATTGGCAGATTATGCCCTTTGCTTTAACCATTAGTATCACAGGAACAGTGTCCAAAGCAGTGGATCTGAAAAAATATACGTTCAATTGTACCTGTGTACATGATGAGTTAAATTACTGCCTCAGAGTGTTGTTTCTTGTTTTGTTCAACTTCCTTCCAAAATCAGACTGCCAGATTGTTAAGTCATGTACTGCATTGCCGGGACTAATGCAGTTATATTTTGGTCATTACTCGGGATTAAATGGGAAAGCCCCTACTATTTATGAAAGAGGTGTTGCTAGCAATCCTCGATTTCAACCTTTACAAAGAGAACAGCCCTAGCTTCACCAAACTATCCATATAACCGCCTTCTCATTCCTAGAACCATTCTCGTAAATCTTTTCTGCACCCCTTCTAAAACCTTCTCATCCTTCCTGTTGAGGCTGAAATCAGTGTTTTATGAAGGTTTGTAACTTACTTGCTTTTGTACTCTTATGCCCCTATTTATAAAACCCAGGATTCAGTATGATTTATTAACTGCTTTCTCACCCTGTCCTGCCACCTTCAATGATTTATGCACATATGCACCCAAGTCCTTCTGCTCCTTAATTTCCTTTAGAATTGTAACCTTTATTTTCTGTCACCTAGAACAAAGAACAAAGAAAAGTACAGCACAGGAACAGGCCCTTCAGCCCTCCAAGCCTGTGCTGACCATGCTGCCCGTCTAAACTAAAATCTTCTACACTTCCTGGGTCCGTATCCCCCTATTCCCATCCTATTCATGTATTTGTCAAGATGCCCCTTAAATGTCACTATCGTCCCTGCTTCCACCACCTCCTGGCAGCAAGTTCCAGGCACCTACTACCCTCTGTGTAAACCTTGCCCCTCGCACCTTAAACCTATGCCCCCTAGTAATTGACCCCTCTACCCTGGGAAAAAGCCTCTGACTATCCACTCTGTCTATACCCCTCATAATTTTGTAGACCTCTAACAGGTCATCCCTCAACCTCCTCTCCTCATTCTTCTCACCTAAATGTATTACTTTACATTTCTCTACGTGAAATGTAATCCTCCCCCCGTCTGCCCATTCCACCAGCCTGTCTCTATACGTTGAAGTCTATTACTGTCCTCCTCACAGTCCACAATACTTTCAAGTCTTGCATCATCTTCAAATTTCAAAATTGTGTCCTGTGCACCCAAGTCCAGGTTATTAATATT
This sequence comes from Scyliorhinus torazame, assembly GCF_047496885.1. NCBI lineage: Eukaryota > Metazoa > Chordata > Chondrichthyes > Carcharhiniformes > Scyliorhinidae > Scyliorhinus > Scyliorhinus torazame. Next base: position 81,755,976 of record NC_092716.1, on the reverse strand, counting down.
AATCCAGATAAGCATTGGCCCCTCTGCATATCATCCCCCAGTAAAGTTTTTTTTTCTTCTTTATTTCATTTTTTAATAGGCTGGAATTAAATAATTAAACTGCCTAATGAGATGCTAGCTATGTTAAAGACTAATGATTCAAAATACCACATCATTCGAAATAAATTGCCCACTTGCACTTCACTTAAAGTCATGGTTTTACTGATGTTTGGAGACTTAAATGATTAATAAATGGGAGAACAATATAATAGTGGATCATATGGCCATCACAATTTCTTGGCGCTCCTGTCTCTCAAAATTTGGCACTGAACCACTGACCCTAATGATTATGTATCCTGACCTCCATTTTATAACTTTTCACCATTTACCAATATGTTCTCCTTTTTTAGGTCCACAGTGGATGACCACACATTTGCTTAGATTGATGTCCATTTTCCAGTTTCTTTCCATTCACTTAATCTACTAACTTCTCTGTAATTTACACTACTTTTAACACTGTCTATCTTTATATCATCAACCAATTTGGCTGTGTGACATTCTGTGCCACCACTAAATCGCCAATGGAACAGCGACCACTCGTCACACCCCCATCAATTAGAGTACCTGTCTATCATCCCCACTCTGTCTCCTACCAGTCAGCCGATTCCCTAGTCAGATCAGTATTTTGCCTTCAATTCCGTGATCTTCAACTTCAGCTAAATTCTTTCGGGTGTCTTTATTAGATACTTTCTGGAAACACACACAAATATCCACAGACATTCCCCTGCCATCTAATTTAGTCACCTCTTCACATTTTTCATATTTTTGCATGGTACTGCAATGACCCTTTTGAGGCTGCAGGTCCAGCCTGGCTTGAATGTGATAGATGATGTCATCGTGTACTCTTATTGAGGTTTTGATTTATAGATTCCTTTACCTTTTGAAAATTTGAAAGGGCAATTTGAAGTGTTACTTGTGAAGGAGGGGTTTGAGCCAAATCCTTAAATAATAGTGATGGCATAAGCTGTAAAAGGAGCACAGTTCCTTCTGTTTTGAATGTGAGAAAGTCCAAAATAAGGGGAGATTGATTGTTTCAAAACAAAGAGTGATCTCCAAAAGGGTTTTTCCTGTGACTATTTCCAGGGAGTTAGACTGACTGTGCCAACAGTAATTCTGTGTAATTATTACTTTAGTGATTAAAAGTTGTATTTTATAACTGGATTAAGTTCAAAACCAGCATTGAGCTAATAATCCATCAGAGTCTAAAAAAACATACTGTTGCAATGTCATTGTCCTGCAGCATTAGTCAAATGATCAGCAAAATCTAGTTTTCCAATTAGCTTCAATCAATTTGGCACCAAAAGTGCAGTTAAGAATATATTTCCACAGTCTCTATAAATTTCTGATTTACATTAATTTTAAGCTGTTCATTATTTTGTTGCCTATTTTAAATAGATGTAATTTTACACAGTATGTCACAAATGTGCACAATCCATATATTGTTGTTACCCCATCACCGTCAATAACGATGAACAAAAATTGAAGAAACTTCACATCAGCATTTCATGATAGCAATGACCTGAATTCATATTGTGTCTTTACTGTAGAAAAACATCCCAAGGGTGGTTGTGTGATAAGAGGAAAATTGAGAGACTTCCGGGTGCGGCTATGTAGAGCTAGGTCGCATATTCGGTAGCTCCCGCTTGGAACGGACTTTTGGGCTCTTTTACAGGGCCCCCACGGCATTTGTTTGACATTTCCCGGTGTGGCAAGAAGACTGCAGCATTCCCCTGACAGTGTCCCCCAGGAATGTTATGTCTTTTGGTTACGAGACCCGGCAGAAACAGTAAAAGATTTGGTTGCAACAGGATAAACAGGGCCTCTTCCAGCATGCAGGCGGGGGAAGGGCAAGCTTAAAGCTGCAAACTGACCTGAGGGCCTTTATCAAAAGTGAATTCTAACAGCAGAGGGAACAACTGTGAAAAGATCTCACCAAGGCCACTGAAGAAGCGGGGACGAGGCTTCCGGTGGCGGCCATGGAGGAGTAGGTCGCGCATTCGGCAGCTCCCGTCTGGAACGGACTCTTAGACCTTTTTCAGGAGTTTCCACAGACATTTTGGGGCAGATTGGTGAAGCGAACACTGCCAAAAGGATTCCCTCTCGAGACTTTTGGGCTCTTTTCAGGGCCCCCAAGGGCACTTTTTCGACGTTTCCCGGTGTGGGAAGGAGTTAATAATAGCTCCCCGTCAGTATATGGCTTTAACTAGGAGCGGGGTGACAACAAAGGTGGTGGTGGACCAGAAGAAGGGAGGGAAGAAGGACAAAATGGCGGCGGGCGGAGACCAGGCAGCGTGGAGGCAGTGGGCGGAGGAGCAACAGGAGGGTATCCAGCGCACCCTCCGAGAGATTAAAACGGACCTGCTAGAGCCAATGAAAGCTTCTATTGGTAAGCTGCTGGAGACACAGACAGCCCAGGGGGTGGCGATCCGAGAGGCTCAACAAAAGACCTCTGACAATGAGGACGAGATCTTAGTCCTGGCGGTAAAGGTGGAGGCGCTCCACAAGAAATTGCAGGAGCGGTTCGAGGAGATGGAGAATCGGTCGAGGTGGAAGAATCTGCGGATTCTGGGCCTCCCGGAGGGGCTGGAGGGGCCGGACGTGGGGGCCTATGTGGTCACCATGTTAAACTCGCTGATGGGAGCGGGGTCCTTCCAGGGGCCCCTGGAGCTGGAAGGGGCCCATAGAGTGTTGGCGAGGAGGCCCAAGGCTAACGAGCATCCGCGGGCGGTGCTGGTGCGGTTCCATCGGTTCGTCGATCGGGAGTGTGTGCTCGGGTGGGCCAAGAAGGAGAGGAGCAGCAGGTGGGAGAACGCGGAGGTTCGGATATATCTGGACTGGAGTGCGGAGGTGGCGAAGAGGAGGGCCGGGTACAATCGAGCGAAGGCGGTGCTGCACAGGAATGGGGTGAAGTTTGGCATGTTGTAGCCGGCGCGACTGTGGGTTACCTACAAGGACCGGCACCGTTATTTTGAGTCTCCGGAGGAGGCGTGGGCCTTTGTTCAGGCCGAGAAGCTGGACACAGACTGACGGTCGGGATGGCCGATTGGGGACTGCGGTTGATATGTTATGCCTATTTTTGGTTTGGGGGGTGGGGGGGGGGGGCATTTGCATTGTTTTGGGTTTTTTTTTCTCTTTCGGGTTGGGGAGGGTGGATGGGGCGGGTTGGGCACTGTTTTGGTTGGTGGCGGGGCCTGGTAGGTGGAGAGCGCGGGATTTCTTCCCGCACCGAAGACTGGGGGGGGCGGGGCTGGGGCGGGGAAGCGAGGATTGTTTCCCGTGCTTAGAACGGAGGGTGAGAGGAGGGTGTGCCACACAATGGGAGGAGTCGAAGGGGAGGCGGGAGTGGCCAGGGTCAGCAGGAGTCAGCTGACTTGCGGAAGTGCAATGGGGGGAGTAAACCAGCTAGGATGGGTCCTAGCCGGTTGGGGGGAGGGGGGGGGGGGGGGGCGGGGGGGGGGGGGATCGAGTTGCTGCTGCTAAGATCAAGGAGGAGCTGGAGCGAGTGGGGTGGGTCGAGATGGGGGTATGTTGGTGTGGGGAACGGGCCGGGTGCGGGCGCGTGGCTGGCCGAGGAGGAGTCATGGCTAGTCGGCGGGGGAGGGGGGCGGGTAGACCCCTGATCCAGCTGATAACCTGGAATGTAAGGGGACTGACTGGGCAGGTTAAGCGGGCCCGCGTGTTCGCGCACCTGAAGGGGCTCAAGGCGGCTGTGGTTATGCTCCAGGAGACACACCTAAAGGTGGCAGACCAGGTAAGACTGAGGAAAGGGTGGGTAGGTCAGGTGTTTCACTCGGGGCTAGATGCCAAAAATCGAGGGGTGGCGATCCTGGTGGGAAAGTAGGTGTTATTCGAGGCGTCGAGCATTGTGGCAGATAATGGTGGTAGGTACATAATGGTAAGTGGTAAGTTGCAGGGAGAGAGGGTGGTACTGGTCAATGTGTATGCTCCGAACTGGGACGATGCGGGCTTTATGCAGCGTATGTTGGGTCAATCCCAGTCTTGCAAGTGGGGGGCCTGATAACGGGGGGAGACTTTAACACGGTGTTGGATCCTGCACTGGATCGCTCCGGGTCTAGGACGGGTAGGAAGCCGGCGGCGGCTAGAGTGTTGAGGGGATTTATGGACCAAATGGGAGGGGTGGACCCTTGGAGATTTGCAAGGCCCGGGGGCTAGGGAATTTTCATTCTTCTCACATGTCCATAAGGCTTATTCTCGAATCGACTTTTTCATTTTGAGTAGGGCGCTGATAGCGAGAGTAGAGGATACTGAGTATTCGGCAATAGCCATTTCGGACCACGCCCCGCATTGGGTGGACTTGGAGATGGGGGAGGAGAGGGACCAGCGCCCGCTGTGGCGCTTGGAGGTGGGGCTGTTGGCGGACGAGGAGGTGAGCGAGCGGGTCCGAGGAAGTATAGAGAGGTACTTGGAGACCAACGACAACGGGGAGGTCCGAGTGGGGATGGTATGGGAGGCACTGAAGGCGGTGGTGAGGGGAGAGCTGATCTCCATCTGGGCCCACAAGGAGCGGAGGGAGCGGGGGGAGAGGGAGAGGCTGGTGGGGGAGATGGTGAGGGTAGACAGGAGGTATGCGGAAGAACCGGAGGAAGGATTGTTGAGGAAGAGGCCACTAGGAAGGCGGAGGTGCAGTGGAGGAAGGCCCAGGGGGCGGTCTACAAGTATGGGGAAAAGGCAAGCCGGATGCTGGCGCATCAGCTTCGGAAGCGGGACGCAGCTAGGGAGATCGGGGGAGTTAAAGACAGGGGAGGGAGCGTGGTGCGGAGTGGGGTTGGCATCAATGGGGTCTTCAGGGACTTCTACGAGGAATTGTACCGATCCAAGCCCCCACGGGAGGAGGGAGGGATGGGCCGTTTCCTGGACCAATTGTGGTTTCCAAAGGTGGAAGAGGGACTGGTGGCGGGACTGGGGGCCCCGATTGGGCTGGAGGAGCTGATCAAAGGGATAGGAAGCATGCAGGCGGGGAAGGCACCGGGGCCAGACGGTTTCCCGGTCGAGTTCTATAAAAAATATATGGACCTGTTGGGCCCGCTGTTAGTTAGGACCTTCAATGAGGCAAGGGTGGGGGGGCATTACCCCCGACGATGTCCCGGGCACTGATCTCCTTGATCCTGAAGCGGGACAAGGATCCCCTGCAATGTGGGTCTTACAGACCGATTTCCTTGCTAAATGTAGATGCCAAGGTGCTGGCGAAGGTCTTGGCCACGAGGATTGAAGATTGTGTGCCGCAGATCATCCATGAAGACCAGACGGGGTTTGTGAAGGGGAGACAGTTGAACGCGAATGTGCGGAGGCTTTTGAACGTTATCATGATGCCGGCGAGGGAGGGGGAGGCGGAGATAGTGGTGGCGATGGGCGCTGAGAAAGCCTTCGATAGGGTAGAGTGGAGGTACCTGTGGGAGATGCTGAAGAGGTTTGGGTTTGGGGAGGGGTTTGTCAGGTGGGTTAGGCTGTTGTATGAGGTCCCGGTGGTGAGTGTGGCCACCAATAGGAGGAGATCCAAGTACTTTTGGTTGCACCGAGGGACAAGACAGGGGTGTCCCCTGTCCCCCCTGCTCTTCGCACTGGCGATTGAACCCCTGGCTATGGCACTGAGAGAGTCGAGGAACTGGAGGGGGTTGGTGCGGGGTGGGGAGGAGCATAAGGTGTCGCTTTATGTGGACGACCTGCTGCTGTATGTGGCGGACCCGGTGGGAGGAATGTCAGAGGTAATGAGGATGCTTAGGGAATTCGGGGACTTTTCGGGGTACAAGCTCAATATGGGGAAGAGCGAGCTGTTCGTAGTTCAGCTAGGGGACCAGGAGAGGGGTTTGGCGAGCTCCCACTAAAAAGGGCGGAGAGGTGTTTCAGATATTTGGGGGTCCAGGTGGCCAGGAGCTGGGGGTCCCTGCATAGGCTTAACTTTACAAGGCTGGTGGAGCAAATGGAGGAGGAGTTCAAGAGGTGGGACGCGTTGCCGCTGTCCCTGGCGGGTAGGGTGCAGTCAATCAAAATGATGGTGCTCCCAAGGTTTTTGTTCCTGTTCCAGTGCCTCCCCATGTTTATCCCGGAGGCTTTTTTCAGGCGGGTTTACAGGAGTGTAATGGGGTTTGTCTGGGCGCGAGGGACTCCGAGGGTGAGAAGGGTGTTCCTGGAGTGGAGTAGAGATAGGGGGGGGACTGGCGCTGCCCAACCTCTGTGGGTACTACTGGGCCGCCAATGCGACAATGGTGCGCAAGTGGGTGATGGAGGGGGAGGGGGCTGCATGGAAGAGGCTGGAGACTGCATCCTGTGTGGGTACGAGTCTGGGGGCGCTGGCAACGGCGCCGCTGCCGCTCCCTCCAAGGAGGTATACCACGAGCCCGGTGGTGGTGGCGGCCCTCAAAATTTGGGGGCAGTGGAGGCGGCATAGGGGGGAAGTTAGGGCCTCGGCGTGGACCCCCATTACGGGGGAACCACCGGTTCGCCCCAGGAAGAACAGGTGGAGGGTTTTCGGGGTGGCACAGGGCATACGAAGGTTGGGGGACCTGTTTGTGGACGGGAAGTTCGCGAGCTTGGGTGAGCTGGAGGAGAAGTACAGGCTCCCCCCCGGGGAACACCTTCAGGTACTTACAGGTAAGGGCGTTTGCCAGATGGCAGGTGATGGAATTCCCACGGCCACACACCGTACAGGACAGGGTGCTCTCGGGGGGGTGGGTGGGAGTGGGGAAGATCTCGGAAACTTACCAGGTGATGCAGGAGGAGGAGGAGGCCTCGGTGGTGGAGTTGAAAGGTAAGTGGGGAGAGGAGATCGAAGAGGGGACGTGGGCAGATGTCCTAGGGAGGGTGAATCTTCCTCTTCATGCGCGAGGCTCAGCCTCATACAGTTTAAGGTGCTGCACAGGGCACACATGACCGGGACAAGGATGAGCAGGTTCTTTGGGGGTGAGGACAGGTGTGTTAGGTGCTCAGGGAGCCCAGCAAATCACACCCATATGTTCTGGGCATGCCCAGCGCTGGAGGAATTTTGGAAGGGAGTAGCGAGGACGGTGTTGAGGGTGGTAGGATCCAGGGTCAAACCGGGCTGGGGGCTCGCAATATTTGGGGTGGCAGAGGAGCCGGGCGTGCAGGAGGCGAAAGAGGCCGGAATTCTGGCCTTTGCGTCCCTGGTAGCCCGGTGAAGGATTCTCCTTCAGTGGAAAGATACGAGGCCCCCAAGCGTGGAATCCTGGATCAGCGATATGGCAGGGTTCATTAAATTGGAGAGGGTGAAATTCGCCTTGAGAGGGTCGGTACAAGGGTTCTTTAGGCGGTGGCAACCGTTCTTAGACTTTCTGGCAGAACGATAGACATTGGTCAATGGCAGCAGCAGGTTGGGGGGGGGGGGTTTACTTTATTTTTGTTTGTTATTTACACTGGAAGGATCTGAGGGGGTGTATACACCTGTTGTCTTAAGTCGGGGTGTTAATGTTAATTTATTATTTATGTATAGGGGGGAGGGGTTTGGGGAGTTGCTTTTTTAGATTGTGTTTTGTACTTAACCCTGTTGGGTTCTTTTTTCTTTCTCATTTTGTTCTTGATATTTTATGAAAACCTTTAACAAAAATTATTTTTTTTTAAAAGAGGAAAATTGATAAACCAAAGAAGAAGAAATTGATCAAAGCGGTGAGTTTTAAGATAGATGAAGACGTTGAGGTTCAGCGAAGGAATTCCAGACTTTGGAACGGAGGTGGCTGTAGGTGTGACTGCCAATTGTGGGGCCAAGGGTCTGGGAAATGCACAACAGTGCAGAGTTGGAGGAACACATCGTTTTGGAAGGATTGATAGCTGAAGGAGATTAGAGATGGAAAGGGAGGCAACATGAATTTGAGACTAAATGCAGGTTAGAGCAGGAATAGCAGATTTCGATCAGCTCAAATTTATGGATAGTGGAAGATGAGAGGCCAACCAGGAGATCATTAAAAAGTCGCGACTGGAGGTAACAATAGGTTGCATGAGGGTTTCAGCAGTAGGAAAACTTCAGCAGAAACAGCAGTGTCGCAAAAGTGGGAATAGTTGATCTTTGTAATGGAGAGGATATAGGGTCAGAAGCTCAGTTCAGGGTCAAATAGGATACCAAGGATGTGAGTAGTCTGTTTCAGCCTAAGGTGGTCATCATGGAGGGGTTGTAAATTGTGGCTAGGAAATGGAGTTAGTAGTGAAAGCAATGGTTTGGTCTTCTTGGCATTGAAATTTTGCCCAGGAATATTGTGTAGTTAAGTTTAAGGGGACCAAGATTAGATCTTTGAGTTAATCCAGAGGAAACTATAGGGATGAGAAGAGAAGCCATTCTTCATGTTTCAGAGCTACAATTGGATAAGTAAGAGTGGGACCAATCAAGATCAGTCCTGAAATTAGGGTAAATGCAGGTTTTTGTTTTAAGTAGTTAGAAAATTGTGCAGAGTACATGCTAAATAATATACAAGTGGGGATGGAGGAATTTTCCGCCCTCGTTTTCAGCGGGCACAAAGGTGGAGAGGACAGGGAATCGAGTGGGGAGTCTGGAACTGCTTTTACCCCAGCAGGATTTCTCTACTTGATTGTCCTCACCTCCCAGCCAGTGACTTAACAGCTCCCGCTATGCAATGACAGGAACCCCATTGTAATGCTTTTGAATGTAATTAGCGGCCCGTCTACTGGAACCCCCCCTCCCGTCATGTCACCGGGGTTCCCAACAGGATTTTAAAAATGGGAAACTGACAAACGGAACCTGCCAGAGGTGCACAAGTAAGTACAGCCCCCAGGGGGAGAGGGTCTTGCCTAAGCAGTACCTTGGTTCAAGGGGGGTCATCCGGTTGGCAGGTTCAGGTGGGGGGGCTTCCATGTTGGGTAGAGGTTCCCTTTTTATTCTTTTTACATCGGGGCACCCTGCCAAGTTTGCTGGTGGGGCGGATTCATTCCGAGCCCACCCCTGCCAGCTTGATGTCGTGGGACTCACCTCCGGGAATTGTTTTTCCAGAGCGTTTACATGTTTAGTAGGAAACTGGCAATGCAGCTGGCAGGGTAGACGCCGCTTTTCCCGCCCAAGTTGACACACTTTTGGTGGGGGGGGATTTCTGCCCACTATTTTTGCAAGTATTAATCTGAAAATAATTTCAGTCAGAAAAAATGAAAGCAGCAGGCTTTTCCTCCCAAGTCCCTGGTTCTGAACTAGCATTTTGGACTTGTATTTATTCCCTCGTAGGATTCTGGCAGATTTACCAAGAAACAAAGATCTTCCTGTCACTGACTTCTACTTCAGGTGGCTGGTGAAAGTGACTTTTGTCAGTTTTCCATTAGGTGAAATGGATATTGCAATTTGGGAACAAAGGTTTTTGTTTTGACCCTTTTGGAAGAAATATGCCTTGTTTGCAGAATCTATGGGCAGACAATTGGAAAACCTGTAAGGAATAAACTTAAGATGGGAGGATGGAAATGTTTATAATTTTACAAGAGTCTAAGGAACATAATATATCCTATTATAGAATAGCTTCTATAGCAGTGGTGGGCATGCTGCAGCCCGGGCGCTACATGCACCATCTGGGTTCTGAGTGTGGCCCACAAGACATTTTGCTGATCTTGGCCCACGCTCAGGGTTGCCACATTCGGATGATATGCGTCCACTCCGGGTTTCTTTCCTGCATGACTGAGATGATACGCACGTAAAACAAGGGCTAGTGAAGTGCGTGCAGGTTGCTCACAACATTGACTGAGAGCTGTGTGTTCCCTCTGCATCCACAGTGTAAATATTTATTTTGTTTTTATCACTTGAAGTTGATGTCAGTTCTATTAATATTTGAATAATTAAGCGTTTTCTAAAACTTGTTATGAAATATTTGGCATGTCATAAATGTATTCAATCTTATTCATGTTGTTAAGGTTAGTGAAGAAGCCTGATTTCAATCTTGCGGCCCACTGAGATGAAGGAGGGCCACTCATGTGGCCCATTCACTAACCTAGGTTGTCCATAACTACTCTAAAGTGTTGCTCCAGCGACTCAAGTGGATATTGGAACTTAAGAAATTTGATAATCATCCCAGCCGTGGTCTGTGCTGGCCATTTATGTGAAATCAATCCCATGTCGATACAGACCTACATTGAGTACACCCATTTAGAACAAAGGAATACAATTCCTAAGGGTTTGTTATTTTTAAAGAACTGTCAAAGCAGCTACTGTGGGAACTGGGTCCTATAAAACATAATTACATTTGAACTATTTTTAATCTTGTATTAATTTCAGGCTGGTGTGAAATTTTATTTTATTTTAGTCCAGTTTGGTGTGGTGGAGCAATCAATATTATAATATCACTTTCTGTGAAAATATTATGTTCGAACTTCACCATTCATTCTTCTATTATCAGTCCCGAGTCTTTAACTCCTTTTTTCCAGTTGCGAAGACAGAGTTACTAAAAAATGGAATGCTTAACCACATAAATTGACGAGGGGTGTTGAGGTTGTAACACCATTCCATATGGATTTGGATAAGGAATTGTATAAAAATATGTGGAGAAAGGACGGAGGTTCTGAGAGATAGCTCCTGAGGAATAAATGCTCACACAATACTAGTAATGGCCTCCTTTAATTTAGAGTCTTAAGGTAACTGGTTAAGTTTATCTCCATTGCAGGGCAACACGGTGGCGCAGTGGGTTAACCCTGCTGCCTCACTGCGCCGAGGTCCCAGGTTAGATTCCGGCTCTGGGTCACTGTCTGTGTGGAGTTTGCACAGTCTCTCCGTGTTTGCGTGGGTATCGCCCCCACAACCCAAAGATGTGCAGAGTAGGTAGATTGGCCACGCTAAATTGCCCCTTAATTGGAAAAAATGAATTGGGTAATCTAAATTTATAAGAAAAAAAAGTTTATCTCCATTGAGTGGTAAATCACTATCATTCCTCAATCATGGTATTAGTATGTAATTTTTACTTTATCTATTGATACGGGGTCCTTTCAAAATTCAAGTTCCCAGAGCTACAAGTGATTGGATTGGATTTGTTTATTGTCACGTGTACCGAGATACAGTGAAAAGTATTTTTCAACTGATCATGTAGTACATGAAAATAAAAGAAAAGAAAAAGAAAATACATAATAGGGCAACACAAGGCCCACAATGTAAATACATAGACACCGGCATCGGGTGAAGCATACAGGAGTGTAGTATTAATCAGGTCGGTCCATAAGAGGGTCGTTTAGGAGTCTGGTAACAGCGGGGGAGAAGCTGTTTTTGAATCTGTTTGTGCGTGTTCTCAGCCTTTTGTATCTCCTGCCCAATGGAATAAGTTGGAAGAGTGAGTAAGCCGGGTGCCCGCTTTCCCCAGGCAGCGGGAAGTGCAGATAGAGTCAATGGATGGGAGGTAAGTTCGTGTGATGGATTTGGCCGTATTCACAACTCTCTGAAGCTTGTGATGCAGCCAGATAGGATACTTTCTATGGTGCATCTGTAAAAGTTGGTAAGAGTCAGTTGGACATGCCGAATATCCTTAGTTTCCTGAGGAAGTATAGGTGCTGTTGTGCTTTCTTGGTGGTAGCGTCAATGTGGATGGACCAGGACAGATCTTTGGTGATGTGCACCCCTAGGAATTTGAAGCTGTTAACGATCTCCACCTCTGCCCCATTTTTGCAGACAGTACTTTGCTTCCGGAAGTCAATGACCAGCTCTTTAGTTTTGCTAGCATTGAGGGAGAGATTGTTGTCGCTGCACCACTCCACTAGGTTCTCTATCTCCCTCCTGTATTCTGACTCGTCATTATTCGAGATCCGACCCACTATGGTTGTGTCATCAGCAAACTTGTAGATGGAGTTGGAACCAAATTTTGACAAGCAGTTGTGTGTGTACAGGGAGTACAGTAGTGGCTATGTGCGCAGCCTTGCAGGGCCCCGGTATTGAGGACTATTGTGGAGGAGGTGTTGTTGTTTATTTTTACTGATTATGGTCTGTGGGTCAGAAAGTCGAGGATCCAGTTGCAGAGTGGGGAGCCAAGTCCTAGATTTTGGAGTTTGATATGACCTTAGCTGGGATTATGATGTTGAGTCAATAAATAGGAGTCTGATGTAGGAGTCTTTGTTGTTGAGATGCTCTAGGGATGAGTGTAGGGCCAGGGAGGTGGAGCCTGCTGTGGACCAGTTGCGGAAGTATGCGAATTGCAGTGGATCTAGGCGTTCTGGGAGTATGAAGTTGATGCGCTTCATGACCAACCTCTCGAAGCACTTCATTACGATTGATGTCGGGTTCACCGGACGGTAGTCATTGAGGCATGTTGCCTGGTTCTTTTTTGGAACTCTCCCTTTGAATACTCTTCCTGTAGTCTAATCAATATTTTGTCAAATGTATACAGCACATTCCTTGCTCCATTGTTTAAAACCCAGAATCCATTTTGCCTTTTAATAACCCTTTTAAAGATTTATGATCCAGGGAACTTGTTTTCTCCAATCCATTTTTAAAAATTTAAAAGCCTTATTGTTTAGGATATATTGTCTTTCTCAATATGATCAATTTCATAATTTCAGTGCGGTGAACTGCATTCACAAACCATTTCCTGCCACTTCTGGCACTCTGCTACTTACTGCACCTTAATTTGTTATTACTGCTGACCTTTTATATTGCTCCAGTTGTGCTCATGTCCAACTCCATTTATGTAACTGAGAAGTGAAAGAGTTCCCAACCTAAATTATTGGACATTTCATGACCCACTTCCAACCAATCCGTCAATATCATTTACCATTGCCCCTTCAACATTCCTTTTTGTGTTCATTTGGTCCCTTTAATACCTTGTGCATTATCTTTTCGGACATGTTTCTTATGCACCCTGCTACCAATTGATTCTCAAAATTCATTTTTACAACTGCTTTGTGCAGTATGACTGGCTTGCAGCCGTGTAACCACATAGAAATGCTAAATACTATGTATGTTGGGTAACAATTGGATTGAGATGAATTGTTCACAAGAATATCATCTCAAAGTGATGATTAATTGCATAAATCTGGTGTGGTTTATCACTTTAGGAAAACCCATTGAACGCATTCCAGCTTTATTACTTACTGCAGCCCAACTTCCATTTTTATTCGGATTTGCTAATTCCAGTAGGTTTTTGTAATGGGGAAGGTCATAAGTTGGCTAGATCACAATTATTAGAATATTCCTAGATGTAAGTGGAGCCCACGGCACCGTGGTCACAGCTCCAGGTTCAATTCCGGCCTCGGGTGACTGCTTGTGTGGAGTTTGCACTTTCTCCCCGTGACTGCGTGGGTTTCCTCCGGATGCTCCGGTTTCCTCCCACAGTGCAAAGATGGGCAGGTTAGGTGGATTGGCCAGGCTAAATTGCCCTCAGTGTCCAAAAGGTTATGTAGGGTTACAGGGATAGGGTGGAGCGGTTGGGTTAAATAGGGTGCTCTTTCCAAAGGCCGGTGTAGACCTGATGGGCCGAATGCCCTCCTTCTGCATTTTAATTCTAATTCTATGAGGCTTGTTGGATAATTTGGCATGTACATTTGTAAAGTTACTTTGGAATTGTTTTACGAATAGGGGGTAAGGGAAAGGTAAAGGTAAAAAAGTATAATAGTTAATAGGTACCAAAGCAGCAGGTCGACATGTGAGGAGAAGTTAGAGGTCAATAGGATGAACTGACGGGGCCAGTCGAACAACTACGGAGGGGAAAGGAAACGTAAAAAATCAAAATGTAAGACGACTGAGAATATTTTGCCTCTGTCTTCACGGTAGAAGATAATAAAAATTTTTCCAAAAACTACAGTTAATGCAGAGGAACTTGGTGCAATAACCACCACTAGGGAGACGGGATTGAATACACTGATGGGATTAAGGGCAGATAAGCCTCCGGGACCTGATGGCCTGCACCCTAGGGTATTAAGGGAGGTGGCAGCGGAGATAGTGGATGCATTGGTTATCATAGTTCAGAATTCACTGGATTCTGGAAGGGTCCCGGTGGATTGGAAACACGCTAATATGATGCCCTTATTCAAAAAGGGAGAGGGGCAAAAAGTCGGAAACTATAGACTGGTTAGTTTGACCTCTGTGGTGGGGAAGTTGATGGAATCAATCGTTAAGGAGCAGATGACTGAACATTTGGAAAGACAAAGCTCAATCCACCATTGTCAGCATGGTTTTAAGAGGGGTAAGTCATGTTTGACAAATGTGCTTGAATTCTTTGAGGACATAACCAGCAAGGTGGATAATGGGGAACCTGTGGATGTGATGTATCTAAACATCCAGAAAGCATTTGATAAGGTGCAGCATAAACAACTGATCTAGACAGTAAAATCGCAGGGGATTGGAGGTAGGGTATTAGATTGTATTGAGGATTGACTGACTAACAGAAAGCAGAGGGTGCGGATGAATGGGTCCTTCTCTGCCTGGCAAACTATAAGTAGTGGGGTGCCACAGGGGTCAGTCCTCGGACCTCAACTGTTCACAATTTATATGAATGATCTGCAAACAGGGACAGAGTGTAACATAGCAAAATTTGTGGATGATACTAAAACAGGTGGGAAAGTAGGCAGTGAAGAGGCGATAACGATTTTACAGATGGATATAGAGAGGCTCGGAGATTGGGCCAAAATTTGGCAGATGGAGGTTAATGTAGATGAGTGTGAGGTTATTCATTTTGCCGAAAAAATAGAAAGGCAGATTATTGTCTAAATGGAAAGCAGATTCAAGATGTGTCTGGGCAGAGGGAATATTCATGAATCGCAGAAAGTCTGTATGCAGGTACAGCATGTAAATAAAAAGGCAAATGGAATGTTAATGTTTATTGCAAAAAGACTGGAATATAAAAGTCAACCAGTATTGTTGCAATTGTATAGGGTGTTGGTGAGACCACAACTGGAGTATTGTGTCCAGTTTTGGTCTCCTTATTTGAGGAAGGGTGTAGTGGCATTGGAGGCAGTTCAGAGGAGGTTCACCAGCTTGATTCCAGGGATGAAAGGGTTGACGTATGAGGAGAGATTAAACAGTTTGAGTTTATACTCGCTGGAGTTTAAGAGGATGAGAGGGGATCTGATCGCAGTGTATAAAATACTAAAAGGGATTGATAAAGTAAACGTAAACCAAATGCTCCCCCTTGTGGGGAAATCTAGAACGCGAAGTCACGGATATAGGTTGAGAGGTGGCAGATTTAGAACTGAGATGAGGAGGAACTACTTCTCTCAGAGGGTGGTGAATTTCTGGAACTCGCTGCCCATAGTGCGGTGGAATCTGCGTCATTAAATGGTCTCAAGAAAGAGATAGATATATTTTTGTTCTGATAAAAACGGGTTAAAGGAATATGGGCAACAGGTGGGGAAGTGAATTTGAGACCAGGAAGAGATGAGCCATGGTTTGATTGAATGACCGAGCAAGCTCGAAGGGCTGAATTGCCTACTTCTCCTAATTGCTATGGTCCTATATTCTTGTGTACTGTGCAACACATGTCACTGTAAATGGATCTGGTGTTATGGAAATACTTCTAGCTACAGCTGGATCATGCTACTTGGAATTCAGGAAAAATTCTAAACCACAATCTTCTGCAATGTAATACATGCCAATTGAAGTCTTCAAATTGACATTTCAGTTCCGATTCTGCTATGTAGCCTGGGGGCACTTGTTTGATTTCTAGTGTACAAAAACTGAAAGGACACAATGATCTTTTGGAAGCCCTTGTGCTTAAAATATCAGTTGTGGTACTTCTAAATGGTTTACGGCATTCTACTACTGACATTTAATTCAAAGGGAGTAAAACTTTATTGCTGGTCTAAGTTGAGCAATAAAATGCTAGTTTGCCCTAAGCCCTTGTACTAAATTAGGTTCCAGGTATTATGCTGGACTGGATAGACTTGGAAAAAAGGGAAAAACAGTTAAGTGTAAAGAATGCTCCATTTAGTTCTCTGAATCAGCAGGTGTGCTTTAAGTTTTCAGTGACATTCCTGAAAGCCAACCCACTTCTTCCATGTTAGGTACTTAGCAGGTCAGCATTGTGTTCAGTGAAGCATATGCGTGTCCTTTATTCAATGATTGACCTCCACTCGGACAATTGTTTAAGGTACTGGTCCAAAGTCTTGTAGCTTCAAGAACACCCAAGAAGCTTGACACCATTCATGACAAATCAGTCTGCTGGAACTACAGCCCGTCAACAAACCACCAAGAACATCCACTCCCTCCATCATCTATGCACAATAGCTGAAGGGTGTATCATCTACAAGATGCACCGCAGCAGCAACTTGTCTTTTTCAGGATGATAGCCGGTGGCTAGTGGTGTATGTCTCGGGTCAGTGTTGGGACCACAAATTTTCAGTGTACATTAACAATCTGGAAGAAGAAACTGAGGGCAATGTTGCTAAGTTTGCAGATGATACAAAGATACGCAGAGGGACAGGTAGTATTGAGGAAGCAGGGGAGCTGCAGAAGGACTTGGACAGGCTAGGAGAGTGAGCAAAGAAGTGGCTAATGGAACATGGAAAAGTGAGATTATGCACTTTGGTAGGAAGAATGGAGCCATAGACTCTTTTCTATGGGAAATGGCTTAGGAAATCAGAAGCACAAAGGGACTTAGGAGTCTTAATTCAAGATTCTCTTAAGGTTAATGTGCAGGTTCAGTTGGCAGTTAGGAAGACAAATGCAATGTTAGCATTCATGTCGAGAGGGCTAGAATACAAGACCAGGAATGTACTTCTGAGACTGTATACTGCTCTGGTCAGACCCCATTTAGAGTATTGTGAGCGGTTTTGGGCCCCGTATCTCAGGAAGGATGTTGCTGGCCTTGGAAAGGATCCAGAGGAGGTTCACAAGAATGATCCCTGGAATGAAGAGCTTGTCATATTAGGAGCAGTTGTGAACTCTGGGTCTGTACTCGTTGGACTTCAGAAGGATGAGGGGGATTCTTATTGAAACTTACAGGATACTGAGAAGCCTAGATAGAGTGGACGTGGAGAGGATATTTTCACGAGTAGGAGAAACTAGAACCTGAGGGCATAGCCTCCGACTGAAGGGACGTTCCTTTAAAACAGAGATCAGGAATTTCTTCAGCCAGCGGGTGACTAATCTGTGGAATGCTTTGCTGCTCTTTGCAGAAAGCTGTGGAGGCCAAATCACGGAGTCTCTTTGCGACAGAGATAGATAAGGTCTTGATCAATAGGGGAATCAGGGGTTACGAGGAGCGGGCAGGAGAATGGGGATGTGGAACAGACTTGATGGGCCAAATGGCCTAATTTTCTCCTATGTCTTATGGTCTTTTTTTTTGATAAATTTAGAGTACCCCCCAATTCATTTTTTCCAATTAAGGGGCAATTTAGCATGTTCAATTCACCTACCCTGCACATCTTTGGATTGTGGGGGCGAAACCCACGCAAACACTGGGAGGATGTGCAAACTCCACACGGACAGTGACCCAGAGCCGGGATCGAACCTGGGACCTCGACGCCGTGAGACTGCAGTGCTACCACTGCACCACCGTGCTGCCAGTCTTATGGCCAATGTTTCTTCAACAGTACCTCCCAAACCCGTACCCTCTACCACCTAGAAGGACAGGTACAGCATGGAAGCAACAACACCTCACCCACCAAGTTCTCCCCTCAAGTCAAATTGGACTTGTATCACTGTCCTTCCTTCGGTCAAAAGTAAATGCCTGCATTTGTAAAAGGCCAGCAACTCTGGTAAAATACAGGCATTAACACACAATTGGCAACCCTCAAATCTAATGAAAGAGAATCATCTTGAACTGTGCGCTCGAGTAAATGTTTGAATGGCTGAGATTTTGACGTTTTCCCATACTGTTTAGACCGCAAATGCATGTTAATGAATGATGTTGTGCTGTGCGATGTTATTCCAAGTGTATGGTGGGAGTCTAAATTCAAAAATGAAGCACCGATAAATCACAGGAGCATAACTAGACAGGCAAACACACTTGATTGTGCTTCTAAAAGGACAATGCAAAGACACCTTTCTCACTACATCCTTTGGCAATATTTGAACTTATGCTCTGTTGGGGCTATTGCCTGTGGGCTTTGGCAGAGCTACCAAAAGAATTCCTCACCATCCCGCTAAGTAAAATGCGAGTACGAACTGGCAAAAACTGAGTTTTGGGGGCGGGGGACTGATCAATATTGACATGAACTGAGGTGATAAAAGATACAAGGTTGAATTAAGGGAAGTTCAAGAGAATGCCAGTATGAACTGAATGAAAAGGAAGAAGATGAAAAAAAAAACTCATTTATATAGCACCTTTCACAAACTCAGCATCCAAAAGCATTTTGAATCAATGAAGTATTTTAGAAATGCAGTTACTGCTGGACTTGCATGGAATGGTACAGCACATAAACAAGTCATTGGGCCCAACTGATCTATGCTAGCATTTATGCTTCACACAAGCCTCCTCCAACCCTATGTCATCATATCCGACAGTATATCTGACTGATGTTCTGACCGCTGCCAGTGAGATCTTTTGCACCAAAATGGGAAAAACTATTTCTCCCAACCTCCAAAGTATTGGGGCAGTAAAACACAGAAATAGCTCTTTGGACGTGAGCAATCTCTCCTGTAATGAATGATCAAGCAGAGCCAAGGCTCAGTACTGGTGGCCAGGCATGTTATGCACGGGAACGGTGTCCTGCCGGTGTTATGCATAGGAGTTATACACTCCCATGATAGCACTGTGTCTCAAGGTGTATCAAACGATATGTGCTCTCCTGGGTCTCTTGGATGCCACCGGAAGTGAGGTTCAGCTGCCTGCGCTGTAGTAGGTTCCTCTTGGGGCTTGGATGCCCTGAGACAGAGAACACCTTGGTACTCCAAAGCTTCTGGTTAGTCACAGCAGTTAGCCATCTACCACATTCCTGCTGTTTTAATGAAGCAGGAGGCTAGGTTAAGGGCACCATGACAGGAAACATGAGCCTATTTGTGCACAGCAATGCCTCACAGTCAAGTGGTGATGTCCAAGTGATTTTTTTTTTGAAGGAGAAATGTTGACCAGGTCATTGTGAAACACTTTGCTCAGTACAGTGTAATCTTTTAAACCCCCTTGAAGAGGGAGTATCATCCTATAATGATCAGCTCGGTTGTTTTCGTGAAATTGGTTGAGGAATAAATGTTGACCATGATACTTAAAGTTCCAGCAACTTGGGGAGAACATAAATCACAAATGACTGCATTTCATCTGCTAAACTAACTTGCATGTGTCCTGAAAGCCAAGTTGGGGTCTGATTGTGCATGAGTGGCATTTGATGATGATGAATCCTTCAACTAATTTGTTTAGCACGTCTACCATTTGAGTTGACACAGTACTCAGCGGGTCAGAACCTAGAGTTGGGGAAATCACAGCTGACCTAAGACTAGGCTCCATACACCAAGTTACCTTATTTTCATTCCTAGAGTTTGGAATGAAGCATCCTCTAATAATTCTGATGTGATTTTCATGGGCATTTCAGCACAGCGTAAACTGTTATGAAGTTCTTCAGCCTAGCTTTTAAGAATGCTAGCATCTCTGGCGGAGTGTTGGCTCTAATAATCCTGGTGCTGACTTTCATTGCCCAAATGGAGGACTCCATACCAGATTTAAAGTAATTGAGTACCTTTGGCGACATTTGTACTGCAGCTCCCAAAGACTAATGATTGCAGAATCAATTTCAGGTGACTGTACTGATCTATACCACCTGGTCTGAATTGAACTTTTTTTTTTAAAGCCCAATTCTGAACTCTGTCATGGCCTCTAAATTGTAGTCGCTCCAGGAATGCAAGAAACATTTTGCAAGTCCCTAAAAGGACCACAGGCCCCATGAGCACTTTGTAAACCTGACACAACACTGGAGTTTATACTCTATGTAAAGCGGAGCTCAAGATGTCCAGATCTCAAAGTTCCAACCAAAGTTATTTCAGGAGATCTGATTCAGCAGTTGTGTATCGAGGAAAATGCTTTTCAGAAATACAAATTGAGAATCCCATCTTTTAAATTATAATTCTGGAAAAATTCTTCTGATTTACCAGTTAAATCAACTGACAAGTACTGAAGTACATTGATGAGCCAAGTACCTCATTGTCTTCATTTTATAGTGTGTAAATTACCCTGCTTAACTTTCCCCTCCCCTCCTTCCTCTAAAGCAGTTCACATTTCAGTTAGCTTTTTGTGAGCCCTGTTTCTTCAGTAATGGTGGTATCTATATGTCAAACCTACCTCGCCTGGGTGTGGATTTTTAGACCGAATTCATATCAGTTGCAGTATTGAAAATTAGAAGCTTATCTGTCATAGTACTGGATGCTATATTCTGGTGTCATTGTGTATGTATGAACCTGACTGGTTGCCAACAGCTTGACATTCACCTCAATCAAAAATATGATGCTGAAACATTGCTATGCCAGTGTATAACCTGTGACTGGCAGCAGTATCCATCAGAACTCCAACAAGCAGCAGTATAGTGAGAATTAGGAGCGACTAAAGTGGTGATTTACTTGTACTGAAATACCTGTCCAGCGAAGCTTAAGGTGCACGTTTCCATGCCATCCAATGCGAGACTAGCAATCATGTCTCTGAATCTTAAAAAAATAATTATGCACTAGAATGTCTGTGTAAAAGCTTTCTTTCTCTGTAGTAAGTGCATTGAATGGGCTTCATTCCTAGACAAGCCTTCACTTGTCCTGCAGTATGTGGGGTGTTCTTCCTGCAGCTGAAAAGCAGTGTGTGCACATTACATAATCGAAAGTTGCTGATGTGGAAGTATCATTTAGAGAAACAAAATGTCACTTTGTTCTCTTTTCCTTGTTGGACTCTCTGCCCCCCCCCCCCCCCAAAGCAAAGCAAATATACAAATTATTGTTGAGCCATCAACTTGGAAGCTTTTTGTTGAGGACTGGAATAATCACACCAAGACAAGGGATAACCAACACATGCTGGTGAGAATGCTTCCACTGGGAGAATATGGAATGTCACTGTGTAGATAAGTGTTTCTGACCCTCATTCCCTCTCTCAGCTCAAGGGAGCTGCATGCCAGGTTGGACTAGGAGAAAAAGGTAGAATGTCAATTATCAAATAGTTTTTGCAAAAATACTTCTATATAAAGAGAAAGTGAAATATTTTTAAAAACTTTAATTTCTTTACCAAATTAGGGATTTGGTTGAATCCAGTGTCTGCATGCAAAATTCATTGCAGTTTGTATGCAGATTTTGGCGAGTGAAAGTTTATTTTCTTTCTCTACCTCTTCACCACTGGATATTCCTCTGAAGAATACCTATATACCACAATGATTGGAAGATCTTTGTAAGGAATTACCGTTCTTAATTCCTCTGCTTTCAGCCTGCCGATCTGGTATCCAGTCTTGGAGGAGCCACAATTCCTTCCCATTAAATATTTTAAAGAACTAAAGATCATCATCCATGGTCCTCACCACAAACTTCTTACCACCCAACTTCTTAACCCAACCCTGAGCCATTTTCTCAGGTTACAGTATATCGTTCACATCTTCGGTATTCAATTTTGGAGTCCTGTTTCTGCTCCCTGTCCTCCCTATCACAAAGACCTGTTGACTTCCACCTCATCTGACTCTGCCCTGCCACAGTCCAGCTGGTTCTCAAACCCTTATCCATGCCTCTGCCATCTCCAGCTATTCTAATGCTCTTCAGGTTCGACTTCTATAAACTTAATCTCATCCAAACTCTCTCCATATCCTATTTTGAGCCAAGACTTGCTCACCCATCACTCCGTGAACTCACTGATCCAGATTGGCTACTGAGCCCCCAACGTCGATTTTAAAATTTCCATCCTTGTATTGATGTGCTTTATGATCTTTTTCCTTCCCTATCCCTAACTTTCAGCCTGAACACATCTCAAATTTCCATTATTCCATTTCTGCCCTTTGTACCCGGATATACCCCGTTCAGTCAGCCTGTAGTTGGAGGTGATATCTTCAGCTGTCTAGACCCTACTCTATGGAACACTGTCTGAACTCCTCTTTCTACCTGCCTGTCCTCCTTTTAGACCCTCCTTCAAGCCAACATCTTTAACCAAGCTATTAGTCACTCCATCTTCGAGCTTCTGCTTTACCTTCGTGTACATTATTGACTAATTATGCTGATGTGAAGCCTATATACGATGTTAAATAATCACCTAATCTGCTTCCTTTTGGTGTAACAAGTTGGCACATCAAATTGAAGCTTGGCTTCGATCTTTTGTTCTTCGTGCTGCCTTGCTTTCTCCTCTCTCTCTCTCTCTCTCTCTCTCTCTCTCTCGCTCTCTCATTGATGAAAATCTATCTATATGCTTTTTAAAAAACTGTTCGCACTCCTTTCATCTCTCAGATCATCAATGACTTTTGGGAGGGTTAGTGGATGACCTGTTCCTGGGGCTCTCGTCTATACTGCTTTAAAGCTTGTTGCTAGGAAATATGTAACAGTAAACCAATGCTGATTCTTTCCTCTGATTTTGTGTTCCCTGTTTGGTTCTTTCCCTTAGCAGTACTGCTATCTGTGTGTGAGCAACCTGGCCCTGAACACACTCTGACCCTGTGAATGCAATCTAATGTGACTTATTTTAATGTAATTATAGCACATTTAAAACTTGGGAAAAAACAATCATTTTGAAGTGCTCTATGTTGAGTATTAGAGCATCATTGATGGAAAATATGCTGACGTTTTCAGTTTGTTTATCATTTAAAATGAGTCCATTATATCTCACTGGAGGGACAAAGCTAATTTTCGCTCCCATTGAAAAGCAATGCGAGGTGGGACTTGCTGGCTCTCTCTCATTTCCCTGCACCATTTGCTTTTGTATATATCTTGAGGGCATTCTTAGACTGTGAAGTGTTGATGTTGCTTGACACTGATTTGCCTCCTGGCATCTAACCTATGTGACCATAGAGGCATTACTCTCATCTTTTAAAATTCTATTTGTTTTTCATATTTCTGATATCGAAATGGTGGATGAGGCTTGCCAAATTAAATAATTTCAATCTCAATAGTATTACACGGAGTGAATAGGGAATGATTATTTTTTACATGCAGTGAAATTGAGGTTAATTGTGCACTTTGTGATTATACTCTTGAGAGTGTAGGCTTGATTAGTTGTTGAGTATGGAGAAGATTGTGAATAGGTTAGAAAAGTTATCTTTATTTATGAAGCAAATACTTATTTGCTGAAGATTTATTCTGTACTTTGCTTCAATCATCATTCAAAAATTGTTCTTGTATATGTTTCTCTGAATAGATTTTAACCTTTATAAACGGATAACTGAAATTAATTGCTTCAAAAGATGAAGCTGTACTCTGGGAGCATTCACAAAGTACAGGTTACTGGATTGTGCCGTTCCGAGGTCTTAGCTCTCCAGACTCTTGTCAGAAAATTGATTTCAAGCCTCCCTCCAGTATTTGCGTACTGAGCTGAAAGAATCCTGCATTGTTGGATACGGTGCTAAACCAAGACCAACATTAAGATCCCATACCACTACTTGAAGAACTCTGGTGTCTTGACCAATATTCCTCTAAAAACCAGCACCACGCAAACAAATATTTCATTAGCTATTCATCACATTGCTATTTGTAGGGTCTTGCTGTGTGCAGAATAGTTACTGCATTTAACTACATGGAAACTGCATTGTATAATTAATTTGTATGTGAAGGACTTTAAACATTTTTTACACCTATTACATAAATTATTTCTTATTCTTTGACACTATCTTTCCAGTTATTTAAACAATTATGAAACAATAGTGTATTACGTTTGCTGTCTCTCTCCTCTCCGTCCAGCATTTCTCGATCGCTTCCTTGACTCTCCTATTATACCAGTATTTAACTTTGGGGTGTAGAAACTCGCTCACGCTAGCTCACTCTTTCACTTGCTCGCACACTCTCTCTCCCCCCTCCCCCTCTCTCCCCCTTCCCTGCCCCCCCCCCCTCTCTCTCTCTCTCTCTCCTCCCTCCCTGCCCCCCTCTCTCTTCTCCTCCCTCCCTGCCCCCCCTCCTCCATCCCTACCCCCTCTCTCTCCTCCCTCCCTGCCCCCCCTCTCCTCCCTCTCTACCCTCTCTCTCTCCTCCCTCCAGCCCCCTCTCTCCTCCCTCTCTACCCCCTCTGCCTCCTCCCTCACTGCCCCCCTCTCTCTCCTCCCTCCCTGCCCCTCTCTCTCCTCCCTCCCTGCCCCCTCTCTCTCCTCCCTCCATACCCCCTCTCGCTCCTCCCTCCCTGCCCCCCTCTCTCTCTCCTCCCTCCCTACTCCCTCTCTCCTCCCTCCCTACCCCCCTCTCTCTCTCCTCCCTCCCTACTCCCTCACTCTCTCCTCCCTCCCTGCCCACCTCTCTCCTCCCTCCCTGCCCATCTCTCTCCTCCCTCTCTCCCCACCTCTCTCCTCCCTCCCTGCCCACCTCTCTCCTCCATCCCTGCCCACCTCTCTCCTCCCTCCCTGCCCACCTCTCTCCTCCCTCCCTACCCCCTCTCTCCTCCCTCCCTGCCCCACTCTCCTCCCTCCCTGCCCTCTCTCTCTCTCTCCCTCCCTACTCCCTCTCTCGCCTCCCTCCCTGCCCCCTCTCTCTCCTCCCTCCCTGCCCCCCTCTCCTCCCTTCCTACCCCCCTCTCTCTCTCCTCCCTTCCTACCCCCTCTCTCTCTCCTCCCTCCCTAACCCCTCTCTCTCCTCCCTCCCTGCCTGCCCACCTCTCTCTCGTCCCTCCCTGCCCACCTCTCTCTCTCCTCCCTCCCTCTCTCCTCCCTCCCTGCCCACCTCTCTCCTCACTCCCTGCCCCCTCTATCTCCTCCCTCCCTGCCTGCCCACCTCTCTCTTCCCTCCCTGCCCACCTCTCTCTCTCCTCCTTCTCTCTCTCCTCCCTCCCTACCCCCTCTCTCTCCTCCCTCCCTACCTGCCCACCTCTCTCTCCCTCTCTCTCTCCTCCCTCTCTCTCTCCTCCCTCTCTCTCTCTCCTCCCTCTCTCTCTCCTCCCTCTCTCTCTCCTCCCTCCCTCTCTCCTCCCTCCCTCTCTCCTCCCTCCCTGCCCACCTCTCTCTCTCTCCTCCCGCCCTGCCCACCTCTCTCTCCTCCCTCCCTGGCCACCTCTCTCTCTCCTCCCTCCCTGTCACCCTCTCTTCTTTCTCCCTCCTCTTTCACCCCCCTCTTTCTCCCCCCCCACCCTTTCTCCCCCCCACCCTTGCTCCCCCCACCCTTTGTCCCCCTCCACCCTCTTCGCCCCCCACCACCCGCTTCGCCCCCCCACCACCCTCTTCTCCCCCCCCCCCCCCCACACCACCCTCTTCCCCCCCCCCCCCCTCCCCCCACCTTCTTCTCTTCTCCCCACCACCCTCTTCTCTCCTCCCCACCACCCTCTTCTCTCCCCCCCCCCCCCCCCCCACCACCCTCTTCTCTTCTCTTCTCTTCTCTCCCCCCCCCCCCCCCCCCCCACCACCACCACCACCACCACCACGGTCCTTATTTTTGTGCCCTATAATTGATTTACATTTAAATGGAGGAACTTGATTGAGAACTTTGCAGATAATGCAAATGTGGCCATGTGGTTGATGATGAGAAACAAAAGCTATTGACTGCAAGAAGATGTGAATGGAATGCTCAGATGGGCAGACAGGTAACAAATGGAATTCATTCTGCAAACGTGTGAAGTAATGCATGTGGCGAGGGAAAACGGGGCAAAGGAATACACAATAAATTGTACGTACTGAGAAGTGTAGAGGGACCGACAAACTTTGTAGTACATGTCCACAGTTCCATGGAGATAGCAATAACGGGTAGGTCAGGTGACTAAAAGCACACAGGATACTTTCCTTCATCAGTTGAGGCGTAGAATACAAGAGGAGAGAAATTATATGCGAACTGTATAAAACCCAAGTGCGGCTACGTCTAGGAGTTCAGATTCCGGCAAGCACCTTGGTTGAAAAAAAGACATCTGCTGTACTGTTCCTCACTGGAGGCTGCAATAACAGAATTGCTTTCTGAATACAGGGTAGGATATGGGCTCCTGTTGCAATTTCTTCTCCTCTACCTTCCTCTTTGCTCTCTTCCTCCTTCTCTCTTGCCCCCCCAACCAGAAGATAGTTACTGATCTCTTTAACTAGTACTGATAATGGTCCTTCCTGCCACTGAACACCTGTTCAGCTGTGCCAGATTTAGAGTGGGCATTAATAATCTTTATTGGCACAAGTAGGCTTACATTAACACTGCAATGAAGTTACTGTGAAAAGCCCCTCGTCGCCACATTCTTTGGCCTGCTCGGGTACATGGAGGGAGAATTCAGAATGTCCAAATTACCTAATAGCACGTCTTTCGGGACTTGTGTGAGGATAACCAGAGCATCCGGAGGAAAGTCACGCAGACACAGGAAGAACGTGCAGACTCCACATAGACAGTGACCCAAGCTGGGAATCAAACCTGGCGCCCTGGCGCTGTGAAGCAACAGTGTTACCCATTGTGCCACCGTGCTGCCCATTAGCTGAGGCATCGAGGTTGGAAAGTGGCACTACTACAGTTAAATTAACTTTATATACTGTCTGAGGTGATGATCTACCTACTCTATAATAATCCTGCAATGTGCTCCTCGAGTCGGTGCTACAGATCTATCCAAAACGGTAGGGCCTGCACCAGATGTGTACGTGTGCGGCACAGACAATATTTTGGATATGAAATGGCACTCATAACATTGAGCATGCGAACAATGTACATTCAAATTTTGCAGCCAGTATCTGCTGTTTTTTAATCCTGGGAGGAACCCCTATTGCCCACAACTCCCTCAGGTGACCTGGCTTATCTCAGCCTCCAAGATGGGGAATAACTTCTCATTGTGCTGTTTTGATGCTTTTGAGCGAGACACAGCAATGTTCTGCATGGCACAAATAATGGGCAAAACCTGGAAGAACGCCCTTCTCTAAAATGGTCAAGACCGATATCTAAGATCTTTCTTTGTGTAGAAGGCTATTTTTAAAGAAAAATTATCTCTTCAATGTTACTATTATGTTGACAACGTAAATGTCAGAGTGAAAAGCAGAGCCCTGTGAAACCTACTTAAACTGCACATTATAAACCATTAAATTGCTCTTCTACTTCATTCAGACCTCCTACAGCGACTAATCCTTGTGCACTATTTTGACAGGAGGGCAAACATTATACTGAGTAAGAAATCTATCAGCTTACAGGACATTAGTTTCTGTGGTTGGTGACAAACATAGGAAAAATCTAATTTTGAGATTCTGTCAGTGGGACAGTTTGTTAAAGTTGACTCTTCTGTGGTTAGATGCTATGTAAACAATTTTCTGTTCAGAATATAAAATTGTTTCCCAAGCTAGCTGTATAGGCAAACATTGATTGTAGTTCTCCAACAAAAGGCGCGATCTCTCAATGCCATCTAGTAATTACGGGGGGTGGATGATCAACTATTGTCCTTTTCCACATGACTGCAAAGTTATGTTTTTAATGCATAAAATGGGAATACTTTCACCTTGATTTAATTAGATTGACATGATCTGCATAAATAACAAACTGCTTACCTCTGCAAAATGATTTGCTTTCTAGATATATAGAATTATTCTCCTCTGCTTTGGATTTTCTTCTAACCTTGCTGATCCCGTAATTCAGAGGTTGGATAGATTAAAACTGCAGTGTTACGTGGGGTGTTTTGTACCTCTCCCCGCCCTGACCCCTATTCCAGGTGCCTGGATTACAGATCAGTAGGATTCTCCTTATTCATCCAGCCACTTCATCACGTTTACAGGGCTTTGCGATATCTATATCCCTTTTGTCCTGTGAATGTCCCCAGTTTGAGTGTTTTCATTTATCTCCCTGGGTAAATTGAATTGATAAATCAGGTCATGTATCTGGTTGCTGTTGTCTCATTGCTCCATATTTACTCATATTTCATCAGCCGTGACGCTTGTGTTTCTCCAATCAGTGCGGTTGCTCCCTTTGTGTTGAGTTTGGCTCAATCGAGCCAATGGTAGTTGTTTCTTAATCCATTATTCTGAATCGGCATGGTAGCACAGTGGTTAGCACAGTTGCTTCATAGCTCCAGGGTCCCAGGTTCAATTCCCGGCTTGGGTCATTGTCTGTGCGGAGTCTGCACATTCTCCCCGTGTCTGCGTGGGTTTCCTCCGGGTGCTCTAGTTTCCTCCCACAGTCCAAAAATGCACAGGTTGGGTGGATTGGCCATGCTAAAAACAATTGCCCTTGGTGTCCAAGAAGGTTAGGTGGTGTTACGGGGAGAGGGTGGAGATGTGGGCTTAGGTAGGGTGCTCTTTCCATTGTCTGCTGCAGACTTGATGGGCCGAATGGCCTCCTGCACTGTAAGTTCTATGATTCCAAAACACATTTGTGATTGCCAGAAAGCAATTAATCAGTTAGTTGAAAGCATTGTTGTAAGAGTGAGAAGAAAGTCAAGGTGCTGCTTTTATTTTACCAGGTGAACACATTAAGAGCGTTGCCTCACAACCTGCATTCTTGGGCAAATATATCATTAGACAGGGGAATACTGTTCAAATAGAAACACAAACTCCCTTACTCTGTTTGTATATAGCATCCCCTCATACTTGTATTTCTTCAAGTATTTTGTAAAAGCAGGCTAAACTGTAATAGCTATACATATAGGGCTAGCATTAGTTTTTTTTTAATTTAGAGTACCCAATTCTTTTTTTTTCCCCAATTAAAGGGCAATTTAGCATGGCCAATTCACCTACCCTGCACATCGTTTTAGGTAGTGGGGGTGAAACTCATTCGGACATGGGGAGAATGTGCAAACTCCACACGGACAGTGACAAGGGGCTGGGATCGAACCTGGGTCCTCGACGCCGTGAGGCAGCAATGCTAACCACCGTGCCGCACCCTGCATTAGCTTTTGAGTCCTGATGAAAAGTCACAGACCTGAAACATTAACCCTGTTTCTCTTTCCACAAATGGTCTCAGATATGCTGAGTATTTCAGCACTTTCTGTTTCCATTTGGCCCAAGCACATGTTGTTTTTAAATCCTGCGTGAACTCTCTTGATGAGAACATAGAACAGTACAGCACAGAACAGACCCATCGCCCCTCGATGTTGTGCCGAGCATTGTCCGAAACCAAGATCAAGCTATCCCACTCCTTGTCATTCAGGTGTGCTCTTTGTGCCTATCCAATAACCGCTTGAAAGTTCCTAAAGTGTCCGACTCCACTATCACAGCAGGCAGTCCATTCCACACCCTAACCACTCTCTGAGTAAAGAACCTACCTCGGGCATCCCTCCTATATCTCCCACCCTGAACCTTATAGTTATGCCCCCTTGTGACAGCTACATCCACCGAGGAAATAAGTGTCGGTTATGTTGTGGCATTTAAGGTGAAAAGAAAAGAGCTCAGATGTGATCCAAAATCGAGAATCAGATACAGACTTGCATTTATATAGTGTCTTCACGCATTCTCGGATGGCCTCCAATAGGTTTACAACCAATGAATCACCTTGAAATGCAATCACTGTTGTTATGTAGGCAACACATTTTTATCTCTCTGCCTGAGTAATGAAAGGTGTAATTTTCTGACTTTAAAAGGACATTGGAGCAGCATAGATTAAGAAGGATGTCAGGACACGAGAATAAATCTTACAAGGAGAAATTGTAGTCTCTGGAATTTTAAGGATTAAAGGATGATTTGATTGAAGTCTTCAAGATATTAAGGGGAACAGAGAGGATACATTGGAAAATTCTTCTGCAAATGCAATTGATACTAGATCAATTGTTAGTTTTAAAACTGACATAGATTTTTGTTAGCCAAAGACATAAGGTTATGGGGCAACAGCAGACATGGAGGTAGGTCACAAACCAGCTATAATCTCAGTGAAGGGTGGAACAGGCTCAAGGGGCTAAGTGACGTACTGTTGTTCCTATGTCCATTCCTGTCACCCCAGCATTGTATGCCACATATGTAATTTGCTCTCAGCTGGACGGCTAATTGTTCTGATTGCTATGTGGGTGGGTGGCAGAGGGAGAACAGCGTGATGGAAGGTATTTAATGTGGTTTGGGTGTCAGTTCCATTTAGAAAATTATTAGGGAAATTTTAACCTAACCCATCCAACAGGAAACCTATGACAGCAGTTTCAAGGTTGGCTTTGCACCTGGCTGATTCTTGGCTCAAATGGAAAACAATATTGGATTGAGCGTAGAACTAGCTCAACCCCATGAATTTCCTGGCTGGGCGATTAGGTAAAAATTATACATAATATTTCTGGTTTGTTTTGATTATCTGCGTAGCACCCTGTCCAAACTGTGCATGGTACAGCACACTAAAACCTGGTGGTTAGAAATGACTGGTAAGGAGACACTGGTTTCAGCCCATTACTTTCCACATGCTTCAATACTTGATCTCAGTATGTTGCTGCGGAAAGATGACGAGCAGGGGTTAGTCATTTCCTCCCACAGTGTGGATTAAGAGCAGAGGGACCATCAACCTGTTCCAATTGCAGCCTTGCACATCTGAAGAATAGTTTAAGATCAACGGCCAAAGGCTGGAGCAGCTGATTAAGTAAAACTTTTTTTTAAAGAGGCATGGAGGACTCGTCTTTTTCTTAAAAAGTACATTTTTAACCTTTGCTTTACACTTGAGAAAAGGCTTCTTGTGATAGACACACAATAAGAGGAGAGGAAAAGGTTTTAATTTTCTTGGACTAATTAATTATACTATGTTAAGCAGTCTACTGGTTCCATTCAAGTTCTGACTCACATTGTTGCAAAGAATATTTTTCTTGCATCTCTCTAATAATAATCATTATTGTCACAAGTAAGCTTACATTAACACTGTAATGAAGTTACTGTGAAAAGCCACATTCCGGCGCCTGTACTGGAGGGAATTCAGAATGTCCATATTACTTAATGGCATGTCTTTTGGGATTTGTGGGAGGAAACTGGAGCACCCGGAGGAAACCCACGCAGACAAGGGGAGAATGTGCAGACTCCACACAGACAGTGACCCAAGCCAGGAATCAAACCGGGGACATTGGTGCTGTGAAGCAACAGTGCTAACCACTGAGCTACTGTGCCGCCTTCATGTGTCTCCAAACAATTGGCAAAATTCAAATACAGTTTTGGAAACTACTGTAAATGAGTATTCTTAGAAAACTAAACATCACTACAGATTCAAATGTTACAGAATTTAAGAAATGTAACACTGGCTTGATTTTTTTACTGAAGTATTTTTTTAAATTTTAAATGTAATCATTGTCACAGTTGTCCCTTTTGAGGATCCTTAAATAGGACAATGTGAAATTCTTTGACTTCGAAACATGATGATGTGTGAAAAAGTCTGGTCACACAGATTGGCTGTACTCTAGGGATCAATTTATGTTGGGTGTGGTGAAAGTTTGGATTCTATTATCATTTCCGCAGGGTGGAATGCCAAGTAAAATTGCCAAGTCTCTTCTTCAAAGGGTCAGGCAATTAGCAAGGGCACTGATAACTGAACTGTTTGAAAAATCCCTCCCTTCCCCATTGATTTCTCCCACCTAGAAAAAAAACTAAGAAGAATTTTGTCATACATTTGCCAGCTTTGTGTATCTGCACTGACTGACGGGCCTGAGAATACCAAGGATCAGCCAGTCCCAAAACAACTCAAACATATTGCATTACATGGAATTAATGACGTTACGCAGAATTTACTGCAGGCATTCAGTCCAGCTGATATATGCTGGCATTTATGACCCAAGTGAACCACCACCCACCCCTCTTCACTAACCCTATCAGCATAACCGTCAAAGCCTTTCTCTCATTTGTTTACTTAGCTCCCCTTAAATGCATCTATATCTGACGCCTATTTCACGCCAATACTCCATTTAGAAGAAAGTTCTACACTGCAATTACTCTCCCAGTCCAGAAATTTCTTGTGTTCCCTATTGGAGTTATTCATGACTCTCTTATATTTGTGGCCCCTATTTTTGGTCTCTGTCCAGAATGGAAACATTTTCTTTGTCTACTTCATCATAATTTTTAAGACTTTAATTAGGTCAGCCCAGACTGTTCTACCATTCTACAAAGATGTGTAAATGTGATAATCAAGCTTGTGCGGACAGCAGTACTAATCAGCTGTATGACTTTTTCAGCAGTAAAGTCAATGACTAGTTTGCATTTTCGAATCTGCCATTTCAAACGTTTGGAATAGGAGATGCAGTGATCCTGAACCCTTTGTAAGCCCGACCAAACCAAACCATAGTCATTCAGATATTTTTATTCATAAGGCCACTCTACCAGTCACTGTCAGTGATTTCTGTCTCTAAATATTTATTACAGTCCAATCTGTTGAAAGAATCTTGCGGCACTTTGTTGTGCTGATTGATTGCTGCTGTTAGCAGGTACCCTATGGAACGTGCCCTTCACCTTTGTCCGTCGCTGGTCCATCTGCTTATGCCGCTGATCTGCGCTTTCTTTTGTTCCTCTTTTGAATTACCTGTCTTTAAAAAAAAAAATTTTTTAATTCTTTATTCCGTCTGTCTGCATACCATCATGTAAGACACAATGCCATGTATTTGCTGTCATGTAATTACCATGGCTTGTTTATCCTCCATGCAAAGGATTTCAGACGGGTGAATCAATTTCGCAATTGTATGCACTTGAATAGACTCTGCTTTGAACAGAATTCAAATTAACCAAGGTCACAGAAGGTTAAGTCACATTAGTGGCAATTGGAATTCTTCCTTGCTCACTAATCCTCTGCGTATGAATGAATAGGCCATCTCGACGGGTGAAATGGAAAGAATTCTGTATCATTTGAGTGGCAGTGGCCAGCCTCAGCACATGCAGATTGAAATGCTTTGTTCTGGAATTACACCTCTGATCTTTTTTGTTGTCATCACTTAGCACTTCATACCTGAAGTTCTTACAGTTGCTGCTCATTAGTTAATATACTTAGTTTT
This sequence comes from Scyliorhinus torazame, assembly GCF_047496885.1. Classification (NCBI taxonomy): domain Eukaryota; kingdom Metazoa; phylum Chordata; class Chondrichthyes; order Carcharhiniformes; family Scyliorhinidae; genus Scyliorhinus; species Scyliorhinus torazame. The sequence goes on along the minus strand of NC_092716.1, from coordinate 81,723,133 downwards.
CTGCAAATTGGTAATGTAGCTCTTAATCTTTATAGTCATTCTTTCCTTTCCTTATGCCACGCCTGTCTTGTTCCAAATTTGTTTCCAGATTTCTGCCAAACCTGCTGTGAGTCCATAATTGATGGATTAGAACTGGTTACCCTCTCGGATGGATGTAAATGTTCCTATGGTACTATTTTGATCGTTTTCTTTCCATATTTGAAATGCAGTGATGCAGTTGGGACTGAAGTACCCACTAAAGACAGTTATTGGTGAGCATAAGTGCCCATCAATACCAGTTTCACTGTGAAGCAAATGCCAAGCCTCGTGCTGTGTTTATTGTGTCAATTAATTACATTGTAAGGCTGTTTTATTAACTGTTTTCCCTGATTTGGTTAATGTACTATAAAATCTGATATAAGCTCCACATTGAACAGACTCTTAAAAAGCTTTATATGACTGTACTATGTTAATAAATTAGATTGGTTGGGGATTGGAGTGATCACAGGGGTACAATCGCGAGGAGATTAACAGCTGGGTAGGATGGGAGAATGACTCCAGCTCTCTTGGCCCACAAGCTGCAAAGACATTTACCTGTTGGATCCAGTTGCCAGATTTTCCAAGGCCTGGAAAACATGCTCCACAGGTGTTAAATCTGAAATACAGCTAAAAATTGGAGCCAGGCCAGCTCGCTAAAATACTTGAATTGGGGGCCTGCTTCTAGACCGCAAGTTAGTCACTTCCCACCACCCTCCGTTAAAACCAGAGGTTTGGGGTTGGCTTCTTCATTATGGAAGTTTTTCCACACTTTTTTAGCATCTTGGGGACTGACAGTTGCCCCTTAATCTGTACAGTATACATGGCACTTCATCTTCAAGAGTCTGGTGCACCATGAACAATCAGACCAAGTTTGAGGTGTAGATGGTTCTTTTTAAAAAAAAAGTGAAATTGAAGGTCTGTTAATCTCCGCAGTTTTCCACAATCCATGCTGTTAGAATGATCAGCAACATTCCTAGCTAAGCATTTCTGATACTATCTTTTAAATGAATATAAATTAAAATCGTTTTGGGGAGAAAGTTTGGAACAATTTTTTTTAAGCAATGCTAGTAGAATATTAAAATTATCTATAGTCTGGCTTCAAAGGTCACCCTTGAGAGAAAGACAGCGTTCCTTTCAAGACAATGAAGGGACCAGGCAACTTGTTTTACTATTATAATATGCTATCCCAGCATTATCTGCATCTTATTCACTTGAGCTCTTTATCACCTAATTTACGAAGGCCCCCTGTGGCAGCCATAATGGGTCATTAGATTATTTTGGTTTCAAACTCACTTTTTAAAATTAAATCTAGGGAAGGATCCTGCGAATCTAAAAAATGTTATTCACCCGCCTTCAATTTAACTAATTTTCTTCACAGGTTTGATGTTCGATATGTATGAAGTAGTGATGTTGCGTAACCTGCAGTCATATTGAAAACTAACACCATTTCAGCTCTGCCTGTAGCATAAATAAACGTCACGTCCTTCATGGGTGACCAAGTCCATGCTTGTTACTCCGTGAAATCCTAAGAGAATATCTGCGAGTTCTGCCTAAATTGAATTTAATTTATTCTCTGAAATGATGGTAATTTGCAGCTGCATGCTTTATTCTCTCTGAAGTAAAGTTGTGATTCAACCTTGATCACAGACATTTGGACTATGCTAAAATGATGCAACAGAGCTAGTTAACTCTGATGACATTTTTCAACACTTGGAACATAAATTCAATTCTTGTCATCCTGAGCAGAAGGATCAGAATAATAGTCCTTGAAGGTATGGATGCTGCTCTAAGCTGATTTCCCAGTGGAATTCATAAATACTTTGCTTATTGGCCTACAACAGACGAATTTTTAAAAAAACTTTGCTGTGCTTGATGGATGTTAGCCAGCTGGAAGTACAATGCAAATAGATATGTTCTCTTGGTTAGCAATGGGTCAAACTAAAGGTGATGGGGGAAAAAAATGGCAGATGCCCTTGTATGTGTCTGTGTAGTAAACTAAAATTCGACAATCAGAATGTTGGAAATTTTGACTGTTATCAATGTTGGCTTTTAAAGTTTTCTTAAACCCTTTTATTTAAAAAAAAATTAGAGAGGACTTTTGAATATACTGGGTTGGCTGCTGACTTTGCAATAGTATTTTGTCCTTTGCTAATCTATGATGACTATTTTCATTTTTCCTGTTAAATCAGTTGGCATTATCCAGATATGAATAAGTCTAAGTAATCCACAAAAATGTTTTAATTTGAGGCAGCATGGTGGTGCAGTGGTTAGCACTGATGCATCACGGCGCCAAGGAACGGAGATCGATCCCAGCCCGGGTCACACTGTCTCTGTGGAATTTTTATATTCTCCCCGTGTCTGCGTGAGTCTCACCCCCACAACCCAAAGATGTGCAGGGTAGGTGGATTGGCCACGCTAAATTGCCCTTAATTGGAAAAATTGTTTAAAAAAATTTAAGATTTTGAAGATTGATTTTCTGCTTCTCTAACCTGAAATGCTTTACTTAGAGTCATATAAGTTTCCAACAAAGAACCTTTCTCATTCAAAATATTTGAAAGAACATTGCATTGTACAAAGGGTTTCCATTTTTGTGTTGAAATGTTACTGATGGGTTTAAAGGGTTAATTTCACCAAGTCCTGTCAACAGCAAGAAAAAGTAAGTTACCGATTCAGATTTACCCTTTGATCCTGTGTCAAAAAAAGTTACTGTTAATATTCAGCTTTTGTAAACTTTGATATCCCTCCTAATGAACTTGGACTACGCACATGCAAAACAATGCATTGCCTGTTATTCATGGAATGACATTACGTCATGAAGTACTTACTGTCTCCCCCGAACGTGACAAGTTAGTCTGTTTTGTTTCTGTTTTGCATGCATTTGCGATGCATGCCTGTGCAAATGGGAACAATTTTTGCCATTAAATTATTTCTTAAGAGTATGAGTAAAATGCTGCGTAGAGTGGAAAATAAGTAAATACAGAAAGTTCATTTGAGTAACAGTTTCCTTCTGTGTACTGACCCTGATTAATCTTTCACATTTCTGGCATTACAATCTGACACACTTAAAACATTGAAAAAAGGTGCAATCTCTGATGTTCATAATTTGCCCGTATTTAGAGTGTACACAGCTGTCACTAGTTTCAATTGAAGCAATAAAAAGAATGCGATAAATTTGAATAGCAATATAATTATAATGCTCTTGGCAAAAAGCTGATTGAAACTCACAGAAGGCGCAAGTGGCGTCAGATCTGTTTTATAAATGTACCACACATTATTTTACCAGGGAGCAAATTAACTTTATTTGACAAGTAGGTATAGCACCCAATCCCAAAGATTAGATACTGCAGATGCTGTAAATCCGAAATAAGAACACAAAATTCTGGAAATAATATCAGCTCTGGTAGTATCTGTATAGAGAGAAGCAGTTAACATTTCAAGTCAATGACCTTCAAACAGAAATGGAAAAAGTTAAGAGATGTAGCAGGTAGAAGATGTAGCAGCTCCAGATTGAATGGATCATCCTCCAAAATTTCACCACTTCCAACATCATTCTTCCTGTTCTGCACTGCACTGTAAATTCTATGATTCACCATTCTGAGAGAACCGTTCCCTATATGACTCTTCAGTTAGCCCCAACACCTTCTCCCTTCTAGACTCGACACCTGCCTTTTTCCTCCTCCCGTTGACCAGGACCCCACATGTCTTCCAGCTGAAACGATTTACTTGCACTTATTTCAACTGAATATATTGCATTTGCTTCTCACAATAAAGTATCGCGTGTAGTGGGGAGACCAAACCAGATTGGATGATAGTTCTGCAGAACATCTATATTTGGTCTACAAAGATGACCCCAAGCATCCAGTTACTTGCTATTTTAATTCTCTGTCTCACTCCCAATCTGACCCATCAGCCCTCTTGTCTCCAACACTGTTCCAATGCAGCTCAACATAGGCTCAAAATAATGCACCTCATCTTTTTATTAGGCACTTCACAGCTTTTTGGCCTCAATATTGAGTTCAGCAATTCCAGATCATAATCTCTGCTGTCATATTTTTGGAAAGGAGTGATCAGTGATTAGTCATGATTCTGCACATGTCCATGCCATCTCTGCACTTAACCTTGACGACCACAAGAGATCGTCCGACCTTTTGCAGCACTGCAGACAGGTGTGGCATACAATGTTGTGCCCATTGACATCGGCAGCTACCTCAGTCCAGACTTTCTTCGCCATGTGGGCAGCCTTCTCTTTCTATCCCTGAGCACCAAGATGTTGTGCCTGCCACTGACCACCTGCACCAGCATAGACAGGCACTCACCTGTGATACGGGGACACTTGGACCACTTGACTTGCCGTCCCACCTTCCATGGCCTCCCGGTGCTGATGACATTGCTGAACTGCAGTAAAATTATTGTTCTTCGGTCATGCAGCCTCCCCAGAACCTTTGACAGCCTTCCGGGAACTCTATCCTCTGTTTTTGCCTTGTCCTCATTGGCCACAGCGCCCAACGTGTTCCCATCCCTGCTTGCACAGAGGCAGGGGCATTACATGCTGGGCAGGCCTTAATTGACGGTCCAGCGTAATTTTACATTAGCAATGCGATCTCGGGCAGAAGCAGTTTTCACATCCGCTGCCACCTACACCAACATTGGGTGAGTCCCGAAGTAAAATTCAGACCATGGAAATGCATTTTGGAAGCAGCAACACATTCAAGAACCTGGAGAGGAAACGGAGGTTGGATATGGAGCAACAATTTGCATGGATGCTGGAGGACAAAGGTTTATTTTTGAGGAGTTGGGTGATGACAGCAGATTTAAAGGAGAGAAGGACAACATCTGACGGGAGACAACTATTAGCAACAGTTAACGTGGGAGTCCAGGAGGGGGAATTGGGTGATCAGCATTTTAGTGGGGATAGGGTTGAAGAAGCAGGAAGTGGGCCTTGTGACAGTATGAGCTCAGAGAGGGCACAAGGAGGAGGTAGGAGAATCTAGAGAAAGATGCGAGATCGGAGATAGTAGAGGTTTAGCCTATTGGGCTAGTGGAAGGGATGGATGCAATAAAGTCAATTTTGCCTGAATTCCTTATTCGATTTATTAGTGACTATCTTATGTTTAAAGCCCTCATTTTGGGTTCCTCACCAGCAGAAACATTTTCCCTCAATCAGCACCACTAAGGCCTGTTTACTTGGCCACTCATCAAGTTGGCATTTGTGAAGATGTTGATTTCCTACATACTAGTAACTTCACTTCAGAATTGAATTATTGATGGGAAGTGCTGAGGACATATGATAAGATGCTATGTAAATGCAAATTCTTTATATTGAATTTGTCATCTTTTAGAAAATAGCAATGTTGGCGATTCATCAAAATTGGGCATTCGGAAAAGAATATTCGTAACGCCCCAGGAAGTGAACTACGTGTTGAAGATAGCAAAGCTTTAAAAAATGTATAGATCCAGAAACCAAGTGATATGCAATGGGGTCAACATCTGAAACCTCAAAATATGTCTTCTCTAGATGCATCTCATGTACATTCGAAAATGCATATACGGTGCTTCGTGGAACTTTCTGTCAGCTTACGTAGGGGGTGTTTTATAGACCACCGCTGCAGTCTTCTGAGCAGTGCACTTTCTTCCATGAGAAGTTCAAAATGACCATTTAGAAACCTGGCTTGTCAAGAAACCATTGCAATGCTTTAAAAAAGAAAGGCTTGTGCTTATATATTTATATATAGCTCCTTTCATGACCTTCAGGAGACACAAAGCACTTGTACAGCAATCCTTTAAAGTGCACTTTATAAGTGTGATCACTAATGTAATGCAGGAAATGTGCAGCCAACTTGTGCACTGAAGGCTCCCAAAACAGCAGCGCAGTATTAGCCAGCTAATCTGTTTTTTGGTGTTGATTAAGGAAGAAATACTACCAGGACACCAGAAATAATGGCCGCGTTCATCTTCGAAATATTGTCTTGAGGATAATTGTGCGCACCGGAGGGGGAAGACTGGCCTTGGTTTATTTAATGTTCCATCTGAAAGACTGCACCCCTGACATGTGCAGCGCTCTCACTCCCCGAGTGCCAACCAAAAGTGTGCTGAAGTCACTGGAGTGAGACATGAACCAACAATTTCTGACTCAGTGGCAAGAGTGCTACCAACTGTGGCTGAAATGGCTTTGATTAATGTGTTTATTTCAATCCATTGTGAACCGTTTCTTTATAAAATGTTACCTAGGATAACATTCTGAAGTGAATTTCTTAATTCATGCTAATTTACGGTACTAATTTCGTAACAATTGGTCCTTGATCTTGGTCCTGAAAACTTAAAAGACTCATATCTTTTGTGGATTGTAAAAAGGCCCACATAGGATTGTGTTTTATTAACCTTACTGTATTTTGGTGTAGGAGGCTCTTGCCTTTCTTAGATAAAGCAATCAGTGTTTTACATCCAGGTAAAAGACTAGTGCTGACGTTGTGGTGGGAAAACAATACAAAAATAGCTCCGGTGACTTAATTTGCCTGGTGAGGAAATATGATCGGAAATTTGCTCTTTTGTTTATTTATGAAACAGTGTCTTGTACTGTGCAAATATTGGAATTAATTGTACTCGCTCATGGCAGTTGGAGTCATTCAATGGACGAATCTTTCCAGAAAGATCTACCCTAGAATGCAAAGTGAAGGCAGTTACTACCAAACCTCCGCCTCCTTGATCTATCATTTCAAGTATGCCCTATTCCATCACCTCCTCATTATCTTTCATTTAGAAGATCATACCAAGGTCTTTTAGAAGCACACCGTGACAATCAATCAGCCTGCCTCTAAGCTGAAGACTAAGGGGATCATTTAAATGGGCATGAAATCGATTTCATCCTTTATTTTACACTTACGGTAAGACGTATTGGGTTTGTAGTTAAAAAGAGATTACAACTTTAATTAACTTTTTGCATACTTCTGCTCATGAAAGTGGTTCAGCTTGGGTCTAATCGATTTGCCTCGAGGAGGTGTGCAGCGCACACTTGAACTCACTTTGCTATGGCACTTTATAAGCAAAAGGAGTACATTTTGGGGCGGAGGTGGAACAGCCTTCAGATGCATGATTGCCATAATCCCTGATGTTTACTCAAAGCCAGTGAGCTGCCGCCTTTCACATGGTCTGTCAAGCATGATGAAAATCTGAAACATCAGCATTGTCTGGACCGTGCTTTGATGTGTCACTCGGCAAAGTGATTCAGACAGAGGTTATTCACTGATACATAGCACATGCTTATTGGGTTTGGGTGTCTTTTTATTGAAGAAAATTTTTTTTTCATCAGGCCTACTTGTCTTAAAAGAGATCTCTTAAAGTAAGTGCTGTCTCACAAGATATCATCAGTTTTGATTTTCGCCCAAACAAACGTCAGTACTGAATGTAAAACCTGTAGTCTAAGTCCAGACTGTGCTATCAGTGTTGTGATTTGACGAGACATGATTTTCCAGAAAGCCTGAAGGATGCAGGTAGCATTAACTTTGATCAACATCTTATTGCTTCGTGGGGATATAAATAACCCGCTGAGCATCTTGGAATACAAAAAACACATCCTACTTCTAAGTAACACCTCCCCTTGAATAAAGTCTATTTTTATCACAAGCTTTATGTAGTCTTCATATTGACAGAGAACATGATCGATTTTGGGAGATTTTTAAATTCTGATAAATAACAACAAAATCATGTATGTAGTATCTTTAGCCTTGTAATATGTTCCAGGATGCTTGCACCGGAGTAATCCGACAAAAGTTGGCTTGAGCTGAAGATGGATATATTATGAGGAGTGATTAGAAGCTTGGCCAGCGAGGTGTATTTTAAGGAGGTTGGAGAAGCAACGAGGTTTAGTGAGGGAATTCCAGAGTTCAAAGCCCAGGCATATGAGTGAGTGTACACCCACGAATGATGCAGTGAACGGAGTGGGGGATGCATAAGGGACCAGATGTGCAGCAACACATAATTGTCCAAGGGTTTTTTTTTACATTTTCATGGGCTGTGGGTGTTGCTAGCAAAGCCAAAGTTTGTCACCCATTCCTAATTGCCCATTACCTGGGTGACTTGCTCGGCCATTTCAAAGGGCAGTTAAGAGTCAACCACATTGCTGCAGGTCCAGAGTCACATGTAGGTCAGACTGGGTGAGGATGGCAGATTTCCTTCCCTAAAGGGTATTCGTGAATCAACGGGTTTTGCAGCAATTGACGATGGTTTCATGGTGAACATCACCAATTCCATATTTGTTCATTGAAATTTAAATTCCACCAGCTGCTGTGGTGGGAATTGTACTCATGACGCCAGAGCATTAGCCTGGACTTCTGAATTTCTCGTCTAGTGACATGGCTACTATGTCACCCCCCCCCCCCCCCCCAAAATCATAGATTATCATAGAATTTACAGTGCAGAAGGAGGCCATTCGGCCCATCGAGTCCGCACCGGCCCTTGGAAAGAGCCCCTACCCAAGGTCAACACCTACACCCTATCCCCATAACCCAGTAACCCCACCCAACACTAAGGGCAATTTTGGACACTAAGGGCAATTTATCATGGCCAATCCACCTAACCTGCACATCTTTGGACTGTGGGAGGAAACCGGAGCACCCGGAGGAAACCCACGCAGACACGGGGAGGATGTGCAGACTCCGTACAGACAGTGGCCCAAGCCGGAATCGAACCTGGGACCCTGGAGCTGTGAAGCAATTGTGCTATCCACAATGCTACCGTGCTGCCCCAATATGGCTGCAGATTTTTACAGAGATTAAATAAATTAACAATCTTTATTGTCGCAAGTAGGCTTACATTAACACTGCAATGAAGTTACTGGGAAAAACCCCAGTGTCCACATTCCGGCGCCTGTTCGGGTACACCGAGGGAGAGTTCAGAATATCCAAATCACCTAACAGCACATCTTTCGGGATTTGTGGGAGGAAACTGGAGCACCCAGATCCGGGAAACCCATGCAGACACGGAAAGCATAGGCCACACAGACAGTGACCCAAGCCGGGAATCGAACCTGGGACTCTGGAGCTGTGAAGCAACAGTGCTACCCACTGTGTTACTGTGCTGTCCTAAAGGATTTGAACAAAGGGGTGATCATTTTAAGTTGGAGGTGTTGTGAGACCAGAAGCCAACGCTGCAAGTTAGAATATGTTCAACAGAGTTTGGCACGAGCTGAACTTTGTACTTCTTGAGGATGGCAAGCTAGCCTGGAGAACATTGCTGTCTTGAGCCTTGGGGTCATGACAGCCTGGGTGAAGGTTTCGGCAGCAGATGGACTAAAACAGGCAGAGTAGGCAATGTTATGGATGTAGGCAGTCTTGGTGATGAGGTCTAAACAGAGCAGATAGAGAAACTGTTCCCATTGATAAAAGGATTAAAAACCAGAGGACACCAATTTAATGTGATTTAAGAACATTCATGAACCAGAAAGGCTTTTCCAACAATCCAGCAGTTTCATGGCCACCATTTCCGACATCAGCTTTTTATTTGAGAATAATTAACTGATTATTAATTCCCCAACTGCTGTAGTGGGATTTGAACTTGTGTCTCTGGATCACTCGTCCAGACACCACACTTTAGGAAGGGTGTAAAGGCAGAAAAGATTGACGAGAATGGCTCTGGGATAAGGGACTGCAGTTGTGCATAGATTGGAGAGCTGGGGCTGCGAGGTTTAAGAAGAGATTTAACAGTGGTGCTCAAAATCATGAAGGGCCTGGATAAAATAGATAGAGAGGAAACCCTTCCCATTGGAGGAAGAATCAAGAACCAGAGGACACTGATTTAAGGTGATTGGCAAAAGAAGCAACTGTGGATAATTACCCGAGAAGAAAAAACCTGCTGGACTATGGAGTGGGGAGTGGGACTAAGTGAGTTGCTTTTGCAGAGGGCCAGCAGAGACATGATGGGCCTAATGGTGGCCTCCTATGCTGTAACTATTCTATAATTCTGTTCTCTCATAGCTGACCAGGCATAAATAAATAAGACAAATCAAGTCATGGCAAGCATACCATGGCAGCACAATGAAAAGTGAGTAATTTAATTTGGTAATTTGAGAAGAATTATGGGATCAAAGCAATTTTGCCTTTGAAGCCTTACATCATTGTTTTAGCATTTGAAACACCTGTACTATTCTGAAGAACATGTGGCTTTTAATGTGGTGACATTGGTGTGGCTTGAGACATTTAGTCTTTAATTATGTCATTCATAAGGATTCAGCTGATCTATGTTTTGTCACAATACTGATATGAACCTTTAAAGTAAACTTGTTAAACCTTTTCCAGATTGTTGCATACCAATCTACTTTGAAACTTCAAGTTACAGGGAGAGATCATATTCAGCCATGGGATCAAGAAAATAATTGTGAATAACCAAGCTTCATAACCTGCACTTCAGTTTTCATATATGATACAGTCTGTATGAGACGTATAGACGTATGGCTTGTTAATGCATTGTGTAAAGCGCTAGATGTTTTGATGTTGTACAAATTTGTATTATTATGATGTATTATGTGAGCATACATACGCACATACAAATTAGGAGCAGAAGTAGGCCATTTAGCCCCGCGAGCTTGCTGTGTCATTTGATAAAATCATGGCTGATCAAATTGTGCTGTCTCTCTTTCCTGTGTATCCCTTTTCCCTTTGATTTCCTTGTCAGTTAAGAATCTGTTCAACTCCGCCTTAAAAATATTCAATGACCCTGCGTCCTCCTCTTTCTGTTAAAGAGAATTCCACAGACTATTGTCCTTCTTGGCAAAAGCGTCTCCTCATCTCCATCTTAAATGGGGAACCCCTTATTTTTATACTCCATCCCCTAGTTCTAACCTCTCCCACAGGGGAGAACATCCACCCTGTCAAGTTATCTCAGAATCTTACATGGTTCAATGAGATGATCTCGCATTCTTTTAAACTCCAAAGGATACAGGCACAAACCTGTGCAACCTTTCGTCCGGAGACGAGCCCTTTGCCCCAGAAATCAGTTAAGGAAACTTTCTCCCCACTGCTTCTAACGCAGTTACATCCTTCCATAAATAAAGAGACCAAAACTGTACGTACTACAATAGGTGTGGTCTCACCAATGCACTGTATAACTGGAACAAAACTTCCCTATTTTTATTTTGTGTTCCCTGTGCAATAAACAGCATTATTCCATTTGTCTTCCTAATTATTTGCTATACCTGCATATTAACCTTATCATACTTCATTTAAATAATATGCTGCTTGTTCATTCTTCCTAGCAAAGCGGACAGGTCACATTTATATCTTCTGTGGAGTTTGCTCATAGTCAAAAAACATGTCATTTTAAAACAATATCTGTTTCATCAGAATGGCCTTTTCTTCTGCAAAGCTGGAAAAGATTTTTTTGAAAGGCTTTATACCAAACAGAATAGAACTTTAATGGGGAAAGAAGGAGCAGTGCAGAATAGGGCCAGAAAAGAGAGCTCATGGGAAAAACAGAGCCAGATTAATATTAAACAGGGATCCCAGGGAAAGTTTTTATTCTTTCATGGGATGTGGGCATCACTAGCAATGCCAGCATTTGTTGCTCTCATTCGGGGCAACCAAGTCTCAAGGAATTCATTAAGAGACACTTAAGGGGCTTGGCAGAGGCTGCCATGTCTGAGAGACTCGGGAAGGTGAATGAGCCACTGGAAGGTGAGTGCACTGTGCAAATGTGTACTGTGTACGCGCATAATTTGATGATTGGAACTACGGGGCAAACAACGTTGTGGGTTCAGAAGAGTTTCTGAAGACAGAAGGGCAGGTTAATAAGGTGGTGAAAAGGGCATATGGGACACATGGGGAGGTCATGATGGAGCTGTATAGAACTTTGGTGAGGCCACAGCTGGAGTAGTGTGTGCAATTCTGGTCACCACGTTATAGGAAGGATGTAATTGCACTGGAGGGTACAGAGAAGATTCACCAGAATGTTGACTGTGATGGAACATTTAAGTTCCCGGGGGGGGAGCCCTGTGTGTGATTTTGTGGTCCTTCCCGATCAGATGTGGCTGGGACCTCGTCGCTCCATGTGCTTGCCATCGCCTCGGTTCTTCTCTCAAGGCTTTTATTGCCTTTGCCGTCTTTACGGCCTCTGGGGTTGTTGCCGCTTGGCATGTCTTGTCTTAATGGTGTTGGAGAAGGGTGAGCGGTCTTTCTCCCAGTTATGACCGGCTATTTTGGGCTGAAATTACCTAAATTTGAGTTCCCAGGAGGAGAGCCACCTTCCGGGCATCCGCTCAGCCCATCTCCATCACTGGAAGTCATGTGCTTGTGAAATGTTGTGGCAGCCAACTTGGTTCAAGGCAACAAATACGAACCCTGTCAGCGACACCAGGATCCCATGAAATAATTTTTTTTAAAAACTTGTATTTATGGTTCTGTACATTTTCAATTTAAAAAATAAAAATAAAAAAATTTAATAAACAATTTTATTGAGGTCTTTTGGCATATAAAACAATGACATTGTATAGTACTGTACAAAAAGAAAAGCAAATAACGCATAGTACAAACCACAAATCCATTCTCGCAAGGACCTGCCCAAACCATCCCCTACTCTACCCTAGTCTCTCTTTCTCTCCCCCCCCCCCCCCCCCCCCCCCCTCTGACGATTAATTCTCCGCGAAGAAGTCAATGAATGGCTGCCAGCTCCAGGCAAACCCCGATAGTGAACTTAACTTTCTCTAGACCGAGAAAGCTCACCATGTCCGATAGCCATACTTCGGTCTTTGGGGGCCTTGAGTCCCTCCATGCCAACAGTATTCGTTGCCAGGCTACCAGGGAAGCAAAGGCCAAGACATCAGCCTCCTTCTTCTCCTGGACTCCCGGGTCCTCCAACATCCCAAAGATTGCCACCTCCGGACTCATTACCACCCCAGTTTTCAAAACCCGGGACATGATGTCCGCGAATCCCTGCCAGTACCCCCTGAGTTTAGGGCACGACCAGAACACGTGCACGTGATTAGCCGGCCCACCGGCGCATCTGGCACACTTGTCCTCCAGTCCGAAGAATTTACTCATCCGGGCCACCGTCATGTGGGCCCGGTGCACGACCTTAAACTGGATCAGACTGACCCTGGCGCATGTTGCGGTCGTGTTTACTCTGCTCAGAGCTTCTGCCCAAATCTCCTCCTCCCCCCCCCCCCCCCCCCCCACCGCCGAGCTCCTCCTCCCACTTAAGCTTCAGGTCCTCCGTCTGTATATCCTCTGCTCCAATTAGTTCTTTGTAAATACCTGAGACTCTACCCTCAGCTACCTCTCCCCTCGATACTACCCTGTCCTGCCTCCCCTTTGGCGGGAGGCGTGGGAAGATGGCACCAGCCTGCGCATGAAGTCCCGCACCTGTAAGTATCTAAAGTAATTCCCTCTCGCCAGCCCAAACTTCTCCTCCAACACCCTCATGCTCGGGAAGCTCCCTTCCAAAAACAGATCACCCACCCTTTCAATTATTTAAAATTGAGTGAGTCACAGTCAGTCGATTACACACTTATTAAAAATGTGATATGTGATCAATACATTTTCAGTTATATCAATAAAACTGCACAAGATTAATATTCTTAAATATATCAAGGCATATTTTTAAAGCAAAAATATTAGGTTCTAAAATACTTGTACAAGGATGAGTTTGAGCAGAAACTCAAGCAAAAACTTGAGATCTGAAGATTGGCACAGTCCATGCCCAGATTGCCGATTGCATCTAAAACGGAAACTCTTGGCCATTGTGTTCCAATAATTATTGTAACTAGTACACAGGAAATGATACAGCTAGCTGAGGATAAAAACAAAAATAGTAAATGATTGAATTTAAAAAGAAAAATATAATACACAACACGTCGTCAGCAGCTTAAGAGAAAACTAGGGTAGTTTTTGCTGCACCAGTTCTTTTGAGAGGTTATCGGAATGCTGTTTTTTTTAATATAAATTTAGAGTACCCAATCATTTTTTTCCAATTAAGGGGCAATTTAGCGTGGCCAATCCACCCACCCTGCACATCTTTGTGTTGTGGGGATGAGACCCACAAAGTCACGTGAAAATGTGCAAACGCCACATGGTAGATGGGCCGGGATCGAACCCGGGTCCATGAGGCAGCAGTGATCGGAATGCTGTTGCATGAATGTTATGTGCTGAGCTGAAGACGTCCAACTAAAGTGATTTAATAATGTGGTTGTTGAGAAGTTCATGGAATAATCATAGAATTTACAGTGCAGAAGGAGGCCATTCGGCCCATCGAGTCTGCACTGGCCCCTGGAAAGAGCACCCCACTTAAGCCCTCACCTCCACCCTATCTCCGTAACCCCACCTAACCTTTTTGGACATTAAGGGACATTTATCATGGCCAATCCACCGAACCTGCACATCTTTGGACTGTGGGAGTAAACCGTATCGCCCGGAGGAAACCCACGCAGACACGAGGAGAACGTGCAGACTCCGCACAGACAGTGACCCAAGCCGGGAATCGAACCTGAGACCCTGGAGCTGTGAAGCAACTGTGCTAATCACTGTGCTACCCCAATAATAGAATGGTTATAGCATAGAAAGAGACCATTTGGGCCATCATGTCCATTTTGTGCGAACACCTGTATGAACATGCAAATCAAGAGCAAGCCATTCAGCCCCTCGAGCCTGATGTACCATTTGATAAGATCAAATCAGACCTGATCTGATTGTGGCCTATACTTTCAACCAGTCTTTCCTGTCTGCCCCCATAACCTTTGATTCACTTGTCATTCAACATGCCCTTAAAAATATTGAATGACCTTGCCTCCACAGCTCTCTGTGGAAGAAAGTTCCCATAGACCAACGGCCATCTGAGAGAAAAAAAACATTCCTTCATCGCCACCTTAAACAGAAGTCCCCATATTTTTTAACTGTGTCGCCTATTTCTAATCTTTCCCGCAAGGGGAAACATCCCTCCAGCATCTAGTCTGTTAATCCCCTCAAAATCTTTTGGTTTCAATAAGATCATCTATCGTTCTTCTAAACATCGGAGGATATTTGCTCAACCTTTCCTCGTAAGATAACTTCATTCCAAGAATTCATCCATCTCTGAACTCTTTCTAATGCAGTTAAATCCAGCAGAACCTCTCTACTTTTATATTCTGTTCACCTTGCGATAAACTACATATTCCATTTGCCTTCCTAATTACTTGCTGTACCTGCATACTAATTTTTTGCGATTCATGTACTGGGACACCCAGACCCCTCTACCGCAGAGTGTTCTCAACTTAAATGGTTGTTATAACCTGCTTACTACTGGGTGGGGACTAATGGCAATCCCACAATCCTTGGGGAGTATGAGCTTCCACAATGAGGGGGGCAGAGAAACATTAGCAAAGCCCCTGCATAAATAGAGCTGGCCAGTATGGAACCAGCTGGAGAGAGAGGAGTGAGCAGCAAGGGAGTACTGCTGCTGTTGTGTCTATATATATATATATATATTTATATATTTTTTTTTATTATATATATAATATATATATATATATAATATATATATATTTTTATATATATATATATTTTATATATATATTATATATATGTGTGTGTTATTGTAAATAAAGTTATTTCTTTCTATTCTACAAACTCGTGCTGGATTCTTCGTGGCCCTCACAAAAATGGTGTACTGCTTTTCTGTTCTTCCTGCCAAAGTGGACAAGTTCACATTTTCCCACATCTGCCAAATTTATGCCCACTCAATCTATCGATACCGCTTTGCAGACCCCTTCGGTCCTCTTTACAACTTACTCTCCTGCCTATCTTTGTGTCACGAGCAAACTTAGCAATCATCCGTTCAGCCTCTTCAAACAAGTTATTGAAATAGATCGTAGATAGCTAAGGCCCCAGCACTGATACCTACAGCACTCCACTTGTTAGAGCTTGCTAACCCAAAAATACCCATTTATCCAACCCTTTGCTTCCTATTAGCTGACTAATTTTCCATCTATGCTAATATGTTACCCCTACACCTTGAGCTCTTATTTTGCATTGTAACCTGATCAAAATATTATGCCACAAGGTTTTGACTCTCTGTAAGAGCAGTTTAGTTAGACCCACTCAAATATCCTTTCCCATAGCCCTGCAAAGGTTTTCTCAGATGCT
The DNA here is from genome assembly GCF_047496885.1 of Scyliorhinus torazame. Classification (NCBI taxonomy): domain Eukaryota; kingdom Metazoa; phylum Chordata; class Chondrichthyes; order Carcharhiniformes; family Scyliorhinidae; genus Scyliorhinus; species Scyliorhinus torazame. The sequence continues at coordinate 81,707,015 of NC_092716.1, read as the reverse complement.
TATCCAATTTCCTTTTGAAAGCATGATTGAGTCTGCCTTCACCACAGACAGTACTTGTTGCTTAAAAGTTTTTCTTTACGTTGCCATGGGCCTTTTCCAGTCTCTTATGTTGCCTCTCTTTGTTCTTCCTACCAAGATGAATCACTTCACTGCATTAAATTTCACCTGCCAACAAAAACAACAAAAGATGACCAAAAAAATAAAGGAGAGGATAAACTGAGGGTAAACTAGCAAGTAATATAAAAAGGTACAGCAAAAGTTTATTGAAATGTATAAAAAGGAAAAGAGAGGCCAAAGTGAACATAGGTCCCTTTGAGAATGAGACTGGGGAAATAATAATGGAGAACCATTACTTTGTGTCAGTCTTCACTTTGGAAGATACTAATAACATTCCAAAAAGAAATAATCGCGGGGCGGGGAATTACTGGGAATCACTACAACAATCACTGGGGAAAATGTATTGGGGAAACTAATGGGGCTAAAGGCCAATAAGTCCCCTGGGTTTGATGGGTTGCATCCCAGAATATTGAAGGAAGAAGTAGCTGCAGATAGTGGATGTACTGGTAATAATCTTCCAAGAATTCTTAAATTCTGGAAATATCCCAGAGGATTGAAAAACTGCCAATATAGCACCTTTATTCAAAAAAGGAGGGAGACTAAAACAAGTAACTATCGGCCAGTTAGCTTAACTTCTGTCATTGGGGAAATGTTTTAGAGTCCATTATAAAGGATGTAACAGCAGAGCATTTGGAAATGCATAATATGGTCAAGCAGAGTCAGCATGGCTTCATGAAGGGGAAATCATGTTGACAATTTTATTAGAATTCTTTGATGTGATAACAAAAAGGATAGATGAAGGGGAACCAATAATATACTTGGATTTCCAAAAAGCATTTGATAAGGTACCACACAAAAATCTACTCAATAAGATAAGGGTCCATGGTGTTGGGCGTAGTACATTAGCATGATAGAGTATTGGCTAACTAGTAGAAGACAGTTGGGATAACAGGAGCTTTTTCAGAATGGTAACCTGTAACTAGTGGAGTGCCACAGGGATCAGTACTGGGGCCACAATTATTCACTATATATATTAATGACTTGGACGAGGGAAGTGAATGTACTATTGCCAAGTTTACAGATGACACAAAAATGGGTGGGAAATCAAATGATGAGGATGTCAGAGTCTACAGAGGGATATAGACGGGTTAGGAGAGTGGGGGAAAACTTAGCAGATGGAATATAATATAGGAAAATGTGAAGTTATGCACTTTGGTAGGAAGAGTAAAGAAGCTGAATATTAAATGGAGAAAGACTGGAAAAAAACTGCAGCCAGAGGGATTTGGACGCATTAATCATAAAAGACTAGCATGCAAGTTCAGCAGGTAATTGGGAAGGCAAATGGAATGTTGGTTTTTATTTCGAAGGGAATGAAGTATAAAAATAGATAAGTGCTGTTAAAAGACACTAATTAGACCACACCTGGAATACTGTGAACAGTTTTGGTCCCCTTAACTAAGGGAAGATATGCTGGCCTTGGAGACAGCCCAGAGATGGTTCACGAGGTTGATATCGGGTATGGTGGGATTTTCTTATGAGGAGAGGTTGAGTAGATTGGGCCTGTACTCATTGGAATTTGGAAGAATGAGAGGTGACCTTATTGAGACACGTGGATTGTCAGGGGACTTGACTGGGTAGATGCTGAGAGGATATTTCCTCATATGGGCGAGTCTAGGACCAGAGTGCATAATCTGAGTAAAAGGTCGTCTATTTCAGACAGATATGAGAGAGAATTTCTATGAGGATAGTGAATCTGTCGAAATCTTTACTGCAAAGGGCCGTAGAGACTGGGTTGCTAAGTCTGTTCAAAGCTGAGATGGACACATTTTAAATCAGTAAGGGAATCGAGGGTTATGGGCAGCAGAGTGAAGTTGAACATTGTCAGATCAGCCATGATCTCATTGAATGACGGACAGATTCGATGGGTGAAGTAGCCTACTTCTGCTCCTATGTCTTGTGTTCTTGTGCTCACACATTTCAACCAATCTAGGGCCTCCTTGAAATCCATCACTATCTCCCTCACAGTTCACAACTCTTGCAAGTTTTGTCTCATCTACAAATTTTAAAATTGTGCCCCACACACCCAAGACTAGATCATTAGTATACAACAAGAAGAGTAGTGGTCCTCTAGCACCAACTGCTCAGAAACCACGCAGTACACTTTCTTCTAGTCAGAAAAACAACCGTTCACCACTACCGCCTGCTCCATGTCCCTTTTATTCTGTTTTGCTGTTAAACCTAATTAAGTGGCAATTTATCAAATCCTTGTCTACCACATCAACCACATTACCCTCAGCAGCCCTCATTACCTCAACAAAAAACTCAATCAAATAAGTTGAACACAATTAGCCTTTAACAAATCTGTCTGGCTTTCCTTTAATTAATCCACATTTATCCAAGTTACTGTTTATTTTGTCCCAGATTATTGTTCCTAAAAGCTTTCCCACTAAGGTTAAACCGACTGGCCTGAAGTTACTGAATTTATCCTTGCACCCTTTTTTGAACAAGGGTCATTTATAATTTGGTATTTTGGCACCATGCCCAGTGTATAAGGAGGATTGGAAAATAATGACCAGTGCCTGCACAATTTCCTCCCTTCCCTTGTTTATCTGACATTATCTTTCGGACAGATTTGGATCTTGAGCTGTCCAATGTTCAAGTCACCATCCACATAGTAACAGCAAAGTCTGCAGGAATGACCTGGAAGGAGTACTGATTTATCGGTTCAGTTTGCTGTATCTATTGTAGCTTCTTTAAATTTTTTTGATGTTGAGATTTGCTGCAGGTGTACTCCTTAATAAAATGGATGTAAATTTATTAGCATTGGTGCCAATTTTATTCAAACCTTAAGTAATGGTTAGCTGGCAGTTGTATTCTTAATGCTACTTAATGTACAGCTGTCATTATGCATTGATACAAAGATCCAAATAAATATTTATTCAAGGCACATTTATGTATTGCAGACATATTTACATTTATTCAGTCAAGGAGTAAGATTGATGCTAGCAGTGTGGAAGACAGGCTGTCAATGTTCAAAGATGCAAAAGACTGAAAAGAAATATTGGTAGCAAACAAAATAGTGCAAGGGATATATTCATTTTATTTTGACCTTAAACAATAATCTAAATGCTACCTTTATAGATGTTTTGAGCTGATCATCAACTTGGTATGGCCATGGTTAGGTGTTTTTAACTTGCCTCCAAGGTAGCACTGTTGCCTTTAGGTCACAAAGTTATTTTCAAACCCTAATTCTGAAACCTGCGCACCAAATTGGGCTGGCATTTTGGTGCTTAATAAAAGAGTGCTTGAGTGTCGGATGTGCTGCCTTTTGGAAGGAACGTTAAATGGTTTCCCCCTTGGGTAGACGTAAAATCTCCCATGGTACTATTCAAAGAGCACAGGGGAATTCTGCTGGTATCCTGGCTGATACTGATTCCCTCAACCAACATTGCCATAAATCTCTATTTGTGGGGCCTTTCTTTGCACAAATTGATGGCCTGATTTCCCAGGTTACTGCAGTGACCGCACTTCAGAAGCATTTTATTGGTTGTGAAGTGGTTTGAGATGCCCATAGCTTTTGTAAGGTGCTATATAAATATAAGTTCATTGTTCCTTCATGGTAACGTACTAGAGGTAGGTTTTGACATCATTGTAACACAAAAATGCTGATATGTCCTTTATTATTTGAGTCAAAGATGCAAAACAGTAGCCATCCTGTATAATCTAAAGAAACTAAAGAGAAAATGTTGGAAAATCTCAGCAGGTCTGGCAGCATCTGTAGGGAGAGAAAAGAGCTAACATTTCGAGTCCAATGACACTTTGTCAAAGCAGTCAAATAATCTAAAGAAACTGGATTAATTGAATTTGACATCACAAGCTGCAAATCACTGCAGACCTGTTAAAGTGGGAGGATAATGGTTTGAGTAATGTACCTATTTTATTTTTCTGACAGTGCAATATTTGGTTACTTCACTGTAAACAACTCTACACAGCTGACATTTGTATCATTCTTATTCTGAATTGTTTACACTCTTTTTCTTTTCCAAATGCAGAGTAAAGAGACAAAGTGCTATAGGTAACATTCTGGGAAAGATGGGAGGAAAGAAACAAAAGATGAGCACCTTGGAAAAATCAAAGATCGACTGGGAAGCATTCAAAGAAAAGGAAGGGATTGGCGACGAGCTTGCAATCTATAACCGAGGCAAAGAAGGGTGAGTGCTGAAACTGAGTTCAAAAGGAAAATGGTCTAATTTCTGAAACAAAACAAAGATAACAGCAGTTTATGTGGTCAAACACTTTGAACTTGGAAATACCTGGCAGGCAACCAAACACACCATCCAGTTTTATTCCCCACAAGCATTGAAACATCATATTAGTTAAACTGCACTCTTCCCTCCATGGCAGTGGAATTTGATTGTTGCACTGGATTCTGTCCAATTGTGAGATAGTCAGTATCATTTGCTGTAGTTCTAAGTACATACCAAGCCTTCCATCAGTTATCCTTCTCCTGCAACAATTTATGATGTACTTTAGAGAGTTCATTAGTCCTTGGTAATATCTTAACTGATTTGAAGCTCATGAATGCAATAATAGCATTTCATCAAAAATGCTGGAATTTCTTACACATGTTTGACTTATTCCATCTATAAAACTAAATTATTAAATGGGAGTTTTGGCATTATAATACAAATGTAATGACATAGCGTAAATTGACACACTGAAAACTGCTTTGCTATTATCTCTTATGATGGGTGCATGCATTCAGACTGAGGAGTGTTCTTTTAATCTTTCAATCTTGTAACCAAACATAACAAGTTTCAGTTCCAATGATTTGAGGGAATTTCTTTCATTAATAATCTATTGATAAAATGATAAAAAGTGTCTAGTTTTATGAAGGTATGACAAAGTTATTTCCGGAATGAGCTGATTGAAAAATGTTGAAGCTGTCAAGTATGATTGGAGCAAAATTAATCACGATCCTATTGGCCACATCTACAGTTGCCATGTCCACACATTCAATCAATTGTTGTCAGTGTGTGTTGATGGCTATTTTTAAGGTGAATGTGAAAGATACTGAAATTAATTGAACCTTGGTTTATCTTGTTACAGCAGGTTTATTACGGTTTGGTTTACTTAAAAACTGCCCAGCATTATTGTCATTTTATCATTTATTAATGGAAAAAATCTCCATACACTGATGATTACATTACATCTGTTGTGACCAATACAACAGATGTAACACTGGAACATGGGCGCCTCAACTAAGGCATGATACACAGCTTAAATAATATTTATGTTCTTTGATCAAAATGCAACATTCAGTAAGATGAAACCAGATTTTGTTTAAAAAAAAAAAAGAAATGGTATTATGCTGAAGGAGCCATAGCATTCACAGCTGTGTCACAGCCACTGATAAAGCTATACTGATAGATTGTCTCTCCCTCTCCCATTTCGTACACCTTTTTCTGTGCTTGTACCTATGCTATCAGCAGCAGGCATATTCTTGTGATGGGCTAGTTTTTGGGTGTCATCACGCTAGCCTGAGGATTGGGAGAAGTTCAGTATTTGGCAAAGGAGGACAACGAGATTGATTAAGAGGGGTAAAATTGAGTAAGAGCATCAACTGGCAAGTAACATAAAAGCAGACTGTAAAAGATCTATAAGTATTCAAAAAGACTAGTGAAGACAAATGTAGGTTCCTTACAGTCCGAAACAGGAGATTTTATGATGGAGAACAAGGAAATAGCAGAACAATTAAACAACTACTTTAGTTCTGATTTCATGGAGAAACACGCAAAAAACTTCCCAGAAATACAAAGGCAGCAAGGGTCTAGTAAGAAGGAAGAATTGAAGGAAATTAGTATTACTAGAAAAGTAGTCCTGGGGAAATTAATAAAACTGAAAGCTGATAAATCCCCAGGGCCTGGTGATCTACAGGGTACTAAAGGAGATGGTCAATAAAATAATAATAATCGCATATTGTCACAAATAGGCTTCAATGAAGTTACTGCAGTCGCCACATTCCAGCGCCTGTTCAGGGAGGCTGGTACGGGAATTCAACCCCCGCTGCTGCCCTGTTCTGCATTAAAAGCCAGCTGTTTAGCCCACTGTGCTAAACCAGCCCATTATAATAGTGGATGTACTGGCTGTTACCTTGCAAAATTCTGTAGATTCTGGAAAAGATCTGGCAGATTTGAGGGTGGCCAATGTGACCCCACTATTTAAAAAAGGAGGGAGAAAACCAGGAATTGCAGACTGGCTAGCTTACCACCAGTAGTAGGGGAAATGCTTGAGTTTATTTTTCATTTTATTGTAAAGATTGTGATGGCAGGACACTTGGAGAATATCTGTGGATTAAACAGTTAACATGGATTTACAAAAGGGAAATCCTGCTTGACAAACCTACCAGAGCTTTTGAGGACTCAACTAGTATAATAGATAAAGGTGAACCAGTGGATGTGGTGTATTTGGATTTTCAGAAAGCTTTGAGAAAGTCCTACCTAAGAGATTGGTGCGCAAATTTAAAGTGCATGAATTGGGGATAATATATTGGCATGGATTGAGAATTGGTTAGCAGACAGGAAACAGAGAAAGAATAAGGTGGGTCTTTTTCGAAGTGGCAGGCAGTGACTCGGGGGAGAACAGAATTTCATGAGGAAGATTTTTGAACTGAATCCATTGGATTTTTAAAACTTTTTTTTTTTAGACCATAATGCTTATAATTCCAGTGTTCTTTAAACCTCGTATGTTACAAATTACTCCCCAAAAAAACCTTTGTGTATTCTAATCTTTCTTATTTGTGCCTGTATTGGATTAGAAAAGCAGAACAGCAAGGTATAAAGCTGTTGGCAGTAAAAACTATTTTGATTTTCTCACAAGGACCTTTGACGCAAATTTCTGAAGTATATTTTGTCTTGTCTGGAAAGGAACTTCTGAGTTGCCTTGGTGCCTTTTAGATTATCTAAAATAATCTTGATTTGTTTACTTTCAGGCTTTATCATTTCAAAATTTGGATGAAAAGATGAATGGAAGCTTTATTTATTTTTGAAAAATATTTTATTCAGGCATTTAGATATTTACACATCAAACAGACCCACAAAACAAAACAAGCCAACAGAGCTGCAATAATCAAACCAACTAAATACCTAACAACCTACCCCCCCTTGGCAAAGGCCAAGACATCGGCCTCTCGCCCCCTGGACTCCCAGGTCTTCTGACACTACAAAGATCGCCACTTCTGAATTCGGGACCACCTACACCTTCAAAGCCTCCGACATAAGTCGGCAAACCCCTGCCAAAATCCCAGCATACGGACATGATTCGCGGGCCCATCCACACACAGCCCACACCTATTTTCCATCCCTTCAAATAACCTGCTCATGTGTGCCCTGAAGTTCACCTTAAACTGAATAAGGCTAAGCATAGCGCATGGCGAGGATGTATTAACCCTCCTCAAAGCTTCCTCCCACACCCCAGCCTCTACCTCCCTCTCCAATTCTTCCTCCCATTTGCACTTCACTGCCCCTATTGGGACTCCTTCCCATTCCATCAACTCCATGTAAAATTCTGATACTTTACCTTCCCCTACCCCTGTTCTTGACACCACCTATTCCTGCAGCTCCTGGGGAGGCAGGTGAGGAAAGGACCGTACATGCTTCCGGACAAAATCCCTCAACTCTCAATATCGGAGTCCATTCCCGGCAAGCAACTCAATTTCCTCCACTAACCCCTCCAAGCTCGAGAAGCTACCCCCAATGAATAGATCCTCAAATCGCTCAATCCCTGCCCGTTGCCACCCCCAAAACCTCCCTGTCCAGCCCCCCCCGGAGCAAACCGATTATTCCCACAGATCAGTGTCCAAACCGCGGCCCCTCCAGCCTCAGGTGCTGCCTCCACTGTCCCCACACCCTGAGGGCCATTACCACTACCGGGTCTGTGGAGTACCTGGCCGGCGAGAATGGTAAAGGCGCTGTCAATAGTGCCCCCAAACTTGAGTCTTTACAAGATGCTGCCTCCATCCGCTCCCACATCGTCTCCCCCCCCCCCCCCCCCCACCACCACCACCACCTCCTTACTATAGCTATATTCGCTGCCCAATAGTAATTCTTAAATTGAGAAATTTGTGCAGAAAGATGTAAAGCAATTACTTTTGTGTGCGCATTCGGATACTGGCTCATTTTCTGTTAGAGGTAATCAGCAATCCCGGCCCTGGGTCTCTCCATGTGGAGTTTGCACATTCTCCCTGTGTCTGTGTGGGTTTCACCCCCACAACCCTAGATGCGCAGGTTAAGTGGATTGGAGTTACTCATTTGTGCTCTTCATCAGGTTGTACTTACTCTTGATTTGGGGATTATTTGACCCTGAATAATGTTAATGAACTCCCTGCAACACTGAGTGGATGGAATTTGTATCAACCGACAGTAGTTTGTTTTCTTTCTGGTCCTTAAGTCTTTTTGATTGCAAATAGTCTATTAAGTTAATGTCACAAAATTAGATTAATACACTATTATACATGAAGCATTTTAAAAGTATGTTTATATTTAAATTTATCGTACCTTCGGGTATTTGGGTGAGGGTTTCAACCATGGTGCCACAGTGCTGTGCTAAATTCAAATTACAGATTAAACTACAGGAAATAAGGGCTGCAGTGTTTATGCATGTTTTCAGCTGCTGATCATTTGAATGACATTTGATGGAAAGATTGCTGCCTACCAGCTCAGATGAAGAACAGAAAAATAAAATATTGTAAAAGTATGTTTGTGTATTCTGAGCCTAGACTTTCTGTGAACACTTATTTCAAACCATTTTAGAGTTTTTAGCATTGGGCATAGGAAAGAGTTGGCCAAAGTAAACTGAGGATAGATCATGTCGAACATTTGAGAAACAATGGCGAATGTTCAGGAAGAAGTCAAGTGCCACTTAAATCAAAATGCCTTCCTGAGAAGAAGCAGAATTGTAAAAGGAGAAAAACGTTCCATGGCTGAACAAGAAAGTTGAGGAAGGCATAAAGGCAAAAAACTAGGGCATGCCATACTGCAAAGCTTGTGGTAAGCTGAAAGATTGGTAGAACGTTAAGGTTCAGCAAAAGACTACAGAAATAAAATCAAAAGAGCTAAAATGAACTATGAAAGGAAATTAGCAGAAAACAAACACTGATGCCAAAATCTTCTATATGTATATGAAGAGGAAGAGAATAGCTGAAGTAAATGTTGGCCCTTTAGAGAATGATACTGGTGAGGTAATAATGGGGACACCGAGATGAAGGCACTGAACCAATATTTTGTCTCTTCACAGAGAAGATAGAAACATTTTCCAAAAACTACAGTTAATGCAGAGGAACCTGGTGCAATAACCATCACCAGGGAGACAATAACTGATGGGATTAAGGGCAGATGAGTCTCCAGGACCTGATGGCCTGCACCCTCGGCTATTAAGGGAGCTGGCAGCGGAGAAGGTTTATGCAGTGGTTATGATATTTCAGAATTCCCTGGATTCTGGAAGGGTCCCAGTGGATCGGAAACACGCTAATTTGACGCCCCTATTCAAAAAGGGAGAGGGACAAAAAGTAGGAAACATTCAACCGGTTAGTTTGACCTCTGTGGTGGGGAAGTTGCTGGAATCAATCATTAAGCAGGAGATGACTGAACATTTGGAAATACAAAGCTCAATCCAGCATTGTCAACATGGTTTTATGAAGGGTAAGTCATGCTTAACAAACTTGCTCGAGTCTTTGAAGACTTAACCAGCAAGGTGGGTAATGGGGAACCTGTGGATGTGATGTATCTAGACATCCAGAAGACGTTTGATAAGGTGCCACATAAAAGACTGTTCCAGAAGGTGAGATTGCAGGAAATTGGGGGTAGAGTACTAGATTGGATTGAGGATTGGCTGACTGACAGAAAGCAGAGGGTTGCGATAAATGGATCCTTCTCTGGCTGATGAACTGTAACTAGCGGGGTGCCGCAGGGGTCAGTCTTCGGACCTCAACTGTTCACAATTTATATGAATGATCTGCAAGCAAGGACAGAGTGTAATATAGCAACATTTGCGGATGATACTAAAACAGGTGGGAAAGTAGGCAGTGAAGAGGATATTTTACAGACTGACATCGATAGCCTAGGAGATAGTGCCAAAAGTTGACAGATGGAGCTTAATGTAGATAAGTGTGAGGTTATCCATTTCGGCCGAAAAAATAGAAAGGCAAATTATTATCTAAATGGAAAGTAGATTCAAGATGCGTCTGGGCAGAGGGATCGGAGTGTCTTTGTTCATGAATCGCAGAAAGTCTGTCTGCAGGTACAAAATGTAATAAGAAAGGCAAATGGAATGTTAGCATTTATTGCAAAAGGACTGGAGGATAAAGAAGTGTTGTTATTTTATAGGGTGTTGGCGAGACCATACCTGGAGTATTCTGTCCCGTTTTGGTCTCCTTATTTGAGGAAGGATGTGGTGGTGGCATTAGAGGCAGTTCACAGGAGGTTCGCCAGAATTGATTCCAGAGATGAAAGGATTGACATATGAGGAGAGATTAAACAGTTTGGGTTTATACATGCTGGAATTTGAGAAGGATAGGTGGGATCTGATCGAGATGTATAAAATACTAAATGGGATTTATAAAGTAAACGTAGACCAAATATCCCCTTGTGGTGGAATCTAAAACGAGATGTCACGGATACAAGTTGAGAGGCGGTAGATTTAGAACTGAGATGAGGAGGAACTACTCAGAGTGTGGTGAATTTGTGGAACTCACTGTCCCATACTGCGGTGAAATCTGAGCCATTGAATGTTTTCAAGAAGAAGATAGATATATTATTGATAAATGGGTTAAAGGGATATGGCAAACGGGTGGGGAGGTGGATTTGAGACCAGGAAGAGATCAGCCATGATCTGATTGAGTGGCGGAGCAGGATCGAAGGGCTGAATTGCCAACTTCTGTTTCTAATTCCTATGTTCCGACGTAGCACAATATCAAAATTGTCGCTCGATGGTACAGACCTTGAATATTGCTGAAGAGAGACTTATATTGCTGAAGCTTTTCATCTTGCACCCGTGTCGGGAGTCTATAGCTCTCTGTTGCATTCTCCATAGCAGCACCTCAGCCAATCAGGGTCGACTTGCCAACTAATCAACACTCTTTTCTCCTGCAATATAAATTGTTGGGAAATTTGGCATTCTTGTGCTTGTTCTGATGAGTGGAAGCCAAAAAGCTTTGGCAACATGTCTCTCTTGTCACTGATATCAGAATTGAAATGTTGCAACTGCTGAGGTTTTTTACTTTATATACTTCCATTCAGGTTTTGAAATGCCGTGTTTTGGGGCTATTGCATTATGGCATTCCACCGTGCAGACACCTGCGCCAGATCCATATTGTCCATTCTGTCATTTCCTCCCTCACTCTTTTCTCCAATATGAGTCTCTCGACATTAGCCACACTGTACCCCTACTGATCTTTCTGGAACTCACCATTTCCAATTCTTTCACCCAAACAATCCTCCTTCCCTACTGTTTGCGAATTTGTCCCAGGACATCATTTTCACTCTTGCTTTGACTTCCCCTTTTGTGGGAAATTTTGTTTTGACTCTTGAATGTTCAAGTGCCAACCATGACTTTGAAGCTCCAAAAAACTAAGAGCTTGAAATTTCAAAACATACCAACTTTGCTTAAAAACAGCTTTATATATTCTTGATGGCATTGAAAAGGTGCATAATTACTGCACTCTTAAATCTGTCAAGTGCTTCTGTATCTCTGCATGAAGAAAGAGCCTCGTGCAGAAAAGAAAAGTTTTTTTTAAATGAGCATTTTCTAAATTGCAAAGTTTTCTGTAAACATTTTTAAAAACTTTGTTTTTTTTCTTGGTATATTTTTGCATTCTTGTAAACAAATCCAAACAAAAATACTTCACTGCATTTATTGGAGGACTTTAAACCCTTTGTGACATTAATTGTTTATCTGCTATAGCCTTGCTGTTTACTTGCCAAGAGGGAAGCATTTCCTTTGTCCTTTCTGTGACCAGATATTTATTTTCCTGCATTGGCTTGCATTCTCCTGACTAAATGCCCACAGTGCTCTTTGAAGTTCATTGTCGATGTGCCATTTCATATTGTACGACAATTTCTTGAGCACTAATATGGTTACATGTTGACTAGCTAAATGGGCTGTACATTCTCAGCTGACTTGCGATTTAAAAAAAAATTCTATTGATAAGCTGTGGGGGGCGGCCTGCAGCACTACACGTGCAAGCATTATAAATGTTCAAACAGAGGAACGCATCAAAACCTTTTTTGCTTTATAACAAAGGATGCAAAGATGCATAAAAATGGTGATTTATAACTAAACTTGAAAATGAAATATAATACTATGAAATATAGTAAATGATTGGTGTGTTTCGCAGCCCTTCAGGTCAAAGTGGAGCTGTCTTCATAGTTTTGCATTTAGGGTGATGCATTCTACAATAATGTTTTCTTTACGTTTTCTCTTCCTGATTGCGTTGACTGACATGAAATGCACCACTCCAGCCCCTTATCAAAGCGTCATTCTTTTTTATTACGTACAGTGGTTATGTTATGAACCCTGTACTCCCCATACAGACCAATAACTTTATAAAAAGAAAGGAATTGCCACAATGCCAATAAAAAGAAAACCAATGGACAAGATTTCACCTCTTAAAACCTTTACTGTAAAAAAACAACTAAAATCAATATAATTCAAACATTAACAGGCAAAGGATATTTCAAACAGAGAGGTAGATTTCTCTTTTTAAAAATGGTTGCTACAACAAAGATGCACCTCGTAGTTACAATTACAAGAATTTGCACTAATTCCCGCACCACGCGCAATCTTAGCCTTTCCAACTCTGTTTCCTCTACGTGGGATTTCTCACTTCCCACCCAATTGTTTCAGTCCTTGAGTTGCATTTGCAAGCAGCTGTGTTGTGTTATGGGCCAGGGTTTCGAGAACACCAAAGTATATCATGGAGTTCACCTGACCCATGACTTTTAATAGATTTTGGTTATGAGGAGCACAAGGGTCCACTCTCCAGGTGTTATGCAACAGACACCTTAAGTATTTTTAAAACAAAACAATGTTTATTCTATGAACCCAGTTAACATTTTATAAACATATAGTAAACATCTTATCAACTACCAACACACGTGACCCCACAGATACAATGCTCTCTAGGTAACCCTTAATACCTTTCCTAGCAACATCGATAAGTTAAACCCTTTCTAACAAAGACAGCAGGTTTAAATTCTCTACAGAAACAGGTATTACTTTGAAATCATCAAGTGAGCTGAAGACATTCTTTAGCTTGTAGAGAGAGAGATCAGAACATCATCTTGATTTGAATGCAGCTCTCCAACACTCAAAACGAAATAAAAAACAGAGCCACAAAGCAGCTTTTCAGCTCAAAACAAAAGTAAAAGACAGAAAATTGCAGCTGCAGCTATTTCTTAACGGTACATCCACATGACAGTTGCAATTGTATTCTATCCTAAGCCCCCACTGATGAAGCACATATCTTCAAGTCATCCCTTCTTGGGTCATAACACAGTCGTGATAGCATGAGATTCCCAGAGACTGCCTATGCTGACCTCTTTAAATGGTCTAGTGCAGTGTTTTTCAAACCTTTTTTCCGGGGACCCATTTTTACCAACTGGCCAACCTTCGGAACCCAACCCGGCCGACCTTCGCGACCCACGCCGGCCGGCCTTCGCGGCCTACACCGCTGACCTGCGCGACCCACCATTTTCTCTTACCTTGCTTGCTGCCGACAAAAATGGAGGAAATAGTTTTGGGTCCCTTTGGCCCACGTACACACTCCTCCAATGGAACCTGTTGGCTGAAGGTGAAGCCTTCCGGTGTCGGAAAGTATGCAGTCTCCATCTGTCCAAAGTTCTGCATTTCTTTCCTGTGAAATTTTATCAAATAAACCCCCCCGGACTTGTAAAAAAATAATAAAATAAAATAAATGAAAAAAATTAAAATAAAATGAATGAATAAAACCCCCCCGAACTTGTAAAACAAAAAGCTGCGACCGTTTAAAAAAAAAAAAAGCGGCCGCACTGCGCATGCGTGCCCGATCATCGGCGTGCATGCGCATAATTTTGCGCATGCGCGCCAATGATCGGGCACGCATGTGCAGTGGGCCGCATTTTGTTTACATGTTCAAGGCCATTTTGAAGGCCGCTTGCAGCTGGCGTTATTTTTTTTAAAAATATATATTTTATTAAAGTTTTTCGATCAACCAAGAATTTTCCATTTTTACAACTTTGTAACAATATATACATTGATCGTTTTTAAAATAATATATTAACTAACGGCAAGTGCCAACACAAAATTTAAAAAAACGAAAAGAAATAGTAACATTGAGAAGATAACTATGAACAACAAATATGTAACAACACACAAAAAAACCCCAAAAACCCGAATGCACCCCCCCCCCCCCTCCCCCCTGGGTTGCTGCTGTTGTCTTTCCTATTTTCCCTTATCGCTCTGCGAGATAGTCGAGGAACGGTTGCCACCGCCTGGTGAACCCCTGAGCCGAACCTCTTAGTGCGTACTTTATCCGCTCCAATTTTATAAACCCTGCCATATCGTTTATCCAGGCCTCCACGCCCGGGGGTTTAGCTTCTTTCCACATAAGTAGAATCCTTCGCCGGGCTACTAGGGACGCAAAGGCCAGAACATCGGCCTCTCTCACCTCCTGCACTCCCGGCTCATCTGCAACCCCGAATATAGCCAACCCCCAGTTTGGTTCGACCCGGACACCCACCACCTTTGAAATCACTTCTGCCACACCCACCCAGAACCCATGCAATACCGGACATGACCAAAACATGTGGGTGTGGTTCGCAGGGCTTCCCGCGCACCTCCCGCACCTATCCTCCACCCCAAAAAACCTGTTCAATCTTGCTCCCGTCATATGCGCCCTGTGTAGTACCTTGCATTGGATCAGGCTGAGCCTGGCACACGAGGACGAGGAATTTACCCTACTTAGGGCATCTGCCCACAGCCCTTCCTCAATCTCTTCCCCCAGCTCCTCCTCCCATTTTCTTTTCAGTTCCTCTATCATCGTCTCCCCCTCGTCTCTCATTTCCCTGTATATATCGGACACCTTACCATCACCCACCCATGCCCCCGAAATCACTCTGTCCTGGATCCCTTGCGCCGGGAGCTGTGGAAATTCCCTCATCTGGTGCCTCACAAATGCCCTCACTTGTATATAATGAAATGCATTCCCAGGTGGCAACCCGTATTTTTCTGTCAGTGCTCCCAGACTCGCGAACGTCCCGTCCAAGAACAAGTCCTTCAGTTGCGCAATTCCTGCTCGCTGCCAAGATTGAAATCCCCCGTCTATCCTTCCCGGGACGAACCTGTGGTTGTTCCTCATCGGGGACCACACTGAGGCCCCCGTCACTCCCCTATGTCGTCTCCACTGCCCCCAAATCTTCAGAGTCGCCACCACCACTGGGTTTGTGGTGTACCTTTTCGGGGAGAACGGCAGCGGCGCCGTTGTCAGTGCTTTTAAGCTAGCTCCCCTACAGGACGCCATCTCCAGCCTTTTCCACGCCGCTCCTTCTTCTTCCCTCATCCACTTACATATCATAGACACGTTAGCGGACCAATAATAATCACTCCGACTCGGCAGTGCCAATCCCCCTCTATCTCTACTGCACTGCAGGAACCCCCTCTTTACCCTTGGGGTCTTCCGGCCCACACAAAGCTCATGATGTTCCTGTCCACCTTCTTAAAAAAGGTCTTTGTAATCAGTATGGGGAGGCACTGAAACACAAAAAGAAAACTCGGGAGGACCACCATTTTAACCGCCTGCACCCTGCCCGCCAATGACAGGGGCACCATATCCCACCTCTTAAAGTCCTCCTCCATCTGCACTACCAGTCGTGTCAAGTTAAGCTTATGCAAGGTTCCCCAGTCCCTGGCCACCTGGATCCCTAAATACCGGAAATCTCTTGTTACCGTCCTCAGCGGCAGCTCGTCTATTCCCCTGCCCTGTTCCCCAGGGTGCATCACAAACCGTTCACTCTTCCCCATATTCAGTTTGTATCCCGAAACCTCTCCAAACTCCCTGAGTGTCTGCATTATCTCAGGCATCCCTTCCACTGGGTCAGCGACATATAACAGCAGATCATCCGCGTATAATGACACCCGATGTTCTTCTCCTCCTCTAAGTACCCCTCTCCACTTCCGAGAGCCCCTCAGCGCTATGGCAAATGGCTCAATTGCCAACGCAAACAGTAACGGGGACAGGGGGCACCCCTGTCTTGTGCCCCTATATAGTCGGATGTAGTCGAATCGTTGCCTGTTCGTAATCACACTTGCCACCGGGGCCCCGTATAGGAGCCGATCCCATCTAATGAACCCCTCTCCAAATCCAAATCTCTTCAGTACCTCCCACAAGTAGTCCCACTCCACTCTATCAAATGCCTTCTCTGCATCCATAGCCACCACTATCTCCGCCTCCCCCTCCGGTGGGGGCATCATCATCACCCCCAACAACCTCCGTACATTGGTATTCAATTGCCTCCCTTTAACAAATCCTGTTTGGTCACCATGCACCACCCCAGGGACACAGTCCTCTATCCTTGTCGCCATCACTTTGGCCAATAACTTGGCATCTACGTTCAGGAGGGAGATGGGCCTGTATGACCCGCACTGCAGCGGGTCTTTGTCTCTTTTCAGGATCAGCGATATCGTCGGGGGTAGTGTCCCCCTTTCCTTAGCCTCATTGAAGGTTCTCGTCAAGAGTGGGGCCAGCAGGTCCACATATTTTCTATAGAATTCCACCGGGAACCCGTCTGGTCCCGGGGCCTTCCCTGCCTGCATGTTCCCGATTCCTTTTACCACCTCCTCTACCTCAATCTGCGCTCCCAGTCCTGTCCTCTCCTGCTCCTCAACCTTCGGGAACTCCAACTGGTCTAGGAAATGCATCATTCCCTCTTTCCCTTCCGGGGGTTGGGCCTTATACAACCTCTCGTAGAATACCTTAAATACCCCGTTCACCCTCTCCGCTCTCTGTTCCATCCTTCCCTCCTTGTCTCTAACTCCTCCGATCTCTCTCGCCGCCCCCCTCTTCCTAAGTTGTTGGGCCAGCAGTCGGCTCGCCTTCTCTCCGTATTCATACTGTACTCCCTGTGCCTTCCTCCACTGCGTCTCCGCCTTACCCGTGGTCAACAAGTCAAAGTCCGTGTGTCGTCTCCGTCTTTCCCTGTGTAGCTCTTCGTCCGGAGCCTCCGCATATTGCCTATCCACTCTCAGAATCTCCCCAATCAGTCTCTCCCTTTCTTTACCCTCTTGTTTCCCCTTATGGGCCCTTATGGAAATCAGCTCCCCTCTCACCACCGCCTTCAGCGCCTCCCAGACTACTCCCACCTGGACCTCTCCATCATCATTGACCTCTAGGTATCTTTCGATACATCCCCTCACCCTTCCACATACCCCCTCGTCCGCCAACAGTCCCATATCTAATCTCCAGCGTGGGCGCTGTTCCTTTTCCTCTCCTACTTCCAGATCTACCCAATGTGGGGCATGATCTGAAATGGCTATAGCCGAGTACTCCGCTCCTGCCACCTTCGGGGTCAGCGCCCTTCCCAGGACAAAGAAATCTATCCGGGAGTACACTTTGTGGACATGGGAGAAGAAGGAAAACTCTTTACTCCTCGGTCTAGTGAATCTCCAGGGATCCACTCCTCTCATCTGCTCCATAAAGCCCTTAAGCACCTTGGCCGCTACCGGCCTCCTCCCGGTCCAGCCCTGGGTCCAGCACCGTGTTGAAGTCCCCCCCCCATTACCAACTTTCCCATCTCCAGGTCCGGGATGCGCCCCAACATACGCTTCATAAAGTTCGCATCATCCCAGTTCGGGGCATATACGTTCACCAGCACCACCGCTTCACCTTGCAATCTGCCACTCACCATCACGTACCTACCCCCACTGTCCGCCACTATGGTCTTCGCCTCAAACGATACCCATTTCCCCACCAGTATTGCCACCCCTCTATTTTTCGAATCCAAGCCCGAATGGAATACCTGTCCGACCCATCCTTTTCTTAATCTGACCTGATCCGCCAGTTTCAGGGGTGTCTCCTGAAGCATAACCACGTCTGCCTTTAGCTTCTTTAGGTGCGCAAATACCCTTGCCCTCTTAATCGGCCCGTTCAACCCTCTCACGTTCCACGTGATCAACCGGGTTGGGGGGCTCTTAGGGGGCTCTGAAACTCGCCCTCTTTCTCGCCACCTCCGCACTCCAATCTTGGTAGACGCGGATCACCGCGTTCTCCCATCTGCTGCTCCGTGTCATCTTAGCCCATCTCAGGACCATCTCCCTGTCCTTGTAGCGGTGGAATCTCACCACTATTGCTCGAGGTGTTTCCCCTGCCTTTGATCTTCTCACGAGGACCCGGTACGCTCCCACCATTTCCAGGGGGCCATTCGGGACCTCGGCTCCCATTAAGGTATGGAGCTTCACGCTCATGTACGCCCCAACGTCCGCTCCCTCTGCCCCTTCGGGAAGACCCAAAATCCTTAAGTTCTTCCTCCTCAAGCTATTTTCCAGGGCTTCCAATCTCTCCATACACCTCTTGTGTAGCGCCTCGTGCGTCTCCGTCTTCACCACCAAGCCCTGTATCTCGTCCTCATTTTCGGCAGCTTTTGCCTTCACTCCACGGAGCTCCATCTCTTGGGTCTTTTGCGTCTCCTTCAGCCCCTCAATCGCCTGCAGCATCGGCGCCAGCACCTCCTTCTTGAGCTCCTCCACACATCACCGGAAGAACTCCTGCTGTTCCAGGCCCCATACCAACTGGGCTCCCTCAGCCGCCATCTTGCTTCTCCCTTCCCTTCTCTGCCACTGCTCCAGAGGATCCTCCACAATCTGGCCACTACTATCACTTCTTTTCATCCACACCCGGGGGGACTCCTTTCTATGTCGCCTCACACTGGGTTTAGCCTTTGAAAATGTCCGTTGGGGCTCCCGATAAGAGCCCAAAAGTCCGTTGAAACGGGAAGTGCCGAAACGTGCTACTTAGCTAGTCATCGCCGCACCCGGAAGTCGCAGCCGGCGTTATTAACAGCACTGTTACACGGAGGCGTGGAATTCGCTGCCTCGGGTTTGCTTCCCTTTCCTTCCTCTGATGCCACTGTTCTCACTCACTGTCAAATTGCTGAGCCTCAAGGGGCTGGTTTAGCACAGTGGGCTAAGACAGCTGGCTTGTAATGTAGAACAAGACTAGCAGCGCGGGTTCAATTCCCGTTCCAGCCTCCCCGAACGGGCGCCAGAATGTGGCGACTAGGGGCTTTTCACAGTAACTTCATTGAAGCCTACTTGTGACAATAAGCAATTATTATTATCAAAGTGGCTTGTGCCTTAATGGCCCAGGTGGAGCCATGCCAAGTAGTCCACAGCCTTCCCCTCGCCGTCAGTGGTGTTGATGCCTCCATGCTCTAGGCCAGCCTTGAGTAAATCCTTCTACCTCTTCCTTTGGCCATGCTTGGAGCATTGGACAACAGGGATCTGGGAGAAGAGAACCTGCCGAGGGAGATGGCAGTTTCAGGGCATGCAGACAAAATGGTCCATCCATCAAAGTTGGTTCCTCGAGCAGGGCTTTGACGCTGAGAGAAGCAGCTTCATGGAGGAAGCTAGCATTGGTCCAGTGGTCCTCCCATTTGAAATTAAATGAAAATCACTTATTGTCACAAGTAGGCTTCAAATGAAGTTACTGTGAAAAGCCCCTAGTCGCCACATTCCGGCGCCTGTTCGGGGAGGCTGGTATGGGAATTGAACTGTACTGCTGGCCTGCCTAGGTCTGCTTTCAAAGCCAGTGATTTAGCCCTGTGCTAAACAGCCCCTGATCCCCAGGATTCTACGTAGGCACCACTGATGGAACCCTTCAAGGATCTTAACATGGTGTCTATTCACAGTCCAGGTTTCACTGCAGTAG
Source organism: Scyliorhinus torazame (assembly GCF_047496885.1). NCBI lineage: Eukaryota > Metazoa > Chordata > Chondrichthyes > Carcharhiniformes > Scyliorhinidae > Scyliorhinus > Scyliorhinus torazame. The sequence goes on along the minus strand of NC_092716.1, from coordinate 81,687,004 downwards.
AAAAGGGTGATCAACGCAATAGCCTTATAAACCAGCATCCTCGTTGACTTCCAATGGTTCCTGTTGTCAAAGACATGTTGGTGCAGCTTGAAGAAAGCAATATTCGCACAGTTGACTCAGTGCTGGGACTTCCTGACCAATGGTAGTCCCTTGGGAAAGTGCCAAATTATGGGAAGTGCTGCACATACTCCAGAGCCACCCTACCTGCATGAATGCTGCAGGGTTTACTCTTCTGGCCAGGGAAATGTTGAAGAACCTTCGTCTTGGTGATGTTTAAAGATAGGCCAAGCATTTAAGCAGGAGTATTGAAGAGGTCAGGCTGCATGTATTGTAAAGAGTGAGCCATCATGAAGCAGTCATTTGCAAACTGACGGTTGTGAATGTCAATGGTAGTCAACTTTGTATTTGCCTGAAAAGCATCCCGTCCACACGATGCTGGTTGCTGACACCGGGTGGTAGGTCATCTCCGATGAGGTGCACGATGAAGTTCAGGTAAATGGTGAACAATGCGGGGACAATCTCACAACCTTTTATAATCCCGGTCCAGACGTGAACGATGTCAGGTTCAGCTCCTCCACTCACGACGGTGACACTCGTATTATCATGTAGAAACCTCAGGACAATGGCAAAACTTCCAATGGACAACCAAAGCATTGGAGGATGATCCAAAGAGCTGCTTTTGCCTGGCAGAGACCTACATGTGATGTTGGTTAGTGTGAGGAGTCCAGTGCACAATCAGGTTCCACGCGGTCTTGGCGTTTGGTGGCCGGATTCAGTGGCATGGCGAACCATAACTACTAGGGCCACTTAATTGTTCCGTCTTAGAAGCCATTGGGGCTACCGCCCTCCTCCGCCTGCTCAAACGTTAAGTACTTCATGGTGTCATGTGAGAGTACCTTTAAGACATGGATGTTCAAGCAATGTACCTTGAAGAAAACAGTGATGTCAGAGAGTGGGTGGAGCTGGGCTTTAGATCAGCCATTTTGCAGTTTAGTTTTGCAGTTTGAAAAGAGCTTGGGAGTGTCTGTGTTTGCAGTGAGCTGGATCTCTGCCATGAAAGACTATTTCTGGATCATTTAGGTGATTTAAATTCATAATAGTAAAGCCTTTAACCTGATGTGTTTCTGTTTAAAGGTGTTTAGTCTCTTGGATGTTGAAAGGAATAACTGAAGGATTATCGAGAGTTGTAAAAATTTTGGGGTTATCTTTGAAGTAAGGGGTGTTAAGTGATCCAATGTTTATTTAAAAGGTTAAGTTGAGTTCATAGAATAAACATTGTTTTGTGTTTAAAAACCCACGTGTCCATAATTGTAATCCCACACCTAGGGGAACAAGCCGTGTGCTAGGAAAAGCAACAAACACATTAAAGGGGGAGGTTGGTTGAACTCCATGATACACTTTGGGGTTCTGAAAACGCCTCGCCCATAACAATTGGGGGCTCGAGGGGGTAAAGGTCTATTGGAATGGCTTTTGTGAACTTAAAGACAGTGAACGATTGTTGCTTTTCCGGTGTGGTATTTTAGTTTAAGTGGGGAGTGTGTTGTGGACAATGGCTCTTTCAGAGGCCCAGAAATTTTTGGGGGTGGAGACTGTCACACTCAGTACTTTACGGACAGAGACGAAAAGCAGTCAGTTGGGTCTGGCAAAAACATTGCAGTTAACATTACCTGACAAAATGCGAAAAGATGAGGTAATTATGGCGGTGGTTAAGCGTTTAAAGTTGCCTGAGATAGAGTTTGACTCATGGGAAATGGCAAAAATTCAGTTGCAAATTAAACAAATGGTGCATGAGAAAGAATTAAAGCAGCTTGAATATGAAAGAGAGAGAGTGGAAAAAGAAAGAGAAAGAGATAGAGAGAAAAAAGAAAAGGAGAGAGAAGAAAGAAACAAAGAAAGAGATAGAAGGTAGCTAAACAAATGAAATGGCCACAGGACATGTGGGTATTACTGATTCTGGTAGGTAGGGCTAGTGAAGTGTTTGCATCACTACCGGAGGAGATATCTGGAATGTATGAGGAGGTGAAGAAATCCATCTTAAGTGCAAATGAGCTAGTGCTTGAAGCTTACAGACAAAGGTTTAGAAATTTCATGAACGAATTTGGTCAAACATACATGGAGTTTGAAAGGCTCAAACAGAGTAATTTTGATAGATGGATCAGGGCTTTGAAAATAGACCAAACGTATGAAGCTCTCAGAGAAATTATACTTTTGGAGGAGTTTAAAAATTCAATTCCTGATGTAGTGAGAACTCATGTGGAAGAACAGAGGGTTAAAACTGCGAGATGAGCAGCGGAAATGACAGATGATTATTAATTAGTTCAGAAATCAAAGATTGGTTTCCGACAGCAGTTTCAGCCGGTGAGGGATAGAAACTGGGGACATGAGAAATATCAAGTGGTGAAGGTGATCTGATGGGAGATAATAAAGAGAGTGTACCTCAGATTAAAAAAGAAATCCAGGAGGGTGGAAAAGAATTGAAAAGTTTCAGATGTTTTCACTGTAATAAACTAGGCCATGTAAAGTCAGTGTTGGTGGTTGAAGAAAAGCACTAGGAAGGTTGATGTGGTAAAACAGGATAAGACAGTGGGGTTTGTTAGAGAGGTCAAGGGAAGCGAAGGAGGTGTAAACGATTGTACAGCCTGTTCAAGAAGTAATTGTTAAGAAGGTGCCAGATGTATTTGAAGAATTTACTTGTGTGGGTAAAGTTTACTCGTGTATCAGGAGGAGCAGGTAAAGAAGTCACAATTTTAAGAGATACAGGGTCTAGTCAATCTTTAATGGTAAGAGATAAGGAATTATGTAGTTTGGGAAGAATGGTGCCAGAAAAGGTGGTGATATGTGGAATTCGGGGTGAGAGCAGTAGCATTCCATTATATAAGGTAAGGTTGGAAAGTCCAGTGAAGAGTGGTGAAGTGGTAGTAGGAGTAATAGATAAACTATCTTGTCCAGGAATACAGTTTATCTTGGGTAATGATATAGCTGGATCGCAGGTGGGAGTGATGCCTACTGTGGTTGATAAGCCAGTGAAAAATCAGACAACTGAAGGGTTGAAGGACGAATATCCTGGGATTTTTCCGGATTGTTTAGTAACAAGGTCGCAAAGTCACAGGTTAAGACGAGAAGAAATTAAAGAGTGAAGATGAAGTTGAAGTGCAATTATCAGAAACGATTTTTGATCAGATGGTTGAAAAAGAACAAGAACAGGTGGGGGATGAGGTGGATATTTTTAGTTCAGGAAAATTGGCGGAGTTACAACAGAAAGATGTAGAAATAAAACGGATATATCAGAAAGCATATACGGAAGAGGAATCTGAGAGTATACCAGAGTGTTATTACCGTAAAAATGATGTCTTGATAAGAAAATGGAGACCTGTACATATACAGGCGGATGAAAAGTGGGCAGACGTTCATCAGGTAGTATTGCCGGTAGGGTATAGAAAGGAGGTGTTGCGAGTTGCACATAAGGTACCAGTGGGAGGTCATTTGGGAATAAGGAAAACTCGAGCTAAAATCCAGAAACATTTTTATTGGCCTGGACTACATAAAGATGTAGTTAAATTTTGTCAATCATGTCACACATGTCAAGTGATAGGGAAACCTCAAGCAGTGATAAAACCAGCACCCTTAATACCCATTCCAGCATTTGAGGAACCTTTTACGAGGTTTTTTAATTGATTGTGTAGGACTGCTTCCTAAAACAAAAAATGGGAATCAATATCTTTTGACTGTAATGGATGTGTCTACTAGGTTTCCAGAGGCCATTCCAGTACGTAAGATTACAGCTAAAAATATTGTGGAGAAGTTACTTAAATTCTTTACTGGAAATGGACTACCCAGAGAAATACAATCAGATCAAGGATCAAATTTTACCTCCAGGTTATTCAAAGAAGTTATGGATAGCTTGGGAATAAAACAATTTAAATCAACTGCGTATTATCCAGAATCGCAGGGAGCGTTAGAAAGGTGGCATCAGACATTAAAGACAATGTTGAGGGTGTATTGTTAAGATTATGCAGAGGATTGGGATAAAGGAATTCCATTCGTATTGTTTGCAATTAGGGATGCACCTAATGAGTCTACCAAATGTAGTCCTTTTGAACTAATTTTTGGTCATGAGGTAAGAGGACCACTTAAATTGATTAAGGAAAAATTGGTGGGAGAGAAATCGGAAATTACACTATTGGATTACGTTTCAAATTTTAGGGAACGATTAAATAGAGCAGGTGAATTGGCTAGACAACATTTGAAAGTTGCACAAAATGTGATGAAACGGGTAGCAGACAAGAAATCCAAAGTTTGTAGTTTTGCCAGTGGGGATAAAGTTCTAGTGTTGTTACAAGTGGTAGGTGAGCCTTTAAAAGCTAGGTTTTGTGGACCGTATCAGATTGAAAGGAAATTAAGTGAGGCGAATTATGTGGTAAAAACACCAGAGAGAAGGAAGACTCACCGAGTGTGTCATGTGAATATGCTTAAAAGATACTTTGAAAGGGAAGGCGAGAAAAAGGAGGTTTTAATGATTCTAACTCTGTGACGAACCAAATGCAGATGACCGTGAATTTGACATACCTCAAATCAAATTGGAAAATGAAGATGTTCTTAAAAATTGGGATGAATTGTTAAGTTACCTTCCAGAGGAAAAACAAACTGACCTGAAAGAGTTATTGATATCACATGGGCAAGTTTGTAGAGATAAATTGGGAAGTACTAAAATGGCTATGTATGATGTAGATGTGGGAAATGCTGTTTCTATCAAACAACATCCATATAGACATAATCCTTTAAAATTGGCACAGGTTAACAGAGAGTATGCTGAAGAATGGCATAGTTGATGTGGGTTGCAGCTAATGGAGCTCACCCATCGTGATGGCACCTAAACCAGACTGTATCCAACGGTTGTGTGTGGACTATAGAAAGGTGACTGCAGTTACAAGAACGGACTCTTATCCTGTCCCACCATTGAAGGATTGCATTGAGAAAGTGGGACAATCTGGTTTTATTTCCAACTTCCAGACATGGAAAGAACATTTAAAACATCATATGGAGTTCTTCGATCGACTTCAGGAGGCGAGTTTGGTGATGAACTTAGCCGAAAGTGAATTTGGAGAAGCCCGAATCACTTTCATTGCAGAGTTTCCGATACCCTCAAGACAAAGGGAAATAATGCGATCTCCTAGCATGAATGAATTTGATCGAACAGTTGTGCAAAAGTTTTGTGGCGTGATTACTCCACTGATGGAATTGCTGAAGAAACGTAAAAAAGTTCAATCGATAGCGGACTTTCAACGGGCATTTGGCTGCCTGAAAGCTGTGATCGCCAATGCTCCTGTACTGGAGAATTGCAAGGGGCTTTGTGGTCCGATTGAAATAAAGTATCTGATTCTAAAGAGAAATGCCGAGGAGTAGTGAAATGGATGGATCGTGCAGAGACTTTGTTCAGAGACTGTCAATCAAGAAGGATTTTGGTTGGAGGAAGAAGAACAAAGAAAAATGGACTATATTATTATACCTGTTTGCGCGTGTTTTTTTTTTTAAATGAAAATGTATATTTACTGTGTGCATTTCTTAGTGCATGGCGCAAAAGTGAAAAATGAAACCATCTTGCAGTTGAAGGTTTTATTTTCTTGTGGGAGGTGTCATGTGACATGGATGTTTAAGCAATGTACCTTTAAGAAAACAGTGATGTTAGAGAGTGGGTGGAGCTGGGCTTTAGATCAGCCATTTTGCAGTTTAGTTTTGCAGTTTGAAAAGAACTTGGGAGTGTCGGTGTTTGCAGTGAGCTGGATCTCTGCCATGAAAGACTATCTCTGGATCATTTGGGTGATTTAAATTCATAATAGTAAAACCTTTAACCTGATGTGTTTCTGTTTAAAGGTGTTTAGTCTCTCTTGGATGTTGAAAGGAATAACTGAAGGATTTTTTAGAGTTGTACAATTTTCGGGGTTATCTTTGAAGTAAAGGGGTGTTAAGTGATCCAATGTTTATTTAAAAGATTAAATTGAGTTCATAGAATAAACATTGTTTTGTGTTTAAAAACCCACGTGTCTATAATTGTAATCCCACACCTAGGGGAACAAGCCGTGTGCTCGGAAAAGCAACAAAAACATTAAAGGGGAAGGTTGGTTGAACTCCATGATACATTTTGGGGTTCTGAAAACGCCTCTCCCATAACAATGGGCCATTCTTTTCTGGAACTTCCCCCTCGACCTTGCCATCAGGGGAGGCCCTACCAGGAGGGGGATCTCTGGACAGCATTGCTCTCGGTTCATTGGAACACGCAAACCTCTCCACCATGCCAAGGTAACAAAGGAAATGATGCCCTGATAGTCACAATGTTTCTATTATCCTCTCCACCCTCTGTCCTGCCCTTCACTTCAACTAAAATCAGACTGATTCTTCTGACAGAACGTGGCAACTTGTCACAAAATTGTCCTTGGGTGTTTCATTAGCCAATGAAGGATGCACTTTCATCACTGGAATCCACAACAACCTGGTCTGTATCTCGAACAATGTGACTATAATCTTGCAAAATGTTTCAAAAGGGCAATGAGATAGCACTTAACTCTTGTCATACCAGAAAGTTTCGATTTAATCATTTAATTCTCTGCTGATACCATCAATGCGCAAAGCGTATGGTTACTCTGAAACTAGTAGATCCTTGGTACCTCACCCATATTGATGTGATCTATGATGCTAAATACTGAATTTCAGGAAAGGTCCAAAGACTTCAACAGAACATTGTATCAAGTGTGTTTACAAACCAACGTTAAGAGTCCTGTTAATGAATAGAGTATAGCTGCAGGATGGTGCAGTAGCTAACAAAGAGATAAGATAGACAGGCTCCAAAGTACCTAGCCCCAATTCTCCATGACCCAAGACAGGCATCTAACATTAAGTACTGAGCAGCCAGGATATGACTGAGGTAAAGATTGTTGGCAACACGAGGATCAAGATCTAGGGCAGCACGGTGGCGCAGTGGTTAGCACTGCTGCCTCACGGCACCGAGGTCCCAGGTTCAATCCTGGCTCTGGGTCACTGTCCGTGTGGAGTTTGCACATTCTCCCCGTGTTTGTGTGGGTCTCGCCCCCACAACCCAAAGACATGCAGGGTAGGTGGATTGGCCACGCTAAATTGCCCCTTAATTGGAAAAAATGAATTTAAATTTCAAAAACAAAATTTAAAAACCCACTAGGATCATGATCATAATCATAAAATCAAAACGTTTATGCTTGCCTGCAAAAAGGAGAGATAGTAACATGGAACGTACGAGACCTCAACAGGCCAGTAAAAAGATCCAGATTCCTCGCCCATCTCAAAAGAGTCTGAGGGTGGATGTAACTTTCTACTGGAGACACAGTTAAGTGAGGGGACCGACTGCGGGTGATGAAAACCTGGGTGGGACAAGCGGTTCTTTCATGTTTCAACACCAGGACAAGGGTGGCGGCCATACTAATCAGCAGGACAGTTTCATTCATGGTGAGTAGCACAGTGACGGACCCGGGGCTGGGGGGGAATGATACGTTATGGTCAGTGAGACCCTGGAAGGGAACCCAGTAGTCTTGGTATATATACTCCCCAAAATGGGACGACGCAGAATTCATGACAAAACGATGTCTGGAATCCCAGACCTAGACACCCACTGACCTATCACAGGGGATTGGGTGGGGGGGGGACGACTTTAACTGCGGACAGGAACCGATCATGGACAGCTTCAACCAGACAACAGATATGGCAGGAGAATTGATGGAGCGGGGGGGGGGGGAATAGACCCATGGCAGTTCAATCGCCCGAGAGAAAAAGATTTCTCCTCCTCCTCCCTCATACACAAGGCCTACTCACACATAGACTTTTTTGTGTAACTCCGACCATATGCCCCACTACATGGACGTGAGGTTGGAGAAGGGCCAGGCCCAATGCCCCCCATGGAGGCTGGATGCAGCTCTCCTCACCATTGAGGAATTCTGTTCAAAGATACCGCAAGCCATCAACGGTTATGTAACCAGCAATCCGAAATGGCAGATGTCACCCTCCGCGTTCTGGGAAGCACTGAAGCTGTGATCGGGCTGAAATCATAGCTTATAGGGCCCTTAGGGACAGGAAAGAAACGGCAGCCAAGCAGCGGCTGATTGACTCCCTGGAAGTGGACATGGAACTGCTGGCGGGGAGGAAAAAGCTGCAGATGGAATTTGATCTGTTGTCCACAAGGAAGGCAGGCCACCAGCTCCGCCAGGCTACGAACATGGAGATAAGGCCAGCCGCATGCTGGCACACCAGCTAAGAAAGCAGGCAGCCACAAAAGAAAGCGCAAGTTAGGGATAGAAATGGTAGGATGGAAGCATACCCAAATGAGGTCAACGAGGCCTTTGCAAACTTTTACTGAGGACTATACGCCTCCAAATCCCCGAAGGAACAGTTCCTCGACAGACTGGATATACTAGTGGTAGGGGATTGCAGGAGGCAAGAGCTGGAAGCACCACTAAAGCTGGGCAAAATTGTGGTATGCATGAATTCCATGCTGTTCGAGAAAGCGCTGGGACCGGATGGGTTCCCGAATACTTTTACAAAAAACCTGCAGCAGCACTGGCCCCGCACCTACGAGGACACTAAAGGTGATGGTCTCCCTGGACGCTGAGAAAGCCTTCGATCGATTGGAATGGGGGTACCTCATGGAGATGCTTGAACGTTTTGGATTTGGAGCAGAGTTCACCACGTGGGTGAAGCTCTTCTACTGCAAACGCATGGACAGCTCCTAATACTTTCAGCTGCACAGGGGAACAAGGCAGGGGTGTCCATTATCTCCGCTCCAGTTTGCACTGGCAATCAAACCACTGGCCATTGCCCTTATATCGGCGGAGTGGTGGACGGGCATTTGGAGAGGGGGCAGAGAGCATCAATTCTTGCTCAGTGCGGATGAACTGCTCCTCTATGTGTTGAACCCCCTAGCTAGCATGGGAAAGATAGCAGGACCCGTTGGGGAGTACGGTGTCTTCTCGGGTTATAAACTCGACCTGGGAAAGAACAAAATCTTACCGGTGAACCCCGGAGATGGAGGAGTGGAGCTGGAAGAACCATCATTTAAAGTGACCCAAACCAAGTTCAGATACCTGGGGATCCAAGTGGCCCACACCTGGATGAGGCTCCACAAATGAAACACCTCCAGCCTGGTGGAGAAGGTGAAAAGGAACCTGCAAAGATGGGACTCATTCCCTCTTTCGCTAACCGGAAGGATACAGGCAGTCAAGTGGTGCCTAGATTCCTCTTCGTATTCAGATCACTCCCGATCTTCTTCCTTCTTCATTAAGGTCGACAAGTTAATCATGACCTTCGTCTGGGAGGGACTGGGGGCGGAAATAATCTCTTTCCTGGCCCTACCGGATCTCCTATTCTACCACTGGGCGGCAAACGTGGTGAGGGGGTGGCTGAGGGAACCGGAAGCTGACTGGGTCCGAATGGAGGAGGCCTCCTGCACGGGAAAATCTTTGAGTACTGACCACCACACCATTCCAAGCCCCAACAGGCACTCCAGGAGCCTGGTGATAGTAGCAACACTAAAGTCATGGAACAAATTCAGGCGCCATTTCAGGCTTGACCTCCATAGAGGCGTCCATCTGCAACAGCCAAAGGTTCACTCCGGCTGTTGTCCAGGAAGGTGGACCATTTCCCCCCCCCCTTCAGCAAAGCAAATGTCATTATAAACAATGTAAATAATTCTGGCAGTAATTATAAATACGGATGTTAAGTTGTGTATAATTCTTATTACTAAATGTTCACTAATCCCAATAAGGACACTTTTTTTTTTTCAAGTATGATGCACACTAATGTAAATAATGTAAGGAAAAGATATTGCTGGGACTACGGTCACAGACGCGGTGGCAACTTGTGATACTTGTGTTGGTGGTGTTATTGTTTGGATAATTATTTTCATATTCTGCAAATTTTCAATATTAAGTGCAGAAATTCCAATGAAAGTATTTTCAAAAAATTTGTATTGGAACTCCAGAGGCTGGGAAAACTCCAAATGTGAAATATAAAATTGTTAAATTCAGCTATTCCAGCCTGATTAATGGAGGGAAAATAAATTATACAGAAATCTCACCTGACATTCAGCCTCTGATCTTCAGGTAAGTGTTCTCCAAGGCGGCCTTCAGGACGCGCGACAACGCAAAATCGCCGAGCAGAAACTTATAGCCAAGTTCTGCACACATGAGTACGGCCTCAACCGGGACCTTGGATTCATGACACATTACATTCATGCCCCACCATCTGGCCTGGGCTTGCGGAATCCTACCAACTGGCCTGGCTTGAGACGATTCACACCTCTTTAACCTGGGATTACCCTTCTCTCTGGACCTGTAAAGACTTAATTACCTGCAAAGACTCTCATTCAAAGTATTGTATTGCATCTTTGACTTTGTCTATATATATATATGTTTCTGGAACCCACCTCTTCATTCACCTGAGGAAGGAGCAGTGCTCCGAAAGTTAGTGATTCGAAACAAACCTGTTGGACTTGAACCTGGCGTTGTAAGACTTCTTTCTGAGATAATCATGGACATGGGGCGAAGGCAGATAAATGGAGTTGAGATGCAGATCAACCATGTTCCAATTGAATGGTGGAACAGGCTCAATGGTCTGAATGACTGACTGCGTTTCCTATAGACCAGGCATTGTCAAACTCGGGGGTGCGACCTGCGGGTGGGTCGCGGGCGGATGTCGGGAGGGTCGCAGAACCGTCCGTCGCGGCGCTTCCGATCGCGCAAATCTGCGCACAACAGCTGCAGCAGCCGGCTGTTAATAACGTCGGCTGCAAGCGGCCTTCAAAACGGCCGCGATCATGTAAAACAATTGCGGCCGCACTGCACATGCGTGCCCAATCATCGGCGCACATGCGCAAAACTATGCGCCTGCGCACCGGTGATCGGGCATACATGCACAGCGCGGCCATTTTTTTTTAAACCAGTCGCAGCTTTTGTTTTACAAGTTCGGGGGGGTTTTATTCATTTATTCATTTAATTTTTATTTTTTTCATTTATTTTATTCACTTTATTTTTTTTTTACAAGTTCGTGGGGGGAGGGTTTATTTTATAAAATCTTACAGGAACAAAATGCAAAACTTTGGACAGATTGAGACTCCATACTTTCCGTTACCGGAAGGCTTCACCTTCATCCAACAGGTTCCATTGGAGGAGCGTGTACGAGGGCCAAAGGGACCCAAAACCATTTCCTCCATTTTTGTCAGCAGCAAACAAGGTAAGAGAAAATGGTGGGTCACGCAGGTCGGCCGGCGTGGGTCGCAAAGGTCGACCGGCGAGGGTCGCGAAGGTCAGCCGGTTCGTAAAAATGGGTCCCTGGAAAAAAAGTTTGAAGAACACTGCTATAGACGATGAATGGGGTTGGAACCTATCTTGAAACTTGAGATGTCACCTCTCAAAATGTCACAGTCCATTATTCTTTAATAGGGTGTTAAGTCCACAGAATGTGGAGAGCAAGCCAATTTCACCACATGGCCTGCAGCAGTTCAAGAGCGCAGTTCACCACCATCTTTTCAAGGACAATTAGGGGTGGGAAATACATACACTATAAGGGGATCAAGGGTTATGGGGAGAAGGCAGGAGAATGGGGATCAGAAACATATCAGCCGTGATTGAATGGCGGAGCAGGCTCGATGGGCCGAATGGCCTAATTCTGCTCCCATGTCTTATGCTGGCCTAACCAGCAACGTCCACACCTGATGAAATTTTTAATATATATATGTATTTCACACATCTCCATGCTGTAATGGGAATGGGTGTGTGTGTGGTAGGTGCCATCCATATTTAATTAGACTTCCTACAGACACATTGGAGCAGCCAAATTAACATGACAAATATCCATCTTAATTTAAACTCCTTACCCTCCCTAAACGGTGATGAGCTCTTTGCAACTATACAAAGCAAAATCACAGATAACTGTGATGATAATAGCTTACTCTCAACCTGAATCAGTTTAAAAACTTAAAACCAATTTTATTTCTTGCTGGATTCTTGTCCTTCCTGCTGAAATTAATATAAAATTACGTATTATGCACAACTGAATCCTCCAGTTCCTGCTGTGGTTGTTGCCCATTTACGTGATGTTACTGTCAGTTGATCAGCAGCAATGTTGTTGAAATATTTCTTCCGTGTGTCCTTTAACTGTTAGTGATTATAACCAGTTCCATTATGCCCAAAGTGAAAAATCAAGGGTGGGATTCTCCGGCCTGCCAGTTGTGTGTTCCTCGGCAGCGTGCCGTTCGTTGGTGGCGGGAATCTCTGCTCCCTCTGTTGTCAATGGAAATTCCCATTGAAGCCTCCCAGGGCGGCGGTGCGCTGCCGGCGGAACCACAGATTCCCACTGGCAGCGAACGGCCAGAGAATTCCGACCCAAATCTTTGCTGACAGAAATTTTTCTGAGCTGGTAGGAATATCTTGGGGCTCCAAAGCAGTTTTTCGTGGACGGGAGAATTCTATTTGAGTGCCTACTTAAAATATAATGTGTTACGATCCTTGGGCGGACCCCAGGCTGTGGGGAGAGATCCAGCTAGGAATAATGTTTTTTTTTTTGAGATTCAAGATGTCTGCTTTTGGAATAAAGCTACAAGATTCCATGAGTTTTGAAGAAACGAGAACAAAGTTTACTATGCAGGTTCAGAATATAACACAGTTTGTATTATGTATCTTATGCTCTAACATTCAGGGGAATTATGAGGTACATAAGAATTAACGGATGAACTGTGGTCGAATGCACCACATTACAGAGTAAATGACAGATGCAGCCAAGACAGAGTCCATGGATTTCTCAAAAACCCACCCAGGTGTCTGTGTGGAATTCGCACTTTCTCCCCATGTCTGCATGGGTTTCCTCCGGGTGCTCCGGTTTCCTCCCACAGTCCAAAGATGTGCAGGTTAGGCGGATTTGCCATGCTAAATTGCTCCTTAGTGTCCAAAAGGTTAGGTAGGATTATGGGGCTATGGTGGAGGCTTGGGCTTAAGTAGGATGCTCTTTCCAAGGGCTAATGCAGACTCGATGGGCCAAATGGCCTCCTTCTGCACTGCATGGATTCTATTCTATGTCAGTAAACACCACATCAAACAATCTCATTGAAACTCTGCCTCATTGGAGATTCCCAGCTTCACCTTGGATCTCTCCTTTAGAATTATCTACAAAGGTCATTCCCAATTGGATGGCTTTAACAATACCCCACCTTGCAGGGTATCAATCTTACCTTCTGAGATTCCTTCTCCATGTGTTCCAAAGTCTGCACTTCAGCTTCTATTTACTGGTGTAATTTCAGCTCTTCACTAGATAGCTTGCTTCACTGAGCTGGCACTGCCCTTGTGTTTCTCCGAGCTCCTGTCTCCCAGCTGTATCCAACTATATATAACTCCCAGGGCTCCTTCTGAGCCCTCCTCAATTACCAGCGTTTCTCTGAACCCTCTTTGATCACCAGCTCTTTCCCAGAACCTTGGCTGGGATGCTTCTGGCTGACTCCCTCGAAACTGCCTTAAGAAGAGTTGTTCACTGACCCCTAAACTGTTCTGGTGAACACTCCCAAAAGGGTCCCACCCTTATTATTAGGTTGGAACCAATTTAACAAACATTGGAACATCCAGTACCTTAAATGTTGTAGTCTTCACAGATGGCTAAATAGCACGCAGGGACACACGGGTCAATGGATTTCATGGCCAGCTTTGCAGCAATGGGGTCTTGAAAATCACGATTGATTGTCTCAGCTAATGAAATACATGTGCTTAAGATCAAATTTGGCAACCATTTTACAATATGTGACTGGGATGAATTATATTTTTAAACCATCATTTTTCATTTTGCATTGGTCTAATCATTTTTAATCATTTACGGAAGATTCCGTTTTAAATGTTTTCTCTATGTTCCAGCCGATGCTTACATTGCCCAGGGCCATGTGCATGCAGTTTGACAGCACCTTACTGTAGGCAAGCAATATATTGCTTTGTTGTTAAGTACCCTTTTATACTTGAACAGCATGTGAACGTGTGCACAATAAAAATACAGCTGGATATTTGCAAAGTGCAAATGTTGATCGCAATCTGAGCACTACTGTGTTAAGCAGCACAAGGTTGGGGGGAGATAGATTTCATCCAAAGTTATGGCAGTGAGCTACAAACCAATTTTCTTCTATAAAATTCCAGAAAATATAATCTTTTTCTGTTTATCGTTGTCCTAAATCTGTTCGTTTAAAGCAACAGTTTGTGGCTGAGAGTTTCTAACTGATGTGCACTAAAATGAAGTTCTGCAAACTTTGTACGTAATATCATTTTTGCCAATTTTGGTTAAGCTTTATATTTTCTTTCACAGGCTACACAACTGTGCTACAAAAATTATAGGATGAATCCCTCCCCTTCATTCCATCCACCTAATCCCACTCCATCCACAAAGGCTCATAGATAAGCCTGCCACATGGTTTGCTAATGACCTAAGCTAATTAAGTAGATCACAAGCTTAATGTCTCATCTGGGTTAAGTTGTATAAATTTTGTAATAGGCCAGCTGCAGAGCTTTCGCCTGGACTATGTCCTTAGACTAGAAAAGGAAAAAGTCAGCCATGGTTTCCAATTGTACTTGTCCAACTACCCTTACCCTTATAGAGCATGTGGATGTTTGTCGAGTCCAGCATTGGGTGCATCTGTGATATTCTTAACCACATGTAAATCGAAAGACGAAATGATGTTTTAAATGTCCGGAAGATATCTGTAAATCCTGCAAGCCTAGTTTGATGAGAAAAATACAGAAATAATGAAAAATAAGCCAGAGTAATGGTCCACATAGCCAACATTTGACAACACAGTCAAATGTTTTACTTGAACAATACTGTTCTTGATGAATTTTGCAGCCTTGAGGGCATTGCCAGACATGCTGCCACACAAGGACCTGATGTTCACCACAGTTAATGTACACTGTTTTGATTTAGTATATTAAGGATGTATGAACATCAGTCAAGACAAATTACGATAGTCATTAAATGCATTAGCTAAGCAATAAGAGATGCTACCAGGAGATGCCAGCTGTTTAATGGAAAGTTTATTTTAGAGAGCAGAGTAAAATATGTTCGAGATCCACAAATCCTGCAGCAGAAGAATACATCAGTAAGTATAAGGTTTGGACTGTGAATACAAATTAATGCTTCTGGTAGCAGACCTTGCAGAATGTCATACTTTAAATAAACAATTTGGACTTGTTAGAGCAGTTCAGTCCAGGTTCACTTTCTGCCTTCTAGCTGATGCTCCCAATGCCCAATTTGCAATCCATTTTCTTGGGTCAAACTCCCTCAGCAAAGCCTTTCACGGCCAACACCGTTCAATTTTTCATGCCTAATGGAACGTGCTGCTGTCACTTAGACATGAGCTTGCACTATATTATTTCTTCAAATGTTACTATTCGGGACTAACGGCAGATGTGAGCATCACTGGCAAGGCCAGCATTTATTGCTCATCCCTAATTTCCCTCAAAGGTGGTGGTGAGTTGGCCTTCTTAAACGTCTGTAGTCCTTGTGCTGTACACACACTCAGTGCTGTTAACTAGGGAGTTCTAGGATTTTGATCCAGCTAAAGTGAAGAAACAACAATATAGCTCCGAGTCAGGATGGTGTGTGACTTGGAGGTTAACTTGTAGGTGCTTTTTTTCCATGCGCCTATTGCACTTCCAGGTCAAGGGACTGCAACCTTGCAGCTCAATAAAGACTCATGCGGTTCCTGATCTTATTCGATCAAATCCATTTTAATGGTAATTATAAATGCCTTTTTTTTAACTTTGATTAGCTTTATACTTGGAGAAAATGTCATTCAGCATTTTATTTTGTAAAAACCTTTAATGTTGTTGAAATATGCCTGTTTTCATTATTGTTGGCACTGGAGTAATTTAATCATTTGAGTATCTTAAGATATTGAGGTTTTGGTTAAATTTTAAAAATGGCTCTTATTGTTATGAAGGTTTCTAAGTGGTTGAAGTTACGGCTTTGAAAGGTGGTGTAATAGGAGCTTTGTGGAGTTGCTGCAGTGCATCGTATATATGGTGCATACTGCCACTACTGTATGCTGGTAATGGAGAGAGTGAATGTTGAAGGTGGTAATGGGGGACTGATCAAGGTGATCAGAGGCATTTCCCTACTCTCCACCACAGGAAATGTCATCACGAGAATATTCCTCAACTGTCTCCCAGTGGCTGAAGAGCTCCTCCCTGAGTCTCAGTGCGGCTTCCACGCATCGAGAGGCTCAATGGACATGATCTTCAGCGCACAATAAATCCAGAGAAAGTGCAGGGAGCAGCATCAACCTCTATACATGGCCTTCTTCGATCTCACAAAGGCCTTCGACTCTGTCAACTGTGAGAAACTGTGGCGAGTCCTCCTCAAATTTAACTGCCCGCAGAAATTCGTCACCATTCTCCACCTGCTCCACGATGACATGCAAGCCATGATCGGCACCAACGGAACCACCACAGACCCAACACTGGGGTAAAACAGGGCTGCGTCATCGCACCAACGCTCTTCTCCATCTTCCTTGCAGAAGCACTTCATTCTGATACTCTGAAGCACCCCGCTGGGGAGGAGCTAAGCTATCGGATAAGCAGAAAACTGTTCAACCTCCGCTGCAGGCCAGAACCAAGACCACCCCAACATCTGTCATTGAGCTGCAGTACGCAGACGACGCCTTTGCGTGCGCACATTCAGAGATCGAGCAACAAAGCATTGTTGATGCATTCAGCGAGACATATGAGAGAATGGGCTTCAGACTCAACATCTGGAAAACAAAGGCTCCTTCTACACAAAACTGCGCCCCAACCATCACTATCCACGGTGAGCCCTTGACAATGAGGATCATTTCCCATACATAGAACATAGAACAATACAGCGCAGTACAGGCCCTTCGGCCCACGATGTTGCACCGAAACAAAAGCCATCTAACCTACACTATGCCATTATCATCCATATGTTTATCCAATAAACTTTTAAATGCCCTCAATGTTGGCGAGTTCACTACTGTAGCAGGTAGGGCATTCCACGGCCTCACTACTCTTTGCGTAAAGAACCTACCTCTGACCTCTGTCCTATATCTATTACCCCTCAGTTTAAAGTTATGTCCCCTCGTGCCAGCCATATCCATCCGCGGGAGAAGGCTCTCACTGTCCACCCTATCCAACCCCCTGATCATTTTGTATGCCTCTATTAAGTCTCCTCTTAACCTTCTTCTCTCCAACGAAAACAACCTCAAGTCCGTCAGCCTTTCCTCATAAGATTTTCCCTCCATACCAGGCAACATCCTGGTAAATCTCCTCTGCACCCGCTCCAAAGCCTCCACGTCCTTCCTATAATGCGGTGACCAGAACTGTACGCAATACTCCAAATGCGGCCGGACCAGAGTTCTGTACAGCTGCAACATGACCTCCCGACTCCGGAACTCAATCCCTCTACCAATAAAGGCCAACACTCCATAGGCCTTCTTCACAACCCTATCAACCTGGGTGGCAACTTTCAGGGATCTATGTACATGGACACCTAGATCCCTCTGCTCAGCCACACTTTCAAGAACTTTACCATTAGCCAAATATTCCGCATTCCTGTTATTCCTTCCAAAGTGAATCACCTCACACTTCTCTACATTAAACTCCATTTGCCACCTCTCAGCCCAGCTCTGCAGCTTATCTATATCCCTCTGTAACCTGCTACATCCTTCCACACTATCGACAACACCACCGACTTTAGTATCATCTGCAAATTTACTCACCCACCCTTCTGTGCCTTCCTCTAGGTCATTGATAAAAATGACAAACAGCAACGGCCCCAGAACAGATCCTTGTGGTACTCCACTTGTGACTGTACTCCATTCTGAACATTTCCCATCAACCACCACCCTCTGTCTTCTTTCAGCTAGCCAATTTCTGATCCACATCTCTAAATCACCCTTAATCCCCAGCCTCCGTATTTTTTGCAATAGCCTACCGTGGGGAACCTTATCAAACGCTTTGCTGAAATCCATATACACCACATCAACTGCTCTACCCTCGTCTACCTGTTCAGTCACCTTCTCAAAGAAAAATACCTCTGGAATCTCCTCTCGGTGCGAGCAGACATTGACCACGAAATCCAACATCGACTCCAACGTGCCAGTGCAGTCTTCAGATGCCTGAGGAACAAAGTATTCAAAGACTGATACCTCAAACCAAGCAGCAGTGGTCCCCGCCCACCTGTACGCATTAGAAACATGGACAATGTACAGCAGATACCTCAAATCCTTGGAGAGATATGATCAATATTGCCTCTGCAAAATCTTGCAAATCCACTGGCAGGATAGGTGTACCAATGTGGGTGCCCTCTCCCAGGTCAATATCCCCAGTATCGAGGTATTGGTCACGATCGCCCAGCTGTGATGGGTGGACCACATTGCCCGCATGCCCGACACACGACTCCCAAAACAAGTATTCTACTCCAAGCTCTCCAGTGGCAAGCGATCACTAGGTCACCCTGAAAGCCTCCCTAAATAAATGCAACATTCCCACTGACACGTGGGAATTGCTTGCTTTAGCATGCACAGGCTGGAGAAAAAGCATCTGCGAAGGTGACAATCACCTTGAGCGTCGTAAGATGGAGCACGCGGAGGCAAAGTATAAACAGGGCAGGACAGCGCAGAATCCAGAGCGTCACACCTACCCACCTCGACAAGCACCACCTGCCAAACCTGTGGCAGAGTCTGCGGATCCAGGATCTGTCTACTCAGCTACCGCAGAACCGACCTCCCCAGAATGGAAGCAAGTCATTCTCGACACTGAGGGACTGCCCAAGAAGACTGTGTGCTGGTAATGGAGAGAGTGAGTGTTTAAGGTAGTAATGCGGAATTGATCAAGGTGACTACTTTGTCTTGGATGACGTTGAGCTTCTTGAGTGTCATTGGAGCAGCATTCATCCAGACAAATGGAGACTATTCCATTGCACTTGTGCCTTATAAATGGTGGTCAGGTATTGGGGAGTCAGGAGGTAAATTACCCGCTGCAGGATTCCTAGCCTCTGGCCTGCTCTTGTAGATACCGTATTTATATGGCTAGTCCAGTTCATATTCTGATCAATCGTGACCCCAAGGATATTGATAGTGGGGGATTCAGTGATGGTATGCATTGAATTTTGAGGGGGATGGTCAGATTCTCTCTTGTTGGAGATGGTCATTGCCTACCACTTGTGTGGCGTAAATGCTACTTGCCACTTACAAGCCCAAGCCTGACTGTTCAATTCATGGGCACAGACTGCTTCAGAATCTGAAGCTTTATGAATGGTACAAAGCCATGATGAAACCAACTGAAGATGGTTAGCCTGAAGACAGTACATTGAGGACCTCCTGCAATGATGTTCTGGAGTTGAGATGATTGACCTCCAACAACAAGAAGCATCTTCCTTTGTGCTGTGTGTGACACCAACCAGTGGAGAATTTTCCCCCATTTCCATTGACTTAAACATTTTGCTCGGGTTCCTTGATGCTATACTCGGTCAAAGGCTGTATTGATCTCAACAGCAGCCACTCTTGCCTCACCTGGGGAATTTTGCTGTTTTGAGCATGTTTGCACCAAGGCTAGAATGAGGTATGGACCTGAATGGCCCTGGCAGAACCCAAGCTGAGTGTCAGTGAGCAGGGTATTGATGAAAAAATGCTACTGGATAGCGCTGTCAGTGATATCTTCCATCATTTTGCCGATAATTCAGCACAGAGGGGCAGTAATTCTGATATCCCCACTAACTAACTACTCTGCTTGGACAATTGATTTGTGATTCACTGAATAATTGCAAATAACAAGCCTTTCAGTTGACTAGCATGACATTCCTCGATGTAAAGCAGAGTTTCCCTTGTCAACAGAGCAAAGCTTACCCAGTTGGTAGACCTCTGCATTCTCTGAAACTTTGGAGGGTGGGGGTACACACTCGAGTGGAAGTGAAAATGTGCCGCATGTTTAGTGATAGCATTTTTACTATGCACAGGCCTCATCAATAGGTATAAAATGATGCGAACTCTATTGGTCCCATGTCTAATTCTCTGTGGTGTTCCCCAATGCAGCTGTTCCTTCACTAAATGCCTGTATAAAACAGACACTGGCTGGCCTATGGGTCTGTTGCTGAAGGGGTTACTTTTTACCTAACCATGCAAGTAATTTGAGAAGCCCTAGTGAGAGAGTGAAAATGTGGAACGGCTGCGGGAGTGAATGAAAGCCTTAGCTTCGTGTCACTGAATGGGAGTTTCACTTCTGCTGGGATGGTCGGGGAGGGTGTTAAATGTGAAGGTTGGGGACAATGCCTTGCAAACTCTATTGTTGATATAGTAATGTGCTGTGGGCTAAGTGCTTTTTTTCTTTTCTAAATTTAGAATACCCAATTATTTTATTTCCAATTAAGGGGCAATTTATTGTGGCCAATCCACCTACCTGCACATCTTTGGGTTGTGGGGTGAAATTCACGCAGACATGGGGAGAATGTGCAAACTCCACACAGACAGTTAGTTACCCGGGGCCGGGTAATTGTGCAACCACTGCGCCACCTTGCCGCCCTTGGGCTGAGTGCTTGATGTATATTGATCAGGCCCTTTCCTTTTTGGCAGTTGCCTTTTGTTCCAGCCTACTTGGCACTCTTCCTCAGACCTTAAAATGTATTGTTCACTCCCCCAGGCAGCTCCTTGACTTGCAAAACGGTATTCATTCTGTCCATATAAAAGCAAAATACTGTGTATGCTGGAAATCTGAAATAAAAGCAGAAATTGCTGGATAAACTCGACTGGTCTGGCAGCATCTGAGGAGAGAGAAATAGCATTGATGTCTGTGGCAGGGTCATATGGACTTAACTGCAGTTCTCTCTCCAGACCTGCCGAGTTTATCCACCATTTTCTGTTTGTATTTCATTCTGTTTATCACCTCCGGGCATGTCTGTTGCAGACTAGCTCCAGGAGGATGGTCTCCATTTTCCTCAGTAGTGGTTACTTTGCTGAATGTTGCCTCCTCTGGCAGGACTTTCATCCTCTGTCCAGTGAAGAGGGAGCTTCTCTGCCCACACAGGAGTCAGCGCCTTCCCAAAAAAGCTTGTGCGTTTGCTTAAGTGCAGTACCGCTTTAAGACCTGCTGCAATCAGAATTCAACACACTACCAGCCCATCCCACCACAGCACCCCACCAAAGTATGGCTGTGCTCCATGTGTGTTAAAAACACACAGCAAACTTTAAGCAAATTATTTAATTGAGCTCACCCTGCAAATCATTTTTTTTTGGGGGGGGGGGCTTGATTGCAGAAGCCCTCATGTGGTCATTGCTACTTCAAATGTCAATTCAAGGAGGGGGGTAAAGATTACTAATGACCTTGCAGAAATGAAGGAGCACTGATTATAAACATTGAAAAGTGGTGGTAATGTAAATAACCAGGTTCAAGGGAAACTGTTAGAAGATTAAAAAGGACAAGAGGAGCAGAGGGAACAATACATGGAGGAAAGCGCGAGCACTGCCCTCATTTCAGAACTCAATTAAAATTAGTTCGACATTTTAATCAGATGCAGTTCATTTACATTGTATTCAGTAGGTTAATTGATGTTGAACCCCACGCTGCCCTTTGAGTATTGAATCACCTTTGCCACTTTCGCATCTTTTCTATCACGCTGTCGATAGAAAATTGTGTTTTCAAAATGGTAATGGGATTTTAATGTGGAATTTAGAATAATGCCGAATAAATTTCTTGAAATAACCTGCAAAAAACATTAAATTTGTATGTCGCTTTATTTTGAAAAGATCAGGCAGGGAGGCATTCCTTTAAGTGTTTGAGGTGGAATGGCCTGCAGGAAAAAATGATTTCATGAAGAGGCAGCTGCTACTCCTCATCAGATTGCAAAGCAGGTTGTGCTTTGACGCTGTAAGATCCTGAAATGTAAATGTGTCTGTATCTTCCTTGAACCAATTTGATACTCAAAATAGTTTTACTGTGAATGCATGTTGTGTGCTATAATGAGAGAAATTATGGCACTTCAGTGGAAAAGAAATGGATTTTTGAAATGAGCAATGTTATTAGCGCTGCCTATCCATTCATTTACCTTCTGATTGTTGCCCGGTGAGGAGACGCAGAGCTCAATACTTTATTCCGTTGCCATTGTCCATCTGCAGGTTTGTGTACAAGTGGTCTCCCGATTCCAAAGTGTCTGCCGTATGTCTGTAT
The DNA here is from genome assembly GCF_047496885.1 of Scyliorhinus torazame. Classification (NCBI taxonomy): domain Eukaryota; kingdom Metazoa; phylum Chordata; class Chondrichthyes; order Carcharhiniformes; family Scyliorhinidae; genus Scyliorhinus; species Scyliorhinus torazame. The sequence goes on along the minus strand of NC_092716.1, from coordinate 81,664,790 downwards.
TTTGCCATTGGTTGACAAGTATATATTTCAGGACCTAGAGCTATGGGAAGAATAGGATGTAGAAGAGAAGCTCAAGCGGATGGGAAAGAGTATGACATGAGGAGCGACTGACCAGGAGAGAATCTAAAGGAAAATATAATCCATACCATACAAAAGCGTCGGATTTACCTGTCTCCTTTTTTTTTTGTGAGCTCCATATTCGCACCCACTCTGTCCCATGGTTGATGTATGAATGAAATGAAATGAAAATCGCTTATTGTCACAACTAGGCTTCAAATGAAGTTACTGTGAAAAGCCCCTAGTCGCCACATTCCGGCGCCTGTTCGGGGAAGCTGTTACGGGAATCGAACCGTGCTGCTGGCCTGCCTTGGTCTGCTTTCAAAGCCAGCGAATTAGCCCTGTGCTAAACATGAAGAGAATAGAGTAAAAATAAAGAATTATTTTTGACTCTTCGCTGCTAAATCTAGTTTTTTTTAAATTGTAGTTTAGGATTATTTTCATTGTTTCATTGAGTGGTGGGGGGTGGGGGAGAGGGAATCAACCTTGACTACCTCATCCCTGTTTAATTTCCTCCCAATCTTTGACCTTCCAGCCCGATGAATAGTTTAGAAGTACACCTGCTACGGCAGCAGAGATTGGGACTTCAAAGAAAGCCAACTGCCTCCACAATCATTATCAGAGGTTGGCACATCAAAGGGATAAAGTTTTATTCCTTTCCTTCAGTTTAGACCCATCCCAAAGGAAATCAGATTTCTACACTGCTTGAAACGTTTTTGGGAAAAGTAGAGTCTTCTACAGACTACAATCTCAAACAAAATTCAATGTTTCGTCCCCTAAGATTATACTTACTAGATTGCCTATTGAGACACATCTTTGAGACAGCCTTTCCCTCTCCTTATCTTTTCAATAAAGGCTCTCTTTGCCTCAATCCACCCCAATTGCCCCACTTACAGTTGTTTCAGCATGAAGGTTTGTCAAGACTGTTCAGACCTCACTTTGAAGCTGTGTTCAGTTCTGCTTGGATAGATAGAGAAAGGGGCAAAAGACCCATTCCAAGTGTAGATGTTAGAGAGGCACAAACTGTCCTATCGAAAGAAAAGCTTAAGTGGGATGTCATAGATATGTAGATACATAGAACATAGGAGCAGGAGGAGGCCTTTTGGCCCTTCGAGCCTGCTCCGCCATTCATCACGATCATGGCTGTTCATCCCACTCAATAGCCTAATCCTGCTTTCTCTCCATAGCCTTTGATCCCATTCTCTCCAATTTGGATGAAATGATTAGGCAAAATGTGAATATTGATTCAAATTTAATGAAGATAGGAACATAGAATGTAAATTTAAATTGAGAGAAAATAAATTTAAAATGGATATTAGGAAAATCTATTATGCGCTCATTGAAGGATAATGTTTAGTGTGATATAGCGTGCATGATAGTGGGGTCCAAGCCCTGGAGGGATGAGCTTTGATGCATCACATGGTTTTCTCTCATCCTTAAATATTGTATAAAGATGGCAGATGTATGAAGTGTTTGGGGATCGGTATGGTGAGCAGGAAGAGGCCTGAACACTTCTGATATTCTGTCTCTCCAGTTTTGGTAGAGTTCCATTACAGTGTTGAATTTTTAAAAATCTTACATAATTAGGCTTGGCTGAGATCCAAGGTTCCATTATGCTTGTTAAAACAGCTGCGACCCAGAGAAAACATTGTTTGATTGACAGCTTAGACACTCTGATCTCTGCTGTCAATTTCACAATGTTTGTTTCCACCCATTGTGTTGTTCCACCCAAGGGGCTGTTTAGCACAGAGCTAAATCGCTGGCTTTGAAAGCAGACCAAGGCAGGCCAGCAGCACGGTTCAATTCCAGTACCAGCCTCCCCGAACAGGCGCCGGAATGTGGCGACTAGGGGCTTTTCACAGTAACTTCATTTGAAGCCTACTTGTGACAATAAGCGATTTTCATTTCATTTCATTATGTAGTTTCAAGAGTTTGCTTTTTTGTTGTTGACACTTTAAAGGGCCTGGAGGTTGTACACTTGTATTAGCTTGCAGTGAAAAAAAAATTTTTAAGTAGGAGAAAGTTTTGATTGAATTACTTTTTTTTCAAAGCATTTCAAAATATTTGTGTTGGGGAAATTGTTGGAGTCTGTAATCAAGGATAGGGCAACTGCAAACAACAAACATTTTCAGTTAATCAGGAAGACCCAGCATGGATTCATGACAGGTAGGTCATCCCTGACAAACCTCATTGAATTTTTTGAAGAACTGACTACGGTATTGGACAGGAGAATATCTAAGATGTTGTTGTTTATATGGACTTCCAGAAGGCATTTGATAACATCCCACATAAGAGACTGTTAACTAAGGTAGAAGCCCACGGAATCGAGGGCAAATTACTGACATGGCTGGGAAATTGGTTGAGTGGCAGGTGACAGAAAGTAGGGATAATGGGTAGGTAAACAAATTGGCAGGATGTGACTAGTGGTGTCCCGCAGGGATCTGTGACAGGGCCTCAATTGTTCACATTCATTAGCTACTTGGATAATGATATAGAAAGTCATATATTCAAATGTTCTAATGAGTTGGGTGGCACTGTAGACATTGTAGATAGCATAAAATTACAGTGATATTGCTGGACTAAGTAAATGGGCAAAATTGTGGCAGATGGATTTCAATGTAAGCAAGTGTGAGGTTATCCATTTTATACCAAAAAAGGATGGATCAGCGTACTCTCTAGATGGTATGAAGCTAATTTCAGTGGATGTCCAAAAACACCTGGGGTTCAGGTCCAGAGATCTTTAAAATACCACAAACAAGTGCAGAAAGTAATCAAGAAGGTTAATGGAAAGGACTTTAGTAAAAGGATGCAGAAATTATGCTGCAGCTTTGCGAAACCCTGGATAACCCCATTTAGTCATACAGGACTGCAGTACAGAAAAGGACCTTCGGCCCATTGTTTCTGTGCCGGTCAAAAACAACCACCTAACTATTTTAATCCATTTTCCCAGCACTTGGCCCATAGCCTTGTATGCCTTGGCATCGCAAGTGCATATTTAAATACTTCTCAAAGGTTATAAAGACCTCTGCCTCCACCACGCTTTCAGGCAGTGAGTTCAAGGCTCCTACATCCTCACAACCCCCCCCCCCCTCCTAAACCTCCTGCCCCTTATCTTAAATCTATGCCCCCTGGTCATTGATCCCTCCACCAAGGGGAAAAGTTTCTTCCTGCCCACTCTATCTCTCCCCCTCATAATTTTATATATCTCAATCATGTTCCCCCCTCTGTCTCCTCTGCTCCAAGCAAAACAACCCCAGGCTATCCAATCTCTCTTCATAGCCAAAACTCTCCAGCCTGCACCCTTTCAAGTGTTATCACAGTCTGTCTATATCCCCCTGTAATCCAAGGCTCACCAATGTTTGTATCATCTGCGAACTTACTGATCAACCCTCCTACATTCATGTCGAAATCATTTACATAAACCACAAACCGCAAGGTATGTTTTTTTTACTTGCATATCTGCTCTTCTATTTCTCTCAGACTGGTGGCCTATAGAGCACTCCCAGCAATGTGATTGCTCCTTTTTGGTTTTTAAGTTCTACCCTTATGGTTTCAGTTGAAGAGCCTTCTGAGATGTCGTCCCTCCTTATTGCTGTAATTGATTCCCTGATTAAAATGCCCCCCCCCTTCTTTTACCTCCTTGCCTATCTCACCTCAAGATCCTGTATCCTGAAATATTGAGCTGCCAATCCGCCCCCCCCCCCCCCCCCCCACTCAACCATACCTGAGTGACAGCAATGATATCATACTCCCATGTTTTAATTAGTGTCCTCATTTCATCCACCTTGTTCATCAGACTACTGCATTAAAATAACTGCCATACAATCTCCCTTGCGACTTAACTGGTCTCGACATTCTATGCCTTCCTGACTCATTTGATGTCTCTTCTAATTTTGGAGTACTGTGAGCAGATCTGGGAATCACACTGTAGGAAGGATATTCTAGCCTTGGAGTGAGTGCATAGGTTTACACGAATGATAACTGGACTTCAGGGGTTAAGTTAGGAGGAGAGAATATGCAAATTAGGCATGTTTTCTCTAGAATTTAAAAGTTTAAGGGGTGATCTGATTCAAGTCTTCAAGATATTAACAGGAAAACACAGGGTCGATAAAGATAAACTATTTCCAGTGGTTGGACCCTCTAGAACTAGGGAGCAAAGTCTAAAAATTAGGGCCAGACCATTCAGGAGCGATGTTAGTAAGCACTTCTACACACAGGCTGGTAGACGTTTGGAACTGTCTTCCACAAATGGCAATTGATGCCAGATCAGTTATTAATTTTGAATCTGAAATAGATCAACTTTTGTTAAGCAAGGGTACTAAGGGAAATGGGCCATCGGCAGGTGTCTGGAGTTAGGCCACAGGTCAGCCATGATCTCAGTGAATGACAGAGCCAGCTCGTGGCTGAATGGCCTACTCCTGTTCCTGTGTTCCTATTTTTGCAGATCCTATTGTCGCTACAGGGTTCATTGGATCTAGACAGTGCATAGTCCAGGGACAGGATCAATAGACATGGAAGAGCCATAACTTGGGCATCTGGAGTGGGGGCTTGAGGGACTATGGGGGTGGATGGAAGGACGCGTTTTGCATAGAGGAGGCCATGTGGTCATGGGATGGTATGGGTGAGAAGTATGGGGGTGTAACTTCCTTCCAAGGCAGGCGGACCAAGCTGGGAATTTATCCAACTCCGCTACCTGCCTTAAGGATGAAAATGGAGGCCATATATTTTGATGTTACCAATGATATATTGCTGTCACCTGTGGAGAATGTCAGAAAATACAATCAGGGAGATGTCCGTCCCACTCGAAAAGAAAATCATTATAACTCCTTTGTGACATGTGGGCCATAAAGATGTTACTTATGCATGGAATGCATTGAGTATTCTAAGGTTCATAAACTATATGTGTGCTGTATGTATCAGAGGCCAGTTAAATAATTCAATCAGAAATTAACAAAAATAAACTAATTGGAAATTAAGCAAAGTGACTACGCTTCTAAGAATGTACGCCCTCCTCTTGGAACCATGCTAGTGAATTGACTCAATATGATGTACCTTCATTTATGGATATATTAGAATGTTTTATGGATAGACCAATATTTTGTATCTATAAGTTTCTTTTGGTCCCCGTCCCCCCCGCCTTCCTTCCTAAGCATTTGTGTATCTAATCGTGGGAGTGGCATCTCCTAGTTCATAGGATGGGCCATGATTCGTGGTTGTGCATTCAGCTGCCTGGGCCCAAAACTTTGGAATTCCTGGGCGGCGCAGTGGTTAGCATTGTAGCCTCACGCCGGTGAGGTCCCAGGTTCGATCCTGGCTCTGGGTCACTGTCTTTGTGGTGTTTGCACATTCTCCCCGTGTTTGCATGGGTTTCGACCCACAACCCAAAGATGCGCAGGCTAGGTGGATTGGCCACTCTAAATTGCCCTTTAATTGGAAAAAATGGAATTGGGTATTCTAAATTTATTTATTTTTTAAACTCTGGAATTCCCTCCTTAACACTCTCCACAGCTTTACTTCTTTAAGAAGTCTCTTTGATCAAGCATTTGGTCATCTGTCCTAATATCTCTTTATGTGACTCTCAGATTCTGACTGAGAACGCTCTTGTGAAGCATCATGGGACATTTTTCTACATTAAATGCAAGTTGTTGTGTTCTTGGGATATGAAAATCAATCCAGCAACAATAAATGGAAAGTGATTTGATGCATTAGCATTCTACCCTTGGATTTTGAATGCACTACTATCATTGCTTGGTACAAGCGGCTTTTTTGAGTGATATTTGAAATAACCTGACCATGCAAACTCTCCATTAAGTGAGGTCTTATGTCATGTGGGATAGTTGTATTCAGATACACACATTAAAAGAATTATCTCCTGTCAACAGAGATCAAAAGAATCATTATCTGCAATGTATTCTAAATCAATACTGAAGGTTCTCAGTGGGAATATTCAACTGAGAGATTCTGAGGATGAAAATAAAGCAATGAAGCTTCATTCTTGTGGTTCATGATTTGTGTTCTGTACTGGTTGTATGCTCTTAATTTCCTTGTCATTCTGATTTAGAATTATAATTCCCCTATTAACCCTGCTGTGAATTAAGTGACCATATTATTCTGTGGTGGTGACATTATAATAACTTCAGCTCTACATTGTTCTTGAATATTTTCCTCCTTCTGAAGGCGGTGACTCTTGCTGGGATACAGCAGTTCTCCAGTACCTCACTCACAGAGTGGCTATTCCTTGTACATGAACCACGACAATCAGCGGTCAGTTGGCCATTCAGCCATGAGAGCTGCATTGCCAACCCTGCTTCACTGCTCCTTCACTGCTTTCCATTTCTCAACCACCTTCACTGCTTTCCATTGCTCTCTCTAGGGACTGCCATTAGCCCTCTTTCCCCTTGGTTTCTGTGGCCATTAGCACCCGGTTTCCCTGGGTTTCTGTGGCTTTGACTCATCTTTCATTCTCACTCCACAGTATAAATATTTCCCACTTTCTCTGTCCGTTAGCTTTGACAAAGAGTCATTGGACTCAAAACGTTAGCTCTTTTCTCTCCCTACAGATGGTGCCAGACCTGCTGAGATTTTCCAGTATTTTCTCTTTCGTTGCCAACCCTGGTCTGGCCTTCATCTGTTGCTAATATACATATTTCCAAAAATCAGTCACTGGATAACAGTCAGGAGTGCGAATGCTGGCTGATTCCATTGTTTCCCTCCTCATTGGTGCTGTAAGCGATGTCAATAGTACTGACCCTTTCACTGTCCCCGATTAAACCAACTCCGTGGTAAGCAAGGATCAAACCTTTCATTTTCAGGGGCTGCATGGGTTTTGTTCTAAATTTGGAAGTTCATTTGCCAAATGAGCTGGATCTGCTCAATCCTGTTTTTAATTGCCATTAATTTATTGCTGCCATGATCCGTGTGTGGACCAAGCAGTGGAAAGTGAAATGAAGGCTGTTAACAAATTTGAGATTCCATCCACCCGAACCAGGTAAAAATTAGTGATTTGACTAAATCAACAGTGGCAGAAGAAGTGGTTCTATCCAGTGTATGAGGAAGAACTGAGCAATCAAATTACTCCACTGGGTTAAAAGCAACTGATTCCGACTTGGCAAGTAGTAGAACATTGACCAGCGCAATTACTTTAGTGATCTGAAGTTGATTTTGATCACCATCTCACATAATGGGAATGCAGAGACACGTAATAGACTGATTTTTAAAAAATAATTGACAAACAGACTAGCCATTCACAGAGCAAGTGAAGCCAGCACTTGCTCTTTTAGGTACCTCGATTCTTTGCTTCATAAAGCATGACTCTTTGGACTTTACCTGATGCTCATTTTGTAACTAATTTTGTTTTGGTGCGCAGGGGATGGGAGTGGGGGGGCGGGGGGGTACGATGGTGTGGGGAATGCTGTTCATATTTTATGATAGTGCAGTTATTTTCTTTCACCATTTCAAGAATCAATTCCTTCCATTTCCCAAATCCAGGTCTGCAATTCCTAGCCTCTCCTGTAATCTTCGCCAATTAAATATGGGACACATGTCCTCATCCCCAATAGGAAAGATGCTAACCCTCTGACCGATGAACCAATGCAGACTACATGCAAATTTCATTTTATTTTTCAAAACTTACAGTGGAAAAGTACACTCTTCTCCCCAATTCACTCAGCAATTCTCTTGCAACAGTTGACTTTAGGACCACTGATATTAAACGACGATAGCTTTGCAATATTAATCCGCTCAAGGTTGTATACACAACTCTGATCAGAATGACATGACAGCTGTTCCATGTAACTTCTCGGTGTAAAATAGTCCAAATCTTTGTGTGTGTTCCTTCTATTTTATGTACAAGTTTGCTATGACTTGACTGCTGTCTGATAAACTAGGCTAAATTTTGGTGAATGTTCTCTTGTATATTTTAAAGCCATATGAATTTCAATATTCAGTCATAAATTGGAAGTAATTTTGGCACTGTCCAATTTTGCTTCTTGCCTATAGTTTTCTTCAATAGAACCGTGCTGCTATGCATGTTGAGTTTGGAACACTGGGTGCCAGGAATGGGGGTGAGGCTGGGGAATGTGTAGAGGTGTGGTAAAGTTGAATCATCTACATATCATTTTCTAGTTGTCAGTTGCTATTTCTGTGCTTTGAATCTCCTGAGAATGAGTGAAATCATTTTAAAATCCAGACTGATGCCATTGTTTTGGCATTTGGGCCTGTCAGGGTGTATAGAATGCAAAATAATTTTTAATTGCTGCAGTTTGTGATCAGGAGTGGTGTATTTTTGGGCTGTTGCTCATTTTGATATAGAATTGAGTCATCCAATCTGTATCTGGCTGTCAAGGAGAAGAACGGGCCGTCAGTGGTGCTCGGTCAAATCCGAGCTCTTGCGCACTCCCCCTCCATCTAACAACACCGGCTTGGGAATGGGAAATCTTCCCAGTTGTCCTCCTGACCAGGCAAATTAAGGCAGATGCTGGAATCTGGAAGAATAACAAAGTGCAGGAAAATCTCAGCAGGTCTGACCGCATCTGTGGAGAGAGAAACAGCTAACCTTTTAAGTCTGGATGACGCTGACAAAGAGTTATCCTGACGCAAAACGTTAGTTCTGTTCTCTCTCCACGGATGCTGTCACACCTGCTGAGATTTTCCAGCAATTTCTGTTTTTGTGAAGGAAATGATTCCGTTTTGTTAAATATAATCAAATAAAGAAGAAAACAAAATATGTTTGCGGGAGTGAAACAGCTCTTGAGTCTTTTTTTTAATCGACAGAATCTAGAGTTGTGAACAGACCTTTATGACATTTAATAATAATAATCTTTATTATCACAAGTAGGCTTACATTAACACTGCAATGAAGTTACTGTGAAAATCCCCTAGTCACCATAATCCGGCGCCTGTTCGGGTACACGGAGGGAGAATTCAGAATGTCCAAATCACCTAACAGCACATCTTTCGGGATTTGTGGGAGGAAACCGGAGCACCCGGAGGAAATCCACGCAGACACAGGGAGAATGTGCAGACTCTGCGCAGTGACCCAAGCCGGGAATCAAACCTGGGACCCTGGCGCTGTGAAGCAACAGTGGCCTTTTGAATTTCAGGCTTTAATTTTAACAAAAGATCAGCAATAAAAACAAATCTGGGGGCCTGTTTGGAAAAAGTCTCATTGCTCCATTTCCCTTTTGGATGCCTTGTGACCATAAGTGGTTGCTGTAAAAATGGAAAGTGCCTGAGGTCTTTCCCAGTGATAAAGCCGGGATGAAGCTGCTCCAGAGCAGGCTGAATGCCAACTGCCTTTGTGCACCAGCTTTTACTGTGGGTGTTTTGTTTCATCCTCCGTGAAATGTTGCATTAGGCATGCGGGTACGCTCTTGAACAGCAGAACAGTGTACCGTTGTATTTTGGTTATCAAATTAACTTTAGTCGATAATGAAATGAAAAAATTGGAAAGTGAAATTGGGTGAATTGCCTGTAGACTTCTGCATCTGAATAGATGTTGTAGTGTGATACCATGTGCACATTTTCTTGAGATTTAATTGACCTTTTCTTATGTGTTTTTTTAAAAAAAATCTTTGGTACATTATAAGGGGTTTCATTTTGAAATGAATATTTTCAACAAGACAATCTCTCAATACATTGGAGCATCCTCCTTATTTCATTTTGGCTTGTCTCGAAAGCACAAGTGAAACCTCTGTTTGTCCTGCTGGACCTCCTTTTGCTTTGCTCAATCTGCTTTCATCATCAGATGTTTCTTAATTAACTCAGCGGGGAGGTTATAGTGTTTGCTTGGGTTCATTCTTTATCATTATACATGTTTTGAGCATTTTTATTCTGTGGCTAAAAACTCTGACTGCCGATATCAGTTCCTGCAGGGCTAAAGATGAACTGATTACATTCTGAACACAAACATATTAAAAGCACAACACACATTGAATACTGGGAATAATGGTGTTTCTGTTTTTTTAAAAAGCTCCTGTTAAATGTGTTAATTATGTGCAATCACTGGCAAATAACCATGTGCCTCCCACACAGTGTTGCTGCACAACATATTCTTTCGCAGTCATTGAATCACATTCTCGCTCGTGACTAGTTTTTATAAAGGTCATTCCTGATCCAGCTATTGCCCGATTGCAGGCTCTACCTGACACACTAGGCTTGATTATCCTAAAAATTGAAGTTAAATGGCTCTCAGTGGGCAGGTGCACCGTGTGATGAACCATTGAGTCTTTTGCACAGGAGGATTTCAGGGTCATTCCCTGGTCCAGGTGAATTAGCTAATCTCAGCATGGCTGCCAGGGGATGATACAAATATAATCAATCTACCTGGGGATTGAGTTTCCACTGCAGATTGCTGATTATTCTGCATCCGTGGAACCATATGGAATTACAGGCTCCTGTTTTTGGCTGATCCACGTGTCTGGTGGCTTGAGTTGCTCCCTTAACAGAGAAAAGGTAAAGGAAGAAATATGGAAATTTAGGGTGGGGTTAGCAAAAAGACACACTCCAATTTTATCATAATAATCTTTATTAGTGTCACAAGTAGGCTTACATTAACACTGCAAGGAAGTTACTGTGAAAATCCCCTAGTCTCCACACTGCGGCGCTTGTTCGGGATAGCAAGGAACCTGGGTGAGTAACAACTCACATGTTGAGGTGTGGAGAGATTTTATCTCCCTGGCCTCAACTGCACATCCAAGCCTGACTCCCCTTCAAGAACCAGCAGAAATTATTGATTGAGGATATCTGAAGTGTGTTGTAAAACATGCCTTTTCTGGGCCTCCTCTGTCCTTCGATCCAACCTCCAGGTTTGCACAAACGGGAGCCATCACCGGTCCTCTGCTCAGGCCTCCGGTTAAAGTGGCAGGTGGGGCCCCATATTTATTAGGATTGTGCTGGCTCAGGGGAAATGATCAGATCAGGGGTGGGGGGGGGAAGGGGTGTTTAAAAAAACCACCTTGTTTGTCCCTGTGCCTGATTTCTGCTTGATGCAGGGAGTCAAAATCAGAGGCTTGGTGATTGGGAGGGAGTGGCCTTAATGTTATATTGTTCAGTCAAGGACTGTGCTCACACCCGTCTACTGTATGAGCTGATATAAAAGACAGCAAATGTGACAGCCTTAATTTGTAGTTAATATTCCATGCGTACATTTTTTTTAAATATTGATAGTGAATTACAACATCATGAGATGCTGTCCTCTGCCTTGGATATCACACGACTAAAGCCAAGTGATTTACAAGTACATTTCCTTTCACAGAAAAAGCTACAATTGTTGGAAATGAGAATGGAGCCATGCTAGAAATCCACAGGAGGCCCATCAACATAGATTACATCTGTTACATTAACCCATCCCTTCTCTCTCTTCAGATGCTGTTAAACCTGTTGTGCGTTTCCACCACTTTCTGCTTCTACTACTTGTTTTTTTTACACTCAATAAGTTCAGTTGCAAAACTCTCATCAAACCTTCCTAATATATTAATATGCAACCTTTCTTTTCCCAGATACATCGAACGGAAAGCTTTCTTGGACAGAGTCGATCACCGGCAGTTTGAGCTGGAACGTGACATCCGGCTCAGTAACATGAAGCCGTGACAATCTCTCCGAAGTATGTTGTTTAATGTAAATGTGTATCTGATCAACTCAGCCCAATTACCAGTGCATCAGGACTGTGACTGTCCCACACGTACTGTAAGCAATGTCCAGCCTTTCCTGTGGACTCCATTGCATTTTTAATTGTTAACTCTGTGTTAAAGATAAATGTTTTTTTTTAAATGATCAATAGATAGTTGGTTAGTGACTAATAGTGGGTCGTGGGACTTTTTTTTATTTTTTAATGACTGCGGCAAGTTCAATGAGGTGACAAAGATCATTGCATGTTATACAACTTAATACTTGGGCTACTTTACATCACTGTTATTTGGTGACAGTACTGTTCGCTTTTGTTCTACAAGGACAAAAAAAATTGTACTTTAGTTCTGTGAATTCTTTTAATATCTGCAATCTGAATCATGACATTGCCAATGTGTCTATACAAATTAAAATGAAAGTTAATTTGACCGCGAGTCATTGTTTCTATCTTTCTTGCATATTCAGCTGTATATAATACTCGTACTCAACTGTATATTACCACTTTACTATTTGAACACTAAATATTACAAAAATGTAATATCAGCAGGTTTGATAAATTAATGTAGAAAATAACAATTTAACATTTTTGATGGGAAAATGAGAATTAAAGTGTAAAACTGATAACTCATTTTAGATCACACTTGGTTCTTTGAAGACCACAGACTAAACCAGTTGCCCATCCATGTACATGTTTACATATCTCACATTTTTAATCATTGCAATGTATTTTAATATTGAACGGCATCGTCTCAGCGATCTGACAGTACTAGTGCTGGGCCTGGGTATTGGTAAGGATTGAAAATGCGCTGGAATCAGTCCATCTACACCATGAGCGGTATTGATAATTATTTTGGGCAGTTATCACAGGCTGAATTGGTCACAGTTGCAAAGGTGACCCCATCCCATAAGCAACATCAGCTCATTATAATTGCTTGATTACATTTTCAACACTATAAGCCACGGAGGAGCTATTTAAGGGAAATCTAGATAAGTTCAGGAAGAAGAAAGGAATCTCAATAGGGTAAGATGCAATAAGGTGAGGCGAGGCTCGTGCGAAACATAGAACCACATAGATGTGTTGAGATGAATAGGCTCTGTGCTGTCACATTCTATGTAATCTGTTGGTTAATCCAGTTGGACAACATGTTGCTGCACCACAGAGTGTGAGGATGTAACTTTGTCCCTGCGATTTCCCCATCTGGTGGATATGCTGCCAGAAACAAGGTGGCAGCCAGGGAAGAATCAGAAAACCAGAGCCAGGAGTGGAGTTCCTTTCTTCAACTTTGTTTCAGCCTTCATAATGTAACCTTGGCGAGCTGGCTTGGCTCAGCTAGCAGCACGGTGCTTTAGGGTCTGATGGTTGTCTGCATATTTTACCATCAAGTCCTGGTTGGCACCACGGAGGGATTGCTGTAATGTCAGAGGTGCCGCTTTTTGATATATCTTATCCAAAGCCCTATTTGCCTATTCTGACTTGATCATATTCCGCCATCCCTTCAACTGGAGTAACTCCTTTTCCAATACACTGGTGGAAGCACCATCAGTATAAGAACTGCAGTGGTGCAAAGAGAAGACCCACCGCCACCTTCTCATCAGCCACAGATGGACAGTTAATGAAACCTTACCAGCATCTTCCAGATTGCATGAAAAAAAAGATTGAAGAGAAAATAACAGTTAGAGGTAAAGTGAGGCAGTGCTTTAGAACTGCTGCTCAGTACAACAGTTCACCACTGCCTCTTTTCTCCCCCACAACACACCCACAGAGTTCCCAGCCTAAGCTATGCCATTAAGGGTAGGGAGACCCACCTGCAAAAATAATTATTAGGAACCTCACCAAATGAATACCAACTGTTTGAGAGTTCCAGATTCATTCCTGACTCAAGCTGGCGACTGAAAAGGGAGTGTGCGGGGGGGGGGGGGCGGGGGGGGGGGGCGGGGGGGGGGGGGGGGGGTGTGCTACAGTCAATGGAGCCTGGTCGGACAGGTTTTGATGGGCCTAAGAGGTGTGAAAAGTGGGAGAAGGGACCGATACTGGGTGCGGTGTTTTCGAGAGGGAGAGGAAGTGGATGGGGAATTCTGGGAGGGGGGGAGGGGTTCAATGGCAACAAAGGGATGGGCCCAGTGGGCAGGGCCTGGAGTTTTGATGATGGCGGATAGGGGGAGGGGGGGGGGTGAGAGACCCCAGTCAGGATACTTACATTTGGGGGTGCCGGTAAAGGGTGTTTGCACACCTAAAAACGTAAAGGCCAATGTTGTCATGCTACAGCTTTGGTTCAGCAGCTCTACACCAAGCATCTGAAGGGGAAAGGTCAGGTGAGGCTCAGGAAAGGCTGGGTGAGCCAAGTATTTCATTCGGGGTTTGACAGTAGGGTGCAGGGGTAGCAGTTTTGGTGGGTAAGAGAATCAGTTTCCAGATGGAGACTGTGGTGGCGGTAGATATGTGATAGTAACAGGCGCGTTGGAGGGAAGGTTGGTAGGGTGGCAAGTGCGTATGGCCCTAACTGTGGTGATAGAGGATTTGTGAGAAAGGTGCTTGAGGCCATCCAAGTCTTGGTTTTGCACGAGCTAATAGTGGAAGAGGATTTCAATCTAGTGCATGAGCCAAGGATGGATAGGTCACAGCTGCGCTCGTTTGCCCTGTCGGGGGGGGGCGAAGGTGCTGACTGGGCTTATGAGGGAAATGAGACGGGTGGAGGTTCTCTCACCCGAGGCAACGGAAGTATTCGTTTTCCTCCTCTGTTCATGAGATTTATTCGAGGATAGACCTTTGTGTAGTGGGGAAGGCATTGCTGGCAGGGCTTATGGGATCAGAGTATTCGGCGATAGCAATTTTGTTTCATGCGCCTCATTGGGTGGACATGGTGCTGGAGAAGGGGGTGGCGCAGAGACCGGGGTTGAGAATGGATGTGGGGTTGCTGGGGTACGAAAGTTTTTGTGAGAAGATCGGGAAGGTGATTGAGGAGTGCGTGGGTTTTAACTGTACGGGGGAATATCGCAGATGTGGTATGGGAGACCCTGAAGGCGGTAGTGAGGGGGGATAAAGAGGAGAGGGAAGAGTGTCAATGGCTTATAGGGGAGATGTTGAAGATGGACAGGAGGTACTCGGGGCATGCAGATCCGGCCCTTTTGGACAGAAGGAGGGAGCTTCAGGTTAGCTTTGATCGGGTGCCCACGGGGAAGGCGGTGCGCCAACTGAGGTGGGAGATATATAAATATGGGAAGAAGGCAGGGCACATGCTGGCAGGCCACCTTTAGAGGGAGGTGGTGGCGAGGGAAATTGCCCAGGTTCGGGATAGGACAGGGAAATTGGTGGTGGCCCCGGACGAGATTAATAAGGCGTTTGAGGAGTTGTATGAAAATTTGTTAAGGTCGGAGCCACCTGGGGAGGATCAGGGGATGTGGGAGTTCCTGGATGGATTGGAGTATCTGAGGCTGGAGGAGGAGGATAGGGCCTCCACCTCCATATGCGCAGGGCTGAGCCTTACGCCGCTAAAGGTAGTGCACAGGGTGCACAAAACCAGATCACAAATAAGCGGGTTCTTACCAAAGGTGGAGCACAAATGTGAATGGTGCCGGGGAGGCCCGGCCGACATCACCCACATGTTCTGGTCCAGCCCCAGACTCGTCGGGTACTGGACAGCCTTTTTCAAGGTGAAATCCAAGATTGTGGGGGTGGGAGAGTAGCCAGGCCAGCTAGTGGCGGTCTTTGGGGTTTTGAAGCAGCCAGAGTTCTTTAGGGGGAGACGGGCAGACACCCTAGCCTTTGCCTCCCTTATCGCCTGGACAACGCGGAGGAAGATAAATTGCAGGGGGGGGGGTGGAGACACCAAGGCGAACACAGAACAAGCAGGACAGGGGAGGCAGAAGGGACAATGGTCCAAGACACACATGGGAGCAGCCACAGCAGGGAACCCAAAGCATGCAAGGCTGACGCCAAGTATGCACACGTCCACCCCCCCCCCCCCCCCCCCCCCCCGGCATGTTCTCACACCAGAGGGCAGCAGGGGCATAAATAAAATACGGTTGTGACAACCAATTCCCAGGGGCTCGAAAACAGGGGGCCCCATTCCTATACATAAGTCAATTTGCACGATTCTATAAAGGTTTGTCTGTCCCTCAATATTTCCATTAGTATACCCATTTTGTAGATCCCTGTTTTCCTTTCTTCATTAATTTTATTATTGTGTTATCCATAACAAATGTCACTGTAACTAATTATTAAACCAATAAAAAGATTTTTTTTAAAAGGTAGCCAGCACCTTTTAAACGGGAGGTGCTCTCTCACTGGAGACAGCAGGGAAACCTGGGTAAATAAGTGGGCAGGTCAGGTAGGGCACCGGGTTTTATCTGACACTGTATTGGAGGCCGTGGTCCAGGCTTTAGTCAGTCTTGTGTCCTGGTTGCCTACAAAGGAGCCCAATCCAATATGGTGATTTACACACCACCTGCTGGGGTGGAGTGCACCTATATCATCCATCACATGAGATGTTTAGGTCTAAAACAAGCATAGTGCCGATGGAGTGCCCAGCCACTCTCTCTGGTGTGACGGTGTTGTCGTCTGTCAATAGACCAGTGGAGGTTAAACGGTTCTTTCCATTTTGTTTCCAACTCATGACAGATGGCACTGCAATCATGCAGAGCTGCTGAACCAAGCCTCCATTCCCCTGAGACATGTGGCAGACAGTATGAATGATTGATAAACACTTGCAACCACAAATGCTGTAAACATACGTATTGTGAGCTGAAGTAGGCCACTCAGCCCCTCTAGCCTGCTCCGCCATTCAATAAGATCATGGCTGATCTGATTGCAACTTCCTCTTGGTAACCTTTCATCCCCTCGCTTATCAAGAGTCTTCTCTCTGCCTTAAAAATATTCAAAGATTCTGCTTCCACTGCCTTTTGAGGAGAGTTCAAAAGACTCACAACCTTATAAGAGAAAACATTTGTCCTCGTCTGTTTTAAATGGATGACCTCTTATTGTTAAACCATGATTCTCCTACAAGGGGAAACATCCTCTCCACATTCGCCCTATCAGTACCCCTCAGGAACTTAAAAGATTTTGATCAAGTCACCTCTTACTTCTGAACTCCAGGGGGTAGGGCGCCATGGTGGTGCAGTGGTTAGCACTGCTGCCTCATGGCGCCAATGAACCAGGTTTGATCCCGGCCCCGGGTGGAGTTTGCACATTCTCCCTGTGTTTGCGTGGGTCTCACTCCCACAACCCAAAGATATGCAGGGTAGGTGGATTTGCTACGCTAAATTGCCCCTTAATTTAAAAAAAAACTCCAGTGGGTACAAACCTAACGTGTCCAATCTTTCCTCCGAAGATATTCTGCCCAGATGAAAAATTCAACACTCTCAACCAGTAGTAAGATTTTCCTTGCCAGCACTTTTGTTTTGTTACTCTCTACAAAATGTAAGGACAATTGACCACCATTTATCCGCAAATTACTGCGGATGCTGGAATCTGAAATAAAAACATAAAACCTGGACAATCTTTGCAGGTCTGACAGCTTCTGTGGAGAGAGGACAGAGCTAATGTTTCGAGTCTGGGTGACTCTTTGTCAAAGGCAGAAGGAATTGGAGATAGCATGCGATATACACCTTTGTGCAGGGGTGGAGGGAGTGTGGAGAAGTGGGCCTGGATAGGGGGCCAGCGATAGGTAGAGATTGACAGAGATGTTGTGGACAAAAAGACAAAGGGAATGTAAATGGTGGTGATCAAGGCTAAGAAGGGGACTGGCATAATAAGAGATCAGAATGTGTTAGTGGCAGAACAAAGATAAGCAGTGTGTCAAAGAACAACATGGAATAGGGAATAGATGGCCCGAGTGGGGTGGGGAGGCAATGATGAGGGGAAAACAGATCGATGGAAGAAATGAAAAAGAATTGATAGAAATAAAAATGGGGTGAAGGTGGAGGAGCGAGTTCTCCATCTAACCACCAGACCTCTTGACTCCAGAAACTACCAGGAGCAATGCAAAGAAGGACTAACTCATCATGCAAGGAGGGTGCTAAGTACATCCTATCAGTTTCAATACCATCTTCTTAGCTTTGACAATGGGAGATCAAAGCTCCTTTGTTAATATTGTAAGAGTCCTTCCTGCCTATTCCCTTTGTTCCCATTTCTTTTTTTTTTGTTTTGGTCCGTGGATCAATAATTGGGATGTGCCTTTAAGTAGAGAGAATAAAGCAGTAAACTCAAAGTTTGAAACAGTCTGCTTGCTAGGATGCTAGTATTCTCAGGTGTTGTGTTTGGGAGAAGGAGAAGCCCCAGACACTTTGCCATCAAGTAGATGTGAGGAACAGGTTTTGGAGGGAATCAGTTTGATTGGTTAACTGGCAACCAATGGGTTAGCCAGGGACAATATTCTGCCTGACAACATTCAGTTATTGGTTCCTTTAGGGTGATGTTTCTGAGAGAACCTTCCAGGAATGAAGGGAGCAGTTTTCTCTCTCTGCTACTTGCTGTCTAAATGGAAGCTGAAGATCTTATGTATATCAAAACCAGAAGCTTGTTGCTCTTCAGGGGCTTAAGTAAAAGAACTGATCTGTGGTTTTGAAAGCAATGAGCGTCTAGAAGTAGACGACCTTTCCTGAGAACATCATATCAAGTCTGGGAGAAAGGAAGTACCAAACTGGAACCCTGAACTTCAGAAAGACATTGACTGGAAGTCATCCCTGTGAATCAAAGATCCGTATCCTTTTATTTTATTAATACTTTCTTTCCCTTTCCGCCATCCTTTCCACTTAATGTGGTTTTAGCGGGAAAAGCCAGGGGGTTTGGGAAATGGGTAGTGGATGGCCAGCTACATTTTCTGTCTTTAATTAAAGATACTGTTCATAATAAAAGGTTATACGTGTTGTAAAGTTACAAACCTAGTGACTGTAGTTTATTGGACTCAACCAAAGACCTCGGGTATTTAAATAAATCTAATTTCATTAGGGTTGTGATGCCAGGTAGCAAGGGGCTGGAATTGACCATGCACTAGCCCAGTACGTTGTAACAATATGAATTTTCCTTCAATGTGTGCCAGCTGTCTGTCACATGGTCAAGGCCCTGTGTGTGAAAGGCTATGATTATAAGCTTCTCTGTTTGTACAGCAAAGTAGGTCTGCAGAAAGTTACATCCAGAAAAACTTTACAGAATGTAACATCATCTCCCTCTCGCTGCTGTTCACAAGTTGTGATGCTGACTCTGTTGCATTTTGGAATTCACCAGAGTGATAGAGAATTTTAAGCGACAGGAACTTCAAGTATCATAGCATCCACTTTGGAAAAAGATGGATTGTAGTTTAAAGGAGTCGGCCATCAGAAAAACAACTAGCTTACGTCGGCCGCAACACCCCGGAATGTTTAGCCAACCACAGGCACATCAAAACATATATTTCTGTTTTTTTACTTCTGGCCTGTAACTCTTATCAATTCCATCCTGTAACTTGTTCTGTTATACCTGCTAGTGTATGTGTGTGTGTTGTAGGATTCAGGATGTGTTTTTACCCTTTTAGTAAGTCTTATACTTTTACCTCCACTAACTCCTTGTTAATTTGAAATCTGTCTGACGTATTTCTTCATATAGTTTTACATTTGATCAAATAATAATCTTTATTGTCACAAGTAGGCTTACATTAACACTGCAATGAAGTTACTGTGAAAATCCCCGAGTCGCCACATTCCGGCGCCTGTTCGGGTGCACTGAATTCAGAATGTCCAAATTACCTAACAGCACATCTTTCGGGACTTGTGGGTGGAAACCGGAGCACCCGGAGGAAACCCACGCAGACACAGGGAGAGCATGCAGACTCCACAAAGACAATGACCCAAGCTGGAATTGAACCTGGGACCCTGGAGCTGTGAAGCAACAGTGCTAACATACAGAATTGGGGGGGAAAATGACAACTTTTTCAAAATTCAGACTCTGTTATAACGAATCTCAGGGGTGAAAAGAGAGGAATTTACTCATCTCTCCAGACTTGGTCGTAACACACACAGCATTTCATCTTTTGTAGAAGCTTCCTGTAGAAGTCACAAATCACAGTCCTTGACTGTAGCAATGGTGCTTCAACCTTTGAAACCAGCTTCGTCCAATGCCTCAACCCCTGTCTCCTTATCTTTGTAATCTTCTCTAGGCCTTAAACCCATCTTTCTGACTTTAGGTTCCTCTAACTCTAACTTCTTGTGCATTTGCCCCATCTTTGGCAGTCAACTTGCAGTTGTCCCAGGCCCCACCCCCTGGAATTATTCCCCCTAAACTCCTCTGTGTCGCTATTTTCCCTTTGCTCCTTTAAGACCCTGATTAAGACCAAAAATCTCTTTGACAAAGATTTTGGCCTCCCCTCCTAATCACTTATTTGGGTCAAGATTGATTTTATCTCACCTTTCCATAAGATGCTTCAAAACATTTTTCTACAGCAGAGGGAGTTCCCCACAATTATCCACTTACGTTCCTGGAAGACTGAAATAGCGGGAGATGGTGGACCGACACAGGTTAAAGATATCGTGACAACTGGCACAGGCTTACTTGATCGTTTTTGTGATTAATACAACAGCAGCAGTAGTAGACTATTCAGCCCATCGAACCTGCGCGGCCATTCAAAAAGGTCATGACTGATCTGATGTTGACCTTAACTCCCCCTTCCTTCCTGAACCTTGACTCCCTTTATTGATCAAAAATCTGTCTAATTCAGCCTCGAATATATTCAATGATCCAGCCTCCACTGCTCTCTCTGGAACAGAATACCAAAGACTAATGATCCTAAGAAATTGCTCCTCATCTCCATCTTCAATGTGAGACCCCTTGATTTTAATACATCCTTACCCCAAAGATGGGTATCTTAGTATCCCAGTACATACCCCAGTATCCTAACTGGGCTTTAAGGGAATTACAAGGACAACAATTTGCATTAATATGGTGCCTTTAAGAGGATGGTGAGGTGTAGGGGAGGGTATTTCAGAGTTTAGGGTCTCAGTAACTGAACACACAGCCACCAATAATGAAGTAAGCTGCTAAGTTGATCTTCTGATACCTTGATAGTTACATGAGTGCAGTCTAACCTCATAGCCACTGAGAAAGTTGATTACTGCTGCAATTCCAAGACATCTCTCATTGTCAGCTATGGGGAAGATACTGTAATGGTCGTCCCTGGTAAACCGGGTTTGAAACACTTGTGCAAGGCAGATAGACGATGTCCCTTGATGTGCCAAAGAAGAAGCTTGAGGCCAAAACGTTATGGGCAGTAGTGACTTTGTAGCATAACCAACTGGCCCAGCCGGCCTTGTTACAGTCGGCGGCAGAGAGCAGGACACTTCAGAAGAACAGCCTCCTGATGCATTTCTCCTCAGAAATCCAGGAAATTCATCCTTGTTTTTCGTGTTTGTATGCTGGGTAGCACCTTCTCAAGCGTCTTCCTCGTCAACTGACTCCTAACAGGCCTATCGCCTAGCAGGTTTATCGCCTAGCAGGCCTACCGCCTAGCAGGCCTATTGCCTAGCAGGCCTATCGCCTAGCAGGCCTATCATCTAGCGGGTCTAGCTCCTAGCAGGCCTATTGCCTCGCAGGTCTATCTCCCAAAAGGCTTACCGCCAAGCTCCTAGCAGGCCTATCTGCTCGCAGGACTATCGCCCAGCAGGCCTATCTCCTAGCAGGCCTATCTGCTCACAGGCCTATCAACTAGCAGGACTATCTCCTGTTCCTCCTGGTTGTCACACAGAAACAGGACAGTCAGTTCAACTGGTCAATGCTGGTGTTTGTGCCCCTTCTGAGCATCCTCCAAGCCTCCTTCATCTAATCCTACCTATCTTGTGTAGTTATTTAGCTCCCACTTCAACAAATCTATCCTAGAGGCTGCTGCTGTTCCTCCTTCATTCGAAGCAATGAAGCAAGGATGACATCCATGATCAACTGAGTGTTTAGTTAGGTGTGTAATGTAAAGAAAATCAAAAACAAGCATATCCCAAAACTGAGAAATTACTTGGAAATCCAAAGGGTACAATAGTGTACAGATTGTTTTGTTCTGAGTGGCTGCACCTGGATGGTCCACAGAATTGTTCTTCAAAGGTCCTCCGAAACCAATCACTGAGTTTGACTTAAAGGGTTGGGTGCTGTGCAGAACTACCAAACTATTGAGTTAAAATGCAGCAGGGTCCTAATGATATCATGGAACTCTGATTTGCAAGTATTCTTGAGACAACCAACTAAAAATGTGGTTAAAATGGCAGTAAGAACAGGAAGTTTTCAAGTGTGATTTTCAAGTGGAGTGGGTTCAATTCACCCCCGCAGTGTCTGCAATTGCATTGCCCTCCTCCCTAGAACCAGGATTGGTACACAGATGAATGTTCATTTTATTTAATCCATTACTTTCATTAAGAGCTCCCATCCTAAGTCAACATTGTTCCTCCTCCCCAGGAGAAGGGAGAAAGTCAGGCTATTTCACGCTTGGTTGCATTGTACTAAAACCTTTTTTTTTTAATTTACAGCACAAAAAAATTAAATGGGTTGCAAATCTACCCCTTTACCCTGGTGAATTATCAAGTACTTGTCCCTTAAGAATGGCAGAGCTGTCATCTTTTACGCGTTCCAGGCATGCACACTATGCAAAAAATGTTGACGTGTTATAAAATCTGATGAATTAGCTGCGTTCTCTTTTCAGAACTCCTTACAACAACCAAGCGGTCTAAACATAGGTCAGGCTTGGCACGGCTTTTTAAATTCGGATTCAAACTATTTATGTCCGCATGAGAAATGAAGGAAAAATTATTAATGGCAAACATTTTTCTCCCAACAAAGGCAAATAATTTTAATAGTTTGAGAGGAACAGGACATAAAAATTCACTTATTTGTATTTTGTTTGGTCATAAATGCCAATGTTCTCACATTGACCTCAATTTCTACAAACCCAAAGAGCGATATTATGTTTGATTTCTGTAATTCAACACACTGTCTGTCACACTGAGTCAAATGCTGACCGTTAGCAATACCCAGCAGGTTTATTGCAAAGAGTAGTTGGAAATTCAAAAAGGTTTGGCACAATATAACGTAAAAGGCAAAATAAATTGTTTTTTTTAAACAATTATACTTTATAAAATGTAAGTAGCTAGAATATTACTGATGGATCATTGCAAATACATTTTGGCTAAATTTGTGAAAGCTTTGGTGGCAATGTCAATGCCCATCAAAAAGACTGACAATCACTGCCTTGTATATTAATGAAAATTGTCTGTATTGGATGATGGTAAGGGCACTACCTCAGACCAAAAGAGAATGAAACCACCCACAGAATCTAATTGTGAGGTTATAATGATATTCAACTGGGAAACATTCTATTAATAATAATCTTTATTAGTGTTACAAGTAGACTTGCATTAACACGGCAATGAAGTTACTGTGAAAAGCCCCTAGTCCCCACACTCTGGCGCCTGTTCGGGTACACTGAGGGGGAATTCAGATGTCCAATGCACCTAACAAGCTCGGGACCTATGGGAGGAAACCAGAGCACACGGGGAGAATGTGCAGAATCCGCACAGACAGTGACCCAGGCCGGGAATCAAACCCAGGACCCTGGCGCTGTGAAATAACAGTGCTCACCACTGTGCTACCGTGCCACCCACTGCTGTAATCACTCCTGGGTGTCTATGATTCTCTTACGATGAAAGTGAAAAAAGATTCAACAGCAATGGGTAGTATGTAATATTTATCCCTCAAACAACACTGAAAGAGATCGAGGACCAATGAAATTAGAGGCCATGGAGGAAAGACCCCAGAGAAGATGAGGTCAGTGGTCAGTCTACCTAGCGGAGTTTGAATGAGAACTCTCCAACATCATCTCTTACCTCCTCCTGGACCATGTCCCACCACCGAACTTCAAACTATCATTTTCCAGACTGTCATTGACCAAATCTTCTCTGAAGATCTTGCCTTGCAGTCTCTACTCTCATTACCCCCTACCCCACAAAGTCCACTTCTACATGTTTCTCAAGATCCGTAAACAGGACCATCTGCAGTTCATCCCACCAGTCCCGCCCCCTCCCCCCCACTTACCCCACCTCCAAGAAAACTTTCTTAGTTGAACAGAGGCCAAACAATCCTCATCCACCACCGCCCTGCTCCAACTGACTGAACTTGTTCCCACATTGACCAATTTCCCTTGACTCTACACACCTTCTCCAAATATCTAATCAATATGTTTGTTGCTGGGGGAACACATGCGGCCCTAGCTGGGGATACATGGAACATTGTTTCTTCCATTCTTACACAGGTTCCTTCCTTCACCTCTTTTGCCAGTACACTGATGATTGTGATGATGTCATTTCCTGCTTTCACCTCAAAAAGCTGGAAAAATTAATCAACTTTGATTCAAATTTCCACCCCACCCCCATCTTCAAATAGTCCATTTCTGACTGTTCCCCTCCCTTCCTCTGTCTCTATTCTGGGGATAGGCTATCAACAAATATGTTCCCACTGATCTGCACAGCTACTTTGATTACACCTCTCACTCTGCTTTTTGTAAGAACTCTGTTTCATTCTTCCAGTTTCTTCATCTCTGTTGCATCTGGTCTCGCGATCCCACCTTCCACAATGCTATTCCTGATATCTTTTTCAACTTGAAGATTCCTTGTCGCCAGGTTTGAGAGAGCCCCCTGACTGTGCCCATCCTATCTGCTGCACTTCTTTCCTCATCCCTTCCTCTCCCTCCCACAACTACAGTGGGGTTCCCCCCTGCCCTCGCCTCACATCCTCTAACCACCATTTCCAACACCTCCAGCACAATGCCACCATTAAACACATCCACCCCACCCCTCATTTTTCATTGCTCCCTCTGCAAAAGTCTGATCCAGTCGCCCATCTCCCCAACATCTCCTCTTCTTCCCTTCAGCACCTTTCCATGGAAACACCGGAGATACAACACCTACCCTTTCACCTCCTCTCTTCCCACTGCCCAGTGCCTCAAACACTCCGCCCAGGTGAAACACCAATTTACTTGATACTTCTTTCAATTTAGTCTGTTGTACTCGCTGTTCGCTATGTTGTCTCTACTACTCTGGGGAGGCCGAATGTAGATTGGGCTACTGCTTTGCTGGACACCTTCATTTCGTCTGCAAGTGTGACCCAAAGGTTCAGGTTGCTTACCATTTTGATTCTCTGTTCCCCTCCCACTCTAATCTCCCTCTCCTTGGCTTACTACATTATTCCAATTCATTTTAAGGAACAGTGCTTCATCTTTGGATTAGGCAATCTGCAGCCTTGTCGGCTGTGATGAATGGTCACTGTAACACTGTACACTTGTCATCATGTAAGGTGATGTCCCCTTTAAGACCGGGCTTGGAACCCTGGGGAACTCCGCCTCCGGCACCGCCCATCTGGGAGTCGTATATAAGGGGCCACCTTGTGGGCAGCGTAGCTGTTAGCACTCGTCTCGGCACCAGTCTAGTTCTTCGTTTATTAAAGCCTTCTTTACCGTTTACACTCTAAGCGTCGTTATTGAGGGTACCACAATTTAATAAACTAAACTACATCAGGATGGATGCAGGCCTAAAACCAGAGAAGCTCTACCTGGAAGCACGGACACCGGAGGCAAAGGAAATTTTTAAATATTGTCTCCGATGCTTCGAGGCTTACCTGGACTCCTCAGATACTCCCATCTTGGGGCCGCGCAAGCTGCATCTACTCCACGCCCGGGTGAGTCACAGAATCTCCGCCACGCTCGAAAAGGTGATGACTTATGAAGAGGTGGTCGAGCTACTACGCAAACGGTTCATCAAGCCTGTCAACGGGGTGCATGCCAGGCATCTGCTCTCTACCTGCCGGCAGCGCTCGGGGGAATCGCTAGACGAATTCGTCGAAAAACTCACCGCGCTTGGCAGCATCTGTGACCACCAGGATGTGACAGGGGAAGTCCTTATGGACCTGCACATCAGAGACGCTTTCGTGTCCGGCATCCGCTCGACCTACACCCGGCAGCGGCTGCTCGAAAATGGGGCAAAAGACCTCTAGGACACGCTAACACTCGCCTCCTCGCTGGAGGTGGCCCGACATAACTTGGGTACGTACCCCGCGGACTCTGCGAGCCCCCCCCGGACTTCCTCAGACTCAGCCATATTACAGGCCTGCGCCACGCGGTGACCCGTTCATCATGGGGGCACACCATGCTACTTCTGCGGGCAGGGCAAGCACCCAGCCCACTCCGCGACCTGCAGCGACTGCGGGAAGAAGGGGCATTTTGCGAGGGTCTGCCTGGCCAGACCATGGGGCCAGAAGAACAAAGAACAGCCGGCCCGAAAATCAGGCTCTCAGGTCCGCAGGCCTCGCAATGTGGCTGCGCACTGACCCGACACGCCCCCTTCTGACGCGTCATCAGCCTCGTGCGAATCATGGGAGCGGCCATCTTGTCGGGGGCCATCTTCTCGACCCGACGCGTGCAGCCGACGGCGGCTGCCATTTTACAAGTCCGACTCAGCTGAGGACTCCGACTACCCGCGAGTGGGAGCGATCACCCTCGACCAAACTCGGCCAAAATACCTGCAGAACTCTATGATGTAGGTCCAGGTCAACGGGCACGACACTGCATGCCTCTTCGACTCCGGGAGTACGGAGAGCTTTATCCATCCTGAAACGGTAAGGCGCTGCTCCCTGCGCACCCATCCCGCGTCCCAAACCATAGCCCTCGCATCCGGGTCCCACTCGGTACAAATCAAGGGGTACTGTATCGCGGATCTCTCCATCCAGGGCGCCAAGTACACCCATTTCAAATTTTATATCCTTCCCCACCTCTGTGCCCCCCTGCTGCTCGGACTGGATTTCCAGTGCAGCCATCGAAGCCTGGCACTGAAGTTCGGTGGACCCTTGCCCCCCCTCACGGTGTGCTGCCTTGCAACACTGAAAGTCGCACCCACCTCGCTATTCGCGAACCTCACTCCCGACTGTAAGCCCATCGCCACCAGGAGCCGGTGGTACAGTGCCCAAGACATGACTTTTATCAAGTCAGAGGTCCAGCGTTTACTGGGAGAGGGGGTCATCGCGGCTAGCAACAGCCCTTGGAGAGCACAAGTGGAGGTAGTCCGGTCCGGGGATAAGAAACGGATGGTCGTGGATTATAGCCAGACCATAAACCGATTCACGCAGCTTGATGAGGATCCCCTTCCTCGCATCGCGGAAATGGTAAATTGGATCGCCCAATACCGAGTATTTTCCACGGTCGACCTCAAATCCGCCTACCACCAGCTCCCCATCCGACCAAAAGACCGTCCCTATACTGCCTTCGAAGCAGCCGGCCGGCTCTTCCACCTCCTCAGGGTCCCCTTCGGCGTCACAAATGGGGTCTCCGTCTTTCAAAGGGCGATGGATCAAATGGTGGACCAGTACGGTTTGCGGGCTACATACCCGTACTTGGACAATGTCACCATCTGCGACCAGGACCAGCAGGACCATGACGCAAACCTCGAAAAGTTCCTTCAGACCGCCTGAGCCCTTAACCAGACCTATAATGACGAAAAATGCGTTTTCCACACAACCCGGCTAGCCATCCTCGGCTATGTCATGGAAAACGGGGTCCTAGGTCCCAACCCCGACTGCATGCGCCCCATTAAGGAACTCCCTCTCCCCCGCAGCCTCAAGGCCCTCAAACGGTGCTTGGGGCTCTTCTCCTACTACGCCCAGTGGGTCCCCTAGTATGCGGACAAAGCCCGCCCACTCATAAAGGCCACCACTTTTCCCCTCTCGGCTGAGGCTCGATTGGCCTTCAACCACATCAAGGCCGATATCGTCAAGGCCACTATGCGCGCGGTGGACGAAACTATCCCCTTCCAGGTAGAGAGCGATGCATCAGACATCGCCCTGGCTGCTACCCTCAATCAGGCAGGCAGACCAGTAGCGTTCTTCTCCCGGGCCCTCACCGCCTCCGAGGTTCGACACTCTGCAATCGAGAAGGAGGCGCAAGCCATTATGGAGGCTGTGCAGCGCTGGAGGCACTACCTAGCCAGTAGGAAGTTCACCCTCGTCCGTTGGTTAGTCGCCTATATGTTTGATAACACGCAACGGGGCAAAATTAAAAACGCTAAAATTTTGAGGTGGAGGATCGAACTCTCCACCTTCACGTACGATATCAAGTATCGTCCAGGGGAGCTCAACGAGCCCCCAGATGCCCTGTCCCGCGGCACATGCGCCAACGCACAGGACGACCGCCTGTAAGCCATCCACAATGACCTCTGCCACCCGGGGGTTACCCTGTTCGTCCATTTTATCAAGTCCCGCAACCTACCTTACTCAACCAAGGAGGGAAAGGCCATGATCAGGGCCTGCCAGATCTGTGCAGAGTGCAAACTGCACTTCTACCGGCCAGACATCGTTCGGCTCGTGAAGGCCTCGGGGCCCTTTGAGCGACTGAGCGTGGACTTCAAGGGGCCCCTCCCGTCCACCAATCGTAATGCCTATTTCCTCACCGTTATCGATGAGTTCTCCTGCTTCCCATTCGCCATTCCCTGCCCCGACATGACCTCAGCCACCGTGATTAAGGCACTGCACAGCATCTTCACTCTGTTTGGTTTCCCCGCTTATATCCACAGTGACCGGGGTACATCGTTCATGAGCGATGAACTGCGTCAGTATCTGCTCAGCAAAGGTGTCGCCTCGAGCAGAACGACCAGTTATAACCCGTGGGGAAACGGGCAAGTGGAGAGGGAGAACGCGACAGTGTGGAAGGCTGTCCTTCTGGACCTACGGTCAAGAAGTCTCCCAACTACTCGCTGGCAGGAGGTCCTGCCCGATGCCCTACACTCCATTAAGTTGTTCCTCTGCACAATGAGACCCCTCACAACCGATTGTCTTCCCCAGGAAGTCTACCTCCGGGGCCTCGCTTCCACCTTGGCTGACGGCTTTTGGACCTGTTCTTCTCCGGAGGCACATGAGGAGCCATAAAACGGACCCCCTGGTCAAATAGGTCCGATTACTCCACGCTAACCCCAGTTATGCCTACGTCGAGTACGCCAACGGCAGGCAAGATACGGTTTCCCTCCGGGATCTGGCACCCGCTGGATTCCCCACTACAGGTGCCCCTTCCTGCGCCGCTCCCCTGCAGGACCCGGCACCCCCTACAACACCCCCCCTCCTGGCCCCACTCTCCCCGTTGGTGAGCACCTACCGCACGCGCCCTCTAGCGCCCCCCTTTACACACCCCGCCGGCGCCGGCACCGCTACCCCCGGTCCCGCCTATTCTCCCTGCGCCCCGTTCCCCTGCCCGACCCGGACCAAAGCTCCGACCGCCGTGCTCCCAGACATACCCTCAACCAAGACGCACCACCACCCGAACTGAGGAGGTCGATGAGGACGATCTGGCCACCAAGACGGATGGACTTATGATGGCACTTCACCCCCGCCGGACTCTTTTTTAAACATGGGGTGAATGTGATGAACGGATACTGTAACACTGTACCCTTGTCATCATGTAAGGTGATGTCCCCTTTAAGACCGGGCTTGGAACCCTGGGGAACTCCGCCTCCGGCTCCGCCCATCTGGAAGACGTATATATGGGGCCACCTTGTGGGCGGCGTAGCTGTTAGCACCCGTCTCGGCACCAGTCCAGTTCTTTGTTTATCAAAGCCTTCTTTACCATTTACACTCTAAGCGTCGTTATTGAGAGTACCACATCGGCATAACAGAGTTATGTAATAATTCCTATCTATCGCAGACTTTCCCCTTTGAAACCACCAGCCACCCCCCCCCCCCCACCCCCCCCCCACCCCCCCCCCCCCCCACCCCCCCACCCCCCCGCCCAACAAATCTCCACATTGCTGCCAGACCTTTTCAGTACCTCCAGCTTTTTCTTTGAATGTTCATGCAAACAGCTCATCTGGTAATTTGCACATTGTTGTTTGCGGGATCTTGCTGTGTGTAAAATGGCTGCCATGCTTCCTACATTTCAACGGTGACTTCAGAATCACACCATTGACACTTTGAGACATCCTGAGGGTGTGAAAAGCATTCTATAAACATGAGTTCTTTCTCTTTCCTGTTACAAAAATGTAAATCACATTTTAAAGAAAGGGTATGATGTTTCACCTTGAAAGACAATAATGTTCTTGTTCATATAAGCAAAGGCACAATTTGTTTCCTTTTGCGGACAAGAGTGCACCAAAACTGAATCTCCTAATTTTTGCATTATGAAACAAACCCATCAGCAAAGTGTAAACCATGGAGGCAGAACTTGCCAGACACAGAAGAAAGGGCTGAATGGCCTACTCCTGCTCCTAAGCCCAATGTTCTTATGATGTGATCATCAGATACTTTCCAATGGCTTAAAATTGGACAAATTGAGGCAGAAATGTGCAACTCATAAGAGAAACCTTAATGAGAGAATGATGTGCATGATCGCCCCATTTCAGTCCTTGCTCTGAAACAGGTGAACAAGTAAAACCAACAAACATGGTGTGGGGGGTACACAATTTAGAATGTTCCCAAGTTATATTCACTTCTAATTAAATACTTTTAAACAGTGTTAAATCCTGTTAAGTATATGAATACCAAGACATGTTGAAAATAGGCTGCTCCCCCCTTGAGAGCTGACTGGTGGTGATTTAATCTGAGGGTCACCACACCTCAGGCGAGGGGCAAGGTTGAGAAGGAGGGACCTTCATGAATAACCTCAGCCGGTATGGGAATTGAACCCGTGCTGTTGGCCTCACTCCATATTAAGACATGTGACCCTTGCATTAGATCAGCGTATAAAAGGTTGCAGCGAACAAAGACTAGGTTTAAATGGCTGTTTGTTAGAGGTTGCTGAATTTTGGCACACTAATCCTCGGTGGCATGGAGCAGGGACAGGATGTAGCTTCAAGAGACATTGTGTTCTGTTCTCAGTCTGCTTTGTTGAACAGGAACGTGCTGTCCCCCAGCCCCGCGGAAAGAAAAATGATAGAAGGGAAGAGTGAAAGCTGGGTCGCCACTGGTATGTGCTGGCAAACAGCTCCATCGCCCATCGCTGCACCCAGAGTGCGGGACAGGCAGTAACTCCTTTGGCTGCTGCTAGTACAGGAACAGGGATCAAACCACACAGGTAACGAAGGGAATTTCCATGACCAGCCCAATGAAAAGGGCAGCACGGTAGCATTGTGGAAAGCACAAATGCTTCACAGCTCCAGGGTCCCAGGTTCGATTCCGGCTTGGGTCACTGTCTGTGCGGAGTCTGCACATCCTCCCCGTGTGTGCGTGGGTTTCCTCCGGGTGCTCCGGTTTCCTCCCACAGTCCAAAGATGTGCGGGTTAGGTGGATTGGCCATGCTAAATTGCCCATAGTGTCCAAAATTGCCCTTAGTGTTGGGTGGGGTTGCTGGGTTATGGGGATAGGGTGGTGGAGGTGTGGACCTTGGGTGGGGTGCTCTTTCCAAGAGCCGGTGCAGACTCGATGGGCCGAATGGCCTCCTTCTGCACTGTAAATTCTATGATTCTATGATTTCCAACCAGCTAAGCTCAGAATACAGAAAGTATTTTTAATGAATGGATTTGAATATAAACTAGCATGAGGTGTACTGTAAGAACTAGGAGGCCAAATACTCCTTGGATAATAAGAGAACATGGGGTCCGGGAGCAAAGCGATCTACCTACATGCCCAACTCATTAAAAGGAGCTACAAAGTTTAATCGGGCCATTTATTTTTTTTAAAATATATTTTATTGAAGGTTTTCAATCAAAGATTTTCCGTTTTTACAACTTAATAAAGGAATATACATCAAACGTTATTTAAATAATATATTAAACTAACAACAGATGGAAAAAGAAATAAACAAAAAGCCAATATCAACAACTAACTAAGAAAAACAAGAACACGGAATAATCCCCCCCCCCTCCCCCCTGGGTTGCTGCTGCTGTTTTTTCTGTTTTTCCATTATCGTTCCGCGAGATAGTCAAGGAACGGTTGCCACCACCTGGTGAACCCCTGAGCCTATCCTCTTAACGCATATTTTATTCGTTCCAGTCTTATGAAACCTGCCATGTCGTTTATTCAGGCCTCCACGCCCGGGGGCTTCGCTTCTTTCCACATAAGTAGAATCCTTCGCCGGGCTACTAGGGACGCAAAGGCCAAAACGTCGGCCTCTTTCGCCTCTTGCACTCCCGGTTCTTCTGCAACCCCAAATATAGCCAACCCCCAGCTTGGTTTGACCCGGACCCCCACCACCTTTAAGATCACTCTTGCCACACCTTCCCAGAACTCATGCAGTGCCGGACACGACCAGAACATGTGAGTGTGGTTCGCTGAGCTTCCCGAGCACCTCCCACACCTGTCCTCCATCCCAAAAAACCTGCTCAGTCTTGCTCCCGTCATACGCGCTCTGTGTAGAACCTTAAATTGAATCAGGCTAAGCCTGGCACACGAGGACGAGGAATTTACCCTACTTAGGGCATCTGCCCACAGCCCCTCCTCAATCTCTTCCCCCAGCTCCTCTTCCCATTTTCCCTTCAGCTCCTCTACCATCGCCTTCCCCTCGTCTCTCATCTCCCTGTATATTTCGGACACTTTACCTTCTGCAACCCATGCCCCCGAAATCACTCTATCCTGGACCCCTTGCGACGGGAGCCGCGGAAATTCCCTCACCTGTTGCCGCGTAAATGCCCTCACTTGCATGTATCGGAAAGCATTCCCTGGTGGCAACTTATATTTTTCTTCCAATGCTCCCAAACTCGCAAACGCCCCGTCCACAAACAGGTCCTTCAGCTTCCTAATTCCTGCTCGCTGCCAACATTGAAATCCCCCATCTATCCTCCCCGGGACGAACCTGTGGTTATTCCTTATCGGGGACCACACCGAGGCACTCGTCACTCCCCTATGTCGTCTCCACTGCCCCCAGATCTTCAAGGTCGCCACCACCATTGGGTTTGTGGTGTACCTTTTCGGGGAGAACGGCAACGGCGCCATCGCGAGCGCTTTTAGGCTCGTTCCCTTACAGGACGCCATCTCCAACCTTTTCCACGCCGCACCTTCTTCTTCCCTCATCCACTTACAGACCATCGACACATTGGCGGCCCAATAGTAGTCACTCAGACTCGGCAGTGCCAATCCCCCTCTGTCCCTACTGCGCTGCAGGAACCCCCTCTTTACCCTCGGGGTCTTTCCCGCCCACACGAAGCTCATAGTGCTCCTGTCCATTTTTTTGAAGAAGGCCTTTGTAATCAGGATGGGGAGGCACTGAAACACGAAAAGGAACCTCGGGAGGACCACAATTTTAACCGCCTGTACTCTGCCCACCAATGACAGGGGCACCATATCCCACCTCTTAAAGTCCTCCTCCATCTGCTCTACCAATCGCGTCAGGTTAAGTTTATGTAGGGTTCCCCAGTTCCTGGCCACCTGAATCCCCAGATATCGAACATTCCTTGCTACGCTCCTCAGCGGCAGAGCATCTATCCCCCTGCCCTGTTCCCCGGGGTGCATCACAAAAAGTTCACTCTTTCCCATATTTAATTTGTATCCCGAGAACTCTCCAAACTCCCTGAGTATCTGCATCACCTCTGGCATCCCCTCTACCGGGTCCGCCACATATAGCAGCAAATCGTCCGCATATAGTGACACTCGATGTTCCTCTCC
Source organism: Scyliorhinus torazame (assembly GCF_047496885.1). NCBI lineage: Eukaryota > Metazoa > Chordata > Chondrichthyes > Carcharhiniformes > Scyliorhinidae > Scyliorhinus > Scyliorhinus torazame. The sequence goes on along the minus strand of NC_092716.1, from coordinate 81,631,540 downwards.
CCCTCTAAGCACCCCCCTCCACTTCTTAGAGTCCCTCAGCGCTATGGCCAATGGTTCAATTGCCAACGCGAACAGTAACGGGGACAGGGGGCACCCTTGTCTTCTACCCCTATGTAATCGAAAGTATCCCGATCTTTGCCTGTTTGTAACAACGCTTGCCACTGGGGCCGCGTACAAGAGTCTAACCCATCTAATGAACCCCTCCCCGAACCCAAATCTCTTCAGCACCTCCCACAAATAGTCCCACTCCACCCTATCGAATGCCTTCTCTGCATCCATCGCCACCACTATCTCTGCCTCCCCCTCCGGTGGGGGCATCATCATCACCCCCAGCAACCTTGGTACATTGGCATTCAATTGTCTTCCCTGAACAAACCCTGTCTGGTCGTCATGTACCACCCCGGGACACAATCCTCTATCCTTGTCGCCATCACTTTGGCCAGCAGTTTGGCGTATACATTTAGGAGGGAGATGGGCCTGTATGACCCGCACTGCAGCGGGTCTTTGTCTCATTTCAGAATTAGCGATATCGTTGCCTCCGACATTGTCGGGGGTAATGTCCCCCTTTCCTTAGCCTCATTAAAGGTTCTCGCCAAAAGCGGGACCAACAGGTCCATATACTTCCTATAAAATTCCACCGGGAACCCATCTGGGCCCGGGGCCTTCCCTGCTTGCATGTTCCCAATTCCTTTGATCACCTCAACCACCTCAATCTGCGCCCCCAGACCTGCCACCTCCTGCCCCTCCACCCTCGGGAACTCTAGCTGGTCCAAAAAGTGTATCATTCCCTCTTTCCCCTCCGGGGGTTGGGACTTGTACAGCCTCGCATAGAATGTCTTGAACACCTCGTTCACTTTCTCTGCTCTCTGCTCCATCTTTCCCGTTTCGTCCCTAACTCCTCCGATCTCTCTCGCCGCTCCCCTCTTCCGAAGTTGTTGGGCCAGCAGCCGGCTCGCCTTTTCCCCATATTCATATTGTATCCCCTGTGTCTTCCTCCACTGTGTCTCTGCCTTTCCCGTGGTCAGCAGGTCAAACTCCGTCTGTAATCTTCGTCTTTCCCTGTATAGCCCTTCGTCTGGGGCCTCCGCATACTTCCTATCCACCCTCAAAATTTTCCCTACTAATCTCTCTCTTTCTTTACCCTCTTGTTTCCCCTTGTGGGCTCTGATGGAAATCAGCTCTCCTCTAACCACCGCCATCAGCGCTTCCCATACTACTCCCACCTGGACCTCCCCATCGTCATTGACCTCCAGGTATCTTTCAATACATCCCCTCACCCTTCCGCATACCCCCTCGTCCGCCAGTAGTCCCATGTCTAATCGCCAGAGTGGGCGCTGCTCCCTTTCCTCTCCCAGTTCCAGCTCCACCCAATGCGGGGCGTGATCTGAAACGGCTATGGCCGAGTACTCCGTTCCTGCCACTTTCGGGATCAGTGCCCTTCCCAAAACAAAAAAGTCTATCCGGGAATATACCTTGTGGACGTGGGAGAAAAAGGAAAACTCTTTACCATCGGTCTGGCGAATCTCCACGGATCTACTCCCCCCCATTTGCTCCATGAATCCCTTAAGCACCTTGGCCGCTGCCGGCCTTCTCCTGGTCCTGGATCTGGACCGGTCCAGCCCTGGGTCAAGCACTGTGTTAAGGCCCCCCCCCCCCCATTAACAAGTGTCCCACCTCCAGGTCCGGGATACGTCCCAGCATTCGCTTCATGAATCCCGCGTCATCCCAGTTCGGGGCATATACGTTCACCAGCACAACCGCCTCACCCTGCAATCTGCCACTCACCATCACATACCTGCCCCCACTATCCACCACTATGGTCTTAGCCTCGAACGATACACATTTCCCCACCAGTATTGCCACCCCTCTGTTTTTTGCATCCAACCCTGAGTGGAATACCTGTCCTACCCATCCTTTCCTTAGTCTAACCTGATCCGCCAACTTCAGGTGCGTCTCCTGGAGCATAACTACGTCCGCCTTCAGTCTCTTTAAGTGCGCAACACCCTTGCCCTCTTAATCGGCCCATTTAAACCTCTCACATTCCACGTGATCAGACGGGTTGGGGGGCCATTTACCCCCCCCCACCCTCGTCGACTAGCCATCCCCTTTTTTAAACCATCTCCTCACCCAGGTCTCACGCACCCGTCTGTCCCCCAGACGGCGCCCTCCCGTCCCGACCACCTCGTCTCGTATCAGCTCCCCCTTACTCCCAGCAGCAGCAACCCAGTTAATTCCCCCCCCCCCCCCCCCCCCCCCCCCCCCCACTAGATCCCCCTCTAGCTTGATTACTCCCCCCATAATGCTTCCGGTAGTCAGCTAACTCTGGCTGACCTCGGCTTCCCCCGTTCATCCTTTGACCTCCCTGCGTGTGAGGCTCCCGTCCTTCCTGCGCCATTTTTCCCGCCATAGTTTCCATAGCGCGGGAGAATACCCGCACCATTCCTCTCGGCCCCGCCCCTAATGGCGCAGTTCCCTCATTCCCCTTCCCTGTCCCCTTTTCCACCGGCGCCCACATTTCTTCATGTCCCCCACATCGGGGGGAGAAAAATTCCCCGTCCAACATTATTATACATTAGCCCTCCCCTCTCCCCACTTAACATTTCCGTGCCACCACCTCGCTACCCCTCTCCGGGCATCAATTTCTCAAGTCTAGTCCAATTTCTCTTCCTGAATGAATGTCCATGCCTCCTCTGCCGTCTCGAAGTAGTGGTGTTTGCCCTGATGTGTGACCCACAATTTTGCCGGCTGCAGCATCCCGAATTTGACCTTCTTCCTATGGAGCACCGCCTTGGCCCGGTTGAAACTCGCCCTCCTTCTCACCACCTCCACACTCCAGTCTTGATACACGCGTATCACCGCGTTCTCCCACTTGCTACTCCGTGTCTTCTTAGCCCAGCTCAGAACCATCTCCCTGTCCCTGTAGCGATGGAACTTCGCCACTATTGCTCTTGGTGTTTCCCCTGCCTTTGGTCTTCTCACGAGGACCCGGTACGCTCCCTCCACTTCCAGGGGGCCCGTTGGGGCCTCAGCTCCCATTAGAGTATGGAGCATCGTACTCACATACGCCCCAGCATCAGCTCCCTCTGTTCCTTCGGGGAGACCTAAAATCCGTAGGTTCTTCCTCCTCGAGCTGTTCTCCAGGGCTTCCAGCCTTTCTATGCACCTCTTGTGTAGTGCCTCGTGCGTCTCCGTTTTTACCACCAGGCCATGTATCTCGTCTTCGTTCTCAGCTGCCTTTGCCTTCACTCCACAGAGCTCCATCGCCTGGACCTTTTGTGTTTCCTTTAGTCCCTCGATTGCCAGTAACATCGGCGCCAGCACCTCTTTCTTGAGCTCCTCCACACATCGTCGGAGGAACTCCTGCTGTTCCGGGCCCCATACCATCTGGGCTCCCTCGGCCGCCATCTTGCTTCTCCCTTCCCTTCTCTGCCGCTGCTCCAAAGGATCCTCCGCAATCTGGCCACTACTGTCGCTCCTTTCCATCCACACCCGGGGGGGACTCCTTCCTTTATCACCTCACACTGGGTTTGGCCGCAAAAAATTTCCGTTGGGGCTCCCGATAAGAGCCCAAAAGTCCGTTGAAACGGGAGGTGCTGAAGCGTGCGGCTTAGCTAGTCATCACCGCAACCGGACAATCGGGCCATTTATAAGATGGAAAAAATAACCACTTGATCCATTTCCAGAGAGAAAACCGAAAGGCAGAGGAGTTAATGTTGGATTTGCATCAATCCTTGATTTGACCATACTCAAGAGTAGTTCCGGTCTCCATATTTTAAAAAGGATTAAGTGCGAACGGTCTGAAAAAGATTCACACAACTGGAAGGAAAGACTTCGCTTTTTACTCCGAATAGGTCTCTTCAAAGTTCTGAACTGGCCTGAATAAAGACCAAAGAAGGGTACAGCACAGGAACAGGTCCTTCGGCCTTCCAAGTCTGCACCACCCATCTAACCTAAAACTTCCTGCACTTCCGGGGTCTGTATCACATCCTATTCATGTATTTGTCAAGACACCCCTTAAACGTCACTATCATACCTGCTTCCTCCACCTCCTCCAGCAGCGATTTCCAGGCACCCATCACCCTTTGTGTAAAAACATCACTTCCCCCGCACATCTCCCCTAAACTTTGCCCCTCACACCTTAAACTGATGCCCCCTCATGATTGACTCTTCCACCCTGGGAAAAAGCTTCAGACTATCCATTCTATCCATGTCCCATATAATCTCGTAGACTTCTATCAGGTCGCCTGTCAACCTTCGTCATTCCAGGGAGAACAAACCGAGTTTATCCAACCTGTCCTCATAGCTAATGCCCTCCATACCAGGCAACATCCTGGTAAACCTCATCTGCACCCTATCCAAAGCCTCCACATCCTTCTTGTAGTGTAGTGACCAGAATTGAACACTATATTCGAAGTGCGGCCTAACTAAGGTTCTGTACAGCAGTAGGGTAAACATAGAAAAGATGTTTCCAAATCTTGGGGCAGACAAAAACTCGGGGCCATAAATGTAAGATCTCCATCAATGAACCGAATAGAGGATTTGGCAGAAACTTCTTTACCCAGAAAGTGGTAAGAAAATGCAGCCACAAGGAGCAGTGTTCCCACAGTTACACTGAATGGGAAGTAATATAAACACATGGGGCTGGATTTTCAGCTCCGCTGCCAGCAGATTTGAAGGAGGGGGGGGCGGTTTGTGGGGGACTCATAAAACCAGCTGGTGGCCTGCCCACTTCTACCTATCTGCCCGCCCCGCATCTGACTTAAATTTTACAGGGGAGCAATGGAGAACCCTCCCACCCTTGAGCCTATCAAGGCCCTTAAGTGTCCAGCATTTGTTGCCCATCCCTTCTTGTCCTTGACACGGTGCCCTCTTCAACCACTGCAGTCCACCTTGTCATAATATACACCAGTATATCATGGTGCAGACACACACTGATGGACACACAGTGGGACCAATCAACACACACAACACCGCAGCCAATCACCAGTTAGAGCACACGCACTATAAAGACAGGGGGCATCAGAGTTCCCGCTCATTCGAGCTGCAGCTAGCTAGGGGGACAGAGCTCACAGCCTGCAACACAGACATTCACCATGTGCTGAGTGCATCGACTGGTTAGGACAAGGCAAAGGTCTTTAGTTAAAGCTGGTATCGTATTCACCCACAGTCAGAGTATGTTAAACAGTTAATGATTCAATAAAATAGTGTTGCACTATTTCAAGTGTTGGTGACCTGTATGTGTTCCACGGATCCAGAACACCCAACACAACATGATACCAGGAGTTGAGGGATATTAGCACATCTTCGACCTACCTGCAAGTGATCTGCCTTCCGCCAGCATTCCGTCATCCTGCAACATGGACAACATCAGCCCGCCGCCGCCGTTCCGCATCGCCGGCAACCTAGGGGCCAACTGGAAGATATTCAAACAGCGCTTCCAGCTCTTCCTTGAGGCCACAGACAGGGAGGACGCCTCGGATACCAGAAAGATTGCTCTCCTCCTCTCCACGGCCGGAGACCATGCCATCCACATTTCAATTCTCTCACCTTTGTGGATGATGAAGATAAAACAAAGTTTAAGACGGTCCTCCTCACGTTTGACACTCACTGCAGCATAGAGGTGAATGAAAGTTTTGAGCGCTATGTGTTCCAACAGCGTTAGCAGGGTAAGGTTGAACCTTTCCAATCCTTTCTCACGCACCTCCGCATCCTTGCGCAGTCTTGCAGCTACGGGCCCACCTCCGACTCCATGATACCCGACCAGATCATTTTCAGTGTTCAGTCGGACCGCCTACGACAGCAGCTCCTCAAAGTAAAGCAGCTCACCCTAGCGACCGTCATTGAGACCTGTGTCTTACACGAAAACCCTTCGAGTCGGTATTCCCACGTTCAAGCGGCTGAAACGGCACGGCAAGGTCCCCACGAGGCGGAACGGGTCCAAGTGATTGAGCAACTCCAGGGCCTCAGCCTGGGTGAGGGCAGCCATTTTGCACGCTTTTCACGGACTCCCGCGCTTGTGCACACCAAACGAGTGGACAGCGACGTCGAAGAACGTAATGCGCAGGCGCGCACCATGCACGACCGCACCGCGCATGCGCGGTGGCGCAGTGAACGTGCTGACACTACGACATGAGGCAACTGTGGCTCCACCCATTTAAAACGGCAATGCCCTGCCAAATCTCGACAATGCCTACGATGTGGCAGACTTGGCCACTATGCTGCATGCTGCCGAGCAGCTCAGCCTGCCAATTCATATCGCTTCAGCCAGCCTCGCAGGAATGTCCGGGCAATTCAACCCACGGTCACCGAGTCCGATGCGGACCTCCCACACAGCAGTGACACTGAGGACCCGAAGGCGCCTTTTCGAGTCAGTGTCGTGACAAAAAACAGGCTGTCCCCGAAGCAACGACACCAGCCGCTGTCGGTATACAGCATCGATCCAGACGATGAGTGGTGTGCCACCCTGATGGTCAACAGGAATTCGTCGCCCACCTCAGAGACTTAATTTGTGAACTTTGTGGGCTTATGGACTTTCTGATTTGTTCTGTTCTTCCGTTTACTTGTTTACATGGTTTGTATATAGTGTTCATCTCGTTGTTCTTGTTGCATACTGTTTTCCTGCACCAGGCACCTTCCCATGTAAATAGCTTAGTTCTCATGTACATATTCCTGTAAATATTTCGCACACACGTAGTAGGGACATTCTCACCATACACTATTTATTGCCACACAGGTATAAATTTTTATAAAAGGGGGGATGTCATAATATACACCAGTATATCATGGTGCAGACACACATTGATGGACACACAGTGGGACCAATCAACACACACAATACCGCAGCCAATCACCAGTTAGAGCACACGCACTATAAAGATAGGGGGCATCAGATTCTCGCTCATTCGAGCTGCAGCTAGCTAGGAGGACAGAGCTCACAGCCTGCAACATAGACATTCACCATGTGCTGAGTGCATCGACTGGTTAGGACATGGCAAAGGTCTTTAGTTAAAGCTAGTATCGTGTTAACCCACAGTCAGAGTATGTTAAACAGTTAATGATTCAATAAAATAGTGTTGCACTATTTCAAGTGTTGGTGACCTGTATGTGTTCCACGGATCCAGAACACCCAACACAACACATCTGGCACCGGTGCGCCCAGCATATGGTGAAGGAAGGAAGTTCCAGGATTTTGACACAGTGACAATGGCGGAACAGTTCCAAGTCAGGATGCTATGTGGCTTGGAGGGTAACCTGGTGTTATTCCCATGCATCTTCTATCCTTGTCGTTCTAAGTGGCAACGGTCGTGGTTTGGAAGGTGCTGTGGATGGCATGTTAACACTGCTGCTTCACAGCGCCAGGGTCCCAGGTTCGATTCCGGCTTGGGTCACTGTGTGTGCGGAGTCTGCACGTTCTCCCCGTGTCTGCGGGGTTTCCTCCGGGTGCTCCGGTGTCCTCCCACAAGTCCCGACAGAAATGCTTGTTCGGTGAATTGGACGTTCTGAATTCTCCCTCAGTGTACCCGAACAGGCACCGGAGTGGGACGACTGGGGGATTTTCAGAGTAACTTCATTTGCAGCGTTAATGTAAGCCTACTTGTGACAATAATAAAAGATTATTATTGTTATTGAAGGAGGCTTGGTGAGTTACTGCAGTGCATCTTGTAAATGGTGCACACTGCTGCCACTGTGTCGCTGGCGGTGGAAGTGGATTATTCAAATTTTAATTTTATCTGCAGTTTATTTTTGCAATATATTTTTCACAGTAACTTCATTGCAGTGTTAATGTAAGCCTACTTGTGACACTAATAAAGATTATTATTAAGGAATTTCATGGAATTAGGTCCCAGCACTGCCTGTCACAAGAGCTCCCCTGCCTCATATAGATGAGTTGTATTGACTTTTAATTAGGCTCATCTGGATAGAACAAACATACAAAATAAAATATTTTATCACAGGATTGAGTGAAGCGTAGGGAGCAACAGTCAACTCCAGTCAATTCACGCATTCTGTCAATTAATCATAGATCAACATTAACAACAGTTGTGGAGAGCTTTGCAGTAAGCTTATCCCATCCTCCTGGCCACAGGCCAACATGTGAGGCAGCTCTAACCTTGAGTTGCTTAAGGATGAGTGCTTGTAAAGGTTTGCAAGTGGAATGAAATCCTTGTTTCAAAAAAAGAATGCTTGATTATTGATATTGAGAAATCAACAAGGGAGGAGAATTTCTGCAATGATTCCCTTCACCCCTCCCCTCCCCATTACCAATCACTCAGTGTATATATACATGATGCAGCATTAAACCATACCGAGCAGAATGTCCTAAATTTAATCTCTGAGCTGAATTAAATAGCAATATCCGTCTGTCCCATTGACCCCAACATTAGGGCGGTGAAAATCTCAGTCTGCAATGATACTGTAATGAGCAGACTGCCGGGTATGGGAATACCACCATCAGCAAGTTTCCCACTGTTGCGTATTCATGTTTGTTCCTAATTGGAACAAGGTCACTTTAAGAGTCCAATCACATGATGTACTGATGATGTCATCGGCAGTTTGGGCAGGCTAACAGTTGGTCTTTTTTAAGCCTGTGAGAAAACACCTTTCCAATAAAGCTCTTGTTTGTTTTTTACCTTTGTGGTCTGAAAGCTTCTCTTTTAACAATATCACAAAGAACCTGGCGACAAGGAGGTCCAAAGCACGCTGGTAGACACCTGGAGAAGAAAAAAAATCTAGAGAAAGCATTTATCATACGTGGACATCCAAAAAGGATTAAGATAAAAACATTGCTACACCAAAGCTGGCAATGAGGGGTGCAGAATAGTAGCAGCAACCTATGAACTAAACAAAATTTAAACAAAGCATTTGGTGAAAACAACATTGAAAAGAAGCTTGCCACGTGCTCTGCCTGGAAAGTTCTGGAACAGTGCTCCCACTATGGTGAGTAGCAAATAAAGTAACAAATGCCCTGCAAAAATAGTAGAGCTGGTGAGTTTCACAACATCCGTTGCAAAACTCGGAAAAGACAAAGCTGAGCTCAGGGTTACCTTGTTTGAAAGGAAAGAAAAGAAGCGAGGTAGTGCTAAAAAATTTGTGGCACATTTGTGCTTACGCAGGCCTTCCCGCAGTAAGATGGCGTGAGATTTTGGCACCATGAGACTGCATGATGAAAGTACTGGAGCTCATACACTGAATGATTTGCATACTTTGCCCAGGCACCAACATTTCGGCAGACATAGTAGTCCCAACTGTTCAGAGCATGATTGGGGGAGAAATCGTTCACACTCCTGTGAAGTCTGGTGCAACCAGATAAAACATGCTCGAAAACATATGGTGAGATTATGGAGATATTATAGGACCACTTCTCACCTAAACCCTTGGTCATTGCCAAGAGGTTCAGGTTCCACAAACATAACCAGCAGGAAAGTGTATCAATCACATCATTCGTAGTTGCTTTGAAGAAATTAGCTGAAAACTGAATTTGGAGATGTCTTCAATTACATCATTGGAGACAGGCTAGTGAATGGGTTGAGAAGTGAAGCTATCCAGAAAAGGCTAATAGCAGAGAGCAACTTAGATCTAAAGAAGGCTTTAGAAATTGTGATCCCTATGGAACTAGCAGCTAAGGAAGCCCAACCAATAAGCTTGATCGCTAAACTATTTAGCTGAAACACAAACACCAACGTAGGTTCGACATTGCCATCAATGTGCAAAAACTGGGCAAACAGCAACTGATTGTTGGAGTGAAGATACAAAATGGAAGAATTTGGATACAAAGGGGGAACATCGAATGTGCTTGTTAGAGAAAGAAACAAAAAGTTTTGATCACGAATTATAAAAAGCAAGAACCAAATACATAAAATGAAACATTGAATAGAGGGAAAAGTATGCACATGAAACAAAAAGGGCACGAATAAGGACCAAAGTCATATTCGGATGACGAACTGTCGTTTAACGTATTGACCATTGCTGTTGAAACCAACTGTTACTGGGTCACTGTTTTACTGGATGGACAAATGGAGGTGGACACTAACGCAGCCTTTTCATTAGTCCCAGAAACTGTTTACCAAGATAAACTATGACATATCGCCTTGAAACCCTACCAGAGAAGGAGTGCCGTTGAGAGGCCGTATTGATGTAAATGTGCAGCTAAACGGACAGACCACAGACTTGTCCCTGTATCTCGTTAAAGGTAACTATCCAGCCCTACTGGGGAGAACTGGGCTGGAGAGAATCAGGCTACACTGGGCTGAGGTGAATCTCAGGTCGGAGTCTGATGCAGGCCCAACCAAAAGCCGAAAGGAGCTGCTGCTGAAAAAGCTCTAAAAGCAGCTGTGGTCAAATTGAGGAGCATCTGAAAGCACCTTACCATGAGGAAACTCTCGAGTTCATTGGACAGAACATGCAGTTTGATAAAAGAACTTGCTGACTTTCTTTATGCATCAATGGTCAACAAGAATAAAAAGATTGCTGAGCGTAAACAGCAACAACAGGAACAAAAGCAGCCAGCACAGAAACTGATGAAGGATGTTTGGATGGGATTGCTCCAGATGACCAAATGAAAAGAGTTGGAACTGCTCAGCGTGCAGTCTGCATCCCCAATATTCCTTTCCCATTTCACTCTGTACATCAGGGTCTGAAGTTCAATGAACATACCAACAGAAAAAATAATTTCTATAACCTGACTTTGCTCCAACAATCTAACCCTAAAGGCTAAATTTGGGAACTCTTTTGGAAGTCCTCAGGAGCAACAGCTTCAACTACATAGTTTAGAAGTTGCATTCCAGAAACAAGGCCTGAAACATGAGGGTGCAGCAAGAATGAAATCTCTAATGGAGAGACGCAGGGTTGGATGTAGGCACGCCAGAATCTGGTAATGGCACCGCCGAGGCAATGCCATGAGATATAGGCAAAGGAGGCCCTGCTACCTTAACAAGAGTTAACATTTCACGTCCTATGTAACTCTACTTCAAGACTAAAGAGAGGGTGAAATGTGGTGGGTTTGATGCTGGTGAGAAAGGGGGGGGGGGGGTTGATCATGTAGAACAAAAGAGAAAGTCAGGGATTGGTTAGACGGTAGGCGAGATTGATTGACAAAAATGGACTGGAACAAAATATAAAGGGAGAGGTAATGGTTGTAGTAAGGAAACAAGGCACTGGTCCAAAGTAAGTGTTTATGGCGGAATAAAGAACATCTCTGCCTGGAAGCAAAAAACATGAGTACAAGATGGAGACTGGAACGCGGCAAAAAAAGACAAATCAAAATGGAGGACAGAGTTCAGGATCTGCAGTTGTTGAACTCAATGTTGAGTCCAGAAGGTTGTAAAGTGCCTCATCGGAAGATCAGAAAGTATTGACAAGGAACGCTACCACCAGTGAGAAGTGGATACCTGCCATTGTTTTAGCACAGACAGGACCGGTCTCCTACACTGTTCAAACGCGGGATGATGTTGTGTAGAGAAGACACGCTGACCAACGTTTAACAACAATCAACATCCTGAGGGTTACCACTGATCAGAAACTGAACTGGACTAGCCATATTAATACTATGGCTACTAAGGTTAGGTTAGGCTTAGAGTTTGGTCAAAGGCTAGGAATCCTACAGTGAGTAACTCACCTCCTGAACCCCCCTCCCCCCTCCCCGCCAAAGCCTGTCAGCCATCTACAAGGCACAAGTCAGGCGTGTAATGGAATATTCTCAACTTTCTTGGATGAGTGCAGCTCCAACAACACTCAAGAAGCTCGTCACCATCCAGGACAAAACAGCCCGCTTGATTGCTCCCCCTTCCACAAACATTCAAAGCCTCCACCACTGACGCACAGCAGCAGCAGCATTTATCATCTACAAAATGCACTGCAGTAACTCACCAAGGTTCCTTAGACAGCACCTTCCAAACCCACAGCCACTATCATCTAGAAGGACAAGAGCAGCAGATACCTGGGAACCTCACCACCTGGAGGTTCCCCTCCAAGTCACTCACCATCCTGACTTGGAAATATATAATTATTCCTTCACTGTCGCTAAGGCAGAATCCTGGAACTCCCTCCCTTGTAGCATAGTAGATGGACCTACATCTCAAGGACTGCAGCGGTTCAAGAAGGCAGCTCACCACCACCTTCGAAAGGACAACCAGAAATGGGCAATAAATGCTGGCCACATCCCGTAAATTAATTTTTTAAAACTAGAACAAGTTTGCCAGAGACAGTCAACCGAGAGTCCACAACAAACTGTGTCATGTGAAGACCTAGACAGTCCTGAGAACCTGATAATACCAGAAACAACTGTGGAAGACAGTACCCCCGTTGAGGACACTTCAACACCAAGTCACCCTCCAAACACTGCAGCGACTCCGGTTGAGGCAAAAATGGATGACGTCCAAACTAAACACAAGACACCAGAGGTTACATTCAACACAAAAAAGCAGATGCCTGACGTTCAGCGACAATCATACAGGAATCTACATCCTCCAAAATGGCTAACTTATTGGCTATTGTGTTTGTTAATTGTTCATATTATAAATTTTGATTGTTAACGTTATATTGTGTTTCCTTGCAAGAACCTCTGATGTAAAGGGGGAGGAAAGTGTTGAGTGTCCATTTTTATTCCGAGTTGGAACAAAGTCACTTTAAGAGTTTGATCAAGTGATGTACTGATGACATAAGCAGCAATTTGGGTGAGCTAACAGTCAGTCTATTCCAGCAACCTGTGAGAAAACAACATTTCAAGTATGCTCTTGTTTGTTTTGTACCTTAATGGTCTACAAGCTTCTATTTTAAAAATACCACACCCTCCAGGCCACACACCATCCTGATTTGGAATTGTATCACCATTCCTTCACTGTTACTGGGTCAGAATCCTGGAACTTCCTTACTAACTGCTCTGTGGGTGTACCTACACCACACAGACTGCAGAAGTTCAAGAAGGCAGCTCGCTACCACCTTCTCAAGGGCAATTAAGGATGGGCAATAAATGCTGGCCTAGCCAGTGATGTCCAGATCCTGTGAAAGAATAAAAACATAAATTCTGAATGGAGAAGCTTCCTTCATCTTTAATTGCCTTGCATTCTAGCAACCCTTGCTAGAAATATGCATCTATGAATGTTGGGTTAGGATCAGGCACAGTTTGTAAAAAGGCCCATTCTGGATTCCCAAGTGAAGAATAACTATCTAGCTGAGGCAATGGCAAGCCAGCACAGCTCATGGGACCATCATCCATCTTAGGTTGTCATCTCCAGGAGCGATGTGAGGAGGAATTTCAAAGAGGGAAATTATACAAGGGTTGCTGCCGATTCACTTGAGAGCTCATAACAAAAATTGAAAAACAATATAACAAATTTTGTGTGTATTATGTGATCTGTCTGTGTGGATTTAGGTGAGGAAAGGATGATGGCATGTGGCCCACCTGCCTCTCTTATGCCAGCTAACTCTCACCATCAACGCTGGCAATGCACAATGACCACATCGGAAAGTTACAGATTGATGACCATTGATCGTGGAGCTGTAGTTAAACATGGGTCAAGAGAATGTTGAGGATGTCCAAAGATGTGCGGGTTAGATAGATTGGCCATGCTAAATTGCCCTTAAGTTAGGTGGGGCTACAGGGGCAGGGTGGAGGTGTGGGCTTAGGTGGGGTGCCCTTTCCAAGAGCCAGTGCAGACTCAATGGGCCAAATGGCCTCCTTCTGCACTGTAAATTCTATGATTCTATGATTGGGGCACAAGAGATGACAGCAAAGAATTGTGAGGTGGTATGTGGGAGCAACGGCATGGTTAGGATTGCAAAGTTGAATGGGGGCTTAGTCAGAGACTCCAAGAGGATTCGGCAAAAGGACAGATATGTAATGACAATATCTGATCACTTTGTAAACTATTTTTATATTACCCTTTGAATACATGCCTTTTCACAATAGTATGTGTGCAGGTTGGATACCAGACTAAATGGGTAGTGTTTAGAATCAATCCTGCATATTAAACAATTAAGTTGGGCCCTGTCAAGGCAAATGCCATTTCTATGTGGGAAGGTATCAGAATGAGAAGTGGTTGCCACTCATGTCTCACATGGGTTTGTGGTGGATTCACTGTTTAAAACTTTTGGTAAATGATTGGAGGATGGAATATTTTCTAAGATATCCAAGTTTGCAGATAATGTCAAATTGAGTGCTCTTGGCCAATGATGCCTGATAATGTGTGATAATGGAAAGGAATTTGTGCAGGCGAGGTCAATGAACAGAGTAGCAGCAGAGAGAGTCAACACAGAGAAATGTACAAATGCAAACACATGAAATGAAATAGAAGAATTAAGAATGTGGATAACATACTAAAAGAGAAAAGTGCTTGAGATAGAAAATAGATCTGGGGTTTTTGGTCGATTATAACTATCGCAGGTAAAATAAACAAATAAAATATTGGAATGTTTAGTTGTGGCTGTGACTTATAAGTCAAAGGAGACTATTTTGAATTTGCATCTGTTCCTGGTGTGGCCATGCCTGGAGTATGTTCAATTTAAGTTTCTGTATTACGGGAAAGAGATAGAGTTATTAGGATGAATGCATGGAGATGGCAGAATTTAGAAGGCTGGGTATGAGGAAATAGTATCGACCCTGTTGTCATAATATACACCAGTATATCATGGTGCAGATACACACACACTGATGGACACACAGCGGGACCAATCAACACACACAACACCGCAGCCAATCACCAGTTAGAGCACAGACACTATAAAGACAGGGGGCATCAGAGTTCCCGCTCATTCGAGCTGCAGCCTCCTAGTAGGACAGAGCTCGCAGCCTGCAGCACAGATCTTCACCATGTGCTGAGTGCATAGACTGGTTAGGACAAGGCATCGGTCTTTAGTTCAATCTAATATCGTGTGAATCCACATTGAAAGTATGTTCAACAGTTTCTGACTTAATAAAATAGTGTTGCACTATTTCAAGTGTTGGTGGCCTGTATGTGTTCCACGGATCCAGAGTACCCAACACATCGTGATACCAGGAGCTGAGGGATATTAGAACTTCTTAGACCTACCTGCAAGTGATCTGCCTTCCACCAGCATACCGTCATCCTGCAAAATGGACAACGTCCGCCCGCCGCCGCCGCTCCACATCACCGGCAACCTAGGGGCCAATGGAAGATATTCAAATAACGCGTCCAGCTCTACCTTGAGGCCACAGACCGGGAGGATGCCTCGGACACCAGGAAGATCGCTCTCTTCCTATCCATGGCCAGGGACCATGTCATCCACATTTTCAATTCTCTCACCTTTGCGGATGATGAAGATAAAACAAAGTTCAAGACGGTCCTCCTCAAGTTTGACACTCACTGCAGCATAGAGGGGAATGAAAGTTTCGAGCGCTATGTATTCCAACAGCGTTTGCAGGGTAAGGATGAACCTTTCCAGTCCTTTCTCACCCACCTCCGCATCCTTGCGCAGTCCTGTAGCTACGGGCCCACCTCCGACTTCATGATGCGCGACCAGATCGTTTTCGGTGTTCAGTCAGACTCCCTACGCCAGCAGCTCCTCAAGGTAAAGCAGCCAACCCTAGCGATCGCCATCGAGATCTACGTGATACACAAAAATGCCACGTGTCGGTATTCACACATCCAAGCGGCTGTAACGGCGCGGCAAGTTCCCCACGAGGCGGAACAGGTCCAAGCAATCGAGCAACTCCAGGGCCTCAGCCTGGATGAGGGCGGCCATTTCACGCGCTTTTCGCAGACTCCCGCGCTTGTGCGCACCAAACGAGGGGACGGCGACGTCGACGAGCGTAATGCGCAGGCGCGCACCACGTATGACCGCACCGCACATGCGCGGTGGCGCAGCGAATGTACTGACGCTACGACATGCGGCAACTGTGGCTCCGCCCATTTAAAGCGGCAATGCCCTGCCAAATCCCGACAATGCTTGAGATGTGGCAAACTTGGCCACTATGCTGCTTTATGCAGAGCAGCTCAGCCTGCCAACTCATATCGCTTCAGCCAGCCTCGCAGGAATGTCCGGGCTATTCAACCCACGGTCACCGAGTCCGATGCGGACCTTCTACCCAACATTGACACCGAGGACCCGAAGGCGCCTTTTCGAGTCGGTATCGTTACGAAAAACAGGGTGACCCCGAAGCAAAGAATCCAGCCTCTATCGGTATACAGCATCGATCCAGACGATGAGTGGGTGCCACCTTGACGATCAACCGGTCCCAAATACGATTCTGCCTGGACACTGGTGCCTCCGCAATCTCATTGCGCGGTCTGACCTCCAAAGCCTTTGTGTCAAATCAGCCATCCTGCCATCAGCCTTCCAGCTATTGGATTACAATGGCAATGCCATTGCTGCCAGCGGCTCATGCCAACTTGAAGTGACGCACAGGTCACGCAAAGCCATCCTTCCCTTTGAAATCGTGGGCTCCACGAAAGCCTCCCTGCTTGGTGCGCAGGCATGCAAGCTGTTGAACCTAGTTCAGAGAATTCACTCTCACTCTCCTGATGACACGTCTGCCTTTCAGGACACCGACTTCAGGGCGCAGCTCGACGCCATTATCAACCAGTACCACGACGTCTTCGAGGGCATGGGCACGCTCCGATACACCCACAAGATCTTATTAAAACAGAATGCCATGCCTGTGGTGCACACACCTCGCAGGATCCCACCACCCCTTAAGGACCGCCTCAAGCAGCAGCTGCAGGACCTCCAGAACCAAGGAGTGATTTCCAAAGTCACGAAACCAAACGACTGGGTCAGTTCCATGGTATGTGTAAAAAAGCCTTCCGGCGAATTGAGAATTTGCATTGATCCCAAGGATCTAAATCGCAATATTATGAGAGAGCACTATCCAATTCCCAAGCGCGAAGAGCTCACATGTGAGATGGCTCGCGCCAAGCTCTTCACCAAACTCGACGCCTCAAAAGGATTCTGGCAAATCCAGCAGGAAACTTTGCACATTTAATACCCCCTTTGGCAGATATTATTACAACAGGATGACGTTTGGGATCATATCTGCTTCAGAAATGTTCCATAGGATTATGGAACAAATGATGGAAGGCATTGAAGGTGTTCGCGTCTATGTCAACGACATAATCATTTGGTCCACCACCCCGCAGGAGCATGTTAGTCGCCTCCAGCGCGTATTCAAACGTATATGTGAGCATGGCCTCCACCTCAACAAGGCCAAATGCTCTTTTGGTCAGACGGAACTCAAGTTCCTTGGGGACCACATCTCCCAATTGGGTGTGCAGCCCGATGCGGACAAGATAGCTGCCATCACAGCTATGAAAACACCAGAGGACAAGAAGGCGGTCCTCCGATTTCTGGGCATGGTCAATTTTTTAGGGAAGTTCATCGCTAACCTTGCCTCTCATACCACAGCTCTCAGGAACCTGGCCAGGAAGACGACAGACTTCCAATGGCTCCCTGCCCACGAGCGCGAATGGAGAGAACTCAAAACAAAACTGACCACGGCCCCGGTCTAAGCTTTCTTTGATCCAGCATAGGAGACCAAAATTTCGACCCATGCCAGCCAATCCGGCATTGGGGCAGTGCTCCTTCAACGTGATGAGGCCTCATCATGGGCCCCCGTTGCAGATACGTCACGCGCCATAACCCCCATGGAGCAGAGCTACGCGTAGATAGAAAAGGAGTGCCTGGGCTTTCTGACCGGTGTGGTTAAGTTTCACAATTATGTCTACGGACTTCCTCAATTCACCGTCGAGACCGACCATCGCCCGCTGGTCAATATAATACAGAAAGACTTGAACGACATGACGCCTCACCTCCAGCGTATTCTTCTCAAGCTCCGGCGATATGACTTCCAGCTGGTATACACCCCAGGCAAAGACCTCATCATTACTGATGCTCTCTCCAGGGCAGTCAACACTCCATGTGGCCCAGCGGGATTTGTCTGCCAGGTTGACGCCCATGTGGCATTCGTGGCCTCCAATCTACTTGCCACGGATGAACGCCTCATCCAAATTCGCCGCGAGACGGCGGCTGACCCTTTGCTACAGCGTGTCATGCGCCACCTAACAGACGGGTGGCTCAAGGGCCAATGCCCTCAGTTCTATAATGTCAGAGATGATCTGGCGGTAGTAGACGTGGTTCTTCTAAAACTGGACCGCATTGGCATCCCACATAGCATGCGCCAGCTTGTCCTGGAACAACTACACGAGGGCCACCTTGGCGTGGAAAAGTGCCGCCGACAGGCCCGAGAGGCAGTGTACTGGCCCGGCATTAATGAGGACATAGCCAACACAGTGCTCAACTGCTCCACTTGTCAGCGCTTCCAGCCGGCCCAACCACGTGAGACCCTGCAGCCCCATGAGTTGGTCACGTCACCATGGACCAAGGTGGGCATCGACCTGTTCCACGCGCTGGGTAGAGACTATGTCCTGATCGTGGACTACTTTTCGAATTACCCGGAGGTGATACGGTTGCACGACATCACCTCGTCTGCAGTCATTCGTGCCTGTAAAGAAACCTTTGCTCGACACGGCATCCCGCTCACAGTTTTGTCGGACAATGGCCCCTGCTTCGCCAGCCAGGAATGGTCCAACTTTGCCAGGCGGTACAATTTTGCCCATGTTACATCCAGTCCCCTGTACCCCCAATCCAACGGCAAAGCGGAGAAGGGAGTATATATAGTCAAACGGCTCCTCTGCAAGGCTGCCGATGCTGGGTCCGATTTCTACCTCGCTTTGCTGGCCTATCGCTCCGCCCCACTGTCCACTGGACTGTCGCCAGCCCAGTTGCTCATGGGCCGTACCCTGAGGACGATGGTGCCATCCATTCATGTCCCAGACCTCGACCACGTTGCGGTCCTTCGCCGGATGCAGCTGTCTCATGCATAGCACAAGACGGCTAATGACTCCCTTGCAGCTGATCTCCCTGCTCTGGTTCCAGGTGACAACGTCCACATCCATCTTCCGGATGGTGGCTGGTCTGCAACCGCTGTTGTCCTTCGGCAGGTGGCCCCCCCCCTCGTTCCTGGTTCGTCTACCGGATGGCTCCATTCTGCGCCGCAATCGACGCGC
The DNA here is from genome assembly GCF_047496885.1 of Scyliorhinus torazame. NCBI lineage: Eukaryota > Metazoa > Chordata > Chondrichthyes > Carcharhiniformes > Scyliorhinidae > Scyliorhinus > Scyliorhinus torazame. The sequence goes on along the minus strand of NC_092716.1, from coordinate 81,612,521 downwards.
CCTTCGTCTCGTTCCACGCTCGTTACGTGATCCTCCACTGTCGCCTCGCCCTCCTGCTGACCCTGCCACGGACTGTGCAGAAATCCCTGTTACTCTGCATCCCCCTGACTCTGACGCAGTCCAGCCCGCTCCTGAACCGGCGGCTCTTGACCCACCCTTGAGGCGGTCAACCAGAATTTGTCGCCCAGCTCAGAGACTTAATTTGTGAACTTTGTGGATTTATAGACTTTCTGAATTGTTCTGTTCTTCCGTTTGATCGTTTACATGGTTTGTATATAGTGTTCATCTCGTTATTCTTGTTGCATACTGCTTCTCTGCACCAGGCACCTTCCCATGTAAATAGCTTAGTTCTCATGTACGTAGTCCTGTAAATATATCTTCGCACCCCACACGTAGTTAGGAAAATTCTCACCATACATTATTTATTGCCACACATACACATTCTTTTGTAAAAGGGGGATGTCGTAATATATACCAGTATATCAGTATATCATGGTGCAGATACACACACACTGATGGGCACACAGAAGGACCAATCAACACACACAACACTGCAGCCAATCACCAGTTAGAGCACACGCACTATAAAGACAGGGGGCATCAGAGTTCCCACTCATTCGAGCTGCAGCCTCCTAGTAGGACAGAGCTCACAGCCTGCAGCACAGATCTTCAACATGTGCTGAGTGCATAGACTGGTCAGGACAAGGCATCGGTCTTTAGTTCAATCTAATATTGTGTGAATCCACATTGAAAGTATGTTCAACAGTTTTTGACTTAATAAAATAGTGTTGCACTATTTTAAGTGTTGGTGGCCTGTATGTGTTCCACGGATCCAGAGCACCCAACACATCACCTGTGACTTTACTCTGTAGGAAAAGTCTTTAAAGTTGTCTGGACAAATTTGATTTGAAACGTTTTGTTAGGCAAATTGTTTGAGGACCACAGCGAGACAGTTTAAATAAAATTTCAGTTTCTGAAATGCGTAACAGATTAGCAATTGATGTGCTGCAGGGGAAAATCACAGTGGGATTTAAATCTGGATCAGCTGAGCTCCATAATTCTGGCCCAGCTGAGCTCCATAATTCTGGCCATTAGAATCGAGAATTACAGAAAGGAAGTTAATGGGAGTTTTGGGAGTGCGGAGACAAGATAGATCAATGGGCTCTTCCTTCCCAAAATGTTACTAAGTTGAGGATTATCAGCACAGACAAATGGACAAATGCCAAAGCTGTTCTTGGGAGATCTACCAAACGTTACATGAGAGCTGTTCAGGAAAACTCACTTTCCAATTCTTCCACCTGGTGTCCAATCTGTCACTTGCCCTTCAAGCTCCCCTGAAATTGCAAGGCAATGCAGGAGAAATTTAAAATCCATGCAATTAACTTGTTTGAAGATTGAAATTATAATATTAACTGCGCAATCTGGACTAGATTTTCCAAGTAGGGTCAGGAATCTGACACCTGAACGATTTCCAGGACCCAACCCACGCAACCACAGCACTCCTCTTGTGATGCTATTTTTAAATGTAATTAATTGTGCAGGAGTTGAGCTCAACGTTCAATTAGTGGTATTGAGTGCCTTCAGAAGGCGGGAGCTGCTTGTCTGGCACCAGAGGCATAGACGGAAGGCATCCATATTGGGGTCTGCCACTGCTTTGCCCAGTAGAGTGGGCATCTCATCAGAGCCAGTGCCTGGAGCACAGAGGAAAGTAGGAAACACAGAAAAATTACAGCCCAGCTCTGGTTGGCCTATCGGAATTTCAACAAGGTTAGATGAACTTTTCAATGTTGTCCCAATGAACGGACAGTTTAATGAGCACTTGACATGCATGAGACAGTTCTGGTTCACCAAGATAAGGATTAAAAATGCCATTTTCCATAGGACAGGCCTCTTAACAAGTTCCTTATGGCCCAGTAATTGGCAAGAAGGTTTTCCCATTCTTCTCCCTCCCTCACCGCCATGCTGGCCCTTTCAGAATTCAAAACTGTGTCCTGGAGACATCAGAATCCTGAGACAATCTCCAGGACTGTGATTTTGAAATGATGTCCGCACCAGGTCCCAACTCCCTTGGCATTTTGAAAATCCAGCTCAATAAATTCCAAACACTAGCAATCAATCGGGCAATGTCCCCTGAATTTCCCGTATGATCTCCACATGAAAAATAGTCTCTCGATGCTAAGTTGTCTAAAACTTTCAAATTGAAAATAAGTTCCACATTTTTCATCTTTAAAGAAAGCTAATGGTGTGGGGGAAATGACTATCATGAGTTGAGAAACACATTTGGCATATAATGACAGCTTGGTTCACTCGAATAACCATTTTGCATTGCCACGATTGATTGAACATTGTGGCACGCAGCATCAAGGACTGTTCTTTGTTGTATTAGCAGATTCCAAGGATGATTTTGTTTTGCAAAATTTCATTCCACATGAAATGAAGTAACTTGGGTTCTGAAAGAAAGCTTTCTTCACCCTTGAATACCATATGTGCTGCCATGAAGAGGCAGTTTGCAAGATCCATGGCCCCACTCTATTGGCATTTCTAATCTCAGTCACGCTGCAGCAGGGGAACATGGAGTGGAGGCCAAGCAGCTCTCCTTCGGAGAAGGTAAACGTAAAAACATAAAAGTAGTTGAACTGGTGACCATCAGCCCACTGGCAGAACAGGCTTGAGGGACTGAATGGTCCACGTTTGTCCCTGTTGCCTACTTCCCTGACTCAACAGGTACTGGTAGATTTCTGGGACAATAAATCTTATCTTCCTACCCTCTCCACTGGAGGATTTGCTATTTTCCACTTACACTGATTTATTTTTGGTTGTGTTAGTAACAGGAGGATTTCCACCTGGAGGACTAAATTGGATAGCTCCTGAAATGGGCGCAAGGATGGTGATGGTGTGTGATTAACCATTTGATGTAACGCAGGCAGCATCTTCATGCTTGATGTTCTTTATCATGATTTCTACGTGCACCCAATGCTGTTTGTTGGTCATATGGATCATCCACAATCATTATTTGCTGGCACTACTTAAAGCTAGACAATGCTGCTTATTATCCTTGAATGGAAAGGCACATTATGGCAATTGCAGGTTCTGACATAATTTGGAATAGTGTCAGGAATCCTTCCAGATACATGACGGCAAGGCATTGGGAGCAGGTAGCTGTGGAGGTCAATGCTAGGAAACTAGCCCTGAGGACCTGGATGCAGTGCTGCAGGAGAATAAATGCCTTCGTACAAGTGGTCACAGTCGGTGAATCTATCTTCAAACCCACAACTAGACCACTGGTCACACACACACTACTCAAATTCCTACACCCCCATCAGTCACCTACCAACAATCTCCTGTCAATCAGAACTTATACCTCACATTCATAGCTTCACTGCTACACTGGCACACTTACACTGCTGCAAGTCTCACACCCACACCCCACAGTTTGTACACACTATCAACTATTCAACCACAACAGCCACACCATCATATTGGACAACACTGACACATTTCGCACCTCCGTACAGCAAAGATGGTACACAGTCAAAGATAACTGGACACATATGCCTGCATGTCCTCACCCCCATGGCAGAGATAGTGTTCACCATTATTTGCAAGACCATCACTGAAGCTGTGGCCAGCATTGGGGCTGAATCCATTACAAATACTGATATCTACATACCAAATATGTCTCGTATCTCACTACAAGCTACTGGTGATGTCAGCATGCATCTCTTAATTTGCCACCTCCTGTCATCAAAATCTCATCCATGTGCCTCTCTTTCTTTTGGATACCCGAGAAGGGCAACCTGACCAGGCAATGGAGGTGACCAAGTACATAGTGATGAAGAAGTAGATAGAATGGTTGTAAAAGATGTTCAAGAATGCATTTCAGAGCCCATTTCTTCCCTGCAGACCTGGGCAAGAAGATGAGAAACGATCCACATGAAAATAATTACAGGCAATGACACCCAGTCCCTGGCATTGAAGGTTGAAGGAACCAATGTCAGTACGACATATATCACTTGCCTGGCAGATCCTAAGAAGACCCTCGGCATGAAGCTGCCGTTCCTGGTGATGATCGTCATGGTCTGTGATCGATGTTAGAGGGATGAGACGGGTCTAACAGCAACCTGGCACAGGGCTCTAAGCAGAGCTTGTAGCCCAACCTTTCTGTGATGATATGCATAAGCAATCATGTATATAGTGATGTAAATAACCTCTAACCAGCAGGTGGCAGTATAAATCTACCACATAAATCTGTACCTCGAGGAGTCTGGAGCTAGTCATGTTAGTGGATAGTCATACTTGCAGTAGCTCTTAGATAATTGATCATTATTAGTAGTTTGTAATATATTTCTCATAGTTATCTTTACCATGCATTTATTTTCTAATAAGACACTTTAACTAGCCAAGAACTAGACGTTCTATTGTGCATGATTCCTACCGACCAAGAATCAGAACGTAACATGGTACCAGGATTGAAGATCTACTAAGGAAACAAGATTCTTTGAAGATCCGAACAACTAAAGATAACTCTGAAGAAGAAGAAAAAGGAAAAAGTCTTTTACTAACCTCATGAACTACTGGCAACTTGTACTCAACGCACTGCTAGACTTCGAAGTCCAGGATGGAAGGTCTGAAGGCACCACACCAGCTTCAAGTAACTGGTAATGTAGATGAGAATTGGCACGTTTTTAAACAGCAATTCACACTCTACATTGCAGGTCTTAGTCTGCAGGCAAAGCCAGATGAGAGGCGCATAGCATTGCTGCTCATTGTAGCATGTCCACAAGCGATAGAAATATTTAATACGTTAGTGTTAAGAAGGTGACGGTTGACATCCGAGGGCGGGCCTGGAGGGTCGTGTGATGTGGGCTGGGAGGGGCTATGGCTGATTGGCATGAGGGGGGGCATGTCCCTCCGAACAGGCCAATCACATGGAATGTGAGAAGACTGAATGGGCCAGTCAAACAGTTGTACATGTTTGCGTATTTGAGGAGTTTAAAGGCGGATGTGGCTTTTTTACAGGAAACGCATCTGAAGATCGGGGATCAGACTAGCTTTGGAAAGGGTGGGTAAGCCAGGTCCTCCACTCGGGATTAGATATGAAGACACGTGGGGTGGCGGTCCCAATAATAAATAAGTGGGTATCGTTTGAGGTGAGGAATAGAGTGGCAGATTTGGGGGGACGGTTCATGATGGTGAGTGGGAAACTGGAGGGGATGCCAGTGGTCTTGATGAACGCCTATGCCCCAAATTGGAACTATGTTGAATTCATGAGGCAGGTGCCAGGGAAGATTCTGGACCTAGACTTGCACCAGCTGATAGTGGGGGGATTTTAATATGGTTATTGAGCCGAAATTGGACAGGTTGAGTGCATGGTCGGGGAAAGTATCGGGATGGCAAGGGAGCTAAAAAGGTTTATGGAGCTCGTGTGGGTGGGGGGGGGGGGGGGGGGGGGTACCCGTGGAAGGCCGAGGGGAAAGGAATTTTCGTACTTCTCCTATGTGAACAGGATCAACCACTTCATGATGGATAAGACTCTGCTGGCGGAGGTGCTCAGCTCGGAGTATTCATATATTGTGGTACCAGACCATGCGCTGCATTGGGTGGACTTGCAAGTGGATTGGGGGGGGGGTTGCCCAGCATCCACAGTGGAGGTTAGAGGTGGGGTTGTTAGCAGATGAGGAGGTTTGTGCGCGGGTGAGGGCTGCCATTCGCGGTATGTGGAGCTGAATGATACGAGTGAGGTTTCGCCCATTATGGGAGGCGCTGAAGGCAGTGGATGGGGGGGGGGGGGGGCGGGGGGGCGGAGTTTATATTGTTACGAGCACATTGGGACAAGATGGAACGGGCAGAGATGGCTTGGCTGGTGGATAAGATCCTGCAGGTCGCTAGGAGGTTTTCGGAGGCCCCAGAGCGGCAGAAACTCCAGATGGAATTCATGTTGGTGTCTCCGGAGAAGGCAATGGGGCAGTTGAGGAGGGCCGGGGGGGCAGTCTATGAGTATGGGGAAAAGGCGAGTAGGATGTTGGCACATCAATTGAGGAAGCAGGAGATGGCGAGGGAGATGGGAAAGGTGAAGGATAGGAGGGGAAATATGGTCTTAGACCTGGTGGGGGTGAATGGGATTTTCGAGGACTTCTACAAGAGGTTATATGATTCGGAGCCCCCTGGCTGGGGTGGAGGCAATGAGGCGTATTTTAGTTGGGTTGGAGTTCCCCAAGGTGGAGGAGGACCTGGTGGAGGGACTGGGAGCGCCCATTGGATTGGTGGTGATGATGGAGGGTATGGGGGCGAATGGTGGAGGTGATGAAGGGTATGGGGGCGATGCAGGCAGGGAAGGCCCCGGGACCGGATGGCTTCCCGGTAGAATTTTATAGAAAGTTTTTGGGAGACCTGGGGTCCTTGCTGATAAGGAATTTAATGAGGCGAGGGAGAAGGGGGAACCCTCCCCCACGTTGTTGCAGGCTTCGATTTCCTTAATTTTAAAGAAAGATAAGGACACGGAGCAGTGTAGGGCTTACCCTACAATTTCACTGCTGACTGTGGATGCCAAGCTGTTGGCAAAGATCGTGGCGTCACGAATTGAGAACCGTGTGCCGGGGGTAATAAGGGAAGACCAGACAGGGTTTGCAAAGGGGAGGCATCTGTCAGCTATAATGATGCCATCGGAGGCACGGAATTTGGAGGTGGTGGTCGCTATGGACGCGGAGAAGGCCTTTGATCAGGTGGAATGGGACTATTTGTGGGAGGTACTGGGGCAATTCGGTTTTGTTCAGGAGTTTGTGGATTGGGTCCGGTTGTTGCATTGGGCGGCGAATAGGCAGCGAGTGTAAGGACGAACTGGGTGAGTTTGGGGTACTTTAGGCTGCATCATGTGACAAGGCAGGGATGCCCACTCTCCCCGTTGCTTTTTGCCTTGGCGATAGAGCCATTGGCAATGGCGCTTAGAGCGCCAAGGGGTTGGCAGGCAATAGTGTGGGATGGTTGAACACAGCATCTCACTTTCTGCGGATATTTATTGCTTTATATATCGAACCCACTGGAAGGTATTGGGGGAGGATCACGGGCATTTCGGAGGAATTCGGCCGGTTCTCTGGGTATAAGTTAAACATGGGGACGAGTGAAGCCTTTCTGATCCAGGCAAGGGGGCAGGAGAGGAGGTTGGGTGAGCTGCTGTTTAAGGTAGTGGGCATTCACGTGGCGTGGGGATGGGAGCAGCTACACAAAATGAATTTGGCATGACTGGGGGAGCAGTTGAAGTGGGATTTTAAGAGGTGGGACATGCTCCCGCTGTCTTTGGCGGGGTGGGTGCAGTCCGTGAGGATGGTTAATTATTGCCATTTTGTCAATAATTCCTGTTGCCTCTCAGCCAGCCATGTTGAAGTGGTGGATTCCAAAATTGGATCTTCCAGGTCCAGAGCTGCCTGATTGCGTCCGACATGACCATCTGCAGTCGCCCCCTCAAAGTCAGCGGCCCTCCACCAGCCACGCTGCAGCCACTAAAGTTGTTCTGTATCAGAGCACATGGAAGACCGGGATGCATGAGGGTGATTAGTGGAGTTTGGAATGCAATTTGACATGATTTCCTTTATAGATTCAGTTAGAAATTTAGACGAAGATAAGGTATGAGACTGTTGGTGAATGGTGTATTGCGGTAAGATTTATGATATCACATTTGAATTAGTTCTTCAATTACTGTCCAGGCAGAAAGGGAACTTGTTTCGATTTTCCCTCAATGACTCTTCCTTGTCTACTGCCTCCTCCTCTTCCACCTCCTCTTCTTTGTGACCCTCATCCTCAGCTTCACACGTGCTACAAAAGGACTATTCCATCATGATGACATGGTTGTGCATCATGCAGCTTTCCGTCGCAAATCTTGAGACCCACTTCGCTGGGCTGATCCAGGCAGAGGAATCAGTACACTGTAGTCTGCTCTATCACAGTTCATGCAGTAGCACAGCTCTTATTGCAAGTTGATTACATGTGCATCGGTTGAGCCCCAGAATTATCAGCTATGTGGCCAGCAGATAGCCCTTATTCCTCTGTAGCCACACTTTGGTTTGTTGTGGTGGCTCGCGCAGCTTGAATAAATATATCAAGGCTGCTGCCAGGATACTGGCCAATGACCTGAAGATGTGCCTCTGGTCACATACCAGCTGGATGTCAAGGAAATGAAATTCCTTTCAATTCCAGTATTGGGCAGGGTTAACATGGGGCACCCACAAACAATGATTCGACATGGGGCACCCACAAACAATGTGCAAACAATCAATGGCACCCTGCGGTAGCCTTCAAATCGTGCAACACCTCATGCTCACTAACCAGTTTGTCTCTGATAAGAGAGGATAAGTCATCTCTCTTTTAAATACATAGCCTTGATGCAACAGTGGATTGCAAATTGCCAGATCTTGCCAATACATTTGCACCATACAATGACCATCTCCAACAAGAAAGAATCTAATAAAGGTTTGCATTGAGTGCTGAATTTGGTGCATTTGAGTGCTATAGTGAGAGTTTGGTGACTGAGGGAGTATAAGGCTTCATTTTTATCTAAAGTCTAGTCTTTCTTTTAGTTAGTTAATTAACGTAAAAGTTGCTTTTTGGTTTAGAAGAAGGTGAATTTTCAATCAGCTTTAAACAAAGCTTCTACTTGTAGGCACTTGCAGCTGGAGCTTGTTAATTAGTTAATTGGATTAGGCCAGTTTTCAAAGGCTAGATTCACAGTATAAAAGTGATCCCCTACAGTGCAGACTTTGTTTGCACTGTGTGCTGAATTTGGTGCATTTGAGTGCTATAGTGAGAGTTTGGTGACTGAGGGAGTGCTGAATTTGGTGCATTAGAGTGCTATAGTGAGAGTTTGGTGACTGAGGGAGTTAGGTGAGGAGGGAGTAAGATGCTCCTTTCATTTTGTTTCCTACATTTCCGCAAAGAGTGAGAAGGGAGCCAGGAGTTTACAGAGAGTGCAGCTGACTGGGACCAGAGTCGGAGGGCGGAGATCCAGTTGGTCCACAGGGCAGCTATATTCTGTAAGGTAAGAGGGGATGGAGGCTAGGCCAGTTGCATGCTCCTCCTGTAGGATGTGGGTGGTGAGGGATACCACCGGTGTCCCCGCTGACTATACCTGCGGGAAGTGCACCCAACTCCAGCTCCTCAAAGACCGTGTTAGGGAACTGAAGCTGAAGCTGGATGAACTTCGGATCATCCGGGAGGCAGAGGGGGTGATAGAGAAGAGTTACAGGGAGGTAACTACACCCAAGGTACAGGACAAGAATAGCTGGGTTACAGTCAGGGGGAAAAAAACAAACAGGCAGACAGTGCAGGGATCCCTCGTGGCCGTTCCCCTTCAAAACAAGTACACCGTTTTGGATGCTGTTGGGGGGGATGACCTACCAGGGGAAGGCACTAGCGGCCAGGTCTCTGGCACTGAGTCGGGCTCTGGGGCTCAGAATGGAAGGGGGGAGAATAGAAAAGCAATAGTTGTAGGAGATTCAATGGTTAGGGGAATAGATGGGAGATTCTGTGGTCGCGAGCGAGACTCCCGGAATGTATGTTGCCTCCCGGGTGCCAGAGCCAGGGATGTTTCGGATCATGTCTTCAGGATCCTTAAGGGGGAGGGGCAGCAGCCAGAAGTCGTGGTGCACATTGGTACCAACGACGTAGGTAGGAAAAGTGGTGTGGAGGTAATAAATGAGTTTAGGGAGTTAGGCTGGAAGTTAAAAGCCAGGACAGACAGAGTTGTCATCTCTGGTTTGTTGCCGGTGCCACGTCATAGCGAGGCTAGGAATAGGAAGAGAGTGCAGCTGAACATGTGGCTGCAGGAATGGTGTAGGAGGGAGGGCTTCAGGTATTTGGATAATTGGAGCGCATTCTGGGGAAAGTGGGACCTGTACAAGCAGGACGGGTTGCATCTGGACCAGAGGGGCACCAATATCCTGGGAGGGAGGTTTTCTAGTACTCTTTGGGAGGGTTTAAACTAACTTGGCAGGGGAATGGGAGCCGGATTTGTAGTCCAGCAGCTAAGGAAGCCGATATTCTGGACGCCAAAGCGTGTAATGAGGCAGTGGGGAAGGGAACACTGACAAAGGAGAGTACTTGCAGGCACGGAGTTGGGTTGAAGTGTGTATACTTCAACGCAAGAAGCATCAGGAATAAGGTGGGTGAACTTAAGGCATGGATCGGTACTTGGGACTACGATGTGGTGGCCATTATGGAAACTTGGGTAGAAGAGGGGCAGAAATGGTTGTTGGAGGTCCCTGGTTATAGATGTTTCAATAAGATTAGGGAGGGTGGTAAAAGAGGTGGGGGGGGGGTGGCATTGTTAATTAGAGGTAGTATAACAGCTGCAGAAAGGCAGTTTGAGGAGTATCAGCCTACTGAGGTCGTATGGGTTGAAGTCAGAAATAGGAAAGGAGCAGTCACCTTGTTAGGAGTTTTCTATAGGCCCCCCAATAGTAGCAGAGATGTGGAGGAACAGATTGGGAAACAGATTTTGGAAAGGTACAGAAGTCACAGGGTAGTAGTCATGGGTGACGTTAACTTCCCAAACATTGAGTGGAAACTCTTTCGATCAAATAGTTTGGATGGGGTGGTGTTTGTGCAGTGTGTCCAGGAAGCTTTTCTAACACAGTATGTAGATTGTCTGACCAGAGGAGGGGCAATATTGGATTTAGTACCTGGTAATGAACCAGGGCAAGTGATAGATTTGTTAGTGGGGGAGCATTTTGGAGATAGTGACCACAATTCTGTGACTTTCACTTTAGTAATGGAGAGGGATAGGTGCATGCAACAGGGCAAGGTTTACAATTGGGGGAAGGGGAAATACGATGTTGTCAGACAAGAATTGAAGTGCATAAGTTGGGAACATAGGCTGTCAGGGAAGGACACAAGTGAAATGTGGATCTTGTTCAAGGAACAGGTACTACGTGTCCTTGATATGTATGTCCCTGTCAGGCAGGGAAGAGATGGTCGAGTGAGGGAACCATGGTTGACAAGAGAGGTTGAATGTCTTGTTAAGAGGAAAAAGGAGACTTATGTCAGGCTGAGGAAACAAGGTTCAGACAGGGTGTTGGAGGGATACAACATAGCCAGGAGGGAACTGAAGAAAGGGATTAGGAGAGCTAAGAGAGGGCATGAACAATCTTTGGCGGGTAGGATCAAGGAAAACCCCAAGGCCTTTTACACATATGTGAGAAATATGCGAATGACTAGAGCGAGGGTAGGTCCAATCAAGGACAGTAGCGGGAGATTGTGTATGGAGTCTGAAGAGATAGGAGAGGTCTTGAACGAGTACTTTTCTTCTGTATTTACAAATGAGAGGGGCCATATTGTTGGAGAGGACAGTGTGAAACAGACTGGTAAGCTCGAGGAAATACTTGTTAGGAAGGAAGATGTGTTGGGCATTTTGAAAAACTTGAGGATAGACAAGTCCCCGGGCCTGACGGGATATATCCAAGGATTCTATGGGAAGCAAGAGATGAAATTGCAGAGCCGTTGGCAATGATCTTTTCGTCCTCACTGTCAACAGGGGTGGTACCAGGGGATTGGAGAGTGGCGAATGTCGTGCCCCTGTTCAAAAAAGGGAATAGGGATAACCCTGGGAATTACAGGCCAGTTAGTCTTACTTCGGTGGTAGGCAAAGTCATGGAAAGGGTACTGAAGGATAGGATTTCTGAGCATCTGGAAAGACACTGCTTGATTAGGGATAGTCAGCACGGATTTGTGAGGGGTAGGTCTTGCCTTACAAGTCTTATTGAATTCTTTGAGGAGGTGACCAAGCATGTGGATGAAGGTAAAGCAGTGGATGTAGTGTACATGGATTTTAGTAAGGCATTTGATAAGGTTCCCCATGGTAGACTTCTGCAGAAAGGAAGGAGGCATGGGATAGTGGGAAATTTGGCCAGTTGGATAACGAACTGGCTAACCGATAGAAGTCAGAGACTGGTGGTAAATGGCAAATATTCAGCCTGGATCCCAGTTACCAGTGGCGTACCGCAGGGATCAGTTCTGGGTCCTCTGCTGTTTGTGATTTTCATTAATGACTTGGATGAGGGAGTTGAAGGGTGGGTCAGTAAATCTGCAGATGATACGAAGATTGGTGGAGTTGTGGATAGTGAGGAGGGCTGTTGTCGGCTGCAAAGAGACATAGATAGGATGCAGAGCTGGGCTGAGAAGTGGCAGATGGAGTTTAACCCTGAAAAGTGTGAGGTTGTCCATTTTGGAAGGACAAATATGAATGCGGAATACAGGGTTAACGGTAGAGTTCTTGGCAATGTGGAGGAGCAGAGAGATCTTGGGGTCTATGTTCATACATCTTTGAAAGTTGCCACTCAAGTGGATAGAGCTGTAAAGAAGGCCTATGGTGTGCTAGCGTTCATTAACAGAGGGATTGAATTTAAGAGCCGTGAGGTGATGATGCAGCTGTACAAAACTTTGGTAAGGCCACATTTGGAGTACTGTGTACAGTTCTGGTCGCCTCATTTTAGGAAGGATGTGGAAGCTTTGGAAAAGGTGCAAAGGAGATTTACCAGGATGTTGCCTGGAATGGAGAGTAGGTCTTACGGAGAAAGGTTGAGGGTGCTCGGCCTTTTCTCATTAGAACGGAGAAGGATGAGGGGCGACTTGATAGAGGTTTATAAGATGATCAGGGGAATAGATAGAGTAGACAGTCAGAGACTTTTTCCCCAGGTGGAACACACCATTACAAGGGGACATAAATTTAAGGTGAATGGTGGAAGATATAGGGGTAATGTCAGAGGTAGGTTCTTTACCCAGAGAGTAGTGGGGGCATGGAATGCACTGCCTGTGGAAGTAGTTGAGTCGGAAACATTAGGGACCTTCAAGCAGCTATTGGATAGGTACATGGATTACGGTAAAATGATATAGTGCAGATTTATTTGTTCTTAAGGGCAGCACGGTAGCATTGTGGATAGCACAATTGCTTCAGAGCTCCAGGGTCCCAGGTTCGATTCCGGCTTGGGTCACTGTCTGTGTGGAGTCTGCACATCCTCCCCGTGTCTGCATGGGTTTCCTGCGGGTGCTCCGGATTCCTCCCACAGTCCAAAGATGTGCAGGTTAGGTGGATTGGCCATGATAAATTGCCCTTAGTGTCCAAAATTGCCCTTAGTGTTGGGTGGAGGTGTTGAGTTTGGGTAGGGTGCTCTTTCCAGGAGCCGGTGCAGACTCAAAGGGCCGAATGGCCTCCTTCTGCACTGTAAATTCAATGATAATCTATGATTAATCTAGGACAAAGTTTCGGCACAACATCGTGGGCCAAAGGGCCTGTTCTGTGCTGTATTTTTCTATGTTCTATGTTCTATGTTCCTTGATATTCAAAGGCATTACTATTCTATGTTCTATGTTCCTTGACATTCAAAGGCATTACTATTCTATGTTCTATGTTCCTTGACATTCAAAGGCATTACTATTCTATGTTCTATGTTCCTTGACATTCAAAGGCATTACTATTGCTGAATCCTCCACCATCAACATTCTGGGGGCTTGCCATTGACCAGAAAAAAATTACTGTGGCTGTAAGAGAAGGTCAGAGGTTACGAATCCTGCAGCAAGTAACTTACCTCCTGACTTCCCAAAGCCTGTCCACCATCTACAAGGCACAAGTCAGGAGTGCGATGGAATAATCTCCACTTGCCTGGATGAGTGCAGCTCGAATAAAACTGAAGACGCTTGACACCATCCAGGACAATGCAGCCCATTTAATTGGTGCCCCATACACAAACATTAATTCCCTCCACTACAATCGAACAGTGTAATTCGTGTGTACCATCTGTAAGATGCCCTTCAGGAACTCACCAAGGCTTCTTAGATAGCAACGTCTAAACCCACTGCTACCATCTACATGGGAACACTGCCACCTAGAAATTCCCCTTCCAACCTACTCCCCATCCTAACTTGGAAATATATTGCCATTCATTCACTGTCACTGGGTCAAAATTCCTGGAACTCCCTCCCTAACAGCACTGTGGGTGTAGCTACACCACATGAACTGCAGTGGTGCAACACAGTAGCTCATCACCACCTTCTCAAGGGCAAGTGACGCCAATCCCTTCAATGAATTAAAACAAAATACTGCAGCACCGGCCTGGAAGTTAGGAGGCGGATAAACGTTCATTGCCACAGTCATTTGTACAGCCAAGTTGGTCTTTTTCCTACTTTAGGCGCCCTATTGAATAATTTCAGTAATGACCTTGGTGCAGCACAGGGATCTCAAACATTGTTTTTTACTGAGATCCAGGAAGCACGATTGCTCCCCAAAATCTCTGGGTGGTTATGGCACCTTGCCGAGGGCCCTGCTCCCCTCCTTCTCCCTCATCTAGCAGCTTGTCTGGCTCTGTGTGGCCTCTGCTCATTCTCCCAATCATGCTGGTGGAAAGTCTGCTGATGCACCCACATTTGGGAACAAGTGGTTATAACAGAAGCATTGAAATCAGCAAAAGATCCTTCAGCACCTACCAGTTCACTGCCTGTAAACATTTGGAACTTGAATAAACCATAGCAAACAGCAAAATCATGTGGAATCATTGCAAACACCAGCAGATGACCACCAGTATTTAAGCTGTAAATAGTGGTGATACTAATCTTTATTTCCCTGGGTGAATTAAAGACTTGTTTAAAATAAACTTTGGGGAGAGATTATTTGAACTTCTCTTGTGGACACTTAAGAGATTTGGAATCTAGAATCTTTCCTCTTCTTCAACTCCTGGGTGGAGCTTTTTCTGACTGACTGGAATCAAGTGGCTGTTCAAAGGAGGTAACCTACTTTTCATTAATACACACAGTTTAAATAAAACAGATCACCCTGGGCTAAAGCGTGCGCCAAAAGAAAACTGTCGAACGTGACTTTGCCTTTATTCTCTTGGAAGTATCAAGATTTGTCAGCTGTTGCTGATATTTTTGTAAAGCATTGAATTTTCAAGTTTAATATCAGTGCCTGATCCCAAACTTCTGATTTGTTTAAGGCGGTGCTGTACTAACATGTCCATTTTTGCATTTACAGAAAACCCGTTGGCTGTCACGTTTTCTGTTTCGCAACAGAGCTTGCACTTCAAAAGTATTTAATTGGCTGTCGAGCATTCTGACTCTGTGGAAGGTACTGCAAGACCTTTTTTCATCATTTTCGACACCAAACGATCATTCCAGTTCAGAGACAAGTTCCTGACAGCTAGAAGTGTCCTTCCTGCCCTACCATCTTGGTGAGACTGATGGCGACCATAAACAGACGCAGCCTGGAGCTTCCTTCCTCCTTCCTGAAGGTGGGTCGACAGTGACAGCTATGAGACAGCAGCGTCACAGGGAATTAAGAGGAAAGAGGCCCATTGCAGATCCAACAATGCGCTCAAACAATCATTTCATTTCAATGAAAGGCTCTTTGGAGCTGACCTGATTAATGTTCTATACATAGTGCAAGGGCATGACGATTGCTTTAAAAGCGGAGATGAATATCAAGGTGCTTGAAAGTTAAAGTGATAAATTAAGCAACAGATATGATTTGTTTTTCATAAAACCATAAGGTAGGGGTTTTGGGGGGGGAGGGAGAGGAAAAACATAAAGCATTTAGATAGTTATATGGGACAGCTAGGTATAGAAGGTTATGGGCCAAATGCGGGCAATTGGGACTAGCTGGGGCAGCACGGTGGCGCAGTGGTCCCAGGTTTGATCCCGGCTCTGGGTCACTGTCCGTGTGGAGTTTGCACATTCTCCCCGTGTTTGTGTGGGTTTCGCCCCCACAACCCAAAAGATGTGCAGGGTAGGTGGATGGGCCATGCTAAATTGCCCCTTAATTGGAAAGATGAATTGGGTACTCTAAATCTTTAAAAAAATAAAAAATTGGGACTAGCTTAGTGATAAAAACTGGACGGCATGGACAAGTTGGGCCGAAGGGCCTGTTTTCATGCTGTTAGCCTCACTCTATAAGAGAAAGCCTCTCACCTGAACAACATATTCTTCCATCTAGCCCTTTCTTCCTCTCTCTTTTATTTGGGGGCATTTCTGCTTTTAATTTGGTAGTTAACTCCTGCTGTGCCCTGTAGGGGAACAGGCTGGAGGATGGTGGTGGGGAGGGTCTTGGGGGGGGGGGGGGGAGCTAGTTTAGCAATTTTGAGGATTGTAAATCCATCCTGCACCATGGTTGTTCCCAGCTAAAATTGGGAATTAATGACTTGGCTCTGAGCCTTGTACTGGGAGAATGGTCTGGAGCACCCTGACCTCACCTCCACTCAGTGCCTGCTACAGTGGCCTGGAGAATTTCCCAGCGTGGATATAATGGTTGTGCGTTTCCACTCTGTGGTGCTTACAAAACATTGCCTGTTGATTCCTTTTGTAACCCATGTAGTTATCTGCTCTGCCGCCAGGGAGTTTCAGATCGGATTTGGGTAAAAGTATTTGTTGATTGGCAGGCCACTTAGCTGTGCAGAGGCTTAAATGAAATTTCAGCAGTCACAGCACTGGAAGGATGACAGAATTGCTACAAAAGGATATGACGGATAATTTTACACATTGCTACAGGTAAAAGAATGGGAAATGAGTGGCAGAATCATTTATTAATTTTCAGTCATAACTGTGTCATACAGAGGCCTACACACATGTAAGACTTTGAGGAAATTTAATCAAATCACTTTGGAATTTTCTGCTGTAATATTTTCAATGAGGCAAAGGGGTCATGATGAATTGATTAATTCTAAATGCAGCTCACTCTCCAGTAACTTTACAGCCCAACGAAGATTCAGTGAGATAAAGGCCATTAGCAATGTCGGTGTTTATTGTTATGATCCAAATTGATGTTACAACTGGATGGGAATATCCCAGCATTGAACCATGGCACAAAAGACCATGGGTTGGATTCTCCATTCCTGAGGATCCATGGGCTTTCATGACGGGACAATAGGTGCGAAACCCACACCAATTCCACTACTAGTGAGGGGCTAGCACCAGTGCCCCGTGAAACACCCACAGAATGCATGGAAAACGACTGGAGAATCGCTGGGTCCGTGCTGCACATGCGCAGGGCTGTCAAGCTGCATAAGCTTAGACCCCACACACATGCACCAATCGCACCGGAAAAGATGCCACCAGCTGTGCTGGACTGCATACCAGCCCACCCCAACCCCACAGCCCAACTCCTAGACATGCCTACTCACTCCCCGCCCTGGCAGAAGCCCCCCAGCCAGAGGCATGGATCTCAGCTGAGTGTGGTGGTGTCGGACACTATCCGCACGCTCTCTCTCTCTCTGCAGCCACTACGCCAGGTGCACAACCTCTGAGACCGTACGTGGCCTGTGCCGTCGGAAATCGGCCCATCAGAGGTGGAGCATTGCGGGTGGGCCCGCTAATGACATTCCAATGGGCTTGTGACTGTGTGCAACGCATGTCTTGATGATGCCGATTTGGAGGGGGCGGAGCTTCACAACCCGGCGTCAAACTGGCTCTTGCTGCAATTTGGGAGTCGGGAGCCATTCTCTGCCCAATCACGGTTCCCGATTTCGGCATTGGGCGACGGAGAATCCGGCCCCAGAACTTTTACGTATTTTTATAAAACATGGAGGAACAGTCACAGGACTGCTAATTTGTCTTAACAACAAGAAAACAAATTATAAAACTTGAAAAGTTGGATTATCATTCAATACTCCTTTACTCCCCCCCCCACCACCATCACTTTAGCTTAACAAATGCACACAAATTTAAAAATTAACATGGATTACAAAGTACATCTTAAACTACAATGGTCTCATTCATACAAAAAATCCCTTTTAAGTACACAGGATGACTGTGGTCAAGTACACACACTCCTCTCTGAACCCAAGTTAGTGTCTATGGTTTTCTCCTCAGAATCCCCCCAGATGATGATCACATGAGAGTTTCCAAACTCCACTCCCAAAAACATTCTACTGTTCGCAATTGCTTTAGCATTCAATTCCCAGACTATATTAAAATAACATCAAGCGTTTCATCTATCTCTGAAGTCTGTTGTCCCACTTTAAATCTATCTTCTGAGATTGTCTCTTCAATTCAGAACACTTTGTTCACTCTTCCTTGAATTCTTCCGCACAATATCTTGGTCTCTGTTCACTTAACTCCATACTTCTTATACAGTCTCTCTGTCCAAATTTCAAGGTTATCTGGATTGTATCTTGTTCCTTCAGAATCTTGCATACTTGCAACTCTTTTGTCCTACCCAGCTTCTCCTGGCAGAGTTGTTCATTCCTGTGATCTGGCTGCAACTGCTCTGGTTTCCAGTTAAAATGAAGAACAAAGGAAAACCCTTCTCTCTGGAAGTGGTCTCCTGTTGCTAAGCATTGACTTACGTCTATTTATTTTTCACATCATAACCTGCTCTAAGCACAATAGAGACACAGTTGGAACTCAATCAACCCCACACGCACAAACACCTTTGTCTAGCAAGAATCTAACTATAGGTTTTACCCTTCCAGACATAGAAACATTATATTAAACACACCTAAAACTATACCTTATTTCTAATGTTTACTAATACAAATATAGTCCCTAAAACTACCTTTGTTTTCCTAACATTAAGGAGCTCTATACTCACCTAAATTACCATATAATTCAAAATGTAACATAGAAAAAGCCAGTTGCACACTGCCAACTCTAGACACCACCCACACCCTTCCCCCACTCCTGTTTGCATCTTAATTTAATGTTTTGTGTTTTAATGGTCCTTTTAATGCCAGCGATCCTGCAGGCTATTGCACCGGTGAAAACCCACTGACCTTGAGTACCTTCCTTTCTTTCTCACAGTCGCTAGATAAAGTCATACATTTTCTGCACCTACAAACACTAATCTTAGGAACAATGGAAAGTTGAGTATTGAATAGCGGCAGGTCACCTCCTTTGCATTATACTGTGCTATCGAAAATGTGCACCCATCACCAAAGACACTATCAGTATATAAAAGGGCTTAAAAACTATTCAGAAAAAAGAACAAACACTTGATATTTGCATTCTAAATTCCCTTCACTGAAATGATTCATCATTTTTTACCTGAATGAATTGCAACAATATTCTCGCCAATTGTGATACATTATGAATAGAAATGGCAGCAAAGCAGGAGAACATGGAACGTTTGTAAAATGTTGAACCCAATTGACTGGATTTGGGCTGGGTTGCAATTGGGCTGTAGTTGTGCTCATTCTGTTTGTTTACGTAAACAGGACAATTTAATATATCCCCAAAAAAATGCACTGACCCTTAACAAACTTGGCATTGAGCTTAATTATACCCTGTAATAGTAACTTTGTTTTGGTGTTTGCATTCCTGGCTGGGGTTCAGTCGGCTGGGTTCAGCACCACTAGAAATTAAACTAAAACCGTGAACAGAGATTACTTTACTCAATCCCTCAATCACTGGCTTCAATTTATTTTGGTTTGATTCAGTGTTTCTCCCATAGAGGCACTGACTCCTTGCAGTACATGTTTTTTATATTTCTTCTCACGAGACAGTCAATACTAGCAAGGTCACATTTAACATGTATCCTGTGTTACCCTGAGGAGTTGGTGGTGGGTCCTCCTTTTTTTTTATATCGGCGACCATTCTGGATTGCTTTTATAACTGTGCGGCTTGCTCCAGTGGGACATTAAGAATTGAACAACATTGTATGGGACCAGGGTGTAGGCCACAACTGGCGGTTTCCTCTCTCCCAAGGTCACTGAGAAACCAATTGGATTTTAACAATTCAGCAGCCTTCATCATTGTTTTCTGTCTGGTGCCATCCAGTTTCCGAATTCATAGAATTTACAGTGCAGAAGGAGGCCATTCGGCCCATCGAGTCTGCACCGGCTCTTGGAAAGAGCACCCTACTCAAGGTCAACACCTCCACCCTATCCCCATAACACAGTAACCCCACCCAACACTAAGGTCAATTTTGGACACTAAGGGCAATTTATCATGGTCAATCCACCTAACCTGCACATCTTTGGACTGTGGGAGGAAACCGGAGCACCCGGAGCACTCCCACGCACACACGGGGAGGATGTGCAGATTCCGCACAGACAGTGACCCAAGCCGGAATCGAACCTGGGACCCTGGAGCTGTGAAGCAATTGTGCTATCCACAATGCTACCGTGCTGCCCGAATTAAATTTCATCATGTCCTATCGTAGAATTGGAACTCAGAACCACCCTGCTGCAGGTTCCTATATCATGGCTAGTGTTCTATCCTAATTGTGGGCCTAATTATGGGCAGCACGGTAGCACAAGTGACTATCACTGTGGCTTCACAGCGCCAGGGTCCCAGGTTCGATTCCCCGCTGGGTCACTGTCTGTGCGGAGTTCTCCCCGTGTCTGCGTGGGTTTCCTCTGGGTGCTCCGGTTTCCTCCCACAGTCCAAAGATGTGCAGGTTAGGTGGATTGGCCATGCTAAATTTCCCTTAGTGTCCAAAAAGAGTAGGAGGGGTTATGTGGATAGGGTGGAAGTGGGTCGGTGCAGACTCGATGGGCCGAATGGCCTCCTTCTGCACTGTATGTTCTATGTTCTAAACTGTACCTCCTACATACATTAGGAATCCTCTGGTAAGTCACTTAAGTGACTTTTCCTCATGCCTAACCCTGAATTTTGAAGCCCAGGTTTTCCAATGGATAAGGGTAATCAATCAGATAAAAAGTAGAGGTCCGCAATGCACAACCTCTACCACTGGGCACATCACAAGCATTTCCAACAATGAATTTAATCATAAAAACCATCCAACTCTGAAGGAGGCCACTTGACGTCTCACGACCAGGCTGGACGCGGGGCTTTTCTGCTTTTTAGCATATGTGAGCTTAGTTTTAACGCATGAATGTTGTTCCGACGGCAACATTTAGACATCTCAGCATTTTCCTGAGTTCCTGCATAATTCACACAGTCACCTTCCAAATCCACGGCCATATCATCTACAAGGACAAGAGCAGCAGACACATGGGAACACCACCACCTGGAGGTTTCCCTCCAAGTCACTAACCATCCTGATTTGGAAATATATCACTGTTCCTTCACTATCGCTGGGTCAAAACCCTGGAACTCCCCCCCCTCCTTGTGCTCAGCTAAGCCTGATTCAATTTAAGGTTTTGCATAGGACGCACTTGACCAGGGCAAGGATGAGCATGTTCTTCTCTGATGTTTAGGATAGGTGTGAATACTGTTTTCTTGAGCCAGTTAACCATAGGCATATGTTCTGGTCCTGCACCAAACTGATGGGCTTCCAGGCTCCTTTCGATAATACCATGTCGGAGATACTCCATGTAGATTTGGATCTGTGTCCGCTGGTGGCTATCATCTGGTGTCAGATTCGCCGGGTGACAGTCTGGGGGGAAGGTGGATGTCCTTGCCTTTGCCTCATTGATAGCCCAGAGAAGAATATTGCTGGGTTGGAGGTCTCCCACTCCGCCCTGTGCCTCTGCTTGTCATTTCTGCATTTGGAGAAAGTCAAGTTCACCAGCAGGGGGTCGGTGGAAAGGTTCTACCTAAGATGGCAACCATTCATTTCCTCATTTAAGGAGCTC
Organism: Scyliorhinus torazame; assembly: GCF_047496885.1. Lineage (NCBI taxonomy): Eukaryota > Metazoa > Chordata > Chondrichthyes > Carcharhiniformes > Scyliorhinidae > Scyliorhinus > Scyliorhinus torazame. Next base: position 81,591,015 of record NC_092716.1, on the reverse strand, counting down.
AGTCACCGTCAGTTGTTGGGGGGGGTTTAGATTAGTTTTTGTATTTAAGTTAATTGGGTGTTGTGTGTTGTTTTCCATTTTTTTGATTGAGATGTTTTGCCTTTTTTTTCCTGTTTGATTGTTTCGGGTTGTTAAAATTACTTCATAAACATACTTTTTGAAAGAGAAATCGGATGAAGAATGTTCTCAAGTCAAAAGTAGAAATGTGAATCTGATGTATCAGATCAGCAATGCTTTTATTTAATAGTGAGGCAGGGTTGAGGGTCAGGATGGCCGACTCCATCTCTTATGTTCTTAGGTTATTAGGAGTAGGGGTCAGCACACTCCAGTTGAGGAGGATACTGTACTCACACCACCCCATTTTCAAACAGCCTTACATCCAATCAAAAACTAAGGATTGGCTCTTCACAGGCTGTTTACCTTGGAGGGTTTTGTAAGGGCCACGAAGAATCCAGCACGAGTTTTAAGGATACAAAGTAATAACATTTATTTACTATAACATATATACATAGCAGTAGCAGTAACTCCCCTTGCTACATACTCCTTCCTGCCGGTTCCTGAACTGGCCAGCTTTATTTATACTAGGAGTTTACTAGTGGTTTCTCCGTCCCCCTCATTGGGAAAGCTCATACTCCCACAGGATTGTGGGATAGTCATTAGTCCCCAGCCAATGGTAAGTAGGCAGGTTATAACATCCCATCCTCGTCGCCAGTTTTGTAAGGGCCACGAAGAATCCAGCACGAGTTTTAAGGATACAAAGTAATAACATTATTTACTATAACATATATACATAACAGTAGCAGTAACTTCCCTTGCTACATACTCCTTCCTGCCGGTTCCTGAACTGGCCAGCTTTATTTATACTAGGAGTTTACTAGTGGTTTCTCCGCCCCCCTCATTGGGGAAGCTCATACTCCCACAGGATTGTGGGATAGTCATTAGTCCCCAGCCAATGGTAAGTAGGCAGGTTATAACAGAAGGCATCACAGCAGTGCTTAATCCTGACCTCCCCTTCCAGCAAGGTAGCTGAATAGTAATCAAGAGCAAGAATCTTGGCTGATTTTCCCTTCCCTGATTGATCCAGGGAGACTGAGGCTAAATGTATCACGCGACTGTTGTCTAGCTAAGATTCACTCTTGCAACACAGAATTACCTGCATTCTTCACATGGAGAAGCTTCACATATCTCAGACATTTATTTTTCAAAAAATATTTTATTGAAGCATTTGTAATTTTCGCAGTTTAACACATTAACATTTCTTAACATTTCTTAAAGAACCGCGCGGGCCGACACATGCAGAACACCTAAACAAACAAAAAACAGAAAACAACGACCCCTGCTACCCCCGCCCTATTCCTTAATTACCCGTATACTAAGTTGCCTGTCCTTATCTAACATTGCCATGACACCTGTTTTCCTCCCACCGCCCTTTTTCCCCTCCCCACCTTACTGCCGACGTTCAATTTTCCTTGAAGAAGTCGATGAACGGTTGCCATCTCCGGGCGAACCCCTGAGTTGATCCTCTCAAGACGAACTTGATTTTTTTCCAGAAACCCTGCCATATCGCTGACCCGCACTCCTGCCTTCGGGGGCTCCGAGTCCCTCCATCCCAGCAAAATCTGTCTCCGGGCCACCAGGGAGGAGAAGGCCAGGACACCAGCCTCCCTCCCCCCCCTGTACCCCGGATCTTCCGATACCCTAAATATTGCCAGTTCTGGACTCGGGGTTACCCTCCCTTCCAGGACTTCTGACATAACATCTGCAAATCCCTGCCAGAATCCCCTCAACTTCGGAGACACCCAAAACATATGTACATGGTTCGCCGGGCTACCCCCACACTGCCCACATCTGTCCTCCACCTCCTTAAAGAACCTGCTCATCTGGGCCACCTCATGTGGGCCCTGTGGACCACCTTGAACTGGATCAAGCTAAGTCTGGCATACGACGAAGATGAAGTGACTCTCTTCAAGGCTTTTTCCCACAGTTCAATTTCCAGCTCTCCTCCCAGCTCCTCTTCCCACTTCCTCTTCACCTCTCTGATAGGAGCCCCTTCCGTCTCCATCAACTCCTTGTATATCTCCGAAACACTCCCCTCTCCAACCCCTGTTTTTGACATCACCTTGTCCTGAAGTCCCATCAGGGGGAGGCGAGGAAAGCTTGGAACCTGCCTCCGTACAAAGTCCCGTACCTGTAGGTACCGAAACCCATTCCCACTCGGCAACTCAAACTCCTCCTCTAATGCCTCCAAGGTCGGAAAGCCCTCCTGAATGAAGAAATCCCCAAATCTCTCAATCCCTGCCCGCTGCCATCTCTTACAGCCCCCATCCAGCCCCCACAGGGCAAACCGATGGTTGTCACAAATCAGTGACCACACTGATGCCCCCTCCAATCCCATGTGCTGCTTCCATTGCCCCCACACCCTCAGGACTGCCACCACCACAGGTCTTGTAGAGTACCGAGCTGGCGGGAATGGCAGAGGCGCCGTTAGTAAAGCCACTAAACTCGTACCCATGCAGGATGCCGCTTCCACTCGCTTCCAAACTGACCCCTCCCTCCCCATCCAACTTCCTGACCATCGACATGTTGGCCGCCCAGTAATAGTTTTTTTTTAATAAATATTTTATTGAAAATTTTTTGGTCAACCAACACAGTACATTGTGCATCCTTTACACAATACTATAACAACACAAATAACAATGACCTATTTTATAACAGAAAATGAATAAATAACAAAATGAAAAACTAACCCTAATTGGCAACTGCCTTATCACAAGTAAGGCCCAGTAATAGTTAATAAGGCTCGGGAGGGCCAAGCCCTCCTCTCCGCGACCCCGTCCAGGAGTGCCTTCTGTACTCTCGGGGGTTTTACCCACCCACACAAAACCTGATATCGCCGCATTCATTTCCTGAAAAAAGCCTTGGGGACAAAAATCGGAAGATATTGAAAAAAGAAGAGCAGTCTCGGAAGGACCGTCATCTTCACCGTCTGGACCCTCCCCACCAGCGTCAGCAGGAGCATGTCCATCTGCGGAAGTCCCTTTTCATTTGATCGACCGCCTTGCCCAGATTTAACTTATGAAGCTGCCCCCAATCCTTAGCTGATTGAATCCCAGATATCTAAAACTCCTCTCAGCCACTTTGAAAGGTAGCTCAGTCTACTTTCCTGTCCCCTGCCTGGATCACGAACATCTCGCTCTGTCCCATATTTAACTCGCAACCTGAAAATAGGCCAAATTCTCCTAGTATCTCGAGGATTCCCCCCCCCCCCCCCCCCCCCCCCCCCCCCCCCCCCCCCGGGTCTGTGACAAGTCGTCCGCATAAAGAGAAACCCTGTGCTCCACCCCCCCCTCTCACTATCTCCCGCCAAGCATTTGATGATCTAAGGGCCATTGCTAAGGGCTCTATGGCCAGGGCAAACAGTAATGGGGTGAGCGGGCATCCCTGCCTTGTCCCCCTACAGAGATTAAAGTATTCTGACCGGACTCGGTTGGTTCTTACATTTGTCACCAGAGCCTGATATAACAGCCAAACCCAATCCACAAATCCCTGCTCGAACCCAAATATGCCTAAAATATCCCATAGGTACTTCCACTCCACCCGGTCGAAAGCCTTCTCCGCATCCATGGCTACTGCCACCTCAACATCGCGCCCAGCCGCTGGCATCATTATAACATTAAGCAGCCGTCTAATATTAGACGTCAGGTGCCTGCCCTTCACAAATCTAGGGCAGCACGGTAGCCTTGTGGGTAGCACAATTGCTTCACAGCTCCAGGGTCCCAGGTTCGATTCCAGCTTGGGTCACTGTCTGTGCGGAGTCTGCACATCCTCCCCGTGTGTGCGTGGGTTTCCTCCGGGTGCTCCGGTTTCCTCCCACAGTCCAAAGATGTGCAGGTTAGATGGATTGGCATGATAAATTGCCCTTAGTGTCCAAAATTGCCAGTAGTGTTGGGTGGGGTTACTGGGTTATGGGGATAGGGTGCTGGTGTTGACCTTGGGTAGGGTGCTCTTTCCAAGAGCCGGTGCAGACTCGATGGGCCGAATGGCCTCCTTCTGCACTGTAAATTCTATGAAATCCAGTCTGATCCTCCCCAATTACCTCTGGGACACAATCCTCTATTCGGGTGGCCAAGACCTTTGCCAGCAATTTAGCGTCTACATTCAAAGGGAAATTGGCCTGTACGATCCACAGCTCTACGGGTCCTTGTCTCGCTTCATGATGAGAGAGATTGTGATAGCGTTGGGGGAAGCACTCCCAGCTCCTGGGATGCGTTAAAAGCCTTGACCAGAAGCGGCCCCAGTAGCCCAGAAAACGTTTTATAAAATTCCACTGGGAATCCATCAGGTCCCGGGGCCTTGCCCGATTGCATTGCCCCCAACCCATCTATCACCTCCCCGAGCCCAATTGAGCCCCCCAGGACTTCCACCAGCTCATCTACCTTCGGGAACTCTAGCCTCTCCAGGAATTGATTCATACCCTCCTCCCCCGACCAGGGGTTCCGACTCATATAATTGACTATAGAATTCACGGAACACGTCGCTGACCACCCCTGGGTCCATCACTACATTCCCCCTCATATCGTTTATTTTCACTATTTCTCTTGCAGCCTCCTGCTTCCTCAGCTGATGCGCCAACATCCTGCTAGCCTTCTTCCAATATTCATATATTGCCCCTTTTACCCTCCTCAGCTGACCCTCCGCCTTATCTGTGGAAAGGAGCCCAAATTCGATTTGGAGTCTCTGACGCTCCTTCAGGAGCTCCTCATTTGGAGACTCCGCATATCTCCTGTCCACCTATAAGATTTCTCCTGCCAACCTGTCCAGCTTCGCCCGTTCAGTTTTCTCCCTATGAACCCGAATCAAAATACATTCCCCTCTAATAACCACCTTCAATGCCTCCCACACCACCCCAG